>NC_045605.1:25623592-28123592 GCF_009762305.2 Zalophus californianus | reverse complement strand
ATATGTGGGTCGATAGATTTGATAGATGATAGACATGTAGATAAATGACAGATAATAGGTCGGTAGATACATAGATGTTAGGTAGACAGATGATAGATATCACAGAAGGAAGGCAGATAGATGCTAGATGGTAGATATCAGAGAGAGAGTGGGAGTTTCTGTGTCCCCACTCTTCCGGCCAGGAGCACCCTCACTGAAGCACTGTCATCTCAGCCCATATTCTACTTCCTGGACAGGGCTGGTGAGCCTCACGGATTTGCAGGTTAGTGACACTGGTGGTCCAGGATGTGGTTGCAGGTCCTACTGCACTGTCATTACCCGCCTGTACATGGAGGTGTGGGCAAGAGTGCAAACCTTCAGCTAGCTCTAGGAGCAGCTTTGTCACCTGGCACACCACGGCCCTTTCTTTCCACGAAAAGATATATTTGGTGTTATAAGCTACACCTGCACTGAGTGCCTTAGGGGATAGATATCTGAAAATTAATTGGCACTGACTTTTCTTCTGAGAAACATAAGCTTGTGTGGGAAGTCAGATAGGCCTGTCATTGAAAAAAAAATGCCTTCTTCTGAGTATCAACCATGTCTTACCATCCACCTTACATATATTTACCTCTACTTCCCCCACTATTTGTAAGGCAATTTTCATTATCCCAGTTTTGTAGATGAGAAAATGGGAGGCTAATTGTTCAAGCTCCCTGAGCTAGCAGGGGTAGAGCCGGGAATGAAATCCCAGTCTCCCCAGTCTCTCCAGTCTCCACGTCTGGGTGTTGACACCCTAGCCTAATGTCACTCTGTGCACAGCTCACAGGCAGAAATTGTGTATTATCCCTCTGTGCAGTATTTAATATGGTGCTGGGCACATAGTAGATGCACCAGAAGTACGTGTTGGATAGATGAGTGGGTGGGTGAGTAAGTTGAACTATCTTCTATGAAAAGCCACTGTGGAGCTAGACTCTGTCTGACTGCTTTTCGATCCAGAGCACTAGAGAGAGAGGGAGGGGAGGGGTCAGTAAGAGAGGAGAGGAGCAGGGGGAGTAAGAGTTCCTCCTGGGCACCCCGGTGATGTGTCTGCGGCAGGGAGATGGCACAGGACCCCATCAGGTGTCACTGGGACCAGAGCAGCCCTTCCCACTCTCTCTCCTGGGAGCCCTCCCTTCCTTTGGACTGTGAGCTGTTTTCTGCTCCATTTCCTCTTCAAGCCCTCAGCTCACCCTCAGAGCACTCTGCTATCTTCCACATCATCCTAGATAGAATAAAATATAACTATGTCTGAAAAGTACAGAAATCAAAACTCCCCTTGGGGATTTCTTTCCCCGTATCACCTGTCGAACTGAAAACTGGTGTGTCCTTGAAAAGTTATGTATTTCAGGCCGCAGGGGTGCTAATTTGCAAGGACCATTACTCAAATAAAACATTAAAACAGTCTTCGATAAGCCAGGGCTCTTGGCCTGTTTCCACTCCAGCACCAACATCACCAACTATAGGTTTCCTGTCAAGCTTCAGAGCCCAAAGTCAAGATTTATCAATTGATATTTTGACTTTAACTTTTATGCTTTCATTATGTCACTGCATTGTGAGCTCGGCCACAGATCCCTGGCTTCTGCAGCTTTCTTATTCCTGTCCTTGAAGCTAGTGTAGAAGATGGGGTTTGGAAGCATCTTCCTAGGGCATCCATGTGAAAACTGCTGTGCAGATCGTACATTATTTACCTTTGACTTATCCACAGGCAAGTAATATTTCAGGCAGATGCAGTGTCCACGGCTATTGCAGTGTGTCCAAGGCTTCGCAATGTTGTTACTCAGACTCGTTAAAAAAAATTAGAAAGATCTGCATTAGACATGTCTTCATGTCTTCAAAAGAGAACAGGAAAAAAAATAATAAGAAAAAAGAGAAGTCTTTATTAACCCTACCAGTTAGAGAGAGGTAGGCAATGTGTTGCTAGATATTTTTCAGTCTAGTATTGCATTTTTGTAGGTTCTGAACTATACTGTTTTTATGCTTTTATGTTATTCACATATAATTCTAGTGTTTGTGATCATTTTCAAATGTTTCAAAGGGGGACAGAATGTAAGTTAACTAACCAGTCTCCTATTACTGTTTACTTAGGTAGTTTCCATTGCCATGACTCACGCTTTAATGATGATTTTTTTTCTCTAGACCTTTGCAGAGAAGATAGGAGAGAGGGTCATTTCATAGGAAATCTCCCCTGCTGTGGAATTACTGGGTCAATCGTTGGGATTGGTTTTGATCACTGTTGCTAAACAGCTTTCCACAGGTGGAGCAGAAAACAAAATGGTCCCTGGACAACTCCCGTTTCCTGCTTGACGTTGGTATTGATAGCTTAGGGACCTAGTTGTTGGCCCTGAGCGCTGTAAGCAATGCGATGGAACACCCGTTCGCTGACCAATTGCAGATTTCTAGCTGAGCCCATCTTGGGTCTGAGATCTGCAGTTTGAAGCCATCCAACAACGTGGCTGTGCTTGAGGATAGGAGATTCGGAGCGACTGTTTCCCCGTCTATGTTTTAAGTTGTCTATAATGATAGGAGATGATTTTTAAAATGTTAAATATTTTTTAAAGGGAATGCTGCCCATGAGGTCCCAGGAAAGTGATCTCTATTCATAGTGATAAAGCATGTTTATTTTGTAAACTTCTTAGAGTTTCTAATTGCATATTGGTTAAGGGAGTGTAAAGATATTCACCTTATTGATAAACGGGATGATTCCTTACCAAAACCTTCCTGGAAATTGGAAAAGGTAATTGTAATTTAGAGCAATTACCGTAAAGTATTGCACCTGTAGAATTAAAGGCCATTATCCCGGAATCTTGGATGGATTCATTAATGAATCGGCAAATAAAGCACATGATGAATTACAAAGCACAGTGTCATTATAATTTTATGATAAAGCATCTTGTTCTGGGTGACATTACATTTTCAGAATGAAATAATGACTGGCTCGCTTCAAGTCTTGGAGGAACTCCTAAGCTTTTTCAAATAACAAAGGGAATAGGAACGGAGAAAAGGAGGAGGAAAAAAGCAGATGCCTTTTTAAATAAGAACAGGCTGAGGTAGGAAAAGCACATACAGACCCTGGCCCTGGGAAGCAGAGATGGACTTTGTTTAAATGCTACACTTCTAGAGAGAGACGAGCATCTCCTCCACCAGTAATGAAGAGAGGTGTGCTTTAAGGTGATTCGGGCGAGTAGTAGTCAGAATTTTATTTTATAACTTTTTTTTTTTTTTTCCCTGTAGACTGCGTGTTATTTCCCCTCTCATTCCCTGACTGCCAGGCTGCCCAGTGCCAGAGCTCCACATCAAAACTGGAAAGCCTGCAAGAAGTGGGACCTGAAATTGCTTTGTGGTGGGCCCGATTTCATGCTGGGTGGGGAGTGGCTGCTCAGAGATGAATTGGAAGGCTGTGCTTGTCAGCAAATGAAATGCGATGAACCTCGCATTTTATGGACATGGGGCGGTGGGGCTGACAATGGCAGCTAGCACTGCGTCTTCTCAGTCCCGTGTTCTTGAGGTGGGAGTTTGACCCAGTACTTTCTGTTTGAAATGATACATGTTTATTAAACTAGACGGCTTAAAAGATAGAGAAGAGTGTGCCCAGTGTTAGACACTACTGCAACCAAACCTTTCTTTTATTAAAATAAATACAGACCATTTCACTATGACAGCTCTTTCCCCAATGGGGAGCTTTATTAAGTGGTGACCTTCATTCTCTCCATGGAGACGGGCACGTTTGTGCCTGACCACTTGTTGGCGGGGGGAGGGATGAGGGGGAAGGCGGGGCACCTGTGGAACATTTTACGGGTTTTGAGAAAACCAGCCTGAAGTCCTGAGTAGCCTGCAGCTCCATTAATTACATTCATCCTCCCATTCGCCTCTACAAAATCAATCGTAAACAACATCCAATTTCATTTTCTGCGGTACATTTCTGCAGGATAGAGCTGTACTACCAACTCTTTCCCCCTCTCCAGGAATAGCTACCTGCCACCACCTTATAGCACAGGAGCTTTAAGAGTGAGGAGATATGAAGGATAGACATGTTATAAACAATGTATGTCCTCCAGATTTTTTGCAAATAGACTCTCCCACTTGTAAGAGCTAGAGCTTATGCATTTAAGGCAGACTGTTGTTGATGTTTTGGTTGAATAGGCTCTCCTTAAGCTACTGCTTGTGTGTACCATTACTGATGTGCATTTTGTTATTTTAAGGGAGAGATGGTGAAACGGAAGGAGTAGGGAAGAAAAGGGAAGATCTCTTTGCTTGTGAACATGTATGTACCATAGGTACGGTATACACGTTCATAGACATACATATACACACACTATATATATATATATATGTATATATATATATACATACACATACGTATATACATCACACACACAGTGAGGCTGCATGGTGTAATGATTCCCATTTGATGTGACATCAGAGGACCTCAGTCTGCCACTTGATGGCTCTGTTTTCTTGGATGAGTCAATAACACTCTGAGCCTAAATCTCTTCAGAGTTAAAATGAACATAATATCCAGTTCAAGGGACTAGTGTGAAAATCCAAATTAGGTAATTCATTTTAAATTGATTGAGAAAATTTGTGTCCCGTTCAGGAACGCTTTCTAATAGTCATATGTAGGAACCGACCTCCATTATATGTTTTGGGCAATCTTATCTCTCCTTCAAGTGTGCTCACTTGTATTTGTCCTATTCGAATGTCATTCTTTTGGGTTCTTTCCATTTTTTTCCATTTGTTGAGGTCATTTTGAGCCTTCACATCAGTTCATCATCAATATTAATTGAGTGTCCTGGTCGGCAGAGAAACATTTGAAGGTTTTTTGAGAAATAAAAGTAGTAAAAGATAGATTGGTTTTCCTTTAAAACCAACCAACCAACCAACCAACCAACCAACCAACCAACAAACCTGTCATTAGGCTATCCTTTTGATGCTGTCTTGTTTTATCCACGTCAAGTTCAGATGTATTACCTGGCTTTCAGTGTCCTCCCCAGCAGGTCTCGTTCATCCTCCCACCTCTCTGTCCTGGTGGTGATCATGGCTCAGACCTTTTTTTTTTTTTTTAAAGATTTTATTTACCCGCTTGACAGAGAGAGACAAAGCGAGAGAGGGAACACAAGCAGGGGGAGTGGGAGAGGGAGAAGCAGGCTTCCCGCGGAGCAGGGAGCCCGATGCGGGGCTCGATCCCAGGACCCTGGGACCATGACCTGAGCCGAAGGCAGACGCTTAATGACTGAGCCACCCAGGCTCCCATGGCTCAGACCTTTTACTCAGGCTCTTCCCTCCTCCTCTTTTTACCCCTCCTCCTCGCCTGCTACCGCATTTAAAGTCCATCTTTAATTGGGCCTCCTTCATGAAGCCTCTCCTGATTCACTAGGCCATCTCTCTTTTCTTGATTCTTCAGTTACTTTTAAAGTCAGTCCCAACATTGACCATTTGACAACTATTAAATATAGTTAATGGACTCATAGTTTCATCTTTCCAAACAGACTGGGAGCAACTTTAGGCAGAGCCAAGTCTCCGTATCTCCTTTATAATGTGTGCCGGCATGTTGACCGTGGTGTAGATATTTTACTTTTTGATTATGTGAGTGGTGGGGCAGCTCCTACCTTCAGGAAGTGTGCATCCAAATGAGTATCATAAACCCTCTAAGTACTATACTATTTGATACTCTATCATTGATTACTGTTTAAATTGAAAGAAAAAAATGAACTCTTCCTAATAGACAACTGTCACTCTTGGTTTCCATCAGATTCTTGTCCACTTAAATATGTTCTACATGAAGTGCATGTTCAGCAAAAATGTTTGTGGCCAAGGTCTGTGCATTTTTAACAAGCTCCATATATGACACCAACGTACACCGAAGTTGGAGAACCAAAGCCCAATACATTCATTGTATCCTAGCTTACAAGTGGGGAAGGTTTATGAGGTTACTGGCTATTTTACAGATATTTAGTAAACACTCAACATTTGTTTCTTAACTGAGATAATATTATATGATAATTTATTTAAAACATGTTTATGTAACCCATTAAAGTAAACTTGTGTTGAAAATAATGCTGGCTCAAGGCAAGATGGATTGATGAGAGCTCAAATTAGTGAGCAAAACTTTAAGGAGAAACCAGAGAGTTGCATAGCCTCGATGTATCTTTCCCCAGTGTATGTTATTTATTGTGTTGGTTTTAGCAAATCACAGTTATTTTTTGCTTTTCTTCTCTCCAAGAAGTAGGGCTCAATCCCCCTCCTTTTCAGTGTGGGCTGGATTTGGTGACTGTCTTCTAATGAATAGAGTGTAGACAGGAAAAAATTGTAACTTTACAGTGGAGAAACCTGACAGATACCACCTTCCCAAGTGACCAAAATTGCCATCACGAATAGTGTCGCATGGATTTCATGTTTTCCCAATATGATGCAATAAGAAGGAACATCAACTCTGCAGTATTCTTACTCAGGGTAATCATCGGAAAATATCAAACAAGCCCAAATTCGGGGACATTCTACTATCTATCTGCCACTACTATTTAAAGTCAAAGTCATAAAAGAAAAGGAAAGTCCAAGATACTGTAACAGATTGAAGCAGACTTAAAAGACAGGCCAGCTACATGCAGCGTGGGACAGCTGATGTGGTCCTGGACATCAGTGTGAAAATCAGGAAAATGTGAATAGCAGTCTGTTGTTTAGTTAATAGTACTGTACCAATGTTAATGTCTTCGTTTGTATTATTGTACCATGGTTATGTCAGATGTTAAGAGAAGGGTTTATAGGAGCTCTCTCTATTATCTTTGCAACTCCTCTATAAATCTAAAAGTGTTTCAAAATAAAAAGTTGAGGTTTTTGTTGTTGTTGTTGTTAAGAACCTGAAAAAAAAAAAAAAAAAACAATGCCTGCTTGAAAGCCTTTATCTTTTATCACAAACCAAGCTGGACGCTGACTTGTTTCCATCAGACAAGTGAAAGGAGCTCCACAGATGCTGGTGGAGACACCAGGTTCTCCACTGTGCATTATTGATAAATGTCACTGTAGGGGGTGAGAGCACAACTTGTCAGAGAATTCTGGAGAAGGGAAGTGACAACTTCATGAGGTTCCCTTTATGTTTCTTAAATACCTGCCTCTCTCATTTGAAGGAAAGTAGATAGTACATGACCCGTGAGGCTAAAAATAAGAAACTCACGTCAAAGGACAAATGGCCTTTCCATTTAAATATGTTCAATATGAAATGAAAGAAATTCAGAAAATAAGAAATATTAAAGTGTTAAGTCTTCTTCACTCTCTTTTTATTTTGTGATATTGATGGCTGTATTGTATGTGTAAAGAAAAGGTATTACTTTTTGTGTCTAATTTTTAGAGCTATCTGGAGCTGCCTTATTCTGAGTCATTGAGAACATTTTCCAGCCTCACGCGACCTTTCAGTTAATGAACTTTAAATATTTCCTGAGGAGTAAAAAATATATTCATCTTCTCTGAACTTTTCTTTTGACGGAGTCTGAGTAAATCACTTGTACTCCAATAACACCAATAAAGTAAGGTAGATCCAGGTGAGTTTTAGTTTGGTTACCTACTATGTCTGATTTTCAATTCTTTAGTTAATAGTAAATTTTGCCCTTTCGTTATAGCTGAGTATAAGAAAATAATAATGATTGTTTTAGCATCTAAAACTATATCCCAAGTAGAGAGAGATAGACATATGGAAGTGATAATTGACTTTTAAAAGTGTTTTTCTTATTTTTCATGGCACTCTTGTGCACATAAGATATTCTCACTATATTTGAGGGAGTTTGGACTACCAAGGGAAAAAAGATGATGTGCTTGGGAAAACAGTAAATGCTAATTCCTGTAAGTGAAGTCATTAGCCTTGTGATTGTGAGGATTGGTGTAGTCATAGAACTATAACCGAAGAGTCAGAAGGAGCTAGAGAAGTTCCTCAGTCTACCCACTCAGCACATAAAATCTGTTTTCCAATATACCTTGCACAAGTGCTTATTTAGCACCCACTTTAAATATTCATTGTGACAGGAGCACACTATAAATAATAATGCCTCAAAATAGGAGGCACATTCCATCGTGGCATGTCTCAATAGTTAAATTTTGGCTGAATATAAATTTGCCATTTCTATCATCCTGGAAATTCTGCCTATTGGTTTCACTTATTTCATCTAAATAAGTCTTCTTTCTCTACATGACAGACCTTCTTCTATTTGAAGAGAACTGCCCCATCTTGATGTTTAGGCTCAACTTCTCCAGTTCCTTCATGATTCCTTCCATAACATGGTTTCTAGACAGATGAGCGTTTATCACTATTCCTCTTTGAAAGTGCTACCCAGACCTGAACACAATCTGAATCATCACTAAGTAGTGTGCAATATGTTTGTACGTATCAGACGTGAAAGATTCATACACTTGGAGCATGGATAAAGAAAAGACCTATAAAGCATGCTATGGATATTATATTAGGGCAATTGATCTCACTCCATTAAATAATTCTGCAGATTGATTGAAACGAACTCCCTTTGAACCATTTCTCAGGCATATCCCTGAATAATGTAATAATATAGCTATATAAAAAGTCCTCATTGGAATTCCTGATTTTTTTTCATCAGTTTGTAGTGACTAGGGAGATATCATTTGGTATATTCATGTACAACTAAAATATGTTATATGAGATCCTGTACCTAAAGTGCCTAGCAAGAAGCTGGCAGATACTAGGTATTAAATAATAGTTAGCTCCTTTCCCCCTCCTCAATCTCTCTGCCTTGAGCAATAACATCATTTATTCCTTGGTCTCCCACAGTCTGCTGGAGCTAACAAAAGCCTGGAGCATATGTGGGTTGCCGTCTGATTCTGGCAATCCAGTGGGCCTTGGCTCTGAAGCTCATGGATACAGTTCCACATATTGCTGTGCCGAAGTTCTCTCTCATACAATGCATCATCTGTTCCATTAACTCTGTCAACTTTCCAGTCATCTCTCCCTCAAAACCCCCTTGATCCTTTTACCTGTGGAAACAGTATCTGACTATTTTATCATCTGGCTATTTCAATTAAATTACATTAAAAAAGCATACAGTAAGGTTAAAAATGATCACTATATCACTCCAACTTTCTTCCATCCCCAGAAGGTTAATTGAAAGGCGGCCATCTTGGCGACGTTTAGACAAATGAGGATAATTATGTGTTCTCCAGCTCTTTGAGAGGTTAATTGCTTAGATGTACGAAGCCTTGAAGAACAAAGAAGGAATAAATCAGAAGCAGGACTATGATCTGATAATGTAATTTGGTATATTCATGTACATCTCAAACAAATAAACTCCTAATTAGATGAACTCATTCAGTTGCATGGACACACTGCCAGTTTACCAGGGTCAGGCACCCCAAATCTGTGCACTTTATTCAGAGGCCTCTGAGAGGGAGGCGTGGTGCTAAGGTAAAGAAAGTTTGAGGTGGGAGCTCACAGTGTGTGGTACAGGGGGCTTACATGATAGAATTTTACTATATTATATGTAACTGTAAGTAGATTTACCTCTTAATGAGAAGGTTGACTTCTCCTGGCCTCCTCAAATACAGCATCTCTTCTTCTGGAGGCATCATTTTGAACACCTAGAAAGAAGCAAGGAAGTAGCATGAAAAAATTCCTCTGAAAGCAAGGAAAGGGCACCTTTGTCTTGTGGGGGTGGGTGGAGAAGGCCAAGACTTCCCATCACTTTTGTTCTGGCTGACAGAAGGCTTGGAGTCCCAACAAGGGTCATGTGATTGACTCTAGCAAGTTTGTACAGTGTGTTCAACTTTTTTTTTCCCTTTTATCACAGCAATACATGCACATGGTAAAACAAACAATCTCTGGGTCCCTACTACTAACTTTCAATGAGATCTGTTTACTCACCACTTACAAGATGGAGCTCTGAGAATGGACCAGTCCATTTTGCAACCTTCACTCCCTGCATCTCTAGGCCTCTGTCTGTGAATATTAACCCTCTGTTTGTAACCATATTTCACTTCATGTGTTTTGTCTCTAAGTTGATCCTAAAGATTTAAGGAGCCATTTATATTATAGTTTTATAAATGGTGCCTTCTGTAAGATGACTTTGCTTCTCAATGGCTTCAGTGTGACAGTCTCTAAGCCATTTGACTTGAAATATCCTTACCATCCCGGTCAAATGGGTTGTTTTTCCTACTTTATCAATTGCTAAATTTATTCAACACTTCAGTTCCCTCCTTATTTGAGCCTTACCTTTTTTGTTGTTCTTTTTGTTTGTTTATTTTAGAGTTTCTATATGACTTTAGTTTTTTCTAAGAAAAAATATAAATATAAATTATAAATACAAATATATAAATATATGTGCATCTATATGTAATATGCAAAGTAATATCTTCATTCATAATATTCACAGTGTTCCATTCTGATGGTGGAATCCATTTATTCTTCTTAAAGGCATTTTTGAGTACTCACTGGCTTCTGGTTCTTATTTGGACGACTTGCTTTCTAGGCCTATCATTCTGCTGTTAGTTTAGGATTTATTTCCATTAGTTCCTAGTTTAATCCCACCCTTTCTTTTATCCTACATCATCCTCTTTGTTTTTATCCTTTTTTACATTTTAGTACATAGTCAAATAACGTCCTCAAGAAACTAAGTGGGAGTTAAATTTTCTGGGTTTCTTATTTTTATTTTTTATTTTTATTTATTTATTTTTTAAAAGATTTTATTTATTTATTTGATGGACAGGGACATAGCGAGAGAGAGAATGCAAGCAGGGGGAGTGAGAGAGGGAGAAGCAGGCTTCTCGCTGAGCAGGGAGCCCGATGCAGGTCTTGATCCTAGGACCCTGGGATCATGACCTGAGCCAAAGGCAGACACTTAATGACTGAGCTACCCAGGTGCCCCCAATTTTCTGTTTTTTTTTTTAATCTACATCAGATATTTTCCTATAGGCAATTATAGGAATTTAGTTTTAAAAATTGTTTTGCCACATTTAGCTTTGTTCATTCCATGGTTCAGAATAAGAAGACTGCCCCTAGCCTGGTGATTGACCCTTTATAGAGTTCCAATACCTGTGAGCACACAAATATATCTATTTTTCTTTAGAAGCCTTCAGGATGTTGCTTTATTCTTTGTGTTTTGAGCTTTCACATACATGATGAATTTATATATGAGCCATTTTTCATTCGTCCTAGATGGTAATCATCCCAATTGATTTTTTGGGAAACTTCTCTTCTATTATTTCTTCAATAATAATTTTCTCCTCTCTACTTTTTCTGTTTTAATTCTGCAACTTTTATGGGTCAGTGTTAGACTTCTTGGACTCGTGTGTGTGTGTGTGTGTGTGTGTGTGTGTTTGTGTGTGTGTGCTAGTGTTACAGTATTTACTATCTGACAGGAACTGTTCTAACCAAACCACTTACATGAACTCATTTGTCTTTACAACAATCCTAACAGGTAGGCTGTAACATCCTAACTCAAAGATAAGAAAATCAAAGCACAAGGATATGGAGAAAATTCTAGATCTCAGCTGTGAAGTGATAGACAGTTTTTTCTTTCTTTCTTTAAAGATTTATTTATTTATTTTAGAGAGAGGGGGCAGAAGGAGAGAATCTCAAGCAGACTCCCCACTGAGTGTGAAGCCAGATATGGGGCTTGATCCCAGGGCCCTGAGATCATGACCTGAGCTTAAATCAAGAGTCAGATGCTTAACCAACTGAGCCACCCAGGCGCCCCATGTTGGGCAGTTTTCTAACCGGTAGTCTAGCTCCCCAGTCTGTTCACCTGACCATGTCAGGTTTTGCCTCTTCACACTTATTATCTGTCTGTCTTTATTTTGCTGTATATTCTGAGAGATTCCCTGTACTTTATCCCATACACTATTAATTTTATTTTAATACAACAATGATATTTTTAATTCCCATGGGTTTGCTATTTGTTCCTGATTATTTTTTATATTATCTTATTTTTATTTTATTGGTACAGTACCTCAAATCTTAAATTTATGAGAACACAAAGGAGAGGCACTTAAAAAATACTTTCTCTTTTTGTTCCCTCTTTCTTCTGAGGCCAGTTCTCTTTGTTTATCTTGGCCTTTTTTTTTTTTTTTTTTACTGGCTTTCATTTTATCATCGTCATATATACTTAACTGGACTGGTATTACAGGATAACTAGTGTGGGTTTTTTCTGCTCTTGGAAATGTAAATCTTTTATTCTCACATTAGGTTTCGGCCATGAGATCCAAAGTTGCTGCATGTTATTAAGCTTATTTATTGGCAGGTCACACATTTGTTAATATAGATACGGAACTGACCTTTAGTCTTAGATATTCCCAAATGCCAGAATGCGACAAACTGCCTGGCAGCTTGTTTAATTTTCTTAAAGAGAAACCATGTGTTCTATTTGCCTGGCATAATACTGGGCTGTCTGCATTCTGTATGTGTAAGGATGTAAAGGAAATCTTGGGGAACAGATTAGTACAATCGTTTTGTGGGCGAGCAATTTCATCCTCTGTTTTCATCCCTGTTCCTCATTCTTGCTGTCCATACCTCTGCCTTCAATCCAAAGCCACTCTGGAATTCTGCTTGAGAAGCTCACACATCTGCTAAAAGCACTTTCCTGAGGTGTGGCTGCTTCTACTCTTGCATTCCTCTTTTTCTATACTTCCAGGGACTGATTGAAATTCTTGGTCTTCTGATGAGCCCTCTCCTATTCTCTTTAATGTGATGTGGCTATTTCTTTTATTTTTGTCCTTTACTATCATTTTAATGCGGTGTCTGAAAGGAAAAGTAACTGGTGTATATGCTTAGTGAGATCAGCTAGATCTAGAAGCTCCTAGTTCAGGTTCTCCTAGCTTGTCCGTGAAATGATTCCTCTCATTCAGTGTGTCATTGAATAAATATACTCTGCACCCAGATCTGCCAAGTGCTTTTTCTGGTGCAACAACTAAGCCTAGATTTGACTGGTGAAGTTATTCAGCCCTATCATGAAAACCCTCCAGCATCTTACTAGCTCCTTCAAAATAAAGCCCATGCTTCTTACTGTGTTATACAAGCTCTTAGCACTTTGAGCCCACTTACCTGCTTTGTTCCCCAGCCTCATTCTAGTTATCCATGGCCTCCTTTGAATTGCATAGTTTTATAATATTACTCATGCCTCCATGTCTTTGATTATGTTCTATCTCTCTTTTATTGCCACACCTTATTTTTACTCCCTTCTTCACCAAACCAACAATATTATCCTTCCTGGGTCACATAACATACTATATTTCAAGAAGATTTACCTGACGACCATGCAGAAAGGACAATGTGCCAAAGTGCCGTGCTTCCAAAGAACAATCTCTTTTTCTAGCTATCTCTTTATCTTTCTTGACCTCTCTTAATCTTTTTCTCTGTATCTTTCCTAACATTCACCACATTTTACTGTAACTGATTAGTGTAGTGTCTGCAATCCCCCAAGCATGTCAGGGCATGGACATATGGCATCAACTGAAGTTGTATTTAGCTGCAAGTAACCAAATCTGAATCCTGTGGCTGAACCAAATAGGAGTTGATTTTTCTTAACAAAAAATTCTGAAGCTGTGCTTTGTGGAGCTAGGCAGAGACTTTTTTGTGCCATTACTGCCCCAGATATTGTCTTCTTTTTTTCCTCTCTGCCACCTTGAGTCTCTGGTTTTTATTCTAACTCGTGTCATTTCCTGGTCTCAGGATGCCTGCTCCAAATCCAATTTTTTATCTTCACTCTACACTAGAACAAAAATAAGGAAGAAAGGGGAGAGTAACAACATCCATATCTGAAAAGTAAAAGTTAATATAAAATTAAGATATATTCAGTAAAAATGCCAAAATTCCTTAGCCAACTTCTTTCTACTTCTCATTGGAAAGAACTGAATCACATAGTCAGCCTTGGCTACAGAAAAGTCCAAGAAGACAAGTGTTTTAGTTAGGCACATTGCCACCTTGGGCAGCACTGGGATTCTCTTAATAAGGAAGAAAAGAAGACAGGATATTAGGAAGATATTTGCAGTATCCTGCACACAGTGGTTGCTTATTTTTATATCTACTTAGCATAGTATCTGGCACATAGCGGTCACTCATTAAATATTTATAGAAGATGTTGATGTAAGGACATAGAAGGAACCTCGTTCTTTAGCAAATGGAAGTTGAACTCCAAAGAGTTTAAATGACCTCACCAAGATCCATCGCTACATGTGGCAGAACTGTGAGAAGTTCCAGGAACAAAATCAAACCTGAGCCTCTAGCAAGCTTCCTGCAGTGAGTTTACTTTGCATTCTAATTTACGGAACTAATCTGGTATGATAAGCCAGAATAATGAATCCTGTAGGCTTTTGTAGTTTGAGTTTAAGATTCTTATTATTGGGTCACAAAAATCTCCAGCCAGACCCACAGGACTCCTATTTTCATGCTGAAACCAAATCACTCAGGGACTACTCTTTAGATGTGTCTGGCTCCCTCCCTGCTGGCCCTTGATTATTTCTAACCCAATGAGAGAGAATGGAATTTCAGTTTCTAAAGGAAAATAAAAACAAATTATAGTAAACCTTAACAAGAAGGAGAAGGTGGTGGCCTGTCACCACTCCACTTCCTCAAATGGGTTATTTGATTTTGCTTAATTGTTGGTGAAATTTTCTCAAATTGGCAATTATAATCTGGAGCTGATTGCTTACCCAGGTAATTTACAGATTTCTCATTTGGCAAGAATACTTCATAACACTTCCCATGAAGTATGGCTTCATCATCTTTCAGCTGAATTTTCCTTTTTGTATATATTCTTTGTTTGGAGGATGTTATTACTTTTGCCCACAGGAAGTTTAGGTGCTAATTCTGTTAGCTGCATGTTTCTGATGAAATCAAGCAGTTGCTTTTTTTACAACTTGTTTTAAATCATTCAGGACCCCGGTGGAATTGATTAGGTGTTTCCCAAAGCATACTAAATTACTGGGTTGGGAGAGAAATTTATCAAGATCAGTTGCAAAATATTAACAATAAGTTATACTTTTTATAGTCTCAATGAGGGATTTTATGAGGTAACTACTCTGCTGTCTCCCTCCGCCTTCTATTTTTAAGTCTCCGCACTCAGTCTCCTTGTTAGCCTAGTCTGAAATCAAAGTTTAATTATCCTTGTTTGCTCTTATACTGTGCATTAAGATATAGTTTATCCAGTAGTCCAGCTGTTTTGAAGATAATTAGTCGAGAATTCAACCTGCTGTAAAATAATCCTTCTGGGCAAAGAGCTAGGGACTAAGGACATGTTCTCCAGTGATACCAAATTCTCCATTACTTGTAAGAATTACTCTCTGTCTCTACTCAAGTACTGTGAATTGTCCTCTCAAGTTAACGGTTTGAAGTGCAGAGCACAGTTTTCATTCTTAATAAGTGTCTGCTCTAGGAAAATTATATTATTTCCTTTTGGGGGGCATTTAAAGTCAATGGGAAATGTTGATGCATTGTCAATTTCAATGCAATAGTCAGTGGGCATTTTTAAATTATTATGGCATGAACTTGACTGGTAGAAGGCATCTTTGCACATAAAAGTTGGTGCTGTCTGCTTTGTTTAATTATTCATTCAGCAAACATTCATGGAGCACCTATTATTAGCCAGCAGCCTTTCTAAATATCTAGGATCAAGTTGTGAGTAAGCCTTACTAGTCCCTGCCTTCAGGAAGCTTAAAATGAATGGGAAGGGGTGGGGGGTGATGTTTCTGTATTTTCTTTCTGATAGCACTGAAAATACCTCACTTGGGTGGATGATTTGTTAATTTTTCAGCAAACTGGCCAGCTGGCTCTTGGTCTGAGCCTGAACAGAGGGCAACATGTTCAAGCCCCTCTTAATATAGCCTAGTAGCCTCATTTTGTCCTGTGTGTTTTATGCTATAGCTTGGAGGAAAACCAGCCAAGTCCCAAAATATGATTGATCCTATAGATGCAAGAGCTGGTTGGCCAGGAATGCTAATTACCAGCACCTGATTACTGCACTCATTTTATACTAAGTAAATGTAGCACTGGGCATGCCCAATCTTCTCCCACTATCTTTGCGGACAACAGCTGACTCTTCCTGTTGCATCCCAATGAGAAAAAGAGGAGCAAAAGGCGAACCTGATCTTCCTATTGAACTTCAGGTTCTTGAATTTTCAGGTCTGCTAACATTGCTTGCAGTAAATGATGCTTTTCTTCTGCTGCTTTTGATTGAAGAACACTAGAAATCAGTCGGGGAGCAGGTGCTGCATTGTGTTAGATTAACGATGATTGAATTCTTACACAGCCAGCTGATTGAAGCACGTGTTCTGCAAGCTTATGATTCTGCAAACACTAGGTTGCAACCAGGAGGGGATTTTGTCATATCATGTCCCTTAATCAACACCCTCAAATCTATATACTGTCAACTGTAGTTTAGATTCGTTGGCCCGCTCTGTGAAATAACACCTTAGTCTGGTCACAGGCACAAAAATGGATCTCTGGGAGAAAAAGTAGAGTTGGTTTCAAATTCTGTTTCCTTCTCATGCTGAGTTAGAGGAACATTTAAATCATGAAAATAATCAGATGTTCATCAGACTTGGTAATGACACGGGATGGGCATGGGCCTTTATTCTCCATTTCACAGCATCCAATTTGTGAACAGGATGAAAACACTATAAGTTATTAGCACAAAATGCTTGAAAGCCTCCCATGGGAGTGCATCAGGTGCTGTCACTGGGACAGTCAGGCCAGCACCGGATGTGTAGGAGATGCTCAATTACTGTTATCCCACATTTTAAAAATGTGTCCTGTGTAAGCTCTGGGATGCTTTGGAGGCCATCCTGCTGGGGAGGAAATGGAGTTAATTGCTAGAAGAAATAATGCAGAGGTAGATGCTGTTGCAAAGAGAACTTGGATAATCCTGTGAAAACCAACAGACCATTTTCCACAGGGATTTTTACCTACTCTTAAATTGGCCCAGAGATCCCCCAGCAGGCTCACTATAGTTTTGGCTGGAGAATGGAAGACCATGAAGTATTATCAATTTCTCACCAGCGAAAGCATGCATCATTCGTTCTTTCTTTTATTCATTCATTCATTCATTCATTCATCGTGTTTCTTCTATTCAAATGTTCTTCATCAAATATATATTGTGTAACACATAAAATGACCTTAACGGTAAAGACAAAATTATTTGTTCTTGTTTCTTTAAATTTTAAATGGGGATTCTGATAGCACCTTAGCCAATAGGCATAGGGTTGTTGTGAGGCTAAATTGACCAATGTTTGTAGATCAGTGTCTGCTACCTAGTAAGACTTATATAAATGTTGGATCTTATTAGTGCTTAGAAAAGAGAATGAATCAACCTTTAAGGTTCTGTAATGCCTATTTCCCATGTGGTCTTTATACAAATGCACTTTTCTATATGGAGGTCTCATAATTCCTTATGACATCTCCCTTTAAACTAACAGTTGCTTTTCAACTAAGTCTTACATCACAGCCCAAAATCCTTCTGTTAAGACTAGAGGTGAAGCTAGACTATCATCACCCCAATGTCATGACTCTTGTCTCTCTTCTAAGCTATAAGTCAGAATCTAGCACTGTACCTGGCATTTACACACTCATGGGCATGCATGCACACACACAATCAGGCATGCCGTGCACACAAAATATTTAAATAAATGATTGAATAGATACATACATTAGCAGTGGGATAAAAACATAGTTTGCTACACTAGCCACTCCATTTCTCTTCCTCTCCCTCAAGCATTGAGAGAGAAAGAAGTAAGCCAATCCATTCCATGCAGTAGGCTCTCTCTTAACTTTCCTTTGACACACTCCTGTAGTCATGTGATTACACTAATAGGCGCTGGAAGATTTCAGTGCATTGTCTAAACCACTGGTCCTCAATGTGTGCTCATCATGCCAGCAGTATCAGTATTTTGTGGGAACTTGTGAGAAATGCCAGCTCTCTCTTGAGGCACCTTGGCTGGCTCAGTTAGTTAAGCGTCCGACTCTTGCTTTCTGCTTAGGTCATGATCTCAGGGTCATGAGATCGAGCCCCATGTTGAACTGAACATGGAGTCCGCTTGGGATTCTCTCTCCCTCTCCCTCTGCCCCTCCACCTGTTCACACACGCTCTTTCTTTCTCAAATAAATAAATAAGTAAAATCTTAAAAAAAAAAAAGAAATGCCAGCTCTCTGGCCCCACTGATCCCAAAACTCCAGAACTGGGCCCCAGAAATCTTGTTTTAACAGCCCTTCAGGTGATTCTGATGCACAATGAAGCTTGAGAACCACCTGCTTAAGTGAAATCTAACCCCACATTTTGATTAATATTTTGAGCCTGGACAAGTGTGGTCCACTGATGTTGGATATAAGGTCCATGAAACTTGCTTAGAATGATATTTCTGTTGATTTGCCCATCACGTGTCATAGGACAAGTCCCTTTCTCTCAGCATTAGATATGAACACTCCTATAACTTTTTCCCCTATAAATGTTAACTGAAGGTGCTCTGCAAATTTTAATTCTCTCAACTTCTTGATAAAGTTAGCTTGCCTAAAGGAAAATGCCCCATTCCATTGATACATTTTACAAAGCATATCTCATGAGATAAAAAGTGTTTAAGGTTCAGCAACTTGCACAAGATCTCACAGGTAAGTAAATGGCCAAGTTGGGTTTGAATGCAGATCTGACCCCATACACCTATGTATTCTCAAATTCTGTACAATTCTGCCTTTCATAGCTCATGACACCTCCTTGCTGCCCTTCAGAATTTGGTTGTTAAATATCATTTTGCGAAATTGAACCATCTCAGTCAAAAATACAGCTACTCAAATTTTCTTTTGAACTGTCCCTGATTCTGAGTCTACTTTGAGCCAACAAATAAGGAAAGTTGCATATATATTTCACTTCCAGTACCCCTAGCTAGGAATGGGATTGGTTTGGCTTCTAGAATCACAATTTTCTCAATACACAGAGAGTCTTTGCCTTACTCTTCAGAACAAAACCATTTCTGTTAACTGCCAAATTCGGACTGTCAGTCATCCAAACAATCATTGCTCTTCATAAACTCTTCAGTCCAAATCAATTAAAAACAAAAAGGGGGTCTTATTCTAAGTGAGGAAACCTCGCCATACAATCCAGCGAAAATCCCAATGTAATACGCAAATTACCTTCACAATTTAAATGGCCTTATTGAGCATTTTCTTTGTATATTCTGAAAATAGGCCTAGAAATGTATTTAAAAAATAATTATGGAGACCTACATTACAGACTGAGACAGTCTCAGGATTCATTGCAGCTGTATATAATCTGTGGGACAGCTCAGGAGCTCAAAAAACTGTCAACTCATTTTACTAACATTTTCTTTCTCAGATACACAAAAAGGAACTTTTTTTTTTTTTTTACATTTCAGACCTATTAGACAGTATGTTCCCCTGCTGAAATTGTACCCTGGCTCTACTTAATGTAAGGTTATCCAGTACCAAGTCCATCAAAAATAGTGATACCATCATTATTTTCAGGCTGCGTTAAATATAGTATTATTCTTTAAGAGAGGTTAAAAAGACAAATTCTAAATGATAGCCTCCAATTCAAAAGGTCTTGGCGATCATTGCATCTAATACCCTGGTATTTCAGATTGGATAACTGAGGCCTGGAATCTCTCTTTGCTTTCTCAGGGGCGCACCTCTAGTTTGTGGCAAAGTCCAGACTGAATATGGCCACCATTTCAGTAGTTCAGTGGTCTTGCTCTCCTCTCATTTAATGCCTCATCAAAGACGATGAGTAATGCAAAATAGGCTGTCCATTCAAGCTTTTTTTTTTTTTTTGGAAAAAAAAGAAAAGCTCATGTTGCAGCTTTACAATCCTGGTTTTTTTTTGTTTTTTTTTTTTTAAGGCTTTATTTATTTGACAGAGAGAGACACAGCGAGAGAGGGAACACAAGCAGGGGGAGTGGGAGAGGGAGAAGCAGGCTCCGAGCCTGATGTGGGGCTTGATCCCAGGACGCTGAGATCATGACCTGAGCTGAAGGCAGACGCTTAACGACTGAGCCACCCAGGCACCCCCTGGAGGGGTTTTTAAAATTTAGTATTGTGAACGCTTCGAATTGAGTAAGCCTGTTGAATCACAGACCTGTACCTCTGAAACAAATAATACATTATATGTTAAAAAAAGAAAAAAGAAGATAGCAGGAGGGGAAGAATGAAGGGGGGGGATTGGAGAGGGGGGCGAACCATGAGAGACCCTGGACTCTGAGAAACAAACTGAGGGTTCTAGAGGGGAGGGGGGGGATGGGTTAGCCTGGTGATAGGTATTAAAGAGGGCATGTACTGAATGGAGGGAGCACTGGGTGTTGTATGCAAACAATGAATCATGGAACACTACATCAAAAACTAATGATGTAATGTATGGTGATTAACATAACATAATAAAAAAATAGTTTTTGACAAGAATCATGAAAAAGAAATCACATGATTTCTCAGCTGAAAAGCAATAATATAGTATTTATTATATATGTTCTTTATCCAACAAGGGCAACATTTGACAATGTTTCTTTTAGGAATCCTCACAAACTTCCCTTCTACTGAAGAAATAGGTGGTAGAATCATCCTAGGAAAAGTGAAAACCAGAATGGTTAAGTGACTTTGTGTGAATGGCCCAGCAAGCCATCTCTGGATTTGCAAAGTCTCTTAGAATGCATTACACATGAAATCACAGAGAGCTCAATTTGCAAAGCAAATTAGTGGAATATCTGTTTTATATCAAACATTTAACTTTAAAAAAAGTCTAGCCCTCTGCTTTTCAAAGTGAATGGAAGCAGTTGCCTGCAAAAGAAAGTGACTGATGTAAATTAGACTGGAGATATTACAAGAACCAAATCACTTTCTAAATACTCGGTACTTAGTACTTCAATTTGGAAGTTGATTTTGTGACAAACAGGAGAGTTGCTTTCAGATGGAAAACACCATGATAAGACATAAAATGGTGAGATTAAGATGGGAGAAGCTGATTTAAATATGAGTTTGGCTTTTAATTCCCTGAGTATTTGAGAGATTAAAAAGGAAAAAAAATAGAAAAGAAATAAAAAAATTAGTTTTCTATGCTGAAGAAAGGTTACATTTTAAGTTTTGCAGAAGAACATAAGATTTGTGTTAGGGATCTCAAATCGCAAATCAGTGCTGTAGTACTTCTTGCTATCTAGATGAAAAAAAAAAAATCTATATATATAGCTTAAGGGAGAGTAGTTTGTAAGAATGACGTAGATTGAGAAGTAGAAGTCCAAACCTTTAGCAGAGCATTCAAATCAAGAAAATATTTAGTACGGCAAAACTGGCCTTAATGGGATAAAGCTAAATCAAGGAAATTTGGTCTCATAGTGAGGGGGGAGATTTCTTAGCAGTGATGCAGATGAGACAGTAAAATAATTCCCCAAGGGGATTGTCATTTTTTGTATTACTCAGTTTACCAAGTGTCTACAACATTCACAGATCCTATTTAAAATAGAATTACAGTTGACCCTTGAACATGGATTTGAACTGCATGGGTCCACTTATATGTGGACTTCTTTCAATAAATATAGTAGAGTACTGAAATCTATTTCTCTTCCTTATGATTTTCTTAATAACATTTTATTTTCTCTAGCTTGCTTTATTATAAGAATACAGTATAGAATATATATAACATACAAAGTAAGTGTTAATCAACTGTTTAGGTTATCAGTAGGGGTTTCAGTCAATAGGAGGCTATCAGTAGTTAAGTTTTGGGGGGTCAAAACTTTATGGGAATTTTTGAGTGCACAGGGGATTGGTACTCCTGACCCCCACATTGTTCAAGGGTCCACTGTAGCACTGTAGTTACAGTCTCTGCCCTGTGAATCTATAATATTTGTGTGGCTGATGACACTGAAGTAGGCTTCAGCTAGCTGGAAATATCTTGGGGGACAAGTGAGTAGTATTGAAAAATACCCCTGATATTCAGAATGTGTATCTATCTTCCAGGCAGTCAGCAAATCTGCTTATAGGTCTGATTTTCTGCACTACAGCTGTTTGTCTCTGATCTCCTTCAAGAAGGAGTGTTCCCTTCTGAAAATGGGGTTTGAGTGGGAAGGAGACATCCTTGATGAACTTGTGGGTGATGTGTGTGTCCAGTCTAGGTCATCGTAAACATCCATATGAGAGAATTGAATACATAATGACACAACTATAAATTTTTAACAGTCTTAGAAACTTAGGGTAAATGGACCACTTAAGGGACTTTCTTGAAACACTGGAGAATAAGAAGAGAAAACGCCCCCCACCGAAGTGTTTTGAGTACCAAAGGAACTGGTATAGTAAGAAATATCTACACGTTTGGTCTAGAGAATTCATGTGCTGGCCATAAATAGAAATTGTTTGCATAAAGAGCTTGGTGTTCTGGAACAACTTCACTTCTGGAGTAGGGGTTTGAGAAGGGGAAAAGTATTTGTCCAGTGAAGTCCCATCAGATTCCACCATTTGCAACTTAATGTGGAGTCAGTTTCGCTAGACTACAGTGTGTTTTCTCCACCTTCCTCAGTAGTTCCTCTGATGAAGAAAGATCAGACTTTCATTGATTCAGCTAGTCCTGGCTTTCAGCTGAAAGCCTAGAAGATCATTCATTTTCCAGTGCAAGACATTGCAATTTCTGTCTTCATTTTCAGTGTTATTGTATTTGGAATTGTCATGTTCCCCAAAGGCAAGTTGCACAGTCTGAGTTAGAATTGATGATCTGCACACATCTGCTTCGGGGAACCTGGGGCCAGCACCTGAAGGACAGCCTGATGCTGATCAACCAGAAATAGACCAGAAGGTTTGGAGAGAGATCACAGATGGACTAGAATCAAGGAATGGGTGGGCCGCTCTATAGGTTAGGTAGACAACGAAATGAGAACAGGCGGGGAATGGGCATTAAGTGAACATGCCCCATGCCTATGACTCAAAATAAATACCAACTAGAACAATGAGAGACGCCCAAAGGAAGTTGCTGTTCCTTTTGGGATTCCCTCCTATAAAACCCGGAGTTACACCCTGCAGATGCCATTGAACCCCAGGCTAATTTAATGATTTACATTGTTGAGAAAGGATTAGTGAAACTTCCCGTTTCGATGGTCTGTTCCTAATTTGCATCTTTAACGAGGTGGGATCCAAGCCAGGTTCTGTTCCTTTGTGTTTATTTTGCAGGAACTGTGTTTATTTCTGATAATTACAAATAAATCTTTCTTCCTTTTCTCAAATTGACTGAATAAAAGATGTTGGGAGTATGTTAAATCCATAGCTAGAATAACTATCAAGAAAAGGAGAAGTAAAAATCCAATTATAACTCCTTCAAAAATGTAATTAATGTTTTCTCCCCAAAGAGGATAGTTGCTACATTTCATTTTAAAACATTTGTCTTCTTCTTTGTAGTTTCTTGCAGCTTGTCTAAGAAAAACTTACCACCACAGGGAACAGTGACTCCAAACCAGGATGTCATGACCAGGTGTATCATGAAAAATGATAGAACTAAGGAAAATGTAGGTTAGAAAGAACTAGAAAAAGCCTAGACTTTAAATTTGATAAAGAAGTTTTCTGATTCATCTTCAAAGAACTCAGAAAACCAAAGCAAATCTCTCAAAGTTGACTAATTTTAAAGGTCTGTCAAGCAAGGGGGAAATGTCATATGGACTTCTGAATTCAGCTAAGACTGACACCGGTCAGAAGTATTTAAGAGGCATTTCAACGACCACAGAAACTGAAAGGGAAATCCAGTTCTCATCTATTTTTTTTAAAAGATTTTATTTATTTATTCATGAGAGACAGAGAGAGAGAGGCAGAGGCAGAGGGAGAAGCAGGCTCCCCGCCGAGCAGGGAGCCCAATGCGGGACTTGATCCCAGGACCCTGGGATCATGACCTGAGCCGAAGGCAGATGCTTAACTGACTGAGCCACCCAGGCGTCCCCAGTTCTCATCTACTGCAGTAGACTTGGTGTAAGGGTGGTGGGGCAGGATGAAACCTCATTATGAGTGTTTCTTGGAGCAAGTCTAATCCAAAAATACTTAAAACTTCCATTGATAACAGGTAATTTAATCGGGTTTGGGCATTAAACCTGACATAAAATTAAAAATCAACCCTATATAAACACAACTCTCACAAGGGTAATTCCATTATCTTTTACAAGGTTAAGATGGATTAATAAGAGAGCTATTAGTGAGAACAGGGGAGTCTGTGACTTTTCAGTATCTAATAGTTGTACTCTTCTTGAGCTCAAGCTGTTATTTTTTTTTCTATATCTTTAAGACAAATAAATTCAAGTGAAGAAAATCAAGCTGGGGGAGACATTCATCATTCTATAAGAGTGACCACAGAGTTATTTATTTGTCTGGCTGTTTGTTGGTTTTTGAGAAATATGTATCAACAGCCAAACTCCATGTGAGAAGACTTTTGCCCATTTTTCTTTGCTGATTCTCTGTGTATAGATATTATTCAGCACATAGTGGGCACCCAAGAAATATTTGTTGAATTAAAGACTCTATTCATTTTATAATCTTTATTTTCATAACAGGAATAGAGCTTTTCTTATTTCTATTGAGGTAGAAAAATATAAAGTTCATAGAAGCCAACCAAGAAATTTAACTTAGATTTAATATCTTTGTCCCCTATGAAAATGGCTTTATGTTCTGTGTGTCAATATATGCTGTTTTATATTAAAGTCATGGTGTGTAACATGAATGAAGGATAAAGCATGAGTTTTATAGTCAAAGTAGCTCCACCACTTAGTAACTATATGAGCTGGGGCAACACATCTGACCTTTCTGAGACTCAGTTTACTAATCTATAAAATAGGAGTAAAATCACCTGTCTCATAACTCTTGAAAGTATTCATGTAAGGGATCTGAACAGTTTCTAGCACAGATACACTAAGGCCCTAAATCCTGACAAGTAGCTAACTTGGTTTTTATTATCATCAATATTAAATGGCTGGTTTCCCCTACTAGTTTATGATTCATTAGGGACAGATATGTCAAGTTCTTTATTTTTAATCTCTCTGTTGGTCACTGCTCTGCATTCTATAGCTGCGGGACACGTATTTATTTACAAAAGTGATTTTTGAAAATAGAGCTAAACAGCATTGTATTATTGGCTACTTAATGAAGGTTGGTGGAAATAGAAGAGGAGAATATTAAAGTGATTTAATACTAGTGTAAAATTGGAGACAAACATTCAGAAAGAGACAACTCAGGGAGACAAAATAGAAGTAGCTGTGAATAGAACTTAGAATCACAGTCTATTAAAGCTGCCAGGGATGCTTGATACAATGTAATACAACCCATCCTATCACACAGGGACTTGCCCAAGGACCCTCAGGGACCTGCTTCGCATTTTCACTGGGGCGGCTAACTAAGCCGATCCTCAATTTGGCACATGTGTGCTTAATATCACTCTGAGGGACGAGATGTTCTACTTCCTAAAGATGGAAGAACAATGACAGGAACATTGGGCCATAGTAATTAGCAAATTGGGTTCATGAGTTCTGGCTCACAAACCTCTTTTACAAACTCCTCATTTTATTGTCACAACAGTTCAAGATGGGGGCACTACAGTTTTAAAGATATGGAAGTTGAGGTTGGAAAAATTATTTAACTTATGCTTGATACCTGGTTAATGTGACTCTAAATGGCCTACTTGTTCCAGAATGAGAGCTATATTTTCAGAGGTATGGATCATCTTAAGGTTTAAACAACAAACCAACAGACTTCTTTTTCTAAGAAAATTTCCTACCTATCAACTTCTACTTCTTTTTTTTTCTTTTTCATACAAGTCGATTCAATACCCCCATTAAAGCCTAGCATCATGTAGCTAAAAGCTCCTTCAACTAACTTAGATCTAAGTTGGGTGTTAAATTGACAGGAAAAATCACTTCTAGAATCAGAATGAAGGAGTGTGAGGCTTAATTCTTTGGAGTGACCTGGAAGACACTTTTGTGTCCCTATTTCCGGTCTGTGTGATGGAGAATATTTGCCAGGGTGGTGTGTATCAGTGAAAAGTTGAAGACCTAAATGGCACCTTCAGGGCACAGTGTGAAAGAGGTCCACTCATCAGAAGGGCCTCTAGAACAGAAATTAGTATGAACATTTTCTCTGTTGATAACAGGAAGAAAATCGTCTTGGGGAGAGATCTTTTACTTTTACTTATGGCTGATATAGGTCCTTTACGTAGGTCCTGGCCCAGAAAATTCCCTTCTCTTCCTGGTTGCTCTCTCGAGGAAAGGTTAATTACCTCCTTAGCACCTCTTTATAGCTCTGTGAGCGTGACTGTATGGACAGACCTTGGCTCTGAACGCACTTTCTTAATATGCAGGTGCTTAATTAGTATCCCAAAGTTGATTACTTTCTCTTAACTCAGATTCAACCCCCTTTAGCAAGTGTTTTAAAGAGACTGGCCCCTTTTATTATACCTTACAAATATTTTTTTTTAAAAAAAGAGGAAATGATTTCACAAAAAGATGGTGTGTTATAAACTCTAAGCAAGGTGTGGAGTCCTCCTCGTGGCCTTCCTCTGGATTACATGAGTTCCTGTGGTCTTTGCTGTCTTTTGTTAGTGACCCTGTCAGCTTAGGTAAAAGCACCACCAGAAAATGAGATTTGGGGGCCCGTCGTTCAGCATCAAAACATGATGGACAGTTATCTGGCCTCACTCTCTTCTGGTTGCCTTGTCCTTCAGGCTTGGGAAGAATCCCTAGACTTCCAGGCATTCCTGGCTGATGAATCCTGGTGGTTTGGGAGTTTATTTGGCAGTATCAACGATGCTCTTTCTTCCCTAATGCCAGGCTGGCCCATGGCTTGCCCGCGAGCAGAGGCCACTGAGCACAGACAGGGAGGAAGCTGAGCAGCCTGGGAGGGAAAGCAGGCCGCCTTTGCTACGGAATCGTCCATGTCAGGGGCAGCTGGTCAATATCATTAATGAAGCCCAGCACACACTGTCAGAGTGATTCAAGCGGGGGCCCAGCTAATAGGCCTCCAGAGCGGCCACTGACCAGTTTCTCTACTGGACTATAAAGAGCTTATCAACAGTGTTATCTGTATTGTTGACACTAAGTAAAATAATTCCTTGGAAAACTTCAAAATTAGTATTTAGGAATGAAGGATCGTTACAATTACAGCAGAGATGGAGCCACTGCGGCTGCCCCAGCTCTCTGCTCCATGCATCTTCTCACTTGACTGCACTCAGAGCCGGGGCCCTGGTCTCTTTAAGGCTCCTGAACCTGAAATTTGTATTCTTCGACTCTGCCAAAGATGTATCAGGTCTGTCTTCATGTGGGCAAAGGAAGTAGCTGCCTACACATGGTAGGCTGTCTTAGAAACTCGCAAAAGACTGATTTTTCCTCCTATTTGGGAGGAAATCTTGCTCATTATTATCATTCCTTTTCACCAGGTAATTCTGATAATTGCCCAAAGAAGAGCATTACTAAATAAACAGGTTATCTGGATGTGGGTTAGTGAAAGAGACCCACACTAAGGTGCGCATTAGCCTGGACTGGGGTCCTTGGCGGTGTTTGGAGACCAGCCCTAAGGGGATGAGTGAGAGGTGGGTCCATTACCCAATGGCTTGACCAAGACCATGCAGCTCCAGGGATAAACAAGAGAGGTTCAGAGCACTCCAAATGACCACACTTACACATAAAATTGGAGCCCGTAGACCTGAACACATTCCTAAAAATGCATAGGTTTGTACAGTATTTTGAATCCACAAAGGAAAAGAAAAATTGAAAGAAGAGGAAATTGAGACAAAGTTTTCCCTACTGTTGAGTCTGCTAAAAAATATGTATTTGAGGATGCACATCGCCTCGCCTGCTTCCCTAAACAGTTCCCTGGGATAAGCATCTAATAAAACTCACACGTTCACAATTGTAGCATGAATTTTGATTACCTGAAGACCAAATTAAAAAAGCAATAAGAATATCTCTTTCAATAATATCATCCTTCATGGTTTAAGCATGTTCTCCCCTTTTAGATAATCACTTTATTGAAATATAGTTGATACACCATACAATTCATTCACTTAAAGTGTACGTTTCAATGTTTCTTAGTATGTTCACAGAATGGTGCAACTCTCCATGCAATCCAATTTAGAACATTTTTATCACCTGCCCAAATTAATGCCATATCTACTGGTGGTCAGTCTCCATTTCTGCCTACCTTCTCTTCCAGCCAATTCATTCTCTGTCTCTGTAGATTTGCCTATTCTGGACCTTTCATATAAATGAAGTCATACAATAGGTGGTCTTCCGAGACTGGCTTCTTTCACTTGGCATAATGTTTTCAAGGTTCATCCATATTAGAGTATATCTTAGTATTCCATTCTTTTTTAATGGTGGAATAACATTACATCGTATTGTATTTAATGGACATTTAGATTGTTTCTCCTTTTTCTCAGTGGTGAATAATGCTACATGAATATTCCTGTACAAGGTTTTTGTGGACAAATGTGTTTCATTTCACTTGGGTATATACCTAGTGGAATTGCGGGGTCATGAGGTAACTCGTGTTTAACTTTCTGAGGAACTGCCACACTGTGTTCCAAAGCAGCTGCCTCATTTTACATTCCCACCAGCGGTGCAAAAGTGTTCTAGTTTCCCCACATTCTCTCCAACACTTGTGACTTTCCTTCTTTTCCTTCTTCCTTTCTTCCTCACTCCCTCCCCTTCCTTCCTTCCTTCCTTCCTTCCTTCCTTCCTTCCTTCCTTCCTTCCTTCCTTCCTTCTTTTAATTATAGTCACTTTAGTGGGTATGAAGTGGTATTTCAGTACAATTTTAATTTAGATTTCTCTAATGACTAATGATATCTCCATTCTTTTTATGTGTCTATTGGCTAAATAGTATATTTTCTTTAGAGAAATGTCTATTCAGATCATTTTCAAAGTTTTTTTTTCTGTTCAGTTGTAAGAGTTTTTGATATATTCTAGAAAAAAGTCACATATATTATTTGAAAATATTTTCTCATATTCTGTGGATTTTCTTTGACTTTCTGATTCTGTTCTCTGAAGTACAAAATTATTTAATTTTAATGAAGTCCAGTTTGCTATTTTTTTATTTGTTTGTGCTTTTGGTGTCATATTTTTTTTTTTAAGATTTTATTTATTTACTTGACAGAGAGAGCAGGAGAGCACAAGGAGGGGAGAGAGGCAGAGGGAGAGGGAGAAGCAGACTCTCCACTGAGCAGGAAGCCAGATGCGGGACTCAATCCCAGGACCCTGGGATCATGACCTGAGCTGAGGGTAGACGCTTAACCAGCTGAGCCACCCAGGCGCCCCTTGGTGTCACATTTAAAAAACAATTGCCTTGGGGCACCTAGGTGGCTTAGTCGGTTAAGCATCTGATTTTTGATTTCAGTGCAGGTCATGATCTTAGGGTCAATGAGCTGGAGCCCCCTGTCTGGCTCTGTGCTAAGGGTGGAGCCTGCTTAAGATTCTCTCTCTCCCTTTGCCTCTGCCTCTCCCACCAACCCCCACCCCACTCTTGCTCTCTCTCTCAAAAAAAATTGCCTAATCCAAGGTTTTACACCTCTTTCTCCTAAGAGTTTTATAAATTATTTTTAAATTCCAGTATAGTTAATATACGGTGTTATATTAGTTTCAGGTGTACAATATGGTGATTCAACACTTCCATACATCACCTGGTGCTCATCACAACAAGTGCCCTCCTTCATCCCTATCACCTATTTCACCCATCCCCCAGCCACTTCCCTTCTGGTAATCATCAGTTTGTCTCTATAGCTAAGAGTCTGGTTTTTTTTGTCTCCTTTTTCTTTGTTTGTTTGTTTTGTTTCTTAATTTCCTCATATGAGTGAAATCATATGGTATTTGTCTTTCTTTGACTGACTTATTTTACTTAGCATTATACCCTTTAGACACACCCATGTAGTTACAAATGGCAGGATTTCATTCTTTTTTATGGCTAAGCATTATTCCATTGTATATTTCACATCTTCTATATTCATTCATCTATCCCTGGACACTTGGGCTGCTTCCATATTTTGGCTGTTGTAAACAATGCTGCAATAAACATAGGGATGAATACATCTTTTCAAATAGTATTTTTGTTTTCTTTGTGCAAATACTCAGGAGTAGAATTACTGGATCATGTGGTAATTCTGTTTTATATTTTTTTGAGGGAACTCCATACTGTTTTCCACAATGGCTACACCAGTGTGCATTCCCACCAATAGTACACAAGGGTTCCTTTTTCTCTACATCTTCACCAACATTTATTGTTTCTTTTGTTTTTGATTTTAGTCATTCTGACAGGTGTGAGGTGATATCTCATTGTAGTTTGCATTTCCCTGATGATGAGTGACACTGAGCATCTTTTTTTTTTTTTTTTTAAAGATTTTTATTTATTTGAGAGAGCGAGAATGAGAGAGAGAGCACATGAGAGGGGGGAGGGTCAGAGGGCGAAGCAGACTCCCTGCTGTGCAGGGAGCCCGATGTGGGACTCGATCCCGGGACTCCAGGATCATGACCTGAGCCGAAGGCAGTCGCTCCAAAGGCAGTCGCTTAACCAACTGAGCCACCCAGGCGCCCGACACTGAGCATCTTTTCATGTACCTATTGGCCATTCGTATGTCTTCTTTGGAGAAATGTCTGTTCATGTCTTCTGCCCATTTTTAATTGGATTATTTATTTTTTTGGAGTTTTATAAGTCTTTTATATGGGTACTAACCCTTTATTGGATATGTCATTTGCAAAAATCTCCCATTCCATATGATGCCTTTTAGTTTCACTGATTGTTTCTCTTCTAGGATTTTTATGGTTTCAGGTCTCGCATTTATGTCTTTAATCTATTTTGAGTTTATTTTTGTGTATGGTGTAAGAATGTGGTCCACTGTCATTCTTTTCCATGTGGCTGTCCAGTTTTTGCCAACATCATTTGTTGAAGAGACAGTCTTTTCCCACTGAATATTCTTTCCTGCTTTGTTGAAGATTAATTGACCACATAATTGTGGGTTTATTTCTGGGTTTTCTATTCTGTTCTATTGATCTATGTGTCTGTTTTTGTTTTAGTACCATACTGTCTTGCTACAGCTCTGTAGTATGACTTGAAGTCTGAAATGTGAAGGCTCCAACTTCATTTTTCTTTTCCAAGGTTGCTTTAGCTATTCAAGATCTTTTGTGGTTCCATACAGATTTTAGGATTGTTTGTTCTAACTCTGTGAAAAATGCTGCTGGTATTTTAATAGGGATTGTATTAAATATGTAGATTCCTTTAGGTAGTGTAGACATCTTAACAATGCTTGTTCTTCCAGTCCATGAAGATGGGATATCTTTCCATTTCTTTGTGTTGTCTTCAATTTCTTTTATCAGTGTTTTATACTTTTCAGAGTCCAGGTCTTTCACAGCTTTGGGTAGGTTTATTCATAGATATCTTATTATTTTTGTTGTAGTTGAAAATGAGATTATTTTCTTAATTTCTCTTTCTGCTGCTCATTATTGGTATATAGAAATGCAATAGATTTCTGTATATTGATTTTGTATCCTACAACTCTACTGAATTCATTTATTAGTTCTAGCAGTTTTTGGGTGGAGTCTTCTGGGTTTTCTATATATAGTATCATGTCATCTGCAAATAATGAATGTTTTCCTTCTTCCTTACTCATTTGTATGCCTTTTATTTCTTTTTTCTTGTCTGATTGATGTGGCTAGGACTTCTGGTACTGTGTTGAATAAAAGTAGTGAGAGTGGACATCCTTGTCTTATTCCTGACCTTAGGGGCAAAACTCTCAGTTTTTCCACATTAAGGATAATGTTAGCTGTGGGTTTTCATATATGGCCTTTCTATTATGATGAGGTATGTTTCCTTTAAACCTACTTAATTGAGGGTTTTTATCCTGAATGGATGTTGTACTTTGTCAAGTGCTCTTTCTGCATCTCTTGAAATGATTGTATGGTTTTTAACCTTCCTCTTATTGATGTGATATATCATGTTGATTGATTTGTGAAGATTGAACCACCCTTGAAACCCAGGAATAAATCCCACCTGATCATGGTGAATGATTTTTTAATGGATTGTTGCTTTTGGTTTCTAATATTTTGTTGAGGATTTTTGTATCTATGTTCACCTGAGATATTGGCCTCTAGTGCTCATCTTTTGAAGCATCCTTATCTGGTTTTGGTATTTGGGTAATGCTGGTCTCATAGAGGAAAGTTTCCTTCCTCTCTTATTTTTTGGAATAGTTTGAGAAAAATTGGTGTTAACTCTTGTTTAAATGTTGGTAGAATTCATGAGTGAAATCATCTGGTACTGGACATTTGTTGGCAGTTTTTTGATTCCTAGTACTTGGTCTGTTCAAATTTTCTATTTCTTCCTGATTCAGTTTTGGAAGATTATGTTTCCAGGAATTTATCCATTTCTTCTAGGTTGTCCAATTTGTTGGCATATATTTTTTTATAATATTCTCTTATAATTATTTGTATTTCTCTGGTGTCAATTGTTATTTCTCCTCTTTCATCTGATTTTATTTATTTGAGTTATCTCTCTCTCTCTCTGTTTTTTATGAGATTAGCTAAAGGTTTGTCAATTTAGTTGATCTTTTCAGAGAACTAGCTTTGGGTTTTATTGATCTGTTTGTTTTTGTTTTTTTTTTTTTTAGTTTCTAATATGTTTGTTTCTGCTCTATACTTTATTATTTCCTTCCTTCTACTGGCTTTGAGTTTTGTTTGTTATTCTTTTTCTAGCTTCTTTAGGTGTAAGATTAAGTTGTTTGACAACTTATTTGTCAACTATTTGACAGTTTTCTTCCTTCTTAGGATTGGCCTGTCTTGCTATAAACTTCCCTCATAGAACCTCTTTTGCTGCATCCTGAAGATTTTGAACCATTGTATTTTCATTTTCATTTTTCTCCATGTATTTTTTTTTTATTTTCTCTTTGATTTCTTGGTTGAGCAATTCATTGTTTAGTAGCATGTTATTTAACCTCCATATATTTGTGTTCTTTCCATATTTTTTTCTTGTGGTGGATTTCTAGTTTCATAGCATTGTGGTCAGAAAAGATGCATGGCCTGACTTCAATCTTTTTTACTTTGTTGAGACGTTTTGTTGCCTCATATGTGATCCATTTTGGAGAATGTTCCATGTGCACTTGAAGAGAATGTGTATTCTGTTCTTTTAGGACAGAATTTTCTGAATATATTTATTTGTTAGATCCATTTGTTTACCTCTGTCATTCAGTGCCATTATTTCCTTGTTGATTTTCTGTCTGGATGATCTGTCTAGATGATCTGTCTAGATGATCTATTGCTGTAAGCAGGGTCCCTTACTATTATTATATTATTATCAATTATTTCATTTAGGCTTGTTATTAGCTGCTTTATGTATGTGGGTGCTCCAATGTTGGGTGCATAAGTATTTAAAATTGTTATATCTTTTTGTTGTATTGCTCCTTTTATGATTATATAGTGTCTTACTTTGTCTCTTTTTACAGTCTTTGTTTTAAAGTCTGTTTTTCCCGATATAATACTGCTACCCAGACTTTCTTTTCTGTTCCATTTGCATGATAAATAAATTCCTTTCCACTCCTTTGTTTTCTTTCTTTTTTTTTAAAGATTATTTATTTATTTATTTATTTATTTATTTATTTATTTATTTATTTATTTGACACAGAGAGAGAGATAGTGAGAGGGAGAGCACAAGCAGGGGGGGGTTGCAGGCAGGCAGAGGGGGAAGCAGCCTCCCCACTGAGCAAGGAGCCTGATGTGGGGCTCAATCCCAGGACCCTGGGATCATGACTTGAGCCAAAGGTAGCTGCTTAACTGACTGAGCCACCAGACGCCCCTCCTTCACTTTCAGTCTGCATGTGTCTTTAGGTCTGAAATGAATCTCTTGTAGGCAGCATATAGATGTGTCTTGCTTTTTTATCCATTTGTCACCCTGTGTCTTTTGATTCAAACATTTAGTCCATTTCCATCCAAAGTAATTATTGATAGGTATGTACTATTGCCATTTTTTTGTTGTTTTGTGGTTGTTTTATAGTTCTTCTCTGTTCCTTTCTTCTTTTGCTCCTTCTCTCACAATTTGTTGGTGTTCTTTAGTGTTATACTTAGATTCCTTTTTCTTTATTTTTTTCATATCTATTATCAGGTTTTGATTTGTGGTTACCATTAGGTTTGTATGTAAAATCTAATGCATATAGCAGTCTGTATTAAGATGATTGTTGCTTAAGTTTGAACCCATTCTTTATTCCTCTTCTCCCCCCATGTTTTAGGTTTATGTTGTCATATTTTATATTCTTTTATTTTGTGAATCCCTTGACTGATTTTTATAGATATACTATTTTTACTGCTTTTGTGCTTCCTACTTTTCTTACTCCTACCTGTGATCTTTTCTTTCCATTGAAAGAGTCACCTTTAACATTTCTTGTAGGGCTGGTTTAGTGGTTATGAATACTTTTAAATTTGTTTGTCTGGGAAACTCTTTATCTCTCCTTCTATTCTGAATTACAGCTTTGCTGGATAGAGTATCCTTGGCTTTGGGTTTTTGTTTTTGTTTTGTTTTTATGGTTTTCAGCACTTTAAATATGTCTTGCCATTATATTCTGGCCTGCAAGGTTTCTGCTGAAAAATGAGCTAATAGCCTATGGGGTTTCCCTCATAATATGTAATTATAATATAATAATATGTAATTATTTTCTTTTGCTACATTTAAAATTCTCCTTTTATCACTAGTTTTTCCACTTTAATTACTATATGTCTTGGTGTGGACCCCCTTGGTTAATTTTGTTGGGAGATCCCTTTGTCTCCTGTTTCCTTCCTCCAATTAGGGAAGTTCTCATCTATTATTTCTTCAAGCAAAATTTTTTGTGCCCTTTTCTCTCCTTGGAACCCTATAATGCAAATGTTATTACACTTGAAGGTGTCACTGTGTTCCCTAAGTCTGTTTCCATTTATTACTATTATTTTTTCTCTCTCTTATTCAGCTTGATTAGTGTTCATTACTCTGTCCTCCAGCTTGCTGATCCATTCTTCTGCTTCCTCTAGTCTACTATTTATTCCATCTAGTGCATTTTTAGTTTCAATTATTGAGCCTTCATCTCTGATTGGTTCTTTTTTATGTTTTCTACCTCTCTGTTAAGTGTCTCACTGAGGTTGTCCACTCTTTTTTCAAGTCCTGTGAGTATCTTTATGATCATTAGTTTACATTCTCTGTCAAGCATATTACTTATCTCTGTTTCATTTAGCTGTCTTGCTGTGATTTTGTCCTGTTCTTTCATTTGGGACATATTCCTGTGTCTCCTCATTTTGTCTAATTTTCCATGTCTGTTTCTATATATTAGGAAAGTCAGCCATGTCTCTTGCTCTTGAAAGTGTCCCTATGAAGAAGAGGTCCTGTAGTGCCCTGCAGCACAATGTCCCCTGTTCACCAGAATCTGACACTTAAGGTGTCTCCTCTGTGTGTTGTGTGCATCATACTGTTGTGGCTGAGCTGCTTTGCCTCAGTCCAGTCATCTGTGGTGACTCTCTTTGCTTGTTGTGGGCAGGGTTTGGTCTCTGTGTTGTTAGTGGGTCATTTTGGTCTCTCTTCTTGGAGAATATTGTTTAATCTACACACAAGAACTGACATATGAGTAGTAGCTTATTTTAAAATCTAAATATAAAAAGCTTAACTTCAAAATGAAATAACTTAGAGTGAATAATATAATTTCTTTCATCTTCATGAAGGATTACCATAGGGAAGAAGTACTGGATTTATTTGTGTTACGAGGGAGAGAGCTAGGACCAGTGGGTAGGCATTAGAGAAGTACATTGCAACTCAGTATAAGAAAGTCTTTCAGAACCCAGCTAGTACACATTAGAATGAGCTCCTTGTTGGTTTAATAAACTTCTTTTCATAAGCTTCCTGAATCATCCATATAAAGTGAAAAATTTTACTCAGAAGTATTATGATCCTAAGAATGTAATAAACTTTAATAAAAAAACAGCCATTATCACCCGTCAAGTTATCAAAAAGTGTTTTTGAAATTAATTTAATTTTATAAGGCAAAGGCAACCCCACCTTGGGCCTCCTGGAGTGTACACATGGATTTAGGGTGACATTTCATCTTTGTCAAGAGATCAGCAACTTAAACTGGCCTATTTTCCATTTAAAAAATACAAAACAAAATAACTCTGATTATTCACTGGGGCTATCCCCCTGCCAAAAAAGTTCAGCCTTGAACAATGATGCCAGGTTTCCTCCAGTCCATCTGTTGGGCCTGGCTTAGCTTCCTGCAAATTTAAATATTTCAGATGCTTTTGAATTTCCATTCCCTAGATGGCCCTTCCACCCACAGCAAAATTACAAGCCTCTCTTGCTATCTCTGCCTCTGCTTCCCCTCTTTGCTCTCACACTAAGGTTTCTCTTTTGGATTTACAATAAAATTTCTTCAGAGGTGAATGTGATGCCTTGAGGAGAATGTTAATGTATGTTTGCCTTTGTTCTTAATTAGATTCCTTCAAGGGAAAACCTCCTGGCCTGGTTTATTATCTAGCTTTGTCAGAGCTTGTCTGCTTTATCTAAACACTTTGAAGAAGTCTCTTTACCCATATACCGCCTGTATGCTTACAATATAGATTTTCATAATACCGGTCAATTGGAAAATGGTAGAAGTAAGTAGCACAGATAAAGGAATGCCTTAGGATAAATTGCTAATGGTTGAGAGGGAGGGAGGGAAGGAAGGAGAGAGTGAGAGAGCTTGAGAAGGAGGGAGAGGGAGTAGGGAAGGAGGGAAGAAAGGAAGGAAGGGAGGGAAGGAGGAAGGGAGGGAAGGAAGGAGGGAGGAAAGGAGGGAGGGAGAGAGGGAGGGAGGAATATAGTGAAGCTTTATAGAATTATAGAGAACACTTCCCTTTGGACTCATACTTGTAGTTACTATTCAGTTTTTGGGCCAAACTCTGTTTCTGGGAAAATTTAAGATCTCTGTTTTGACAAGTCATCATAGGGTAGGGAAAATTCTACCTTTTAGAGTTCTAAATGGTTAGTGACAAGTGTTTCTTCCTGTCTCCATCATAGTTCCCAATATCCGATGGTCAAGCAGATGTGACTTCTGCCTGAGGACACCCTCCCCCTTTTAAACAGGCTCCTCTTATTTTCCCTAGCCCCCACTGTAGCCTGAATGAACCTAATAAACCTGGATTTAGTTGAGTTGCTTAATATGATCTCTTGTTCATCAGTGTCATCTAGAACTCTTGCTCAGGTTCTTGACTCTTTCTGCTTACCAGTTACTCTTGGTTGGTTTATTCCCTCAGTTTTGAAACCAGTCATATGGATAGTTTCCAGTATTTGATATCCCACCCACCCCATCTCTCTTTGGTTTATTTCTTCCTATATGTTTCACTACCGCATTACCACTGCCATCATCATCATCATCATCATCCATTTCCTTGTTTTGTTTTGTTTTGTTTTATGAGCCTAAATTCTGAGCCTTGTCCATGTTCTCTAAGGTCAAGTCAAAGGTGTGAGTATACAATTAACTGGCCCCAGTGTAAGAAAGGTTGGAACCACTCACTAGGGAATAAAGGCAAGTGTCTTAGGCAGAATGCAACCTATGAGCTTAAAACATTAACTTTATTATTAATAGTATGAATAATTAGAAGTATCAACAGGACAAGTGACAATTAGGAATTTTTATTTTCTAAAACTTAACATATGAAGGCATAGAAAGAGCAAAATCTTTTGTTGTATGAAGGAGTGAAATCTAAGACCTTAGACTCTCTCATCCAGCCCCCTTGTTCATTTGGCACACGAGTGATGGCAAAACTCTTGGTGAGCATTTTCAGAATGTCTCAGCCTGTTTTCTTTCTAAGCATGAACAAATAACAGTGACAGTTAAATCTAATAGGAAGCAGTGAAGCACCAAGCTAAGTATGTTGTCTTCTTCAGGACAGGTTAGGTCTACCCTTTGTAGATAAGAATCAAAGCTTTGGTGAACATGGTGGGTGCAGGGCCCTGGAGGAACTTTACTGGTTTGGAAACAATTCTCAGTATCTTAATTACCTCCTGACGAGGGCTGCAGAAAGCAAAGTGGAGGTCCTGCTGAGCTCCTTAGGTTGCTTCAAGTGACTTTGAAGCTACAATAAAATAACAAATATGTTATAAACAGCCTCAGCTTTATGGGTAGCTGCACATGCAGAGCAAAGAGGGAGGTGGAAGTGTCTGATTTAAGTCTCTTATTTCCAAGATCCCCAACTACCTAGTCCTTAATGAGGGAAAGAGATGGGCCTTTGGAAATGCATTAGATTGAGTATTTATAGGAACCCAGATGCACCAGTTGTGTCCCTTACGTATTACCGCCCTGATTCTTCAGTGCACAAGATGAATAATTTACCAAAAAGCACATGTAAGTATCTCTTTATTATTCATTATAATGAACTGAGACAGGAGTAATTCTCCACTCTGCTGGAATCCCCTAGGGCTTAACTTAACCAGACTGTGCTTGCTTTCCCACAGTTAATTTGAGTGGAAGAAAACTCTCTTTTGGACAGGCGGCCTATCTAAGACTTGTGCTAGGTGAGAGGTGTGATAAGAGGAGAGTGGGACATCTAGGACCACTGATGGGAAGGAGGGTGGAAGGTTGGGTTTTAAGAGCAGATCTTTTGGGTGCCATGTAATGAAGTGTTATAAAGGAGTTGTCAAAAATAACTGGGATCCTTAGTCAATTTGTGCTTGGAAAGTGCATGATTATTTTCAATATTCACCTGAATAGAACACAATTAAGAAGGCACATCCATTGGCTGAAAAGCATAAAGTAAATTAATTATATGTGTTTTCAGCCAATCTACAGACTTACTCTTCTTTCTCTCTTTCTCTTTTTGTTTCTTTTTATCTCATTTTTTCCCTTTTCCTTCTTTTCTCCCTCCTCCCCCCCCCCCCAACTCTTTTTCTTTCTCTATCCATTTATTTAAAATCCTTGGTAAGGAAACTCAGCCTTTCCACATAATGATGAATAAATAATTGGGTTTTCATGGCATACTTTCTCAAATTCTCTAAGTTAACAAGTGTCCATGAGAAGATGCTCCTCTATACCAAGCTCCATAAGTGCAGCCTGTATTAATATTTTGCACAAGTGTTTGGAGTAGTATTGCATATATGTTTCTGCTCTTAACATATGAGTAAAATGGTGGAGGGCCAGAGAAATTCAGCTTGCTTTCAGGTCAGACTCCTATTCTGTTGGTTCCCTCTGAGCAATCCAGAGAGACCCAGGATTGAAGAATACCCTCTCCATCCCAGACTGGCAACCTGTGACACAGAACTCTAGCTGATATAAATTAAAAGCAGCAACTCTCTGGGCCTGCACTGGAACCATTTGCAAAAGTTAACCCTGTGACTTTATTACCCCCAGGGAGTAGCTCTCTGGGCATCTTATGGCCCAAGGAAATAGTTTGTGTGCTTTCTATTTTATTTCTTAAGGGGAGTTCATTCTCATAATCTATATAAAATAAGCCACTATTCTGGAAAATATGATTGGCTTATTAAAAATATTTGGTACGTATTTTTAAACAGGCAGAGTTGACATTCTACAGGAGAAGACTTGTAAGAATGGAGAAGCATTGGAAAAAGTATCACTTCCTATTCCTCATCCTCCATCTGTCCCTGCCCATCTGTCTGTTTAATGAGGGTTTTATTTTTAAAAAACTCAAATAAGGTTTTGTTCAGATGTGTAGTCTGTTTAGGATGGCACAAGATGAATTAAACAAACTTATTGGCCTCTGAGTTGGCCGTGAAGCCACAATCACTTGAACACACACAATCTCTGCTTCCAAACTTGAGACAGCATGGTCTATGGGCTGAGATCCAAAAAGGTGGATTCCCTACTTAATCTCCCAAACTTCGTAACTGAGGTATGTGTATATTGGAAAATGAGCACTAAGGGACAGTCAAAATTATTATGTTTGGGGTATCATTATTCATTAGTTTAGAGTAATTACAGAAATATAATAGAAACATTTATTAACTACTATGAACTCAGAATGGTGATGATAGTAAAAGAATTCTTTACTTAATATTCACCGCAATCTATGATTTTAAATATTATTTCCACTTTATAAATTAGAAAACTAATTGCTCATAAAGGATCAGGAGTTTGGTAAATTCTAGTCCTGTGTTGGAATTAATATACCTCTTATTAAAATATTTATTCTCTTTACCACTATATTACATCGAAATCTGTAGGATAGCATAGAAACTCATCAATTTCCAGTATAGTTTTCGGTTTCATAAATAAGTCAGTCCTTTAGCAGTTTCTTGTAAGTTTCACCTGAACCCAGAAGGGCAGGGGTTTGTTTATGCACAATTCTGGAGAAAGAAGAATGACCTTTGAGGTTTTGCCTGTCTTTGGGATTCCATGATCCCTTACATTATATGTGGGAAGGTATTTGCAGGGAAATCCACGGGCTGTAATTTCTGCCTTGCCAGAGTCTTTGCTCCCACGATACTCATGCTGGGAGCCTATGGCTGACTTGCTCCATTCTTCAAAGAGATATCAAGTTCCCCAGACTCTCTGCTTTTAATTTAAGATTTTAATTTATACTTTTCCATGGATGATACTGAGACAGACATGGCACTGAGTAAATATGTCAGGATAATCTATTGAATGGGATTTAAATGGTGTGTGCTTGGGAAACATTTTAATTTCATCTTGCTCACTTCTTTTGCCAACTATAATGAACAAATCGGGAGGCTGAGTTTTGAAGCTGTTCAGGATGTGGAGGAAGGAACAGCGGAGTGGGAGCCAGGTGACAAATAAATAACGTGAATTGTTCTGGGTGGCTTCTCAAGGCATCCCTGACCAGCCAAAGGGCAGCCTCTGAAACAGCTGTCTCTGACAAGTGGGCAGGTGTGAGAGCAAATGCCCTCATTGCCTTTTACAACTCCACATGGAATTCTGCACCATTGGCAAGGACCAGAGGGGCCAGGGACATGGGGCTGGGTGATGGAAAAGGAGTGACTTTTATCATTCCTATCTTAAAAGACACTTTTTTTTTCTTCACCCAAGGGCTCTTTGCTTCTGAAACGGCTTTGCCTTATGTACTTTTAAAATTAAGTCGCAAAGAAGAAGATGAATAAAGAAGGCATCCCAGAGTCACATGGTGATTCGACTAGGAGAGATGATCATGCCCCGATTACTTGCCCAGTGCCCAGGTCTGGGGAGAGACCTTTTGCGAAAATCTGTACTTGTCCTTCATCTATCCTAAGATGCATCCTTACTACTGACTCTGAAAAACTCCTGCACCAGCTAATGGTGTCTCCTTGGGCTGGAAGTGAAGTCTTTCGAATAATTATTCACTTTTCCTTAGTGTCCCTCAGTATCTGTGCAGTGTTTTAAAAGAATTGAATGCGTTGCCCTGAAGCTCTTGACCTGAAACAATCCATTCACCTGTAATCTTGCCCCCAGTACCCCACCACTCTCCTGTCCCGCAGCAATTCCATAGCTTGCATGCCTCAGTCTGCTCTAGTATCTGCTTCTTCTAGACGGAGGGTTGGCCTATTTGCACAATGAGGCTGCCTGAGAAAAGGACACTACTGCATGAGCTACTGGGGGGGCCTGTGAGCCAACTGAATTCTCTTGCAGGTGTGCCCAGTTGTATTGATTGATCTCTCAATTATGTATTTTTAGAAATACAGCGTTTTAGCAACCACTGGTCATCAATCTAGAAACTAGCCCATCAACCACTGTGTCAACACACTGTGAGCAAGTCCTGATAAAAATACAAAGTTAAAGTTGTCTCAGTGGCTTTACCTGAGAAAATAAACTTTAGAGGGAAATGAAATCCTATTGTAGAGCTCTACATCAGTCAAGTACAGAATACTTCTGGAATGAGAAATTTTCAGAAAAAAAAGAAAATCATATTAGGAGTGAAAGAATCTAGAGGTAAACTGGAAAAGCATTGGATTGATTTCTAGATAATGCTAAAAATGTAAATCTCATGTAATTTCTGATCTATTAGCCAGCAGAATAACCTGTCTTGAAACTGGGTTCAAACAACCCTAAAGCAAACACCATTCTTTGTAGATTTGAAAATACAGAAAGAGAAGGCTTCAGAATGCCTTAGAAAATGATAAACAGATGGAGTCAGTATCACCTGGTTAAATCAGCACACACTCCCAGATAATACAAGTTGAATTATAGTTTTCCAAATGAAGCACAGAGCTTCTTGACAGAAATAATAGAGCAGGCTCTGTTTAAAGAATGACGATTATTTGCCGGGTACAATTCTGACTCTTGCATGGGCATTACTTCATTCAGGCTCATAGTAATATTGAATAATGCTGTGAAGTAAATAGGTCCATCCTACTTCACAGGTGGGGAAATAAGGTTTTGAATGGTTAAACAAAAGGCTTCTTCTAGGGTCATCTGCTAGTAAGTAGCAGAGCCTTTATCTGTCTGATGCCAGGGCCCTCTCCTTAGCATCATAATATACTGAGTCTACAATGCTTGGGTTACATATGTCACTGAAGCACATAAAAGAGCTCTTGACTCCTACCATCCTTCTCAATATTGTTAAGATCCACCTAGGTGATCCACCTGGCTTCAAAGTTCGTTTAATACCTCATTGACAAGGGTCACAATTACAAGGTCACCAAATATTCCTACTTTCTCTCATGTACACTCTCTTTCATTTCAGCTCATTTACTCGAAGACCTTGTTAAGTCTTGCAGTGCATTGAACCCACCCGGTTCTCTCTATCCATTAGCCTCTCTTATCTTCTTCTTTATTTACTCAATCATTTTTCAGTTCCTTTGATCCTCAGCTGCTTCTCTCTCACTCATCTGGCATGCTCCAACACTGGATGAACCCAGCCATCCACATTCTCTATGCCTACAGCAGAGCAATGCTGAAGAATCTCTTCAAAGCTGGCAGAGTATTGTGGTGATAAATCCTTGGCCATCAACTACAAATGGAGCTCAGTACAGCCTGTGTAACTAGTAGAATACCCCAGTAATTTTGCTCTCATTTTCTGCAATAGCTATTTCACTTTGTCTTGCATCCTCCTTCCCCTATCTCCTACTCTCCCATTTACTTTCAGCTGATAATTTTGCCCTCTCCTTCTGAGAAAATAGAAACCATCACTCAGTGACCTCCTTGTTTTCTCATGACCAAATCCGCAAACATACCTGTGTTTCCACTATTTTTTCTTCTCTTAGGAGTCAACAGATGAAACACCCTTTTTTTCATGGGTTCTAGATCCGTAGTTTTTCACCTTTATAGTTATTTTTCTCTGTGAGCTATCCCCTTTCTCCAGCCTCATCAGTTGTCCCCATTCAATGTGATCAGCCTCATCAGTATATACTTATATATTGGAATGTAAGAGGTCCTTGTCTTATTCACAGTTGCATCGTTAGTACCTAAAATTGGGCTGTGCAAAGTGTGGTCCCTAGCATACCAGTATAATTATAGAACTTGTTGGAAATGCAGAATGCTGTTCCTGACCCAGACCTAGTAAATTAATGAGACGCACAGGTAATTTGTGGGCATATAAAATTTTGAAAAGTCCTAGCACCCAGTAGGTGTTCAGTAAATATTTATAAAGTGAATGAATAAGTGCCCAAGTGTTTCTAGTCCTAAAAGAAACAAACAAACTAACAAAAACTAAATAAAAACCCTCGGGAGACTCTCATGTCCTTGATGGCTCCATTTCTCTTTCTACCTTTGCTGCCAACATTCTTGAAAGCGTTGGCTGCAAATGTGTCAACAACACTTCACTGTCCATTCATGCCTTACTCTCTTTCTTCATTTCTGGCTCCCTCACCCCTTCCTTAAGTTGTGGACCGCATTGTCATATGACTCTTCTTTCATGTCTACAGGGTTACAGTAGTTCTTCTGCTTCTTGTCCTGCTACAGTTCATTCTCCCATGGAAGTCCAGCATTTTCTTATAAAGGGCATCACTTAGATCATGGCATACCTCCACGCAAACATATTCAAGGATTCCCTGCGACAGCTAGAGTAAAATACAGACTTTTTACAGTAGATACGTAAACTCCTGGTCTCGTGGAATCTATCCATTTTCCCATCTGCCTTGCTTGGGCCACAGTAGCATCCATTCTGTTCCTTATCTGTATCAACCTTTTCCTCAGAGCCTGCACATCTGCCCTGTCCTCCACCTAAAATGCTCTCCGTAGCCATCACATGTGCCTGGTGTTCTGTCTCAGTTTTCAACCTTAGGTTAATTGTTACTTGTTCAGAAAGGCCCATCTCTAGACTCCATATCTTAGCAGGGTTTCCCATGCCATCCCCTGTACATGACTGTCCCAGCAACCAACCCAATTCAGTTTGTAATAAGTATACAAGTGTTCTGGTGGTTTACTGATTGCATATTTCTCCCACCATCGAAAATACCAGGAGGGCAGAGACAGGGCCTCGTAGAGTGTCTGCCACTTATTAGGTACTTAACAAATATTTATGAATGGATGTATTTATACTTTTTATTATGTCTGTGAATGTGAAGAAGGGTATCTCTTTAATGCTCTTGTATTCTATCATTCACCTAAGATCATAAGAATCTTGAAGGCAGGCACTGGTCTCTTGATGGATTTGGCTACCATCTTTATTTTGACCTTACCTCTGTCTCTTTGGGAAACCAATATACTTATCTTCTCAATACACTGTGAATTTACAGAATAACTTGAAGTCCAGGAAGAAGCCAGGGCACTGGTCTCTTGATGGATTTGGCTACCATCTTTATTTTGACCTTACCTCTGTCTCTTTGGGAAACCAATATACTTGTCTTCTCAATACACTGTGAATTTACAGAATAACTTGAAGTCCGGGAAGAAGCCAGCTCAATCATTCGTTGTTTTGTTCAGAGAGCTTTCTCTTGCTTTTCTGCAGACCCTTTCTTTTCATAATTACATTTAACTACCTATGCTTTGCCTTCTGTTACCATGATAGGCATTTCCCTCCTCTCTCCTCTCACAGCAATGCTTTTTAACCCCTTTTTGTGGGTATAAGCAATTTCACCTCTCTGCAGAACCATCTTTCCACATAAATCACTCCCTTCATTTTCCTTCATCCTATCAGATGCTCTGTTCTGAACTGCCTTCTGCCTGGCTGCCTCACTTGGGTGGTGAGGTGTGTGAAGCTGCTCTCTGCATTCAGGTAGAGCCCTCACTGTGCTCGTGGGGAAGGGAAGTTCCCCTTGCTTGCTTGGGGACACAATGAGCACCATTCTGATGGACTCATATATCATCGGTCATGGCTGAAACCACAACACATCATCAACCTGCAGCTGATTTTCTGCTTCAGGTGACACCATTTTCAGGATACCCCACACTTTCCTTAGTTTGGTTTGAAATGCTTTATTTTCTCAAGGGCCCATCCTGCATTTATATATATTTTTTTCCTTTACTCTGGATGACACCCCTCCCCCACTTACACACATACATTCATCCACACAAACACATGCACCCTTTCTGTGTATTAATGTAACTCCTCAACTCCAGCTGCTGTTAGTGTGACACCATCTTCCAGTTAAGGACAATCTGCAGATGTCATGTATCTGTCAGCCTTCGAAGTCAGTCTCCTGCTGGACTGAACTATTTCCATACCAGACCTTCTCTAAGGAGCTCTAATCCACCCCACCCCCCGCCAACTCTTCTGCAGAAACTCTCATATATATTCTCCACCAATACCTTATCAGCAAATATTGGCTCTAGCAGAGTTATTACTCTCGTTGAATTTTCAACTATCTGAATCATAAAGTTTTCCCTTACATAATTTAGGGTCTTTGTTGATGCTCTAGAGTTGGCTGTATTTGTAACTCAGGAAATAACCGAGTAGTTAAAGCTTCCCAGGAGAACAGCTTTGTGCAATTTAGAATACCTTGGGAATTGAGCTGCAAATATTTCATTTTGGTTTGCCTCCTCTCCTCTCCTTTAAAAAATTCATTTGTTATTGGTCTTTGAATTCTCTAAAGCAAGATCTTCCTTCCATTTTTCAAACTGGTCTTATTAATATGTTTTGATACATGTAAGGTTCTTAACCAAAATTCAATTAACTCAATTTATGTAAAAGGGCAAATATATTCAAAAATAAAACCAAAAACTTTAAAAGGAAATTCAAGGAAAATGCATATTGGAGCTTTAACATTCAACTCTATCACCTTTATCAGCATTTCTTAAATTGTGTACTCTCTAGAAGACCATTTTAAAGGCAGGGGCAGGGGTGGACAGAGACAAGGTTTCAGGGATTCCCAGTAGTAACATTATGTAAAAAAATTATATATAAAATCATAAAATTAGGTATAAATCCCTTAACCTTTAAACACTTTACATGACTCTGAAATCCAAAATTATAAATCATACACATATATAACCACTAAAATTAACAACATTAATTTAACAGAGCAGATGACATTTTATTAACATTAATTTCCAAGTTGCAATGTGAATATGGTACTGACTGCTGCCAGAGCATCACTTTTGACTTCAGTATGTACCATATGAGTTCTCCTTGCACATCATTTCATTCCAACTTTTGAAAACCTTTGTTACTATAGTGGACCCTGGCATCCTTCAGCTTTCCTTGGCAGAAATGTACTGCTGAACCCTAAGTCCCCCTCTGTATTTTCTCATTAGCCTGAAACAACAGAAGTACTCATTGATGCCATTGTAATAAGAGACACAAATCTGAACATTTAAATCTAACTGTGGGGGCGCCTGGGTGGCTCAGTCGTTAAGCGTCTGCCTTAGGCTCAGGTCATGATCCCAGGACCCCATATCGGGCTTCCTGCTCAGCAGGAAGCCTGCTTCTCCCTCTCTCACTCTCCGAGCTTCTGTTCCCTCTCTCGCTGTGTCTCTCTCTGTCAAATAAATAAAATCTTAAAAAAAAAAATCTAATTGTGAACATCCAGAATAGGCATATATTATATTATTTCTTCAGAATATTTTACAAATGAAAACACTAAATTAGAAAATATAAGTAAAGGATGGGGTGTCTGGGTGGCTCACTCATTAAGCATCTGCCTTTGGCTCAGGTCATGATCCCAGGGTCCTGGGATCAAGCCCAGCATCCGGCTCCCTGCTCGGCAGGAAGCCTGCTTCTTCCTCTCCCACTCTCCCTGCTTGTGTTCCCTCTCTTATTGTCTCTCTCTGTCAAATAAATAAATAAAATCTTTTTTTTTATTTATTTATTTGAGACAGAGAGAATGAGAGAGAGAGAGAGAGAGCACATGAGAGGGGGGAGGGTCAGAGGGAGAAGCAGACTCTCTGCCGAGCAGGGAGCCTGATGTGGGACTCGATCCAGGGACTCCTGGATCATGACCTGAGCCGAAGGCAGTCACTTAACCAACTGAGCCACCCAGGTGCCCAAATAAATAAAATCTTTAAATCTATATATATCTATATAAGTAAAGAACCCATGGATGCTGTGTGTGTACACGACTTTCAGAGACATGCACACATACAAATATCTCCAAGGACATCTACTTTACTTTGTGTAGGTTTTTTCCCCCAAAGATTTATTGAGATATAACTGGCATATAATATTTTTTAAGTTTGAGGTGCACAACATGTTGGTTTGATATACTTATTTATTGCAAATGATTACCACCTAGCAAAAGCTAGCACCTCCATCCCATCACATAATTAACATGTCTTATTTGTCATGAAAACATTTAAGATCTACTCTCACAGCAACATTCAAATATATAATACCATATTATTATCTATAATCTTTGTGGGTTCTTTTGATATCAGTTTGAAAAAGATTGCCTCACTTTTGATCATTATAAATATGTACTGATCACCTACTAGATGCCAGATGGACTCTGGGAGGTGCTGGTGATAAAATGAGGACCACTGACATGGTTCTGATCCATGTGGTATGTATAGCCTGAATATGTAAATAATTAAATCCAGTGTTATACAATCAATGAAGAAGTCCAGGATCTTCTGTGATTTATTTATTTTTTTTTAAATTTTATTTTATGTTATGTTAATCACCATACATGACATCATTTGTAATGTAGTGTTCATGGTACATGTACATGTACAAAAATGTACATCATTTTTGATGTAGTGTTCCATGATGCATTGTTTGCATGTAACACCCAGTGCTCCATTCAATACATGCCCTCTTTAATACCCATCACCAGGCTAACCCATCCCCCCACCCCCCTCTCTTCTAGAACCCTCAGTTTGTTTCTCAGAGTCCAGTCTCTCATGGTTCATCTCCCCCTCTGATTCCCCCCCCATTTTTCCCTTCCTACTATCTTCTTTTTTTTTTTTTTTTTAACATATAATGTACTCCAGGATCTTCTAAATTAACATTGCACTACAAAAAGAGTGGAGGTTTGGAATGATGAGTTTGTATTAGAGGTTAAACTCTATTCACTACGGTCCACTCATTAAGGCAGAGAGGCATGCAATGTATTTTAGGTATTATCCCATTAACAAGGGTAGGAATATAAAGGCATTTTCTGGTTAATTTCAGTTTCTCAAAATGTCAGTTTTCAGTTCTTTGAACACTAACATCTACAGAGTTATCCATGCAGGAAAGACTCTATTTGTGAGGCTGGTTTAAAATACTTGTTCTTGGGGTACCTGAGTGGCACAGTTGGTTGGGCCTCCAACTCTTGGTTTCAGCTTATGTTGTGATCTCAGGGTCATGAGTTTGAGCCCTGTGTCAGGTTCAAGCAGAGCATGGAGCATAAGACTCTCTCTGCCCCTCCCCACTGTGCTCCTGTGCCCATGTACTCTGTCTCTCTCTTAAATAAATGAATAAATAAAATAAAATACTTGTTCTCATTAATTAGTTAATCAGTTAATTAATTACTTGTTCTCTAGTTACCCATATTATCTAAATGTTCCTGCAGCTATCTGTGAATATAATTGAGGTGTGACTTTTATTTTTAAGTTAGACATGAATGTATTGTATTGCATTCAGATTTAAGATTGTAAGAACTTCAGTATCTAGTGTGCAGGCCCCAGAGAGCATTTTCTGACCCCTCTGTCTCAAATATGTTCCCAGGCCCCATGGCACTTACCATTCTTTAACCTGCTTTGCTTTTACCACTTGCCTTTCTCTAAAACTAAGATGCTTATTTACTTATATGCTTTCTTTGTCTCACTGGACATATAGCTTCAAGGCCCATAACCTTTGTCTGTTTGCCAGCCAGCATTCTCAGCTCCTGGAACATTGTCTAGTGTACATTAGATATTGATTAAATATCTGTTATGTGAATCATGGTAGTATTTTATTTTGTATTTTCAGAGGCAAAATAAAAGCAAACATAAAGAACACAAACAAAAACCTTAAAGCTGGCTGATTTCACCTTTTAGGAAGATTTTATTATTTTGATTAAATTCCAACTCGTCTTTTGTCTGGTTTCTTGAAAGCAGTGGTTCTCAAAGAGGAGTCCCCAGATCAGCAGCATTGACTTCACCTGGGAACTTAAAAATGCAAATTCTCAGCCCACTTCCAACCCACTGAATCAGAAGCACTTGGGAACTGGGGTTGGCAATCTGTGTTTCAAAGAGCTCTCTGAGTGAATCCAATGCAGAATGAAGTTTGAGAACCACTGCTTGAAAACATGGATTTCCTTTATCTCTACCTCCTCCTCGAAAACAAAATAAAATGACCTTGCATCTTAACCCCATGTCCCATATTTAGTGGAGTCAGAAATGACAACTTTGCCTGCAAGATTCCTTTCCTCCAATAGTTTCTGGGCATTTCTTTGCCCCTTCTGAGTATTTCCACTCTTCACAAATACCTAGAGTTGGCTTAAAGATGTACAGAAGTCATTTCCAAATATCTTTCTTGTTCTCCTAAGCTATTTTGTCATTTTTGAGAAAATTAAATACTAACTACCATAAATTTGTGGGAAACTGATTGGATAATGCCAACCAACTCCTCCTGGCCTTATTACTTGGATTCTTGAGCCACAAGCACTTTCTTTTCAAGAAGACTATAATCCTTAAGTGCAGGAATTCTACAGGCTGCCTAGGTCTAAATTCCCTGCTCCGGTTGTACCAGCTGTTTGGAGTCCTGAGCCTCTCTGCATCTCAGTTTCCTGATTTGTAAAGTGTGATAATAATAGAGTGTGTCTCGAATGGTAGTTATGAGCATCAGGTGATTTAATATATGGACGTTCTTAAACTGTCCTAGGTAACTATAAGTACTATGTAATTTTAGACATTACTGTAGAGTTATAATGAGTTCTATCTTATCAAGGACCACCAGGTAGAATTTGCTTAAAAGTAAGAATTTTAGAGACCTAAAGGTGTTTTCAAGAAATTAGAAAGTTGTCAGTAGTGTTTCTTGACTTTCTTCCTGGATGCCCTTATTTAACATAAAAATTTCTCCTTTGTGTGCTTCTGGTTAATGAGAGTCCAAGACAGCCATAAACAGCAGGGAAGGAGCCAGGTTTGGAAGAACACTTAAGCACTTTTTTAAAAGTTCTTCTCTGAATTCTTCTTCCTACTATTCTCTGTTATGTTTCCTCCTTTTCCCTCAACCAATATCATTATTCTCACAAGTGTCTTTATCATTCTTTAGGTTCTAGGACTATACAAACTCAATGAACCAGCTCTCTCCCATTCAGGGAGATAGATTTATCCAGTTACCCCCTATGCCCACTAATGAGGCCCAGGTTTGAGAGAAGGTAAATTGGGCCATAGACATCTGTCTGGGGTATGTCTACCCAAGGAGTACACAAGGCTTTTCAAGGGCCGTGTGGCAGGGCACTGAGAGTATGTTTTGCCTCTGGAGGATAGATTCTGACTGACCTGTTTTAAAGTCAGTCCCTGCAAAATCCCCTGGTTTCGAACTGAGTTCCATGCACTCCAACCTGCAGATGTAGGTCTTATACAAGCACAATGAAAGTTTTAAGAGAATACATTCAGGATTTCAGATTTCCTAAATCAGTCTGCCTGAGAAGGTGCCTAAGATTGAATTGTAATTCTGGTTCTCCTTTCTGACGGTTCCCACTTTATAAGTTGTCCACGAAAGAATTTACCTTTACTTTCGTTGTCATTTACACCATCCAACTATTGTCAAAAAAAAGGGTCCCTTTTGAAGGGAGCCCCACCAAAGTAAGCAGAGACATAATGAAAGTAATGGTACATCATTTTATCAGTAATAAATTCATGGCAAAGCGATGCCTTCTCTATCTTGGAATTAGAGAAAGAGGTGTTTTCTGGCAGAGGACAATGTGATTTGGCATATTAAAATAAACAGCATTCAAATTTACCCACATTTCTGGGTGTATTGGGTTGAACAAGGTGCTTCTAAGTAAAAGAGAAACGTATCTTTAATAGTCATTTGATAAGGCCTGGTAAAATGTTAGCAGCATACTATCCAGATATTGTGAAATTGAATGAATTTAATACTGAGTTACAAAGCCCTGTGCAAGTCAGGTATTTTTCAATTCATTGCTTTGAAAGAAATTGAAGGAGGAACTAATTGAATTGTCAGCTGTGAGATCATTAAAATAATTTTTGAGGCTGTATTACTATGTGATTGTTGGCACACGTCTTGGAAGGGGTTCAAAGAATTGAGTGGCACTGCTATACAAGATTCTCCCCTGCTTATGTGAACTAGGTTTTTCTCAAACAAAAATAGGAATTGAATTGATCCTGAGCTCTATCTCATTCTAGCAGTAATGATATTTATTCAAGGTATAATTTTTAAAAAGTTTCATCTACCCCATTAAGTACTATATTTCCTGTAAAACTTTACTTTTTATGTATAATTATACTTAAAAACATGGACAATATATTTATGTTGTTTTATCAATATTGTCCTTGTAATGATAATTCATTCTAAGAGAAGATAGTATTACTCCGAGTTTTATGATCACAGAATATAAAAGAAATCTCAATTTCAATCACTTTATATATTTGCAAATAAATATGATAACTGATCAATAAAAGATTTTTAAGCATGAAATACTACAACAAGACAGGACATATGTTGGAAACACAAGTTACAGTTTTAAAAAAGAACAACGTACATTTTATGACTAATAAAGAAGAGCTTGTTCATGAATTTTGAAACTAGATAATCAAATCAATATTGCATTTATATTTTATTGAATATATGTATCTATGAATATTGTGACAGTTTAATTTTAAAATCTGAATATTCTCCACAGGCCAACAACGCATCCTTTTAATTTAATTTTTAAAAATTATATCAACTTAAAAATGTGCAAGAGGTTACATAATTGACCAAAATAAAAGCAGGAATATGTGTTTGCACTTTGTCACCTGGGTTTGTGTGGTTCTAGGGATTAGAAGGTGACTCTCTTTACTCTGTCCCAATTTACCATCCACTTCTAGGCTTGCCAGTTCCTGGGACTGCACAATTAGAACTTCATTGTTAGGAGTTATTCAAACAGGGATTTGGTATTTATGAAAACACAGCTGTCATAAAAAAAGGTTGCACAGTAATCCTTATCAATCATTTGCAACTGAAAGTGAATGAATGAGTTTATCTTTTTTTTGTTCCCCCTAACAAATGCTTTTGGAAATGTAGAGTGGGGAAGTTTCATTAGGGCTTTTGGTCTTCATAAAGGAAATAGAAAGTTGCTAGAGAAGGAAAAAACTACACAGAGAGTGAAACTAGGGTCCCAGGATATGGAGGAAACAGCATGACTACATATTTTCTTTTTTATCACCATGACACACCTATGAAGGTGGCAGTCACTCAGTGATACTTGAATTATTATAATCTAATGGTAAATGCAGTTGGACCCCCAAAACTAGTGGTGTTCAGAGATATCTGTGGTCACGTTCCAAAAACCTATTTCTAGGAATATTAGAGTATGATTCTATTTCAGGTAAATAAATCAACACACTCTTTATATATGTGAATATACGTCTGTAAGGAGTGAGATGTGGAAGAAGTAACCAGAGTGTTACCAAATTAAGGACATCATTTGTTCACATGTTTAACCATGCTTATTTCATTTTTGTAGTTTGAAAAGCAGCAAATAAAGAAAATTTAGAAGAGGAAAATTTCTTCCTTTGAAAGCATCTAATTATCAGCCCAACCTCAAGGTTGCCAGGACCTGCTGAATGATAGGTGGACCTGTGCATAAGACTTCTGTGATTGGAAGCTAGTATTATTTCTATGTGTCCTACCAACCAGGGAGAGTGCTTTGCTAGACTGAGCACTTTCCCCTTTCTACAGAATCTATCATGTTAGTGCTCCAGTATTATTCTGCTCCCATGACCGTCAGGCTGTGTCAGGCTGGCCACATTGCTAAGGGAAATCACCATGTCCAAATGTGCATGATCTCTCCTCTATTGCCAGTGTCCTTGGTGTTCTCATCCTCTGAGGCTTGTCAGAGGATCTCTGCTTTCAGTCAAAATGGGATCAGATTTGGTGAGATATGGCAACGTTTTTTCTGTTTTCTCAGGTGGAGGTGCTGGATTCATGTTCCTTGTGCCCAGAAGGTTGGCCTCATACTTCTTTGCTAGGACTTCTCCAGAGAGCAGTGGAGGTGTAATTGCACCTTCCTATTTGCCCAGATACTGTAACTCAGGTTCAGACTAAAGCAATGAGTAGCAGGTGGGCACACCTAGGGCCCTTTAACTACCTCCCTTTTTTGCAATCCACATTTATAATGGATTCTCTTCTCTCTATTTTTTTTCTTTTTTTTTTTTTTAAAGAGAGATAGGGATGAGCAGTGGGGAGGGACAGAGGGAGAGGGAGGGAGTAAGCAGGCTCCATGCCCAACACAGAGCCCTACTCGGAGCTCAATCACATGACCCTGAGATCATGACCTGAGCAGAAACCAAGAGTCAGACGCTTAACCTGTTGAGACACCCAGGTGCCCCTCTTCTCTCTATTTTCTTTACACAGATTATAGGATCATGGTGCACATATGCAAATTTTCTTTCTGACCGGCAGGTGTATTTATTTCTGCATTAATCTTGAGAGACTGCAAGTCATACACACCATAAAACAAATTCCACTTGCGTTCATAGCTTCCAGTTGTAGGGAAGAGTGGATGTGGGGTATGAGGGGGTAGAGTTCAGCTCTTTACCATGATGATGACCGAGGTGACATCAGCCATATTGTTCTCATGGAGGGGGGTGGCCATAAGAGGGAGAAGGAACGCTGCCTGACCACTGTCTTCTTCCTTCTGCTGACATCTTCAGAGGTACCCATGGCTTCCTCAAAAATTGTTGGCTTTCAAGGGTGAATTTTATCAATCCGTGTTATAAATTGTAGTTTGCAGGCTTTGGGTAGCTTAAGGGTACAAGGAGATTATCAATACCAGGGAAGGCTGGAGGTAAATATGTTCACTTTTTGACTAACAACAGGTTAGGTATTTACTTTGTGGATTATCTGTGACCTATTTGAAATACTGATCCACTTCTCTCACCCTTATGCCCCTGGGCCACCTCTCCCACAAGGTGGTAAATGTGCTCAAGAAATATAAACTAATTTTCATATAAGCCTGCGGGGAAAAATAAGATGGTAAGCAAATATACAGCAAAGATATTCACATAATATGCTCCTAAATCAAATAGAAATGATTTTGTATCATCGGTTCTTCAGGATGATTCAGGCCACTGTTACCCTATGTTCAGGAAGTTTCATCAATAATTGATTGTTTCCTTTTAGCATTGGGTTATGTTGTTTTATTTAGTCCTCAAAGTACAGCAACCACATTTATAATGCAGTCTCTCAACACTCTCTTCCTCCCTCCCCTACCTCCCTTCCTCAATGTTTCCCTCCCCGTTTTCCTCTCCCCTTCCCCCAAATCTTCCCTCTCCTCTCCCCACACCCCTCACTTACAGGTGTACCATAGATGACCGAGTCACCCGTGTGGCCTGGCTAAACCGCAGCACCATCCTCTATGCTGGGAATGACAAATGGTCCATAGACCCTCGTGTGATCATCCTGGTCAACACACCAACCCAGTACAGCATCATGATCCAGAATGTGGATGTATATGATGAGGGCCCATACACGTGCTCTGTGCAGACAGACAACCACCCTAAAACTTCCCGGGTCCACCTCATAGTGCAAGGTGAGTCACAGCTGGATCTGGGGGTTAGTGGTCCTGTCGATGATGGAAGGGAGGCGTAATCTCAGTCTTTGTTTCTACTCATGTATGAAGACATGAAAAACATTTTCCTCTATGGAACCCCAAGGTTGAGTGTTATGTTTTGGATTCCTTCCCATCTGCTGGATTCTTGACTAAGTACTGAATATCTTCACAGTTTCTCAATTTTATCTCTGGTCCTTCTGTTCTTATTAATAAGTTGTTTGCGTGTGCTGGTTGAACTATTAAGTTACTTAGCACTTTGGAGTTGGGCAAGACATACTAAAAAATAGAGATATTACTATTCTCTGTGCCTTTTAATTACCTTTCATAGGATTATTTCATAAGAGGTTAATAACACTGATGTGATGTTATGTGCCTTGTGACTGGCTTTTGCATGGTTGTTGGGTATGCATGTTCCAGAAGGGGTTTCTGGGAGCTGAGTCAAGTCCTCCCTGGTATGAAGGCTGTGTCTGTGCATCCCTTTAGCCTCACAGTGGAGCCGAGATTAAGAAGGTTATTAGTCAAAATGCTATCTCCAGGTCTATGTCAGAAATAATATCTATATAATTTTTTAAAAGGGGAGGTGTTCTCTAACATTCTCCCTCTAAAAATCTGTGTCAGTATACCCAAGCATATTATTCAATAGTTTTTCATTAGAATTTTACAATGTAGGAAAAAAATAAGGCTGAAGAAATGTCAGATACCCAATTATCAACTATTAAATATTAATAATTAAAAAACACATTCAAATAGCAGCTATGAGAATTTGGACACCATTTTAAAACAAGGCAGCAATACAAATGAACTTATTTTAAGCTGCCCCCAACTAACATCATCCCCCCACCCTCATCCCACCATCACTATGTAAAGCAGTTTCTGTCAGGTATTGACTCATGGTAGCAATGAAGTGCTAGGGAGACTACTTCCCATCCCCTGGTGCCATAGTTTCCTCCTCTAAAGGAGAGGCTTGGGTGGACCTTTCTCACAGTCTCCTACACTGACCTGTTGGAGTCACACACTGAGCTCTCAGAAGGAGTCCCTGGGTGTGATTCAGTCTTTAGTAAGTGCCTTTTATCAGATTGCATCTGCAGTAGACTCAACGAATTTTTTTCAGTTTGTGAAATGTCTGTGGCATCTTGGCTTAGCTAATGTGGATGTCCTCACCCTTGCTTTACTAAAGAATATAATATTGCTCATTTCAGTTGGTTTCATGGAGAGTTTGAATAGAGGTTAGTGTCTTTTCACACTTTTGTCACTTGTAGAATTCAGGGGGGCCATCACTTTCTTTTGGCTAGAACAGCTTTTTGCTATGTCTCCGGCTCTGTGGGCCATTTGTTACGGCATGTGCAGGACCAGAGATCAGTCTGCTGCAGCGTTGTTCCGCAGCAGGCCCTGGTGCTGCCATATTGTTTGAAGCCCAATCTCAGTTCAGCCTTCCAGCCCTTCTCTCCTCCCCGAGGGCTTTCAGATGCCCACATCAGCCTGCATTTGACAGTTATCTGTACACTCAGCTGTTTCCATTCTCCATACCTGTCCCACCCAGGGGCTTGGCTTGGTGATAATCACCGCTTTGGAGCTACAAGATGGCCTGCCATCTGGAGATCAAGACAACTGTCATGTCTGATGTTTTTTCTCAGAGGCTGGTAGTGGTGCTTGGTGAGATCAGTTATCTGAGATGAGCTGGAATGTCTGTTGAAAGTTCCTGGGGGTGCAGAAAACAAGGGAGTGTGAGTTCTCACTACCCTGCCTGCCACTTGGGCTTGGCTCCAGAGGAGCTGAAATTCTCAGCATTGGAAGTGACACCTCTGTGGCACCTTCGTGGCCTTGACAGCAAAGTTATCTTCAAATTCAGGAAATGCAGCACTGAAATAAAAAAGAACTGTCAGGCACTCTACAGAACCAGACTCAAACAGAACAAGGCTATCACTTTTTAGGAAATAAGACGGATTGTATAAGCATGTCAAGTCAATATAGGCCATAAAGGGCTAGTGATCCAGAGCTTCGGGGATAATGTGCTTCATAAGGCCCATGGAGCAATTCCTTGGGCTGGATATGGGAGCCAGTGGTGTCTCCCTGTGGGCCTCATAGGTTTGGGTCAGAAAGAGTCTGAGAACAGGCAAGAGCAGAGCAGTGAAGTGACTTCAATTTCAGAGGTCAGTTCCTCACAGTCTCCACATTTCAGACCAAGTGACTGTTGTAGCTCTGGGTGGCTGAGGTGGCCTGTGAAATCCAATGCGGGGATGGCGGAGGTAAAAGGAGACAACCTTCCTGTGGAACACTTAGCAGGTGGATCTTTCCATTTATTGAGAGGTAAAAGGAAGACCCACAGGGAGCTACATTCTCTTCTGTCTTGGTTAGCAATGGGGCAACTTGTTCTTTCTTTGGAGACCAGTTGAATTTCTAGTGGGTAGAAGCAAAGACCCTACTGCTCAATTAGAAAGAAGTCCAAGACTCCTCCTTCTTCCCAGCACCTATCAGCTTTTGTCCAGTCTATAGATTAATTCTTCAGACTTAGTGTTAGTTCAGGTTAGATAAAGATAATGAAAGTTTCCTAATCCTCTTAAAGAAGATTTATCTGACTGAGTAGAAAGCTTTTGGAATACAATAAGGCATGTATAAAACTGAGGCCTAATCTTGCCTTTAATTTCAAACTGCTGATGGGTATTGATTTTGCAATGAGAAAAACTGAAAAATTTCCGAGCTGCAACTTGTCTGTTTAGAGACAGAGAGAGAGAGAGAGAGAGAGAGAGAGAAAGGAGTTTATTTATTTTCCGTCCATTTGAGGATGTTAGAATCTCATCACCTCTGCCAACCAAGTGCCATTAGCAGAAGGGAGAGCAATCCCACAGGGTCTTGGCTTTGTTGCTCCCTGCTTCTGCAATGTGAGGAACTCAGACATGCTCTGTCACTAACCTCGGAGCCTGTCCTTTGCTCTTTTATAAGGTGACCTTTGCCACATATCTGATGGGATTAATTTCTAGGTCTTCTGTGAGAGAAGAAGCTGTGTTTGTTAAAAAATTATCACTGATACCCAAGGCACATCTTGGCCATGGAGTGGATAATTTTAAAGCGCCATGTTAGTATGTATGATAATGTGACCTAGACTGTGGACCTAGGTTTTAAGAAAATCCAGAGCAAGAGAGAAGTGTTGCTATGGAGTCAGATTAGTCAGGTAGGAAAATCAACCCTGTATCGGATGGACTGATGTGGAGAGAAGCCGGATTAACAGGGAATAGGTTACCGCCATCACTCAAAAGCTGGGACATGAATGGGCTGTAGGTCTACCTGTGGAGAGGGAGAAGATTCCTCCAGGAAATACTATCCAAGGGAAATTGGGAGGATTAATCTTTTTTCTTAAAAGATTTTATTTATTTATTTGACAGAGAGAGACACAGAGAGAGAGGGAACACAAGCAGGGGGAGTGGGAGAGGGAGAAGCAGGCTTCCCGCGGAGCAGGGATCCCGATGTGGGGCTCGATCCCAGGACCCTAGGATCATGACCTGAGCCGAAGGCAGACGCTTAACGACTGAGCCACCCAGGTGCCCTGGGAGGATTAATCTTAATGCCTCGAAAGAGGAAGGATTAAAAGGATATCACCTACATTTTTGAGTTTGGGGAAACGTTGAAGGCCTGGCTAGTAATCGTGGAATTAGGATCCTGCGCCACTAGGATAGGAAAGCATTAGTCTTGCTAGGTTTAGGGATAAGGAAAGCACAGACATTACACAGGTCCTATAGAGCTAAGGTGTGACTCAGGATCACAAGAGGTATATTTGAGACTTATCATGAATCTTCTAGTAGAAGAATAGGTAAGATTTCTGAGATTAACTATTCCTACAGAACAGCAGGAACTACAGTTTATTTATATCTATCCCCAGCACATAGCACACCATGTGAGGCATACTAGGCATTCAGCAAATGTTTGTAAAATGAATGGAGGGGCAGATTGATACAGCAAATGAAATGGCATATGAAGGCAGTGACCATAAAAGCCCCTTCAAGCATATAGGGGTGGGGAATGAGTCAGACACTGTCCAGATGACTTGGAATGTGCAGTAATTGAGAACAGTTCGCTGGAGGGATGAGGGTCTTCAGTGTGACAAGCTTAAGAGATACACCAGGGATAACATGCATTTATTTAGCTCTCTATAGCACTGGTCACAATCTTTGTCTCGTTTGACCCTTACAACAAGCCCTGGGAGGCTGCAGTGCAGTGACTCTTCTCATTTTGCAAATTAGATAACTACAGCTCATGGAGGTTAAGAGAGCGGCCAGGGTCCCCGGTGAGTAAGTAGCAGAGCTGGGGCTTGAACCCTGGCCGTAGGACTCCAAGATCAATGTCTCTCCAGCATACTCCAGCACCTCCTATGCCAACCGTATCTGAGGTTAGTTCTCTAATCTAGATCCCTGGGAAATTTTCAGTTATCCTTTCTTCTTCCCCCCCTTTTCCCTGCTACTGATATTGCATTGTACTAGCAGAAATTGAGGACAAAGCTCAAGAAGAAAATTAGCAGTGGGGGTGGGATGCCAACGCTACAATAAATGGTGTAGAGGCAGAGAGAGGCAAAGGAGATAATTAATTTACTAGTAGCTCATCCCTCCAGGGATACACGTTTTTTTTTTTTTTAAGATTTTATTTATTTGAGAGAGAGAATGAGAGAGAGAGCATGAGAGGGGGAAGGGTCAGAGGGAGCAGCAGGCTCCCCGCTGAGCAGGGAGCCCGATGTGGGACTCGATCTCAGGACTCCAGGATCATGACCTGAGCCGAAGGCAGTCGCTTAACCAACTGAGCCACCCAGGCGCCCCGGGATACACGTTTTAAATGTTACCTCTTTATCCTATGTAAGTACTAAAAACTCTGCCCCTCTGAGAATCCGGTATCTAATTGTGATTCTGATTGTCATGAAGTCTTCAGCACTCTGAAACTCCGTGGATACCCTTGTGTCACCATGGTTGCTGTCCTTGTCCAGGATAGATCGGCAAGAAGATAGGCTGGCTCTTTGCTTCTTGGATATTGACATTTTCTGTCTGCTCTCTTGGCTAGTTCAGAAATCTGTTTACTACCAGGTATTTCTTTTCCTGGATTCGACTCCTCTCACTCAGCCCAATTGTATGCAAATGGCTAGAAGTGGTGAATTATGTGTATACTTCTCACATCTGAGACTCTACAGCAAGCTCATGCGATTTCTGTGTCTGCAAAAGACTGAGTCTTTGAGCCTGGAGTCCGTTCAGGTGAGACTGTTTGGTACCCAACACTGAGTTTAGAAGGTGGAGAAGTCTCATCTGCCAACCAGTCCAGTCCTAGATTCTGCTGAGCACCGGCCAACTTCTGCACTGGGCACATGAAGCATAAACCTTAGCTCAGTTGATCCTCACACCAAACCGACAAAGTCTACAATCAGATTCACATTTTAAAAATAAGGAACCTGAGGCTTAGAGAGATTAAAACTTTGCTCAGAGATGATGGCACTATTAAATGCTTTAACTTCCCTTCACTTGACTTGTCCTGTAAAACAGCTATCAAAATACAGTTAAAGCACTTGACTTGCATTATCTCTTTTGATTATTCTTCACAAAAGCCCTGGGAGACAGAACAGAAAGTCACCACATTCCGGGGAGCCTGGGTGGCTCAGTCAGTTAAGCGTCCAACTCTTGATTTTGGCCCCAGGTCATTATCTCAGGGTCGTGAGATCAAGCCCCACATCTGTCAGGCCCCGCACTTAGTGCGGAGTCCACTTGAGATTCTCTTTCTCTCCCCCTCCCTCTGCACCGCCCCCCATGTATGTTCTCTCTCTCAAAAAAAAAAAAAAAAGTCACCACATTCCAAGAAAAGAAATTGAGATTCAGCGTTGAAGTCATTTGTCCAAGTCCTGCTCCCCAGTAAGTGGCAAACCGCCTCTTCAGGCCAGGTGTTGTGATTCTAGATCCCATATGTTCGCACACCAGCCTACTCCTAGTTAAGCAAAAGGACAGGTAAATGTTACTATTTGTGAGAAAAATATAACAAGTTCTGAGGTGCTGCTAAGAAGAGTGGATACCCAGGAGCCTGTTGCTGGCAATGCTGAGGCCGGGGAGGCCAGAGAGCAGATGGGCCAGGCACCAGCAGAGTGTTTCCTGTGGGCAGGGGAGGGAGCCCTGGCAACAGGTCACAGTTGTGCCAAGGGCCAACCTATCTTCCTTTGCAACTAACCTCTTTTTTCAAGCTATTTTCTCCTCTTCTCCCAAATATTACAGTCATTTAAATTAACATGTGTAATTTTGGGCCGAAAGAGAAGCAGGCAGTCAACCTGAAATAAATTTAATTTATTCAGCCTCTATTTTAAATTATAATCACAGTTGTTCTTCACAGAGGCAGGGTAGAAATGTGGAAAAGAACACGACTGGGTATGAAAAACCTCATTCCCCAGCCTGAGTTCTGCTCCTGACATCCAGGCCTGTATTTGTAGGATGTTCCCTTCCTGGCTTCTTATCCTGGGGTGACGAATAAAATGCAATGTACTTGATTTTATTTAGGTACACATATGCATACCTTGATCTTACATATTATTCAAATATAAATATTTGTGTTTGAAAATAAGATTCTGAAAAAGGTTCGATAGACTGCAAATTCTGTGTATATGTGCAAATAAAGCACACACACCAAAGGGTCCACAGTACAAAATAAGCATAAGACCTTCTCTGGGCTTCGTTTTGTTGGTTTTGAAATGGAAGGTTTGAAGAAATGGTAAGGAAGTCCTTTCTAGTTATTACATTTTATAATTTATTAATGTAATTTCTCTGGAGGATTTTCGTGTAGCCAGGCATCTCTGTACTCCCCAGCGTTTCGTCCTTTACCCACTGATGGGGAAATCAGAGGGTTTGCTCTTGCTCTCTTTCTCGTTCATATTTTCTTCGGAGCCCTTAAGATTTGAGGTCCTCTTGCTAACACCATTTTTAGTGGTGACTCTGAGCATGGCTCACCCACACCGGCAGTGGCTCCCTTTTGGGTTACAGAGGGTGGAAAAGAAAGATATCCTCTCCTTCCCTGTTCCACTCTGACACTGGCAGCCCTACAACCCACATCAAATAGTGTTAAACATGCTAGCATTCTTAATTTAGGGGTTGGGTAAATTGAGAAGGCCACTACGATTTAGAGGGGATCAGGAATGAAGTTGTTGCCCTCAGAATGCCCCCAGCACACAATAAAGGAAGGTTCTCAAGGGTCATATTCCACCAGAAAGGCATCCCCACGCCAGCTCCCTCCACACTTGACCAGGCCTCCTGTCTCAGGGTTGGAATGAGGCACACACTCCCACTCTCCATTCTAAGGTCCTATCCCTTCCCTCTGATTGGGTCACTCATCTCTTACCTGAATGGAACAGCCACCACGTAGCTGGAATAGAATTGAGGCTCACTCTACCCAGTCTCCAGTTTGCCACACCTCTCACGACATCATGTGTCATTGATGACAACACAATCCAGCACACATTTTGTAAAAATGAATATTTCTCCTTTTATCAGGTCTCTACTCCTGTTGTAAGGAGAAATATGGGGCTTTGTTCTCTTCTGTTTAGAAGTTAAGATCGTCACACACACACACACACACACACACACACACACAGTCACCCAGTTTGCACACGTGTCATGGCTATTTCTGTTGTGGCCTGTGGAATTCCATCCTGCCCTCCATTATATATGTAGGCTCAGCCTTCCTCTAGAAGGAAATGGGGGGATATGTGTTCAATTCCTCCTGTAACACTTATAATGTTTTAGTTATAGGAATAAGGAAGAGTTGGATTTTCCAAGGGGAATGAGACCAAGCAAAATTTGATGTTGAATGAACACATTGTCAGGGCTGGGATATGGTTTGACCCAGTCTGCTAAGGGGGCAACATTTTCATTTGAGACCCCTGGCTTTAAAAGTGTGTGGGTTTAGGGGTCCCTGGGTGGCTTAGTCAGTTAAGTGTCTGACTCTTGGTTTTGGCTCAGGTCGTGATCTCAGAGTCCTGAGATCAAGCCCCATGTCAGGCTCTGAGCTCAGTGCAGAACCTGCTTGTCCCCCTCCCTCTGCTGCCACCTCCCAACTCTCTCTCTCTCTCTCAAATAAATAAATAAAATCTTTAAAAATAAATAAAAGCGTACGGGCTTGTTTTGAAGCAAAGACAAGAGATTTCCACATGATCTAAGATGGTGCCAGTCCTGGAACCTAGTTTGGTGACATACAGAAGCCAGAGAGAGAAGTGGCAGGGCCTGGGGCTGTCATCTGCCTTATTTTCAAGAAAATTAAATAAATGAAACAGTCATAAAGTCTGTTCTCAAAATCATCACTGATGTGGAGATGGAGGAGAAAATGAAACGTCTGTTATATATATAATATAATAATATAAATATTATATATATATAAATATAACATAAATATTATATTCTACTCAATTTGCATGGTGATCTCAGCTCATTTCCTAAGAGTCTAGTCTGTCCATAGCTCAAGTAAATACAAGGAGATCTTTCCTGTTGTGAGCAGAGGAAGCAATCACATTTTAAAAGAAGGTAAATTATTAATGTTCATAAATTCCCCTAATAGATTAAAGTTCATCATGACCCTTGTATAGTCAGGATCCTACACAAGTTTTCAAATTTCAACACCTACAAGATTAGTCATAGCTTAGCATCAGAATAATCTGTGAATTCAGAATAGTGATGTTTTCCTATATGGAGCCCAAGCACACACATTTGGAGAATCTGACTTGTAGTCCAAAACCTGGAGTTGAGTCCCTGGTTAACAAGGTTTCCCTCAGATACACTGTCTTGGCAAAAATAACTATCCTTTGTACTTACCTCAATTTGGCTTCTCATAAAGATATCAAAGAGCCTTCGACTATTTACTCACTAATAATTCTCCTCTATAGTTATAGAAAACGAAGAGTAATAGAAGTTAAGTAAAATAATCACAAGGAAAGCAGTCAAGGATTCGTTTTTTAATAATCACAAATCATGGCTCTCATGCACGGAGTCCCTAGAATGGCAGCCCATTTTACAGACACAGTCCTATTCTGTTTTCCAGTTAGCCCCAGAAGGTTGGGGATGTATTTTCCTAATTTTTTGAATAAGGAAATGAAGTCTCAGAAAGGCTGAGGAAGTTGCCTTGCGTCACCATCTGTGATTTCAGCTGTGCTCAGTCTGTAGGCAGAGCCCACACTGAACCTCCACATGGAACTTCTTCTTGATTCCGTCCCTTTCCTATAGGTAGGCCAGCCTGCCACCGCAGGTCATTTACAATACACGGGCTCTCCTTGCCAGGTTGTTTCTGGTTGAAGGATTTCAGTCTAATATCTCTGCAGTTAGGATCTCTCCTCCTTAAACCTTTTCTCTCCTTCTGTTTGTCTTAGTAAGTACAACATCTTTCTTGAAGTTAATATCAGGTTTATATCATCCTGCTAAATTGACATTTCTGGTCCTTGATTGCTTCCATAATTCCCGCCTCCGGTTTCTGCTCCTTTCCAGAACTCTTCAAGTTGGGCATCTGTAGATGCCTTTGTATGTCCCATGCTGTACTTAGCTTCTTCACTCAAAAACCGGTTCCTCCTCTCTTAGTTCACATTCCTATTCATGCCCACACCATCCTTGTGTGAAACTTTTGCTTAAGTTTTGACCCTTTTTTCTCTTTTGCTTCTCTGTCAAAGCAGGTGTGTCCAATAAAGTTATTCCCTTCCTTTCTGTTCCCACAACCACCACCATCGAAGCTCAGAATCTTACTTCTCAGTGACTTTTTAGTCACATCCTAATTGCTAGCCAATCCTCAGTCTCTGCCTCCTTATAATCCAATTTAATGCCGTTGTCTAACTATTCTGGATGCACCCATCTGATCATGTCACTTCCCTCTCCTCATAACTTTAGTGACTCCCTATTGACGATGAAGTCAAATCCTCTTAGATCTCTTTTCCAAGTGCTAAGCAATTCATGGCCAAATCTACTTTCCAGTCTTGCTTTCTACTATTCCGTCTGCGTATCTTACACATAACATAGCCAGACTTGTCCTTGTAAAACCCCCACCCACAGTGCCCTGCCTTCTTTTTAATTTCTTACACTATCCATCTGTCTTGAATGTGTTTTTCTTTGGATTTCCATATTCTGCAGACCCTTTCAAGCAGCATTGTCCCATAGAGCTCTTACCTGCCCAATAGCCCTTTCAGTGATGATAGAAATGTTCTGTATCTGCACTGTGCAACGTGGTAGCCATTAGTCACAACTGGCTATTGAAAACTTGAGATGTGGCTAGTATGGCTGATGAACTGAATTTTTAGTATTATTTAATTATAATTAATTTAATTTAAAATGGCTGCACAGGCTAGTGGTGATAATATTTGAAGAGCACAATTTTAGATTTTAAATATCCAAAGCCAAAGTCTTTCTTTGGAATTCTTTTTTTTTTTTTTTTTGAGTAAAGAGATGGAAGTTTATTAAGTGAAGATACAGTAAAAGCTCTCAAGAGTGAGAGGGGTCCCAACAGGGTTGCCCTTTCTTTGGAATTCTAATACCATTTTACCTACACTCTCTTAAGATAGCTGAAAACTTTTTCTCTTATATTTCAGCTATTGGTGGACTTCACTCTTTCCCTCCTCTAGATTATAATTTCCTTGAAGGCAAGAGCCAGAGTTAGCTTCATAATTTTTTATATGGGTGCAGTTTAAGGATTGTAATCTGAATTGGCATGACCAATGAACAAATTTATATTAAATGTTACTAATCCATAAGAATAATAACAAAATATCCTAAAGTGGAGGTTACTGGAGACCATACCACAAAAAGCAACATCCACCTTGGATTTCTTACCTTTGTTTCCCCATGCTTAGGATGGATTGCTGTCCACTGTAGGCACTGAAAACTTTTCTATTGAATCGAGTTCTTAGTGAAACATTTTTTTTTTTTTTTTAATTTCAGAATTTAGAGTTCCTGGGGAAAGATCTGATGCAACCACTTTCTTTTAGTGCGTTGGAAATCACCTCCAAACAAGATGCCTCGGAGGGCAGCCCGGGCAGGCAGAGCTGGAAGTTCATGCACCCAGCCTGCTGCAATAAACATAATGGGATGGGTGATGTCTTCTGATTGGCCAGCAAGCAGACATTAATGACCAATTAGCAACTGTGTTCAGGTCAATTAATTTATATTTGTATTTTGCAAACTAAAAGTTGCCCTGTTAGATTATTGATTCTTTGTCCCTGTATTCAATTTGTTTTTAATTGCACCATTGCTGGGCCAAGCCCTCCCTCCTGGCAAGCTCACAATAAATCTGCCACCATCTCAACAATCAACAATAAATGTGTCTCTTCATGTCATTATTAATATGTCTCTTGGATTGGTTCATTACCATGGTTAACAGTTTATAAGAGCTGAATGGCACACTGCCAGGAGGATTCCTTTTCCCAAGGGTTATTTTGTCGTGATAGGATTGATGTCCTCAGGGCTGCATGTGTCTGAGGAAAGGGGCCTGGGATTTAATTTAATATAGCGGGAATGCCAGCTACCTAATCCTCTTTTTATCATAAACAGCTTTAGAAGAAGATAGTATTGGAAATAGAGATTTTACCCCCTCTTACAATTCTTCTTCTTCTCACTTCCTGTTCTCTTTTCATCTTCTTAATTCCTTCTTAATTTCTCTTCAGATAGACTTTTCCCCTCCAAAACAGCATACCAGGTACATGGGTGATCTAAAATCCCCAAGTAAGGGAACATGGGTTCCCCAGGAGCTAGAGTTTTATGATCGTTATTATTGTTATTTGAAAGCAGAGGGGAGTTCCCTATATTTGATGTGTGAATGATGACTAACAGACCTACAGAAATACTGCATTCAGAATATCACCTTAATTGGCATCAGTACTGGAAAAAATAAGCTTTATCTTAGACTAGAGATAATCATTAATTGTCTTATTTTTATTGGCTCTTTTAGGTAGTAGAATTTTTCAGGGGGAAAGTACAGATTTTAAAGATTTTTTTTTTTTATTTGAGACAGAGAGAATGAGAGAGAGAGAGCACATGAGAGGGGGGAGGGTCAGAGGGAGAAGCAGACTCTCCGCTGAGCAGGGAGCCTGATGTGGGACTCGATCCAGGGACTCCTGGATCATGACCTGAGCCGAAGGCAGTCACTTAACCAACTGAGCCACCCAGGCGCCCGAAAGTACAGATTTTAAATGAATTTAGAGGTTAGCAGAAGAGGTTCTCTGTGTCCCAGAAATGCCAAGTGAGAAACCTGGATGGAGCAGAGAGTGCTTTACAAAACCGCCACAGTGGCCTGAGATCTAATAACAGTCCAGACGTTTGTCATTTCCAAGGCACACGTTGCTCCAGGACAAGAAATGTGACCTCCCTCAGACACAGAGTTAACAGTCAATTTTTGGTTCTGGATATAGATTTTATACTTAATTTACTACTAACCACACCCACACACATAACTTCTGTCCTTTGCACCAAGTTCTCCCAAACAGATCTAACTGAGCTTATTGCAAGAGTGGGACATGGGGGAGAGGGGTGACACCTGTTGTTTCACTGGATAGGAGTTCAAGTAGCCCAGGGGAGTGGACGGCACGGGGAGTGGGGCCTGGGCCACGAAGATTTAGGAAACCAAGAGACAAGGGAAAGAGATGGAAGAAGAACCAAGAGATGCTTGGGGGAGGGAGCCCCTGAAAATGCAGGGAGCAGAGAAGGGTGGAGAGGGTTCAAGAGAAAGGGACACAGGGCACAGAGGACATCCGCCCGATGGCGGTGAGAAATCCATAGGCCAAGCTCAGATGCCCTTGGCTCCTGAGGCTTTCCATGTGGGCTTCTCTAGTGCAACCCACGTTGTAAGTTGTTTGCAGGACAGCCTGCACTTTTCTCCACAAACGGCCTACCCTCCACTTGCTTCCCTGCTACTCCACTTGAGCTCATTCAGCATGTCCTCTGCAAGAGGCCGAGAGACACTGAAGCAGTCACCCAGGTGGACCATCAGGCTCAGGCAAGACTTTGGAATTGCACCCTCTGCCCTCTTCCTGCTCCCCAGGCACCAACAGTGCAAACTGGTCACAGCTCAGGCAACTGAAGGTTGGGTTTATGTTTCCACAGTGCTCTAATACCAAGGGCAATCCAACAAAAAAGGCAGTGTTCATGATAACCAAACCTTAATTAAAACATATACAGAAGAGGAACCCAGTTGCCTGGCTGCTTCCAGGTAGGAGGTGTGCACAACTTAGCTTCTGGTTTGGCTGCTTCTTCTGGAACCTTAAATGAGTTACTTAAGCTAAGTTTCAGTGTCTTCACCTGTAAATTGTAGGAAATAAAGCCTGTCCTATCTCCTTCTTAAGACTGCTGTGCATGAAGTGGACAGCACTCCATACTTGAGTAAGTCTTGTGCAAAGAAAATATTATGATTATTTGTTTTAGGATGCTAGGCTAATTTCTGAAAATGCCTCTGAGTTTGCGTGACAGGAATGAAGTTAGGGCGATTTAGGAATACTTAGAACCATTCACCACTACTCATCCTAATATAGTTTTAACACATAAAAATATAGTCACTGGCCTCATAATGTTTTAATAAATTATATTGGATCTTGTGGATAATGATGGAACTATGCCATCTTCTGAGTATATATAAATCTATGTGCTAGGCCTCCTATCCTTGAAGTTTTATGTCATTCTCCTTATTATTTTTAAATATTCTTCTCCTATTTTTGATATTGTCATAATATTATAGTCTCACGTCCAAAAGGTACTTCTGAAAAAATACATATAATTATACTTAGTGAGAGAGGATTAAGAGGTGAAGTAGACAACTTTGAGGCAAAAAAAAAAAAAGAACCACTGAATCATCATCAAAACTTTTGTCAAAGACTTTGTTTTCCTTAAGAACCTTCCATGCTTGCATAAATATGACTTAATGTAAAGAAATGCAAAACTCGGATACTTTCTAAAGATTGCCTCTTTAAGGGGCCACTACCACATACCAAATGGCATAGCTTTATCTGTAATGAATTCCCCTTATTTCTATCACATCCAAAGTAAAATAAAATAAAATAACAAAATAAAAGTCTATGCTCCAGTTTTTTTTTTTTTTTAAGTCCGTGGCTACAGCACCCCGCTCCCCTGAAGTGCCCACTTTAAACACCCCACTGATTTGAGCATTGAATGACAAGCCGTGAGCCCTGGCCATGGTTAATCCAAAGCACCAACAACTAATAACAGAATCAGAAAACACAAAATAGCTACTTGAGGAATAAAGCTTCCCAGTCCCTGGTTCTGCAACAGCAGGGTGGAAAGTGAGGGGACAGGAAAATCAGAGTTCCTTTAAAAAAAAATTATCACACATAGAGGCAAAATGTCCCCACAGCAGGAAGGAAAGTGGAAAACATACCAAATCAATCACCTTAAAAATAAGACTTAAAATCTTCTACTACCTAAGATGTAGGTGGGAAGGGAAGAATGGGCCCAGCAGCTTGAAAATCTTTTATTAAACTGCATGCTGACTACACGGCACAAACAGGAAAATGCAATTAAGGTCAGGCCATTAAAAAGACGCCCAAGGATGGCTCTGAGAAAGACCGGAGGGTCAATCAGCAGGCACTCGGGCAACTTGCAAAGGAAACTCTGAGAAAGTGCCAGGCAGAGGGTGGGAGCACCTCAGATGGGACATTCCCGAAATAAGATCTCCTTGGGGCCTCGCACACTAAGAGGTGAGAACGTGACAGCAGTGGTGGGAAAGAAGGCGGAGGTGAGAATGCAGGGCCTCCCAGTACCTGCCCTCCCGCAGCTGGAGGACAGGGTCTCACCAGTAGCATCAGAAGCCTTTGGTTCTAGCTTCATTTCAAACTGCAGTGGTGTTGACCCCATTTTGGCTAATGTGTTCGTAAGGAACATACGGGAGCAGGAGGTGAGGCCATTTCAAATAAGAGTCACTTGAGCATCCCCATGGTCCCACAGTCGCCCTTCCTCTCCCTCAGACTCAGTCCAGGTCCAGGTGGTACCTGCTGACTATGAATCGGCAAGTGTGGAGCCCTGGGGAGTGTGCACACAGGTCTGCTCAGACGATACTGAAATAATCTGCTAATGAGGAGCTTGACTTCTCATTAGAAGCTTCACAGAAATGGTGTCAAGAGAAGTCTCCGGGGTCAGGGGCCTTTGCTAGGGAGTGCCGATTCCCTGGCTAGTTACAGAAAGCCCAGGCTTGTGGGGACCGCCTCCCCACCTCTCTCTATCCCGTGCAGCACATAACACTCCTACTTGTGCCTGCTTAGTTCAGGGGCTTCCCCGAATGTGTACTTGCAGGTTATAGGAGCCCAGACCTCCTGAGTTTCACCCCATCCCCCACCCCAGGCTGTGGCTCTGTCACATCGGGCTGTAGCCATGGAGTTACACACCACATTTTCCCACCAAAATATAAGCATCGTGAAGATGGGGGCAAAGCTTCCACCTCGCTATGCAAAAAAATATTTACTTCCCATGTATGGCACAGCACCTAACACCGATTGGATGCTCAAAATGCTTAATAAATGTGTCTGGCATGTAATAAGCAATCAATAAATATTTATATGATAAGATGGCTGAAAATATTTGATTGAGGGGAACTGAAACAAATTGATTTTGGCATGTATGTGCATCAGAAATAATCTACAAATCACGTATTATTCAGGAATAGCTATGGTGTGAGTCTGGTGGTAACTACCCATCCTTCCTTCTGTAGGCTATAAGAGAATTCTTAAGTCAAGACTGGTTAAGACAGTGTTAATCTCCATTCCAGCCTGGCCTGTCTCTAATCTTGGGCTGATTCAGAATCTCCTAATTCTTTCTTCCATCCTACAGAGCCCAAAGCCACTGGCTGAGATTTACTGTCCCACCCCACTCGGCTCCTCTTCTTTGGCTGGAGACGGCGCGCTAATTGCTGTGGGGTTTGTGTGTCCTCAATGCTCAGCCTTCATGACACTCCAGAATTCATCTATTACACATATGCTGTGCTAGTCCTTTCTGTTTCCCATTTGCTCCTGCAGAAGTCTGTGCAGTACCTACAGGACAGCCTTGCCGGTGTGGACAGGTTCTCATAAGGTTTCTAGCAGAAATGACATCAACTACAAAGTGCCCATTCTGGCTGCAGCAAGAGGGGTTTTATAGACTTCTCTGACTTTGGGAAGGGGAAAATAATTTCTAGGTATAATACAATTTGGAACATGCTCCCATTTTCCCCAGAAACGATTGCCTTGCAGTGATTTTCTGTCTCTGAGAGTAAATGTTCCCTGGGCTGCAGCTCCTGTGAATCAAAGCATTCCTGGTGCTAGGTGAGTGGAGTTTGTAGCTCAGTCAGTTCGGGCTACTCACAGGAGGCCCGTGCTAACATCTCCTTCCCTTATTCTACTGCTTTCTGAAGGTGCATTGTTCCCTTTCCTCTTCTACTGCTTCCTTAATCCCTCTGCCCCTTTCTTAATCCTCTGCCCTCCAAGCAGGTGGTGCGCTCACCTACCTTTTGCAGCAGGGAAAGCCTCTTTGCAAAGGCCTGAGGGCCAGGCCAACTTTGCCAGTACATTTGCATACATTTACATTTAGTTGGCCTGCAAACATGATGATTATGCAAAGTCCTGCTCCTAGCAGGAAAGGATTCTGTTTGGATTCAGGAACTCTCTGTTCCATAGAACACAACTAGGTGTGAGAGGCGCTGTAGTCATTGCTATTCCGTGGAAGGGTGCCCGAATGTGATTGATGGTAATGAAGGCTGGACCCAGGTGGCGGCAGGACAGCTCCAAGTACAAAAGTCACCCAGCTCGGCTCCTGCTTCCATATCCGCATCTCCCCAGTGTCATCTTGCCCATAGTTAGGTGAAGAGTTAGAGGGCTGCCTCTCACATTTTGATAGCATGCCCTCTGGCAAGCTGCCTGAGCGGCTCTCAGTGCTCACTGTGTTCTCAGTGCTCTCCTCTCTTCTAGTAAATTCAGCACATCTCTGTGGAAATCAGCTTTCAGACCACCAGCCTGCTCTTCCTTCATGTGGTGAAAGCTTTACTGGGTCCTTGATCCATTTTCTCTCTTGTGAGAAACGTTAGGTTCTTAGGTACAGCCGTGGTGTGAGCATCCTTTAAATGCAAGGTTCTAGTGCTTGGTTTGCAGAAAATACTCACTTCGTTATAAGAACAGAGTATGGTGAGTCAAAAGACATAGAAACTACTCTAGCTTCCATTACTTGTGCCGTCTTAGGCATACGGATTAACTTTCTTAGATCTGTTTCTTGCTGTATAAAAAAATAAGGGAGAAGTATATGGTCTCTGAAATCCATTCCTCCTCTGAAATTCTAGATTTTTATGCCTGGGGTTATGTATTTTATAATACATTTTTGTAATCTTCCACAGATAGATTTATATTGTAGTCTATCCATTGTTTCATCTGCTTGTTCACTAAATATTTAACACCTACTAAGTGAAAGCATAATCAGTGAAAATATGTTGAGCGTCATCTTGTCATCTCTGCCTTAAGTGCTTTGTGACAATCCCGAGGATAAAATAATGTAAATCATCAGCCTGCCTTTCGCAGGATGATTTCCATACCTCCTTTCACTATTTTACACTCCGTCCTTGGGGGACAAGAGATTGATTGTGTCAACCTGAACACCTAAAATGCACAATGTGGATAATAGCACTCAATAGTGTTTGCTTAAATAGAATTAAGTTGAACCCCGCTTGAATTCTAAAATTTGCCCTTATTTTTACATTTTTAGTGGGGGAGCAAGGGCAATGACAAGGAAGAGAGTAGTCACAACTAAATTATAGTTTTCTTTTGTATTTATTAAAAGTGTATTTCGGGGGGGTGGTCACCTGGGTGGCTCAGTTGGTTAAGTGTCTGCCTTTGGCTGAGGTCATGATCCTAGGGTCTGGGGATTGAGCCTGTCATTGTGGGGCTCCCTGCTCAGCGGCAGTGTTCTTCTCCCTCTCCCTGCCCCTCCCCTCCCCCGGCCGCTCATGCTCTCTCTTGCTATCTCTCTCTCAAATAAATAAATAAAATATTTTAAAAAATAAAAATTAAAAAAATAAAGTGTATTTTGGGAAATGTTAACAGGTAAGTGGATAAACCACCAATCTAGTCTTACTTTAAACATTCCAAGGTAGGCTGGGTAAGTCTTTGTCCCCTGGATATCAAACTTCTTAAAAAACAAATTAACCTACCTAATCATTTATTGAATGTCTATTATATTCACGATATAGTAAGAACTGTGGAGAGGAATGGGGGAAAAGTCCAAAGAAGTTTTATTCCTTAGGGGAGACTGAACATAACTCATAAAATAATTAGAGAAAAATTGTTTAAACTGAGCAATAGTTAAAATATATTTTAGTAAAATATGTATTTAGTATTTAGCATTAGCCTATCAGTGTTTATTTACTTTAAAAATAGATCAATTTGATATCTCCTCTTGGAAACCTTGGGGGCACCTCAAAGTCAAGATGTCCAGAATTAAACTCAAATGTTGCCTACAACAGTGTTTCCCCTCAATGTTTGGCACCACCATACACTGAGTTCCATGAACCAGAAATATGACCATTCCCTTAGATACCTCTCCCCACAGTCCCTTTAAGCATTGGTACTGTCTTAGTTGGCTCCAGCTATATAACAAGATACCACAGGCTGGGTGACTTAAACAATAGAAATTCATTTTCTCCCAGTTCTGGAGGTTAGAATTCCAAGATCAAAGTGCCATTAGGGTTGGTTTGTAGGGAGAACTCTCTTCCTGGCTTATAGAAGATGGCTTTCTAACTGTATACTCACATGGCCATTTCTCCATGTTCATGTGTGGGGAGAGAGAGAGAGGGAGAGAGAAAGATATCTTTGGTGTCCCATCCTTTTATAAGGATGCTAGCTCTATCAGATTAGGGTGCCAGCTTGTGACCTTATTTAATTTTAATTACCTCCTTAAAGGCCCTATCTCTAAATACGATCCCACTGGGGGTTAGGGTTTCAACATATGAAACTTGGGAGGTCAAAATTCAGTCTAAACAAGTACCACATAACGTAACTCTAGCTTCGAAACAGCTCAAGCTATTAGTTGTTTAACACAGTAAAATTGTCTTGCTTGTTCAGATATTCCAATTATCTAGGATCTGGGAGAGGGCAAAGTGCTAGGTTCCATGCAATCATTCATGAATAAAACCTGACTGAGGTTCTGCCCCTTTCAAAGAAGGCATGATAACAGGGTCAACTCTGGTCATAGACGTCTAGCAGGCTGACTGGAGAGGAGGAAAGATTGAGCATAAAAAAGATGTGGATTTTTTTTAAAGATTGTATTTATTTATTTGACAGAGATACAGCGAGAGAGGGAACACAAGCAAGGGGAGTGGGAGAGGGAGAAGCAGGCTTCCCGTGGAGCAGGGAGCCCAATGCAGGGCTCGATCCCAGGACTCTGGGACCATGACCTGAGCCGAAGGCAGATGCTTAACAACTGAGCCACCCAGGCGCTCCTGGGTTGTTTTTGTTTGTTTGTTTGTTTTTGTTTTTTTGTTTGTTTGTTTTTGATGAGAGAAGCTTGTTTTCATCTATTTGGTTTTTGTTATAGTCTGCTCACATTCTTTGGCTAGAACTCCCAGACAGCTAGAAAATATAGTCTAGCTGTATGCCCAAGAAGAGAAGAATAGATTTGGTGAATATCTAGCCTGTCTCTGCCATACTAAATCCAATTCACCATTCTCCAAAAATACATCTTAATCTATCCACCTTTTTCCATCTAGAAAGAACAATCTAGAATAAGATACTGTTGTCGCTCGAATAACTACAAAAACCTACTAAGTTGTTTATCTACATCTTCTCTTATGATTTTTAAATGGTAACATATAAACAAAATTTACTGTTGTAACCATCTTAAAGAGTATAATTCTATGACAATAAGTATATTCACAATGTTGTGCAACCATCAGCACTATCGATCTCTAGAACATTTTCATCATCCCAAACTTGGTATACATTAAACAATAACTCCTTATCTCTTCCTCTCCCCAGCTTCTGGTAACCTCTCTACTTCTACTCTTGACCACTCAGATTACTCCTGCAGCCCAAATGATCTCCTAAAAAAGTCTAATCACACACATATGTACAATGTTTAGACCCTTAAATGACTTCCCATTGGTCTTAGCAAAATTATAAAGGTCCCTAATGTGGCCTCCATTCCCTGAGAGCTCTGATCCACAGCTGCCTCCTGGCCTAATGTAAATACACTGTCCCCTTTGGACTCTGTGCTCCAGGCACCCACAGAGCTCTTCATTTAGAGCTTCCTGGTTCCCTGGTCTCCTCTCACCTCTGGGTCTTTGTGTTGGCTGCTTTTCCTCTAAGTGTTCTCCCCTCCCCATTTGCCTTGTCAATTCCTATTAGCTTCCAGATCTTATCTCCATTATCACTTCCTCAGCAGTTGTCTCTCAACCTCCTGACTATGCCAAACCAGCCTATCATAGAATTTCATAGCATTTTCTATCTCTTTTCTGAGTACTCCTTGCATTATTGCACATACTTTCAAAATTTTGTAGTAAATATATCTCTTCCCACTGGACCTTAAATTCCGTAAGTGTGGAGACTGTACTGTTTATGTTCACTGTTTTATTTCTAGTACCAAAGTAATGCCTAGCATATAATAGGCATTTGACGAATAAATTATGAATGGACAGATGAATGCTATCAGTACCAGAAAGGGTTGAAATCAGAGTGACACAGAAGATGACCTGGAAAAAAGGAGTATGAAAACATTGGTAAAATTGGCCTACAACAAGGAAGAAGACATTCCCTGCTGGATGAAACAGCATAATTAGTTCTTATTTTAAATTTTATTATTTATTCATTTGCCATAAAGTCTCTTTAGCACATCACTTCTTTTTAAATCATAGTGATAATGATATTATGATCAAGATAATATTGAAAAAGAAGAATATTTCTTAATTTTAGAGCATGGCTTTCTTTGGAGGGAAGAGAAAGAAAAAACTATTGTTGAATGATAGCTACTGAACAAGCAATTTCACATGATCCTATATTTGATATTAAAGTTCCTTTAATAGAGTATCTCTGACATTTCTATTACATCCTTGAGAGCTTTAAAAAGAAATGAAACTGAGTCTCTGAGCTATAGAATAAGGCACTGAAATCACAAATAGGAAAGCCAAGAGTAGAATTTAGACATTCAGATTCTCAGATAGGCTTTATCTTTCTTAGTCCTGGTATCCCCCATAAAAACCCACATGTTTCAGTTCTCTAGAAATTGGATGAATCCATAATATAAATCAAACCCATTTAAAATCTTAAGAAATGTCTTAACCAAGCTCTTAGTTCTGGGTCCCTAGAAAACAGATCCCGATTAAATGCCAATGTTTTACTTTTGTGGTGAATTCCCAGGGCAAAGAGAGTGAAGGCAAAGGGAAGTGAGAAAGAGAAGGATGTGAAGCAAGAGGTGATGTTGCCTTATTGATACTGGCTTCAGATCGAAGATGAGCAGGGAAGCAGCATAGTAGGCCTCTTGGTAGGTCTTTCCACTCAGCCATGCAGGAAGTCTACAAACTAGAGAGACTATGTCTTGAAGCTATCCAGGATCAAGAAGAATGGAAAGAAGACTTACTGACCTGACTCCCTTGCCTCGGTTCCTATCTTCCTTTGATGTAAGTTTACTTTACAGGGAGTAGACTTCTCAGACCTCTGGGTTGCATTGCATGGGCCTTGCAGTGACCACTAGGAAAGCTAGATCCCATGTCCTGAAGGATGGCATTTCATTTGGAGTTGGAAGTGGTAGAGGATCCCAAGACTTTGGGTGGTCAGCCGGTCAGCTTCAGGTGGCAGAACTGCAAGGGCGTGCCTGGATTTGGCCAGCCATGGGGGCTGAAGAAGCTAAGCAAGCAGCCAAAGATTTGGGAGTCAAGGAAGCCAAGAGAATTTGAGGAGCAATGTAAGATGTCTGATATGCAGGCTTTTGAAAGACTGCAGTATTTGGTGTAGTTAGCTTTTCAACTGGAATCTTCTCTCACACTGGCCAGATGGCGAAAATGTAAAGACTGACAATATTGTCTTGGTGAGGACGGGTATCACCTGACACATCAGACACTGCTGTTGGCAGTTGCCTCATCTACATTAGAAAGTTGCTTGGCAATTTCAATTAAACCTAAACATTCATCTATTTTACATGCCCCAAGTTCAGGTTGTAGGTATTTTCCCAAAAGAAATTCATATAGGTACACATTAGAAGACATGAAGAAGAATGTTCACAGTGGATTTTCTTCTATAGTAATCCAAAACTGGAAACCACTCAATGCCTGTCAAGATAATAGATTAACAGGTTATAGAATAAATACAATGAAAAACTACACAGCTGTAAGTGAAGAACAAACTGCTAATACAGATGACACATAGGAATGTCAGATATCATGGCAAGTAAAGGAAGCCACACACAGGAGAGTACCTGTTAGAGTCTTCCATTTATATGAAATTCAAGAGGGTCATTTTAGTGGCAATCTTTTGGGAAGTTATTAAATAGGCAAGGGCATAATGGAACCTCTGGAAAGAGGAATATTTTATATCTTGATCTGCCTGGTGGTTAAACGGGTGAATACACATATACAAGTTCACCTAGTTGTACACTTAAATCTTTATTCTTTGTTGCATCTAAGTCACACCTCAATTACACACACACACACACACACACACACACACACACACACCCCAGACCACCCTTCCTGAGATTTTATAAAGCAAATCTCAATCACTATGAAAACATACAAAGAACATCAAAACCCACAGCTTTGGGATTTGTTCATTAAAAACTTTTGTTTAGGAGACATAGAGTAAGTTTGTCCTCCATGGAGTTTGTAGATTCTACAAGAAAAGGACTGTTTTCAATTGCTGGGGAAGGGACCATCCATTGTCTTCTTCCACCTCTAGAGCCTTGACAGCTAGAATTAAAATAATGAATGATCAAAGGAAGAACAAACATTTAGGTCAAAACACAAGCCACCAAATGGATCATATAGACTGCTAAAAGATATTTTCTTTTTGCTCCAAGAAAATGATGAGGGAAAAAAATTGACTCACAAAGAAAACACAGAAGGATGACAAAGCTTTCGTCCAGCAGTAAAGATCAAAATTCAAGTCCCTAGAGCGACAAGAGAAGAATCTTGGGGAGAATAACAATGAACAGAGGGGAAAGGCATCCTAGAAAGAGGAGTCAGACAAACAAAGACAGGAAGAAAGAGGACCTCTTACAAAAGAACCAAACATGAAAAGAAGAGAGAGAAGTGCAGAAATCTATAAAAAGGCCACTGAAGAAGTGAAAAGTGCAAAAAAAGAAGGACTTAAGATGAAAAATAAAAATAAAAAAGATTAAAAGGAAGGGGTGAAATAGCAGAGGGAAAAGGACTCACAGATTGCTCTGAGGAAAAACATGGCTGTGCTAGAAAATTGATGTTTGCAGCAACAGCAGGGGCTGAGCCTGATGTGGGTCAGGAGGCCAAGCGCCATCCCCCCGGCTCTGCTGTGGCCAGACAGCCCTGGCAGTTGGAGCACAGGACCACCTCGGAGAAGAATCCCAGGGACAGGAGCCAGGATGGTCCTTGTTAGATTTCACTGGCCCTGGGATGAAGCTCTAGGGTGCCCATCAGAGAGTTTTCTTTCTCTCCAAGGTACCGCATTTTGTTTTGGAGGCCATGATGATGGAGAAATCCAGAAACCTGGGCTTGCTACCTAGCCCTCTTTACTGTGGAGCCTCAGGCAACTGATTTTATTTCTTTGAGCCTCTACTTTCTTGACTTTCTACCTTTTTGACTGGATTGGGGATAATATCATTTAGGCAATGGTTCAAACGGGATAGTGTAGAAGAAAGACTTTTCATCCATCATACAGCACTATGGAAATTTTAGTTATTTATATTATTATACTTATATTGTAGTTATATTATTATATATATTTAGTTATCATTACCAGTTTTGCTATTGAAGGATATTAGGTGGAGAACTTACATTGGCTAATGAACTTAACAAGGAAAAGCGCATATATTCTGCAGGGGTGTCTGGGGTTTAATGTTTGCTGCACAAGGGAAAAAAGCTGGCATCTGTTTCCGAGTGGTAAAACCCCTGAGACAGCGTGCATAAACCCAAGTTTATTGAGAAGTGTGACTACCTATGAAATGTGAAACAGTCTGGGCTCTAAGCTTCACTTCGCCTGGAAATTTTAAATGGCTCCTTCATGGCCTCCTTTTGTGCCTGTCTAGTGCATTTTGAAGAACTGAAACATTAAAAACAACAACAACAAAACAGAGCTGATTAATTACTGCAAAAGCTGTTTTAGAGGGAAAAAAGAGAAAAGTTGTTGTCCTATTATATTTCTGGAAAAAATGAGCATTTTATCGCTTCTACAAATTGCTCCCCGGAAAGTACTTTCATTTTCTAATTGTTCATAAATTTACTGACAGGTGGTTACACAGTAGGTGTAACATCGTTATTTTCATTTTATTATATACACTGTTTTAACGAGAAAATCTGGAAGGGCTGGGTATTATATATCATTTGATGTACCCTGAAAATGTGTGGGTGGGCAGTCATAGCCCAAGGCTGCCACTTCCCCATGTATCCCTACGTCTCTTTTCCTTCACACAGGGTCAATCTAGACAGTTGTGACTGGTTAGAATACATTAAGGTGGTGACAGTAAAAATAAATTGTTTTTCTATAGTTACTCTTTTGCTTAAAAAAATAAGATTTAAGAGTCGCTTTCACTTTCACTGAAGGTTCTGTCACAAGTTTTCATTATCAGAGACAAAATAAATCTCAGAGTTCATATGGTCACTGAACAAAGTTGGTGTTTGGTGACAATTAGTTGTGTTGGACAGATTGCTCTGTTGAACTTAATGTATCCTGGTATATCCACTTGAAACTCTTAACTCTGTGTAGCTGGGAATTACTCCAGCATTGTTTAGCATATCTGTAGTACCTAGCATTTTGGTAAGATCTTTGCAGGCACTCAATAAATATTTGCGCCTTGTTGTTGCAGTTGTGAGTCATAATTTATTTGCAGAGCTTAATATATTGATTAATAAAACTATCCTCTCATGGAAATAGTAACCTTATGATTTACATAAAGACAACTACAGGCAAATGAGTTCAGCAACTAGGTTCAAGTGTTTATGGGCATAGAGCAGGTGCAAAGAACATGTATAATTGGCTTCTACCTCCACCTTATTGAAACTGCTCATATCAAGGTTATCATTAACATCCAAGTAGCTGGCCGTATTTTTTCACACATGGCATCCCTCAATAGATTTTGAAGCTGTTTGCCACTCTTCCCTTATAGAAATACTCTTTTCTTGTTTCTGTGATGTTACTTCACATTGTCTGTATGCCTCTACCCACTCCTCAGGTCTCTTTCAAGGATGCCTCCTCCACGTTTAACCTTGCATGTTAGGGCTCATTGAGATTCCATCCACGTCCTCCTCAGTGCACTCTCTACCTGCCCCGTATTGATCTCACTGATCTAAAATTTTCATCCTAGCTCAACAGTCTGGACGTTTCTCTTGAACTCCTAAAGCAACCATCTGCTACCCATACACCCCGAGTATCCTGTCAGTCACCTCTACTACACAGGTCCAAAATGAAGCTCTTATCTACTCCTGCTCTTCCTAATTTATTCTCTATTTTCATCTATGGCTCCATTAGAGTGGCCAGATTTAGGAAAAACAAGGAAGAACCAAGAAACTCTTAAATTTGAAGTTCAGAGAAGGAACAAATCATTTTTTAGTATTAGTCTGTCCCATTCAACATTTTCTTTAATTTTCATTTTAAAAATTTTTATTTCTTCTGGTTTTGATTTATAATTGACAATGAAATTGTATATATTTAGGGTATAAATGTGAGGATTTGACCAACATCATTCAATGTTTAAAATCAAATTTAACTGTATGTCCTGTATTTTATCGGGTAACCATACCCTTTCACTAGTTATGGAGACTGAAACAACAGGATTATCTCTGACACTTACTTCTCTCTTCTTCCTCCAAAGACAATCACCAGGGGGTGTAAGTCCACTTTTCTAGCATTTTTGATCACCTGACTACTTTCTTAATGTTCACAACCAACACCTTAATACAAGTTCTTATCACTTCTTACTCGATACCCCATATTTTCCTGTTCTTCTTCCTCCTGTCTCACCTCCTGTTGGTCTATGCCCCACAAAACAGAGTGACCTTTTAATGTCATGTTAAGTTATGTGAACAGTGACCATCACAGGAGAACTAATGTAGGCTTTTACACAGAGCAGTGGTATGGAAAGCACATTTTAGGAAGTTATCTATGATGTGAGCGGGGCTTGAGGACTTCTATCAGCTCATAGGTTTCCTCTTCAACAGACTCTAAAATCAGCCATGCTATTTACTTTACAGTCTCTAAATCACCACCATGATCTTCATATCTCCAAGCTTTGGCAGCAACTTGTGACTTTGGCAGAAACACCTCTGCTCAAGCCCTCAGAATACAGATTAGATGTCATCTCTTCAGGAAAGATTTCTTAAATTTGAGTGTTAAGTAAGGTGCCATTCTACAGTGCTACCACATCATATATATCTACCACTGTGGTGGAATTTGTGTGTATTATAATTGTCTGCTTGTTATTCTGTTTTCAAAATCAGACCATGAGCTGGTCTGATTTTGGACTCAGACATACCCAACTCCTGGCAAAGTGCTTGGTGTCAGTTAGCTCTCAACTTGTGCTTGTGGTATGAATACAAGGAGGGCAAAGTCCACGCCTACAACTATCTTTCACATTCCCTGTTAAGTCCTTAGGAGTCCGCACAGCTCCTAGCCATTTTGAAATGTTCTAACAGAGCTGCTAGAACTACAGGCTACCTTCTCAATGCATATCAGGCACACTCTCATAGTAGCATTTATCTTATTGTATTTTATTTATATATTTAAATACCTGTCTGCATTTATTTTTTCAGGAAACATTCATTGAGCTCCTGTGGGATAGACACCAGGCCCTATGCAGCCCCTTTCTTCGGGGAGTTTATGATCATTGGTATAAATAAAACAAACCAAGATACTAATAGTTAACCCATCTTGGGCACTATAATAGATGTACAAACAGGATACAGTGGGGCTAAAAGAGGAAATGGTCTCCCTCTTATAGGGACAGCTGGAAACATTTGATAGGAAGGTTGATGCTGAACAGATTCTGGAAGGACAATGAGGAATAAACCCAACTGACAAGGGAGAACAGGTTTGGACCTGTGGAACAGCATTGCCTATGCAAGACACCTAAGAAGCTTTGGATAGCTAGAACATGTGGGGAGAAAAAAGTTGGACAAAAGGCATAAGTCAGATGCAACAGGGAGCTAAATGCAAAGATAAGGAATTTGGAAACGACAGAAGGATTTTAAGCTGGGAGAGAATTATGATTAATGTGACCAGATTTTTTTTTCTTTTTTAAATTGTTTTTATTGTTATGTTAATCACCATACATTACATCATTAGTTTTTGATGTAGTGTTCCATGATTCATTGTTTGTGCATAACACCCAGTGCTCCACGCAGAACGTGCCCTCTTTAATACCCATCACCAGGCTAACCCATCCCCCACCCCCCTCCCCTAAAGTGAGCAGATTTTGATTTAAAAACTATATGTGTCTTATCATGAAGGCAGATAAGGTGTACAGAAGATATGGGAAAGGCTGGTAGAAAATGAAAAATCAGCTTATCTGTATGAGTAGGCTATCCTCTTAGAAATAATGATCCAAGCTGGCAGCATCACAATTCCGGACTTGCAGCTCTATTACAAAGCTGTCATCATCAAGACAGTATGGTACTGGCACAAAAACAGACACATAGATCAATGGAACAGAATCGAGAGCCCAGAAATGGACGCTCAACTCTATGGTCAACTCATCTTTGACAAAGCAGGAAAGAATGTCCAATGTCAAAAAGACAGTCTCTTCAACAAATGGTGTTGGGAAAATTAGACAGCCACATGCAGAAGAATGAAACTGGACCATTTCCTTACACCACACACAAAAATAGACTCCAAATGGTTGAAAGACCTAAACGTGAGACAGGAGTCCATCCAAATCCTAAAGGAGAACACAGGCAGCAACCTCTTCGACCTCAGCCACAGCAACTTCTTCCTAGAAACATCGCCAAAAGCAAGGGAAGCAAGGGCAAAAATGAACTATTGGGATTTCATCAAGATAAAAAGCTTTTGCACAGCAAAAGAAACAGTCCACAAAACCGAAAGACAACCGACAGAATGGGAGAAAATATTTGCAAATGACATATCAGATAAAGGGCTAGTATCCAAAATCTATGAAGAACTTATCAAACTCAACACCCAAAGAACAAATAATCCAATTAAGAAATGGGCAGAAGACATGAACAGACATTTTTCCAAAGAAGACATCCAAATGGCCAACAGACACACGAAAAAGTGCTCAACATCGCTCGGCATCAGGGAAATCCAAATCAAAAGCTCAATGAGATACTACCTCACACCCATCAGAATGGCTAAAATTAACAACTCAGGAAATGACAGTTGTTGGCAGGGATGCGGAGAAAGGGGAACCCTCCTACACTGTTGGTGGGAATGCAAGCTGGTGCAAGCCCTCTGGAAAACAGTATGGAGGTTCCTCAAACAGTTGAAAATAGAGCTACCGTACGATCCAGCAATTGCACTACTGGGTATTTACCACAAAGATACAAATGTAGGGATCCAAAGGGGTACGTGCACCCCAATGTTTATAGCAACAATGTCCACAATAGCCAAACTGTGGAAAGAGTCAAGATGTCCATCGAGAGATTAATGGATAAAGAAGATGTGGTATAGATACACAATGGAATATTATGCAGCCATCAAAAGGAATGATAGCTTGCCATTTGCAACGACATGGATGGAACTGGAGGGTGTTATACTGAGTGAAATAAGTCAATCAGAGAAAGACATGTATCATATGACCTCACTGATATGAGGAATTCTTAATCTCAGGAAACAAACTGAGTGTTGCTGGAGTGGTGGGAGGTGGGAGGGATGGGGTGGCTGGGTGATAGACATTGGGGAGGGTATGTGCTATGGTGAGCGCTGTGAATTGTGCAAGACTGTTGAATCACAGATCTGTACTTCTGAAACAAATAATGCAACATATGTTAAGAAAACAGAAAAAGAAGAAGATAGCAGGAGGGGAAGAATGAAGGGGATTAAGTCAGAGGGGGAGACGAACCATGAGAGACGATGGACTCTGAAAAACAAACTGAGGTTTCTAGAGGGGAGGAGGGCAGGGGGATGGGTTAGCCTGGTGATGGGTATTAAAGAGGGCACGTTCTGCATGGAGCACTGGGTGTTATGCACAAACAATGAATCATGGAACGCTACATCAAAAACTAATGATGTAATACATGGTGATTAACATAACAATAAAAATTAAAAAAAAAACCTGGAACTGTACACTGTAAAAAAAAAATAAAATAATGATTCACTAAGGGCATCCTGACACGACCTAAATAAATGAGTCTACCATAAGAAGTAGGAGTGGGTCTAGGATTCAAATAAACTGGTTTATTGCTATATGGTATGAGAGTTAAAAAAAAAAAAGAGTTACTAATCAAGCCTCCTGGGTTTTGGATTATAGACTCTTTCACATTTGTTCTTTTGCTGAAAATATCTCTTGTGTACAGAACATTTTTAAGGGAACATTCTCTCTTTCTTTCTCTCTCTACACACACACACACACACACACACACACACACACACACGTATATAAATGCATTTACCTTTAAAAAATTTTTTATGATATATTCAAATGATGAAACATCACACCTGCCAACACTGAAAAGCTATAAATAGAGAGTGAAGTATAAGTCTAGGGAGAAAAATAAGCATATCCATTATATATCAATTGCAATTAGGAGAGTATTTTGAATGCAGACTAAAGAGAAATGGTTATCGGATTGCTTAAAAAAAACGTAAGAACATGAAATAGACAATATAGAATAACGAACATGAAATAGAAGATATAGAATAACCAGAAAAGCTATACATCTATTGAAAGAATTATTATGGAGGGGATGTGAATTATCCAATAACTCAAACATCCCAAATAAATTGATTAGATTTATTAATTTGTAGGCAAAATGTAGTGTTCTCTAAGGGTAAAAATTAAAAAAAAAAAATCCAAACCGAATTACTATAGCAATCTTTACAGCAAGAATATTAGGGGTAGGTGTTGTATTCAGGATTTCTAGTCTTAACTATTCATGCTTCAGATATAGAACCCTCCTATAAACTCACATCCTGTCAGGCTATGAATGTAGCCATGTATAAATTGTGGTTTCTGCCCTTCGACAGTTTACACTGTGGTAGTAGAGACAGACATGGGAAGCAGATAACTATAATCAAATGCTGAAATACAGTTGTGATCAAGTAGAACATTATCGCTGTGCTAAACACAGAGCCCAATGCAGGACTCGACAAGGTGCTCAACCTCAAGACCCTTAGATCATGATCTGAGCTGAGATCAAGAGTCAGACTCTTAACTGTCTACACCACCCAGGCGCCCCACATTATCACTTTTTTTAAATTTTTTAAATTTAATTTAATTTTATTATGGCTTTTTATAGAGGAGAGAATGACTAACTCTCTGGTGTGGTCCTGGAGATTTTTAATGAGCTGAGGTGCAGATGATAGGTGTTTTCCAGGTCAATAAACCCTAGGAACAATATTTTCTTTAGAGAGAACAGTGTGCAAAATTGCGGTTATGATGCAGTATTGTCCTAGCCTGACAGTGGATGAAAATGCAACACTTGTCCTCAAGGAGCATCCGATTGGAAGAGAAGACTGACACATTTCCAATAGACAATAATGAAGCAAATCCAATCAGAGTTAATTTCTATAACTGTGGGAGGAGGTATTGGGTGAGAATAAGATAATGCTTTGAAATAGAGATGGAGCTTGCATTGGGCCTTGAAGAATGCATAGTATTTGGAAAGAGGGTGGTAATTAAGAAAAAGTGAATTACAGAGAAAGAATATTTTATTCTAAATTGGAGACTTTGGCTTGATATGAAAGAAAATAGGGGGCCATTTAGAGACTTGCAAGCAGATGAGTGGCCTGAGAAAAAACACCGTTTAAAGATTAGGCTGTCCCAGATATACAGAAGCCTTGGCAAGGAGAAAAGGAGTCAGGGATGTCTCACAGGAGGAAGAATATTGCAGTAACTGTGACAAAAGTAAAGAAGGTTGGAAAAGAGAGGTGAGCAGAGAAGGCGAGGGACAGAAAAATATAGAGTACCTTTTAAAGAGAAAGTGATTGGAATGGACCATTGTTTGGATAAGGAAGTTAGAAGAACATTTGGAAACTGTGAAAAAGAGTGTTTTTCAAATTCTGTTTACAACATAAAGATATTTGAGGAGAGAGTTTCGTTAACATGTGTATTAACCCTATTTTTATTTTCTGTATTTGGAGGCGTTGACCTCTGGGGACTTGCTGACCCTGGAGGAACCGCCCTGCCCAGGTTTAGCCAGTTCTCAGAGACAGTAAACCATTTGTCTGCAAGCTAGCACACTTTTCCTGTGCAAATCAACCAATCCAGCCACACCCCCAACCACCTCCTTTATTGAGCTCTCACACCTAGGGCCACCAACCACCTGCTCTAATAACTCCAGGACAAGGTACCATGCAGCACCTATACCCTAGATCCTGCAGAAATTATTCAAACTAGCCAATCCTAAACTTGCTTCCCCTGCTTTACCTTGCTCTTACCCACATTTTCCCTCACTTCATTCTGCCTCCTGACTGACCTTGGTGCTCCCCCATATGGCCTTATGTGCTGTACCATGACTTACAGATCTGTGGGTAGAGTCAACTTCTAGGGAACTATGAGTATAATAAACTTTTTTACCTTCAAGTCAGGCATTTCCATGTCTGTGTATCTTAACATACCTGATCAAAACAAATCCCAGTTACCTGATTAAAATGACATATCGCATGCAGTTGATAACTCTAGGCTTGCTTCTACAGCCTAACTGATTAGAAGAACATAAATACCTAAGAAAAGTGTATACATCTAAAGCATTGCCTCCATTTTCCACTTGAACTATACAGATATCACCTTAAATATGATCAAATAATTTATATTTAATCCTTAGTGTGTTTTTATCTGCATTAGTGATGTCTTTATTGTGTTTAAAACTTGGGTAACTCTAAAGATGCTTTCAAAACATAGTAACAAAACACTGCTACATCACCATTCTTTTTTCTATACCAATAAAATCCTCTTTTACAATGTCGGAAACACCCAAAGATGATTTTTTGTTTTATTTTGCCTTTTCCTAGTTGGCCCCAGGTGCATCATCAAGTTTATCATATTCTTCAGTTTATGACATGCTGTCATCTTTGTTCTATGGAAAGGCGTTCTACTTAAAACAAAATTGAACAGTTAAAGAAAACTAGAAACATTACTACTTGACTGCAAATATGTCAAGCAGAGGGTTAATATCATTATTGTATAAATAGGTAATAATATTTAATTTAAGGAAAATAAAAGGTACTAATAGATTAAAAAAACAAGAATAGATATTTCAAAAAGAGGTTGTAAAAATATTGACACAAGTATGTTCACAAAAATAACTTAATTCACTTATTTTGAAGATATTATACATTCAAACGCCATGTTTCAATTACTATATTAGCACTGAAGCAACATTAGAACACTCAGTAGTAGGGAGGTTGTGATAAAAATGTCATGAATTATTAGTGGGGTGCAAGTTATTATAGAAAGCAATTTGTAGTATGTCCCCAAAGTCCTTAAAACATTCTTATCCCTTACCAGTGATGCCACACTTGCTAATTTTTACTATAGAAATAAGTAAACAGCAAATGACAATGTATGAAAATGTTCAGTACTTTGTTATTTATGATTAGTGAAAAAATGTTATTCTAATTAGTAAAAAGAAAAAAAGGATTCTATACAGCCATTGTGCTTATAAAGAACATTTGGTAATATGAGAGAGTGTGTGTGTTACAATAAGCAAAAATGCAGGATGAACAGATAATGTGTATTTTTATGTATATATAGATGTGTGTGTATGTTCGTATGTGTATGTATGTGTGTGTTCTCATAGTTGAAAGAATATACCACTAGACACCTACTAGAAAAGACTAGCAATATCAAGTGTTGGTGAGGATGGAGAGTGATTGCAATTCTCATACATTGCTGGTGGGAGAATACAGAAGGACAGGGATCTTAAAAACCTTCACTAATTTCTTATAAACTTCAATGTGCCTCTCTTCCATGACCCTGCAATTCTACTCCTTGATTTTTACCCAAGAGAAATGAAAAAAAAAAGTTCATGAGAAACTAGTAGAAAAATATTTATAACAGCTTTATCCATTATAATAAAAAACTGGAAATACCCCAAATATACATTGGAGAATGATAAACAAATTGCAGTATATTCATACAGTGAAATACTATTCAGCAAAAAATTTTTAAAAGAATCAACTACCAGCATATACAACATAGAGGGAAATTTCAGAAATATTATGTTAAGTGAAAGAAGTCAGGCACAAGAAGTATATACTATATGAGGCCATACATATAGTATGACTCGAATAAGCAAAACTAATCTATGGTGATAGAAATCAAAATAGTGAGAGACAACAGAAGAAAGCCATTAGGGAACTTTTCTGTGGAAATATCACCTACTTGTTTTAGATGGTGTTTACCTAAGTATATAAATTTTCAAAACACATCACAAATTGTACACTTAAGATCTATGTTATATAAATTTTATCTCAACAAAGAAATCCAGATGAATTTAAAATGGATTAAATCCTTAAATATTAAAACACACACACACACACACACACACAAAATAACCTTAAAAGAAAATTTATCTGTATGTTTACCTAGGCTATATGCATTCTGAGTTTTGTTTTGTTTTTTTTAACAGCAATTACAAATAGGACAAAGAGAGTTAAATGTCCTTTTTTTCTTTAAATTCTTTATTGTTATGTTAATCACCATACATTACATCATTAGTTTTTGATGTAGTGTTCCATGATGCATTGTTTGTGCATAACACCCAGTGCTCTACTCAGAACGTGCCCTCTTTAATACCCATCACCAGGCTAACCCATCCCCCCACAAGTCCATCGACTCTCATGGTTCGTCTCCCCCTCCGATTTACCCCCCTTCATTCTTCCCCTCCTGCTATCTTCTTCTTTTTTTTCTTAATATATATTGCATTATTTGTTTCAGAGGTACAGATCTGTGATTCAACAGTCTTGCACAATTCACAGCGCTCACCATAGCACATACCCTCCCCAATGTCTATTACCCAGCCACCCCCTCCCTTCCACCCCCCACCACTCCAGCAATACTCAGTTTGTTTCCTGAGATTAAAAATTCCTCATATCAGTGAGGTCATATGATACACGTCTTTCTCTGATTGACTTATTTCACTCAGCATAACACCCTCCAGTTCCATCCATGTCGTTGCAAATGGCAAGATCTCATTCCTTCTGATGGCTGCATAATATTCCATTGTGTATCTATACCACATCTTCTTTATCCATTCATCTGTTGATGGACATCTTGGCTCTTTCCACAGTTTGGCTATTGTGGACATTGCTGCTATAAACATTGGGATGCACATACCCCTTTGGATCCCTACATTTGTATCTTTGTGGTAAATACCCAGTAGTGCAATTGCTGGATCGTACGGTAGCTCTATTTTCAACTGTTTGAGGAACCTCCATACTGTTTTCCAGAGTGGCTGCACCAGCTTGCATTCCCACCAACAGTGTAGGAGGGTTCCCCTTTCTCCGCATCCCCGCCAACATCTGTTGTTTCCTGACTTGTTAATTTTAGCCATTCTGACTGGTGTGAGGTGGTATCTCATTGAGCTTTTGATTTGGATTTCCCTGATGCCGAGCGATGTTGAGCACTTTTTCATGTGTCTGTTGGCCATTTGGATGTCTTCTTTGGAAAAATGTCTGTTCATGTCTTCTGCCCATTTCTTGATTGGATTATTTGTTCTTTGGGTGTTGAGTTTGGCATCCTGAGTTTTAAGAAGACTATTTTTTAAACTAAGCCAAGAAGCCTAAAAATGAGCTTAAAAAGGAAAAGATGGTCATATTTGCCACTATTTATTAGAAAAATTATCCTATGGCCAAAGTATTATAAAATGAATAGACTAACAATAGGAGGAAATATATTTAAAAGCATAAATCAGATAATCTATAAATTATATAGCATAGTGAGATGTAGCAGAGTATTTGCTAAGAGCACAGGTCCAATAATACTTTTTTTTTCTATTAACAATCAAGTCATTTTTGAATGTTAAGGATGTGTCTGTGGAAGGCCACTGAATCATAACTTTCTTCCAGGTTTACTTTGGCAACAAAGTACGTCACTGGAAATGAACATCTGATAGTGTTACTGACCTGGATGGGGCTGTTAAAATGAGTTCCACCCTGAATGAGTCCCTCCTATAAATATCCCTAGGTTAGGGAATCTGGATCCAGATGAACAAAACAGAAGAGAATCATGGCATGAGTGCATTATGTAGAGATCTAGGCAGTATCTTGTTAGGGCCCTGAGGGAACCTCTGACTTTCTACATGAGCAACTGTGTGTGTGTGTGTGTGTGTGTGTGTGTGTGTGTGTGTGTGTGTGTGTAAGGGGTAAAGAGGGGAAGAATGAGATCATAAATTTGTGGAACTGCCATCAAAGCAATATCTGACATTTATATAATACTTTATGATTTGAAAAGTTCTTTCGCATTCATTAACTCATTAGACCTTCACAACTCTGTGACATAAGAAGAACAGGTAATACTATTTCCGTGTTAAAGATGAGAACATTGATATTCAGCAAGATAAAGTAATTTTTGTAAGGTCAGATATATTTTAAGTAGTAGAGCTGGGACTTAAACTGAGGTCAGCCTTTCCCGATGGCTATATTATTTCTACTGTGTTAATCTATCTCCAGGACAATATCATGTTGCCTTGGAGAAGTCTTCCTGAAAGATCCCATGATCCTTAGCCTGAAAGTGTCATTTCTTTTGTCTTATTCTGTTTCCCCACCTTCAGCAAGGCTAGGTAATCACTCTTCTTAGTATGTGAAACATATATCTATTCTGTCATATCAGCCTCTCAGTTGTCACTTAGCCAAGCTATGCAAATCCCTCTGTCTCCACACCTCTGTATCAGCCCTTGCCTTCAGCAACGCTGTTGTTCAACTCTGGACTCCTTCCAACTGTTCAGATGGGCAGGGAGGAGTTTCACCATCAGAGAATATAAAGAAACATGACTATTCAGCCCTTTTCATGCACCTATTGGATACCTAACTAATGATGCTCTCGCCATATTGAAAAAAAATCTAGGATGACAAATTTATTCCAAGTGCCTTCCTGACAAGCAAGGCAGTTCATCAGCAGCCAGAATTATGTGTGAGCTGGATGCTGAGCTCTGAGCTCAGGTGGCAGAAGGAACCTGAGGAAATGACGTTTGTCTTGGCTTTAGGGGTGGTCCTCATCTAATCACAAAACCTGTACAAACAACCTAACAACAGGTTTTCTGCTGCAAGTAACAAAAGACCCGACTGTTGGGGTTCGAGGGGAGCTTTAGTAACATCTCTTCTCCCTGCACAACTTCAGAACAACTTAAAAGATAGACAAGGGGAAAACAGACCTAAAAATAGCACCCTCATTTCTGAGAAAAGTTGAAGTGGATAATGTGGTTTTTATCTTCAGGCAAATGGCATCTCAGTCCTAAATCTAAGTATTAGATGCCTACAGCCATGGTCACAGGAAGTGCTAGGAAACTCCAGGCCACCCAGGCCAGACCTGGTCTCTTCCACTGCACAACCCGGGGCCTCTGTGAAAATGTCGGCTCCGAAGGGAAAAGAAAGGACTGATGGTTCCTGCTTTTTACCTTTCCAAAATCACTCATGAGATTAAGATATTCCTCTTCTCCCAGGGGTGAGAGGTATGTCTGGGAAAGGCCAAGGTGTCCCTCAGACAAAAGGAACATCAGTAGTAACAAAGGAGTGCTTCCTCCCCAACACCAGCTGAAAGGGATTTAACCAATAAAGACATTTGTTGCCTCAGGTAAAGTCAGAGGACTACAACCTTACCCTCAAGACCTACGCTCTTTCTGTCTTTTGTCAGAATGTGGATTTGGTCCTCAGGTTTGAGCCGTCACAGCGAAAAGATAGTGGTATGATTTGCAAACAAACACCGTGTAGGGGAAGAAAAAAAGAATGGGGGTTTTCGTCTTATATCTTTTTGTTAGGGAAGGAAAGTTTCTCCAGATATCTTCTCTTAAACTTCACCTCAGATCCTGTTAACTAAGATTTGGTGACCTTCCCGTGCCCTGCCTTAATGCAGGGGAGGCTCAGAAAGCGAGTTTCTGGTATTTGAGCCTCTTTAGGGGAAGATGGCCTCTGTTATACAGAAAGAAGGCAGTTGGTGGTGGTGGGAACAGTCACTGAGTAGGTAAGAAACATTGCCAGCCTTCATTACATGTAAAAGTTATCCAAAAAAAAAAAAAAAAAAAAAAAAATCTGCAAATGTAAAACGTTTCTGCATGACAGCTCTCTCTATAGAGCTCCTAATAACTAAATATGTTTTTCACTTCATATGACCTTTCCAAATTAAAATAAAACACAAGGAAATCCAAACTTAAATGTTATTGTCGTTCCAGGGCCCATGACCTATTGCTTGTTTCAAGAGTAGGATTATACATTGAACAGATTGATAGGGTATTAGATCTATTCCTAGAATGCTTTTAAATCCTGCTTCCTCATCTCTAAAGATGTCCACACAAGGTTCCAGAAAGTTAAGTCACTTTTTCCCCACCGTTACCAGCTTGTTAGTGAGGGTTAACTGGGCCTATACACTCAGGACCAGAACATAGAATGTGGCTTTCCATGCACGTTAAGAATATAACTCTCCCTTACTTTTATATAAGATCTTCTTCAGAGAAGCTCATGTTCAAATAAGAACATTTTCCTGGAGATCTCAGTGGTTTGGGATCCATACAATTGTCTTTGGCAATCCCGTATAATTTTTAACTGTAAGAGAGAAACACTACACAAGTATCACAATATGACAGTCCTTTGGATTAATTTTGGGTGTAGAACATTGATGAGCAAGTATTTAAAGGCCTTCCTCCCTCTAAATATCTGTAGACACTGTGAAAATCCAGATTCCCCTGTTTAAAACCATGGGGTCTGCTGAATTTTCCAATATAATAAAACTCCCTCTGTCATTGCAAAATGAAAACCGGTATAGATTTGCAAAGTGCTAAGAACACTTAATTTATTTCGAATCTATTTTCTTATATCCCTTGTTCTTACAGGTAGAAGGAGAGGTGGAAGGAAACAACTTTAGACAAATCTTGATAAGGTTCAGGAATGATTGATGGCTCATATAAAAAGTCTTCTTTGAATAATATGAGTTCAAAAGAAAAGTGACTCATTTTTTTCTTCCAGGATATTTTGTCATGGATTTTTTTTTTCTTTCTAAAAAGGTGTTTTATTTACAAGAATAAAAGCAAGGATCCATAATATATGTCTTGCCTCACAGAGAAATTTGACAAAAAATAAAAATAAAAATTTTGTTGACCGAAATCTAGCTGTCAGACACATTTAATCTATTATCTTGATAAAATCAACCTCAAGGAAGATCTCAGATTGTGCTCTCATCAAAATTGATTTTATCAAACAAGATAATCTTTGCTGTCAACAAGCAGCATTTTCTCGAGAAACTCTTAACATTTTTTCTATTCACTCTACTCCACTGTCCTTGGAAGCCAAAATGAAGGTTGCAAGACAATTATGATCATAAGTCATCACTTAGATTCTCCCAAACAGAAACAAGCAGCAGGAGGTTAAACTTGAGCTAGCAGTTTGCAGACCACACTCACACTGAAAGGAAAGAAAGCTGAAATGGTAAATGTATAAACCTACATGTTGAAAATAGACCCCCAGGATACAGGATGTCCATTGTTTGAAGCAATCAAGTGCAGATGAAACCTGCCATCACACGCACAATTGGGCATTTCCTTCCAGAAATGCCTGATTGTATATGCAAAGGAGTGTTTTGTGCACCCAGTTACCTGTTTGCTATATTCATATTTTTAGGGTCGATATAAGTGCTTTTATTATTTTGTTTTAATAAAATTGTTCTAAATTGTCTGTGGAAGAATGATGCTTTGGAAAATTGTTATTTCCTTAAAATCCAGATTTAAACAAGCCTCTCCAAAATCTTTCAAAGAATAGATCTGTGTTAGTAAAGTGAAATACAGAATTAAAGCAATTATATGGGTGATTCAAGGTAAACATACCACCATGCTTATATTTGCCGAATTATTCTGGAATTTTAGATAGAAGAAAGGCCCTAGACCATGCTATGCATGTGGTTTTGCACTTCACTTAGCCAGTCCAACCCCACCACCCGCAGGGCCTAGGTATATGAGGAGCTTCAGACTCCTCTTAGAATACATTCTGGCATAGAGAAGTGGATCCATTGCCCCACAGTGATCATATGTCCAAGCAAATAAGCTTCCCATATAATGCATCCTGACTCACATTTATTCCAGCTTTTGTCAGAAAAGAAATCGCAAATGTGAGGATACACTAAGTTAGGTTACAAAACTGTGCGTTGAGAGAAAAATTTCTGAATAATTTTCTTGACACTGCATTCAACTCCTTCAGGACCCATGGTGATAAAGCACTGAAGATTTATTTTAATGTGTAAAAACCCTGCTCTGTTCCTCTGGGAGATGGTAGGGAAGACACTGGGAGGCTCAGGAATAGTTTATATTTATCAAGTAAAGTGCTGTCTGCTCACTAATAAGCTTCATAAATATTTCTCCCTTATCCTGAAAAGAACTGAAAAAAAAGGTCCAATTTTGTAATCTTTGAGATTTTTTTTTTAAAAGAGAGAGCGACAAAAGAAAGATAAAACCCCACTTGTGAAAGGTTCTAATACCTTAGTAGAAAAATGTAGCTGAGTTACAACTGCCTTATTGGCAAGACTATCATTTATGTAATCCTGGCTTCATCAACACACGACTAACTGGCCAAGCATTTCAGCACTGGGGTAGATGACTAGCTCAGGCTCATACTATACATTTAATGTATTTCCTATCTCTGTAATTATGAAACCTAGAAGAAGAACCAGATTTTTTTCAACTGGATTTGAAGCTGATTTTTTCTGTGACTCTGGGTGAAAATCAGTCTCCGAGATGTACAAAATAGTGCCTTTAATGATGTTCCCACTTCTTCCTATTTCTGCTTTTTTCTGATCCTAGCAGATAAGACCTTCTTAAGCCTCATTACTGACAACAGTTCACCTCCATATTTTATGCCCAGTTCTATCCCTAAATGGGAGAAATGTCTGAAATTGTATGCTGGCCTTTCTCTGCATCGGTATCAAGTCAGCCTTGCTGATAAGGCTGTCCAGCACTTGGAAACCTCCATCTCACAGTGGTTATAGTCACTGCCCTTGAACCTCAGCTCCAAAAAGAATTTAGCCTTACAAGTCCATACGTTATGCTGTGCTCACCACGAGTGTAGCTATCATCTGTCACCATATAAGACTATTGCAATACCATTGACTCAGTTCCCTGTGTTGTACCTTTCATCTACGTGACTTACTCACTTCCTAACTGGAAACCTGGGTCTCCCACTCCCCTTCATCCATTTTGCCCATCAGCTTGTCCTCCATATCCATGGGTCTGTTTCTGCTCTTTTACTTGTTGTTTATTCATTTGTTTTAGTTTTTGGATTCCACTAATAAGTGAAATCATATGATATCTGTCTTTCTCTAACTTATTTATACTTTGATTTGAAAAAAAGGGAAAAGAATTTAGACGGTAGCCTTAGTTACTCATGTTTAGCAGATTTGCCTCCCTGACTTGCTGCCTTTTCTCTCTGATGCTGAATTTCATTATCTTAGCTTGTTATTACTTCTAGACTGACATCTTAGCTTTTGGCCTTTGCTGAGATCTTTGTTTATGGTATTTAAGTTCCACCTGTCATTTCCCCTTTTAATTTATTAATTACCTCACATTTCCACAGACATTTATTAAGTGCCTTTTATGTTCCAGGCAAGTATTAGGCACCAGCGGTACACAGGACAGACAGGCTCTCTCCTTATGTGTAACTTGCTTTCATCTAGATTCACCATGATGGATCAGATGTGTACATTTAGAGCCAGGCTCTTCCAGGATCCATAGGTTAATCTCCATCGACAGGCCGAGAGTTGTGCCATGAGTTGAGTCCTGTTCAGGATACTCCATGACTTCAGGAGTTGGTAATCTGGTTCAGCAGATGAGGAAGGCTCACTTTATTGGAGTAACTACTTCTGTTCCACCCATCTCACTGGACATGTTGTTGGAGAGGCTCACAGGTCCTCGGTGGTAATAATATGGGACCCTAAAGTGAAGAGTAGCATGAGGAAGCATGAATTTCTATATATTCATTTTCAATAAGGGGCACTAAACAGAGTAATGCAGAGGTAGATACCAAATGGGACCATTCTTCAGAAAACAAAGTAGCCATACAGTACAGAGTGTGGTATGGCTTGGATGATGCTCGGAAACTCAGCAAACATTTATAGAGTGTCTTCCATTGGTCTGGTATGGACTAAGTGTTTAGGAATACAGAAATAAAAAATAAAAACTCTATCCTTGAGTGACTAGCAATGTAGTTGTATCATACTTTTAATTATACTACTATGTTTAAAGGCCTACAGAAGGAAGCTATGTCTGGGATACATGTGAGTGTCTCTGTCTATACAAAGCTTTTTAAAGTGAGGGGTATATAAGAAGTGAGTAGGTTGTAAGCCATGTTTTTATATTGTAGAAATATAAATTAGCCAGGATGATCTAGTCTAGATATTAGTATAGAACTTATAACTTCTGTATTCAGACCTTTACATTTAATAGATATAATAGAAATCACCACAGCTGGTAACAGAAGAAGTCAGGTTCTATGGCTTTATGCCTAGAGAGAGCTATATTTCAGTAGTGCAACCTATGAATTTTCTTAACAGTTTGTGCATCAGTTTAGCCAGTATGTATGTATAAAAATCTGGTCAACTGTACGATGACTGGGTGGGTTTCCTTTTGCTGCCCGAGGCCTTCACATAGCTAGAATAGTTCATTATCCCATTTTAAAACATGCTTCGAGTCATATCTTCAAAGATGAAGGTAAAGCAACATGGTAAGTACAATAAAAAATGTTTGATTGTATGAAGCATAGGTAGAATTACGCTGGGTTGGTCAGTGTCCTTGAAAAAGTGTTTTTCTTTTTTTTGTTGTTAAAGATTTTATTTATTTATTTGACAGAGACGCAGCGAGAGAGGGAACACAAGCAGGGAGAGTGGGAGAGGGAGAAGCAGACTCCCTGCTGAGCAGGGAGCCCGATGCGGGGCTCCATGCGGGGCTCCATGCGGGGCTCCATGCGGGGCTCCATGCGGGGCTCCATGCGGGGCTCGATCCCAGGACCCTGGGATCATGACCTGAGCCGAAGGTAGACGCTTAACAACTAAGCCACCCAGGCGCCCCTAGAAAAAGTGTTCTAAGTGTTCTCTTTATTCCTACCCAGCTAGGTGTTAGAAAACAAGGTGCCATGAATAGACCTACTTCTTCAAGTGTACTTATTGGCTCTTCTTCCTCATATCACTTGCTTTTATACCACTTGCAATGGTGGTTTTGTCTTCAACAATCTACTTTCTACTTCCTCCCCTCCTCCCCCCCCAATCTCTCCACTGCCATCTTCTTTTCATTCCTGAAACATTGACTTTGCCTATGTTTTTTTTCTGTACAGAGTCTATTCCTAAAACTAATAATAGCTAACATTAGTTGAGTGTTTGCAATAAACATTGTGAAGTGCTTTGCATGTATTACCTCTTTTAATCCTTACATCAGTTCTTTGAGGACAATACCATTATTAGCCTTATTTTACAGATGAACCAGAACTTAGAGAGATGAAGCAATTTTCCTAATATTCCACTACTAATAAAATAGCAGAGTAAGGACTTATGAAAGTTCTGATGGGCCGTATAACTTGGGACCATTTCCCCTATGTGGTAATGATTCACTCAGTCCACAAATATCAACTTCTTAGAACCTTGGCAGAAGCCAGTAGTTCATTATTCTTTTTAAATCATTATTTTTGACCTATCTCATCTGTTCACCATAAACAGAATAATTAAAAAAAAAGTAAGCTCCTTGAAGCTCAAGGACTATTTTCCCACTTTAAAATTCCTTGTGGAATCTAGCTGTCCTTTGAATAAAATATATGTACATTATTCATATGTGCGATAAATTTGTCATATTTTAATTTGACTTGAACACTCTGGCTAATCAGCCCCTTGGCAATAAAAACTGTCAAACACTCAGTGCAGTGGTAAAAGTTAGGAAATGCTTGTTAAAGTAATTAGATTTAAAACATAAAAATGTAAATCCCAGTATGCCGTTGGACTTTACAGTTTATGACAATGAACAAATAGTTTCCCGATACCTGATTTCTCTTATTTGTAACCTCTAACTTTCTCTAGATTAGAGATCTCTAATCAGATTTTTTTTTTTTTTGGAAATGTTTGTGCTATTATCAATACCATTCTAAAGGTCGAATTTGAGGGAAAGAATTTTGTTCTCTATCCCAATTAAATAGGTTCATATGTATAAAGGTTTTCCTCTAGGTTTTTTAAGAAATCAACATTTCAGGTAGACCTTGTCCTAAAGAAGCATAGCATTTGTGGTAAGAGAGCAAGGGATATGGTGAAGATAATAGCACAAATAAAGAAATATAGTGTTAAGAACATTCATTGCCAGTGACCAAGGAGGGCAAGAAGAGGAAAATGTTACTACTGCCATCTGCTTATGTAATCTTGAGCAAGTCCAATGTCACAGGATTTTAAAGGATCTTAAATGAGGGGTGTGGCTAGAGGGGTCACTCAGAATTCCTTTAACTCAGAAGCAGTATGACTTTGATGATGACAGAGTTTCATCAAGGAAGTAGAGTTTGTGTTGGAAAGATCTGATGTGGGAGGTGCACGTGGAGGGTGGCCTGTTCAGAGCCGAGACACGTAAAAAGAGCAAGTCAAACAGGTAGAAAGGCACGGAATTTGTATCTAGGAAGCACAAGAAGATAGGTTCGGCTGATTGAGTAGTGGGTCTTTGAGGAGGGCGGCGGGAGGTAGGCATGAGAAAGCTGGTAGGGGTCAAATGTTGGAGAGCTTGAATGCCTTTTTTCCACTTGGGCACAGTCAGTCAATACCACTTCAATTTTTATCAGGGCAATTTTAAAGTAAAAGTGTGTTGATTTTGTTGACTGGTGATCCAGTTACTAGATAAAAAAAAACTTGTGTTTGGTAACACACTTCACCTCTAAAATTAAGCAGTGGAGAAGAACCCAACAAACACATCAGTATTCCCCCAGAAGAGATTTCAGGAGACTACCAGTTCTTATATTACATGCAAGCATACCCACATACCGTATGCAGCCAGAAATCTCACCAAAACCATCATTTGCTTTTCCCAAGTTTTTCTTGGTCCAGCCATTCTGCAGCCTTCATAATTCTATTTCTATTTTTCTAAAGTGAAAAATATGTCTATTCTCCAAATTCAGTACAAGGTGTTATATGCTCCCTCTTCAGTCCCACAAAAGGCCTTTCATCTTTGTTATTCTTTCAAAATTTGCAGACACTCCTAGCAGGGAGGTGGGACCAACACCCAAGATTCTAATATCTATTTCTTTGACTTCCTTTAGGGTGTTTAGGAACAGTTTCAACTGTTCAGCAGAGACATTTCCCAAAAGAGTTCTCTTATAGGTGAATGCTTAAGTACATAAGATCAATTAGCTGTTTTGCTTTGTTTTGTTTTGTATGCATGTTTTGAGTTTATGCAGTTCTTGCAACACCCTGAAAACAGAGCTGATTTTGATGTTTGTTGGAATTGATCCAAGGTTCAATGAAGATGTCCTGATTTAGATTCTTGAACAATGAGCTCCTCCTTTTGTAATAGAGTATGTATCCTGTATGTAAACTGGCAAAGGATGACCCAATGTGCTGTTTTGTTTTGTTTTGTTTTTTTAAAGAGCAGGATTATGATAGCCTTTGCTTTTCTCTGGGATAATAGCAATTGGCCAGGTCTTAGGCTCTTTAGGAGGCCTAGATATGCATAAAGTGGAGCATCACTGAACAGCAACTCACCCCATGCTATTGCCTCTGCAAGAGAAAGGGATGATTTTTCTCCAATTTCTTTTCCTCTGTTCTACCCTGCTAATTTTAAATGACCCTTTTGGAAATGGGATATTGTCCAGGAGTAAGCTTCAAATGCATTGTTTGGTCACAGATTTCCTCTGGCCCTCTTCTGGTTAGCTGTCTAGAATGAGCTGAAGCTGTGCCTTGAAACCTGTGAGGAGCCACGTCTGGAGAATTTATGGCTCTCCAGGGCCAGAATTTCCTATACAAAAAAACAACAAAGAATAGGAGAGTAGACAGCAGAATCCAACCAGCTAGCAGGACTGCTGTAGGCCCTAAGCAAACACGTTTGCTCTGGCTGTGAGTGAGACACTTCTCTGGGCTTCATCTCATCTTGATTGCCTACGATCCCTCAGCCCTCCCAGGATCCTTTGTTCCTGGCAGTGCCTGCTTTGGCTTCTGAAGTCTCTGCTTTTGCATGACCACTCATTCCCAATGTGACTCATTTTATCTTGCCAGCATTTGTCTTCTGCCCTTGACTATTAACAACTCCCAGCTTCCAGTCTCTGTTATACTCTCCCCTCCCACATCTCCCCAGTTCTGATGAATGGAGCATGGTTGAATTAGTACATTGAAAAAATTCCCAGGATAAATCAGGTTTCAGAATCTGCTATTCACATAAAGCTTGAGAAAAGTAAGATGAGGTGGGTTGGCTCAGTTTGCAACTTCACTTGGACTACAAAACTGAAAGCTGTATTAACTTATTTGGCTAATATCAGTTATTTATACCACAGACCTGCACTTAGGTAAGTGCATGTTCATTACTGAGTGAACAATGAATCCATATAGAAAGTTAATACCCGACGGTTTTTCAAGAAAAAAAGTTTTGGATTTTATTTTATTTTCTAGATAATTTAGTGTCAGAAAGCTCTTCCTTGAACTTCCTAAATACTTCTTGATAAAATATAAATTAATCCAATTAATTCTTTTTACATCAGTAAACATGTAAACAGCTGGTTACCATAGCCCTTAATAGCCAAAGAGATATTTGGAGGACATAATTATACACTTTTTCAACAGCATAAATAATCAAATGTCGAGGTCAGCAACTCTGGGCTATAGGTTTTCTGCTTTCCTGAAAGGAGACTCTTCGTTCTGCATAAGCAGTACTTCTTCCTTGTCCTGGCCCCCAGACACTGTGAGTGGCCCCTAACCTGGGGGTGTTGGCCTCCTCAATAAGCAGGTAAACAGCAGTGCCTGGGGTGATGTTCAGAGGTGCCCATTTGGAGGGCAGCCAAGTAGGATGAATAAGAGTGGTTTATTCCAGCCCCCAAGCCATTAGTTTTCCAGACAAAGTGCTTTGTACAAGATCTACTGTCATCCTCAATTTCTCTTACCTACCCATCATAACAATCTACTTAGTGAACTTGAAACTTTTTGAATATGAAGGGAAGCCAGTTTCCTTGATGGCCAACAGACAATAAAACCCTGTTTCTCTCTAGAAACTTACTGTTTATGGGAAGGGTCATGATAGTAGTGAAGGGTGTCAAAAAGAGGCTGCACACCAATCCATATAAACTGTTTACTAGTGTCTTTGCTCCTGTTTTCCATGTCTCACATTTCTGGTGAATGGATTTATCAAGTTCTTACTCTGATCTGTCTCTAAGAACCCTGCTTCCCACTACATACTTGAATACAGTTTATGCCTATGAAACTAGTCTACTCACTGTATCTTCAAAGAAGCCCTATGATATCCTTCTCTGGTTTTGTACAGGATGCCTCTTCTTACCCCTAAGTAAGCCTCCTCCTTGAGTTGGTCAACCAACCCATTCAGATTTCCCCAGGGCCTTTCTCAGTTATAGCATGAAAGTATCTCATCCTAGGAAACCCTTCAGTCCCAGACAGTTGGTCACCCAAGCCTTGACATATTACTGGTTCCTCCAATTACATCACTATCTTCTTCCCACTTGAATCTGTAGAACTTTTCTCTTGTAATAGTGATCATTTTCCACTTCAAACTGTAGTCTTCTCCCTCTCCCTGCACATACCTCCATCACAATGTAAATACTTTAATGGACTTTTCCTGTCATTGATATAACATTGGGTTTCAAATGCCTATTGCACGCTTTATCATAAGAAAAATCTTATCCTCAAGTAATTTAAAGTCTAATGGGGATAGAAGAAAAAAGCAATAACTATACCATGCGGTTATTAGCCATCCATGTTATGAGAACATTCTGGAAAAACAGCTGTAGGAAATTCAGTGGAGGACATGATCATTTCCAGTATCATGGGAGGCTGCATAGAGAAGAAAGGATTTGAGTTCAACCACAGTGGATTTGGGTTAGGGAAATAAGTAGGGACTCATGCCAGGTGAAGAGCCCAGCAGTCAGTTTGTGAGGATTTTTCCATACTCACTTTTGTGTCCCCTCTGGGGTTAAATCTAGGGTCCCAAATTACTCAATTATATTTATCAAATTAAAATGAACACATGACATTGTTAGAAACAGCAATCACCCCCATTACAAAACGATCATAGCTTCAAGCTTTACAAGCAAAAACAAAATGAACTGGGTCTTCAAAAGCCCAGAGAAACACCATGGAGTTCTCCTAATTAAAGTCAGAACCTAATTTTCAGGTGATTTCTTAGCTATGCAGCAGGAGCCAAAGTAAATCTCGAGGACCTGGCATGAGAGCAGCAGGAAGAGAGAAGCTGTCTCTCACTGTGCCAGGGGACTTTAACTGGGAAATCTCCCCTGAGGTATAGATGAGATCAGAGAACAAAGCCATAGGGAAGGCAGAAAAATCATTTTAAATACAAACTGATCAAATCACTTTAATTTTCAGTGTAAAATGGTTTTCTTTCCAGTGACTCAAGGAGGTTGAGGTTGATAGCTTCTAACAGGACAGATCACAAATTTGCAGTCATCCTTTGCATTTGAGAAGTAATTAAACATTTGTAAAATGACAGTTTTCAAATGAAACGTCTGACCAGAGTCTCCTTCAGAAATAATGATGTGGTTTCTTTGGCTGTGAGTATTGACACAGGCAGCGGAGCTTCTCCTCGCCCTGTCCTCCATGCCTAGCTGCTGTTTTTCAACGGCGGTCACTGCAGATGCTCCTCTCTCTGAGTTTCCCCGCACCTACCCGCCCCCCCCCCGCCACCAGCACACATTCATCAGTAGCCTACTATCCCTTGAGATAGCGTGATATGAATACCTGCATTTTGCCATGGTTCCAAGCTCATACTTTCACTGTGCTTTGTTATAAATGATGACATCAATGGAGATGGGAAGCCTGGAGATGTGCAGCTGAAGGGTCAAACTGACAGCTTTCATCTCTCACCTTGTGTTGGGAAAACTTCAGCTAAAAGCAACTGGCAAGGGAGTTACAACCAGATGTCTATATTATAAAAGTTTGACTCCTTCGGTGCTTTTGGCAGAGCATGATCTTAAGAAATAGCTAAGAAATCCCCCTTGATGTTAGCACTTTGTTATATTATTGATAGGGGGCTTAAGGATGTGGTCATAGATGTTTTCATGCTACTTTATAATTTAGCTAGGAGCCAGCACAACTATGAATTTTTTTTCAAAACTAGGATATCAAGTAATTGATTCTCATGTGCATACATGATTGTTTGATTCATACAGAGCTGATTTAGCCTTTTTCTTGTTACATTTATTTGAAAAATGTTAACTCAACCTAACCTGAATTCATAAGAAGAAAAATGTGTTTTTGTGATGGTTGGTACAGAGATAGACAAGTGTCAGTACAAGGAGAAGAAGAATTTCTGGGATTGATGTTTTATTTTGTGTCTATGCTTATCCAAAGTATATTTGAGCACCTTCCATATACCCCTTACTGGGCCAGGCATTAGAGATATAGATAGAGATCAGCCGGTTCTAGGGTGTTGAACAGATGAGGGCAGACTACATGTAAACAAAGGCGATGATGATGTAGCATGTAGGAATAAAACGATGAATGGAAGGGTGATTGCTACTGGAAAGTAGCACAGAGGAAAGAGCAATTAATATGCCCAACACATAAAGGAAGATTTCCTGGATGAGATGGCATTCCAAATGATCCTTTAAAGGAGGAGTAGGAATTGAGGCATAATAGGAAAGAGTAGTGGGTAATGGTGTGCGAGGCATACAACAGTCTGTGCCAAGGCTTGGAGGCCTGGATATTAATATCCTGGTGAGAAATTGTGGGTTGTTCAGAGTGGCTTCACCACAGGGAGGGGGAAGGTAGGCAGAGGAAGAAATGAGGCTAGAAATGTCACAAATGGTTTTGAAGAGCTTGTGGAAAGAATATGGCTTTGGAAGTTAGACAACATGGGTCCAAATATTCCCTCAAAGACCTCTGATGAAGTTTCCAAACCTTTCTGATTCTTAGTTTCTTTAATGTGGACTTGAGACTAAAAATAAAGTTTATTTTGTTACATGGCTGGATTAAATTCCTGACCCAGTGTAGGCAGTCCTAAATGGTACTTCTCTTTGGCACCCTTCCTTTGTATATTGTCTACATAAAAGTTTGGAGTTTATTCTGCATGTATCAAGAAGACAAGGAAGAATCTGAATTAGAGAAGTCACAGGTTTAACTCTTGGCTTATAAAAATACCAGTGTCACACTAATTTGAAAGAAGCCTTACCATATATATAGTGAGATAAGAGACAAGGAGGCCAGTTTCAAGCCTGTTGCAATATTCCAGAAAAGAACTCAGAAAAGCTAAAACCAAGGCTGTAGTAGGGATAATGACAAGAAAGAAAAAGATTCCAGACATGTCAGAAGTCACTACAAATGGAGGTCCATAATGGAACAGGAAGAACCAAGAATGATGTGGTTATTCAGCAGTGGTCAGAGGAACTTGCTGCACATTCATTCGGAATACCCAGCTATATACTGAACATCAGGCAGCCTGTAGGCGGGCCCAGGAGGGGCTGGTTTCTGGGAATACACCCACTGGTAAGGGTAGTTGACCCTCCAGAAGCTCTAGTCCTACATTATTATCTTTGATTATTTCTGCTGCAATCCTATTTGTGAAGAGTGACATAATCATTCTTTATTAATTCTCCTCCACAACAAGATGCCAAGCTAGATTGCCCAGCAGAATCAACAAAGCTGGGACTAACACCCTGGAGTCTGGGTTCAACCAGCTAACCTCTTCTCTATTACTTGAGCTTTACTGAAGTAAGTACCGTAAAGCCTTACTTAATTAAAATCAAGAAAACAAGATGCAGTGACAGGACTTGAACAGCTTCCAATGTTAGGAAGAAAAAAAAATATCAGTCCCTCATCCCTGGACTGGTCAGAATTATAAAGAAAGAGATGTAGCAGTGGGTTTCTGAGCAGGATGCCAATCTGAAGATGCAAGAGGCTGGCTATTTACTAAAAGCATATATAGATCCACAATGGCGTATACAAGTCAAACAAGTAAAATACTTTTGAAAGAGTGCTTCCTGCTAGGCAATGTGGTCCATGCTTTATATACAATTAGTTTAGTTAAACCTTTTTTAAAAATTTTCTTATTGTTATGTTAATCACCATACATTACATCATTAGCTTTTGATGTAGTGTTCCATGATTCATTGTTTGTGCCTAACACCCAGTGCTCCACGCAGAATGTGCCCTCTTTAATACCCATCACCAGGCTAACCCGTCCCCCCACCACCCTCCCCTCTAGAACCCTCAGTTTGTTTTTCAGCATCCATCGTCTCTCATGGTTCGTCTCCCCCTCTGACTAACTCCCCTTCATTCTTCCCCTCCTGCTATCTTCTTCTTCTTTTGTCTTAACATATATTGCATTATTTGTTTCAGAGATACAGATCTGTGATTCAACAGTCTTGCACAATTCACAGCACTCACCATAGCACACACCCTCCCCAATGTCTATCACCCAGCCGCCCAATCCCTCCCACCCCCCACCACTCCAGCAACCCTCAGTTTGTTTCCTGAGATTAAGAATTCCTCATATCAGTGAGGTCATATGATACATGTCTTTCTCTAATTGACTTATTTCACTCAGCATAACACCCTCCAGTTCCATCCACGTCGTGGCAAATGGCAAGATCTCATTCCTTTTGATGGCTGCATAATATTCCATTGTGTATCTATACCACCTCTTCTTTATCCATTCATCAATCGATGGACATCTTGACTCTTTCCACAGTTTGGCTATTGTGGACATTGCTGCTATAAACATTGGGATGCACATACCCCATTGGATCCCTACATTTGTATCTTTGGGGTAAATACCCAGTAGTGCAATTGCTGGATCGTAGGGAAGCTCTATTTTCAACTGTTTGAAGAACCTCCATACTGTTTTCCAGAGGGGCTGCACCAGCTTGCATTCCCACCAACAGTGTAGGAGGGTTCCCCTTTCTCCGCATCCCCGCCAACATATGTCATTTGCTGACTTGTTAATTTTAGCCATTCTGACGGGTGTGAGGTGGTATCTCATTGAGGTTTTGATTTGGATTTCCCTGATGCCGAGCGATGTTGAGCACTTTTTCGTGTATCTGTTGGCCATTTGTATGTCTTCTTTGGAAAAATGTCTGTTCATGTCTTCTGCCCATTTCTTGATTGGATTATTTGTTCTTTGGGTGTTGAGTTTGATAAGTTCTTTATAGATTTTGGATACTAGCCCTTTATCTGATATGTCATTTGCAAATATTTTCTCCCATTCTGCCGGTTGTCTTTTGGTTTTGTGGACTGTTTCTTTTGCTGGGCAAAAGCTTTTTATCTTGATGAAATCCCAATAGTTCATTTTTGCCCTTGCTTCCCTTGCCTTTGGCAATGTTTCTAGGAAGAAGTTGCTGTGGCTGAGGTCGAAGAGGTTGCTGCCTGTGTTCTCCTTTAGGATTTTGAGGGACTCCTGTCTCTCGTTTAGGTCTTTCAACCATTTGGAGTCTATTTTTGTGTGTGGTGTAAGGAAATGGTCCAGTTTCATTCTTCTGCATGCGGCTGTCCAATTTTCCCAACACCATTTGTTGAAGAGACTGTCTTTTTTCCATTGGACATTCTTTCCTGCTTTGTCAAAGATGAGTTGACCATAGAGTTGAGGGTCCATTTCTGGGCTCTCTATTCTATTCCATTGATCCATGTGTCTGTTTTTGTGCCCGTACCATACTGTCTTGATGATGACAGCTTTGTAATAGAGCTAGAAGTCCGGAACTGTGATGCCACCGGCTTTGCTTTTCTTTTCAATATTCTTCTGGCTATTCGGGGTCTCTTCTGGTTCCATACAAATTTTAGGATTATTTGTTCCATTTCTCTGAAAAAAGTGGATGGTATTTTGATGGGGATTGCATTGAATGTGTAGATTGCTCTAGGTAGCATTGACATCTTCACAATGTTGGTTTTTCCAATCCATGAGCATGGAACGTTTTTCCATTTCTTTGTGTCTTCTTCAATTTCTTTCATGAGTATTTTATAGTTTTCTGAGTACAGATCCTTTGCCTCCTTGGTTAAATTTATTCCTAGGTATCTTATGGTTTTGGGTGCAATTGTAAATGGGATTGACTCCTTAATTTGTCTCTCTTCTGTCTTGTTGTTGGTGTATAGGAATGCTACTGATTTCTGTGCACTGATTTTATATCCTGCTACATTACTGAATTCCTGTATTAGTTCTAGAAGTTTTGGGGTGGAGTCTTTTGGGTTTTCCACATACAGTATCATATCATCTGCAAAGAGTGAGAGTTTGACTTCCTCTTTGCCGATTTGGATGGCTTTGATTTCTTTTTGTTGTCTGATTGCTGTGGCTAGGACTTGTAATTCTATTTTGAATAGCAGTGGTGATAGTGGACATCCCTGCCGCATTCCTGACCTTAGGGGAAAAGCTCTCAGCTTTTCCCCATTGAGAATGATATTTGCTGTAGGTTTTTCATAGATGGCTTTTATGATATTGAGGCATGTACCCTCTATCCCTATACTCTGAAGAGTTTTGATCAAGAAAGGATGCTGTACTTTGTCAAATGCTTTTTCTGCATCTATTGAGAGGATCATATGATTCTTGTTCTTTCTTTTGTTAATGTATTGTATCACGTTGATTGATTTGCGGATGTTGAACCAACCTTGCAGCCCAGGGATACATCCCACTTGGTCATGGTGAATAATCCTTTTAATATACTGTTGGATCCTATTGGCTAGTATTTTGGTGAGAATTTTTGCATCCATGTTCATCAAGGATATTGGTCTGTAATTCTCCTTTTTGATGGGGTCTTTGTCTGGTTTTGGGATCAAGGTAATGGTGGCCTCATAAAATGAGTTTGGAAGTTTTCCTTCCATTTCTATTTTTTGGAACAGTTTCAGGAGAATAGGTATTAATTCTTCTTTAAATGTTTGGTAGAATTCCCCTGGGAAGCCATCTGGCCCTGGGCTTTTGTTTCTTGGGAGATTTTTGATGACTGCTTCAATATCCTTAGTGGTTATAGGTCTGTTCAGGTTTTGCATTTCTTCCTGGTTCAATTTTGGTAGTTGATACATTTCTAGGAATGCATCCATTTCTTCCAGGTTATCTAATTTGCTGGCATAGAGTTGCTCATAATATGTTCTTATAATTGTTTGTATTTCTTTGGTGTTCGTTGTGATCTCTCCTCTTTCATTCATGATTTTGTTGATTTGGCTCATTTCTCTTTTCTTTTGGATAAGTCTGGCCAGAGGTTTATCAATCTTGTTAATTCTTTCAAAGAACCAGCTCCTAGTTTCATTGATCTGTTCTACTGTTCTTTTGGTTTTGTATTTCATTGATTTCTGCTCTCATCTTTATTATTTCTCTTCTCCTGCTGGGTTTAGGCTTTATTTGCTGTTTTTGCTCTAGCTCCTGTAGGTGTAGGGTTAGGTTGTGTATTTGAGACCTTTCTTGTTCTTGAGAAAGGCTTGTATTGCTATATACTTTCCTCTTAGGACTGCCTTTGCTGTATCCCAAAGATTTTGAACCGTTGTGTTTTCATTTTCATTGGTTTCCATGAATTTTTTTAATTCTTCTTTAATTTCCCGGTTGACCCATTCATTCTTTAGTAGGATGCTCTTTAGCCTCCATGTATTTTTCTTTCCGACTTTCCTCTTGTGATGGAGTTCTATTTTCAAAGCATTGTGGTCTGAAAAAATGCAGGGAATAATCCCAATCTTTTGGTACCGGTTGAGACCTGATTTGTGACCTAGGATGTGATCAACTCTGGAGAATGTTCCATGGGCACTAGAGAAGAATGTGTATTCCATTGCTTTGGGATGGAATGTTCTGAATATGCCTGTGAAGTCCTTTTGGTCCAGTGTTTCATTTAAAGTCTTTATTTCCTTGTTGATCTTTTGCTTTGATGATCTGTCCATTTCAGTCAGGGAGGTGTTAAAGTCCCCCACTATTATTGTATTGTTGTCAACGTGTTTCTTTGATTTTGTTATTAATTTCCTTATAAAATTGGCTGCTCCCATGTTAGGGGCATAGATATTAACAATTGTTAGATCTTCTTGTTGGATAGACCCTTTAAGTAGGATATAGTGTCCTTCTTCATCTCTTATTACAGTCTTTGTTTTAAAATCTAATTTGTCTGATATAAGGATTGCCACTCCAGCTTTCTTTTGGTGTCCATTAGCATGGTAAATGGTTTTCCACCCCCTCACTTTCAATCTGGGGGTGTCTTTGGGTCTAAAATGAGTCTCTTGCAGACAGCATATGGATGGGTCTTGTTTTTTAATCCAATCTGAGAGCCTGTGTCTTTTGATTGGGGCATTTAGCCCATTTACATTCAGGGTAACTATTGAAAGATATAAATTTAGTGCCATTGTATTGCCTGTAAGGTGACTGTGACTGTATATTGTCTGTGTTCCTTTCTGATCTATGCTGCTTTTAGGCTCTCTCTTTGCTTAGAGGACCCCTTTCAATATTTCTTGGAGGGCTGGTTTCGTGTTTGCAAATTCCTTTAGTTTTGTTTGTCCTGGAAGCTTTTTATCTCTCCTTCTATTTTCAATGAGAACCTAGCTGGATATAGTATTCTTGGCTGCATATTTTTCTCGTTTAGTGCTCTGAAGATATCATGCCAGCCCTTTCTGGCCTGCCAGGTCTCTGTGGATAGGTCTGTTGCCAATCTAATGTTTCTACCATTGTAGGTTACATATCTCTTCTCCTGAGCTGCTTTCAGCATTTTCTCTTTGTCTCTGAGACTCGTAAGTTTTACTATTAGATGTCGGGGTGTTGACCTATTTTTATTGATTTTGAGAGGGGTTCTCTGTGCCTCCTGGATTTTGATGCCTGTTTCCTTCCCCACATGAGGGAAGTTCTCTGCCATAATTTGCTCCAATATACCTTCTGCCCCTCTCTCTCTTTCTTCTTCTTCTGGGATCCCAATTATTCTAATGTTGTTTCATCTTATCGTATCGCTTATCTCTCGAATTCTGCCCTCGTGATCCTGTAGTTGTTTCTCTTTCTTTTTCTCAGCCTCTTTATTTTCCATCATTTGGTCTTCTATATCGCTGATTCTCTCTTCTGCCTCATTTATTCTAGCAGTTAGTGCCCCCATTTTTTATTGCACCTCGTAAGTAGCCTTTTTGATTTTGACTTGGTTAGATTTTAGTTCTTTTATTTCTCCAGAAAGGGTGTCTCTAATAACTTCCACGCTTTTTTCAAGCCCAGCTAGTATCCTTAAAGTCATGATTCTGAGCTCTAGTTCCAACCTCGTAGTAATATCCGTATTGAGTAGGTCCCTGGCAGACGGTACTACCTCTTGTTCTTTTTGCTGAGGTGATTTTTTTTTGTCTTGTCATTTTGTCCAGAGGAGAATAGATGAATGAGAGAACAAAATGCTAACAGGTTAACAACGTCCCGAGCAAATATACTCTATACAAATCAGAAAAGACCTGAAACCAGGGGAAAAGAAAGGGAAAGAAAGAAAAAAGAAAGAGGAGACAATAAAAAAAAAAGATAAAAACAAACAAACAGAACAAAACAAAAAAAACAGAATATGATCAAATATGATCAGGCTAGTGCATAGATCAGTGCCACACACTGGATTTTGAATGTATTTTAGTCTGTTAGAAGAAAGTGCCTCCTAAAATTTTAAAGAAAGAAAGACTTATATATGTACAAAATAAGGGTTGAGTTGATACCATGAAGGGATGGAAGGTGAATGTAAAGATGAAAATTATAAAAGATTTTATAAAAGGAATTGATAAGATAAGAAGTTGTTTGAAAAAAGAAAGAAGATTTAAAAAAAAAAAAGGGAGAGAACGTGATCAGGCAGGAGACTAGAACAAAGACATACACCAGTGATTTAGGGTATATTTTGATATGTTAGAAGAAACTGTATCTCAAGATTTTAAAGAGAGAACAACATATATACATGCCAAAAATAAGGGTAACTACTATGAAGAGATAAAATATGACTCTAAAAATGAAAAATAAAAAATGTTTTTTTTAAAAAAGGGATTGATAAGATGTTGGTTGAAAAAGGGAAAAAGAAAAATTCAAACAAAGAAAAAAACAGTTAAAAAAATTAACTTTGAAAAACTAATGAATCATGGTAAAAAAGCCATGAATTCTATGTGCAGTATTCCCCTATTGCTGGAGTTCTCCTGTTCTCCTTGATCGGTAAACTTGGTCTTGGCTTGCTGGCTGTTCTTGCTGATCTTCTGGGGGAAGGGCCTGTTGCCGTGGTTCCCAAATGTCTTTGCCGGAGGCGGAATTGCCCCACCCTTGTCGGTCCGGGCTAAGCAACCTGCTCGGGTTTGCTCTCGGGAGCTTTTGTTCCCTGCAAGCTCTCCGTACAGCTTTGGAGGACCAGACTGAAAATGGTGGCCTCCCAATCTCCGCCCAGAGGAGCCGAGAACTCGGGGCCCCACTCCTCAGTGTGCCCCCAGAGAAAAGCAGTCACTCCCGTGTCCCCGGTCTCCGGCCACACTCTGTGCTCACCCGGCCTGCGACCGAGCGTTTCTATCTCTGGCACCCGACCCCGTGTGGAGTATCCAAACCCAGCAGATCCCTGCGGTGCGCTCCTGCGTCGCTCCTCCCGGGGGGAGGAAGGGGAGTCTCCTCGGATCTGCCGCTTGTTGGGTCCCTGCTGGAGGAGCAGTGGCCCGACTGTGCCGCAGATCACAGTTTATGGCAACCCCGAGCTGAGAGCCCGTGCATCGGCTCTGTCTCTGCAGCCGGCTTCCCCGCTCCGATACCTGGGAGCTCTGCCGCACTCAGGCACCCCCAGTCTTTCTGTGACGCCGAGCGTCCTGAGACCACACTGTCCCGCGAGGGTTCCACCCCCCGCTTAGCCACTGGAGCGACGTCTCTCAGCGGAGCCGACTTCTAAAAGGTCCGATTTTGTGCTCCGCGGCTCTATCACTTGCCAGAAGCGGCCGACGGAGGCCCCCTCCCCCGCCGTCTCTCCTCCCGAATATCGCCTCGGATTCACTTCTCCGCACGTCCTACCTTCCAGTAAGTGGTCGCTTCTCTGTTCAGAGAGTTGTTGCTACTCTTTTCTTCGGTCTCCTGTTGAGTTCGTAGGTGTTGAGAATGGTTTGATCCCTATTCAGCTGAATTCCTGAGACCAGACGAAATCTAGGTCTCCTACTCCTCTGCCATCTTGCTCTGCCCCTTAGTTAAATCTTTTGATAAGCTTTTATCTAACCCTTCTGGTAACACCATCAATCATGTTGATTCACATAGAAGGAAACTAGAATTTAGAGAAATTAGATAAGGTACCTAAAATCACACAGCTAATGAGATCATAGGGTCGGAGCTGGAAGCCAGGTCTGACTCTAGAACCCAAGTCTTTTACCACTGTGTGATGTGTCCTCAGTTTAGGAGAACAAGTGGTTTAATGCTGTGTCTTTATTCTTTGTGTGATTAAAGTACATACTTGTGAATTTCTATAATCAGTTCCTTATAATGAGCATCAAAGACAGAAGCTGAGCCTATGGACCAGACCCAATTCAGTTCAGCCTGATCAGTGTTTACTGGGTCCTTCCTACCGTTTGTACAGACAGTATTTGGCCATTAAGGGAGAGAAGCTCATTGGGAAATATTCTGACCCCAGTACTTTGTACATTAACAACCTAATAAGCCCTAGAAGTACCCCCAAAATCTCATAGTGCCAAGCCTTTCCCAGCTGGCCACCCACCCATTCCAGAGAACATCCCCCTCCCTGGCAACAATGAAAAAGAATAAGGGGCCTAATTGACTTCTAAGGTATTCCCCTCCTGGTCATGTTATAATCTTCAAAATGATAATACTAACAGCAACACAATATTATAAATGATAACAATTAGTATTTGTTGGGCATCAACTGGTGAATCAAGCACTCTGCTAGTAACTTTAGTCACTTACTTAATTAATGATGGGACCGGAATTAAAATTCAAGTCTGCCTAAAAACAAAACCCCATTACAGGTCAAAATGTAACCCTGTTCTTCCAAGTTACTTCACACTCACTTGTGAAACTAAACCCCTAGCAAGTGATTTCTGGGCACTGTCTCTTCAAATGGGATCTATGAGTGTTAATAAAAGTAATTAAATGAAAAGGGTGTGCTCTTCATTTACCTATCAAGTCAAATCCAACTCCAAAGGACTTTTCCTTACTTCACTTGCAGATTTTCCTTTCATTCCAACCCTCAACATATCTTTCTTCTTTTTCTCCTACTCCTGAACTGAGGAACAGCTCTTGCTTGGCTACTGGATGGAGACATAGTCCTGTTGTTCCAGAAATGATAAAGGGGAAAGCTTTGGAGATTGACACAAGGGTCCTTGTAGAGTGGCTTTACTTTATGTACAGACAGAAGGGAAGGTGGTGGGGGTGGCACAGGCGGACCTCCTGGGATTAGCCCTTCCAGGAAAAGGCTCTGACTTATCCCCCAAATGACAAAGCCAAATCAGCAGGTCATTATCCCGTGACAGGAGATGTTCAGACAAATGCAAGGGAGGCAGGCAGCAGCGGTCTGAAGAGAGTGGCATGGAGGTCAGGGAAGTCAGAGTCGGTCTGGGAATTCTGGGACAGCTGCCATTGTTGGAACAGGAAGAGAGTCTCCCTAACAGGCTGTTTATTGGGTTGCTAATTGCCCGTTTCTCTCTATATATCCGGCTTGAGCAAGGGCAGCTCTGTGCAAAGAGAAACCCTAAGAGCTGAAGATGGATTTAGGAAGGCACAATAGATCCATAAAAATAGATGAATAAATAACGACATTAACTTTTAATGTAAATAGGACTGAAGCATTCTTATTACCTTATTTCTTCAAGATATAAGAGGAAATTCCTTCTTCCAATTTGAACAGCTTCAAAGTGTCCTTGAGAGCACTTGGAAGAAGAAAAAGGACCCAAGTACCAGATAATATCTGCTTACAGGTGCCAAGGGGGACTCAAAAGTGTTCATAGAACTGGGGAAGTATATTGTTGTTCAAATAGCTATAAACCTAACTGGACTGAAAGGAAGCCAGTCACTATGAGAGCAAGCCAAACTATGGACTTGGGCTCATTCATTCATTCACTGGACGCATACTGAGATCTTCCTATGTGTTAGGTGGTGATGACACTTTGTAGTTATAAAGATGAGCCAGCCATGGTTGTGCTGTCAGCGAGCTTGTGGTCTAACTGGAGGGTAGCAGACAGAATGTCCCTGTAGAACATTGACTGAGGCTGAGGCTGTCCAGGAACAGTCTCAGTATTCTCTGGGGCTGAGGTAAGTTGTAGCCAGGGCTGAAGGCCAGAGCAGCCAAGAAATCAAGGAAGGCTCAAGTTGAGTAGAAAGAATTCTTAAAGCCATGTGACAAGTTGTTTAGTGCCTCAAATGCCCTGGCACTATCATATGTACCTGTGTGTGCTCCATCTCTAACCCACAGAATGTTCTTCTGATAGCTATTATTCACCTATTTTCTGGAGATGGGACTTAGGCTCAGAGAAGTTGAGTGCCTTAACAAAGTCACACAGCAGGTGTGGAACTGAGCCACAGTCCTTTGTATTTGAACTTTAAATAGCATTCCACCACTGCCATTCTAATCCTCTGCATGCCGAGACCAGATTAATTTTTTACTAAAACTCATTTCTTATAATAGTATACTCACCACCTTCAAAGTACCCTTATTTTAAAGGAATCCCCAGTTCCTTGGCTTTGAATTTATAGCTCCACAGCACCTGGTTCTGTGCTAGCATTCTGGTTTTACCTTTCATCAGTTCTTTAACATACCCTCCACATAAATTAAACCAAACTACTTGTCATGTCTGAAAACTTCGTTAATTTCCCCACATCCATATTAATTAAAAAGGCTGTTGTTACTGATTAAATGTGGGAGGCATAGAAGTAGAAGATGACAAAGTTGATTCTGCATTTTCAAGGCTGAGTGATTCAGAATGCTGGTGCCATCCAATAAAACAGGAAAGTCATGAGGAGGGGTGGTTTAGGGGGAAAGGATAAATCTTGTTTTAGTGTCTTGTTTGAGTTGACAGTAGAACCTTCAGGACGACAACCTGGTTTCCAGTTAGAAAATTGGCCCGAAGTTCAGAAGGGCAGTCAGTGCAGGAATTGAGTTTGGAACTGTCATGGGTAAGAAGAAAGTGACCCCAGAGAAGGAAGGGAGATGGGAACAGAGAACTGCATACTGAATCTTGGGGGGGGGGGCCCAAGGGCCTGTTATGGTTACAGTTGGACAGATGGACGTTGGACTAAATGAGAGGAAAACTTCAAGCAAAAGCACAGATTCCTCCCAACATTTCTAGGAAAAAAAATAGAAAGAAGCAAGAGAATAATTGGATTCCCAAAGTGAGGCTCTTCAATTTGTCCTATTTACTCTTAGGAGCTTTTCTTAATGATTGAGTTTGGAGGCATGGAGCAAACACACTATATGAATCTGAGCTATTGCTTATCTTCACATTGTGACCTTGTTTTTTAAATGAATATTTGGAAATAACTCACTAACATAAATGGAGCTTCCACGAGCATTCCAGGCACTGGGTATAAAATGGTGAGCAAGATAAAGCCCCTGCTGTGGTGGAGTCCGCTTTGTAGTGGATTATACCACTGGCAAGACCATCACTAGGTTTGGCTGCAGAGCTGGCACACAGATTCTCGGGTGTCAGAGAGCTCTGTCAGGGAAGCAGCTTGGAGCTGGGTCTTACAGGGTAAAAGTTGCTAAGTCTGGGATATAAGATGTGATCAAGTTAATTAGGAAGGTATGATCAAATTAAGGAGACAATAAAAGCATCTATGGAATTACCTTCAGACAGTTCAGTTTGCCTGAATACAACTTACCAGGCAGGATGACAGTGTTTAGGTCTGTGTGAAGTGATGGAGAAGAGCAGGGACCAGGTTGCACACCATGCTAAGGAGTGTTGATTTTATCCTTCAGATGATAGGAAACCACTGGAAGATTTTAAGTGGAACAGTCACATAGTTCTGATTATATTTTAGAGAGATTTTTCTGGTGGATGGAGGATGAATTGGAGAATGTGGAAACAGGGGGGCACTTTAGGAAGCTGCTCTAGTTGTCCAGGCAAGTGATGATAATAAGGGTTTGAACCACAGTAGTGAAGGTAGAGATAAAGAAGGTTGTATGGATTCTGAACGTCTTTTGGAAACAAAATTGCTACAACTGGTAATACGCAAGATGTGGAGGATGAGAGCCAGGGCCACGGGAGACTTGTGCAGGTCCATTCCGGGTGACTGAGGGCATTGTAACACTGCTCAGAAGATTGGCTTCTGAGGAAAGGTATTAAGGTCAGTTTGGGAGGTGTTGAATCTGAGATTATTCTGATATATCGGTAGGAGATACCTGGCAGATACATGAATATACAAATGTAAATCTTGGCAAAGTCTAGGCTGGACATACAGATTTAGGAAGAAGAGCCCTGATCCTTGTCCCACACCAACAATTCTGCGGCAGCCAGAGAAAGAGCAGGCTTTGATGGAAATAAAGGAAACACTGTCAGAAAAGGGCTAAAGTTTGTACGAATTTCGCAGAAGTGAGAGCATAGAACTCCAAGAAGGAAACGGGTAATTATACCAAATAGAACAGAGAAGTCCACTAAAAAGATAATTGAATTAAGAAATCAAAATGGTGGTTCTCCATGTTGCAACTATCCTCCCTTCAGAACCCCACCCCTAAACTGTGGGTTCTTGGCATGAGTGCGCTTGCATCCAGAAGCATGGTCTGGCCACAGTGAGGTTCCTACCACCCCTTTCACTGTATTTCTGGACTCCAGCGGACATTGAGGTTGTTCCAACATTTCATCATGGAATAGGTTTAATTTAGGTGGCACAGAAGTGCACTTACTTAATAGTTGTGGATGAATCCACAGACACTGCAAAAGTCTTCACAAGCGAGACCAATTTCACTGATGTTGCAGGGAATGGGAAAATGTCTTAAAAGTGAGACACTGGGGACCCCATGCAAAGAAGCAGTAAAGCATCACCAAGGCTCTGTGGTAGCAACTGCTGATGGTGATTATTCGTTTTGTGTGAAGAAAGCAAACTCTTGCTTTCTGGGACTTAGAAACAAACATTTTTTTGTAGTAGTAGAACGCATGCTGGTATAACACTTGCTGCATATATTAACCTATGAGACCAAGCTATTTCTAGAATTTTGAAGGGGAAGAATTAAATGTCTACTTCATGGGAGGTGTAGCATAAAAATCTATAGGTTTGAGGAAGATTTCGCTTGTTATTTCTTTAAAAATAACACATCTTGTAGGTGAGAATATATGGTATAGATGGTAATTGCTTTTTTGCTGGAGCTGCAGTTTCATCCTCCTCTCTTTCTCCTCCAATATTAATTATCAGGCCTAAAAATAGTCCATTGTGGGATCTGTGTGCCTCCGGGAGGCTTCTACGGAAATCTGACATCTGTGCAGAAGGCTCCACAGAGATGTGTGTTTCTGTGAAGCTGTCTCGTGTTTGTGAATTCAGTAAACACTTGCATAGTGAATGCTGAAGGGTCTGTCTCTCACAGTGCTTATGAGTGGCAGCTTGTGAGAACAGTGTCTTTCTGAGCAGACATGACTCACAGTGCCTGGCGGGAATAGAGAATGCATGGAATATTTATGATTAAGAGCATTCACGAAGATAGAAAAATATTGATACAGTAACATACCACAGTGTAACTATTGTTTGCAACCAAAATGCCATGGTCTTTTGTAGTTTCTTTTTTTTTGCATGTACCTATAAACAGGTGTTCATCCCCCCACACCTCATTTGGAGAAAAAGCGTATGAAGAAACTTAAAAAACAGAAAATATATCAAGTTGTTTGCATTCACAGTCAGTTAAGGTATAGTTAGAAGGATACTAGAAGTCTTCATAGACCAATACATATCTTCTGGAATTAGAGACTCATGGCTTTGCAGTATGTCTCCTCCTAAAAAGACAACAATCACTCTTGCTCAAGTTATTCCCCACTTGGTAAGATTTCATTCCATCAGATATTCTTTACTTATCTTTCTGGAATGAATGGTACTTTGATGAGAGGTCAGCTGAAATAAAGGAGAGAGGGATAACTTTGTAGCATGGAAATAGTGGGCATGTTTCCTAATCAGGACACATGTTTTGACAAATGAGTGTTTTGCTAGGGAAAGTAAAATTGATTACTTTTAAGTTTGGATGTTCCGGGGCCCCTGGGTGGCTCAGTCGCTTGAGAGTCTGCCTTCGGCTCAGGTCATGGTCCCAGGGTCCTGGGATCGAGCCCTGCATCGGGCTCCCTGCTCCACGGGAAGCCTGCTTCTCCCTCTCCCGCTCTCCCTGCTTGTGTTCCCTCTCTCACTGTGTCTCTCTCCGTCAAATAAATAAAATCTTTAAAAAAAATAAAAGGAATAAAAAATAAATAAATTGGGATGTTCCTGAAAATCTGAGATGTGTGGTCACATAACTATGTGGGGGTGGTCTTGTTAAGAAGTCTTAGGTGAAGTCTCCAAGCGGGGAGCTCTGTGTATCAGGGTGCATATAAAAGCTGCCCAGAGCATTTTGGGAGGCAGGCATGCAATCCAGGAGGAGGTAAAGGTGCAGGAAAAAGAGGCAGAAACAGAGCAGAAGGAATTATTTCATAATCCGGTTCACAGGGGGATTGTTTTTCCACAGTTGTTCATGCTACGGATTTCTTTGTTTTAACTTTTAATCTCAAATGGTTATTTTACCATCAGTCCCTTTGATCAACCTTCTGGATATTGGTTAATTCCCTCATATTGCTTTAATATGTGTGTGCGTTACGTGCAATTATATAAAATATGCAATATGTGTATATGTTTCATACGATTGAAAACCAAATTTCATTAAAGTTAACTATTTGATTCAGCAGATATTTTCTAAGTACCTATTAAGTGTAAAAATGACATAAGTCACTGGGAATTGTGGATTATGATATGTATTTAAATGTTGAGAAGGGGGGACCTGGGTGGCTCAGTCGTTAAGCGTCTGCCTTCGGCTCAGGTCATGATCCCAGGGTCCTGGGATCGAGCCCTTCATCGGGCTCCCTGCTCAGCGGGGAGTCTGCTTCTCCCTCTCCCACTCCCCCTGCTTGTGTTCCCTCTCTCACTGTGTTTCTCTCTGTCAAATAGATAAATAAAAGAAAAAAGAAAAAAAAATAAATGTTGAGGAATTTCCCCATTGTAGAATAACAATAACTCAGGTATTTATGTACTCATTATTACTCATTTAACAGAATATGAATCTGGGCCCACATTGCTTTCTTGCTGTCATACATCACATATCAGGGTTGCTGGTTCTTCTGTTCAGTTGGTGTGTATAGGAGTTGAAAATGCACTTTATTTTTAGCCTAAAGAAAACATAATTTGGAAGACAAATTTGTTGCAATAAAAAAATTCTTACAGTTCATCTCATACCAAATAAACTACAGCAACTCATCATGTTGAGTTAACAAGAGAGGAAAGTCCACATGGAGAAGTTGGAAAGACTTGCTTTGGCCTTTGGTCCTTCCACATGGACACATGTGTGAAGACTACTTCCTGAATGTCATCCAAGTTGTCATTTCCATAATCTTCAGGTTTGCAAAAATCTCAAGTTGGAAGCTTAAAGACATCCACTCCAATAATGTCTTCACTGATCTCTGGGCCGATTGGTCAGATACCTTTATTGCTTAGAACAGAGAATCATTAGACTTTTTGTCTGGGCCTCTAGGTTTTCCAAACGTTGTCATGGGAGCATGAGGGTTTGGTCAGGGTACCTCGGAGCATGTGGGACAGAGCTGTTCAGGGAGAGCCCCCAAAACTAAGCTGGTAGGGTCCGGGCCCTACACACGCTCCTTCCCTGAATTTAACTTTGACTTATTGTGTTCTGTATGAAGTTTCATTTGAAAATAAAAAGTGATTATTCAGTTTTATTAGTTTGGAAACCACTGATTGACATTATCCTTATATATCTCTGAAAATAACCTAAATGTTCACCTAAAGGGGCATGTTTGAATAGGTCGTGGCAGTACTATTATGGGTATTATGTAGCAGATAAAAAGGATAAGATAGGGCGCCTGGGTGGCTCAGTTGGTTAGGTGACTGCCTTCGGCTCGGGTCATGATCCCAGAATCCCGGGATCGAGTCCCGCATCGGGCTCCCTGCTCGGCGGGGAGCCTGCTTCTCCCTCTGACCCTCCCCCCCATGTACTCTCTCTCTCTCATTCTCGCTCTCTCAAATAAATAAATTAAAAAAAATAATTAAAAAAAAGGATAAGATAGATGAATTTGCTGTTAAATAAGCTGATGTAGTAATAGTGTTAAGTTTTAAAAAGACAAGTTGCAAAAGATACTTATCGAATGATCCCATTTGTATAAAAATACATATAAATCAAGACTATAGACTCCTTTAAGTACAACTAGGTGTAGGCATTTGGTGGTTTCTTCAAGTTAAGATTTTGGTAATGAAATAAGTGGGACCCACCAAAGTCTGTCTGGAAAAGTGAAATGTGAGCCTGTCACTTTTTTTTCTTTCTTTTTTTTTTTTTTCCCTGGGCCGAAGTCCATTGGTTTGTGCTTGGCTCAGGTTTTTATCTGCTGACCAGCAATAAAATTGATCACAGAATTAGCAAAGCCTCCTTGCTTAAATCTTGGTTCTGAGTGAAAGGAGAGAGAACAACCTCCCAAATATAAGCCAAGTTAAATTGAAGAAAATCTTTTAAAAGGTTGGCTTTAGTATAAAAAAAGAAACATAAACTAGAAAATGCACACAAATATTGACCAAACTATGGGAGAAGGAATATTAAATGACTCAAATTTCAATTTATAAAGGACGATCAGTCAGGGAGTTATTTGTATTAAATTCAGCAGTGGACTGTTCTCATTGCACCTCTCTCCATGGCCTCTCTAAGAAACAAATTATAGTGTAAATGTATTTTTTGGCACACCAAACATTATGTACCAACTTATTCTTGATTAATATTACAATGTGTTGATGAAATTTTCTAAGCACTGCTTAGAGCTAAAATGAAAGGAGTTTTTTTTCTTAAATAAAATGTGTTGATACTTGTTTTCATGGTGACTATTAGTTGCATATTCAATTTCATGTTCATAGAAATGGTGTGCTGGGAAATTATTTTAATAGTAAGAAATATTGAGCTTCTACATGCCTCCCATTCCTCAGCTTTTTTTTTTTTAATTTTATTCTATTTCAACAAATTTATTGAGACCTACTATGTTCTGGGTGGCACACATGGATTAGAATTCAGGGATATTTTTTGAAAAGCTGTTCCACGCATCAAGAAATCGATTGGCTAGTAGGTGGAATAAACACACACTAAAAATGGCAATAAAATTTGATAATATTTTTATAAAATATTTTTATAATTTTTTTAATTTTATAAAATAATATCTTTATAAAATAATATTTTATATTTTATAAAATAATGTCTTTATAAAAAGAGGTTGGCACGCAGTGATATGGGGGGAGAGGTGAGCTAGACTATTCATTCATTCCACGTGGGCAGAGAAGATGCTAGGATCTTCTCCACTCCTGTATCTCCACGCCCCTGGAACAATGCCTGATACCTGGTATGTATTTAAGGACTACTTGTTGAAAGAGAGAATGGGAAAAACCATGAATGAATGAAATTTGTCGGAGCAAGCTTCATGGAAGATAGGACCTTTAAGTTTGATCTGAAAAAAGTAAGAGAAATAAAGAAAGTGGTAAAGGAAAAAAGAGATAGTCCGGGTAGAAACTTGAGTATATTATTAAAAAACAAAACAAACAAAAAAAAAACTCATGGCAAATGAATGGAATAAAAGAAATGCTGCAACATTAAAATGCATGCACTTTTTTTTTTAATATTTTATTTATTTGACAGAGATAGTGAGAGTAGGAACACAAGCAGGGGGAGTGGGAGAGGGAGAAACAGACTTCCCGCGGAGCAGGGAGCCCGATGCAGGGCTCGATCCCAGGACCCTGGGATCATGACCTGAGCCGAAGGCAGATGCTTAACGACTGAGCCACCCAGGCGCCCCTAAAATACATACACTTAACATGCTAAATAAAACACACATGTGCCTATATATAAAGCATATTTATGTTATATTTGTTTTATCCTTGTATGTTTTATCCAAATATGTTGTATCTTATATATACACAATTAAAAATTCTGCAGCTGTGAATACATCCATTCTGTGTGATTCACTGTGGCCAGGCCCTACTTCATATACTTTCAGCCTCACAACATTTCCCTTCCCTGTTGTCACGGAGTTCTATGTAAACCTCACGCTTTTCAGCCCTTGCTCTTAATCATCTATTTTAGAAGTTGCTGTCAATATTAACCACAAAACCTTTTAGGAGCTCAAAGCCCTGATTGGAATGTGATCTTTTCTTCTCTTTGTCTCGGTTCTGATAACATCTGGGGCTATTCTGAAGCTTGTTAACAGGAAGGAACCGAGCGTACGAGGCCAGTAGGGGCCCTGGAACCATCACAGGGCAAACAGAAGTATGTGAGCCATATGTTGAAAGCCCTCCCAGATAGGTTAAATACAGTCTCTTGGAAGTGCCTCGATGTCATCCTCTTTTATTTCAGCTTTATTCATATTCAACAATAAAAAAAGTGCCTCTGTTATTAAATATCTTTGCATATGGCATGTTATGAAAAGAAATAGTAATAAGAAGTCTAAATCAAGCTCTTTGAAAGCTACGGTGGCTGGGGAAAAGTTACTAGAAGAATAGAAGGAATAACAGGTTAGACTTCACAGACTAAACAGCATATTGGTTCTTTCTTTGATTTTATGTATTATCAAACGCTTTGAGTAGACATTGCTTGTGTTCTATATTTAGCCAAAAGGATGGTGCCGCCATAAATGCTAAATTGTTAATGCTGTCTCCATAGGTTCTGCATCAGAGAGAAGGAGCAGAGGTGGCGTGGCGGGGAGGGGCTGTGATGCAGCTACTGGAAGTTCACGCCATTCGAAGGGCTGTGCCGGAGACATAGGTGTGAGCAAAGGTGTCAGCTGTGGCTTGGCTACCTGGGCGGAGGGGGGCCAGCCAGCTAGTCCTCTGAAGCAATCTAGTCCATGTACAGCGTAGTTATTTTAATGGGAAGCCAATTCGTGTGGATTAGTTTTGTTACACTTTTTACACCAAATGCCATTTCCACAGACTTTGGGAAAGATGGATATGGTGTTTAGGACTCAGGAGTAAAAGAGAGAGTTTCCCCAAGACTTAGTTAGGAGCCCCGTTCAGTGTGGGTGACACATCTGCTAATCAGAGAAACAAGAAACCTTTTTCCTCACCTCCTGGGTATATTGTCAAATGACCTGGCTCACACATCTCTCCAACATATACAACCTTGACCCTTAGAGGTAGTTACTCCGCTCGCTGAAGACGGCCGGAGGGGATGGGTATGTGAAGTCACTCAGCTTCCTTGTCATTTCGTCTCCTTCAGGTTGCTTTCTTACTGTTAAGAGATGGCTTGCTGTTATAGAATAGCTCTTATTTAAGAATAAACAAGCAGAACTTGAACTGGTAGTTTTTGGCAAAGAAGAAACAGAAGGAAGGGGGAGACACAAAGAAAGAAAGACAGACAGAGGCAGACATATGTCTATTCCAAAACTATCTGGTCTCTTAAACATTTTTGCAAATGATACTTTGTCCAAGCATAATAATAATAATAATGCCCAATCTTTATTGATTACTTAACTATGTGTTAGCCACTGTGATAAGCACTTTCAATTATTTTCTGCACAAAAACTATGAGCAGAATATTTAATCTGTACAAAACCGTGGGCAGAATATTATTATGCTGATGTTACATATACGAAAATCGAGTCTTTGAGAGGTTGAATCATCTGCTCCATTGTCACACAGCCAAGTGATTGAGTCAAGACTACATCCAGATTTAACTGATTCCAAAGCTGCTTCTCTTAATCGTAACACTGTACCTACTTATTGAAATTCTAGCCAAAAGCAATGGAGGGCAAGTATATGTTAGGAAAAGCTTCATTTGAGTCACAACCAAATCAAACGATGCATATGCCATCCATGGCTCTTAGCTGATCCACCCTTTGTCACTCCCTGGGAGAAACAACACAAGCACAGGGTAGGCATAGCCCAAGAAAGCAAGCCAGTGCTCAAATTCCATGGCTGATTCCTCTGGTCTGTCTTATTGTTGTTCAAAGCCTTAACAGCCTAAGTGCTAGTGTTGATTTCCTCCAAGACCTTCAAATATCATGGGAAGGAAATTTCAATTTTGCTCTGGATGCACAGGTCCTAATTCTATGGGGTTCAGAGAATTCTGCAGAGTCCATGCAATAAGCTCATGCCCCATTTCCCCCAAGTGCCTCTACCTTTTAAATGCTGTAGTTCCTTGTCTGTAGGCAGCTCCCAGAGCTGCAATGGGTTTCAGAATCTTCAGAGTTTTCATTAATGGAAACCTGCAATTCAGCAAAAAAATAAATAAATAAATAAAAGAGAGAGAAGTAAAAGCGTTGTGATATAGACAGGTGTTAGGGAGAACCATCTGCTTGTTAATAACTTGCCCACAGATTTTCATGCAGCAGGATGGGGACACATTTATTATGTGATGCTGGGCCCTATTCCATTTCACTATCATTTTTATAGAAATATTATTACTTGCACAACGTGCTATATTTTTTAATTTACTTTTAAAATCCTCCTCTCCCTGGATCATGTTCTCAATATGTTTTTCTCCTTCCTCCCCCACCTCTTCCTCCTGTTTCCTGATGCAGTCTTCTTTTCCAACCCTCCTACAAACCACGGCACAGGCTGCAAATAGAATCCATCACCAACAACAGTCCTTTGGTTCGCTAAGAAACGAAACTCTGATTATATATATTGAAAATGGTATTTTCCAATGCCAGTCAAAATTTATCCCAATGATTTCAAGTAAATTTTTTTCAATTTTGATTTAATTTTCTATTATGTGTACATGTCTTGAGATAGATATAGTAACTGCTATAAAATAGGGGTTGGGAAATCTGAGAGATAAGAACATCACATGTAGTCCTGGCTGTGCCATTAACTAGCAGTGTGGACTTAGGTTTTATCTGTAGAATGAGTGCATTGGAGTAGATTAATTGATTGATTCATTGATTCATTTATTCAGTAAATATTTATGTTAAGCTTTCCAAGAGCCACACACTGTGCTAGGTAGTAGATGATAAAAGTAAAAGTTATGGGTTCTGTTTTTAGGGATTTCTCTCAGGAGGGGAAGAATCAGACAATTGCAAAAGTGATGTGTTAATTGTAGTGATTGACGTACGTACAAATGTCACATGGTTCATATGTGGAATGGTTCAAAAATTCAGAGCTATTTTTCTTGTGTTGAAGTTTGTTTTTTTTTTAAAGATTTTATTTATTTATTTGAGTTGAGGAAGAGTACAGAGGGAGAAGCAGGCTCCCCACTGAGCAGAGCACCTGATGCGGGGTTTGATCCCAGGACACTAAGATCATGACCTGAGCTAAAGGCAGACACTTAACCAACTGAGCCACCCAGGCACCTGAGATTTGTTTTAATGAGGTTTGTCCAGGGCAGCAGAACCAGTCTTTGGTGTCTTTGATGACATGGTGACAATAGTAAAAGGACACTTGTTTTTATGATCCCCATCATTTGATTAAATAGAATACCCTCTTGGAAGGTATGTAGATATGCTTCTGAAATGAAAGTTAGTTCATGATGATCAGACTATTCATTATTTTCTCCAGAGTCAACCAGCTTAGACTTTTACAACTTTTCTGGATTTGGTGAGATAACTCAATATTCACCCAGAATTAACAGAATCTCTTGAGTTAAATCATCCCATCCCTTTGGAAGCTTACATTATTTTCCCCTTGGTCCTGGCTGGGTGGTATCTATTTCACCTTTTATGTTCGTTATATTTCCTGAAAGAAGTAGGATACTCATGATTTGACAAAGATAGTTTTTGAATTGGAAATTTATAGATATGAAGGTGTCTTATAAAATGTTTATTTTTAAATTTTGAAAACATATTTCAATGTATTTTAAAAATACAAATATTATTACCCAATTATCTCATTACTCTGTTAAAACTATTGCTATTTGCTATGATTCCCCTCAGCCTTTCCTCTTATGCATATATTTTTTAAGGAATACAGTAATTACCAATATCATAGGACAGCTGCAATATCCCCATATCTGTGCCAAGAGGGGATGGTATTACCAAAATTTTTTTGACAAATCAGTAAGTAAAATATGTTACCTTAACATATTATTTAACTTTCATTTATTTGAGCCCTCATGACCTATGCATTACCTCTTTTAATATGTTTTTTTGTGTCAAAGGTAAAAAAAAAATTAAATCTTAGCAGAGTATGCATTTGCTCGTATAACCATTTGATAGTCAGCAGCTTTGTGGGCTTACTGGTTGGAGACTGTAGAGTCATGGTTAAGTATATAGGTTGGGGACATCCATCCTTGTCCTCCTCCTTACTATTTGTGTAGCATTAGTAAAGATCATTAACCTGCCTAAGCGTGCAGAAGTGGAGTGACATACAACTTTCTTCATTACTGTTATGAGAAAATTGGATGAGACAATTTATTTAATACACTTGGCACACTCTTTAGCACCAGCAAATCCTTTTAAAATGTTAACTATTGTTATCATCATCTTTTTCCCCCCTAATCTAATAAAACTTTCTTTCTCCTAGAATTGATTTTGCATGGTGCCAGGACAAGCAACATTAGTGAATCAATTAGTTATTTGAATAGTTAAATAATTAATTCATTCTTTGTTCAACTAATCCTAGGAGTCATCTCAATACTCTTCCCCTAGTCCCAAACCCCAACACCAAATCAGTTGTTGATCCTGTGGCTATACCTCTAAACTTTATCTCAAATTCTACCACCTCTCTCCTATGTTCACTCTTACAATGACCTCTTCCTTTACCAACCCAAGTAGTCTCCAGGCTGGCCTCTGGTTCTCTATAGCTTCCCTCGCCTGGCCCCAGCAGTCCATCCCCAGCTTTGCAAGCAAATTTCTTTAAAAATATGAACCAGGCAGCATCACTTTGCAGAGTAAAGCCTTGAATGTGGTCTCATTGCACTTGAAATGAAATGCCAAGTCTCTGCTATGGTCTGCAGGATAATGACTGATATGCCCCTGCCTATTCTACCACTTCGTTTTCAACTGCCCTCCTCCACCGTTCTTCCCACCAGCCATGCTGATATTCTCACTGGCCCTTAAACCCACCAAGCTCTTTCCCTCCTCAGGGCTGTTGAAATTGTTCTTCACTCTGCCTGGAATGAACTTCTCCCAGACCTTCTCACAGTTTCTACCTAATGCCACCTCTTTCTAGGACCCTTCCCTGACTCTCCCACCTAGCCATCAGATACATCATGCCCCTTTAGACTCTTTTACTTTCTTAATTGCCCCGTAACTATCTAAAGTTATTGTCATTTTTATGTATTTATTCATATGCTCCTTTCCCATCTCCCATTCTCCAGAAAAAAAAAAAAAAAAAAAAAACACCACGAGCAGGTTATCTCCTCAAAGGGAAACACCATGTTCTATTTATTGCGGTATGCCCAGCACCTACAAGAGAGCAGGTCGTTAATAACAATTAGATAAATAAATGAGCACATATTTTGTATGCCTCATGTATGTCAGTCACATCAGAATTTCTAGGTCTTGGGCCAAGTGGCCTGTCATAAATGATGTATGATTTGGGTTGGCCTTCCCTGGGTCTTTGTCCTCTCTGGACAACTCCTTTGTTTTGAGAACCACACAATGAATGTAAGCTGTTGTGTGACAGAGAGGAAGCTCTGGTCTAGGAATCCAGGCTGCATCCAGAAAGTGTCATCAAAGCACATCATGGGGATCAAGGGGTAGGGTCCCAAGATGTCCAGCCAGCCGTGCAAGGCTCTTGCTATCAGGATGCTCAGTAGGCTGAAGATTCAGTGACTCGCCTACTGAGGGAAAACTATAGTTTATATACATCAAGTAACTCAGAGTCTCTGCATGGCCTGAGCCTGGCTCATAAAAAATGTTTCAGCAGGGTAGACCTGCAGCCCTCTGTTGTGTCTCATACACAGAGGGGAACTCGGATCCCTTCTGTCTTCTCTGTCTTCTTTCCCAATGCAAGCCAGGCCTGTGGCTCATCCTGGGCTGGTTTTTGTCTCCCTCTGGGCTCTTGCCCGCCGCTTCCCCTCCCCCAGTCCCCACTGTGCAGCAATGCCCTGATCCAGGGGCCTTTCCGGCTCTCACGATGCCTCCACACATGTGTGTTAATGTGCCCAAAGAAAATGCACGTTATTAAAAGCAGCTTATGGCTCCTGATGCGTTTGGAATATATCCCTTACTTAGACAAAGCACAGAGTGAGGCTTTGCTCTTACTTTAGCTTGATGAGTTGATATTGGTCCTTGTATAGCTTTCTATTTGGAAATAACTCTGTTTATATAACACACATTTTCTGTATTTCTACTGTCTCATTTTTTACTATTAAGGATACTTGCCTAGAAACAGAATCTGTATTTTTTTTTCAAGTGTTCATCTCCTCTGGCTGCCTGTTTCCTACCTGAGTCTATCACATTTGATTGCTATGCCACAGAGTTCTGCACAGCTTTATCCCACACTATATAATATCAATCTGTTTGCCCATCTATCTTTTTTCCTATCTTTATACACACATGAACACATAAATGTCTCTAGTGAAATGTATGTGTGCTAACATATCTCGGGAATGCAGGAGCGATATTCCCTTTTATATTCCTGATAATACAGAAAATAACACCTCACAGTTATGGTAGCATCTTATATATTTAAAATAATTAATCCTCACTGATACCCATAGAGACATGGTCCTCCCCGTTCCCATTTTAAAGATGAACACACTGAGACAAAGGGAGATGCACTAACTGTTTGAGGAGGTGTGGAAATCCCTCAACACAGTGGAAATTAAGATTCAGAGTGGTGAACTCCCTAATCCTGTGATTAGATCATCAGACCATGATGCGATGCATCAAACCTCTTTTAGAACTTGAAGATCAGGTGCTTAATATTGCTAAAGGAAATTGATGGAAAGGTCAAACATAACAGGTACAAAGTGCCGGTCCTCTTCTACTCTACACGTAATGAAGCAGATTTTTCAGTGTTTAATTTAAGAACCACTCGGTATATGAAATACATTTCTCAAAAAGGAGAGAGAATGATTTCGTGTCTGGACTCCCACACTTTGGGATTAAGAGCATTGCCTGCCTGGAGGACCTGCGTCTCTCGAAAGCACCTGTCCTGCCACCACTTCTCCCTGCTTCCCAAAGGCACCCCTTTGAGTTGCTGTGGAAATGATTATGGAACCACTGACAGGAGATTATATAACCTCAGATCAGGGATAACTAGCAGGAAGAGATGGATTCCTACTGAACAACAATCTTGCTTTGTGCAAATCTGAATAGGAGAGAAGAGGGAAGGGAGGAGGAATACAGGCAATCTCTGATCTGAGGGAAATTGGTTTTAAATGGGTTGTTTTTTAAAGGTTTCTGAAAGATATTGGTTCTTCCAGAGAATTACGGAAAGCATTGAGATAATTACCTTAGCCTTATAAACTTAAAAAAAAACACTTTTTTTTTTTTTTTTTTTTTTTGTAAAGTGTGTTTAGTGTTCAGCAAGCTGTCAGATGAATTACCAAGGAAACCAGAGTGGAGGAGAGGGCCCCCCTACCCAGCAGAGCACACAAGGAGTACACTTTCTTGGTCAGTGACCACACCCTGGCCCTGGCCATCGCTCAGCTGCTCTGTTGTCTGCGCTGGGACCTCGCGTGCAGGAGAATCAGCGGACACACAGCTGCTGCCATCTGGCTAATTCACGTAGAGGCGTGCTTAAGAGCAGAGCTTTGGAGGCAGGGGAAGCCAGGTTCCACCCCAGTGCTGTCAGCTTCCTGGGCTGTTTTTCCTCAACCGTAAAATATGAATTTCACCTATCTCATGGGATCACCGTTGAGTTGAAATGAGACAATGCATGTAAAACATTGATCTCGTTGCCTGGGAAGTTGGGGATGCTGACAGATGATGATTGCTGTGGTTCTTGTTATGGTTATTACCAAAATAAAAGCAATAGAAGCTTCAGCAGTCTGCTTCACATGAGAGTCCTCACTCCTCTCCCTTGCCTCCCCGCTGTATGGTGTGGACATTGTCTGGAGAGAGACATTTTTGCTTTAGCCTTAGAATTATCCATTCACCCATTCATTCATTCACCTATGTCCACTCAGTTCCAGGAAACAGTTTGAGTAGCATAGAGAAAGTTATAAAATAAATTAGATCTTTTTTAAAAAGATGAAGAGATCTGGGTCAAAAAAAAGTTTGAACAACAACCTGTTTTTATTACTATCTTTTCCATTGTAGCAATTATCGGAATCTGAAATTTCTCACTCGTTCCCCTTCTCACTCATTCACTTATTTGTTTAATTCTTCAATGAGAACAGGACCACAATTAGCCAATAGCTAGCCTAGTGTTGATCACAAAATTAACAGTAAATAAATATTTGTTGAATACAAAAATAATAGAGAAGTTCAACTGGCCACTTTTTTATACATCTCCATGCAAACTGAGGGCAAATACAAATCTGCTCTTTATTGAAGTGCTCTTGGGGTGGGGATACAAAGTGTAGAGGAGGTTTGGAGCTTGGATATAAAACAGTAGGTTCTATGCATTCTGGTCTGGTTGGTTTTAAAAACTAGAAGGCCCAGGAAAGTGGATGGACTGCATACCCTTCAGACTATCTTTTATTATCAAATTTTGATAGCTGTTAGAGGTCATATTCACTGTCAGGGTCTACAGATGTTCTTCATGGTGGACAAAAGGCATACCAAATTAGGTTGTGCTAACAAATAGCTCCTAAATTATAGTGGCTTAACATAATGAACTTTTATGTCTCAGCTCTGCATTGCAGTTATGATTATCTTAGATTCTGCTGCTTGGAAGTAGACTTTAAGACAGAGTTGCATGCAGAGGGTTAATTGGGGAGTATTTGGGGGAGATACATCAATAAAGATGTGAAGACAGGATTGGGCAGGAAGACAGCTGATCTACGCCTTGGTTGCCAGTGGGGCCTCAATCAATCTGTGGAAAGATCTTTGTTTTCCTGAATCAGCTGGCTATTGGCCATGGGCTCCCTCTTGAGTGGACACAGCCTTAGGTCTGGCAGGCCACATCTGATGGCAGTTCCCAGTGAAGGATTCAGCTCTGAGTTTCCCCCAGTGAGTTCCCCCAGTGGGTACTCCTGTAGCTAAGTGACAGGTGCATCAGCCTTAAAAAGGGAAACTGGGCAGAATAAGAGGACCCACCCTTATGCAGCACTTATCTACTTGCTGCTTAGAGAAGTAATATCAATCATCCAGGGATAGCTATTCCAGGTTTTTGGGTGGGTCTTGTTTCCTGGGTTAAAGGGATGGACTTGAACAGGCACTGCTGTAGTGATATGAGGCTGTAAATGATACTCAGGATTCCCCTCCACCAACACTCATTTAGATTCCTCCCACTTCTACCAGCACATCTGCAGGTCTAGACACTTGGCCTTGTGGGATGACCCAGAGCCTCAGGAAAGGGTCTGAACCTTGGTTTCTATAACCTTCTTAGGCTATGGCTGCTGCCATTGTCCATTTACCATTAAAACTGGACATAGAGCACTAAGAGATGCCCCAGTGGACCACTGAACCCCAAACAGAGTCTTTTTTGATCTCCCTGAGGGGTAGAAGCAGCCCTATCAATCCCGGTGATCAGAATAAATTCCCATCAGTATGATAATTTCTTTTCTTGTTTGCTGATCTCCTGGCATGAAGATCTTGACATGATCTGGTGGCAACCATAGGGGATTCTTGCATTCTCAAATGTAAGCACTCTACCTCCAGGAATAAGGACTTGTACACCTCTATACACCTACAGTTATAAGAATGGGAAAAACTGGTTTTTCAAGTGGCTCACTGAGGGTGATGGTAAGCAGGGTCACTCCTATTTCTACTCCTTGGTTTCTGTATCCATGTATTCCATCTCTTGATAAACCAAGTCCATACAATGATATTCTTACAATATTACAAGGGTATGATCACCAAGTTGTTCTTAAGTTGCAATTTTAAGAAGTCATCCACAATTCTGTTAGATGGGGAGCTTCAGGAAAGTGCAGAATGTGATGGAATGATAGGATTCCCATGGCCCTATGCCCATGGCTGCACCACCTTTGTCATAAAGTGGGTACTCGGGCTCAAAACAACATTGTGCAGGGTCCCTATCAGTGGATCAAATATTCAGCTTCATCCGTGAACCAAGGAAGTCCTCACCTCCTCCAACCATTGGTGTGAGCTAAGGGACAGACACAACTGCAATAGTGATGACTCTGAGCCACCTGATTGTAGGTATGATCCTGCCTGTCTTATGATGGATTGCTGTTGGGCCACCCAAACTTATGACTTGGTGTGTCTACAGAACTCAGATCGTAATGGACAGCTCTGACTACATGGCATTTGATGTCCTATGGGCAGATGGTCTGTCTTTTCTAGGACCAAATAGCATTCATGGAGTTGGTTTGTGAATGGTATAAAATTTTGTGTTAGAGATGGCATGGTCTTTTCCAAAATTCTAGATGTCTTTGTGGTGATGCTCCTATTGGGGCTTGCCATAAGCTTCACATTGTCATTCCTCCTGTTAGATAGCTCCAATACCATGGGACCCATTGGTCTCATGGTGCATGCCCTATAGCCTGAACTTGCCACAAGCACCCTTCTATCCTAGGTCTCAGCCAAAGCTGGCAGCCTTCCATGTCACTCAGTAAATGAATCAGATCAGTATGACCAAGTGCAGAGTATGCTCCTTCTGGAACCTACAGAGGACTCCCAAACCTTGTGCTTCTTTATTAGTGGTGAGAAATATGAAATGCAATAATTTGCCCCTTACTTTTTAGAGGATGTCCCAGCATGTCCCAGACTCCTGAGTTCCTAAGAATTTCAGCAGTTGTAGACCTCCAAGTCTTTGCAGGGTTTATTTCTTCTCTATGGAGTAAATACATTTTACCAGGATCTCCAAAATACTTTCCACTCCTTGCTCCTCTGTTCTAATGAACATGCTGTGATTGATCTAGTGAATGGGAATGTGATACGGTACACTATGTCCTGGCAGTCCAAGACCCTTCAGAATATGTCAGGGGCTTATTATAGACCAAGGAAAAACTATAAACGCATGCTGTTGCTCATCCCACAACAATACAAAATGATCTGATTCTCCTTTCTATAGGAAAGGAAAAGAACGCATTCACTAGATCACTGGCCACATACTAAGCCTCATAGTCTGTATTAATCTGCTCTAGCAAAGATACCACATCTGGCATAGCAGCTGGGATGGAGATTACTACTTGGTTAATTTTGTGGCAGTCCACTGTAATCTTCTGTAATCCATCTGGCTTTTGTAAAGGAAAGTCTTCTGGAGTAAATGTGGATGTGACAGGGAACCCTCATATATTCTTTAATCTCTGAAATTGAGTCTCTTTTATTAGCACCTGGGATGCAGCTTTGTTTTTTACTTGCTATTTTGAATGGAATTGGGGCGGGGGTGGGTATGGAGATTCTCACATGGCCTATTCTATAGTAGCTCTTAATAGGTTAAAGAACCAAAGCGAGGATTCTACCAGCTACTAGTTCATCCTGTCATACACTTGAGCCTGGTGAAGTGACCATCATGGGGCTCTTTGGATGCAGTGCACCTACTCAGAGCTGGACATGGGATAGGAAGCCATTGGTCCCCCCTACACTTCCATTCTATGAGGCAGGCACAATGGTGATTTGGATTCTGAGTATCATTGTCCATTCAGACCCTGTGTCCAATGATTACTTTTCTCCAAATGCTTCGATGTCTGAACAAATGGCTCTAGGTCCCTTTAGGAAGGAAGACTGAGGGAATTACTATTGAGTATACTTGCCAGCATGTTGCAGGGTCCTTTCTCAATGAAAACCAGATCTCTTTCCTTCAATGGGTTCTGAGTCTGAAAACCACGTAAGTTCCAGAATCTGGGCAAAAGATAGTGACCTTTTTATTGTGGTAACCATCCTTAGACTCCTGATCATCTGTACTTCATTTCTTTAGATTGAACAAATTAAGCAAAGCTTCTCTACTTATGCCTCTAGAAATACTGTGCTTTAGCCCACATCACCATAGCTCTTGGAAAATTGGACCCCCTCCCCCTTGTTGCCACTTAAATCTTGTCACTTATTGTGATAACTGTCCCCATTTGTCTTTTAACAATTATTCACTGTTACCTGGCTTCTTTTATTTGGGTGCCCTGTCATCTCTCCATCACTGTTTTGGGATCTGATCTGCACCGTTATCAGGGAGCCCAGTTCTGTAATGGCATTTCATCCAGTTATCCCTGGTCTACAGAGAGCAGCATATGCACATAAACAGAAGATAGATCCATGCATTAATGGATTATTATTCTTTAGAGAATTAAAACCTATTTTATTTTTTTAAAGTGTTAATGCACTTCTCATTTGAATTTATCAAAAAAAGAAAGAAAGAAAAAGACATTTAAGTGCCAATGAAGAAATAGTTCACCTTCAACTAAATATATTAGTTCTTAAATTATCCCTCGACTGTTAAGGAGATATAATTATGAAACTCATCAAGAAGTTGGACTTCACTGTATCTAGATTTTTTTTTTCTTTGTAAATGAAATATGTTTGGGGCACCTGGGTGGCTCAGTCGGTAAAGGGTCTGCCTTCAGCTCAGGTCATGATCTCAGGGTCCTGTGATCAAGCCCTGCACTGGGCTCCCTGCTCAGTGGGGAGTCTGCTTCTCCCTCTTGCTCTGCCCCCCAACCCTGCTTGTTCTCTCTCAAATAAATAAATGAAATCATAAAAAAAGAAAGATGTTTTATATTTAGGCCGTATCAATTGACTCCTTCCAATGAAGGTGAGGACACTACCATATCTACATTTTCTCCCATCTTCCCTCTGACCACCACTTGGTATCTGTTAATTATGTTTATATATTCAGCTATATTATCACTTATTTTGTTTTGTAGCCATGATTTCCCATAGTTATTTTAAATAGCCCTACCTTACCTTTCTGTTTTTTATCATGTCTTCTCAGTTGCCAAGCTATTCATTTTGATTTATGAATTAATTCACTGAATTTTGTTATCATGTAGGGATCTTCCCTGCACACGAGCACTCATAGATACTGCATTCCCTAGGTTTTGTCCTGCCTAAAATTGTTTACATGATACTTTATAGATGAATCACAAAAACCAGACCAAGTATAATAATTTTGGGTCAAATATACTTTCTTTTAAAACTTTGAAGACATTCCCCACTGTCTTTTGTATTGAATATTGTTATGGAAAAAGTCTGAGGTCAGTTTGAATATTTCCCTTTTGTAGGTAATTTGCTTTGCTGCCTCAATGACTAAACAATTACTTTTCTTTTTTTTTTATTTTTTAAAGATTTTATTTATTTATTTGAGAGAGAGAGAGAGCCTGAGTGGATGGAGGCGCAGAGAGACAAGCAGACTCCCCACTGAGCAGTGAGCCAGACGAAGGGCTAGATCCCCGGACCCTGAGATCATGACCTGAGCCAAAGCCAGACACCTAACTGACTGAGCCACCTACGTGCCCCTAAGTATCATTAGCTTCAGTGAGAACTATGTCTCAGTATTGACTACTCCATACTAAAATTTTCTGGAAGCCTGTGTGATCTTCCAATATTTAGATTCAGTTTTTCCTTCATTTTGGCGAAAATTTTCTTGTCTTTTATCTTTTAAAACATCTTCTGTTTCATTTGCTTCCTTGAATTTTCCTGGGGCCCCAATTAGCCTTACTATAGATATCATTGCCTGCCTCCCATATATATTATTGCTTTTCCAACTACTTTAATCTATTTATTTTTGTTGCCAATGTTGTTTGTATGACTGCTATTAGCTGAACCTTTCTGCTATGCTAGAATTTTTATTTTTAACACTGCTTATTCTATATCCTGATAATTCTTATGTGTTTTCTGAAGTTAAATTGTTTTGACTTCGGCTTGTTTACTAAGGTCTGTAATCTTTTTAATGTCATTATATTGGTATGAGCTTCCATTTCATTGAAAGAACATTTATTTTTAGGCTGCTCTATAGTAGAAATTGTAAGAAAAGTATTCTTTGTCCCAGTAAGAGCATTATTTGGCTTTTACCTGCAGTCTCTCTCTCTCTCTCTCTCTCTCTCTCTCTCTCTTTCTCACACACACACACACATCACACATTCTCACACGCATGTATGTAGACATAGTTGTCGTATCATTTCTTTTCATTTTGTTCACACCCAGTCAGCTCTGTCAGGGCATGGAGGTTTGGGTGATTTATTCCTATGCAACCTGAGACCGGTTTGTTTCACTGAGAGCTGCAGTCTGTGGGGTGATTACTTACAGCTATGCTCAGGTTTCTAGGGTTGGGGATAGAGTGGCCTCAGCATGGGTATAAGAAAATCTGGAATTTTTCAGCCATTATGGTACCAACTTGTGACATGTGTCCCTTTCTTATGAGATAATTGACTGGGGTTTTAGTGTATCTCCCCGTGCCATGTGCAGCCCTGGACCTCAACTCAAGTCCATCAGAAGTAGCCCCATTTTTCAGTTTCTCCCAATAGACATTGCTTCTAGTCTTCCATCAAAAAGACAAAAAGGATTATCTGCCCAAGCTCAATTCTCTGTGTAGCTAGAATTATTCATAAGAGATTGCTGGAATTCATTAAGTCTGTGTGCAGGTTTAAGGGGTGGTGGGGACAGGAATAGGAGCTGAGCCTCCTTCCTCTGCTTCAGTTTTCTGCCCTACCCCCACGGCTTAGTCATCAGAAGCCAGCAAAAATAATTCACATTTCAAAATAAATTTTGGTACCTATGTGTGAAAAGAATAGGTGAGATATAGTTCTCTCTCTGGGAGATTGTCATCCAGTTGGATGTAACTTCATACATAATCAGACATAAGCCAAAGCCCAGGAGAGAGGTAGCCCCCAGTCTTTGTGATATGACTAGATCCTTTATATTTGCCTGGACTAAAAGCATGTAAAGGGTCAAGATAGAGTGGGCACAGTTGATTTGTTTAATTCTGTTGAAGCTTGTCTGTTTTTGATATTAAGAAATAGATGGGCATAAATCAGAAATAGTAAAAGAAGTAACTCCACAACCATGCAAAGGAGGGATTGTTGTTTCACCTATATAATGAACCATAGGAAGCAATATATAATTCTTGGTATGGAGAATTGCATTTTCCTGCATTTGGGCAAGTCAGACTTAGTCACCTCTGTCTAACTATATCACATTAAAGGACTTGTTCTTTTGGAGGCTTAAAATGATGTCATCCGAAATGTGTTGTCAGTCCAGACCCTCTTCCAAAGTACATACAGAATTACTTGCACTAGTCCCTGGTCCCCTAGACTCCTACCTGCTAGTATTATTCCATCAGAACATACCCTTGTGTTACATACCTTTTAGAGCATTATTTGAAATAAACCAAAACAAAATAAAATGGAATGATGGGAAGGTCCCCTATGGAACAAACTCTTCTGCCAGTCCAGTGCATATTGACTTGCTGAAATTAACTTTATGTTAAGCAAAGGCCAGGTTTATTTCTTAAGGGGCTGAGAAGTGAACGAAATAATAGAGAAAAGTGACTGAATCGTGGGCGTAAGAAATAAAATACCTTCTCTCACAGTTGTACTGTGGCTGTAGCTTTGGAAGAAAATTAAGTGTGTGTGCTAAAAATATTAGTACTAGATAAAGACTAAGCAAGAAAGGCAAAATGTGTTAATAAATTAAGTTAGCTCCTGTTGCCTATGGTTTATTAAAAGTATATGCCTTAAGAATATAATGTTACAACAATGCTAAAGAGAATTTGTGAGATGAAAAAAAAAAAGAATCCCAAATAATATCTTTCTTCTAATGGAACTAGTTCCCAGCTCACATTTGACTTTCCAACCCTGAGCACTCTAAATCTGTGGTCTTGCATCTATTCTGACGTGTCATATTCTATATTTTCAATGAAAATTAAACATAAATATTTCCCATGTTTTATTTGATCTGCATAATGATCATGGTAGTAGATTCATCACATCTCATCATGCAGACCTTGGGTAATGTATCAAACCTTATGATTGCATAATTAAGGTGTTTTCTGTGGAGTCATACAGAAATGTGCTCCTAGCAGCTGTGGTGGGACAAAGCCACAGGGGAAAACATATCTTCAGAAAGAGCCTGCAGGATCCCATAGGACGAAATAAGAACGTCGGGGCTGGCTTTCCTCCTCGCAGCACAGACGGCTCAATTCCCAGGGACCTGGGCCAGGAGATGTGGATGCCGTGGGACATGTGGTCTCCAGGAAGGCATTGATGAGAACTGCCCTTGATGAGAACTCCAACCAGGGAAGACATGGAGCTTGGGCACTTCGACTCTCAGTGTTAACTACATTTTTCACAAGACACCAGTGAGCACTTTTCATTTTTGGATTGCTGGTTTCCCCTTAAGGACTGAGACAATCTCCCTTTGATATAACAGACTGTACTTCTATATTAATGTGTCAAGTTGCTGGGAAATTTACTGCCTCGCTGGGCCCATTAGACTGCTGAGACTCAACTCTGTCTTCAGTGCGTCTCCGTCTATCAGAGCGTGAGCGCCTTTCTCAGAACAGCTCGTCCCCATGTGCCACTGTGCTGAGCAAATCTCTTAACGGGATGAGTGCAGATGAATTCCTCAGGCCCCAAGAATCTTTGGGGACAGAGGATGCACTCTCCGAGACCCTGGGCAAGCAAAGCGTCTGGCCTCCGAAAGGGCATTCGGTCAAGGGTTTTTTGCCTGGTGTTTCCAGATACTTCTAGTTATATGTCATTTAGCCATAAACCATCTATCACCACTACAGCTGAGAATTATACCTGATCTGCTACTAACCTCACTATCTCTAGTCTCCGCATCTCTCCCCCCCCCCCCCCCCCCCCACACACACACGCATCATTTTACTTGCTTGTAGCCTTGAGATTCCCACCCAAGTCATGGAGATAGGTCAGTTTGTAGCTGATTGTTGTAAGGAAAACACTCTTTGAAGAAGAAACCACTGTCCTTACCACATAGTAGAAAGTGCACAGAAGCTCATGATAAGAAGGGGATACAGATACATATAGACAACCTGGAGACTTTGATCGCACACATGACACTACTTTACATTACCAGATTCGCTTGTTTAATATAGGCCACCATTCAACCCTTACTGTTTACTCTAGAAAAAGGCAGAGATATGGTCAGGGTGGATATTTGGTTTGTTGCTATCCTTTTAGGAATAAGTAGATAACTTTGTTACTTGGAATTTTGCTTTTTTTTGTTTGTTTGTTTCCCTTCTAGTGTGGTAAGGTGGGGGCTTGTTAATTCAGGGAGGACCAGGAATCAAGCCTGCAGCGTGATTTCCACAGTGTAAAATCCAAGTGTGACTTCATGATCTTGTTTTTTCCCAGCCATGCATCAATTGTTGTCAGTTCCTGAATATGTAATGTTGTGTATGATAATGCTCCCTAATGGGTGTTTGTGATAAAGTCAGGATATTGTACAACAGCATGTGTCATTGGGTGTTGTTAGCAAGCTCCGATGAACTCTGTTGTTTTCTTTAGTCCAAAATCGTCTGTATTGCTTTGGCACAAAGATGGGTAGAGCTACTGGTACAATTTTATTTTTAACATTCTGAACCATTGTAAGCCTAGTGAACTGTTTAATATGTGATATTCAGCACGGATGGCTTATACATTACCAAGGCTTTGGAACTATCATACCTCAAAATGAATACAAGTGTGGACAAATCTTTTTGTTATGAGGCTCCGTGAATGCAAACTAGTTACCTTTAGGACTTAAGAATGAACAAGGAGTTGTTTTTGTTGTTGTTTTCCCCATATTTTTCAATTTTTTGTTTCATGGTGGATATATAATATACAATTCTGCTTCTAGTAGAATTTACCACTTTTATTTTCCTTCAAGCTCTTGCTATGATTTGTTTTATGGTTTTTTTGTTTTGTTTTGTTGTTTTCCCTTGGAATGTGATTTGCAAACTCAAAGAATTGGTTGAAGACTATACTTTTAACTCAGCAAAATCAATTTGGAAAATAAGATTCTCTAATTGCACTTGTAAACAAATATGCGAGACATCACAGTAAAAGCTAAGTGGGCTGGGCATTTATATGTGGAATCCAGAGTAAGTAATTCATTATGAAAACCCAGAAATTCAAACTCAAGAGGAATTCACGCACACATAAAACTTAGATGATAGGTAAAATCCTCTTTTAGAAGACAGAGTAAAAAGCCAGTATTAGGTTACATATTCATCTTCTCAATGTGTCTTTTATACCAGCTTCTATATACAGAGTAGTCTGTGGGACTGTCAGGGGACAGTACCTGTTTGATCACCTGTTATGTACTGGTATCAGTATAACCATGAATATAGCTCATGCACCAAAGGATGTCCCTTCCTACATGTTAATAAGAAAGCGGCCAAATGGTCAAACCTAAAGCTCAGAAATTTAGGGGAAAAAAGAATTAAAAAGAAACAGAGCTCTATCATAGGTTTCCTGTAGAACAGGTTTACTAAGCGGTCAATATGGCCTCTTACATATTAATTACAATCTGAACAGCAGAGATGATACTTACTAACCTCTCACCAAAGGACCAGTGGGGTTGTCCAACGCCGGGCAGAAACTCTTATTTCTGGTTCTGCTCCTTGACATCATTCCATCATTTTTCAGAGGGAATAAAATGACCCATAAGTTACCCATCTGGGCATTTCTTTTCCCTCTTTATAGAATATTCATTGCTGTGTCTCTGTTTTATATGCTAGAACCGAGGAAGCATTGCTGTTAACATGTGATATATATGCTTCCAATCTGCTGTGTATATGTGTGTGAGTGTGTGTGCATGCAGATCTAGCTGAACTGCAGTCAACTACTCTGTAGTCTGTATTTGAGGTCATTGTTTTATCTTGAGAAATTAAGATTAAAGATAACCTTAAAACAAAAACTTGAAGCCCCATATCTAGAATTGAAAGTGGTTGACACTTTGCTTACAGTAGTCCCTTCCTAATATAAACAGCCAATATTTTACAGAAAAAGATCATAATTAAAAAAGAATTACAGCCCCTTCAACCTCTTCCCCCATGCCCAGTTCCTTCCCCTCAACCCTTTCAGTAGATTTTGAAATACTCTTAAATGTACACATATCCATGAAATGCATTATGTATTTTCTATTTACTGTTATTTTCCCTTTTCCCCTAATTTATAAAGTTTTCAAAATTTAATTCTTCTGCTCTTTTGAATTTGCAAGTTTAAAGATAATGGTTTTTATTCCTATTGTTTTGATGGTTACTTTTAAGATTATCATATGCATGCAGAGTTAAATGTGTAGTTGTTAATGACATTAAAGAGAATCAGCATGTCATGCCTCCTTCCAAAGATGAAGACCTCAGTAAACATTCATGTCTCTTCAAAATATTGCCTCCCATCATCTCTTCAAATATTTCTGTGGCAGTGTGATCTGGAGCAGGGTTCCATAACCTTTTCCTATAAAGGGCCAAAGAGTAATATTTGAGGTTTTCAAGGCCCTACAGTTTCTAGCACAACTACTCCATTCTGCTGTTATAGCATGATCATAGCCACAGGCAATTTGTAAAGGAATAAGTGTGGCTGTGTTTCAATAAAACTTTATTTATGAAAACAGAAGAAAGGCAAATTTAGCCTGTAAGGTATAATTTGCTGACTCCTTATCTGGGAATTTAGATTCACACATTTTTAATTTAGTATTGTTATTTCCATTACAAACAATATTTAGATTTGCCTGTATTTTACTGGTTTCTTTTTTTTTTTTTTTTTTTTTACCTCTGCTTAAATCCCATTCTTTCATCTCAGTTCATTATTTTTGTTGTTGTTGTCTTCACTGAATACATCCTTTAGGACTAAGGTCTCTGGGTGGCAAAACCTATCATTCCTATTATGTATGTATGTGTTTGTGTGTGCGTGTGGGTGTTTCCAGTTATGGGGACATGTAGTGTCTGCACTGTCTGTAGAACATGCAGTTGGAGATATCCATTAGCTGGTTGAACAGGCAGGTCTGGAGTTTGGGACTTGGAGAAGAGTAAAGACAATGATAATACTATGTAGATGGCAGAGGTGCATTGACTTTATTCCTTTTATGTTTTAAAATGATTGTACCTACTCCCCCGGGATGATATTAAAGCTGGATATATAATTGTAAATTGGCTGTTAGTCTTTCCTGAACCTTTGATTGCAATAGCTCATTGTCTAATGGTGTTTATCTATCATTGCTGCTGAGAAGTCTGCTCCTTGTCATTTCTTTGCTGGTAATCTAACTTCTCTCTGGAAATTTTAAAGATTTTATATTTATCTGTGTGCTGTAATCTGAATCTTTATGTTCCTCCAAATTCATATGTTGAAGGCTAATTCCCAATGTGCTGGTATTAGAGAGTGGGACTTTCGGCAAGTAATTAGTGCCCTTGTAAAAGAGACCCGAGAGAGCTTCTCTGTCCCTTCTGCTATGTGAGGACACAGCATCAAGGCTTAAACAACAGAAATGTATTCTCTCACAGTTCTGGAGGCTGGAAGTCTGAAATATAGGTGTTAACTAGGCAATGTTCTCTCTGAAGACTCTAGGAAAGAATCCTTCCTTTCCTCTTCCCAGCTTCTAGTGGTTGCTGGCAATCTTTGTCCTCTTGGCATACAGCTATATCACTCCAATCTCTGTCTCTGTCTTCACACAGCAATCCTTCCTTGAGCATGTTCCTGTGTCCACATTTCCCCCTTTTTATAAAGCCACCAAGTCATTGGATTAGGACTCACCCTAATCCAGTATAAGTACATCTTCAAACACTCTTTTTTTTTTAAGATTTTTTTTTTTTTTTTATTCAACAGATAGAGAGACAGCACAAGCAGGCAGAGTGGCAGGCAGAGGGAGAGGGAGAAGCAGGCTCTCTGCCGAGCAGGGAGCCAGATGTGGGGCTCGATCCCAGGACCCTGGGATCATGACCTGAGCCGAAGGCAGCCGCTTAACCGACTGAGCCACCCAGGCGCCCCATCTCCAAACACTCTTATTTTCAAATGTCATACACTGAGGTTCTGGGATAGACATCAATTGTGAGGGGAGATTATTCAACCTAGTATAATATTCTGTGTTACAGAAATGATTCATTTAACCAATCCCCAACCACTAGAAATATAAGTTGGTTCTAGGGTTTGGGTTTTTCTTTTCTCCTTCTATTAATAACATGACAATAAACAACTTTGCACAAGGAACTTTGTGCATGTGACCGATTATTTCCTTAGGGTAAATTCCTGGCAGTGAAATTACTCCATTCATGCTGTTATTTTTATATCCATCTATAACTCTTGGCATTTGTACACCTATGCAATATATTTTAGTGCTGAATAGAAAAGTGGTTGGTTTTTTGTTCCCCCTGATTAATCAAAACATGAGACAGAGAGAAAGAAAGAACTGAAGAGAGGGAGAAGGGAGAAACTATGAAAGGAAGTGACCCTCCTTTATTCTCTGCCAAGGGCTCCATTTCCATGGGTTAAATAGCTGCTGAGTTACCTTCATCTGCACTTCCTAATTATGTTGCCTTTTGTCCAGACTTCTGCCTGTGTATCCCACATATAGGACCAAAATAAAACAAGATACAATACCAGCCTCCCTGCCATTACTATCATCTTGGACCAAAACTTTTTAATTGCCTACAATCCGTCCTCTGAACTACAGCAAGAGTGATCTTTCTAAAGGACAAATCAGATGCTACCTACTTCTGAATCCAACTTCAAAACAAACAAAACAAAACTCTACCTAACACTCTCTTCAACCCCATAATGGTTTCTCATTGCCTCAAGGGTAAAAAAATCCATTCTTTTAAACATAATTTCTAATGTTTTGATGACCTGGCATTCCCTCTAGTAATATAATAAGCTTCACGATACACATCATAACCACATATGACAACTTGTAGCTCCCTATAGTGGAAACCCACCTGGTTATTTTTCTACCTCATTCTCCAATCACCCCACCCTGTGACAGGTTGCCATGGGAAAATCATATTTGTTCAATAGGACTCTATCCTTCTATTATAGTTTATTGGACCTCAGGTACCACCTCACCTGGGTTAAGCTGATGTCCTCTTTTCTCAAAGAATTTGAAATCAGAACTGTAATATACTTACGCTGTTTTCAGTAATGGTGAAGGCAACTCAGTGGCTGTTGGCAGTGGTAATTTTTCACCCTGTGAACTGAGAAGCAGTAAAAGCTTTTTTTTTTTTTTTTTTTTTTTTTTGAGTGAGAGAGAGTGCATGCGAGAATCTTCAAAAGGCTCCATGCCCAGCACGGAGCCCCATGCAGAGCTCAGTCTCATGGCTGTGAGATCATGACCTGAGCCAAAATCAAGAGTCAGATGCTTAACCTACTGAGCCACCCAGGCACCCCAGTAAAAGCTTTTTTAACACTAGAGAGAAGGAGAATGATGTGGTGAGAAGCAGAGGCAAGAAAGGGCAAGAGAGAAGATTTCCTGGTCCGTACAGAACTCGTGTCCCTGATCCCACTCCATTCCTGAGGCCATGCTGTTTCTGCTCTTGAGACTTATCTTATCTATCTATATCCTCATTGAAGTGTTCTCCTTTTGCTTAAGCTTGCTCTAGTAGTCACTTACTACCAAACAAATCCTAGCTGATACACTCACCATAGGCACCATGCCTTTCTTTTCCTCTGGAATTTACATATTCTAGTCTTTGTACTTGGGATGCTGTACACATCCAATACCTTCATCATGAATCCAGTTTCACCCCAGTAGTGACTACTTATTTTTGCATTCGACTCAAACATGGTTATATTTCCAGGACATCTTCCCTTGACATTCCAAGGTTTTTGGGTTTTCCTTTACTGTGCTTCCATAGAATCTGCTGCCAAACTTGGTAAGAACACCTTGCACAGCAATAAATGGAAAATGATAATGCAATATGATGTATTGTCCAGTAACACCTAAGCTTTTTGTGGGTTGTCTTTCTCACCATTGTTTCACCCACATTATCACAGTTCCTGGAACAAAATGATCCCTCAACAAAAATTGTTGATGTAAATTAAATAACTCATTTGTGACTATTCACACATTTGTGACTATTCATACTGTATCTTGATCTCTGCGATAATTTGGAACATTTTAACCCAGTGAGTTGGTCTACTAACAACTAGCATTTTCTAGCTGTCTGCCTCTCTTGCTGTACTGTTGGGGTGATTCAGGGCCAAATACCTATCAAAAGAGCTTTGTTGAGGGAATAGAGGTTATAACAGATAAGCGTTCAGACACCTTCTTTGTCTATGCTGTGCTCACAAAGACAACGTGATTCAAATTTCAAACCCTACATTAGATAGCTTTAGTTTCCTTAATTATACATTAACAATGGTATTGTCTGAATTTGGACCCGAGTTTTTCACCAAAGGGTTAAGCAAATAAAAAGAATAACTTTTTAGTTTATTGCTCCAAATTATTCACATTTATCTTTGCATTTCTCCCCTACCAGATCATATCATCTGCAGTGCCTAGCACCATGCTTTGTAAATTTGGGGGGGTTAATATAGATAGGAAACAGAGTAGCAAAACATGTCTAGGCAATTTGATAAAAGTAATAAAAGTGGGAGGCACGTTGGTTTTCTACATATGTAGAGAGTTAAATGCAGTGATGGTTTCTTGTAACTGTGAAATGTCAATCACAACTATGGAGGTGGTTTTGGGAGCACCACCAAATTCTACTCCGTGGTGGTAGTGTTAAGCCTGATTCTTGGTTGAGGGGAGGGCCTGAACAGGGACACAGCCAAGGCAGGTATTTGTGAGTGGACATTGGAGATGTTTACTCCTGTGAGCTCCGGTAAGGTGAGTGGAGTCAAGTGAGAGCTAACTGTTGGTCAAATTTGAGGATAAGAGCAAGTATACATGGTTCCTAAGTTCACATTCAAGAGCAATTAGTAGCCAGAACTTGGTCCATGTGTGGGAATTACTTAAAGTCACCAGCAGATTTCAAGGCATAAGTCAGAGAGACAAGACAGAGTTGAGGGTAAGCATGTATGTTTTGGAAATACTGACCACATAGAAAAAAGGGATACTTGGGTTGAGCTATAATCTGATAAATAAGGGAGAAGGCACCCTACAGAGGTCTCTATGAGGCATAGAAGTTTAGTGGTAGAGGGGGCGGGCCAAGATGGCGGAGGAGTAGGACACCTAGATTTCGTCTGGTCTCAGGAATTCAGCTGAATAGGGATCAAACCATTCTGAACACCTACGAACTCAACAGGAGATCGAACAGGAGAGTAGCAACAACTCTCTGAACAGAGAAGCGACCACTTACTGGAAGGTAGGGCGTGCGGAGAAGTGAATCCAAGGCGATATTCGGGAGGATAGACGGCGGGGGAGGGGCCTCCGCCGGCCGCTTCTGGCAAGTGATAGAGCCGCGGAGCACAAAATCGGACCTTTTAGAAGTTGGCTCGGCGGAGGGACGTCGCTGCAGTGGCTAAGCAGGGGGTGGAATCCTCCCGGGACAGTGTGGTCTCAGGACCCTTGGGGTCACAGAGAGACCGGGGGTGCCTGAGTGCGCCAGAGATCCCAGGTATCAGAGCGGGGAAGCCGGCTGCAGAGACGGAGCAGAGTCACCGGCTCTCAGCTCGGGGTTGCCATAAACTGTGATCTGCGGCCCAGTCGGGGCACGGCTCCTCCAGCAGGGACCCAACAAGCAGCAGATCCGGGGAGACTCCCCTTCCTTCCCGGGGAGGAGCGGTGCGGGAACGCACTGCAGGGATCTGCTGGATTTGGAGACTCCGCGCGGGGTCGGGTGCCAGAGATAGCAACGCTCGATCACAGGCCGGGTGAGCACGGAGTGCGGCCGGAGACCGGGGACACGGAAGTGACTGCTTTTCTCTGGGGGCACACTGAGGAGCGGGGCCCCGAGTTCTCAGCTCCTCCGGGTGGAGATTGGGAGGCCACCATTTCTGCCCTGGTCCTCCAAGGCTGGACCAAGAGCTTGCAGGGAACAAAAGCTCCTGAGAGCAAACCGGAGCAGCTTCCTTAGCCCGGACCGACAAGGGCGGGGCAATTCCGCCCCCGGCAAAGACATTTGGAAACCACAGCAACAGGCCCCTCCCCCAGAAGATCAGCACAAACAGCCAGCAAGCCAAGACCAAGTTGATCGATCAAGGAGAATGGGAGAACTCCAGCGCTAGGGGAATACTGCACATAGATTCATGGCTTTTTTTTTTTTTTTTTTTACCATGATTCATTATTTCATCAAAGTTAATTTTTGTTGACTGTTTTTTTTTTTATTTTTCTTTTTCCCTTTTTCAACCAACATCTTATCAATCCCTTTTTAAAAAAAAAAAAAAACATTTTTTATTTTTCATTTTTAGAGTCATATTTTATCCCTTCATAGTAGTTACCCTTATTTTTAGCATATATATATAAGTTGTTCTCTCTTTAAAATTTTGAGGTACACTTTCTTCTAACAGATCAAAATATACCCTAAATCACTAGTGTATGGCTTTGTTCTAGTCTCCTGCCTGATCACATTCTCTCCCTTCTTCCTTTTTTTTTTCCTTAAATCTTCTTTCCTTTTTCAAACAACTTATCTTACCAAGTCCTTTTATAAAATCTTTTATAATTTTCATCTTTACAGCCATCTTCCATCCCTTCATTGTATCAACCCTTATTTTGTACATGTATGTCTTTCTTCCTTTAAAATTTTAGGAGGCACTTTTTTCTAACAGACCAAAATACGCCCAAAATCTAGTGTGTGGCACTGATCTATGCACTAGCCTGATCATATTTGATCATATTCTCCTTTTTTTGTATTGTTTTGTTTTTGTTTTTATTTTTTTTCTTTTTTTTTTTCTCTTTCTTTTTTCTTTCTTTCCCTTTCTTTTCCCCTGGTTTCAGGTCTTTTCTGATTTGTATACAGTATATTTGCTGGGGACCTTGTAAACCTGTTAGCATTTTGTTCTCTCATTCATCTATTCTCCTCTGGACAAAATGACAAGACGAAAGAAATCACCTCAGCAAAAAGAACAAGAGGTAGTACCGTCAGCCAGGGACCTACTCAATATGGACATTAGTACGATGTCGGACCTAGAGTTCAGAATCATGACTTTAAAGATACTAGCTGGGCTTGAAAAAAGCGTGGAAGTTATTAGAGAAACCCTTTCTGGAGAAATAAAAGAACTAAAATCTAACCAAATCGAAATCAAAAAGGCTATTGATGAGGTGCAATCAAAAATGGGGGCACTAAATGCTAGGATAAATGAGGCAGAAGAGAGAATCAGTGATATAGAAGACCAAATGATGGAAAATAAAGAGGCTGAGAAAAAGAGAGAGAAACAACTACAGGATCACGAGGGCAGAATTCGAGAGATAAGTGATACGATAAGATGAAACAACATTAGAATAATTGGGATCCCAGAAGAAGAAGAGAGAGAGGGGCAGAATCATGACTTTAAAGATACTAGCTGGGCTTGAAAAAAGCGTGGAAGTTATTAGAGAAACCCTTTCTGGAGAAATAAAAGAACTAAAATCTAACCAAATCGAAATCAAAAAGGCTATTGATGAGGTGCAATCAAAAATGGGGGCACTAAATGCTAGGATAAATGAGGCAGAAGAGAGAATCAGTGATACAGAAGACCAAATGATGGAAAATAAAGAGGCTGAGAAAAGAGAGAGAAACAACTACAGGATCACGAGGGCAGAATTCGAGAGATAAGCGATACGATAAGACGAAACAACATTAGAATAATTGGGATCCCAGAAGAAGAAGAGAGAGAGGGGCAGAAGGCATACTGGAGCAAATTATAGCAGAGAACTTCCCTAATGTGAGGAAGGAAACAGGCATTAAAATCCAGGAGGCACAGAGAACCCCTCTCAAAATCAATAATAATAGGTCAACACCCCGACATCTAATAGTAAAACTTATGAGTCTCAGAGACAAAGAGAAAATCCTGAAAGCAGCTTGGGAGAAGAGATATGTAACCTACAATGGTAGAAACATTAGATTGGCAACAGACCTATCCACAGAGACCTGGCAGGCCAGAAAGGACTGGCAAGATATCTTCAGAGCACTAAACGAGAAAAATATGCAGCCAAGAATACTATATCCAGCTAGGCTATCATTGAAAATAGAAGGAGAGATAAAAAGCTTCCAGAACAAACAAAAACTAAAGGAATTTGCAAACACGAAACCAGCCCTCCAAGAAATATTGAAAGGGGTCCTCTAAGCAAAGAGAGAACCTAAAAGCAGCAAAGAGCAGAAACGAACACAGACAACAGACAGTTAACAGTCACCTTACAGGTAATACAATGGCACTAAATTCATACCTTTCAATAGTTACTCTGAATGTAAATGGGCTAAATGCCCCAATCAAAAGACACAGGCTATCAGATTGGATTAGAAAACAAGACCCATCAATATGCTGTCTGCAAGAGACTCATTTTAGACCCAAAGACACCCTCAGATTGAAAGTGAGGGGGTGGAAAACCATTTACCATGCTAATGGACACCAAAAGAAAGCTGGGGTGGCAATCCTTATATCAGACAAATGAGATTTTAAAACAAAGATTGTAATAAGAGATGAGGAAGGACACTATATCCTACTTAAAGGGTCTATCCAACAAGAAGATCTAACAATTGTAAATATCTATGCCCCGAACATGGGAGCAGCCAATTATATAAGGCAATTAATAACAAAAGCAAAGAAACACATTGACAACAATACAATAATAGTGGGGGAATTTAACACCCCCTGACTGAAATGGACAGATCATCTAAGCAGAAGATCAACAAGGAAATAAAGACTTTAAATGACACACTGGACCAAATGGACTTCACAGACATATTCAGAACATTCCATCCCAAAGCAACAGAATACACATTCTTCTCTAGTGCCCATGGAACATTCTCCAGAATTGATCACATCCTAGGTCACAAATCAGGTCTCAGTCAGTACCAAAAGATTGGGATCATTCCCTGCATATTTTCAGACCACAATGCTTTGAAACTAGAACTCAACCACAAGAGGAAAGTCAGAAAGAACTCAAATACATGGAGGCTAAAGAGCATCCTACTAAAGAATGAATGGGTCAACCAAGAAATTAAAGAAGAATTAAAAAAATTCATGGAAACCAATGAAAATGAAAACACAACGGTTCAAAATCTTTGGGATACAGCAAAGGCAGTCCTGAGAGGAAAGTATACAGCAATACAAGCCTTTCTCAAGAAACAAGAAAGGTCTCAAATACACAACCTAACCCTACACCTAACGGAGCTGGAGAAAGAACAGCAAATAAAGCCTAAACCCAGCAGGAGAAGAGAAATAATAAAGATCAGAGCAGAAATCAATGAACTAGAAACCAAAAGAACAGTAGAACAGATCAACGAAACTAGGAGCTGGTTCTTTGAAAGAATTAACAAGATTGATAAACCCCTGGCCAGACTGATCCAAAAGAAAAGAGAAATGACCCAAATCTACAAAATCATGAATGAAAGAGGAGAGATCACAACCAACACCAAAGAAATACAAACAATTCTAAGAACATATTATGAGCAACTCTATGCCAGCAAATTAGATAACCTGGAAGAAATGGGTGCATTCCTAGAGATGTATCAACTACCAAAATTGAACCAGGAAGAAATAGAAAACCTGAACAGACCTATAACCACTAAGGAAATTGAAACAGTCATCAAAAATCTCCCAAGAAACAAAAGCCCAGGGCCAGATGGCTTCCCAGGGGAATTCTATCAGACATTTCAAGAAGAATTAATACCTATTCTCCTGAAACTGTTCCAAAAAATAGAAATGGAAGGGAGACTTCCAAACTCATTTTATGAGGCCAGCATTACCTTGATCCCAAAACCAGACAAAGACCCCATCAAAAAAGAGAATTACAGACCAATATCCTTGATGAACATGGATGCAAAAATTCTCACCAAAATACTAGCCAATAGGATCCAACAGTACATTAAAAGGATTATTCACCATGACCAAGTGGGATTTATTCCTGGGCTGCATGGCTGGTTCAACATCCGCAAATCAATCAGCGTGATACAATACATTAACAAAAGAAAGAACAAGAATCATATGATCCTCTCAATAGATGCAGAAAAAGCATTTGACAAAGTACAGCATCCTTTCTTGATCAAAACTCTTCAGAGTATAGGGATAGAGGGTACATACCTCAATATCATAAAAGCCATCTATGAAAAACCTACAGCGAATATCATTCTCAATGGGGAAAGCCTGAGAGCTTTTCCCCTAAGGTCAGGAACGCGGCAGGGATGGCCACTCTCACCACTGCTATTCAACATAGTATTACAAGTCCTAGCCACAGCAATCAGACAACAAAAAGAAATCAAAGGCATCCAAATCGGCAGAGAGGAAGTCAAACTCTCACTCTTTGTAGATGATATGATACTGTATGTGGAAAACCCAAAAGACTCCACCCCAAAACTGCTAGAACTCATACAGGAATTCAGTAAAGTAGCAGGATATAAAATCAATGCACAGAAATCAGTGGCATTCCTACACACCAACAACAAGACAGAAGAGAGACAAATCAAGGAGTCTATCCCATTTACAATTGCACCCAAAACCATTAGATACCTAGGAATAAATCTAACCAAAGAGGCAAAGGATCTGTACTCAGAAAACTATAAAATACTCATGAAAGAAATTGAAGAAGACACAAAGAAATGGAAGAACTTCCATGCTCATGGATTGGGAGAATCAACATTGTGAAGATGTCAATGCTACCTAGAGCAATCTACACATTCAATGCAATCCCCATCAAAATACCATCCACTTTTTTCAAAGAAATGGAACAAATAATCCTAAAATTTGTATGGAACCAGAAGAGACCCAGAATAGCCAGAGGAATACTGAAAAAGAAAAGCAAAGCTGGCGGCATCACAATTCCGGACTTCCAGCTCTATTACAAAGCTGTCATCATCAAGACAGTATGGTACTGGCACAAAAACAGACACATAGATCAATGGAACAGAATCGAGAGCCCAGAAATGGACCCTCAACTCTATGGTCAACTTATTTTTGACAAAGCAGGAAAGAATGTCCAATGGAAAAAAGACAGTCTCTTCAACAAATGGTGTTGGGAAAATTGGACAGCCACATGCAAAAGAATGAAACTGGACCATTTCCTTACACCACACACAAAAATAGACTCCAAATGGTTGAAAGACCTAAACGTGAGACAGGAGTCCATCCAAATCCTAAAGGACATCACAGGTAGCAACCTTTTCGACCTTAGCTACAGCAACTTCTTCCTAGAAACATCGCCAAAGGCACGGGAAGCCAGGGCAAAAATGAACTATTGGGATTTCATCAAGATAAAAAGCTTTTGCACAGCAAAAGAAACAGTCCAAAAAACCAAAAGACAACCGGCAGAATGGGAGAAAATATTTGCAAATGACATATCAGATAAAGGGCTAGTATCCAAAATCTATAAAGAACTTATCAAACTCAACACCCAAAGAACAAATAATCCAATCAAGAAATGGGCAGAAGACATGAACAGACATTTCTCCAAAGAAGACATCCAAATGGCCAACAGGCACATGAAAAAGTGCTCAACATCGCTCGGCATCAGGGAAATCCAAATCAAAACCTCAATGAGATACCACCTCACACCCGTCAGAATGGCTAAAATTAACAAGTCAGGGAACGACAGATGTTGGCGGGGATGTGGAGAAAGGGGAACCCTCCTACACTGTTGGTGGGAATACAAGCTGGTGCAACCACTCTGGAAAACAGTATGGAGGTTCCTCAAACAGTTGAAATTAGAGCTACCGTTCGATCCAGCAATTGCACTACTGGGTATTTACCACAAAGATACAAATGTAGGGACCCAAAGGGGTACGTGTACCCCAATGTTTATAGCAGCAATGTCCACAATAGCCAAACTGTGGAAAGAGCGAAGATGCCCATCGACAGATGAATGGATAAAGAAGAAGTGGTATATATACACAATGGAATATTATGCAGCCATCAAAAGGAATGAGATCTTGCCATTTGCAACGACGTGGATGGAACTGGAGGGTGTTATGCTGAGTGAAATAAATCAATCAGAGAAAGACATGTATCACATGACCTCACTGATATGAGGAATTCTTAATCTCAGGAAACAAACTGAGTGTTACTGGAGTGGTTGGGGGTGGGAGGGATGGGGTGGCTGGGTGATAGACATTGGGGAGGGTATGTGCTATGGTGAGCGCTGTGAATTGTGCAAGACTGTTGAATCACAGATTTGTACTTCTGAAACAAATAACGCAACATATTTTAAGAAAAAAGAAAAAGAAGAAGATAACAGGAGAGGAATAAAAGGGGAGTATGTCAGAGGGGGAGATGAACCATGAGAGATGATGGACTCTGAAAAACAAACTGAGGGTTCTAGAGGGGAGGGGGTTAGGGGGATGGGTTAGCCTGGTGATGGGTATTGAGGAGGGCACGTTCTGCATGGAGCACTGGGTGTTATGAACAAACAATGAATCATGGAACACTGCATCAAAAACTAATGATGTAATATATGGTGATTAACATAACAATAAAAAAATTAAAAAAGAAAAAAGAAGTTTAGTGGTAGATACCTAAGTGACCCTTTCCATTTCTCATTTTTAATGGTGCAAGTTCTTGCAGATTATGGAGGTGTGTTATGATTATTTAATAACAAAATAGTTTTACAATTCTCAAAGCACTTCCTCTTATATCTTGTTGGAATATCACCACAATGTTATATGGTGAGATTTGCTATCATTATTTCCTTTTCACAGATGGGAAAGTAGTTTCTACAAGATTAAGTGGTGTGCCCAGGTCCCTATTAGTACGTGTGGAGGAGTTGGAGGTAGAGATTGGTCTGAATTATATGTTTGTTTGTTTGTTTGTTTGCTTGCTTATCTACTACACCCCATATCACTGGCTTTTTCCAGTCACCAGGACTGTGAAATCTACTGAGCTACCCTAGCATGTAAAACCTAGCACATAAAACACAGACACAGAGACCAGAATTAATATGCTCTCTCTCTCTTTCTCTCTCTCTTTTTTATAACACTATGGAATACATTATATATAAATGCATGCACACAGGGGAAAATTCCCTTAGGACGAGTGCAAATGAATTCCTTCACATCACAGCATTTAAGCAACCTACTTTCTAAGTGCTTGTCACACTCATTAGAGAACCATGGGTGAGGGGTACAGTGGGATTATTTCCTCAGTGTAATCAGTTTATACTGTGCTTCTGAAATGGCAGCCTCTAATAGTCGGTAAATAATATTTACTGAGCCCTTCATACATAGAAACTGTGGAGAGATTCAAAAGAAGTAAGAGATTAGGTCTCTTCATGCAAAGAACAGACAGTCTGGGAAGAATCATCAAAATATGACCACTTTTATGAGGTGACACTAAAGCCGACCCTGGACTCTAATATTGGGCCTCTCAGTGTGCCTCGAGAAGCTCTCAGCAATCTTTGGCCATTCACAGGTGCCAAGGCAGTGAGGGCTGTGGCTTAGAGCTTTATTTTGCTAGAGAACCAAGGAAGAGAGGGAGAGCATCCGGATTCTTGGAGACTTTATTCTTACCAACCAAGGACTATGACATCATAGTTAGGTCAAGAGAACCTCAGATAGAGCTCAGTCAGGAGACCTGCCTTCAACAACCTGGAACATCATAAAATTTCTGTGTGATTTTGGCCAAGTTGTTCCATAATCGCTTGGCCTCAGTTTCCTCATTCATAGAAGGAATCAGTGGGTTGATACTCCTCAAGAATTTGATGTTGTAAACCCACCTGTAAACCTACCTCTTTAGATGGTAGTAGTTGGCCACAGTGTGGTCATCTAAACTTGCTCACCTAGGGCATTGCTATCTGGAAGCTGTAGCATTTTGGGTTACAGGAAGCATTTTGGAGGTAAATCTTGCAACATCTCTCCAGCCTCCACTAAAAATGTTTTCATCTATCTAGAAGCTGCAAATCAGTCAAGTTTTATCATAAGGCAAAAGCTGACAAAAGCACTTTGGTGCTTGAAAATAAACTTGTAAAAATGGCTTCTGCAAATTCCCTTTGTAAGGGATAAGTGGACATTGAACGTAAACCTCCTTAATCAAGTGGAATCTAATCATGGAAGGACTTTGGAGAGGGTTAATTAAGAAAAATACTTTATTGAGGTGAAATTTATATAATATAAAGCTAACCACTTTAAAGTGAACAATTCAGTGGCATTTTAACACATTCACAATGTTGAGCAACCATGATCTCTATCTACAGTTGACTCTTAATACAGGTTTGAACTGTGCAGCTGCACTTACGTGCATTTTTTTTTCAGCAAATACAGTACAGTACTGTAAATGTGTGTTCTTGTTCTTATGATTTCCTTAATAATAGTTTTCTCTATTGTAAGAATACAGTATGTAATACACACAACATATAAAATATGTGTTAATCAGCTGTTTATGTTATTGGTCAGGCTTTTGGTCAACAATAAGCTATAAGTGGTTAAGTTATTGGGGGGAAGTCAAAACTTATACATAGATATTTGACTGTGCAGGAGGTTGGTGCCCCAACTCCCCATTGTTCAAGGGTCAACTATAGTTCCAAAACATTTCCATTACTCTAGTATAAAGCCCCTTGCCCCTTAAGTGGTGTCTTTCAAGGAAAAGCTCAATTATAAAAGAGCCAAAAACTAACCCAGAGTCAGTGGGAGATGGGAATGGCACCACCCCAACACACACATACACACGTACTCCCTTCCTTCTCATTTACAGCTATGAATTCAACACAGAATTCTTTAAGCATCGTGGCATAGTGTTGTCTCACAGCATAATCGAGTGCTAACAAGTACACATTGTGAGGTCAAACTCCACAGTTTCAAATCCTAAATTTGCAGCTGATGGTCTGCATAAGCCCCATCTCTAGCCTGGGGGTAAAAATTCTGTATCTCAGAGGGGTATGGTGCCTTAAAGTAATAATGCATGTAGTCATTTATTTATTTATTTATTTATTTTAAAGATTTTATTTATTTATTTGAGAGAGAGAGAATGAGAGATAGCACGAGAGAGAAGAGGGTCAGAGGGAGAAGCAGACCCCCTGCTGAGCAGGGAGCCCGATGCGGGACTCGATCCCGGGACTCCAGGGTCATGACCTGAGCCAAAGGCAGTCGCTTAACCAACTGAGCCACCCAGGCACCCTGTAGTCATTTATTTTAGTAAATAAAAAAAAGTAGTCATGCCCAACAAAAAAAGGGCTATTTGCCACTGAGGAAAAAAGACAGACACTTCCTGTATTAGTGAAAAGCAGCAAATGGATATAGCATAGAACAAAGTTCAAGGGGTGATCTCGCTTATTAATGTGTTATGGGACCTCTGTCTCCACTTACTGAGCTCAGTGTATATATGAAGGCATTTCTAGTATTTGAGGCCACGATTGATGACATTTACGTTTTGCCAGTTTCCAGTTTTAGCGTTAGCCAGTTTGTTTAAATTTGCTCAGCCTGAGTCAAATTATTAGCCCTATGATGAAATGAGAACCCCAACAAAAGGTCTCCTACCACTCCTACTTGGACAACTTCCTGCCAGAACTCATCCAGATCAAAAGTTTCTGCTCCATGGACTGTAGTTTCCCCTCCTCACATGCCCTCATTATTTCTCCCTAATTATATCCTTAAGCACACTAGGCTATTAAACAGACAAAAGCAGCTCAGAAGTAATCTGTACATCAATCAGATATAGGATAGGCATGTAGTTCTGGTTTTTCCCATCAATTCCAGTTCTATTTTTCAAATCTGACCAGAACTTGCCTTTAGTTACTCTGAACTCCTAGGAAGGACATTTTGTCAATTTGGGCTGCAGATTCCCTCTTAAGTCACAAAAATGTCAAGAGCCACTTTCTTGTAGCCACCTGAACTCCAACAAAATCATTCTTTGGCTTTACCTCTGATTTTTTTTTTTTTTTAACCTTAGCCTTTCTTTTTTTCTGAGACCCCTAGTTTCTAAGTAGTGCTTCATAGAAGATCTCTGTGCCCTCACTTTCTTAATTAATCCACCATTTCTCTAAAAGCACTGAGTAATTACAGGCCTTGCCCTGAAAACATCAATTTCTAGTGCTTCACTTCTTTAATTCTGAGGGACCTGTGTTGCCAGGTCCTCATTTTGGAGTGTTACTCATCTATTCTCAAGCAAGAGCCCATATTATAACCCAAATACATTCTTCTCTGACTCTCCAGCCAGTGCTTTCCGTTCATGCATGACTAGGGGAAAGGAAATGTACTAGGAACCCCTTCAAGAATTCTCTTTAACACTGCAAGCCTTCAGTTTGGTCTAATCCAAGTGCGAACATTCTGTAACTCCATTTCTGTCAAAGAATTGCTGGGGATGTGGCTATGTGGGCACCAGAGTAGTAGCTCTACAGCCCAGTAATTTCAATCGGAAAGGGAAATGTGCTGCAAAATGAATCCTAATTTGTTTCAAATTTTAGCGTCAGTACACGTATTTGGCTGCCCATGGCCTTATGCCCCCATGCTGTCGTCGGCCACTGCGTTGCATGTGGTGTTTAGTAGTTATGTCTCTTTCTAAGCGAGCTCCTGATTCAGAATTTAAATTCACAGAACTGATTAAGAAAGGCATGAATTCATTTTACAGTGAAGCCTTGAATAATTTTCACCAGGGATTAGAGCACAAGCTATGTGATGGCTTCCATTAGCCCAGTGAGGTAATGAATCCTTGCTACTGGCAATCAACAAGCATTTCTTGAGTGCCTGTTTTTCCAGGCACCGTCCCAATCCCTGAAGAGACCCAGCCAAACAGGACACAGCTCTTGCCACCAAGGAATTCCTATCTAGTGGGGATAACAGGGCATCTTGTCCTGGAACCCAGAGCTCATGCGAGAATAGAGCAGTTGATGAGTCAGTAGAGGGAGGCAGGGGCTAGAGAGACAAAAGTCCCATTGTCCTAAAGAGTTTAGAAAGGAGAGAAGGAGCCAGTGACGAATTTTAAGAAGCAGAGCCAAATGGTCAGATTTGCATTTTAGAAATACTGCTTTCTCAACAATATGGAGGATGAAATAGAAGAATCTCGAGGCAGGCAGGCAAACCATTTAGGAGGTGGTTTGGGTAGTTCAGACCAGAGATGATAAGAGCCCCAGTTTAGATCATAGTAGTGGAATGAAGAGGAATGGAGAAATATAAATCATTTCAGACAGTGAATATTGCCAGATGTGGTCACCTATTGACTGTTGCAGTTGAGAAGTAAGGAGGGGACTAAATTGACTTTCAGGTTTCAGGGATACAAATGAATGATTAGGTATTGAGGTAGGTAGAAAGAAATATTAGGTTTTGATTTGGGGTAAGTATGAAGCATTTTATATAACTAAGAGACATCACTTCATAGGCAAATGGAAAAAAGATGACCAAGTCCTGAAAGGTGTCTGGGTGGAGTCAGTTACGGATCCCAAATCTGTAGAGATTTGCGTTATGGAAATGGTGATGAGTTAGGCCTGTGTGGGACAAAAGCTCATGGAATAATAATATATTGGTATTATTAAATAATTGGTATTATTAGCATTTCCCATAAATATGCACATATAAAAATCAGCTGATTGAAACCTACATTTCAAACATGTATATTTGTGAGAAATGACACTAGCTTTACATAAATTTGCTTCAGAACTAGCCTATGGCTAATGTGAAGTGAGGGATACTTGTAAAATGGCTTTCTTCCCTGAAGCTTCAAAGCCTCTTTAAATGGCTCCAATCAAGTGCTATAGTCTGGGTTTAAACCAGAAGACAGACGCTGCTTTCTATGGGTTTTAGTACAAACTTCAGACGTGCAGCCAAGGACAAGAGTGACTCTAGGAGGAGCAGGACATTTATCCCTCCAGGTGTTCATATATTGTTGTTTCTTTCCATCTTATCCTCTGGAAATAATCTCCTCTCCCTTTACGAGTTGACCCAGGGGGTGAAGTTTCCCTCATGTGTTAATATAATCTCTGAAGGAGTCAAATTCCCTTTCTTTCAGCTTTTATTAATTTGTTTCTCATAATTCTAGTGATGTGTTTAGATAGGGGAAAAAATAGAAGCGAAAAAAGAAAAAGAAATAATAATAAAAAGCAGAATGCCCCCCAGTGGCAAGCTGGTGGCATCCAGAGGTTGCAGATAATGGATTAGCTTTTACCTATTTCCATAGCAACAGCTTAGCTGCTCTTAAACACTTCTTTAAAAGCTTCTGATAAATGTATCCTGTGACCCTGAAAACTTTTCCATCTCCCTCCTGACTTCTTTCATCCTCAACCCCTCCTTTTCCCTTTGCCCCACAAAAACATCAATTATTACCCATAACCTTGTAGTACTTGTCTTGGTTTTCTGCAGACCTGCTTCCTTTAACGGCCTACGACGGATTTGGCAGTGGGAGATGAGAAGGCTTCTCTCGCCCTCCCTTCCTCTCCCCTCTTGCTTCTTTCCCCCACCTTCACTTCTTTCTCTTTCCCCTTATCTTTTTGTTCTCATCTCTCTCATTTCCACCTACCAAACTAAATATAAACGGAAGTCTTCATTTATATAAATCACTGGTTGCAACTGAATTGGTGATTCTCAAACCGAAGTATGAATTGAGTGCTTGCTTGGATGCACCATGAGCTGGGGTCTGTGATGGGGGACTGGGGTGTGTGGATGGGGTAATATCAAGAGTCTAGAAGATTGTCCTTGCCTGAACCACTCATACAGAGGTTCCGGTTGAAGTGACAGGCCACTCAACAATTAGACAATAATCAAGCAGGATCATGGGGACAAATTGACTAGGAATCTGAAGACAAGACTTTAGGTTCTGGCTACACCACTACTGTGTGACCTAGAACACACTACTGTGTGACTTAGAACACACTACTGTGTGACCTAGAACACACTACTGTGTGACTTAGAACATCGCTTATGGTTAGCTTTTTACTCATCATTAGCTGTATTCACCTTCCTTCATCTGTAAAAGGAAGAGTATACACTCCAAAAAGGTGTCATGAGGATTGAACTGGATGATTCCTATAAACATCTTTGTATCTCACAGAGGTCAATTTTAGGTAGGCCTCTCCTCACAGAAACTCCTTTATCTACTGGTGTGCCCAGCACATAGTAGGACTAAATAATACTGGTCTGTATATGTTTTCCCTTTGTTTCATTTGTTCTACCCAAGAGAAGGCACAACAACCACCAAAAAAATCAGAAGAGAAATGAGTGGAGATTTTAAACAATAAATTAATGCTAGTTATCTATAAATATATCCAAAAAGCCACAGTGTCACCTCTTCTGTGAAGCCTTTCTTGACTCCACAGGTACATATCACACCTGTGTATCATACCATGTGTGCTTTCCCCATTATCCTCTTACAAATACTGTAATGTGGGAATTGAACCTTATCTACAACATTTCTTAACTTGGTGCCTGGCATAGTGCTAGGATATAGGATGGCCCTCAGTTAGTGTTTGTTAAACGTAGACACAAGTTAAGGAGAGCCATGAATCAGGCACGGGTAACCAAAAAAAGGTTTTCTGGAAGTGTTGAATTTTGAATTGGATTTTTGATAAAGGATGTGGATTGAAATAGGCTTTGGAGGCCCTTCCCCTAACTGCTCAGCCTGCCAAAATACGTAATGGGCATCCCCCTTCCTCAGAGCAGGGGGCATGGCAGCCAGAGAAAACATCCTGTTCTTTAGAAAGAACTTTAGAAATAGTGAGTCTTTTCTCTTTATCTGCAGGGTTAATAAGGAAGAAAGAAGATCAAGAGCCCCCAAATCCTGATTTTGTTCAGCTTAGTTTATATAGATACCTGTTTAGCTTATTTCTGTGGGATACAATACTTCTATCTCTCCTTGACTGAGGGAAAGACATTGGAATCACTCACTATCAACTATGGCCTCTTGTGCAGAATGTAAATGGGTTTTTGGCTCCCGTGGATCTAATCTGGCACTTCCCCTGAATATTATATTTAATAAAAACAGCTGTGAAGATATTAAAAATGGTAAAAATAGTGTTATTTGTTCAATATTATTTAGTCTCCATTATTTTCACAGATACTCTGTCAATGGGGGTAGGATTAGGATTTTTTTTTTTTTAAATATTCCTTTCCATAAAGTCAATTTCACACAAAAAATAAGGAACTCAGCCTCAGCCTGGGAAATACTGAGGCCTAAGTCTGCACATATTTTGTGGGAAGGAGTCAGAAGTCTCCTCATGGGATTTCAAGTGGGTAAAATTCCAGGTTGAGGGTAGGTTAGAGGAAAAATAAAGTCCAATATGCTGAGGAGAGTCTGGGCCTGATGCAAATCATGCTTCTTCTTTCCTGCAATACTTTGTGTAGGTAAAGACAATGTCCCCCAGACTGTACTCCACGTCTCCTTCCCTTTTTAATTTTTCTTTATTTTTTATTTTTAGTGGAAACTATAATCAAAGAGAAACTGGTACTTAGTAATATAAGGACATGGAAAGAGACTTCACCATCCTCCTTTTTCCCAGGCAAACTCTTCAGCTAAGGCTCAGCATATGTGGAACTTCTAGTGAATTATGGAGCTCGAGGTGAACTTGGGCCTGGAAGAGTGGAGAGAGGGCACTGCTGGCTGAGACCCTCAGACCACTGAAGGCTGGACCTGGCAGTGCTGAGTGAGGGACCCCGCTTGTCCTCAGCACCCTGTGACAAGCTCCTGCTCTTCTCCTTTATGAGTGTGCCCATGGTTCTCAGGAGTGAGTTGGCTTCTGACTCCTTTGTTAACAACTTGCCGGAAACAGTTCTTTGGCTTCTACCTTGGGACTCATGCTATACTGGAGAGACTTTGGTTTGACTCCATGTTGAAGAGTAAATACTAGGCTCAAGCCAGGGTCTGCTGCCTTTGGGGTGAAGCAGGAACCAACAGAAGATTCTGTAGCTTTAGCCTAGAGTTTTTGCTCAAATTAAAGCCAGATAAACTTTGTAAACACAGTTTGATGACTGTGGAAGCAGTTGGACATGGAAAGAAGGAGAACAGGATTTGGCTGATATTTGTCAGCAGAGCTGGGAGAGGGCACTTTCATCCTCAAGTTTAAAAAACATAAATTTCAGGTCTCAGCATGTTCTCTTTCGCTCTAACATCTGCAGCCCCCAGGAAGCTACAGCAGGGCAGAACATCCCCACAAAGGTCACTTGCAGGCTCACTTTCCACAGGCAAGTTCTTCATAGCCCTGGGCACTGAGCAAAGATGGCATGGAGAAAAATGGCGGGAGAGGATAGAAGGAGGCAGCGGATGGTCGTTTCCAAATTAATATCTTTTCTCCTCTCGTTCTGCATTCAAAACCAAACACAGTGGATCCAATTCTGCTGCAGGCACTTTCATCTGTGAAGTCAGATCGACAGAGAGGCTGGAAAGGAGAGAATATGGGGGAATCCAGGGAAAATGTACAGGAATGCATTATTCATTCCACAGAATCAGATAATGAGATGTTCCAAATGAGTGAATCTTCTAGATAACTGCATCTTCCTTTCTCAATATTAAAACTTCCTTTACATTTTAGACTATATTTATGTATTTTGTTAAAAGTGTGCTATAAGCATCTCTGCCTTGAAATAGAATACCTTATTCTAATTTAACCATATCTTACTTATCATCATAGTTTAAACAGAAATTAATTATATTTCCCTGCCTTGCAGAGGTGCCACCCAGGCATGCCCTTCTGTGGCCCCATGTTTTTTTTATCTCTTTTTACTGGTGAATCTGCTGCGTTCTTCCCTGTGGGATGGCACTTGTCAGTGCATCAGTTTATAGCACTCTGTCCCCTTCTTCTAATCTTTTGTCCACAGTGACTTAGGAATAAATGGATGTCCCCAGGGAAAGACAAATAACCAAGCCTATTAAATCAGCAACTTTATTTTCTGTATGATTCTACATCTGCTATTCAGCTCAGATCAACAATTATTCTATGTCTGTTAAGTGAGGATGCTGTGTTTGGTACTGGGGATTATAAAAAGTGCCCTTGAGTGGTTACCATCCATTAGAGGAGGCAAGCGGATGCCTCCCGTTTTCCAGGGATATCAAATAGGTAAGGACCTTAAGTCGAATTCATTGTGTGAAGTGCATCAGTAGAAGAAAGCACAGGGTAGAGAAATAGAATAGAGTGTTTAATTCATTTTGGTTGAGAGGGTCCAGGAAGGTATTAGAAAGGAAGTGATACCTTAAAAAAAGGTTTTATTGGATGAGTAGAAGTTCTGTATGTGGAAAAAAATAGAGAAATATGTTCTAGACAATGGGAACAAGAGCCATGTTCATAAATTTGAGAACATGAAAGTCTATCTCTGAATCTCTCAGAGAATTAATAACATGGTTTGAAAAATAGCACTGTTTATTCTATTCACGGTGCTTTTTTTTAACTCTGTTTTCTGAAAAAAAAAATACATCAAGTGAGTGAAGTTGCTATTTAGTACCAACTTACAGATAAATATGGGGTATATTGGAGAACAAGAGAGGGATCTAGTCCATAAAGGAGGGACATGTCCATTTCCTCCTAAATTGGCAAAATCTCTCATATGAATGGGGAATGGTCTCATGTAGTATGTTACCAACCAATTTTAACAAGGGTCTATTGTGGGTTTCCCGTCTGGGGATCCCAAAATGCAGTCCCCAGAATGGCAACATCTGCATCACCTGGCACCTGCTAGAAATAGAAATTTTCTGTCCCCACCGGACACCTGCTGAATTAGACATTGGGGAAGTGACCCTGCCATCTGTTTTCCCCAAGCCGTCCAGGTGACTCGGATGTACCACTGTTCAGAGAATACAGAGAAGCGGGACCAGATCATAAGGGAAACCCCAAAAATCAAGATCTGAATTAGGAAAGTACTGACAAAGCCCCCACATTCCCCCGCATCCTCTTTTGTGATTGCAGAGCACACGGATTGGCAGACCAGCTGCAGCTTCTTAGGCAGGGCCCGCAGTCCTCTTGGTTTTGAAGGTCCAGAAGCTTTATTTTATGGTACATAAGAAAGAGCCTCTCAGGAAGGCTCATAGGATCTTCCAAAAACAGGGAAACTTAAATGCCACTTTATCGATTTGCAAATGAGCCAAACCTGCTGAACAGGCTAGCCCCAAGAAATCTCTCTATTAGTCCATTTCCTTCCCAGAAGAAGGCTAAATGGGAAACTGAAATTAAATTAGAAGGCGGCAGAATCAGGCAGAGGGGACACAATTGTTCTGTTCAAATATCTTATGGCATCTGGTCATTCTGCATGATCCACCTGATTCATAGAAATTATTTCTGACACAGAAACCACGTAGGTGGATTCTACCAGTCAGGGCTCTCCCTTCCCTTGGGCAGCAGTGGATGAAAACTGCCACTGTCCTCTCACTTCTTTTCTGTGCTTCCCAATTTAGAGATGCTAATATCATAGATTATGTTGGGTTCAGGTCTCAGGCAGCCACAGGAGCTCTAGTGTGTATGTAAGCTGAGTTTGTAGTCATATCATCGGACCCACTGCATATGGCATTCATTAGTCAAGTTCACAAGGAGGGAGAAGTGACTGTCCCTCTGTATGTAATCTACATGTATTTAATACATCTGTATTCCAATTACACTAGCCATTATATGATGATAGAGGGCTGAAGAAGGAGAGAGAAAATGAAAGATAAAGAGAAAATTGATGCGGCTGGAGATGTATTCTTGGAAAACAGATAAGAGATAAAATCTCGCTTAAGAACTTCAGCTTTTAATTTAATGGGATTCAAGCCTTAAAGTGATGTACTTCATTCTTGATACCTCTTGATTTTTTTAATATTTTAAGAGAATTGGATAGAGAAGAGTCTCTTTCTTGCCTAGCTCCACTGTGTTGCCATTGTGTAAATGTTGTCACTTGATACAGTGTTATTAATACTACTTTGTTGCCTTCTCCAGCTTTTACGTGCTGCTTAATTCAGGGGAAATATGAACAGATGAATGGAAATGCCTTGGGGGCAGGGGGCCAGTGAAACCACTGCCTTAATCATGCTCTGCCAGAGCCATTCTCCCATAATTTCCACTCTTCTTTATTTTTGAGGCAGGGGTGTGTGTGTGTGTGTGTGTGTGTGTGTGTGTGTGTGTGTGTGTGTGTGTGTGTTGAAGGGAGCAGGAATCCTGTACCTGATTCTAAGCAGGGATGAATTCTTGAAAATATCCACTTTTATTTTTCCCTACTACCTTTTAAGCCTACCCTCTTCCTCTTCCAATCTTTTATTCCACTTATTTCATGGACCCTTGTCCCCCTTTGAAATCCCCTATAGCCCACTCTGGCCAGCTTGACAGGTTAGTAAGCCCTGGTCAAAGTTAGAGGCAGAATGCAGGATAAATGTTCAGAGTCCACTGTGCACATATGCAGTCTATTTATAAGCCCGAGTCTCTGCTCTGAATCCCCGAAATGCTCTGTATTTCTGCTTCTGGCACTTTCAGCAGTAATGTCTCCAACTGTAATGAGTTTTTATCACTTTGAGAAGTACCACAGCAGGTTCCAGGTCTAAGCTCTCATTTCTACACCCGTAGGAGAAATGAAATCCATTGGAAATTAATCATCCATCGTTTGAGGGCTACTTTGGGTCCCCTCCTCCTTCCATCAATACATATTGCTCAATACCATCTCCAGTGAGAGACGGTCCTCCATATTCAGTGGATAAACATGGAGCTGCCTTAGGACTGATAGCACTGCCAGAAAACTTTCTTCAGGGGCTTTTAACTTCCCCACTTCAAATAAGTCAGGAGATATCTAATTTAAGGATTAAAATAAGCACCTGCCAAAAAAGTGGATGGTGTGTTATTATACTGACCTTTTTCCTAAGATGATAAATCTGATGAAGGCCTTGTCATTACACTTGAAGGAGATTTTTATATTCTCTCGAAGTAACAGGCTGTGGTCCTCTCTACTGGATTGGAGACCTAGCTGATCACTTTGCCAGGTTCCCTGCCTCAGCTGTTTCTAAGAATCTCTGTTCATAGCCCTCCCCTCTGCCTATCATCTTAACATTCCTAAAGCCAAGGCATAGGATTGCTCCAGTCCCTTTGCATAAGATGCTTACTGACGACTTACTGTTTGACTCATCACACCCACTTTGCCTTGTCTGATAGACAGATGAATAATTAGGGACACAATAAATGCTTATGTGTCAAAATCAATTTTGCCACTAGCACCCCATCAATTTCTGCCCTTAGTTATGGCATCGCCCCTAGATAAATTATAATATTTCTTCTCTTTTATTTTCCAAAGAGGAAAAAAATTTTTATCAATTTTAGCTCAAATAAAATGAGGGCCCTGCTGCCTCACTTAAGTACGTGCCAGTTGTGATTTCTAACCCCCCATCTTACTATGTCACATAAGCACCTGACATTTACTCTGGTGATGTACATATATTTAAAGTGGACTTGGCTCTTTCCATACTTTGGCTATTGTGTCCATCGACAGATGAATGGATAAAGAAGATGTGGTGGTATATATATACAATGGAATATTATGCAGCTATCAAAAGGAATGAAATCTTGCCATTTGCAACGACGTGGATGGAACTGGAGGGTGTTATGCTGAGTGAAATAAGTCAAACAGAGGAAGACATGTATCATATGATCTCACTGATATGAGGAATTCTTAGTCTCAGGAAACAAACTGAGGGTTGCTGGAGTGGTGGGGGGTGGGAGGGCTGGGGTGACTGGGTGATAGACCTTGGGGAGGGTATGTGCTATGGTGAGTGCTGTGAATTGTGTAAGACTGTTGAATCACAGACGTGTACTTCTGAAAGAAATAATACATTGTATGTTAAAAAAGAAAAAAGATAGTAGGAAGGGAAAAATGAAGGGGGGGAAATTCGAGGGGGAGACGAACCAGGAGAGATTATGGACTCTGAGAAACAAACTGGGAGTTCTAGAGGGGAGGGGGTGGGGGGATGGGTTAGCCTGGTGATGGGTATTAAAGCGGGCACGTACTGCATGGAGCACTGGGTGTTATACACAAACAACAAATCACGGAACACTACATCAAAAACTAATGATGTAATGTATGGTGATTAACATAACAAAATTTTAAAAATGTTAAAAAAATCCATAAAAATATAAAGTGGCCTTTATGTTTTGTGCCCAAGTTTATAAGAAATGCCAGTCCACAGATATGTTTTTTTGCAGAGACTAGTTATTATCCAGACTAATTATTATCCTCTTAAGAAGTGCCTCGTCCTGTCATCTCTCCTGCACTGTGGCAGTGGAAGGTAGGACTGCCTGGCCACTCCTTTGCCCAACGCTGACATAAACCAGTGCAGGCAGGACAGAGCACCTGCAGAAATTTGGGAATGAGTAGAAGCTGAGACCAGTATTGTCAGAAACATGGCCCGCACCATTCTCACTTAATTTTGTACTGACTCGGGGGCGCCTGGGTGGCTCAGTCAGGTAAGCATCTACCTTTGACTTAGGTCATGATCCCAGGGTCCTGGGATAGAGCCCCTCCTCAGGCTCCATGCTCAGTGGGGAGCCTCCTTCTCTCTCTGCCCCTCCCCCCTGCTCGTGCTCTCTCTCTCTCTCTCTCTCTCTCAAATAAATAAATAAATAAATCTTTAAAAAAAATGTACTGACTCATTTAATCTTTACCACATTCCTGCCATTTGGGTACTAATTGTATGCCTATTTTATAGATTAAAAAAAAAATGTTGAGGCACAAATAGGTCAAAAAGCTCCCCAAGGTCACAGAACCAAGAAATGGTAGCACCAAGAAATAGACCAGGCCCTCTTTCTTCTGAAGCTAAGCTCTAACACTGTAAATTAACTCTAATTGACATACAGAGAAAGATGATTTATTAAAAAGGCCACTGACAAGCCCAACAAGCCTAGGCAAACAACCCAAGGAGAGAGTTCACAGAGAACATCTTACATATGTGAAATGATGAAATCAAAACCACACAGAAATAACATCTCTCATTTATCGTACTGGCAAAAATCCAAAAGTTTAGTAATACATGCTGCTGACAAGATGGTTGGGGAAACAGGTAGTCTCACAGATTGTTCCTGGATGTGAAAGATGGTAAAATCCCCATGGAAAGAAATCTATCAACAACCCTCAAAACTGCAGATGCATCTACACTTTAAACCAGTACCTTCTCTGGGTCTCTATCCCATACACACATTTTCCCATGTCTAAAACACACATGTACACACACACACACACACACACACAAATACAAGGTAGTTTGAGTGGCATTGTACTAGAGAAAGACTGAAGCAGAAATTCACACACATCTGTGAAGAGGCTGCTACTTAGATGAACTGAAATACATGTATACAAAGGAATACGGTGCAGCTTTACAAACATAGTAGGTATATTGTTATAAATATGGAGACAACAGTATATATACTCTGGTACTTTTTGTGTCAGAAAGGGTGATAATATAATGTTTCTTACTTGCTTGTTTTCTACAAGTAAACATTGGTTGGATAAACAAAATACAAATAAGTTATAGGAGTCCATAGGATAATGGGGTCCAGAGGGTAAAGGTGGGCATCAAAATTTCATGTATACTTTTTAAAATAGGATGGTGTTTCAATCATGTACTAACATTTCAAAAGATTACATTAAATAGTTTGAAAATGGGATGCTATGTAGCTCATACAATCCTGAGGAGCTGAGTATCTAATTAAAACATATCTCTTGTTTGCAAGGAAAGGGGAGAACATTTCTCTAGGCAAAAATAAATGTGCTCCGTCAAAACCCTCCCCATGTTAGCCAGATCTTCTGACACCAGGCTATGGAAACGAAGCTCAGTTACTGCTTGTGCTTCTTCCAAATAAATGAAACAGTGGGGAAGAAAAAGTATTTTTGTTTCCAAATCTCCCCACTTCACAGCTCTATAATCAAGTTCGAGTGTAGTGACATTACTGGATGTGTCCTGGAGCAAGAGGACTTGTGAATATAGTGTGTTATTAGGCTCCTGTGAAATTATAGAAGGTGATTGCTCCCTTCCCCCGACAATACATATGTGACCATTATCTGGAAGTGAAGTGCATAAAAATAGACAATGTTAATAAAAGGATTGAAAATATTATTAGAAGGTGCATCAAATTAAGCTGATTTAAAGGCTGCAAGAGTCTGGAATTTATAGCAAGTGTGCCATGGGCTCATTGGGATTGTAATTTGGAGAATCCCTATAAAACCTGGACTGGAGCCATCCCTCTCTACTCAAGGCAATTTTTCCTATAAGCTCCCTGAGTGCAGTGAAAATGTCCAGGCATGTGACTTTTTTCTCTCCTACCTGAGTGCTGGTATGTTGGCTACAATGTAGAACATCCTGACTTATATGAGCAAAAAGTGAGGACCCAGATTTTCCTTCTTCACAGAGCCCTGGAGGTTCAGGAAAAGACAGAAAAGAGGTTTTTCAGGGAAAGTGGCCTCCTTTTGAGGCTGAAAGTACTGAACTTGAAGCCACTATCATAAATATCAATGCCTTTTTACCTGGCATGCTGGTTGAAACTTACTAACCTGAAATATTTTCTGGACTAGTGAGACTGGAGCCTCGAATAACCTTTTAGTCAGCTGCCTTGATACTTAATGTGTTTTATTTATTTTTTTAAAGGAAATTTCTTTCTTTTTTTTTTTGAGATTTTATTTATTTGACAGAGAGAGACACAGCAAGAGAGGGAACACAAGCAGGGGGAGTGGGAGAGGGAGAAGCAGGCTTCCCACAGAGCAGGGAGCCCAATGCAGGGCTCGATCCCAGGACCTTGGGATCACGACCTGAGCCGAAGGCAGACGCCTAACGACTGAGCCACCCAGGCGCCCCATCGATACTTAATCTGTTTTAAACATTTTTGGCACAACTGCTTTCTGAAAAGGTCTTGCGCAATATATTCAGCCTCAGCTGTCTTCGATGTTATAGAATACTTGTTGCTGGGAATAATATTTTCCATAAGAAATACCTGCATCATTATGACATGTTAAACATTTAAAGATAGTTTCCGATGGGTTTTGTTTTTGAAGGGAACAAGAATGTAAATTCCTGGTGGGTGAGTAGTGAGCGCGGGAGATCTGACCCCCTCGGTAAATGGTGTGAATTATTCCATTGGAAGCATCCAATGACACTGCAGTCTGGAGTACTGGAAAGCCACACTTTTTTTTTTTCTAACATGCTTTAATTGCTTTTTGCTGGGGCCAGGGATATTTATGGGTTAGGAGATTGCCAAGTTATTTATTAGATGGAGTATCTAGGGATAGACTAATATAAATCACTTAGGCTGGTATTGAATATACCAGACACTCAGTAATTTAAAAAGCTTTAATAAAAATGCTAAAATATGAGACTTGTCTTTGGCTGTAATGAGACTCAGTTATCATGTTTTTATCAGCAATATTCAGTCATGGACCCCCTCCCCCTTTTCCTAGTATAAGAAAATGTGGATGCAATCATTATTTCCAGACTCTCCAGATTTGTTTGAAACTGAGAAAGGTTTTAAAATTTTGAGAAAAGACTTGGATGAGAATTATATTGAGGGCCTCATGGCTGATTTCCTCATATTAGGAAATCTAGCATGTTCTTTCATATTAGAAATCTTGTCTTTTGTGGATCTAGCATGTTGGAGGATAAGAAAAAAGGGGTATATGCTGTTCACATGGCCTATAGAAACCTTCCATGGTGTATCTTCTATGTATGCAGATCACATCAGTGTGAATGCTGTAGCCAATCCCTGTTTTGCAAAGCACAGAGTCAAAACTCCTCAAATTTAGAACCAGTGGAATCCCTAAGAACCAAGACTATAGCTTTTATTTTCTTTAGTGGGAAGACTGAATTATAGGTATATGTCATTCTATGATTTTAAAAGTGTACTTTCTTCCATATTCTTCTTTTTTTAAGTTTTTAAGTCCAGTTATCATACAGTGCTATATTAGTTTTAGGTGTACGTTATAGTGACTCAGCCTTTCCATACATCACTAGGTGCTCATTACGCCAAGTGCCCTCCTTCATCCCCATCACCTATTTCCCCCATCCCCCACCCCTCTCCCCTCTAGTAACCATCAGTTGGTTCTCTATAGTTAAGAGTCTGTTTCTTGATTTCTCTCTCTCTCCCTCCCTCCCTCCCTCTTCTCTCTGTTTTCCTTTGCTCATTTGTTTTGTTTCTTAAATTCCGTATGCATGAAATCATACGGTGCCTGTCTTAAAGTGTACTTATATTTATGATCTCATTTATTCGTAACTAGAAACGTTTTAGGAAACTTTTATCATCCTCATGTGATGAATGACTGAAATGGTAGGTCATGGAGAGTAAGGGAATTGCCATTTTCATAAAACTATGGAATGGAAGAGAGAGACCTGAATTCTCCCTGCCCTCTTCCTTCCAAACCCATCCAGCTCTGGACGAGATTATGGGCCCATTTCTTCATGATTTCCCAAGTGCCATCCTTCTTCCATGATGAAGAGTTTGTGTGTCTAATTCCAGGGAATTCCTTTCTTCAATTCTATCTCAGACCTGCTAGGTGCATGATGACTGCATCTTGAGTGTAGGAGTGAGGTGTAGTGACCTAGCTTTGCAGCACAGAGCAGGTAGAGAAGACAAGAGAAGAAGGAACATCCATTTGGCCGGTGGGGCAATTACTGGGGAAAATGTGAGACTGATTCCTGATGGACTACCCAAGAGTGATACCATGTCCGAAGGGACAGCCAGCTCAGTTGAGATGCCACCCATGCTCTGAGGTTGCTATTTGGTTGAACACAGCATAGCAGAAACATGCAGCCCAGCCTTGTCATCAGAAAGCTCTGTGGTGGGGTGTGGATGGCACAGAGCAGGACAGGAGCCAGCTGGCGCCAGTCTTTAATATGGAGCAAGTCAGGAAGGCTTGGAGAGGGGGTGGTGAACACGCCCCAAGGCAGATACAGCCTTCCCAAGTGGTGCTCCAGATCTGGATGGAGCCTGGGTATTAGGTAGGGTTACAGGACACACTCTGAAGAAGGGCATGAAGGAAGCCCATTTCCCCTCACCCCTCCCTGCTCAAAATAAGACATTTCAGATTTGGGACAGGGAAAAAGTTGTACACACAAAGGTAATATCAGAAAGTACCTGCTGACAGGAGAAATCAGGAGGGACAGGGGTTGATGGCAGGTTTGGGGGTGGGGTCATGAAATTCTGAGTGTGGATATATTTGGCCTAATTCTCAGCCCAGCCATCCCCCTAGCCCTTCCTGCCCCATCCAAGAAGCAAGCATTTAAATACAGCAGGACTGAGGCTGTAGACTAGGGGCCTCCGGGACTCTGCTGAAACCCTGGGGCAAATCCCAGGTGATCTTGTTCCCTTTCAAACTTCTTTCTGTGGCAATATCCTATGATACAGGAGAAATAAATAAGGGGTCCAGGAACTTGAGGCAGAAAATGAGAAGAGGCTGTGGTCAAGAAGATGCTGGAACATTACCTGCATTACCTCATTTGGTTTTACCACCTACTCAGTGAGGCAAGTGTTGTTGGTAATATCTGAACTTTCAGATAATCCAAGTGAGGACCACTTCTCCAAACCCTACAAGAATTCTCCAGGGGTGCTTGGGTGGCTCAGTTAGCTAAGCATCTGCCTTCAGCTCAGGTCATGATCTCAGGGTCCTGGGATCGAGCCCCACATCAGGCTCTCTGCTCAGTAGGGAATCTGCTCCTCCCTCTCCCTCTACCTCTGTGCTCTCCCCCCCATCTCAAATAAATAAATAAAATCTTAAAAAAAAAGAGTTCTCCATTACCTGCCACACTGTGTCCACCCCTAAAAAAGTCCCAGGCACTAGGGTGTACAGATCAAGTCTCTTGGAGTCAGGCATGCTTGGATGACATCGTGTGTGCTTTTGCATGTGGGCTGAGACCTTGCGTTCTGGAGTCATTCAGAACAGGATATCTCAGCTTTTCTTTTTTCTGGCTGTGTGACATTAAGTAACTTATTTATCTCTCACTCTGCCTCTGTTTCCTTGTCCTTAAAATGTGAAATAGTAATCCGGCCTCATAGGGTTTTCACAAGGATAAAATAAGTGGTGTGCGACAAATTCTTTGTATGGTACCTCTGGACACTTATGAAGTTCTCAAAAAATGAGAGTTTCTGACAAAAAAAAATAAATAATTCTAGAGGTAGAATTAAAGAGCCCATGGTATTGACATTTACCATGTGCCAGGCACTATGAGAAAATCCTTTTCTACTCATTTGCCCTTTATTCCTCACTGGGACCCATGAGTTACCTATGATCAGTACCCTGCTTTGCCGTTTGGAAATTGGAGGTTAGGAACATTTAGACATTTGTTCAAGGTCAGCCATGAATGAACAAGACGGGGAGCCAAGGTTGCATTAATAAAAGAAATTATGACAAGTTAAAGAGGGCAAGTAGAGAAGGGGAGAGGTCTGAAACCAGTGCTTACGGGTCCCCAGTTCCAAGGGGTCCTGGTATGGGAGACACCTGGGTTAAAAGAGATTATGGGACTTCTCTCCACCTCCCACCAAATACTTGACAGAATTGGGGCTAGACCCAAAGGGTTTCGTTAGCTGCAAAATAAGGAGGTTGTACTAGATTATCCCTAAGGTCTCTTTTTGACTTGAAAATTATATGATGTAAATTAAACCCTATGATTCTAGGGGTGTGTGTGTGTGTGTGTGGCGAGAAATCTCAGGGAGAGGGAGCAAGTCAGGAGAGCAAGGAACAAAGGGAGCCTCCCAGAGGGAGGGCATCTCCATGCCCTAGAAAGAGCAGGACCAGATGAGAAAGACTCTTTGACTGCATGTAATTTCTCTGATCATGGTCAGTTGCTTGAATTGTGCAAATTAAAAATAGGAGCCGTGTGCCTAAGTCTATAAATAATTTCCGTAAGCGACACTGTGGAGACAATCCTTACAAACGAGCTCAGCAAAGCTTGTGTGGTTTGTGATGCCGCTGGGTCCCTGGTGTGTGTTTATGTTTCTGTAATTCATAATCATTTCTTCTCATTCCCCACCATTCCTCTCATCACAATAGAATGAAGAAGAGAAAAGCAATCAGAGTACAGCGGGTCTAATCTTATCCAGCATAATATAAAACCGTATCACACCAGGACATGTGGGGAGGCCAAGTTCACACTCTGAGTCTATAAAACCGAACAACATGGATCTGGCCCTGCCTCCCAAGCATTAGCATGTGACCTCATACAAGTAGGACTCTCTGGCTGCCCGCACTGGATCCTGAGAGGTTGTGTTATCTGGAAAATCTCTTGCACTCCCAGTTAAATTCAGCACACATTGATTGAGCACCTATTAGATACCAGGCACCGAGCAGCCCTAGGGAGACTGAGATGAACAAATAGCAGTCCTGGATCACACAGATCCCCCAGCCCACTGAGCAAGACAGACATAGCAAACAATAGGCACTATGAGAAGTGCTTTGAACTGAACATGTATGTTGTCAACCCCGAGCTTTGCTCATCTTACCTCTTAAGGGGCTCTCCCATCTGTCCCTCTCTGCCCCTCCCTCCTGCTGGCACACTTGTCCAAGCTGCCACCTCCTCACTACTGAACAACATTCTAGCTAGTTCTCCTGTCCCTACTTTGCTCTGCTCCTTCCATTCTCCACACTGCAGCCAGGAGCAACTTATTTGCAATGCAAATCTGTCCAACCTCCAACACTCATCATCATCATCATCATCATCATCATCTTTAGACATTTTAATGCCCTCTGCCATTTCTCCTATAAAAAGGGCCCAAACCTTAGTGTTTTATCCAATAGGCTTAGGGTCTGACCTTACCTGTCCACTCTCCATTTGTGTGATTTTATTCTTTTGACTTCAGCCACAGGTACTCAAGTGAACCATACTCTCTGCCTCTGCAGAGCCTGTAAATATATTGGGCCCTCTGCCCAACTCTGCCCAGAACAAACACTTCACACAAACTCCCTGACCAGGACAGACCCCCTATTATGGGCTGTCATAGCGCCTTACACCACCATGTCATAGCACACCCACACATTGATTCCTGTGATTATTTATCAGTGTCAGTGTTCTCCTCTGGACACTAGTCTTCATAATTCACACGAGAGAAAGACCTTTCTGTCTGCTTTTCTCCCCAAAGATAATGCCCAGGATACAGTAGGCACTAAATAAATGCTTTAGAATGAATGCATTACATTATTATGCACAGGTAGCCCCGGAGGGCACAGCCTTATATCTGTTTCTGGAATGGGGAGACTTAATGGAGAGGGGATTGTATCTCAGTATCAGTTTTCAAGTATGAGTAGGGCTCATGCAGGCAGATGAGTGGGGAGAGGCACAGGGGCAGAAGGTACAGCATATGCACAAATTTGGAACTATGCATGAACAGGAATGTTTCGAACATTGCCAAACAGGCTGACGTGGGTAAGGTAGTATTCTTGTTTTGAAAAGAAAGGAAAGGGGAAACAGTGGGCAGGTAATGAGAGACAGAGAGGTTAGTGGGTGCAGGTTGAGCATCACGCAATGAAATAGAAATACATGAAAAAGATATTTTCTGAGAACCTACACATAGGGGGTTGGCTTCTCTCCTCATAGCACAGCTCTGGTTCTCCTTCTTCAAAGCTGATAGGCTGTGCTTTGTTTTTACTTATTTATTTATTTATTTATTTATTTATTTATTTATTTATTTATTAAGATTTTATTTATTTATTTGAGAGAGAGAGAGAATGAGAGATAGAGAGCATGAGAGGGAAGAGGGTCAGAGGGAGACGCAGACTCCCCGCTGAGCAAGGAGCCCGATGTGGGACTCGATCCCAGGACTCCAGGATCATGACCTGAGCTGAAGGCAGTTGCCCAACCAACTGAGCCACCCAGGCACCCCTGTGCTTTGTTTTTAATAACATCTATACAGCGTTATAATTCCTTTACCAAGATGATCGTCGGTAAATGCACAAGGTTGTTCAACGATCAGCACTCTCCAATTCTAGAACATCTTCATCAGTCCAAAAAAAATCCTGTGCCCATTAGCAGTCACTCCCTATCTGCCCCTCTCCCCAGCCCCCGGCAACTTCCATAAGTATATTTTCTGTCTCGATGGATTTGCCTATTCTGGACATTTCATGTAGATAGAAATCATACAATATGTGGCCTTTTGTGTCTGGCTTCTTCCACTTAACATGTTTTCAATGTTCACCCGTGTTGTAGCATGCATCAGTACTTCATTCCTTTTAATGCATGAATAATGTTCCATTGTATGGATATACTACATTTTCAGTTATTGATGAACATTTGCATTTTTCCCATTTTTTGTCTATTATGAATAATGCTGTTATGTATATTTGTGCACAAGTTGTTGTGTGGATATGTATTTTCATTCCTCTTGGATACATACCTAGGAGTGGAGGACATGGTAACACTATCCTTAACCCACTGAGGAACTGCCTGACTGTTTTCTTTTTTTCCATTTTTTATTGTTATGTTAATCGCCATACATTACATCATTAGTTTTTGATGTAGTGTTCCCTGATTCATTGTTTGTGCATAACACCCAGTGCTCCACGCAGAATGTACCCTCTTTAATACCCATCACCAGGCCAACCCATCCCCCCACCGCCCTCCCCTCTGGAATCCTCAGTTTCTTTTTCAGAGTCCATCATCTCTCATGGTTCGTCTCCCCCTCTGACTTACTCCATTTCATTCTTCCCCTCCTGCTATCTTCTTCCTTTTTTTTCTTAACATATATTGCATTATTTGTTTCAGAAGTACAGATCTGTGATTCAACAGTCTTGCACAATTCACAGCGCTCACCATAGCACACACCCTCCCCAATGTCTATCACCCAGCCACCCCGTCCCTCCCACCCCCCACCACTCCAGAAACACTCAGTTTGTTTCCTGAGATTAAGAATTCCTCATATCAGTGAGGTCATATGATACATGTCTTTCTTTGATTGACTTATTTCACTCAGCATAACACCCTCCAGTTCCATCCACGTCGTTGCAAATGGCAAGATCTCATTCCTTTTGATGGCTGCATAATATTCCATTGTGTATCTATACCACCTCTTCTTTATCCATTCATCTGTCGATGGGCATCTTGGCTCTTTCCACAGTTTGGCTATTGTGGACATTGCTGCTATAAACATTGGGGTGCACGTACCCCTTCGGATCCCTACATTTCTATCTTTGGGGTAAATACCCAGTAGTGCAATTGCTGGATCATATAGTAGCTCTATTTTCAACTGTTTGAGGAACCTCCAAACTGTTTTCCAGAGGGGTTGCACCAGCTTGCCTTCCCACCAACAGTGTAGGAGTGTTCCCCTTTCTCTGCATCCACGCCAACATCTGTTGTTTCCTGACTTGTTAATTTTAGCCATTCTGACGGGTGTGAGGTGGTATCTCACTGAGGTTTTGATTTGGATTTCCCCGATGCTGAGCGATGTTGAGCACTTTTTCGTGTGTCTGTTGGCCATTTGGATGTCTTCTTTGGAAAAATGTCTGTTCATGTCTTCTGCCCATTTCTTGATTGGATTATTTGTTCTTTAGGTGTTGAGTTTGATAAGTTCTTTATAGGTTTTGGATACTAGCCCTTTATCTGATATGTCATTTGCAAATATTTTCTCCCATTCTGTTAGTTGTCTTTCAGTTTTGTGGACTGTTTCTTTTGCTGTGCAAAAGCTTTTTATCTTGATGAAATCCCAATACTTCATTTTTGCCCTTGCTTCCCTTGCCTTTGGCGAAGTTTCTAGGAAGAAGTTGCTGCGGCTGAGGTCGAAAAGGTTGTGACCTGTGTTCTCCTTTAGGATTTTGATGGATCCTGTCTCACGTTTAGGTCTTTCAACCATTTGGAGTCTATTTTTGTGTGTGGTGTAAGGAAATGGTCCAGTTTCATTCTTCTGCATGCGGCTGTCCAATTTTCCCAACACCATTTGTTGAAGAGACTGTCTTTTTGCCATTGTACATTCTTTCCTGCTTTGTCAAAGATGAGTTGACCATAGAGTTGAGCGTCCATTTCTGGGCTCTCGATTCTGTTCCACTGATCTATGTGTCTGTTTTTGTGCCCGTACCATACTGTCTTGTTGATGACAGCTTTGTAATAGAGCTGGAAGTCTGGAATTGTGATGCCACCAGCTTTGCTTTTCTTTTTCAATATTCCTCTGGCTATTCGGGGTCCCTTCTGCTTCCATACAAATTTTAGGATAATTTGTTCCATTTCTTTGAAAAAAGTGGATGCTAATTTGATGGGGATTGCATTGAATGTGTAGATTGCCCTAGGTAGCATTGACATCTTCACAATGTTTGTTCTTCCAATCCATGAACATGGAACGTTTTTCCATTTCCTTGTGTCTTCTTCAATTTCTTTCATGAGTATTTTATAGTTTTCTGATTACAGATCCTTTGTCTCTTTGGTTAAATTTATTCTTAGGTATCTTATGGTTTTGGGTGCAGTTGTAAATGGGATAGACTCCTTGATTTGTCTCTCTTCTGTCTTGTTGTTGGTGTGTAGGAATGCCACTGATTTCTGTGCATTGATTTTATATCCTGCTACTTTACTGAATTCCTGTATGAGTTCTAGCAGTTTTGGGGTGGAGTCTTTTGGGTTTTCCACATACAGTATCCTATCATCTGCAAAGACTGAGAGTTTGACTTCCTCTTTGCCAGTTTGGATGCCTTTGATTTCTTTTTGTTGTCTGATTGCTGTGGCTAGGACTTCTAATACTATGTTGAATAGCATTGGTGATAGTGGACATCCCTGCCGCGTTCCTTACCTTAGGGGAAAAGATCTCAGCTTTTCCCCATTGAGAATGATATTCGCTGTAGGTTTTTCATAGAGGGCTTTTATGATATTGAGGTATGTACCCTCTATCCTTATATTCTGAAGCGTTTTGATCAAGAAAGGATGCTGTACTTTGTCAAATGCTTTTTCTGCATCTATTGAGAGGATCATATGATTCTTGTTCTTTCCTTTGTTAATATATTGTATCACATTGATTGATTTGTGGATGTTGAACCAACCTTGCAGCCCAGGGATAAATCCCACTTGGTCATGGTGAATAATCCTTTTATTTTTTTTTTCATTGTCTTTTTTTTTTTTTTTTTTGGTGAATAATCCTTTTAATGTACTGTTGGATCCTATTGGTTAGTATTTTGGTGAGAATTTTTGCATCCATGTTCATCAAGGATATTGGTCTGTAATTCTCCTTTTTGATGGGGTCTTTGTCTGGTTTTGGGATCAAGGTAATGGTGGCCTCATAAAATGAGTTTGGAAGTTTTCCTTCCATTTCTATTTTTTGGAACAGTTTCAGGAGAATAGGTATTAATTCTTCTTGAAATGTCTGATAGAATTCCCCTGGGAAGCCATCTGGTCCTGGGCTTTTGTTTGTTGGGAGATTTTTGATGACTGCTTCAATTTCCTTAGTGGTTATAGGTCTGTTCAAGTTTTCTCTTTCTTCCTGGTTCAATTTTGGTACTTGATACATTTCTAGGAATGCATCCATTTCTTCCAGGTTATCTAATTTGCTGGCATAGAGTTGCTCATAATATGTTCTTGTAATTGTTTGTATTTCTTTGGTGTTGGTTGTGATCTCTCCTGTTTCATTCATGATTTTGTTGATTTGGGTCCTTTCTCTTTTCTTTTTCATAAGTCTGGCCAGGGGTTTATCAATCTCGTTAATTCTTTCAAAGAACCAGCTCCTAGTTTCGTTGATCTGTTCTACTGTTCTTTTGGTTTCTATTTCATTGTTTTCTGCTTTGATCTTTATTATTTCTCTTCTTCTGCTGGGTTTAGGCTTTATTTGCTGTTTTTTCTCTAGCTCCTTTAGGTATAGGGTTAGGTTGTGTATTTGAGACCTTTCTTGTTTCTTGAGAAAGGCTTGTATTGCTATATACTTTCCTCTTAGGACCGCCTTTGCTGTATCCCAAAGATTTTGAACAGTTGTGTTTTCATTTTCATTGGTTTCCATGAATTTTTTTAATTCTTCTTTAATTTCCTGGTTGACCCATTCATTCTTTAGTAGGATGCTCTTTAGCTTCCATGTATTTGAGTTCTTTCCGACTTTCCTCTTGTGATTGAGTTCTATTTTCAAAGCATTGTGGTCTGAAAAAATGCAGGGAATAATCCCAATCTTTTGGTACCGGTTGAGACCTGATTTGTGACCTAGGATGTGATCAATTCTGGAGAATGTTCCATGGGCACTAGAGAAGAATGTGTATTCTGTTGCTTTGGGATGGGATGTTCTGAATATGTCTTTGAAGTCCATTTGGTCCAATGTTTCATTTAAAGTCTTTATTTTTTGATTTTGTTGATTTTTTGCTTAGATGATCTGTCCATTTCAGTCAGGGGGTGTTAAAATCCCCCACTATTATTGTATTGTTGTCAATGTGTTTCTTTGCTTTTGTTATTAATTGCCTTATATAATTGGCTGCTCCCATGTTAGGGGCATAGATATTTACAATTGCTAGATCTGCTTGTTGGATAGACCCTTTAAGTAGGATATAGTTTCCTTCTTCATCTCTTATTACAGTCTTTGTTTTAAAATCTAATTTGTCTGATATAAGGATTGCCACCCCAGCTTTCTTTTGGTGTCCATTAGCATGGTAAATGGTTTTCCACCCCCTCACTTTCTATGTGAGGGTGTCTTTGGGTCTAAAATGAGTCTCTTGCAGACAGCATATTGATGGGTCTTGTTTTTTAATCCAATCTGATAGCCTGTGTCTTTTGATTGGGGCATTTAGCCCATTTACATTCAGAGTAACTATTGAAAGATATGAATTTAGTGCCATTGTATTGCCTGTAAGGTGACTCTGACTGTATATTGTCTGTGTTCCTTTCTGATCTATACTGCTTAGGCTCTCTCTTTGCTTAGAGGACCCCTTTCAATATTTCTTGGAGGGCTGGTTTCATGTTTGCAAATTCCTTTAGTTTTTGTTTGTCCTGGAAGCTTCTTATCTCTCCTTCTATTTTCATTGAGAGCCTAGCTGAATATAGTATTCTTGGCTGGATATTTTTCTCGTTTAGTGCTCTGAAGATATCATGCCCGTCCTTTCTGGCCTGCCAGGTCTCTGTGGATAGGTCTGTTGCCAATCTAATGTTTCTACCATTGTAGGTTACATATCTCTTCTCCTGAGCTGCTTTCAGCATTTTCTTTGTCTCCGAGACTCGTAAATTTTACTATTAGATGTCGGGGTGTTGACCTATTTTTATTGATTTTGAGAGGGGTTCTCTGTGCCTCCTGGATTTTGATGCCTGTTTCCTTCCCCACATGAGGGAAGTTCTCTGCTATAATTTGCTCCAATATACCTTCTGCCCCTCTCTCTCTTTCTTCTTCTTCTGGGATTCCAATTATTCTAATGTTGTTTCGTCTTATCGTATCGCTTATCTCTCGAATTCTGCCCTCGTGATCCTGTAGTTGTTTATCTTTTTTCAGCCTCTTTATTTTCCATCATTGTGTCTTCTATATCGCTGATTCTCTCTTCTGCCTCATTTATCCTAGCAGTTAGTGCCCCCATTTTTTATTGCACCTCGTAAGTAGCCTTTTTGATTTTGACTTGGTTAGATTTTAGTTCTTTTATTTCTCCAGAAAGGGTGTCTCTAATAACTTCCACGCTTTTTTAAGCCCAGCTAGTATCTTTAAAGTCATGATTCTGAACTCTAGGTCTGAGATCATACTAATGTCCGTATTGAGTAGGTCCCTGGGAGACGGTACTACCTCTTGTTCTTTTTGCTGAGGTGATTTTTTTCGTCTTGTCATTTTGTCCAGAGGAGAATAGATGAATGAGATAACAAAATGCTAACAGGTTAACAATGTCGCCAGCAAATATACTGTATACAAATCAGAAAAGACCTGAAACCAGGGGAAAAGAAGGGAAAGAAAGACAAAAGAAAGAGGAATAAAAAGAAAAAGATAAAAACAAACAAAAACAGAACAAAACAAAAAAAAAACAGAATATGATCAAATATGATCAGACTAGTGTATAGATCAGTGCCACACACTAGATTTGGGGCGTATTTTGGTCTGTTAGAAGAAAGTGCCTCCTAAAATTTTAAAGGAAGAAAGACATATATGTACAAAATAAGGGTTGATACAATGAAGGGATGGAAGATGACTGTAAAGATGAAAATTATAAAAGATTTTATAAAAGGAATTGATAAGATAAGAAGTTGTTTGAAAAAAGAAAGAAGAAGATTAAAAAACAAAGAAGAAAAGAAAAAAAGAAAAGGGAGAGAATGTGATCAGGCAGGAGACTAGAACAAAGCCATACACCAGTGATTTAGGGTATATTTTGTTATGTTAGAAGAAACTGTATCTCAAGATTTTAAAGAGAGAACAACATATATATATGCCAAAAATAAGGGTAACTACTATGAAGGGATAAAATATGACTCTAAAAATGAAAAATAAAAAATGTTTTTTTAAAAAAAGGGATTGATAAGATGTTGGTTGAAAAAGGGAAAAAGAAAAATTCAAAAAAAGAAAAAAACAGTTAAAAAAATCAACTTTGAAAAACTAACGAATCATGGTTAAAAAGCCATGAATTCTATGTGCAGTATTCCCCTATTGCTGGAGTTCTCCTGTTCTCCTTGATCAGTAAACTTGGTCTTGGCTTGCTGGCTGTACGTGCTGATCTTCTGGGGGAGGGGCCTGTTGCCATGGTTCCCAAATGTTTTTGCTGGAGGCGGAATTGCCCCACCCTTCCCGGCCGGGCTAAGCAATCTGCTCGGGTTTGGTCTCTAGTGCTTTTTCTCCTCCAAGCTCTTGGTACAGCTTTGGAGGACCAGAGTGAAAATGGTGGCCTCCCAATCTCCGCCCGGAGGAGCTGAGAACTCAGGGCTCCACTCCTCAGTGCGCCCCCAGAGAAAAGCAGTCACTCCCGTGTCCCCGGTCTCCGGCCGCACTCCGTGCTCACCCGGCCTGCAACCGAGCGTTTCTATCTCTGGCACCCGACCCCATGTGGAGTATCCAAACCCAGCAGATCCCTGCGGTGCGCTCCTGCACCGCTCCTCCCCGGGGAGGAAGGGGAGTATCCCTGGCTCTGCTGCTTATTGGGTCCCTGCTGGAGGAGCAGTGGCCCGACTGGGCCGCGGATCACAGTTTATGGCAACCCCGAGCCGAGAGCCCGCGCCTCGGCTCCGTCTCTGCACCCGGCTTCCCTGCTCTGATACCTGGGAGCTCTGCCGCACTCAGGCACCCCTAGTCTTTCTGTGACCCCGAGGGTCCTGAGACCACACTGTCCTGTGAGGGTTCCACCCCCCGCTTAGCCACTGGAGCGATGTCCCTTAGCGGAGCCGACTTCTAAAAGTTCCGATTTTGTGCTCCGCGGCTCTAGCACTTGCCAGATGTGGCCGACGGAGGCCCCCTCCCCCGCTGTCTCTCCTCCCGAATATCGCCTCGGATTCACTTCTCCGCACGTCCTACCTTCCAGAAAGTGGTCGCTTCTCTGTTCAGAGAGTGGTTGCTACTCTCTTCGATCTCCTGTTGAGTTTGTAGGTGTTCAGAATGGTTTGATCCCTATTCAGATGAATTCCTGAGACCAGACGAAACCCAGGTCTCCTACTCCTCCGCCATCTTGCTCTGTCCCCTGTCTGACTGTTTTGAAGACAACTGCACTTCTTTACAATTCCACCAGCCATGTATGAGGGTTCCAATTTCTCCATGTCCTCACCAACTTTCATTAGTATCTGTCTTTTTTTTTGGTCCTAGTGGAAGCAAAGTAGGATCTCATTGGGGTTTTGATTTACATTTCCATAATGAGCTATGATACCAAACACCTTCTCATGAACATACTGGCCATTTGTATATCTTCTTTGGAGAAACGTCTATTCAAATCTTTTGTCTATTTTTAATTAGATTATATCTTTTTATTGTCAAGTTGTAAAAGTTTTTATATAGTTTGGATACTACTCCTTTATCAGCTATATTATTTGCAAAAATTTTATCTCCTGTGAGTTTTCTTTTTTACTTTTTCTATAGCACTCTTTGAAGCACAAAATTAAAAGAGTTTTTTCTATTTTGATGATGTCCAATTTATCTATTTTTTTCTTTTGTTGCTTGCGGTTTTGCTGTCATATCTAAGAAACCATTGTCTGATCCAAGGTAACAAAGATTCACACCTGTGTTTTTTCTTTTAGCTGTGACTTTGAGGTATTTGATCCATTTTGAGTTAATTTTTTGTGTATAATGTGAAGTAGGAGTCCAACTTCATTTTTTGCCTGTGGATATCCAGTTGTCCCAGCACCATTTGTTGAAAAGACTATTCTTTCCCCATTGAATTATCTTGGCACCTTGTTGAAAAATCAATTGACCATAAAAATATGGATATATTTCTGGACTCTCAATTCTATTCCATTGATGTATATGTCTACCTTTAATGCTGATTTTTAATAGAGAGTGCTTCCTAGGAATATGTTCAGGATTAAAGGAAATAATGTATACAGAGCAATTAATAGTAGGCTCAAAGAATTAAACACTAGTGATTTTGTTCCTGCCGCTGGTGCTGTTACCACTTTGTTCCCAGGAGCAGCCCCCCTGGACTTGTAATGTTGCTAGAAGATCACCAACTCATAGAATTTTAAAACCAGAAAAATCTGAGAACTCACTATCTAGTTTCTTCACTTAAAACCAACCAAAAGAAACAAATGAACACACACACACACACACACACACACACACACACACACACACACACCCCTAAACCAGAGGGGTTAAGTCATTTACAAAAGATTATACAGCTATGGAAGAACCAAGATCAGAATCCACTATTCCCACACTTCAAGTCTTGCTTTTGGTACCGTGTCATACTATTTCCGTATACAGAATCTGGCATGACCTAGCCTAGAATGCATGCTATAATTCTCAAATTAGTCTCACCTCTAGTTTATGAAATAAGCTCCCTTGTTAAAATGCAAAAAAAAAAAAAAAAAAAAATTAACCCTAGAAGAATGAAATACCAGTTCTTTAAAAGTCTTTACTGTATTATTCTTATAAATTAACTTTGAGTATAATGGAAATCATTTCACATTTATGTTATCTTTCACATGGTCTCTTAATATTTTGTTATTCTCTGAGGATAACAAGTAAGAGAGGAGGAGTGGGGAGGAAAAAACAATAATAGCTATTTAAGTCTCTTTAAAACATTCTCTCTGGGACACGTGGGGGGCTCAATTGGTGAAGCGTCTGCCTCTTGGTTTCAGCTCATGTCATGATCTCAGAGTCATGGAATCGAGCCCCATGTCAGGCTCTGCTGAACATCAAGTCGGCTTGAGATTCTCTCTCTCTTCCTCTGCTCTCCCCCCTCTCTCAAATAAACAGATAAATAAATTAAAAAAAAATTCTCTCTAATCTAATCTAATCTAATCTCCACATTCTTGCCCATTTTATGGTAGGGGAAGCTGAAGCTTAATGGCCTTAAGTATTTTTTTTTTCAATCACACAGAAATTAGTTGGAAGAAAAATGGTATTCAAACTTCAGCCTTTATGATTACAAATCACAAGATTTTTTTTTTTAAAAAACAGTGCCAGCCAGTCTTAAACAAAACACTTAAAACCTAATTAGCAAATACTGTGCCGGGACAGGGACAGGGTAGGTTTGAAATGGGTGAAATTACTGCCCTTGGAAATAATGGAGTATGGTGCTCAAGCCTGTACCCTGTCCCTTCTACAAACAGAAACAGACACTCCTTAAAAGAAAAGAGATAAGGAGGAGTCAGGCAATCTCTTTAAACAAATCTGTTGATTTGACCCGTGCATTTGCTTAGGCTCAATTATTCAGCTAAAGAGGAAGAAATTCAAATTTATTGAATATTTACTTTTTAGCCTGGAAGCATATATAATGCAGGCTTCCCAGTTATCAAAGGAGAACATACATCATCTATATATAAATCCAGACTTAACTTTGAAGGAACTGAGATTTAGAAAATGAGCAATTAGGAACAGACTAAGCTAAATAACATGATTCTAAATAGCATGAATAATATCAAAAATGAATATATAAAAATGAATAATAGCAACTAACATGTATGAAGTACTCATTTCCAGGCACTGTGCTAGTATACTATACACATTTCCACTTAATTCTAATAAGTAGCTAGAAAGAGAATTGTTCTCTTCATGTTACAGATGAAGAACTGGGAGCTCAGAGGAGTTAAGCCAAGATTGTCTAAGGTTACACAGGTATGTTGGACCCCAGAACCTAGGCTATGGTACATGGCCTTCTCATATGCTATTCCAACTATATCATATCAACTTTATGGAGGATAGTGTTAATATATACAGAATCACATGTTTCAATCCCTAATTTACTCAGGTTTGTTTCCTCACAGATGCATAATAACATGTATAAGAAACTATAATTGACTCTTGAACATGGGGGAGAGGGGTTTCAACCCCCCAAGCAGTTGAAAATCCACATATAACTTGCGACTCTCCAAAACCTTAACTACTAAGAGCCTACTGTTGATCAGAAATCTTGTTAATAACATAACAACTGGTAACATATATTTTATATGTTATATGTATTTTATACTGTATTGTTGTAATAAATTAAGCTAGAGAAAAAAATGTTACTAGGAGAATCAAAAGGGAGAGAAAATACATGTATAGTACTGTACTGTAAAAAAATGTATATTAGTTAACCCATTTAGTTCAAACCTGTGTTGTTCATGGCTCAACTGTATATATAGTAACCATTTATTTACTCCACAGAATTTTATTAAGCACCCATTATGTGCTAAGCATAGTTCTAAGTACTGGGAATATAGTGGTTTATACTATAGTTTAGGACCAGAAAGACTTTAAACAAATAATCATACAAATGTATATAAAAACACAAAGCTATATAAGAATCATTAAGGAATATTTAAGGTTGAGAAGACATTGGAACAGAAGGACCTGAATTAGATGGGTTGGGGGGAGGATTAGGGTCCTAACAAAGACTTCTCTGAGGAGCTAACGTCAAAACTGAGCCCTGATGGGAAAAAAAAAAATACATACTATGAAGGTGGGGGGTATTTCAGGGAGAGGAAAGGGCGAATGTCAGATCTCTAGGATGGAAAACACTTGACAGATTATAAGATACCCAATTTAAAAACCTATGCATTCATATATTACATTAAGTGGGGAAAAGGATGTTACTACACGTCAGGTTTTGGTTTTATATAATAGGAATAGGAGGATAAATATAGCAGATTGCTTCCATGGAATAGCTTAGTTGCAAAGATAAATTGTACGATAAAGACATAAAAAGAATGCCTTGGGAACAGAAGAGAGAGCAACTAAGGCATCGTAAAGGAGTTCCTGGTTGACCTGAGTTGAGTTGAGTGAAGGATGAGGATTTCGTGCGGCACAGAAGTGGGAAAGCACTTTCCCAGCAGAAGGAATCGTATGTGTAAAAGGCACAAAGATGAGAGAACGATGTAGCCTCAGAGAAGGGGGGGGGAGGGCTACCTGTTAGAGAAGGGGCTAGTAGTTAGGTTATGGCCAGACTACAAGTGGTTTTGTAAATCCTGCTGAGAAGTGTGGACTTTCCAGTCTTAGCCAGGGGCAGATATTGGGGGTGTTAGGCAGAAGAAAAATATTTAAGAGGTGATTGTGGTAGGTGTATAGGGTTTGGAATTATAAAATGGTGGCAGGTTGAGAAATGAAGAGACTTTTGTCATATTCCAAGCTAGAGATAATAAGCTTCTCAACTAACCCAATGGCAATGTGATTGGAGAGGATGGGGCAGGTTCGAGAATGTTTTGTGTCTAAGAGCTGCTGGCCATGCTAAGGGTAAAGAGAGAATGTATAAATACCTCATGGTAACCCAGAACCCTAAGGTACTTCGGAAATCTGCCTCTTCCTCTGATTGCTATCTGATAAAATATTATCTCTCTCTTTATATATACATCTCTCTTTGTCTATGTATATATGTCTGTGTGTGTGTGTGTGTGTATATACATAGAGTGGCAGACAATATTTTATTTATGTCTATATATACATTTATATGTCTATATCTATTGAACGATTTTTAATCTATTTATCTTAAAGGACCACAATTTGAAGTGCTCGTAGTTGTGCACTGAACAATCTGCACAGCCATATGAAGGGTTGTATCCCACCACCATCAATGTAAAGAGAACTGATGCATACACTATTGGCAGGGCTGGGGGCCCCTCGTGTCTGCAGATGTGACTAAAACACACTGTGCTATTTGTCATCTTTTAATTAGACTTGTGTGAGTCCTATCATTTTCTGGGAGTAATTTTGATACTTTGGATAAGACTACTGTACATTTTTGTGTTTACCTATACAACCATATGGATAGAGACACATAGATACCTAGATTGACACATAGATTCATAGATACTTAGATTCATTTGCCACAGATAAGTGTCTGCAAATGGAACCAAGGTCTCCTGTCAAAATATGTAGGAGCAATTATTTATTTTCAATTGCTCCTTTCTTCAAAAAATTGTCATGCTAACAAAGGAAGGGCCATAAGAGTATTGCCAAATTCAATTCAGATTTAAAATTAAATTAGAAGCGTTGAGAGCCGCCCTTGGTGCGTGCTGCTTGCCAGTAGCATGCCCTGGAGAAATAAAGATGACTAAGATGGGCTCCTCCCTCAGTGGTGTGCATTGTGTTGGAGAAGCAACTGGAATGAGGTGGTTTTTTTCATTGTGGTTAAGTGCTGTGAGCGAAGATGCACTGGGAGATCATTCAAAGCAGAGGAAACAGAATATGCAAACATAAATACTGTGTTCCAGGCATTGATAAGATGTTAAACAAAGAAGCTGCTTAACCTGATGGAAAGAATTCTGCCATTTACTGGCCATGTCCTTTTGGGGAATTTACTTAACCCTCCCCTTGCCTCAATTTTTTTTTTTTTCATTTTTCATGGTGAGAATATTTGTTTTATTTATTTCATAATTTGTGAAGAAACCATAAGATAATATACACGCAAGCAATTTGAAAACAAGCATTATGTATTAATATACATTATTGCATCGTACATATTAATAATAAGGATATCATAATTGAGAAAAGAAAGAACTTTTCTTTTTCTCAGTTCACTCGCTGTACTTCCTTTCTTCCTGGTATCCACACCCTTGATGCTATACTTGTCTTTCCTCCCTTGAGAAAGTAGCAGGGTCCTTCTGGAAGAGCCAGGGGGCAGTCAGCACTGCCTGGGGCTTGGTGGGAATGTGTGGAGTAACTTTGCAATTCCACCAGGAACCTGCCTCCTGATGGGTGACATTGACTGAGCACCTGGAGAATGAGGAGGTCATGCTAAATATCCATGGAATTTTACAAATATCTATTAAACCAGGACCCCTTGAACTATCAGATGCAACATAGCCAGTACAAAACTGATGATTCTGAACTGGAGGTTGTGTTGGGAGATCTGTCCTTGGGCATTATATATACTAAATTATCCTCTACTAACCTGACTGTACCACCCCCCTCCACCGAGCTGTGTCTACCCTAACACCAGCACCAGGGAGACACCTGGGTCTAGAGAAAGAACTTCAGAGGGCCAACACATCCAGCTAAAGCAGACATTATTCTGAGAATATTGTGGAAGATGCACTGAAGTTGTTGCTTTATAAAAGTGAAAAAAGTATTGACATTTCTAAGCCCAGAACTATTTTTTAACAAGCTAGAAAATACTGAAAAACAGGTAGTACAGTTTTCTCATGAGAATGCAGTGTAGTTAGAATGCACACTATTTTTTCCCAGTGTGTATTTGGGTAAAATATGTGCAATGAAGTTTCAGGCCAGATCCTAATGCAGAAATAATCCAAAATATGGCAGATTTATAAGCTAGGCAATTTTTATTTATTTGCTAATGTGGATTCCCTTAAGAAGTCAAATGCTCTACATGTTACTTATGGCTTCTCCTTGAAAAGACTTACCTCTAAGGTCTCAGCAGCATAAAACTCCCGGCTGCAGAGTTGTCTGAATCAAGCATCAGCCATAATTCTCCTTTGCCACTGACTCTGGGTGGTTCGGAACCTACCAGTACTCTACCTGTTTGGTAATTAATAATTCATAATTAAACTGGCAGTTTGAATAAATCAACAGAGCCATAGGCTCGGAGCCTCCTCTCTTGCCATCCTTCAGAGAATCTGAAACATAACAGAGAAGAAAGGTTTAGGTATCTGAAATCCTCCATTAAAAGCTTTGACCTCCTGCCCCCAATCGCACCCCGTAGTTTTTTGGATTTATTCCATCTGTTCTTTGGATCTTTCTTTCAAAGAGGAATTAAGCAGGACCCTTGTCAGCCTTGTGCTAGATACTGAGGAAATAGAGATGCATGTGACTCCACCCTTACCCTCAAGCAACTAAGTCTAGGTAAAAAGACAGGCATGAAAAAATCTGCCATGATACCACATGCTCAGTCCCCTCTGTGTGGAAAGTTCAGACAAATACAGTAGGAGAGAGAAGTAATTCTCTTCTCAGGATTTGGGGAGAAGTGAAGGAAAACTGCAGAGGGGAGGTGATCTTTGAGGTCTCTTGAGTGATGAGTCATATCTTTTCAGGTAGGAAATGAAGAAAATAAGAGGAAAACAAAGCAATGGAAGTACTTATGCTTTTGCCATGTTCCACGGAGAGCCAGGGTTGAGCCCTAGCAGTGCACAGTGTTAATGGCTGCCTCGTTGGCAAATCAAGCAATCTGAACATTATTATTGAGAATAATACCTATCATAAAAGCATGCTATGCAAATATTTATAGACTAATACCTCCGTTTGAGTGCAAAGAATCATTCTCATGTATTTCTTTTCTCCTTTGTTTCTTTACAGTTCCTCCCCAGATCATGAATATCTCCTCAGACATCACTGTGAATGAGGGAAGCAGTGTGACCCTGCTGTGTCTTGCTATTGGCAGACCAGAGCCAACTGTGACATGGAGACACCTGTCAGTCAAGGGTAAGGCTTTACCTTTGGGAATTTTTCAGTTATTCTATTATTCTATTGAAGAATTTGTTCTAAAGCACAACAAAACTTTGGGAATCAGAAAGCAATGCTGTATTTGTAACATAGTAATGTAAAAGCAAATAAGCCACATGCATCAGTCACTAAGTATTCCATTCCCAAAAAAAGAAAAGGATTTATAAAGAGAAAATGTACTGAATTATTTTCTCAGTCCTTTTTATGGCCATAGAAAACTTCTGTTTTCCCAACCAGGAAGAACAGAGGTGCCATAACTTCAAATAAAGATACTAATTTCTCAAGGTGGAGATGTATGGGTCAGTTGGTCATTTGCCCTTTCTTTAAGAAGAGTGCTAGAAGGCTAGAATGCCCATTGTAAATGTTGGTGTTACTGTGCATCCTTGAGAAAAAAGATCTCCTCACTCAGTACTTTCAGACCATTTCCCCAGAGCCACACCTCTTTGACCTATACATCAATAGTCCACCTGAGTGGAAGAAGGATGATGGAAAAGATGAAGTACACCTAGCATGCATGTACTGGGCACTCAGTGGTTGGCATTAAACATCAGTGATAATCGTCTCCACCTTTGTAGGAAGGGAACCAAAAGAACAGTGGGTCCTATCCGTTTGGAACTAAAACTTACCCCAAGTTGAACTTGAAGAGATGGGCACTGAGTCACTTGGTATATTTATACATTCCTAGAAACTATGATTAATTCTAGAAATTATACAAGAAACAAATGCTCCCTCAAGCATCAGAAAATACACAAATGAATTTCAGTGAAATAGGAGAATGTGTGGAGTATGCTTGTGCGTGATGTAAAAATAACCTAGATCTAGAGGAAAACATAGGAACACATCTTGGTAACCTTGAGATAGACAAAGTGTTGCTAGGACATCAAAGGCTCTTACCATAAAAGAAGAAAACATGAATACATTTGGCTTTGTATTATTTTCTCACAGATGCTGTAACAAAGTACTACAAATGGCATGGCTTAAACAACAGAAATGTATTTTCTTGTAGTTCTGGAGGCTATATGTCCATGATCGAGGGAAGGTAGGGTTGGTTCCTTTCAAAGGCTGTGAGGGAGAACCTGCCCAATGCAAATCCATTAGCTTCTGGTGGTTGGCTGGCAGGCTTTCGTGTTTCTTGGCTTGCAGATGTATCACCCTGATTCCTGCCTTCATTATCACATGGACTTCTCCATGTGTGCTGTCTTTGTGTCAAATTTTCCCTTTTTATAGGGCCACCAACATATTGGATTATGGCCTGCCTTAATGACCTCATCTGATCTTGGTAAACTTGTAAAGACCCTATTTCCAAATAGGGTCACATTCTGCGGCACTAGGATTAGAACTTCAGAGTATCTCTGATATCATCAGTTCTGTATATGCTATGTTGCATCTGATAGTTCAAGGGGTCCTGGCTTAATAGATATTTATAAAATTCCGTGGATATTTAGCATGACCTCCTCATTCTCCAGGTGCTCAGTCAATGTCACCCATCAGGAGGCAGGTTCCTGGTGGAATTGCAAAGTTACTCCACACATTCCCACCAAGCCCCAGGCAGTGCTGACTGCCCCCTGGCTCTTCCGGAAGGACCCTGCTACTTTCTCAAGGGAGGAGAGACAAGCATCAAGGGTGTGGATACCAGGAAGAAAGGAAGCACAGCGAGTGAACTGAGAATGCAATTCAATTCATAATGGCTTCATCAAATTTAAAAACACCATTAAGTGTAAATGAAAAGACAAGCCATAGACTGGGAGAAACATTTGTCATTCATATACCTGACAAAGAATTTGGGGTTTTGTCTGGGTTATGTTTGGGCTTCATTTGGGTTATATGAAGAATTCTTACAACATAATTTAACAACCCATCTTGAAATGAACAAAACATTTGAACAGACAATTCACGTAAGAAGATATATGAATAAAAATTAAGCACATGAAAATATGCACAATATATTTACCATAGAAAGGAAAATTCAGTCATAATGAAACACCACTACACAACTGCCAGACTGTCAAACTTAAAAACAACAATAACAACAACAACAAACCCTGAAAATATCAAGTGTTGCCAAGCATGTAGAGCAACTGAAACTCTCACACATTAACTCTGGGACTATAAAATGCTATAAGCACTATGGAAAACAGTTTGGCACTTTGTTATAGAGTTAAACATACACTTAACATATGACCCAGCAATTCTGCTCCTGAGTGTTCACCAAAGAGAAATGAAAATGTCTGTCTACAAATATACATTGTACATAAATGTTCATAGCAGCTTCACTTATAATAGCCTCAAACTAGAAATAACCTCAAACCTTCAACAATTAAATAAATTGTGTATTTATCTATTTTTTAAACAACTATTTATCTATATTTAAACGACAAATGACTTCTCAGCAAGTAAAAGGAACAAATCATTGCTGCATGTAACAAAATGGACGATTCTCGAAAACAGGCTGAGCAAAAGAAGCAAGACACAAAAATACCTACTGCATGATTTGATAGGCAAAACTAATTCGTAGTGACTGAAATCAAGTCAGTGGTTACCTGGAGTAAGGATTTGGGGAGATGTGACTAAAGGGGCACACGGGAATTTTTTCAGGTGATGGAAATGTTTTAGATCTTGAATGTGGTGCTGGTTATGTTGTCGCTTACATAAGTCAAAATGTCAAACTATACACCAAAAATGGGAACATTTTATTGTATGTAAATTAAAATCTCAATGAAATTTTAAAAAATATACACATAGAGATATGGGAAATACTGACCTGAAGATTTGCCCCTAATCTGTAACATAATTTATGTAAGCAGTACTTCCTAGATGAGAGACTGGACTTGTTACTAGGAGCACCATTTAAGGGAAAACTTAAATGGTCTCATGTCCTCCATGTAAACAGAGATGCATATGTCAACCCCCGCTTTGTTGCAGGGAAAGATAATGCTAATAAATCCTCTGAATATTCTTTGTATACAGACCTCAGATATTGAAACATAAAATGTCTATATTATAAAATAATGTTAACAAGAATGTTAAACTATACATGAGGGACATCACAAAGCCCAACTTTAATGTAAATGGGGCAGTAGCTTATGTTCCCAAAGACATAAGGCCTATGGGAATTTTGCTTGAAGTGAGGGATAATTTTGGATTTATATTACATACAAAACTATGTCTAAACATCAGACCAATTTCTATGTATTTGGTAAATTCAGAGTTTTATATAAATGCTTGAAATCACAAAATGCATTTATTTGATCCTAAATGCATAGTTCTCTGAGCCTAGAAATCTTTTTTTAATTATGTTATGTTAATCACCATACATTACATCATTAGTTTTTGATGTAGTGTTCCATGATTCATTGTTTGCGTATAACACCCAGTGCTCCATGCAGTACATGCCCTCTTTAATACCCATCACCAGGCTAACCCATCCCCCCACCCCCCTCCCCTCTAGAACCCTCAGTTTGTTTCTTGGAGTCCATAGTCTCTCATGGTCCGATTGAAAGGCATTTCGACTTTGTGTAAGTGTTTTGAAGCAATACCTTATAATGGTACACTGGTAAGTTTTCCCTCTTAAAATAAGGGAAATTCATCCATATTCTCAATCTTTTATACAACGTAATAGTTACAATTCAGCCTCAAAAAAGCTCAGAAAACCCTACATTTAAATGATTCCTCTGCTCTTCCAATCTCCCAGGCTATGATCTACTTTCAGTTGCCTTTTGCCTTTTTCATAGCTTTGGCCTTCACTTTGCTGTCTTTCCTTCCCCCCATTGTCTTTCTCCTCCTCTTTCAATGACATTTAAATATTTTAAACTCAAAGCATTATTTTCCAAATTTGAAAAGCTTTGGAACCTGGAGAGTTTGCAAGTTTAAAATGTGCATCTGCAGAGTGACTACCATTATTTATTTTTAGAAGGCTATTCCTTCTCACTTAGAGTTGAGGAGGCTCTGGGAAGTTGTTTTAAAGGTTTAGAAGAGCAGCCAATAAAACTTGAACATCAAAAAGCATTTTTAGAACAATTTGCTGGTTAATTCAGCATGCAAGAATAGGAAATAAAAGTTGCAATGACATTTCCTTTGAAATTCCAATAGGATTACATTGGAGAATTTAGCTCACTGGACAGCCTTGTTCCCAAAATGCTAATAATGCAAGATTTGAAATCTCTTGGTTAAATTTAGGGATCTGTATAACAAAGTGAATGAACAAACTTTCATTTAGAAATAGAATATTTTAATGAGCAGATTGTTAAAGATTAAGAATAGTGGTAATGCTTATAATTTAAAAAGACAGACCAATGCTTATAGTTTAAAAAGACAGGCCAAACAAATGCCGCCAATCCCTAGAAATTATAGGAAAAAGGTAAAAGCTAATGATCCAATAAATCCATTATCACACTAGAGACAAATAAATGGTAAGCCTGCATGGATCAGAAACACAATATGGAATCTCTGAAATATAAAAAGCAAATAGATGTAATGAAGAGAAAAAAAAAATCAACAAAACAGCTCCACATGATCTATACCTGAAATGACATAGAGTTGAAAAAGGAAGGATTTTAGATCTTGGTATACTGGTAAATGTTTAAAATTGACTGGGGCCGAGACTGGGAAGGCAAAAGAGCCCTGGTAGCATTTGCCAATTTCCATGGTGCAAATATTCCCATCATTGCCACTTCCTTGGGAACACCTTTGAAATAACTATGTATTTTAGGCCCATTTTCACTTGAAAATAAACAAACCAACCCAAAACCAGTCCTTCCTATGAAAGTAGGGTAGAATTTTTGAAACAAATAATCCAGATCCCAGAGGTGGATCCAAGGTCTCCCCAGCATTTTGGTTCTCCAGACTAGGATATCTAACTGGAGATCTCTTGACTCCCAGTTTCCTTTGCAATGTTGACAGATATGTTAAGATTCCCAGAAACTAGGTTTGCCCGGAGGACATCTGCCTCGCCTCCAAGGAAAACTCAAGATTGTTACAGGATTATTAAGCATTGTGAGCATCTCAAAGAGAAGTGCTGTGTAAACATACATTTGGGGGTTTTGCAATTGACATGCAAACCACTGACCATGTATTTATTTAGCTTCAGATATAAAAAGTTATATTTAATTTATTTTCAGGAGCAGATAATGGGTTTTTTAAAAAAAACATATTTATGTGGATTTGCTAGAGAATACAGCACTTGTTTAATAGCCTTCACGCACATAGAAATCTGTACTGAGTGACCTCCAGCTTAGGAATTAAAATAATGATGGAATCACAGGCTGCAGCCTCAAAGAATTTCCCCCCCAAAAGAGTGGGCAGGTCCCAAAACAGCCAGGTGAAGTGGATTGGCAAGTGGCCAGTGTGTTTGGAATACATTGCAAAACAGGTGGGTTCCAAGGATGATTTTCTTTTCCCCTCCTGAAGGACAAGAGAAGGGGCGCCGGGCCAGCAATCATTGGAAGGCTCATGAATGTAAAACCATGAATAATGTGGAAACTAAGCTGCACTTGAATAATGTGAAACCAAAGTTTCTTCGTTTCTTAAACCAAAGTTGCACAGATGGGTGTGACAGAGGACACAATACAGGCTGTTGTGTTCTAAGGAGTGTTGTCGTTCCCTCTTACAATGCCTTTGTAATCCACTAGAATGTGTTACACACCTGGCCCCATTTCCAATGACATATTTGGAAAGGCCAGATGTTCTGGGAAAATAATAAAGTCTTCTTTTCTGTTTCCTCTCCATGGAGATTTTAAGATGACAGCTATTCACCTGTGAGTGAGCTGCTCCTACAATCTACTCATATACAGTAATACCTCAGGGAGCAAGCGAATGAGTTATTTCACAGAAGTGAATTTTCCAGGTAACCGAAGCTGACTCCTTTATCATTGACTTGAGTCATTTTTAATGGAAACATTTTAAAAATCTATTATGTTCTCCTCTGTTTCCTTGAGTACAGTGAGTGCTATTTGGCCTCATCTTTACAATGTAACATCAGCATCATGCATATCAATTGTTTGTATCTTAGCATTTAGAGACTGGGATAACCGGAAATGGGGCCCTAAAATATTGTTTAAATTCTTGTGTCTGTTTTTTATAGTCCTGGTATTTTTCCTTCCTTCTCTCCAAATGACTATTAGTTGTCAGTTCTTCCTAAAGTCAGCATACCAGGCTTTTGGCAGCCACATTCCTTCTGATTATTTACTTCTATTTTGTCATGAGCAAGAATCTATATAACCAAGTTGATTAGTCCCAAATCCGAACGTAGTGGTAGGAGAGAAACTTCTCGGAGGAAAGGGCATCAGCATTCATGAATGTGATATATAACACTGCAGATAACTGTTCTGGGGAAAATCCTGCTTGGCTTTTGTTTTAGATATATGAGTTTCCTAGATGAGTGAATTGCATGTAAGCTAAGAGAGCTAACACTCGTGAAATCATTTCCCATGGTTCTGACCTTGTTGGGCAGCTCTTTTCTATCTTCTATTCACTTTGCTAAATGTTGAGGTCACAAAATATATTAGTTCAAGACTGTTTCTGCTATAGCCCTTAGTTTTCTTTCTTTCTTTTTTTTTTTTTTAAGATTTTATTTATTTATTTGACAGAGAGACACAGCGAGAGAGGGAACACAAGCAAGGAGAGCAGGAGAGTGAGAAGCAGGTTCCCAGCTTAGCAGGGAGCCCGATACGGTGTTCAATCCCAGGACCCTGGGATCATGACCCGAGTCGAAGGCGAACGCCCAACAGACTGAGCCATCCAGGCACCCCTACAGCCCTTAGTTTTCGTGTGAGAAATTCCTAAGAAAAATGTCTTGAAAGAATTTGCCAAGTTCTTAACATTCCAAATAAAAGGAATGCTAGCCTGTACTCGTGGGTAGATGTCAATCCTGTGGCTGGTGGTTTTATCTGAGACTGAACATGCACTTCAGATTCTTACAGACCTGAAATGAAGTCTGGCCCAAGCGGTTTACATTCTGAGTAACTTTAGGAAAGCCACTTCCTCTATCAGTTCTCCTAGACTGCAAAAAGGGGCCGTTTCAACTCATTTAATGCCCTAGTAGCCCTGAGAGAAAAGTGCTCATATTCATTACTATGCCTTTTTTTATTGTTTATAATTATTCCTATTATTTTGCCTATTCCTACCTCTTATCCCTTGACAGTCTTGGGTCATTTGTTAGTGATTCAGTGTCCCTCTTGTCCACGTGAAAATTCAGAATGACATAATTTTATTTGTAATAGCTGAACTTAGAAACAACCCAAATATCCTTCAGTGGGTGAATGGTTAAACAAACTGAGGTACAAGCACACCATGGGATGCTAGTTAGCAATAAAATACGATGAATTTGAAATACACTCAAAAACTCGGATGGACCTTAGGGTATTACACCAAATGAAAGGAGTCAGTCTCCAAAGGTTGCATCCTGTTGATAGTACTGTTATAACATTCTCAAAATGGCAAAATTATAAACATGCACCACAGATGAGCGGTTGCCAGAGGTTCAGGCAGGGAAGGGGAAGGAGTACCATGAGGGAGTTGCTTTGCAGTAACGAAATGTCATAGAATTATATGCAAAGAAAATAGCAGTGAGTGCCTGTAAAACCCGGTGAAATTTTAGCAAGTTCCACAGTATAGTTAATTGCATTGTGCCCATATCAGTAACCTGGTTTGGATAAGGTACTTTATTATATAAGATGCCATCACTGGGGAAGCTGGTCACAAGCACATGGGACCTCTGTCTATTATTTTTGCAACTTCTTGTGAATCAATAATTATTTCAAAATAAAAGGTTAAAAAATAGAAATGATAAGTAAAATGTGTAGTTTTCCAACATGCTTATATAGGAATTTATTATTTATAAAATATTGCTACATGCATCATTTCCAGTGAGTTTACAGCAACTCTCTCATACAGGTCAGCAGGAATATTTACCTATTCCACAGGTATGGAAAAGACTTGGAAAGGTTGAGTTATGGCCAATGGCTCTCAGCTGACTAAGGTGGTGGGTATATGAAAGAGGCCTAGTTCCCGTTGTTTAAGTCTAGAGCTCTTTATACTGTACAAAATGGTGCCCATGGCTTGCGGTTGGAACAGGTACAATATAACATGATATATTTTATCAAATTCTGCCTGTTATCTGGGGAATCCAAGAGTGTTCACTCACTAGCTTTGAGCATCACCCACGCTCTTATATTTCCCTCCCTAACTCCACACCTTCCTTCTTATACGTAGGCACTTTCTAGCTACCACTCAGTATTGTTCTAAGAAAGCACAGCCTCCAAATGAAACCCACATTCATGCTGTTGTCGGCTGTAGGTCCCTGTTGTTTCTCTGCTTCAATTAAAATCAACCCGCTGAGACCTACCAACTTCATTTCTCTTCTAAGCCATCTTAGGTACACATTCCAGCCACTAATAAGAATTGCCTATTAGTTGACCCTCTGCATCATCCAGGCATGCTACTACTTCTTTGTCCCTCTCCAAGGCATCCAGGATCTTTGTTTCTAATCTGAAGTCATGTTTCGAGCCTAATTAATCCCCAGAGTGTGAGAAAGAGGTGTCTGAGATGAGAAATCAAGGTTATACATATCTTGCTCAGTGAACAGTTATGGGCAAACAAGCTGTTCCTCTCACATTTTTGCAAAGCAAATTTATGTTCACTAACTTTGGTTCTTGTTGTAAATGAGAAGTGTATGAAGGTCTAGCAATGCGCTTTTCACCATATGGGTACCCATATGTTTTCCCCCTTTGCTTGCGTACATTTTCACTTTGGCATGCACATATGCTTGTATTTTTGCAACTTAACAATATTAAAACTAATCCCATTTATGCTCCTTTTGGGTGAGTTGATTGAGTCATAAATTCCTGAGAATCTCTTTCTTGGGAGGCTGAAGTTCTTTTGTGTGAGCAAGGGGAGGGCATGGCAAGCGATCCTGGCGGACAGATGCAGGAAGCCAACATCGTTGTATAGCTGATGTCGCTCATGGCCCTGACCCCGGAGCGCTAGGAAGTGTGAGATCATAAGGCCTGGGTAGTGTCCCTCTGTTTTCCTTCCTACAAGGGAAAGCACTCACTACAAAATAGACAATAATTCCCTAGGGTTGGTTCTCTTCCTAAGGTAGAGGGTGAAATAACTCACCTTAGAGCAAACAACCACAATGTCATGAGTTCTTGATATGTAACTATGCTTAATACTACTCACACTCCTCACACTGAGTTGAGAAACTATATATTGGAAATGGGGCAGCAGGGAATTAGGCTTGCTGTGAAGTAATGTTTAGCCTCTTTGCAGGGCCTTTTTAGATTATAAAAATAAGAATGGATATTAACATGTATCATACCAAGTGGAAAACTCAACTAATTCAAATGTAAAATTGGAATTGGAAATGCTGTTTGTTGTCTTTTGTAAGGCTGTTGCTATTTTTATCTCTGTTCATGAATTCATTCATTCATTTGATGTGTTAAGAATGTTCACTTGTTCTTATAGCAACAATGGTGTGTATAATAGACGTGATTCCTGCTCTTATGAAGCTTATAGTCTAGTCAGATTTAGTCATTAATCAGGTCATCAAGAATATGTAAGTTCTAGAGGGGAGGGAGTGGGGGGATGGGTTAGCCTGGTGATGGGTATTAAGGAGGGCATGTTCGGGCGCCTGGGTGGCTCAGTTGGTTAAGCAACTGCCTTCGGTTCAGGTCATGATCCTGGAGTCCTGGGATTGAGTCCCACATCAGGCTCCCTGCTCAGCGGGGAGTCTGCTTCTCCCTCTGACCCTCTTCCCTCTCGTACTCTCTATCTCTCATTCTCTCTCTCTCAAATAAATAAATAAAATCTTTAAAAAAAATAAAAAAATAAAATAAAAAAAAGGAGGGCATGTTCTGCATGGAGTACTGGGTGTTATACGAAAACAATGGATCGTGGATCACTGCATCAAAAACTAATGATGTATTGTATTGTGACTAACATAATAAAATAAAATTTAAAAAAAGAATATGTAAGTTGAAAGTGTGGTAACTGCTGTGACAATGGGCAGCAGAGTGGTGTGAGCTAGTTTAGGCTGAATTTCTCCTGAGATAGTGATGCTTGAGCCGACATAGAAAGATGAATGAACGTTAACTAGAGACAGGGACAAGGAAATGTGTATGTGTTGGGGCTGGGCTGTATAGAAACTTTCCAGGTAAGGGAGAACAGCATGTGCAAATGCCCTGAGGTGAGAGGGAGCGTGGCTCTTGGAGAAACAAAAGAACTGTGTCATGAATGTGTAGAAGGCTGGAGAGACAATGGTCTGAGAATATGTAGTTAGGGGCCAGATCACACAGAGCCCTTCAAAGTTTGGTCTTCATTCGAAGAACACTAGAAAATACAAAGAAAGTTGCAAGTAAAAGAGCTGAGAAATCAGATGTTCATGTATTGGATTTAACTAGGAACATTTCATTTCTGATCTACTCATTTTCTATGTAAATCTGGCAAACCACTAAACCTCTGTCTCAATTTCCCCACCTATAAACCAGAAAGGAATTAGTAATAATATGCTCCCCTTATGGAGGAAGAGAGAATGGAATTTGATAGTATCTATTCCAAATACTTTTTAGATTATGATATAAGAATGAATATTAACATGTATCATAGCAAGTGAAAAGCCCAACTAACTCAAAAGTAAAATTAGAATTGGAAAGGCATCCAATGATGCCTGCCGTCTGTTGTAAAGCCTTCTCTATGCAATTGCTATATCATATTATGCTATTGAAATCAGTCGGGCACTGATAAAATTGAGACCCGCTTTACAAGTTCTGTAGATCTAATTGGCCTCAGCAGTGGGTCCACAGTGACTCTTCTTGCTGAATAGAAATCCTAGGCTTCAAAAGAAAATAATAAGCAGCTTGGTTCCACACTAACAAACTGCAGCCACCTCCGGCGATAATGTGTTTAATTTAGATACTGAACTCCTTCCTTCATCTGGCCAGATGTTGAAGGAACCTCAGAGAGGTTTCTACCTTACCTCCTGGACGAGCACCCTTGAGAGTAGATTCAAAGGACTTTCAGGGCTAGCTGTGTATCCTTTCAGTCCTTGATATGCCATTTTTTCCCAGCCATTTACATCTTCTTCTAAAACCCTCTACATCTCTAGGGCAAAAGTTCCTACAAAGCACCTTGTCTCATTCAAGCTATCTTAAGTTGGGTTTCTATCACTTACAGCCAAAGTAGTTCTCATTAAATCCACCGTGTGATGTGTAAAGCAGTATAAGTCCCAGCTGTAAACCTAGTGTGGGGTTTAGGAGAGGTGTGCAAACATAACATTGCCGTGCAATATGGTTGGAACCAAACCACCTCTGAGAAAGCCTCTTTTGTATATGAAAGAGAGGGATGGGGCTGCCTGGGGTCCCGATTAAATTTGTAAGGCCACTGTCTTTTTCATGGGTTGGAGAAGACCCTGGGAGTTGACCAAAGAGCTCTGGGTGAGTTGTCAAGGGGATTCCACACCCACATCAGCTAGGATCAGGCCAAAACAGACACATGGACCCTGGCCGTGAATTCTGTAGCAGTCAACACCAGGAGGTCATCACCTCCTCAGTACATCCAAGTGCCCAACATTCATTCAAGGATCATAGAGTGTGTTAAGTGTGCTCCTTTCCTCCTGTCCTCTCAAAGCACCCACCATCATAGGCTTCTGACTGTGCTGGGTTTTATCTCCAGCATGACGGAGGCTGAAGTATGAAATGGTGGTAATGGGGAGACATTCTTTCCTCCCCCTGTTTAAAGGTAGTGACCATGCTTAATGAGCGGCCTCTCTTCGTGTGAGATTCAGAGGAGGGAGGGGAAGGAGAAGGAAAATAGGCATTGCTTGGAGGATTTTAATTGGAGTGGGGCCCTCCAAGTCTTGTGAATGTTCCAGCCTCTGAGAGGAAATATCCACTGGACATAAGCAGGAATAAAGGAAAACTGATCTTACTAAGCAAAAGTAGTTGATTGTCCCTTTGAATCTGGGCTTCCCAGCTGGAGGCAGTGATTGACTCACACACAGGAGAATTGGAGTTGAGTGAGGAGGTGAGGGAATCTGACCTCCGTGGAACACCTGAAGCCCAAGGGCCCCCACTCTGCCCCTCCTGGTGGCCTGCAAAGCCTCATTAGTCAAAGCGACAGTCACAGAAGCCTTTTCTGCCTTTTCTTTATGCTTTTGCTCCCCGCCCCCTTCCCCTTATTTCTTTCTTATCGTATCAATGGTTTCTCCACTCCAGAACCATTTATTGGTGAGAGTAACCCCCCTGGGGCACTAGAAGTGGTTTGTTTTTAATGATACTCTGGATGATTTTGCTTCCTAAGAGAAATGCTTATAAAGTACCCGATGTAATCAGAATGAGCAGCCCTCTGCTTTCCCAGTTCTCTTTCTTTCCCTGCAAGCTCTGCTCCCCTTACCTCTGTTCTCCACACCATCGGCGCAGGGAAATGCTTTCTTCTTGGGCCTCTCGAGGCCCCCTGCCTGCTCCACTGAGCCTATGCTTATTTGTCCCTGCACAACTGGAACAGGATGCAGTAATTACATCTGCAGTGAAAGGGTTTGTTTCCCTTAAGGGCAGTAAGGATGTTGCCAGCACTGCTGATGAAGAAATGAGCTTTCCTTTCAGAGCCTGGGGTGTAGGGGAGTGCTGCAAGGAGCTCTGGGACATCACACAGCAAGATATTTGGAGCTTCATCTTCCTGGGCCAGGCTGTACCCCAGTGCACTCATCCCTTCCCTTCCTCAGCACCCTTCTCTTAAGCTTCTTACTCTTAACTCAGCTCCAAACTGCCCAGAACACTCCAGATATGTTTTTGGAAGTATTTCCTGTCCCAGGGGCATAAAAACAGTGGGAACAAAGGCAGGTTGGCCGTAACACTTTGAGGGATAATTTGAGAATCTTCTGTATTTCCATCATCTTTGGTTCTGCCCTAAGTGTAATGTACCCAGAAGTTTCAGGTGCCACCTCTACGTGGAGTCCAGACCCTCCAGTTGCTAGCAAGAACCCGAAAAGAGGACAGGGAGATAGCATCTGTGCTGATGCATGGGGCTGGCCTGCATCTCCCTGTCTTTCGTGGTGTGGTGTTGCTGCCTCAAATCACCTGACCTGTGTACTCCCCTTCTCTGCCTTCACTCTTAAGACCTATTGATCCTTCCCGCTTTGTTTTGCTGTACTTCCCCCATGGCTATTTCTGATCATCCATACCTGCCAAACTTCCCATCCTTGCTGGACTCTCTGGACTTCTCATGGTTTGCATGCTTTGACTGTTAAGTTTCAATCCCATAAAACACCACAATGACACTGTCATCATTGCCTGCATTTTTATTACTGATGATGTCCCTTAAATTTACTGGGTTACCACTTTGACTTAATCACATTTGGCTTTCACAAAGGTCTGTCAAAATGCAGACAGAAAAATAAGATGAAGTAATAAAATAAAATTATAAAAAAATAAAATAATAGAACATAAACACAATACAAACAAAAAGCCAGGGATTAGGAATACACATTTTACAGAGGAGGAAACAGAAGCCTGGTTAAATTGATTGCAGCTGGAAACAATATTCTTTTTTTATTATTTATGTTAATCATCATACATTACATCATTAGTTTTTGATGTAGTGTTCCACGATTCATTGTTTGCATGTAACACCCAGTGCTCCATGAAGAACGTGCCCTCCTTAATACCCATCCCCCCAACCCCCCTACTCTCTAGAACCCTTGGTTTGTTTTTCAGAGTCCATAGTCTCTCATGGTTCTTTAAATTATTTGTTCATGCACTCATTCAACCATTCAAGAAAGAATTAGTGGGTGCCTATTACATGTCAGGTACTGTGCTTGACAATTACAAGGGTAAACCATGTTATACTTTTCCTCAAGGAGCTCACATTCAGTGAGACACAGGCATAGTAACGTCTAATTACAGCACAGTGTGGTAGGTGCTTTAGTAATACATTCAAAATGTTGTGCATTCCAAGAGAGGATCATCTAACTCCAACTGGGAAATATGGGAGAATCAGGGATTGCTTCCTGGAAGAGGTGACTATTAACCTGAATCTTAAAAATTAAGAGTTAGCCAAGCCAAAAGAACAATATGAGTGGAGTGGAAGGGAAGAGGACCATCCCAGGCATTGGGAACAGTAAGATGAAAGACAGGGAAATGAGAACTAGCCCAGAGTCTGTCACTGGACATGTAGAAGCAGTTTAGTGTTGCCGGAGCAGAATGTGTGAAATTATTGTAACCCAGATAAAATTGTTGGATCGCTTGTAGCTGGTCCAACTATGACACTGCATTTTAAGGACACAGATTTGGTCACACGCATCAAGGGGGCGGGAAGGGGAAAGCGTTCTAACGTAAGCTAAATCTTTACCAAAATCTTTCAAAGCGGACCTAACATGTATTATACAACAAATAATAAAACAGTTGAATGATGTGTTTTATTACTCTTTTCTCTACATTTCACTCCACAAAAAACACTAGGTGATCCAGATCTCTGTTTTCTTAACTAAACTGTCTATCTGGTCTCTTCTTTCAGTAGTAAATTTCCCAGAGTTCTCAGGGTAATAAATGTAGCTTTTCAACTTTTTCATTCTGCAGCTCTGCTCATTATCTTGATCAGCAAAAGCCTAAGAACCAAGAAGACATCTATACTTTGTTTTACATTTTGTATTGTCCCCATGAAGCTGATGTCAGATTAGCTTTAGGTAGTGTAGGAAAAGCAAATCACCAACTGCTAAGTAGACAGGGAAGAGAAGGTAAAAACGGACTTTTTATAAAGTCAGTTTTTGTTTGGTCGTAATTCACATAAAATAAAATGTACCCATTTTAAGTGTAGACTGGTGAGGGTTTTTTTTTTTCCCCTCCCAGTATTATTAAGATATAATTGAAATTAATACAACACTGTGTAAATTTAAGGCATACACCATAATGACTTGATATACATATTTTGTGAAACGATCACCACAATAAGTTTAGTAACATCCATCACCTCGTATTATTACAAAAGGATTTGTTTTTCCTTGCAATGAGAAGTTTTAGGGTTTTATTCTCAGCAGTTTTAGGCTAGACCATAGAGCAGTATTAAGTATAGTCTTCATGGTGTGCATTACATTCCTAGTGCTTATTAATCTTATAGCAGGAAAGTTGTACCTTTGACCACCTTCACCCAATTCCCCCACCTCCTAACCCCTGCCTCTGGCAACCACAACTCTGATCTCTTTTTCTATGAGTTCAACTCTATTTTAGATTCCACATATACCGGAGATCATACAGTATTTGTCTTTCTCTGTCTGATTTATTTCACTTAGCATAATGCCCTCAAGATCCATCCGTGATTAGTGAGTTTTGACAAATTTATACATCTCTAAAACCACCACCCTAATTAAGATATAGCACATTACCATCAATTCTGCAAATTCCCTTATTTTTAGACCCAAACTTTATCCCTGCCCCCAGTTCGAGACAAACATTGATCTGTTTTCTGTACTATAAACGAGACTTTTTCTGGAATTTCGTACACATATACACAATATATTTATACTCTAGAAAAATATATGACACTTATATGATCTTAGAATATGTACTCTTGTTTCTGGTGGCTTTCAGTCAGCTTTTGAGTTTCCTTCGTGTTGTATGCCGTTCTTCCCTTTTTATTGCTGAGTAGTATTCCGTTATAGGAATATACCAATATTTGTTTACTCATTTGCCAGTTGATGGACATTTGGTTGTTTCTACTTTTTGACTATTGTGAATAAAATTACTATGAACATTTATGAACAGATCCTCTCATGGATATTTACGTTCATTTCTCTTAGGTAAATACTCAGGGGTGGAATTTATGAGTCATATAGTAAGTTTATACTTAACTTTGCAAGAAATCCCAAACTGCTCTCCAAAGAGAATATACCATTGTATATTCCCTTCACTATTGCATAAGAATTACATTTGGTCCACATACTTGCTAGCATATGATATTCTCTCTTTTACACATTATCTCTTCTAATAGGTGTATAGATTAAAGCACATGCTGGTTTTAAGTTGCATTTCCCTGATGATTAATGATGTTGAGAATCTTGTCAAGTACTTTTTGGCCATTTGCATATCTTCTTTTGTGAAGTGTTGGTTGCAATCTTTGACTATTCTTAATTAGGCTACCTTCTAATTACTGTGTTGTAATAGCTATTAATATATTCTAGATACAAGTCTGATGTCACATACTGAGAATACTTTCTTAGCCTGTGTCTTGCCTTCTCATTTTCTTAATGGTGCTTCTCAAAGAACCAACGTTTTTTGTCCAATTTATTAATATTTTATTATATAGATCTGGCTTTTTATTTCTCATCTAAAAATAGGATGCAATGCCAAGTTACAAGATTATCTCCTATGTTTTCTTCTAGAAGTTTTAGAAATTTACTTTCTATTTTATTTTATTCTTTTAGGTACAAGATCCACATGAGTTCATTTATGTGCATTGTGGGAGGTCAGGTCTCAAAAAATGAGATTTTTTTATTTTTTCTAAATGGCTGTCCAGTTAATTCAACACCATCTGTGGAGAACACAATTCTTTCCCTAATGAATTACCTTGGTTTCTTTGTCAAAAATCAACTGACCATTATTGGGTTTCTTTCTAGACTCTATACTTTGTACTGTTAAAATGTATTCTCTCTTTATTGCCATTACCATATTGTTTTATCACTGTTGATTTATAATTAGTCTTAAAATCAGATATTGTAAGTCATAAGCTTTGCTCTTTTTCAAGTTATTGGCCAATCTGTGCCCGTTGTATTTTTATGTAATTTTAGAATCAGTTTGACATATTTACCAAAAAAAAAAAAAAACTGGTAGGATTTAGATTAGAAATACATTGAAATTGTATATCAATTTGGGAATAATTGACATCTTTACAGCATTGATTTTCCAATCCATAAATGTAGTCTTCCATTTATTTAGGTCTTGTTTAATTTTTCTCAACAATATTTGATAGATTTCATTATATGGTTTCAAAAAATTTCATATTTTTGAATGCTATTGTAAAGAGTAAAATTTCAGTTACTCATTGAAAATATATAGAAATACAATTGACTGTTGTTTATTGACCTTACATCTGTGACATTGCTAAATTTATTCATTAATTCTAGCAAATTTTTCTAGATTCCTTATGATTTTCTATATAAATGATATGTCTTTTGTGAATAAAGACATTTTTACTTCTTTGGTATGAATCATTTAGTCAGGAATGCCTTACAATTTCTTTTTCTTTCCTTATTGCACTAGCTAGATTCTCCAACAATGTAATGTTAAATATAAATGATGATAGCTGATATCTTTGTCTTGTTCCTGATTAGAAGAAAAACATTTCATTTTTCCCCATTAAGTATAGTATTATTTGTAGATTTTTCACAGATGGCTTTCATCAGATTTTGTTTTGTTTTGTTTTCATTATGTGTGAATGGATGTCTCATTTTGTCAAATCATTTGTTTACATCTATTGAGATGATTGTATAATGAATTATATATCCTGAATGATTTTTTAAAAAGATTTTATGTATTTATTTGAGAGAGAGAGTGAGCACAAGTGGGAGGGGCAGAGGGGGAGGGAGAAGACTCCCCACTGAGAAGGGAGCCTGACAAGGGGGCTCAATACGAAGACCCTGAGATCATGACCTGAGCCACAGGCAGACACTTAACTGCCTAAGCCACCCAGGTGCCCTGATACTGAATGATTTTTAATGCTAAACCAACTTTGCATTCCTGAGATAGACCTCATGTGGCCATGATATACTGTATCTTTTTTGTATTAATGGATTGAATTTGCCAATACTTTGTTAAGAATTTTGCATCTGTGTTCATGAAGGCTGTTGGTCTGTGATGTTATTGTCTGGTTTTGGTGTCAGGGTAATCTAGCCATATAAAATGAGTTGGGAAAAGTTTCTTTCCAGAAAGAGTTTGGGTATAATTGGTATTAGTGGTATTCAAAAGCAATATTTAATAATAGTAATGATTAATGGGATCTGTGTCTTTTTCATCTTTGTAACAGAAATATTTCTAGTGCTTTTCTATTAGGTGTAGTGCTGGCTTCAGAGAAACACTTATTGTATTAAAGAATACTCCTCTTTCAATAAAAACATTTTGTTCAGAAAAGGATAGGTTTTATCAAATTACCTTTTTGACAAGTTATGGAAATAATTATATGTATTTTTCCTTTGATTTATGTGTATATAAATAATGATATTATGATTGGTAACATTGGAACATTCCATTTGCTAATATTTAATTTGCTGTTTTTACATTAACCATTAAAGTAGGAATGTCTATAGTTTACCACATATTTCAGAGTCTTGTCTGTAAGTATTTTTATAATACCATAGCTAAATGTATTAGTTGACTTTCCATCTTTTTATACTCTGGATCATTTTAAATAAAATAAAGAATCTATATTCCTCAACAATTTGATAGGAATTGACTATAAACTCATTCAGGTCCAGGCCTAGTTTGTGAGTTGTTCTTTGGCATTATTTTCTAATATGTTATTGGGGTTGATACAAAATTTGTACCTCTTGAATTAATTTTAGAAATTTCTATGATCAATTTTGATAAATGTCTCATAACTGTTGATCTTATAAATATTTATGTTAATATATGAGTATACAATATTAGGTATTATATAAACATATATACAATGTGTACAAAAGTGGGCATTTATATATATATATATATATATATACCCACACACACATGCACACTTAGTTATACATACTTTATATAGTATAAACTATTTCATAAATACCATATATGGTATAAGATAAATATTATACACATACGAGCACACAGAAAGATAATTCTGTTATTCAGATTGTAGATAGCCATACTGAATCGTTTGCTTCCTCAAACATTATGAAACCAAAAATAGATAATATCAGATTTTAATATAGTGTTTTCATGCATTTCTAATCCTCAAAGTTTATATATCTCATCCACAAAGTTTAAAAATAATTAAAGATTCACAATGAATTGTTCCCTTTGTCAATATAAATGACTTTTTTTACCACTTAATGTTTTTAGTCTTGCATTTAACTTTATCTGACATTAATATTGTACTCCCTGCTTTGATTTTGTTAGTACTAAAAATATACTCACCCATCCTTTTAAAAAAATCATACTTGTATTATTCTGATTTAGGCATATCTTTTGTAAACAGAACAGAAATATATTCTGTTTTCTTTTTCTTTCTTTAGTCCAATCTCAGCCTCTATTTTTTTTTAATGGGAAGTGTAACCAACTTGCAGGCATTATTAAAACTGATGTGTTTGTTCCCTGTCATCTTTTTGTTTTCTGCTTTTGTTCTCTCTAGCAGTCTTCATGTTCTATACCTTGTGGTGTTTGAAACACTTTTTCTTTGCTCTTATCCTGTATAGTTTTTTGAAATGAATATATCGTGTTTATTCATACTGGTACTTACATTTCAGTTTCCCAGAAGTGTTTTTAGCATGTGTGAATCTAATTATTCAAGCTGAGTAAAATGTTTTTTCATGTGTTCTTATTTGAGACAAAAATTGCAATGGATTCCCCTCCATCCTCACTCCTACCTTACCATTTGTGTTTCATGGATTTTATCAATATCACATTTTGAACTTGTAATCCAAGATTATGTATTGAGCCATTTGTACTTTCATTGAGCTTGTTAGATTTATAACAATTCCTGAGCCTCATCTCTTTAAGTCAGATCCACACTTAAGCCTTTCAGGAATCCCCTGCAGGTGTCATTCATTAGATTTTTCCTTAGTTTCATCTCTAAGTTCCTCGGAATACTTTTCAAGAAGTTTACCAAAAAGATGGGTGCAGGCTGTGTTTTCTGATTCTTGGAATATTTCTTCTTTCATGTGATAAATATTTATTGGAAACATGTTTTGCAGCAAAAACTGTGGTAGGTGCTGGAAATACGGTAATAAATAACATACATAACCCATACCTCAGGGAGTGTACATCTATGAAGATCTGTTTGCTGCCACCGAATGTGATTGGCATCTTTTCTGAGTATATAATCCAAGGGTCACAATCTTTATCCTCAAAACTCCAGTAGTTACTCCTCCCTTGTGTTTGGCATTTAGTGAGAAAGGAGAGCACTCTAAAACCGGATTTTCTGATTTCTGTAAATTTTTGAGTCATTCATTTACTTCTTAAAGGAATGAAGATATTCGTTTCTTTATCTCTGGGTTTAAAACTCTTTCCAGAAGTGTGGGATTGTCTCTCACAATCGACCTTCTCCCCTAGCGTGTGATGATGGCAACATTACATACACACAAGCCTTTCTGCAGCACAAGAAAGTGAGTCTCTATTAAGTACTTATTGTTGGTTCTGGGTAATTTCTTCTGAGGAAACTTAATTGTACATGTGTTGGCTCTTCATTTTTTTCCCTTAATATCAGTCATTTCTCTTTCTCTCTCCCTCCCTCTCTCTCTCTCTCTCTCTCTCAGTAAATTCCTTGATTTGTTTTTTTCCTGTGTATGCTGGGAGAGCTTCTCAGCTTTGGTCTTCATATTGATTTGATTTCTTGAAGCTTCACATCTAATATGTTTTGCTTCTGATGTAGATTTAAAATGTAATGTTGATTTCAGCCCCATTGCTTGTTCTCCTTTTCTACCTAACTGGACTCTTTAGTTCATCTTGTTACCTTTTCTTTTCAGATTTTCTCAGATCTATTCCAGCTTGCTTCCTTAAGTCTTTTCAGAGAGAGAGGTCATCTTTCTTCCTTTTTTTGAGGTTGTCAGATAGTCTTTTAAATTTTTTATTAGGGTCCTGGAAGTCAAATTTTTAATATGATAAAATATACATAGCATAACACTTAACCATTCTGACCCTTTTTAAGTGCATAGTTCAGTTGCATTAAGTAAATTCACATTGTCTTTCAATGGAAGTGATTTTTTTTAACCATGCTTTTCCTGGAATTTTTCTGAGTGGTCTTTTTTTTTTTTTCTTTTTCTACAGTATTTTCTCAATACATATCCTCAAACATAATATAACCTGTGTGGTGAGTGGATACCTCATTGCCCTTACTCTCTACTCTTTATGTAATGCCTGAATCCCCTTTTATTCTCTTCCTGAAATATATATTGAGATGTAGCACTCCTGGTTCATTTCCCAAACTCTATCTGGCTTCCAATCTCTTAAGCTTCTGTTTTATTGAAATGGTTCTTTTTTCTTTGTCATCTGGGATTTCTGATACATAGCTGTGGTTGAAGAAATTGAATAAATGAAGGCTTAGGGATGCTTGTTTGCTAATCTAGTTTGAAGCTGCATTGGTATTGCAAGACCATTGTGTTTCCTTAGATAATCTATTATGATAGTTAAGTTCCTCTAAGCCCACAATGTTCTCCACATGCTAATATTCATGTCCTTGTGGAGTTCTCCACCATATTGCATCAGCATTGGTCTGTGTGACCATAGCATACAGCCAAGTGATTGCATGCATTCCTAAGGCAAAGTCATAAAAAGCATCCTTGCCCTCTTTCTTGGACAAGTCACTGTGAGGGAAAACAGCTGCCATGACATGAGGACATGGAGAGTTCTTGTGGTGAGAAGCTGAATCCTCCTGCCAACAACCAGTAGTAACATGGCCTGCATGTGAGTGAGCCATCTTGGAAGTAAATCCTCCAGACCCAGACAAGCCTTCAGAAGACTGCAGCCCCAAAGGATACATTGACTGTACTCTTATGAAAAACCCTGAGCCAGAACCACCCAGTTAAGTACTTCCCAAGTCCCTGACTTCCAGAAATGGTGTGAGATAATAAATATTTATTGTTTTCAACCACCAAGTTTTAAGGGAACTTGTTATTGAACTATAGATAACTAACTAATGCACCCATTCATTTGAGTTAGCTCTTGTATTACTAATGGCAGCTCTGTCCTCTCTTGGTTGAAGTCTTATTATCTGTAAGAAGATAGTGTTGGGGTGTATACTTCTTTCCTGCCCCCTTTGCAATCTTTGTTTCATGAAAATAAGTTATGCCATGGTTCCAAAATGTCTCATTTACTCAATCCAATTTCATTTCCCTTATAAGAACTATCAATTCTGGTTAATTTTAGGAAATCAATTATTCCTCAATCTTAGTTTTCTTAAAAATACGAGGTTTTTTTTTTTTTTCTTAAATATTTGTTAGTTATTTTAGTAAAAATCTAGGGCAGATGCATTTGGGTCTTTTACTTTGATTTTTTTTATCCAATTTTTTAAAAACTTTGATATATTTTTTAAGATTTTATTTATTTATTTGAGAGAAAGAGAGACAGAGAGCACATGAGTGGGGGGCGGGGTGTGCGAGGGTCAGAGGGAAAGGGAAAAGCAGACTCCCCACTGAGCAGGAAGCCAACTCCGGGCTTGATCCCAGCTCAATCCCAGCTGGATCCCAGCTTGCTTGCAGGACCTTGAGATCATGACCTGAGCTGAAGGCAGACGCTTAACTGACTGAGCCACTCTGGGGGGCCCCTAAACTTTGATACTCTTTTGGAGCAGATATCTTTCCTTGCTCTCAACAAGGGTACATAAAAGATAATTTTATATCTTTAATATGTTAGGTTATTTTAAAAGATGTATAGAATCTATTCTTCAGTTTTTCTTGTAATATAAATATCCTTGGGTTCTTGAAGTAGAAAATATATCAGTTTTAAGTAAGATGATTTTTGTCTTCTTTACATATTCTTTGTATTCCTTTTCCTATCTCATTGCATTGGCTAGAATGCCCTAAAACATGTTGAATATTAATAATTATAACTGGCATCCTCTATCTAATTTCTGCTTTCATACGATGGCCTCTAGTGGTTTTTTCTATTAGTATGATGCTAGTTTTTATTTTCAGAGAGCTCTCACTTATTGAAAGATCATTAATAAATGTTTAATTTCTATTAATTCACTCTTTTTAGGATTTTTAGGATGATTCATGCTGATAATACTCGCCCATCTTTATATTCTTGGAATTAATTTCAGACACATTTTATTTGTTTAATAGATTGTTAGATTCTATTTGCTAATAGAATTGTATTCTTATAATTAAAGCATTATTTGAAGTAGTGGAGACAGGAAAATGTACATTGCCTGACAATACATAGATGATCAATACATCCTAGCAGTAGAAGTAATGGTAATTACTACTGCAGTGAGTGCTGTGAATTATAGTTTTTCAAGTGCTGCATCAGTTCAGAGCACTAATAATGGAACAAAGGAGAACCTTGGAGGTAAGGTAGCAATTTTCCTGCCACCAGGCTGATCCCCCAAAGTTACAATTAAATGTCATCAGCAAATGGAGGTACAAAAATTATTTTTTAAAGCTCAGGTTCTTTGCACTGTAATCTAACCTTTTTCATTAGTGCTTAGATCCCAATTCTGGCTGTGCAAAATAGGAGAAAGAGCCCCAGGTGACTACGATTTACCAGCGAGGAGATCTTGAATGAGTCACTACGGTTTTTGAGCCTCTCATTCTCATCTGTACAAAGGAGCTAGTCACTTGGCCCTGCATTTCTTGGAATATTGCTAAGGATGAAATACGATGAGGAGAGTGAAGTACTTTGGAAACAGCACCACACACACGTAAAAATGGGGCAGCAGCCTCACCATCACCATCATCACCATCATCACCGTCATCATTATAATCATGCAAGAGTGGTATTAAGCCAAGGCTCACCACTCCCTATATAGAGCAGGATCCTTTTGCTTCCATATGTTATTACAGGCATTGTGAAACATGAGTTTACATTTCAGTGCTACTTAATTACCCTTCCCCATCTCCCAGACATTTTTACATTTAAATAAAACTCTCATTTCACTTAACAATAGAAGGGCTAAAAATTTGCATATTAAGTGTGAGCCGGTGGCACGGATATCTAATTAAAACCTATTTTTTTTCTTTTTCCCCTTTTCATTTTTTCTCCCCTGAGCTGCTGACGTTATTGTAACTGTATTCAGTGTCCCCATTCTGTCAGGCCTGTGTGCTCTGAGGAAAGCAACCCAGAAGGGGACCAGGGAGAGCAGGAGCTTAAGAGAGGTAGGAGGAGGGTGGGGCAGGAGGGAAAGGGGGCTGGCAACAGGAAGACAATGGCAGGCACAGAAGGGATGTGAGGGAAAGATCATACAGAAGAAAAACACATTGGTAGTGGTGAGGCTATTGATTTTTGAAAAGGGCAGGGTGAGGAATGGAGTGTGTGAAAAATGGAAATTTATCAGAAAGAAGCGAAAGGGTAAGAATAGAAGGAGAAAGAAAGGAGCAAAGACAACAAGATGAGTGGTGAGGCCTCTGAAGCTAAGGGAGAAGGAGAGACTGTTATGAAGGGGCAAGTATAGTTGACCCTTGAACAACAAGGGTTTGAACCACGGGGTTCCACATAGACATGGACTTCCTTTCAGTAAATTCAGTGCAGGACTGGAAATGTATTTTCTCTTCCTTACGGTTTTCTTAATAACCTTTTATTCTCTCTAGCTTACTTTATTGTAAGAATGTGGTATAGAATACATAGAACATACAAAATCTGTGTTAATTGACTGTTTATGTTGTCAGCAAGACTTCCAGTCAACAGTAGGCTCTTAGTGGTTAAGTTTTGGGGGAGTCACAAATTATTTGGGAACTTTGGAGTGTGGGGGTTCAGCTCCCCTAATCTCTGCATTGTTCAAGGGTCAACTGCAGTTAAAGGGGGTTTGCCTAGCAAAAGGCAATGGGCAAATGTCTTTGGATCCTTTGGAAAATCACTTGTAATGTTCTATGAAGAATGTCTATCATGCAATACCATAGAGAGATTGTACTAAAAAGGCAAGTCTGTTGGTCTTATTTGAATATTGTCTTCTCCCCTGCATAAGCTTCTATGAGATCATTTCACAGTACAGGCATATTTCCCATCCTATATCTTTTTTTTTTTTTTCCTTCATAGAGTTCACACAGAAACATGATTCAGAAACAGAGTGCTTTGAAATTTTTTGTGTACCTTCAAGACATAACCAAATATGAGCTTTCTCTCTTTTTGCCCCTCAGCACCAAGACCATACCAGTATAATTAACCAAGCATTAGTTAAAATCATGTGACCAGTATCTTCCTCTGCCCACTCTATTCATATAAACTGATTATTTATTTCTAAAAGTATAACATTTGTGAAGAAAATCTGTTTTTGGTAATGGTACATGGTGAGAAGCATGGCTCATGTCAGGAGTTAGTACAACTTTATCACATTGTGATCATTTCAACTGTAGTCATGGCAGCCATGCATCTTGGCATGCAAGACTGTCCATCTGTATGTATCTAGTTTCTTTGGTAGGTATGGACTAGAAGAGCCCAGAGATTTGAGTAAATCAAGACCATTTGGCAAGTGAGAGTTTCCAAAGGGAAAAGTAAAGAAGAAATTATGTACAGGCCCCAGCACTATGGCACCAGGACCTGGAATCCAATTAGATAAAGAAAACCATGAGAATCCAGTTTGCAAAGGGACTAGACAACAAAACCAAAGGGACACTTGGTCAGCTTCTTCAAAACCCTTTGGTCCCTGTTGGAGGGTGGTTTGCAAAGCAATCCCCAGGTCCCATGGTTAAGTTAATCCTCCTGGTATAGTGTTTCCCAAATTGCTTGATCAGGATTTTCTCAGACTTGTAAAATTGTATACATTTCAGGCTCCACCCCAGACCTGTGAAATCTGAATTTTTAGGAGAGAAATCTTAGGACTATATATTTAATAAACAACCAGGCAAGACTGGCAAAAACCAATTCTTAGAAGAGATGAACAATCTCAGGTGAGGAGGAGTGGGGGCATTATAAGACCAAGACTTTAAAGCCCTATATAATGAGGAAACTTAATTTTCCTCCCCAAACTTAGTTTTTCTGTGTATTTTAGATTTTAACAACAGTGTCCTGACTCAATCTTGATTTGATGCATGAAGTAATTAAGCAGCTCTAGATTCACATTTCACAACTTACTACCTTCATCCTCACAGCTTCTCCAAACATGGCTTTATGCTCAAGATAGAATAAATGGACCTGTGTTTTGGTCTTTTTGGTCCCTTAATCCTAAGACCCTACCTTATTATTTCTATTCTGCTTCCCAGAAATTAGAATACTGTCCTTGAATATTGGTTTAGTGTTTAAATATTGCCACGTGTTGACAGAGCAGAACTTGATACAAACAGCCTGCAGTTAAAATAAAAGCTAGCAAGAGCTCTTCTTGTGTGCCGGCATGTCCTTGGGAATAAGATATCTTCAAGATAACCCTATAGAGTAGTTACCATTTGTACCCCTGCTCTTCAGTTAAGAATGCTGAGGTACAGAGAGGTAAATGAAGTGCCCAAGATCACCCAAGCAATAAGTGGCACAACACGATTCAAACCCAAGCATTCAAGCTCCAGTGTTTGAGCTTTTAAACACGAAATTATTCTTCCTCACCAGAAATGTCCTATCACTATGCTCATCTCACCTGGGCCAAATGAATGGTTTCCAGTTTGAGCTGTTTCACCCCTCCATGGACAACTGGTGGACTGTTGTTCTTGGTGACGTCATACTGTGCCAGGCTTAGCAAGGGTAACTACAGCACAGTACCAAGGCAAGACCTTGGCTCCTGACAAACCCTTGATCTCAGCTTTCCCAAGCGAGCCAGGATGATGGTCTTTCGCAGCCACGCCTAGTCCTGGTGACTATTAACTCACCCTCAACCTTGAACTTTTTAACTGCTTTTACAGACTGCCCATCTGCTTTTCCTTGGATGCTGCTTCTGCTTCCGTACCACATTACGATTGGCAGAGGGATCCTTTCCTCATCCCCTTATATCTGGAAACATCCCATCACTAAAGCCCAAAATGGCCTTTTCTAGTTCTGGTTCTTGTTCTTCTCATTTATTTATTTATTTATTTATTTATTTATTTATTTATTTAAGATGAGGGGGGTAGGGAGGGGCAGAGGGAGAGAGAGCATCTTAAGCAGGCTCCATGTCCAGAGCAGAGCCTGACCCGGGGCTCGATCCAATGACCCTGAGTCCATGACCTGAGCCGAAATCAAGAGTCAGAAGCTTAATTAACTGAACCACCTAGGCGCCCCTGGTTCTTGCTCTTCTTTTCCCTGATTTGCTTTGCTCTATGTCCCTGACTAAATTTCAAGACATGCTACCACCTACAAGAGAAGCCAACTCACAGAATTCTGAAAGGGTTGTTTTTTCTTAAGACCCCAGAAGGATGAATGTAGAATCTCCATAAGAAATGTACCCACATTTGAATTCAAATCCATTTGTGTAGCACTTACCCACCTCTGCTGGCTTTCATTTTTTCTAAGATTTGGAACAACCAAATTGTCTCAAAATGTGAATTCTCACTCCTCTTCAAATCGGCAGGGTGTCCCATTACCAATAAAGCAATCTACTGCATCTTGGTACATATCACTTTAAAACATCAGGACCCTCTTCAGATTCCCTCCCAGAGTCCTAAAAATGAAAATTCAAACCTTTGTGTAATATGAATATAGCCAAGTAGTCTGGACAAGTTCCGGTATCCTCAGACATTGTTGTTGGACACTCTTCTGGGTAAAAATTGTCTAATTCTTCTGTCTTAAATTGAATACACAAATCACGAACCTGAAGCTGTGTGGCAAAAATTTGTTTTGTGATTGGTGGTTCTTTGAATATAATAAATACACGGTTAGAGCCCATTTAAAATAGGATGCAAAATACGACACCCATGGATAGAGACTATGGCTGTGAGACTCAAGAGGAAGAATATAATCTGATTGGTGGTCTTTTTTTCTTGATGTCTAGGATTTTAGTTATCTCATTAAATCTGTGTGCACAATCTCCTAGTTTATTTTTCCTTGGAACTCTAAGCAGTGTAAAGTCACTTTAAATCATTGTTTCATTAATGCTGCCAATATTTTTCTTCTGATTTGCAATGGAATTATTGAAATAAAAACATTTTCTTTTCATTTCCTTTTGTCTTTTGAAATTTTTTAAGAAATATTTTATTTATTTTTTTTACAGAGAGAGAGAGAGAGACCGCAAGAGAGGGGCACAAGCAGGGGGAGTGGGAGAGGGAGAAGCAGGCTTCCCGCCGAGCAGGGAGCCCGATGCAGGGCTCGATCCCATGACCCTGGGATCATGACCTGAGCGGAAGGCAGATGCTTAACAACTGAGCCACCCAGGTGCCCCTGTCTTTTGAAATTTTATCTAGGTTAGAGGGTTAAAATAAAAACTGTAAAGAAAATAGATAGTATATTTGGACCAATGCCTTATGTTCCTAAAAAATCATAAATTTCATACTTCAGTCTCCATTTGATTAGAGAGGTGGAGTCCTAGTCAATCTATTTTGAAAATTTTCAGAGAGATTTGTTTGTTCACGTGTGTTGACCACACACAAGGAAGCTCAATTATCAGATGCAGGTTTTTGTAAGTTTATATAGAGAGAGAGCAAAGAACAGAATGTTTGGCCTCCCATTTTGGAATAATATTGCATTTTTTGCTTATACCTGTAGTAACTGTTTCAAGGAACAACAGAGTAAAAGCCAAAGGCTTTACAAAGGCCTGAAACATCCTGGGTCACCTGGCCTGGTTACCTCCCTGACCTCACCTTCTGTTATTCCCGCTCCTTCCTGTTTGCTAAGCTTGCTCCCACTTCAGGATATGGGTACTGGGACTTTCCTCTGCTTGCAAAGTTCTTCCTCAAAAAATACACAAGGCTCACTCCACTATTTCTTTCTGGTCTGAATCAGAGAGACCTTCACTGATCATCTCCATAGAATAGCAACCTCACGGTCACTCTGCAACACTTCCCATACCTGTACCCTGCTTTATTTTCTCCATCACACATGCACACACACATGCACGTGCACACACACACACGAGTATTTTCTTTATATTGTGTGTTTATGCTGCACTAGGATCTGCGATGTTGAACAGAGTCTATTTTGTTTACTGGGCTCTCTCTCTAGCCTCTGGAACAGCACCAGGCAACTGGTATACATTCTATAAATATTTTCTGTATGATTAAAGGAGCTCATGGATGTGTTTGGCTACAAGACACAGACAACCAGGCAGTGGCTTAAAAAAATAGAGATTTATTTGTTTCACATATGAAAACTAGGGAGTCCCAGGAGTGGGGAGGCAGCTCACAACACATCCTTTTCCTGGCTTTTTACCTCGTTATTGCAAGATGGCTGCTACCCTTCCAGACATCATGCCCACATTCAAGATAAGAAAAAAGTGAAAGGGGAACAAAGGAAAAAGGGATTTTCCCCTGTGGATACTTGTCATTTTATTCATGAAAGGAAGGTCTCCCATAGCACACCTGGCTATGCCCAGTGGGAAGAAAAGCTGGGAAATTAAGTGGTTACCTTGTTTGGAATGTAATTTGTGAGAAGGAACTTGAGATTGCATGTTGAGTAAACCCATGCACAACATCATTATTAGGCTTAATGAACCAATGTGTCTAAGATACCTGTACATAGTAATCATTGAGGGAAGGACAACTCATTATTGTCATGGAAGGCTCTATGAGATACCATTGAATCTATCCAGATTTTGCTTTTCCCTGCAGTGAATACTTTAATTTTCTATTTCCATCTGACAGTATGATGGCAATATTTATGATGTCATACTGAGACCCTCTAAGTCTTAGAATTGTAAAAACTCTAATCTTGGGTTTACTTGGTTTCATATAATAAATTCTGAGTGGAGCAAAGCCCATGATCCTTCTTTTGTTTTCATGATTCTGAACTTATCTGAGATTTGAAACTCTGTTAGAATCTGGTTTTGATACTACTTGGCCCAAGTTGATAAGAGAATTCCTAGATGGTCAGATTCAGGGTTTTCATAGGCCAGCGTGTTGTGTCTCAGCTCACTCTATTCACAGCTCAAGAAGAAAAGACAAGGATCTCAGCGGGAGTCATTTTTTTTTTTCTCCAGTAAGACATATCATGAAGCACTGGGAAAAATTCTCAGAAAAATGTAAAATATGTATTTGCCATAATTCTGACATGTCTCAGAGATATTACTCTAAATGAAAATACATTTTATAGGTGATGTATATCACCGACATGTTCTGAAATGCTTCCACAACTGATTATAATAAACCTCACCCTTCAGGGACTTTTACATCCATTAGTTCATGCCATTACACAACCAAGAGAGGGAGAAGAGCCTGGCTCCTTGTCCACATCATTGAAGCCCGAGGAATGTGACAGCCACCTTCTACAGCCAGGACGAGGCTGAGGTGTGCTTGCCCTGGGATGGGGACTGTCTTTGAGTCTTCATGACTACCTCTTGACATCACCTGACACAGCCCGGATCAATGCAATTCTGTGAAAGGAGTCAATGAAAGGAGACACAGACTGGATCATTTGGCTTAACTGATCATTTAGAATACTTATTTCAAACCACTCTACACAATATTCATCCCGTAGAGGCCATAAGTCATTTTAAAATCACATATGAGTGTGTCCTTGTGACATGTAAGTGTGCAAGAATGCAATCATCCTGAGCTATCCCAAAGGGAGTTGGGAACCATATTCTAATTTGATGCACTCCTGGATTAAAGCTTCACTTTTATGGGTTTGATTTCTCAACAAAAATCTGTATTCTAATGTCCTTGCACAGCCCATCCACAGCTGTTTCAACTTCCTCCTCTTCATCCCCAGAGTATGTTTTGCACATCTCTTTTAAAACATTCCCTTTGATGTTGCCTTATGACAGTCATCCATATCAGTGTTATTGCCCTGTCACTCCTACTTAATTGAGAGCTCCTAAAAGTCAGAGACAGAGTCCTAATGGATGCAGGCTCAATAAATGTTTGTTGAGAGAAATGGAACAGAACGAAAGGAATGGAAGAAATAGAGTGGATTGGAATAACCTAAATGCAAATTGAGTATCTAGATAAACTACAAAAAAGGCGACAATGATGTAGGGCTTTGAGAAAAGTGCTGTAGATGGTGGGGGGAAAAAAAAGTAGCCCACAATCCTTGAGAGAAAGAAATCCTTTTTAGTGGAGATCTGTTCCCTAGAGGGTTCAATTCTCAAAGAACAGGTTGTTTGAAATTGAGCATAAGCCAATTAAGAGCTTCCTTTTGTTTCTCCTAAAGGAAAATGCCTTCGGGGTATCATGTTCTGTTCCCCTTGGGACAAGTCCTGGTCTGGTGTTTGTCTAGAGGTAGATGATGGGATGTTTCTGCAACAAATGCTTTTTTAAAAAACAAGATTATTTGGTCTTTGGTTGGGATGCTCTCGTAGAATGGCCATGTCCTGGCAGTGGATTTAAATTACTTGTCAGAAAAAGCGTGGAAATCTTCCAAAATGAAAACACCGGAGGTTTTTTCCTTCCCTTCTGCTGACTGAAGACACCAGAGTTGTTGAGCTTTTTGTCTCTCGTCCTCATGCGGAACCAGCTTCTTAGAGAATGATTAGGGTTTTGCTGACATTGATCCAGAAAGAGGCAGGAAGGGAAAGAACATGGGACTGGGAGGGGATAAAAAAAAAAAAAAAAAAAAAAAATCCCTGTTTTTCATCTCCTGTCAAAAAGAGAAGAAAAAGAAATTCGCTAAGATCAGTTTTTACTTGAATGCACTCTGTGTAAAGAAAAAGTTTATTTCATACTTTTGCAAAATCCCCAACACCATGAACACTACTGAAAACGAGAAAAGTATCTATATTTGAAACGATAATTGTTACAGTTTTACTATAAGTAGTGGCTCGTGGAAGTGGGCATGATTCACAGCTGTAATGGAAGATAAAACCGACCCGACCCCTATCAACCCGCATCTTCCTTCTTGTACCTAGAGAAATATGATTGAGAGCAACTCCTTGGATTTGAAGGAAAACTGGCAAGAGCCATCGCTACTTCCTAGAGTCTAAGGCAACCACAGCAAGCAAAAGTGAAGTGGATTGGCAAGTCAGGAGGCCTGGCAGGCTGCCAAAGGCCTAGCTGGGTGGGGAAGGGCCCCCTGCAGAGAGCACAGCTGGCAACAGCTGGGACACTGCTCTCAGGAAGCTTGAGCTGAGGTTGCCAGTGCTCCCACAACCAGCTGAAATTGTTTTGCACCCGGAAAACAAAACGGATGAGAAAAGAGGCATAGAGAAACAGGGTAGGAGCAATCATCCTGTTTTTTGTGAAGCACGGGATAAACAAGCTCAGATGCCTTGCATTCCAAGTCCTTTGGATCAGGGTAAAATTGAATTGAACAAAGCAAGCTATGTATTATTAATGTTAGTGTTTCTTTTAAAGATTTGATATGGGCAGGCTCAAAACATTGCAATAAAAAAGGAAAGGCTCTTCAAAATTGGCAATTCTTTTTCTTCAGTTCTCTCTCAGTGGGATACTATATGCATCTTTTCTCCCCTTTTACTTTTTTTTGGGAGCTTTTTGAACAAAGAAATGGGAATCCAGGAAGCAGAGGAAAAAGGAAGCAGCAAGGCAGAGAGGGAAAGGAAAACGTGTAAGGTACAAAGGGACATAGAGAAGCAGAAGGTGAAAGCAGTTTGCCTTAAAAACTAGAGCGAGGGGAATAGAACCAGGACAAGACATTGATATGCTTCTAGAATATTCATCGTGCATCCTGGCGACACAGTGTAGAAATGGCATTCCCCTTGGGATAATAGTGCACATTTCTTTCCCGTGTGACCATGAGGGAAGAGTATCTCTGCAGTTGTCTGGGTGGCAGAGGAGATTGCTTACTTTTAGAGCCTTCCCAGGTCCCTGCTCCATCTCGGAGCCCATCCTACCAGAGGCTTCTTTAATCCCTCTTATGTTCTATAGCTAAGCTGTAATTTCCAGCGTGATCCAACTTCTTGCCTACCCACTTTCAAAGACTCCACCACCCGACTCAGTATAACTTCAAAGAAAAGGAGAGGCATCATGACATTTTGTAGCTTTTTGTTCTCAAATCTGGTCCTGAGAACAGGTAATTCACTTCTTTAATTGGATCATGTTTAATACATCAGTCATCCATCTTGTGTCTATGGAGCTGTTAGCGTTCACTGAACAGTAGTTGCTGTATGCCTGGTGCTATGCTTGCCCCTCTGAAGAGTGTCACACATTCATTCATTCAAAATACTGAGCAACTACTATGTGCTAGGCACTGTTCTGGGAATTAGAGATAGAATAGCACAAGACAGGGTTGCTACCCTCATGGTGGGGCAAAAAGCAAACAACAAAATAACCTATAAATCCAGGGTCATGATGTTGTATGTCATTTATATTTTGATGACATCTGAATCTCTCCCTCAAACTGCTGAATCATATCATTCAACTGCCTACTTGATATTTCCACTTGAAAGTCAAATTGAGCTTCTTAAGCTTAACTAATGTTTCCAATCGAACTGTTGACTTTCTGGCCCCTTCTCAACCTGTTCCTCGCTCCTTCTTCCCCATCTTAGAAAAAGGCAACTATTTTTTTTAGGTTTTCAGATGGAAAAACAAACAAACAAGCAAACAAACAAAAAACCCAAACCCACAAACAAACCAAGGAGTGATCCTTGATTCCTCCTTCTTTCATATCTTGCACCCAGTGATTTCAACAGTTCCTGCTGATTCTACCTTCAAAATGTATCCAGAACTTGAAAAGTTCTCCCTGTATCCATGCCCATCACTACAGTGCAAACTTCTATCATCTCTCCCAGAGGCTAGCAGTGGCTGACTCACTGTTACCTTGTTTCCTCTTTGGGGGTCCCTCTACTTGGTAAAATAGCAGTCTGATCATGCCCTCCTTCTGAGCAAAGAAGTCTCTCTTCTTTGAGAGATCCAAAGTCTCTCTTCTCCTTCAGAGGAAAGGCCAGAATCTTTACAATGGGCATCGGGATCCCACCGGACCTGGCCACTGTTGCCTCTTTAACTTCACCTCCTACTACTCTCCCCTTGCCTCCTTGCTCTAGACACAGATGACCTTAAGCTTCCTGAATACAGCAGTCTCTTGTTGTCTCTTCTGATAGTTAAGTTTTCTCCCTGGCTGTGCCTATGCCTCATGCTTGCTCTCACTTCCTTCAACTCCTCTGCTCAGATGTCACCTTATATATGAGTCCCAGCTTGTCCATCGGTCATTTTTTTTAAGATTTATTTATTTATTTATTTATTTGAGAGAGCGAGAATGAGAGAGAGAGAGAGCACATGAGAGGAGGGAGGGCCAGAGGGAGAAGCAGACTCCCCGCCGAGCAGGGAGCCCGATGCGGCACTCGATCCTGGGACTCCAGGATCATGACCTGAGCCGAAGGCAGTCGCCTAACCAACTGAGCCACCCAGGCGCCCTCCATTGGTCATTTTAAAAAGCATGCCTCCAGCCCTACATTCTATATCTCCTTTGTCCTGCATCACTTTTTTTTTTTTTTTTTTTCCAGCACCTACTACCCCTAACACATTATTTACTTGCTGGGTCAGTTATGATCTGTCCTCCTCAAGTGGAATGTGGTCTCCTTGTAAGAGGGCCATTTTGTGTTTTGATCGTTGTTATAGACCCAGCCACTAGAACAATGCTTCACTCAAAGCAGGGGCTCAATTTATTCATTGAATAAATGAATGACTGAATGAATTAATTAAATATGTAATATAGTTTCAGGCAGTGATTGATGTCATGAATGAAAATAGAACAGGAGAGGAGAAAGAGAGTGCATGGATAGTATTCTAATTTAGATACTGTGGTCAAGGAAGCCCCTCAGAGGAAGTGATACTTGAGCGGAGATCTGAGTAAGCTGGGACAGTGCACGAGGCAGGTGGCGATCTGAAGACAGGGAAGTCCAGCAAAGGGAAGAGCATGCAAAGTCAGAGCTAGGAATGCGCCTGACAAACAGCAAGGAGACCATTATGCCTGGAACAGTGAATGAGGCAAGAGTGTGGAAATAAACCAAAGGAAGATTATGTAGGACTCTGCCTTGTGAGGGATTTGGATCTTATTCTAAGTGTGATGTGAAACTCTTGGTGAGTTTTGAGCAGAAGGACATAATCTGACTTCCACTTTAGAAGAATCCAGAGCCTGCGGTGAACAGACTGAGGTGAACAAGATGGAACCAGGAAACTGGTGAGGAAGCACCATGGTCTTGGGAACATGGCATGGGCTGAGACATGGTGGGCAACATGGAGGCACTGGCACTGGGAGAATCAGAGTTAAGAACAGAGTGGGTGTGGGTGGATGTGGCATGTGAGGGAAAGGGGGTAATCAAGGATGGGTCTGAGGTTCTTGACTGGAGTTACTTGGTGAATGATGATGAGTTTTCCTGAAGTGGAGGAAACCATGAGGGAGTGGTTTGTGGAAAAAAACCCAAGATTTTGGCTCCCACAGGATAAACTTGAGACCCCTCTTAGACACTGAAGCATAGTCAAAGTTGGAATATATAAATCTACATTTCAGGGGAAAGGTCAGGACTGAAGATACAAGCTTGGAAGTCATTTGTGTACAAAGCATATTTAAAATCCATGACACCTGGTAATAAATACAGCCTAAGGAGTGGGTACTGAGCAAGGGGGATGGCCGAGTCGTGAGCCCCAGAGCAAAACGCTGGGGAGAATAGGTAGATTCAGCAAAAGAAACCTAAATGGCAGTCCCAGTGAGATAAGAATAAAACCAAAAGAATATTTTCTCTAGAGCATGGAACGTAAGTTCTTTCAAGGAGGGGTGGTGATGAGTAGGACACAGTCCCTTTTCTCAAGGTGTTCTCAGACTTGGCAAAAAGGATCACAGTGCAGCCGGAGAAACTCTATAAGACAGGTAAAAAAGTGCTGGGATTCTCAGTTCTTTGACTAACTCTGCCTCTAGGGTAGGAGGTGATCAAAGAATGTTGCACATAAGAGGTAATATTTCAGTGAGACCTCTCAGGAAGGGTAGACATTTTCTGGGTACAGAAGCCCTAGGCTTTCCTGGTTGAGAGAGAAGCTTGACAATGTGCAAAGGTATATGGAAGAGAAGGTCTAGGGTGGCTAAGGCATCGAATGCAGAAGGTCATGTAGCAGAACGTAAAGCCCAAGAAGTAGGTTTGGGCCAGTTTGGTAAGACCCCTGCCCATCAAGTTAAGAAGCTTATATTTTTATCCTGTAAACAATGAGGAGAGAACAGAGTAAAGCAAACAAACCTATACGGATAGAAGTGCTCAAAGCATAGTAGTCTAATTGAGAAGACTAGGCTAAAGTGCAGATTAATAAACAGTAATGCATATTACTATATATTAGGATAAGAGTCATGGTCTTTCAGGAGGTATGTGCCTAGGCTCACCCTTTAATAGGTCTGATCATGAGTGTCCTTGGCTATGTGGTGAGACGGAACTGGGAGATTTCTGAGATCTCTTCCAACTCAGAAACTTTTCTATGCTTCTTTGTGGTGAGCTAATATGATCAGGGAATGTTTCCTGGAAGAAATAAACCCAAAATTCGATCTTGAAGGGAAAGTAGAGTTTATATAAGCAAAAAGGAAAGGGAAAAGGCATATATCAAGGGAAGCATCATCAGGAGAAAAAATGAGGTGGTCTGTATAGCAAACGGCAATCTCTGTGGAGACAGGAGCCACATCTGTTGTTCATAGTTGCCTAGCACCTTCCTGGTCCAGGGCCTGATAAACAATCACTGCTGGAGAAATGCTGTTGAATGACTACGGGTACAGATGAATGAATGTAGGAGGGATGGCCCTGTGGGTATATTGGAAACAATGGCAGATGATGCCCCGAGGTCTGACAGGACCCCATCATGGAAGACCCGGAAGTCAGTGAGGGAACCATAACATGGGGACTCCTAAAGAGGCAGCTGTGATGTTGACCATTATAAGCATACTTTAGAAAATCCCAAAGTTAGATTTGTCTCTAAATACATGATGGGCTGAGCAGTAGTCTCTCAGTGACCCAAGACAACCTGTTTTTCTGTATGTAGCAACTGTTGTTTGTTTCAGGGTGAAAAATCCCCATTGGAGACAAGAGAGCCCAGCTGTGTTTGGGTTTTACAGGCTGTCTCAAGATTTCTCTCAGATGTTTTGGTTTATGGCAAAGTTGAAAATACAACATTATCATGATCATTATTACCATAATCACTTATTCAACTACCACTAATAATTAATGTTTACTGACTACCAATAATATGCAATGGGATTCAATAAGCATTGAATTAGACTTGGCCTCTGTCCAGTGGGCTTGTGGTAAATAAGGAAAAACAAACATGTTTTATATATTGGCTTCACAGGCTCCCTTTGGTTACTTCTTTGCTAAACTGACTAAAACCAAGAAAGCTGACTTTAAGCTTGCCATCAGTGGTTTATAGTAATGTTTCCCAAAATATATTTTGTGGACAGGACATTGATAGATTATATCTATATCATCTTCATATACAGATAAAGGATGCCCAAACAAACAAATTTGGAAGATAATAGTTTGGACAGAAGTAAATATACTCACTACTACAGGATTTTGCTGAGGTTTAAATGGGCTAATACGCTTTGCAAGTGCCAAGTAAAGGAAATAATACATAGCATTTCCTAAATTTATTTGGGCATGGAATCATTCTGTAAAAGACTATAAACATGCCATCTAAAAATAAGTTCTAAAAAAAAGTTCTAAAATTCAGAATGCTTTTTTTTTTTAACAACAAAAGAATTTTATTTCCCAGACCCTGTTGCTCTTTTCTCAACTCACCAGCATGTTGGTAACACATTCTTATTACTGTTGAGGAGCCCTTGTGGATAAGTGCTCGGTCCAGGAAGCAGTGCCCAGAATCCCCACAGCCTTGGGGACACCTGGGAAATTGTATGATGAGGCATAATCATACAGCATAATTTTTTCACTGCAGCATAATTTGAGGACCATGCTTTCATGCGTATTCAAACAGGTGGAATCCTTGACATATACTACAATGGTTATATAAGTAAGACTGATAATACAAAGTGTTGGTGAGGATGGAAAGCAACTGGAACCCTCATACAGTGAGAGTCATCCCTGGGGGTATAAAACAGGGCAGACGCTTTGGAAAACCACTTGGCACTTTCTTAGGATGTTAAGCACCATACTATGACAGAACCATTCCATGCCTAAGTATTAATTCAAGAGAAATGAGTGAACATGTCCACAAAAGTACTTACAAAAGAATATTTTATTTATAAAATCCATAAGTGGAAATAGTGTCCATGTCTATCACTAAGTCAATGGATACACATTATGCTATATTCATCAGTGGAATACTAGTCAGCAATATAAAGAAACAACTGACTTTCCTACAGCATGGCTACATCTCCAGAAAAACAAAATAGGTTAAGCAAAGAAGCCAGATACAAAAGATTGCACATTGTTGGATTCCGTTAATATAAAGTTCTCAAACAGTCAAAAGTAATTCACAAGGATAGAAATAAATCAGTGGTTGCCTTAGCTTAAAAGAGGAGAGGTGGGGGGGTGCCTGGGTGGCTCAGTCATTAAGCATCTGCTTTGGGCTCAGGTAATGATCCCAGGGTCCTGGGATAGAGCCCTGCATCAGGCTCCCTGCTCGGCGGGAAGCCTGCTTCTCCCCCTCCTACTCCCCCTGATTGTGCTCCTTCTCTCGCTGCGTGTGTTTCTCTCTCTGTCAAATAAATAAATAAATAAATAAATAAATAAATAAAATATTAAAAAAAAAAGAGGTGAGGTGGGGGCAGCAGGTAAGTGGAAGCTGGAAGGGCCTTGAGGGAATTCTCTGAAGTTAAGGAAATGCTCTGTTTCTTCATTAGGGCGGTGGTTACATGAGTGTTTCTGATTGTCAAAACTCATCAAATGAAACACTTAAGATCTGAGTATTTGATTGTATGTAAATTCAATCTCAATGAAAACAAAGAAACGAAAGTCGTTGGAACCCACGCCGCCATGCAGCAGCTTTGTGCCAGATCTGTCAGCACAAGGGCCATGAATCACATGAATGCTTGCCTATGAAATGTACAGAAAATGCAAAGTAATCCCTTTGTCATGACTCAGGGGACAGTGCTCATTCTAATCTTTTGAAATGAACATGGTTAATCCCCACATCCTTACTCTTAGATCAGCTTGGACAAGTCTCCTGAGGAGTGATATTGAGAACCAATTGCATGTATTTTGTTTCCATGTGCTCCCGCATGTCTCCTTGTGAAAGAACACATTCCTGATATACAATCAGTTGATGAGTAGCACATTTATTTTTTGCTTAAGGTCATCACTGACTCTTACATTTAGCCCAAATTATATATTCTTTATCTCAGCGTGGCACTTTGTTTATTCACCAGTGGATGCTATCCTTAGTCAGGTATTAAGAGCCAATCGGTATTAAGAGCAACACCAATTAACCTTAGAAAGGAAAGAGTCAACTAGCAAAAGGGGTAGCTTTACCCAGCTATTCCAGTATCACTTTGATGATAAGGTAACAGTCATCACTTACTATTGAACATGTCATTAAACTGAGAATAGAAGATAGCACAACCATAGTCCACACATAAATTTAGAATTGATGAATAATTCTATGTTTTGGTTTTAAGAGTTTTATTCCCTCAGTGTTGCTCTTAGATTCTCTACTTGGACCAACGAAATCCTTGATCTCTTTGGGGAGCATATGTTAAGGAAGTGTTCCTATAATCCCCTTCTCTATCTCTAGACTTTTCCCCCACTGCTCTTCTCTTCCCTGCCCATCTACCTCCCACCTCACCATCACCATACTCCATAGTTCATGAGCAAGTACTATGGACCAGGTGCTCTGTACTTTCCTTTGTATTTTTTCATTTAATTATTTCTTAACTTATAGTGGGAAGTGCTGCTATTAACCCATTTTACCCACTGAAAAGTGGAGAATTAGAAAGCTTGTGTAGCTTATTGAAGAATGAAAAGTTTAGACTTAGAAGTTGGTGTTTGTTCCTAGGTCTGTTTGATCCTAGCCAAAGTTCTTACACACTAGAGTATATCACTTCACTAATGGTGTCCCTCATTTTGGTGTAGGTAATGTTTTAACATACATGTGGTATATGTGAATATACTTTGTATAGTTGCTGGATTTCGAGCTGGCTAGCATTCCTCAACTTTAAATACCTGCCACTATGATGTTTGTTTGTTGTTTGTTTTTATTTTACTTAAAAGTCTTTCATACATTTAAAAAGGAATAAACCAACTTCTCAGCAAATAATTTTATTATATGTAACTTCATATATAAACGTGAACCTCATTTGATACAGAATTTTCATTTTACAAATGTTTTCAGGGAGTTTTTTGTAAATCAAAACTTTTTCTTCTTAAAAAATTATTTTAGACTTTATTTATTTATTTATTTATTTATTTGTTTGTTTGTTTATTTGACACAGAGAGAGAGAGCGATTACAAGCAGGGGGAACAATAGAGGGAGAGGGAGAAACAGACTTTCCACTGAGCATGGAGCCTGATGCAGGGCTCAATCCCAGGACCCCAGGATCATGACAGAAGGCAGACACTTAACCAACTGAGCCACTCAGGTGCCCCTTTAAAAAAAATTATTTTATTTTATTTTATTTTATTTGACACAGAGAGAGGTAAATCAAAACTTTTTCAAGTGAATTACTTTAGGTATCCTAAGAGAGTTCACAGGCTACAGGAAAAAAAGTAGAATCCTCTTCACTAAAGTGAGTGATTGCTTGAATACACCAGTCCATGTCCCCTGTCTTTCTGCATCCCCCCCCACCCTCCACACCACAGCAGGCACTCTGAGAATAAAAATACAGACATACTCCAGAAAAGTGTGTGCTCCTCATTCCAGATGAGCTTTGCTTCAGGCTTGACCCCTTGCCCCATATCCTGTGTTGGAGGTTAAGTGTCCCCCTTCTCTTAAGCCTGCACTGAACATAACACAGAACAGCCTTGACCACTTCTCTTAAGCTACATCTTGGCCTTTCTTAGTTTTCCAGAATCTAAGTTGTGTTCAACACAGAAGACATCCCCAGACCCAAAAGGCCTTCCTAAGATGAGCCTCCAGCTCCCAGCTCAGCTGGACTAATGATCTCATTCATTCCTGAAGTACTTGTCCTTGTGTGTCACAACCTCATTTAGTCTGAGAGGGAAGGGGGCATCTGCCATTGTTCTGCCCAGAAGAATGGATCCTCTATGACTGTGACGCCCGCCACCATCTGGGTCTCCATGAGGAGTGCAGACTGGCTGAGGAGGAGGGTACATAGCCAGGAGTCAGAGAGCTCTCTGGAGATTTGGCTTCAAGAGCTATCGTGGGTAGGGCAATCACTCTGGCCCTCAGCATCCTCGCTGAGAAACAAGGGGGGTAGACTCCATCAGTGGTCTTCAACCTGGGAAACATGGGTCCACAAGGGTCCATCTGGGGAGCATGAGGGTCTGTGAATTATTTTCAGTGTTTCAAAAGCTTGTCAAAGTCCACAGATGGTCGATTTACCTATTTTGAACTGAAATCATATCAATTAAGCTTAATGAACTCTCAGACTAAAAGGATGCCTGCGTTTAAAATTAAAAAAAAAAAAATGTTGGAAAAACTAATGCAATTTGTTCAGTAGGCAAAATATTTAAAAAAAAAAAAAAAGCATCCATGAGGGGAATACTTTTTGAAAGGAGGCTTAATGTGGAGAAGATGAAAAACTGTATTATTTCTCAGGTGCCTTCAAACTTTAAGTGGTTCTATGATCTGCGGTTTACATGTAAATATAATGTATGGGGTAAAAGCATGAGTGTGTGTGCGTGTATATTAATTTTACCACTTATGCTTATAGTTTCAGAGATTTTTAAGGCCTCTACACATCTGCACAAGAACCATTGAAGGAGTGACGCTTATTGTGCTTGTTTTACAGAGGAGGTGGGGAGAGGTTAGGACACTTGCCCACATCGATCTATGAGTCTATGTGTCTGTCTATTGTGAATTTATGTAGATGGGGAGATCTGTATATACATCTAGTTGTGATGTGTCAATATGTGAGACAGAACAGTCTCACTTGGGTTCAACATCCATACAATGTATGAAACAGCCCTGCACGGCACAAAGTTTTTTTGTGCTGAAACAAGGGTGCATAGGCTGCTATGACAAAATACCACAGGCTGTGCGGCTTCAACAGCAAAAATTTATTTTCTCACTTTTCTGGAGACTGGAAGCCCAAGGTCAAGGTGCCAGCAGAGCTGTTTTCCTTTGAGATCTTTCTTCCGGTCTTATGGATAGCCACCCTCTTACTGCCTCTTCACCTGGTCGTTTCCCTGTTTGCCTACATTCCTGGTGTCTCTTCTGGTGTCCTAATCTCCTCATATAAGGCTGATTAGATTAGGGCTCACCCTGGAGGCCTCATTTTAACTTAAGTACCTCATGCTGGGCCTTATCTCCAAATACAGTCACATTCTGAAGTACTGGGGTTAGGGTTTCTGCATGTGGATTTGGGGCAGGGGTGGGTAGGGAGGACACAATTCAGCCCTGGAGAGAGGTTAATAGATTTCCCTAATTTGTGCTTTAGAGCTACAAGTATAAGACAAACTTCAAAATCCCTCCAAGTAACACCTTTGTTTCTATAAACTCACTGACCTACTTAGCAGAATGAAATAGGAGAAATGGGAGAAGCAAACATGTCATAGTTCTGGGATGAAGTCCAGTCCTAAGATCTTCAGAGCTTTTGCACAGACTCCTGGCAAATCCATCCTGTGTTCTCATCCCACAGGCTCTACTGTGATTCAGGCAGGGACCCCAAGAATGGGTGGAGAGAGGGAAATAAGAGAGTTCTACTGGTCTAAGGCTGGTGAAATAAGCCAGCAATATGGTAAGCAGGAGCAGACCCTCCAACCACATCAGGGAGAAGACTCAGCAGCCACGGTGGGCTTAGGCAGACTTGTGCTAGGACCCAAAGATGGTAACTACTGTGCACTTGGGGCAGCACATTCCTCTTAGCTAGGTGGCCCATGAAGTCGAGGGATGAGGCACAGCTGTTCATTTTACCCATAGTGGCTATAATAGACGACTTTGGAGGAGAGATCTGAGCTAGGTAGATGTCCTGGTTCCAATAAAACATTCTGGGGTTTAGAGTGGAGCACTACCCTGGTGAGTAGTGAGCATAAATAAAAGAATGAGGGGCAGCTGGGTGGCTCAGTTGGTGAAGTGCCTGCTTTCAGCTCAGGTCATGGTCCCAGGGTCCTGGGATCCAGCCCTGAGTACAGCTCCCTGCTTGGCAGGGAGCCTGCCTCTTTCTCTCCCTCTGCCCCTTCCCCCTACTCATGCTCTCTCTCTCACTCTGCTCTCTCTTTCTCTCTTTCAAATAAAGAAATAAAATCTTTAAATAAATAAATGAATAAAGGATGGAGACAGAAGACCAATCCCATGAACTAAATATACCAACGGTAAGCTTAGAAAGGGAAGCTAGAGGTTACCAGCCATTTTGTGGTCACTGCAAAGACTTTGTGATTCTGCCCATTAGAGGGTGCTGGGATTCTGAGTACACAGCCAGCCTTGATTAGGGTCAGGATGGGGCTGGGCTGGGTCAAGGCAGAGGATGTAGGTCTCTTTGCTCCTGAGAATGTCTGGGATAAGCAAGGACTAACAAGGACAGGCCATAGGGAGACTGAGGACTGGTTGGGGTTTGACTTTGTTGCTTTCCTCTATTTCCCTCATTTTTTCCCTCTACTTGGTGTAGAGGTCCAGTTCCTCTTAATTTGATCTCTCCTTGACTGCCCGTTCCAGAATGCATTCTGTTCTGGTGCCTTCTCATGGCAAATTATAAACAGGATAAATACCAGGCCAAGGAATTTACTCTGGGGGGCAAAGCTGCAAAAGCAGAAGGCGGGCTACCTGACCCAATCGGTCTGTTTCCGTCTGTAATGTTTCTGACTCTGTGATTATGGTTCTATGGATATGATTGCTGCCACACAATTGGTCTGCCCGCTGGAAAATATAGACTGCTTTTTTCCCTCTGGAGAGCAAGGGCAGGCTCCTCTCCCTCACCTGAGGTCATCCACCTCTCTCATCCTTCCCGTTGCTGGTTCCAGAGAGAAATCAGCTGCACGCATGACACCCGGTGGGTGCACTGATGGCTCTCACTAATGAATTGGCCTTGCTTTGCTCAAAAAACGGGGCTGGTTTGAATTTCCCCCTCTTTTGTGCTTTTTGGGCCCCTTGCGAAGTTGTTCCTGAATGTAGTTCTAGATTATGAATCTTGACTTCAGTGATGGTAGAGCAGCACGGACTTCACCTTTAGCAAACTCCTTCTCAAAATGCAGTCTCCTGGGGCCGTGCCATAGTTTTGTGTAGAACACAGGGGTCCACAGTCATGTCTTCCTCAGCGGTACCAATAGGGAAGGAATTGGATTATTGGCACAGTTAGAGTTCCTTCAGTGATAGCTCTTTAATCTGTGGGGTCAGTGAGGCTGCCTCACTTACAGAGTGAGGCTTTCCTATAAGGGTGGGCCCTGAAGAGGTGGGCTTGGCCTCCTCAGTTGCTCCATGGCTCTTTCCTGCCCTTCAGTCAAATTCGCCCTTTTGTGTGCCTTGTGTTGGCTGGGGACCCTTGTTCTGAGAATGGCTTTGCCAAAGGTCATTCATTTACTTGGCGGTTGCTGTTTGGCACCTCTTGTCCTTGATAGAAGGGTTGACTGATTTGAATGTGAGCTTTTCATTGCTGTGTGTTAAACAGCTGTTTGCTCTAACCAGATGCTTAATCTGGTTCCCCTTCCAAGCTGAGTGAAGGGAACAGGCTCACTAGCTTGCACTTGAGAGAAATGGTCTGAGCACCTAAAGATACATGAAAAGAACTCCCTGGTGGCTTGGGGCAAAATCTTCTTCTTGGGTTGACATTCAGAAAGTAAGAAGCATTTTTAGAAAATGAGTGTGGGAATATTTGATTGAATTGGTGGCCTGCTGATTTGCTGAGATTGAGCTCTCAATGCAGCACTTTGAGGTAGTGAGACAGATGCCATGTGGCCAGGCCTTTACTGCCCCATGGCGTGACGATGTGTGGAGTCCTGGTGCAGTAGGCTGTGGTCCCAGTGGGGAGACATGGTTCAGCGCAAGCCCAAAGCAAGGCACAGTTCCTGTGGCTAGAAGCTCACCTCCACTTACTGCATTTATCTGAAATCCTGGCCCAGGCTGTGTGCTCTGTGATCCAGTTGCCATGGAGAACTTGTATATTCTTGGCTTCCTTGCTGCTTTTACAGGCAGAATTACAGAAGAGAATGTCTTTGCTGCTAGGAAATATAAATATTACAGAGAGATGCTCATTTTCTCCCTCTATGATGATTATTACCAAAGATATGCAAGAAGACTTCATTACAGAGCATTGTCCTTCATAATGAGCCCTCCGTAGGCTGCTACAGGGATGAATAAGCCTGCCAGGAATGGATTGTGTTAACCCTCAGCTATCTACTAGACAGATATTAACTAGGACTATTTATATATTCAATAGATTCTGCTGGAGTACTTATGATGTGCAAGGCCCTGGGGATGCAAAGACAAATAAGATATCACCCTGCCTTCAAAGATCTTATAATCTAGTAAAAGAAGATAGAACTGCAAACAAACAAATGTAAAAAGAAAAATTAACATGTCTTGCAATAGACTCCCATACCGAGTTCAAAGAGTCCTAAAAGAGGGAGGGAATCACAGCAGATCACATCACTTATATGTTAAATTCCTACTACCACTATTATATATATATATAATAAATAAATGAATAAGGGAGATATGTGTGTGTGTGCGTGTGTGTGTGTGTGTGTGTGTGTGTGTGTGTGTGTGTGTATATATATATATATATGGGTTTTGTCAGGAAGACATCCTGAAAGAGGCATCCCTTGAACTGAGTCTAAAATATGGAATATTTGTTCACTAGAAAGGGGAAAGAATTCTAGAACCATTTTTAGTGTATAAGTTTTGCCCTCATGTACAGGTACTGCCTTTCCAAACATTTATGTCCATGTTCCAGATAAGAAGAGGGGAAGGGTGAAGGAAAAAGCCAAAGAGGCATATGTCAACTGAATTTGCTCTCAGACCTGTTAAGTGATATGACCTACCCAGCACAAGATAGCTAGAATCGCTCAGTATTTTCAACTTAACACATGGATATTCTGAATAAAATTGTAGTTTGGTTAGTAAGGCTTAGTAATCAGATGGCTACCAGATGGCCCCCAACAATCCTGGTACTCATGCCCTTATGTAATCTTTTCTTGCCCCGAATAAGGCTGAGTTGTGTGACCAATTGGATACAGTGGTAGGGATGGTGTATGCTTTTCAAAGCTGGGTCATAAAAGGCATTGCAGTTTCTACCTTGATCTTTTGTTGTGAGGACAATTAAACAGCCCTTTGGAGAGACTTATATAGAGAATAACCAATTTTCAGTCATATGAGTGAGTCCTTTGCTGTGGGTCTTCCAGCCACAGACAAACCTTCAGATGACTGCAGCCCCAGTTGATATTCGACTACAATCTTATGAAAGATCCCTGAGCCAGAAGCATTCAACCAAGACATTCTCAAAACCCTGACCCACAGAAACAATTGAAACGATAAAAGATCATTGTTGCCTAAGCCATTAAACTTGGGGTTATGCAGCCAAAAATACTTAAATAATAAAGAAAATAAGAGCACTGGCTAATGAGCAGTCAACTAGAAGGGTTGACCATACCATCCAAATGGCCTCTACACATTACATAGAGGAGGTGCTGCACCTGCTATCAAATCCTCCTTCCCCAGCATGGGGTTCTGGGGCTCTCCCACTTCATTTTTTCAAGTACATTCCACTCTGCTGAAATGCTTATCAAGGTCAGTATCGAATAATGTATTACCAGATCCACTGATCATTTTCCAGTTTTATTTTACTTGGAAGAGTTCACCATGACCTTCTTTTTAAATCACTCTTTTCTTAACTTTTAGGACCTTCAAATTCTCATGAGTTTCTTCCTAGCTCCCGAGAAGCTCTTTTTCTGTTCTGAGTTTCTTCTTTTACTGTTCAACTGCCAAGTGTTGGCATGTTGGAGATCTAGGTCCAGGGACAAGATTCTTTCTCTCTATATACTTTTTTATAAATAATCCCAACCAGTCTTCTGGCTTTAAAGAGCAACAATCTGGTGATGATTCCCAAACTCATAGTATACTGGTGAAGAACATGAACTTTGGAACCAGAAAACCTGGGTTTCAACCCTAGGTCTCCTACTTGATTATTGGGTGACCATGAACAAATTACTTAGTCTCAATTTTCTCATTTCTGTAGTTAGGAGCAGCATAGTATGTATCTGTTATCACACTTAGAATGTTCTCAAACATAAACTGCTCCTACTACCACTATTACTATTACTTTTGCTACTGGGTGTCTAGTAGATATCTTAAATTTATCTAGGTCCAAAACAGAATGATTGATTTGCTGGGAACCCCAAACTGCTTCTCTCCCTATTTGTTCTGACTCAGCAAATGGCATAACTATCCATTTAGTCACAGCATATATAAAAAACATGAGAGCCTTCCTTAATTCTTCACTTTCCTTTATCTCAAATAACCAATCTAATAGGAAGCCCCAGTGTCCCTATCTCCACAGTTCATCTTAAATCTATCCATGTCTCGCCATCATTCATGCTGTTACCTTCATCCTAGCTACTGGCATTTTCTTTCTGAATTGCAAAAATGTCCTCTGCCCTGGTCTCCATGCTTCTACTTTTACGTCCCTTCCCCAGTAATAATTTCTCAATATAGCAGAGTTATGTTTTTAAAGCATAAATCAGATCACATCACTTATATGTTGAAAATCCTGAAATGTCCAAGGGCACTTAGCATAAAATTTAAGCATGTCTTCTACAGTTGCACCCTTAATCACATTAACTAGTTATTTTTTTATATATAAATTATCAGTTTCATCTTCATCATAATGTATTTTATTCTTATTTTTCTATATTTTTGTCCTGGCATTTGCTCTTTGTTTTTAACTCCCCCTACTAGACTATACATATCATAATAACATAGGTCTCATGTCTCTGATTCATTGATGTATCCTTAGCACTTCAGATAGAGCTCAGAACAGAGTAGGTGCTCAATAAAAATTTGTTTAGTGAATACATGCCAATAAGACAAGACTATTTCCAGAATTCTGACTTGTTAACTGGTTTTGATAGTGGTTGCTTTCAATAAGGTATAGATGACAAGTCAATTGAAGGCAAAGTAATGAGCATAATTCTGGACATCTGAATTTGGGGCGTGAAATCTGGATGTGACTGGCTCAGTATACAATTAGACTCATGATTCTGGAGTGCAGAATAGTTCTGGGAGGCATATATAGTTTTGAGATCCATTCACATTTACCATAAATGACCTAATTCAATGTGAGCTTTTCCTTTAACATTAGTTTCCAGAAAAAGGGAGAGCTGTTTTACCTTAGAGTCCACATAGAGCATTCCATAATCCAAAGTGCTCTCTTAATTACTTGTGTAGAGAAATAAAGTAATGTTTGGGCAGACACATTAACTTGAAACTACCTCAATCAATGCTACTTTGATAAGAGGTTGTTTAATAGAATCAACTGAGAAAAAAGTTAAAGATTTTTAATACTGATTTAAGAATCTTTTTGAAGCTGTTACCTAATCATTACAAGTGTTAGGTATTTTTATAAACAGATTTTTAGAAATCACTTAAAAAAGCAACACAGTATGTGGGAATCACAAATATATGCTCTATGAAAAACAAAACCACCAGCATTTTATGCAAATGGCTACTAATAGTTCAGAATTTAATTTCCATTTATGGCATCATAAGAAGATTCAAAAGGTCAAAATGTGCTCTAGCTCAAATACTGGAATGAAGATGCTATGCCTTGGAAAGCTGTGTTAGATGACTCACTACTTTCTCTAGGGACACCTAAGAGCCTGATATCATGATCCATGGGCATCACTGAATTGACCCTGTAAGAAGAAAAGTGACATTTCTAAATTAGTATATTGGTTTATATAATATGTTATTTTAAATGTGCATGTTCCTTTAATTTAAATAATTAAATATGAGTACATAAACATTTGATTATATCGTCTACATTCCTACAAACTGTCAAAAGTCTATTTCAGTTCTCATTTGAAAAATGTAGAATTGTCTGATAGAGTTGTCTTATTTTGATTTGTACGGTAGATGGTAGCTAAAACACCAAGAGGGTTTCATGGTGCAAGAAAACAAAAGGGCTGAGGATAGAGCCGTAGGGGTCACCAACACTAAGAGATGGGCAAAAGAAAAAGGAGTCCTCTATAGGAGAACTGACAGGAATAAGAATTTTAGCAGGTAGGAAAATTAAGAAAAAATAATGATGTTAAATCCAAGAGAAGAGATCATATCAAAAGTAAGGGATTTTAACAACAACAATAAAAATAATGGATTGGTCCATTGGACCACTGGTCCAAAAGTCCAGGACACTGGACCGTGAAGAGTCAAGAAAAGGCAAGGCTGAAAGAATTGGTTGCATGTACATTGTAGACTACTGATCATCTTGGCTAGGGCAGTTGCAATGGACCGATAAGGTCAAAGGTGAAGAATAGAGGGAGGGGAATACAGATAGAAAATGCACATTCTTGGGGCACCTGGGTCGCTCAGTCATCAAGCGTCTGCCTTAGGCTCAGGTCATGATCCCAAGGTCCTGGCATCGAGCCCCCCATCGCGCTCCCTGCTCCACAGGAAGCCTGCTTTTCCCTCTCCCACCCCCTGCTTGTGTTCCCTCTCTCACTGTGTCTCTCTCTGTCAAATAAATAAATAAAATCTTAAAAAAAAAAAAAAAGAAAGTGTACATTCTTTTCTGATTAATTTGACCATAGAGAGAAGGAGAGGGGGGAGAGAAGGAGAATCCTCAGGGGGGATTTATAGTTTAAGGACATTATTGTTTTGTTGTTTTTAATGAGGAAAAGGATTGGACATCTCTATAGATTTCTTCAAAACCAGAAGAGAGTGAATAGTTCAGAAACTAAAGATTGAATGAACAGGGTCCAAGCAAAGAGGGGGAGAATGGATTGGGTGGCCAGATGGGGAGATTAGTTTTGTCTAAGATAAAGGAGCACTTCTTCCTTTGGGCCAAAAGGTAATGAGATTAGGTACAAATATAAATTCGTGAGCTGGGAGGTCAGAAAGTAGAGGATGTCACTTGACTCCTAGAATTTATCTACTCAATCTTGGCAAGCACCTTGAAGCTAAGTATGCTGTTCCAAAGTTGTCAGCACTCCTACTTTTAGAAGCAGGTTGAACAGTGGATGGAAGAGTCTGAACTTCGAGTTTAGTTGCACAGAACATTATTAATAGGACTTGAGAGAAGCTATGATCTCCGCCATGTCTTAGTACTTGGTTCCCTTTCCACCTGACCCAGAAACCCCTTTCTCACAGTGTTGCCTTGGGGAGAAGGAGCAGAAACTTCATTTCCCTACTCAATATTCTCTGCTGAGCATAGTCTCCGTGACTTTCTGGGCTTCCACGTGCCAACCTATTAAAGGGAGTGTTAAACTTCATCTCTAACATTTTATATATCTATAAACACTTAGCTCATATGATGCCTTTAAATAATAAAACAAGGTGGAATATAATTAAGGGGCAAAATGAGTTGTACATACAATTTGTGCTGTGAGCAAGTCTTTTTAAGTTGACTAATGTGACATTGTTCTCAAGGAAAAGAAAACTTCAGCATTTTATTTTCAGAATTACCCTTATCTAAATTAGGTCATGGACATGTGAGGGGGGAGGTACTGGAAAAGTCCCAGAGCACCTCTCAGGTGATATAAACTCTTGATTTTCTTTGTAATCCCACTGAAGGGAGAGGAAGGGCCAAAGCAACATGGCTGCGGCTGAGAACAACTTTGCTTCCATCTGAGGTACTATTTCTGCTCGCAGAACAATAAGCCTTCAGGCCAGTGGACGAGTCTGTTATCAGCCAGCAGCAGGCTGAGAAATAATCTCCAACCACCAGCAACAATGGGTGCCATATCTCAGGCCAGGTAATGAGTAGTCTTTAAACTGCATCAGCTCGATTGTATTATCCTTTAGTTTTACACTCCTCGGCCTAGAATAGTCTTATCTTTTGCTCCTTTTGTTGTTCTGTGGAGCCCCTCCCCCCTCCAGAAAGGAAAAGATATTAGGTGACCTTTTTCCTTTCCTTCCAGTTACAAATTTGAAGCCACAGCATTATAAGAAGGCTCTATAAAAATACACATATGTGCATGCATAATTAAAATTACCTGCCTCAGTTTCTTTTGTTTGGGATCTGGGCCAAAATAGCCAAATGCGTATCTGCTGCATATTAATGACAGAGACTCAAGGTACCAGCTTTGGGTGCTTGTTGGGGGTCATGATCTCTGAGCAGGCAAGGGATTAATCTACATCTAGGCAAAACCCATGGATCCTCTGTTGGTGGCACTTTCCACACCAGCTTTTAAACACGCTTATAGACACCTAGTAAGAAATAAGATGCCGGGCTGCCAAAGCCAACTGTTTTCCACAGTGCTGATGCAGTTCAAATCATTAACTGGTGCTTGCAATTTATTCCATTTAAAAGCCATTTCTTGGGGCGCCTGGGTGGCTCAGTTGGTTAAGCAACTGCCTTCGGCTCAGGTCATGATCCCGGAGTCCTGGGATTGAGTCCCGCATCGGGCTCCCGGCTCAGCGGGGAGCCTGCTTCTCCCTCTGGTCCTTTCCCCTCTCGTGCTGTTTCTCTCTCTCTCTCTCCCTCTCTCTCTGTCTCAAATAAATAAATAAATAAAATCTTAAAAAAAAAAAAAGCCATTTCTTATTCTAACAGGAGGTGGCCAGGCCTGATAAAAGTTTATTTTTTTCATGCAGAATTACTTGGACTTTCTCCCATAACCTCTTCCCCTGCTATTGTCTTTTATCCATGAGGCATTCTTCCTGAGTCTGAAGGGAAGGAGAGCTTAGGTGGGAAGGGAAGTTAACATACTTGAGAAGATCAGAACTTCTTTCTCTAGATGAGTGTACATTGGTGGAGACCAAGTCAAAATTATTCCTAATTCACAAGAAAGGAAAGAACAGGAATGTGAAACAGTGACCCAAATATGTAAAATTATTCTACAATCAACCTTATTTTTTTTTTCTTTTTAGATTTTATTTATTTATTTGACAGAGACACAGCAAGAGAGGGAACGGGGGAGGGAGAAGCAGGCTTCCCACTGAGCAGGGAACCCAACTCAGGGCTTGATCCCAGGACCCTAGGATCATGACCTGAGCCGAAGGCAGACACTTAACGACTGAGCCACCCAGGCACCCTTTTTTTTTCTTTTTTTCATTTTTAAAGACACATATATGTTAGTGGTAAAAAGCAAAGAATTTTGTTTCATTAAAAAGAGAAGCATTGGAATAGTTCAAAATGAATTTCAAAAGGAGTTAAACATAAAAATTAAAAAAAATTTGAAAATATATACGATTTTTTAAAAGATTTTATTTATTTACTTATTTTAGAGAGAGAATATGTGCCTGTGAGTGGGGGAGGGGCAGAGAGAGAATCTCAAGTAGACTCCCTGCAGAGTGCAGAGCCCCATGCAGGGCTCAGTCTCAGGACCCTGAGATCATGACCTAAGCCAAAATCAAGAGTCAGACACTTAACTCACTGAGCCACCCAGGTGCCAAAAAATATAAAGGATATTTTTAAAACCTTGAGTTTGGGAATAACCTCTTAAGCCATACTCTAGGTGCAAATGTGATAAAAAGGTTCACAGATTTGGCAATGTTAAAACATATTACAATGAAAGAGAGTCTCATCAGTGGAATGAGAAGATACAAGGCCATCTGGAAGAAAATATCCTCAATATCTATAAGAAAAAAAGGAAGCATACACAGAATGTATAAAGAATTCTCATAAATCTAATAGAAAAAAAGACAATTCGATAGAAAAAAATGAGTAAATAGGAAATATATAGTAGAAAAAATAAGTCGATAATAAATATAAAAAATGATTTATTTCACTAGAAATCAAGTCATTACAAATTATGACATTTAAAGCAAAGGAATTGGCAACATTTTAGGAGGTAAATAACATTTGATTTTGGTGAGGACCAGGGAGGTGGGCGTCCTCACCAACCATAGGTGAGAGTAAGAACTTGGAAGCCCAAGGTAGGTCAATTTGGCAGCACTGATCAAATTTTAATTCAGCATTTCTAAGAATCTTCTAAATAAATTCTTGTAACATTACCAAATAGAGATGTAGAGGGATGTTCATGGAGTATATTTAACTGATAGAAATTAGAAACAATCTAAATACCCATGAAGAGGGGAACATTTAAATAACTTATGGTATACCTTTTTATGCATCCAATAAAAAGAATAAAGAAGAGGGACACCTGGGTGGCTCAGTTGGTTAAGCGTCCAACTCTTGATTTTGGCTCAGGTCATGATCTCAGGGTCATGTGATCAAGCCCCAGGATGGGCTCTGCACTCAGCACAGAGTTTACTTGCCCCTCTCTTTCCCCCTCTGCCCCTCCCACTGCTTGTGTTCATGTGCACATCTGCTCTCTCTCTCAAATAAATAAATAAATAAATAAATAAATAAATTTTCAAAAAGAAAACAAAACAAAAGAATAAGGAAAAGCCATACAGACACAGAAAGGTATGTCCTGGAAAAGATGCAGAGTAGTAAGTATATTCTTATCCCATTTACATAAAATAAAAAAAATCAAGGTGTATATACATCCTTCTATATGTGTATTTGCACACAAAAAGTAATATTAGGATGTAGCACACATTGTGAACCATGCTTTCCTCTGGGGAAGGGAACGGGGTGAGAGTATGAATAGGGACTAATTACCTCTTATACAACATATTTCTTCATTTTTGATTCTTTTAACAATGAATCTACTCATCTATTAATTGCATAAGAGGAAAGAAAGAAAAAAATGCAGATCCCAGTCATATGGTTAACTTATTAATAAATAGAGCAGTTTACTCTATATGAAGTTAATTTAGAATGCCCTGAGAAAAGCATCAGTGCTTTGTTTATCTTCCCAGATAAAAGTTAAGGCAAGGGCTATCAAAACAAGAAATAACTAAAGAAAATAGAGTTATCTGTTTAATGTAAAAGACTATATATGCATTCATTAATTTGACAAATAAGTATAGAGTAACTTTCTAAGCACTAAAGATACAGCAGTGAACAAAATAAAGTTCCTGGCCTCATGGAGCTTCAAATCTAGTGGCCGGTTGGGAGGCAGTAAGGGTGGGGGTGAGGGTCAGAAAATAAATAAGTAAACAAGTATATATATAATGTCAGATGGTAAAAAGTCCTCTGGTAAAAACATAGGCTAAGGAAGGAGGCTGGGGGTCTGCTGGCAGGGAGTGTTTGTGCTTTCATGTGGGGTAGTCAGTGAAGGTCTCCCTTGTGAACAGAGCCCTGAAGAAAGAAACCTGCTCCATCTGGAATAACTTTCCAGACAAGTGACAGCAAGTGCAGAGGCCTTGAAAGGGGAACCTTCTTGATGTGTTAGAAATGCAGAAAAAGAAGGGTAAGAGCTAAGGGAAATGAGAGAGAGACTGGGAACATAATGAAATGCATTTTGTTTATGTGTTAAGTGATTTGTATAAATTATTTAATCTCGGAGACTCCAGGGAGTTGATAATAATATTTCTATGTTCAAGATAAAGAAATTGAGATTCAAAGCAGTTAAGTAACTTGCCCGAGGCTACATGGCCTTTCCTATTATGTGGCCCCGTTATATTTGAACGAGGGTCTCTTCGAATTTGGGAAATATGCCCCATTCTAGAACGGTAGGACCCAAGCTTATCTGCATTTCAGAACCTGTGGAATTAGAATTCCACAGAGAGAGGCCCAATGATCTGTATTTTTAGATATCTGCTTAAATGATACAGATGATTGATCTGCCAAGTTTAGGAACTAAGTATCTCATCTAAGCCCTACCGTCTTGCAGATGGAGAAAATGGACGTCCTCAAAAGTTGAATGGCCTAGGAGTTACTTCTCAATGTGGCAGAGCAGGGCCTAAACCCAGATCCCTGGGCATTCAAAGTTTCTCAAACTTTGAAATGTAGGTCAGGGCTTCTGAAAGGGTAACATGCCTAAGAATAACGTGGGGGCTTTTTCAATTACAGAAGCTGTTCAGTGCACCCAGGATGGGACCTGAGGTGCTATGGGTTCAGCTAGTTTCCCAAGGATGATGATGCTGATCAGGGGCCACAGTTTAAACAGCAAGAACTCTGACTTTCCTGGGGAGTCTATTAGAGCTGTCTGGGCCTCAACACTAAGCCTAGAGATTAGAAAGCTAAGCACTTTCATTTGAGTAGGTAACAAATACTATCTTTGTGCCCAGTGATAGAAAAGAGTGTTTGTATAAGTGTGTGATGGTGCTGGGGAAAGGGATGGTGGTGAAGGGGACAAAATGGGAAGGGAAGGAGATGAACTGATGTAGGCTGAGGATGTAATGAGGTCTCTGAGGCACAACTCCCAGATTATAATTACACAGAAACTGTGAGGGGAAAGTTGTGGCAATTATGCACAAAATTCAAGCCAGAGTTCCAGAGTTCTTGCTTCAGTGATCTGGATTAAGTGGATATTTTTTAACCTGATTAATCCAGATAATTGATGTGAGGGAAGTCGGTTAATCACTCCCTATACTTGCCCTACCAGACCATGCAGCAGCAGGCGAGAAGAGCATTGGTGGTCATTTTGAAACTGTTGGCCCTCTTTTCCTGAGGTCTAGGAACTTTGCCATCTTTGATACCCTGGCCCTTCCCCCTGTGTGACCTTCAGGGACCACTTCCAGCTGCAAACTTGAGCACTGCTTTCCAGGAAACCTAATTGTCCAGGCCTGGTCACCTGCCACCCTCTCTCTGTGGAAATTCACTTCATTGTCATGAATTGCATTATTTGCGTAAGAGATAGGCCAGACAGATTAAGATATATTGTCCTGATTGTTGGATACCTGTTCTTTCTTCCCTTCCAGGGAGGTTAGGATGCAATGTAATTGAAGATGTGTTCTTGTGAGTCTCGTGGCAGAGGAAGCTGCTCTCAGGGACCCTAACAAAGAGGCTCCTGTCCAGGAAGCAAACCTGACTGCATTATTTAGATGTTATAAATCATCATCTCTCCTTCAGTGCTGCTGGCTCCCAGCTCAGGGTGACTGATGGGCAGAAATCATATTTAATGTCCCTGAACCCCAACTTCCCTGGGTCCTCCTGGGTGGGGCTCAAATTCTTAGATGCTGAGTTTTGATTTCATAGGTAATGCCACTCTGTTCGGGAGGTGTGGGTGGCAGTGACTCAATGTGTGAGACTCAAAATTGGGTTCACACTGTCTCCTTTGGTTTATTCAGTATCCACGAGGCCATCATTAATCTCATTCAGCGCTACTGCCCAGCTATAAAGTGAAATAAGTAGTCGTACCTAATTCATGGACTTTCATTTAATTACTGAGATGCTTTGTTTTTCCATCACAGTAGATATCTTAATAAAACCTCAAAGCAATTTTTAAAAATTTAAGTGATTGTTATGGGCATCTTTTTGAGGAATTCTTTTTAAGAGATATCTTTCCTTGGCTTCTTAAACATAGGATGTTTGATGTTTTTTAACATTGTTTTAATGACCCAAGGTCATTGTTGTGAACAGTGCTTTTGAACAATGCTGAGTTTCGAGGATGCTCTCCAGAGCTATCAAAGTGCCTGGTTATTTGCTCCTGTTTAAGATAACCCCCAGTTGCAATGCTTTTGAGGCATGTATCTACTTTTTATAGTTTTTCCTTATTCTTCCTTGCTGTCAGAATGCCATTCATCAATTTTTGCTGCTAAAATTTCATTTATCTTTAGTCAATATACATTTTCCTCCCACAGTCCCTGCCCTGCCCACCTCAGTGCATCAAAGTTTCTATTTTGGCAACAGTTCTCAAAGTGTGATTTATTTACCCTGTGATTAATTGATCCCCAAGACCCTTTCAGGGGGTCTGTGAGGTCAAAACTGTTTTCATAGTATTACTAAGACATAATTTGCCTTTTCCAGTGTGTTGATACTTCTGGTGGTACAAAGGCAATGGTGGTTATACATGCTAGAATCTTAGCACTCATCAATTATGTATCATCAAATTCTGCTAGCCTTTTTTTTCTTGATGATGGGTATAAGATTTATCGAGGAAAGATTTAAAAAATTACTCATCAACGACACAAGGTCATACATAATGAAACCTCTTCTGCATCTGTAAACCCCTAGGGGTTTTTTTTTTTATATATATACATACATTACATCATTAGTTCTGCTAGTCTTCATTGTATTCCTATTCAGAGTAAGAAAAAAAGCAGTTTAATTTACAACTAAGAATGTTCTTATTGAAGCAGCAAAAATTGTTATAACATCTCAACACTGGAATACATGACTTTACTATTCTGTGAAATGTAAAAGAACATATGCATGAAGCACAAAGTATGGTGGTTTCTCAAGGAGAAATCATTTGTTAGGTTATTTGAGTTGTGAGCTGAAGTAACACACCCCCTCCCCAACCAGAAAAGAGAATTTTTACTTGGAAGACCAAGTCACAGATACTTGTGGTTATTCAGACTTGGTTTTGGTGATATGACAGATATTTTCCTGGAAATGAATAATGTGAGCCTGTCACTTAGAGGAAAACAACTGACAGCATTTGTTATAAAAAATTATCAAAAATAGAATTTGAACTTTCAAGCTAAAACTACAATTTTGGAAAACATGGATTTGTTATCATGAGCTGGATAGGTTCTCAATGCCTAAAGATTTTCTGATGTAATTGGTGGTGACATTAACAGATGTGATTTTTTTTTTTATTTTGTATAATGAAATGTGTCAACATTTGGAGATCTACATATATCAGTGAATGAAGATTTTCTAAATAACTGATAATGTTCCAAAATAGTGCACAGAAAAAAAATCCATCCAAAGGGAAAGATAAGACAGTGGCTTTTAAAGTAACAGAGTATAAAACGTTCATTTATCAATGTGGTTTCTGATTTCATATTGAAATCAAGGCTTAAGAAACTACCACTTGTCATGTTTTGGTGTATATCAAAAAGGAATATCTGCAATTATCTTAAAAGGCTGCTAAAATATTATCTCTTCCAAGTGCATCTCTGTGTAAGGCTGCATTTTTTCACATACTTCAACCATAACCTCTCACGACACATTGAATGAAAAGCAGATAGGAAAATCTGTCTTCTGTTAAGGCAGACATTGAAGATATTTGCCCAAATGTAAAATCTTTTCTCAATAAATTTTTATTTTGGAAAGTGTTTATTTTCCATAGAAATGTCTTAGTTATGTTAGAATATAATGGGTTTATTATTGTTATTTTAAAGCAAATCATTAAATATTTTAAATTTTGTCTCAGTTTAATATCTAATATGGTAAATATCAATAGGTATAATATAATAGTAAAGCATATTCTTTGAGGTCTTTAATAAATTCCTAAGTGTCAGTGGGTCCTGAGACCAAAAGGTTTGGGTACTGGTATATTATGGTGATAGATGAACTCTTACTCCTTACTTATTATTGCCTCATCAGAGCTTGACAACAATCATGCAAGGGAAGCTAGTAAGGAATCACCATCATTGACTTGCTGAAGAAGGGATGGAGGCATAATTAAATTGCAAGTCTAGATTAGAATCCACATTTTGTAGCCCCTGGTCAGGATTTGTTACACCACAGGTAGCCCAGGGAAGGGGATATAACCAGACTTAAGTAACTTTTGCCTGATACTAGTGTAAGTCAGGTCTGAGTGGGCTCCGGAGGTGTTCTTTTAGGAATTGTGCATGCTCTTTGCTGCACAGATTGTGTGGCATTTATTTTTTTCTACTCAAACACCATTGTCTCCCCGACCATTGCCACATCCTCATGTATTATTTTCCTACCCCTTGTCAGTCTCCTTTAAATGTTACCTTACTGGAGCGGTTGTCTCTGACCACCCAGGATAGAACAGCCCATTCCCCATTCCCACAGCTCTCCACCCAATTCAGCCTGCTGTGTTTATTTCCTATGCACTACTGGCATGAGGGTTGGTCGACCAGTTCTCCTCCCTGGAATCTAAGCTCTTAAGTGTGTGCTCTGGTCTCTGCGTGCCACGATATACAGTTCTGTGCCTGGCACAAAAGAGGTGTTCAACATTTGTTGAATGAGAAAATGAATGTTTTGAGGTGTTTGGGATGTTTTTTGGAATCAGTGGTCTTGTCAGATAAGTACTCTCTGAGAGAAGTTCTGGATAACACTATATTGGCTGCATGCATCACCATCCTCCTCTGAGCAACAATAGCAGTGATTGATTGTCCATCATGCTTCAGAAGGAGTAAAATGTGGAGATTAAGAGCACTCCTTCCTAACTGTGGGACCCAGGTCAAGCGACTGGCCTGAGATTCAGTTTCTTGAGTGATTGCCAAGTGTCTTATGTTGCTTTCCTTAAGAAGCAGTCTCTGACACTGAAATAGGAATTTTATTGGGAATTTAGCAATAACAACTTTGTTAGTGCATGAGCAAGCAGGTCAGTGGCTTGGAGAAGTTGAACTAAACACGGTTGTAGCACAAGCCTGGGCCCATCCTATATGGTCTCTGATGCTGAGAAGGCCTTTAGAGTTGACTTTGATCAAGGCCAAGGGACCATCCTCTGGAGCAGTCAGTGGTTGGATGCATGCTGCCAAAGAAAGGGACATAACATTGGTCAGGACCATCTACCACTCTTAATTTCCTGAGGGGACTCAGCAGACAGCACTCCCTACAGCTGGGAAAGTGAGTGTTTCAGTAAAGAAGAAGGAATCTGGGAGGGTACACCATGGCCTTCTCCATAGAAAATGAAATGAGAAAAATTCATGGCAAGTGCTTGTCAGACAGTAATTACTTGGTACATTTCAATTATTATTGTTATTATTTTGACCTTTCTGCACAATCCTTATTACTGTCTGATGTTATATTTGTTATGTATTGGTTGTTATTTATTAATTGTACCTTCACTGAAAGGCAGGGATTTTATATCATTTGCTGCATTATGATTAGTCATTAATCAGTCCCTGGAACATACTAGGCTTTCAATGCATACATGTTGAGGGGATGAATTGTGTTGTGTGTGTGCGTGGCCCTAATCAACCACTATAGTGTAAGCTTTTTCAGAGGCAGGGTATGTCTCTTACACCTCTTGTTCTTGTCCCTTGTTACCTGTTTGAAGGGACCATTCCTTAGGTGGCATTCAAGGCCCTTCCCATCTGGCCCCCCTCTGCTCCTATGCTTCCTAACTGGTTGGACTCCCTCCTATGTCTGCACCTTGAACAGCCCCCCCACACTTCTGCTGGGAACACCATTTCCGAACTTCTTGACTGTGCTAATTCCTCTTCATTCCCTAGCTCTCAGATCCTCCTGGAACCTTCCACACCAGTCTGGTTCTGTTCCTCCTGTCAGCTCCCATGCTCCCTGGCTTCCCCCTTTGATGAACTTACCACACTCCATATTGCAATCATCTTTCTGACCCTAAGACTCCAGTGAGGATCTTCTCATTTGTCTGTTTTCCTACTGCCTGACACAGGCATTGTGGTCTAACAACAGGATTAATATGTTTTTATACAACCAGAGAATTGTAAAGAGTATTATAAAAGGTATTGTTTAAATCTTCAAATAATTTTAACTGGACTATGTTGAACAATAGAATGATAAAACCACAAATTTCTTTGATAACTTTCCCCTGACAAGTTCAAAGCACTATGCATGTTCACTATTGTTCTGTCCTCCACACTTGATGACTTAGGTGAATTATGTTGCTTTTTGATGGAAGTCGGTTGGACTTCCACCCTCACCACTCTCTACATGAAACACGGGTAGAATCATTTATCACTTACTGAATAAATGGATGAATAATGTGGTTATGGGCTAACTGGGAAGACCTAAAGTCCTTTCGGCTCTCTTCTATTGCTACCGACAGCAGCGTACTTGGAAACGAACAAGATGCATCACGAGGTTATTAGCCTAAGTAGATGGAATTTTCTTCCAATTAAAATGCACAAACCCTAAAATAATTGACTAAAACTAAATTTTAAAGTTTCCAGCCTAGTGTGACCTCTCTTGCCTTAAAATTCCTTTAAGGGTTATCAGAATTCTTAGCTGTTTAATTCACGCAACCTTGGACATCTTTCTTTTGTTCTGACTTGCTACCTAAATCTTTCATTGTTAATTAATATTATATCTGTTTCTGTGTTGTTTCCCCTACTGGACTGTGTTCTGCATAACAATGGGAACCTGTTTATCACTAACTATAGTTCATAAAAAGCCTAGGAGTTCTCTGAACCCCCACAGGTGCCTCTATGATTTGAGGAAGGAGGAAGAGAACAAGGGAAGGAGACAGAGAGAAGGTACAAATGGTTGACAGTGATCCCTGCACTTAGGTCCTTGGTTCCTCCACATTCCCCACCCCAACCCCAAAGTAGCAGCTCAGCTTTTATAACTCAATGAATTTCCAGTGTAGGATCTTATAGGCACAGAAGGTTCTGCTACTTAAAAACAGGTTTTATAGCCACTAACCATTAACACATATCATCTGTTATATGAGCCAATGTCTGTTCTTTCCCTACTAAAATGTAAGTGAGGGCAGGGATCCTAGTGAGTGTAGTAGGTAATCTTTCATATACAGATGAATGAATAAATTAATTTGACAAAGAATTAATTTGACAAAGATGGTGTCGATTGAATTCCAATTGGCTTAACATATTTAAACACAAGAGGACTTTTGAGTTTGGGACTATTTAAATGTAGCATTATCATATAATGTATTGTCTACACTGAAACCCTTTTGAAGTGAAAGTGTGACATTCTTAATTACTCAGGTCAACAGATGAAGATAGTGGCTGCTTCTGACAGAGTAGGACGTAATTCACTCTCTTGAATGACATCTCAAAGGGATCTTGATTGAGGGCAAATTTGAAAGTTTAACCTTTGGCCAAGGGGATTTCAGTCCTATTTATTTCTGCCTTGTTAGAAGTGGTTATTACAGGAAACAAATCCAGTGTTGGCCTTGTTGCCGATTACTCACTTCTCCCAATTTTTGAGTGTCTGAAGATTAGAGCTACTACCAGAAGAGTAAAGGTTCCTTTGTGGGCTCAATGATAGCCTATCACCAGTCCTGGGCTCCTGTCTCTCTGACGCTGAGGGAGACAGCAATGAATAGGCTTTCCAGGGACAGGGAGCGTAGCTATTATTTTTGCCATCTCTGCTACCATTCCCCTCCCAAGCCCTTGATAGGGTCCTATCTGTGAAAGTGGATCAGTTATTCTGAGGGCAATACCAGAACCAGAGATGAGAAGACAGAATAGGGGAACCAACATGGCTAACAAGGACAGTCCTTTGGCAATGAGGTACCTGAGTTACAGGACCCCCGGCTGTAACACCTAAGTTCTCTGAGTTCAGTTTTTCCAGTATTTCCAAGGCATCCACCTATGAGTGTAGGACAGAGTGTGTGATCGTTTGCCACATAAAGCAGTGTTGTGGTCCTGTGCTGAATTTAAGGAGTTCACAATAAAGTTGAAATGAGATGAGCAAGCCCAGTGAAACTCCTTTTCAATGTTGGTATTAGGATCATAGGATTTAGATCAGGCCATTTCAGAATGTCCCTGTTGTATTTTAGGAGACGGTTTTGACCTGTAATATATCCCAGTTTATGTGATACATTCTATTATAATCGTGTTCGTAAAATTACAAATGTCTCCCAGGAAGAGGGTGAATCAGATGTTATCCTGGCACTGCCCCTGACATGCTCATTCGGTCTGGGGTCAGTGCATGATTACTAAGCCCTACTGGAAAAAAAAAAAATAAATTGACATTTTAGACTGAAAATCACATCGTTGCCAGGTGGTGTGCATGCTGGCTGTGTACAGATATTATATGTCCCTGCAGTCATGAAGCAATTTATGTGCTGGAGTGGATTTCCCATAAGTTAGTTCATCCTGTTTCCCATAGAGCAGCTTGATTGGATGTGAAAGCGGTCCCTCTCTCCTCTCTGCAAGAGAATTGGTTACACAAAACCACAAACCCCATTTCATCCCAGTGAGGGAGGGCTGCTGCCACATCCCCAAAGGGCACAGGGTGCTGGTTCCCTCCTTCCTGTCTGCACTGTGTCCTCACCCCAGAGCCTCTCTGAGGGGCTGTCACTATGAGCAGCTCATGGAAAAGGCAGTGGAGCATCCCCACTGCGGAGGGGCCGCCCAGCAGGATGATGAGGTGCTTGGTGGCTCCTGATTAGATATTAGCCCACTGAAGCCTGACCTCAGAAAGGTGGCCTCTGGCTCACTGAGCATTGGTCCTTACCCTTCCAAATCAGACTTCCACAGCCAAACTTTTAAGATGACTTTTCTTATTGCTGACCTCTCCGAGTTCTTGGCCACAAATGCTGATTTACTCAGACCTTGTTTTCCAAGAGCAGGTTATGGCCTGAAAGAAGCTGGGTCTGTAAAGCTAGAAACAGAAATGAAAAGTGAGTTTATCGTCATTTGGAGTCTAAAATTAGAGACCACACAAATGAGACCAGAATGAAATGATGTGTGCGAGAGGATTAAATTCAATAGATGATTACTGAGTGATTTGTATTTGCCAGACTTGGTGTTTTATTTTACTTTTTTTAAAGATTTATTTATTTATTTTAGAGAAAGAGAGAACATTAGAGGAAGGGGCAGAGGGAGAGAGATTCTCAAGCAGATTCCATGCTGAGCATGGAGACTGAGGCAGGGCTCTATCTCACGACCCTGAGATCACGACCTGAGCTGAAACCAAAAATCAGATGCTCAACCAACTGCGCCACCCAGGTGCCCCATAGGCCTGGTGTTTCTAATCCCATCCACCTCATCCTACCCCCCACCCCCCCCAAAAAAAATCCCACCTATGCTGCTTATCATGTGCTTTGTACATAGTGGGCATTTTTCTTGCTAATCATATGAAAGTGGGAAAGTATGACGAGAAAGCAAAACATGAACATAGCTCTTGGCTCCTGACAGCAATTTCCCTGAGGTCATTTTACAGGGCAGAATTTTTTCCCTGGAGCCAGAATCCTCTAACCAAGAGCCATCAGTAATTGTCCTGAGAAAAGCAGTCAGAGTGATAAAATAACTTACAGTTCGTTTCCAGAATTGTCCTACCTCCTCCCCTTGCTCATGCTGTTTTCCTGACTTACATGCTGATCCAGCTCTGCCTGCTGAAATAACAACATGTCAGAGCCTGCTTCAAGTACTACCTGCCCTGCCCATTCATCTCGTGGCACCACCCTCCCACAGCTAAAGAGTACCAGATATTTCCTCTAAATCCCGATAAAGGTTTCAGAGAGCATGCATCTATTGTGTTATTTCTTGCTAGGTGTATATATAGGTATGAGTCAATCTGTCTTATCCTCAGCATTGGCCAGTTAGGTGATGGAAAACCAGAACTGGGTTTCATTAGTGCGTTCATTCATTCATTTTTAATATTTGTCAGCCCCTGTTTGTGAGGTCCTACCATGGGTCAGGAATGGCACGAGGTCCTGGGGAAGCCACTGTGCATGGCATGGATGGTCCTTGCATTGACTGAGCTTCCTTCTAGAGGGAGATTTGGACAACTAACCAGACATTTACACTCCATTGCAGGGTTCCCAACCTCAGCACTATTGCTACTTGGGAACAAAAAATTATTTGTTGTGGCAGATTGTCCTGTGCCTTGTGGGGTCTTAAGCATCCACCCTGACTTCTACTCTCTAGATATCAGTAATATCCCTTTTCTGACCCCCAGTTTGCCAACCAAAAGGGTCTCCAGACATTGCAAAGTGCTCCCTGTGGTGGAAAGTCACCAGCCTGAGCATTACTGCACTACAGGGATAAATGTAATTATAAGTACAAGTTCTATGGGAGCCTAGAGAAGGGACGTCTAAGACTTTAAGGGTCAAAGAATCAAGGCCTTAGCAGGAAACAAATGGCACACTGGATTGTGAAGAATTGTAGGCAGATTTAATACGAGAATTATTTACAAGGTATGGAAAGGGTATATAAAGGGAACCCATATCCAAGGTTAATAACAGCAGGATTTTTCTTGCCCCAGGCCAGAGGGGGATAGTTGGACAATTGCTGGGTTAAAGGGGGGAGTTATGTGGAGAGGGCTGACTCGAGAGAAGCCATGTTCTTTGGTGAAGTGTCTCAGTCATGGGAGGTGACCCTCCTGGAAAATTCACATTTGAGCTCACTTTCCTTCTTTCTGATCACCTGCTGGGCTTCCTAGTGGTCACGTCAAACAGAAACCAATGGCAAGGGAACCAGGTGGTGTAGCCCATATTAATCAGGCACTCAGAGAAGAAAGCAGGGCATAGAAGGCTGACAAGTGTTTCTAGAAGGTTGAAAAGGAAATATTTAGTGCAGCAGATTTCCCTGAAAGAGTCAAATCTAAGTTGAGACTCAAAGGATGAGTCAGAGTTACTTGAGGACAAGGTAAGAGAAATAGCACATGTGATTTCTATTCCACAAAATTCCATTATAAGAATCATTGTTACATTTATTGTTAATCTCTTGAGCCCCCATCAGCCTGGCATATGAGAAATTCAGTCTAAGTGATGTTTTGGGGGGACTGTCTTTCCTCTCTAGAGCATCCGGAATGCTGAGGAAAGGGTCTCTAGTTTTCAGTCGTCAGTGGTAGGAGTCCTTCAGTCCTAGGTTGTAGGGACAATTCATTCCTTGAATAAAGGAACAAAGAAAGGGAGAGAGGAAGGGAGGCAAGGAGGGGGGACAAGTAGATCTCAGCTTCTGGATCCATCCTCATCTTCACCCAGTTTGAGGTGCTGTCACCTACGGGGCATTTGCATGGGAAATGAACAGGTGATCTGCTTTGGTGGAGACACCTCTGTAAACCCCACCACTTGGCTATCTATCCCCTGCCCCCCAGCTGGCTGGTCTACTCCCACCTCTCTGAGCCAAGACTCTTTGTTTTCCTGTTTATTTAAAACAAAAGCCTGGATGGTAATCATCTTCTGGGTGCCTAGCAACTGCTTTAGACCCCATGACACAGAAGTCATTAACAATCCTGACGTCAGAAGCTCAGGATGGAGAGCAAAGTCTTTTGTATGTATTTTTTCATCCTCCACAAAGGTACATGAGGTTCTAATGAGACAGGCAGTTTATACTTTGCACCAACATTAAAGCACCTAAGTAGTTAAGGGAGTAGGTGGGGAGCCTACCAAAGTCAGCAGTCAGCCATGTGACCCAAACCCAGAGCTTCCTCGTGGTCAGGCCCCGTGCATACTGTAGTTCTTACAGCTCTCCTGCACAAGAACTAAACCGCCAAAAAATTGTGCATGACTTACTTATTTTTACCTGCTCATGTGTTGACTCTTTGGAATGAAAACACTGGAGCCAAATGTTTTCTTCAACACAGCAGGACCCCTGGCTGCCTCGGTGGCTGACCGCAGGTCTCCTCAAGTGCTCTGTGCCTCCATCGCAGGAATTAACCTGGCTGCCTCCTCCTGTCTTCTCTGTATCCTGCTTCCCCATCATCTCATCGGTGTCCTTGCTAATTCGACAAAGTTAATACCTGATTAATAACTCCTATGATAGAAGAGTTCCTGGATGAGCTGTAGCCCCCATTTACAATCTGCTGGTGATTGAAAAATTATGTTCAGTTCAGTAATAATTGATGGAAATGGTCTCTTCTCTTCTGCAGCTGATTGGCTTTGTAATTGTGATTTAATAATGTAAATACCACTTGTTTTCTTCTCAAGATGAATTGCCTTCTGATTTGCTAGACTCAAGGCTCATTGGGCTTTCTTATATCTTTGTCTCTTCTCCTGAGGTTATAGGTGAGATCTATTCATTATTTTGCTCTATTTTTCTTTACATTTTGAATCAATAGTTGGAAGGAAGACATTTTTTTCAACCAGCTATTGGTGATCAAATGTTAGACCTAAGACTTATAGAAATAATTTAGAAACAGGAGCCCTGGGTGGGTAAGTAAGTGATGTACTCAAATGTACACAGAGAGCTAGACATTGCTCACGAACTAGTATAGTGCTATTTCCTAAATGATGAGGAAAGCTCAAAACGAATGGATGTGATTTTGTGATTTATAATAAGAAATACATATTTGGTCTTTGTCCAGTTCCTGGCACAGAGCTTCAAAAACCCTTGGAATTTCCTGTGACAACAGGAAATGTACCTTCTGTTATGTTAACGATGAGACTTTTGGAAAGCACCTAAGGATAGAGGATGGTTGCCAGGGTAGCCAATCCTGTGATTAGAGAGTTGGAATGTTCATTCTTCCCTACCCCACCACCACCACCACCTCGGGGAGGGGACAGGGGCTGGAGATTGAGTTCAATCACCAATGGCCAGTGATTTGCTCACTCATGTAATCAAGTCTCCAGAAAACCCAAAAAGGCAGAGTTCAGAGAGCTTCTGGGTTGTTGAACATCCAGATTCAGGGAGAAGGGTGAGCTCCGAGGGCATGGAAGCTTCATGCCCCTCTCCCCATTCCCTGCCCTATGCATCTCTTCCATCTGGCTGTTTGTGAGTTACATCCTTTTATAATGAACCGAAAATCTAGTAAGTAAAATATTTCCCTGAGTTTCGTGAGCCACTCCAGCAAATCAGTCAAACCCAAGCAGGGGTCACAGGAACCTGTGATCTACAGCCAGTGCACGGAAGAACAAAGAACAACCTGGATTTTCAGTTGGCATCGGAAGTGGGGGAGCAGGGGCATCTTGTGGGACTGAGCCCTTCCCTGGTGGGATCTGATACTATCTCTAGTTGGATAGTGTCAGAACTGAAGGACACCCAGCTGGTGTTAATTGCTTGGGGTGGGGGATGAAACCCACGCATCAGAACTGGTGTCAGAATTGCAAAGGCTCTGTATTTTACTTTCTTTATTGAATGTTTCTCTACTGTTATGCATACATACCATATGTGTATCTGTGTGTTCATATGTGAATTATACGCAACATGAAATAAATACCACACTGTTACTTATATTAATTTCATGACTTACCATCAAGGTACAGTGTTCTATAATTGAAAAAAAAAACCCTCTAGTGTTGCGTGTAAGTGGAGCAAGCTCAAGGCCAGTCTGAAGGTGTCTGACACTGTGCATCCTGACCCGTTCCCTTCAGAAGCTCCCTGTGCAGTCGTCCTGGAAATCTAGAGGCACCACCTGCCTAGCGACCAGGCTCCAGGCACCTGCCTGACATGGCATGTAATACAGCAGCCCCTTCCAACCTCCATATTTTTGTCCAGGATCCTTCAACCCAAGCCTGCCTTTTTGGAACTCAGTCATCCTTACAATCCTCCTTGCTCTTCTCCCCCAGACTGACATTGTCTGCCAGGGAGGCAGAGGCTCCATGCTTCCTAAAGTAACAAAAACAAAAGTGACAAACTCATCTGAGCCAATAGGAAACAAATCTAGGAATTTTCAGGACTTTTCTCCCTCTCCAGGTCAGATGTGTTAATTTTGACAGAGGCCTGTTGGGTTATTTATGACCACTGTGCATAAGGAAACCCAGCAAAGGCAGACAGGAAGGGGAGCACAGCAGGGGTCTGGTGAGGGGTCTTTCAGAGGCTGACAAGCCCTTGCTTGAGCCTTCACATCCCTCCCAATGTGCTGAGCTGCCACATTTTCCAGAACCAGAGCCAGCCCCAGGGTTTGAGGGTAGAAACAAGATTCACACCTCCAAACTTCCCTACCCAGGGGCTTTGGGCCTTGATCAAATGCTGATTGCAGTCCAGAGACTCATGGTGAGACCACAGCATCCCTATGTACTGGGGCAGAATTAAGTTGAGAGAAGAACAGTGGCTAAGGAGCTAAGAAATAAACTGGCCCAATGCCCTCATTTTGCAGATAAGGAAACTGAGGCTGCCCCAAGTAAAGTGGATTGTCCGGAGTTCCTGGCTAATTAGTAGCAGAGCGAAGACTCCTAGGTTTCCATTAGGCCTATGTTCATCAGGGTTCTCCAGAGGAACAGAACCAGAAGGATATATAAAGAAACAGATAAGACAAGACTTACTATAGGAACCAGCTTGAGTGGTTATGGAGGCGAGAAGTCCCCTGATCTGCCATCTGCAAGCTGCAGGATCAGGAAACCTGGTGATGTAATTCAGTCAGAATCTAAAGTCTGAGAACCAGGTGAGCAGATGGTGCTGCTTAGAAATCAGCCTTAGAAATCACCTTAGAAATCAGCTGGTCCTGAGGCCAAAGGCTTTAGAAATGGGGGAGGTGGGGGTACCCACTTGTATAAGTGCCAGGAGCTAAAGGCCCAAGAACCTGGAGCTCTGACGTCCAAAGGCAGGAGAAGACAGACATCCTAGCTCAAGAAAAGCGAGAGAGAATTTGCCCTTCCTCCATCTTTTTGTTCCCTTCAGGTCATCAGTGGACTGGATAATGCCTACCCACATTAGCGTGGGCAATCTGTTCTACTCAATCTGCCAAATCAAATGCTCATCTCTCATAGAAGCACTTCATAGACACACCCCAGAATCATATCTACCAGCTATCTGGTCATCCTTTTGCTCGATCAAGTTGACACATAAAACTAACCATCACATGGCCCCTCAGATCATGTTGGTTCTGTTCTGGTGCAGCCACAGATCAGTTCTGATAGTGGGGGTGCAGGGGAAATTTGGGTTGCGGTTCTAAGTGTTGGGCCTTTACTACTGCCAGCCCCCCCCCCCCTTTGCTTGTCTCTCTTCTGTCTTCTGGTTGGGAAGGATTCACAAGGTGAGCCACATAACTAAGAAGGGATATTTTTAGCCAAGGCAGGAGAGGACAGAAAGCAGAGAGAAGCATCATTTTCCTGCATTTGGAGTTACCCTCAGACCCATGAAGATGGGTCTCAAATCAGATAAGTGGATGATTAGTTATACCTATAAGATATTATCCCAACCTACCGATCGAGAGGAGGGAAACAAGAACAGCTACTTGTCAAAATCTGCATGAATAGGATTCTTAGAAGGGAACGGAAAGAATTAATCTCCCCCATTAATACAAGACATTACCCTCAGACACACACAGCCCTTCATAATTGTCAAAACCTCTTTCCTCCCCATCACCGAGCAGTGACAGCACAATGACAGATGAGAGCCACCTTGAAATTGCTGTGGTGTCTTTATTCTTGTGCCTGTATTGTCAAGACCCCAGAAAAAGCTAGGGTGGCCTAGGTCAATTCTGCAGTGTGCATGCCTGACTGCAGGAAATGTCTTATGTTTCCATATAGGTCAGTGACCCTGAGCTTCTCGGTTGGAACTCTGCCCATCAGCACCACAGTTGTCAGATTTCCAGAACTTAAGGAATTCTGTGGGATTTCTGGTCACAGACTGTATTGCTAAGTTATAAAAAAACTAGAAATGACCTCAGAAATCATCCAGTACGTGTTTTTATCTGATAGGAAAAAATAGTGTAGGCTTGGGGTGCTAAAAACATTTACTCAAAGTCACATAGCACATTAGTGGCAAAGTGGGGGTTAGAACCAGGTCTTCTGATCTCTAATTCGGTACTTTTCTCCCACTTACTCCTGCTCTTGGCAGAGTCACAGAAGACCGTGGGTATTGTGACTTCTATGGGAACGAGGCTAAGAAGGGAGGCCAGGAAGATAGTTGTCTTTCATGAGAGGTCAGCTTAATAAGAGACCAAGTCAGATGATAAGAGGCAGACAGACTTGCCTAGAACAGCACAAGGTGCAGATACAGAGGGCCCCTTGACAAGAAAGTTGCCAAAGCAAACCAACATCACATCAAGAGCTCTTGGCCCCAAGGGCGGAGACATTGCCCACTGAGTGCACAGCTCCTCATTCTTCCTTTCAACGGCCGCTATAGCTGAGTGCGTGACCATAGCTCTCTGCCCTTGATGCTTCAGAGCTCAGGCCCTCCAGCTCGGTGAAGTGTGCACAATGTCTCAGGTGTGGCCTGCATGCCAAGTATGCTGCTTGGCTTAGTGGGTATTCTGCCTGGAAGCGAATACAAGGATTTCAAAAACATTAATGAATGTTGATGATTAGCATCATTGTCATGCGGTTGTGCTATTGGGAGCTAATCTGGGGGGAGACTAAAAGGTAGAGAATAAGAGAAGAGGAAGGAAGACAGGAAGCAGGAGGAGTCAGGCTGCACCAAGTCTTCATCTGCAGACACTGGACTGTGTTCTGCCTCAAAAGAGCATCTCCCCAGTAGCCTGAAGGGGCCCTGTGGCTGCTTCCGTGAGTGTTCTGGACCATCGTAACCATTTCAGAAGGTGCAAATCTGGTCTGGTATCCAAACTGCCGGGACTTCGAGCCAGCATCTGTGGAACCCCAGCTGGGTTTCTGTCCTGCAGGGTGCAGTGCTGATGCCCTCACTCTAGTTGGCCTTGCCTCTGAGCAGCTGCTCTAGCCTGCAACCCCACAGAAAAGTAGTTAGCTCATGAGCCTCAAGCTCCAAGGAAGGGAGCACACAGAGTCATGCTGGACCCTCATTTAGCAGAGTCCTACATCTGAGAATCCACAATCTCCTTGGGGACCAAACCACTGTCTCTCATTGAATTTAAAAGCGTGGGTGTTGGGACAGCCCCACAGGCAGAGAAAATGCAAGCAGCAGCCTGGACAAATCCTGATGGCCGGCCTTTCCAGTGGCTGGAAGTATAGTGGCCACTCAGATTATCACCCAGAGCAGCACAATGTTGAGAGCGGAAGTGACCATTAATTAATAATGAGGCTTGGAAAACAGGTGTCCACTGAGAGTGTACCGGACAGACTTAACTATATGGTTACCCTACTTGTAAAAATAACAAAGGCTTCCTTGGTGTTGCTATAGAAAACATTAATCCCCAGGGAAAACAAGCCAAGTGCAGTTGGTATTGGAAGGAAAGTTTTAATTCCTCCCAAAGCACATAAAAGGTAAAGCATTTGGTCTGATATTGCTCTTTATTAGAAATAATCTGAAGAGTTTGGACACCACTTGCTCCCCAACAGATTCTGACAAATAGACTTGCTGTGAGCTCAAGAAGCCAAGTTTTCAAGCACCGTCTGGTGTTGGGTACTCACTGACCACGTGGTGGCATGGGGCATAGCCGTGCCTCCAAAACACTATTTTCTTTGAGAAACTGGGCCTAGGTGATTGGTCATCCCTGTTTAGGCTAATGCAAGACAGGTCAAGTCAAATTTTCTTAAGACATATACAAGACATACATATACAAAAAAGCAGTATCTCATTCAGTGCCTTGATTAATTTTTTAAAAATTATTGATTATTTTTTAAAGTAGTAGTTTATTTCGACTAAAGCATAGAATTCCTTCACTCTTTAGTTGTTAGTAATGAAATAACCTTTTTGGTTCAGAGTGCAAATAGTATTAATGAAGGAAGAAATCCTGTAATAAATAAAAACTTTTCAAATGTCCTTAACATTTTGTCAATAACTCAGCTGTTTCAGCTATGCTTTCTAAAAGTCATGATGTTGTTTTCCTCAACCTTTATGTCTTTTTGGCCTGAGCTGTTTATTTCTGTTCATGTGTGGATACTTTGTAGAATATAAATGTTAGCTACTTTTTTTTAACCATGTCAGCTACTCTGTTCTCCAAATGGATTTAAGCTCCTGCCTCCGCCATTTGTCTGCATATATGTGAATTTCTGGCTTTCTGCATTCTGTATCCTCATGCTCTCTGTCTCCGTGTGTGTGTGTGTTTGTGTGTGTGTGTGTGTGTGTGTGAGGGCGTGCACATATTCAACTCCTCTCTTCTTTATCCAGCATGCACTCGGAACTCCCACTGAAAGGGTATGTGCCTCATGCTTGACAGTACCCTGGCTCTTTCTGTATCACTCACTCAGGACTACTCCCTCTGGGTCAACAGTATCATCTAGATTATAAAACTCTCATGTCCTGATTTTTCTTATAGTGAATGAACCCATTTCAGAAAAGAACACAAGGAAGACCAAACTAACTACATGTCTTCACTGTGATTTGGAGAGAGAGACTCTTGCCCTGATGCTCTGTGTCTGTCCATCTGGGCATCCCTTTCCACTGTGGGCTGATGAAGGGCAGTCAACGCTGTCAGGCCCAGGCCCTGCTGCCATTACCTTGCAAGGCTCCCTTTCCCAGACTCACCTGCTGACATCCCAACTGTATGTCTCTCATAGAGGCCAGTGGACAGTCAATAGAAGGCCTGAGCACACTCAGAAAAAGTTCTGTGCAGAACTTTATGGACTGCGCACTGGGTGTTATATGCAAACAATGAATCATGGAACACTACATCAAAAACTAATGATGTAATGTATGGTGATTAACATAAAATAATAAAATAAAATTAGAAAGAAAAGAAAATGACAGACTTAGGAAATTCACCACTGCCAGGCAATTCCTTTGAGCCTCCGGCTCCCGGGAGCATTATTAATGTACTCTTCCCCCCCCTAGAAACTCACCTGACTTTCACAGTCACATATTGATCATGTCATTAGACAACTTACTGTCAGCCTCAGGGAAGGCAGCCAGCAAGGCAGCCCTGGACAGGGGCAAGCCACCCCTCCCTTGGGCAAGGTCCTGGTGGCGGCAGCCTGAGAAACGTTGTCTGAGCCCATGACAAAGAGCTTCTGTCACTGCCAGCAAGTGAGACGTTGACCCAGAGGCTCAGTCTCCAAACCAAAATGACTTTAGCACAATTCAATTGCTTGTATTAATTAAGGGAAAATGAAACAGTGGGTTTATCACACTTTTCATTAACTCCAATGCAGCGAAGGGATGTATCTGGGAGTTGGGAGCAAGCAAGGATGGAATGTACTGCTGTCCACACTTCCTGGTTTAATTAAGGAGGGGGCGCCCAGAGTTGCTTTTTGCCAGCGGTACTCTAAGGAGAGTCATGGGGTCAGGGAGGATAGAGAGCGTGGAGAGCGGCCTGGCAGAAAGAGAGAAGATGAAGCAGAGAGGGAGAATTTAGAGGGGATTCAGTTTCCAAACCCTTGGCCATCGGGCATAGAGTGAACAGATGCTGTATGTGCATCCTACAGGAGATGCATACAGAGTTCAAGGAAGTGGTGGTTGTAATCCCTTCTCGGTGCACTTGGCAGCTGAGACAATGGGACAGCTACCACATAGGGGTGCCCACGTACTCTCCACTCCCAAGGGCTTTCTTCTTTTCTTGCCCGCTGGAGTTCTCCTTCTCCTGCCCATGTCTTCACAAAGCCGTTTGCTCTCTGTGGATGCCTCCTTAAATTCTTACCCCTCCTCCCTGCTCTTACCCTCTTCTTGTTCATTTCCTCCAAGGCACCCGCCCCCAGGCAGGTGCCACTGTGAGCCACCTCCTGACAGGCCTCATGGCAAAAGCTGTGACAGGTGTTGACGTTTAACCTCACAAAGCAGTTTCCCTGGATAGAGCAGCAACTTTCCGTGGTAAATGAAGAGGGACCGTGAGGTTGGGGCACCCAGAAGGGGACTTTTAACCGTTTCAAAGAGAGAAGCCAGGCAGGGGTTGCCTCAATATGAGGATGATTGTTTTGGATGATGTGAATAGTCTAGCAAAGGAATAGGCAGCCCTCTGAAATCATCCCCAGGGATATTCACACAGAGTGGGGGAAGATATTCCATCAGGAACAATAATCCAAAAAAAAAAAAAAAAAAATGGAAGACTAAAATCTTTGAGCCCTCATGGTGCTTAGAACTGTACAATTGTAAGGAATTGTAGGAAGAAAAGAAAAATTGGGCATAGGAGTAGTGACTGAGAGATAGCTGGCATGGAAGGACAGGTTGTGAAGGGGGGAAGAAAGAAGTCGAACAAGGTCAGGAAGCGTCCTGATTTTACTCCGGATTTCCTATTTGATCTCTTCATCCCTGAATGCTTAGGTTGCTTCCAGCTCTAATAAATCTTTCTGAACCACCATCCTTTACTAGCAGGATGTAAAAACAATTAGGAACTGAAAACTGAGCCTAGGGATAGAAAAATATAAACTGCTCCAGTTCTGGGCTCATGATATTGTAGACTACCCAAGGTCAAGGACCTTGTCTTCTACCTCGTCTCCGCCCTACACCCAGTGTCTAACCCAGCGCTTCTCTCACGGCACTAGTGCATAAAATGACTGCAGGTGATGTCAGGGAAGGCAGATCACACCAGGGGTCCTTCCCTGAAGCAGTTTCTCATTCTGCTCCTCTGTTTCTAAGATGGCAGACCCTGCTCACGGCCACTGCCTGTTCTTTGCAGTCTGTGACTGGGTCAGTGTCTGCCTCCCTGCAGAAGAAGCCCCCTGTGCCCACATAACCATGGGGCTTGCTCACGCATCTTGCAACTGAGGAGTCCTGGCCCACGGACCTCCCACATACCCTGATAAATGGCCCCGTTTGTATTCTTGCAGCTCTTAATCTCACTAACACAGTGAATTAAACTTACCTTCTCCAAAGTACTCATCTGTGGGAAGAAATAACCCCCTTTTAAAAAAAAAAAATTGCCACTGATTCAGAATTCACTTCCTTTTGCTTCCAGTCATGGTATATGGGGATGTCTGAATGCATAGGGCAGGTTGATAATGCCTTTGGGTTATTGGCTTGTTAAAGGACATCTCATCACAAAGCAAAATTGTGCAGTTGATTTGGGACTCCCGTTTTCATACATTTTGTCAGAGAAAATATTGTAGTCCTTTAGCCTGTATTTTTCTTTTAATCCTTTCTGAATGTGTCTTCAGCATCTTTCCAGTGACACCCATGCCATCTTTTCGGCACCCCCTCGGTCTTTCATTCCTTCCTCATACCTTCCTTCTCCTTCCTCTTCTGTTCCTCCCTCAGGTGTTTCTCCCTGCCCCTCTTTTCTCTTCCTCTCCCTCTCAGCAGTTTGTCTTCCTGGCAGCCAGCAAAGAAGAATAAAACATTTGTTGCCTTCTGCCCCTTTCGATGCAGCATGGAATCAGAATTTGACATTGCAACTGGACCCGGAGATGCCAGGGAAAGCATGTGACCCTGCAGTTTCCTAGATCTCTAGGCATTTAGCAACCTCAATTTGTTCACCCAGTATTGAAAGCAGTAACAAAAATTACATCTCAATCACCTTCAGTGAGCTTAAGATGGGGAACAGTTTCAAAGTCTTCTTCCCATTTCTTAGCAAAGACAACTGAGAGAATGCATGCTTTGTAGTAAGACCGTAAACACTCTGAAAAGTTAGCTTCAGGGTCCAGATCCTTGACCTCAGTGCACCTGACTGAGCACTGTTCTCCAAAGAGGGTGTCTTTTGAGATGCAGGCTCCCCAAGGATCTCTGCATGAGAGGAGCTCAGTAAGCTTTGTTGACCAAGTGGCCACTTCGAAGACCCAGATAATTGCACATGGGTGACAAGAGTGAGCTGAGAAGAGCACGGGTGGTGCCTTGTAACTTTGCTGCTCAGTGCGTGGGTCCCAGAGCAGCAGCATGGAGATCCTTGGGCACTGGTTAGAAATGCAGAACCCCAGGCCCCACTCTAGACCTACTGAATCAGAATCTATGGATTTTTTAGATCCCAGAGGAATTTATATGCAAATGAAAATCTGAGAAGCACTTACTTTATAGTACAAACTTGACAAAATTCATTCTCTCACTTAACCAGGTAGTATTATTGTAACGATCCCCATTTCACACGAAACACTCTTCCTTCCTCCCTTTTTTGCTGTCATATAAGTATCCCATAAAAACAACATCACAGATAGTGAAAATACATTCCTACAATCCAGAGGGTGGCTGTGTCATCCAGTAATTTCTACACAAAGGATCCAGGATCTGCCCTACTCATACAGATGCAGAGAATTACTCAGGGTCCCAGCACATTGGCCTCCATCTTCTTTGAGGTGACCCCATCCATTTGCACAGGCCAACACTTCTAAGTTGACTGGCTTCTACAAACCTGCCTTATTAGGGGCTTTAAGACATGTGTCCAGTGTGTACCATGTAGCATGATATGGATCTATCTCATTCTCTGCAAGGAAAGGGGCTCAGTGACCGTGCCTGAGGCTCCTGCTGGACCTACTGCAGGTGGCTCTTTTGTTTGGTCAGATGAAGTCGGATTTAATTACTTGTGGCAAATGCACTGTAGCACATTTTGAAAAAATCATGGCATCTTAGTAGTAGGGAGGCAGCCTTTTGATCCTGCCATACTTATTCATTACAGAAAAGGTATAGTGAATTTGGGACGTTGTTTTGTGTGATTGATTTCACTGTTGTTTAATCCTTAAAAATACTTAGATTGGTCAACCAACATCATTTCAATAAGTGAGGCCATTTTTATCTTTATAGACTTCCTGAAATAAGTGATCTTAAAATCTTTTTCAACTATGAGATTCTGTTAAGTCTGAGAGAAATAAGGAAAAAGGGATGAGAAGATGTTTCTCTCCCTCTAATAAATCTTGAGGAATTAGGATATGAACTAGCCTGAATGATTAAATGTTTGCTGTGGTGGAGGCCTTGTGACCAGCACTACTAACCTGAGATCCTGGTGAATAGGGCCCTACCCCAGCCCCAGGGGCGCCATGCTCTGGAGTGTCTTGCTTGACATTTTCTAAGTCCTCCTCTGGTGCCTGGGAGCAGCCTAGGCCAGCAATACCACTAAGGAGAGATACTCAGAGTCTAGACTGAGAGTGTGTGCCCTGTCCTGGGGCCATTGTTCCCCTACGGGGTGGGGTGCGTTTCCAACCTCTACTGTCAGCCATTCTTCACATGGGTTCAACCAGATTCCCCAAGATCACCAAACTCACACCTGTAGGCTTATTCTGGGACCCGGTCCACAGGTCCAGCTTCTAGGAGGGTGGTAAAGGATTGCTCCTCCTGACAGTGCAAGATTTCTTTCATGTAACTGCATGAGATTGAGTTGCCAGAATGGTGCTGATGTTGGATGACTCTGCTTGATCATATAGAGAGGGACCTCTTGAAAAATATTTTGCCAGGGGACCCATACCTGCTTGGGATGTACTGAAGTAACTGATGGCAGAGCCTGGGTGGTTGGGACTTGGAGTGGGGGGTGGAGGCAGGGAAGGCAACAGGAGCTGAAAAGCAGTTGGTCTGAGGAAATGGGCAGGACTGGTGGAAACTCCCCAAGGGTTAGACTTGGAGCAAGGTCAGGACGCTAAAGCACCTGCCTCCCTACCCCTGCCCATCACCCTACCCCTCATCTTCCTGCTATTCCACATCCATGGTTGACCTAGACTTAGTTGACTGAACACCCATTGGATAGGAATATGTTTATATGGGAGTGTGAGGAAAGTTATAATGAGTTTCTATCTTTCTGAAAACTAGTTTCACTCTAATGCTTGGAGCACAAAAAAGAATCAGGCAGCAGACCTACAAGAAAGGCAAATGACTGTATTTCGTCCCTGGCCTTTGTGTTGGCTGGGTTTTCACAGGAGCCTGGTGCTTTGACAGAACTGGAAACATTTGGGGTTCAAGACAGAGGGTCCGTTCTCTTTGCACTGAACCACAGGGAGGGGGATGAGGGATAAGAGAGAGGAGCCAGATTGTTGTAAGACACATAATGGTGATTGCAAACAATGTACATTTTGTGACCATACAATATTTTGGATCATGAATTCCAAGCTTCATAAGTGTCTAGGAACAAAGTCTCCAGAATGTCCCACAGAGTTGGGTATTAAATCCACAAGGCTGTTCTAGTAACCATGGGTCCATCATTTGGGGCTACCACATTTATCTTACATTGGCAATCATTTATTGAGCACCAAATGCATAGTGGTTACAAAATGCTTCCACATTCATTCTTTCTCCAGTTCATCTTCTCCAGGACGGTTTGAAACTGAATCAACTGCTTGGCATCTATCTGTATTAAACTATTAAATGGTCACTTATTTATTCTACAAGTAGTTAGTAGTTTGTGTTCCATATCCAAAGGAATATTTTTTATTTGGAAGAGAGAGGTGGGGGGCAGAGGGAGAGGGAGAGAGAATCTCAAGCAGGCTCCACACCCAGCGTGGAGTCCAACTAGGGGCTCAATCTCATGACCCTGAGATCATGACCTGAGGCAAAATCAAGAGCCAGATGCTTAACAGGCTGAGCCACCCAGGCACCCCACAAAGGGATTTCTACATAATGAAAAATTAAGATGCCCATGCTAACATAGTTAGCTAAAGTTATTCCCACATTTTTTATTATATTATCGATCATTACAAGTCTCTTTAAAACATCAAAGTTTAGTAATGTGCTGGGATTTTTCACACGTGTTCTCTTAGTTAATCCTCGTCGTAATCATATTTGAAAAATAATGAAAATCTTTTCTTTTCAAATGGCCTGAAAGTTAAAGTGAGTTGGACAAAAACACAATGACCCAAGACTCAAGCAGAGAATTTCTTTCTCCAAATGCCATACTATTTGGTCAACATGATATCTTACAATCTTTGACTCGATGTTCAAACCTCATTTTTACAGTTTTTTGTATTTCTTCCCCTCTAAGCTCATGATGTGAATATAGTTCTGTCCCTGGTTTCACGGTTTCTTGATTGTTTCTTTCTCTTTCTTTCCTCCCAGAAGGCCAGGGCTTTGTGAGTGAGGATGAATACCTGGAAATCTCTGACATCAAACGTGACCAGTCTGGGGAATATGAATGCAGCGCCTTGAATGATGTGGCTGCACCTGATGTGCGGAAAGTAAAAATCACTGTAAACTGTGAGTTGACCCATTGTCAGGAAGTTTCAGAGGAAGGGAGAATATAGGGACTGAGGGAACAAGCTGGTCATGGCAATGCCATTTTCTGACCATCCCAAACTGTTTCCAACAGGAAAATACTGTGTCACATTGCTTTGCACCATGACTGTCTCCAGTGCCATTTTGCCCCTGGAATCTACCTGTGCCCGTCAAAGTTTTAGCTAATGGGGAGAGTTGTTAACTTTGAATTGGTTTGAAGGCTTAAGAAGATGCTGGGGTAAATGCAATTATCCTCGAGCAAGAAATTCTTTTCCCAAAATAAATGGTTATTTAACTGGGAAGGTGGGGTGGCACAAGAAATCCATTTGCACAGCAGGTGACTAAATGTGCCTTTCATTTGTTTTGTGAAATCACTCTGCATTTTCCTCCCGCAGACCCTCCCTATATCTCAAAAGCCAAGAACACTGGTGCGTCTGTTGGTCAGAAGGGTATCTTGAGCTGTGAAGCTTCTGCAGTGCCTATGGCTGAATTTCAGTGGTTCAAGGAAGATACCAGGTACCTTAAAAATGAAAATAGGGCATATCTGAAGCAGAGCTGATGGATCATTCCCCACATGGAAAAGGAATGATAAAGTAAAGGGGAAGATGTGGCAAAACCAAAATGCATTTGTCCCCTTTATAATAGAGTCTCTTTTTAGAACGAGAAACAAACAAACAAACAAATCAAGGAAGCTGGCAAGTGGGAAAATGACCTGGTTTCAGAATCTGAGATTAGTTGTAGACATGGCAGCCCTCAATGACTAGAAGCCAGTGAAGCTCACCTTTGGAGCATGAACATCCTTTCCTTTTTCCTCCTCTGGAGGCTGTGGTACACATGTTTTGGGTTAAAGAGACTGGGTCAGTTCGAGGAAAGGTGTCTGTGAGCAGGGCTTCCTTGTAGGATTCATCTCTGGTCTCTTTCAGTTCCCCCTAGCATCTCTGTCTGCTATTTCACTTTATTTGTAGAACCAGACCAGCAATACCTTCTCTTATTGCAGGCTAGCCACTGGCCTGGGCGGCGTGAGGATTGAGAACAAAGGCCACATATCCACTCTGACTTTCTTCAATGTTTCAGAAAAGGATTATGGGAACTATACTTGTGTGGCCACAAATAAGCTTGGGAACACCAACGCCAGCATCACACTGTATGGTGAGTGCAGGAAGCCTGGATGCAGTGGGCTTGGCCACGAGGGAGAACTGCGGGGCTGTAGAGGGAGGAAGGCTCAATCTGCTTGGCCTGTGTCCATCCATACTGCTCAACCCACCACCCTAGATACGAAGTGCTTCTCCCGGTCATTCTCCTAAGCATGTGATACATGATGTTTGCAAGGTAATTGATATCTCCTGGTCCACTGAAAGGCAAGGTTTGCACCTTACAAAAGGAGTAAACCCAATTCTGAACCAAGTTGAATGGTGGTTGCCATAAAAAACACAGAACCATGGAACAGTTCAATTGTAGTATCTAACAGTCTGCGGGGGTAAGTTAGATACAATTTTAAGATACCTTCTATAGGAAGAGTCTATAATTCTGGAGGTTATAGTCATAGATTTGAACCAAGTCAACTGCTGCCATCATGATTCTCATGTTGACTGCCATGTCATATTCTCACTCATTGGAGTGGATGGAGCAGTAGTCTGAGTCCTCATCAAGACAACTGTTCTGTCCACAGCTGGAGCATCAAACCCTTCTCTGAAGGCCTTTTCCTCCCATATGGATGGAGAGGTCTCCAGATTCCTGACTGGCTCCACTGGAAGCCCTTATCTTTCCCTCACTCAGCCTTCCCACTTTGCTGTGTCCATCTCCTTGTGCCACATTTCACATCATGGGCCAGGGTCAGCTTGTTGTGATATTTTGTGTGTGTATGTATTTGTTTATTTGCTGAGATTTGGTTAGAGGTGAGTGAGGGATGAAAAGGTATTCATTTTCCCATGTGTATCTCAGACCCTGAACAAGTTTTCAGCGTTGACATTAACTAAACTTTGTCCACCAACCATCTGAAATGTGTGATCTATGTCTTTTGTTTTCTCTCTGCATTGTGTGTGCATTGTGCTGTGTGTGTCTTAGAAATAAGCCCCTCATCAGCAGTGGCAGGTGGGTACAGCATGTTCCTTCCTTCCTCTGCCTGCCTGAATGCCTATGCTTTTGAATTTAAGCCCACTTCAAAGATTGCCTGCTCCACCTCCCTGACTTATTTATCTTTAGTAGATAGATCTCAGGGGGTTTGGTTTGCACAGGTTAGGTAACAAGCATGTAGAATATGATGACTTTCACATACACACATCATTATATATTTTGGGGGGAAGGGGTTTCCCCCCCAAAACAATATACTTCGACTTGGTGGCCTGTAAAATAGAGGAGTGTTCTGCTATTTCTGCACATAGCAGCACCAAGAGGAACCCAGCCCAGACACGAAATGGATTATCAAGTGATTGTCTCCATGGGGAAGTCACCCTAGTATGAATGTTTTATTCTTTTAGCTCAGGGCAAAAAACGATAATGACTTAATTCTATAAACTTCACTTTAAAATAGAAGTACTTGGGGTCATTATTCATCATATAGTAATAATATCTACCATTTACCAAATATTTACTGGTTTCTAGGCATTTTGTTAGTACTGTGCAAAACAGGTTATTAACTCCATTTTAAAGACAAGTACAAGGAAGACCAGTGAGGTTAAGTAACACTGAAGTACGCGTACCAGTGAGTAGGTGCTGGATGAAACCCAGATTTGGCCCTCCATTAGATCCTGGATAAACAGAGAGCGATGGACACATGCGCACACACACACTCACACACATTTAGATGAAGCAGCAGCAGGTGCCTTGCTGTGCTTCCAGAGGCAGCGGCCTCACAGCCCTAGTTCCCTATGTTCAATCTCAGTCACATACAAAGTGATAACATTTGAATTTTCCAGGCCTGGAATCAGCTCTGTAACTGTCACTTTTCATAGCTCTGGATCTAGGAGAATCACGGGCAACTAGTGCTACCCAAGCCTTGAGGTCTATGACCGTCCATCTCTTGGTTTTGATAAAACTGAGGGGAAAGAGTGGGGTGGGTGTGATGCTCTGACCCTAACCCTGCCATCACCCTCTGAGTGGGGTCACCAGGGGTATTGAATATGGCGAAGAGAGTGAACCTAGGACTGATAACCAGATAATCTAGGTTCTTGTGCTTCCCTCCCTCCGATGAGAGAGGTGTGTCATAGCAGATAACAACAGCAAATGTATGCACAACTGTACTGGCCTGTTAGGGCTGCCCTAACAAACTATCACTGGCTGGGGGGCTTAAACAATGGAAATGTATCTCCTCACAATTCTGGAGGCCAGGAGTCCAGGATCAAGGCAGGAAGATCTATCCTCTGTTTTTGATGAGTGCTCTCTTCCTGGCGTGTAGACAACTGCTTTGTCCTCACGAGGGCTTTCTTTTGAGTGTGTGGAGTGTGTGGAGTGATGCAGACAGAAAACGCAGAGGTGGGAGGAGAAAGACAGGGATCTCTGGCATGGCTTCTTCTTAGGACCCAAATACTATGGAATCAGGGCCCTACCATTATAACCTCATGTAACCTTAATTACTTCCTGATAGGCTCCATCTCCAAATACACATTGGGGGTTAGGTCTTCAACATATGAATGTGGGGAGATACAGTCCTGTCCACAGGGAAGACATAGCTTCATATCCCAATTCAGCCAGCCACATGCCAGCCACTTCATCTTCCTGAGCCTTACTTTCATCATGGGTGCTCTTGGGCTATCATCAATACCTTCTTTAAAAGGCTAGTGAGAGGACTGTGTGAGTCTTACAGAGAGAGAGCCCAGCAGATGCTATGTTTAGATGCATGACTTCGACAACATGCCAAGTCTACAGGCCTCAGTTTACCCAGCTAAAATGGGGATGATATTAAATAAATAAATAAATAAATAAATAAATAAATAAAATGAGGATGCTATTTCTTGGCCTGCTGCCTCTCATTGTGAATTGTCCATAAGATAATATTTACCACGGAGGCATGACAAACTGAAACTTGTATAAATGCAAGGTATTGCAGTTACTTCCCTGCTTGCCAACACCTGTGATGCAGCCCCTCTTATTACTGCTTCCCTTGGTATGGCTGCCAAGATTGTTGCTCAACTGGACTGTGCGTTCCTTTCTTCCAGAGTCTCTTATGCCCTTTACTACAGCATCTGCAATCCCCATAATCCACATATCCTGCTTCACCTGGTTAGTACCCACTCACCTCCCATCATCCCTTCCTGATAGATGCCTTCCCTGACCTCTGTGAGTGGGCCAGTCCTCCACTGCACACTCTCGTATAACGCTTCGGAAGGCCACTTGCACCACAGTGCACTTGCTAGCATTCGTTCAGCAAGTACGCGCCAGTACTTGCCACAAGTAGGGCACTGTTCTCAGTGACGAGGACACAGGAGTGCACAGCAGCTATATTCCTTGTCCCTAGAGCCTTCCCTGGCTAGTTGCATTTTTACTTCTGTTTCATTTATTTAGTTTGCTTGATTAAAGTCTTTCCTCCCTTTTTGCCTGTATGCTCCCTAAACAAAGGGACCATGTCTGGTTTGATTCTTAGAACCTAGCACAGAGATCCACACACAGTGGTGGGTCAGAAAAATCTTGTTGAATGAGTGAACATGTATATACAGAGATTGGAGAGCCATGTTGGTGATGCCAGCAGCAAGAATTCAACTGTCAAGGATGAAATATGGCAGCATGGAGTAGGGTCTATAGACTCAGAGCCTCTTTGAAGCCAGGTTGTGCTGCTCACTGGCTGAGTGGCTCTGGGAAAGTCGATCTCAGTGTGCCTTATTTTTTTCATCAGTGCAGGTATTTTAGAAAACATGTCCTATAATTGTCTGACACTATGCCTGAATGGAAATAGCTTAACAAAAGATCAGAGTGACATTGTCCAGTAGACCAGCCCTTTCTGTTGGCCATGAGTGTTCCTTCCAGTCCTCAATATTCCCATAATTATGGCTAACTAGTGTTACCAGGCTTACTGGTAACTTACTATGTGCAGAGCCACTAGACTAAGTGTTCTACATGGTTTATCTCATTTAATGATTTGGGGCACCTGGGTGGCTCAGTCGGTTAAGCGTCTGCCTTTGGCTCAGGTCATGATCCCAGGGTCCTGGGATCGAGCCCCGCATCGGGCTCCCTGCTCAGCGGGAGGCCTGCTTCTCCCTCTCCCTCTGCCTGCCTCTCTGCCTACTTGTGCTCTCTCTCTGTCTCTCTGTCAAATAAATAAATAAAATCTTTAAAAAATTTTTTATCTCATTTAATGATTCTAGGAAGTAAGTAGTATATTTATCCCGAGTTTACAGAGGATGAAATTGAGACATTAGGCACGTTACTCAACTCATAGTGGCTTACAAATGCTTGAGCTGAGATTTAAACCTATGTACTCTGGTTCCAGTGTCTGAGCTCTTTCTCCTACTTCGATCCAACTCACCATACTTGGCAACCCATCATGGACATTGGTGGATGCCCTTCCAGATGGAAACCCATATCAACAATTAGCCTGCTTGGACCCATTTCGCATACCAGCATATCCCCTGTTCCAACTAAATCTGAACCCATTCTGCAGTAAACATAGGGGTGCATATTTTTTTTTTTGATATAGTGTTTTCACTTTTGTTGGGCAAAAACCCAGTAGTGGAATTAATGGATCATATGGTAATTCTATTTTTAATTTCTTGAGGAACCTCCATACTGTTTTCCACAGTAGCTGCACCAATTTGCATTCCCACCAACAGTGCATGAGGATTCCTTCAAATAATTTAAAAAGCAAAAAATAAATCTGAACCCATTCTTTTAAAGGACGTTTTTTTACATTTACAACCCATACACACATACTTCCCAAATATACACCTCCCCTCCACCCCACATTCCAGGCATACATTGGTGTTTGCCCTCAAAGACTATACGATTGTTTTTGGAGACCCTTTTGACTCTGCACTGTGACCCCATCACAACACATACTCATAATAGGGCTCTCACACAAACACATCTTTATCTATTTCCTACCTACATGCAAAGAACAAGGGGAAGTGGGATGAAAGCAGTTTCAAAAGAACACATAAGACAAAACCCATGAGACAGTGGGTTGGTGAGCGAGCTGAAGCAGGAAGTGATGGGGCAGGTGGTGAGAGTGAACACAGGTGGGTGGGCGACATGCAGAGACAAATCAGTGGTTGGCACTGACATGAGGTGTTTCTTCCCTGCACGCCAGTTGCGGCCCCTTCAAAAGCCACACTGACAGGATAGGTCAGGCAGGCAGAGTGCAACTCAAAGTGGCATTTTAGACTGCCTGTATGTTCCTTAGTGCAGGGCAACTGCAGGTCCTGGAAAGACAACACAACATTGAGAGGCCAACAGCAAGGAAAATGGTGTTCTGGTCCCGACCCCAGTTCAAACAAACTGATGCTCTCTGTTCTGTTCCCTGGTTGTCTGTTGAATGTAAGAACAGAACAAGATGGACTCTCAGCTGAGTTCCAGCTAAGTGTTCTAAATTTAAGCAACAGTGGAGAAACAGTATTAAAGGTAGGTCTCCAAAACCTATCATCCATAAACTTGGAAATGGTGGCAACTAAAATGCTTTTTCTATGGAAAAGCAAACTGCTCTAAGTATAAGTAAGTTTTACTGAGTGGAGGCAGCCTTTTGCAGGCCCACCTGGAGTGCTAGCACCTTGAAGTCTTGCCAGGCCTGTGTGCAGCAGAGGGAAGGCCAGGCTCAGCCTGCTGGCCCCAGGTGTGCCCCCTCCCCCTGCTCCCCCTAGGAAGCCACTCACTTCTCTCAGCTTGTCAACCCACTTTGCCTCCCCTGGGTCCTGAGCAAGAGGCCCCATCCCCCTGTCCTTAGAGTGCAGAGAGCGAAGATTCTGAACTTGATTACATCCGGCACTGCAGAGAGTGTGATGTGCTTAATGAGCCATATAAACGCTTGGATTACTGGAACTGGCAGGGGAGAGGGACAGAGGGCGCAAACAATGCCAGAAAGGAGGGGGGCTGCTGCAGAGAGAAAAACAGATTTCTCACATTTTATCTGTGAAATCGTAGCAACACAAATTAGTTACATTAAGAGTTAAGTATCAGGAATAGGGACAACTGATAGGAATCTTGTCATTGCAGATGAAAACGGCAAAATATTCCAGTTAAGGCAACATCTGGGCTCTGGATTTTTTCCTCAGGCAATGCCTCAGCCCCCCTCAGAGCAGCCAGGACTCAAGCCTACCTCGGCGGGCCGTGCAAGCCATAAGGACAGAATCTATATTTTGTTTTGCTAATGGCCATTCCTCTAGAATAAATATACATATCAGGCTGTTCTTCAAACTGGATTTTCTTCAACTACAGGCAGCACCAACCAATTCCTCTCAGCCTCCACCCTTTGCTGACCGTGTGCCCAACACTGCACACACCACTGGTACTTGTAGGCAGAGCCTCAGAGCCGGGCCTTTGTCCCACACCCCACCCCAACACACTTCTGTCTCTGTTAGCCTTCCCTACTCTTTTATTAAGAGCACACCTTTCCCCCAGGTGCCTCCAGGGGAGACCTGAGGAGTGGGTGCGATGAGTCTGGAGATTGTCTTTAGTGTGCCTTCTGTGTACCATACTGCATCTTCTCTTGCCTTCTCCTCCAGACCTCTGACAGGGGGAGCCTGTGTTCTCATCCCCTCCTCGAGCACCACCATGCCTCAGTCTGCCATGCTCTGCTCCCTCCTAAAACCCAGCAGAATCTCAGTTCCAGACCTCCCTTTGGCCCCCAGGACCCCCTCCTGGCTTCTGTGACATACCCAGGTGGTGACTTTCCTACCTCTCTGGGTTAGTCTGCTGCTGGCCCCTCCACCCCCTGCCCCATCAGTCTGCCCAGGGAGCGTATCACAGTGAGAGGAGAAGGGGTCTCTTATGTCTTCAGGCATCTTACAGAACAACATTTTAGTCTGCATTGTACTTGCTTTGGGGGCTTTAAAAATGCAGATTCATGGGTCTTGCCCCAGACCCATTTAAGCACAGTCTCCAGGGAAGGTCCTGAGAATGTGCTTTTAAAGCAAGCTCTCCAAGAGACTCTTTTGCACACTGAAGACTGATGGTCTCTGAGCAATTGTCTGATAACTACAAAAGCTGCATCTCTAGCACTCTCCTGAATTCTGAGCTCCGAACCCTCTCCCTACCTGAATGTTCCATGGGAATCTCAAACTCAACCTTTCTATCTCAGATATGCCTCTCACTCACACGTATACCTTACCTTCTCCCCAACATACTCGCACTAGAATCTCTCCGGTCCTTCTGACCCCTTCCTATCCCTTCTCCTTCTACCTGGCGGCCTGTGAGTCCCAGCAAGCAGACCTGGCCTGCTGGCTTGTCATTCCGTCCTCACTTGCACTGGGCATGTGCCTTCCCTGAGCAGTTATGCTATTCTCTTATTCATTCCTGCATGTTTGGTGATCCCTTTCTAATCTCTTTGCCACTGTGGGGCCATGTGACCTTTCCAAAGCTCAGAATGAAACTGCTCATACCGTGCTGAAAGCTGCCTACCAGGAAAGCATGGCCTTGAGGTTTCTTCTTGCTCTGAGATCCACACCCCCTTCTACTTCAGGTTCTCCCACTGCCTTCTATGCGCCCGCCATGCTAGATCCAGAACACTGATCCCATGACACATGTCAGCCTCTGACCATGCTGCTTCAGCTCTTTTCATCCCTCCATCCATTCAGATTGAGTTTCAAAGTTCCCAGCCCTGCACAAACAAGTCAATAGACAGCTACAGTAGAATAATAGAATATAATAAGTGAAAAAGCCACTAGCTATTGGCAGCCAGACATGGTTTAAACAGCTAAGAACACTATGAGATCAGTACTGTTATTATTCCCACTTCCAAGAAGAAGACCCTGGAGCCCAGAGAATTCAGGTGGTGGGACTGAATTCCCGCAGACAGGAATTCTACCACCCAAGGAAATGACAACACCAGGTTTTGCATCCAGGTCTGTCTGATCTTAAGCCCATGTTTCTTTTTAACCCATACGTATCCTATGTCTTCCAGTATGCTGTAGGGTCACAGACGGAGGCTTTTGCCGTCTTCCCTGTCTGATGAAATTGTACTTAACCCTTAAGGTTCTACTCCATTTTATTCTGCCCATAAAGTGATTCCGAGCCCCACTGAAGAAGCACTCATCTTTGGGGCTTTCAGGGTAGTAGCTTATATTTTTTTGTATTTGTTTCTGCACTTAAAGGATGTAGCCCTGTATCTTGCAGTGGTTTTTGCCCAGTAAACATCTGTCAAATTAATAAATATAATTTCCAGTCAATGGGGGCATCAGGGATAGCCCTTATACAGAGCAAAACTCTCCAATAACCAAAGAAAAGCCAAATACTCAAAAGAACTCGTGGTCTTCTTCCCCCAGGGAAGCTAAATTACTATTTCTCTGACACTCTCCCTTGCATTCCAGCTTCCATATTTGGAATTTAGGGTTCCCCTGACCCTGGGTCTTTCTTCTGAGGGAGACTCTATCAAACATTCCCGTTCACTGTTTAGGAAGATGTTCATCAAATGATTTCTTCTTGCAGAGACATCAAAAACTGCACATATTTGTCCATTTCCTGCTGATAATGTATATGATATTTATTTTCCAAATCCACAATTTAAATCCAGGTGGGAGGGAATGAGTCAGAGAGAGATACCATTGCTTTTGGCTGATGACAGCAGCGGAATCATTTGTATTTTCCCCAACCTGCAAAATGTCAACATATTAGAAAAAAAAAAATGCAGACATTTCACATTTCATTCCTGATGAGGTTCCTTGTCATTCCCTCACACCCCACCCTCCTCTATCTGAATCATTGACATCTGGCTATTAGTCTAAGCATTTAGAATGTAACACTGAGCATTCAGGGTGTGCTGATGTCAGCACACACACAAGAGCTTGTGGTTCGGCATAGACCAAAGTCTTGTCTCTTTCAAGTTTGTGATGAGCTGACAGATTTGAATTAACTTCTGATATTAACTTCTTCAGCTTTTGTTTTTGTGGTAAATACAAAACAAGGAGCTCTAAAGAGAACAAAACAAAGATGGCTGCCTTTTTTGGCCTCTTTATTCACAAGTCTTCGCGCTGCAAAGCCCCGTTAATCTTCCTTGTAAAACAACACAGTGCCATGTTTTCCACTGTAATTAAAGACAATGGAGGAAAAGTTCCCTTTGAAGGGGAATGAAGCGCCTTCATCAGCCAGCACTGCTGAAAATAGGTTTATGTTTCACCAACAAGTGTAACGCGTGCATCCTCTAATTAGATTTCCTTGCTCCTCTTTTAATCACCATGAACATCATTATCCTTTTAGTTCCTCATTAGGAAGGTCACATAGTTCATATTCATACTTATAAAACCTATCCAAATTTCAGAACAAAACTGTATCTTCTTACACTTCAGATACCTCATTGATCTCACTGTGCTATCACCAAGTTCAACTTGCCTGTGGGGTTTTTCTTTCTTTTCTTTTTTAATGTGATCACCCTACCACCTGCTATTTTAGTAGAATTACAGCGATACACTCTAATGTTGCTGAAGAACCATGCCATATTTTCATGGCTATAATGGAAAGGAAAAACCGTGACACATTTCAATACCTTCATTGCCATTTTTAAGCTTCGAATCTCTTGCGAGGCAAGATCTCATCAGTAGGCTTAAATATATTTGGGGGGAGTTTTGTGCTGGGTTTGGGTACTTTGATTTTCAAAACCTGCTCCCTCCGAGGGTGATCCGTCACCCCTCGGCATAGTCTTATTTGCAGGGGAACTAGGCCTGCAGGCTGCTTCTAGGTTAAGCTCTCCATCAAATTTGCTCCTTTAAAAATCTAATGTTTAGTATATTTAATTTAGCAAAGTAAGTAGCCTCTCCACAGTGGACTTTATTTTATTTATTTGTTTGTTTTTTTCTTATTTCCTTCTCTTAACCCTGCTGAGCATCACATCTGGCCATAAATCTTCCCTCTGGCCCGGAATACACACAGCAATTGACCTTCATGCCATTTACCATTTCTGGAATTTATCCCTTGATCTCTCTCTTCTTTCTCTATGCTGAAGACTAAAGTATTTTTGTCTGCATATGTGTCCCCAAGGTATTTTGTCATTGTCATTGTTGTCATTCACAGTTTGTTCTGTGGCTTTGCATCATCATTTCAGCTTTTATCCTCAGGGACACTCCCCTTCAGACATGAAGGAAACAGTGTGTAGCATTGAAAGGGTGGAGGAGGATCTGGATCAAGGGAAAGGGCAAAAATACACGTTCTCACTTCCAATTTATCCCTGACAAATATTTAATTAAACTTGATATTCATCCAGCCATTCTAATTGAACTGAGTCACCGTTAACTGTAAAAATGATCCCTTAAATGTGGCAATTGCCCAGAGAGAAAGCTGGGCCTCTAAATACACTTGCTTCCTCGGGAAGCTTTTTCCTGTGGTTATAGCCACTTCAGGTCTTTTAAGGAGTGACCAGGTCACTTGCTTGCTCGCCATAGCCAAGTTTGCTTTCAGCTTGTGTTTGGCACTTGTCCTTGAGAGCCTGCTCTTCCACAGGGTCTCTATTTAAAGCAGGGTCCCCACAAAAGATCCCATTTTAAGGATCAGCAGTTATTGTCCTGGTTCTAATTCACCTCATATTTATTCATCCTTTACTTCCACTCAGCGATCTTACCCATCATCTTAACTAATACACAAAACAACCCTACAGGAGGAGATGAACCACCCCTCCCCCTTTATACAATAAAAAAAAAAAAAAAAAAAACTGTTTCAGAGCAGTTGACTGTCTTGTCCAAAGTCATCCTGCTAGTGAGTCCCAGAGCCAGAATTCAAATTCAGTCCTTTCTGACTCCTGAATTTAATTCTCCTAAGACTCCAACAGGGAGGGTATTCTTGAGATGAAAGGGATACTGGTTATTTGTTCCAAATGGCTTTCTTCTCAGGATCTGGAAGCATTTAAAAAATTTCTCTCTTTCCTTCCTTACCTCTCTTCCTTCTTTCCTTCCTTCCTTCCTTCCTTCCTTCCTTCCTTCCTTCCTTCCTTCCTTCTTTCCTTCCTTCCTTCAATTGTTTGTTGACTGATTTAGAGTAGAAGAAATGCTATTCCTGGTCCTAGTAAAGTATAAGCTCTGTGAAAGCAGAGATTGTGTCTGCCTGGAAACAGAGAGTGGTTCACAGCAGCTTCCCAATCAATACTTGCTGAGTGAATGGCAATGGCTTTCTGAGGCTAGTGTGGGGTCCCTTACCCTTGCAAGACTGATCCTTTGCCCTTGGACCTTGCATGGAGCCTAGCTTTGGACATCTTCCATCACTCTGCTCAGTGAACCATGTCTTCCCAAGCTCACTTCACGGCCAACAGCCTCTCTCAGCAACAGACCCCCTATCTCATGATCTCATCTTCTCACTCTGTCACCAGCAAAACCTCACCTCAGGTTCAACATATTTGGGAAGGATTGAAATAAGCCAAATTAGCTTCAACTAAGAAGTGGAAGGTGGGGGTTGTGGAAGCTCCATAGTGGTGATCGCCATGATCACATGACTACATTGTACCAGGTACTATATTAATCACTCTGACTCTTTATCCTGTAAACTCAGTATTATTACCTCTATTTTCAGTAAGACAACTGAAAGTACCTTGTATAAGATCACATAGCTGGTACACCACAGAGTCAGGATTTAAATCCATACTGGTCTCACTCCAAAGTTGCCAGGATTAGTACACTTTTACAGTGGTCATTGACTTGACCCAAAGGATGTTTAGGGCTGCAAAGACGAGAGAGCAAAGCCAAGCGGTCCAGATGCATCCAAAACCTTTCCTAAGGTTCATAGAAGACGTCTACTCTACCTGTTCATTCAGGGACACCGCTCCATAGATGTTCGGTCCCATATTTCCTTCCAACACTTGTCCTTCATCCTGATACATTTCAGGGTTAGTTTTCTGTAGTAGAACACACAATTGAAAATTCACTTCATGTTTCCCAATTCTGGATTCTAAGTTTGAAGTAAGAACTAACTTTCTCCCTATTTCCACCAAGAAGGAGGTGGAGGAGGAAAAGTAAGGGGAGGAGAAGGAGGAAAGCACCACTTGAATTCCTGACCATGTTTATTGGAATTAAAGCTGGTATGATCTTGGGTACCAAGTACTTGGAGAAGTCAATGTAGCTGTTGTTACCTGAAGAAACCAAGGTATAGGAAAACCATAGTCAACTTGATATCTGAGGAAGTGTGTTCAAGCTTTAGTACTACCACTGCTCAGCTCAGGGGAAGTGTTCCTCCAGTAGCATGCCCTTCCCTCAGCAGATTCATTGAGGTAACATTTGCAAAAGCCTCCTACCAGCCTAAGGGACCAAAAGTGAGCCCTGAGTGTTCATGGAGCCAGACCAATTAGCTGAACAGTGGTAATCTATATTAAAGCACAAAGAAGCACATGGCTAATCAGGTGAGTGACCTTACCATACAGAAACTCTAAGGGAGAGACACAAACTAAATGTTTTATTTTCCTCATTAATAGTAGAATCAGGGTTACTGCAATGATGTAATTAAAAAATCACTTCATAGCTGGCGGCTTTTATCTCACATTCCTCCAACTTAGAGAGTGGAACACAGATGTGAGCCTCACTTCCTGCTGTGAACAAAATCCAAGAGCCTTCCTATAGGTCCCTTGCTGTCTTGGCATTTAGCCCAGCTGCCAAATCTCAAATGTGTGCAGGATCCATATGAGGAAAGTGATGCTAATTTTAATCTCTATTATATTGGATTAGACTAACTAACAATGGGTCAGACTAGCTCAGCCATTGCTCATAGATTGACTGACTAAAAGCACTTTGGGATTAAATTGCCGTATTTTCTGATACGTTTAAGCAGATCTCCTCAAACCTGCTAAAGAATAAAGCTTCTTGAAGCTGCATAGAAAACATGACCACAGAAAAGAAAATTTGGGGGCCCAAGAATGTTTGGTGGCCTCTTGTTCTCTTAGATGACATGCTGAGGTGCAAAAACCCAGAGTGGTGATGGTTTTGTACCAACTGGAAAGGGCCATCTGGCTGCTCACCAGCTGTCCCTTCTAGGACCAGATGTAGAGTTTCCATTCATACAATAACTCAAAATGCTAATAAGAGAAAGGCCTTAGGTCATCAATCCCAACCTCCTCTCCTCTCCTTTTGTAGATGGGAGAGCGAAGGCCAGAGAGGGGGTGCCAGTCAGCTAGGGAGAAACAGAATCACATAGAGAAACTGGGTCTCCAGATTCCTAGCTAGTTATTCCTCTCACTATGTGTTGCTGTGGTCCTTGGAAAACATGCACAAGGGGTCATTTTCCACTGAAAGGAAGTCGAGTTGTAACAATCCAGGGGACAGACTTTATAGACAGAGTGACTCCGTTCTAATACAGCCCTGTACAGAAGCTGGGTGACCATAGCAAAGCACTTAACTGCTCTGTTCTTTAGTTTCTCCGTTTATAAAATGGGAATGCCATGGCTAGTGCATAGCTCATAGCATTTTGTGAAGATTAAATGAGTTTATATGTGTTTAGCATTTAGAATCACACTTGCCACATAGAGAGCACAATGTAAATACATGTTACCATCATCATCCTAAGCAAGCTGAGCAGCCTTTATATCTGCTAAGTTACCCTCACGGTTTCTGCTCTATGGAACACTCAACTGAAGTTTAACTGTGGTTATAAACCCTCTGCCCGATAGTAATGAACATCTTATTGCAACTGCCACACACCACCAGAAATACTCATTTCTCTTTATGATTCTGCCTCCTTCTCTCTCTGTACCTCACCCTTCATGCTTTGCCTTCCTCATATAATGCTTTTTTCTGCTGTTTTAGCTATATCCAACCTTGTGCTGGTAGCATGACATTCAAAGCAATGCTTAAATACACCGGTAGAACTTGGGATAAAGTGATTCTGTCTCTCTAGAGTGGGGCTTATTAGGTCTTCAGTTGTCCCTTAAGTTAATGTCAGCATCATGAATTAGACAAAGACACATACACATATATAATTAGTTTAATGTAAGTCCTCTCTATCTTCTTCAAAAGATAAATGACTTAGATGTTTTAATGAGTTTATAAAGAAATGAGCAATGCAGATTCATTAAACATATGTTTCTATAAAAGTATCTATCTATAGATAGATATAGAAACATATATGTCTTTCATAGAAACATATATGTCTAAAAAATCTGCATCGTTCATTTTTTTATAAAGTCATTAAAACATCTAAATCATTTATCTTTTGAAGAAGATAATCTAGAGAATTATTTTGAGCTCCAACTGGGGCATTTTTCAACTCAGTACATTCTGTAGGCCAGTATGGTCCTTTAAGATGTATGTCTTGACTGATGGAGGCCCCAGAGTCAGGCTACTTTTCGTAAATATGTATGGAACCTTCATGGGGATGATAGCACTTAGCTCATGCCTGGATCCTGCCCTTGTCTGTGAATACTTTATAACAAAATTGCACAGCAGTATGAGCCAGACTCTCAAGCCAGAAAGTAAATGTGAATCTTTAGTCAATAGGAGATTTGTGTACATTGGAAACCAGAGGAAGAAAAAGTATCCATATGGAAATCCCTGGGCTTGGAACAGTTACATGCTCATTGCTGAAGTGAGAGGCCTGTATTTCCCCAAGCAAAAGGTTAGCACCAGCCTCTTCCTAGGCAAGGCAGGGATCCACACCATCACACTGACAAGCCAGCCAAATGACTACAGTTCTGTTTTGAGGAGACCCTGCACCAACTATGCTTTTTCAAGGAATCATGTTTATTTCCAATAAGCCTATTTGCTTCTGAAAGCAAGCCCTGGCTTAAGAGGGCAAAAGAGGCCTGCTTGTCTTGTCTGCATCTCCTTTTCCTTCTCACTGGCTCTACAGGAATGCCTCTGGATGACTTCTTACCCCCTGTCTTATATTTGATTCCACATTCCCTGGAATATTCTCTGCTTGCTAGCTGCTGGTCTTCCTTATGACTCCAAATTCTTATGGCTTGCAAATAAAGGTGATGGAGGAATGCAGAGGTGAATTAGACCCTGATACACATGCTCTGGGTCCTTAGAACAGGCTAGGACAATCCCACTTCATGTGATTTGTCTTCTTGAGGGTGGCAAGTGAAGTGAAAGGAGCAACACTTGTGACTCGATGGTCTTGTTTTACAATGGAGCATGGGTGACTCACTAGGACATGTAAAAGTGCCAGAGAGACCAGAAGAGAGGGTAGAGGGAGAACTCCATTAGGCCACACCATTAGGTGTCAATTTGAACAGAACACAGAGTTTTCTTTGTGGTCTTCAGAGAGGCCCTGCTGACTGCTGCAAGAAACCTCATCATAGTCATTAAAACTCTTAAGTATAATTATCAATTCTTCCTCAGCTACCTCCGCAAGAGCCTCCATGATACCTCAGTTACACATGATGAACAGTTGGCCACACCAACACCTAAAATCCTGTTGCTCACAAAATGTTTCCATTCCTTTCTCTTTCTTTCCCCTACCTGCTTCTCTCTACTATCAACTGTCCCCACACCCCATGCCTGTCGTTCCCCTCCTATCCCTGTCTGTCCTGGACACCATCTCCACAGTTAGAGGTACTGCTTATGAAGTGACAATCAGGTCCTGCCATACCACTTAGCCCTGTCTGCTGCCCTAACTTTTTAGCCCATAGGCCTAAATGAATGACAATCCCTCCTCTACCCCTTTTATTTTTTAAACCCTTTGAGAGCAGGCTATAGTGGTTAAGGTACTTCAGTGAGTTGCCCTTTTGGGTTTCTAAATGCTCCCACTAGATGTTTTCCATTTGTCCCGATTTGGAGGGATCAATGGTGTGACGTGGGAGATGGGGGGATGCTCACAGAGAAGCATGTCTATATATATATATATATATATATATATATATATATGTATATATATATATATATATATGCTTATCAGGGAATAAGTATGGTACCCTTTGGGTTCATGCTAATGGATCTGTCTCTCTTTCCCCTACACAGGGCCTGGAGCAGTCATTGATGGTGTAAACTCGGCTTCTAGAGCACTGGCTTGTCTCTGGCTATCAGGGACCCTCTTTGCCCACTTCTTCATCAAGTTTTGATAAGAAATCATAGGTCCTCTGAGCAACGCCTGCTTCTCCATATCACAGACTTTAATCTACACTGCGGAGGGCAAACCAGTTTGGGCTTTTTGTTTGTTTGTTTCTGTTGTTCTTCTTGATTTTTTGGGGGGGGCGTTGATTTATTTGATTTTTTTTTCTCCAGTTTGAATGAGTGGGGTTGGGAGGAGGGGTGGGCAAGGTTCTACCATGTGTAGGGTAATCATTCACTGGCGTGTCCGAAAATGGAATCTGTCCCTGCTACCTTGGCCTTTCCCTTTCCTCTGCTCCTCTCCTCATCATCCTCACTACCAGCCTCCCTTCCCCCCACACACCAAACCATAAGCTCCATTTGGGCAAAAACGTGCCTCATGATAAACACCCTGAAGACACAACTTGACTTATAATGTAGTGCACAGCAAGAGTTATATCCAAGTGTCCTATTATCTGTGTCTTTTAAGCTTTGGGCCATTTTCCTTATTATAATGTACATATCGCTCCCTCCATGCTTATTATTATCTAATTACACTCGGGTTCACATCCTTTCTTTTTGGGAAGGTATCTCAATATACCCATATCCATCTATCTATATATATATATATTTTTTTTTTTTCTTGTCTCCTTCTCTAGCCACTCTGCCCTATTAGCCTTCTCCATCAGCTATAGGGATTAAAGGTTTGGGGCTATGCACACAACCCAAAAGTAAAAGTTTAGAAGTCACTTGACCAAAAAAGGGGGAAACACTTTGAGGATAGTACTCTTTAAAACATGTTGTCTAACTCATTAAAAAAAAAAAAAATGATCCATAGATGGCTGATTATTTAGGGTTTATCAAGCTATTGAAGCAATCATACGGTTATCCATCTACTCAATTATTTGATTTATCTCTCCCTCCAATTATCTACCCACCCATCTTCCTCTGTAGCAATCTATTTACTCCGTTTATCAATCTATCAATGTAATTATCTAACACTTCTTTCTATTTCTTTCCCTAATACTCACTATCAATTCATCACCATATTAATTTCTAATCATATCATGTCTATTTCATTGTATTCATTTCTACTCTACCTTCAGCAGACATTGGCATCTTCAAAAATACCTATCAACTTTCTTATGAAAGCCAGTGGTCTCACAGGCTAACAACATAGAAAAGCAATATGTCAAGGACTCTTTGGAATGTGGTATCCTATCCATCCAAAGTAGTTAACAGATGGACCAAAGTAGCAATCTAAGGATCAGTCACTCACTATTCCCAGAAGAGACTGTGTTTCCAAAAGCATCTTCTTGGGAAGCATATCAGCCCTGGAAAAGCCTTGATCAGTACTGTGGGTTTTTTTTCCCTTTCACACCTGAAGGACCAAGGTGGCAAGCTTCCTGTTTCTCTCAACCTTTCAAGAGAGTGTATGTCGGGAACCCATGGGACTTACTCCATGGCTGGCTTTTCTTAATAGCAAGAACATAGAGAAAAAACACATTTCTGTCCCTGTAGTGTGAAGAGAGCCGTCCACCTGTCTGAGTGCAATGACTTCAGCTATTGTCTCCTCCCTGTTCCAGTTTTCGTGTAATCTGTTTGAAAACTATCCAGTAAAAAGCTGATGGAAGCCAATTACATGGCGGGTGTGTTGACAACTCTGGTATTTGTTTCAGGAAGCTCTTCTGAGCTGAGGGCACTTGAGCAACTGACTTAATTTCCAAGCACTTGATTAACACAACACTGCAAACAGGAGGGGAACGTGTAAATGACACACAATTTCCTCTGATATAGGCTGCTTCTCCAGTGGCTCTGGGGAAGAATGTCCTCAGTGTTCCATGTTCAAATCAGATCCAGCAGACAAATAAGAGCTGACTGGACTTTTTTGCATCATCTCCTGGGGCAAGAAGGACTCAGACAGGAAGGGTGCCTATAATCCGAAAGAATGGCATTGAAAACCATGCAAAGTTGTGCCCCTCGTTACCTGTACCACAGGGACTGACCTACTGAGAGGATGAGAAAAAGCATCAATGGTGACTGTCTCACAGACCTGCCCTGCCTCAGTTGGAAAACTTTCAGGTCCACAGTCTAAATAAATATGAGCTTTATAGAGCTCCATTCTCTTAATGCTTAATTGACCTTCTTCCTCCAATATAAATGGCTTCTTTGTTCTGTCCATAATGGCACATGAACATGACATACACAGAGGGGGGGAATATATTCTTAGATACATATACATGCATAAATAGATAAACAAATTCAAAGGTAGGCAGTCTTGGCATACAAAAAACTAGACACTTTCATAAAAGTTGGAGCTGGTATGAGTGGAATTAATATTACATTTGCCAGCTGTAAACAGACATCTGCATTTCCTAGTGAGCTGCCAGGAGCCAGATTCTGGAACATAAATGACATGCCAAAAGCAGTGTATTGATTCCAAGTTCCAGGGACAATCAGGAGCAGACAAAGTCAGAGTTAAAGGTCGGACATCAATGTTTCAGATCTGTCATCACGTTCAGCACCTGGAGTCGGGTTGGTGTCAGACATTGTTATGGGAATTAAATGTGTCATTTGAGTGTTCTACTAATAATAAATGTGTTACTTTGGAGTAAAATAAATGTGGAGATTCTGGGGAGTGGATGGTCTTGGAGAACACAGCGCTTGAAATGGACAAGCTACCCATGTTCTTCATGCCAAGACTTCTTCTAGAGGAAGGGACCCATCCTTCTTTGACCAGGAAGATCACCAGAACTTGTTGAATACAATAATAAGGCTGGGTCTCAGTGTAATTATGGAACTCTGTGCTGCCTTCTTCCACTGGATATCAGGAAACATTTCTGGTGATTGCCTATTCCAGCCATGTTTCAGAGGGAAAAAAATCCTACAGTCAATCCTCATCTGTCTGGGATCAAGAAAACCAAGTAAATAAGACCCAAGGAAACTGGGCACTAGGAAAGAAAATGGCTCTTCATCGCTTTAGACATACTCCAGCTTCTGTGTTGTTTGGGTTACTTTTGTGGGAATGGCTCCATAGAAGAGTAGCCATTACCCAACATTTGAAGCACATAGAACATTAAATGCTTACTAAAGACAATATCCACACTCACATATGCTTTTTCAATTTCCCATGGAGGGTAGATGGATAAAGCCTGCTGGATAGATTTTTTTTTCAAGGTGCCAATGGTAAGGGATAGGGGCTGGGTCTATAAAGAAGATAAGCAAAACTCTGAACAACCTATGACTCTTCATAGGCTTTCCACATGGGAAGGAAACCACCTAAGGCTTATCAGGAGATCAGGTGAGAGAAATGCAACAATGTAGTTATTCTGAAACCTTCCCCCTTCCCAAAACACAATTAATATGTATTTCCACCAAAGTAATGCCAATGAAAATGCTAGTGTTAAGGCTCTGGCCAAGCTTGTTTTTTGGTAGTTTAATGTCAAGTGCCTGATACAGTCATCTGCAAGTCTAAGCAAGTGTGTTTAGTTTTTCTCATTCTTGTTTTAATGGGGAGAGGAGATGTAGAGGTGAGCGGTGGTCAAAACACGCACATATGTTATGCAGAAGGCATTGTATATGTCTGTTCTGCTGCAATTGTGCTGGGTGGAACAGAAGGAAAGTAAGGCTTTGTATCAAAAAGAGGCCCTAGTCTTTGTCCCCTGAAACCTGTGCCTCGTACTAGTTGATACATTCCACAGGTTGGGCAGTTCCTTCTCAAAACCTGGGTGGGAAGTATGCTTTGGGACTCCAGAAACTTCACAGCTGAGGATAAATGTAAGGTCCTGTTTCTGCATGGATCCAGTCAACTTGCTCTCAACATGGAGGTGCTAGCATGTTCTACTTATGTTGGAAGGACTCTTTTGTGAAAAGAGCAGAGAACCTCAAAGTGAGCAGTCAATCTCAAAGAAAGCTTATCACTGCCATTGCATCAGGAGTGGCCGTAAATGGAAAGCTCTAGTTGTGGTTGGTGCTTCTAGTGCCAGAGGGAATTATTTTCTCCTCTGTAGTTGTGTATGGATGTCATAAGCCCCATCAGTAGAAGGAGGGGAGTAATGGCTGAAGTTGAAGTGGGATATGGGTGTGGGGTCATCTTTTCCAATTTGATCCTTAGTCCTCACCTGGAACCAACCCACCTCCCCTCCCCATCTACCCCCTCAAAATTTTTTTAATTTTTATTTTTTTAAGATTTTATTTATTTATTTGACAGAGAGACAGCGAGAGCAGGAACACAAGTAGGGGGAGTGGGAGAGGGAGAAGCAGGCTTCCCGCTGAGCAGAGAGCCCGATGCGGGGCTGGATCCCAGGACCCTGGGATCATGACCCGAGCCAAAGGCAGACGCCTAACGACTGAGCCACCCAGGCATCCCCTCAGAATTTTTTTAAAGTAAAGTTTAATCTCTTTGGAATCACGGAAGGAGCATAAAATTCTTCTCGTTGGCAAATTCACTTTTTTATCTTTTTCTCCAATAGTGAGAATGTTTTCTTTTTGTTTCACACAGGCTCTATTCCTAGAAACTTACACCCAATCTCCTCTTCTACTATCCAAAGATTCCCTTTTGATTTTAAGACAAATAAGTTTGAGCAGTTGCAGTAAAACTTCACAGGTGTGTAACTAGAAAAGCAACATTTTCAAAAGATACCATATGATGAGAACTCCTAATGATCACTAAAAGCAAACAAATAAAAATGCCTGTCTCATTTCCCTCATTTCTTACTTAAGAGAAGGGAAGTAAATGAAAGGAGGAAGAAATAGATTTGCAATTAAAGGATGGGGCAGAAAGACAGAGCTGAACCAATGCAATTTAGCCTTCAGGTGCAAGATCCTCAGAGTCCAAAGGAATGTGGAGTGGACTTAATTAGGCATCATTGTCTTCATCCTGAAAGTAAGCAGCTAAACCTCATTTCCAGTATTTTGAAATAGCTTCCTTTTTGTTTCTTTCAATGGTGCCCTTTTAAAGGCATACAGTTGTTCCACGCCACTGAGTGGAGAAAGAAAGATTGTGAACCCTCTACTATCCTTCTAGGGCCACATTCTACGTTATTGGCAGATCTATAAGGATAATCAATAATAGCAATGATAAGTAATAGCTGCCCTTGTGTTAGTTAAAGGGAGCATTTTTAGTCATTCAAAAACTTTTGTGACATGTAAAGTGCAGTTGTGAGGAATGTGTGGGTGTATGAAAATGTATCTGTCAATTTCAGAGTCCTCTAGATTAAAAAAAAATTATGATTTATCAATGGTGCCATTATAGCTGTGTCAGACGATGGGTGTGCCCATTCTCACAATTATCCTTGAAATAAATCTATGTTAAAATGCTTTAAAAAATTATCACATGATACAAGAGTATAACTTCTAGAGTTCTTTTTCTTTTATTTTCTTTCTTATTTTTTCCTTCAAAAATCAATGAAGACTTGATTTCTGTCAATAATTGTATTAAGGGTGAATATACTACCTGAATTTTGTGCATGTTACATTGTAGTTGTAACCTTTTCTAATTCAGGATGAATACGAGATGGTTGTGATTGTGCAGTGTATCAATAAAGTTCGAAGAAATTTGTAACTTTTGGGGGGCTGTTTATTAGGACATCTTACTGAGTATCCAGGAATGGAGAAAAGCAGGCTATGCGTTTCCCATATGCTTCTCTCATATGTGTGTTTTAGGCTTTGGGGAGTGATGTAGTCAGAAAACTGAGTAGCCTCCTCTCTCTCTCTCTCTCTCTCTCTCTCACACACACACACACACACACACAGAGTAGAAAGCATTCTAGGTATTTTCCATATTATACCTATATATCTAGTATCTATGCCATTTACAATTAATATAAAATGTAGCTGCAGCCTCAAAGTCTAAATTATTTATTAACCTAAGCTAAAATGAAATCAGAAGAGAAGTTTCAGAAAAATAATGACCAGATTCTGCTCAGTTTGGACACTCCTTAACAGTTCCTGTGGTTTGAATCCACTGAATTAAGAAACATTTTGACAAGAGTAAGTATGAGAAAATATGGTGACTATGCTATACATTTATTCTTAAAAGTGTATTTCATTGGATTGCCTCTCCATCTTAGGTTTATTATGGTATACATATGGGAAATAGCCTAAGAAAGAGACCTGGAGAAGTTCCCTTCCTCTGATTGCCTTTTCTGAAACAGACTTCTCTTTTAAAAAAACTCCAACACCTCTACCTTCATCACACGCCTATCTGCTTTCCTGAGGGAATGGATATTAACCTGTTTCTTACAACTTAGGTAGCTCATCTTTATACATCAGCTAACCCTTCCTAGTTTGGCCATTAACTAAATATGTGATCTTGGACTGGACCCTTGACCTTGCTTCTCTTTGATTCCTCATCTGCATCATTTTTGAATTTATACGTGATGGTATGTTCTAGTTCAAAATTCTCAGGACAGTTTTTGTTTCTCTTTCAACAACTGGATTTATCAAGACTACCCCCAAATAAGTCCTATGGCCAAAGGTTAATTAATAGTTTTGGAATTCAGCAGAAAGTGAGTTGAAATTCTTCAGTTGACTTTACAGCATGGCTAGCTCCTCTGGCCAAGACCCTGAGCTAGATTTATGAGGCTTATTTCTTATCGGGTTCCTAGGTAGACAAGGGCTCATTTCCAAACTTTTAAAACTCGGTTTCCCCCACAGGGGATGGAACACAGAGAACTCGATAGACTAGGTCATGTTCTTCGTAAATTAAAATACCAAGGAAATGGTGGTACCAATGATTGAGAGTTTCCAATTTCCTCAGACTCATTGTAAAATTGTAACTTATAAGGGAAACAAATTCCAGTTCCCCTTATCATCGTAATACCTTTAGTGCTCCCCTTTCCTGCCTCCTTTTTATTCTTTTTAATCATCCTCTTCTCATCTACACCTGACAGTCTCCTGCTTCTGTTCATAACACAGGATTTACCCATCTATTGGCTCTCTTGCTGGCATAGACATTCATTGGTCTTTCATTCCATCTGGCCACTCAGCTCCATCAGTCTTCTGTGTACCAATTTATTCTTACATCAGCAAACCACTCACCTCTTCATTCACATATTATTTCCCCATTTATCTAACCTTTATTCTATCTATATACTCATGCACTTCCATCATATTACTGTTCCATCTATTTATTTAAACCATCTATCTTTCCCTTACCTGTCAATCCATCCACCAAGCATCCTCCAAATAGCCTTTGGCAGACATACCTATTTACCAAGCCACTTCAAGGTAATGAAAATCTTTGCTATTATCTCTTCATTCTGCAAGGGAGGCTCTATCTAGTTATTCTTAAGCACGACAGCTAAATGATTGGATACATTTTTGTTATCTTCACCAAAAATACACCCTATTAAAAATATATATAGAGAGAAGGGCTTTAGGAAATATATTAAGGGTGTACTTTGTTCCTATCAGGTTGTGTTACAGTAAGAAAAGAGTGGAGAATTGGGAGCAGAGTGGAAACACCCAGATGAGCATATGTTGATGTTTAATTTTCTAACACTGGGAACGCGGTCTTGCAATGAACAAAACAAATGGCTGAAGAAATAAACAGGAGAGACCTCAAATGGCAACTATGCCTTCTTTTCTCTTTGATTTTCTGTTGGATAAATTATTTTGATGAAAATTTGGAAGGGGGTGTTAATTGGTACCAAATCTTAGGATCAGTTTTGGAAGCCAAAACCTTCAAACTACAAATGATACTACTTTCATGGAATATGTTCATTTGATCAGTAGGAAATCCTTTTTTTTTTTTCTTAATTTTTTTCCATTTATTCATTTGTTCATGCATTGCATTTAGTGAGGAACTCCCCTTAAGGAGCTCAAATCTAAGATGTGAAAACAGCTATATAAAAAGAAAATTACAGTATAATTTTGCAAGTATTATGATACAGATATGAGAAAATGAGTGTAGTGGAAGCAAATATTGGGAAATGATTAGGAAGCTACTTTTATCCCCTAGGGATGAAAAGCTGGAAGATAGACAGCTAATATAGGCAGTGGATATGGTGAACAGACTATTGCTATGAAAATAAATGGGGGTACCAGGACCAGGGCACATTCAGTGTTCAAGTATTTACTGACAGTGTCAATGATATCTGTTCATGAATGAGTACCATGAAAGGAGTTCAACTGTGAATGTCCAAAGGACCACACTACAGAATTGGTGATAAAATTGACACAAAATGTCCCGGAGAGGGAGACATAGTACTTAGAATGTCAACTCTGGTTAGAATATAAAAGTTCATTTCCACATGGGATCATCAAACATACTGTCTTCTATTGGATCTCAAAGCTCCGGGAGACTTTTTGATGAGGGGAAGAGAAAATAATTACTGGGAGTATGGACATATCAGAGACTTGAAGAGTGAAAGGTGGAGATTAAGTGTGAAGTTGCTGAATAGTTTCCTCTAAACTGAGTTTCTCTAGACGAGACTTGCCTAGAACTCAAGGATTTAGGATGGAATACCTGGCTCATTTGCATTTAAATGTTTAGCAGCATCTCTTACTTCAAAAGTAAGAATATTTACAGTTTTTCCCTCTTCATTATTTTCTATATCCTGTAAGACATATTTTCTTTTGTTTAGTTTATGTACTCAAACCACGTATTTTCTCTTCGGAGACATAGTGTGATGTAATTTGGGGAAACTTATCTTTACACTCTGATGTCACAAGTTACAAGTTATGTTGCCTTGGACCAATTTCTTACGCACTCTGGACCTCAGTCTTATCTTCATTAAAATAGTGAAGATTGACCGTGAACTTATTGGATGTGAATAGGTAAGGATGTTTAACAAAGTACGTGGTATATATTAGTTGCAAAATAAACATTACCTTTTTCTTCTGATTCTTTCTTTAGGCTTCCTTCAATGACCTTCACTTTCCTGAGCTTCTACGAAATCTAATTTTAACTGTGTTTGCTTCTTTCAAAAAATGAAAAAAAGGATATTTATATGTTATTTATTTGTTGAAGTTTAAAAAGGAGAAATAAATCTCTGAGTCTAGATTATTCAAGGATGCAAATCTGGAAAGTGGGAATATTTTTGGTAGTATCCCACAGGAATTTTGAAAACAACAGAGTAAAGTTTAAATTCCAATCTAATAAATGTGTATTGGATAGCTAATATCTGACAAGTACTGAGGATACATACAGGAGAGACAGTGTCTATCTTCAAGAAGGTCTCAGTCCTGTGGAGGATTTAAAACTATAGCACAACATAGCAGGTACTGTTAAGTGCTAGAGGTGCCCAGTAGAGGGCTCATGACCAGACACTAGGGCTCAAGGAACACTTTCAGAAGTGAGTCATAAGGAAGCAAAAGAAATTAGCTAAGAAAAGGGAGAGAAGGGGAAGAAGTGAGTGACGCAGAGGCTCACCCTTGATGAACACATGCAGGCATGAGAAGCATAGCAAGGTCAAGAAACTGCAAGTGTAGATTATCTCAAGAGAGGTGAGGGCAAAGGCTGAATGGCAGAGGACAAGGTGGAATGGGTATGCAGGGGTGAGATCCTTAAAAATTTTACAAGAAAGAATGAGATGTTGGGATTTGTCCTAAAAGAGAAAGGGGAGACATAGAGGGATTTCATCAGAAGAGTGGCTACATCAAATTGCAATTTGGAAAGATCACTGTGCCAGAGGGTGGATTAATGGGCATTGGTCAAACTGGCAAGGGAGACATGTTTTAGGGGCAATTTAAATAATTCAGGCAACAAATCATGAGGAGTATTCAGAAGAAGCAGGCAAGCCGGGAGGATTTTTAGGGGGTAAATGAGAATGACTAGATGCATAGGGTGATGGGGAATGTGGAATATGGGGACTATTCCAGGTTTCTAACTTAGCTAACCGGGTGGAAGATAGCACCATTCTATGATTATAAAACTTAGAAAGAGGAGGATGTCCCAACCAGTTTTTGATATATGCATTTTCAAGCATCCTTAGAACTTCCAGGTGGAGAGGTTTAAGCACCATCAGCATGTTCCTGAATCATCTAATCATATCCATCATCATCAACAAGGGATGCCTGATTTCCTTCCTGTGCCTTCCACTTTAATTCCATAGGAAGTCTAGCTCCTTGGATCATCTGCAATTCATTTCTCATCCTCCATTTCCTCTGTATCTTGATTTTGTCTTACAAAGGTACTGTTTTTATTTCTTGTTGGGATAGAAGGGTAGAAGAGCAGTTCTCTGATTAGGCAGCCAGGAAGTAACAGATGATTTAAGCGAGGCAGGGGTGAATGGCACAGCTGTCCCACCACCCAGATGGGATTTGGCACTTCTCAAGTTGACTGCAAAGGGCCAAACCACTCGTCCCTGGAGGATGAGAGAATAGCTGGGCACTGGGAATGTTTGAACGTGTTTTATTACAATTCATCTGTTATGTTAGAGTGAGGCAAGTCCTCTTTGTGTGACCATATTATCTAATCCTCACTTGCTTGCAAACAAATGTCAGAAAGGTGCTTAAGCTTTCAAACCTCATCAGATAGCTACCACAAAGAGGAATACATTCCCTTTGAATGACTCGAGGATATCAATATAATTCTACCTCTGTTCAAATTTTTCCCCCAATGATCCCAGAGAGGCCCTTCTAAGACTAGGGAAGGCTGCATCTCGACAAAAGGCCATGGGTGTTTGACTGCATCTCACAGCAACATGATTCAGCAGGTGGATCTACCAGTCTATGTCAACATGGAGCCATGTGAGTTTGCACCCATTAGTATGTGCTGCTCTGATGTGAGGCAGCAGACCTGCAAGTGCTAAAGAACTTGGTTCAAATTCCAATTCTCCTATAGACAGGTTGTGTGCCTGTGAGTTTATAGCACAATCTCTTGCAGCCTCGGTTTCCTCATCTGCAAAGTAGCACTAGTAATACTTATGCCGTGACACTGCCATGAGATGTATGAGGGAGGGTGCAGTGGGGAAGTAGCTGGCAAGTTCCTGGCCTGTAGGGGCTTGGCACAGACGGGTAGCTGATAAGTGAATTTATTTCATTCACTCTCTGGCTCTGTCTTACGACCCCTATCACATATGACGATCTAGAGGGCAAAGTGTAAGGGATGGTTTTGCATAAATACCACATTCTCGGATTTTTTGTTCAGTTCACATGAAATAAAACATGTAGAGTACCTAGAAAAGTGTCCAGCTTCTATGTGTTAAATAATATCTACTTTCTTCTCCCCTTTCTCCTATGCCTCCGTGCAGTTGCTGGGGCATAAACAAACCAACTACAGATGCACAGAGGATGTCTATTAATTCCCTGATGCCTGGGCCTTGCAGGGTGTGGGGTGCTCTCTGGGTTGGTTGTCCCTGAGGAAGGAAGCAGGCTGGCAGTACCCATGGAGTCTGCTCCTGCACCCTTGCTCTTGTTCCCTGCTTGGTGGATTTGCAAGGACGGTTGCTCTGGTTACAAGACCAGATTACTTCAGTTTCTGTCTCTTTATGGGTAAAGGTCTCAGGGGAATCAGCTTATTAGAGAAAGAGCTGCATGGTTGAGTCAGCTAGGACAGTAAAGGGACTCATCGGAGGGGCTGAGATACAAAGGCACCGGTTCTTCTCTTGATGAAGCCGGGGTCCCAGTCTCAGTGCTGCAGCAGGCAGCATGGATACCCCCGTTTGTGACTTCTCCTTGTCTGTTATTTTCCATCTCCTGTGACGGTGGCTCCAGTACCTGAGTCAGTCTGCTTGTTTGAATGTGTCCCCTTTGATGTCAATTCCTTGTTGAGTTACTCACAGAATTCTCTATTGTCCTGGCCTTGCTCTTTCCTGTACTGATCTGTTCCATGGGCAGTTTCAGCACCGCTCAACCTGCCCCCTCCCTCCTCTTAATTCTTACCTTAAGGAACTTGCAACTGCTGAGGAAGAGAGTAAGACAGGAAGTGGAAGGTGCGAGGGGCGGTGAAGAGTACTGTCTTGTGAATATGTTTTTTGTTTTCACACAGTGCAGTCCACAGGTTAATGATATTTTAGCAGACCCATTCCTGATACAGTAGCATCACAACAGTAGCAATGTGTGCATAGGGGTAGGCAGGGGGAGGCAGAGCAAGGGCCAAAAGCCTCTAACACTGATATGTTTATTGAAATCACACAAGGAGCTGGGAGCTTTCACATGTACTAATTCATATAATGTTCAAAACAACCTCAAGAATGATGTATTATCCTTACTGTAGCTCAGAGGCACAATGCTAGAGATCAGCAGGGTTAGGAATCCCATGCAGCTCCATTCGATTCCACATTGCATACTCTTTCCAGTTCAACACCAAATTGCTCCCTGTTCTCGGGGTTGACTTCATGTTCCAAAAACACACTGGGTTCTGTTACTGAACACAAGAACAGGTCAGTTGTCTTTTGTAAGTCTGCCTTCTTTGTAAGCTTCCATGATCCAAGTTCTATCTCTTGGAAAAAATGGCACCAGGTCCCTAGACAACCTCCTGGCTCGAAGGATCAGGTCTAGAAATGACTGTACTCTTCAGCCCTGACCCTTCCCGCTTTCCCATTGGGGAACAAACACCTGGTAGTGTTGGCTTAAGTGTGTCTGACCCTTAGCCATGCACAAGTCTGAGGGTCATGGAAAAGCAACATAGAGGAGAAAATTGTCAGTTATGCAAAGAACTGAGCAAAGAATTTAATTCCAGGCTCCAAGTACACAATACTGTATCATATAGGAAGAAATAGCTTGTCTTGGTTTTCTAGTTTGGATAAAACAAAAGAGATCCACAAAAAATCACTACCTAGTAAAGTAGATTATAGACAATGGAGTATAGACTCTGTTGAGTCAAATGTGACTCCATTCAGGCAAATGGTAAGCACTGACTTTAAATAAATATAAATGTGTATGTCTATGTCAAAATGTCTCTTTTTCCTCATCTCATCTATCATCTATCCTCCATCATCCTCCATGAACCTAACTCAATGACAGCAGGTCATCTGTGTGTTTGCTATTTCCCAAACACCTACTAGAGTGTGCCCGGCACATGGTAAATTCAGTATCTGTTCAATGAGTGCATCTATGGATTTTGAGCTGAGAAAAAACACGATCAAAATGATCCTGTGAGCAGAGACCCGGTAGAAATACACTGGACAGAGTGAAAGAAAGAACATCGGCACCAGTAGGGCAGGAAGTCGGGAAGGCAGAGAGCTCTGTGTGGTCCATATTTGTGATCATGAGTGTCTGATGTAGGAGGTGGTCATGGGTTGGAAAGGAACTTACAGATGTAAAAGATATTGAGAAAAAAGTAGTTTTTTGTCTACACTACTTCTCGTCTAAAAGGAAATAGGCCTGAATGTGGATTCAGGGCTATTGTGATATTTTTTTTTCTTTCTTTCTTTTTTTTTTTTTTTTGTGCTTGTTTTGTCTGTCTTCAATGGTAATACTAAGCTTATATTTTTATAAGTGTTCATGTTTTAAGAAGCTTGGGTCCCACCATTCATACTTTTCTGAAGAAACATCCACAACACCGAGGCCAATGACTTGCCCTAGGTCTCCCAACTAGTTAGCACCTGGATGAGAACTAGAGTCCGGGTTCCCTGGTGACAAGTCCTTTACTGGTCATCCTTCCTTCCCTGATCTGCTTCTGTTGTCACTCTAGAATCACAGTGTCCTTTTACCCTCCCTCCTGCTCAGGGGAAGTGAAACTTCTATTTCCTCAATGGATTTTTCTTCTTGGTCACAGGCAAGCCCCGTGACCCCCAAAGGGCAACACTTGCTCCACCTGCATTTCCATTCAGCTTTCACAGCACCTTTGTATCTTAACTAAAGGATAGTGAAAACTCAACAGGGATAGGACATTCAACTGGCCTCACTTCTCATGGACTATCATGAATAAAGACTGAAAGGGGCAATGCAGGGAGGAAGTAGATTGGATTTCAGCCTTTGAACCAGTGGATTCCCAATACCCACGCCCCCCTTTTATTTTATTTATTTATTTATTTTTAAGATTTTATTTATTTATTTGTCAGAGAGAGAGAGAGAGCACAAGCAGGGGGAGCGGCAGGCAGAGGGAAAAGCAGGCTCAGGGAGCCTGATGCAGGACTTGATCCCAGGACTCTGGGATCACAACCTGAGCGGAAGGCAGACGCCCAAATGACTTAGCCACCCAGACGTCCTGGTCACGCCCCCTTTTAAAAGCATCTACAGTGTGCTGGCACCGTACTAAGTCCAATCAAAGATCTAGTGGCATTGGGGCGCCTGGGTAGCTCTTGTTAAGCGTCTGCCTTTGGCTCAGGTCATGATCCCAGGGTCCTAGGATCGAGACCTGCTTTGGGCTCCCTGCTCAGTGGGAGGCCTGCTTCTCCCTCTTCCACTCCCCCTGCTTGTGTTCCCTCTCTCACTGTCTCTCTCTGTGTCAAATAAATAAATAAAATCTTTGCTATGGTGAGCTCTGTGAATTGTGTAAGACTGTTGAATCACAGACCTGTACCTCTGAAACAAATAATACATTATATGTTGAAAGAAAAAAAAAAAGAAGATAGCAGGAAGGGAAAAATGAAGGGGGGAAATCAGAGGGGCAGCAGATGAACCAGGAGAGACGATGGACTCTGAGAAACAAACTGAGGGTTCTAGAGGGGAGGGGATTGGGGGGATGGGTCAGCCTGGTGATGGGTATTAAGGAGGGCACGTTCTGCGTGGAGCACTGGGTGTTATGCACAAACAATGAATCATGGAACACTCCATCAAAAACTAATGATGTCATGTATGGGGACTAACATAACATAATATAAATAAATAAATAAATAAATAAATAAATAAATAAATAAATAAAATCTTTAAAAAAATCTAGTGGCATTAAATGTGGTCCCTGCCTCCTGGGAGCATAGGAGAGAATTAGGAGGACCACACGAACATATGCACGAGTTCATATGATTAAAATGTTCAGGGGTGAGGTGCAGTCCTCAGAGGTCCCATCCCACTGGGAGAAACTTTGAAGGCTGATTGAATCACAGAGATTGTTTTAAATGAATAAATGCCTTGCTTTCCTGTACACAGACTCTCCCACCCAGGCAAGCCCAGGGAAGGCCACCTTAGGGAGTGAAAGCTAAGAAGGAGGCCTAATCCTCTCTCCCCCACCTAGTCCAACCAGTCGCTCACAGGGCTCCATTGTTCTCTCCGCAAACATTAAATAGCACCCACAGAGCAGAGGGATGTCCAAATACTGGGGTGGGTGAGCACCCAGCTGCCACTGCCCTGAACACCACATCAGTAAACAGCACCACGGCAATCAATCTGGCTTTTTTGATGAAGATTAAACCATAGAGGAAAACCATTAGAAGAGGTAATAAAGGCCCTTCTTGTACAGATAATAGAGAGCCTCCTGCATGGAACAAGCCCAGCTGTTGCTGCTGAAAATTTACTTCTGTTTTCAAGTTCAAATAGAGACTAAAACATTATCTTCGCGGGAATTGATTTTACGTCTTCCAAACACATATGCCACCTTAATTGTGATTTGTGTGATAGTTCAGCTGCTGAAAGCTTTCGTTTATCTCTACCTGGTTAAACAACTTTAAATAATAACAAGTCAATATATCTGTCTATTGACAAGGGTTCTTCTCACATCCCCAGAGCATACTGTTGACAAAGAAAAAGGTCTTTAACCCTTCACAGCCCCAGCATCTGTCCCTCATTCATTTCCCCATGCTTGGTTTTAATGGGGAGATATAATCATTTAACAAATGAAATGAATAGAAATACGCAGGGCCTTCTCTGATGTACTTTCTCCTGCAGAGACTTTTTTTGTTGTTGTTTTGTTTTTAATTTGTTTTATTTTAGCCTCAATACATTCACTAAAAGAAAAAAGTCTGATTTTTGTTAAATTGATTTCCTCGTTCATTTTAGTTATAGAGACTGCTTTTGAATTGAGCTTGAGTAGAGAATATTAAAGATGGCAACTTGTTTTGGAAGACCCACATAAACAAAAAAATCCATAGACTCACCATAGCGTTTCTTATAAGACAGAATTTTTTTTTTTTTTTTTTAAATAGGATTGCTTTCTGTTAGGGTGGGGTGAGTAGATGAGGGCAAAGGGGATTATTTTATTCACATGAACTCAAGCCTAGATTTCTTTGGTGATTAGAACATTTTGGTGATAATGGTGGTAATGGGATAAAGTTTGGGGGTTTTCTTTGTTCTTTTGATGAGCTAATTCACTTGTCAGCCAGTAGGAAAGCAAGAAGGGAATAGGCCAGGAACCCAAAAGTGCATCTAGCCAGGGCCCTGTCCTGACTCCGAGGCAGAATGTAGCTAGCCAGCAATAGGCTGTCCCTCTTTGCAAGGGTCAGCAGGCTCTCCTCTGTGTAGTGGTGTCAAGGGCAGGTAATGCAGACAGGGTTGGGGTTTGTATTTCCCCAGGCTGTCCTGACATTTCACTAGGTGACAAGGAGAGGGCACTGCCTGAATCCCCAGCTCTCTACGTAGCTAGAAACCTCAGCTTCTTCCCCTCCGGTTGGTCTTGCTTCTGTATCACAGGCGAATAAGGAGTGTATGTGGAAAGGAGGTGATGAGATTTCACCTGCATCCAGCCTGCTGGGTGAAACCTGCCTGTGTCAGCATAGCACAAGAGGAACAGGGAGGACCAGCCTGCAGTTTCTGCTGGGGGAGAAAGAAATGTAAGTCAAACAAAACATACCATCCTTACGTAGACTGCCACGGGTATGGCAGCCTGAGGGAGGCTATAAGTATCAGTGGATGAGTTTAGTGTTAATTCATATGTTGAGGATTCTTTCTAAATTTTCACAAACTCTATTTTAGAGGTTTTGATTTCTTTGTTTTTCTGTTGATAGAATTCTAATCCAGACCTCCATTTAAAATACATCTTCCCTGCCATGTCCTCACTCTCTTTTCTCCCTCGCACTTCTCCCAAAAAGCCCTATGGACAGAGAGTAAGTACTGATATTAATAATAATACTACCCCTTATAACTGACAGATTGCTTATAAACAGTGAGCTGTGAAGATGGGAAGTTATCAGTAATTGCTAATTAAGAAAAGTCTTCTCTTGGGTTTGTGCTCATCTGATAAAGAACATTTCTTGACTTTTTCCTGCTTGTTCTCCCTTTGTTTTCCTTCAGGGCATGGACTGTGTATTAATTATCTGTGTATCCTCAGCTGTGAATGACTGACTGACTAAATGAATGAATCTATTTATTAATTTTTTATTCCATAGCTTGCTTCACGGGGGGCATGAACTTCCTCCTTTAATGATATTAAAGTGACATCCTTATCAAGACCTTCTGGATACAACATGAAAGTGACTGCGTGCTGCCCCCTGTTTTGTGGTACCCTGTGTCTAATGTACTCATTCTGTCTATACGTACTTTTCATAGTCTATACGTGTATTTGCATAGGCAACATTACAGCAATACAAACCACCCACTCCCACCTTTCCCAACACCCTATCAAATCAACTCTTGTCTTGTTTTTGTGTTTTTTATTTCTGTCCAGTTCCTGTCCTCATGCATGGGTATTCTTAACAGAGATGTAAGCACAGCAAAGATACAATTCTGTATTACAGTTAACTAAGATGCAAGTGGATGTCTTCTCCAGATGGTTCGTTTGGTTGGGGTGGGGTAGTGGTGAGTTAGACAGTACTTCGCTTGGCATAGAATGACCACTAAATAAATATACGTCAGTTGAATTAAATTAAAGGAACAAAAGTGCTGCTCACCTTCTGGATAGGAGCAGAATATTCATTCTTACATGGAATCTAAGGCTGGAGCCAGAGGAACCTCAGTAAATGTCTCCTTCAGTTTTCTAATCTAAACAAACTATCTAAGTCACTAAACTTTCTAAATTCTTTACAACTGACTCTAAGGGAAAGGCAAGAAGGAGGAGCAGTCAGGGAGAGGAGGTGAGCAAATTCCCACTGTTCTGCAGAGCTGAGGAAGGACCTGGCAGGGGGCAATGAACACTTGACATGCAGGTCAACTCCAATATGATCCAGTACTTACCTTGCAGATGAAGAAACTAAAATCCAAAGAAAAAAATTGCCCAATAACACAAAGCTAGGCAAAAACTGACATCCTGAGCCCATGCTTTCTAGCCCGGGGGCTCTTTCACCTAGACTGGGCAGGCCTTCTACAGAGCCCTGGCCAGGGAGCGAAACCCTTCTTCTTCTTCCTCTGGAGGGATTCTCAGCTCCTCCTTGTCTAGAGCACGCCTTCCGAGGATCTCTTGAGATCCAGTAGATTGTGCCCAGGACCAAAGGCCCTCACTGCAGTGGGAAGTGAGAAGGGAAAAAGTCTCCTTCGGGGCCGGGACAGCTGCTTAGTTATGTGTTACTTAGACTATAGTATCCTTTTCAAAATTTTGCTTTGGGGAAGTCAGTGGTGAGATGCATGCTCCTGGTGGAGGGCGCAGGTAGCTGCAGTGCTTCCCCCCTTTACCCTGGAAAGTGCTCCACTTCTTCCTTTGTGCACAGGGGGGCACTAGAAATACACCAGCGCAGCCCCAGAACCTCAAGCTCTGCAGCTGCTGGGGAAGGACTTAATTACACCCACTTCCCAGTGAGCATAGCTCGCTCTTCAGCGAGCCCGTTCTGCATTGCAGACCCGCGGGCTATGCTAGATCAAATGTCACCTCCTTTAGGAAACCTGGCCTTCTCTGGTTAACCCCACTTCCGCGGGGTCAGTCCTAATCTTCCTGTTTCCCCAGCCTCGTGGTCAGTTGGCCTTTTCCCTTCACATCAAACATGCTGCTTTTTAAAGTATCCCTAGATATTTCTCTTTGTCTTCTTTTATTTAAGCTCCCTTTGTGCAAAGGCCATGTTTCCTCCTGTTGGTCCCCATGGAGAGCTGTGTCTATGGCGGGGCAGTCGGTAAATGTGGTGTGAGGGAAGCATAATCCTGACACCCTTCATTGCCCTGTGACCTCAGGCAGGTCCTTTTACCTTGTTGAGCCTCAGTTTCTTTGTCTGTGGAATTTAGAATAATCATGGTATCTCAGACCTGTTTGAGAATTACTGAGTGAAAAGTATGTGTGAGTGCTTTGCAAGGGGCCTGAGCACAAATGGTGCTTTATAACTGCTCCCTAGATCCATATAATGCCAGAAGGATACCCTCACTCTGCACGAAGACCGCGTGTAGTTTCTGTGCCATTTATTTATAACCAGCCCAACGCAGGGCACCAGATAAGCTCCCCAAAGAAGACACAGTTCCTGCTCTCAAGAAGCCCAATGGGGGCAGTTCGAACAGGAGCAACTAAATGTAAAGTCATCGTGCTAGGGTCAAGATGCTAGGAGAAGCCGAGGGAGGGACGCGTCCGTACCCACCTGGAAGACAGCCCAGGAGTGCAGAAGAGAATTTTCACTACCTCTTTTCTCCAGAACTAAGGCAACTAAAATGGGAATAAGGAATGTGTGGACATCACTCTTCTGTTGTTTTCCAACCCCACCCCTCAGGGCCCCTAGAATGCTGCTGACAATAGAGTAAGACAAAGAAATCCAGGGTGGACTTCTTGTCCTGTCCCTACCCCTAAACAGTGTCCTCCTGAGGCACTCTCTTACCTTTGTAACAGGAGACAGTCCTCCAATCCATAGGGTTGTTGAAAAATTTCAATAAGATACACTCCTAATATGCAAAGCAGTGATTGCAAAGAAGTGCTTGCTAGTTTCCTTTCCCTTCTCTGAGGAGGACCAAAGTTCACAGCTCTAGCATCATCTTAGATTTCCCCTTCTTGGTGCCCCGAGTCTCAATGCCCCTCCACTCTCTTCTAAGCGCCTCACATGCACTCTAAGCAAAAGTTTCTACACCAACCCTGAGAACTGGAGCACAGAAAGGCAGGGGGATTAGTTCATGGAAGATAACAATGAGCTCAGTGAATGACCAGTATGTTTGCTCTTTTGGGGTTTATTTGCATTTAAGACAAATAAGCTCTGCTAACCTTATGACTCTCTAAGGGGTAGCATGTATTCAGGGATCAGGTTGAGTTGGAAGTTTCCATCACTTTGGATCAAAGTCCTAGACTGCCCGACTCTCCACTATTGTTCCACTGTCAGAAGAAAGTGGACCAATTATTTGGATCCTCATGTCTAAAAGGTAGCTTGTCTCCTCTTTATGTTGAATCGCAGGAATCTTTAATCCATTTGTGGAAAAATGCTTCTTTGCTCTGACCTCTTCTGTCTTCAGAGAACATCCCTGTTGTGCTTAATTTTGAAGAGAAAACAGCATTCAGTTAGACTCTGACTTGATATGAGTGACCTCTAATGATTTCTTTTGACCAGAATGAACTTTTTAGTTTATTGAACTTTGTGCAAACCCACCCTTCTTTTTATGTGACCCCTTGTAGACCATCCCACTCGGCCTCCCCAAATTTAGGAAATATACTCTTCCTGCAGAAAATGTCTCTTTTTATCTTGAGGTAGTTTTGTTGACCTTTGGTTGACCTTGGTGAACTGGAAATGAATCTATTGATCTCTGTCTGACCCCATTCCTCAGGAGCCACCTACTCCTTGTGCTTCTGGTATTACTGAAGAACGAGAGCATGACATAACAAGTTTGCAGTTTTATTCCATTAGTCATTCATAGCCATCATGAACTGTTTTAATTCCAAAGTGAAAACTGTCGCCTAAAATTCAATTGAGTGGTGGGGAATTGAGAGTGTCAAAGATCTGCCATCTTCCTTGTACTAGTCTTCTCCCTGGAATTTCCCATGGAACAGAACCATCTCAAACTAGCTTCTCCCTGATGTGTACTTCCTATTGTGATTTGGCTCAACTTCTTTTCAGCTCCCTCTATATAAATCAGTTCTCCTGGTCTTGGCTTACCTGCTCTCTGTGAGTCTTGCTTTTTCCCTCTGAAATTGTGGCCATAGGATGCTGGTAAAAAATGGATGACTTTTCCTATTTATACTAATCTGTGGTAGGTTGTGGTCAGTTCCCTAGAAGATATTCACATTCCAACCTCTGAAGTCTGTGAATTTACCCTTGTATAGAAAAAAAAAGGGGGGGGTGTCTTTACAGATGCGATTGAACAGTTAAGGATCTTGAGATGAGGAGATTATCCTAAATTATCCAGTGGGCCGTAAATGCTATCGCATGTACCCTTATAAGAGAGAGGCAGGGGGATATTTGACACCCAAAGAAGGTAATGTGAAGACAGCAGAGGGAAATTTGAAGATTCTGTCCTTGAAGGTTGGAGTTATGGAGCCCTAAGCCAAGGAATACCGACATCCCCAAGCTGGAAGAGGTAAGGAATGGATTTTCCCCTAGAGTTGCTGGAAGGAGTATGGACCTGATAACACCTTGATTTCAGCTCAGGGATACTGATCTTTGACTTCTGGCCTTCACAATTGTAAAAGAATAAATATGTGTTGTTTAAAATGGCCAAGTTTGTGACAATTTGTTATAGCAATCGTAGGAAATACATATACCATCTATGACTTCTTTTTGGACAGTTGGACCTGTTTCCCAATACTAATTGCCTTTTTAGTCTCACCACATTCCCAAATGATACAGCACATTTATACCACCACCACTACCATAATTGTTGTCCTCTGAGCCTAGGATGTTATCCTAGGTATTTTCTTAAATGAAGTCAGAGATTTCTAATCCAGATTATACTGAACTACAGGAAGCCACCTTCCACTTCAAAAACATAAATACATTACACAAAATATATATTTTGAAAGAAATAAAAATATGTAGCCAAGTATGAAAATCAAAATGGAACTAACTGCATTTTCCAGAAGAAAGATGGAACACATGGTAGAAGGGAGCTGCTGAGATGACAGGATCCGTGAAGGAAAATGGGCAGAATATATACCATTGGGGTCTTAATGTCTGTGTAGGATGGACATCAGCTTCCAGCTCTGTGTGTGCAGGGCAGCTGAAAATATGCTCCCTGGATAAAGCCAGGAGGCTGGAAAATGTGCCTACTTAGAAAAACTTCACTCCCTGGCCTAAAGAAAGCAAAGAAGTAATACCTCCTTCTAGACCACAGAGGGAAAATGATTCAACTGCAAAAAAAAAAAAAAAACAGAGACTCAAGTCTGAACTCTACCAGGGTGTCAGACCCCAATTTTTATATGAAATAAAATTGGTCTGGTACCACAAAGTTAGCATCAATTTGACAGAGGTAACTAGGAAACAACCTATTATGGATGCTTCCATAGTCCACAGAATTCACAGAACCCCCACAGAAGAAAATGTTTGAAATGATGAGCTCATAATTCAAAATTTCAAATACATGTGGAAATATGTATCCAATATCACACTATTTAAAGTAAAAAATATAATGAATGGGAGACATCTAAAATTCCTAAAGTATAAAGACATTGTAAGCACACACAAAAGAAACAAAGTGGTTTAAATAAATAAGTGTAAATGTGAATGTATGTTTGAGTATTAATGGTAAAGAACAATTAAGTCATTGTATTTACTCATCTGTTTATTCAAAAGATCTTACTGAATACCAACTATGAGCCAAGTAGTCTTTTAAATGCTGTGATATAATGATTAATAAAACATTATCCTTACCTTTGTGGACCTCATTTTCTAATGGGAAAGACAGAAAATATTTAAGTAAATATGTAATAACTTGTCAGTTAGTGATAACTGCTATGAGGAAACATAAAATAGCCTAAAGGAGATAGAGCAAGCAGAGATGTGACTGTTGTGAAGGAGCAAGCCACAAAGGTCTTAGAAAAGAGCACTCCAGACAGCTGAAATAGCAGGTACAAAGGTCCTGGGGTAAGCACATGATTGGGTGTTGGAGAAATAACACAGAAGTCAAGCGAGATCTGTGTGAGTAAGATAGAGAGGTAGCAGATGAAATCACAGAGATAGTCAGAGGCCTGGTTATGTAAGACCTTGTAAATGTAATAAAAACTTTTTATTTATTTATTTTTTGCCTAAGCAGGTTGAGAAATCATGGAAGTTTGTGAACTCTGACATGGTCTGATTCACATTTTTTTTTTATTATGTTATGTTAGTCACCATACAGTAATTCATTCGTTTTTGATGTAGAGTTCCATGATTCTTTATTTGCATATAACACCCAGTGCTCATTGCCATACATGCCTTCCTTAATACCCATCATTGGGCTGACCCATCCCCCACATTTTTAAAGTAACATTTTTGGTTGCTATGTGAAGATTACATTATAAGAAAGGAAGAAAGGAAGAAGGAAGGCCTGTTGGAAAACTGTTGCAGTCATCCTGGCTAGACATGTCAGTGACTTCTCTTAGGTGCTATCTGTGAAGATCCTTAGAAACACTGGATCTAGGATTCATGTTTAAGAAAAGTCTGAAAGCACTTGCTGACGTGTTGGTATGACAGAGAAAGAATAATCAAGAAATCAAGGATGCCTCCAATAGTCCTTTCTGAACAACTGGAAGATGGGTGATATGCCATTGTGTGTGTGTGTGTGTGTGTGTGTGCGTTTCCATGTGCATGCGTGATGCATCTGAGGTTTCTCTTGGACATCCAGATGTCGAGTCACTGAATATATGAGCCTAGAGCTTCAGGGCAAATTGGAGCTGGAGACACAAATTTGGCAGCCATCGGGATATAGATGAGATTTAAAGCCAGAGTTTGAAAAAAAGTCGCTAGGAAGAAATTATAGCTAAGGAAGAAAAGAGGTCTGAAATCCAACCTTTAGAGATTGGGAACAAGTATATAATCAAGTAAAGGAGAGTGAGAATGAGCTACCACTGAGGTCGGAAGGGAACAGAGAGGGACAGAAACCAAATAAAAATGTATTTCAAGGAAGCAGTGATCAACTGGGTCAAATGCTGCCAAAAGGTGTAACAAGATTAACATAGAGGCTGGACTGATATGTTTGGTCGGGGGGGGGGGTTAGTTTTTAAGAGGAAGAGTACAGAAGTGCAGTTTTAATGAGTGGAAGCAGTAAGGAAAAATCCTGGTTTATGTTAAAGGAATAATAGCCGAAGAGGAAGCCAAGACAACAGACTTCAGTGAGTTTTGCCACATCTTTATGAAAAATAAGTAGTAGCTGTTGAAGGCAGTGAGGAGAAGGGACAGATTTGTGAGAGTGGGAAATATTGGAGTGTCTGTAATCTGATGAGGACTCAGGGAGCGCAGGGAAGATAATGCAGGCGACAATGGGAATAGTTGCAAGACCAAGGGGGCAAATAAAGGACAGATTTTACTGCTCAAGGAAAGATGCTTCCAGATAGAAAAAGGGGTATCTTACTTGTTGGGAGAGGAGAAAAATTAGAATGTGTGTCTACAGAGGAAAGCTCATCTCCTACTCAGGATTCCTTAGAAGAGAGGAACTGCTGATGCTTCATTTGGGTAGTGCTGGCACAGGGAAGCACAGATGAGGAGAAAGGAAGTGCAATGATAAGAGACCTCAAAAGCAAAACAAAAGGATGCTTTACCATACCAGCTACCACTTCACAGTGATCCCAGCAGGGAGGAGGCAAAGCAGGTCAGTTAGCAGTTGCTGCTGCTCAACATGTGGGCTTTCTCTAGATGGTTTCCGTGGAAGAACTATGCCTTGGGACAGTCCGTGGGAGAGAGAGAAGAGGGGGATTTATTTTCCCAGCTGCACTTCCTCCCCTGATTTCCATTAGTTAAAGTGTTCTGTGTGGTGTAAAGCCTCCTGTACCTCTGGGTTGTATCATCTGACCCCTTTGGCAGCTACTTGGGATATGGGATCCTATGCCATGCAGTGTGGTGTTTCATCCAAGTTTGGAAGTATTACTACTAGCTATGAACTATAGAAAAAACAAACAAACAAACAGCTGTGTGGCCAGGGAGCAGGGCTTGGTAGGAGGTAGGAGGGTGGTAGTAGAGGCAGGAAGGGTGCCTACCCATTACATTCACCTTCTTCCCTACAATGTAGGACCTCTACTGTATGTGCATGTGTACATGTGTGTGTTGGGAGAAAATGACACCTTCACGCCTTCCCCAAAGGACAGGGAGTTGGGGCGTGAGTCTAACTGCTCACAGAGTCTCATTCAAATTATAGCCAAATGTGAGCTCTTGCAACACTTAAGCGAAGAGGGTTAGTGATATAAAAAACAGTGCTGAAGCTGCAGGACCTGGCCCCAAGCCTGCAGTTGATGTCTCTCATCTCTCTCCTCTGCCAGCAATTCTACATGTCTTTCACTCTTGGAAAGCAGTTAGGTTGGTCAGGGTTACATGTCTGGTAGGGTGATCCAGACACTGATCCCTACAGGTATCTCAACCAACCGTTTCCCTATACTTTTTGGTTTGTGGTTGCCATAATCACTCCTTGGCAGTTATTATTAAGTCTGGAAGTTCTAAGAGACACCCTAGTGAAGTAATTGCTCATTTACCTTATCATGTAGTACCAATTCTAGCTCTTCATGACAAACAAGACCTATTAATTCCGCCAGTTACATTAGCTCCTTTCTTTGCCTGTTTATCGGCTCACATGAGAAGGTGAATTTACAAGGTGACAGTTGTAGCTTCTAGTTCAGTGGAACATTTAATGTATCCCCTGGCAGCCTTCTCCACACCCGATGAGCTGGGATTTCCACCTCGGCATAGCTCAAGGTTGATGAAACAGAAAGCTGAAACTCCGTGACTGAGCCTCTAGGTGTGACAGTGAGCCGAACCATTTCTAGTTCCAATCTTATTTCCTATACCCACGCATTCTAGGTTTTGGAAATGCAGAACCATACCCTGGTAGTTGGTTGAACACACATGCCAAGTCCTGGAGGCATAAACCACGCTGCTGGACCTCAGCTGAGACTTCAGTGGGCAGCTGCTTCACTGTTAGTTCAGGCTGGCTGCTTCCAGGTAATGGTATAGATACGAGCAGTGGACCTTGTGGTCACGGGACTATTGTCAAATCTCCTTTGCTGTTAAAGGGCCCTTCAGTGTGAAGCACTGTGATATGGTAGCATGTGTCCTAATGAGGTATTCTGTAAGCCTTGGATGATTGTGATGGTAGAGGCACACGTACGTATCTATATTTATTCTCATAAAAGCAAACTTATACTCCTTCATGATAGAAACAGTCCAATGGGATAGATTCTGCCAAATGGCTGATAGGTACCCCAAGGAGTAATGTCACATGTCCATTTCTGCTGCTATCAGTGGCAATAGCCAGAAAGGTCTTGGTGAAGACAAGCTTAGATTGCTGGATGCATTCAGAGCCTCATCTCTGCCACCACGGCACACTGGCCACGTATCAGGTAGCTGAGAAGAGAAGCTGACAGACATCTGCTAAAGAAGTCACCCTCTTCAGCTGGTTATTGAGCAGCTACTCCACAAGGCATATGCTCTACGAGGCACTGACATGAGACAAAAAGACCTCCACACTTTGTCCTACCCCCAGAGATCCATCCACATAATTCTTCCCCAGATCTCCTCATCTGTATTCTCCTGGTCTTACTCCCTTCAAACCTCTGGTGAATCAGTCAGGCCATTTTGTCAGAAGTCAGTCTATATCTTTTCTTCTCACACTCTACAAGATGGATGATTAACTCTATCCCAAAAGGATTTGCTTTTACTACTGTCCAACACCCCTTTGAGACCATGAAGCAGTAGTTCATTTCCTTTTAGTGCTAACATTTTGTGCTGACACATCTAGGAGTCAGGTCAAATTTCTTTCCTCTTCAGTCAATTAGTCAGGGGAAACTGCTTACCTCAAAATGAAGTTTTAAGTATAGGTTGAGGGAAAGGAGGATAGCAAATGCAGACAACATCTGCATTTCACATAACATATTTGTACCTCCTGGATCTGTTTGAGCTTATTCTCAAACGTGCCACTTCCATTCCATGATGGATTTCTGATCAGCCTGCCCAGCTTAATAGTTTAGTGGGTGTGACAGATTGTGTTATTGTTAAGAAATCACTCTCCAACTCCACCTCCATACATCCCAATTCCATTGAAGTTTTACCTGGTTGTGTGAGTTTCTTTGACCTCCGAGTGGGGAGAATATACTTTCCTGCCCCTTGCATTTAGATTAGTTTTCTGACTTTCTTTGACCAGTGGAATGCTAACAGATGTAACTCAGGATGATCTTGAAATATGCCTCTATGTTTGGGCTTACTCCTCTAACATTTTAGGTTAGAGTCATTCCTTTTCTACAATCAGGAGCCCAGTATCTACTATGCCCCAGTATCTCACTAGAAGCTGTTTTTCAGGTTGAAAATAGTTCTCTGATAGAGAAGTCATGGCTTTGTACCAAAAATTTGGTTGTCTTCTCTGTGATTTCCATTGAAGTTCAGCAAAATTTCATATAGCATTCTTATCCACTATGGGTCTTCTAGCACCTGAGTTATATGGCCCAAGGGGAAGAACAGCATGTACTAGAGTCTGAAAACTACTGAAACCCTTTTTATGACAGTCTATGAATGACTCAGGAAATACTCTGAAGCAATATTCCCAAATGAAGTATATTTTACTTCTAAAATCCAAAGAGAACAACCAAGTGCTATGCCTCTTGTTTGGTTGAAGGAGGTATGAAATGCAGCAACTTATATTTTACAGTGTCACAGCATATCTCAGACTACAGGACAGCTAAGATATTCATTGATATGCCATGCTTCTGAGTTTCTTCAATTATTTGATTTCTTTTTTCTATGATTGGTGCATATGCATTTGTGTGTATACATATACATACATACACATATATAAACAGACAAATAAAAACATATATTATATATGTAGATGGGTATATATGTGTGTGTGTCTTACACACACATGTCTTATTCAGGCATTTAGAGTGGTGCTACTCAAAATATGATCCTCAAACCCAAAAGATAAATTAACCAATCCAGAAGATGACTTAATAAGTCCAGAAACTGAGAGTGATTGGACAATTTTATATATCATTCTGACAGACATTTCTACAACATCCAAGCTTTTGGTCCTGTATTTTACAAAACTACTGGTTTATGAATAATTAGAAATTAAAATAAAGCAAAACAAAAAGACAACAAAAACTTTTTAAACTGACATTTGCCACAGATCATATGAGAAGCATGTCTCTAGGGTCCTCCATGTGACTCCCTGCTCATCAGCTTGATGATTCACAGAATTTCAGGACAATGAAGGTCTCTGTGAGCTGACTATATTACTATTTAACAAAAGCGGGTCAGTAAGGTATATTGCTTTCCTTGCCATGTAAAAGCTAACTGCTTTTGATCCTTTTCATTATCAAAAATTAAGACAGCAGAAAATAGCATTTTCCAAATTATTACCCACATACCAAGTAGCAGAATTGGTACAGAATTAACTGTGTTAATCTTCTCAGTAAAGATGACACTTGAGACAGCTGGGATTTGACTACCATCTCATTAAGTTCTCTTTTGTTCTACAACCATCTGCCACAATCCATTTTTCAGGGTCACACAGATAAAAAGGTATGATAGTGACTATCCCCCTTGCATATTTTTATGTCTTCAGTTGTGATAAGGATACATCTATTTTCTCAAGCAATGCAATATTTCTTCTTGGCAATGGGGTGAGGAGGAATACTTAATAGTACATACCATAATACCCACAGATCAGGAAACCAAAGCAAAGGGTCTGCTAGATGCTAAAAATATCTATTCCCAATTATTCATTTGGGATTCAAGAAAATAACCACAGGATGAATCTGCTGACTTAGTGAAACCACAAATAAGATAATCTCAGGCCAAAATCTATTTATCAACTGACTTCCAGGATCCCTCAACCTAATTGTAGGGTCCCTGTTGTTGTTTTTCTCCATTCCAGATGTAAGTTCAGACTCAATAACTAACAATTCTAGAAATACTTTTTTCCCCACTGCATAAAGAGGACTTTCCTTAAAGATTTTTGGGGAAAGAATGAATCGGAGCAATATTTACTGAAAGTACTTATAACAGAGTAGCAGGGCTGTTCCTGATGTGGACATAGCCTTGTCTTTAATCAGTGAGTTCTGATTCTGAGAGCCAACTTAGATCTGATAAGGAGGCAAGGGCTATGATTTACTATTGTGATAGTTAACATCAATCTGCTACTTGCTATCTCTCTGGAGTAATACCTTAGTCTTCTATCCTTCTGTATTACCCTTAAAAACACCATTCTCTATTAGCTACTACCTCCCTATATTGTGGGTTAAGGCAGGCTTACTGCCTAATGCAGCAATTACATTTACCTTGCTTATGATGGTTATGTACTTCCATGAGGCTTTTGTCATTTCATGTTCCCATTATTGATATTGATAGGAAAAAGGCCAGTTCAAAGGTAGCAACACTCACAATCTACCATAACCTTCAGAAGATAGCTGTGACTTATCTTCTCAGCAATGCGCATGCACCCATCACCAATGTATTCCTTACTGCCCTAGTGAAATATCCGTCCCCTCGACCCTCCAGGAGAATGTAGTCAGATGGTAGGATCTATGGCCACACATAACAAATTCACTCCAACATCCCATCTCCCTGTGTCCTTATCTCTTCTTTAAAACTGACATATCTACATACTTTTGTGCAGGTCATTATTGAGTCCAGGTTTCACGAAGCTAATCCAGCCAATTACTGTAGGTTTTATTCCAGAAGTCTTTGCCAAAATATTGACTCCTGAATTGTGGGAAAATAACCCCAGTTTAGTGAATTTTCTACTATACTGCTTGATAGTTTATCAACCTTGTTCTAATACCTCCAAGATCTACTACTTTCATGTGTGTTCCTCAGGTTACTGCCATACACATTGCCAGATCCTGAAATCCTTTTGGTATGTAGACTACATCTTCCAGGAGAAAAGTTTGTCTCCCCCTATTTCTTTAATATGTGCTTTTATTATCAGTCTGGAGAACACAATGAGGAGGGATCTTGTGGAAAGTAAAAGCATCCAGTGAAGCTTATTTTTTATACAAGATTATCACATGGTTTCCCAGTAAAGGGAGGATATGTTTTTGTCAGGAGAAAGGGAATTGTTTTCCTCTTAAGAATTTTCCCGTCAAGAATGTTCAGGAAAACTTGAAAATTCAATATTTTTAGGTTTATGTGTAAATATGACCTTATCTGACATCTCTAGATCCCATCTTTCATTGTCATGACACTGGCATTTACATTGATAGTGGAAGACTTCTGTGGCTGCATGTTTAGTCTTCTTTACAACTTTGTTACTTAACATTAAGATTTGGGGTCTGGTTTTCAACTTAGTCTACTCTGAGACTTCAGAACATAAGAGTCCCCTTTAAAGCTACCAAAGAGACTCTCTAGTTTTAGGAGGTGAGATACTGTCCTTCAGCCTGTTATTTTTTCAGTCTCTAGTGGCATCACAATCACCCACCTACTCCACAAGACTTGTAATGCTCATGGTTCCCATTATATGTGACCTTGAAACATGCCCTTCCAATGCCTTGAGTTGTAACTACATTTTATCCCAATCAACAGCAATAAAAGTTTAGATCAATTGCAAAGCTACACCATGCCAGAGTGTATCATCCCAGTAACTACCAGCAATAAAGTCTATATTGCTTCTAGACAGGTAGACATTCCAACTCAGAAACAATCTGAAGGGCATGCTCTGCAGATTTCACTTGCAGTTTCAATTGCCTTTGTCTGGTACTCCTAGACAACGGAACCTGGATTAAGCATTAAAGTGTTGACTTTCTATTTAAGTGTTGCAAACCCAGGTCAGTGAGGGTATGGTAAAAGAAAGTGAAATGAGGAGAGATGCAAAGCAATGCAAATAATGCTTTACCGAGCTGGTTTCCATTTTGCAATGAGGCAGGAGAAAGAGACATCCTGTTAAACAGGTGAATTGGCTCAGCAAGTGGCACTTTCTGGTTTGCTTATAAGGGAAAATTCAGTGGAGTAGCCCTAAGGAAAGAAGAAAGGGAACTGAAAAGATAGGACTTGCTGGGAGGTCCATGGTTCTTGCTGCACAATCCAAATCCAACTTAGTCCCAGCTTCATTTTTGAGCCACCTGCTAACAGTTGTCGGCTCTGCCTGAAATATCCTTGGAGACAACCCTGGATCCTTTGGCTGAGACTGAAGTTCATCCCACATCCCCTCCTTTCCCCAGAGGGACTTATGTTATTCTTCATTTCCCCTCTGCAACTCAAAGACAAGAGCCTTATAAGAAAACACCAAGGCAGAGGGCAGAAGCAAAGAGCTTTTTTTTCCCTTTAGAGCTGAAATCATGTTATATCAGGCCACCATTATCAAGAAGTTTTATATGTATAGTTATACATTTATTACAAGTTTAAAAGATATGAAGACTGAGTTTCTTGCCACAATGCAATATTATCAACAAAAATACATTCTCAATTACCTTCCACCATATATTTGGCAACGTAAAACATATTTCTATGTAACTCATGAATTAAAAAAAATAAATCACAGTAGGCTCATAACATATCTAGAAATGAGAGACAAAGAAAGCTTTATATATCCAAATTGCAGGTTGCAGCTAAAGTAAGTAATCGGAGGAAACTTTATAGCTTTAAATGCAATTTTATAGCTTTAAACACACAAATTTAAAAAATAAGAAAATCTGAAACTTGAGTTATTCATTGATGAGTTATGGATTCAAACAGAAATCTGCACTAAGAAAAATAAAACACAGAACAAATTAAGGAAATAATAAAAATAAAAGCAAGCATGATTGATATAGAAAAAAGCCTAGATGAGTCTACAGAGATTTTCAACAAAACCAAAAGCTGATTATATAAATTATAATAACACAACATAAAACTTATTGCAAAGCTTCAAAAAAGAGGGACAGTAGAAATAGAAAATTCTGAGCCCTTAGTACATTGCCTCAGCCTTAGTTAAAATTTGAAAAAATCATAGGCTGCTAGTTTCAATGTTAAATAATGAGAAATTTCAAGTAGAGTGATTGTAGATACAACTGCTTTTTAGCCAGCTTGTGTATAATTTTATTTTATTTTGCCATAAGATTGCTTTTCTGGCTAGTTTATTTATAAGAAATTCTCCTAAGAGATTCTCACTGAAATGGTTCATCTTTATAACTTCAAGTTTATGATCAGTACAATATTTGTTTCAGTTGTCAGTTATAAGAAATTTTATTGACTCACTTGGTGTTTGTTATGAAGGTTGAATTTACTCATAAATCTTGCAAAGCATGTATACTGATTAAGTGTTCAAAAACCCTTTAAGAATTAAACTTAAATGTGTAGGTTTTCTTGGACTTAGAAAAGTCATTTGCATGTTATTTCTTCTTACATATATCTAAGTAAAAATAAATGTTAATTAATTATTAAACATTAATTTTAAACATTAAGATTAATTTTTACATTAATCTTAAACTTTTAAACATTAAGATTAATTTTTATTTTTTTTTAAGATTTTTATTTATTTATTTGACAGAGGAAGAGAGCACAAGCAGGGGGAGCAGCAGAGGCAGAGGGAGAAGCAGACTCCCCACTGAGCAGGGAGTCTGATGTGGGGCACTATCTCAGGACCCTGGGATCATGACCTGAGCTGAAGGCAGACACTTAACTGACTGAACCACCCAGGTACCCCGAGATGATTAATTATTAAAATAGTATATGCAAATAAGGATCTTCCAAGACAACATAGATGGGAAAAGGTGACATACTTACAGATGTAGTTAGGACAATACTATGAACAACTATTTCCACCATTAAAAATAAAAAGAAAAGAAAAATATGAAGCATATAGAAATAATAAAAAATTGACTCCAGAAGAAGTAGAAAATCTGAATATGCCAAAAATCATGAGGGAATTGGGTCAATAGTCTAAATTTTCTCCCTAGAAAGGGATCAGTTGTAGATAATTTTATAGATTTCACCAAATCCTCAAGAAAGAAGTAGATAATCCATGTCTTTTAAAAAATAATTTTAAGAAATCCCTGTCTTAGCCAAATCATTTTAAATATTAATGTAATATTGACCAAAAGTTAAACAGTGGCCATATGAAAATTATAAGCTTATATAACTTATAAACATAGAAGTAATATTCTTAAAATATTGAAAATAAAGTGCATAAAGATACATCATGACTAAGTAATATTTATCCCATGTATGCAAAGATATTCAACATAAAACAAGCTAGTAATATACCACGTTAATAAAAGAAGGAAAATACTGCAGACATCTAAATAGGTCTCTGAGAATAATATGCAATTTAATGCTCAGTTATGATTAAAACAAGCTCTTAGCAAAGTAGAATCAAAGGACATATCCATGACTTGATTAGAAATTCCTTATTAACACTATCAAAACTAATCTCTGCAGTTAGATACTCAAACTCATTACCTTTCACATGCTCAAGGACATCACTTCTACAATTCCCTTTATCTCCAACATCATTTATTTTTCTCTTGCTATTGGATATTTTCCATCCCAGCATAGAAACATGCTATTTGTCCCATTTCTGTGTCTCTCTGTTTCTCTTTTTGTTTCCCTCTATAACTGTCTCACACAAGTGTGCTCTCTCTCTCTGTTTCCTCCTTCTTCAGGCTATAGGCTCAATTTTCTGCTCTCCTTTACAACAAAACTCAGAAGAATTATCTATACTCACGATGTCAGATTCCTCTCTCCATTTTCTCTTTAAATCTCTCAAAGAATGTTTGTCCCTGTTGGAAATGAGCTCATCAAGGTTACTGATGACCTCCATATTACTACATTTAATGGTTATTTATTCGATCCATCATATTTCACTTCTCTATACAACATTTGACACTACTAACCACTCTCTCTTCCTTGTTACACATTCTTTATTTAGTTTCTAGGATACCATAGTGTTGGTTTTCCCCCTAACTAGCTGTTCTTTCTCCCTCACCTTTCCTGGTTCCTCGTCTTCTCTACAATCTCCAAACTTTAGAATGCTCCAGGCCTCAGTCCTCAGTTTTAATGATTTCATCTAGTCCCCTGACTTTAAATACTTTCTATTTGCCAATGTCTCCAGCCAGAACTCTCTTATAAACTTCAGATTGAATATCAAATTCTTATGTCAACATCTCTTCTTGGATGTCTAATCCACATCTCAAGCTTTCCTAGTCTGAAGTTAGAGTCTTGTCTCCCCCCTAACCTATTTAACCTCTGTCTTTCCCGTCCCAGTTGAGAGGACATTTATCTTTCTGGCTGTTTAGGCTGCAAACTTTAGAATCTTTCTTGATGGCTTGCTTTCTCTCAAAAATCACATTCAATCCAACAGAAAACCCAAAATTCAATTACTTCTTATTTTTCACCTTCCCCACTGCTTTGAACCTTGTCTGAGAATTTCCCCGTACCTAGATTGTTCTTCCCACAAATGTTTGCAAGGTGAACCCTTTTACCTCCTTCAAGGCTTTCCTCAAATATCACTTAATTAAGGCCTGCCTTGATATTCCCATTTAAAATTGCAGCTGGTGCCTTCTGCAGCCAATACCCTGTAATCCTGCTTTATATTTTTCTTATAGCACTTATCATTATTTAAGATGATATGTGTGTGTGTGTGTGTGTGTGTGTGTGTACACAGAGATATATAATGTAATATATATATATATAATATATAAATCTTTGTCTCTTATTAGTATGTGGGGAACATAAGAGAAGAAATATTTTTTCTGTTCTGTATACTGTTTATTACAAGCATCTAAACAGAGTTTGTGATATCATAGGTTCTCAATATGTATTTGGTATATGAATGAGTATTAAGTATTTTATTGGCAATCCTAAACAATAACAAAACAAGAAAGAAAAAGAAAAGATGTTTTAAAACTAGAAAGGGAGAGTTGAAATTCTTGTTGATTTATTTAAAATGTGATTACATACATAGAAATCCCAAAATGATTATAAACAAAAGTACAGTAGAGTTGCTAGACATAATCTGAGTATTTTAAAGACTATTCATCTTTCACAGGAATGATCATAAAAAATGTAACAGAAAAGAAAAACCTTATTTGCAATAAGAACAAAAAATTATAAAAGGTCCTTTAGGAAACTTTAACAAAAGACGTGCAAACTATTATGGAAAGGAATACAAAACTCATGAAAAGCTTTAAAGAAGACCATAAATAGAAAGATAGTCATTATTCTGATAGGAAAATTCAATATTATAAATATATAATCCTTCCAGTTTAATCTTTAAATGCAATGAAATTATAATCATAATCTCAAAGGACTTTTTGTGAGATTTAAAACATTGTATCTAAAATAGATACTAAATGAATGGGAATAACCAAGACAGCTCTACAAAATAAGAACAAAGTGGAAAGACTCATATTACCATTTGCCAACATTTACTTTAAATTTATAGTGATTAAAAGATGTGGTATTGATGCAGGAAGAGACCAAAAAATCAACAGAGCAGAACAGAAAATCTAGAACTAGAGCCAAGCATTTTAAAATTCTTGTTATTTAATAGAGATGGTTTTAAAAATCAATATGGAAAACAGAAATGGTTTAAAATGCATAAGAATAATTTTCTTTCCATATAGAATAATGCATGCTCTCTTCCTCATTCAACCCAAAACTCAGTTCCACATGGATTTAATGCAAATCCACAAAATTATTAAAGAACACATATGTAAATATCTTTTGAACTTGATAGAGGTAATCATTTTTTAAACAAAGAGTGAAACAAAAAAGAAGTCCATGTATTACATAAAAAGATTGATTACACTAATTTATATCACAATGCAAATTTCTGTATGGCTAATATACTCCAGACCAAAAAAAAAAAAAAAAAAAAAAAAAAAAAGAGCAAAAACCAAGCTGAAGGATATATTTGCAACACTTATAAAAAATAAGAGATAAATATCCTTATAAAGAATTTTTTAAAAAGCAATAAGAAAAAGACAAGCACAATAGAAAAATGTGCAAATGATATATACAGGAAATTCAAAGGAAAGAAAAATCTGTATGACTAATGAATATACAAAGAAATGCTGTATCTTATCAGTAATCAATAAAATGCAAGTAAAACAAGATACTATTTGTTGGTTCCCACCCTGCTCAGGAACATCTCAGATGAAATCTGAAACCTGCCCTTGTAGGCAGAGGGCAAAGACAGCTCAAGATCTGCTGGTGGTCACCTCCTTTCAGTGACCTCCCTTAACACTATTTTCACCTGTCTGGTATAAAAATATATTAACATTTATTATATTTAAATCGTTTGTACACAGTTGTCTTTATATAATTTTCTGATTAATCCTCAAACCCATCTTTGCCTGAAAAAAAAAAAATCAAGTATTTGTTTCATGTAAGGAAATTGAAACTCATGCAGTGCTGATTAAATTTAAATTATTTTTGTTATTTTGGAGGGTTGGCAATTTCTTGTAAAATTGAGAAACCTTGTGCCTGCTGAGAAGGGAGAGGTATTTACAGGGTTCAGATCCATTACTGCAGAGGAGGCCATGAAGGCTGGATTTGGACACGAGAAGCAAGTATGTGATAACTGGTACAAGTATTACTCAGAAAATTTAATAACTCACACTTAAACCAAGAAGAACCTGGTTAAATTTCTTAAGAGTGACTGATAGAATATGGGCACTTGCATGTTCATACATTCAAAGAAAAGTTCTCACATGATATACAAGAAACTGGTAATAATTGGCTTCAAGGAGGTAACCAGGATAGCTAGTGGATAGGGGAGGGAGGGAGGTTTTATATTTTTCTCCTCATATCCCTTTGTAGAATTTGAATTCTATACCATGTGTATGTCCTATTAACAATGATACTTTAAAATGAAAAAAAAAAGAAGATTCAATATCACTAAATATCAATATGTGATTCAATGACTTTCTAGTTAATATCCTCCTATGAGTACAAGGAAATACGTACAGGAGTCTTTATAGACACATAGTTTTTTTATTATTATTTTTTAAAAGATTTTATTTATTTATTTGACAGAGAGATACACAATGAGAGAGGGAACACAAGCAGGGGGAGTGGGAGAGGGAGAAGCAGGCTTCCCACTGAGCAGGAAGCCCAACGCAGGGCTTGATCCCAGGACCCTAGGATCATGACCTGAGCCGAAGGCAGACACTTAATGACTGAGCCACCCACGTGCCCCTAGACACATAGTTTTTAATGTTGAAAGCAATACCAAATGTCCATTAATGGAGGATGAAAAAATAAAATCAATATATGTAGGAAATTTGTATATAAGTTAATATGCATTAGTCTCACTGAATAAAGAACACATTCTTATCTAAAAGAAGCATACACACACATGCATATATTTTTAATAAAAGTGGAAAAGCTTGGACAGAGGAAATACATAACCAAATTTATGAGAGTAATTGCTAAAAGGAGGTAAGAAGGAGAATGGGCTTGGGGAGAGATTGACTTGGATATATAATTTTCCCTATATTAAATTAACTGAAAAATATACAACATTAAAATCTCAGTGTTTTGTCCATGGCTGTTTGATTCATCAGTTTCTGTATGTACTTTTAATTTTTAGTTTTTTGGTTTTTTTTTCCTAAAGTGAACAAAATCAACTCAAAAGGGAGGAGGTTCACAACAAACCCTGCCATCTCTAAGTTTACAGACTCTATCAGTTACCTATAGCCATGTAACAAAGCATCCTAAAACTGCATGATTTAAAACAACAACATATTTAATTAATGGTTCTGCAGATTGGCTGATGGTTATTTTGGTCTAGGCTAATGTAGTCTTGGTTTATCTCTGTTGGACTCTCCTAAGACTGAGGTCAATGGGTGAGTTGGCCAGGGTCTGGATGATCTAGAGGGGACTCAAGCCCCCGTTGAGCAGTTGGCAAGCCAATTGTTCTAAAAGGACTGCCAGTAGAGTGGCTTATCTTTGCTTATTGCTGTGTGTGGCCTCTCATTCTTCAGCAGGCCAGCCTCTTCTTCATAGGGTGGTTACAGAGTTCAAAGAGAGTGGCAAGAGAGGACAAACCCCCAGGCCCAACACTTCTAAAGCTTCTGCTTGCATCACATTTGCTGACATCCCATAAGCCAATGGAGTCCCAAGGCTGAGTCCAGATTCAAAGTGGAAGGTCTGTGAGTCACACACCTCAAGGGGGGATAGATGCAGGATAATGAAAAATTGTGTCATTTTGGATAGCTGTCACATAGACCCTAACAACAGTGCACATGATATAAGGAGAAAAACATTAAAGAACTACAGATATACACACATGCATACGTATACGTGCATATTTTAAATAAGAAGACAGAAAAATAGAATCACTTTGGATCTGGGAAAGAGTATAGAATAAAGCAATTGGTAAAAAGTGAAAAGATAACACCCTTGTTGAAACTATGGTGTGATATTTCTAACATGGTTATGGGTTTGGTGAGGAACCAAGATAGAAAAGAGATAGGTGGTTTAGTTTCTTTCTGTTTTCACCTGTGGTATCACCCACAGGGGATACGTTTCAGAAAGCAGATTTTCTTTGGGAATATAAACCTAGATCATACTTCACATGTTTTAAAATATACAGAGAGCAAAACAAATTTACTTGTAGTAAAGCAACTACATAGGTGGGAGGGGGAGAAAAATGAAAAGGAAAAGGTCAGGTAAGCCCCAAGGTTACCATTGCCAAATTCCACCCCAGAGGAGATAGAAGCAGAGCCAATTTTGTATATTCTTCAGTTTCCAGGCTTTTCAATGTATTCTGAACAAAATTTCTCCTATTCTTAAAATCTGTAGTGATAGAGGTTTCATATCCTGCTTTGAAAACATATTCCCTGCATCTCATAGTCCTCACAATCAGTAAGTTTTTTCTTTGGTCTAACCTATATTTGTGTTGTTGCGACTTGCTAATTTCCTGTGAGGCTATGCCCTCTGTGGAGATGGTGAACATAATCCTCCCTATAATATTCTCTCCTAGATCAGATACAATAGACTGAATCCCTTTCACATTTCTGCACATCTCTCTTGAAAGAGTCAGATTCAGACCAGGCATAATACAAGGGTCTGACCAACAGCATACACAGTAACAGGATAAAAGTATTGCCAGGTTTTGTAGGCAATTCACACACTTATTAGCACAGATGGCTTTTACCTTGGATTTTTTTATAGTGGTGCCATATAACAACCTCACTTGTTACTTACACTTTCTCCAGTGTCAGACGTCCTTGCTATAATCTAGAGGCAGTGCAAAGCAATGGAGAGATCACTGTACTTGGAACCAAAGATTCCAGTTTAAGTTCAGCCCCTACCACTTATTTATTATATGATCTTGGCCAAAGGGCTTAAAATCTTTGCCTTACTTTCTTCATTGTAAGGATAATAACAAGACCTACCTCTCATTCTCTCAAACTTGATGGAAAGGATTTAATAAAATAATGTACCTGAAAAGCACTTTGCAGCCTGTAAACCCATAAAGCCATGTAAAGTATTAGCCCTGTTCACAAACTCAACACAAGGCAGTTTAATCATATTCTTTAGAGTAGGCTTAAAAATTGTCAAAGTCACAAAATCTTATACCCGGGGCTGTGGATTGGCTGTGTTTCTAAAGATTGTCTATAAGGTAATTATCTGCAACTTGGCGTATGTTTTTCATTACATTTTTCTTTATAAATAATTCTATGAACAGTAAATCTTCAGGTATCTCACAAGTTGACTCTTTCATTCAGTAAACATGGAGCACCCACTATGTGTGTGCTGTTGGAGTTATAGAGATGGATAAGATGTAGAGATGGATAAGACACCCTCATGAATTCATAGTCAAAGGAGAGAGACTGAGAAGCAAATTGTTGTATAATGTGCAAAACACTGTGATCAAGACATGCGCAGGTGCTAAACCATTCAACTACCCTTCATTGTAAAAACAAGTAAAAAAGATGCTCTTTAAATATGGCATAGATAGCCCTCTTTGATTTAAATCTCTGTTGTGTTCCCTCACCCTTTTTACTTACCCTTTCTTGGTCAATCAAAATCACTTTGTTTTTGAAATAGATGAGGCTATTTCTAGTCTCTGATAGGCTTCCCATACCTTTCTTTGTTCAGTATACCCTTTCCTACACGATCTATAGAACAATTATACATAATTCAAGGCTGTGCTGAGGACTCAATATCTTTTAAAACTTACCCTTCTCCTTTGTCCTCTATACCCCATGTGGTCCCTGCTGGCTCAAATATAACCCAAACATAACAGCAGGATTTTGGATGAATTGGCCTCAAAGATTTGGATAATGGAGGCAGAGAAGATGATAATGAAGCAAATGATCAAACCTTTAATGAATGAAGTGAAATGATCAGTAGGTCAATGAATGAGGGGAACAAAGATGGACAAGTGTAGATATAGTTTAATGGACAGATTCCAAAGGTTTGGAGGGATTTTGAGTAGGAAGGAAGAGGTTTGGAGGCAGCCACAGAAAGGAAATAGTATAGACCCGGAGGTATTTGGGGCACAGTGAAAGAGACAAAAATCAGTCTCCATTTGAGACGGATTGGAGGGGTGATATCTTCTAGGGCAGTTAGGAGAAGAATCTGAAAATCAGTTCTAGGGAAGTGTTCAGGATGGAGGGGGATTTCTACTGACAGACTGTAAGTTACAGACTAGAATATAGAGAGTGTTGGAGAGAGGTGGAAGATTGGGCCAGCCTAATGGCTACTTAAGTAACTTGGACATTGGGTTTGATTGATAGATATAGCCTATCTAGGAGGTGTGGACTTTTGTTGGAATCAGGTGAACAAGAATACGACATACCTTGGCCACAGTTTGTCATGGCTGAATGACCTAAATACATACAGATGGAAATAGTTTCTTAGAGATGTCCAAAATGAAACTTGAAACAGAGTTTCAAGATGCTCTGCTGGCAAAAAAACATGATATATGAAGTTTGTGAACTATCTGTTGCTGGGTTTCCTGCCATGTAGAGGACTGCCCTACAATGAGAATGAATCCAACATACGAAGAAGAGTAGATCTGAAAGGTGGAATAAACATAAGCAATGGGTTCAGTTCCTGGTTGACACCCAGCTGCACCCTGCTCCTGTAAGTTACTTAGAGCTTGCCCTAAGTTCTCTTCTTACCCAAACAAATTCAATTTGGCTATCTCTCAATTAACAACCAAAGAAGTCTTAACACATTAATCTAATTTATAAAGAAAGCAATCATTGGCAATATTTGCTACTTTATTATTACCAACAAATTGCTTGTGACATGTCTTAAAACTGACTGCCACTAATTAGTATAGATGTTGCGAGCTACTTGCCTCAAACAGGAAGTGGGTACTCCAGCCAACTCCCAAGAGACCTATAGCTCTTATTGTCTTTAGGCCACAGAGATTCCCTGGTGAAAGAGCAGCAATCCTGTTGTCTGAACCAAATTTACATGAGCCATGTGTGACCCACACTTCTATAGTGGTGATTGATTCAGTTTCAGCTTGGATCTGATCTACTTTCCCAATGAGATGCCATGGCTTGGACTCTCTTGCAGAAACTCTTCTTTACTTCTGTGTCTCTCCCACAGCCACAACCTCAACTGAAAGATCCCCAAACTTCTACTTCACGGGGAAATACACTTCCTGAACCCCTGCCTTAGAGGGATAATATTAAAGTTATCACCATGATTTTCATATTTTTGTGTTAGGGGCACAGGAATGCAGGCTAATGACACACATTCTTCTTTGTAAGTTTAATTAATTACAACTTATGAGCAGGAATAGCAGCCTACACAAAATCTCGGAGCTCCTAAATTTATTCCATGGAGAAATATGCCCCATGGTCTGCTGTAATCAACCTGCTGCCAGGACATGAGAAGGAGAGGAGGGGGCCCCCAGAGTCATTCATCTGAAACCAAAGGTTTGTCTTCCTCCAGTTTCTAACCCCCTGTTCTGAAGAATTTTAACTCCAGTCTGCCCACTGCCCCACTCTGTATACTTATGACCCATATTTCTTGAATTTCTCTTATACTGAGAGAAAATCAAATGACAAGTTCTCTTCTACACCTGGGAAATGAAGGCTCTAAGGGTTAGTATTAATTTCATATTATACATTAGTGATAGTGTTAATTTGAATATCAAATGATATCCTTATGACCTGTGCTATCATTTTTGGTTACAAATACATCTTCATCTCTTTTATATTTTAAATTCGTTATCTAAGAACCCTCGTGCCAACTTTAATAGGAAGTAGGGCCTCGCTCCTTAAAAGGTGCAGCCTCCTGAATTATCCAAGACCCTAGGAACACACTTGGTCCAACAGAGGAATGAAGGAAGGAAACAGTTCTCTCAAATGCCAGGCAGAGAGAGAAGAGGAGTACCCTCCCAGCCTTCTGCCATTTCTCTGGCTGCAGTATGTTGTCACTGCTAAGAACAACTCTTGTCTGTGCTAGGAGGCTTCACCAGTTGAAATCCTGCTAGCCCTGCAGTGGGGGGTGAATGTCTGGTCTGCAAGGTTACTACCTTCTGAGTTCATGAGCACACACTCAGTCGTTTTCCTTCAAAGCACACCACCATGCCAGGTGGCTGGTCCCAAGGAGCTTGCCATCGTGGCACACACTGCCACAACTATATTTTCCCTGGATGCTGGGGTTTGACTGAACATTGCACATCTAGCTTTATTTTCCCCTCAGGATAATGCCCTTTCGTGTCACTGAGCCTCAGGTCACTCAGGTACATCTGTGCTCCCAATTTCAGGTCTTACAGAACCTGCTCACGCTTCTCTGAGACCAGGTGACTTTTATTGCAACAGCACTAAACCATGTACTGTTTTGGGTGCAAGCTATTTATTAGGGATCAACAGCTATTAAGGGAAGGGAGACAAAGCAGAGTTGGGCAGAGGGAGGGTTCAAGGAAGCTTTGGTCAAGATAGTAGGAAGCTCTGGAGAAAATCCTGCCTTGCAGAGTGTTCCACTGCCATCTAAAGTGGTTATGGGTTTAGACCTTCTTTTACTTTCATTGCATGTAGACTGTTCCAGGCAGGGCATGACCTTGAGCGAGGTGGCTCTTAGCCGCTGTGGTGGACCCTGAAGAAGCTGGCAGCTCTGGCACATCTGCTGAGCACACTCCTGCAGCTGGGCAGCCAGTCCTGTTTTGAAGGGGTTCTGGGCATTGCTCCTCCTTGTCTACCACTCCAGAATCACTGTAAATGACTCTGGGCATAAAGCAGAGTTTTGGATATCCTCATCAGAGCCACCTACACAAGGCTCTTCTAGCCCAGCACTGACTTCCTGCCATGAAGTCAGTCATTGTCCACTAGTCCCTGTCCTGGAGTGGCTATTTTCAAGCCTTCTGGGCTAGCAGCCTTTTTTTTTTGAAGTAAAGAGAGTGAGTCTGGAAATGAGTTTTGGCTCGATGGATGGGTGTGGTTTCCTAGACCCAATTTAAGTTCCGGTTGTCTTTATTCACAGTCGTGGGTTTTCTGCCAGCATCTATCTCCCACAGAGCTAAAGGAAGCTCCTCACCCCAGAAGTGCACTTTAGGAATTTCTTAATAATTATCATCATAATAGAAACAATGCGGTGCTCTCCCACTCTGTTAAATAGAATGCTGAGTTACCCCTGAATACCGATGTCTGGCACAGGCAGCAATGCACTTCCCTCTGCCCTGTGTTGCCATAGATTTCCTTCCCTGTCTAGGGTTGCCATCATCCATAAAGAAGGTCGTCTCTCAAGGAACTGTTTTCTGAACTCCTCTACTTGAAAGTAATATAGTGGCTACCACCTCGGGCCCTTCTGGTTTATCAACATCCTTCCGGGAGGACATGTCCTTCAGAATCACCAAGGGTCTATGGTCAGCATCCTTCTATTCTGCCTACTGTGCTAGGTTGTATGATGCCCCGCAACCATCCCCAAAGGTTTCCAAGTTCTAATCAGCAGAACTTGCAAAGATGTTACCATAGTCGAAAAAAAGCACTTTGCTGTTGTGATTAAAGATCTTAGTATGGAGAGATCACCCTGGATTATTTGGGAGGGCCCAATGTAATCACAAGAGGCCTTAGAAGAGGGATGTGGGAAGGTCGGAGTCTGCAAAGGCCACGTGACAAAAGGAAGCAGACACCTGAGAGTCAGAGAAGAGTCAAAGATGTCACACTGCTGACACATTGACAACAATACAATAATAGCGGGGGACTTTAACACCCCCCTGACTGAAATGGACAGATCATCTAAGCAAAAGATCAACAAGGAAATAAAGACTTTAAATGACACACTGGACCAAATGGACTTCACAGACATATTCAGAACATTCCATCCCAAAGCAAAGGAATACACATTCTTCTCTAGTGCCCATGGAACATTCTCCAGAATTGATCACATCCTAGGTCACAAATCAGGTCTCAATCGGTACCAAAAGATTGGGATCATTCCCTGCATATTTTCAGACCACAATGCTTTGAAACTAGAACTCAACCACAAGAGGAAAGTTGGAAAGAACTCAAAGACATGGAGGCTAAAGAGCATCCTACTAAAGAATGAATGGGTCAACCAAGAAATTAAAGAAGAATTAAAAAAATTCATGGAAACCAATGAAAATGAAAACACAACTGTTCAAAATCTTTGGGATACAGCAAAGGCAGTCCTGAGAGGAAAGTATATAGCAATACAAGCCTTTCTCAAGAAACAAGAAAGGTCTCAAATACACAACCTAACCCTACACCTAAAGGAGCTGGAGAAAGAACAGCAAATAAAGCCTAAGGAGGAGGAGCAAATAAAGCCAGCAGGAGAAGAGAAATCATAAAGATCAGAGCAGAAATCAATGAACTAGAAACCAAAAGAACAGTAGAACAGATCAACGAAACTAGGAGCTGGTTCTTTGAAAGAATTAACAAGATTGATAAACCCCTGGCCAGACTGATCAAAAAGAAAAGAGAAATGACCCAAATCAACAAAATCATGAATGAAAGAGGAGAGATCACAACCAACACCAAAGAAATACAAACAATTATAGGAACATATTATGAGCAACTCTATGCCAGCAAATTAGATAACCTGGAAGAAATGGGTGCATTCCTAGAGATGTATCAACTACCAAAATTGAACCAGGAAGAAATAGAAACCTGAACAGACCTATAACCACTAAGGAAATTGAAACAGTCATCAAAAATCTCCCAAGAAACAAAAGCCCAGGGCCAGATGGCTTCCCAGGGGAATTCTATCAGACATTTCAAGAAGAATTAATACCTATTCTCCTGAAACTGATCCAAAAAATAGAAATGGAAGGGAAACTTCCAAACTCATTTTATGAGGCCAGCATTACCTTGATCCCAAAACCAGACAAAGACCCCATCAAAAAAGAGAATTACAGACCAATATCCTTGATGAACATGGATGCAAAAATTCTCACCAAAATACTAGCCAATAGGATCCAACAGTACATTAAAAGGATTATTCACCACGACCAAGTGGGATTTATCCCTGGGCTGCAAGGCTGGTTCAACATCCGCAAATCAATCAACGTGATACAATACATTAACAAAAGAAAGAACAAGAATCATATGATCCTCTCAATAGATGCAGAAAAAGCATTTGACAAAGTACAGCATCCTTTCTTGATCAAAACTCTTCAGAGTATAGGGATAGAAGGTACATACCTCAATATCATAAAAGCCATCTATGAAAAACCTACAGCGAATATCATTCTCAATGGGGAAAGGCTGAGAGCTTTTCCCCTAAGGTCAGGAACACGGCAGGGATGTCCACTCTCACCACTGCTATTCAACATAGTATTAGAAGTCCTAGCCACAGCAATTAGACAACAAAAAGAAATCAAAGGCATCCAAATCGGCAAAGAGGAAGTCAAACTCTCACTCTTTGCAGATGATATGATACTGTATGTGGAAAACCCAAAAGACTCCACCCCAAAACTGCTAGAACTCATACAGGTATTCAGTAAAGTAGCAGGATATAAAATCAATGCACAGAAATCAGTGGCATTCCTATACACCAACAACAAGACAGAAGAGAGACAAATCAAGGAGTCGATCCCATTTACAATTGCACCCAAAACCATTAGATACCTAGGAATAAATCTAACCAAAGAGGCAAAGGATCTGTACTCAGAAAACTATAAAATACTCATGAAAGAAATTGAAGAAGACACAAAGAAATGGAAAAACGTTCCATGCTCATGGATTGGGAGAATCAACATTGTGAAGATGTCAATGCTACCTAGAGCAATCTACACATTCAATGCAATCCCCATCAAAATACCATCCACTTTTTTCAAAGAAATGGAACAAATAATCCTAAAATTTGTATGGAACCAGAAGAGACCCAGAATAGCCAGAGGAATACTGAAAAAGAAAAGCAAAGCTGGCGGCATCACAATTCCGGACTTCCAGCTCTATTACAAAGCTGTCATCATCAAGACAGTATGGTACTGGCACAAAAACAGACACATCGATCAATGGAACAGAATCGAGAGCCCAGAAATGGACCCTCAACTCTATGGTCAACTTATCTTTGACAAAGCAGGAAAGAATGTCCAATGGAAAAGAGACAGTCTCTTCAACAAATGGTGTTGGGAAAATTGGACAGCCACATGCAGAAGAATGAAACTGGACCATTTCCTTACACCACACACAAAAATAGACTCCAAATGGTTGAAAGACCTAAACGTGAGACAGGAGTCCATCAAAATCCTAAAGGAGAACACAGGTAGCAACCTTTTCGACCTTAGCCGCAGCAACTTCTTCCTAGAAACATCGCCAAAGGCACGGGAAGCCAGGGCAAAAATGAACTATTGGGATTTCATCAAGATAAAAAGCTCTTGCACAGCCAAAGAAACAGTCCACAAAACCAAAAGACAACCGACAGAATGGGAGAAAATATTTGCAAATGACATATCAGATAAAGGGCTAGTATCCAAAATCTATAAAGAACTTATCAAACTCAACACCCAAAGAACAAATAATCCAATCAAGAAATGGGCAGAAGACATGAACAGACATTTCTCCAAAGAAGACATCCAAATGGCCAACAGGCACAAGAAAAAGTGCTCAACATCGCTCGGCATCAGGGAAATCCAAATCAAAACCTCAATGAGATATCACCTCACACCCGTCAGAATGGCTAAAATTAACAAGTCAGGGAACGACAGATGTTGGCGGGGATGTGGAGAAAGGGGAACCCTCCTACACTGTTGGTGGGAATGCAAGCTGGTGCAACCCCTCTGGAAAACTGTATGGAGGTTCCTCAAACAGTTGAAATTAGAGCTACCGTTCGATCCAGCAATTGCACTACTGGGTATTTACCACAAAGATACAAATGTAGGGACCCGAAGGGGTACGTGTACCCCAATGTTTATAGCAGCAATGTCCACCATAGCCAAACTGTGGAAAGAGCCAAGATGCCCATCGACAGATGAATGGATAAAGAAGTGGTGGTATATATACACAATGGAATATTATGCAGCCATCAGAAGGAATGAGATCTTGCCATTTGCAACGACGTGGATGGAACTGGAGGGTGTTATGCTGAGTGAAATAAGTCAATCAGAGAAAGACATGTATCACATGACCTCACTGATATGAGGAATTCTTAATCTCAGGAAAGAAACTGAGTGTTACTGGAGTGGTTGGGGGTGGGAGGGATGGGGTGGCTGGGTGATAGACATTGGGGAGGGTATGTGCTATGGTGAGCGCTGTGAATTGTGCAAGACTGTTGAATCACAGTTCTGTACTTCTGAAACAACGCAACATATTTTAAGAAAAAAGAAAAAGAAGAAGATAACAGGAGAGGAATAAAAGGGGAGTATGTCAGAGGGGGAGACGAACCATGAGAGATGATGGACTCTGAAAAACAAACTGAGGGTTCTAGAGGGGAGGGGGGTAGGGGGATGGGTTAGCCTGGTGATGGGTATTGAGGAGGGCACGTTCTGCATGGAGCACTGGGTGTTATGAACAAACAATGAATCATGGAACACTGCACCAAAAACTAATGATGTAATATATGGTGATTAACATAACAATAAAAAAATTAAAAAAAAAAAGAAATCCAAAAAAAAAAAAAAAAAAAAGATGTCACACTGCTGGCTGGGAAGATGGAGGAAAGGGCCACAGCAAAGCATGCAGACACCCTCCATGAGCTGGAAGAGGCAAGGAGGGGGATTTTGACTTCAGAGCCTCCAGAGGGAGCCAGCCCACTGACAGCTGGACTTCAACCCAGTGACTGATTTTGGACTTCTGACTTGCAAAATGATCAGATAATAAGTTTGTACTGTTTTAAGTTCCTTATGTGTGTGTGAATTTTTTACAGCAGCAACAGGAAACCAATGCACCTACCTTGCATAAAGTAGAAGCATTTGCACTCAGAGTCGCAGGGCTTTCTGGGAGGCGCCTCTTTAAGAGCTGAGTGGTACCTCCTTTGAACTTGGTTGCCATAGAGGCAGCTGCAAGGATCTCCTCTGAAGGTCTGAATCCTCTAAAATGCAGTGTTCTTCTTCAGACCTGCCTCCACAGAGACTGGAAGCTTGTGTCCTGATTTGCTTGTGCTCATGTTCCTTAGCAAAATAGCAGGGTCTATACCTAGAAAGCCCTATTTGGACTGTAAAATTGGCTGCCCTCCCTCACGAAGACTTCAGGGTTATGGATTCACCCCAGGATGCCCTGACATCCACATCAATTCTTACCCCTGAGGCCAGAGCTGGACCTTCAGTTGCTGCCTCCCTTGACCCCTCCCCTTACTTGAGAACCTCTGTCACTGGCTCTTTCTCTACCTCTTCCAGAATTACCTTGACTAATAGTGACCACCCAGCCCCCAAAGTGAACTTTCATAGCACCATTTCGGTTTAAGGCATGTCTAACGTCAAGAGAGCTACTTGAAACCCTTTGTTCAACTCTATCCCATGCCCCCTTCTGCAAGGCCTCCTGGAGATGCTTCTCTAATTTCAACACTTGTGCAGGGTCTTCTCTGCCCCATGTTTCATGGAAAAGGAAATTGACATGTACTTTCTTATAGCCTCTGCAAGACTAGCTGCTGTTTAAGTGAAGTTAAGCCCTTGGCGACAGGTACTGAGGCATTAGCAGTTTTGAGGTCACAGGTGACCTTTTGTGCAGGAACTTGTAGACTTTAAAAATTATTATCCTGCTTTGCCTCAGGGACCTGCCAGTCGTGTAATATCTAAATGCCTCTGTAGAGTCACAGCTTAAAAATTCCTTTCTAGGCACTTCATTGCACTTCATAAAATCTCCTGTAGTTGTGGGTACTCTTGGGATCTTACTCTGGGCTTCACTGCTTGCCACGTTGCCTACACAGGTGTCCATACAGTATAGATGTCCTCAGTCCCATGAAAAGGAACTCCATGAAAAGGAGGACAAAATGACCTCCAAAGACCAGAGGAGCCATAAGACCAAAGAAAAGGGCCATGTAGGGCCATTTCTCAACAAGAAATGGCTTATTAAGGGGCCTTATAGACAGAAGCATGTCTTGGGTGGCTGCAGGATGAGTACATCTCTATAACCCCACTTCCCGTAAGACCTATTTTTATAGCCCCAGAGGCTGGGGAGTTTGTACTGGTAGACCACCTGGCAGGAAATACTTGAGATAATCATATCTTCTGAGCAGATCAAGGACATTGTGCCCTTAGGCTATAATTAAGGGTGTGGTTAAACAAAAGCAAAGAATGGAAGTGGAGGTCCTATTCTGCTCAAAAAGACAGTCGTTATGGGGCCCCTGGGTGGCTCAGTCGTTAAGTGTCTGCCTTCGGCTCAGGTCATGGTCTCAGGATCCTGGGATCGAGCCACGCATCGGGGTCCCTGCTCCGCGGGAAGCCTGCTTCTCCCTCTCCCACTCCGCCTGCTTGTGTTCCCTCTCTCGCTCTGTCTCTCTCTGTCAAATAAATAAATAAAATCTTTAAAAAAAAAAAAGACAGTCATCATGGCAGATTTTTCCAAGATGGCATTTGTCCAAGATGGAGGTTCACACATCCTCTTGGTACATCTGCCATAAACCTCCTGTCTAGGTTGAGCAGTGTCTTCTAAAGGTTTAGAAACCGGGTGTACATAGGAACTGACATGCATATTACCCTCCAGGGCTCTTCCTCTCTTGATGCTTTTGAGAGATTTTAATGTATTTTACCACTTTAGAGACTTCATAAAAAATCACATAGGTCCTGCTCCCTGCTTGATATATCCAGTTCCTAATAGTACATTCCTTAGGGGCACCAAATCCAACATCAAAGTAGTTCCAACAACCTGTCTTTTCCTGGAGTGTGATATGCCAAGATCCAACTGCTGAAGGTAAATCTATGCTCAATGAAACCTCTGGGCAGTTTGGCAGCTGTGGCAAAAGTATACTTCTGGCTCTCTTCTAAAATAGTGATTAGTCATGACCCAAAGGGGTCATGCTGGTGGCCTTTCCTGGGCTTTGGTCTCACATGCATACATATGGTCACCTGGTCAGTTTCCAGGGGGAGACTCCATGGAAATCCGTGTGCATCCCCAGAGTCTTCTTCCTCTGTGTAGCTGCTTTCTCTCTGATACTCGGCCTGTGATTCCAGTGGTGTCGACCTCCCTGACCTCTGAACTCAGCTCAGGAGACGGCTATTGGGTCTCTGTTCCCTGCATGGAAGCCTGGAAACTCTTTTTGAACAGTAAGCTGGGGTGATCGCTGACCTCACCCCTTTATTTCCCTTCTCCTAGGGATGACTGGGATATGCCGCCTTGGCTATAATATCCAATGACTGAAATCTGGGTTTCTACATTCAGCTTGTTTCTAGTTGCTTAAGGCAGAAGGTTAGATCCAGGCTTTGTTCCACCAAGGTTGAAAATGAATGTCCTAAAACTTGTCTCCTTGAACAGAATTGTTCTAAAAGCTTTTGCATAAGGTCTGCCAGTGAGATGAAATAGATGTGTATGTTTTCCTTCTTTGTTGAGGTAGTGCCGGCTACTTCACAATGCTGGTGAATTCAGAAAAGTCTCCTTCGAATCACTGATTGGCCACCCCTAGACACCCAAGAAGTGTTTGGGCTAGTCCCTTAGAAGGGAGTTCCCTCTGGAAACCCTGAGTGCAGCTTCCTTTAGAAAGGTAGGGGTAGGGGAGGCTGTGCTGTTTGTCCTCAGGAAAGGACAACTTTTTATGTCTTGTGAGGAAAAAACAAAGTGCTCCTGCTTGGGGCATGTTGGCCATCTGGGTGGCCAGGCGACTTGTCCTGGCTCATGAGTGTGTGGGCACCGGAAGCTGGCCTGCTGCTGGTGCCCTCTGGGTGGGACAAATGTCAGTGAAAAGTGGAGTCCCAGTGGCACTGGCACCTTGGGCTCAGGCCTGGCAGGGTGTAAGAGCCCCATAAGCAAGGATGACAGGGAAGGTGGCATTAGCCAGAGCGGAAGACTCGGCCTCCATCTCCTACTTGTAGACCTAGCTTTGAGGAGGCTTTGCTAGTGTGAGAAAGATTCCATATCCCCAAAACTGTGCCTGCTACCCATTTTAGGGCTGCTTCAGGTCTTTCCCCAGAAAGGTCCCATTAACCTTTGGCATTTGAACAATTCTTTCTCTCCAAGTCCTGTTTCAGTGCCTTGGGTGCTGGTCCCCACAGTGTTAATCCCTCCAATCCTCATTTGGGAGGTGATAGTCCTTGGATCTTGACTTCAAGGTCTTTCAATTCTCTAGTTGTCTGGGAGTTTCATTCTGCAGGTGATGGAAATAAACAAGTTTTAATAGGAAAGACCCTGGATTATTTGACTGGGGATCTTGCACTGGGTACAGCATGGCTTTTAGATATGACTTTGCCCCAGGCAGATTCTACATTCTACTCAGCTTCTGGGGCCCGTCCTGTAAGCATATCAAGAGAGGCCTGAGCCAAAGTGGACCCCTTTTGAACTAGCTGTCCTGAGAATTACAAGATGCCAGTTGCACAGGAAGGGTTGGAAGTGCTCCAAGGAGGCTGATTGGACTCACCCCCTACCCAGCCTGCAGGGCTCTATACAACCTGCTCCTTGAGGGCCTCTCCAGCTTCATCCCTCACTGTTCACTTGTCTTTCTGCACTTCAGCCAACTTTCCTACTCCATGCTATTTCTCCCTTGGTGTCTCCACAACGCCAGTTCCTCTGCCTGGAAGGCTCTTTCCCAGTCTTCAACCAACCTTTGCCTGATTAACCCAGGCCCATTCTTTAGATCTCTGCTTAAATGTCATTTTCTCCAGGAGGAATTTTCTGATCCCTAAGAGCAGGTTAAGTCCCTAGGTTTTCTCTCAGTTCACACCCTGCCTTTGATGTGTGATACTCATATTGCTTATTATAGACCAGGCAGTGTTCAAAGTGCTTTATATATATTAAATAATTTAATCCCAACAAAATGCAGTGCCATCAGTACGATAGTACTCGAATAATTATCAGGAACAGTTATTGGTTAACTGTAGTTCCCCTGCTGGAAAGTAAACATCCTGTAGGGAGGGATAGGACTATCTTGTTCAAGCCGCTAGAATGGAGTACATCTTCTTTGACATATAGGAGGGAATAAACATTAAATTGTAGTACTGTTTTCTAATTGTCATTGTTTTTTTAAAGATTTTATTTATTTATTTGACAGAAAGAGTGCACAAGCAGGGGGAGCAGCAGAGGGAGAGGGAGAAGAGGCTCCCCGCTGAGCAGGGACCCCGATGCGGGGCTCGATCCCAGGACTCTGGGATCATGACCTGAGCTGAAGGCAGATGCTTAACTGACTGAGCCACCCAGGCCCCCCTAATTGTCATCATTTTTAAACGCAATGTTCCTTGTGGTCAAGATTTGTTCTTATATCCTTTTCCTCTATCCATAGTTCTATATCTTATTCTGATATTCATAGCCACTCCTATAACCTAAGTGCCTGATTCAGTGCCTGAAACACAGTGGATGCTCTGACCTGTCCCTTTGGTGGGTGAATGCATAACTGCCTCCAAAAGATCTTAAAAATGTACATGCTTTTGTTTCTGACTATGGGGGAATGGGCCCACTGCCTCTCAGCCCTTTACCATAATTCTCCACTTGGTTCACTTTCATTTGTGATCAGTTTCCTTCTGCCCGGCCTATAACTGGTATCTTTCCCCGCTGTATTCACACTGTTGCATCAGGGAGAGTGGTGGAGGGGACTCTCATCAGAGAGGGGGAGGCATGTTTAGGCTGCTGGGCTGCCAGAGCTGGGGAAGGGCCCTCCAGGGATCTGGGCAGAGGTGTTCATGGGAGACACCAGTCTGATTGTTACAGTTCAAACCCAGTCCTGGCTGGAGATGAGGAGCTGAGCTTTATGACCTCTGAAAGCCCTCTCAAGAGCTGATCTGTGATTTCATACAGAATAAAGGCAATCCCTTATTTTGTATTATATGTCTGTATATGAAACAGCAAGTGATCACATTGAACTCAGAGCCCCCCATGGATAGGTGCTATTCATAGACATTCATTAAATGCCCAAAACATGTTAGACATTGTAGCAAAACAAAGAATTAGGTAAGGTTTCTGCTATGATAGGCTCTTCCCAGGGAGCAGAGAAACTAAATTCATTGAGTCAGTAAAAAAAAAAAAAAAAATCACAGGTAAAGAACATAAATGCAGTCAGGGTTCTGACCCTTTTGAAAGAATTTCTTACATGTTTCCTTTATATGTCATGGTTTTATATATAGAATGTGGCATTCACCATCCTAAAAAGGAAATGTAAGCTGAAGCCCCAACCCCTTGCAGACAGGAAAATTATAATGGGCCATTTCATTTGACCTTCCTGAGTCTTGGTTTCTTTATTTGAAAAATGAGACAGAAGCATTTAATGGTCTGAATGGGGCTGATAGGCACCCAGCACCCACCTGTATGTTTACAGTGGCTACTAAAATATGGAAGTACTTGCTGGTACATAGCCCCTGCCATAAGTTCCTAATACCCCTTGTCCTTATTGGATACCCCAGCCACTGTCCCCTAGAGCCTCCTGTACTGCTTCATAATCAACTTATGGATCAGTGAGAGGCTTTGCTAGAACAAAGGCCATACCAAAACTGCAGTTGAAAAAAGATTAATGGAAATCTCAAGTACAGTGATATGTTTGAGATTAAGAAATCTAGCAAGGGATGGTAAGACACCCCAGGTCTCCTGACAGTGGGAAGCTCCCACTTCTATTCCTTGGCCTGAAGGTTCAAGAACAAGGAGTGGCTATGGGAATTTGGTTAGATCTATAACTGCGGCAAAAGCCAGCTGATGGGCACCGAGGTCTTTATGGAAGAACGTAAGCACTGCCAAGTTCAGGCCAGCAGGGAGGAACCCAGGGAATGAAGGGCCCCACTAGCCAAATTCAGCCTGTATCTAGACAGCACAGTGGATTAGTTGAGGCTGGCAATCAGGGCAAGCCCCCTGGATGCAGAACAGGGTGGAAAACCAAGACCGGTTTGGAGAGGCAAAAGGCGATCTTCAGTGCTAAGCATTTAAGGCTGGGGAGAGCAGCGTCAAATCCTATTGGGCTGGAGTCTGTCCTGATCCACTGATGGCCCTACTATACCAACAGTAAAGGCTTTGTTTCTACCCTGGCACTGGGCTCTGGTTAAAGTACCAGGTCTCAGACTACATCTCCCCTTTCCCTTCGTGTTAGTTTTTATTATATTTTTTTATTCCATTAGAATTTACCACTCCAGCAGGGAAAAGAGAATCAGGTGCTGCCTAAGGATGAGAATAGGAAGCAACTCCTTCAATTCTTCAGGTAATAAGTCTTTAAGTAACAGGCAACAGGACTGTGAGCCACGGGAGAGCCAACCCAGCTCCAAGGCTAGCGGGTCTACCTGGGTGTTTATAGTCAACACTTTATAGCAATAAGCTGAGTGCATTTGTTTGTGTGTCCTTTACCTGTGTTCTGTGCTGATGTGCAGTAGAGACAGGCAACAACCGAGCAGTGCTCAGCCATCTTTTACAGTCTCTGTCTACTAGCGAAAGCTCTTATTACCCTGTTCATTTCTACCATGGAGATTCCCTCATGTGGTTTCCTGGCTGGAAGGCCTTACCTTCTTCTTGTCCCCAGCTAAAATCTTATTCCACAGCTTACCTGGTCCTCCTGCAAACCCCACCCCCTACCCCCATCCCCCTAGACATATCCTCACACTCCGCTAACTTTTTAAATAAATCTATTGTGGGCTTCAGTGCTGTCGTAAGGAGGCTGACTTGAGGGTGAGGCCACGAGCAGATCCCCCTGAATCTCCCAAAACACCTAGCACAAGACTGAGCCCATGGGAAGAGCTCGCAAAGGAACAAAGATCTGCTGACCAACTCTTCCGGGTTCCTCTGGTTCAAAACCACCTAGACACTAGATGTCAGGAGCCTTGCCTTCAGATCAAGCATTTCTGAAGGCCTCCTGGCCAGGAGAAGCCATTTCTCCTCACAGATTCCACTCACTGGGTGAGGACAGCAGAGGATGACACATGTGCAGGAGCTTACTCCTCCACATAGCTCCCGGTCTCCAACAAAGGAGGTGTGGTTCCTGGGCATTGAAGATATGTGGAGACCCTCTCACACCCCAGTACCCAAAGGCACCTTTGTGGTTTGCCGTATTTTTCACTGTGTAGCCCCTGCTAGGAAAATGCATGCCTGGAGGAACTGTGATTTTCTATGCTTATTGCCTTTTCAATATTGGGCGGATGGAACTCTAACCCTTACAAAAGCAGCTTAAAGCCTAGAGGAGCTCTCATGTCAATTTCAGTTTAACCAGGTGTTGCTTTTACTCTGTCAGTTGCCTCCATGAGACTTCCTTTGCTTAGCAACAACCTCAGCTTTTCATAACAGCTTCTCCCTAAGCCTCAGCGGTAACGCTGGCGCTGCCAGTAGGGCGAAAGCCTCTTGGATTTAAACAGAATGGAAGGTAAAAACTCCCAGAGTCTGGGGACTCCTGGAGGGCCTTAAAGTCTCTGGCATTACAGCTCTGTTTAATGGCTGGGCTGCTAATCCCCTTTAACATAAAGGGCTAGTACCCACATTGTATCAAGATGGGTTTTAGCCACCTGCTCTTGTTCAACAGTGCCGGGTTAACCGCACAGTAGGTGTTCTTATCCGTCCCACCTGGAAATTTCACCTAGGAGATTCATCTTAGCAAAGGTGAGAGCCTGTGAAAGTCCTTTTGAGTCACTGAAAGACAAGAAGCAGACAGAGTGAGGGTTGTGTGGTATATTCTTACTCTGAATTTCACTTGTCCAGGGATCAACAGATTATTCCTAGAATTCTTCCAAAGCCCTATGCTTTTCTAAGCCCCTGGGTTGGCATGGAATCTCCAGGGAAGAGGCAACGTCCAGACTTGGATAGTGAATTAGTTTTAACATCTATGTTGCAGAGAGATGCATGGCTCCAGCCTTGTGGGGGCCTTGTGTGAAGCCAAGTGGGCTGGGCACTTCGCCCACAGCTTCGTGGCACCTTCCTCATGGAGACGACAGTTAGTGGCAACTGCTATACTGGTGCAGTGAAGCATGGTTGGATTAACAGGACCCAGATGGAAGGTTCGATCTGTTAGGAAGTCTGCACACATAGCATACCAGGATAAATGGGCAAATCTTCACAGTTAGATGCTACAGGCTCAGGGGTTCCTGCTGCCCAGGCCTGCCCTGTTGATTTGCTGCAACCCAAACTTTGTATGCCAGGTGCCACAGAACCCATATTAGTAAGCTCTGGTCTTACTAACATTTGAATAATTGAGTTGCAGGCTCATTACCACTCAGTAAACACTTCCAGAATTTGCTGAGACTCTTGACCCAGTATCTCCTTGGCTAATTCATGACTTTGCACTTGTCTAGAGTAGTCATTTCAGAGCCCAGAGAGTATTCAGACAGGTACAATTAAGAAGATTCAGAGTGTGAAAGGCCAAATCTCTCCATACATAGTTATGGAGAGATTTAAATAAATTAAAGGAGCTAGAGTATGTGGAAGTGCTTTGTAAATTGCAAAGAACAGATGAATATAAATTTTTATTTTTTAATACTATTACCAGTGTACGTTTCTATAGGTAGATATTCCTCACTCACTGACTATAATGCTGCAAATCTCCAGATGTCCAATCCAAGTCATCCACATAAAATAATGAATAAAATACAAGCAAATAAGGAGAAAGGCAAGCATCGTATATCTACCTGGTGTGTGTTTTTTTTTCCTTCTCACACAAGTAAACATCGGGCTGTGTTTAGAAGTATGGGACCCCCAGAGAAGAAGAATAATGGTGACTAAAATTAGGACCGTCTAGTTCAAGCCACCTAGAATGGAGAATGGTGTGAAATTAATGCCTTTAAAAAATCTCACAATAGCACTTTGGGAGAAATACATGAGTGTCTAACTTATTAATAGTCATTATGAAATGTTAAAGGGTAGGTTACTCTAATGTAATTTTCCCTTAAGTTCTTGTTGTTAAATAAGTTAAAATATAATTAATTGGAGCCATAAATAATTGATAGCATAAGAACAGTTATATAGGTTTCTTTTGATTTTTATCCAAAGTATTCAATGTGCTGTGAATGTACTGTTCCCCTGCATGCAAAGACTAAAGCAGAGATGAACAGGGCAGCTCCACTGACCTACTCTCATGCATTCATTCAACAACCATTGTATTTCACCAACTAAGCCATCAGTTGTTAAGACACGCCATTATTTTATGTAACAGAAGAAAAAATAATGCCAATTAAACTGTGATATGCCACTGATCGCAAAACACATCTACAATTTCAAAGATTTTTAAGTGAAAAAAATGTGTCTTAGAATTGAATAAAAATGTATTCATTAAAGGTAGGATAGCTCAGAGACTTGAGCTTGCAAGTTCCAGAGTCAGAGCACCTGGGTTAAAATCCTGGCTTCACTTCCGGTGACCTTGAGCCTTCCCTGTGTCTAAACATAGGGATCAGAAAATCAGTTAGAGAAATATCCCAAGGGAGAGTTTTTAAGATTTAATTGAATTAAAATGAGTTAAAAACTGAAATGGGTTGTGAAATGATGGTTTTTGTGTGTGTGTGTCTGTGTGTGTTTGAATATCGCTCCAGCAACTGTGTGAAGAATGTTGGAAACAGGGAGGCCACTGAGGAGCTATTGTGGAATAGTTAGGGAATTAGGATAGAGTAGTTGGAGCAGTAATGGTGGCCTGGAGGAAGGTGGTAGCAAAATTGGAGGGAACTGGACATGGGTGAGATACACTGGAAATGATAGAATCTTCTGGTGGATTGTATGTGGGTGGTGAGGGACAGTAAGTCAAAGATAAATCCTAGGTTTTTGATTTGAGCCAAGTGTGATGGTGCCAGTTATGGGGGTAAAGACAATTGGGAGAACAAGATGTTTTCTTTTAGAGGTTTTGAATTTTCTCATTTTGTGAGTTCACCTGGGAATCTTGCTTAGAATACATATTCTATGGTCCTCTCCCTGGAGATTCCAATTTAATAGGTGACTCCCCCAGTGATTCAGAATTGAGAACAGTCTAAGTCTTATTACACACGAGAAACTTTATATTAAAAAAAAGGTTCACTGGCATATTATTGTGTGTAAATAAATGTGTGAGTGAGATGAATGGCAGGTTACTGGTTTGCATTCAATTACACGTATGAAGGTTACTGTACCTGAAAAGAAAATAGTAATCTATTGAAATGATGTATATAAGAAGCATAAAGTAGGAGAGGAAGGTTTTCTCTGTTATGCTAGTCCTTCCTCCGATGTTAAGGCTTTTGTGTCTGTGGTTACTGTGTCTTTCGCCCCCCCTTCCTCCAACCCACATAGGTAGCCCCTTATCCTTCCTGCCTCAAATCGAATCTCCCCTCATCAGGAAACCCTACTGGACTCCCACATAGCTCCTCATGCTACGTGTGTTCATGGCATCTTGCACAGAGCACATTTATTTTGTATGTGTCTGTGTGTGTGTGTGTGCAGTGTGTGTGTGTGTGTGTGTGTGTGTGTGTGTGTGTCTGTGACAATTTCATTATTGTCTCTCTCACCCACTAGACCGGAAATATCTCAGGAGCAAAAACCGTTTTTTGTTTTGCTCACCATTTTATCCCAGCACCTAGTACTGTGTCAGGAACATATTAAGTCCTCGATAAATAATACATGAGTTTATTTCTTATCCAGTTTCTTACCCAGTTCCAAGTGTAATCTACTTATCTTCTCATTGGTGGCAGTTCATTGATTTCTAAAAGGGTCCTTGTTTAGCCTTAAGACCAGAATGCACCATAAAGAAGATAATATGATTCAGAAATATACGGAAAATAATTAGACTGAAAAAAGTCTTTTCATAAACTTAAATGTCAGCAACAACTCCAAAAATCTACTGAACTCACCTTTCCACTCTCTGTGGAGTCCTCAAGTTCCAAAAAGGAGTTTTAAAGTTCTCATATGATATCAGTATCGAAGTGAGAACTTTCAGTGAACCTATACTGAGTACCTCTTATGCCAGGAATCACTGGCCACAGGGAAACTGGAATTTAATATAACCCATTCCTTTCCTTAAGGAACTCTCCCAACTTTATTGAAATATAACTGACATAATTACATGTATAAATATAAGTGTACAATATGATGTTGTGATACACTTATATATAACCAAAAGATTACCATAGTAGAGTTAGTTAACATCTCCATCACTTCACATAATTACCATTTATTTTTGTGGTGAAAACATTTAGGATCTATTCTCTCAGCAACTTCCAAGTATATAATACAGTGTAGTTAGTTACAGTCACCATACATTGGGTCCCCAGAACTTATTCATTTTATAAACCAGAAGTTTGTGCTCTTTAACCGGCATCCCATGTACCTATCCCTGCAGCCCCAGAGAACCGTCATTTTACTATTTCTACGAGTTCAGCTTTGTTAGATTCTACATATGAGTGATATTGTTCAATATTTGTTTTTCTCTGACTTGTATCATTTGGTTTAATGCCCTCAATGTCCATCCATACAGGTCACAAGGGCAGGATTTTCTTCTTTATTATGGCTGAATAGCACATATATATGTATATATATACATTATATATATAACACATATATATATACATTATATATACACATTATATATAAAACACATTATATATAAAACACATTATATATATAATTTAAAGAAATTATAAGATATTAATAGTGTATATATAAAGAAATTATGAGATAATCAGATATAAAATTTCTTTATCCATTTGTTCATAGATGGACATTTGGGTTCTTTCCATGTCTTGGCTACTGTAAAAAAAAAATCCTTCTCTGAACATAGAAGTTCAGATATTTCTTTCAGATCCAGATTTCATTTCTTTGGATATATACCTAAAAGTGGGATTGCTGGATTATATATTAGTTCTATCTATAATTTTTTGAGGAATTGCCGTTCTGTTTTCCATAGTGGCTGCACCAATTTACATTCCCACCCACAGTGCAAAAGGGTTCTCTTTTCCTTGTACAAGAACACTTGTTCTCTCTTTTTGATACTAGCCAATCTAACAGGTGTGACGAGATATCTCATAGTGGTTTTGATTTGCATTTCCCTGATGATGAGTGATGTTGAGCACATTTTTACATACCTCTTGGCCATCTGTATGTCTTCTTCAGAAAAGTATCTATTCAGTTCCTCTGCCTGTTTTTTTTTTTTTTTTAATCCAGTTGTCTGGGATTTTGTTTGTTTTTGCTATTGAGATGTAGGAGTTTCTTATATATTTTGGGTAGTAAGCCCTTACCAGACACATGGTTTGCCATTTTTTCTCCCATCCTACAGGTTGATTGTTTCTTTTGCTGTGCAAGTTTTTAACTTCTGCATGAAGTCCCACTTGTTTATTTTTGCTTTACTCGGTTATGCTTTTGATACCATATCCAAAAAAATGTTGCCCAGACCAGTGTGAAGGAACTTGTACCATATTTTTTCTTCTAGGAGTTTTATGGTTTCAGGACTTACATTCAAGTCTTTAATCCATTTTGAGTTAATTTTTGTGAGTGTTGGAAGATATGGGTCCAATTTCATTGTTTTGCATGTGATTATTCAATAACATCATTTATTGAGGTGACCTTTCCCCACTGAATATTTTTTGGCTCACTTTTCAAATGTTATTTTATAAATATATATATATATATGTACATATATATATATATATGGGTTTATTCTGAGCAAAATAAGTCAATCAGAGAAATATGTTTATTTCTGGGCTCTCAATTCTGTTCTGTGATCTATGTCTCTATTTTTATTCCAGTACCATATTATTTTGATTGCTACAGCTTTGTATTACAGTTAAAAATCAGTAAGTGTGATGCCTCCAGCTTTGTTCTTTCTCAAGAGTGCCTTGAGAAAGATCTATCTTTCTCAAAATATCTCCACTACTTGAGGTCTTTTGTGACACTATAGGAATATTAGGATTGCTTTTATTCTGTGAAAAATGGCTTTGGAATTTAAAAAAAAAATTTTATTTAAATTCAGTTAGCCAACTTATAGTTTCAGGTGTAGTGTTCAATAAATTATCAGTTGCGTATAACACCCAGTGCTCATCACATAACCATCACGTACCCTTCTTAATGCCCATCACCCAGTTACTCCATCCCCCCACCCACCTCCCCTCCGGCAACCCTCAGTTTGTTTCCTATAGTTAAGAGTATCTCATGGTTTTTCTCCCTCTCTGATGACTTCCCATTCTGTTTTCCCTCCCTCCCCCTATGGTCCTCTGCCCTGTTTCTTATATTCCACATATGAGTGAAATGATCTAATAATTGACTTTCTCTGATTGACTTATTTTGCTCAGCATAATACCTTCCAGTTCCATCCACATTTAGATGGGATTTCATTGAATCTATAGATGGCTTTAGGCAGTCTAGTTATTTTAACAATATTCATTCTTCCAATTCATGAACATAAGATATCTTCCCATTTATTTGAGTCTTCTTTAAATTCTTTATCAAAGTCTTAGAGTTTTCTGTGTATAGAATTTTCAACTCCTTCACTAAATTTATTCCTAAGTATTTTATTGTTTTTATGCTATTGTGAATAGCATCATTTTCTTTATTCCTTTTTTCAGATATTTTATTGTTACTACATAGACAAACTAATTTCTCTATGTTGATATTTTATCCTGCAACTTTACTGGATTTGTGGATTAGTTCGATGACTTTTTGGTAGGATTTTCTCTATATGAGATCATATCATCTGCAAACAAAGACGATTTTACTTCTTCCTTTCCAATTTGGATATATTTTATTTCATTTCCTTGCCTGATTTCTTTGTCTAGGACTTCCAGTACTATGTCAAATAAGAGTGGGCACCCTTGTCTTGTTCCTGACCTTAGAGAAAAGTCTTTCAAACTTTGACCACTGAATCTGAGGTTAGCTATGGGTTTTTTGTATATGGTTTTTATTATGTTGAGGTACATTCCTTCTATACCCAATTGGTGAGAGTTTTTATCATAAAAGCATGCTGTATTTTGTCAATTTTTTTCATCTATTGAGATGATCATATGATTTTCACCTTTCATTTTAGTGTGTGGTGTATTGATTAGTGTATGTTGAACAATCGTTGCATTTCAGGGATAAATCCCACTGAATCATGATGTCTGATCCTTTTAATGTGCTGTTGAATTCGGTTTGCTCATAATTTATTGAGAGTATTTGCATGTCTCCTGGTCTATAGTGGTTTTGTTCTGTTTGTTTGTTTGTTTTTGGTTTTTTGGTCTATATTGGTCTATAGTGTTTTTTTTTTCTTGTATTATCCTTATCTGGCTTTGGTATCAGGGTAATACTGGCCTCATAATTCCTCCTCTTTAAGTTTTTAGAAGAGTTTGAGAATGATTGTATTTTTTTATTTTTATGTTTTTATGTACCTACTGTTCTTTGATTTTAGCTTGATGAACTCCTTTCAACATTTCTTGTAAGGTAGGTCTTATGGTGATGAATTCCCCCAGCTTTTGTTTATCTTGGAAAGTCTATCTGTCCTTCAATTCTGAAGAACAACTTTGCCTGATAGAGTATTCTTGGTGGGCAGTTTTTTGTTGTTGTTGTTGTTTTGTTTTTTTTCTTTTAGCACTTTAAATATATCATCCCTCTTTCTCCTTGCCTGTAAAGTTTTTGCTGGGAAATTCACCTAGAGCCTTGTGAGGGCCCCCTTATAAGTTACAATTTCTTCTTTCTTGTTGCTTTTAAGATTCTCTCTTTATCTTTGCTTTTTGACATTTTTATTTTAATGTGTCTTCGAAACTATACCTTTTAAGTTGAGTTTGTATGGTGACCTATGAGCTTCATTAACTTGGATTTCCAAATCTCTCCCCAGATTTGGGAAGGTGTCTATCATTATTTCTTTAAATAAGTTTTCTGCTCCCTCCTCCATCTCTTCTTCTTCTGGGACTCCAATAATTTGCAGATCTCTTCTTTTAATGGTATTGCATAGATCACACAGGCTTTCTTAATTCTCTTCCATTCTTTTCTCTTTGTTCTCCTCTGAATGAATAATTTCAAAGTTCTTGTCTGGTAATTCACAGATTCTTCCTTCTGCTTGATTCATTTTGATGTTGATGGTCTCTATTGCATTTTTCATTTTTTTCATTATATTCGTCAGTTCTAGAGTTTCTCTCTCTCTTTTTAAAAGATTTTTTGCTCTTTGTTAAACTTCTCATTTTGTTTGTGTATTGTTTTCCTGATTTTATTGACTTGTGTTTCTGTGTTTTCCTATAGCTCATTGAGATTCCTTAAAATAGCTGTTTTGAATTCTTTATTGGGTAAATTGCAGGTCTCCATGTCTTTGGGGTAGGTTACTTGAACATTACTGTGATCCTTTGGTGGTATCATGTTTCCTTGATTTTTCATGTTCCTTAAAGTTCTACTCTCTTCACATTATCAGCAGCAATCTCCTCCTCCAGTCTTTACTAACGGACTTTGGGAGAGAAATACCCTCTGTCCATTCTGCTAGGGATTCTGATGCTTTGTCAGACCTTCTACTGGTATGCCCTTTCCATACATTTTGCTCTCTCCTGTGGCAGAATTCTTAAGCTTGTGTAACTTTTCTCTATTCTGCAATGCACCAGGCCAAGTGCTGACACCTCCCTTTTGCTTTCCCAAGGGCAGTGCTAAAGCTCAAGTTTGTGGTCTCTCCTTGGCTTGTAGATTTGGGCTATTTTTTGCACATGCTCACTAGCCATCTACCAAAGCTTAGTCTTGCCAATATTAGGGGTATGCCCAGAAGACTGGCCATAAGATGTGAGGGTGCGTGGGTGAGGCATGTGAAATGCTGGGGGTAGGTGTGGGCCAACTGGGGGAATCCATGGATGAGGTAGCACAAACAGTTCATGGGAAGGCCTCCTGATGGAGTCTGATCAGTTAGTAGGATCTGCACCTTTTTTTTTTTTTTTGTAATGCCTTCCTAGAGTCCTATCTGCCACTCTTCCAGCCTCTTCCAGCCTTTCCAGTACCCCAATCATGCAGCTCATGACAATACTCTGGATGGAGTGAGAGGGAAATGGACCCCATCTGGGGAGGATGAGTGCTTACTCACACACTTTAACTTTACCCCATGGGAGAAATCATGGAATAATAAGGTCTCGCTTGGCACTGAGCTGTGTTGCCTTGGAGAAAAGGGTTATGTAAGTAAAGTCAAACTGTTCCTCTTACCCTCTCTAAGGCATCCGAACTTGTATGTTTAGCTCTAATGCTGTGATGGAACTTCTTTGTCAGAAACCTGGACTTCCATAAAGGCTCTCAAGTTCATGCTTGATCTAAGGTCATGTTCTCTAGGAGTTCCTGACTATGACTGAGAGGGGCTGGAGCTGGTTCATGGGTCACTTCAGGGTCCACAGCCAGAACCAAGGTCTGTATGTCTGTTATTTGATGCACAGGTGGGCAAGACTCCTTCTGGTCCCTAGGCATATGGTTCGGATCCCACAGCTCCCACAAAGACAATTCTGCCTGTGGTTGGATACCAAATTGTTGTAGAAAGGGGGGATATGACAAGAACATCTTATTAGCCATATTGTTAATGTCACTACTCAAGGAACTTTTGAAGTAATGGAACCTGGGAGTTCTTTGGTAATTGTTCTTTTCATGTGGCTTATCTGGACTAGTCACTGGATGGCTAAAGCTGGATAAATATTCCTGAGTCAAACTAGATTTCCACCTCAAGTTAACCAAGTGGCTAGGATCTATTGATGTAGTTTGTAGTGTAGAACTTTCTTAGAGGTCTACTAAGCCCCTGGCAATGATCTGGGCTGATGTGTAGTTCAGGGTACTATATATCTAACTCAAGGTAATGTGCATTCCTAGGTATAGCCCTAGTTCAGTGTACTACATATCTAACTCAAAGTAATGTGTATTCCTAGGTAGAGCCCAACAAGATCACATTTCTTCCATCAAAGTCACAATTACTCTCAGAATGACCTGTGTAAACAGGGGTACTGGAACAACCCTATGGAACTGTTTTGTTTTTTTTTTTTCCAAATTCTTAGATCTCCAGTTTCTTAGGTTATTAGTACAAAGAGGTAGGCTGTACCAGAGGAAGGGAATGGGGAAGAGAAAAGGAGATAAAGGGAAATGTATAGAAAAAAAATGCTACTAAAGAAGACATAGGTGAGCTAAGATAGTGGGCTATTTAATCAGAGAGACGTTCTCATTGATAGTTCAGGGATGTGTCTTAACACTGCTATGTTTGTTAATGAAAACGACCTTTGCTCCTACTCACAAATTCTAATTTGATGCCCAGTGTTCCAGAGCTCAGATATCCTATGCCATGGACTCTACCTGACTGATTATTCTTTTATATTTTTGAAGACAAGGAGTGATGAGACATTAATATAGATGCTCTTAGTGTGCCAGTGTTTAGAAGAATGATTCTACATGTGGCTGGGGGAAAAGACAGGTATTAATGCAAAAATTATCAGGAGGCCAAGGTGTCTGACGTATTTATAAAGCAGCAGTGTTGAGGTACGTGAGAGAATGGGAACAAAAACGTTGTAATGAATTTGCTGCCCTTGGGCTGCTGTGATCGAGGGCGATTACTTCTGACTGGTGAATTACACCGTGGAATATTGATTTCCTTTGCAGAACTAGGGCCGGGCAAATGGTTTGCCTGACCGTTTTACACACGTGCTGTGCTACTGTTGGCTCAATCAAATGCCTCCTAGATGAAGAAAGCCTTTCACTCTTGGAAGGAGGCATCCTATACCCAGAACATGAGGAAGAGAATGCTAGTGAGAAGGATAAATTATCCATTATTCTAGATCATGGAGTGTCTGATGAATTTGTTTTTGTTAAGGAAAATGTCCTGTCCACCTTAGGCCTAACAGACATGGGGAGAAAACAGTGGTGATTTAATTTCCTTGGCTTTCTCTGGACTGTGAGCTATTTGGCTGACAGGAAGAGTCAGGATTACTAGCTAGTACAAACTGCTAGCTAGTACAAGTTTGGTGTTATCTAAACTGGTATCATTGTCAGAGTAAGGAACATACTCCAAGAAGTCAGTCAACAGAGAGTTTGTAGGCAAAGAGCTTGAGCAATTACATCATTATGGGTTTGATTCCTAAATGATGAGCTCTAATCCATATGGGACTTCTTGGGTGATTCCAGAAGTGGCTTCTTTCTGTTTATTTGATTAAAAGTCAAAGCGTATAGGACACAAGCCTTATCAAATATATTTGAGAAATGTAAGCATCCTATAAGAGAAATCCAGAATGCAACATCACAGTAGGGTCCTTTAATATGGGTTAGACTAGCCCACAAACCATCTATAACCATCTAGAGCATTTTATAAGCATTTTTGGAGCATGTGTACTTGTTTAGATTTCTTGTCTTAAGAATGTGACTGTATTTTTTTCTTCAGATTTTCAAAGGATAGCCTAACAACCAAAGCTTTGAGAAGGATAGACTTTTTAATCCTTATTTCTATGCCAGAGAAAGGGGCCCTTCCTAGCCAGGTGTGAATAGCAATACCTCTTACCTATCTCCACAAGACCAATTCAAATGTGGACTTCTCTCGTTTTGGGAAATAGATGTGAACTATGGAAGAATGGAGAAGGAAAGTCCATAGTGTTTCAGACCTTAGGAGGCCTTTTGAGAGCAGCTTGTCCAATGTTCATTTTAGCAATTAGGAAATTGGGGCCCTGGAAGGTTCGATGACCTGTTACAGATCCCACCACAAAACCTAGCCTATGTTGGGCTAGAACACATCCTTGGCTGCCTGTTTCATATTCTCTCTACTCTAGCTATACTCGGTCCTCAAAAAATGAGGGGAAGTTGGTAGGCAATAGCATGTGCTACCTTTAAAGTGTGAAATTTGATTGTATTTTGCCAAAAACATGTCTAGGAATGGTGCTCACAGGTGAGGAAGGAGGCAGGGCCTCACCTCTACCCTCTAAGAACTTCTTTTTGGCACCACAGGGCACATTTGCTGTGTGTAAATATATACCCCCTCCCACATACAGACTTAGGAATAAGTTGTGTATTTTGAATTTCTTGTCTATTTTATCATTTTATTTTCATTTTTCTTGCTTGTTAAACTCTAAGATGGACACTTAGAGAACAGAATTTTGTGTTTACCAGACAGCAGCTATTACTGTACCTCTTCGTTCCTGTCTGTCTTCCTTTCCAAGTGGCCAAGTGCAATGAGAATAATTGTGGATGGGGATGAAAAGAATGATATGGCACTGGCTTGAATTGGTGACATGATAAAGCATTTATTTTCTTTTTCCTTCTCTTTCTAACCCCTCCTTCCAAAGGAAGAGAAGGACTCCCTCACCCACGTGTGTGCTCTATGGCTTGTGCTCTTCTTCCCTTTGCAGTTCACAAAGTGCAGGAGATATGGCTTGATGGCTCCACCGGATCCTTCCATCAACTTTGCAAATGAACCTTCAGAAGAAACCGAAGCTTAAGAGAGTGGCCAGGAACAAACATTTGGAAAAAAGGGGTGAGGGATCATGCAGTTTCCAAGGCCAAACTCAGTCTAATCTTGGCCCACTGCCTCTTATATCTTCATGCTCTTTACAGAGGAGTTACAAATGAAGCACAGAGTCTAGGGGCAGGATGAAAAGTGAGGGGCACTCAGTAAACTTAGAATTGAACCAACAATACACAGATATGTCAAATGAGACCTGCACAAGCATTTCTGGACTCTTGAGCAGAGCACTTATCAGGGAATGTGATATAATTATTAAAACTATTATCTGGAGACCTCTCTGTTCATTACTCTCTCCTATTATTTTAAAGATGAATCTTGGGAATAACAGGTGCCATCTATTTTGAAGGATTACATAATTTAATAATTACAATAAATACTTCCCCACACACATGTGCACTGCATGCACATACAAGCACGTGCATGCACGCACACACGCGCAAGCACACACACAGAGACACACATTCTTAGTGAGAACTCTGAGTTTTTTGTTTAGCTCCGATATCTTTTACTTTTCTAAACTTTAAGATGTATGGCAGTTTATTCTCTTGTTTTACTTGTGTCGTATAGAGAGCAAAACTGAACAGTAGCTTGGGGCTAACATCATTTCCTGTTCCAGAAAACCCACTGTCTTTTATCAGACAACACTCCTTTCCAGGTGCTGTGGTGTCCATCCCTCAAATTCTCCTTAAGGAGTCACTTCACATGTCTGTAGAAATGGCAGCTTTGATCATGCATGTCCCCTTCTTGTAAGCCATCCTGGGAACAAGGACAATGCATTGGCTCTATTATTCACCCCAATTCACACCTTCCATTGTCATTTATCAAAAACGCAACTTTCCAAAGTTTTACTTGCAGAAATCTTATTAAGTCTGAAATTACATGATTGAATTTTGAAGATTGAAAATGATTAGTAATCCCCCATCATCACACCTTATATAAAAGATAAAGAGAACTCAACTAGCTAGTAATAGAATCTGGACTAGTTCTTAGTTCTACTCATCAGGAGTTCAGTTCTGTATCCAAAATACTATACTGATACTTAGAAATTCCAAAATCAGAATCACTGGAAACCAGGTAAATGCTATGGCCATAGCCAACTTATATTTCTAGGAAGTTTTAATCAAATAGATATTCTGACAGAGGTACAATTCATTTTCAAATAATGTTAACAATCCCTGAAGTATAGAAATAAATTCATGTACCTTAACAATATGTCAGAAGCAATGTCTAAGTTACATGGAAGCTTGGATGGTGGTAAGATCAACATTCAGAAAAGGAAAGCCAAACTAAGCCTCCTTCATAAAAAATAATGCACCAATATGCTTCAGACATAAATTATAAGAAGCGATCACATATTGAGCTCAGGAATTGAACAGTCTGCTACAGAAAGCTATGTTGTTCTAGTCACATAATGTGGATAAGATGGAGAGATATGAAGTTGTGAGGGACAGGGAAATTAGAATGAAGATGCAGAGACTCAGAAATCTCAGTTACTAACAAATCATGGGGATTTTCATTTACCTTTATTGCCTTGGAGAAAGATAGAGTTGGACACTCATGGAAATAGCATCTGAATTAAAAGCAGAGAGAGGTAAGGACTGATGCTTTAGAATGATCTGATTGAGCAGTTTAGGATGATAAAGGAGACATTAACTCTACAATGAAATCCCAGTGAGCAAGTTGTGAACCAAACTAGGTCTGAGATTTAGTTTACCTTTGTTTTTTGTTGTTGTTGTTGTTGTTTGTTTTGTTTTTTCTTAATGCTGGAAAGAGGTATTATTTAGTGCCTCTCTCAGATACACTAATCTCAGTTCTTTTAAGTTGCTTATCTGATGAAGAGTAGAAGAGTAAATGGCTGGCATGTGCATATACACTTGGCCATAGAAGCACAAGGGTGTGTAGGCTTATCACGAGCAGGGACCATCTACTCTGCTATATCTCTCCTTTGCACAGATTTTTGTTCTGTCCTGAGAAGTACCTCAAATTTGTACCATTGTAAGTATAAAAAAATGTAGATGTTTTGCTGATCCCAGATTTTACATTTTTTAAAAAATCAAATGCACACATTAAAGGGACGTTTCTGTGATTGATTGGTGTGACTGCCCTCCCTTCTAAACTGAGATATGTAATAAAGATAAGTCAGTTTAGTGAAATGTGCTAAATCTCACTCCGATTTTAGTGTTAATTTGTTTGTTAACTTATCTCCAGCTTGAAGAACAATAACTGTCATTCATCATCACCATCATTATCACCATCCACAGCAACAAAAACAAATATTTGTGGACCATCAACTGTGATTATAGTTCCAGATTTGGAAGTTCCACTCATCAGAAGACTGTCCTTGGACAAGTACTCATAATGCTTCAGGTGAGACATCTGAACCCACTAGGTAGAAGAATTATGGGGAAAAACTTAAGTAAAATTTGTGAGCCATTGCCCATCTGTGTGGCTAGAAAGGAACAGATAATTCTGTTGAAACAAGATGATTGGGGTTCTTTAGGAGTTTGCTTAGAGTGGTTAGGGCTAGAACATCCCCCACCGCCCCACCCCCTAAACACAGGAGAGACTGTTATGGAATAAAACCTGCCAGACTTAAATCATGGCTCCCTCAAAGGATATCTAAAGTTGGGGGGGGTGTTCTGGATGAATCCTAAAGTATGCCAGTCTTGAGTCTCAAGGAGTCCAGTACACCTGAAATCCAGGTCAGCCTAGGAATAGTCTTCCATCTGTACCTGTACCAAGAAAGATAACTTCAGACACTATTCAGGATGTTTTTCTTTAATTAACAAGAACTCTCTGGCCAAACTCCTTTTCCTGAAGAGACAGACCCGGAGAATTGTCCCTATAAGCTCCTAATCAAAGCCATGTCTTCCTGGACTGAACTGTACATCTGGTTAAAGGCCCTTTCTTGTGAGCACATGGTTGCTCCCTTTAAAGACTGAAATTTGGCAGATTGGGACTCATGTGGCACACAGAGCCGAAGACGAGAGGAACTCCCTCTTGCTGCGGGATAGGAGGTTCTCCTGTCTGCTGAACCCATCAGCCACGCCAAAGCTGCTTCTACAAGGCAGTGCTCTTGAATAATCAATGTTCTAAAGAACCACAAGACCACAAGGGCTATTGAACTCTACAAATAGGTAAATTTAAGCCTTTCTCATCAATGCCACTTTATAGACTTAGCTGTGACTGGCCAGCGCCTCCTGGGAGGATGGTGAAGGAGTGATCTAAAGCATGCTCAGTAAGTATGAAAGAGAAAGCTCTGATTCAAATGGAGGCCATGTGTCCCCATGCTCCCATGTCCCAAAAACTCTAGGAAGTGTCTCTTTGCAGATGTCTTGGTACATTTTACTCAGAGGTGTCTGGGCTCAAGTTTAGCATACGGGAGTTACCCGTGTCCACTTTAATCCTATGAACACTATGACCTGCTCACAAATCCCCCCACCAGTGCCTACAGTAGTTTCAGGCAAGGGAGAACTGGTAAATCTCACCCATCCACTTTCTGTCAAAGGACACCTAAATCCCATGCCTGAACAGTTCTGGGATATACGGGAGGGGTAAATCCAAAGCAGCCAAATTTCTGTGAGGTTTGGCCAGACTGCTCCAGATCACGCTGCTGGGAAGAAGGTTAGGGTAGCTGGAAACTGGTGGTGAGGGTGGAATGTCAAAAGGGCACAGAGAGACCTGAAGTCAACAATCTTTTCTCAGTTTTGCTAGTAACAGCCAGAACCGAAACTGCTCCTCCCTAAACATTGCCCATTCCTCTTGGCTGGAACTGAGCCCCGAGAACACAGAGACGGTAATTCCTGAGAGTTTCGGCTATGACCTCATTTCTGCCTCTCAGTGAATCTACAGCTACTAACTTAATTCCCAGAATCAATCAGAAGAGACTAGAATTATTTAAATGCTATTTGGTATTAAAATCTATTTTTTCTCTTACTTGTGACTAAAGGCAAGGTTTGGGGGGTAGGCATGGTGGGAAGAGAGTCCCTAAAACACTGGTTGGTAGAATTTGGAATTATTTAATACTAACCCAAAGTGTTTTGAGCTTTTTTTTTTTCCCTGTCTTTTCTTTTCATGATAGCTGCACTAGGCTGCCTCCCAGAAATAATTACACATAAAAGCCTTTCCCTAACTGGGCTTGACATTTTGCCCAGGTTGCAAAGTGGGGTGTTTGGACACAACCGGGATGCTGCAAACCTCAGCCAGCACCTTCTTGAAGGCATTGGAGATGCAGTCCTCATGAGAGCCACGCCTCCTTTGCTTCTGTTAGGAGAATGAAGGTGGTTTCCTGGGCCCATCTGTCATCAGAGCACATCCACAGAAGGACCCCACTCCACCCCAACAAGGGAGCTAAAGAGCAGTAGCTTGAGTCAGATGCGCATCCGCCTCCATATTCTTCACACCTGAGCCAGGCAGGCTCTCTTGCCCCTCACCCCCAACCCCCGCTTGAGAATGAGGTACCACACCAGGTGAAGAGGGACATGGAACACTTTTTAATGTCAAGTCAGAGACAACCCCTCCCTCCCCTAGCCCCCAATCCCACTTTCCCTCATCACATCCAGGACCCCTCCCCGAGGCCTCTCCCATTCCCAGACTTCAGGGGAGGAAAAAAAGGTTATCTAAAAACTGCATTTTCTTCTCTTTCATACACACACACACAAAGGTGGGAAATTAAATAAAATGAACCGAGAGGATTCAATTCTCCAGTAGTCACGAAGGCATCAGAGATTCCCATAATGGTCTAAAGCAAGTGGTTACTAACTGTTTAGTTGGTTCGGTTGCTTGCTGTTTGCTCACACCACGAGGCATGATGGAGAAGCCAGGCCTCCTGTCAGGGCCTTCGCCTCCGAGAGCCACACCTGGAAAACATGCTGCGCCTGGTATTAGTGTTTTGTTCTGTTTCTCTTTCCACTTTTTATAAATGTCTCTGACGTGTAAATAACCCAAGGAAATAAAAAGGCAGGAGCTGATTACACAATTACCAGTAAACTCTATCATCTTTTAGAAGATCAACACACAGCTAACCCCATATACAGCATGCAGTAATGTCTGAGAAAGGACCCTGCTGAGAAATAAAATGGCTAGAACTCTAACAAAAAAAATATATGTATATATATACTGTATAATATATGTCATCAAAAGAAGCATAGCCAACAAACTCAAGATACAGTGCGGATCACCCTTCCATTTCTAAACAGCAGGTAGAAGCATAGAATTGTCTGCATTAAATGCCAGGATACGGAGAAATCTGTAGCGCTGGTGGAGATGTTGGTTAAATTGTATGTGTTTTTTGGTGGATCTGACATATCCTCACCAGGTGGTTAATGCCCGGTGTGTGGTCCACCAGTTGTAAACCTAGTTAAGAAGTACACTATTTTTAATGTTTAACAAACATACTTCTCCTCACCCCTTTCATTTGTGTATTTTTTAGTCTTGTCTTGTTTTTGCACTAAATTCTAGACTCATATCAGAAAATATAATTAATAAAATTAATAATGAACCAGAATCCCTTATTATCCATGATGTCCATGTAGTGAAACGAAAACCAAAAAAAGAAAAAGTTTAACAGTATCTTTTGTGACTGTTGATTGTGGGATTATTGTAGCTGTCAGGCTGTCTTGTTTAGTGTCCGTTTTCTTTCTTTCTTTATTTTTCTTTAATTTTGCGTTTTGTAGCACACACAACAGTGGCACAGTCTCTGAAAGGGGCCACGGTGGCACAACTGGGCCTGCACGACTCGCTCTGTGTTCGTCTCTATTGAATTTGGGATGGCCGACTCCAGAATTTTCCTCGCTGGGGGCATGTTAGTGGGCGGAGTGGCTGCGCCTGGCCCACCCTGGTCACAAACAGGTCACAATGCAGCTGCGGGTGGGTCCAAAGCCGGGCGCGCGTTCTTTCCGTTTGGGCAAAGAAAGAAAACTCAGCTGTGCCTACGGATCCGCAAGGCCTGCAAGGCGGTTTTCAATTTCCCTTTTAAACGTGTTTTCCCAAAGTATTCTTTGTTCCCCTCCCTCGAATTTGTGTCCCATTAGGCTCTGTGTCCCGGAATTTCATTTGATTCTAGCTCATAAGAAACGGGGGTGCTCTTGTTGCTGTGGGAGATGCCGTTGCTGTGGGGCAGGTGGTTGCCGTGGCGGCAGCTTCTCCCCAGTGAGGCAAGTGGCACTCACATCAAAACATGAGGAGTAGGTGCAAGACCAGAAGAAGTAGCAGCCAGATGCAGCCTGCCCTCCTCGACGTCCCGTTGTTCACTTCGCTGACTGCGCCGGGGCCTGTGGAGAGAACATACTTGTCATGGGCCGCCTGGTCTAAGAAGGACCATCTGTCACCCGATCACCCTCTAACTGGGACATTCCATGTTCCTGCTCCATACGTGGCGGGGTGGGGGGGTGGCACACTAGAAATAACCTTGTATAGCTTGGATCCCGTGGATGCACACTATATAATGGGGGAGATTTCCTTTGCACGGAGAGAACACAAGGCTCAGGTTCAAGTGTGCTGGTGGCCACGACTCCTTTGCTGTGTTGTAACGTGTTAAGGCCATGGCTCAGGGTCAAGTTCAAGAAGAAGGTGGCAGAATTAATTCATATTCTATAAAGACCTTCGAGGAAGTGAGACCCTTGTAGTGTCTGCATCATCATCTGACCACTTCTGAGCAGTGCCTGCCTTGAACATGCACATAACCCTCCAGCAGCTCGCTCTGTTGTGCAGGGAAGGACCTGCTGGACACAGCAATCTGTCTCCCCGCTGTTGCTGTGTCGGACTCGGCGTCTGTTCTGTCAATCACTGTATCTCGGGCCGGTCACTGGGCTTCCACCTGCAGCACTTGGCCTCTTCCCCATCTGGACGAGGTCACAGCAGCCCTAGCTCAAGTATCCCATCCCCGAAAGGCCAGAACCAGCCCGCTGGACGTCGAGGTGGATCAAGTAAGGCAATAGGTGGCCTTTTACTGTGTACCTGCAAGTGAGGGAAGGCTTATGCGGACACTAGGATGCAGAGCCTGCCGCCGTGTACATCTGCAGGTGGGAGGCACACCCCAACCTGGCAGACAGATACTCTTGGGAGACAGGACCAAATGCAGGAGGCAAGGAAACCATGAGGTGCGTGGAATTTCCCAGCAGTTTCCTTATTGTTTGAAACATAAGTGTTCTGGCCAAGAATGCCTGTAACAAATGGAGCCATGATTCATGAACAGTACACACACGTTTGGAGGCCCAGATGGGTTAGGTACCTAATGTAGCAGGGCACCTTGTCAGACTGGACTTGCTCTGGAAGGCTGTGTTGCCCTGAATTTAACAGAGGTATTTAAAGCTGGTATCCCCTCTAAGCCCATGTCCACACTGGGGTCAAGAAACAAAGCCAGGACATGCTTGTCTGACTTGGATGCTAAACATCAGAGACATTTCTGGCTAAGGCAGATCAGCATCAAACCAGGCTTTCTCGATTCCATACGGGATGATTGCATCATGTCCTAGAACCCCTGGCCTGGGAGCGTTGCCCATCTAACTTTAATTCCTAGACCTTTGGGACAAATCTCTGATTCTAGGGCAGTGGCTAAAGAGGTGGTCATGAGTTTGAAATGGACCGGGTCTTCCAATCTCATGTGTCTGTGCTGTCTGGTTCACAGTAATCCCAAGGCCAGGGAGTGCAAGTTCTCATGATAAGAAGCCCAAAACACATGTATTCTGCTCTCCACCCAGCTGGGAAGTAAACCGCTGGGCAACACACACACACAAAAAAGACATCTGCCATGGAATGCCCTCCTTCTCTCAGTCCTCATTGGGATATAGGGGACAAAGGAGCACTCCCCTTTTACGCTCCGAAGCCTTACATTTTAACTTCAGAGATGCTTATCATTTACCATTGATCACTAATTGGCTCTGTCTTGTAACATCTAACTAGTATGTTTCTATGTAAACCACCAACAGGACTCCTTTTTTCATATTCAATCTCTGGGTTATCCTTAGAGCATTCTTTGGAACCCTAGGAGAGAAGCCACTCACCATGCCTTCTAGGCTGAGGTGGTCTGTTCTCTCCCTGGAGGAAGCCCTGCTGCTCTGGGCCACTCCAAGATCCTTGACGTGAAGACCTTTGCCCGCAACTGAGGCTGACTCTAAGCCACAAAGGTTGTTTCTGAGGTCAAAGGGCCAGCAGGTCTTTGTGGAGCGGGGTTCCATGCTTAAGTGGGACAGGGCTGGTGTCTGCACTCCATCTTCCCATGCGCAAGGCACTGGGATTCCAAGGGTGTTCTGCCTGCCTGGCACAGAGTGCTCCTGGCCAGACACGCATCTGTTGGTGCCTGGCTCTCTTTCTCCTGCCTGTTTTTTGCTCTCTTGAACGCCTGCACACACAGCTTTGCAGCCCACTCCCCCACTCCCTCCAGCACATTCCCCCCTCACTTCCAGCCCTGGCCATGGCTCGGAGGATGCCCTGTGGTAAAGGAGAAGAGAATAAATGCCAGTTATCTGCATTTCGTGGCTCTGGGCTTCCCACCTGCATTCCCTCCTCTTGGGGCTGCCCAGCTCGTGGGAGTCGCCAGGGAGGAAAATGGAGAATGCCACAAGCCAGGCAGACAGCCCAGCAGGGACCCGGCTTCATTACCATGTAAGAAAAGTCTAGCCATGTTTTCAGGCAGGGCCTCTGCCGTGCCACATGGGAGGCGGCTGTGGGTCGGCAAACAACCCCCAAGGTACCTCACAATGGCTGGAAGCCTCTGCAGGTGCGCGCTCTGAGCATCCTGTCTTTGGCTTCACTGCTAAGCCCCTCAGAGTTCCTTTGTGGCTCTGCTGCCTGCTGGGAAGCACCACAGAGAGCCTGCAGAGAGGGGTCCTGACCTGCTGTGTCGGAAAACTCTTCCCACAGAAGAAAGGCAAAGGCCACCAAGTGTGCCGGAGCCTCCTCTTGCCTGCATTGTGACCCTGGCCAAGCTCACAGAGCCTCTCTGCTGCTCTCCTGTCCTAGGCCCACAGGGGACTGTCACTCACTGCATGGGACCATGTCCAGCCTGCTTTGCCCCCCCGCCCCATACTCTCTCCCCTCACCCTAACCCATCCTTCTCTTGGGCACGTCCAGGAAACCTCACCTGGACAAAACTGATCACAAGGAGGAGGAAACAGGGGTTGACCCCAGAGAAACATCGAGACAAGGGTACTACTCCAGCTGTCCTCTCAAAGAGGACAGCTGCATCAGCTCTCCTTTCCATTGCCATACAAGTTCACGGACTGGGCCTTGCCCCCTGCGGCCTTGACCCCTTGAAGCTATTCTTTATGCTAATTCCATAGCCGTGTTGCTATGAGTCCATGTTCATCATGATACTAACCTATGTGATTCCTACAGCCTTTACAAAACTTCCCAACTCCTTGGTAGAACCAACCTTCCCTACATTTCATCATCTGCTTGCCATCTGTCTCCTCAGCCACTGTTCCTGCCCCACGTTCTTTGGTTTCTCCCTGCCTCCCAAGCACACGGGTGCCAGATACATGTGTGCTCACACAACGGTGCGTGTGTGTGAGCTATATTTCCTTTCCTTCCTATCCTCATACCCTCTGCCCCTCTGCCTGAAATGCTCTTCACCCAAATCACTCCCACTCCTTCCCAGATTCCATTCTGGTCCCCAGTTATCTCCTCCAGGCAGGCTTCCTTGACTTGGCTGCTATTTTGCTCCCATAGTACCGTATGCATCCAGCTTTTAAAATACGTACCATCTGTGTTATATTTCTCTTTATTTATCTGACATAATAAATTTTCTCTTCTGTGTTATAAGCTCCTTAAGGGCAGGATCTGTGTCTAACTGGGCCCATGGCAGGTATTTAACAAATGTTTGTTGAAAGAATGAAGGAACCAGAATGTTTTGATGCATACTAATGTGTTCATGTTTACTTTGTCTCTGTGTTTTCCTTTCTCTTAAGATTCTACTGAGAGAAAAAAGCAAAAGACCAACTGAACCAAAACAAAACACTCTTTCCCTACCTTCTTCTTTATCTCAGTTTTCTCTTCCAAACACCCTTCCCCTCTTTTTCTATTTCCAATAAAAGTCACAGAAAGTAATTACAGTTGAGGGAAAGTATACATAGAAGTAAAACCGTATCGATTAGGATTTCGGGAAGAGTTCTTGCAGTTGGAACGGTGTCCCAGCCCCCTCAAAGACACTCAGGTACGAGATGAGGATTATTCTCTTCAGCTCTCATATGTGGAGACTTAGCCTCAGAAGGCTTAATTGACTTCCCCAAGCTCCCTTGACTTCTGTCTCCAAATACAATTTTCTTTCCACAAACTTGGGGCCGCCACTGTGTGTAACTCACACATCTTCCAAGAATGAGGAGAGGAGAGGAAGTGAGGCCACAGGGCCTGTGCCACTTGGGCACTGGGACAGGTGGGTCCTACACAGGCTACCCCCAGTCGCCAGCATATGAAAGAATGTCATGAGATGAAGACCTTTTGTCCAGGCAGGTGTGGATCCCAGCATCCTGGGGCAGGACCCTCTCAGAGCCTGCTCTGGCCAGAGCAGCAGCTCAGCCCATCTGCCCATCCTGGTGACATGGGCCACACAGATGAGGGCTGTTGATCATGCAGCCACACCTTCACTCTGCCTTGGGTGCCTTTCTTCCCTTTACCTCATTAGAGAGCTGTGGAGGCCTAAAGAGACTAATTACCAGGACAGTTAGTGTCCCAGAGAACTGTGGTGAGTGTCAATTTATCCATCAGAAACATCTAGTGGGAATGAAAGCCTCAAATAAGACGCGTTTTATTCAGAGCCAAGTGACTCACCCAAGAACCTCCCCCTTCCTTCCATTTTCCCCTCCCTCCCATCACTTCCCTTCCAGCTCCAAGTTAGAGAAAGAGGAAGAGAGAAAGAGAGAACAGGGTAAGCAAAGACAGCATGCAAGGCCAAGGTCTAAGAAGACTGTCGCATTAGAGCATCTGCATGTGAGGAGAGGCCGGCCTGTATGGAGCAGCCAAGACATGGAGCTACTCTGGGCCCTGGCAGGTGGCTCATTAGTGCCGCTAGCAAACAGCAGTTAGACGTCCATGGGCGGAAGCTACCCAGGGGGAATGGCAGGTCCTTGGAGACAGGTTAATCAAGATTGGCACAGAGATGGCTCAAGGTCAGGGAAGGATCCCACTGGGCTGCTTCCTGAGGTTAGCTCAGAAGAGAAGGCATCTGGGAAGAAAGTGAAGAGTTTGGGATACCCATCCCCACCCAGGAAGAGATGCCTGGGAATAAATATACCAACCTTTCCAAGGGGTCATAGTTGTAGTTTTCACCTCTAAAAGAAATTAAAAACAAGCCACTGTTAAGGTAGAAAGCAGTCAGAGGCACTTGCTTTGCCCTTGGCTCTTGCTGTCCTGACCACAGCCCATCTCTCATTAGTGCAGCCCTCCACTTTGTTGGGAAGTTGCCACAAGGTGGAGTGGGGGGGGGGCAGGATAGGAATGATGGGTAGATTGGATCATTGATCCAATGAGAGCCAACGCATCCATCTGATCGTAGCAGGAGACTCAGTACACCTTGGAGCCTGAAGCCCCAAGCCAATAAATACGTCTTTGTATAACAACTTTCTTTCTTTGGCCACCAGACTATCCTCTAATTAGTTGAAGTCTGTAGGCCTTAGGTATAAAATTGGCTGATAACAAATGGATTATACTGCAGCAATCTGAACATAGGTGCCCATGCTACATTTGAGATGTAAAACTTTGGCATTTATCTACGTGTTTTACAAACACTGTGCCAGAGGGCCCAGATCTGTGACTATAGCTAGCTGGTCCAGAGGGGCAACCACGGGCAGTAAGACCCACACCTATTCTGCTGCACTTGCACTTGCTAGGGAAGACCTGCCTGTGGAAATTTACTGGGATGCCAGCTCTTCTCTGACGATTAGGCCATGAAACACCCACATTTCATCAACTTCAAGCCTTCAGAACAATCCACAGAGCCTCTCCTGCTAATAGTAGATGTCCCGAGTGGCCGGAAGTGGTCCAATCTGGAATATTTTACTTCCCACTTTAACTAGGAGTCTCTGCAGTTGTTCAGCTTGGATGCAGAGAGGATGCAAAATCCTTACACAATGTGTTTGTGTATCAAATCAACATGATTACATTTTAAACATACTTTTATTTGTCAATTGTACCTCAATAAAGTAAAAAAAACAAAAATGCATGAAATTCTTTGCATCAAAGTGATACCATTCTCTGTGCAAAGGTCCTTGCGTATAGAAGGAAAGGCAACCTAGATATAATCCAACCTAAACTAAACTAAAACATCTGACCAACTTGAGATGAATACATATGTATGCCTTCAAGCTCTCTATCTATGCTTTCAGGGCACCTGAGATATGATATCCCTCTTGACTAAAGGGGACATTAGCGATGTGGGAAGCCATTCTGAAAAAGATGTAAGGGGTGATGTATGATCAAAGATCAAAAGCATGATTCACAGACGATGTCAAGTTGAGGTGGTAGAGAAAAGCCAGGAGTGCTGGCACCATGTTGTCTATCCATGTAGCGAGGACAGTCCCTTGGAGTGATTACTGGGGCCTCGAGACCCACCCAGAAGCAACGGTGGCGCTATTTTCATGAAGTGTCTCACTCAGGTACGACTGACTTGAGTCTCTGTACCAAGAAGAATGGTGATTGGCAGGAGGGAAAATGAAGAGGGACTCATGGAGTGATAAAGTAGTCCTAGGCCTTCAACCCCAAACCACAAGCAGGGCAGATGTAGGGTACGTGTGGGGGAGGGCAGCAATAGATTGCTGGGGTGCTGGTTTAGACTCTGCTGGAGGAAGGACACATGGGAGGGTTCTACTTAGTAGTTTGGTTTGCTGGAAATACCAGAAAGAGAAATTAATTAAAAGCGTAAGTTTCCACAGTGATCTAGATACCAGTTTTGATTTTCTGTAAGGCAAAGATCTGTAAATAACTTCATCTGCATTGTCCCCATCCAGCTACTCTTTTCCCTGAATCTCTAACACACACTGCTTGAATGAAGGTCAGTACTCTTCAGTGTCCATGGCAAAGGACTATTTGACATTGATCCTTAGCTAGAATGTATCCTTGAGCTTTGCCAGGTAGCAAAGTTTCATAACTTCTACTTAACGGAAATGTCCTTCTGTCTGCCTTACATCTCACCACAGTGAGGGGGGGAAATGTAGCCAAGATATTTGGTGGTGCAGGACTCCTGCCAAATACAAGATATTCTTTGTATTTACCCTGATGCTGCACTCCATCCCACTCCCTTTGACTTGGGACCAAGGAAAGATGCAGAAATTCTAACACATTTTCTATATCATGCTCGAGATGGTATCACTGTTGCACTAGTTTGCAGAAGTGTGGACCTTGTTTGAGCCTTCAAGGTGAGTTGTAGCCACCCATAAGCTCATGTTACTGAGTTCATTCTTGGCTATCAAGAAAACAAACGATCTCTGACAATCCAAGCATGTATTTTCCTTGCCAAGAATTTGACTGAAATTTGTGATCTTTTCGTTGATACACTAATGAGGAGCCAGGTAGAATTGGATAAAATATTCAAAATAAAGAACGTATGAAAAGAAAAAGAAGAAGATAAAAAAAAAAAAGAAAAAAAGAAACACTCCCCTCAAGCCTCTAAGTTAGTATCTCTGGTCAATCCATAACGTGATCTTTTTGCCACCAAAGCCAATGCCTGCAGCTAAATCTAAGTACCGAGGTAAGCACAGGGCTTCTGTCTGATTCTAGTGGGCAAAGGAGAGCTGGTTTCACACCCCAATGGATATATTCACTGTCCAGAAAGAAGATGAGAGAATGTCTTTTTATACATTCAGTATTTAGACACAAGTGTCACAGAAATGCTCACTGCTGGATGGCTGGGCCTAATAACTACCTTTAATCCTCTGCAGGGAAGAACTGATCATCTTTTCTGCTGCAGTTTTTCCCTCCTGATACACAGAGTTTACTTACTCCCCCATTCTTTAATAAGTTGGTTTGACAGTCACTGTGAGGTTCGCAGGCATTAATCAGCCAACCTTTCCCAGCCCACTGATACCATCAAATCTGACTTCATGCCTAGGAGATAAAAGACAAAGGACAGTGGATGGGAAATGAACAGCTACCAAGACGCTGAGTTGGCAGTGTGGGCCCCTGCACACTTGCCTGCAAGGGAGCTCGGTGAGGGATGGTGGTGCATCCCCAAGTCCTTATTTATCATGGCAGGAGTCCTGCACCACCAAATATTAATAAGAGAGGGTGACATGCAATCTGTTGTGCTTACAAAAGGGGAACAGAGAAATACTTCAAGGGTGGCAGAAAATGCGGAGGAGGGATGAAATTCTCTTATCAGAATCTCTCTCGTCCATCCAGAATTGAGTAACAAAATAGCTTAGAACTTCTCGTAAAGCCAAGTGTACCCTGTCTGTGGAAATCCATGCATTTGTATAAATCTTGCTTGGTATTTCTGAGATTAGATGAGCATAACTTAGGGGTATTCCCTGAGAAAATAGATGGCTCTCTATTCTGTGGGAGACTAGCAAAGGAGGAGGTTAAGAAAAAAAAAAAAAGGGAGAGAGAGAGAAAAGAACACAGATGAATAGGAGAAATGCCCCAAGTGCAAGGTCTGTTTTCTCTAAGATATTCTTCGATTGTACAGAAGAGTCCAATAGCTATACTGAAGACCACATGAACCCAAATCTTGGAACATTCCAGATGTCTACAGTCTACAACTTCTGGCAATGACCCATTGCCCTGTGCTCGACAAGAAGGATGTGGGGGTTGAAAGCAGCCTGAGAAATCTGAGTAGAGAGCTGGCGTACAGATCCTTTTACCCAAATTCATGGTTGCCGCAGAGAGGAGTGAGGCAGGACAGCTTTGTCTCAGCAGGTGGAGCCTGGTCATAAAGCGTTCTGTCCCCGCTCCCCTGCTCAGCAGCTAGAAGGGATGCCTTTGTTTCTGCTCTGTTTTGTTATTGGTACTGGTGTGGGACCATGCCCCCTCTATCAGGTGAGTACACCTTCAGGGAAAGACTAACTCCTAAGCAGATACTGCCGATATTAAAAGTTCCTATTCCCTCTGGAAATAAAGAGCTTCAGCGATCAGAATGAGCTCGGTCACTTCTGAAAGCACAGCCTGTAGCACCATCTGTCTTTGCTCCAGTCCCTCATGCCTCCCTTTTGCCATTTATGGTTCGCTACTTTCCTAATGCTCTTGATTTTAGATCTGTGGCTATCCCTGCACCGGGGTTCAATAAACATAAGTTGAATCATCAATTGGACCTGAATGCTTCCATTGAATTCACTTTTACATTCTATTTCTTTGTTTCATTTTCCTGTTTGTGGGGCATCACTATGGCACCCTACATCACTAAGGTGAAGAAGGTAGCCCTGAATCTTTTCATGATAAAAGTATTTTTCCTCATCTGTCAAACAGCTTCCCATGCAATTTATCTCTTTCCTTCTCCTTCCCCACCTTGCAAGTCTACTGCCAGCCTCCCTTGAGTGTTCATGTGGCCAGATGGGAAGGGATGCGGGGGATGGGTGTGGGGGCGGGTGAGATGAGAAAGGTCAGGCACTGGGGTGGAAGGTGGGCAAAGCCTCACGGCTGCCTTCCAGCTGGGCCACCCTATGTCAGCCCTGTCCTTCGGAGGAGAACTGCAGCATACTCAGCAGGGATTCAACTCCACCACTCGGCAAGGCTCACTGCTGCCCAAATGCTCAGGCACAGTCTTAGTGAACCACTTCCGCTAGGTTCGTGGACCGTTGTGAGTCACTTATGGTAGGCTAGTGGGCCTTGAGAAAGTTGGAAAGGCAGTGCAAAGATGGGCCGGTGAGGCAGGAGCTGTATATGGGGAAGGGCTTGAAGTGGAATAGGACTTAAAGGGGCTGGGGAGAAGAGCTTTGACATGGCACTGAGGGAAAATTCCTGTCTTTCAGTCTGCAATCTGGGGATTGGACTGGAATGATTCCAAAATGCACCTGGCAGTTTCCAAAGCTTTTTACTATGCAGTTTCAGCTGAATGTTGGAACAACTCTAAGGTAGATAAGGCAGATCAATTCTATTTTATAGAAGAGGAAATTGAGTCTCAATAACGTTTAGCGCTTGCTCTAGAGCACAGAACTACTAACTCATGCTCTGAACTTGATCTCAGCGGCATCCCATTCCAGGTCATTGCTCTGACTGTCATGCGTGCTGCACCCTCCTTACTTGCCTTTCTTAGAGAACCTCTAAATGGAATAGGACGTAAAGGGAGGGGTGCTGATGCATTTTGAACCAGCTGATGCATTTTAGGGAATACTTAAATCTTCATGCACACAGTGTTTTCTTCTGTTGCTCAGGCTCGCTGATAGGATTCTTGCTATGAAAACTGCTCAATGGGTTGGACTGTCTTCCTATTGGTTCAGACTCATGCTCTCTACTTTTGACCTTTACACAGATCTCTAGGCTTTGAGAAGTTAATGGTGTTTCTTTTCTTTCCCCCACCTGGTCCTTCTGGGGAAGTGTGGGCAGGTGTGAGCAGAGGGAGGAGAGCTACCCCTGGAGCTCCATCAGCTCCAGTGACCTCCTCAGCTTTTGCAAGCATCTTCTAAGCAACTTCACAGATAGGTAATGCGAGGTGGGGGAGGGGAGAGGGGGACTCTGGGAGAAAGGAAAGGGGAGAAAAACCATAAAGCAAGGGGGATACTGACCTTGCAACAAAGTTGAGCTTGTAGGCTCATTTAGTTCTAAATCGGGTGAGGGACATACAGGAGAGAAAAATGAAAACAAACACATATATTATATACAGCCGCTATATATTTGTCATATATAGTTTGTATACTGCCTTTCACATACATTTCTGGGGGAATGGATAAATAAAGGAAGACACAAAAACCAAAGGTGGTAGGACAAGATGCAGCATGAGAAACACTAATGTGCCTTATGCTTCCATCCCCGGGTGTGATGGTTGGAAAGTGAGGGAACTGGCCACTCATACATTTCCAAAGCTGTGCTGAGCTGGGTGGCTGACGTGGTAACAAAGGACCAAAGGACCAAGTCCCTGTCCAGATGAGGTTTCTGTCCCACATCTTACCCCCATTGTCTCACTTTGGGAGACCAAGTACAGGAATTTCTGGTCCCATAGCACCACAGCGGAAACAAGATGGCGCCAAGAACCACCATGATTTGGCGTTCTGGGGACCCTGCAATCCCTGCAGTCTTAAGGAGCAGATGCTCAGGACACTACTGGTTCACAATAGGAAGGATGACCCTGCTGTATTTGGATACTGGCCCTGATGGAGCCTCCATGCACAGCACTCCTCACTTTCCAACGTTCAGGTCACATGATGAGAGCACGCAGTTTGTGTGAAAGGTGGCAGCAAAATGGTGATAACGAAGCTGGCTTTCTGTGATGCTATAGGAGAATGGACTGCATCACAAAGTTCACGGATTTGCATAACACAAATGCTGCTTTCCCATCACCGCAGTCTGCTTGCTGGGTCTGGGCTGAGGGTCTGCTGATAATGGGAGATGACATGGAAAACTCCAGTATAAGTTTGTATTTGTGATTGATGGTGGGCCTCCATCATGAATTTTGGGACTGCCATGTCTGGACTAAACCTCAGCGAGTGCCAATGGGGTGGAAACACCCACCTTCCACACTAATGACATTTGACTAGTTCCATGGAACTGTCAGCCATGGGGCATTTTGGTGATGGGCTCCTCACAAATGATCTCTCATTTGAGGCTTGAAAATTGTTTTCTGTTGGATTAATTTTGGAAAATGCTCCATGCTTTTTCTCCCTTTTAGAGACTTCGCATGTGAAGAAAAGCTTGGAGATCACCACATTAAAGAACGTTCCCACGTGTACGCCATTCATCTTGGTTGATCCAGTCTTTCTAAACTTATCTGAATTCATACTATCACTTTTCCATGTTTAGAGAATCCTGGACTCCAGAGAGCTGGCAAGTGGAGGAACGTCCCAGTGACACACAGGGTGAATACAGACAGACCAACGGTGGGGAGGCAGAGGTTCTAATTGCCACGCAGGGGTCTGCTGAGAAGAGCAGATTTATGGCACATGCTTTACTGCATTCCTTCTCACAAACACCAGCTATTTCACTCTCAAAGTTTGTGCCTTCTCCCTGTTCTCATCTTCAGATGGCTTAAGGGGAAGAGGCCAGGGAATTACACAGTAGTGATAAAGCCAATTGCAAAACCATGTCATGCATCCAAATCAGAAGAACGAGGAGGCCAGAGGAGGAGGAAGACTGTTTATAGGAAGGAGGGCTACTGTGGGCGGGGGGCAGGTCTGGGGAGGGATGGACGGTATCGCTAGGAGAGCCTCAGATTTGCAAGGCCAGGGAAGGGGGGGGGTCTATTCCTTTTTAATCCTGGCCCTTCTGTTTCTGCAGAGAGACACTTGCCAGAAAGCCAAAAAGGCCTGACAAATGTGAGGGGCAATTATGACTATCCCTGTGTGAGAGATGTCAGACAGATCAATCACTCTAATCACAGCTCTGCCCATTCTGAGCTACCAGCTCTGGGATCAAGGGCAGCCTTCCCCGTCCCAGCCCCCTTGGATAAAGCTGGGCTTTGTTTTATGTGCTGGATAGAAGGGGGGCTGAATGTGATTTGGAAGCCGAGATGGGACAATGGAGCTGCACAGGCGGGTTATTCACGGCAGGTCGGATACAATGTGCTGTGGAGGGATGCGGTAGGGGCTGCGCGCAAGAGTGAGGTAGCTGAAGCTAATGGGATTTTTCCGGGAGTTCTCAGAGTAAAAGGAATTAATGTTCTTGCTAATTATCTATTAACTTCCTCGCTTTCCCTGGCCATAATATTCAAGGGTGCTTGCTACCATGGGAGACTAGGGGGATGGATTTGAAAAATTCCAAGCTACCTGAGCTTGTGAGGGTATGGAGGAATTTTCCCCTCAAAAACAACCAGAAATTCACTCTGTGGTCTGCAGGGTGAATCTGCATCTACCAAGGGATGCAAGTCATCCCTGGATACCTGGAGTCCTGGCGGATGACACAGAGCTACTATCCAGCTCACATCTGTGGCATTGTTTGAGACATCCAGGGTTTACAAGAGAGCTTGTTTGTTTGCTTTCTTTACCTGCTTCTGGCACCAATATAGTTGCCAGGTATGTTAGGAAGGCAGAGCAATTTGCTGTGCCCACATCAGTCCCTCAATAAACTGTTGTTTAATGAATTAATGCATGAATGACTATGTGACTTCTGTCAGGATGGTGGCTTGGTTGGACAAATATATCTTAATCCAGTCAGACAACACCCTTTGATACAAATGAAGAGCTGGGGAAATCCCCATTTCCTTTGCGAATTCTCCCTCTGAAGCTAATATTCAGGATCCCAAGGCCTATGATTCTACTTTCACAAATAGAATCCAGTTTCTCCTACATCCCAACAGCCAGGAAAAGGTTCAGAAATGGTAACATTTTACAGGACTCTAGTGAACAAAGTATTGAAATAGTAAATGTTCCTCTCTGAGTGCTTTGCTATTATACCCAATTAGAACCCCCCATCCCTCGTCAGTTGAGGAGCTCTTGAAGAGAAAAAATTAAATGTCACTTCATCATCCCTACCTCCTGTCCTTCTGCCTCAGGGTTTTGCCCACTACAAAATGAAGCATGAACATTCTTTCTCATTTTTTGCCCTGCTACTGGTACCCATCCATGCACTAGCTTTCTCTCTCTCTCTCTCTCTCTCTCTCACTCCCCCTCCTCTCTCTTTTCACTCACCCCTGCCCAGGTTCTCCTGATTCTCTTACACTTGCCACCTCACCCTGGCCATTCCTTCCGACTCCTTTTCTCCCATAGGACCCTTTCTTGCTTTCACTGCCCAGCTCAGGGCTCAGTCTTACCAAATAGCATGATACTGGCATTGGTGTGGCCCAACTTATTGGAGGCCACACAGGTGTAGTTCCCATAGTCGTGCTCCGAGACATTGAAGAAGATGAGTTTTGAGAGAAAAGGTCTGTTTTCCACTTTGACCCCCTTCTTTCCTTCAACCAGTCTGAGACCAACAAGAGAGAGACAAAAAAGGAGAAAAAAGGAGATGGTTATATTTTTCTTGTAGGGGGAAGACAGACTCTGGAATTAATGAATTAATAAGAATTAATTAATTCTTATTGCCCCCTTTCTGACATCATGATGACTACTTTTTTCCCCCACTCAACTAATGCAAGTTCACACACACAATGACCAATAATTGTATTTTTCTATTTTTATGCATGTGCCTGGAGACACTCTTGGCAATACACAAATATTCACCAAGTTCTCTGAAGGCAGGTGCCTTCAACTCATCGAAAGTTCCAGCTGTGTGATATTCAGACAGTAGGGGCTCCATGTGTGGACTTAATTGATGTTGATGATAAAGCTAATGAAAATGATGATAATGGCAACTATAAATAATTTTAAAAAAAACCTTAATCTTCAAAGAGAAGAACTTGAGGGGTTTGAAAGGACAAAGTGTTTTCAACACCTGGGTGATAAATGTTCTTTTATGAACTTGCAGATAATACCTTATTTTTGGTGGTGAATAGAATACAAGAATCGGGGATCACTTTTACAGCAGCGTACTCTGAAGGGCTTGGGAGAGGTGGTCTGCCCAGAGTATTATAATAACTCGGTCTAGAAAGGATTATAGATTCCTAAGAATCTAACCTTAAAGAGCCTGGATGGTCTCCCTGAGCAATCCATTATGGCGGTCCAATAGGCCACAGGGCTCGCATTGGTGGTAGGGGCCACTAAAGAAAGGCCACAGAAGGTGAGTGGGGAAAATAGATATACCTGCTAAAGCCGTAGATACTACTGCTGGGCAGATGGAGAGGGTAGGGAAAACACTGCTTAGGGATTGGTGGGGTCATATCCTCTATTTCAGGATGCTGTCAGCAAAAATTCTTACTATCATTGCATGTCTACATAGAAATTATGAGACCAACCCTCTTCCTTTTAAAAACTCTGGAATGTCCTATTTCAGAGAATGGGCTTTAAGCCAACCTTTTACTTTCCCTGAAATCATTTGTCTTCCTTGCCCAGAAGCTGAGCCTATGCTATGGGAAAGATAAATGTTAGGGGGAAAAATCCTTCTGAACGGAGGATCTCAGGGAACATGGTTTAGGGCTTGGCTGGGGTAGGATGTGTAGGAAATAAACAATGTCAAGGCACAGGGGACAGGAATTAGTGTCAATGGCTGGTTTCAGAGTCATCAAACTGAGAAAGACAATATTCAAGGCAGAATAGGAAGTGAAGCCCAGCAAGACAATGATGAGAAAATGCTCCATAAACTATAAAATGTTATTCAATATACTTAATTTCTGTGGAGTCAGACATCAAGACCTCTCGCCTGTTCCTGGGTCCCAACATGTTTCTGTCACAGAGGACAGCTGCTTTGTCATCATCAGAAGACGTTGTCCCTGTAGGACTACAGAATGTTTCTTTCTGCCATCCCAACCCTGATCAGAAGAGAAAGTCAGGCTCTGGCTTCAGTTCTCGCTTAACATCTGTCTCCTGGGAAGTCAGAAGGTTGGGTGGAGGAACTTGCTTGTTTTTCATTATGTAGATTTTCCTCTGGGAGCCTTTCTCTCTCATAAGCTAGGGGCAGTGAACTGGCCTGAGTCCATGGACTTCATTAAAATGTGAGCATTGTAGGAACAGAATGAGGCATCCAGCTGTGCTTCCAGACGCTGCTGTTATATTTCCAGCTTGTTATGTAGATATTGATCCTCTAGGGGGTGCTGTCCAAAGAAGGCTCTACAAGCCCACCCACCAGGAGGTTTTCAAGAGCTAGTCAAGTGCGTTGATCCCATTTGCTATTTTGACGCCATTCCTGGGCTGGGGAGGAAGCCTTCACATCAGAACCAAGCTGTGAATTAGATTTCAGCTCTGCAGTGGGGAGAGGCACTTACCCGAAGCAGGTTCCTGCTTGACAGCTCTGAAACGTCTTTAGCTAAAAACAGGGTGGGGTGGCGAGCAGCGCTTTGCAGCACTTTGCAGCTTCTGGGACGACATCCTTGCCTCTTCTCTGTGTGGTCACACATTTCCCCCATCCCATACTGCTCCCAGGCTTCAGGTTTTTAATGAACCTGAGGCTTTTTGTTGGCTCATACCCCCGTGGATGGGTGGCTCTTAGTAAGTATTGCACCCCAGTTCCTCTCCCTTTGATGACAACACACAGTGGCGTGCAGTTGAGAAGTGCTAGGACATACATAAAAGAGGCTTCTACTGTAAATTTTGAGAAAACTGCCTGTCCCCATCATATAGATTCCTTTGATTTGCCTCGGAAGTCCGCTTATGTCACTGGGAATGGAGCTAGGGTAGAGCTGCTCTTTCTTCCATGGGGAGCCGCCTGGAGGAGGTTGCCTGCCAGCCTCAGGGGCACAGGAAGGAATGGCAGTGACGAGGACCTCAGAGCCAGAGCTGTTCTTGCCGAGCTGGGTGTCAGGAGGACAGACAACTCCACTCCAGTGGGAGAACACTGGAAATCAATAAATGAGGAACATATGGAAAACAGACCAGAATCAATTAAAGGGGAAAAAGGAGCCCCCATGCGAAGAGCTTGGACAGTGGAGGAATCAAGGCTGCCTGAGCCAGGGGATTCTGAAACCACCCTGGGGATTCAACTGGGCTTTCTTCTCCTGGGAAATTAATGCGTACACAGCAGCCCCTCCTACGACACAGAGGGTGCAAAGCGGGGCTGTCTTTTCATTTTTTCTCACCACTGGCCATTTCTGTCTATGGACGGCTCTACTTTCTTCCACATATTTTAAGATCTCACTTTCCCCTACATTTGTGCTTATATTTTTCTCCCATAAAGAATTTAAAAAAAAAATAGGATGCATCTGATTAGGGGAAGACCCGGATACATGTTTTTTGTTATTGTTTTTTCGGATACCAGACTTTCACATAGAAGGTCCTTCAGTGGGAAGGCAGAGGGACCAGGGAAGCAGAACTTGAAAGAAAATGCTTATTTATTGAGAAAATGTTACTCCCTTCAGCTTGATTCTGAGTTCTGAGAAGAAGAGGGGAAAGCCAGCTCTTTCTTCTCATCTCTTCATGTGTTTGCTTTTCTTCCTTTTGCCTCACGTCTTTCATCTCTAAAATGGGCCAGGTGAATAGGACACACCTTGCCAAGTTGCTGCCAGGCTTTGTACTTCAAGATGGAAAAGCACTGCTTCTCACTTGGAAAGATCATGATAGGACACGATGAAGCTTATGACGGAGTCACGTGATTCCAAGACTGGGAGAGCTTTTGGTGCCTCACCGACCTCATAAAGAAAGGCACCCACGGTGCACTGGAGATGTTCTAAGTAGTACGGGCAACAGCTGGGTCACTGATGGCCTGGACCTGTTCCGTGTCCCCTTCTCGCAATCCCTCCTGGGCTGTTTTTCTTCCCAGCTTCTAGGGCCCTGGAGCTCCTTCCTCCTCCACCCCATATGCACCTCAGACGGTGTTGCATCATCCCCTCCCCATTTTTATCAAAGCATTTTGAACATGGACAGCTCTTGCACATTTATTCATTGTTCATCCACTTTAAAATAGCTCTTTGATCACAGTAATTGTCAGGTTGCCTGGCTGTTCTGAGCCGCTGAACCCTGTGCTAACTCGCCATTTGGTAACTCCTCGCAAATGACAATCTTCCCTGAATCACAACAGAGATCCTGATGATGGCTGCAACAATGAGAGGGAAAGAAATAGTCCCCTTTCTTTACTTTTACTTTGAAAGAACAGCCCGGGCACAAAGGGAAGCCTAAATCGGGTCACGGACTCTTTTATCCACCACCACCGATGGTGTCCGGAACTGAACTGGAGACCTGCTAACTTGTTGGCCACTTCCAGTGCCCTGTGAACATTCCCAGCTTCTTAATGCAAGCCTGAGAGTGTGTTAAAAATAGCTTCAGGCAGAACCCATTATTTTCTTGCCCCATTAAAAAAAAAAAAATTCACAGGACTTGTGATGCTTCTGGTGGCCCTTCTTTGAGATTTTGCTTTCCTAAAACAATGTTTTCTTTCAGGCCCGTTGATTGGCGAGGGCTAACTCTACATGGAAATGTTAAAAACAGAGCTGGAAATCATGAATAATCAAAACCCCGCCCCCCACCTTGATAGCTAGTTGGAACTAGAAGAAGATTGTTCAGAGATTCATGCATAACCATCTGGAAACAGGAAGCTGGAAAAACTTTCTTCTCCTTGGGGGCAGGGAGGTAGGGAGGGTGTCTTTACCTTTTGTCATCCTTGTACCACTGGAATTCTGCGGAGGGAACAGCTGAGGCCTCACACTGCAATGTTCCCTTCTGTCCCACGGGGACGCCTGTCCCCTTAGCTTCTGAAATGTACGGCGGGTCTGCAGAGAGAAGCTGTGCTGTAGCATTTTAAAATGTATCGTGAAATGAGGCGGGCTGCCTCATCTACTGGTTTTGGTGTTTACTCCCTGCTCTACCTCTGCTTGCTCGAGCTGACAAATTGATACACGAGTTGAGCCAGAGAGTGAAACCATTCAACATGGTGCTAAGGAAAAGCTTGTCTTCCTAGCATGTATGGTTGCTGTTTCCCTCTGTGCAGAGGTGGAATGACCAAGTATTTGGGCATATTTCCAGTTTAAACTTTTTAACTTTCATAGGGGAATGCCAGCCCATCAACCTTACACTCCTTTAATCAGCCTTACAGAATTTCTGCACACCGGGTTCTTGCCAGAGTCTATAACCTCGAACCATTCAATTCCCATCAAAAGCTCAGTTGCAAGAAATAATATTCATGGAGAATTGCCTGAAGCCTAGACAGATCAGTCATTCTTCCAAGCATCCTAAAATGGATCCCCGAATCCAGCCGGACCAAACTAGACCTATAAACTTGGCCTGCGTTCATTTCAAGTCTTTAACTACCCTTGGCAATTCCAACAGTTTGCATTGAAATGCATTATGAAAAACAGCCATAATAAACTTGGCATTCTATTTATTGCAGAAATACCATGCATGATGTTGTTGACTGTATCTCAAAGTGATCTATTTGTGGAGACACTAAAGAGAAATTTCTCTTGGGTCTCAGTACCAGGAAAAGCAGTGTTTCTCCCAAGCAATAGGTTTGCTTTCATCTTATGGACATAAACCTTAAAGCAGATGTTGTCTCCCGCTTTGATTTCACAACTCAAAGCCAAATTCTGCACCTGCATCTCCCCTCCTTGAGGTATATATTTCCTGTGTTCATTTATCCCTAGCTTTCACTTATTGTCCTCAATAGGTTTTTCTCTTTGTGCACATCCCCTTACTTTTCAGGTTAATTTTTATTAACTGCAAGTCATTTCAAATTCTTTTAAAAATATTGGTGGTACACATTTTGGTATTAAAAACCGTAGCACTGTTATACCTATTTCCTTGCTTCTTAAAGTGCTGTGTATTAAGGAGGTTCTAATTGTAACAGAAAGAAAAATATTAATGAGTAATCACCAAGGCACAATATTCTTTCCACACCTCCACCCCCAAGTTTTGAAAGGGAAAGGTTTCTTGTCTGCTGGTGTAGTTCTTGGGTTCTATCCTGTCGTAAGACTTCCTGAAATGAGCACAGCAGAAAAAAACTTTCAAAACGTCACATAGAACTGACTCAATGTATACCATGAAGAATCAAGAGGAGAGAGCGTGAGAGACACGTGTAGAAGTGGAGGAGGGTCAATGTCAGAGAGAGTTTGGGTGGTTGATAAGAGAGAATGATGGATCTAGAGGATTGGCCTCCAAACTTTTTGGATTCTGTACCTCTGTTAGTCAAAATCAGATTTTGAGATGGATCGTCTAATATGTGTATGTTTATTTATATTTAAATTATGAATGTGCACTTTGTGTATCACCATGTAAGCACAAAAGTATGAGATCACATAAGTATACCATAAATATGTACCATAAATTTCCATAAATATATCATTAATTTCCTTTACACTCAAGGTATTTTGCTCCCCACTGTGGACATGACTGGGCTAGAGAGGGAGGAGTTTGGAAACATTATGAGCAAAGTATGGGAAAAATCAGGATTCAAAGATGCATTTCTATAAATTATGCATTGAAGGCCATTTAATGATCTTCCGGGAATATAAGTCAAGTTTGGGATTATATTAAATTACTTTCAGCTGCAATTTTTTTTTTAAACTAGAATTTGGAATTGTTTCTCTTGAAAGCCGGGAATGGACAATGATATGGCACTATTTCCCATGCTGAGTCAGCAGCTGGCTCTGTGATCCAGCTCTTTGCTGTGGCCATGACAGCAGCTAGCCTCACGCACGTGAAGGGTCGGGGTTCCTGAGACCACTTACAGTTCACGGTGACCTTTACTCTTCGGACCACTGGTGCAGCCACATCATTGGAGGCACTGCACTCATAGTCCCCCGACTGCTCCCGCGTGATGCCCTGGATTTCCAGGTATTCATCTTCACTCACAAAGCCCACGGCTGCAGGAGAAGGTGTGGTGAGAAAAAACAAAACAAAACACCAAAGGTATAAACTTAGAAAACAAAGTATAAAATGGTTATGTCTGCAGAGAATTGTGCCATTTCCAAGTTTCCATTCTTGGGAATGATGCCCATTCTCCTTCCCCCACTCCCCACCCTTCTACTGCTTCCAACATCAACTTTTCCTTTAGTTCCCCAGTGGATCGGCTGAAATGTTTGTGCTCCTACCTAGACTGAACACAGAGTCTGGAGAATTACTGGTCCTCCATAAGTGATTAATAATTTTGACATTTACACTGCCCGAATCTTACCATGCAGTGGGGCTCTGGGGTCTAAGTTAAGCACCATAGGTGAATATTAACTCTTTCTGATTTCAAGGTATCATTGAGGCTGAACCTTAAAGTCTAGAGCTGATCACTGCATCCCGTACCATGGGTCAATTATACCACACTAGCAGTTACACACACACACACACACACACACACACACACACACACACACACAAGCCACAAAAGGCAGTGGAGACACTGACAAAATAAATTTAAACTCCTGCTTTTAGATTTAGACAATCAATAAGATAAGCAAAGATCGGTTTTCTAAACTTTGATCTGCTAGAGCTCTTGTGTAGAGATCCTGAAGATAAACCAACAACAAGGACACCACACTTTAACCACAAATATGGAAGAAAGTGAAGAGCAAGAAGACATGGTAGCAAACCTTACCCTGTCGTGTCGCTGCCCTGAAACGCAGTTTCTCTGTTGAAAAATTGTGAATAATAACAACCCTCTACCTACTGGCTTCCTACCTGAGCACTAGCCATGAGCATTGGCTTATGGAAACCATAAGGTTAAAGCCTAGAAGACTGATGTCACCGTTTTCTCCCTTAGTCACCCTGAACTTTAGCCTACTTGTGGAAAGGCAAGGGAGAACAAAAGGAACTGTTTACATCCCAGCATTATTCTGCCTTCTCTGTTAAGTAAAGATAGCTAGCATAATGACATATTTTATCATGTAAACTGGGATACTTTAAGAGTAAAAGGGGGACTACTGGTAGTTTCTCTGGGACAATAAGCGTAAGTTCGAGACTGTCCCTGGCAACTAAGAGACATTTTGCAGGCATGTTGTACATACAGTCCTATAACTTCACAGGGTTGTTTGAGGTAACAAATGAAAACATATATATATATATATATATATATATATACATATATATATATATATATATACACAAAAGCAATCAAAACTCTCACACGCAGTACACCTGTTGCTTTAGAAAGTAAGGCTGTAATCTGCTGGGAAGCACAGACTCAGGTGGAGTGAAACTATTTTATCATGAGTGGCCCACACGAATAAAGAGAAGAAAGGAACATTTCTCTCCAGGTGATAAGACCCCTCCATAATGCCACATGGATCTGCTGATCCAAAGCATGAAAATGACAACAGTAAGAAACTAATATAATACAAGGAATGATAGATATGGTATGTAAAGTTACCATTGTATTTGTCCTAAGGTATCCATCTTTGTCAAGATAACAGTAGACATGACAATGACAGCAATTAGAAAATGACTATCTTGTCAAGAAGGGCGGCAACCTGCCCACCACTGCCACCACTCCTTGGTCATGAGAAGTCTGTGCCACCATCAAGCCCAACCTGAGCGCTTCCCTCACACTTCTTCATGCCACATGGAAACCCACGCTATATATGGATAGACACTCTCGTGCATCTACTACCTACAGGAGAGCAAAAGAACAGCCTGTATCTGTTACAGAAAGCAACCAAAATTCAGAAGAACCAGGAACACATAGAAAACAGGGCCCAAAAGTCCAGGCTATGGAGAGGACAATCAACATTAACCTATAGAGCCTCATAGTCCCAACTGGTAAGTAACTTCTAATTAACAACAGTAGCTTTTTTTTGTTATTGTTTGTAAGCATCTTTAGGGGGAGAAGTACTAACCTTGATTTGAGGAAGAGTGGAGGAAATAAGAAGGAAAGATTTACATGAAGAAGTTGTGATTCTTTCTATGTTGTCATTGTTTATTTTTTACAAACCTCAAGCCTATATTTGTCAGATCTTTCCCAGCTAGAATGCTATAATTACTGTGCAAAGCATCTTGGAGACTAGTGTCACACTTAATATTCCCATTAATTTTAAATGGTAGTCCTTGGTACATATGTGTGGCAATTGGTGTCATATTTTAATTAGACTTGCCCTACACCATCTGAAATTAATAATAGCTCGAATTACCAATGTAATTTATAAATTAACAGTGCCATAGCATTAGGAAATAAATTAGCTCTGGACAGCTGTTTCTGGACTGAGCTCCCGTGTCAGAGCAGTGATTGGTAGAACCTCACATCTCCTGGGAGGCTGTGTACTATACCACCAAAGCAAGGAAACTAAAGGACACAGGGGTCTCTACATCTCTTGTCCTTGCCTCCAACTAGAGGCCATGCATCCGCTTTAATTTCACCATCCAAATACGTTCTTGTGTGACCACGGCAAGACTTACAAGGACCCAGCTTGGATGAACTTGTTATATGGACGTCCAAAAGAGAAGCAAGTCCGGGGGATTATAGGACTCAAAAGCAAGTACATAAATCCTAGGGTAATCACAATCAAGAATTCATCAAGTGGCAATAGGTATACTAGTGTATGTGTAATTTTGTACATGAATATCAGGCAATCTTACGTAGGAAAGGAAGTTGGATGGCCTAAAATTTGGAGAAGCCTTATGTTCTGCATCGATCCAGATTTCTCTTACCAGAGGGAAGGGATTTACACTTAAGTCATCCTGCAAAAAGCAATGAGGCTTAATTTTACTATCATATGTTCTTCAGACCAAGTGTAGAAATTATAGAAAAACCACAATGATTCTACTGCTCACCAATTGTTATATGTCTACTTTCTGATTAAATTAGGTAAGGTACATGAAAAGTAATTTGTATAGTAAAATGCTTTATACATTTTAGGTTTCATTGTTATTATTTTCCCCTTTATCCTCACATACTTTTTTTTTCTGTAGGAGAAGCATGGATAGCAAAAACAGAGAGAAAAAGATCAGTAACATAAAAAATTAAACTCTGAACCACCAGAAATGAAATTCCTATAGTTGCTGCTTAAAACAAATGAAGAATTAAACAACAACAACAACAAAAAAAAAACCTAAACTGAAATTTACAGAGTTGATGATTGAATTTATAGAGTTAATGATTCAAGGAGAGTTTTCTTTGAAACAGCGATTGTGCTCTGGCTGTAAATGATCAATGCTTTATCACTCATATGAGGAACTTACAAAGAATATTGGGGGAAAAAAACAGATAAGCAGAGCATACTTTAAAGTGCATTTAAAGTGCTAAAGGAAATTCTTGGTTAAAAGCTACCAGCGGGGAAAGGAGAAAATCACTTGATAAAATCCTATGAAAAGAAACCCTTCATGGTCAATAGCTTCTCATTTGTAAGTCTTTCTTTTCCAAAGAAAACACATCCCTTGAGGGAAATGACACGTTCATCTTCCCAAAATACCCCCTCCATCATGTCACACCTCTCCAGACACTAAAAATGGCTCCCTATTTTCTATAACATCAAACAAAAACCCCACTGCCTTATGGAAACCCTTCAACAAGTAGCCCGATCTACTCATGCTGGCTCACCTCGCACCTGTGCCGCGAGGAAGGCAACAGGTCAACCTGGGAAAAAGCAAAAGCTTGGCATCAGACAAACCCAATCCTCTGCTTGAAGCTTCCCGAGGAGTTGACTTACGTTATTCCTCTGCGCCACCATTGCTTGCTCTCTATGACTCACTTAGAATAATGTTACCCACCTCTAGTGGTGCCTTGAGGATGGAATGCACCGGCCATGCAGTTGGCACAGTGAAAGGCACGTGATAAATTTTTGCAGGTGTTAGCACTGTCACCACCGTTGTCCCTACCACTGCTATTCTTTACCCTGGACAGACATCATCATTCCTTTTGCACAGACTGCATCTATCACTCAGAGAGCTATGTTCTTTCTGCCACTGGGGCCGACACCACCTGGCTTTCAAATCCTAATTCTTCCCTGAAAACTCCCTGATATGGGTTGAATTGTGTCCCCCAAAAGATCTGCTGAGGCCCTCACTTTCCGCCCTGCACAGTGTGACCTTATTTGGAAACAGGTCTTTATAAAGGTAATCAAATTAAAATGAGGCATTAGAGTGGGCCTTAATCCAGTGTGACCGGTATCTTCATAAAAAGGAGAAATTTGGACACTGACAGGCACAGAGGGGAGACCGTGTGTGAAGACACACAAGGAGAAGACCACCATGGGACCACCGCGATGCCTCTACAAGCCAAGGAAAGCCGGGGATTGCTGGCAAACCACAGAAACTAGAGGAGGCAAAGTGAAGATTCTCCTCTAGAGCAGTCGAGAGCACATGCACCAGCGAACACCTGGATTTTGGACTTCGAACTTTCAGAAGTGAGAAGCAATGTACGTGGCGTTATTTACGCCCTCTAGTGTGGGCTACTTTGTTATGGCGGCCTTGGGAAACTGACAGACACCCTTCTGCCTCCCGTCAGTGCCAGTGGCTATCCTGCACTCTTGTTCCAGGCAGAGCCCTTCTAGGCTTTAAAACCAGAAGGGAATTAAACGCGAGAGCTTAAAGAGACATTAATGGTTATATATAACTCCATAGTTGCTATATTAGGACATAGTCTGACTTCAGTAGAATTCCCTAGAATAGCTGTTTAAATATGGATTTCTAGATCCCACCCGTACCTACTAAGTCAGAATCTTCAGGAATGAGGAGTTTTCATTTTACTAGGAAATTGCCACATACAGCCAAGTTTGGGAGTTAGCAATATCATTACATCCTTGTATCTTAATGTGGGAAACTGCAGTGCAGGGGAGTTCACATCTGGCTAGTGACGGAACACTTCGGGGTCTCCCGATGTCCGGCCCCCAGCCCCTGCAACTACAATAGCATTTTTTTGGTGGCCGTTTCTTTTATGCTGTTTGCCCTGGTCTGATTTTCCAATGGAAATGAAACTCTGGAGGCAGGGACCAATCTTGGATCTCTCTGGCTCTCAAGGCACCTAGGAAGGTAGTTTACATAATCCCAAAATTTGTCAGCTTCCTATTAATTAAATGATAGACTGTAGAACTACAAGCTGAGTTCAATTAAAAGGAAAAAAAAAAAGTGGGGAGCTCCGTGTTGCTCACCTAATCTTCGTGTGGCTCTATTCCCAAGGCGGTGCCACTTCTGGTAATTGTTTTTAGCAAAATATTTGTATTTCCCGACTTTAAAAAATATCATCACTATTAGTGTTCTAACAAAACAGACTTTCTCTAAATATGTGATTTTAAAAGGTTTATTGAGTGTTTAGTATAATTTATGTTTAGTCTTGGGGCCAATTATTTCCTCAGAGGAGTGCATTCTTAATTTAAAGATGTAGATCAATGAGGACGTATGATTTATCTAACAGGGTTTGTCTTACAGCCAACTTCTTAGGAGCACAGCTATTTCATGAGGTGGAATCTGACAACCCAAGCAGGGAAAGGAAGCAAGTTGGAAATGGGATTACACCTGCCCCTCGACCCCCAAGGGAGTTTCACCTTGTCCAAAGGGTTGAGCTCAGCAGTTTATAACCAATCACAGGACAAAACCTGCCCAGCATAAGTAATACTCGCTTGGAAAAGAAAACCCCAAGTTTCTGAGAACATAGATTGGTTCCTAAAAACCTTAATAACTGAAAATAATAATAGCCACAATTATCATTTTATTGCACCCAAGAATAAGCTTGTCAGGAGAACAGCTGTAGCTATTGGAGAGGACACAGCTGTCTCTTTACTTAATATTTTTATGGCATATATACCAGCTGAGATAAAAATCATGGGACCTCAGAAACTGAAAAAAAAAAATGCAGAGCACAGAATCCCAGAATTTGAGAGTTGGAATTTTTTTTTTTTCTAATTTAGATTCAAATGCTGTGACTAGTTTAGTCCTAGCTAGTACTCATGCCACTGCTTTCTTTCCCTCCCCTTTTCCATCAGGATGTTCCTATTAAACTCAGCCTGAGCTTCAGGGGCAGCTATTTCCAGGACTGGCTGGTGGGTGTCCCCCCGGGACCTTTCTTATGAGTTGACCAGCATGGGAAGTTTTGTATTTTGTTGGAGAAAGACTTGGTTTTGTTCAGAGGCTGGGAAGTCGGGGGGACAAGAACAACGTGACAGAGGTATGTTTACTGTCCCGCAGCACCAATCCCTGGGAGCCAGAGGGAATGGTTTTGAGGTGCACGTGTTAGGGCACCAATACAGTCCCCGTGCTCCTGGACCAGGCTGGGGACACGTGGGATGCACACGGAATCCAGACAGCAACATCGACAGCAACAGGGCGAGACTCTCGGTGTTACAAAGCATTTCCAAACATGGTAATGGTATTGATTTATGCACACAGCATAGTTCCTGAGGATCTGACGTTATACAGAATTGCTGATCATGGTTATCAGCACCATTGGCCTGATTGCACCTCGGGCAGGGCTGAATTCCGGGCCCTCATGTGAGCCCCGGGGAATGTTCTGGCTGATAGTTCCCTTCTTGGTGCTTCAGATTCCTCCTCTGTACAACGGGGCACATGATACTACCTTAAAGGGTTACTGTGAATACTAAATAAGCAAATATGTGTAAAATACTTAGAACATAGCAGGTTCTCAGTAGATAGTAGCTATCACTGATACCACAACTCCGTTTGAGCACATTTTAATATACAAGATCCTCGATACAAGAAAATCTCAATGTAGAGATGAAAGAATAATCAGATCTCTGCTTTTCTAGTAGGAATTTAATAATAATAAACTTCACAAAGGATTCACCACAGATCCTTTAATGAGAAAGTTCTACTCCCTTCACTTAAAATAGGATTTGATTTACAAGGAATACAGATTCTTGGGATCATTTCTTCTAGGAAAGCTGGTGTAGCTGCACAGCCTGTGTGAGACCTGCTGAGGGTTTGAGAAACGTCTCTAATTTCACAAGTAAGAATAAAAGGAGACATAGATATAGATACATAATCATCTATAGATGCTAAGTGAAAAATTTCATGTCTATATTATATTTAATCTTTTTATATTATCTATATGTAGATAATCTATCTATCTATATCATCTTTCTCTTTGACCTTTCCCTTGGATGCAGAGACTATGGCTGACAGAAAAGAGAGTCTGAGGGTCTCTCCAAAAATAAGCAAATTTATAACATATCTTTCAGAAAAAGAGTTCTAGGGGGCCCAACATGCCTGTGTTAGCCCTGAGGCACAGCCTCATTCACTGAAAAAGTTACTCTTGGTAGCAACATAGGGACCACCGTGGAAAACGGGACAGACTGACTTGTTCTAAACAGCTTCCACTATGGAAGAGGGCTCCTCCTGAAACATGGTAGTGTTTGTTGCTAGAGAGCTGGGAGCTACGACTGTGGCGTGTACAACACAGGGCAACGTCCCCATGCCATTACCTCCCTGCCAGTCTCAGATCTGTATCGATGTCACATGGCCTCTTCTTCTACCTGGGAAACTTATCTCATCATTTCCTTCAGCTTTCTGTTAGACACCTAAAAATTGGTTGTTCAGAGCAACATCAGCTGGTCACAGCATCTCTTGTACCATGTCCTACACACAAAAGATACCATCCCCCAGGCAGCGTCTATGCTTGTTATCTTCTCTGCTTAAGATCAAAATGCAAATTGAGAGTTGAAAAATTAATCTATTAACCTGATTCCATCATAAAGCGATAGAGATTCAATTAAAATATTACATAAACTGATGCCAACTATAAATTCCATGTCTGTTTATCTATCTATCTATCTATCTATCTATCTATCTATCTATCTATCTATCAAGATAATAGGGAGACACTTAGCATAGATCCCGGCATATAGTAAGATATCAGTTGAGGGGTGTCTGGGTGGCTCAATTGATTAAGCTTCTGACTCTTGACTTCAGTTTAGGTCATGATCTCGGGGTCATGAGATAGAGCCCTGCATCGGGCTCCACACGGGGCATGGAGCCTGCTTAAGATTCTCTCTCTGCCCCTCCCTGCCCTTCATGCATATTCTCTCTCTTCCTCTAAAAAACAAAGAAACAAACAAAACCTCATTTGATAGTGGAAACTATCACACACACACACACACACACACACACACACGTTTTAAAGATTTTATTTATTTTATTTGTCATAGAGAGAGAGGGGGGGAGCAAGCACAAGCAGGGGGAGCGGCAGGCAGAGGGAGAAGCAGGCCCCCCGCTGAGCAGGGAGCCTGATGCGGGGCTCCATCCCAGGACTCCAGCATCATGACCTGAGCTGAAGGGAGTCGCTTAACTGACTGAGCCACCCAAGCGTCCCAGTATATATATACTTTGAATATGCATGACTATGCATGTATAAAATGTAATCTATAATTGTACAGATATATAGAAGTGCAAAAAAATAATTTCCTTAATTTTTTCAGTTTTGAAACTTTCTGGGAATAATCATTAGTGATGTATTAAAAAGGAGCTAAAGCCCAAAATGTAATTATATGAAAATGAGCCCTGGGTCGCTGCAGGGCCAAGCCCTGTGTATCTCTGCAGCCTATCCCTTCCCCTAATGACATGACACTAGTTCTCTGCGCAGATGCGGCTTCAGCAGCCGGCTGGGCCCTGGGTGTGCCTTTTGACAAAGCCTGTCAGCTCGGTTATGCATGCAGACCCTCTATTATGGGTGATGATACCAGAGTCAGAAAGCACACAGCTGGATGTTTGGAGTTTGCAGCTTGATGTCTGGAACCTGGGTATTTGCAGCAGTGCAGCTGATGGCTGCTAAAAAAAATAAAATAAAAATAAATAAAGAAATCAGCTTTTGATTTGTAAACTCAGCCAACTTGATCTGAAAGACATTGATAGGGGATAAATATAGAACTCCGCAGTGTCATATTACCTCAGGATCTTGGCTGTTTGCTTTCTCTTTTTCTAAATCTCTAGAGATGTAAGTCAGTACTGAGTGCTGAGAAATGTGAAGGATTTAATTGGTTTGAAATTTCCTGCTCAGGTTAATTTAAGGAAATTATTTTTACTTGAGAGGCTCCTAATGGGTTAAGTCTCTCCTAACACCAGCACGCACACCCTCAGGTCAGAAGTCCACTTACAGAGTCCTCTTCATCACCTGGTTCTGAACTGCCTTGGAAAAGCAGAGCATTTTCTACACTCAGCCTGTAATTTACTCATGAAGACATTTTCTAGATTAAGAGCAGGAGTTCTTAATCTGAGAACCGTGGAACTCTAACCCCAGGAGGTTTCAAACCTTAAGAAATGACATGATGCATATGCACATACGTGTGTATATTTTCCTTAATGAAGGATTCTATACCTTTTTTGAAAAAGATTAATATCTACACGTCCATGTTTCTTTTGTTCATCCTCCAATGACAATTCAGAATCAAATCTCTACAACCCCCAGCCCCACAAAGAAAAAACAGAAAACCTCCTCAAAATGTAACTGATGATGGGAAAGACATAACTCTAGAAGAAAAAGCATAGCCTTGTGCACATTTCATTAACTATTGTGGAGGATGGGGAGAGAAGTAACTTATAAATAATCCTTCTGAGGAATAGTTATGCAGATCCGAAGAGTTCTTTTTTCACTAAAAGAGGGGAGTGCTTACCAATACTTCGGGTGAAAAGAACAAAGTGTGCAGAGTCTGCCCATTCCCACAGAGCCCCATGACCAGAGGTGATTAACCAGGTGCCCACTGTACATGGAGGGAGGAAGGACAAGGCCTTCCCTTCACATGCAGCATTCTCAGATGCAGAGCAGAATGAAGGCTTTCCTGAAGAATTCCATTTATGGGTGACTATATCAAGCCAACAGTCAATGACCATTTGGGGGAAAGGAGGGAGCAGAAAAGGTGGGGTGGGGTCATATCTATAGTTAAGGTAATCTAACATATATATTCAGATTAGATCATCATGGGAGACTACAAAGTACCACCCATACCGGAGATGTAAATACTATCCATGCATTTCCAACTGGCATGGAGTTAAAGAATGTGTGTAAGAGAATACCTTGAGAAAATCACATGGAAATACCCATAGAACGGCAGGAAGCCTATTGGTATAGGATGATATGGGCCAAGAGAGAAGGGGAGATGTAGCTGAAAACTTTTGTATTTACTATATTTGATTATAGGCTTCGAATACATACATATATATCTTATATATTATATATGTGTATATTACATATATGTATTTTATATATAATATACACATGTATATATGTATATATATAATCTTGCAAATAGTTCTAAAATCTACCCACCACCCAAGCTACTTGCTACCATATCATGCTGCCTGCAATGCCTCACCTGGCCTTGCCCACCTGTCTGTTCTTAGTATTCCACTATACATGGGTGGAATTTTCAAGCACCTAAAATCTATGAAAAGAGAGAGTGTATGGAAAAGAAAATAAAAGAGAAGAAAAGAAAAGAAGAGTTGACTTACTCTTCTGTTAGTGACACTACTAATATTTCCTTCTACCTCTCTTCCTTTCAAATAACATCTAAAAATAGGCATTGCACACATGGGTCCCGGATGAAATGCACTGTATGTAAACAAGACAACCATGATCTACTGGAATAAACACGGTGTTTTTGAATCCTGATTATGGATTATTTCTCTTGGCAATTAGTTAACTTTGAGTAAATTACCAAGCCCCAGTTCCCTCATTACTAAAATGTGAAGACTTCTTATTACTCATTGGTTGGGTCTGAGAATTATAGAAGAGACTTTGTGCAGAGGTACAGAAGGGGGATTGACACATGGAAGATGATCAATAAAGGTTAGAAGAAGCCAACTATAGGAAAGAAGATACTCAATCCATAAATCAGGGTCACTCTGCTACATCTATCCCCTCTCCCGGGCCAATCTATACTTTGAAACCTCCTTCCTACATTTTAAATTACCAGCTATGCTCATAATTTCCAGATGGACATCGCCAACCCCAGGAGGCTCTGTTGAGCTCTCGGCCCACTGAATGCCTCATCTGTAAGTCTCACAGACACCATGGGCTGAGTTCACGGTCTTGCCCTTCAAACCTGCTCTCACCCCATATCCACTCATCTCTGTTGCTGGCACAGCTAACTCCCCACTCTCCTAAGATAAAAAAAAAAAAAAAGAGGGTCACATGTGATTCTTCTCTTTCTCTCACTCCTCACCTTCAGTCAACAAACCCTATTGTTTTTACCTTCTTTAGAGGTTTCAAATCTATTGACTTCTTTTCCTTATCATTGTTAACTGTCTTAATTCAGGTGTCCATTATCTACTGCGGATTATATTAATACCCTCTTTACTGATCTCCCTGCTTCTAGCTCATTATTTTTATTTTTGTCCAATAATTGCCAAAAATAAAAATCAGTGCCACCCCAGCTTAAATCCTTTCACTGCTCCACATTCCTCCTTGATGTGGCATATACAGGCTTCTTATCAGCTGGCTGTTGTCTATATCTCCAGATTTTTTCTCACCAACTCCTTTCTCCCCACATCCACTGGACACACTGGCAAAGTTCCTAAAACACTAGGCTATTGATCTGTTCCTTTGTACCTTCTTCTCTGCCTGGGATCTAATACCCCTTTGTCCACTTTAAAATGTCTGTGCATCCTTCAAAACCATCTTACATATCATTCCTCTGGGAACCCTTTCTTGACATTCAAAGTTCCTTGCTTCCTTTCTACCCAGCTTATTTTTTGGGTTTGTTTCGAGTGTTGTACTAATCACACTGCATTGTTATGTATTTACATATGTTTACCCATCTGGACTCAAATTCTCAGGAAGAAAGGAACTCTTATTTGTTTCTATATCTCTAATATCTATAGCAGTGTTTAACACAGAGAGGGCACCAAATGATCATATGGTCAGAGACTGAATGGCTGTTCTGGCTATCATAATGAACTATTTATTTTTTAAAAGATTTTATTTACTTATTTATTTGACAGAGAGAGAGAGCGAAAGCAAGTGCACAAGAAGGGGAGGGACAGGCAGAGGGAGAAGCAGGCTCCCCGCAGAGCAGAGAGCCCCACACGGGGCTTGATCCCAAGACCCTGGGATCATGACCTGAGCTGAAGGCAGACGCTTAACAGACTGAGCCACCCAGGCACCCCCATAATGAACTATTTAAAACCTTCTTTGGTGACTTTTGAGAAAATAACTGTTTTTTAAGGTCTATTTTTTAAGATTTATTTTTCTTCCTTCTGATAAAGGCTGGACATCTCAAATCTCCTTAAGTTAAAGAATTTTTCCCCCACATTTCCTCAGGGGAACTAAAAAAGCCTTCATCAAGCTAGGGCTGGAGTGAATAAGAGCTGGGTTTGGCCATCTCCACAAATATCCTTAGTTAAAAGCTCTTGTAACTAATGTCCCTGCTTCCTCTGAATGAGTTAGGATCCAGCGTGCCCTAATCAGAAGTGTCTCAGAGAGCTTTCTTATGTCATCGTCAATTTGGATGAATTTTTTCCGACTGGAATCAGCTTGGTGATTCAGCTCTGCCTATATGTAATTAGTGGTGGAATGATTGCAGGCAATGTGATTAGGCTTTTTACCTTCCTGGGACAGGCAGGAAAAAAAGTGCTGTCATCAACACAAAGTGGGCCTCAACAGGAGAAGGGGGAGCCTTTGCAGTAGAAACAGCACCGCCAGCCAGCGCTACATACAATAAGCAGCACCACGTCTGGGACGGAAGCTAGCACTCAGGGATGTGGTTTCAAGCAATGGCTGCTTCTGTTGAGAAAATCCTGAACTCCACCTCATAAAGCAATGCCATTCTGTAGCACCAGAACCAGCCTGAGCTCTCCTCCTCATCTGCTTCATGAAGTCTGAAACCAAACTGCACAAAGCGACTGAACCAATCTCTGTTCTCATGCATGTGCTCATGTGACTTCCCTGCCCTCCTTCCTTCTCAGGGTCCAGGGGCCGGACTTGCCACTTACCTCCATCTGTCCTCAACTGCTTCTCACCTCCATCTGTCCTCAACTGCTTTACTCAGCCTGCATTAGCTCCCACTCCTCTGGCCTTCTTCAAACCTAGCAACTCTCTTCCTTCCCCACAGTTCCAAGAGATGGAATAAAGGAACGTTTTACTTTATCACTGACCAAAATGTCACTGGTTCTTGAATTGAAAGAATTAACCACCTGAACTGATGGGCCATAAGTTTTTCTTTCTTTCTGTTCCAATTCTCTCCTTCAGGAGCCTCACAGCCACGTCTAAGCCTTGACTAGCACCTTCCATGGTGCAGTGGGCAAGTGGACAGGAGCTCATGAAGCCAGCCATAGCCAGTGGCTGCTGAAGGTAGGGTTGAGAGAAAGAGAGAGAGAGAGAGAGGTAGAGAGGCAGAGAGGGAAAAGGAGGGGAGGAGTGTGTGAGACAGCCAGAGCATAAGCAGATGATAAAATTACACATCAAACAACAAAGAAAGCAAGCAGAATGCAAGTGTTTTGCTAAAGGCTATTATCCAGTTGCTTAGGTAAATCAGATTCTCGCTCCCATGACTACTGTGTTCTCATCAAAGCTCAAGCCTCTGTCACCACTCTGGAAGTAGTTAGACACAATGACTCTTTTGTATGAAGCCTGTGGAAGCAGCTGGACTGAACAGCACTGGAGCATCCTACTACGCTTTAAAGATCTGGCATTGGCTAGAATAACCCACTCTTTCCAAGAGACCCTCCTACCCAATCCTCTGGAAGAGGGTCAGCACACTTTTTCTATATAGATCAAATAGCAAATATTTTAGATCTTGTAGACCATACAGCCCCTGTAGCAGCTACTGAGCTCTGCTGTTGTCGTGTGCAAGCAGCCACGGAGTATACATGAGTCAATGAGAGTGGCTGCCTTCCATTGAAGCTTTAGTTATGGACAACAAAATTTCTACTTCGTATTGTCTTAATTTATCATGCAATATGACTTTTCTTTTGATTAATATGCAACTATTTAACAATGTAAAAGGCATTCTTAGCTTGGGGGACATGCAAAAAACCAGGTGGCTGGTTGGATCTGGCCTGTGGACTGTGGTTTGCTGACCTCTGATGTAGAAGTATGAATCTGTCCAGTCACCTTCTACTTCCCACAGTCTTGTCCCACACTGTTTCATAGGACCTTACATCTGGCTCAACTCCACACTCTTCCTCTCCTTTCAAGACTCTTCCATTCTGCTCTCTGCACCTCTATTAATGACCAGTCACTCACTTATCCCCTCCCACTCTTCTTGGACAGATGCCTTCCCCTCACTGTCACTGAGTCTAAGAGTATGGATTCCACTGTAGACCTATCCTGTCAAGTGGAGGCTACCGATTTATTCTATTGTTGGTTGGTATGTTTGCTCTCTAGTGAAATTTCTAGACTCCATCTTTTTAAAACCTGTACCTAATTGCACACTCCTCTGCCTCCCCACACTTCTGTTCTCCTGATCTCCTGGTCACTACTTCCCATTCAGTGAACACCTTTGCTCCTGGCTTAGAGTCTTCATCTCCATGCCAACTTTTACCCATCATTCTCAGTGACTTTGTTGTCCAGAAATATAATCTATCAAACACTTGATTCTCACAATCTTGATCCCTTCTCTCTAATGATTTTCTCCTCTGCTCACTTCAGTGACCTACTTCACGTACACCTGAAACTTGCAAGAAACTGAACCACCTTTGAAGTCATGAATCTGAGCACCTCACTCTGTCCATGACTTCCTATCTTTGCTAATACATTAGCTCAGTGACTTTATGGGGACAATGATTTTACTTCATGAAGGCCTCAAATCCACTGACACAACATTTTTTACTCTTTTTTTTCCTTTGACATCCCTTTTGATTAAACTTAGGTTTTTATGACCCATCACTGTAAACTCTCACGGAAAATAACCACCCCTATTTCACGTCCCCCTCTATGTTACACTAGCCTGAGGAAGCCACACTCTACATGGATCCAGATATCTGTCTTCCCCATGTCTGCTCTGAGAGTGTCACACAAATAGCAGCCTGACTTCACTGCCCTGGAATTTTACCATGTTTCTCTGATAACCAGACTCTCCCACTCTCAAGGTGTATTTTCTTTCTTCGCTCTCTCTAAACACCTCTCCAAAAGCCTGCTTATAATCTCCCTCCACCTACGCTGTCTTTTGATGATGATCTGCTAATGAGGGGGGACCCAGAAGCCATCAGACAGCATCACTCCTCTTCTCACAATCAAATCTACAGACCTCTACATCTGTGCCTGTCATCTCATTGTCTCCTGAGTTTTGGAAAATGAGCCATCATTGCAATCTCTCACTGGAAAAGTACCCTCAACTTCTTCACCTCTACTCCTGCTCTCTAACAGAACAGCTGTCTCCTCTCAAAAAAAAAAAAAAAATTCCTCCTTTTGATCTATAATTTCTTCCCTTCTCACTTTTTTGAGGACTTCACTCCATCTGTTTTATTTATTTATGCCTCAAAGATTTTTTTCATTTTTATTATTTTTAAAGACATCATTCCAGGCAGTCACACCAATTGACTTTGCTGAACTGAAAGAAATCAGTTTATTATCCCAGTCTTAGTTCCTAATTGTAATCCACCCAGACTTTTTTTCACCTTTTAAATGTCTGTCTTAACACCACTCCTCACTGCTGACCCCATGTTTCACAGCCCCGCTCAATAGCCAACTGTCTTAAAACTATTGTCCAAATATGCGATCTAGAATTCTTTACCTCAGATTCATACTTCAATCAATCCAATCGAGCTCCTGTCTACATCTCTTAACTGAACCTAATCATACTAAGGTCACCAAACAACTGCCAAGTTTCCAAATTCATTGCACAGATTTTAGTGTTTTCTTAAGAGGCTTCTAGGCAGCAATCTACATGGTCGACAACTAGCTCCTTCTTCTCATGGCTTCTCTGATGCCATATTCTCCTAATTGTCCATCCTCCCTCTCTGTATACCCTTTCTAAATCTCCTTCACTGGCTTCCCCTGCGTTATCCAACTTCTGTGTGTTGGAATTCTCCAGAGCCAGGTCCTAGGCATTCCTTTCTTTTCTCACTGTACAGCCATTTCTCAGGCAACATCATTTGTTCTGTGGCTCTGAACCTCCAGTTATATGGCAACAACTCACACATTTAAACCTCTCCTTAATTTCTCTTTCATGAGCCCTGGACTCATTTATGCATACCTAAAACAACTCATTTATGCATAACTAAAACAATCATTTGGAAGTCTCATAAACATCCAAATTTGTCCAGCATGGAATTCTTGGTTTCCTCCTTCAAATTTTACTCCTTTCAGTTTTTCTCTTATTAATGAATGACACCTTTATTGACCTAATTGCTCAGATGAAAAGTCTGGGAGTCATGCTCAGCCCTTACCTCTCCCTGATGACAATATTGAATCCATTACTAAGTCTTGCCGATTCTACCTCCAAAATATGTCTTGAGTCTATTCTCCTCTTTCTATTTTTACCTATATCACCTTACTTCTCAGGGACTACTGAAACTGCCTCTGGACTTTCTAATTAAAAAAAAAAATGTTTAAAAAATATTATCTATTTAATCTTTTCCAATAACACTACTAGGTAGGTAACATATGATCCAGTCAACCCCAAATCAATATAAATTATCACATGTCCTATCATGATTTAACCCCTCTTTATTTCTTTGTCACTTTTTCCTTAATGTATTTCTGTACTTGGCTCAGGCCTCACTGAAAAAAAGGTTATAATTCCAAACGAGTGTCATCTCCTATTTTGTACCTAGAAACATCCTCTCTCTCAGGCTGTCTCTTCCTTTTCCTTCAGGTCACAACTTAGATTTCATCTCTTATAAGAATCCTTCCTTAACCATTCCGGTGCCCCTAGAATAACATCTTGTTCTTCTCTTCACTCTATGTCATGAGTCCCCAGTGCTTTTTTTCTACAATAACACTTATTATATCATATTAAAATGGCCTGGTTATTTATCTTTTTCCGCCTTCAGACTAAAAGTCCATTAAGGGCAGATATTAGTTCTGTATCTGTAGCATATAGTGTTCACAATATATAGTTACTAAATGAACGAAGGAATGAATTAATGCATTAGCTGATATGTTTCCTGTGGTCAATAAATTTATAGTTAGCTAAGTCAACACTAATTCTCTGTCTATATTGAATGGACAGAGTTTGTTAAAGTAACCCACTTTATAATCAAATGCATATTCAGGGCCCCCAAATGAAGACACCTGCCTTTATTAAATTACTTAATAACCCATGATACACATAGTTGACCCTGTAGTTCCATTTTCTATTACTTCCAGCTTCCGTCTTTCCCACATCAGTGGTTTACCAAGGGCAGGGCAGTGGGGGATGTGTGTTCACTGACATTGTCCAAAAATTACACATACATGATCATGATTTAAAAAATTGGGCCGATTTTAGTCAATTATTATTAATTTTCTGCAGTTTCAGTTAAGATGGAGTAAGCGCACTTTACCCTAAGCACACCTAGGATCTTCCACTCATTATAGCTAGACAGAATACATCTAAAAATGATCTGATTACTCTGAAACATAAACAATAGCAGGCATACTGGGGGGCGCCTGGGTGGCTCAGTTGGTTAAGCGACTGCCTTGGGCTCAGGTCATGATCCTGGGATCGAGCCCCGCATCGGGCTCCCTGCTCGGCGGGAAGCCTGCTTCTCCCTCTCCCACTCCCCCTGCTTGTGTTCCCTCTCTCGCTGTCTCTCTCGCTCTCTGTCAATTAAATAAATAAAATCTTTATAAAAAAATAGCAGGCATATTGGGGAGGGAAATGAAAACTTGAGGAAAGAGCACTACAGTGGTAAGTTTCCGGATGTGCTTTGTTTCCCTATCTTTCTCAGAGTAAACTTAGAGCAGCCAGAATTCTGAAATGGTGTGGTACATGCAAACTGAAAAATGCTTCAAGATAACCCCTCTCTTTTGGGTCTGAGGATGGAGAAAGGGGAAATTCACAAGATGGGAAAAGTGAGGGTAATTGTTTTGTTTTTGTTTTTGTTTTGTTGTTTCCCTTCTTGGCTCTTGACTGAGGTAAGCCTCAGTTCTGCAGCAGCAATGTTAGTGGCAACAGTGGCCACAAAAATGTGGGGAAAAAAAAAAAAGTCTTCTTTATGACCTGAAGAACTGAGGAAAAGGGCCCTTGTGTCCTGAAAAATGTGAAGGAATTTCCATGATATATTTTCTCTTCTCTTTCTTCTCTTTCACTGTTTTGCCCCAGAGTTTGACTCAGTCACAGGAAATGAGAAACATTAAGAGAAGGTTAATACTTTTGTTTTCTAGGCAGAGGGCAGGAAAAGGGGACCCATGGGCACTAGAGAGGAGGAGGAAATCATAGAGAAGGGAGCTCAAGAAAGGGGTCACATAAAACAGTGTGTAAAACCTCAGGTTCACCTCTGAACATGTGTTGAAATCACCCCAAACAGCATGACAAAAGCTTTAAGAACTGACGTCTTGTTTAACGCAGAGTCTTAGTTAGCCAATGGAGGATACATCTTAATAACATTGTGGAGACTTTGGAGTAGAACTGGCATTGGAATCACAGACAGCAAAAGGGGGATCAATATTTGTGGCACAAACCTAACTGAACTAATTGGCTGTTAAAACAGCCAATTCTATCTCTGAGTATATTCTCAAGGAATTTTTATAAAATCTAGATAACCTAATATAAAATCTACTAACCTAATATTCAAAGTGTGAAGGATATGATCCAAAACCACTAATCATACAAAGAACAAAGAAAAGTTCAACACTACAAGGGAAAAGACAACAGAAACCAACCCTCAGAAGATCTATATGTTGCAAATATCAAAGACTTTCAAGCAGCTAGTAACTAGGACCCCTGAAATAAAAGTAAACAACTTTATAAGATATATTTATTTATTTTAGAAAGAGAGCATGTGCAAACAGGGAGAGGAGTGAGAGGGAGAGAAAGAGAATCCTCAGGGAGACTATCCACTGAGTGCAGAACCCCACGTGAGGCTAGATCCCAGGACCATGAGATCATGACCCGAGCCGAAATCAAGAGCCAGTCGCTTAACTGACTGAGACACCCGGGTGTTCCAAAAGTGGATACTTTTGCAATGGATATGAAGAAATAAATTGTAGGCAGAAAAGTAGAAGCCATAAACAAGAAACAAGTAAAACAAAAATGGAACTGAACTTTAGATATTCATTGGATGGGCTCAATAACAGAACAGAGATAACAGAGTAAGTAGTTAATGAACTTGAAGTAGATGAATAGAAGTCATCCAATCTGAACAACACAGATTAAGAGAGGGCTAAGAGCTTGATTACAACAGGGCAGCATAATAAATGTCTTGGGGTGATGGGGCTTTGTGTGTTCTGTTCAGTTCCAGCAGTGGGGAACACATGAATCTATATTCTCATAGAAATGTATACTTAAAAAAAGGTAGCTAACTTTAGTAGTTAATACAGTGCCTGGTACAACATAGGTGCCAAACAAGTTGTATTTCATATGTCAGAAACTTGGATGTTCTTCCCAAGTTTTACAGCCTCTTAAAATTTACTTGTCCTTTAAATTTAAGTAAATCTGGATTTTCTGTGCACTGAGAAACTCAATGTTCCTTCAAATAGTTTGGGGATATTTGGGAAGCTCGTAACTCTCTTGGCTTCCGTGGCTCGTGGTCCCTGATTCCACTGAGAATCACGTTCTCCATTCTGTGCTTTGTGTCCTGCCCAGGCTGTCTCTCCTCAACACTGTTTGGTAGAACCGTCTGCTTCAGTTCCCAGGGAAACACTAACTCTAGGCTCTGTGCATAGCATACAATGCTAAAGGTTTTTGACAAGAAAGGAGACTATATTTCACAAAGCATATAAAAAACAAAAATTTCACTTTTAAACAGTCTTGCCTCCAGGGATAAAATACATCGTCCCTGTCAACCACATAAATGTATACTGAATGACTAACCTTAATTATTCCTCAGCGTTCTTCAAAATAGATATATATACACCCAGCACATCCCCAGAAAACTGTGTTTTTCCTTTTATTCCCATACACTATATACTCTCTTTGGACATGCACAGAGACCCCAGAGAGTAAGCTAATAAAATTGTAAGCCTATTTGGGACACACTCACACGCATGCTCACACGTACACATATATTAGCACATTTTCTTATTTCTCTATTTAGCAGAATGCTCACATTTGCCCTTTTATTTCCCTTTAAGTCTATTTTTTCAGATGTTCTATATTGGGAAACATTCATGGAATCTAAGTCCTTAATTCATTTGCACTTGACTTCCCATAATCATATTCTCCAGCGGTTGTTCAGTCTCCCAAATCCCTTTCTCAATTCTTTTTAGTGTATTATTTTTTCTTATAAACCAGATTTTTTTTTTTATTCCTCGGAAATCACAGAACTTCAATCTCATACACACTCACAGCTTGACATATACACAGCTCAAGGGCCCTCTGCTCAGTCACATGCACACTGGGCCTGACATGCAGGCCCAGTGCTGGATAAAAGAAGCTTCCTCAAAGGGACGGAGAAGGGGAGAGTGGGGAGACCAGAGGGAGGAAGATACCAGAAAAGAAGTGGGAGGAGGAGGTGGAAATGGAGCCTGTGGGGCGACGATAGAATAGGGGCTTGCCATGGGAGCTGGGCAAGAGCAGAGTGTTTCATTTGCAGCCACCATTATTGGCAGGAAAATTTCCACTTTCCCTCATAAGCCCCTCATTTAACAGGGAAGGCCTATTTTAGTCATGCCCATCTTGGCCTCCCTTCCAGCCCTCTTAGCTAAAAGCACTGTCAGTCCCTGAGACCAACTTAGAACAGGGTGCAGTGAAGAACAGCCTAGAGAAGAGATTTAAGCAACTGTAAGGCATATTGGATGTTTCTTTTTTTCTTTTTTTTAGTCCTCCAGGAAAATACACATGATGCAAATATTTTTAAAAATGCCAAACTTTCCATCCAAATTCATGCTCAAACATTAATAGGCATCATATTTTATCTTCTCAAGCTGTTTGATCTCTGATCAGGATGCTGTCATAGTTGCCTTTCTCTACAAAGACATCGGGCATCAAACCCTGCACTAGGACATTCAGCCTGTGCTTCTCCAGAAGGCGGGGCCCATTACCTTGAAACACTCACCTACTTCTGCTGCACTGGTCAAAGTAGATTATGACCTTACCCACTTGGAAATAACTGAGAATTAAGAATTAGCCAGAAGTTTAATTTATACACTATATGGTAGGAATTGCCCATGCCTTGTTTTTTTCCAAATATATACAATAGTATGAAGACATGTTGACAAAGGTGCATAACCCTTTATCTATCCAAACAATTAGTTAAAAATCATGTGTACCACGTAAACACACAAACACACACACATACATACACATTACTTGTATTCAAGAAGTTACAGGTAAATACAGGCATTCATAGGTATAAGTTATAAGACTGTGTGTAGATTTCTCTCTTAAATTGAATAAGTATTCAATTTATCATTTTACCTGCCCTAATTTGTTTTAAACCATCTTTTTTCCACTGTAAACACAAAGGAGAAATTCATCCAAACTAAGTGTAAGTATCCCAAGTTATGAATTAGTCTAGTTGGAATTAGTGATGTTTCACTGTATTGGGGATCAGATATTCTTCGGAAAACATGAGATTTTCCAAGTCATAAGCTGATCATGGAGAATATTTCTGCTCAGGGAGCTGTTTTAGACAAAATCCTCGATTTGGGGGTGGAGTTCTTGGTTTGTCATCCGAAAGCTCCTAATAATCACCATTATCCATCACCATAAAAAATGTGTCTTTGTGTAAACTTGGAAACCAGAACAATTTATAGCTATTTCAGGTTACCCACTCGCTTCCAGACACAAGCTATTCCCCAAACAGCTCTAGCTCAGCTACTCTGATGACAAGAGAATTTCTGAAGAGTATTTCATGGAGCATTTTTAAATGTTTACAACAATGCAAATATTGATGTCTCAGCCAGTCAATATCAAAATTTATAGTCTTTCAATATAAACACTGAGCCAGGCTCCCTATTGGTCAATATTTGCACTCAGGTAAATAAATCTTTATACTGACTTCAGCAGGTGTCAATAGCTACTTATTCCAGATAAGTAAAAGTAAAAACAGGAAGCGTTATTTATTTTTTGAGGTAAAATAGCAACTAGTTACATAAAGGCCCTGTGGCATTTCTGAAATATCAATATGTAGTTACTTTTGGCAATAAAACATAACAATATTATAAGATGTGGGCTTAAAGCATGCTGGTTGAAATTTTAAAAGTAGGCGTTAATAAAAATAAATTTCATCTATGTTATTAATATAACAGTGCTTTTTTTTAAGACTTGAAAGAATTCTCAGCTTTTTTGTGCTTTCATCATGAGTGAGGTTAATTTTTGATATTACTCATAACTACGAAAATTCACCAAAGGATATTCCTGAACCCCTCTTAGATTATGTGATTAACCCTTAATTATAAACCTAAAAGAAAAATATGCACACGCTTGACCTATATGTGAGTGACTACGTACTGTCTAGTTGTCCTTTGGGCTTCTATGTTTCATGCTTTGGATTAGGCTTCACAGAGGATTTCTGGGTATCAGGCTTCTATATCTCTACATGCCTAATAAGAATAAATCGGGTTTCCATTTATAAAAGAAGGTTCTCCTATAGTCCCTGTCCATTGGGTGAACAAGGACCTTAATCATTTTATAGGACACAACAAACAGCTCCCAACTGAAAGTGATCCAATGTTTCTGTGTTATTTGCATAAGTAGAATTGAGAAAAAAAATATATTTTTCAATTCTTTTCTTTTTGGTGGGCACCCTGTGATTTTTGTATGCACAAAATTTATTTACCTAGACACTGTCAGATGTTTACTTAAAAATAATAATATACAGAGAAAAGTAGCAATGTTACTTCACGGTAAGAAGAGTTCCTGCACCCTTCAGGCTTGTGATTATGTTTTAGTAATTGGTGTGTGGACTAAAGAAATTAACCAGTCAAAATGTGGCCATGCTCTAAATTATGCCTGGTCACACCCAGAGTTGCTCCTTTATAGCTGGTAGCAGAATTCAGTGACTAAATGAGTGATACTCTGTGGTGGTGTGGCATTGTTAAAACAACATATGTCAAATGAAATTAAATGAAGATTTATGCCCATTATAAAAATGTCTACAATGCAATGGAGGCAGAGTAGAGAGAGAGAGAGAGGGAGAATAAAGCTGCTAAAGGTGAAATGTCATTTGTCTTAAGGCTGGTTTTCCTGCAGAGTCTTTATAGCCTGTGGGCAATGATAGCCAACTCTGTAGAATGGTGGAGAACTCGTATTTGTTGCTTTGGAATCTAGGTGTGGTCTACATAACCCAAAGCAAATAGAGGCAAATTTAAGAGAATGCACCTAAGGAAGACTATTAGAACAGCATGAAGCCTGTGTCCTCTAGGGGTGTTCAGTTTCCTTTGCCCGAAACACAAAGAGCTGGGCTCCCAGGTAATGTGGATGGCGTGGATGGCACATGTCGGGAGAGGCCTGGAATTTCATGATGCTACATTACTATTTTTTCTTTAGGATATGGATGTCAACAACCTTTAAGGTAAATCAAGAGAGTTTTAACAGCAAACTTCAAGTTTACTTACTTGCATTATGTAAATCACAATTCTGGCCCTAGGTGCACAGAAGACTTTCTCTAATGACCCCAGCTGAGATCCATGCAATGCAGGCACATTTCTTCCCAACAACCTCTTAAAACACTAGTGAACACCTACAATAGATCATTGTTTTTTTTTACTTGAAAACTCAACACAGATTTTTTTGAATATCTACCAGGAACTAGAGATAGACTATGAATGAAGTCCTATTTACCTGACAACACTGACTGGCATGTAGCAGGGGACACTAGGCACTATTTGTTAATAGAATGAATAATCAAGAAATCACTGAGGCAGAATTCTCACATTAAGAGACTTACAGATTCAGGAGAGTTCTGTAATACAACCATTATAACACACTAGGCTATTTTATACCGGAGGAGGTATGTAGAGGAAACAATGGAATCAGAGCATTATATCTAGAAGTCTCAGAGTTCTTGCAGCTGTTAATTTTGGTGGGTTTGTGTATGTGTGTGGGTAAAAGGAGTTTTTTATCAGGGAAATATTCATTGAAGAGGTAACACTTATATTGAGATTTTATTTATCTGTTTATTTATTTATTTATGAGATTTCAAAAGGCCAAATATAAACAGAGAGACTAGAAAGCAGGGGGGGCTGGGAAAGGATTCCAATAAATTGGAATAGCATTGTGCAAAGGCTCGGAGACATAAAAGAACATGGTATTTTTTAAAAAAATATTTTATTTATTCATTTGAGAGGGAGAGAGAGAAAGAGAAAGAGAGAGAGAATGAGTGGGGGAGGGGCAGAGGGAGAGGGAGATGGGGAAGTAGACTCCTCACTGAGCATGGAGCCCAATACGGGGCTCAATCCTAGGACCTTGAGATCATGACCTAAGCCGATGTCAGAGGCTTAACCGACTGAGCCACCCAGGTGCCCCAAAAGAATAGTATTTTAAGATATATTTATAAATAAATTGTTGATTCCAGGGCTTAAAGTGAAATAGTGGAAAGCATGATGAGCATTTAGTGTGGACATTTGTGCAGTCATCTACACTGACAAACAAGAAGGTTTTAGGATATTCCTGAGGAACATGGGGAACCATTTGCAAAATCCGAGAAAGAGAAGAACCGAGTCATATATATGTACTATAGATAGTGCCCTCTACTAGCAGAATGGGAGATAAAATAGAGAAGCGCACATCTAAAAGACAAAAAGATTAGTAAGAGAAATAGTGAATGATCCTGGTAAGAGATAACATGTGCCCCAACCAGGTAGTGGGGGTGGTCATGGAGAGAAGTTAATGTATTGAAAGGATATTTAGCAGGATTGGAAGTGCTTCTATAGGTCTTGGACTTGGAAACTGAAAAGATAAAAAGAAATCTATGTTAACTTACAATTTTTCTGTCTGACAGTGGTGCTGTTCCCTGTAGTAAAGAATGCAAGAAACAAATGATGGATTCCACTTGGGCAGTATAAGTTTAAAATAAGTTTAAAGTGGTTGTAAGGCATTAAAATGAGAATGTCTTTTACATGGTTAGATATTTGGATTTTAAGCTCAGGAGGGAAGCCCGAGCTATACAGACCTGCTTGTTTGGTTGTGTATTGCATCTACATATTGGTGGTAGTTACAGCTGCGGTCTGGAATGAGATAAAAGAATAAAGTGTGGAATGAAAAGAGGAAAAGATCCATGTCAGTCCCATCCTGGAGATCACTGTCATTTCAGTAATAAGTGGAGAAAGAGCCCACACTAAGGTTAAGAAAGAAATTTCAATGAAGAAAGAGAATCCTGAGAGTGTTAACGAGGCTAAGGCAGAAGTGTTTTCCACAGATCTCTGGACAATGTCTCCATGTCACATTGACTTTGACAATCTGCTCAATGAGGGGCGGAGTCAATGATGCCTTCTTATATCTGGGTGGGATTGTATTACAGCTTTGCTTGTTCTGTAGAAACCAGCTGCCCTACAGTGAGGGAGCCCAAACACGGCCATTCAGGGAGACCACATGTAGCTGTCTGGCTGACATCCTGGCAGAGGTCTCAGCCAACAGTCAATATAAACAATTACACAGATGAGTGAGGATACCTTGAGGTGATTCCACCCACGCCCAGCTGTCTAGTCAACCCTGATTTCAGATCTGCCCAGTCAAAGAGCTGAGGCAAGCTGTCCCCATGAGGCTCTGTCCAAACCCCTGACTCAAGGTGTCTTTGAGTATAGTAAAATGGTTGGTTTACACCACTAAGCTTGAGGGCGGTTTCTTAGCAAAGTAGAACAGAGGCAAAGCAAAGTAAAAGAAATCCAAAAGAAATAGTGAGCAGTCTATAAACACCACAAAAGGAGGCAGACAGTGGAAATAAGGTGAGGAGGTGTCTACTAGATTTGGCAACTAGACAACCCACGGTAGTCCGAGTTTCTCCCAGTGCAGTGGTGAGTTCAGAAGTCAAACCCTAGTGAGGTAAGCAGTGAACGTGGCCCGAGGAAGATGAGGCAATGAAAGCGAACTGCTCTTTCTACAAGCATCTCTCTTATCTTTCAGTGACTGAAAGTTTTGTCAGTCTGTCAGTACCAATATCTTTTATAGTTCTCCATAATCTGTCATGGAAAATTAATTGTCAAATACGCTTTTCACTTCTTAGAAGTCAGAAAATAAAAATCCCCCAAACAGAATTTACCTATTTGTTTCAAAATTTTAGGGCGAGTGATTGATATTTCTAAAAGACTTTTAAAAATTTAAAAAAATTAATTAATTAAAAATAAAAATAAATTAAAAAGACTTTTAAATATGGTATACCTAGAAGCGAACTTTTACAATGATCAATATTCTGAGAACCTCACTCTAGTTACTGTTATTGTTTGCTGGAATATTTTAAAGTATTCCCCAGACATTACATCATTTTCCCTAGAAATACTTCAGAATATATCCCTAAGAAGTAATGCTTTTGTTATTACATTACCAAATACAATTATGCATTTGACAAAATTAATAATAACCCCTTACAGTAATTGAGTTTTGATATAAGTAATCTAAAAACGTAATTTTTTTGAGAACCTACTGTGTTAGGCATTGGGCAATGAGCTAAGAGATTTGAGTGAAAAAGAAAGGCAGGTTAGAGGAAAATCTGCAAAAGATGTCAAGTCCTTCTTTAGATACCACAGTATCATCTTTCACTTATTTTTAATCATCATGAGCAAAGGCCTCATCCTCCAGTCCCTGGTCATCTCATCCTTACACAGCATGTGCTATGGCCTTATCTCTTGTTTGAGAGAAATACACTCTTAGAAAAATATCAAGCAATGGTAAAGTTATTAAGTCATAAGTCAGTTGAAAAAGTAAGGAATAAATAAATAATGAGAGAATGAATGTCTTCCACCTTCGATAAGACACAAAGCAAGAATAATGTGTCAGAGTTCCCTAAGAACACTCTCACACTCAGGGGTTCACAAGAACTCACAAGACTCAGCATGGAACTGTGCTTATGGCTGAAATTTATTACAGAGACGTAGTAAGGATATACAGCTGAGTCATAAGGGACAAAGACACAGGCAGAGTCTAGAGGAATCCATCTGAGGCTTCCCTATGCTCTTTCCCTCCCACGAGGGGTCACTTGAAACATAGTCTTTCCCCAAGCAATGAATATACAGCAACATGTGTGTGATGTTTCCACCTAAGGACGCCCATTAGAGACTCAGTGCCCAAGGTTTTAATTATGGGCTGGACATGTAGGCACCATCTGGCTATTATATACCAAAATTCCAGACTCCCAAAAGGAAAGTAGGTATGCAGCATAAAACTCATTGTACAAACAGTCTAGGCACAGTTAGGGTAAGTTTTATTAAGTATAAGAACTATTTATGCATCAAGAAGAAGAGTAAACTAAACCAAAAGCAAGCACAAGGGAGAAAATAATAAAGAATCTAGCAGATGTTAATGAAATAGGGAATAGAATTCAATAGAGAAAGTCAACAAAAGTATACACTTGTTCTTTGATAAGCCTTTAGAAAGCATGACCAAGAAAACAGAGAGAAAGGACTCAAATTATTAAAATTAGGAATGAAAGAGGAGCCAACATCACAGGAAAAAAAAGACTAATAAGGAATACTATGAATAATTCTATGCAAATAAAATAAGTAACATGTGAAGTGAATAAATCCACAGAAAGATATAAACTATTAAAACAGACTCACTTTCACCACAGTCTCTCATGGTTCGTCTCCCCCTCTGATTTCCCCCTCTTCATTTTTCCCTTCCTACTATCTTCTCTATTTTTTATTAAACATACACAAAAATAAATAAATAAATAAATAAATAAATAAATAAATAAATAAATAAATAATAAAACTGACTCACAAAGAGTTAAAGAATCTGAATAGAACTACAACAAATAAAAATATTAAATTAGTAACTAAAATTTTACTCAAAAAGAAGGGCTAGGCCTACAGGGCTTCACCAGTGAATCTACCAAACATTTAAAAAATTCACAAATTCTTCACAAATTCTTCAAAAAAGAAAAGAAGAAAAAAGAAGAGCACTTCCCAACTCATTGTATGTGGCCAGTATTACCCTGATTCCAAAACCAGACAAACGTATCACAAATAAGAATGCTCTAGACCAATATCTCTCACAAGTATAGATGTGGAAATCCTCAACAAGAAATGCAAGCAATGGAAATCCAGAAGCATGCAAAAATGATTATACATTATGAACAAATGAGATTTATACCAGGTATGCAAGATTTGTTCAATATCTGAAATCAATTAATGTAATATACCAAATCAACAGAATAAAGTACAAAAAAATGCATGATTATCTCAATAGATCAGAAAAAGTATTTGACAAAATCCAATACTCCTTCCTGATAAAACCACTCAACAGACTAGAAATAGAAGGGAACTTCCTCAACTTAATTAATGGATCTATGAAAGACCCACAGCTTGCATTAAACTTAATGGAAAAAGACTCAATGCTTTCCCCTTCTTCTTCACACCATTAGCCATGAAGAAAATGCAAATCATAATCACAATGAGATAATACTTCATGTCCACTAAGATGGCTATCATCAAAAAGATGGATAATAGCAAGTGTTGGTGTGGATATTGAAAAGTGGAACCCTCATGCACTGGGGTAAGAATGTAAAATGACACAGTGACCTTGGAAACAGTCTGGTAGTATCTCAAAAAGTGAAACACAGGACTACCATATGAACCAGCAATTCCACTCCTAGGTATATACCCCAAGAGGAATGAATATATTCACACAAAAACTCGCATAAGAAAGGGCACAGCTGCATTATTTACAATAGCCAAAAAATGCAAACAACCTAAATGCCCATAAACTGGTGAAAGGATAAATAACACATGGTATCCCCATACAATGGTATGTTGCTCCATCATGAAGAGGAATGAAGTACTGCTAAATGTCAAAACATGGATGAGCTTTGAGACCATTTTGCTAAGTCAATGAAGGCAGCAACAAAAAAAATCCCATCTTAAGTAACACCATTTATATGAAATATACCAAATAAGTCATTCTCTAAGGACAGAAAGTAGATTGCTGGTTGCCTAAGGCTGAGGGCAGGTAAGGGAGCGGGCTGATATGAAGACAGATTTCTAAAGAACAGTCTCTTTTGGAGGGCTATACAAATTTTCTAAACTTATACTGCATAACAAAAAATGGATACTTGTACAACCCTGTGACTATATCAAAAACCACTAACTAGTACACGTTTAGGTGGGTGAACTGTGAGCTTTGTTAATTATATTTCAATAATGCTGACAATTTATTTTAATTTATATTTTATATTATATTTTAATCAAATAATTAATTGTGACACCAAAATCTATGATACACTTCCAAATAGCTAAGATGTGGATCAAATGGAAGGCTCATATATTTTTGGTAGTAAAGTGGCTCAGTTACTTTGAAAAACTGTCTTGAGGGGCTCCTGGGTGGCTCAGTCAGTCAAACGGCTGCCTTCGGCTCAGGTCATGATCCCAGGGTCCTGGGATCAAGCCCCGCATCGGGGTCTCTGTTCAGTGGGGAGCCTGCTTCTCCCTCTCCCTCTGCCCGTTGCTCCCCCAGCTTGTGCTCTCTCTCTCTCTGTGTCAAATAAATAAATAAAATCTTAAAAGAAAAAAGAAAGGAAAACTGTCTTGATATGTCTTGTAGAGTTTAACATACACCTAACATGTGACACAGGCTTCTAGTCCTTGGTATTTATCTAAGGGAAATAAAATACATACTTGTTAAAAGATATGTATACAAATGTTCAGAACAGTCTTATTTATAATAGTCTGAAACTAGAAATAACCTAAATGTTCTTCAACAAATGAATGGGTAAAATATTATGGTATAACAATGCAATGGAATTCTACATGCAACAACATGGATATATCTCCCAAACGTCAAGCTAAGTGAAGGAAGCCTCATTCAAAAGAATACAGACTGCATGATTTCGTGTACATGCAATTCTATCTCTACTTACAGAAATCACATCAATGGGTGCCTGGGGCTGAGTGCCAGGGAGAGAGTGGTTGTACAGGGCCTTGAAGAAACTTCTTGGTAGATGGAAAGGTGGTGGTTACGTGACTACATACAATCTGTCAAAAGCCATCAACCTTAAAATGTTTGAATTTCGCTGTATGTAGATTATAGGTCAGCAAAGTTGATTTCAGGAAAACAAATCCCTTCATGAAGTAAAATTTAGCCCATCTTTCAGATGTGTTCTCGGGACTTGCTTCCAATTAATGGGATTTCGGTACTGTTTTTAAATTGTTTTTTATTTATTTACATTTATTTATTTAAATTTTTTAAATCGTTGGCTTGCCAGGACCCTCAGGTCACATTATGGCCATGCTTCCTCACCTTCCTTGCCCAGCAGCGTTATGCTGGTAATTCCAGTACGGCATTGTGTGACGCAGAGAGGAATCTTGATTAAATTATGCCTATATCATTTATGAGCTGTGCAATTTTTGGTATAAATCCTGGCCTGTAAAATACCTATTCTACAGGGTCGTTGCACAGATTGAACTATATGAGGCCTATATAACTGTCTGCCATATCGGATGGGATTGCTACAACTAAGGGTTTTATTAACACGTCTACACAGAGAAGTACCACACTCTACTGAAATATTTGCCATTTTTAGTGGGGTAGATGTTGCAATGGTCTCCTGGCCCAGGAGGTACGCCAGCCTGTAGGTTACAGCTTGTCCCAACCTGTTTCCATCCAGACTCAAAGTGAAGATTTAATTACCTTTGGTTACTAACTTAGAAAACAAAAACCAAAAAACAAATCACTAGTATTGCTCTCTCTCCTTCACTCCAGATCTTCAGATCCGCAGTGGAACATAAGTCTAAATGGAAGACAAATTCTCAAGCACATAAAATGGTAGCTTTTCGTTATTTTATTTCTTGTGCTATTGTGTGTCCTCGACTTCTGTCTTTCAGAGCAATATCTTATCCTTCCTCCTGAGTTTTCCCTCTTTGCTTCACACAGAGGCCACCCTTACATTTAATTCAACTGGACACATGGAGTCAGCCTGCAGATTCAATTTTATCCGCCGCCCCCCCCCCCAACACACACCCTCTGGCGTTGTTTTTGCTCTGGAATGCAGGGGATGAAAGCATCAGGAGGAATGGAATTTGAGATGATCCTTTGATTATGTCTGAGGCTGAGCTATCACGACTGACCATGTCTGGATGATCACTTCAGGTCACTCAGAAATATAGCCGGCTTTCCCTGACCTTCGCCAGACCCCTGGCCTTTGCCAGACCCCTGACCCAGGTTCAACATGATTTCTTTGCTGCTAGAGATATTATTAACAATGTCACTATCCTCTCAGCAAACTGGACCCTTCTTTCTTTCTCCTGTCTTTCTCTCTCTCTTCCTTCCTTCCTCCCTCCCCTTTCTTCCTTCCTTCCTTCTTTCCTTCCTTCCTTCCTTCCTTCCTTCCTTCCTTCCTTCCTTCCTTCCTTCCATCCTTCCTTCCTTCCTTCCTTCCTTCCATCCTTCCTCCCTTTCTTCCTTCCTTCCTTCCTTCCTTCCTTCCTTCCTTCCTTCCTTCCTTCCTTCCTTCCTTCCTCCCTCCCTCTCCCCATCCCCCTTTCTTTTTTTTGAACTATGAAATTCGTATTAGCCCAGACTGGCTTTAAAAACAGTGCAGGATTAGGGCGCCTGGGTGGCTCAGTTGGTTAAGGATCTGCCTCCGATTCAGGTCATGACCCCAGGGTCCTGGGATCAAGCCCTGCATCTGGCTCCCTGCTGAGCAGGAGCCTGCTTCTCCTTCTCCCTCTGCCCCTCCCCCAGCTAGTGCGCTCTCTCTCTCTGCTCTCTCTCTCTCAAATAAATAAAATCTTTAAAAAAAATCTTTAAATAAAACAGTACAGGTTTATCCTAAATTCCTCTCTCCAAACCAAAGACATGTGCGTGTGCACACACATACATACACACATACACACTAGAATTAGTAATCACTACCATTAGCCAAGCCTGAACATATGGTCAGCCTCTTCTCTCACCAACCAGATCCTATGCCAATCTCCTAAAACAAAAATAAAACATGATGCAGGAGGTGTTTGATTATTGTATGTGTGCTGCTAAATTTTTATTGAACTGTTCATAGAGTCTGAATTCCTCATTTGAAAAATGAGGATAATATCTACTTTGCATGTTTGTGATATAGATTAAAATAACATAATACTGTACATTTAGCCCACACAGTACCTAGCACGAACGGATAGTCGATACATTTCCCTTTTCTTTTTAGTTACACAGATCTACTTTAGGTTTGGGATCATTAAGAAAATACGGACTCCAAAGGTTTACCTTATAAGACACACCTTGTTGGAACCAGGTCCTTTGTACGTATGTATCTCCTACATCACACTGGCAAAGAACTTTGGACATTGTAAGCACTTGATAAGTATTTATTAAATTCATGATTTGGTAATAATGTAGGTATGAATCCTTGGGTTAAGATCCTAAGATCCAGTGTCTGACTTTTAAGAGATTTGTGCCTAAATGAGCAAAGGGGGACAGAATGTTCTTGGTGATGTGTTTGATTATCTTTCCTATATATTCGTTTCTTTCCTGAATGTTGAAGAAAACACCCACTTGGACTCCATGGGGAGGCTTCATAGATAAGGTATGATTTCCCTTGAGTTTTTAAGTGAAGAAAAAAATAAGCATCTGGGCAAAGTTAGGATGAAAATTTATTCCAAGGAAATACGTAAAATGAGGACTTGGGCATGTGTTTGGAACCTACTGAATGTGGGTAAAGACAGTGTGAGTGAACGAGATTATGTAAATTCCAGTAGATTTAAGGAGAGTGGTATAACCAAAGGGTGAGAAATGTGTATATCTAAATGATAACTTGTCTTCCAATGATCTTTACAATATTTTAGCAGCAGCATCTAAGTAACCAGCTATAATATATTACACTGTGTTTTTCAAATTAATTGATTTTGTGCTCCCAGACTGTACATCCAGCCTTTCATCTACTGAATCTTTGCTATGAGACTAAATGAGATTTCATAAGGAGAACTACTTTGATCTAACTACTCCAGGGAAAGGAAATACCCTACATACATATAAGATACTGCCTGTCCTTATTACAAGTTGCTAGCACATGAAAAGTGTGATAAATGAAGAGCGCCCCCCCCATCTTGCCTCTTATGTTACCTGAGCATGATGTGGGATGTTTTCATCAAAATTTGATATGCCAGCCTTCTTTGATGAGGACTTACAACCCCGAATGTTTGTACTCTCTAAAAAGATCGTTCGGGGGCGCCTGGGTGACTCAGTCGGTTAAGCGTCTGCCTTCGGCTCAGGTTATGATCTCAGGGTCCTGGGATCAAGCCCCACATTGGGCTCCCTGCTCGGTGGGGAGCCTGCTTCTCCCTCTCCCCCTCCCCCTGCTTGTGTTCTCTCTCTCTGTCAAATAAATACGTAAAATCTTTAAAAAAATAAAATAAAAAGATCATTCGGTTTCACATGAAACATTTACAGTCAAACTCTATTAATGGACTTCTCTGGTTCAGATTTTAACTAAGTCATTCAACCATTACATATGCTTATTCCAAAACAGGTGACTATAACCCATCTGCACACACACCCATAGCTTTCCTCTCTGTAACCTCTCCCACCCGACGCCAAACTGTCATGAGCATATTAGATCTATATTACTGACAAAAATCGGAAATCCAGAAGTCTTCACTCAGAAAGGTCTCGGGCACCTGGATTCTCTTCCCACCACCATGTCTAAATAGCTATAAAACCTTCAAATCACATAATCCCTCTAGCCTTCGAGTTCTCTATCTTTAACACTTAGATCATGCTGCCATCTCAGAGGAAGAGATTAAAGGCCTCTCTCCTCATTACATGTGGCTTCCGTTTGGCCCTGATAGAGTGATCTTCATGTGAAATATTTGGAGGGTTCTCCAAAGGAGGATGGGGGATGGGACTCACTTTCTACTCACCCCAGGTTGCTTTGGCTAAATGTTGTGCTTAGCAACAGTGACCTTCGCCTGGGCGACACTGTTCTGTGGCCCTGGGGACCCCTGCTCCGACAGCCCCAGGTACCCACACAACACAGGAATGACAGGAGGGATGACTGCTGTGCCTGCATCCTGGCCAGGCTGCCTCTAGGGAGTTGCTGGCCTCCTGGGAGACTGGGTAACACAGCCAGAGATGTGGGGAGTCAATGTCCAGTGGGGTGGGCTTCAGCCAGTGAAGACTGGCCATGAGAAGGGGCCAGTTGATAAATCATTGTCTCAGTTCTGGGGTTTCACAGGACTCTCCTGAGTCATTCCAGGGACTAGATCCCAGGTGCAGCACTATGCAAAGGGTTGCACTTGCTTCTCCTCCTTTTCTGCTTTGCTTCATATTCGTCCTACTTCTTCCTTCCTTCGGATTGTTTCCCTGAATAAGGAGTTGGCAGGTAAGACTTTGGCCCAAGGCTCTTTCCCGTGAACCCTGCGCCAAGATGGAGGGAGAATCCTAACAGCATTCTTAGGTGGGAAAGAGCTGCTGCTGGAGCCCACTACCTAAATTTGAGATCCAAATTTGCCACTTGCTTAAGTATTTCTTAAAACACTTACCCCCACCTCAGCTTCCTTACCTGCAAAATGGGGATAATAAGAATGCATACCTCATTCCAGTTGTTATCACAATTGAAGGAGTTACTACATGTACACTGATATGCAGTGAGACCCTATGTCAGTAACTGTTCTACCATCATTGTCAGAATCATCACTATTATTTATGTGCTTCATTTGATCCTCTTCTGTCATGTTCCCTGCTTCTTGCCAGGCTTTCAATAAATTCTGCGGGCCTCCAAATTCTTGACACTCTACTCTATTTTGCCTATGTTACTCAGAATCAGTGCAGGTTTTTGTTTTTTGTTTTGTTTTGTTTTTCGCAAGCAAAGAATCCTAGCTGGTACAACTCAATTACTAGTTAGGGTTCATGAAGTCATGGAGAGTTTAGGTGGTTTCTGGGCAAAGTCAGAGCAGATCTGATGCCCTCTTTGAGTCGGGAAAGAACTTTAGCCTGTCAGGGAAGTTAGGTAATTTACCTACAATCACACAGCTGAGAAATGGCAGAGCCAGGAGTAAAACCTAGGTTTGCCTACTTCTGTAATCTAAGTAAATCTAGACCTAGATTTGCCTACAGAAGTTGCCCTTTCAACCACCCTGGAAGTTTTTGAAGTTTATAACTTCTTAATAAAAATATCTGACTTTTCTTAAGAGATAGTTATGCTTCACATGCCTCAGGTGTGTAATTTTATTTAATTGTCAGACTGATCGATCATAGGAGCTAAGAGTAGATTCTATTTTTTTTTAAAGATTTTATTCATTTATTTGACAGAGAGAGACACAGCGAGAGAGGGAACACAAGCAGGGGGAGTGGGAGAGGGAGAAGCAGGCTTCCTGCAGAGCAGAGAGCCCGATGCGGGGCTCGATCCCAGGACCCTGGGATCATGTCCTGAGCCGAAGGCAGGTGCATAACGACTGAGCCACCCAGGCGCCCGGCTAAGAGTAGATTCTAGTGTCACAGTAATGGAAAGACAAATATGACCAGGGAAGTTAACTTGTCCCATCCCCACAGGTAGTCTGCAGTGGAGCTGATATGTTAACCAATTTTTTTTGGACTGTCAGTATGTAATCAGTTAGGTGTAGGGCTGCCTGGACTGAAGTTTGGAAGAGAAGTTTCTCCCTTTGCCTGCTACCCCCTCTCCCCACTTTGCTTCTTAGCAGCCCATGCAGAGTGACATTTGTAACTCCTGCCATCTCACAATGATTGCCCTCCTAGGGAAGAAATAGCTGGGGATAATAAATATCAGGGCAAAAAAATGATGCCATAAAGGGTCCATGACCACTCCTCAATTAATGGGGCAACCTGAAATACCTGGCACATGGCCCTGTTCTCCATACCTGTATCCACTTACTAATGACTTCCCAGGGGGTCCTGGGGGGCAGTGTGGGACTGTGGGCATGGCTGTGGCCCCAGTTACAAACCTAAAGGGGCCTGCACATCCCTCCAGGGGTGGAACAGAAGGAATGGTGGTAAATACAAGGAGTAGCTGCTTGAGGGAGCCTTCAGCAGTTATGTCTACTGGATAAATTGCAGACCTGAGTAATGAGATAATAAAGTTGAAAGCACTTGGGAAGTAAAAGTGCTATGTAAATATAAGGTACCTCTGTCTTCCATGTGACGTGCATGGGAGGATCTCTTATTTTAATTCATTCATTTCTTTATGTCTTGCCTTTTTTTCTTAAAGGGATTTAAGATGGTTTACCAAGTACACGATATATATGTTTGTGAAAGCCTGCCTAAGCAAAACACTGCATGTGATGAAGTCATAAAGGAAAAGATTGACAGATTTTATTGCCTACAAATCTAAAACTGTTGTATGACAAATGACACCATAAAATAAAATAAAAGGCACGAGACAGACCAGGAGGGATATTGGCATATTGGTAACCTTTATGACAAAGGGTTAACATCTATGAGATAGATATATATATATATAGATATATATATATAGTACTTCCACAAATAGATTTTAAAAATGATAAACAATCCAGTGGAAAAATGGATGAAGAACATGGACAAGCAATTCACAGAAAAAATACAAATACACAATAAATATGAAACATGAAAAAAAATGCATGGTAACTTCCCTAGTAACAGGGATATGCGAATTCAAGTGAGGTGCAATTTCCTGCTGATCAAATTGGCAGAAATGTAAACCATTGAGAGTATTTCTTCCGAGCCAAAGGGTGGGAAAATGGGCACTTCCACATGTTGGCAAGATTGCTCATTTGACATAACACTTTTGGGGGATAATCTAGCTGGAAATATATAACATTTTCAAATGAACATGTCCTGTGATCAAGCAAGTCCATTTTAGTAATTCAGCTTATTGAAATATTCATATATATACATATATATATATATTTGTATGAGGTGATTCAGGGAAGTACTCTTGGAAAGAGTGAAACACTAGAAATGGCTATTGCAAAATTTAATAAATTACAAATGACAATCTGGTCATATTATGGATTATGCAGTGATATACTGAATGCCATTTAGCTATGTAGATGCAAGTAAAAATTATAAGACTTATTGTTAAGTTTGCAACATGTAGTTTTAGAGGTCTGAGTACAGCAGAATCCCGTTTATGCATGATTTGTGTGTTATGTATGCACATATGTATCAACGTATAGAAAATTTTCTAGGATAGTCACTAAATTGTAAACAGGGATGGATGAGCGCTTTTGTTAATTAAACAAATATTTTTTAAAGATTTTATTCATTTATTTGAGAGAGAGAATGAGAGATAGAGAGCACGAGAGGGAAGAGGGTCAGAGGGAGAAGCAGACTCCCTGCTGAGCAGGGAGCCCGATGTGGGACTCGATCCGGGGACTCCGGGATCATGACCTGAGCCAAAGGCAGTCGCTTAACCAACTGAGCCACCCAGGCGCCCTCATTAAACAAATGTTAATTGAGCACTCATTACATGCCAAACCCTATATTGGGCATTAGGGATAGATTAGTGAATAAAACAGACAAAAGTTTTGCCCTTAGGGAGGTTACACCTTAAAGTGGGGAGACAGATAAATAAAGTAAATACAAAAATATACAGTACAGAAATAGTGATACATGCTGAGAGGCAAGGAGAGACAGTAGGGTAGCAGTTCTGTGATGGAAGGATAAATTGATACAGGAAGCTCAGAAAAGATCTACAGAGGTGACATTTGAGATAAAAACTAAATAAAATGAGGAAGTGAACCATGTAGATATCTGGGGAAGGACTATTTCATGCAGTAACAGAAAGTGCAAAGGTCCTGGGGCAAGATCTGCATGGTACATCCGAAGAACACACAGGGAGGAAATATGGATGGAACAGAATGCTCAGAGAGAAGAGATGGAGGAAATAAAGCCAGGGAGATCATGCAGGTTTGTTCTCTAAATGAGATGGGAGACAGCTGCAGGATTTGGTGCCGTGGAGTGACAAAATGCAGCTTTAGTAAGATCACTCTGGGTGCTGTGCCACTAACAGGATGAATCAGGGCTGAGGGGTGGCAGGCTGTTATTAGGCTATTGCAAAAAATCCAGGCAGGAGAAGAGAATGCATTGGACCAGGTAAGCATTAAATAAGTACCAGTTTCCTGTCCCTTAACAAGAGAATACCACATTCTCTAATTTGAATTCTATGAGATTCCTAATGATCCATGATGTTATGCTTCCACCACAAAAGAGATAAACGTCTTAGGATGAACTCTATCCTTTTAGTGTTGGCACCCAAAAAGGGCAGCGATAGACTGAATGAGCAGGCGCCTTGAATATGACATGCTGGGGATGGGAGGGGATGGGAGCTGGGGGGAAGGAGCTGAAAAAAGTGATAGACAAGTCCCGGGCAGAAAGGGGATGGAATCTGCAATCACAGGTTAAGTCCAAGAGGAGGGGTGGCAACCCAGGAGACATCCAGAGAGATAATAATCAGGGAGAGAACGGCAGGGGCTAGGCTTTGGAGAGGAAAGAACACTCACGTTCAAGGTGAGGAGAATACTGGGCATCAGGCCAACTGGGCATCAGCCAGAGGCGATCCCTCAGCACAATGTCCGGCAGGTCCCTCTTTCCCCGGGACTTCAGACCAAAGAGTGCCAAGAAACTCCCAAGGACCCGGCACATGGAGGAGAAGGGACAGGGGCCTGGGCAGGTGGCAGGTTTGCATATGTGGGGCACATCGAGAGGCTGCTGAGGAAGAAATCCATTGGGCTACGATGGGGGGGGGGGGCTGCTGTCCTGCAGACACACCTGAAAGAAATTATTTTGCCATTCCTTCCCTCCGGCACCTCTCCCCCCGCCCCCCGGCCATGGCCAGCTAGACACTCGCAGGCGGGGAGACAGTAGGTGGAGGCAAAGGGACAGAATGCTGATTGCTCACTGCACATGCCTGGGTGGGCTTCGATCTGGGTTAAAGCCCACCAGTTTGAAGCTTCTCTACCCAGTCTCAGCCTTACTAATAGGTACCCAGAGAGCAAGGCCAGGACTCTGCAGCTGTTGGTAGATTCAACTCAGTCACTTGCTTCAGTGCGAAGAGTTTCCAGTTTAGAGTTCCTGAAAAGTTTCTGCACTGTGACTAGTCAAACATGATCTCCCTGCTTTCTCCCTTCCTCCACTCAAAATATTTATACTCATTTTTTTCCTTGAAATCTACCTGCTCCTGTTCTAATAAAACTGCTCGGATGGCAGTTGCTATCCAACCGCAGCCCCAAACCCCTCTATTCTCTATCAAGGCCTGCGCCCCCACAGCCTTCCACCATCCAATCTCCAATCTTAGAAGGCACCTCAGAGATGTTGCCTCTAAATGAGGCCTTCGAATGTGGGCAGCTTGAACCCCCACAGAACACTTAACCAGTTCTGACCAAACACAGAAGATCCCGGGTTTTCCCTCCTTCTGAGTGCTTCCCTCTTGCCCGGTTGCTCTACCAGACCCTCCAAAGTATCATAAACCCCACGGCAGGCACCCACCACAGGGCTGGGAGTGAGTTTCGAGGGGCACCAGGCGGACTCATACCTGGGTGTATCATTACCACCCTGCCTCTAGGGGTGAGGAGATGAGTATCTGAAGGCTCTTGAGAGCTTGTTTGGAAGTTTCAGCAGGTAAATGAAGCTACCTGTACTTTCTTGGTTAAAGAATAGTTGTCTCAATGGAAAGCCCACCTGTTTCGACAGATAAAGCTGGTGGCAATGGCTTAGTGCACCAGGCTGACTAATGAAATGAGCAAATCGTCTCCCCACTCCTTGTCTAGTTAACAGATATGCCCACGATCATGAAGCTAAAATGAGGAGAGCCAGGGAGTGAACCCACATCCTCAGGCTCCTAAGCATGAACTCCATCCATGACACCATTCCCATATAAGCTGCAGTGGTTCTTGCCTTCCTTTCCTAAAGAAAGTAAGACTATAAGTGGTGTTCAGGAGGAAATGAGGATAAGACTCCTATAAACCACTTTCCAAACCAGGCTGAGGATTGTGACTTGCTGATTCTGGGGCACATTTGAACAGAAGGTTCCCTGGCGTTCTATTGCCAACACCTAAAAACTCAGCTGTGTGTCAGGCCATGCTCTGGAGAAAAAGGGCTTTCCCATCTGGTGACCCTCTTTTGCTGCAGGTCTTCAGTCAAAACCAGTCAGTTAGGCCAGATTGTGAATAAAACCATTTTTTGAAATATTTTATAATCTAGTTGTGCCAACTACAGACAAGTCTAATCTGAGGATACAGATTTATACCAGATTTTCTGCTCAAAACTATTGAGTACCATACCACAGATTTGTATGGCCATCTTTTATTCATCTTCTGGTTTCTGTAGCTTTAAATTATATCATTCACATTTTGAAGCCACTTTGTCTAAAATAAAACTGTAAATTTTTCTTAAAGGTGAACAAACAAAATTAAATATCTGCATGGTGATACAAAAGGAGAGCAGGATGTTTTAAGAAGGTTATTAACCATAAGAGTCAAACTCCAAGCTTCTAGTTTTGCTTCTGCTACTAATTAGCTGTGTGACTTTGAAAAATTCACTTAACCTCTCTGAACTTGTGTTCTCTCATCTTAAAAAAAAAAAGAAGGGAGGATTAGACTGTGCGATGTTTTAAATTCTTTCCAGATTAAACATGTAATTTACCTCTGGCACTCACTGATCATGGAAGAAAGGACTGCCTACTTAACCCAGTTTTCACTTTGAGTTTAGGGTCAGGATGAGTTCTAGGCAAAGCAGAGAGTCACCATCTCTCCCAAATGGAAGTCCTCTCCCTCCCTGGTAACACAAAGAAGTCACAAAATACCCCCCATACTTTCTCAGGGCACATCTTCCTGGCAAATCCTTCCATCAACTGATTCTACACAAAACTCTCAAAACCGCTGACTTATTATTTACTGTTGACTTATTAGTGACCAATCAAAGGACTGTTTTACGGTTGTTCCTCAGTGGCAACTTTCTTATCCCTGGTTTCCATGTTTTCTTTATTTTCATCTGAGCCTCTCACTGAGCCCACATCCTGCCCCATGGTCTTCTCTCCTTTAAGTTTATGCTATGGAATTTAACTCTTTATAATAGTAATCCCATCAAAACTTACATTCACACTTATGATGGTAAGTGTTCTAAAGGCATGACTGTACTAGGAAATCATGTATCTGTGGGGAGAGAGATTATAGATATAATATTCTTACATATCATCTGCCCCTCCCCACACAAGCTTCCCTATAGAACAGTGATTTCCCAAAGGGGTGGGAGGCATGGAGGTTGGTCAATGCTTATCTCATATTCACAAAGTGATGGGGAGTTTATAAACAGGAATCGTATGGCATTAAGCATAGAAGATGCTTCCAAACAGAACTGTTTTGAATTTTTACTGAATTGGACTATTTTGACTACATTCAGCCAAACATCTGTTTGACTGTCACATGTATGTATGAAGGATGTCTGTCACTGTCTTATGGAAGAACACTTGTTCACTATAATGATGTGATTATGGATTTTTGATAAAGCCATAGCATTATTCTGCTCAAATGTGGTTCCTTGGTGCTTGTGCTGAGTGGAGAGGGTGGGTCTGATAAAAGACTCATTTTAGATCAGTGGTCTGTTTACACTGTGGCCCTTGGTCTTGCATTGTGAGCTTTTCTTACTATGGCCAACGATTGCTGAAAGACAGCCCAAGATATCCAAGTGCAAACACTTAAGAAATACACAGAGCCCAAGTTAGCAGAGTGCACTGGCAGAGCACAAACCTGGGCCTGGGTGTTACTCAGTTATGAAAGGGCAGAAAACAAACACTGCCTGGGGCATCACATTCTGTTTGAAATGTACGGGCAGTCCAACAACTGCCCAAACATTTGGCGACATTCAGGGATCCTCCAGAAGAAAATTGGAAAACTTACCAGGCACCTAACCCAGTGCCTGATAATATTTTATCTAAGCCTAACTCTGGACTTGAGGAAAGTGCACAATCGCAGAGTTTAATAACCCACAGATGGATCACAGGGATAGAAGAGAGGAGGTCAGAGCAGAGAAAATCCACCCCTCGGTCCAAGGTCCTTTCCACCAGACCAACAAAGAGCCTGATGTACATTTCCACCTCCTGAAGCCAAAGACTGAGTTGTCTAGCCTGGGATCTAATTAGAGGGGTCCATGGGCTCCTCCTCTCCTGGAAGATGGAGTCATGCTATCTGCAGTCAGGAGCTCTGCCTGGGATGGGTTGAGTTAGAAATGCCTGAGCAGCTGTCCACGTGCTCTGTGCTGTCACAAAGTACAAATGTGTCTGGTGGCTAAGACTCTGCGGCTAAACCCACAGTGAATGCCAGCTCCATTAGTATGGCAGGTGAGCAATCTATTAGGAAATCGAAGTCCCCTCCCTCATTATAGGAAAATAAATGAGCTGTGTCTCATGGGGAGCCAGGAGACAGAGGAGAAATTCTTTTATAAAGAGAAGCAATGGGCTTTGGAATCAGACAGCTGTAGATTTGAATCCTGGCCCTGGTGCACACAAATTGGATGGCTATGAGGAACTGCTTTAAACTTCATTGAGGTTTCTCATCTGTAAAATGGGCAAAAATAATGCTTGTGTCGTAGGAATGTGAGGTTTAAGAGACACCAAGTGAGCAGAAGGGCCAGCCCTATAAGTGACCTATAGTGAGAGTTTGGAAATGGTATGGCCAGTTCTCCAGGGGCCTGAGGTCTGAACTGCTCAGGAGTTGGAGGACCAGTCCCGGCGTCCTCCCCTGGTCCCCTTGCTGCCCCACCACACCTCCCTTCTGCAGGGTGCTGCTCATGCTCAGCTGCACCTGCTCATGTTCTCACCCTCTGGGAGCACCATGCAACTTGGGCTGTTCCCAGGCCTCACAAAAGTCCTTTTCTCCCCAACTCCTCACTTTCTCTCTATAGCCAGGAGTGCTTGAGGATACAGTCAAAGCTTGGAGAGACTTAGACCCACCACAAGTTCTTCTTTTATTATTTCCTTCTTGCAAGGTGAGAGAGGACAACGTCTCAGAATGAAAGATTCTCCTCCATGCCCTCTCTCAGCAGAGGCCCTAATTCATTTTTCATGGCCCCTTGCAGTGACAAAAGCCGCTGCTTTCTCTCTTGTAAGCGTGCTCCATGCAATAAGTCAAAGCTGATGTGCATTTTCCCCCTGGGTGCCAGAGCGCGCTTTGATTTAATTTGCCCTGTTGTTTGGCACAGAGCCTTTGCCAGCGAGTTTCTTCACAGACCTGGGGAGACAGGGCCCTGACAGCGATGGGGCACAGTGACAGATGGGGTTCAGTGGGTAGTGTTTAAATACTTTGCTGCAATGATAAAAGAAACGTTGGAGAGTGACAGATGCTCCTGCAGAAAGTCAGCCAGACAAACACACACAGCCCGTTTATGGGAGCTGAGGCCGTGACGATGACAACATGGGTCCGTGGGAGGCTTGCCCACTTTCATTCAGCTGGAGTCAGCAGGTGTCACAGGTGAGCTGTGGGCTTCAGAGACTTTGGTGGATGAACCCATCTTGGCCTCTCCTGTAGTCATGGAGGCCCATCTGGAGGGGCTTTGTACGGACACAGACATGCTGCATTTATATCACTTTCACACTCCCCACCTGTGACCATGCCATGCCTGGTAGTACAGGCCCAGGAGAAAAACCAACATAGTAGGAGTCAGGCTGGATTCAGAAAGCATCCCTATTTAAGAATGCCTGGAGTAAAAATGATGTGGTGAGCCGTGAATGCACAGAAAGGCAAAAGGAGTCAGAAAAGCAGGCAGAGTTATGCAACGTAAAGGTGGAAAGCAACGGATTGGCTGTGCCAGATCATCTAGGCAAGCACACAGGTGATAGAAGCCCGACGCTGCAGTGGCCTGGGGTGCTTATGACTTTAAGATCTGGTCAACTCGCTTTGCCTGCAAACTCTGTGATCACCAGCAGCCAGAGGGAAACACTGGACACCTGGCCCTGTGGATTCCTAATGCTATAGTAGTATTCATTACTGGGAATCATTAGTGCTGTCTTCCTCAATGAACGGCTGTCCATGGAGGGACCCCACTGTGGCGTGGAAAAGAATACAAGGCATCAATCACATTGGAAGCTTAGTGTGTGTGCAAGAAAACATCACAGCAGATGATTATTGGGAACCCACCATACCCATGGCCTTGACCGAATTTTCCACATTTACCTTCTGGGATGGAGTGAGTGCAAATGTGGTCCAGGGGAGAGAAGAGAAGGCGAGGGTGTTTTATTTTTAGTAGGGGAAGGTTCATTGAGTATGTTCAGTTTCTCTTATTCCTTGGTTTTAATTTTTTGGGCAGATTTGAGGGTGATATGGACTCTCTAGAGAAGCATGGTAGAGACGCACACTGGACACGAGCTTGTTGGTGGTAGGGGTGAGCTTAGAACAAAAGTAACAAGATGGCATCAGACCAGGGAAGGGAAAGGCTGCCTGGAAGGGAGATGGGGCACCCAGCTGGGAACGGACAGCTGAGCAGAGAGGGCAGCAAATAGTACTGAGCTGTCTGCAGTCAGGAGTCAGCAGCTGAAAGTGGAAGGGGACTCAGGTGCTGCAGCAGACTGGAGAAGGCACGTCAGAAAGGAGTCTGTTTGCTTGCTTACCTGTTGCAAATTTAACAGCTGCGAAACTCACCACCCCCTCTGCCTCCTCTCTCCTGACCTTTCACTCTGAAAGGTGAATTGAGATTTGCCTCTTGGCATTTTCTGGATTTTGTTTTACAGCTAATCAAATAGGCATTAACCACCTGGGAGCCAAGAAGCTGAGTTCCCTTGAGCAACTGAGTTACACCTTGACCTTCTGAGGGTACAGATGGAACACTGGCAGAACCTCTTATGGAGGAATCACTGAAAGGGTTTAATTAGGGACATTTTTAGCAGTCTGGGACTCAAGCCTATCATGTCATCTTGTGAAAATGAAGTTTGGGTTATAGTGAAGGCAAGCTAAAGAGAACATGGACAAAAAGATAAAAGAAGAGTTAGTGAAGAAGGTTGGAGCAGAGCCAAAGGGACCAAAGACAACAAGAAAAGGCAAGCTCTAATTCATCCCGAAAAATGCCTGTTACTTTTGTGTCCTCACCTCCACATCAGGTTCCAGAAATGAGGCTGCAGGCCGTGGGCTGTGGTAATTGCTCTCAGTGTGGTTGTCACAACTGGGAGGTGGGTGCTAGTGGCATGTAGTGAACAGAACGCAGGGACGCTGCTAAATACAATACACGGGACACCCCCCCACACACACACACAGAAGAAAGGACCACCTGGCCCCAAATGCCAATAGTGCTGAGGCTGACAATCCCCAGGTGATAGATCCAAGTGCAAGCCAGACGATGTTCACCCAACTGGAAACCCATCTAAATGCACTGGAGGAGGAAGTCCTGGTTCCCTTCAACCCACCAGCCACTGGCCTTTCTGTGGCACATGGAAAATAGTAACAGAGGTCAGGAGAGATGGAGGGGCTCCCACACAAACGGCAGAGGGATGGGGAAGCATCTTAAGGCAAGAAATGGGTGTTCTTTATTTTTTTAACTTTTTTTTTATTTTTTAAAGATTTCATTTATTCATTCGAGAGAGAGTGAAAGAGAGAGAGCATGAATGGTGGGGGAACAGAGGGAGAGGGAGAAGCAGTCTCCCCATGGAGCAGGGAACCTGACTTGGGGCTTGATCCCAGGACCCCGAGATCATGACCTGAGCCAAAGGCAGATGCTTAACTGACTGAGGCAGCCAGGCGCTCCATGAAAAGGGTGTTCTTTAAAGGAAAAGTCAAAGCAGAAGAGGAATAGTATAAACAAAGGGAAAAGCAAAGGAAGGGGGATGCAGAAAGCATAGCTAAGGGAAAAGGAGGGCAACAGTGACTCAGGGAGGACGCCATGGGCAGACATGTGAAGCAACACTATGAAGACACCTGATGAGCTGGAGAGAGAGAGACAAAGTGTATTTACAGGGAGTGTTAGAGAGATGGTGAGGAGAATGAGATTGGTGTTCTCAGAAGTATGGGGGGAGAGGAGAAAAAATACAAAACAATAGCTCTAGACAAGGGAGGAGGAGAAATCATACAAATAATAGGTAAAACAAGTAAGAGACAAAAAACTGAGGAGAATTAAGAAAAGAAGGGTAAAGGCAGAGGGAAAGAAGCTTCCATGGGAAGAGACAGGGCAGAGAGGAACATGAGTCTACAGCCAGGAGCTGAGCTGAACACTGTCTGTCCGTGGCCCACGGTCAGCTTTATTTAGCAGCTCAAATCTAGAAGCTGTCGGTGGGCTGGGGGCAGGGGACAGGAACGAAAGGACACACTGTGACAATGAGGCGTTGGGCAGCGTCTGGAGCTGCATTCCAGGCTCTCCTTGGGTTCATGGCTAGACCTGCAAAGACTGTCTCATTTCTTCCGACTCTACATTTGAAGGGAATTCAGGAGAATCTTGGACAATAAGTAACTCAGCTCCTACTCTGCTCTGCGCCAGGCACTGTGCTAGGCCCTTGCAAGCACAAGTGAATAGGAGAGTCTTTGTTCTTGATGCCCTCTCATACATGGAATGAGCTATGTCGGTGGTGGTGATATGGTGGGGGCAGATCCTCATCTTCGTTTTGCAAGTTGAACACTTGGGTAAATCTTAGACTGATAAAAAGTTTTTGCTCATCTCAATGAGAGATGGGGGAGAAAGAGTTGCCATGGGTAAAAAGAACTCTCGACCAGGAACTAGGGTAATTGGTGATGATCCTACTGACACTCACCAGCTGGCCATGTGATCTTGGGCGAGACATTGCACTTTCTTCAGACTCAGTTTCCTCATTTGCAAATAGAAATGATAATTAGGGCTGGATGATTTTTAGGTTTCTTTTTTTTCCTGGAGCTAACATTAAATGGTGCTTGTATGTAACTTTAGAAACATTGTGAAATGTATTTGCTTTTTTGAAAATTGTTTTGCTTTGTAAATGTGCCCCATTTGCAGACTACCCAAATGACGTAATGTGGTAGGAAAACACTGCATTACAGTCAGTCAGACCTTAGAGCAAATCCTGGCTTAGCCACTGGCCTTGGCTGGGCGCATTAAATAACAAGCCTGATTCTCAATTTTCTCATCCATGAAATGGGGATATTGCTATCTATCCAGCAGGATCATTGTGAGGATTAGAGGTTATGCATGGATAAAGCATGTAGGACAAAAGTAGACCCTCCGTATATGGGAATATTTATCATTGTCAGACAGTAAGCTCTTAGGATATGGGGATGTGTTTCAGGAAGAAAGTTTTACTCACAGGTACCATTCTGGAAACATGTGGCTTGACAGAAAATCCCCCAATAGCAGAGGTAAAACAGAGATGGCTATTGCTTCAGGATGAATGGTTTTTTTCCCCACATTCTAAGTGCCCTGCAAGATGTGACTGTAATCAGCATTCTGGAAAGAATGACGTCTTTATTGAATAAGTTTAGGGAAACTTTGGGTTAAACAGATTAAAGGCAGGGCTACACCATGGATCTCCAAATGTGGAATAGAATGCACACAGTTTTTTAAACTTATTCGACCAAGGTACATTTTCCTTCCTACGGAAATATCTATTAACCTCTAAGAGACCATCAATGTTATGTAGAATGTAAATTCTGAACACAATTTCAGAAATAGGGGTGTACACAGATGCATCCCTTGCTTACCCAGCTTAATGTCAGTCATGAACAGACCCAAGCACTCATGTACCCAAGCCCGTGTTTCTTATGCATCATTATCAAAGAGTATCCCAAAGCTGCAATAGTCCTTCTGTTTTTCCAACTGTTAATGAACTTCTTGTTCACAATCACCTACCCCCCCACACCCATGGGGTGAGAGCTTCCACGTAGCTCCCTTTCTCCAGGCTTCCTCACAGAAAACTATTGGCCTTTGTTGGGGCCTCCTTTTCCTGCTTCCCTACACTCTGTCCCATTTTTACTCCTTGACCACACTAGGAACTCTGCTCTCAGAAGCGAATGGGTAGATGGTCTGGGACATCCAGGATGACTAACTGGATTCTGACCCTGACCCTAACTTCAGCTCACTGTTTTGCCTCTGGGGTGTATCTAGCTCATCAAACTAAGAATTTGTTAGATGATGCCTGTCAGAAATAAATGAAGAGAATTATCAAGTGTGGAGAGCTGATAGGGAGGCAAGTTGAAAGGCTGGTTACAGATAGATTTCTAATTTTTCATGAGACAGGGAGCAAATGTTAAAATAAAGATGAGGGAATGAAGGTTTGCCAAGTAGAATTGCCACTGAATGACCAGCCCTGGCTGAGACAGGGGGATGGGGCCAGTGAGAGGAGGGAGTCTGGGGGCTTTGTGGGACAGATGAGGGTTCCATGAGAGACCCCTCTTGTAGACATGCCACTGGGAAGGTCACAGCTCCTCAATGCCCCATAGTCTCCATTTGCTCTAGCAGAAGGACAGGGAGAGGCACCACCCTCAGGCCCATGTTCCTTGGTGCTTTCATGATGCTGGGCTTTGTCACTTTGAGCCTGAAGTCTTCTCTTGGGTAGGGCCAGAGGTAGCTGGAGGTCCTGCCTCTCCTCCTTAGTCTACCTTTGTTGTGTGACTCTGTCCTCTTTGAGAAGAAAGCAAATTCCAAGCTAGTAAATATGTAGTAGGCTTGGCATCTCCCAAGGCACTTTCATAGACACCATCAAATCAGTAAAAATAAAACCCAAAATTTATTATCTTTTTTAAGCTTTGCAATAACCCCTTGAGGAAGGCAGTTCAGGTTATTGTCTCCCCTTTTCACATGTGAGGAAACTGAAGGTCTGAAAGATAAAAACAGCCAGTGGATATTGGAGTGTAATCCACATGCCTTCCTCTCTCCAGGAGAGTAAACTCATCCTCATGTAAATAAGTTTTAGCATGTGGATAGAAAGCTGATATGGGTTGTAGGTTAAGAAAATACCGATCATCTTATTTCTGGAAAGGGCAGATTAGCTTATCAGCCAGCTCTCCTATTGAAAACACCTGAAAGAGCTGGATAAAACATATTTACAGCCTTCTTGAAAGCACCATAGAGTGTCCTTCCTTGTGTGGATTTACCAAATCCTAAATTAAAGGGAAAACAGAACTCAAGGGGCAGTTGTCCCCTACTTAAGGGCCTTTGCTGAGTCAGGCAGATTTGAACCTTTGGCAAAAGTCCAGGGGATAGGAAATCAAAGCCCAAGACCCTTTTAAAATGGGAGCATCTATGAGGACAACCTCTCTACAATAAGTTGAGACTTCAGAAGGCTGCATCCCCAAGATGAGACTGAGCATCCCTTCTAAGAGTCTGCAGTATGGTTTGAATTACCTGGGCTATCTGGGGGACCAGAAGAACCTTAACTCAGTTTAAAGTGGTTCTGAACAGAGAGTTCCCCAGCCATCTTGCAGACACTAACCAAATCATCTCTGAAGGAAGGTACTATAATCCTAAGTCTCAAATTATTTCAAGTTATCTTTAACACAATGGACATTGCACAGCAAACCATAACTGGGCACACAAGAAAACAAGATACTAAGAGTGAGAGCAGCATAAGGCAGACAACAAAAAACAGACTAAAAAATATGTTAGTTAATGGAATTATGAAACACAGCTATAAGACAGCCATGTTAATTTTATATAAAGAAATAAATCATGATTCATCTTCCCCTCTAATGTACCCCCTTTCAGCTTTCCCTTCCTTCCCCTAATGTCCTCTGTGCTATTCCTCATGGTCCACATACAGTGATGGGTATTAAGGAGGACATGTGTTGTAATGAGCACTGGGTGTTATACGCAAACAATGAATCATGGGACACTACACCAAAAACTAATGATGTACTGTATGGTGACTAACTTAATAAAAAATAAATAAAATAAAAATAAACTTTGACTATTAAAAAAATCACAAACTTGCCATATCTTCATGCAAAATAAAACCAAAAAGAATAAATAGCATATTTGAGGGGAACAATAAAAATAGGACTTCTTCAAATAAAAAATACAATAACTGAGACGAAAAATACCAATGGAAAGGCTTAAAAGATAAGACACAGCTGAAGAGATGATACGTTAACTAAAATAAATAAATAAGAAAAAAATTATCCAGTAAGTAAAAAGACAGAGAATGTAAACGAATGAAACAGGGACAAAGATAGAAGGAGGAGATCCAGCACACGTTTATAAGGAATCCCAGAAGGAGAGGGGAAAGGAGAATGGGACACAAGGCAGTGTTTGAAGACCTATGGCTGAGAATTTTTCAGAACTAATGCAAACATCAATCAGCAAATTCAAGAATACCAACAAATCCCAAGCAAAATTAAAAAGAAAAAAGAAAAGACATCTATACCTAAGGTAGAGACAGCGTAGTGAAATGACAAACAAAAACAAAGAAAAAGTCTTAAAAAATAATAAGGATTGTTGGAGGTGGGAGAGAAAAAATAAATTTCATGGAAGCAAAAACGAGATTGACAACTGACTCCATAATAATAATGTTGAAAGTCAAAAGACCCTTAGTAGCTAGGGGGAAAAACAACAATAACAACAGCCTTCCAACGCAAAATTCTCTACTCAAAAAATATACCTTTCAGAAATCAGGGAAAAATAAGTCATTTTCGCTACTCAAAAACTGGGAAATATACCAGCCGCAGATGTAGGTATCTAAGAAGTTTCTAAGAAGAAACTTTTAAAGAAGCAGGAAAAAAAAATCCCATATGGAGGTGCAATGAGTAAAAAAAGAAAAAGATATGATAAAGGAAAACTGTATAAAACAATACTTTAAAATATGTTCTTAATTAAACTGCATGCCAGCAATGGCGATGAAGTCAGAATGGGGACAGATGAATTAAAATACCCTGACATCCTTGGACTATCACAAAGGAAGGTAATTATATGGACTAAAATTACCCTTTGAAAAAAAGTACAAAGGGAGGGCACATGGCTGTGGCCTTGACCTCTGCCACCACTTAAGGGCTGAGTATCACATTCATGAGTAAATCAGGTTCCTGACTTCTTAGCCTCTCTCTTAATATTTCTATGTGGCTTTAAAGGTCATTTCCAAAGTTGAAGAGAAGGTAGATTTCCAAAAGGAAGCGAAGCAGTGATACCTGAGACCTAATCCAACAACTTGAGCCATGAGACTGGATCGCCAAGCACTTTCTCCTGCCACCAGTCCTTTTGGGCAACACAGCCAAGGAGATCAGCCACTCCAGCTAGGATATAGCAGTCTCCATTTCCAGCGGGTGTGGGGCCTCCCCAGCAGACCGGCTGGGGATAGCGGGCCCCGTCTTCCCCAGAGAGTTCCTTCTCCAGCTGGCAGAATGGCTGCATATTCCGAAGGGTGACTCATCTCCGCAAGGCCTGGGATGCACCTTCCCACTCATGGAGCACACACACACACACACACACACACACACACACACACACACACACACATTTTTCTAGGCTTCAGCTTTGTTCTGTCCCCTGTGTTTTATTGCAATGACATCTTCCTTCATGAAGATCATTTACAATATGATTGCTTTGCCATTGCCAGTTCAGAGGGAGCTATGGAGCGAGCTCGGGCAGGAAAGACAAGGCCAAAATCGCTTTTGGAGTTACAGGTGCACGCATGGAAATGAACTGACACAGGGACAGACAGCGCGCAGTGAATTTTCCAGCAGAGTGATAACTACCCAGAGATCCAAACCAGAAGCAAGGGGTGCTGTGACACAGGTGTGGGAAACACCAGGGTCAGGCACCCTCCTTCCTGATATCTAAAATAGATGGCATTTCCCTGGGGAAAGCAGCCCCTGGCTAGCACCTTTCATGGACTTCACCCATCCAGCTGAGGCAGAGATGCATAAGAATGGGTGTGATCGGCACAGCAGCTGAGGAAAAGCTTGCATAGCAACAGCTGAACGCCTCTTCGTTTGGCGGCTGACAAATGTCCCCCTCCTGGCATCTATGGGCACAATGAACTTACTGCGTTCAGCTGATACTGCTTTGTTTGGAGCTGATACCTGGTAGCCACTGAGGGTCACCAGCTCAATATGACGGACATTTCAGAGGTAGGGGCATTTCTTGGACCTTGGCTTCCAAAGTCTTCTTAAAAAATGTCTTGGGGGAAATCTAAACAAATACACGAACACCTCTGATTTTCCTGGCAGTGCTAAAGGGAACCATGTCCTGGGCTAGACCAGGGGCCAGAGTGGCCCCCCTCCCTCTATAAAGGCACAAGGCAGTTTCCCTGCTCAGGCAGCTTCCTGGTGTTGAGATGAAAGGCCATTTTAAATAACAGTCATGTATTAAAGCAAGGGGAGAAGAAAGAAAAAAAAAACACTCAAGGGCTAGAGCACTGCCACAGTTTTAAATTATAGTGTAGGAGGATAAAAATAAAAGAGAGAGAGAGGAAGACAGAGCAAGGGGAAAAAATTGCCATTGTTTTATGAAGCAGATGGGAAAGTTCAGGGGATCAGAAAAAGACTATTATTATCTCAACTCTACAGTGACAAGCCAGGAGAAGGATGTACAGTTTCTCCCCCCGTCTCTCCCTGAGAATGGGCCATTGGTGGAATTCATTCTGAACGCAGTTTAAGGGCAGGAGTTCCGAGCAACAAGGGGTAGAATTAAAGATTCAGCAGGCATGCATATTTTGAGAGCACATTCTCTTAATTTCTCCTTTTTCTCCCATGTGTAGGTGCTTTGGGCTGTGACTATTTAATGCTATTTGGATGCCATTTGAATGCCTTTCTTGAGGGCCCATGGAGAGAAGGTGAAGTTCTTAGGAGATCCCAGGATTGAGGGGCTGCAAGAGTCCTTTCTTAGAGGTCAGGGATCTCAAATTTAACGTTAAAGAACATGGGGGAAAGCTCCATGAGGTAGGAAGTGTCAGCTACATTTTCAGCTCCAATAAATGAAAGGAATCAGAGAGTCAGAGAGAGAGAGAGAGAGAGAAGAGAGATTGAGCAGAGACAGAGACAGAGAGAGGGACCTACACATATATGGAGGTGAACCTCCTAGATTTGGAAGAAAAAGGCACTTCTCCTAATCAATGATCACTTCAAGGACACTGGCTCCTGGAAGACCTTGACCACACTTGCTCTTGATCCATGCATTCTGCATCCCCAGTACGATCTGAATCCGAATGGTTGATGAATTTTGTACTTAATCATATATTTTTCTTACTTATTTACTCAATAAACACTTATTGAAAAGAAGAGATATTTATTAAAGGGAACAAACATTTACTGAGTGCTTATTTTATGTTCAGTATCTAAGTTTTCTATTATATAGATATTTTTCACTTTTTTTTATAATGCACCTTCTATGGAAACTAATGATCCCCATTTTAATAATGAGCAAAATCAAGGCACAAGTAGGTGGTATGATTAAGCCAGAGTCTCAGAGGCCATAAATAGCGGTGGTGGGTTAAAATCCAAATCTGTCTAATTCCAAAGCCCATGCTCCCAGGCTCTGAGCTGGATATCTGTTGAAGGATGGACATTTTATAGTCCCTGCCCTGAGAGAGCCCACTGTCCCTTGAGGGAGCTGGACATGCAAATGATTAACAAATCACAATGAGATTAATGCTGGAACTGAAGTGTGTGCATGTCCAGCTTAAGCTCATAGGCAGCCCAGCAAGCGGTTGCTGTGCTTGGGGGTAAAATGGATGCCAAGGAAGGGTTCCCCTAAGGAGGGGCATTTAAGATGACTCTGGAAGGAACTACAAGGTGAGCTGGAGGTATGGGGGCGGGAGGAGGTTATGGAGGAGTGTTCAGGGCAGAGGGAGCTATATTCACAGTGGTGAGCCAGAATAGCGGCTGGGGGTTCTTACACACCACAACAATTCTGACTTTGGTCTCAAGGTGCAACGCAGGTGAGCAGGTATGCGACAGGTGCGAGACGGAATAGGCTAAGTACAAAACAGACTAGCCATCCTTGGATTATAGCTGGACATGTGGAGGACTTTGCTTGGCCCACTCTGCCATCTCTGCATTCTCAGCTTCTTCCCCCACATAGGTTTGTGTTTGAGAAACACGAGATTATTTAATTACTCAAAATGAAACCACCGAAAAAGGGAAAAGAGAGTCCAACAAAGAATTGCGGTGCAAGACTCCAAATCAGAATGTGGGCATTTCCTTCGACCCCCACCGTGAGTTCCAGGCTAGAACCTTGCAGAAATCACTTAACCTGGTAGCTGTGCTATATTCCTTGATCATGAAGTTGAGGAAAATAACCATTGCTGGCCTGTTACGAGCTGTGACCCTAAGCAGCTCAGGGCATGTAGCCTCTTGACTCTGTTGTGTGGTTGTGTATCTACAGACCCACAGGCACACTCTCTCTCTCTCTCTGGGCCAGCTGGCTGGGCTTGGGGGCATCCCGCCTGGGCAGGAAGTACAGGCTGGGGGCTGGGGTTCTTTGCCCGAATCAGCACTTTAGCCCTGGGAAGCCAAGTCGGTGTGTATCTTCTGGGGACCCTCCGGAAGGGCACAGGCAGCTTCTCTCACCTTTGCTAAGGAGGCTCTGAGCCTGAGGGCAATGCGGCTCTATAAGCTACAGCTCAGTCTCCCTATTTGCCTCCCCTTCCCCTCCAGCCTGGGGCAGCTTTCACATCAAACCCTTATAGGAGGGGCACCTGCTCCCCTGGGAGGAGCCTGACATAGCCGCCAGGAGCTGGAATCTGGGAATGTCCTCTTTACCTCCCACCCGTCCCCGCTGTGGCTCCCCAAGGCCTGGTGCTCGCCACACTCCACGGAGGGGTGAGCGATCCTAGCCCTGCAACAAGGAAATCTGGAAGCCAGAATTGGTTAGAATCGCTCAGGGAGTGGCCCGAGAAGAAAGGATAATAAGTTAGTGCCAGGAAGCCACTAACTTCCACTCCAGGCCTAGGGGCAGCAGGTAACATTTATCTTTAGGCCCAAGGCCCCTGGCCCCACTCCTGCCCTGCTCCAAGCTGCAGGCCAACAGACCAAAGTTCACGGAAGAGCTCTTGCTCCCGCCTGTCCCCCCTCCCCTCCACTGGGCTCTCCTCATCCTTTTCCAGGCTAAAAAGGCACCGTGCATAAAATGCTGCTGGCTTCTTATAACATTATGCCTGTGGAGCAGCCTCCCCCTGTGCACTCTCCACCCAGGCCTGCTCTCTCCTCTGTGATCCCCTCCCTCTTCCTCCTGGTCCCCTGCTTCCTCACCCCTGCCCCTGCATCACCTTGCTTTCCATTTCTAGTCTCTGCACCTGAACTTCCAATCCCCTCTCACCTCCTGTCTGATTGCTTTTCATTGGCCCCTAGGTGCACATTCTCCATTATTCCTGACCCATCAGCTGCCTCTTAAGGCACGTTTCCTCTCCTCCACCACCACTCCAGGAGGCGGCCTGGACACCACAAGCTTCACGCCACAGGGCTTCCCAGTCAAAGTCACACCCACAGCCCAGCCAACCTCTGTCCTCTGCCAGGCCTGGGAGGGGCCCCAGGAAGCTCTTCACCTAATCCGGCAGCCATTGCTTCAGTGCACTTAATATTCACGACAGATAGAACATTTCACGGCGAATTGGACGTACATTCAACTGGAAATGAAAATTTTATGACTATTCTCACTCGGAGCTGCAGATTACACCAGCTGAGAAAACACGGGCACAAACGTACAACCTGTGAACTGTAAAGTATATTAATAATGAAACCACAGCCTGGGAAATGAAGGCTTTATTCTGTTTATATTCTGCTCCATTAATAGAAGGTACTTGAGCTAGCTCCGCCCCATTAGCTAGCAATCTGTGCAGTGAATGGGCTGGGCTGGGAGACACAGGGCTAGGGGTGCTGGGGGCTCTGGGGGTGCTCCCACCCAGCCCACCACACCATGGCCACAGGACACCATGGGCACGGGCTTTCTCAGAGCCACAGCCTTGAGCTGTGCACCTGGGCTGTGCATGTAGCTCCAGTGTATGGAGAGGCTGAGCGTGGTTTGAATCAGAAGGAATCTGTGTCCTTATCAGAACAGCAAGGTTGACCAGAGAACGTCACCACCCTATCCAGAAACAGGTCAGTTAGAGTCTACATAGAGCCAGAGAGAGTAGAGAGCAATCCGATGTTCAGCGGTTCTTAAAATGGCATACTGGTTTGCCACCCAGAAGCACCTGGGGTGCACATTTAAAATGCACATCTTTGCACCCCATGCCAGAACCAATGAATCAATCCATTGCATTATTAACAAAATTTGACAAGAGCTAGCCTGACTTCACAAAACTCCAGACGAACCAAGAGCCTCACCTTTCACCTCAGCTGCCTTCACTATCAAGACAATAATCAAAACCTCTGGTCAGAGACACCTCAATTCTTCCACTGTGGTTGTATTGCCTGCAAGAGGTCCCAGGGTAAGAAGGCGTCGGCAGGGGCAGCCCAGGGCCAGAGACGTCCCTGGGCCTGGCGGTGATTGGGCATCCCTCCCATCTGCACAGAGCCCTGATGGAGCACGTGCCTCACAGGTACCCCCTGCAGGTGTGGCAGGGAACTCCAGCTCCGTGTGGCAGAGGGCCTGCTTCTCTCCCTGTCAGCCCTAGCCTGGGATGATTTACTGTTCGGCAGTGCAATTAGTGACAATTGGAAAGAAATCAAGAATCCGATGAAACCACCGTGGGAGCCTTTGAGATGGGATGGCAGATGGCAGAGACAAAAATGAACCTGGGACCCTATGGTGAGGGAGGGTCTGGACTCTGGCAGCATCTTTGTTCCACATCTCCTGCCTCTGCTCGGGGCCTGGGAGGGCCCTGGGCTGCACCGCAGTGCTGGAGTGTCTGTCTAGTGATAGGCCAACCTCACACTCTCCCAGAGACCATTGGGCAAGAGCCTCCTACCTCCCCTGACACTCCAGGCTCCCTGGCTGTACCAGTGGCCCACAGTTGGCTAAAGAGTTAGGCAGATGATCAGTTCTGGCAGTGGTCAAAACACACTGTCCTAAAGGGCCCAGGGAACACTGGAAGGTCATCTTGCTCAGTTTTCTGCTTTCAGCTGGACTGAACAACCCAGCAAAGGACATAAACAGCATCTCCCCTCCCTGGCTCTGTGCTCCAACAGCAGGGTATGGGTGAGGGGAAAACCCCAGGCTTCTGTCGTCGCCTTTGATTTTGATTGTTTCATGGGACTCTGTGACAGGGTACATTTGCTGCAGAGAGATTCTGCTCTCCAAGGCCAGCCATGCAGAGGATTCTCAGCAAGCACCAGCACAGGAAAGGGACTGGCTGGCGTATACAGGTACAATGAATGCCATCACGTTCCTCTAATGAGGCCCTGATGCCTGAGTGTGTTTGATAAGCACTTATTGACTGACCGATCATTTTTATTTGAACTACATAGAGTTTGAGCCCTTGTTAACGTGTAAACCTAAATTCTGGGACAAATCAGGGTCTACTGACTTCTTATCAAGCTCTTTGGGAAAGTCCCCCCTCCTCCAGATTTTGCTCTAAGACCCGCCCAAGGACTTAAGCAGTGACATTAGGAAGTGCTATTCCCGCATATGGAGAAAGGAAGCTTGGAGAAAGGAAGCTTTGAGGAAGGAGGTGACATGCCCCCCCTCAAGTTAGAAGCTGTTTCAACCCACATGTTGAGCGACTGCCTTTACATCTGGGGTTAGAAGCCTGCAGTGTCTCCTCAAAATCTGGGGGGAAAAATGGATTCTCTTCTCAACTCAGCCCCTGTGTCTGAAGTCTCAGGGCTGGGAACACACCCTCCGTGTGTGTTTTCCAGCACAGCTGTGCTCCCTCTGTGACCCTCCCGGCCACACCAGTGTAGAAATGCCAGTTTATGCAAAGCACATCATGGAAACTAAAATGAGTTGGAGCCGGATTCCTGCAGCTGAAACATCCTGATGTTGACAGAATGGGGACGCATTTCCAAGCTCAAAATTTTATAATAATACCTCAGGGGAGTCACTGGCAAAGTTTGGCCAAAATATAATGAGTTTGCACAGCTATTAGAGGCTGATAAAAGGTTTTAATTTGTGGAGCGATCTCACGAATCTCAGATACTCCTAGCAGCTCCTGCTTTCCTTTCAAACAGGGTGGCTACTCGGACCACGTGAAACCCACCTCAAACCCAGCACAGGCCGAGCTAGCTGCTGGCATCTGAGGGGGGAAGCGAAGCGGGGATTTCTTTGCTCTTTGAGACCCAGGGTAGGAGAAAGACAACTGAGATGCTCAAATGACTTCCTCTTCTTTCTTGCCTCTTGGCTCTTCTTTCTTTCCCGCTTGTGCCCTCTCCACCTTTTATTATCATTTTTTTTTTCACAAAGCAGAACCATTTAAAATAAACCATTTGTCTTTACAAATTGAAAATCTCAAAGAATTTACTCAGGATGATTCCCCCCACCCGCTTCCAGGCTTTGGTCATCTTGTATAAACTTTAATTAAGATATTGCTTTCCTTGAGGGTGGATAAATGAAAATAATAACGCTAAGAAAGAAGGTTTGCCCTCCAGAGGGTCCTCCAGGATGGCGAAGGTTTAACTGGTTGATTTGAGGCTAAGAACAGAGAGTACCTGCCAAGGGCTTCTGGATTCTGCCGATTAGCCGAGACAAACTCACGTGATGAAAGAAACCAAGGAGATGGTATCAAACTACCACAATCTATTGAGCCTCTGCAAAGTGCACTTGAACAAAGGCTTGGTGGCATCTGAGAGCATAATATATGTTTTACCCACAGCAATTTGCCTCTAAGGGAGAGAGAACACAGCACACATACCCTGAAACCATTACAACAAAGGCTAGTTTATATTTTCCCTCCAAACGCAGCTTCTTAACAGAGCATTTCTACTGTTTATGGGCAATTGGGCTTGATGGATGTACTAGAAATCAGGGAGCAGGACAGGAGGGTGTACTAATGTATGAAAGGCTTCTATACAAACACATGCAAAATAATTCTGCATTTTCATATAGCTTTTACGTAAGGCCCCCAAAGTTTTTAGCTACATCTTAGTGTTAAGAGTAGGGAGCAACTTGCTGTTAAACTTCAGTTTATGGAGAAAAAAAATGTGATAGTTTAGAGGAGGAGGTGAAGGTTCCTGGAGAGATCCAGTTACAACAAGGACACTGTTTCTATTTACAACTTTGAGTTATTCTGACTATCTGTCCCTGCTCAATTTTTGAAACATCCCCCCTTAGTTAATTTGGCCCATGTAACAGACATCACTGAATTGTATTGCTATGAGAGGATGAAGACAAAATAATATTAAATTTAATTACATAGTACTGTGTCCAACACACGGTTACCATTCAATAAATACATTAAATCCACATCAGAAAAATAGCCATATGAATCTCAACCATAACTATATGTATATATCTCTCTCATATATTATCATGTTTATTATACATATTATGTATTATATTTATATATGTTTAATATATATTTACATATTAATATAAATTAATTCACACATATAAAGGATCTATAGTATAGTATATATAAATAGCATATATGTATACTATATATACATTATATATATACACATTATTTGAATCATGATTAAATTTTCTAATAGAAAAATATCATAATTCATGCAATAGAAACAATTTGGGACTCTCCTATCCCCAGTATTACCGGTTAACTGCTTAAATTCCTCAATATGATAGGTCAAGTGACTTTTATTAATGACACATCTGCTTCAGAGTTTGGAATTCTTTCCCTCTAATATCATCCCACTATCTCTCAAGTTCTTTTGAACAGATTTTCTTCAGTAGAGCCTCCCACTTTTCGTTCCTTGAATAAAGGCCAGTGACAAAGCTTTTTCAGCAGGATGGTATTTTTTTCCTCAAATATGTAGAGTTGACAGTGGACAGCTGCTATATAGAGGTAGCTGAGGGCTCTGCCATGTTTGAAACAATAGAATCTTTCATTAGAGTATATAAAAACATTCTTGAGATGGAATAATCAAGTTAGTATAGCCTAGTTTTAAAATAGGGGAACTCATGACAAAGAGAGTTTTAGTTGTATTGGAAACTACCCCCGCCGCAGAAGACTTATAATCATTATTTCAATATTATATCCAAGTGTACCCTCTTAACTTTCTGCTTGATTCTACACAATCTTTTGTCTCTGGTTCAGTAAAAAGAATTATAGATAATCTTAAGCAAACTGTTTGCAGAATTAAGGGAAGTAGAGAACAACTGGAATGTAGAATGGTATCACAATAAATTATTTATGTGTTTGCCTCTGCTATAAATTGTGAAATCCCTGAGGGCAATAACCATGTGTCATTCATCTTTATTTTTCTAATCTATTTATTTTTCCAGGTTTACTGGAAACTAGTAGATGTCAAATAAGTGTTTCCTAAATGGATGGACAAACGGATGGATGGATGGATGGATGGACAAATGAACCAGGGAAGTCATAATACTCCCAAACCATATAAATATTATTCAACTCCTAGTGGAATAGTTTGGAAGATAATAGGAAATTAACTTGGTAGTGTTCTTTTTCTGAACTATAATTAAATTTAAAAAGGAAAATTAGTATTGTTGCTCTAGTGTTATAAAGAATGAAAGATATGCACATCCTCACACCTCCTCATTATACTTCAGATGCATGCCCTGAGATAAAAATAATAATACTAAGTTCTCAAAATGTATACAACAAAAAGCTTTGGTAGGGAAGATATACAGTAAAAGATGTTCCCAATTTATACTGTCTGCCAGTTCCTGTCGCTCCTGAGATTACCTATTAAATCACAAAGCAAGCTGGTACAGCCACTTTGGAAAACAGTGTGGAGGTTCCTCAAAAAATTAAAAATAGAGCTACCTTATGACCCAGCAATTGCACTACTGGGTATTTGCCCCAAAGACACAGATGTAGTGAAAAGAAGGGCCATACGCACCCCAATATTCATAGCAGCAATGTCCGCAATAGCCAAACTGTGGAAAGAGCCGAGATGCCCTTCAACAAATGAATGGATAAAGAAGATGTGGTCCATACATACAATGGAATGTTACTCAGCCATCGGGAAGGATGAATACCCAACTTTTGCATCAACACGGATGGGACTGGAGGAGATGATGCTAAGTGAAATAAGTCAAGCAGAGAAAGTCAATTATCATATGGTTTCACTTATTTGTGGAACATAGGAATAGCATGGAGGACATTAGGAGAAGGAAGGGAAAAATGAAGGGGGCAAATCGGAGGGAGAGATGAACCATGAGACACTATGGACTCCGAGAAACAAACTGAGGGTTTTAGAGGGGACGGGGGTGGGAGGATGCGTTAGCCTGGTCATGGGTATTAAGGAGGGAACATACTGAGTGGAGCACTGGGTGTTATATGCACACAATGAATCATGGAACACTACATCAAAAACTAATGATGTACTGTATGGTGACTAACATAATAAAATAAAATAATAATTAAAAAAATAAATCACAAAACCCTTCTCTCCCTTTCTTTCTCTCCCCTCCCCCACTGTCTCTTTCAGAAAAACTCAGTACTACTTGGTAAGAGGGATGGGGGCAAACTGAGACAAGTTTTGGAGAAGCATGTCAGCTCCACTCTTATAGCAAACAAACAAAAAACTCTAGAATGTTCTAGGAAACAATTTTGATAATTTAAACCCCTGATTACCTGGGCTGGATAATGGCATAATTGCTTAAGTTTCAAGTTTATTTAGGTTGTGTGGAGAAAGGTTTCCAAAATCAAGAACATAGGCGATTTGGGGAAACTCACAAGTGGCGTGGCAGAGAATATGCTTCTTTAAAGAAGATTGGATTGAGGTTTCAAGAGTCCAAAGTTGTATTCAAAACTTTTGGTTCTTTCTCAGTTTGTAATACAAAAGTAATGTCTTCGGACACTTTAGGAATACAATGCTCTCTACCTGAAAAAATGAAGGCACCAATTTCTGGCAGTCTTCCTGTTCTCTTGTTCTTGGAACATTATTTCTGAGTTTTGATGCCTCACTTACCCCGGGACCTATGTGGAAGTCACCAGCATTTGATGGAGCAAAGCAACACATTTCCATTTCCCCACCTATGAAATAGGGATGATGCCACTATTTCTTCAGATGGTTCTGAGCATGCTCTGTACAAGCCAGGGCTCGCATTTCTGGAGGTAAAGCTGCTTCTGCTGGAGGAGGCTCCTCCCTTTTCGGTAGGCCCTTACTTCTCAGAGTGTGGTCCCTTTGTGAACCTGCAGCATCAGCATCCCTGGGAGCTGGTTAGAAATGCCAAATTTCTAGCCCCACACCAGACCTACTGAATCTGAACATGCATTTTAACAAGATCCCCAGGTAATTATATGCACCTTAAAGTCTAAGAAGTTGGAATGTAAGTGCCAAGGGAGGCCTGATGAAGAGACTCCTTTCATCTGCTACTGTGTTCCCCTGGTGTGCTTCCAGCTGTGTTTCATCCAAGGCAATGAGTTCTGTGCACCCACGTGCAGGCTTCTGTGAGCTCAGCAAATGAGAGCTGCATGTTTCCAGGCCTCTCTCCTACCCCGTGTGCCAAAAGACAATCTTATTGTCTCGCTCTGTTTTCTGCTTCTCCTAAATCTGTCTGTTGCGGGTTGCTGTGGTCATACTGAAGATGTCAAATAGAAAAAAAAAGAAGAGCTAAAAGTGATCAGAAAATGGTTTCTGTGAATCCACACTCCTGAGCTGCAAGAGGGGAGGCATATTGATTATGTCTAACTCAGCACCTCACCTTTCCATCTTCCCAGGAGTTTTGTCCTAAAGGATCAGAGGGTGAGTGGACCCTTCTCCTGCTTCCTGTGACTCACCCACACCTCCCCGGTCTTCCTTGTCTTGCCCACGCACACAGGAACATGGACTTGCTCACCTTCGCTTTCTTCTGCCCCCCCCAGCCTCATTCCCTTCTCAAATGATGTCTCCCCTCCTCACTGATGAAGTACACATCAAAAACAGTGGCAGATATACAGGTTAAGAGTGATTTAGTGGTGTGCACTGCAGCCAAATTAATGCTGGCTGTAATGTAGTTTACCTCATTAAACAATGCACACCAAGATCCTGTCTGTTGTAAAACAATTGGTCTCTGAAGCCCAGTATTCATCTTCCAGGGTTGCTGGGACATAATAAATGGGTAATATTCCAGTGATAATGGTAATGGAGTCACGGCTCAGAGCTAATATTATGGCAAAGTAGTAATTATTTCAATAGTAAACAAGGGGATGGTTGAGCTGCTGACAGAATTCAAGCCTGTTGAAATGGTTCACTTAATTTACTTGGAGCTCAGGCCTGGGACTGGCAGAGGGTAGGATGAAGTTTTATCCTCTGCTCAAGTGTTCCAAATCTCTTTCTGCTCTCTGATTTCCTCTGGCTGTGGAGAGAGAGAGAAATTCCCTTTTTTCTACTTATCCTGCTTCTGATTTATAGGGAATGACAGGGACAGTGGCTTTAGGCGTCTGCCTTCGGATTCCAGGAAGAGGGACTGGCAATGGATCCACAGAGGCTACCACAGCCTCGAACTGTGAGACTCAGAAGGGCTTTGTCAGGGAGACCAAATGTTAACATATGGGTTAGAAAACCAAGGACCTTTATACTATAGACTTCTCCAAATTCCCCATTTTTATGGGTGCTCTGGCCCAAGGCAGAGACAACAGTGATCTAATCCTCAGGACACAGTGCTTAACTTAGCCGTCTGCCATTTTGGAAGCTCTCTGAAGTCTGACAGACACCAGGATCACCACAAATTCCTGAAATCTGAAAGGGAAAGTGAGATCAGATCATACATTATGGGCACTGGGAAGCCCCCCATGTGACCAAGATCATTGGGGACAATGTGGTTTTTGCCCAGAGGGACAAAATGCAGGGAGAAGGGGAAACCAAGGTGAGAAACAGAAGGGCAGTATATCCAAGTGAGCAATTTTGTTATTTCCTCCTACAATGTGCCCATGTTCTGGTAATTTACTGCTGAGTAACAAACCACCCCAAACAGAGGCTCATAACAACAGTCATTTTGCTTGTGGAGCTGGAGTTGTCTGCGCTTAGCCAGGCGAACTCACCGTGGCCTTGCATGATGCTGTGAGCTCAGTGGCAGCTGGGGTCAGGGCCCTCTCCAAGGTCTGCCCCCTCTCACTCCACCAGCTGGGTCTGGGGATTTGAGCTTCCTTAGTTTCTCCCTTTTGAGGTCTTCCCATGTGGTCTCTCCATATGTCAGCTTCAAGGTAACTGTATTTCTTAGGTGGTGGCCGAAGGCTCCCCAGCTAGCATCCCATGAGAACCCAGCCAAAGCTTCATGGTGTTTTGTGACCTGGGCCCTGAAGTCACGCAGCCTTGCCTCTGCCCTATCCATTCCATAAGAGGGAGTTATGAAAGCAGCTCCTAGTCCAGTGAAAGGGTTTCTACCTCAGTTGATGGAGGGGCTCGACATCATTTGTTAACACCAATACAACCCACCAAGCCAGTTTTACTCATCCTTTGCCTTTCCACAGCGGTATCATAGCTGCTCTGATTTTGATTCAAACCTTTTCATTGCTTGGTCCATCCCATGGTTAACTCATATATAGATAGGTCTCTCTATCATCTCTTTACCACAACACGAATAATCATTGCAGCCATTGATTAAATGTCCTTTATGCCTAGAGTTGACATAGAATAGTTACGCATTCCTGCTCTTAGCAATATACATTATTCCCAATTTATGAGTGAGGAAACTGGCTGAAGCAGATTAAACAAAGGCCCTAAGATTCAAACACAGGTTTGTTTGATTCCAAGTCTATGCTCTTTCCACCATGCTGTTTCCCTCTGTGCAAAATGAATTTCTGTAGATACCCTAAGAGCTAATGAATGATAGCCACAGCAGTCATTACTGTGTGCCTTTGGAAATGTTCCCTAACCTTTCTGAGGTTTCAACATTCTTATTTGTAAAATGGAGACTATAGGGTACCTATCCCATTGGGCTGTTAACAAAGATTAAATGTGATCACAGGTGTTGAGCATTCTGTACAGAGCTTGGCAAGAAATACATCCCCAAGTATGGTTGCTAAATGATGCTTTTTAACCTCAATGAGAGCAAATCATTCTTCAAGCATAGCTTATATTTTGTAAACAGCCATTTGGATCAAAGTATTATAAATTGAATGAGTGATGTTTTATATATATATTTGATGGTTCTAAATAATATATATAACCATATATATGTTTATATATGTATATATATGCATATATATCTCAAATATTTGATGAACAGGATATATGTACTCCTATTTTTTAAAGAATTTTTATTTATTTGTTTGAGAGAGAGAGCGAGAGTGCAAGCAGAAGGGAGGGTCAGAGGGAGAGGGAGAAGCAGACTCCCCACTGAGCAGGAAGCCTGACACGGGCTCTATCCCAGGACCCTGAGATCATGACCTGATCCAAAGGCAGACGCCCAACCGACTGAACCACCCTGGTGCCCCAGGTACTCCTATTTTTTAAACCGGCACTTCCATGAAATGTATTTCAAAAAGGTTCCCAGCATTGCTGATGACTGAGGGTATGACTAAGTGCTAAGTTCTGGTACTTGTCAACAACACCATATTGTTCAAAGAGACAGTATATGCAAAGCTGAACATTAATTAGTTGCAAGCTTTCCCAGGGGTTCAATTTTAAAAGTCCTAATGATAAGATAATCAGTAGGCACATCTAGCATTCTGTGGAACTATCTTGGAAAACACATCTGACACTTGACTCGGTCAGCTGTTTAACCATTGATTTTCCAGGTGGGGGCAGTCTCTCTGAGTCCCATGTGTCTCAACAGACATTACCTCAGCTAACTGATGAAAATCACCAGGGACTCTCACAGGGTAGTACAAAGGGCAAAGGAAAAAGAGAAAAAAGTTGAGAAAAGACAAAAAAAAAATAATTTTAATAGTTCTTCTATTCCAGTGTTACCCGAAGTACTAAATTCTAGTACTGCTAATTTTGAAACCTCATCACTTTTCAATCCAATGTAACTAGAATACAATTGGAAGAATAGTCTGGAGGCTAGAGATGAATGAGAACTAAGGACACACACAGACACACACGTGCACACACAACAAACGTGCACACATATGGACTCCTACATGCACACACACACACAAAGAGCAATTGTAGCTTGACAGGTGTTTGATAACACACTCTGCTTCCCAATGATGCATTATCAGAGGACTCTAGCATTTTTCATCGCCCCAAAGAGTCTGGAGATGATTCTAATGATATTTACTGAAGATGGAAGCAGAGATGACCACCTACCTCCCTTTGTATCAGAAAACTCATTTGGGCTGACTTTGGGATCTGAGCTTTGTTGCAGAATGTATCCCTTGGCGACAACAAGGGAATGGCTTGATTCTGACATCTAGAACAGAGTCTTAAGATCTGGAGCACTAGGAATCACGGAGCTCTTTGGAGCTCTAGGAATCACAGAAAAAGAGGAAATAAACCAAAAGACCTTTGCTTTGTCGTCAGGAGAGAATCAGTCTCAGATACAGCAATTTGCTGGTAGTTCACCTGCAAATCAAGGCCTAGCCTTCTTAATTCAGTGTCTTGTCTCTTCCAAGCATATCTTACTAGAATTGAAAATTTAAAATCTACTTCTAAAGGTTAAATTTATGATGATGAAATTGTTGCAAACACATATTAAACACTTTGAAAAGTAGAAAAGTTATGAAGAAGAATATAAATAACACCTGTACTTCTAACAGTTAGCAATAACCACTAAATAATTTTTGATGTAAAAATTGGGATTCACTTTGAAAGTGAGTGACAGGATTTCAAAGTACATCTCAATAGAAAATAAATCTCTTTGACAGAATGATCCTTTTTCTCATTGGTCAAATTGTTATTATAATGTGTAAAATATTTTTGAAACTATAAAATCATAATGATGGGATTATGAAAAACTATTCATCTTGGAGATGCCTGAGGAATTCCAAAGGAATATAATAAATCAAATAGAGCACATGTGACCATGATCATCCAGGAAACATAAGGCCTGTCTTCACAAATAAACTCAATGCTACAGACAGATTATTGACAGAAATGGGAGGATGGGGTAATGCTGGTGATGGTCAAATGTGGATGTGAAACCAGAAGAGCTAAGGAGTCTGCAATTACTTGGGATAGTTGGAAGGTGCTGATCTAGATGCAAATGTCTTCCTCCCGGGAGATGGTGCCCATCATTAAAACTACTAGTGAAGGCAGGTTCTCATGTCACCTTAAAATACTATATGAAAAATAAAAGCAGCAACAACAACTGAACACACTTCCCCGAAGGTAAAACTGGAATCAACAGCAGACCAGTGAGCATGTTTTAAGCTGATACGATCAAAGACCTAGGACTAGGGTTGGATTTTCATGACCCACCCTCCCATCTTGCCCCGGACAAAAGCAACCCCGAAAAAGACAAAGTGGGAAGAGTACAGAATGGTTTGGAAATCAGAAGTACTCTTCTGGGGCCCAACAAATGAGTACCTTGTGGTAGAAGAAGTCAAAACATAGCTGCCAGGTGGAGCATTACAGCTTGAGCCAGAGAGGAGCCCTTGAGGAGTGGCATGGGGCCACTCTTGAATGGACCACCCTTGGAAGAATGGTTTTGAATACGGATGAGCACAATCCTAACTGCAAGTTCAAGGAGTTACAAGAAAGAGAACCAAGGAAGGGGAATATGGATAAAAATTAGAATTTTAATAGCAGTGATCAGAACTGTCAAGAGTCAGTCTTTGCGTAGTTCAGATATCAGCAAACTTCTTATCTAAAAGACTAGATAATAAATATTTCAGGCTCTGTAGGACATACGGTGTAGTTGCAACTATTCAAGTCTGACACTGCAAGACAAAAGCTGCTGTAAACAGATGAGTATGGCTGTGTTCTCTTAAAACTTTGTCTTATGTTCTCATAAAACACTTTAATTTCAAATAATTTGCACATGTCATGAAGTATTATTCTTCTTTAGTTTTTCTTCAGCCATTTAAAGGTGGAAATTGTTTCTGAACTCACAGGCTGTTCAAAAGCAGGTAGCAGGTCAGATGTGGCCTGCTGGTCACAGTCTGCAGATCCCTGGTGTCATGAATTAGGGCAAGAAGGACCAGAGATGGCTCTAAGGTCCTGACTCCTTTGGAAATCAGAGATCCTGGACTGATTCTAAAACTAGCACATATTCAACTCTGCCTTTTGCCCTGTGATTTCCCTTTTGGTTTCTGGTCTGCACAGTTGTGTCCTGTTACTCTGCTCTTTTTAAGCAGATTCAACTCCCCTCACTCACTTGGGCTACATTCTGTATAGTACTGGTGAAACGCTTAGGTGAACTTTCAAATTAGTTATGCTGTGTAAGTAAATATAAGATTTACCAAATGATAATTTCTGTTGTTGTAACAACGGTCATAATCAAAGGTTACAACATTTGCTTTTTGAGTTTGTGTCGCAAAAATGTAAAAACATCTTTGTCTTAGAAGACTGCACTGTACTGGGATTCCATCTCTCCTCCCTGTCCTCTTGACTTGGTTGGCATTGCCTGGAGACTCTGCATGGGTTGATATAGAACTTGAATGAAGGACCATGCAATCATGTTTTCATGTTTACAAAGCACCTGTGATGTAGGACTGCTAATCTCATACTGTGATCCTACCTTAAAGATGAGGAAGCAGAGGTTCACAGAGGTTAACTGGTTTGTTGAGGGTTACCCACTTAGTAACTGGCAGAACAAAGAGTCAAACCAAGTGTCCTGACAGCAGTGGTATTCTCTTTCCAGTTTTCCCTGCTCCCTCCTCTTGTCATGTGTGACCCTGGGATGCCGGGTGGCATCTGTGTATTGCAGGTTCTCCTTTCCCAGGTATAGACCAGAGGAAACCAATCTCCATTAGTGAAGACATGTGCTGGGGAGAAGGGCCTGGATGCCTGTTGCTTTTCGCTAATGTGCCTCTGGCCGAGTTTCACCAAGGAATGCTGGATGATCAGTTGACAGCCTCCCAACACACCCTACTTTCTTTTCTTCTTTTCTTTTTTCTCCTAATGTTTCCCAATGTGGCGTATATCATCAGATGGTGAAATAACTTGCATTTGCCCCTCCAAGCACTTGGCAAGCACCTCCTTCCTTTATTCGCGCAGTGGGAAGTTTATAGTCAATATGAATTGTAATAGCTCCAAAGGGCTGTGTTCTCAGCACTCTCCAGCTGGAGAACTCTCCCAGGCGAGACACAGAGAGAGTGACGACAACTCAACATGAAGTTTTTAATTCCCTTTCGTATCTAACTTGGATCTTGAAAGAGACACCGCTGTGACCCTCCTGGCTCTCTCACTTCCTTCAACTCACTCAGCAGCCATGGCACTCAGGGAGGGCGGCAGACGGGTCTTCTCCCACTAGGCTGCCCTATCGATTAGCTAGGCAGAGAAAAGGGTTTTCATTTTTAAAGGCACATAGAAACATCCTCAAAGCCGATGTTTAAGTATCACATGAGGATAGCAACAAAGCATCTTGATATCATCAAGCCCCGTGGACAGCATCACTTCTACTTCCAAGCTACTTTTTTTGGAAGTGGGAACGGAGGGGGCTCTTTGGCCTCACACCCTAAATGAGAGACAAGTATCCCAGCTTATGGCCAAATGCCCTTCATTTATGTGGCTAGAATGCTGCTTACCAGAAATGATGAGAACACAAACCACTTCGAGACTGGACCATTATATACCAAATAAATTGGTTTTTAGACTACAAATAGCCTTTCCTATTTGTGCGTTTTGTTTATTAAACCTAGGACACGGTATTGTTTTTGGTTAAACTTCAATTACTTTTTGCTATTTTAATTAAACTTCCATTTCTCCCCAAATCAGATGCTACTAATTGTGAATGTATTCTTTTTACAGGTGAAAGAAAGGATGGTACAAAGCCACGAGCAGTCACGATCTCCATTCAAAGACGTTTGTTAGGAACCTGTGGTGTTGGCTGGGTATCTAAGAAGTGGCTGGAGGTCTGACTCAAGGGAAAACTGAGGCTCTGGAAAAGGCTGTCAAAAGGAAATGGTAGCCTGTGTACCAAGAAGTCAGCTAAAAATAGTATAGGCCAAACCCTAGTGGATGAACTGAGGTATTGTGGGAAGGCATAAAAATAGGAGAGCCGCATTTACTTACCACATGTGACCTTTAACATGTCATTCAAGTATTAAAAGCAGCCTGTTCATCTCTAAAAATAAGATAAGATGCTACTGTCAATGACAGAGATATTTACACACTAATGCTCACTGATAGTGCCACCTTGGATGAGACAAACATTTACTGAGACTTCATTTTATACCAGGCACAGGGGCATGCATTTATATAGATTATCACATGTAACTTTACAACAAGCCCAGATACACATCCTATTATGATCTTCACTTTACAGATGAGATGCCTAAGGCTCAGAGAGGGTGGGCAATGTGGCCAAGGGGACACTGCCTTGAGAATGGTATAATCAGAACTCAAGTCTTGAAATTTTACCATGTCATGCCTCTGATGAAGCTCAGGCAGTTTCTGGGACCCAATCCATGACCATGAAAGACAACATGCCAATATCTGCGGATAGATCCAGAAGGCAAAGTTCAATTTCCAGCTCTACCTCTTACTAGCTACTTGACCTTTAACAAACTATTTAACAGTCAAATATATATAATAATAGTATCTAAACTCATAGGGTAGTTCTAAAGATGAGATGAGTTGATATAGGTAAAGTGTTAGCACATTATAAGAACACTATAAGCCTTTGCTACTTTTTTGTTTGTGTTTGTTTTTATCACCTTTATTACCTTAGTGCTATCCTGCATGCAGTATATCTCCCTCCAATCTCCTCATGCTCAAATGAGAAGATTCGTCAACTCTTAGACCTGAACTTTCTCTGCCTTAAACCTGTACTTTCTTAGAGGCCAGCTTCTAAGTAACTTATTTATGTTTAATTGTCATTTTCTGAAGATCAGCATAGACAGAGAGCTGTAATTAACCTTTTATTGGGATTCTCCCACATAGGTTAAATGACTTGCTCAAAGTAGCACTGAGTCAATGGCAGCAGATGGAATGGAACGAAGGCTGTTGCTCTCCTGCCTAGATTGTGATAGATGAAAGTAGCTACCTCTAATAGCGGAGTTATTAGGCATAAAATAAGGAGGGCAAAAGAGGACAAATGGCTACTTGAATGACATTGCAAGGCCTATCATTTATTCCTTCTATCACCATTGTGTTGACTGCTAGCCACTCTGCACTTAAGGTGGTTTGGCCATTCTCTTCCCCAGAGCCAGAGTCAGGGCTATATCACATGGTCTGTTATGCAGTAGTGCAGAACAAAGCACTAGATTCTGAATCAGTGGTGGTTACGTGTCCAGGCCTAGTCTGACACACAGTCTAGCAGCTGTTTCCTTGGGAGATCATAGGCTTTCTCAACTTGGGTTTTCCCATCTGTCAAATAAAGCTAATAGCAATACTAACCTCATATGGTTGTTAGAGAATCAAATGAAAATGTGAAAATATTTTAAAACTTAAAAATGGTATAAAATTGAAACTATTTGAATTCTAGCAAAAAAAAAAAAAGATGATCTGAGGTAGCAACTCCTTTGGTTGATGGGCTGATTCATCTTGGTTTTTGCTCTTGATTATAAAACAGCACAACAGTAAGCAGGAGAGTTATGGGTTCAGAGTGGTGCCTCTGCAACCCATCTGCCTGGTTAAGTCTTGTCCACATCCATAATAGTGCACATATTTGAGCATGTTACCTACCTATATGAGCTCTCTAGTTCTCAGATCCTTCAACTAGTAAAGAACAGTAATAATACCTGTGTCATAAGGTTATCAAGAAAATTAAAAAAGTTTATACATGTAAAGCACATAGAATAGTGCCTAGAACATAGACAACTACTGTAAAAATATTGGCTACAATGATGATGATGATGATGATGATAATGATGGAGAGGAGGAGCAAGACATGTTTATAGTAATGATGACGATGATCCCTCTTTCAGTCTTCTTTCCATGTGTATAGAATCTAAAAATTTTAGACCGCTGCTATTTCTCTAATTATTGCCACTTACATTTTTAGGCACAGAAACACTAGCTCCTAGCCTAAGAATTCAGGCTTGCCAAGAGATCCGAGGGTCCTTTACTGCTGTCCGCATTATAACAATGAAGTAGGGCTCTCATCAAGAGGTTCTTATAACCATGACAACATGAGCAGCACCACTCTACTGAGGATGTCATTGCCATGACAACACCTGAGTGACCAAAATCAAGAGGCCTAGAAAAGTGCTGTGATAAAGAGAGAAAACATCAACACACAGAGGAATGTGACTGGTTAAGAGAAGAACAAGGACTGGCCAGTGTGGATGCTTGGCAGTGAAGCCAAAGGAAGCAAAATTATGTTGACATAAACATTGTGGTCACATTCATTAAGTTGTCCTTGATTCTCAAGGGCCAAGGGTTCTGGTTGGAAACAGAGATGCAAAGAAGGATGGAACCAATTCCTTCCAATCTTTCCATGGATTTCATAATGTGTCTTAACAATCAAGGATTTTTTTTTCCCCTTCTCAAAGGAAAGAAATGTCTCTAGGGTAATGTGGGCAATGAGAAGAAGATGGTTAGGACTTTGAAGAGAAATAATTTGGAAGGATTCTCAGGAACTTACTTATAGGATTAGGTGGAGAAGATGTCACTACCTGTCATTGCTGGTACATTTTTCCAGGTTGGCGAACTATTCTCCATCTCCAACATTATTCTAGATGAAACACAGATTATCTGCTTCCTCTATCCTGCCTGACCTAGACTCAGCAACACTGAGGCAACGGGATGTTCACACAATTTCCAGGGCATAGATCTGCAGAGAACTAAAGTATTTGCCCCAGACAGATGTTTCCCCCAGAATAGGATGGGGGTTGTGTTTGTTGGCACTTCTAGAGTAGTTAGTTGACCTTCATATTCCATCCCCTTTGGAGCTTCCTGGAGGAGTTTCACCTGGATAATCATCTGTGGCCATAGGAGTGGCTGCCCAAGGCTCACTGAGTTCCTGTTCTGGTGTTGAAGAACAGATGAATTCAAATACACTGTTCTAGTTGAGTATCAGGTCATGGAAGGTCAAATATTGAGGACTTTGAGTACTTCTGCCCTGGTCTCTAAGGGGAGGTTGAGAGATAAGCAGATGTCATCCTTAATGCTCCTTCTCATGGGCTCTTTCACACTCCAAGGAACATTTCCCGTAAGTGCTTCAGCTACCAACGTCCAGTGGGATCTTCACTAGATTTGGCCGCAAAGAGTCTCATCTCCAGACAATGTTCCCTAGTGTCAAAAACAGTCAGTTGCTTTAGCAACATGGAGACTTTGGCCTTAAGTTCCCAGATCACTCAAAAGCCACGTAGAGAAATTTTGGGGTCACTCAAAATTTGTAGGTTGCTCCACATGCACAGACCAGTCTTAGCTAAATCTTTCTTTTATTTCACCTGAGGAAGAAGAAGAGCTGAGAACCCTAACACAAGTATAGCTGACCCTTGAACAAAATGGAGGTTAGGGGTGCCAAGCCCTTGTGAATTGAAAGTCCACATACAAATTTTGTGCCCCCAAAACAGCTACTAATGGCTTGTCAACTGGGAGCCTTACCAATTACATAAACAGTCAATTACCACATATTTTGTATGTTACATGTATTTTATGCTGTTATTCTTTCAATAAAGGAAGCTACTAAAAGGAAAATGCTATTAAGAAAACAATAAGGAAGAGAAAATACACTTACAATGCTGTTCTGTGTTTATATTAAAAAAAATCACACACATAAAAAAACCCTCACCTGAGTGGACCCAGGCAGTTCAAACCCATGCTATTCAAGGACCCACTGTAATTACACAGCAACAATAGCCCAGGAATGGTCAACGGAAGCCAGCTGTGGACTGGACTTTGGGAAAATATCCTTCTTTACCCTCATACTTCCCTCCAACAGCCAACCCTGTACTGTGCTATATTTTATAGCAAAACTTCTCAAAAGACTTTATAACCCTCTCCGTTCATCCAGCCCGTTCTCTCCCTTTCCAATCAATCTTGTCCCGTATTTTCTGGCACCAGAACCATTCTCACCAGCCAGGGTCTCATGCAAGTGCATTTCGCCAATTCTTCGTCCCTATCTCCCTTGTGCTATCCATCACCCCCCTCCCCCTTTTAGGAAGCCTCCTCTTCCCTTGTCTTTCAGATTTCCTTAGTAGCTCTCTGGCCACTGCCTCACCATTGTCTGTCCTGGTGCATCCTTCTCGTCTTAGCACCCCAGTATGTGAATGCCCCAAGGTCTGGTCAACAGAATTCTCCTGTAAGCATCCTCATGTTATAGGAGGTGACAGCCTGCCTCATGGCACTGAATGCCATCAGGATGCTGCTGACCCCTACATTTATTTCTCTAGCCCCTGCACCCTCGTATAATCAGCTCTCTCCTAACATTGGCACTTGTGTATCTTAAGTACCAAGCTCCTGTTTCCACCTACAAACCTGATCCTCTTGGAGTTCTTGGTGGCAGAAAATGATGTGGATATTCATCAGTGGCACTGGCCACAGATCTCAGTCACCTTTGATTCCTAACCCGGCCTCACAAACTCCATGTTTAATCAGTCAGTGAATCTTGGCAGCTTTAATTCAGAATATATTCCACATTAAACATGGTCTTACCACCTTCAACCTTACCATGATAGTCTGCATCATTATCATTTCTTGAGGGGCCAAAGCAGTATCAGAACTGGCATCCCAATTGCTACCCTTACCCACCTCTTGACCCCTGTCTTTCTCTTCAAGCAGTTAAAATGACCTTTGAGCAACATGTATTCAATCATTTCACTCTCTTAAAACTGGCCAATGTTTTTTTTATTCAAACAGATTCCAAAGTTTTCAACACGGTTTTCCAGGCAAGACATGATCTGAGCCTTGGCTCCTTTAATCACATACCATATCACTTTTTGGGTCCATAAGCTTCCTCATACACACTAAGCATGTTCTGTATGCATGGCCTTGGTATTTGTAGGTACCTCTGCCTGGAACACTCTTTCTTGATACATCTCATTCATGGGTTCCCTTCCCTCAGGCCTCTAGGTATCTATCAAGGCTGCTCCTGGTACTCTATCAAAAGTAGTACCACTTTCCTTCTTTATCGCATCTCTGGGTAAATGTGTCTTTTTTCTCCACAGTACTATTGGTCCCTGAGACTAGGTGGCATATTTATTTATCAAGTATTATCTACACTCCTTTGCGGCAGCTCCATGGGGCAGAGGCTTTGAATGCTGTGTTCACCACACAGTCAGAAGCACCTAGATATGCACTGTTGTGTTTTAGATACTCAATAAATATCTGTTGACTAAAAGATGATTCTTTCTGCTTATTTATCATAATTCTGTTGTACTCAATCACTTCTGTACAATCTAACAAATCCTGATTTTTTTAAAAAATAAATAAGTCTGGAGTTGTTATGATCATTTTTGGAGAAAGGGGAGCTAACCTACGTGGATGAATGGACCGAAAAAAATCAGACACCAGCTAGTTCCTAATACCCTACCAACTGCCACATGGGAAAAAAGCCAGATAGATAATCCCTAAGCCCCCAAAACAGGCAATAAGGAGACCAGTCCAGACACCTAGGAGTTCTTGTCAACATAGTCTCCACCCGCACTCCCACCCCACACTGACCCTATCACCAGGTTCTGGTAATTTGCCCTCCGCTATATCTCTTAATTCCATATTCTCCTCTTCTCTCCTGCTGTCTCATGATCTCTGAATTTGACCTTTTAATGGCCTCCTAAAAGTCAGTCCCCTTGCTCTGGGTCATAAAATAAAGACTTGACCTTGCCAAAAGCTACCACTGTTACCACCCCACCTTAAGGTTCAGGAAGAAAAGGGATTCCCTTACCACGGGCGCAGGCTGCAGCTGAAATCTGCGAAGTGTGGTTTCACTGTCTTCCCTGGGGACAATTTAAATCCAACATGCCGCACACCAGTCGCTGCCAGAGTGACTGTGTATCCGGAACTCCTCTTCCCTCCATCGTCAATGTCCTGCAGCTCTTTCATTCCCCATTCTCCCCACCTCATGTTCTCTGGAACACCACTTACTACCTAAGCAAAATACTTCGCTGGGCTCTCAGCCTCCAGGCTGCCCATTCCCTGAATTGCCTTAAGTAATGAAAACCCAGCTACTTCCTGAGGGCAACGTTTCCTCTGTGGCTCTCAAGAAATTGCTGGATTGTTTGTTTTGGCATCTGGAGGTTGGGGTGATGGTCCTTCTCACTCCTTAAGATCACTTGGAGACCATTCCTCTTTTCACACTTTTATTGAAAACCCCTTTAAAGTTTTTGCCCTCTGGAAATGTTGCATCTTCCTGTCCTTGCTGCCAATGACTGATGTCCTGAACTCCTCATGATTCTTTGAGGGCTTTCACATGTGGCTCACAGCCCTACTTGTCACTGACCTCAGCCATTATCTGTGATGACTTCAATGTTCCCTTTGATGATTTTCCAGACAACTGTACCATCAGCTACCTGGACCCCTCTTCTCCATGGACCTTCCCTTCTGTCTCAGCCATATTCTACCACTGTCATTGGCCTGACCATGTTATTCTCTAGAATCTGCAATCACTAATTAAGGGACTACAATTTCTTTTTTTTAATTTTTATTGTTATGTTAATCACCATACATCACATCATTAGTTTTTGATGTAGTGTTCCATGATTCATTGTTTGTACATAACACCCAGTGCTCCATGCAGAACGTGCCCTCTTTAATACCCATCACCAGGCTAACCCAGCCTCCCACCCCTCTCCCCTCTAGAACTCTCAGTTTGTTTTTCAGAGTCCATTGTCTCTTATGGTTCGTCTCCCCCTCCGATTTCCCCTGATTCGAACCTTGTAACTTTCCAGCATGCTCAACTATTCACACTGTAATCCCATGCTGACTTGATTCGCTCATTCCTTGAACAAATACTGAACGTCTATAATTTGACAGGCACATGTTAAACATTGGTGCACACAGCAGTAAACAAGAAAGAGCGTGTTCCTTCCTCTCGTAAAGCTGTGTATCCGGAACTCCTCTTCCCTCGTAAAGCTTATAGTCTATTGAGAGGAAGGTAGGCAGTACATTAATCTGGTAGCCCCCCGGGCTCCGTGATGACCCTGAACCCGTCAGCTGTGTCCTGATTCAGGCCCTTTGTATTTACTGCCAGCCCTGCCAAGAGTGCTCCTGCTGGACTTAGCCCAGGGCCCTCCCGCAACCTTCATGGGCTGTCTTCTTAATGACTCCATCCCTGTCTACTCTATTTAAGATTACAACACCCACGTGAGCTCAAACCATGCAAAGTAATCTTAATAATTAATGACAAAATATGATTTTCCTGGAGGATTTAAAAACTTTTGCCACAACATTAAAAATCTTAATGTTGGTTATAAGTGACTATGGACATAAAAATAGTAAAACTAATATTTACTTAGTACACTAAATTTGAAACATCAGAAACATTGATAATTAAAGGAGTTTTTGTTTAAAAAATAAGACAGCAAGCCCCAAACACATGCTGATAATCTCTTTGCCTTTTATCCTAATGTTTTCACAGTAATTACCATATAACACATTATAAGGTTTACATAGCCATCAGCTTGTTTTCTGTCTCTCCCACTTTCTAGTGTTCTATAAACTCTCTGAGGCCAGGATTTTGTCTGCATTGTTCACTCATGTGTCTGCAATGCCTAGGACAGTCACTTAGCAGACAGAAGGTAGCTTCATAAGCAATTATTAAGTAATATAAGAATTCATATAGGAACAATCAAATCGTTTTGCCAAGAGATTTTCCTGGGGGAGGTGGGCAATCCATGCCACCTTCTCTGATTAAATCCCTTTCTGGAATGGTGGGTGACAGAATTAAATAAATCGATGAAGAGAGAAAGCCATTTGTCTCTCTCTATCATGCAGATGACTGGCCAAATATCTTCAACCACGTTGACCTCAGTGAACCATTCAGTAGAGGGCAAACCAGTGATGCAGGAAATTAGAGAAGGAACACAGGGCCTCCTGGGTGCAGAACAGTTAAACAGGAGGGGTCCTGAATCCATTATGGAGGAACTGATAAAGTCCAAAGTCATTCCTTTTAACTCTCTGTTAAAAGAGGGAAGAGGGGTTTGTTTCTCAGGGCGAGGGGCGGGTGTGAGCAGAGCAGAATCAGTCACTGTTGGGGAGAAGTGGCTAAGATGCTCCTCCCAGGGAAGGAAGAACTGCAGCTTCCTGACCTCAAATTCAAATATGATGACCAACCTGACCGTGCAGTAATCCTTGGAGAACCTGTGTGGTCTAGCCAGGAAGGAGGCTGGAGCCTCCTTGATCTGAGAGGACTACATTGGTATTCTGCTCATTCCTTCCCAACTGTCCGGGCTCCAGTAGTAAAAGCATTTCACACTACTAAGAAGATAAAGTATGCCAAATACCACAAGGGCACGTAGGGAAACTGAATGGAGTCAGATAATGGAAAAACATACCCTGGAATCCAGCAATTTCTTTTCATAGTCAAAGCTGTTAAAATGTAAAACAACCTAATAATAACAATCAAAGCAGAAGACATACCATTGTGTGAGCAAATGATGGTACTTAACATGAAGAAAAAATAAATCAAGTCAGAAAGCAGCAGCATCACTGCCACAGGTCCTGGTCCAGGTGGAAGGGGAAGGGTGAGAGAGCATACAACTCACAAAGGCCGACTCGGTGGGAGGAAAAGAGCTCACCCGAGAACTGAGGCAAGGTCAGCCCTTCATGCTGGGGCTCTGTCCTTTGCTCAGAGGTATTCATGCAAAGATCCACTGAAAGGAGCCTCGGATCACTGGGGAGGATGGAATGCCAAGGCCAAGCACAATGCCCCAGTTGGAGTCCAGTGTCTGAACAACGGTGTGGGTCATTTTGCAAGAATGCAGTGAGAAAGTGGACAAGCCAAGGGCCATAAGCCCTGGGCTGGCAGGAAGTCTGAAACCAGACTTTAGACTTGTCTCAGAAGATCCAAAAGAAGCAACGGGTCAGAAATCAGGCAGGAAATCAATACACATTAAGAATATGGATCTTGGAGTCAAAGAGACTTGGATTTGAATTTCACTTTCGCCATTTCATATTTGCGGGAAAAATATCCTCTCAAATCTCCATTTCTTTATCACTAAAATGAAAACAATGTCTACTTCTTAGGGCATTTGTGAGAATTAAGTGATATAAAGTATGTAAAGCACAGTGCCCAACACAAGGCAATTACTATACAGTCGTAGCTCTTAAACTCAAGTGTGATCACAATCACCTGGGGGATTTGCTAATGTGCAGATGTCTGGGTCCCACCTTAGCTCTGGCTTATAAGCCAGGTGATGCTAATGTTGCTAGTGCAGGGACCAGCCTTTGAGGATGGCACGTGTTCCGGAGACACTGCTGGGGCTTTGATGCCAGCAGTGCATCTGGACCTGTGTGACCTTGACACATTAGCCTGACCTCTCTAAGCCTCCCTTTCTCACTGGTAAAGCAGCCTAATCATGGGACATGTTTCACACTGCTGTTGTGAATAATCCACACTGCCATATGTAAATGTTCAGAAGAGTACCTAGTGCATTTTTAAGCAGCCACAAACTGTTATTGTTGACTTTGGATAATAGAGACTCTGGTTATAATCTCAGAAAAGCAGGCACATCAGATCAAGCCAAGATTCAGGATCCAAAAGTTGGTATGAAGTCAGAACTACACGTTGAAGTCCTGGTGAGAAGGATATTTGGAATGGAAACTTTCTCCAAGCTGGCATGGCAATTTTTGGTGGTTCCTCGATATGAGACCCCAAAGCCTTTAGTGGTCTCTAGCAGTGTGATGGTGAGGACGTCACTGTGGTTGTGGTTGGTGTTGAAGCCCTGCTGAGACCCTTCTCATACCCCAAGTAGAGCTGCCTACCGTAGGTACTCATCACAAATGGGATCTCCTGGCCTGGAGGGGTTGCCATTTTAAGAAGCCCTTTGCAGCTTACTCAGCCAGGGCTGGTTAGCATCTGTGGGGCAGATGATACAATTTTCTTGCTTTTATGTTTCCTTTTTTGTTCTATCAAAACAATTCTGCATAGTAACGGTCACCAAGTACCAATATAAATAGCCTGACTCAGGAGAGTGTGGGGAAAGATGCTGTTAGCAATGTCTGAATTCAGCAGACATCTGATTCTACAACATTTTTCAAGGGTTTTAAAATAATTGGGTAAAACCACAAACAGTGTCTGTGGTATGCACTCCTGCCCTTGGTTTCTAGATGGAGGCTTGATTTCATATGTTCTCAATCCAGGCACACTGAACTCATTAATTTCCCCACTAGTCTTTTTATGATTCTCCTCTTCTTTGAAGTTGGAAGTTGCTCAGCTATATTACTGCTTTAAACTAGATCATAAATTTTAAACTTACAAAAATGCTTATTGACATTGGCAAATTTTACCCTAACTGTATCTATCTCACTGTTTAATTTTACAGTTAAAGAGAATTACGGAGTTAAACAGTCATCTGTAAATGCCTTCCTCGGCTTTCTTCTTTTCCACCTTAGCCTGTGTGTCTGTGTTTAAACCGTTTGCTTAACGAGTTTCTGGATCACTTTGTCCCAGATTTGAGGTTGTGCCACTGGTTTATCTTTATCATAATAAATCACTTTCTCTGTGTAGGTTGGGCCTAATACCGTATGCTCTGCTGCTACTCTGGACAGGAGATCTGCCACTTTCAATTATGATGCAATTATTTTTTTTTCTTCCACCATCAATGACCACTGTAATATCTTTTGCGATAGCAATTACTTGGTTCTCCTGGGATAGCTACTTGGGGGTACTCTGGGAATTTTAATCAAGCACATATGTTAATTAGAAAATGGTGGGGGGGTGAGGGAGGTGCTGATTAAGCACCTTTGAATATCTATCCATTCTGGCAATTGACTAAGCTTAGGCTTTTGTAAGGATTCAACCTTTTCAGAGAAAAGAATTTTAATTTCCTCCCCTTTTGTTCTTGTCTCATGGGTGGGAGGGAGAGGAAGGTGCCAGCTGGGGCTATGGGAGCTCAAGTCATTGGGCACCTACTACGTGTCATTATGGGGCCAGGTGCTGATGAGCACATTTAATCCTCAGTACGTCCATGTTAGAAAGGCTTTATTATCTCTGTCTTAGGCTCGGTTCTGGGGACAGACCGGCGGGAGAACCTTTTCTTATAAATTCCTTGCACTGGTTTGGGAAATTTATAATAGTAAAGAATGATGTGAAGAGATGAAGCTGCTGTATCTTACCCTATACTCACTAAATCTGCTTTTGTTTTCAATTTTGCACCAGAAAGACTTAATTTTGAAAAGAATAGAGAGCCCAGATACGGACGCTCAACTCTATGGTCAAATAATCTTCAACAAAGCAGGAAAAAATATACAATGGAAAAAAGACAGTCTTTTCAATAAATGGTGCTGGGAAAATTGGACAGCTATGTAAAGAATGAAACTCGACCATTCTCTAACACCATATGCAAAGATAAACTCAAAATGGATGAAAGACTTCAATGTGAGACAGGAATCCATCAAAATCCTAGAGGAGAACATAGGCAGTAACCCCTTCGACATTGGCCACAGCAATTACTTTCAAGATACATCTCCAAAGGCTAATGAAACAAAAGCAAAAATGAACTTTTGGGACTTCACCAAATAAAAAGCTTCTGCACAGCAAAGGAAACAGTCAACAAAACAAAGAGGCAACCCACAGAATGGGAAAAGATATTTGCAAATGACATTACAGACAAAGCATTGATTTCCAAGATCTATAAAGAACTTCTCAAACTCAACACCCAAAAACCATATAATCAAGTCAAAAAATGGGCAGAAGACATGAACAGACACTTCACCAAAGAAGGCATACAAATGACTAACAGACACATGAAAAAATGTCCATCATAATTAGCCATCAGGGAAATTCAAATCAAAACCACCTTGGTGAGATGCCACCTTACACCAGTTAGAATGGCAAAAATTGACAAGGCAAGAAACAACAAATGTTGGAGAGGTTGCGGAGAAAAGGGAACCCTCTTACACTGTTGGTGGGAATGCAAGTTAGTACAGCCACTTTGGAAAACAGTGTGGAGGTTCCTCAAAAAATTAAAAATAGAGCTACCCTATGACCCAGCAATTGCACTACTGGGTGCAAAGACAGAGATGTAGTGAAAAGAAGGACCATATGCACCCCAGTGTTCATAGCAGCAATGTCCACAATAGCCAAACTGTGGAAAGAGACAAGATACCCTTCAACAGATGAATGGATAAAGAAGATGGGGTCCATATATACAATGGAATATTACTCAGCCATCAGAAAGGATGAATACCCAACTTTTACATCAACATGGATGGGACTGGATGAGATTATGCTAAGTGAAATAAGTCAAGCAGAGAAAGTAAATTATCATATAGTTTCACTTATTTATGGACCATAAGGAATAGCATGGAGGACATTAGGAGAAGGAAGGGAGAAATGAAAGGGGGGAAATCGGAGAGGGATACAAACCATGAGAGACTATGGACTCCCGAGTAAAAACTAAGGGTTTTAGAGGGGAGGGGGGTGGTGGGATGCGTTAGCCCAGTGATGGGTATTAAGGAGGGCACATACTGCATGGAGCACTGGGTGTTATACAAAAACAATGGCTCATGGAACACTATATCAAAAACTAATGATGTATTGTATAGTGACTAACATAACAAAATAAAATTAAATTTAAAAAAAAAGTAATGAAACATACTATATCCATAGATTGGATACCTCATTGTTTAACAATCACTTTACAGGGCCTGCAAACATCTGGTGCTGTAACTAGGCACTGAGAATAGAATAAAACAGCAGAACTCTTCCTGCGTTCCCTGATCCCTTGGACAAGTGGAGGGCCTCATGAGCCTATGAGTTGCGGTAAGAATTGCCGTCATTAAAAATGTGTGTAAAGTGCTATGGGATCTCAAAAAAAGGAATGACTCACTTTGTCTGAAGAAAGTCACTGGAGGGTTTCAAACTGGTAGTTTTTGAGCATGGTCTTAAAACAAGAGTAGAACTCTATCCAAAAGTTGCAAGGAGATGACCTAGGGAGACCAGATGGTAAGTGCAAAGGTAAGCACACCAACTACGTGGTAAATGTCAAGTTGTTGGTGTGATTGCAGTGCGTGGGGAAAATGCCAGAACCAAATAATGAAAACTCTCAGTGTCATGCCAAGAAGCAAGAACAATATTAATAAAGAAAAGTCTCTTCTGGAATGTTCATCACTACCTTGGTGTGACTGAGTAGGTGAGTAGTGGAATGAACTGGAAATCCAGCTGGACCTGCCTTCAAGGCCCATCTCTCTCAGACAGATGGCCACCTTCTATCAGGCAGCCTCCACCCATGATGATGGAGTCATTAGAGGTAGCTAAAACCTCAAGGGCCAGACATTCCATAAAGCCTGAAGCAGAAGAATGGAGCTGGAAAATTCACACCTGCCCTTAGGAAGCAGAAATATAGAGCAGACACACTGGCCATTTCCCAAACCCATATCTAGGGTGAAGGAACAGAGAAAAAAAAGCTCCTTCTCTCAACTGTGGCTCTTAGATTCTCACACTCTAGTGGAAGACAGGCAGGTAGCATGCAGCTCAGCAGGCTCCCTGGGCAGGGACCCTGCCCTGAAAAGTAACAAGAAGACACAGATCCCAAGGTTTCCTTTTTCTCCTCAGGTCCCTCTTTCTTTGGAACTTAGGCTACTTGCCTCGCCTCCTGGTTTCATAGCACGAGTGGCCATGACTGGAGAGTTAATTTAGTCACTGAGTTCCCCTTGGCTTACTGCAGAAAAGATTTATGGCCTGTACCAATTAACTACAGGGCAACCCAACCAAAATGAGAGTCCAAGAGTTGTCCAGAGTTGGCATAGAAATCTTTTATAAACATCTTTTTCTTTCTTTCTTTTTTCTTTGTGTGTGTGTGTGTGTGTGTGTGTGTGTGTGTGTGTGCGCTTTTTCGTTCTCACCTGCTGGGGGGTAACCATGTGTGGGTAAGGAGATGCTTTTAGTTCCATTTTGTCCTCCTTCCCTCCCATTTCCGGCTCTTCTTTGCTGGAGAGGTTTTTCTTGTCTGCCATCCTAATGATCCCTGTACCACATGGGGCCCCTGATGCTGGTGCTGACAGGCTGCTCATTAGTGCCAGGGTGCTGCAGGCAGCCGATGGCATGCCACAGCTCTGCTCCTGACACTTTTTCACAGAGCTGTCCCTGGAGTCATGGCGCCTGCCAGCTCTGGTTGAACCCATGCTGTGTTACCTCTGGTGCCAATTAGTGCTGCAGTGTCCTGCTCGGCTGGGGAGGAAGGCCGTCAGGGCTGACAAATGGGAAAGTATGTGGGCGTGGCGGGGGGGGGCACAGAGGCAAGGACTCAGGGCACTGGCAAGGAGAAGAGCTTCCATCCAAGGGCCACTTTGTCCTCACCAACTTGGTGAGGTTTTGGTGCCTTTTAAAACTATGAGAAACAAGGCCCAGAAAAACCAACTGCTCCCTGGGCCCCTTCAAGTAGAGCAGGAGAGCTGAGGTGGGAAGGGAAGAGATTTGGCAGCTGCAGGTATGGGTCCATGGCATGCTGTGGAAAGAGATGGGTTCCATAACAAGGGCTGGATTTGGAACCTAATCGACATGTGGTCCTGCTCTAATTCTGCCCCTCAGAGTCTTTATATGGCCCTGGGAAAAACCAGTCAATCTTTTTCCCACTTTAATTCACATACAATGGGGGTGGGAGGGCAGGGAGAATTTTTCAACTAACATTTCTCTTTTTTTGTACTTATTTCTCTCTTTGTATTTTTATTTTTTTTTAACCCATGAGGAGCAGTGGATTTTCCTATACTGTTGAACTAACTTTCCCTGGCAACATCCAGGATTCTTTTATGAAACCTTTGGGAGCTGCTGAGGGTTTAGGTGCAATTAGGGTTGGGAAAAGTAAGACACCAAAAGGGTCAAGAGCCCCAGAAAGGCCAGATGAAGAAGAGGTGAGAGAAACACACACATCGGGAGAGTGACTGAGAGGGAGTGAGGGGGGCAGAAGGGAGCTCACAGAAAACCCACTTTCAAGGTCACTTGTGAGCCTTCTCAACTTTTTCAAAAGAGTACTTGAAAAGGAGTCTCTCCTTCAAGGAAAAGTCAAGCCCTGCCACAGCAGGTCCCCCAGTAGGGGAACTTCAGGGAAGGCTTGACAATCCTGTGAAGACCAGAGAAAATGTCCTGGAGAATCCCCAGTAGAGCTTCAGCAGGAAACACACAGGTCTCAACAGCAACATCAAAGTGGAGGAGAATAGCTCAAGGATCAGGAAGAAGTCTTTGAACCAGGAGAACAGGCTTGCCTCTCTTGCACTGGCAAAGGTACGTGCTTATTTACTGAATCAAAAAATACTTCTTGAATGCTTTCTAGGTGCGGGACATCGTGCTAGAAAGTGAAGAAGCAAAGTGAGATGTAGGCCCTCAAAGAGACGTAAGTCTCAAAGAACTCATGGATCAGAAATCGGGACATCTCTGTAAACAGCTCACTGGACCTTACTGAGACCTCAACCAATAACTGGGTACAAAGTATTCTTTCAGCAGCCTTGGTGAGGTTTTTATTTTCAGTGTTTTGCTTGATGGGAGAGATGGGGAGGTCGGTGAGTGCACTCAAGAGGGCAGCTCCATTATGATGCTCAGTGATCCCTGATTCCATACGTATACAAGAACCCACACATCAGTCATCAGACTGATGCCTTCACCTGAGTTTCACAGTGGGTTCCTGGGGTGTGGCAATATAGGAATCTCAGCCTCCTCTCTAAAGCTCTTCCAATCCAACAGCAACTGGAGACATAAAAATTGGGCTTTGAGAATACTTTTCCATGAAGAGAGATGTCCTAAAAAGCACCTTTTAGGATAATCTGAAATAGATGGTATTTCTATTTACTTAGGGAAGACTCAGAGGAATAGAGGACATTAAATGTATTCTTTTGGATACAGGAAGACTAGAGCCTAGGGCTGTGCAAAAATAAATTCTTGCATGCCTAGACGAGGACAAGAGACAAGGCACAGAGCCATAAACAGGGAATGTGTCTAGAGGAGACAGGGGCCCCTGATGCCGCTTGGGCCCCTGCAGGAGGATGCTAGCGCTTGTACAGAGTTTGGCAACGGGCCAATCAAACATTCATGCAGATCCAGGTGGAATTTCCGTGTGGGGCAGGGAAATGAAGGCACTTCTTTCTGAAAAGACCAAGGCCTCTTCAGGTGGAAACAACATCTGCACACTCCAAAACAGCTGTGTAGTGAGAGGGCAGGTATCTTTATAAAACTCATGTACTTTCTTCTTGACCTCTTAGGAGTGGTAGGTTCACGAGGGGAACTAGGAGACATATTGCCGATAATAAGAGGAAACTACCTCCCATGATGAATGGTAGCACAGAGTTGTGGTTTGGGAGGCCACCTTGGATATGGACAGTTGACAGTGGATGTGGATAACTGACATTTTCCCCATCTGTTGTAAAGTGCTAGGCAGATGGTTTCATGGACAAGGCCCCTCCACCCTCTTCCAATCAGATGTCACTCCCTGTGTAGCAAATGTATGAACCATTACTAAAATGGTGGTTAATACTCTTATTCTCCTTTTCCATGTAAGAGGTGGTCAAGGCTAAAAATACATATTTTAAAGAGGTTTATATAAGTTTATTGCAAGCAGCACCCTATGAGTTATGATGGAAGAAACTAGGATTTTTCAGAAATGTACAAAACAATTAGATCGGTCTGGAGGGAGAAAAATGCAATGAAGCCATCAGTGTTGCCAGTGTGCTTAAGCCTCCATCAGCTATCCATTCAGGAATTATAATGGGTATGTGTGTGAGAATGGTCCAGACTGAAACATGATCTACCCACACAGAAGGGACAAAAGATGACAACAGCTCTCTGCCTCTGGAGTCTTTACTGAGAGGCGTCATACCTTTTTTTCTCCAAGGAACCCAAGCCTGTCCCAACTTATTTAAAATAAGTATCCTTTTGGAAATATTTAGTGGAGAAAGATGAAGGTCTGACTGCTAAGGTCTCCAGTTTCAGTTCAGATCTGGCAACAGCCCAATGACACCTCTGATCTCCAAATAATCAGTCACAGGTAAAACAGCACCCTGGTGAGTTCGAGGTGATTAGTTACTGCTTGGCATGTCTCATCAGTTTGAATCTGGGATAGATAATCTGGACCAGGAATCTGGAAAGGGCTGTTCATCTAAATTACTCTGATCCACAGGTAGATTCTGATTATCCTGCTCCTCTCCCCTTGATCCGTCTTCTGTTTCCATAGCAGCCAAAACCCCAGTAAAATGGAAGCATCTGGCAGAGGCTCAGGTAAAGTCCCCCAGGGAAATGAGTCTGTTGGATGGCCACAAAGGGGGAAAAGCACTCAAGATGTGCCAGTGTGAACTTCAGCAAGATGAAAGGAAGCGGGCTCCAATGCCAGATGAGAGACAGAAGTAATTGTGAGAAGAGAGGGTGGGGGCTGGGGGCAGGGAGGAAAGGAAATGTGGAAGGAAAAGAAATTAACGTACAAATGTTTAGGACGCTGAGAAAGGGAAAGTAAAGAATAAAAAGACAAACCATGAAGGAGCAAGACAAAAGGAGAAGATGTACAGAGGAGAAGGGGGAAAAAAGACCCAGAAAAGAACAAAGAGCTGAAAAGCCAGAAGAGAAAGAGAAGATACCTGACAGAGACAGAGAGAGACCTGCACGAGGGCAGGGCCCAGTGTCTCTTGACATAAGGCAAAGTGGGTCTACCTGGGATGGTGAATGTTCCTCAGATTCTAAAGGCACAGACAGCCCTGGCATCCAATGGCACTGGGTGTCAGCATTAAGCAGTGACGAATGGTGTGCCCGTGGACTTAGAACGTCTGCCCATTTTGATGGCCCCTCCTTCCGATGTGCCCCAGGGCCATGTCTTCTCTCAGATGGTCCCATGCACAGCAGAAGCCTCCTCCCAGATTTTGGGCCAGCCCATTGTAAGGCCATTCCAAATTGAGAGAATCGCAGACATGCGGGTACCCTCTCCAGTCCCTCTGCTCACAGTGGTAACGTCAGAAATGGTGACATGGGATAGCTCGCAGCAATTCAGGCCAAACACACTGAAAACTTCAGGCCTTCTCTGAGACCCTCCATCAGGGCAAATCTGTCACTATCTGGGAGAGGGAATTAGGTATTAGGGCCCATTCATAGCCCTAAATGGTTTTTATTTAAAGATCCAAGTGGAGTGGACACTGCGATGCTCTACCACCTTCAAGAGGGAAGGATGCCTGCTCCAGCGGATCATGTGCTGCTGGTGGGCAGAACTCTGGTGCCGCCACTTATGCGGATTGTCTCACCTAAAGACCCCTGGCCCAAAGTTATGATCCTTCAGGGGACAGCCCAGATTCCATGACTGAATGCTCTGCTGATGTAAAAGACCAGCCTCTCACCTCAACAGAGAGCATTGCTGAAGGGGAATGCTAGCTCCAGAACTCTCCACAACCTCACCTGAGACATTCCACTGGTCTTCATGCAACTCAGCTTTTCCCTTGGCCCAACCCTGCTTCCTTCCCTTCCCTTTCACAGGAGTTGATCCCAAGAGCTCCTCAAATAAACTTCTTGCACACCAATCGCGTTCTCAGGGTCAGCTTTTGGGGACCCAACCTGCAACACTAAGCAGATATCCACTACTATGGTTCCTTTAGAATCCTTAAACCTGCAGTACTCAGCAATACACATACATTCATGCACACACGCACGCACACACACACACACACACTTACACATACTTACTTAAATATAGTTCACATTAACCAGCAATAAGCACTGAAATGAAACATCTTTATTCATATCTCTGCTCAAATGTCACCTTTTCAAAGACCTTCCCCGACCAAACTCTGGTTCTTTTGTCCATGTAAACTGCTATATCTTCTCACCCTTTTCCCCACCTGTTATACTGTATATTCATTTTTTTTTTTTTTTGGTCACTTGTCTCCTGAGATGTAAGCTCATGAGAACAGAAACTTGTATGTTTTGCTTTATTGCTACATCCTCAGGGCTCAAAAGAGTGCTTGGACTATTACAAGCAGTCAGCACATATTTAAAAACAAATGAAATAATTTAATGCACCTTGCATAAAAGCTAACTTAATGATAAATGGCATCTCTCCTTAAATTCTAAAGGTTTAACGTTCAATCCATGAAAGCTCAAAACAACACTTGGTCTGGTCTCCAAAACATCTAGACATTTAGACAAAGCAAATTTTGCAATTTAGTCACACATTGCTCCATATTTGTTATCTAGGATTAATCAAAGTAAAACAACAACAAAACCACAAAGCAATTAATGGGCTAGGGACCAGATATTTGTCAATGCTGAAGAAGCAGACTTGGACATTTTCCTTTTCGGACTATGGCCATTCAAAGCTTTCATTCATCATTGTGTGTTTGTGTTTTCAGTATCTTACAACAACCACCTGAACAATGCCACCAGCACTGATTCTTCCATCAGCAAAGAGGATCAGTGGAGTTCACCCGGGACATCTCACCACCATTTCACCCAGAAACAACTGGGATTCATTTCCCCAGGATTCAAGAGATCCTCAAATATGATTTCTGAAATTTTACAAGATATATTCCTGTCTTGCAGAGAACACCAAAATTTTCTGCAAAACCATGAGTACAATGTTATCAGGATATCAAAAATGTAGGACCCTTTGGACAAAGTCACCAGTGCCATGACCGCCTAGCCATGGCCAACAATTCTTCCATTTCCTCTCTTACCTTTTGGGGAGATGTGTCTCCAGGTAACCGTAGGCTCTGGTCTACCCGTTGCTATGCAGGTGAGGCTGATATTGTTCCCTTCATTAATGGAGATATCTGAAGAAATCTCCACAATTTTGGGAGATACTGTGGAAACAAAACAGAGAGAAGCGAAATAAAAATCTTGTTAAAACATTTCTTTGTTGTCTTACAATGATAGTTGGCAGAACAATGCAGGGGCTGAAATATCGGGGCTGTAGGAGTAAATGATGAGAAATTAGAGGAATTACCTTAAACTAGAAAGAAAATATCTTACCTTGAATTTAGCTTCTATTTCCTCCCACTTAAACACAGAGTCAGGGAGTCTGAATGGGAATGGATTCCACCTCAATATTGCAAGAACTGTTCTCCTAGCCTCCACCTGCTTCCTTCTCCACTCTCACCCCCACCCACCTCCGACACACATCCGCGAGTCATTCTCCACACTGCATTCAGAGTCCTCTTTATATAACGCAATTCTGATTTTATCATATCTCTGCCTAAACACCTCCAGGTGCTCCCTATTGCCTACCTGAAAATACTCAAGCTTCTCAGGCCTGCATACTGCACTGTTCAGAATCAAGCATCAGTCTGTGTTTCCGCTGACATTCCCAGTCATCCCCCCTTTCCTTACCCTCCCTGTTATCCCTGACCCGCCATGTCCTTCCTGGCCGTCACACATTCAGGATCTGTATTGTTCCTTATGTCCTTCCTGCAAACCTTCTAGTCATCCCTTAAGGCCCAAATCAGATGCCACGTTGTTGCAGCTTTCCCTACCTCTACTCCTCTCTGTCCTCCACAAATTTAAGTTACAGCTGCTTCTCATCTGTGTTCCCAGAGTACATTACACATACCTGGTGGGGAGTCAGAGGGCACACCAGTTAGGCATAACACATTTGGTCTCTTTTCCTTCTGCACCCTAAATTTAATCCCCCAAGGAGGGGAGGGTCGTATCTAATTGGTAAAATTGGGAGTAGGACCCCTGCTTCCTTCAGTCTTTCGTTTTGGAACCAGGCTTCTCTTAGGAACCTATATTCTGTTGCGGTCCGCCTCATATATGATTCACAGGGACAGCATCCCACATGGACCTGTAGACCCCACAGACAGCCAGCACTTGCCTGTGTGCACCTGTCTCATCCTGGGGATCCAAATTAGAAGCTTCTTGTTGCTGCACTTCTAAGCCTAATTCTCTAGTACCATCTTTACCCCCAGTGAACGTGATATTCAGTTCAAGTATGACTGCTCATTTGTCTTATCTGCCAATTGGTGTATAAAGCAAGGATGTCATTTATTGAGCTCCCAGACTGTAATTCTTGGCACTTATCCTACTATGTTTTGGTTATTTGCTTAGCGTCTCTCATCCACTAACCAAGAACATTTTGACAGCCTGAGCCATGATGTACTCATATTTATAGCCACAGCAAAAGCCCAACCAATATTTATAGAATGGAATTATAATGGTATTCAAGGGAACCACTTTTCAGCCTGCTACATGTCCGTAACAACATCAGGACTGGATCACTAACACGCATCAGTTCAGCCCACGGACACTAGTTTTGACACCTTAGTTCTTTACAAATTAAGTGGCCCCTCCATCCAGCTCACTTAGGGTTCTTCATATGAGGTCCTTCCCTTGAATAAGCCCCCATTTGAGCCATCAGAGTGTGCAATTCCAAGGCACATCATCCACCCAGTACACAATGCCAACTGTCCTGCTGGAGACTCAAGGAAACCTAAACGTCCACCTTATTCCCTGTCCCAAGGCCAGAGGATGACCCTCAGGTGGAAATCAGATTGTTTGGAAAATTTCCATGATGGCCTTTCTTCAACTTGAACTTCTGATTGTGTTAGTTTTCTTCTCCATGAAAAGGGAGTATCATGGCTGTATCTTCTTCTGGCCTTCGTTCTTGCATATTGTCTCCCACCCCTTTCCTACACTCCAGCCAACTGAGAACACTCATTAATAAGCATGTGTTGCAATTTTGGTTCCTAATCCCCATGCCCTTGCTGCTGATTTTGGTCACTTAGGCTTTTCTCCCCAACCATGTATACCTATTGGAATCGTTCAAGGTCCAGTTGAGTTACCACCCCTTCCATAACATCTTCCAGATAGCTCTAAAAAGATACCTCTCTTTCCTGAGGGATCCCATAGCCTCCTCCAAGGCATTTAAAATAAACTTGTTTATGTTACCCCGGCCTCACCCTTCTTCTATGCCATAAAGTATCCGAATATAAGCTACAGAGCAAGAGCCTTACTCTTCTTTTTATTTTCTGCTGTCTTGAGTAGGGTGTCTTGCATAAAGTAAACACCATTTAATCATTTTTAGATTTAAATCCACATCGATCTTCAGACAGTGAGGCAGTGTGTGTATGTGTGTGTGTGTGTGTCTGTGTGTTTGCACATACACCTGCACTCTCACAATTATTTCGTAGGAGAGTCAATGTGGTGAGGGCTGGAGAGTGACCATTGGTTCTATGATCCAGGACTCCTAAGACATAACACTGCAGATTTATGGCTGTACCAGTTTAAAAGCTAGATTGAATCTTCCAGGACAGAAATTTAATTGATGAGTTAATAACTGGACACTTGATTTGCTGACTGTCTGAAGGATCCAAATTTTTAAATGCTCTTAGTCTTTTTTTTTTAATTTTTATTTATTTATTTGACAGAGACACAGCGAGAGAGGGAGCACAAACAGGGGGAGTGGGAGAGGGAGACGCAGGCTTCCCGCTGAGCAGGGAGCCTGATGTGGGGCTCGATCCTAGGACCCTGGGATCATGACCTTAGCAGAAGGCAGCTGCTTAATGACTGAACCACCCAGGCGCCCCTAAATGCTCTTAGTGTTAAAATCATTTAAACTTGATGTATTATATTCAGAATTTTAACTGGAACAGTCATTTCTTGTACCACCAGTCCCCCAACCCATACATTTGCCTGGCCTTTGCCCCCACCCATCGTTGGCACCCACAGAGTTTGCTTGCTTCCTGGAGGACAGGCTGCTTGCATAATGACCGTGCTGGCCTTGCAGACGCTGCTTCAACTGTGCAGGTAAGTAATTTATTGATCTGTAAAGCACTCCGAGATGCTCTGCAAGGGATTATGTCACGCCAACGCCATGCAATAAAATAAAAAATGATGGACTTTGTGAACACAGGGTGATTTAGGGTTTGTAGTTGGAAGTGTGCTTAAAGTACATTTTAAGTGGAAATCAGGCTGGGTAATGAATTACTCTTGCTTTGGAAGGGTTTACTGGGAGTTCATTTTCCTGGCTTCTTACATGATAGCTAATCTGCTAATCATACACTAGAGAACAATGGACAGTCCCCAAGTAGAAGAGAAGGTGTTTTCGGCCAGAGCTGTCAGCACAGTAAGTATATTAAATGAGACAATCATACCTCATGCTTGGAAGAATCATCTAGAATTGTCTCCCTCCACTAACAATTGCAAAGTGTCCAACTTATGAAGTAGAAGTTGAAGAAATGCTTGCTGTCCTTTCAATCCTGAACAGTAGTGCAGCTCAAAGGTGGCAAATGGCCCTGAATGAGTTTGAAAGGCAGACCATTCATGGCATCGAGCTGAGGTCGTTTGACCAGAGGTGCAGTCCCAATTATCAGACCTAAATTGGCATAGTGCCTAAGATGCTGGGGATTAAAAGTATCATTTTTCTAGGTGGCAAGTGCTAGCACACTGTCAGTATTTAAAATTAAATTGAATTGATAAGGATGCACTGTGGCCTTAGCTAATTCATGTTCATAAAACTGTTCTGGTCAACTAAGATAAGGCTATTTATATATTTATATTGTTTCCATGGATACATTCTGCATCTTACCTCTTCTCATTATGCAGGCTGTTAGAAACATATTAGGATTGCTTTGACTTCCTTCCTTCCTTCCTTCCTTCCTTCCTTCCTTCCTTCCTTCCTTCCTCCCTTCCTTCCTTCATCAATATTTATTGATCAATTTCATATACTAGCATTGGGCTTAGCACTAAGAACTCAACACTAAAAAAGACACAGCCCTTGTCCTCAAGGAGTTTGCAGTCTAGAAAAGTAAAAATAGGTCCAGAAGTATATCCCCTTAGGGCACCTGGGTGGCTCAGTTGGTTATGCCTCTGCCTTCAGCTCAGGTCATGATCCCAGTGTCCTGGGATCCAGCCCTGCATCATGGGGTGGGCGTGGGGAGTCCCTGCTCAGCAGGGGATCTGCTTCTCCCTCTACCCCTCACCTCTGCTCATGCTTGTGTGCTCTCTCTCAAAAATAAATAAAATAAAATAAAGAAGTCTCTCCCTTTAATCTATTGTGAGGTAGAGGAACAGATCTGATGTTGAGGAAATACAGAGGACAGATACCTAAGCCAGCCCAGAGGTGGATGTCATGGAAGATTTCTGGATATACGACATGTAAACTAAGCTTAGGAAGATAAGTAAAAGTGAATCTGAAGAGAAGAGGGAAGACGTTGTAGTAAAAGGAGACAACACAAGAAGAATACTATTATTAAGAGTTTTTGTGGCCAGGCATAATTGGTAATGGACAAATAGCTGCTAAAGGAGCTTGTGCCAAAAGTCATTCAACAAGCATTGAATGGACACCTCCTAGATACACAACTGTGTTGTAGGTATATGAATAACATGCAGAAATACACAAATTTGGTTGGCCTTCTAAGAACTTACGATCTGTTTGGGAAACGAGTGTGTGTAAACATCCCAGAGAGTTGAAATATAAAGCAAAATTTGTCCCCAAAGTTGTGTGTGGTTGGATGTCAAATGGGTGGTACAAATATTAAGCTCTGTAAGTTACGAAGAGGGAGGATCATAGCAAGTAGGAATGTCAGAGTGGTTTTGCCTCGTCTCTCGAGTCTATTCTGAATACCGTATGGAAATTTAAAAAAATAGTCATAAAGGCTGAGAAAGTGAAGTTGCTTCAAGTGGGACAGGAATATATGGGCACAAAAGGGAAGGCAGAAATCATGAAATGTATGAAGATGCAAAGTTGATTTACCTCAAAAACAAAAGAGAATTGTGGTTGAGACCCTGGCTGAACAGTGTTCAAACTGGGTAGCCTTAGCCAGATCACTTCACCTCTCTGTGCCTGACTTCCTCATCTATGCAAGGAATAAATAATTCCATGTCCCTCACAGTGTTCTTCTGAGGATTTAAGGAGTGAGTATATAAAATGGACTTAAAGGAGCTCCTAGCAATGTGAAGTGCTCAATAAGTGCATTTTAATATTGTGTGTGCTTTGCAAACACATATATGTAGTGTCAATGCAGAATGGACGCTTGATAAATTTTAACTGACTCAAGGAAGAATGGGATATAACATCAACGAGGTAGGCTAAAGCCAAAGTATGGAACAGCCTGAATGACTAGGTCCTAGATTTTCATTCTACCCTATAGCCAATGGCAAGCATTTGGAATTTTTTTAAAGAAAAGAATGCTATTATTTTTAATGTACTTTAAGCAAAATAAATCTGGTAACAATGTGTCAGAGGGAATGGAATGGACAGAAATTAAACTCAAATAAATCAATCCATATTAGAGTGATATTCAAGGCATGGATTACACTGTTGGCTCTATAAAGATGGAAAGAGAAGGATGGATTTGAGAGCAATGTCCAGGAAAATGTGCAGGTGCTTGATGATTCCTGGGATGGGGAAAATAGAAACAAGGAGTCAAATATGAGTGCCACTTTGTTCAACAGCAGCTGGATGGCTAAGCTAGCAGATCCCAGGATGCTATAGGAAGATCTTCTTTTGGGGAGGACATTATTTTGGTGAGTTTGATTCTATTTTAGACATTCTGAGGGTGAGATTATCAAGGATATGCAGGCAGATCTATCCTTTCAGCAGTTACAGTGATACCATCAAAGGTCTGGGGCAATTTCCCAGAATACAGTTTGAAAATAAATAGCAGAGGAGTGAGAACCAAAGCCACAAAGGTCAATGAGATGTGCTAGGAGTTCATGGTTCCTTTAAAGGCCATTAGTTTTTTTTCCACGAACATGTATGTGATATCTCTGCTGACTTAGAGCTCTGAATCTAGAGAACACACCAATATGGAAACAGGAAGACCAAGAAGTGGGTAGGTTATGTTTGGAAAGGAAGGCAGAAGCCCAGTGAGCCACACTCTGAATACAGTTCTACATTTAATACATTATGTTAAGGTTTAATCTGGCTCTTATTAAATTCTAATTCAAAAGTGTAAATAATTAAATAAGATAATTATTGAAACAGTATTCTAGGGAACTTCTTCACTCTTGGTTTAGCTTCCACTGCCCAGGTGTTAAGTTTTAATAATTATGTCATTAATAAATAGCAATTTGCTGTTTTTAGCACACAGTAGATATCCTATTAAATCCAAATTAAGATGCTTTATTAAGCATTGCACAGTCCTGTGGGGCTGGGAATGCACATAAACTGCTTGGACCAGGTTACTCTGCATGACACATGCAGATCTATGCATCCCAGATGGCCTCCTTTACTGCCAGTGGCACTCTCCTCTTGCCTCCTCTCTTTAGCGAAGATCTGAGATGTCCATGGCAACTCAGGATGGTTTTCACAGCAAGGGCTCCCTGCTAAGGCCTTGGGACCTCTCTCCTTACAGTACTAAAAGGACCAATCTGGAACAGCCTTAACTTTCCTGGTTTCTGGACCCTACACAGAGACTCTCAGGTGTATGTCAATAGCCTGGTGCACGAATGTTCAATCTTGTTCAAAAATCTTTTAAAGATACAATCAAGCAGATGTTGGTTTGTGAACTAATCCATCTTTTTACACTGGCCACTATGGACCAGGGCAAAGTCTAGTGCAAAATTGAGTTGTTAAACAATGGAGTCAGGCTATGGTAACATATGCTTGATCTAGGGCCTTCTGCCTTTCATCTAGACTGAACAGAGAGGAGAGGTCATGGAGTATGAAAACTCCTTCCTTGATGTCAAAAGCCCTTCATGAAGCAGACCTTGCCTCTCTGTCTGTTCTCATCAAGGCACTTTCTTATTCTCACTCCCCTGGCTCCTTTTCCTCCTGAAACACCACAAGCCATTCATTCCTTGACTCAGATCCATCTGCTTGTCTTTCTCCCTGCTCTTCACCTGGCTGGTTCTGTCTTATTCTTTAAATCTTAGCTCCTCTATGAAGCCTTCCTTGATCATTTTTTCTAAAGGGGAACCTCCCAGGCCAGACAGTTTCATAATTGCCTGCCTCTTCCAAATAAAATGTAAGCTCTGTTGCTCATCTTGTTCATTGAAGTGCTCTGCACATACCGTCATGTCTGGCACAGCTGTTCAATAGATATTTTTTGAATCAATGACTTAGGGTGTTTTTATAAGACTGTTTGGAAATGCAAATAAATTGAAAGGAATGACCTTCCTCAAGACCTTGAAATGACCCCTAAAGACTCTCAGCATCTATAATAATACTGGTAGTTACTATTTATTAAATACCCACTGTATAATAGATGTTTTACATATATTGCTTTATGCAGTGCTTTATGCAAAGATACTATTTCTAAAATGACCACTGTCTTGTTTTACCTGGAACTGAAGAGTTTCCTGGAACATAGGACTTTCAGCGTTAAAACCAGAAAATTTCCAGGCAAATGGGGTGTGTTGGTCAATCTAATTATTTCCTTTCCTACATTTAAAGATGAGGATTAATTATTCGCAGAGGCATCAAGAAAGTTGTTCAAGGACATACAACCTAAAATTGCAAAGTTGTAGGGTTTTTTTTTTTTTAATGAGGGATTATATGAGATAGAAAATTTTTTTAAAAAGCATGTGGAAACAGACACCAAGTACATACACACACATACACAGGGGCACTGACACATTATGAAACTCTGTTGTGCATTAGATATTTTACAATGGAGTTTGACTCCATTATTTGATTTAATCTTGACAGAATTCTATGAGGCAGTACTACTATTATTATTTACAGAGGAAGAAACTAAGGCTTAGTGAGGTTTTTTTTAATATGCTCAGTTATTCAAGTAAGTGTCAACAGTGGGGCCTGAATGTAGATTCTGTGTGATCCAAGATATATTGTCTTCATATGGAGAGTTAAGTCCAGGGGAATGCAGATTCCCAACACTGCGACCTTTGGGGCTTGCTGAGCTCAACGGTCCCTCACCCATCATCCCCCTGTACCTCTCTGTGTGAATATCTGTATGCCCACAGTACATTCCGGAAAGGGAACCCTCTCTGTTCATTTGTATATGGTGCTATTCTCTGTCAGAAGAGTGAAGGCGAGGTTTCGGTAGTATATTTCTTGAACCTTCCCACTTTTGCATAAATATCTCTTCTTCCCCCCCTGCTCCATCACCAGCACTTCCTAACCAGCACCCTCACATTCAGCTTCCACTACTGTGAGCTGAGGCAGGGAGTTGTAGCCTTTTTGGGTGGCTTTCATCTGAGGCAGCACCGTAGCTGCTGCTTCCCACAACCAGGTGTTCCTAGCTGTCGCTCCCCCGTGGCAGAGAAATAATCAATCAAATCCACTGCTGGGTCCACTGAGACCTTATTTGACTTATTTGGACTGAAAAGACTAGTCAGTCTGTCCTTCTATCTTCTGTCCTTCCTTTTCTCCTTCCTCCCTCCCTTCCTTCCATCTTTCTTTCTTCCTTCTTTTCAATAATATATATATATTTATGTATTATATATACATATTATATATATATATGTATGTATTTTATTTTGTTATGTTAGTCCCCATACAGTACATCATTAGTTTTTGGTATAGTGTTCCATGATTCATTGTTTGCATATAACACCCAGTGCTCCATGCAATGCATGCCCTTCTTAATACCCATCCCCCATCCCCCCAACCCCTCCCCTCTAAAACCCTCAGTTTGTTTCTCCGAGTCCAAAGTCCCTCATGGCTCGTCTCCCCCTCTGATATCCCCCCTTTCATTTTCCTCTTCCGTCTCCTAATGCTATTCCTTATGTTCCACAAATAAGCGAAACCATACGAAATTGTTTTTCTCCGATTGACTTATTTCACTTAGCATATTCTCCTCCAGTCCCATCCATGTTGATGCAAATGCTGGGTATCCATCCTTTCTGATGGCTGAGTAATATTCCATTGTATATAGGGACCACATCTTCTTTATCCATTCGTCTGCTGAAGGACATCTCGGCTCTTTCCACAGTTTGGCTATTGCAGACATTGCTGCTATGAACATTGGGGTGCATATGGACCTTCTTTTCACTACATCTGTGTCTTTGGGGTAAATATCCAGTACAGCAATTGCTGGGTCATAGGGTAGCTCTATTTTCAACTTTTTGAGGAACCTCCACGAAAAAAAAAATTTTTTTTTGTATAACAGAATGCACATTCCAATATTGTGGGTTCTGTAGGACTTTTCATCCCTTGATAAAAAGAACCCTAACCTTTGCATCAGAAGATAAGATGAAACCAGACCCAACAATTACTAGCTGCATAAACTCATGCAAATAATCTAACTCACTGATTAGTTTAATTATATTACTATCTTGCCTCTTCAGAATAGATGTTCTATGCATCAGACAAAACTGTGAGAAATCACATTTTAAACGTAAAGTAATATTCAAATGTGATTTATTAGTGTTACTAAAAATGTGTACTTCTAGAGGCCACTATGAAGATAAATACAGACATCAGGAGCTGTGGGGGAGGTGCTTCAGTATCGAGGTCGAGAGGGGACCCCATCCCTCACCAAAGTGGATGCTACCCACTATTGCAGATGAGCTAGTAGTTCGGAGATGAACATATCTTTAGGTGAGGATGCGGGCTGCTACCTGGGGTGGGGATGTACAACAGGACCCCACTTCCTTGCTGGCAGTGTGCTTGCTGCCTCCACTTTCCAGAAGGGAAAGGTCAGATTACAGACATTTGGAATCCCAAATCATAGTTTGAAAATGTTCTTAATGACAAAGCACAGGCAGACTGTTATTTCTTTTACCAGAACCCTTTTGTCACTTCTTACATCTCATTCTTTTTCTCTCTCCATATTAAAACTCTCATGTTGGCTGGAAAATCATGAAGCCCTGAGAGAAAAGCTAGTGATTTATTCAGGATTAGTCATAAACCACTGGTTCTGAAGTTTGGAATTTGTTCCTTTCAGGATCAGCTGAAATGTGGAAGGAAGTTTTTATGAGCTCTGCTCCCTGACCCAGTTTAGTCATTCCTGATAGAGATGTAGGAGAATAAAATAAACACCATGCATTCCTCACTCTATGCTTTCCTGCTTCTGGGCATATTAGTGTAAATTGAATTTCACAGCAACTTACCTGTAACTGTAAGTGCTCCATTATATTTGGCAACATCCAAGAAATTGCTAAGAAGCCTCTCTTCATCAATTGTTTAATGTGGGAACATAAGGTTATTATTGCTAATCATGATGTGGACCTGCCATCCAGACAGGATTGTCTGGAGGCAGCTTCTAGTAGAATAGCACTTGCTTTGGGTTAAATGTACATGACTGCCTTCATGCTCCACTTGCCAAGCAGGACCAGATTTTTAGGGACCAGGTCATGAAGGAAGGAGAGAGGGAATGGGAAGGGAAGGGCCATGAACACCAACTATGCTAAGCACTTTGCTGGAGTTTGACATTCACTGCTTCCTTTTAAATCCTCATGGAAATTCGTACCCATTATCCCCATTGCACAATAAAGACAACAAAAATCAGAGAAGTTAAACAACTAACTCAAGGTCACCATTCAGGAAATCAGACAACTGCAATTCATTAATAAAGTGTCCCTAAAAAAAAATCAGCAAAGCTTTACACAAACTAGAGGTCCTCAAAAACTAAAATAATGCTATCCAAAAGGGACTCAATTAATAATCTGCTTCAATTACATAATGTCATGAATAAAAAGGGAAATTCAAGATAATATTACTTTTTATTATTATTCCTCATAGAAGAGAACTAGTATTTGTTGAATACCTAATCAATACTAGGTACTTGTCATGTATTTTCCGATTTAATGCCAAACACTGGGGCTTTAAATAGCTAACAGTGTGCTCGAAGCCACTAACCTAGAAAGTGGCAGATCCTGGACCCCACCTCTTTCAAAGGGTTTTGGAGATCAAATGAAATATGTAGGTATAATTGAAATCACTTGGTGAACTGCTAATCACTCCACAATGAATGGTATTGTGATTGAGATAATGCAGAGTTCAATTAGTGGTAAACAGCATAATTGTCTGCTGTAAAAATCCACCCCGGAATTGCTGACCAGGATTTCTTTAGAGCACACCTGTGACATTTTCTGACACACATGTTTTCTTCATATGCGTCTCCAAGGTGGTGGCTGGCAGGATGTTTCTGATGCACCCTGCTTCTAATTCCTGCCCACCAGGAACTGTCTACTCTTGTTTTCACCAGCAGCCAGAGCCTGCCACAAAGCCTCTTCCAGCAGTTTCCTTTGTTCCCTTGGTCTCTGGCATCCGGCTATGTCTCTGTCTTCCTAAACAGAAAATGCAGCTGATGTCTGTAAAACTCAAGTGGCCAGTTAAGGTAAGCTATAGAACTGTGTCTGCCACTTTGCTCTGATCACAGACCCTATCAGCTATCCCCTCCTCCAGAAAGACTTTTTTGCATAAGCTCCTAAAGATCTTTAGAGGAACGAGACTCAGACCCCATCAGGCTCAGGGCAAGGCTGGCTACCCCGAGCCTTAGCTGGAGAAACTCTTCAGATACATTGCAGTTTTAGGAGTCTACAGTTCCTGTGGTGCCACTTCATTTTCAATAGGGATCCTTTTTCTCCAAATTTAGGAAGAGGTTAGCTAACTCTGTCCCCTGGGTGTTCTTGCTTCTGCTCAGAAACCCACCTTGTGGAGAGAGGAATGGTCTTTCTACAACGCTCAGTGCTGTCACCTGACCCCAGGACTGAGTTCACATTTCTCCATCTTGTGACAGTACAAGTAACCACATATGCAAGTGTGTCTGTATATGTCATCACAATCTCCTGGACTCCTGGCAATGATTCTCTTCACACATACTCTCCTCTTTCCCTTAAGAGATGCCCAGCTGGGCGGGTACCGTCCATTCCCCTCTCCAGGCTGCCCCATCCAGGTCAGTTGGAGACAAGGGGGCAGAGATGGAACCCCTGGCTCCTGGAGGTCCCACACTCAGCCCTGCAGAAGTCTGCTTCCTGGAGCTGCCCATCCGCTGGCTGCCGATGGTGCCAAGCTCACTTAAACTCTCAGCTGCCTCGGTGGCATCTTCAGCTTTCACTCCTAATTGCCTAAAAGCAGTGGTAGTTATGCACTCATACACGGGCTATCAAGCCGTGTGCAGTGGGGGACTCTGCTGGCTGCAATCGGGAGGCTGTGGTGAGTCCTCCCCACCCAGCCTTGACTGTGGTATGGTATGGCTTCTCCACAGGCTCTTATCTTTCCCCTCAAATATGTGCAAGGTTGAACTCAGAGGAAGGGAGACAGCCCTGGGGGAGTTTCTGCCTCTCTCCATCACTTAAACCAAAATATCTGAGTTATACCCACACTCCCTGTGACCATGGTCTTTGGGAATAATTTAGGCATGTGCAAGAAACATCTCATTATCTGGCCTTGAATCCTGAAGCCCCACTGCTGTCCACTGGCTCCACTGCTGTCCAAAGTAACTTGTCGGTTGGTTTTAAACTGATTTCTTGTTCAGAGGCCTTATTGCCACTAAATCCCTCATAAAGGTTGAGGTCTGTGAACAGATCAAGGTGAAGCCTCTTCCCCTCCAGCACAGGGGTGGAGACGCAGGCTGGTCTGTTTTAAGCTACAAGTTCTCCGTGATTGTGATGGCTCTGTTAATCCCCCTGTGAAATGTCACAGTGCTGGAGCAAGTGAGGGAAGCAGTTGGGGAAAGAAAAAAGTTCCAACATGACTTCTTGTTAATACAAAGCTTGTCAAACACATCACCTAGAAATACCAAATGTCTTTATTAGATTCTTTTATCTCCCCCCGAGACTGGAGGGATGCAACCAGTTGCTTCTCGGTGGAGATGTCATCATCCAGAAACTAATTAAAGGCTACGCAGGAAGCTGGGTCTCTCGCACTCTGGAGAACAAAATGCATTAGCAACCGAAGTAAAAAAATATATATATATTACAAGTGAACTTTATATCGAAAAGGGCAAGTTGGGAATTTGACAATAACTCTCTTTCTCCCTCATCAGCTCACAGCAGGCGGAATTGGGCCCATCAGGATGTCAATGAATCTTGACACGGGGCCATCTGCTCTCCTGCATCACTCAGACAGGGATTTCTGCTCTCCGGGTACAAAGGGGTGGAGACCACCTGACCAAGGCTTACTTTGGGAAATACAACTGCATGGTCTTCATGCCAACCTCTGCCCTTCCCCATTAGAGTGCAAGACATGCACACTCAGGACAACGTTAATCTATCTGTGCACATCAAGGAGCCTCACCTCTCCCTCTGTAAGAAAAGATGATCTAACAATTACCCTTCTCATAGGGCTACCCTGGGGATTCAATGAGTTCAAGTCTATAAAGAGCTAAGAACAATACAGTGCATACAGTGTGTGCTCAATAAAGGATAGCGATTTGGCCTACTTGTCATTTTTATTTCATTGTTCAATAGAAAACACTTACTATGTCTCAAACAGAGTTCTGGATTCCTCACTTCCCCATCCTACTTACCCCATCCTAGTTAATGACATCATCATCTATTTAGTTGTTTGGGACAAAGACATAGGAACCTGTGATTTCTGTCTTTATCTCGATTTCCACACCCATTATGAAGTCCTGTTGGATTTATCTCAGAAATAACCCTCACTCTGCCTTGCTCCCATTTCCTTCCCTCTTACAACCCAGATCCACCATCTTTCTGGTCCTCTGGCTTCTACCACTGACACAGACATTCCATTCCCTGCATCACAACTGGAGTAATTGAAAACAACAACATAATTCAGATCGCATCCCCTGCTTAAAAACCTCTAAAGGCACCTGACTGCAGTGAAATTTGAAGTTCATGCCTGTGTCTCTCACATCGCGGGTCCTGGGGGAGCTCTGACTTTCCATGGACTGCTTTGCCCAGAATTAACTCCGCTCCAGTCCCCTGACCTGTTTTCTGTTCCCTGAAGGTGCCAGGCTGGCTTTTTCCTCATGCCTTTGCGATTTCTGCTCTTTCTCCTGAAATGCTCTTTCCCCAGATCTTCATATGGTTAGTTGTTTGTCATTTGGTTCTTATTTCAATTGTCACCTACTCTGCGTTCTTCCTGACCGTGCCACACAGGACAGCTTCCTACCCAACCTGGTTACCCTGCTTGCATTACCTTGGGGCACACATCCGTTCCCCAAAGTCATAATTTGTTTGGCATTTGTCATTTACATTTTCTCATTAGCATGTGAAGCCCACAAGAACAGAACTTTATCCACATTTCCCCATTCTGTCCCTGTCACCTAGAATAGTGCCCAGCATACAGTAGGGATTCAGGAAATTTCTGATGAATACCTGAACTCCCCTGGTCAGAATTAATTGTTCCTTTCTTTGTCTTCCTGTGCCCCTTTGTTCAAACCCTCTCATACAGCATATCATATGCTGTCTTAGTAAAAGGTATAAGCACCTAGCACCATCACTAGAATACAAGACTCAGAAGGAAAGATCTATACTCTTTTTATTTCTTTTCTGTGCTTCACCTTTTATATCCCCCAGAACGGGTCAGTGTTCCTTATAAATAGTAGGGGCACAACAACTGAGTGTTCATTTGTATGTTTGAACTACATCATACATATTCTCTTCCCTGTGGCTCCATGGTATTAAAATAGATATTTTTGGCAATAGGTTCTGTGGCCTAACTATTGACACTGGAACGATTAAACTGTAACTGCCACACCACACACCCCAAAAGCCACACTGGTAGTCTATGAGCACATGTGTACACACACACACACACACACACACACACACACACACACACACACACACTTCTATTGTGAATCAGGGAGGCAGAACAACCGTATTTCCTACCATGAAATTTGCTGCTTGTCATGAAGCCAGAGAAAACGTCAACATGCTTTTGAGAAGTCCGAGTTCAGTGCCTTCTTCTAGGGCACTAGGACATCAAAGAAAACAATGGCCTACAGGCTGCTCTTCTTTTACTGAGAAGGTTATGTTGAGTAACAGAAAGCTAAACAAAAAATCTGTCACCAGGCAATAAATTAAAAATAGGTCTGTGCTACTGAAGATAAATCAGTAACTTTAATACTCCTCCCCTGAGCTGGGCATCTTCAAGGAACATAGGACAGGTGTCTCCAAGCTGAAGTATTGGTTAAAAAGCTGTCCTTTAAATTACATTTGGGCTATTTCTTTTCTGGCTGGCTGTATTTTTTGTGATCTATCTGGAGGCTTAAAAAGACACACAGAAAAATAAATCTCAGTTCCATTAAGCACACACTATGGACTTGCATATTTGTTCTTATCTCTGGCTTCCCTTCCTATCATCCCCGTTTCCCCCGCCCACCTCCCCAGCGCCATCAAACATCGGCACCAGAAAATGTTTACGATTACTCCAGACACTGATACTAATCTAATTCCCTGTAATTGCTATTCATCATCATGTAGGCTTCTTTTCTCTTTTATTAAGCTCCCCTCCCCGCACTAGTGCTCACATCCCACACATCCTCTAATTCCAGATATAAACTCATATATGCTTATTTCTAGAGTCAGAATGGTGGGTAAAGGAATCGGATCCCATCTATGCTGTCAATCAGAGACCGTGGGTCAGCAGAGACAGCCAAGGGTGCAACGCTGTGGGTCTAGATGAGATTAGCACAAGTTAATGTACTTGCCTTCATTTGAAATCAGGCACAGGCCCCTGCTGAGATGAATCAATATTTAATAATTGTGAGATACGGTTATGTGTATGGGAAAGGGGTCTCCTTTCCACTCTCATGGGGAATTGTTTGCAACAACACTGCACATACAGCATCTTATAATGTCTGGCGCTAACTCTGCTGGCGATTCCTATTTTTATCAGCAACACCATCCACTTCTAAAATGCATAACAAAGATAATAAGCTAGCCCTCCAAAGAGATCTGCCTAGACCAAAGTGGTTAGGGACTGGCATAAGCTCATAAAAGTAGGCAATGGAATTTTCTTTACTGGAGATGTGGGCTGGGAAGGGTGCTCTGGAGTCTGGGAGGAGAAGGAAAAACTTTATTTCCAAAAGTACTTAACAGTGCAGAATTGGAAAGCTGGCCTCCCAGAGCTAAGGGCATGTCATTGACAGAGAAAAAACACAAGCTCCTGCCCCTCTCAGCTCTTCAGGCCTCCTACCCTGTAACCCTGAGCCAATCACCATTCACCATGCTTCAGCTTTCTCAACCATAATAGGAGGGTTTGGGGCTACCCAGAGCTTCTCGGCCTTGGCACTATTGGCATTTGGGGCCGAATGTTTCTTTGTTGTGTGGGGACTGTCCTGTGCATTGCAGGATGTTTAGCAGCATCTCTGGCCCACCCGCTAGATGCCAGTAGCCTCTCAGTCCCCTAGCCCCTGAAGGGAGTTGAAACAAATCAAGAATGTCTCCAGAACTGCCAAATATCCCCTGGAGGGTAAAGTCACCATCACCCTCCCCGCCCCTCCCCGCACAGAATCCCTGGACTAGCCAACCCTTGTAAAGAGTGTCTCCTAACTTTCTGACTCTGTGACAGTTACAATTGTTTGAAAGCTTCTCCCATATATCACTCTCCTTCTACTTGCCCAATCGGGGTCCACTTTCACAGCAGAGTCATATTTGGTCTGCTGTGAACTTCACTTCTCAGCCTTAAAAGGCACAGTGGTGCTAAATGCATTCTCATTCCCCCCACAAGACACTTCTCAGTTCCAGCTCCAGAGGCAGATGCCATGTCCACAAGCACCTTCTTGCTCTCTTGCCTGGCCCAAGTGGAGGTGCCAGAAGCTTCCCCACTTTTGTACTCTTCCTATGCCCGTTTCATCTCACTGCCCCCTTCTGCAGGTTACCAGCAGTGCAGGGTAACAGCTGCTGAATGGCTCATTACCCAGGGCAAATTCATCAGAGAGGAGCCTCAGCCTAAGCACTGTAATGAATCCTTCAATTGGCTAGGAATGAATGCATTAATCTGGGGCTATTAGAGTCTTTTATCAGGCTGCCTAAAATATACTGCCTTTCTGAAGCACACTGAGCAGGCACTTCACCCTAAAGGGATATGTGGGAGGGGAGCAATATATTGGCCCTAACTAAAACAGAACCGCTAAGAAAAATATAAAGGGGGGGGTGGGTGCAGAGAAGCCAGATATGGTGTTGCTGAATGAACTTCTATACATTTCATCTTGTTTTTTCAAGGCACCCGAGCCTAAAAAAAAAAAAAAAAAAAAAAAAAAAAAAACTCATCATCTTAGCAACTTCCTTCCCAGTGAGGATGAAGAAAAGATAGGCAAGACTCTGAAAAGGTCCTCCAAGTAGCAAATTTCCCTGTGGAATTGCAGAGGAGGTTAGCGAGGCCACAGACCCACCGGCTCTGCCTCCATCAGCACACAGTGGAGGCTGCGAAGTGGTGCCTGTGTGGATGCTGGCATTCAGAGACACAATGTTCTCCTAGCATGCGGTCAAGAGAGCGGTCATGTGCACACACCTGCCACCACCACTCGCCCCTCTCTGAAAGTATGACCCCAAATACATTCCACGTGCCATCATCCAAGCCCTCGGAACCTCTTGCGTGAGGTCACAGGGACCTGCAGCCAGGGGAACCTGACATAGCAGTGTCCTGGGCACTGGCGCCAGGGAGAAACCACAGGACTCCTCGACCCAGCACACACTGGGGCCCAAGGGTTGATGTCTCAGGGCTTATTGGCTCCATGCATAAAATAGAGATTATTATGACTGCTTTGCCTGAGAGAGCTTTTGTGAGAGCTAAATTAGGCAATTTCTGTGAAAGTGTTTTCATATAAATAAGGAAAAGAGAATATGAAGTATGGTTGAGATGCCATGGCCTGAAGGCCAGAGCATTACAGAGTTGGGGGAAAGACGGGCTGTCCAAAGCAGTAGCCACATCAGACGATGAGATGGTGTCCCTTTGCTGCCGCCATCATGAATTTCAGGAGGCCTGCAGGTTCCTCCAGAAGCTTTGATACATGACCCAAGCTAAAGACAGGAGGCTGCCTGTGTAACATGAGATGTGATGGGATTTCCACAGAGGAGATCCCAGCTGTCAGAAATAGACAAACTAATTTATTCATGGGTCTGCCGGGCACTGACTGATTCCTTTAACTCTGGCTGCTCTGTTTTTCAGTTTGCTTGACCATGCCCTTACTATGATTCTTGCTCCTCACAGGCAGAACATCATAATGAGATGGGATCAAGTAAAACTTAGGCTCCTCCTAGGCGGTCCCAGTGAAGGGAGAGCTGTTGGAGAGTTCAGTGGTCAAGTTGTAGTCACTAAAGGCTCCTGCTGGCATTTCTTTCTGTCTTTAGTAAATTTGGAATCATCTGGGCTTCCCAAAAACCTGGGATTTATTGATTTCAATCATCCTCTTAACCATCTAAAGCAGAACATTTTAGATTTGACTTCAACGTCCCCTAATCTCTCAATTTCTAGGGTGGCAAAGAGATTAATAGGCAAGCACGACCATTATTTTTATTAGGATGAATCAAGTCCACTGCAGCTGTCTGCTTTTAAGTGCCTTGACCTATTATTTGCCTGTGCACAAAGCAGGGTCAACATTAGAAAATATAAGCCCCCGAAAAATCAAGTAAAAGTAATTGATGCTACCAAGCCCTGCAGCCCCTTGTTGTCCTATCCTAGGCTGTCTTCCAGGTTTCAGAAAAGCCATGCTCTTGGAGAACTAACTTCCAACCCTCTTCCATGCCAGAGAGCTGGAGCCTACTTTGGTGATTGTGACCAGTAGACACTAATGAGAGAGCCTTCTTCTTGTTGTTGTTCTCTCTTTTTTTTATTTTTTTTTTATTTTATTCTATTTTTTTTTTTTACTATATACAGTGAAAATAGCAATGCCTGGCCATTTGTTTTGGAGTAGATTACCATGGCCCATTTATGTAGCTATTGGGGAAGGAAGAAAATAACTATTTGTGGTATAACAAAATCATATGCAATGGGATAATTGGAAGGCAGCAAGCTCTAATTTTGGGTATCGTTTCTCATTAGACAAGCACTGGAAAAACTCTACGTGCATTATAAATGCAGAGCTTATTTCAGTTCGATGCTCTGATGAAAGGCACTTCCTCTGTAGAGAAAGTGAGAAGAGAGCATTAAAGGGAACAACAAAAGTTTTGATATCTCTTGCAAAAACTGTGTGCATATATGTTTGTATACATGCCTACCTATCTGCATGCAGACTTACATACACACATATGTGTGCATATCCACATACATGTTCACATACTGGGGAGGGAGGGAGAGTGAAGGCCACAGAAAGGGAACTGATGTTTAAGCATGGAAAGGCTTCCAACATGGAGGACTTAGAGTTTTTTGTTTTGTTTCCTATTTTTGCTAAAAAGTTTTTTCTATACCACTGAGCACAGACACGAGACTTTTTTAGAGGAACTGGGAGAATAACAGATCAGATACCATCATAAGGCTGTCACAATGTATAAATAGTCTCAGCAAAAGAATCTGGAGTGCTGAGGCAGAGTACAATAATAACCCAAATCAACAAAAATTAAAACAACAAAAAAGATGAGCTGAAAACACAAGGCACAGCCGTTCGTTTTCATAAGAATGTTGTCTCTGAATGCAGAATCTGACCTGATGATGTATAGCAGAGGTTCAGTGACACAGTGCATTAATAATGTGTGTTAACCTGACTGAAGGTCAACTGCTTATAACTGAATATTTTGCCAGAAATCTATGTGTAGCTAACTCTTCATCAAATTCATGTGTTGGGATTACAAATAACATGCATTCAAAAAATGCAGCACTGAAATTTTAGGGTGCTAATCTTTGTGTGGTCCTTCCTTCCAGGTACTAACAACTGAGGGATGGAGCAAAGCTTCAGGTGGCATCAAAGGTCTATACTGGTTTTACCAGCAGGACAGGAGGACTGGGTGTGTAGCAGGGCCCAAAGGAAGAGGAACTTTTTATTGAAGTGTTGTGGATATACAATGCAATGTTAGTTTCTATGCACTACTCAGGGCTCCCCATGATAAGTGTAGTCACCATGCAATGTTACTGCAATAGTATTGACTATATTCCCCATGCTGTGCTTTTTAGCTCCACGATTTATTTATTTTATAACTGGAAGTCTGTACCTCTTAATCATCTTTATCCGTTTCATCTATCCCCCTATTTTCTCCCTCTCTGGCAACCAGCAGTTTGTTCTCTGTATTTAAGTCTGTTTTTGTTTGTTCATTTGTTTGGTTTTTTAGATTCCACATGTAAGTGAAATTATATGGCATTTGTCTTTCTCTATCAGACTTCTCTCACTTAGCATTATATCCTCTAGGTCTATCCACGTTATCACAAATGGCAAGATCTCATTATTTCTTGTGGTTGAGTAATACTCTTAGATAGATAGATAGATAGATAGATAGATAGATAGATAGATAGATAGATAGATAGACATATAGATCACATCTTCTTTATCCATTCATCTATTGATGGATGCCTGGGCTGCTTCCATATCTTGGCTATTATAAATAATGCTCCAATAAACATACAGGTGTGTCTATCTTTTTGAATTAGTGTTTTCATTTTCTTTGGGTAAGGGAGCTCTTTGCCTAAAACCAATCTGATCTACTTGTCTAGTAGCAGGCGGAAAAGCTGAATAGAGAGAGCAGAGCTCCACCTGTCTGTGTACTGCAGGAACCCAGGGAGTGCAAGTTCCTGTACAACTGGGCAAAGAAGAGTCTAAAATGAGCTTGGGAGAGAACTCTGCTTTGGAAATGGTAAACAATGATCTATGGGTCAGATGGATCAGCCCATCCTAACCCTTTCTTCTCCAAGACAGCGAAGTAGAGGAGAAGGAAGGAAATCTTTTCTCTGGCCCTAGCAAGGAGGCACAAGTTTTGGTGGAATTTCCCCTCTTCCGTTGGTGGACACAGGATATGGGGCAAGAAGAACCAACTCCTAAACCCAGTCCTTCCAAAAACCAAAATAATTTAAATATTTGAATGCAGGATGCCTACCCTTTTTATTTTAGTTCAACTCTATGTACAGGAGATGCTGAGATCAAAGGATTTTCCACATAAGTAACATAAGTAACCTTCATCAAGTAACTCATAAGTTGGGGTGCCAGCAGTGCAGGAGGTTAAAGAGGTATAAGCATCATATTCCAATGCAAAAGCAGTTGCCATTTGGCAATGGAGAATTTGCTACCATTTGCTCTGACTATAGGGAAGTCAGTGTGCTATACTTTTGCTCTTATGCATTTATTTGTTTATTAGATACTGATCTATAACTTCCAAGTACCCACTAAAATCCTTTATTTTTGAATTAGGCTGGGATAGAAGCATTTCATACCAACATTTTCCCAGTCCTGCTCCCCAGAACTTAATATTCCGTGGGAATGCTTTCTGGGTAGTGTGGTGGCATATTTTACAAATGGAAAGAACATTCATACATTTTTATAAAATTTTTGTTTTTCAATGATTAAATTTTGTGAAAATTATTCCTGAATAGTTATTTCTGGTCTCATCCAATAGTACTCTTTGTTTTCAAATATAATAAAGAAAGTGGCACTTAGCCTGATTATGAGTTTGTGACTTCATTTTATTTTGAGGGAAAGGGATCCAAACTTTCTAGAACTTCTTAGATCTAGAGAAAATATACTTGTCCTCGTTCTCTCAAGGAACATGGGGCTCTTCAAATGGCACCTGTCTTTGTAAAGGTAGTCGTATCTCAAATAATACATTATATGTTAAAAAAGAAAAAAAAGAAGATAGTTGGAAGGGAAAAATGAAGGGGGGGGGAATCGGAGGGGGAGATGAACCATGAGAGACTATGGACTCTGAGAAACAAACTGAGGGTTCTAGAGGGGAGGGGGTGGGGAGGATGGGTTAGCCTGGTGATGGGTGTTAAAGAAGACATGTACTGAATGGAGCACTGGGTGTTATATGCAAACAATGAATCATGGAACACTACATCAAAAACTAATGATGTAATGTATGGTGATTAACATAACATAATAAAATAAATTTTTTTTAAAAAAGGTAGTCGTTTCTGATTTAGAGTATTGTACTAGGAAATGCACAGTCCTTGGGCTCTTCCCCATAACAATGATTGCAAATTTGGCTCCAGAGTCCCCTAAGTATGATGTCCACTAATCTAGAGTTTCTATTGGAATGAAAATTCCTTAAGAAAAAAGGACCATGTGTTCCCCGTATTCTGTTAAAATTTCTAGCAAGGTGCCTGGTGCCAAGCACAAACTGGAAATGATTAAAGCAAAGCTGCAGGAGTCAAGGCCCTCAGATATTCTGCCTGTTCACTTCCCTGCCAAATGTAGCCAGTGAGACATGTGTGCTCATCTGGAATAAGTCGGTACACCTCTCCCTGGTCTTCTCTAAGTCTTCAAAGAATCCTTACAAAATGTGTTCATAAATGCAATAGTTGAATAATCATTCCCTGAGCACCTACTATGTGTCAGTCCTACATAAAAGAGGTGGAAATGAAAAGAGCAGGAGCATTCAGTACAAGGGCACCCCAGTAAGTGCAGAAGTTGATGATCTATGCAACAAATCCTGTATTGTCCCACCACACGAGATGCATGTGTCAAGTATGATAGGGACACAAGGCGGGGGAATGCAAAGTAAAATGCTGTGTGTTTGGGTCTTACAGGAAATGTGGGAGTATTAAGGTACAAAGGAAAGTGTTACAGGAAGCAAATAAAGCATGTGTGAAAGCTCGAAGTAACATCTCTGAAACGCTGGGGAGTGAGTTGATCCAGGTTCCTCTACTGTATTATGGGTAGTGATGAGTGGTAGAAGACAGTGGCAGAAAGATAATCCAAGGTCCCATTTTGCAGAAGCTCATATGCCTCACTAAGGAGTTTGGATTTATCTCAGGAAATGGGAGCCATCAAAGAATTCTGAGCAGAGGAGTAACAAAAACAAATTTATATTTTGGAAAGAAAATGCTGGCAGCAATATAGACTGCATGTTATAGAAAGTACTGATGAGGGGAAGTTTCTACTCCTACTACCACAGTATCAGCATCTTTACTGCCTCAATTACCACCACTACTTTTCACTTTGAGCATTACTTTAACTTTATTGAATGTCTATTGTTTGTGTTCAAAATGCTTTAAACATACCACCTCAATCAACTCTTACAGCAACTCCATGTGATAGGCATTATTATTAACTTTATTTCATGTATGATACAGAACAAGGTTAGGTAAAATGCCTAAGGTCACTCAGCTAGTGAGTAGCAGAAGCATGATCTGGACACAGGTGGTGTGATACTGGAGCCCATACCCATAACATCCTTAACCTCATTATCGCTTGAAAATATTAAAAGTACTGTTTTAAAAAGGCATAGGGTTGATCTAAGAGGGGAAAAGGTGGTGTGTAAAAGAGTTAAGGAATATTTGGTAGATGGATCTATAAGACAGAGACATCAACAGTACCAACAAATAGATTTATACCATAAAGAAAAACAAAAATATGCAGATGATACTGAGGTTTCTAGCTTGGTTGACCGGGTGTATGCTGGTGTCATTTGTTGAGATGAGAAGTACCACCTGAAGAGAAGATTTAACTCATGAAATATACAGTGGTAATTTGCCATTCATTAAAAATACTACCCAGAATCTGAACATTTTCCTATATTTAAGAAACCCTTGATAGCGTGAGTCCACTATAAAATCTGATAAAGTCAAAACATTTTGCTTTTACACTCTTGTAGCTGGAGAATGGGCATATTAACTGGTCTCTATCTACTGAATGCTCTTGTCAAGGATCTGCCTTGAATACAAGTGATAAAGAGGCAAGGACCATTTGGAATTTATTCCCTTTGGGATGCCTAATGCTCAGACATGTCAGAAGGGCCATGATGGTGCCAAGAATGGTGCCTATGTTAGTTGTGGTGGCTGCAGTGCCCTGGTGAGACTCTTCCTTCATTGTGATTTTTGTGTATGTGTATTGACCTCTTTCCCTTTTTTGAATCAACTCTCTGTCAATTCCATGAGGTCTACATTGTATGTATAATCAATTCCACTTTGTTAAGTCAGCCTGAATAAATCTATGTTGATTGAAACCAAGAACCCAGTAAGGTATAGAAGATAATAAGAACAGTTTGAAATATGTTGAGTTCAAGTTGTTTGCAGGACACACAAGTTCAGATGCTCACTAGATAACCTGTAATCATTTGAGAATTTAGAAAAGGGACAAGACAGAACACACCGTGATGACTTCACAAATCAACACCCCATGCTAATGCCATGACTGAGTAGCATCACCTGGGAAAGACCAGAAGGGGAGAAACTAAAAGTTAGAATCCAGAGGAATGACAGATTTATGACTTGTGAGAAGGATCTAGGTTATCAAGCAAAGGGAACTGAGATAGAGTGGGTCAGAGCTGGGTGGAAGTCAGAAGAGAGTGGTTTCATGAAAACCTAGGAAAGAAAGAATATCAAGGAGAGTGGTAGCAATTGAACCAATTTCAGCAGAAAGAATACTGAAAAGATGTCAAAGGATTTGACAGTAAGGGATTAGTGGTGTCCTTAGAAGAACAGCTTAATTTACCTTACACTTTTTTTGTAACTTTTTCCTGCATTCCTCGAGTAAAATAAGTAGCCTTCATTGATAGTGTTGAATGATTGATCATATCCATATAGTGCTGAACCAAATTTATAATTTTTTTCCTCTCCTCTCTGCTCATTCTTTTCTTTAAATTTTTCTTCTGATACTTTACCTTGGAAAGGGCTCATGTGTGCCTGGCTCTGGTAACAGCAGAAAACAACGGAAAGGCAACCTGATGGCACAGCCTCATCGGATTTTAATTTTTCATCTTTTAAGGATAAGGGGAGTGGAGGTGGGGAGCTGGATTACCAACTATGGTGACTCTTAAAAAGGTATCGGATATAGAAATTAGTAACTCAAGTCCTTGTATTCATGTCCAACTGCCTAGGACAGAAATAGAAAAGTCTGAGAGGATCATTTTGTTTTTTCTTTCTCCTGTGAGCTTGGGAACCTATGAGCTTGCAGTTCTGGAATCAAGAACAGACCAGAAATACTTGTTTAGGTGAAGCTGTTCAGTTGCATAAAACTTCTATCATCTGTCCTTTTCCTTTAAGGTCTTAAACACTTTTCCCCCCATTTTTCTTGCCCCTTTGAAGTTGTCTGCTCTACTTCTTGGCTAACATCTGCCTTTAATAATTATCTATCAATCTTTAGTAGCTTCTTTAAAAGTTGTGTTTGACTTAACATGACTATCAACTTCTCTCTGTCTTCTGAATACCAACATCTCTCTACTGGATTATTTTATCCTCTTTAAAGATGGTCTTATTCTCTTTCATCTTCATAGATTATGCAATAATTTATTAGTCTATGAATACACGATACAAAGTGAATGTGAAGTCCCATATCAAAGGAACCACTTTTCTCACCAAACCCAAGAAGTCCCTCCTTTATATTCCAACAGCTCTTAAAATGATGTTCATGAGTCTTTACAGAGAGTACGGGAAGAGTGTCAGATTTTCCAATAACTTCCTGAAAGTATATGTAAAATTACATTATTATTAACATTTACCATTTTCAGGTGAAGAAACTGAAATCACATGTCAGAGTCAAACAACCAGATTTTAAGACATCCAGTCTGCTTCAGAGTCCACATGTTAAACCACTACGCTATACTATCCCTCAGACAATGCATCTCCCATTCTTCTTCAGCCTTACACCCCACACCAATCAATCACCGAGTCCCATGGATTCTCACTGATGAAAAATCATTCAACTCTCTATTTTCTTTATCATCATGGCAAACTACCTTAACTTAGGCCACTCTCACTGCTCCCCTGAAATTACTATAGTGGAGGATGCCAGTTTTGTCCCCTTTCCAAACCATCTTCCAAAATGACTTTGAATTAGCTTTTCAAAAATGCAAATCTCATCTGCTTATAATATTTTAAAGTATTCATTTTTCATTCAGGTTGGCAGTGTATAAAATCCTTAGCTGGGTATATAAACCAAAAACCTTCAGGACTGGTGCACTTACATGTCTCCAATCTGATCTTTACCCAATCTTAGTGTTGCTTTCTCTCTCTTTCTCTCTCTCTCTCTCTCTCTATATATATATATATATATATATATATAAAATCTCACTTCTATCTCTCTCACACACATGCTCAGAGCCTTTGCCCACCCATACCTATCTTTCATCCATTATTACCTATAAGCTGGATTAGGATATTTGTCCTAGCCCCCTCTTCCCAGAATTCTCTCTTGTGCATCCATTCTGGTTCCTTCCCTTGGCAGACTCTCAATTTTCATACAGTTAACTACTCTTGGCCCTTTAAATCTAGATTCAGATTTGGAAGCCTTCCCAGACTCCATACCACCTTGAGCCAGTTCAGTACTGAACCTCTTTTTTGTTTCTCTAGCATCTTAAGACAGCACATTGTATCAGATGTTAATAGAGGGTGGAGTTTCCTGAAAACTCTGAGATCGGTGATTCTCTTTTATCTCTGAATGACCAGACAGGACTGAGTGCCTGAAATATAACAGGTACTCAACAAATGAACAGCAAAATGAATAAAATCAGGAACAAAAAGCAAATTCAGCTTACTTAATTAATATAATTGTTTGAACTGAATGACTGAAATGCCCGAGGTTTCTTTGCTTTGAATCCATTAATCCAATTGCAAGTTAAATGTTAAATTCTCAGAACTTACATTTCCCCGTAATATTTTAAAAACATTTTTGTTCTGAATAAAAATATTCCCTCTTTTCAATGGCCTAAATCTACAATAATGAAATTCTTTTTTTAAAGATTTTATTTATTTATTTGAGAGAGAGAGAGAGTGAGAGACAGAGAGCACAAGAGGGAAGAGGGTCAGAGGGAGAAGCAGACTCCCCGCTGAGCAGGGAGCCCGACGTGGGACTCGATCCCGGGACTCCAGGATCATGATCTGAGCTGAAGGCAGTCGCTTAACCAACTGAGCCACCCAGGCGCCCCAACAATAATGAAATTCTTATTCTTTTAATTTAACTTTTAATTCCCTTCTCCCACATCATGTTTCCTTGATAGACAAATGATTAGCATTCTTCCCCCACCCTCAATTTTTAAAATGGTTAAATCCATATCCACAGAAAGCACAAGTGGTCAACTGTCCAGGACATTTTAAAACAATATTAAATTAAATTAAATAATATATACTAATTATATATTATATATATATATATATATATACTATATATATCAAGTTATTCACAATTATTTATATTCCACTATCTCCACAATAAATCTGAGATATCTTACAATGGAAAAATAAAATAAAAGAGTAAAGCAAACACATAAAGTAAGGTAAAAAAATAGGAGAATACCTCAAATGGCAATGATAAATGTCAACACAGATTTTGATGTTAAGCTTTACATTTCTTTTTGAGCTTCCTGACAGAAAGCGCAAAATGGGAGTACTGTTTAGTTATATGGATGCTTTGTTAAGTTAAAAGGAAACATTATAGCTTCTCTGGGTAACAAAGGAAAAAAGAGATAACTTACATAATATTAATTTTTATCCCCACCCCCTTTACGTCAAACAAGTGATAAGCACAAGTCACAGGTCTATTTATCCCTGAGACAACAGTCAGTCATGTGATATGATCCTAATGATTCAGTTTCCCTATATTATCTAAGTTATCTAAGGCTTATATCATCTTATGTTATATAAGTATTTTTTAAAGATTTTATTTATTTATTTATTTGAGAGAGAGAGTGTGCACAAGCAGGGGGAAGGGCAGAGGGAGAAAGAAGCAGACTCTCTGCTGGGCAGGGAGCCCAATACCTGACTAGATTCCAGGACCCTGGTATCATGACCTGAGCCAAAGGCAGATGCTTAACCGACTGAACCACCCAGGTCCCCCTATATAAGTATTTTTTAATTCAGGCATCAACATAAGTATGCATAGCATAAACCAGTTTAATGTTAATTATTCAGCAAAGCACCTGAAGTTCTGCATTATCAGTTTTCATTTCTTTTGTCATGTGGGTAAGGAATAATAAAGTTGCTTTGGGACATTTATAATCAATAAACAGTAAATAAGGAGGCAAACAGTATCCTGGATTAAGATTGTGTCTATTTGGGGCACCTGGGTGACTCAGTCAGTTAAGCGACTGCCTTCAGTGCAGGTCATGATCCCAGGGTCCTGGGATCGAGCCCCGCATTGGGCTCCCTGCTCGGCGGGAAGCCTGCTTCTCCCTCTCCCACTCCACCTGCTTGTGTTCCCTGTCTCCCTGTCTCTCTCTGTCAATTAAATAAATAAATAAAATCTTAAAAAAAAAAAGATTGTGTCTATTTTAAAAGTTTTTGAACAGTTGCCTGAAGCAATTGGGAATTAACAAGAGATTTACCTAGTCAGGATAAATACATTAGTTCACAGCCATTAAGGCAGAGATCCTAATCTTCCCACTATTTTACCCCATGCTCCACTGGGGCTTCTTTGCTTTCAACAATAAGATTTTCATTAGCTTTAGGCATTTTGTTAGTCTGTTCGGTTCATCGCTCAGGTGTGGAACCACTGAACTCAATTATGGTTCCTTGCATAGAGTTTTGAAGTACAGAATTACTAAGAATTTGCTTGTTAGGAAGAGTCAAACTTCTTCTGAAATGTTCTGTATTTAATCTGATTTGTTGTAAAATATTATCCTTAGTTTCAACAACAATAATGATAGCAATGATAATAATGTATTACAAAGTCATCCGATTCTGTCCCTTGTTCCACTTTGTGGCAACATAAGTGCAAAACAATGTATTAATGTTCTGGTACTCGCCAGTTGAAATTGTTAAAGCTATTAAATTGAATCATACTGTGGCCACTAGATTGGAGTGCTACTGTTGAGCTCTAGTATTTACTTGTATAAGGCCCAACTGAATCTGAATGAAAGACAGTTTCTGTCCGTGGTGCTGAAAGCAAATAGTCTCCCACAGGATTTGATACTGAACAAGTTCAAAGAAATCTCTTATGTTGAATCATGCATGTATTGTAATGTCTCTAATAAATCAATTACTTTTTGGCAGCAAAATGTCACAGCATTTCAAATTCTGATAATCACCTCCACGTTGCTGAGCTTGAGGCTGTAATAATCTGCACAATCTAGTATGGAATGCATCAAGGAGAAGGTTGAGTAACAAAGAAACAATGAAATTTAGGCTCATATACTTGACTAGGATTCAGAGAGGCTAAAAGCCTTCCCTACTCCTAGAATACTAAGGAATATACAGATATAATACCCCTTGTCAAGCATAAATCTGGTAGGAAATCTAACCCTTGTTATCTTATTTAGAAAGTCCTTTGGAATGTATACAAAGAAATCCCTCAAATATTTATTATTCGTTAAACACAAGCATATGCATGATATCTTTTGTCACTTATGTAACCCAGTTTTACGCCCTTCAAATGACAAGATGTGACAATATCTTCTACTTGTTATATTGCAAAAGGGAAAGAAACTGCCTTCAACTCAAAAGTGTTTCATCTTCTATAGAGATAAAAAAAACTTTCAAAAGTGATTTTTTCTATGTGTTTTCTTTTCTTTGAAGACTGATTCTACTTCCCTAACTGACCAAAATGCTGAAAACCCATCTTTTGCAAATGCCTACTTTTTATCACCTAACCTTGTACAAATAGCCCCACCTGAAGGACTGTACCTGACTACATCTCCCTCTGGAATGAGAAGTTATGTGAGTTTCCAAAGGACAGATGAATGAGCAAGCTCTCTGCACACTACACAGAATATCTTCTGCATACGGTAACACTTAACTGGAGGGAAAATCTGAATATGCTTTGATCAAGCAAAATTCTTTCATGGACTTATTCAATGAATCTTTCTTTAGTGTCAAACATATGTCAGGACCTCACTAGATGGTGATTGTATAGAAATAAATTTTAAAAACCTGGCTCCTATCCTCAAGGAATACAATGGGGGCAAAGGGAACACCCATGAGGTGGATAATCATGGAACAGTGACAGGAATGCTGCAGTCATAATACAAATAAGATTTTTTTAAAGTTCAAAGGGAGAACCCACCAACTTTCTTAAGATGGGGTAGGGTGGGGTGTGGGAATATCTAAAGGTGTCTTCTCAAAGAAGGCAATTAATTTCAGTCTTAAAGAATGGAGTAGAATTCTTTTTTCAGCCTGAGAAGGAAGAGACAAAGAATGGCAGAATTCCAATTAAAAGTTCTCAGTATTATCTCCCACAACCATTCCAGGGGACTCAGGATCTGCATCCCCATCCCTGGAAAAGTAGAGGAATTATTCCTTATCTGCCATAAAGACCATGTTCTGGTATATTCGAAATTTACACAATCTTTTTTTTTTTAAGATTTTATTTATTTGACAGAGAGAGAGAGAGAGCACAAGCAGGGGGAGTGGCAGGCAGAGGCAGAGGGAGAAGCAGGCTCCCTGCAGAGCAGGGAGAGCCCGACGCGGGACTTGATCCCAGGACCCTGGGATCATGACCTGAGCAGAAGGCAGTTGCTTAACCAACTGAGCCACCCAGGCACTCTAAATTTACACAATCTTGGTTGACTTTGCCAAATCTGAGGTTCTATTGCTTATGGACCCAGTATAAGGCAGAGAGTAGGGCACAAGGTGTGGGCATACATGAGTGATAATAGTGTGGGAAGACCTGTGCCAAAAGAGAGAGACAGAGGCTGAGAATGATGTGGTGATCATTACAGAGTTGAGAGAAGATCACAGGCTCAAGTGGAGAGGACATGTGCCCTCCACCTCACTGTCACTGAGAACCACATATACCTCACAATTTTAATTAAAAATCTTACATGTATATATGCTGCATTAAATCACTCTCTAGTACCAGAACTGGGCACTTTTATTACCCACTTTATTTGCAAAGCAGCAGCCTCCCACATCCCAGGACTGAATGTTGCTGAGCTCCCTCCAATATGCTGCAGGGGAAAAGTGAAGGTCCTTGGTCCCCTGGTTCAGAACAGCCATATCAGATAAATGTGAAGTCCTGTTACCCAGAAATATTCATCTAAGGAGAAGAGAGAATTTGATTATCGTGAATTCTGCTCCACACTCCTTTTCCTGCCTGACAATAACCTCCCTCTCCAGAGCAACAATAATCTGAACACAAACAGACGTGCAGCTTTTCAAAAAGTAATGAACTCTGAGGCATTGGAGCCAAGGCAAGCATGGTTTAAATGCACGGCTCCAGCAACCCAGAGAGGCTATCAATTATACAGCCCTGCCATCGAGGAAGCAAAAATAATATTTCAAAGAGTCATTGCCAGAAAGAGAAAGAAAAAGAAGAAAATGTCACAGAAATCACACCATTCAGAGCAAGCAGTGCCAAGAGCAAAAATGAGTGGCTAAATCCTGCCAAAGGCAGCCTTCTCCACCCAGCAGGAAAAAGAGAAGACAGGACATGGTGACTTCCCTCTTGCCCCGCCCTTCATCCAACACACCTGAGTCTGTGATGTCACTTTTCTGACATTGTTTTTGGTTATTCCTGGGGCATGTAGAAATGTCCATTCTTCATTCAAACATTTTTGAAAGCTTAAAACAATGCATTGTATAAATACAGGAATTCATTAGTTTCTATAACAAGTTCATACCCATGATTTTATTTTATTCTTACGATAACTATTTGAGGTAGGGAAAGGAGCATTATTAAGTCTATTCTGCAGATGATAGAATTAAGGTCTGGAAAAAGTTAAGTGACTCCTCCAAGGTCAGTCAGCTATTAAGTTCCCAGCTGAGGGAGTAGAAAGCAGGAGGCCATCAATAAGCATTTTTTGGCAATAAAGATTGATGAGACTGAATCATTAGATCTTTAAGTCATGGATTTGGTCTTCTAAGTAGTCAGTTAAGGCCTCTTTCTACTGCATCTTTCTGTTGAAAGCATTCTATTACAGGCTAGGTTGCACCAAAGAGGTTTATAAGACATTCTGTGCATAATGATAAAAACATAAGACACATTCTGTGTTTATAGCATTCTGAACTGTTTTGTTTTTTGTTTTTTGTTTTTTTTTGGTTGTTGTTGCTGTTGTTCCATGATTTTAAGGGAGTGGGGGTGGAGACAGTCCAATAATAAAGAAAAAGGTTCATACCATTTAGGCTGCGATACCTTTAAAAGTAAATGCTTTAACGATATGGATGGAACTAGAGGGTACTATGCTAAGTGAAATAAATCAGTTGCAGGAAGACAAATACCATATGATTTCACTCATATGCAGAATTTAAGAAACAAAACAGATGAACATAGGGGAAGGGAAGGAAAAATAAAATAAGATGAAAATAGAGAGGGAGGCAAACCATAAGAGACGCTGAACTCTGAGGATTGCTGGAGGAGAGGTGGGTGAGGAGATGGGGTAACTGGGTGATGGGCATTAAAGAGGGCACTTGACGTAATGAGCACTGGGTGTTATATGCAATCAATGAATCACTGAATTCTACCACTGAAATTAATGATATAGTATATATTAACTAAATTGAATTTAAATAAATAATGTTTTTAAAAAAGTAAATGCTTTACCTTATAGGAAGGCAAGGAAGCAGATAGATAGACCAGCAGTCCTGCAGCCAGGGGGCTACACTCTCCACTAACTTGGATGCTTGTCACATTCTGTGAACCCTACGTTCTTCACTTAGAAAATGGAATTGATAACACTTGCCCTACTTAGCCTACACCTTCCTAAGCCAGTTGTGATAGGGAAACCACTAGATAAAGTCAGATATATGTTACTATTACAGATGCAATAGGAATTGGGACTACTGTCTTCCAAGGATCCCAGTGGTCCTTCATGGAAAGGAAGGAATGTCTAGCCTGCTGCACATCTGGTAGAATGAGTAAAATAACAACAATAGGGCAGCAATCATGGTGCTTATTCCTATTGGTATACACCTTTGTGGTTTAAAAATACAAAGAGAACAATGGAGGTAGTTCAAAGCATGGGATATGAAGCCATCAGAAGACCAAATGCCCGCTTTCAGTGTACTAATGGACAATCATAAACAGATTACTTAACCTTTCCAGGTCTGATTTTTTAGTCATAAAATGCTGATAAAGTCAGTTAACTTATAAGCTTCATTTGAAGATTAAATTAGAAATGTGCATATAAGACATAACATAATACCTGGGAAACATATGGAGCAATTATAATAATTATTTGTATTACTACTTGTTGTCTCATGTTTTACACATTTTGTGAATAACGATAGTTATTCAATCGACAGTGTTATTTCTCTCTCTTGTAGATGTCTAACATCGGACACTAACTGACCTCTTGGGGTATTATGAGGTTTAACTAATTGAACAGTGTTGAGGAAACTGGCAGAAGTTTAAACATTGAGAGTTACAGGTTGGCATGTGAGTTGCATGACTTTTTATACTAGTCCTTTGGTATTACAACTGATCTTGCTTGGTTTCCTCCTGCATTGATCTGTTCAGAATGTTCTTGACACAAATGCAATTTTCTATGGCCAGCAATCAAATTCACCAATCAAACATGGCAAAAGTGATCAAAATAAAGGGCAGAAGTTGCTATTTCCAGCACAAATGATCAGTTCCTGAGTTTCTGACAGCATCAAATGGAAAAATAAAAATAACTTGAGACAGAAATAGCCCAAAGACCCTGGGTCCCCAATCCATTTGCAAAATTCCTATGTGACCTGGAGCTCTCTGCTATGTACCAGTGGGAAATCACACATCTCATGAGGCTGCATGCTGGGAAGAACAGGGTGTTGGCATGGAGCATGGCTGGGCTTTCCAACACTATTCTTGATTTTAATTATTGACACTTTGGTTGTTTTTAATAATTTCATTCCACTGTAAGGCCAAAACATTTCAAGTTGGGGTTATTTCTAGTCACTGAAAACATTTCCCCCAAGTCCTGTTTTTTAAAGAGAAGCCTTGCATTTCTTGGACACATCTACTGACTGTGTCTCAGGTAGAGACACAACCTTGGCTGTGCTCAGAAAGGAAGTATATTAGATGAAAAGAACAAGAGAAAAGTAGAGAAAGTCCAAACTGATCATCCTTGGCTTATAACCTTTCAGCCATTACAAAACATCTCTGTATTAGAGCTGCCAATTGTTAACCCTTAACTCATATCAACTTTTAAAAATAGCAGAGCACTGAATAGATTAAAAATAGCATCATAAACCATAAGATCTCTACCCTCACCCCAACCATGGCTCATTGAACAAGGATGGACACCTGACTTAGGTAAAGGCAGTCTGACTCAATTTCCTGCTAATTTGAACTTGAGGCACCAAAACCAAGTCATCTAGTTGTGATCTATCAAGCACCAAGGCAGGACAAGGCCACATGTGAGATGATGTTAGTGGGGACCAGAGAAACCCTAAGGAAGAGACTCAAGAGACCACAGGAGATGTGTAGAGAGTAGCATCAATAAGAAGACCACACAGCCCCCATGAGAGAAGCACAGAGAAATGTGGAGGACAGTTCCTTCTCACAGAGTTTGCCTGTTCTTCCTGCACTGTTTGCATAAACTCAGCCCACTTTTCCAATAAACCTTCTTTAACTAGTTGAGTGAATTCCTACAATTCAAACAGAATTCGTAACAATGACCCCCACTGGGTTGGTAGAATTTGTTAGTGAGGAAACCAAGGGAAAAATAGAGATAGTCAAAGTGCATGAAAGAGTAAGAAAGGTATCAGCAACAGGACACACAGTGACCACATCAAAGTCTGAGCGCTTGTTTGGCCTCCATAAGCTTGTGTTGCCCTGGAGAAAGTTAGCTAACATCTGAGGAGAGAAGGGAGGACAGTAGAATCTATCACAGAAGGGAAGATGATGAAGAAGAAATTCTTCAACAGTCCACATTCACTGAGAAAAATATGTGACATTCAGCGAATGACTCAAGCACAAAAGAGTGAGTGAAGTTTCTTTTGGATAAAGAAATAATTACAGTACAATGAGGTGAGAACAATGACAGCCAGATGCAATGCTTGAACTATTTTGTTATGGGGAAAAGAGGAGACTTGAGGAAAATAATAGGCGTCTTCAAAACTGTAATTCCCATGGTGAGGTCAGGGCCCACTTAGGACTCATTTTCCTATGCCCAGTACATACCATTGTGTCTGAAACACAGTAGGAGTTTAACAAATATTTGTCAAGTTGAATTTTAAAAATATTGAATGCTACTTAATATTAGCCATTTCACCTAATTTCAATCCCCCTGCCTCCAGAAACTGATGAGCAGTTATATTGAGCTGTATAAATGAGAAAGCTAGAACTCAAAGAGATTAAATATGATTGAAACATATACAGCTACTAATATTCAGCCATTTTTGTCCTATAAATTGTGGAGATTTGTAAGATTCTAAATCCCTATCTCTTAATTGGCAGCAAAGCACTTCTTATTATTACAAAGCATTCGACTTATTCTATGTAGTTCTAGTGGAAATCACCAAAAGGAACACATTAGAGAGAAGCAAATTTTGGCTTAATATATTTTTTTAAAAAGCTAGAGCTTTTGTAAAGGAAGCACCCACATGACTAGGTAGTTAGTTGCCTTCACTGACAATGCTCAAATGAGTCATAGGTACTATCTACCTACCTACTTACCATGTTTGGGTTTGGACAAAACTATGAGAAGATCCATAGCCTGAGATTTCCCTTGATCTTTAAGAGCATATCTCTTATTCTTTGGAGGCTTAAGAATGTTGGTAACATGAGGGAGGCTGGAGGAAACAAAGTAAACAGACTCTTCCTCCTTGACCTTCACATATATATTTATGGAATATCCCCCAAGAATCTTTTCTAGTTGCAACTGATGTGGCCATGTGGACCTAGTCAGCCATTGGCCCACAGCACCTGAAGGTTCAATTTTGGCAGGAGTCAATGGCCAGTCTGAGTTAGTTGTGCTTTCTCTATCCCAGAATGAGTCACTCTTCATTCCTCTTCTAACCCATTGCCTTTTAACAGAAGCTTTGCCAGTTCCTGGAATAATTTCCTAACACCAGATTTCTGGAGATGTAGGACCTGACAGGGCACAAAGAGAAAGAGGAAAGAAACTGAAGTCTAGACAGGAGGTGATCATTGCTCTCTGCAAACATCCATGTAGACAGCAACATGCTCCAGTCCTGCCAGAGAAACTCCATAAATATTTACTTCCATTTTTCTCCTAGTGGTCTGTCAGTGTTGAAGACAAAGGCATGATGATCGCTTCTGCTTCTTATCCTCAGGCTCATGCCCCCAGGCTCAGGCCAGTGACAGCACCAACCTAGGAAACTATTCAAAGGACAGGGAATTATACTTGGAAGTCACCATAGCAAACACAGCTGGTTGGAGATGTCAACATCCCTAGAAAGTCTGTGTTTGTGATGGCTCTATTCTACAATGGATTGACATAGTTGACCACTTAACCACTGGCCCTCAGAGAGAACAGAGAGGAAGAGGAAATAAGAATAAACCAGAGACCCAAAATAAGTAAAAAGACAAAGACCTGTGTATTTATATCTGATTACTCAAATCCTAGGAATAATAGAGACCAAAAGCAGAGGGGGTGAATAGGTAGTGGATTAGATAATGTCTGAAGAGTTCAGTGATGTCGGATTCTAAGATCAATTCAGCATATCATTTGCCTACTCAAGAGTTATGATGTTGTGAATCCAAAAGACTTTCCTGGTACAACCACTTGAATCCCAGTGGGGATGGGCTTCTGTGTCTGGAACAAGTATAAAGTGAAGATCTGCTTTGTAGGAGCTCAGTCATTTTTGTAGTGCCCTGGCGAGGCCAGCTACTTCTCAATTCTGGGCTCCTCCCCTTTCTGCAGGCAGGTTTCTCTCAGGCCTTGAGTTGACTTAAAGATTCCCCAGGAGAGCTGGCCTGAAAATCAGGTCTAAAAGCCCAAAAAATGAGGAGAGCCAGATTAAAGTATCAGCCCAGAATTTATGCTCTGGACTTAAGGTTTAATAATGCAACAGAAAATCAATATTTAATAAAGCAAATGATGGAGAAAAACACTGCCCGGGAGATGAGGCTGCTGCACTGTTTTCAAATGTCTCAGTCCCAGAGGAGACTGAGCTGGCAGAATGGATTGGAGACTAGGTTGACAAGAGAATCTGGCATGCAGACAATCGCAGGTCCCATTGATTCCTATTCTGTTATCTCTTGGTTTGCTGGCCATTTTTACTGAAGGACTAACATAGAATTACAATGAGACTAATATGAGATACCCAACAGTGCGGGGACAAATGGTCCAAGCCAGCCTTCAATTAGCAACCCTGGATTGTCCTTACCCATGCAAGAGGGGCTCTAAATTTTACCATCTGTTTGGAGAAATGAGAGGGGGAAGATGGGCCTAGAATTGTGCCTCTTTAAATGCATTTCAAAGAGGTGACAAAAGATGAGGTGATATGGCCTAGGTCATCATAAAATGAGGAACTGCAGTGGGATGTTACCTATTCCACAAAGCAATTTCGCAAACAGTGGCTTTTGCTTAGTGGGGATGCAAATGGTCACTGAGTGATTACATATTTTGAGAATACCAGGTTAAAAAATGCAAGGTTCCTTGGGTTCTCAATGATTACTCTGTGGATTGCAAAGCATTTCTGAGCTGCAGGAAAACAACTGAATTAGTTCTCTATGGCTGCGTTCTTTCATAGCAGTTTGAGTATTTCTGTTTAGTCATTTTTTATTGGAAATTATTCTCCCCTTTGGGGGAAGACAGATTTCATCCTGTCAATTTCTTGCTGACCTAGACATCTGGGTCACAGTTCATCTCATATTATTATTTTGCTAGAAAGAAATATAGTTGTTAGATATCCAACAACCTCGCTATCTGGCCAAGAGAGGGATTATGTATATCCATCTTGAATAAGCTCACTGTGTTACTGAAACTATGCATGACCACCATGTATAATACACTAAAATATTTTGAGTTATTGTGTCTTCCATTCATCTAGGGAGCCCAGTGTAGCTGGGAAGAAGTACAGACAACTAAAGCCAATTTGTTGCTTATAACGTAAGAAGCCTCAGGCAAGGTATGTGATAGCCGCTGCTTGAATAGTAATGAACTCATTTGTAATGGACAGATTGGCTACTTCCATTTGTTTTCTATTTTTTTCTAAAAACAAACAAAAACCCCCCAAAACCCAAAAGAGAACAAAACAAAACAAAAAACATAATGTTTTTGAAGACCGCACAGTGTATTACCCCTGATTAATTAGGAAACTTCTTCAGAAATCCTTAATACAAATTTAAATTATGACAAGAATATATTCTTGAGAGGGAGACATGTCAAGACGAAATGAGAGGAAGTGAAGAACCCACACTCCAAAAGGAACTATGTACATCTTGTTCATCACTGTGCATGCCAGCCATCTGTTGGTATGTAGAAAGTGTGTAATTCATTTTTATTGAATGGATGACTGAATATAGTATGTTAAAAAGAAGAGGAAAGAGCACGCTATGGGGGAACCTGGAGGAAGGGGGGAAGGTCAAGTCCCTTAGTATGATTTGGGAGATGTTCAGGGAAAAAGCTTGGCCACGGGTTCATCCTGTGAATTCTTCAACATGTCACTGACATTCTTCAATAGAAGACAACAGTCTTCTCACATCTCTTGCTATGAAATTGTGAGGTAGCAGGTACGTTCCAGAAAGTAGCCTTAGTGCTATAAATGAAGGTGAGTAACCCAGTGACTTTTACCATATTCTCCTTGTTTGGGCTTCACTTCCTTTCAGACTGGCAAAAATTTTGTCTGAGCAAATCTCAAAGTTTAGAGTCCTGAAATCTCAGGTGCCAAATAACTGGTGTGATCAACTCATACTCAGGTCTATAGTACCCTGGAAAAGATTTCTACCGCAGAATGATGGATAAGGAGGTCTTATTTAGCATGAGGTGGGAAAGGAGGGTTGACTCATTCATTGCAAAACTGACGTTTAAGGTCTAGCAAATGGGATTCAGAACCTTAGTGATTCAAAAAGGCTAAAGAAACTAGGTCATGCTCTCCATAATACATTACATTGAACTTTGGTCAAAGTGCTCTCTGCTCAATTCTGACGGGGATAGTAAGGAGAAATGCTACATGACTGTGTCAAGACTACACAAGCAGGAGAAAATAGCAAAAGACAAGGAAAACTTGGGCCATAAAGGGCTTTAGGTGAAAATTTTCAACACTGAGAGTAATTGATATATCTACTAAATAGCTCAGGGGCTGCTACTGGAGCAGCTGTAATAATAATTTTATTTATAAAGTTCTTGCTTCTCCCAATATGCTCAGGGCACTATACAATAGCACTAAATAAATTAAATTAAAGCATGAAATATTATGAAAATGCAATGAAATCAACATTGCTGAGGAAACAAGAAAACCCCCAAAAATAGAAGAAAAAAGACTTCTCTGCAAGAAGTAGCACTTAGTGAGAGGATGATTTTGAGTAAGCCAAACAAGGGCTCAGCTTCCTGGGGAAGGGGTGGAGCCACCATGGGCATTCTATTAGCAGATAAGGGTTTAACCCCCATCTTTGACTTGGAAGCATTATGATCTCTAGTAAGATGTTGAGTCCTTAAGCTTAGCTTTGGTTTCCTCATTCACAAGGTGTAAATATCATATTCCTATCTACCATCTATGGTGGTGGGATTTAAATGAGATTTCATAAACGGCTAAGCCTGGTACCCATCATCTAGTGGGAATCCAATAAACGTTTGCTATTACTTTTGCTGTGACCACTGGACAGAGGACACAGAATGGAGGACTGAGGCTATGCATAAGGAAATCAGGTAAAATGGAATAAAAGCCTGAACCAAGGCAGTGGCATTAAAAAAGGAGAGATGTGAATAAGGGGCATCTACAGGATCTGATGACTGACTTAATGAGAAGTGCCATTGGGGGTAAAAAGAAAGAATCAAGGATAACCTTTAGCTCTCTCTCCTGCACAATGGGAAAATAGTTGTTCCATTCTTCAAGATTGCTAATACAGAAGCAAGAGGTATTGTGGGGGAGGCAAGAATGGTGGAGTAAGATGATTTGTTATCATCTTGGGCCATGCTAATCATGGCACATGTTATCATCAGTGTCATGGAACTCTCAAGAGGAGAAGCCAACAGGCTCTCACAGAGATATAGCTTTGCTGGTATTGGATCTAAGGGTGTGGCTGTCATTAATGAAACCTCAGTGGTTGAAGTCACAAGCTTGGGCAGGTCTTTGGAGACGATGTAGCCCAAAGAGAAAAAAAGAAGAGTAAGGAGTGGAGACCAACACATCATGGGAAGGTGATAATAAAACAGCCATAGGGGAAAGGTCTAGTCAGGTAAGGGGAGACTTGGGAAGAATACTATTATATCAGCTATGGGAAATGATCTTTAGAGTAAACTCTATTCTACCATGGCTTCCTTGATGGATAGAATTGAAAAAAAAATATGGAAAAAACCATGCCTCCCAAAGTAATAATTCCATAGAGAAAAGGTCTAGTCTATAGGGTACGTGCGATTTTTTCCCCCTTCATCATCATTATAAATGTCTTTACTTCTATTCTAGTGATGAGATTGAGAAGAACCTGAGGAGGCAGAACACTGCCCTCATTTGTGGTAACATGCTATAGGGCAACAACCACATTTGAATACCTGGCCCACTGCAGCCAATCCAGTGGCCAGACATGTCATCAGTAAACGCTCAGTGAGGGTCCACAGGAGATACCAACTTGCCCAAGATACATTTTAAAAACACATGTTATCTTCAATGGGTTTAGAACCTTAAAAACATTCTTTACTTATATACTACTTTATTTTTAAAAATTTAAAGTTGCTATTACTGCTGACTACCACGAGGATGGCTGATGAGGCTGCTGTTTAATGAATGGTCTTTTCCGTACAGTAAAAAAGTACCATATGCTGGGTGGGATTACAAAACCTTTATGTGCTACTGTATCACCTCACAACAACTCCTCGAGTCAGGCTTTATTATTTTGCTCATTTTGCAGATGAGACAAACCCAAAACACAGAAAACTGAAGCCCAAGGGTACACAGTGACTATTCTAGCCCAGTTGTGTCTTGTCCAAAATCTTACCCACCATGTTGTTTGACTGTGTTCTCTCTCACACACAAGGAAAGATTTGTCCTTCACCAGGGGCAGGGGAAAGAGCCCTGGAAGAGAGCCAGGAGAGCTGGGATGGGTCCTCACAACTGCCCTTAACCAGTGGTGTGACCTTGGACAAGTCAGCTAACCTCTTAAGTTTCATGTTTTCCCATCTGTGGCATTAGAACAATGGTTCTCAACATGGGTGAAAAATACAAGCACCCAGGAAGTATTCTCAATAAATTGAATCGGAATCTCTGCGGGGAAAATTTCAACATTGGTCTTGTTTAACAACACCGCAAGTAACTGTAATATTCAAGAGTTGAGAATCACTGGCTAGGTGGCCTTCAAAAGTGGCTTCTGGCTCAGAAATGATTTGAACCCATGGCCCAAGCTTATGGAGACCATGCTTACTTGGGATCTAACCTTGGAGTCAGATTAACTTGAGTTTGCTCATTAAGGGAAGCACACTGCCTGAGGGTGGGCTATGCAGAGTCAGACTGCCTGATTTCAGATTCTGGTTCTGCCACTTAGTAATATCTGGTCTTACCCAGGTTAGCAGGTTTCCATTTCATCTCTAAAGTAAGGGCAATAATAGCATCTGGTACGTGGGGTTGTGTTGAACATTAAATAATATTCAGAAAGTGCTTCATCTGATTTCTGGCTGCTACATAATAAGGTTTCAATAAGGTGTAGCTATAAATATTATCATCATTGCACGTGAAAACCTGCCGGCTACTGTTTTCCTATAGTTGCTGCTAACCATCTTATGAGATGAGAAGCTGTGTTTATAAACTTGAACAACCAGAATAGAGTCACTGTGCCCCAATAAGGTACTCAAGCCTGGAACAGAAGAGGCCTCTGGGCATAGCAGGGGCCAGAGAAGACCCTTGCAACTCAGTAAATTTTTGTACTGTGGCCACCGTACCCCTGCAGGAAATCCCCTTTTCCTGATGCTGTGGCCTCTGGCTTATGACTGGTAACAGGCAGTGCCTCTCTGCAGAGAAGGGTTCCAGGTGACTGGTGGAGTGGCCAGGGCATTTCTTCCTTCCTTCCTTCCTTTTCCTTCCTTCCTTCCTTCCTTCCTTCCTTCCTTCCTTCCTTCCTTCTTTCTCTCTCTCTCTCTCTTTCTTTCTTTTTTTAAAAGATTTTATTTATTTATTTGAGAGACAGAGAGTAAGAGTATGGGTGAGAGGGAGAGAGAGAATCTGAAGCAGACTCTGCACTAAGCACAGAGCCTGACGTGGGACTCAATCCCACAACTAGGAGATCATGACCTGAGCCAAAACCAAGAGTCTGACACTTAACCGACCGGGACTGTCCCTGCCAGGACATTTCTGATGATCGTTGCCTTCACAAATTGTCATTCTCTTGGAGGGTATCAGTACAGAGTTACGTGGCATAAAGCATCAGGCCTTCTGAACTATCCCTCTTCTAGAGTCACCCCAGCAATCCCCAGTCTCTGGTGGAGACTTTATCCTCTATGGTCCTCACGTCACTCTGGATAAATACTGCAAATCCATCCCATTCACGATCAGCTGTGAGTTCCTTCCGGTTCAGAAACAGATGGAAATCTCCCCACACAAACACACACATAATCACATACACCTGTACACATGGGATCAGGGACAGAGCACACAGACACAACATGCTTGAGTCTCAACAAAGAAATCTTAAATATACCGTCTTCCCTCTCAGCGCTGCGCAGGGACAGAGTTTCAACTAAGGTTAGATGCAGACTCCCCAGGGGAAATGATGTAACCTGAGTAGAAAAGCAGCTCAATTTCAAGTTGTATTTATTAAGGGAAATGAGAAATAAATAAATAAAAAGGCTCATTTGATTATCTAGCCTCTCCATAAAGGCAATGCGAGCTCTTAGTGCTGGTGGCAAAACCACGGATGCCATGTCAAGGGGTAATGGCCCTTATGGACAGGTGGGACCCCGAGACTACAGGGCTGAGAGGGGCCAGCAGGCTGGGGAGCATAGGGCTGTGACCTGGGAGGGAACAGAACAATGGGTGTCAAAGCATAAGGGAGCCAAGAAAGAGGAGAAAGAAATAAGATAGAGGGAAAATGTAGGTGAGGGAAAGAAGATTCCACCAAATATTAGAAAAAAGAACACATGAGCAAAAGGGCACAGCCTGAGAACAAAAGGTCAAAATGAAAAACGGTGCTGGTGACAAGGCAGAAAAGAGTGGGTCAGATAAGGGAAGGGCAAGAAAAGTAAAACAGAACAAAAGTAGAAAGAAACGAAAAAAGATAAAAAAACACACACACAATAGGTGAAGACAACAAAAATACATGTAGTAATGCAAAAGAAGTTGCTGGCAAGATCAAATGAAAGACTGCCTCCAAGAGACAGATGGAAAATGTCAAAGAGGAGAGAATGACCTATCGCGGAAGGGGAAGCTACGTGGGCACTAACTCTAGCAAGCTGGAGAGGTGCTCACTGAAGTCAAGTTGGACGATCCAGCCATAACTGAAACGCTTCTCAAGGTTAAAATACAGGCTATGAGATTGGTTCTGACATTGCCTCTTGTTAACTCAGGGCAGCTCTGGGTAGGCATGGGTAAGGAAGAGTCTAGATAAGGATGATGGACCATGGAGGGCCTTTTTGCCTTTGCTTTGCTCTCAGATTCACTCTTTTCAAAACTGACACCCAGTGAGCAATCCACCTGAACAGGGTCTGCTCTCTCCAATTTGGGCCCATTTTGCCATTAAGAAAAATTCCCACTCTTGTGATCTGGCTCCTGCCCACCTCTTGGGTCTCACCTCAGACCCCTCCATCCCCTCCTCTAATGGTCTGCCTGTGGGATGCATTCATCTTCTCTGAATGGCCCATATTCCCATTCATCTTCTGGCCTTTGTATATGCTGTCACCTGTCTAGAACAGTTCACCTTCCCTACTTTACCTAACTAATCCTATTCAGCTCTCAACTAAGGTCGTTTCCTTTTGGAAGTCCCCTGGGGCTTTCATTTGTAGGAGCCTCTCTAAGGGGCTGCTACAACCTTGGTACTTGCCCTGATTCTCTGCCTATACTACGATGAACTATATACTTCTTGAATAGCAATAGAAGATTATTACTTATCTTGTCATCCACCAGAATATTATTTCTTTGGAGACAAGTATCTGGTATTTGTGTTCTATCCTCACAGTTTAGCATGATATGTGGCTTAGAGTAAGAACTCAATGAATATTTGAATAGTGAATGAATGAAGGAGGAAAGAGTTTATGTGATCAATGCTTCTTTCTTCATCCAGGCTCTGAGCTGAAAGGCGAGGCAAGAGTTTCTGTGTGTTTGGTGGGAGAGACAGCACTTACTCTATTTCAGCATACCTTCATTTGCCAGGTCAGTAGGCTTCCTACTCTTCTGAACGCCATGGGCTATGCTTGCCTAACTTTCCCAGTATCATGCTAGCGCCTATAGTGCGACACTCATTCTAAATCAGAGGAAGATTTTTAGCATGAAAAACTCACTTGTCGTCTGTATTAGTCAGGGTTCTCCAGAGGAACAGAGCTAATAGGATATATATATAAATTATAGGAACTGTCTTATGCAATTATGGAAGGTGAGGAGCCCTGTGATCTGCAAGCTAGAGAAGAGAAAAGCTGGTAGTGTAATCCAGTGCTTGACTGAAGGCCTGAGAACCAGGAGTGCCAATGTCTGAGGGCAGGAGATGGATGTGCTTGCTCAAGCAAAGAGCAAATTTGCCCTTCCTCTGGCTTTTTGTTACAGTCAGGCTTTTGAGGGATTGGAAGATGCGCATCTGCATTGGTGAGGGAGATCTGTTTTACTCAGTCTACTGATTCAAATGCTGATCTCTTCTGGAAACACACACAGACACACCCAGAAATGATGTCCTCCCCACTATCTGGGCATCCCTTTGCCCAGCCAAGTTGACACATAAAATTAACAATCACAAGCCTATCCCTAGCTAATTTGGCACCCATACCATTTCCCTTAAATTATACCTAATCTCCAAATGAAGACAATAACAAGGTTATAATCCACTTAGCATGATAACAGCTCTCCTGCATACAACTGAAAATGTACTGATCCCTTCCCTAGAAGAGGAGGTAAAGGCCTTGAGTGATGTTTGCTCTTCTCCTGATATCCTGTAACTTAAACACTATGATGTAAAATTCACAAAAAGTCAATACATCTTCTGTTACATGATAACGGAATAAGAGAGGAAAGAAAACAAAGATGTTTGCTTAATATACGTACACATAACACAAAAGTATTCCTAAAAAAAAGAGAGAGAAGCTGTTGAAAACCTCAAGACAGAGTCTTCATGTCTATAACTGGCCATGTGCTTATAGCTGCTATTTAGAACTACCTTCTTCTACTAACTACTCTGCATTCCCTTTGTCATCAGCCAGCGTCTTAGCTCATTATGGTTCTTGACCTGGCAGGGTAACCACACTTTATTCCTGGAAAGTCTGGGCTCTGCTCTCTCTTAGTCGTGCCTAGGGTGGGTTGTTGGTTTTCCCTTGGCTTAGTCACAGAGCATGATGATACTAAGAGATGCCCCTAAGCGATCTCTTCGATTTTCAACATACTGTTCCTGCCTCCATTTTGAATTTTCCTTGGTAGTCAGGATCAGTTACCCCAGTCAGTACCATAACTCTCCTCCTTGCCTGTTGATTCAGAGGCATGAGGAGCCCAGAGTGGCCAGGCCGTGGTCTCAACTTCCAGTTCAACGGAATCATTGTTGTGTCTCCTGTTGGAAGCATTCCTCGCTTTGGAACTAAAGTCTTTAGACCAGCGGAACCTGAAGTTGAAGGAACAGGCGGCAAACATTTCGCTGGCGGGCCACTAGGGGTGATAGTGAGCAGTGCCGCTGCCATTTCCACCACTTGATTCTAGGTCCCGTGGATCCTGGCTATGGGAAAAAAAGCCATCTGAGCTCCAGAAGAAGGTTGAATATGCCTTTACTGAGTACTGAACAGACTGAATGTTGCCTAAAGAGAGAAAGGAGAGGACTGCAGATGTCTTAGGATATAGCGATGAAGGATGGCAATCTATTAACTCTTTAGAAACTATTTTTATTTTTTTTAAGTAGGCTCCACGTCCAGTGTAAGGCTCAATGTGGGGCCCAAACTCACAACCCTGAGATCAAGACCTGAGTTGATATCAAGAGTCAGGCGCTTAACGGGCTGAGCCACACAGGTACCCCTAGAAACTCTTAAAACAAAGTAAGGAAATATGGGGTAAGACTGTACTGACCCACTTAGGTGAATAGCTCTTCTTTCTGTCTCTGTTTCCTATTTTTCGTTTGAACAACAATACAGCAACAAGATCAGGGAGATGAAAGACACACTGTAATTAGAAGCATGGAACAAGCCCACTCACCTGATTGACACAATTCCTACTAACGAGCATGCACATAATTCAAGATTTTATATAAATATGTTCTCAATTTGACTTTCAGTTGCCTCTGGCTCTTGGCTCTGCTGTGCCGTGACCTATAACTCCCAAACCCTGCTACACAAGTTTCTCTACTCATACCTCCATCTGCGTGATTCAGGTCCAGTTGGTCTGGGGAGAGTCAACAATCTTCTTACGTTTTTTTCCTAGAAAGTTCCTCATGAGCTTCTGAGACAGACATCAGGGTGGGCTCACAAGCAGTTTTTGGCATCTCATGTTTTCGTGTTCTCTGAACCTGATATTCTATCCCCAAATATCTTTTCCTGTTTAAAAGGTCCTCCTGGTGCTTGATTCTCTCCTATCTTGTCTTATTTTAAGCTTTACCATTCCATCAGGGGCTGGTATAAACCTTATCTCCTCTTTGGTGATCTGGTTTCATTTCAGTGAGCCGAAAGCCATATTCTCAGAATTCCAAACTGAAACAAAACATGGCGCAATCTTTTTTTTTTCCTTATTTGTAAATACAGAAACCCAAAGCTTTAACAAAGATGAAAATGTTAAGTTCCTTTTACTTTCAACCTTAACAAACCATACACTGAGAAGAATACACATCTCTGAAACAGGACCATTCAGAAAACTGAGCCCAGCACACTCTCACTGTGCATACACACCCATCCAGCTTCTACCAGCTGCTCTAAAGTGCTGCTTGTCTAGCTGCTCAAGGAGAGAGGGACTCTCTCCAGGTCAGGGACACAGGATAATATGGTATAAACCGTGTTCTCATTTCTACCAGTGCCCCTGACTCAAAACGCCCCCTCTGATCCATTCCTCATTCTGATGCCAAAAGTCTTTCTAAAATAGAACTCATGTACTTCAAAATTTCCTGTGATTCTCCATCCCCTCCATAGTGAAATCTGAACTTCTTGGGTTGGCAGAGAGTTCGTCCTCTCCCCACAGGGACATTTGGGGCTACAACTCATGCTTTCTCTGCAGCCTGCTATATATTACAACCCACACTCAGGTCTCTCGATTCCTTACCTGTGTGTGTTATTCCTTCCATCTGGAGCATGAGGCTCCTCTTTACCTTGCTAAGAAAAGCCACCCTATTAAACTTAGCTTAATAGCTCCTGGTCTGAGAATCATTTGGATAGAAGTAACAGAAAAGTTCACACTTTCACACTCAAACAAAGAAACACAATAAATGTTGGGGAAGAATAATAATAGTAGATCAAGTTCACTTAATGGAAAACCCTGGTTTTCAACTTTTCAATCATATACGTATTCTACAGATACTCATTGAGTGCCCACTATGTGCCAAACCCTGTTCTAGGCACTTGGATACAACAATGAACAAGGCATGCCAAGTCCTGATCCTCACGGAGCTTGTGCTCTCTTGGGGTGAAACAGAGCACAACTCTTAAACGTGTAAATATATGCAATGCAATAGATGATCTATGTCCTGAAGGAAACCACACCAGAAAGGTCCTAGCTAGTAACTGGGGGAGGTAGGGAGCTCTAAGTCATATAGGTGGTCAGAGAGGCCTCTCCTGTACGGTGACCTTTGGGAGGAGAGCACCAAGGGACACCTGGCATGGGGTGCCAACATAGGGAGCTATAAGGCCCAGAGATGGTTGCCCTCTTGGGGATTCTAAGAACATCAAGGAAACAGGTTAACAAAGAGAGAGTTTTGGGGGGGGCAGAGAGACACCACGGGCCACACACTGTAGGACATTTTAGGCCGCAATAGGACTGTGGATTCTACCATGAGTTGCAAGCAATTCGGGTGGGGGGGGGGCAGATCAAAGGAATGACAGAATCTGTAAAGATGCCAGCAGGGCCATGCTTCCTCTGGTTGCTTTAGAGGAGAACCTGTTCTTCACCTCTTCAAGCTTCTGATGGCTGCTGACATTCCTTGGCTCATAGCCACATCTCTCTAGTTTTCAAGACCAGTGACTCTGACTCCCTCTGTCCATCTTCACATTGCTTTCTCGTCTGTGTGTATATCAAATATCCCTTTACTCCCCTCTTATGAGTATATATGTGGCTATATTTAGGACCTACCTCACTAATCCAGGATAATCTCCCCATCTCAAACACTTAACTGCCTCAAATCTGCAAAGATTTCATCCTATAAGGTGACATTTACAATTCCAAGGATTAGAATCTGATGTATTTGAGTGGTTGTTATTCAGCCTACCATAGCCAGTCCCAACACACAATGAATCATTTTGCTTAATGATTTTTTTAAAAAGAAGTTTTACACATCGACTCATTATCCAACCAGTAGCCCATGAGCCCCTACTAAGTTCCAGACATTGGGGACAGAGTGCAAAAACAGATGGGCCTCTTGCCCTCAGGAGGCTCACAGTCTACTGGCAAAACAGACATAACCAAGTGATCACACAAACAAATGTCAAATTTTAACTGTGCCAAGAAACACAAAGAATAGCACAGCTCTGAATCCTGGGGGAGGGGAGGAACTAATGCAAGACAGGCAGGTCTGAGAAAGCATTCCTAAGGAAGTGACATTCAAGTTCATGCTTGAAGGATAAAGAGGATTCACGGAGTGAAAAGAGGGAGATAATGCAAGGCAGAAAGGAGGGAATGTAGAAAGGGCCCATGACCAGAAAGAACAAGACGAGTGAAATAAAATCAAATGAGCGTGGGGAGGCAGGAGCACGGTGCAAACCAGGAGTAGAGAGGATGCTCATCCCAGGGCCCTGCAGGCCTTGATAAAGAACTAGCATGGAGGACATTAGGAAAAGGAAGGGAAAAATGAAGGCGGGGGGGGGGGCGGGAATCGGAGGGAGAGATGAACCATGAGAGACTACGGACTCTGAGAAACAAACAGGGTTTTAGAGGGGAAGGGGGCGGAGGGAGGGGTTAGCTCGGTGATGGGTACTAAGGAGGGCACGTACTGCATGGAGCACTGGGTGTTATATGAAAACAATGGATCGTGGATCACCATATCAAAAACTAATGATGTAATGTGTGGTGACTAACATAACATCATAAAATTAAAAAAAAACAACTGGCTCTCTTAGGTGAAGTCCTTGAGGTCCCATCAGATTCAAGTCTGAAAAGATCACTCTGGCTGTGAATGGAGAAAGCGTGGGTGAAGAGAGTGGGTGTGTGCAGACTAGCTATTTTATTTTCATTTTAATAGCCAGGATCTGAAATGCTAGACCATCCATTTCCAAAGTCTTCTCTTTGGGTGGCCTTCCCATACTCATACCATCTCTCAAGCCTGGGGAAGCACCTGGGTCTCAGTCGTTGCATTCCAGTGAATGGCTCTCTCCCAATGGCCCTCCTTTCAAACTTGAATTGCTGCCCCCAACCCCATATATATCCTGATTATCCTGATGGGAGAGACTGGTCTCCTTCATCTTTGTATCTATCCAAACCTGTATTTCAGTACTTTACACATGGTGGTCTACACGTGTGTGAAAGGGAAAAAAAGAAAACCAAAATGTCTGATCTGCCTTTCTCAGGGGAGGAAGAAAGGACTTGACCAGCTTGGATCCTTAAGTGTGGGGCAGCATTAGCATGACAGCCCCTCTCTTAAGTCCAGTTTCAGAGCACTATGAGACCACCGTAAAACAAGTCCAATTGGAATTATGAGAGCAAAGAGGATGATGGCTAGAGAGCGGAGGAACATCACCAGGCCAGAAAGGTCAGAAAACTAGGAAAACTAGAGCTCAAAGGAAGGAACCAGGAGGGGAAAGGGTATATAATCCAGACAGGTTCTTGGGAATGAGGACCTACAGCAGCAACAGAACATGGGTACATCGCTTGGACAGAGGAGTGGGTCTATTTAAAGGAGTCAAAACAAGACAGATGGACAGGAGAGCCTGGCAGCATTTACTATTTATAAATAGTTACAAAAACGAAGGATTTTTAATTAGTAATGGTGTTAAGCATCCTTTTATTTGGTATCTTTCTCCAAACTGGATTATGTGATGTATTGAAACATTCCTATAAAGTCCATCAAATCTGAAATAGATTAAAGAAGTAGGTCATTCTTCCAGATACTTATTGTCAACATTCGGACTGGAATCCAGGACTCCTAAATCCCGAAATTTCCTTCTTCCTACTAAGCTATTCAATCCCCAATGGAGCCAACACCGGGTTCATTGTGCAGACTCCCAATTAATCACAGTAGAAAGCACTATTTGCCACGCGAAAATCCTCTATTTTGAATTCTTAATCCCCCACCAGCTGAGTTTACCACAAAGACATGAATATATAATTGAGACATAAAGAAAACATGCCACCAAATTAAACTGTCCTAATTTTAAATCAATAAATTCTTTCTCAAATGTGAAATGAAGATCTCTCAAAAGAAAAACATTGTGCTCTGGCAACTCCGGGAGCATTTCACCACTGAGCCTACCTCCAGCAGAAGCCAATTAGATTTTTACCAACATTAGACACTAATTTACAATAGATGATGTTCAGCAGGAATAGAAGTCTTATGATATATGCCAAATGCTGACACCTCAGAGCCTAAATTAGCCTGGAGACATCTGAAAATCTCAGACTCCTTCATCAGCATGTGGTGGGCTATCGGGTACCAGTGAGAAGGGGCTGCTGGCACGGGTCAGTCTCCCAGTTCCTAAGGGTGTGAGCCGTTTCCTGCTCACCGTGATCTTTCCCAGCATCCTTGCTCTCTCTGGTACAATCACCACAATGGCAGAACAATGAGTCCCAGGGTCGTGTACTCTATTTGCTGATGTACAGGGAAATGTAGCTTAACCTTTACTATGGAAAAAGAATCATTAGTGTGACTTCAAGGGTTATAAAACACATATTTTAGGGTTTTAAAAACTGACGTGGTGGAAGAAGAGTCTTTAGCAATCTTCCCCCTTTGCATCTTTACCATACAAGGGACATGGAACCAGTTGGGTTTGGATATATTCTTTCCTTCCAATACTTCTCCCTTCCTACCAAGGTTTTCATTTTCTATTCTACCGACAGACTTCTATATATTTGTCCTTTGCCAGAACAACCTAATGAAACTTTCCTTGAGGAAGAGAAGTGATGTTCTTATAAACCTCAAGGAAAACTTAGCCCATTTTGAAAACCTGCAGGACTCCAAGGCCTGCCACTTCTCATTGTGCTCCTTTCCAAGGCACACAGGCCATCTACTACCTATGTGCAAACTAGCTTTCTGGTCATACACTCGGTAACTTCACCAGAGGAACCCGGTCCTGTGACCACCTTAGTGCTGTCACTCTTCCTCCAACGTATCATGCATCCTCAGAATGCCAACCTTTGTACCTGTCACTGCTGCCAGGACGCCTCCTCTCCAGACCTAAAAATTCCTCTTCACTGTTGAGGGGGTTGGTGAAATGTAACCATGCAGTTTTGCCTAGTCTTACAGATAAATTCAATTGCTTCCTTTCAGTGTATTAATGGCATTTATATATAGGAGCCTCTCAACCCCTGTTACCCTATTAGAGAGCTATTTGTAAGTATATGAATGCGTTCTGCTAGATGGGGTAGGAACTCCATCTGAATCTTTGTGTCCCTAGTGCCTGACTTCAAAATATTGTTCGATGGAATTGAAAGGTTTCAGTTGAGATTTCTCAATCCGACAACAGATAGACTGAGAGATACAGTCACCCATTTCTCCCCATGCCCTAAAAAAGCTAGGTATTTCAATTTTAGCGAACCCCCCTCCAAAAAAAGAACCAAACAAAACAAACAAACAAAAAACAGAAGAATTATCAGGGGCTTTTAAGTCTTTTGAGTACCTAAGGGTCCTCTAGCAAAATCATGGTATTCAGATCCATAGTGCTGGCCTTGCTAACACTTTATACACCACCTACAGGGGAGGCCTACTGAAACCTCTAGGGATGTAGTAAGAGGGCTTTTGTAAACATATTCTGGGATTAGTCAGATCCATACCAGTGGGTTGCGAGGCCATAAAGAGACATTGCGCCATCCTTAATTAAGACTATCTGTTTCAAGTTCTGCCTGGATAATCTACAGGGAGTTTCTGATATGGGAATAGAATCTAGAGGAATGCATCTTGGAAGGACAACTTATTCAGGATCTGATGTTTGCCCTTCTCCCCCAGACAAAAGGAAAACAGGTCTTATTTGGAGGCTGTGGGGGTATGCAAGACCTGGGAGGAATCAGAGTCACTATGCTCTTCCAATTGGAGGCGACTCAGACTCCCCAGGGAAAACCACCTCAGGGATAAGAATTCTGTGGTCGCTTAAAGACCCTCCTTTGGGAGCCCTAACTGCTAACCTGGAGGGATGTTGCCTGACTCCTGTAAGTGTTTTCGGTGAAGCAATAGGGTTGGGTCACCTGAACTTTCTGCTTCTTTAGAGCCTTAAGTGGTAGGAGGGGGTTGGCCAGGGCCACCCTGTTGTTACTTACTGTTGTGATCAGGAAGCATGGAAAGCAGAGGTCAAGTCTTCCAAACTGCTTATAAAACATGAGGGATCCTCCCAGACACCCCAGAAGGCAGAGAAAATACCATTATTAAACCACTATGACTTTCATTACAGCAATTTTCTCAGATTCCTTTAGTCTAAGAGACTCTTCAGTCCCTCCATTGTCAGGAACTGCACAGAGAAATTTAAAACTCACCAGTTAGAACTGAAATTCTTCATTTGCATGCTGTCTAAATTCTATAAATCAATTTCAGGTAAAATACCCTACTTCCTTGTCATTCTCCAGGGTGCTTTGAGGATCACTCTAATTCTGTAATGGGATTTAATTTCTTGACTTTTTGAAAGTTCTGTCAAATTCAGATGCACTGTCTTATGATCAGACTAAATGTGCACGTTCATCTATTTCTTGAGCGGAGCAGGGAGAGGAAAGATAATTTGGGAAAGCAGTTTGGGGTGGCAAATTTGACCTACTGTCACATAGGCTATGGAAACCCGAAGAGCACAGATGTACTCAGAAGGTGACTTCTGTTGATTTAAAAACGGATGGTGACGTTTCCCTCTAGAACAGGCTCAGCAAGCTGTAGCTTGAATGGAAATTAGTTGGTACAAAGGTCTTCTCAACGCTACGGGAGCCTTGCAGCGCTAGGAGGGCACGGTGCTTTCTAGGTGATGTGGCTGCAGAGACAGAAATCTTTGCTCTCAATGTAAGGATTAGAGCACATTATTCCCTTTGATATCTTGTGTTTCAAATTTTCTCTTGTACAGGCTGAGTGGAAGGGGGTGTCTATGGGGTGTTGGTGTCCAGAAATTAAAAGTTATTGTTCCTGTTCCCTTAATCATAATAATGAGTTTAGTTTGACAGGGTCAATTAATTATTCAGGATTGGAAAGCAACACGATTATACAGATCAGGGGGCTAAGAAGAGAGGGCTCAGAACACAAAGACAATAAAAAGTAAATGAAGGGCTGGTACCGCCAAATCTCCATTGTTTGCAAGTCACCAGCCCGCGCTATCTCCCTGGCCTAGGCCCTTTCTCTCTGGAATTCCTCTAACACAGGGAATGACAGCGACATCCTGACTTCTTTCTCTCATTCCTGCCCCATTCCAGAGGCATTAGCATCTCTTCCCTTCCATGAGCTTTGGAGCTGTTTGACTCCAAAAGACAGGTAATTAACTATCAAACAATAGCAGGGATTTTCAGATTAATTCTGCTTAGGAAGAAACTGGAAAACTCATTTACACCAAACAAAAGGGAGGGGGTGATTAGATACTCCAATGACAAAAGAGAGACTTGGATAGAGCCTGGAAAAACCAAAAGCTCTGCCAATTATTATTATTTTTATTATTATTGCTATTACACTAATATCCCTGTCTTAAGAGCACTGTATATTCGCTATCATGCAAATGTGTCTCTGAGTGAGATTAAAGCCCCTCAGGTATAACACCCAGGACTCTGTGCCTGGATGAGAGGGACCTTCCCTTATGTTCTGCGGACCACCAGGAAGCTATGCTCTACCATCACACAAGGGCGCTTGCGAGACCATGAGGGCTTTGAGAGGGTTTCCACGTTGCCCTTAATTTAGCAAACTAATCAGTCCCATGAGGTGTTTTATTCACTCTGAGCTCTCCACAAGACATTCACTTCCAAAGAGCCATGGAGACAGAGGTATAGCCATTTTAGATAGCCTGAGAAGCAGCAGGATCAAGAGGAATAGAGTTGGGCGCCTGGGTGGCTCAGATGGTTAAGCGTCTGCCTTCGGCTCAGGTCATGATCCCAGGGTCCTGGGATCGAGTCCCGCATCGGGCTCCCTGCTCAGCGGGGAGCCTGCTTCTCCCTCTGCCTCTGCCTCTCTCTCTCATGAATAAATAAATAAAATCTTAAAAAAAAAAAAGAGGAATAGAGTTAAAATATGCAGCTGGACTCCAGAAGCAGCCACTTATTAAGTACACTCACAAAGCAGAACACCCTAAGGTCAAAGGGATATAAATCATTAGACCCATATTTCAATAAGTCTAAAATGGATCTCTCTCACACTGGCCTAAAAGATTGTGTTCTGGCTGCCTAAGTGAGTGTGAAAATACATGGGTGGTATTTCCTACTTTTCACAAACTCCTTTTGAGTGGAGTATTCAAGGCATCCAAAAATTAAGAAGTCCAAGGATCTGAGGTGCTTCATGACGCTGCCACACGACGCTTTAGTGCATGAGGTTTTAGACGAGTTAGTGCCAACTTGTTCCAGAACGCTCAGGTAAAATCCCAATGTCCTGGTGCGCTCCCTACCCCCTCCACATCCACATGTAACCAACCTCCAAGTTCTATTTTCCTTTGCATACATCTTCAGTCTCTGGCCTTTCTTCTCTGCCTTATTAGCTAACAGAAGAACTCCAGTCCTCTTTGTAGTAATCCTCTTGTTTTTAAAAGACTTCTGTCTTTTCTTATTTCCTCCTTGTCTCCAAAATTCCATTCCCTTTTCCATACCACACCTGACCCCTTACGTTAATGAAACCCACTCTTGCTTTTACGCATATTGGCCCATAATGGTACTCACATACAGCAATGCCCAAAGGAACTTTCTAAGACAAGAGAATATTTCATTTCTCTCCTGGCTAATAAAGCAGCCACTGGTCATATGTGGCTACAGAAGCACCTGAAATGTAGCTAGTGTGACTGAAGAAGTAAATTTTAAATTTTATTTGGTTTTAGCTCATTTAATTCTCAATAGCCATTGTGGTGAGTAGTGACCTCACTCAGTTCTCCCGTCCTCTCCCCCTTCCCACCACTAGCCCCAGCTGTCTTTTCCCTCTTCCTCCTCCCACACTGCCTCTAGAGCCACTCTCTTCATCAAAGCTGTCCCTTACCCCTGGCTTGTCTAAGAAGACTTGCTCCATGTGGTCACCTGGGCTCAGTGCCTGCAGCCACAAGCCTGCACGTCCCTCCATGTTGACCCTGGACAATACAAATCAGGAGAACTGTCACCTTCTCCTGGCAGGCTGGTCTAACATTCTGGGCCATGGAGACTGAGATCTCTGTGGTTTGACACTCACCCTTACTCTGCCTGGTGCTCCCCATGGCTCCACTTACTACTGCTCCTCCACCCCTATTCTGCCCACTGCAGGGGTCCTCCTCTGCAGCCCAGGCCAGACTAACCGAGTCCACGTTTCCACGTTCCAGCCACTTGACCAGCCCTACCAGGACCTTTGGAAACCACCCCCACCCCCATCAGCCTGGGGAAGATTTAGGAGAATGTAGGTAGCCCCAGAGCTATCTTTTAAAGAAAAAACACATCTAGAACTTGCCACCAGTGAAAGGCTGTCTTGAGGACTGGAGGGACCGGAGATGATGTGTACAGCTGAAGCTCTGGAAAGCATGAACCAAGGAAAGGCCCCTAGCCCTTCACCTCTGTGCTTGAGCTCAGGGACAGCCCTGTGCTCAGCACCACTGCCACATAAAAAGACCAGTCTGATTTCTGTTCAAGTCATTTCTGAATTCTATTAAAATGTATAATCAGAGAACATGCAGGTAAGGGGCCCCACATCGCAGGTTTTTCCAGGAGTGTCTGGCGGGGGCAGCCCTAGACGGATTCAGCGAACAGTAGTTATACTTCCAGAAATGAATTCTTGGGCATGACTTGGACTAACATTAAAGACGTCCGTCTACACACGAATGGGAACTAACTTTTCGAAGGCAGCTTTTTATTCATCTCCGTTTGCTAAGCAGTTGGTCAAAGTGCTAGTAGCCAGAGTTGTTTGTCAGTGATTATTCCTCCTATGAAGGAATGAAGCCCCGAAAAGTGCATGCACAAAGGGCCGAAGGTCTGATTCTCGGGCAGATGCAAAGGTGGCATCCCAGCTGCCAGTGAGAACTAAAGATACTCCATCACAACCATGGAGAAGATCCAGAACAAAGAACTAGTGGGGTACAAAGGGTATTTTGATAACAAGAGGAAAGACATAATCTCTCCCTTAAGCAGCTCACATGATACTATGAAAGTGTGATTACCTTCCTTCTGCATGGGTTTATTTGTATGTAAAGCTGACTACATATGTATAAATACACATACTCAGGGGCAGACTATCGGTTCCATTCTTTCTGTTATTGTGTGTGCGTGCGTGTGTGTGTGCACGCAAGTATATGTCTGTGAGTGTTTAATGATTGTAATACCATTTTGAAAACTTAATATGTCTGACTTTCATTCCAGCAGCGTTGTGTTCAGGGTTGAATAGCAACTTCAACAAAATCCAAACAGTCAGCTCCTGCTAGGGGAATTAGGGTTTATGTTCAGTACAATAAATGATCCCAAGATAAATATATTTCTTTTTTTTTTAAATGCTGGATGGTGATGTATCATCTTTCCAATACAGAAATGGGGGAGTCTGGCTCTATTTAGTTTGTCTGATTGCTTTTAAGAGGGGGGACAGGTTGGCTCTGAAAAACTACGGTCACTATTCATTAAAGTGTCAATAATGCTTGGCCCAGGCATATCGACAGCGGATTAGCTTGGACTGAGTCTGTGTACAAGACCAGCGCCTTTTTTAGCCTAGCTTGTTTCCAGATCAATACACCCATCAGCATTCGAAAATTAGCCCAAGATGAGATTCCAATACTTGAGGTGGTGTGTCATGCTAAGAGGCCACCTAGCCAAGTCACAGATGTAAACACCTAGCTGGGGATTAGACATTTTCCATTAGCTTGGACATGAGCAAAGATCGATGTAGACCCCCTTGCTTCGCCCCTCCCACGTCTCTACCCCAACATGTGCTCCACTTCCCCTCTTGGAGCCTGTGTAAGACCTCTGGACTATAATTCCAGCCATTTGCTTCAATAAGCATTTATTAAATGTGCACTTTGGATCAGGCACTCTCCCAGGTACTTAGGGCAGGAATGTGTGGGTGTGCAGGTGTGTGTTTTGGGAGGGGAGAGCTTAAGAAAAAAAAAAATGACAAAAGCATGGTCTTTATTTTCAGGGAGGTTTCAGCATTTTCCACTATACCTTCCATATTCCAGTTCCAGAAAGGTCCTGCTTCCTAAAGTGAGTATCTGTACTAGTGAGCATTTGCTAACTTTTCTTTGTCAGTGCAGGGTATCCTGCTCTCGACAATAAGTGTGTGCAGGTCGGGGCATGAAAGGAGCAATGGGGATGGCTTCAGAAGCACCCCCTGGTAGAGATTACAGATGGTACCACTGGAGCAGTCCTCAAACTATTTTTCGGTCAACTATCCACCATAAAAAATGTATTTTGATTGATTGATTGATGATGGATTGATTGATATTTTTATTTTTTTAAGTAGGCCCCATGCCTGGCATGGAGCCCAGTGTGGGGCTTGAAGTCACAACGTTGAGATCAAGACCTGAGCTGAGATTGAGAGTCGGACGCTTAACTGACCGACCCACCAGGTCCCCTCAAAAATGTATTTTACATCAAAAACTTACACACCCTGAAACAAAAGTCCTATGGAATGATACTTATTCTGCTGTTTGTAATATGGTGATACCTTCTATGCAATTCCATCTCCTTTAAAAAATGTTATTTGTATCCAGCAGTTTGAAAAATATTCATTTATAGAACCAATTAATAGAAAAAGCCATCATAATTTCAGAGGAGTGAGAAAAAGAAATAAGAGCCACGCGGTGTGGCCAAGCTCTGGCCCAGCACTGAGGGGCTCCCATGTCCCTGTGGTCCTTGCTCAGAGCGAGGGCCACAGTTCCCTCGCTGTGGTGTGTCTCATCCCCGCTCACCTTGTCTCACCCTTCCCCAGCCTTCCTTCTCCAGCCACTTTCCTGCCCTTGTTTCTCTAGCCAAGCATCTGACAACCCCAGCACTTTTCCTTGGATGCCCTGACAAGGAGGGCCGGCCGAAGGAGGAGGAGCTTCCTGCCCTAGATACCATTCAGCTGGATGAAGGGAACTGGGAATCAGGCTGGGAAAGAGACCCCAGGAGAGGAGCCAGGCTCCACTCGCTACCCCGGGCTTCAGCTTCTGAGATAATAAAATGAGGTATTTGGTTCACTGTAAAAGAATTTTAAAAAGCTAAAAAGTATTGAAATATTAATTGTATAATTTTAACTCTTCATAAATATAGGAGATATCCACCACACAGAGACCAAGTGGGCATCAAATTAGGCATCTGCTGATTATATGTTGGAACCTTCATGAAAACAAAGTGAAAAAAAAATACATAGGATGGAGAATAATGGTTAGAAGCTTTTGCCTATGAGTTTAAGTCCTGACTTTAACATTTGCTAGCTGTGTGACTTTGGACAAGTTACTTAGTCTCTTTGACTTCTTCTTTTTGTTTTTTCCACCACAATTAATATTTCAAAACAAAAGTTCAACCTGGTGTATGAAAAAAATAAAAGGGGCCAAGACATGAAGGAATCACGAGGAGAAACATGAGATAATATGTAATTACAAATGTGAGTCTTACTTGCCCTAGGTTGTTCTATTCCCTTGAAATTAACTTCTGATACAAAAAAAATAAAAAATAAATGCTGCTAAAAAAAAAAAAGCTAAAAAGTAGTATCAGTATTAAAAAAATATTGATGGCTGACACTTAGACAGCTCTGTAGGTGCCAGGCCGGCTTCTAAGTGTCATGTAAAATTTAGCAAGCTCATCACATCAGTGACTCCGTTTTATAGAAGGAAACCCCGAAGCCCAGTCAGTAACTTGATCCAGGTCTCACAGCCCAAATGCGGCCAAGTCTGGTTCTGGGCTCTTCCTCCCTAATTAGGAACTGTCCACCATGGTAAAGTGTTGTCTGAATGTCCTGGGGCCAGTTCTGCTTCACCGGGAACAGGCAAGCACCATCCTCAGGGCCTGTGAAACATGGACAGGGCAGAACCAAGGGAAATGCAAAACCAAAACCAATACACAGGCCTCAAAAGCTGGGGGTGGGGGATGCAGAAAGAGCGGGCAGGAACTTGGGGTGCCACCAAACATGGAGAATCAGACACAGGTTATTAAAAGGGAGAAGTGGCATCCGAAACCCAGGGCTGGGAGATGAGAGACGCGAGCAAGCTGGAGACAGTGCGGGCGGCTGTGAAGGGCGTGTCCCAGGTGGGCGTTTAGAGCATCTGTGACGGGCTCTGCTTTCTTTGAAGGCTGTGGGAGGGTATGGCGTGTGTGTAGTGCTAGAAGAGCTAAAACACGGGTCTTAAAATAAAGCAAGCTTAGAACTGGATGGAACCTAAAAAAAAATCTTAAGAAGAGAAAAAAGCCAAGGAAAGCAATAATTAGAAGATAATTTTCTGAGAAAATATATTATTGGAACAAAAACAAAACAAAACAAAATCCTAGTCCTATTCAACAGGAAAACTTATTTCAAAAATTCAGCTTCTAACAGCAAAATGACAATTAGTTGTCTTGTCCTGGCCGGATAGAACAAACAGAACTCATCTCTGCTGAGGATCACAGGAAGAGTGTTCGACATGGGCTCTCCCAGCCACCTGCCCAGACCATCCAGCCAAGCCCCACCTACCTTGCACAATGAGGTGGACCCTCGAGGTCTTTGGGTGGTTGTCCGTCTGCACAGAGCAGGTATACGGGCCCTCGTCATACACATCCACGTTCTGGATCTCGATGCTGTACTGGGTTTGGGTGTTGCTCAGGAGGACCACGCGTGGGTCCAAGCACCACTTGTCATTCCCAGCGTAGAGGATGGTGCTGCGGTTTAGCCAGGCCACCCGGGTGACCCGGTTGTCAATTGTGCACCTGGAGGGAAAACAAGACGAGTAAGTCCAGGAAGCAGAGAGGAAGTGGGGACCATCAGAATCAGGTCTTCTTGCAATGAATTAGGATGACTTGTCACCATGCCCTGCCTTCACACTTCCTCCACCAGCCCCAATATACACACATACATTTCCTCTTTGATTGTCATGTGTGGCACTTTCTGGAACTGGGCAGCAGAAATCTTGTGGGATTAGAGCCGCAGAGCATTGGCTATCTGAGACTTCTGCGTCCTGAGCAGTTCAGTGCCTCTGAAACCACCTGAGCGAAGGACTACTCCCATCGTCATAACCATTCAATAGTTATAACAGGAGGCATCTTTCAGACCCAGAATGGCTAGACCCTCAGAGCACCATCAGCTCTCCCTTTGCATGAGAATTCCCATGCTGTAGGTATTTGGGGAGTACTAAGTCATCCAGTACTTACAACAGCCCTATGAGCAAGGTTCTGTCGGTTAAAGGAACAGAAGAACAAAGAAACTAAATATTTCTCCCAAGCCACACAGATAATATGTGCTAGATCAGAGAGATCCAGATTTTAACTACTAAACATTATCTCAGAATAGCGAATTCTAACAGAAGGCTTCTGAAGTCAAAACTAAATATGGACCACCACCATTGCTATTTGTCTTCATTATAGCCGGGGGCAGAAATGTTCAATTACTGAGAGACTAAAGGCATTTTCCAAAATCTCAAAACTGTTTGCACATGTAAAAATAGATTTTGTCTTTTTTATTTTTGCATCTGGAGTCCCCAAATTGTGGAAGCTTCCTTCTCTTTCCTTACACTTTCACATCTCCCAGCTTCTCTCGCCAAGCCCTAATCACATCTCTCTGTCTGTATTCATTTCCCTCTCTCAATACACCAAGTATGTTCTATGGCCTTAGGCGAAATTCACAAACACAGTGTCCTGATCCTAACTATAATGCTGGAAATAGCAATGTAGCTCAGTACATATAATGATGCCTCAAATTTATACATTCTTTTGCAGTGTACAAAATGCTTTTACATCCACACTGTCTCTTTTGATTCTTGCAGCAAATCTGTGAAGTAGATGAAATTAACCATTCTCTATTTTAAAGATCAGGACTCCAGTATTTGGAATGGTCTGGTGACTGGGAAGTGACAGATATCTCAGCCAGGACATCTGTCTAATTCCTGGTCCCGTGCGCTCCTCAGAATGTGCAAAGGGGGATTTTTCAGTGGGAGGGATGACTGACCCTGCTGAGTTCTCAAAATGGTCTGTGACCATAAAAAACATAAGAACTGCCGCTGAGCACACCAGCTTCCCCGGGCGGTCCTTCTCGAGATGAGATATCCTGTATCGTGCCTTCTTTCCGCTTGTACTTGTGTAAATGTCACAGGATCACTGCAGGGCCACTCAGGCACAGGTGGGGAGCCTTGCTGAGAATGCCTGTAGGGAAAGCTGCTCCACCAGAAACATCTTTGCTCTGGTGTCCAGCAAGTTCTGTGCTGTTCATTGTGTTTCCCGGACAATGCAGGACGGAAATGACTTTACTAGGGAAAGATCAAGGGAATGGGCCACTTGCATCAGAATCGCATGAGGGGTTTGTCATAGGTGTTTAGTCTCACCTCCTATCCTACTGATTCAGTCTTTGGGTATCCAGAAATAAGAACTTCTAACAATAGCCCAGTTGGGTCATAGACCTACCAAAGTTTGAAAAACACTTGTGCAGAGCCGTGTGTCTGGGATCAGCTACATAATTTGGGGGGCTCAGTATAAAATGAAAAGGCAGAGCTCATTGTTCAAGAATTGTTAAGAATTTCAAGATATTGAAAGGAGAGCATTTAACCATGTGCAGGATCCTTCTGAGTGCAGGGCTCTGTGTGAAAAAATACATACTCTGAGTGGATCTTGGACTTTATTGTGCTTAACGCTTCTTGGGAATCTTATTAAGATGCATGCACTGATTTGGTAGGTCTGGGGTGGGTCCTGAGAGTCTGCACTTGTAGTAAGCTCTCAAGTGACGCCAATGTTGCTGACTCTAGACCATTCCTTAAGTAACATAAATCTAGAGGTGAAACATATGAACCTTGAGGGTGGGGAAGCACTGAGCTAGCACCTCACTACGTGGAAGTGTGGTCAGAAAACCAGCAGATCACCATCCTATGGTAGCCTGGTAGAAATGAAGAAATTCTGGCCCCATCCCAGATGCAATGAATTAGGATGTGCATTTTAATAGTATCTCTAGGTAACTAGAGTACACGCAAAGTTTGGGCTGGTCTAGAATGTACTTCACGACTGCCTCTGGCTTTGATGACAATACCCAGAATACTCTGAGAGTGAATGAGAGGAGAGAAGTACAGCCAACAGAGGAAGCACCTGATGCCATCCCTTCCCTTAGGTTCCTCACAGACTTCCCTAATGTTCCTCCTCTCAGGCTGCCTCACCTGGAATGTGGACTCGGAACCACAGTGGTTTGAAATCCCTGAAGAACAACACACTCCAGAGCATACATTACTAGTAACCCACTGGTAAATGTCATTTGTCTTAATTACCTTAATGGTAGTCCCTGCTCTAAATTGTGCTTGGGGGAATGCCTGGGTGGCTCAGTCAGTTGAGCATCCGACTCTTGATTTCGGCTCAGGTCATGATCTCAGGGTCGTGAGATTGAGCCCCACTTCGGGCTCTGCACTGAGCGCGGAGCCTGTTTAAGATTCTTTCTCTTCTGGGTCGGCGGAGCAAGATGGCAGAGGAGTAGGAGACCTGGATTTTGTCTGGTCTCAGGAATTCAGCCCAATAGGAATCAAACCATTCTGAACACCTACGAACTCAACAGGAGATCGAAGAAGAGAGTAGCAACAACTCTCTGAACAGAGAAGCGACCACTTACTGGAAGGTAGGACGTGCGGAGAAGTGAATCCGAGGCGATATTCGGTAGGATAGACAGCGGGGGAGGGGGCCTCCGTCGGCCGCTTCTGGCAAGTGATAGAGCCACAGAGCACAAAATCGGAACTTTTAGAAGCCGGCTCCGCTAAGGGACATCACTCCAGTGGCTAAGCGGGGGGGGGGGGGCACACTCGTGGGACAATGTGGTCTCAGGACCCTCGGGGTCACAGAAAGACCGGGGGTGTTTGAGTGCGGCAGAGCTCCCAGGTATCGGAGCGGGGAAGCCGGCTGCAGAGATGGAGCTGAGGCGCGGGCTCTCAGCTCGGAGTTGCCATAAACTGTGATCCGCGGCCCAGTCGGGCCACTGCTCCTCCAGCAGGGACCCAACAGCAGCAGAGCCCGGGAGACTCCCCTTCCTCCCCCGGGAGGAGCAGCGCGGGAACGCACCGCAGGGATCTGCTGGGTTTGGAGACTCCACACGGGGTCGGGTGCCAGACATAGAAACACTCGGTCACAGGCCGGGTGAGCATGGAGTGCGGCCGGAGACCGGGGACACAGGAGTGACTGCTTTTCTCTGGGGACACACTGAGGAGTGGGGCCCCGAGTTCTCAGCTCCTCTGGGTGGAGATCGGGAGGCCACCATTTTCACCCTGGTCCTCCAAAGCTGTACCGAGCGCTTGCAGGGAACAAAAGCTCCTGAGAGCAAACCCGAGCAGCTTGCTTAGCCCTGACCGACAAGGGTGGGGCAATTCCACCTCCGGCAAAGACTTTTGGGAACCATGGCAACAGGCCCCTCCCCCAGAAGATCAGCACGAACAGCCAGCAAGCCAAGACCAAGTATACCGATCAAGAAGAACGGGAGAACTCCAGCGCTAGGGGAATACTGCACATAGAATTCATGGCTTTTTTTTACCATGATTCATTAGTTTTTCAAAGTTAATTTTTTTAACTGTTTTTTTTTAACTTTTTCTTTTTCCCTTTTTCAACCAACATCTTATCAATCCCTTTTTTTAAAAAAACATTTTTTATTTTTCATTTTTAGAGTCATATTTTATTCCTTCATAGTAGTTACCCTTATTTTTGGCATATAAGTTGTTCTCTCTTTAAAATTTTGAGATACAGCTTCTTCTAACAGATCGAAATATACCCTAAATCACTGGTGTATGGCTTTGTTCTAGTCTCCTGCCTGATCACATTCTCTCCCTTTTTTTTTTTTAATTTTCTTCTTTCTTTTTTCAAACAACTTCTTATTGTATCAATTCCTTTTATACAATCTTTTATAATTTTCATCTTTATAGTCATCTTCCATCCCTTCATTGTATCAACCCTTATTTTGTACATATATAAGTCTTTCTTCCTTTAAAATTTTGGTAGGCACTTTTTTCTAACAGACCAAAATACGCCCAAAATCTAGTGTGTGGCACTGATCTATGCAATAGCCTGATCATATTTGATCATATTCGGGTTTTTTTGTATTGTTCTGTTTTGTTTTTTCCTTTTTCTTTTTTTTCTTTCTTTCTTTCTTTTCTCTTTCTTTTTTCTTTCTTTCCTTTTCTTTTCCCCTGGTTTCAGGTCTTTTCTGATTTGTGTAGAGTATATTTGCTGGGGACGTTGTTAACCTGTTAGCATTTTGTTCTCTCATTCATCTATTCTCCTCTGGACAAAATGACAAGACGAAAAAAATCACCTCAGCAAAAAGAACAAGAGATAGTACCGTCAGCCAGGGATGTACTCAATACGGACATTAGTACGATGTCAGACCTAGAGTTCCGAATCATGACTTTAAAGATACTAGCTGGGGTTGAAAAAAGTGTGGAAGTTATTAGAGAAACCCTTTCTGGAGAAATAAAAGAACTAAAATCTAACCATGTCTAAATCAAAAAGGCTATTAATGAGGTGCAATCAAAAATGGGGGCGCTAACTGCTAGGATAAATGAGGCAGAAGAGAGAATCAGGGATATAGAAGACCAAATGATGGAAAATAAAGAGGTTGAGAAAAAGAGAGAGAAACAACTACAGGATCACGAGGGCAGAATTCGAGAGATAAGCGATACGATAAGATGAAACAACATTAGAATAATTGGGATCCCAGAAGAAGAAGAAAGAGAGAGAGGGGTAGAAGGTATACTGGAGCAAATAACAGCAGAGAACTTCCCTAATGTGAGGAAGGAAACAGGCATCAAAATCCAGGAGGCACAGAGAACCCCTCTCGAAATCAATAAAAATAGGTCAGCACCCCGACATCTAATAGTAAAACTTACGAGTCTCAGAGACAAAGAGAAAATCCTGAAAGCAGCTCGGGAGAAGAGATATATAACCTACATTGGCAACAGACCTATCCACAGAGACCTGGCAGGCCAGAAAGGATTGCATGATATCTTCAAAGCACTAAATGAGAAAAATATGCAGCCAAGAATATTATATCCAGCTAGGCTCTCATTGAAAATTGAAGGAGAGATTAAAAGCTTCCAGGACAAACAAAAACTAAAGGAATTTGCAAACACGAAACCAGCCCTCCAAGCAATATGAAAGGGGTCCTCTAAGCAAAGAGAGAGCCTAAAAGCAGCACAGATCAGAAAGGAACAGAGACAATATACAGTCACAGTCACCTTACAGGCAATACAATGGCACTAAATTCATATCTTTCAATAGTTACCCTGAATGTAAATGGGCTCAATGCCCCAATCAAAAGACACAGGCTATCAGATTGGATTAAAAAACAAGACCCATCAATATGCTGTCTGCAAGAGACTCATTTTAGACCCAAAGACACCCCCAGATTGAAAGTGAGGGGGTGGAAAACCATTTGCCACACTAATGGACATCAAAAGAAAGCTGGGGTGGCAATCCTTATATCAGACAAATTAGATTTTAAAACAAAGACTGTAATAAGAGATGAGGAAGGACACTATATCCTACTTAAAGGGTCTATCCAACAAGAAGATCTAACAATTGTAAATATCTATGCCCCTAATATGGGAGCAGCCAATTATATAAGGCAATTAATAACAAAAGTGAAGAAACACATTGACAACAATACAATAATAGTGGAGGACTTTAACACCCTCCCCCCGACTGAAATGGACAGGTCATCTAAGCAAAAGATTAACAAGGAAATAAAGACTTTAAATGACACACTGGACCAAATGGACTTCACAGACTTCAGAACATTTCATCCCAAAGCAACGGAAGACACATTCTTCTCTAGTGCCCATGGAACATTCTCCAGAATTGATCACATCCTAGGTCACAAATCAGGTCTCAACTGCTACCAAAAGATTGGGAATATTCCCTGCATATTTTCAGACCACAATGCTTTGAAACTAGAACTCAATCACAAGAGGAAAGTCGGAAAGAACTCAAAGACATGGAGGCTAAAGAGCATCCTACTAAAGTATGAATGGGTCAACCAGGAAATTAAAGAAGAATTAAAAAAAATTCATGGAAACCAATGAAAATGAAAACACAACTGTTCAAAATCTTTGGGATACAGCAAAGGCAGTCCTGAGAGGAAAGTATATAGCAATACAAGCCTTTCTCAAGAAACAAGAAAGGTCTCAAATACACAACCTAACCCTACACCTAAAGGAGCTGGAGAGAGAACAGCAAATAAAGCCTAAACCCAGCAGGAGAAGAGAAATAATAAAGATCAGAGCAGAAATCAATGAAATAGAAACCAAAAGAACAGTAGAACAGCTCAACGAAACTAGGAGCTGGTTCTTTGAAAGAATTAACAAGATTGAAAACCCCTGGCCAGACTTATCCAAAAGAAAAGAGAAATGACCCAAATCAAGAAAATCATGAATGAAAGAGGAGAGATCACAACCAACACCAGAGAAATACAAACAATTATAAGAACATATTATAAGCAACACTATGCCAGCAAATTAGATAACCTGGAAGAAATGGGTGCATTCCTAGAGATGTATCAAGTACCAAAATTGAACCAGGAAGAAATAGAAAACCTGAACAGACCTATAACCACTAAGGAAATTGAAGCAGTCATCAAAAATCTCCCAACAAACAAAAGCCCAGGGCCAGAGCGCTTCCCAGGGGAATTCTTTCAGACGTTTAAAGAAGAATTAATACCTATTCTCCTGAAACTGTTCCAAAAAATAGAAATAGAAGGAAAATTTCCAAACTCATTTTATGAGGCCACCATTACCTTGATCCCAAAACCAGACAAGGACCCCATCAAAAAGGAGAATTACAGACCAATATCCTTGATGAATATGGATGCAAAAATTCTCACCAAAATACTAGCCAATAGGATCCAACAGTACATTAAAAGGATTATTCACCATGACCAAGTGGGATTTATCCCTGGGCTGCAAGGCTGGTTCAACATCCGCAAATCAATCAACGTGATACGATACATTAACAAAAGAAAGAACAAGAATCATATGCTCCTCTCAATAGATGCAGAAAAAGCATTTGACAAAGTACAGCATCCTTTCTTGATCAAAACTCTTCAGAGTATAGGGATAGAGGATACATACCTCAATATCATAAAAGCCATCTATGAAAAACCTACACCGAATATCATTCTCCCCCATTTCCCCTAAGGTCAGGAACACGGCAGGGATGTCCACTATCACCACTGCTATTCAACACAGTATTAGAAGTCCTAGCCACAGCAATCAGACAACAAAAAGCAATCAAAGGCATCCAAATCGGCAAGGAGGAAGTCAAACTCTCACTCTTTGCAGATGATATGATACTGTATGTGGAAAACCCAAAAGATTCCACCCCAAAACTGCTAGAACTCATACAGGAATTCAGTAAAGTAGCAGGATATAAAATCAATGCACAGAAATCAGTGGCATTCCTATTCACCAACAAGACAGAAGAGAGACAAATCAAGGAGTCGATCCCATTTACAATTGCACCCAAAACCATAAGGTACCTAGGAATAAATCTAACCAAAGAGGCAAAGGATCTGTACTCAGAAAACTATAAAATACTCATGAAAGAAATTGAAGAAGACACAAAGAAATGGAAAAACTTTCCATGCTCATGGATTGGAAGAAAAAACATTGTGAAGATGTCAATGCTACCTAGAGCAATCTACACATTCAATGCAATCCCCATCAAAATACCATCCACTTTTTTCAAAGAAATGGAACAAATAATCCTAAAATTTGTATGGAACGAGAAGAGACCCCGAATAGCCAGAGGAATATTGAAAAAGAAAAGCAAAGCCGGTGGCATCACAATTCCGGACTTCCAGCTGTATTAAAAGCTGTCATCATCAAGACAGTATGATACTGGCACAAAGACAGACACATAGATCAATGGAACAGAATCGAGAGCCCAGAAATGGACCCTCAACTCTATGGTCAACTCATCTTTGACAAAGCAGGAAAGAATGTCCAATGGAAAAAAGACGGTCTCTTCAACAAATGGTGTTGGGAAAATTGGACAGCCACATGCAGAAGAATGAAACTGGACCATTTCCTTACACCACACACAAAAATAGACTCCAAATGGTTGAAAGACCTAAACGTGAGACAGGAGTCCATCCAAATCCTAAAGGAGAACACAGGTAGCAACCTATTCGACCTCAGCCGCAGCAACTTCTTCCTAGAAACATCACCAAAGGCAAGGGAAGCAAGGGCAAAAATGAACTATTGGGATTTCATCAAGATAAAAAGCTTTTGCACAGCAAAAGAAACAGTCCACAAAACCAAAAGACAACCGACAGAATGGGAGAAAATATTTGCAAATGACTTATCAGATAAAGGGCTAGTATCTAAAATCTATAAAGAACTTATCAAACTCAACACCCAAAGAACAAATAATCCAATCAAGAAATGGGCAGAAGACATGAACAGACATTTTTCCAAAGAAGACATCCAAATGGCCAACAGACACACGAAAATGTGCTCAACATCGCTCGGCATCAGGGAAATCCAAATCAAAACCTCAATGAGATACCACCTCACACCCGTCAGAATGGCTAAAATTAACAAGTCAGGAAACGACAGTTGTTGGCGGGGATGCGGAGAAAGGGGAACCCTCCTACACTGTTGGTGGGAATGCAAGCTGGTGCAGCCACTCTGGAAAACAGTATGGAGGTTCCTCAAACAGTTGAAAATAGAGCTACCGTACGATCCAGCAATTGCACTACTGGGTATTTATCACAAAGATACAAATGTAGGGATCCGAAGGGGTACGTGCACCCCGATGTTTATAGCAGCAATGTCCACCATAGCCAAACTGTGGAAAGAGCCAAGATGTCCATCGAGAGATGAATGGATAAAGAAGTGGTGGTATATATACACAATGGAATATTATGCAGCCATCAAAAGGAGTGAGATCTTGCCATTTGCAATGATGTGGTTGGAACTGGAGGGGGTTATGCTGAGTGAAATAAGTCAATCAGAGAAAGACATGTATCATATGACCTCACTGATATGAGGAATTCTTAATCTCAGGTAACAAACTGAGTGTTGCTGGAGTGGTGGGGGTGGGAGGGATGGGGCGGCTGGGTGATAGACATTGGGGAGGGTATGTGCTATGGTGAGCACTGTGAATTGTGCAAGACTGTTGAATCACAGGTCTGTACTTCTGAAACAAATAATGCAACATATGTTAAGAAAAAAGAAAAAGAAGAAGATAGCAGGAGGGGAAGAATGAAGGGGAGTAAGTCAGAGGGGGAGACGAACCATGAGAGACGATGGACTCTGAAAAACAAACTGAGGGTTCTAGAGGGGAGAGGGGTGGGGGGATGGGTTAGCCTGGTGATGGGTATTAAAGAGGGCACGTTCTGCGTGGAGCACTGGGTGTTATGCACAAACAATGAATCATGGAACACTACATCAAGAACTAATGATGTAATGTATGGTGATTAACATAACAATAAAAAAAGATTCTTTCCCTTCCTCTGCTTGGCCCCTCCCCACTCTGCCCCACTCGCTCTCTCTCTCTTTCTAAAATAAATAAATAAATAAATCCTTAAAAAATAAATTTTGCTTGGATCCCAGCAGAGAAACTATGAAATTCATATTCCTGGCTAATGTTTATTGAACACATTTTATTGTACGGTTGCTGCTACACAAGCCTATTATATAGATTACATTACCATCTCAAAAATGTGATGGGTTCACTTATTAATGCCAGTTTACAGATGGGAGTTAAATCAAGTTAAAAAATATCCAAATTGAAAAAAATACCCAAATTGATTAGAATCACTGTGATATTAAGTTGCAGAGTCAGGATTCAGACCCAGCTTTATTTTATTTTGTTTCAAATTCAGTGTTTTTGAATGTCCTTATAAGCCCTCCCCAACACCCTCCAACATTTAAATTCAGTGTGCATCAGAATCATCTGGAAGCCCTGATAAAGTACGGATTGCTGGCCCCTCCCTGATCTGGAGACCACATCCTGAAATCCATTAATTTAGACATCTGGTTTCTGGTGAAATGAGAACTGCAGAGCGAGCGGGCACTAGGAAATGACCCTTGTTTGAAATAGTTTTCCATTACTTTACGGGAGAGAACTTCCTTGTAAATGGTATGTTCTGGGAAGCCAGAGCTGAGGCCCAGCTATGTGCTCCCCCAGCAGCTAAAAAGGAACCAGACACCAGGTGAATGGCCAGCCGTGGTGCAGGAAGTTCTGATCAACACCCTCTACAAGGCTTGAATAATTGTTTTTGATGCCCACAGTGGGGGCATCTCAGCCTCTTGATGAATCCGAGAGGACTGTCCTGGGCTTCCTGTGTCTAATTATTGGGAACTGACTGCCACAAAGTAGTCTCACTGCTCTGTACCGTGCTTCCAGGGCCAAAGATGTTCATTTGCAGATACGCTAACGCTGCGAACGCAGACAATTTCCAACCCGGTTATGCGGCCCCTGTGATATACTACACTGAGAAGCTGGCATAGCTTCAGCTGTGGTTTTGGGCACATCGAAGGTCATGTTTAAACGTCCAAACTGTCACTGCTGGATATCAGTCTTGCTGAGCCTCCACGGCACTACTGCCGGCTTCTGCAGAGATGGATCACAAAGGTAACTTGGCAGCCAACTACTGTCACCTCCTCATTCCTGTCCCCAACTATATGTCTCATTTATTGAGTTTCCACAACAATGCAGAGGAGACAATTCTCCCAGGTTAAAAAAAAAAAAAGTAAAAGCAAGCATAATTGTTCCCTCAGAATGCCCTGGTTGGCGGGGAGTCGGTAGAAGATTGGGGTGGGAAATTCCGTCAACAGGCTCCCTTCTTTGCAGAGATGGCCCTTAACATAATTCTACAAAGTGACTCCTCAAACACACCGTGGTATTTCATGTCCTTCAGGAAGGTAATTGACTGTATGATTAAATGGGAAGTAGGGAAGACTTCATACTCAACCTTCCCTAATCCAAGCAAGTACAGCTGGGGATGGCCACTTGTCATCAGGAAATAGCCACAGGTCAGGAAGAGACAGACCAGCAAGGGGGAAGGAGAGACAGAAAGAGTTGAAAGTGCCCTGTCCAAACCTTGAAATCTTCTCACTTTTTTTTTAAAGATTTATTTATTTATTTGAGAGAGAGAGAGAAAGCCGGGGGATGGGCAGAGGGAGAGGGAGGGAGAGAATCTCAAGCTGATTCCCCACTGAGTGTGGAGCCCAGCACGAGGTTCAGTCTCATGACCCTGAGATCATGATCTGAGCCAAAATCAAGAGTGGGATGCTCAACCAACTGAGCCACCCAGGTGCCGCGCCTCTCACTTTTTCCCCAAATTCTTGAGATACACTAAGCTCCCAACCCAAGCATCCTCTCCACCCGTACTGCCAGACATACAAAGAGAAACAACCTTTGCAGACCTAAGCCTTCTGGATTGAGCCCTGGAACTCCCAATTCCCCAACTCCAAACATCTCCACTCTGAAAGCTTCCTGTCCTCCAGCCTCAATGGCTGCTCTTGCTTTCATCCTCCAGCCCTCTGGCCAGTGGCCATCAGCCTTCAGCGTTTGTGTAAATGGCCTTCCCTTCCCATCAGGTCTGTGGAACACCTCCCATGTATGGTCCCCATGGACAGTTCATGGCCTGACCTATGCAATATCCTGGCAGAATCCAGACAGACAGATAGACAGAGCCTATTCGAGATGCTTGTTTATCATTTCACTGATGAGCCACAGTGCTCTTATCAGTCTGCATGTCTGTCTGCACCCTGCTCCTTGGAGAAATTTCTTCTTAAAGAGAGCAAGCCTGGTCTATTTGAACCGAGAACATCCAGGGTGTGCAGCTTGCATGAATGTGCAATGTATTTTCTTTAATGATGAAAAGGTTCATGTGTAGTTGACCAGAAGAAGACCAGCCACACATGCCCGTGCTGGACCTCGCACCTGAGCACACTGTACGGCAGAGAAAGCTGTCACACCTGTCATTTTCTGCAGCTACACCAATTGTGCCAAAGCTCTAAAAATGAAGCCCTCTATGTCCTTCATCTCTTGCTGATGAATAGTGGCTTTATTACACTTGCTGCATTTATACATTGAGGAATAGGAAAAAATGATTAAGCAAGCCCAGGATGAGGGGCTGCAGAGATAAAACCATAAAAGTATGAACTCAGGGCCTCAAGCTACTTTTGGATCTGGAAGGAAATGAGAAAGGGAGGGAGACAGTGAGTGTGTGTCTAGAAATTGGAAGAAAAATAGAGAAAAAGCATCTGCTTGGAAACTTCTAAGGACAGACAAAGAGAGTGTTGAAATAAAGAGAAGGATTATTGAAGAAAGAGAAAAATCCAGGCTTGGCCTTTCTTAAACACACCTGCCTATAGATCTGAGGACTATAATGGATCCAGACAGTGGGTAATCCAACCATTCCTTCTATCAAATGGTCCTTTAACTGCTTTTGAAAAGCAACACGTCTCAAGCAACGCTTGAGACTACAGTAAAATAAGAGCTTCCGCCCTTCACAGCACCTGGTCACAATCTCCTCTTATTGCATAGAAATGCTCCAGCTGCACCTAAATTTGGTTCCTCTGAGCATTTGGCTGGTGCCCTGCTCCTCCCTGCAAGCTTCACAGAGAATCATTGCGATGTGGATGACTGAGAAATACCACCACCCAATCCCATGGAGTTGGCATGGGCGTCTTCCAGACCTGTTCTTGGGGGGAAACCAACAAACAGACAAACTAAGATGCTTCATCACCGACCTGCTGAAAATTCAGACATCACTGGTACCTCAGCTCTTTATTGCAGAAGGCTTCCCTAGTGGGGTTGCTAATTTTGCCCCTACTAGAGTCTAAACTCAGGTTGATGTTTATAAAATTGTTTTGGATCATAATGAGACAAAAAACACTAACTTAACATTAAGTTCACACTGGCCTTGAATCCCTCAACTACGACTGTTTTTGCTTAACATTCAAAAGAAAAACAGATACATGCTAGGAAATCTTTCTTAGTTATGAAGGTGACAAAGCTGTCCATGCCATGCCTGGGTAGAAGCAGAAGTCTTAGAAGAGAGGGTAAAGGACTGGGGGTAAAACCCAGCTGTGCACATGCCGCCCTGCAAGTTCACACTGCTGGCAGGTCGCTGTGGTCTAAGGGAGGAGGTGGAGAGAGGCAAGAGGACAAGTTCTGAACTCAGACTGCTGGAATCAAAGTCCCAGGTCTGGGCTTATTGCCTCTCAATAAGCCCTCTGAGCCTCTCTGAGTTTCATTGCACTCATCTGCAATGGAAATAACATTTTCTCCTGCATGTGGTTAATGAGATTGAATGGAACCACGCATGCAAGTGCATTGCTTTGCATGTAGTTGAAACTCCACAAACAATGCGACTCTACAGTCTATCGTATATACTGCTCTCCCATCTTCCATGCATGTATGTTGCTTCACTACTAGAGGGTAAGTTCTTGAAAACAAGGGCCATGCCTTATTTTTCTCATGTGCCCCTACACGACATCCTGTTGAGTACAGAGTAAGCATTCAATAACTATCTGTTGAGGGATTAAATTTGTTTAAAATCTCTCACCTTCCACAAACTCCTGAGAAGTAAAAGATCATGGAGCCTGTGTCCAGAAGAGCCCCAGGCTGTGAGGGTTCACTACTCTGCCTGCATTTACAATAAAAAATGCACACAACTCCACTGATGCACGCTCACTCTTTGAGGGCATCAAAACAGTGGAGTCTATCACCTCCTACTTCTCTAATGTCTTGAAGATAAATCCAGAAGGCTTGGCTTTGTGGACCTCTAAGAAGTGAAGTGTTCCCCATAAGAACACCTATCCATCCGTCCTTCCTGTCCAAGTCAAATAAAGTAACACCATCTCAAAACAAACTGCTGAGCTAGGTGGGCCATGACTTGTCTGAAATGAATGGCACAACATTTTGATTTGTGCCGGCGGCAAAAACCCAACGCTAACTCAGATGCTAAAGGGGGCTTGGGACTACCCAGTAGGTCATACCACGTTTCTAAGCCACAGCTCCCACAAGCCATTTCCTTACTCAATAGCTGTGTCACACGCATGTAGCAATGTGGGAGATGCGTCATTTTGATCTTGTCATACAACCCGTGGACAAAAGCAATAGAGCCTTTTTTTTTTTTTCCGTAGGTTACCAAAGCCAAACAGCCAGGAAGATTTTTTTTTTTCTCATTCCTTTTCCTGACATATGCAAAATTGTCCAAACATAGAGGAGGGTCCCCTGAACGCCTTGGTAAAAACCAACATTCTCTAGGCGAGGGAGCCCAGAAGTACTGAGGGCCAGTTTAGCGGAAATTCACCCTGGACTTCATCTGCTATTTGAAACTTGGGCTTCAGCGAATGATCTCCTGCAAAGCCCCATCTCACCTTCCACCCCCACTGCTTTAGGCAAGACATGTATCATGTATATTGGACTACTTCTTACTGTTACCTACATGCACTCTGTTCGCATGCATTAGGATTCAAAAACACACTGTATTTGGAATGCCCTTCCTCATTGTGTGTTAGATAAATTCCTATCCCCTATCAAGGCCAATTTTAAATATTATTTTGTATCCCCACTACCTCTCCTCTGCAAAAATGTTTAATCCCTCATGAATGATCTCTAGACATATTTTTATCCTGGTGTGTATTTCTGTTTATGGTCCATTTTTCCTGTGACAGGTGGAGTCTGGGAAGGCAGGAAGTATATATTTGTTTCTTTATTCCCAGGACTCCTGATTACTTTCAGGGCAATTTGGATCTTGTGAGAGTCAGGGTGGCTGTTGGGGTGAGAAGGCCCTTGCTAAATACAAGATGGCAGGCACAGCGTTTCAGGCAGAGGGAAGAGCATGAGCAAAGCACATTGGAGCTTTAAAAATTCCTGGCATTTTCTGCTTGTGAGACTTTCAAGGTCTTGATTATATCTCATTCTCAGTGGGCAGTACTGTGCGGTAGGTAGGGGCACAAGTTTTGGAACCAGACAGCCCTGAGTCTGAATTTTGGCTTTGCCACTCTTTGAAATTCGGCATTCTCAACTGTGAAATAAAGATATCTAAACCTAAAAAAACAAAAACAAAAACAAAAACAAAACACACATGTATCTAAGACAAATGTTTAAAGGTGTTTTGTTGAAGCATTTATTCTCATAGTAAAAGAGTCGAAATAACCTGTGTGACTATGGTTAACCAATAAAATACAGCATCATTCGACCATAAAGAAAGTGATATTAATCCTTCTGTAGAATGATTCAAATAAAGCCAAACTTCATTAAAAAAAAAAATTCCTGGCATGTTTGCAGAAGGTTGGAAATTTGGACTCAGCGAGGTCTGTGGCTTTGGTAGAAGAGAAAAGTTAGGGAGAATGAGGCCAGTGAGTGAGTGTACTGCTATTCTGTGTCCCCTCCATCCACCGCAGACTGACCAATCTGGATCACATCAATAGGGTCCCCTGTCCTCCAGCTTCCCATTGGATTTGGCTGATGAGAATCAGTGGCAGGAGAGGGGCCGGAGGAGGTAGGAGAGAGGCTGCCACAGGTGTTCAAAGTCGCTCTGTCAAGGATGACCGCCTGTGGCATGTGGACCTCCCCACCAGCCCTCACTCTCTGGTGGGAGCTGTGGCACCCTCCTCTGTATCCCTTCAGCCCTGCGGGTGTTAAAGATGCCTTCCTGTACTAGTCCTGCGGTGCGGACTCTCCCCCGTACCCTTCCTACACTTTGGCTCCACCTTGGCAAATATCCACTTTATTAAACTCTCCCCAAATTACTCAATTTGAGCATGCCATCCTTTTTCCCTGCAGGAACCCTGACTTCTGTAGGTAGATTGCACACCACTCTGTGGGAAAGATTTTTTTTTTTTTTTTTTTTTTTTTTTTTTTTTTTTTTTACTTTATCCTGAAGACAAGAAGAACCAGAGAACCAAAGTGAGGAACTTTGCAGTGGCTACCTCAGAAAATTACCAATGGCGATAAAAGGCACCAAAATTGATCTTATCTCTCTGTCTTCCAGTAGGTGGCCCTTCCCAGCATGGAAAGAAATGTGATTCCAGGAAATGAATCTGTCGCAATCTTTTTGCTTCCTTTCTTTGTCTCCTTTCTAGTCGTCACCAGCTGGTCCATGTAAAGCTTGCACCCACGACGGAGCTTCATTCTGAAGAAGTTGGACCCAGACTGGCAAGGTATAAGCAGGGAGCACACAGCTATGATCCAGTCCAGACAAGTTTCAAAATGACACTGGGAAAACCAGGACTTGCTCAAGAAAAGTGGGATGAACAATACCTATTAGACACGCAGTGCCATGCTGGAAAAGGGGTCTGAATTACCCACCTTCTCCCAAACCCAGGACCGGCAGAGGCTAAGAAAGATGCACCAGTCTGGCAGGCCTTGTGCCACGGAGTCAGCCTCGGGTGAAGTCAGCATGTGGGTCACTCGGGCTCCAACTCTAGGACTAGCTCCAACTCCAATTCCTTGTTGGGACAACTCCAAATCCCTCTTCCAGGTCTGGATCCTGCCTCCAGCACCCCTCCCCCATCACCAACGAAGACTGCCTATAGCTCGGGCTTGAACACCCTCAGGATGGGAAGAACCTCATGGCCTAGGAGGCCAAAACCACATCCTAAACCAATGGCAGCTGACGTCTTCCTTCCTGCCAGCGAGTGTGAAGGCGACGCCCAGGCAGTTCTGACCAGTCAGCGACAGGTTGCCTTTCTACCTGGTCCGCAGCCCGGAGACTGTGTACACACATGACCCCGTGTCGGGGGGGGGGGGTGGGGGCGGAACGAAAGCAATCCAGTTTGAGGCCAGAAGAGACAGTCTGCTATACCTCTAGCTCCCACAGCACACCAGAAGAAAAAACAGGCCAGCCACTGCTAGAATCCCCAAATGACAAACAGAGCTCCTGGGCTGAAGGCGCCTTCTCTGGTTTCTCACTAAATGACCCTGGCCACATTTTCTTTCCCCTCTTGGCAGCGCCGCTGTGTGTCCAGTGACTGTCCAGGGCCCACCTGGGAGCCAGGGGCAGCGGTACCACCTGAGAGGCTGGGACAAAGTTGGAACCGAGGAACAGAACCATCTGCTCTGCGTGCCCATCCTCTGCTGGCCTGTGGAGAGAAAGGGTCCCCAGGGTCCAGAAAAACAGCGGCCACTACAACAAGGAAATGTAAAAATAATGAAGTGGAGAGGAGCTCATTGGACCTCTCCAGATAGCTAATCTATGTGATGCGGTACCTAGCGGGGCAGGACGTATCCCCTGGAAAGACGAAAGCTCCCCGTGGAAGGAACAGCCGTGACTGAGGCCTCACTGCCCAGGTGGAAGGCCTTGCTGTTTGCATATTTTCTGTCAGATTTCTTCATCTGTCCTGTGACAGGTGTCTGTTAGAGGAACTCCCTCTCAGCGGAGTGCCAATCTCGCACACTGGTTTATTGTTCGAGGAGTCTGTGGCCCAGAGTTCGTGCCCTCCCCTCCCCTCTCCCCTTCTCTGTCGTAAACGGAAGCTGGCTATAGGGAGGCGTGCAGGGGGTGAGGCACCAGGATGCAGGGAGAGGGGCCAACGGGCACTCTTAGCCAATGTCATCTTTCTCATATACCAAGGAGGGTGGAAAGCCTTAAAAATACCTTTCCTAGGTCAGAAGACCTAGAAAAATGTCTCCTGGGTGTGTTCACCTAAGGGAAAGACATACCTGTTGTTCTGCCTGAATTCCTAGAGGAAAGGGGTCTCTGGGCTCAGGTATGACGAGGTCTCCAGAGCAGAGATGTGCTAGCCTGACACGGGGGTCTGAAGCATGGTGAGGAAGGGAGGCAGCAAGCAGGGCCTGGGTCCCTGGGTCTTGGATCCTCTGTGATGTTCCCACCTGGGCAGGACATGGCCCAGTGTTCAGTCCAGCTCCCTCGGGTCCCTTTTATTATCTCTGTACCTCTCCAGGTTTCTGTATGGTTCTTCTTTGAACAGTCCCCATCTGGGGCTCTCTGCAGGACTGCCTTGAGGCCACAGAGCCCCTTTGCACTCAGTCACAAAGCTGGAAGAATCTGGGAGCGTGTGCCCCCCCCCCGCCCCCCAGGGCAGCCAGCAGCAGGCTGGGGAGGAGTGGGGAAGCCGCTCTCTGTACTTGCCAGCATCTCTGCACATCCAGCAGAAGCCTCACTCACGGATATTTGCCTGAAATTGAGCCTCTCCTTGGCTTCTTGCCCTTCTCGGCCCTGCTTCTCCCACTCTCTCAGGGCTTCTCTTGGGAGCACTTCCTTAATAAATCACTTCAACACAAACTCCCATCTCCAGGGCCTGCTTCTGGGGCTCCAGAACTGAGACAGCCCTATTTGTAATTCTCACAAAGTTTTTGTGTTCGGAAGGAGAAACCCTAAAGGAAAGGGCAATGCTCCAGAGGCTGCAAGAAGGGCTAGAGGGATGCAGACTGCTCTGTATCAGGCACTGGGTGGGCAGCTGCGGGGTGGTGGTGGGCTCCAGAGAGAGGAGGTGGGGCCAGGGAGAGCGGGAAGCCAAGGAGAGGCAAGAGGGAGTCGGGGCCATCTAGGGACACTGACACCTAGGTAGGTGGTGTAAGTACTGAAGGTGACAGCTGGTGAAGATTTCAGGTGTGTGGTGGGGGTGGATGAGAGTGGGGGAAGTGCGGTACTGGCGATCTCACAGAGGCAGGAGCCCTGGGCTCGTGCGGAATCACAAATACATCTGCATAAATGGAGAAAAGGTGAGAAGGTGTTCTCCATATGAAGGAAATGGAGTCAAAGATACAAATGTAGGGATCTGAAGGGGTACGTGCACCCCAATGTTTATAGCAGCAATGTCCACAATAGCCAAACTGTGGAAAGAGCCAAGATGTCCATCGACAGATGAATGGATAAAGAAGATGTGGTATATATATACAATGGAATATTATGCAGCCATCAAAAAACCCGAAATCTTGCCATTGGCAATGACATGGATGGAACTGGAGGGTATTATGCTGAGCGAAATAACTCAATCAGAGAAAGACATGTATCATATGACCTCACTGATATGAGGAATTCTTAATCTCAGGAAACAAACTGAGGGTTGCTGGAGTGGTGGGGGGTGGGAGGGATGGGGTGGCTGGGTGATAGACATTGGGGCGGGTATGTGCCATGGTGAGCGCTGTGAATTGTGCAAGACTGTTGCATCACAGACCTGTACCTCTGAAACAAATAATACATTATATGTTTTAAAAAAAGAAGATAGCAGGAAGGGAAAAATGAAGGGGGGGGAATCGGAGGGGGAGACGAACCATGAGAGACTGTGGACTCTGAGAAACAAACTGAGGGTTCTAGAGGGGAGGGGGTGGGGGGATGGGTTAGCCTGGTGACGGGTATTAAAGAGGGCACGTTCTGCATGGAGCACTGGGTGTTATACGAAAACAATGAATCATGGAACACTACATCAAAAACTAATGATGCAATGTATGATGATTAACATAACATAATAAAAAAAAGAAGAAGAAAATGGAGTCTAAAGACAGGAAGGTGGAGACAGGGTCAGATGTTTAGGGTCTGGTCTGATAGAAGTAGGGGCTCTGTGGGGATGCAGAGGAAGCCAGCATAAGCAGGAAGGCTGCAGTCTGCTTGGAGAAGGCCTCGAGCTGCTATTTAAGGGGTTTGGGGGAGCTGCTGGCATGATGAAAATCACTTTGAGGAGCAATGCTGGAGAGAGACGACAGTGGAGGTGGGGAGCCAGCCACTGCCAGAAACAATGTAAATGCTGAGGTGTCCTCTTCTCAAGAAGGTTTTCCCTTCCCGACTACGCTGGGTCTTATTCATGCATCAGATATCTGAACACATGTTCTCTTCTGGATGGGATCAAGTTAAACCAGACTGATGGGAGGGACTGTGTTAAGAGCCATCTGTGAATCACAGGACTCTCCCCCATTCTGCAATCCAAGAATCGTATCCCCAGGCTTACCCTTCTCCTTCTCATTCTTGGCCCTTCACATCTAGCTGTTACTCCAAAGATGGGGACAAACTGAGGTGTGCAAGAATAGGTTTGCTGAACATCAAAAACTAATGATGCAATCTATGGTGATTAACACAGCAATAAAAAAAATTTAAAGAAAAAAAAGAATAGGTTTACTGAATTATCTATTTGACAAATATTCACTGAGCACCTACTATGTGCCATACATCGTGTTAAGCACTTAATGTGCTACCAAGACAAACAAGACAGACACAGACAGACATTCTGCTCGTGCAAAAGGATACTACGGGGTGTTAAACAGAAAATAGGTGGGTGTTCAGGAACCTTCTCTCGTTTAAGGGGTCAGGGCAAGCCTTGCAGAAGTGGTGCTTTTGCTGAGAACTTTACAAACAAATATAAATTTGGTGCTTGGAGGGACCTGAGAGATGGTCTGCCACCCTATAGGTAAGAGATTGAAGTTAAATCTATACAGTTACTTCATGCATGAGCCTATGGCAATGCCTATGGCTATTCAAGAATGATTGGGGATAAGAATCTGCATCTCCCGATTCCTTAAACCAAGATAAAAAAAAAAAAATAATGATTTCTGTGGTTAGTGGATTCCAAGAGAGAATCTGTAATGAATATCCTGAAAGCCTGACAATGCACTGGGTGTTACTCAGATTTTAACAAGATCTCTACCATCTGGAAGCTGCCATGAATTAGTATATTTTATCTGATATAACCTCAGCTTGCATGTTCATATTTAAGAGAAGCAGTAATCATGCCCAGAGGTTTTGGCCTAATTTCCATGGAGTCGAACTAGCTGGGTCCTTGTTTAATTATCTAATTTCTCATGACAAGCCTGAGTCCTTAGACTTTGTGTGACTCAGTTTTCATATGTGTCAAAGGGGGAAAAATGTGTCTGCCCACTCAATTCTTTTGGTTGTCATGAGGGCCAAAGCAGGTATTTCAGGAAGCATATAAAGGACTCTAAAGAATAGGGAGGTATTAGTGATTTTTAAAATTTACAAATCTTTTGTGTAAAAATGCAGTCGCCCCCACTGAACCAAATGCATGCCTACGTCACCCTGCTCAGTATTAAACATTTTGTTATGGTGCTTCCAGTCCTGTGGAGATGAGGTGCTCACTCTTCAGGACAACGCATACTCCTTACTCTCTATATTTTTGGAGCTTATGATACAAAGATGGGAACAGTGACTGACTCAACTGGGAGAAAGTAGGGGAGGTGCACAGGCAGTTGAATGACAAACAGTGGGCACACACTAAAGAACGGACCCGATCTTAGCCCTCAAAGTGCAGCGCTCACCCCGGAACCCAAAGCAGGAAACCCCGCGGAGAGGGTCCTTCACTCTGGCCCATGTCCCGATGCTGGCAAGAAGCCAGGCACTGCCCTCGTGGTGAGGCCGGAGATGGAGGGGAGGGTGCAGATGCAAAGCTGTCACCCAGCGGAATCAGTCCTTCGAGAGCTGGGGCTGCCTCGCCGGGACTTCTACAATAATTTCTGCACCCAGCACTGGGCAAATAACTACCCAAGTCCTTTACAGAAACTCTCTGTGCCTTTGGTGGTGTTCTCTATTAAGTGATCTCCATAAGCGAAGGGATTCTAGTTGCGCTATAGGAGAGCTAGTTCTTTCTCTGCATAAAGTACTCCCTGATCTTGACCCTTCAACAGCAAACTCAAACCATTCCCTAATCTCGCTCAGATCGATCCCCACCCCCAGAAGCCCAGGAAGTGGGGGATCCAACGTGGCCTCATCTGGATGGTGGGTAGCACCAGGGTCCCCTAACTGGCCTCTTGCCTCCAGTTGTAACCCTTTTAGCTAATTCTCTTGCTGCCTCTTTTCTAGAAAACTGTTGGACTCATTTGTTCAAAACCCTTCAGTGGCTCCCACGGCTTTTAGTATGAAGCTACAACATTACAGAACGACATACCGGGATGCCCCTGGCCTCATCTAGACCCATCACCTTGCACAGGACCCACATCATAGCATGTGATTGCAGTGTTCTTGCAGATTCCTCAATGCCGCATGCCCTGCCATGACTCCAAACCGTGTCACAATAAGTCCCCGCTGTCTAGAACACCCCTTGCCCCCTGATCATCCCCCATATGCCTGCCTTTATAAGGCTCCCTCGGCTGTACCACACCTGCACTGACAGCCCCACACCCCAGCGTCTTACATACCTCTGCCACATCACCTACCAAGCCGTATGGCACTTGGGAAGGCAGGATCGATGTATTTTGTTGATCTGTATTTTTTTGACTGCCTCCCCCAGAGACCAGTTGTGTTACCATGGTACCTAGCCCATTATCGCTGTCAGTTCGTAAATATCTGTTGCTGGCAGTGAAGGCACACTGCAGCAGGCATCTATCCTAAACCAGGTGTCTTTGAGACAATAGCTGGCCTCAGGCACAACCCAAACACTGGAATCTCTCCAACTGTTCTCCATGGTCACCTGTGCCAGGCTGCCAGGAGCCTGACATGCCTGCACGTGTAGCACAGGCGAGCCCCAATACCAGAAGTCACCAAGCCACGGGTCAGGCTCCACCAATGCTTGCAAAATGAGAAGGATGGATGCAACAGATATTCCATGAAAGCATTTTGTTAATTAACCAGACAAATAAGAGCTCCAACTTTCCTTGTGCATGACAGCACCTAAAGTCCTTCCACATATCATTGTTATCTCATGGAATCATCAAAACAAAGGTGGATGGAGAGACAAAGCTCTCTCCCCAGACCCGGGACTATGAAATGTGTGATTGTAGGCAAGTCATTTCACTTCCCTGGACGTCCGTTTCCTCATTTGTACAAGACGAAGTGATCACTCTGCGTGACTTCCCAGGTCTGCTGTCTGTGCCCTCGTAACGTCTTCCCCATTCTGTGATGGGCGGAGCTGTCTGAAACCCTTAAGTGCTCCTCTCTTTGCCAAGGTGAACAGAGAGAGGTTAGAGGTTAGGAGGTTAGAATAGAAAGTGGAGTAGAATTGTGAGAGCAAGGATGCCAATTACTGCAAACATGACTTCACTTCTTATGCAAATTCTCGAGAGAAAGAGGGGGGAAAGTGTAAAGGAGCATATTTTCTTTCACCTCAGCAGGACACAGGAGGATCAAATAATATTAATTAGAATTTAAATGCGTGGAATAAAATTAGCAACATGATTGCTCCTTTCATTGAAATTACCAACGCAGAATGTGCCCTCTTTAATACCCATCACCAGGCTAACCCATCCCCCCACTCCTCCTCCCCTCTAGAACCCTCAGTTTCTTTTTCAGAGTCCATCATCTCTCAAGGTTCCTCTCCCCCTCTGACTTACTCCTCTTCATTCTTCCCCTCCTGCTATCTTCTTCTTCTTTTTTTTCTTAACATATATTGCATTATTTGTTTCAGAGGTACAGATCCGTGATTCATCAGTCTTGCACAATTCACAGCGCTCACCATAGCACATACCCTCCCCAATGTCTATCACCCAGCCACCCCATCCCTCCCACCCCCCACCACTCCAGCAACCCTCAGTTTGTTTCCTGAGATTAAGAATTCCTCACATCAGTGAGGTCGTATGATACATGTCTTTCTCTGATTGACTTATTTCGCTCAGCGTAACACCCTCCAGTTCCAACCAGGTCATTGCAAATGGCACTACATCAAAAACTAATGATGTAATGTATGGTGATTAACATAACAATAAAAAATTATTTAAAAAAAAGAAAGAAATTATCAAGCAAAGCACAAAAAAGTCAGAGAGATGAAAATGTAGCTCCTTCCCCTTCCTTCCACTTGGGAAACACATTCCACTCTTAAATCTTGTGACTTTATATGGCATCCCCTAGCATCTCCCAAACAAAGATCACCAGTTCTCATAACTGAGCTCTGTTTCTTTCCTCTTACCCCACTCATCAAATGATCCCTAGATGCAAGTGGTCCTGTCTGCCAAGATGATGTCCTATTATTGGTCACCTCTGGGCTCCTCTCTCTTGAGAATATTTAGTGTTGAAACAAGTCTCCTGCTCCTCAAGTCCTAGCACTCTCTGGAATTAGGTTCTTCTCCTTAAGAATAGGATTTTAGCTTCATCAAAACCTGTTAAAAATGTTCAAGGATCAGCAGAACACCCAAAGAGAAAATGAATGGCAATACTTTATCCACAGGAGCTCAGGTTGTTCTTAATAAATAGCCTGAGCCAAACCGCCCCAGAAAATTTGGGAAAAGGTAAAAAGGAATAGGGTAAAGGAAAGGGTGGGACAAGACATACCACTGTCTCAGCATCACTGACACTGTCTTCCAGGGTTGTGGCCATATGCTCTTGGTACCTCTCATACTCTTTACATTCTTTTTCCCTGTCTTTCTAATACAGCCATATGAAGAACAAATTGAAATGACTGGTGGAGGGAGGAGGCAACTAGTGTGTGTGTGTGTGTGTGTGTGTGTGTGTGTGTGTGTGTGTGTGTGTGTGTGTTGAGTGAAAAGCAGGACAATCACAAGAATCCACTTTTCATTTCCCAGCAAATCTTTCCTTCAATGACTTAGACGTAGAGCAGACAGAACGCAGTAGATTGATCCAAAGCTGACACTACTTCTAGGCAGGCATGGAAAACCCACCCAAGGTCTGTATTTAGGAATTCCATCTTAAGTTCTATCTCTCCTGTCTTAAAAGCGAGGACAGGAATGCGGAAGATATAAGTGATTGGGCCAGGTTTCCCTGAGTCCTCATCAAAGGGCTCATTTAGAAACAGCAAAACCTGGACAGGCCCCTGGAGTCTCTTTGCTACCCCTCTGTTATCTTCTTGGGGCCAAAGCCAAAAACTTTAGATCAATACATGTGTAAGAGACTGGAAAACTACCCTCTAAGTTGGCTCTAAACTATCATTGGAAATCCAACAGGAATGACATTTCTTACCCAGACATGGGCATTCTACAGTACTGCTCTTTCAGAATGCAGTTTGGGATACCAATCCCTATATGAAGACCTCCACACCTGTCTTCTAGAACACATGGCCAAAGAGACTTTACCCGCCACCCCACCCCCACGTACATGCTGCTTCTTTGCAAATTGTGTTTTCCCAGGAGTACATTATAAAGAGACATCCTCTATGACCAATGCCATCAACCCGTGCCCAGGGATACCTGCCAGCCCTGTCCTCAGTGCTGCTGGCCCTCACCAGCTCTCTACGCCTGTGGGACCTCCTGGCATGTCTGGCTGGCTGGGGGAGCTCCTCCAACTAAGACCCACAACTACAACCCACTGGAAGATGCTCTGCGGCCATAGTTCCTGTAAGAAGGAGAGATATATCTGTACAGCCTGGGGGCGGTCCACCATGAGCTGAGACCTGTCCCCAGGAAGGCAGCTCTGTCATTTTGCTCTCTGTTCCCCGAGTAGCTTCTAAATGTTCCCGCGAGGGAAGCGACAATTGATAAGTAACATTTTGTATGCATATGCAAAAGACATTTATTACGTATAGGACATTGTTTAGAAATTGCTCTACTATTTGATTTATGATAAATGACTAGTAAACATGTTTATCAAAGTAAATAAAACCTGTGGAGTGATCTCCACAGTTGGATTAACATGCATTTGTGTCTGGGAAACCTGAAAAGCAAACCACACTAAAAGGACCTGGGGTGTCATTTGTCATGTGCTTCTCATCTTCTTCCCCCTCTGGTTCATCCCTCTGTACCCAGCCTTCATCTACAGCCCCACCCCACCTTCTTCTAAAGGCAAAATGATGGTCACAGTCAGGGGGAAGTGGAGGACATACGGATGAGCTTGCCCAAAGCAAGAACATAGTGTGTCCCCAAAAGCCTGAAAAGAGTGTGAAACTCTCAGGGGGTCACTTCCTTTGTGAGAATCCTGCTTGGTTCAGTCACTTAGAGGAAGAAAGGTGGATCTAGGCCAGAGCTAGGTTCTGGAACTTGCAGACCATAAACTTAGACATCACTAAGCCTGCCGGCATGACATCCTTTCTCCTATTAATAGCAACTTCTTCCATTCTGCTCGCCCCAGAAAACGAAATGAATGAGGCTTGGCTGCAAGTGTAGGAGAGAATAAAACCCAGGATGGCAATAAATCGGAGCGCAGAGTGGCAGACACTGTAATCCGCTGGAATGACGCTCTGGCTCAAGGAAAAGAACCTCTTTGGGGAACCAGTGAAGGGAATCAGTGCCCATAAAAGCATCCAAGGCAGCAAGCAACAGCAGAAAAGATAGATACTGTTGACCAGGACATGCAGCAGATTGCAGGTTGTAAAACAAAATAGAAAGTCGTTAAAATGGCGGGCAAAGGGCACAATCATGTGATGTGACTGTCACGGGGGACCTGTGTTATAAGGAGCTCAGGACTTCCCATCAGTCTGAAGGTGAGAATTGCCAAAACTCTGTCTGCATGGCCCTGGGATCATACCCTATAGATCCTTCTCTATGTACAAACCACAGAGAGGGGAGAGATGGTAGGTACTTATTGCCACTTAGGTAATAGGTCTATTTGGAAACACATTCTGACCAGCTTATCAGGCTATTAATACATCACAGGCGTATTGAGCTGTATTCATTTAGGGTTCAGGTTGCGTTAACCGAAGACTTTCCTGGGAAGCGTGCCAGGGTACATTTTCTGGAACGAGTCCCCTTTTCCACCTCATTCTCCACCTTTTGATCCAGCAGAGGGCAGAGTCAACCCACAAGACTCAGCCTCAGGGACCCTGTGGGGTAGTTTGCGGTAGGAGAAGGGGTCAGAAAAGCAAAGAAACAAGTACATTTTTCATCCTGTAAGGTGAAGGTGGGGATACTTTTCAGGACACAGGAATGAGAATAGGAACCAAAAATGAGCAAGTTAAAGTGCCCTGAGTGTGCTGTGCCTCAGTTTCCCAACCTGTCAAAGGAGCAGATGCGGGAATCGTAAGTTCAACCACCTTTTACAGATCATAGAGAGCACCTCTGGCAACACAGGAGGGGCAGCCGGCTACGAGGCAGGAGGCAAAGTCCACAACACGTGAAAAGCTGGAAAAGAAATGTTCCGAAGGCTTCTTTCCTCTGCCGATTGCCCCCCTCTCCCCTGGTCCCTTTGGACGGCTCTTTCTCCTCATGCATTCCAATTCTTGCCCTCTTTCTCCTTTTCTTTCTTTGCTGCCTGGCTACCCTCCCTAGCTCCTCTCCTCTTGGGAGAAATAAGAGTAAAACCCCAAACAACTCTGAGGGGGAAACTGAAGCAGCTGCTTCCTCCCCCTGCGCCTGCCCCCGCCACGGGAGGTAGCTGCAAAGTCCCGGCACACTGCCAGCCATGGTGAGAGCTTTGATTTCCAATCTGATTGCCTCATTTTGTCGGCCTCGGCACACCGCAAACAGCTCAGTTCCCATCTATCACAGAGAAGGGGAGACGGAAGGGAGAAAAAGAAAGAGCCACCCTCGTCTCTCACCGTGAATAACTGGGGCTGGCGTCCCTTGTCACCCTCAGCACTGTCCCTGTAACTCAGCACCTGGCTACTAGGAAGTCACTCACCACAGCTGGGTGCAGAGACACTCCATCTCCCTGCTATTGTTTCTTGCGCTCTTGTACCGACGATTTCGATCCATCCAACTTTTCTCTAGAAGAATTGATGGATTCAGGGTCCTCTTGATCTTGGCTGTTTGTACTTCTGTTCTCATCCACATACGTTGGCTCTCTCTACACAGAGAGAGCCGGATCCCGGCTTCCACTCAGCCCCCACTCCCCCACATCACCCAGCAGTGCTCCTGGGGACTTGAGATACTTATAATATGGGACGTTGCCCCCTTTCTGGGCTGTGTTCCCTCCTCTGCCAACAGCCCACACATCTCTCCCCATCCTGGACCCCAATCTCTCTCTGCACCTACTTACCTACCAGCGCACTATACCATTTTCTACTTCCCCAAGTCCTGTGGGTACAGGTGACTTAGTCTAACTTCCTCAGGCCTCAAGGGAAACATTATTTATTTATTCAGTCAGTCACCAAAATGACTGTTTTGTATGCCTACTGTGTGACAGTCAGTGTGCTAGGGGCTGAGCACACAAAGGCGAACAGGACAGTGTGCCCGCCTATTGCATGGCTTGAAAGGTATATGAAGTACACTTGTGGATTTCTTTTTTTTTTTTTTAAGATTTTTAAATTTGTTTGAGAGAAAGAGAGAGAAGCAGACTCCCCACTGAGCAGGGAGCCTAATGTGGCGCTCAATCCCAGGACCCTGGGATCTCCAAGTGAGCAGAAGGCAGATGTTTAACCAACTGAGCCACCCAGGCGCCGCACACTTGTGGATGCTTGAAACCGCATTTTATAAAAAAAAGATCTACCCCCACCAGTATTGAAAAGAAGTTCTGCAGATTTTCCTGATGTGTAAAGATGAGGGCCATATTGAGAATGTCTGGAGAGTAGGCTTTGGGTAGGAAACAGATGTATAAAAAACTGGGGCAAGTAAGCAAAGGCATTTCCATGAAGGGCCTTCCTTGTTGTTGCCCTAAGGAATTTGTGATACAACTGTAGGTACAAAGAGTTTCAAACAGGACAGGTATATACACAAATCTGTGTTCTGAGACCATCGCTGCCCATGGGAGAGCGGGTTGAGGAGAAGCAGAGACCGCATTTACAAGACCATCATTTGCAAGGCCTGAGGTAGGGTAGGGCCCCAGGGCTGGAGGTGGGGGACAGAGAAGTGTTTACACAGATTGAACAATCAAGGTAGGAGGGAGAGGCAAGGAATGAAGGTGTGTGGCACAGTAATAATAGTTTTTTTTAAGATTTTATTTTTTTATTAGAGAGAGAGAGTGCGTTCAAGAGATAGCACAAGCAGGGGGCAGGGAGAGGAAGAAGCAGGCTCCCCACTGAGCAGGGAGCCCATGCGGGGCTTGATCCCAGGACCCTGGGATCATGACCTGAGCCGAAGGCAGACGCTCAACCGACTAAGCCACCCAGGTGCCCCTATAGTAATAACAGTTAATGTATTGATCACCAGCATGCACCAGCCACTGTGCTAAGTAAGCACCTGACATACTTTGTCTTGTTTGATCTGCACAACCACTCTGTGAGGGAAACGTCAAAAATATCTCCATTTTACACACGAGGAAAGTGAAGCCTACGAAATTGCTTAAGGTCACATAGTAAGGTACAGAGTAGGGACCGGGCCTCTGGTGGTCTCGCTCCACGAAAGCCAAAGTCTACCTAGCAAGGGCCTATTCTGCCTCCTAGTTTCTGACTTGAGAAAGGTCCTATAGACAGAACAGAAGTTGAGGGAAGGACCTGGGCAGGCAGTCTGGGTAATGAACTGTCATCTGTGCCTTTCTAAGTGATTCATGTGGGCTGGCCTGCTTGCCCACCCGGGTTGTTAATGCCTGTAAGACAGGGGCCTCCCTGCTGAGCCTCAGGGGTCCCGTGGCAGGTACACAGACACCTGTTGAGGGGCATCTTAGACATGCACACGACGTTGTTTATGGAAAGGACCACAGGAAGAATGACAGCAAGTCACACTCATTACCCTGCCCTGGCTCCCTTGCACTCCCATGGCTCAAGCAGTGTTCTCCGAGGCTCTGTACAATGGACCGTACACACATCACATCACCAAAGCTCTTATTAACTGATGGGTCTCCTAGTGAGCCTTCCGGGGACATGTTTGGGTTTAGGAGAGAGAGCAGATTTGTCTCCATGAATGCATTTTTGTGGAAAGCTCAAAGATTTACCTCCCCCCTCACCTATTCAAGATCCTCTCTTCTGTCTCCCCGCTTCTCCCAAAACCACCCCTGTGCCCTTCCAGCCCCTTCTCTGTCCTTGCCATGGACAGTGCATTTTATATGAAGCTGTAAAATTTGATGACAGCTTTCCTTGTCAATGTGGCCCTCACGCTGATCCCTCGGTGATATACGGCACTGACCCTCCAGCAGCTGAGCAGCCTCATTACCAATGAGAGAAGAGAAAGAAAGAAGCAAAGGAGGCGGGGGAGTCAAGATGGAGACAGAGGGAGGGTGACAGGACAGGGCACAGGAGAGAAAGAGAAAAATCACAGAAGGCCAGAGAGGAAAAACATAAGGAAAATATTTTTTAAATGGAGAGAAAGGAGAAAACATAGAGACAGGTTTTCCCATTCTTTTGGGTTCTTTGTTGTTTCCTGTTGGATGAATATGTGTCTGTGTGTGTGTGTGTGAGTGTGTGTGTGTGTGTGAGTGTGTGTGTGTGTGTGTGTGTGTGTGTGTGTGTGTGTGTGTGTGTGTGTGTTTATCACAGGCACCACGAATCCAATTCTGAGCAGCACTATGACACGCTCCAAACTTGGAGAAATTCTGAGCAGGGTTCAGACTGAGTGTCTTTAAAGAAACACCAACCAACCGAGGAGCTCTAGAGGGAGACGGAGCAGGAAGGGGCCGTGGGAAAGGTGGGCTGCAGTCCTGCAGGAGGCCCCGCTCTGGACACAACAGGTTGCATCTCCCGGTCAGCTATGCGCCTGGCCCTTTTGAGGCTACACTGCTGATACCTGCTGATGTCTGTCCCTGGCAGCTCCAGGTCACAGAAGCAAAGGCTCCAGCGCCCATATAGGGAGGGGACCCTGGTTTCCTTCCTCCTGAGCAGAGGAGGCCCATCTGTAGGCTCCCTTAACAAATTCATGAAGTCTGGCAGTAGGTGGCATTGGTGGAGCCCAGGCTCTTTGTTATAAATATTTGTTCCCGTGAAAACCCTGTTGATTTGACTTTAACAGCCCCAGGGGAGGCTGATTTGCTGACTACAGAGTTGCCTAAATAAAAGCAGTTGGAAGAGAATCTTGCAGAACACTGCATTGGGAAAAACCCACACAACATCTCCAGGTGTCCTATACACCAGGAGGCGCCCCTCTTTGGTCTCCCCTGTTGTTTACCTCGCTCTGGCTCCTCTCCCAGCAGGGAGTACCTTCAACACTAATCTCAGCCTTGGCAGGGTCCAAAGGTCCCCAGTCCCAGATCTCCCCACAGAGCCTGGCACCCAGCCATCTCCCCAGAGCTCCTGAGCGAGGGCTCCCGCCCAGGGCACCACTCAGAGCATGATGATGCTGTGCCACAGCGTCCCTAAGCTTGCTATTCGGCGCCTACAGCACTTTCCCTACATTTCAAATTAATAGGCAGTTTGGGTGTTCCCCTTTCAGTCTCACGCGTCGAGGCGGAGGCTGCAGTGAATGCCAGCCCATGGTGTCTAGGTTATTAGATATGTCTGCAGAATGCAGGTAATTTGTGTTTCTGCTTTATGCAATTGGCACTAATGGCACATGCATAAAACAGAGCCATCTTCCAAAACACACGTCAGAGGAATATATTTACCCGGCACAAAGGCTAGGAGCAGAAGAATTGAACTCTAATGATAACATGTTTGTAGAAAAGTGATGCACTTAAGTTATTATATATGAAAACTATTGGCAAAATTGTCAGTCTAGGCTTGTTAGAGAGAAAGGATGAACAGAGGGGTGGGTCTGCCTGCTGGAAGAGAGGGGCGCGAAGCTGTGGAAGGACACAGATTACAAGCAGGAAAGGAAAATAAAATGGGAATTAAAGCTTCCGAAGTAGAATTTAAGAGAGGAACAGGAGGGGATTTCATAGGTCAAAAAGGGGGATGGCAAGAACAGAGCTTGGAAAAGGATCCTGTAATGGACCAGCTTTTCACTTATATTTTCTGTACTTCATAGTCTTTTTACTTAAATAAATGGAGTCGGGCATTTTCCATTTAGTCCCTCATCTCCCTCATTTCATCACGCCCCTGCTGACCCGGGAGTCTTGCACATGACTTGGGATATTTTCAGCATTCCATATTAGACTCTAGCCTCCTCCATGGCTACCGCTTTAGGCATTTTGGTTTATATCTCCCTTTTTATACTTGGACCTTGACGCTGGTCTGTGTTTTAAGAGCAAGGAATTAACACCATGACCCCGATTTTATATTCAAAGCAAATGAGGTCCCGGGAAGAAGGGCTTCTGGATGTCATCACATGAGACAAGTTCAGTGATTAAGATGAATTACGCTTCCCCTGGCTCACATAGTGAAAGGTTCCTGTGTCTCTAAAATGGGAATAAAACCACCGGCCTTTTCTACTTTTCTCCTGTGAATGCTGCAAACTTGGAAGAGAGTTAAACCGGAAGAGCATATCAAGATGGTCATTTGACAGATTTTGATACTGGAAAAGGGTGTCAAAATGATTAGCACAAGATATCAGATTATCAAAAAAGAATGATTAATGTACAAGCTCACACACACCAAACCACACACACGCTTGCACACCATAAAATCTATTTCCATAGATTAGCCTCTTCTAACTTGGCTCAGCATGTAGTGGGCCAGTCAGATCCTATCAAGGGGTGGCAGTGGGGTTTAGACTACAAATCAGCTGCAGAGTAGATACGGCATCTGTGGACAATCTAGAAAAGTATGCTAAGCTCTCTTTGCTTGCTACTGGCATGCCTCTCTCTGGGGGGTCTGGAGGACACGCTTGCTACCAATCCTTGCAGAACCCTAGGCAGATAGGCGAATGCTATTCTCCTCCCATTCCCAGATGAGGGGAGGCAAAGAACCAATCAACACTGAAGATTTGTCCAATGTGGTATAGAAATTCTATCTTCCAAAAGTAGCCCGAGGCCCGGCTCTTTATATGGAGGGATGAACAGTGTCAGCATTGTAGGTAGTTCTACAGCAAAGTGGGACTAGCAGACCCACAGGACATCGGAGGCCTTGGCCACAGTGGAGATTCAGTGGAGGGTTTTCTCGGCAACCTTGTGGCCATCCCTACAGTAGGAAATAAAAGCCACTGGCCAGGGTCTTAAGGGTCTCAGTCCGTTGTTTCTAGGGAGACCTAAACTCAGCCAGAGAAGCTGAGTGTTGTCACACCTCCTCACTCCTGTTCTCTTCACTTGGATCATCTTTGAATTCATCATCCTACCAATCCCTGGGGAGAAGGGAAACATTCTGGCACTCTTTCAAAACCCTGCCTGGTCACATGGACCAAGAGACCTCCAGAAATACAACATGTACATTTGAAGAAGCCATTATCTCTGATCGGTCTTAAAGCCAGAGCTGTTCAACATGTGCAGAAAGAAAGTAGCAACATAAACAGAGAGAGAAACAAAGACAGGAATTAACAAAAATCATCAGCCAAGCTGTAAACCCAAGCTGTGACTGGGGGGAGAGGCAAGCGAGGCTCAGACTGGGGGCTGGATTCAACGCCGCAATAGTGAATTCACAGAATCTCAGCCTTCTCGATTTCCTATTAATTTCCCTGCTCTATAGCTCTGATGGGGACTCTTTTATTGAAACATATATTCTTTATACAGCATATTATAAATCCTTCTCTCGTCAGGAGCTGAGGCACAGTTAGGCATGGCATTGTGATTCCAGCCCCTTGATGGGGAACTTGGTCTAGACCAGCAGCATGGTGCGGTGTGAACTCCACCCCGGCTTTGCCAGGTGATTCATTTCATTTACCGGCTCTGCTCATCTGTGGCCTTGCAGAAGGTCCCTGGAGCCCAGCAGAGATGGCTCTGCAGTAGAGAAAAGTGATGCCACAGGACCAGAGGACTGCCAGCTCATTTCGATTGTGACCGAAAATCCCATTTCAGCTTAGGATGGCAAAGGCAAACAATTTAATGCGTTAACCTGCGCTGACTCCTCACCCAGCTGCTTCCCATCTTGATTGAAGGGTAAGAAGGTTAATTATTCCCAGGCTCCTCTTCGGACTTCACAGACCATATCATGGCTGCCGGGGGTGGGAGGGGGGGCTGATCTGGCTAGACCCAGGCTTTAGGAGGACGGTAGTGGTAATGAATTTGGCAGCTGCTGCTGCTGGCTTTGATATCAGAAGAGTCAGTCATGAGGTCAAGCATGCATTTTCCCCATATTCAGAGACCAGGAGGACAAGGAGCAATGCTTCCTACCATTGCACAGTGTGCTTTGGACAAGATGACCAACCCTGGCAGTGCAACCCTCAGTAATGGACGGTCTCAATAAGAGACCATATGTGGAATGAGCATCTTCTCCCCCACAGATCCAGCTTTGAGGGAAGACCACAGAGCTACAGTGGCTGGGAGTGTTCCCTGCCTCTGGGAATCATCTCCAGACACTAAGAAGGTGAAGAGGACCAGCAGATGTCTAGGGGGTAGACAGCGTCCCTTTCGGTATCAGAAAATGGGAGCCACCCATGGGTAGGAGACTAGCCTTTCACCCATTGGCGGTTGTTGGAGAAGGAGCCTGAGAAAGGAAGAGGTGGGCTGCGGGGAGAAGCTTCTACTATACACTATCTCTACTCCTCTCCCCCTCCTAGCCCCTTCACCCCCTTGAGGACATCATCCTTAAAATATATTTCATTTCACAGCTGCATTATGGTACCACAAAATCCTGGGAATCCAATTTAAGAACAGATTACCTCCTCACTTACTTCATTTGAAGCAATTACATGTTAATTTTCATTGAAACCAGCCTAATGCATACCAATCTGATGTTGCAATCTCATTTGAATACTTAAGGGAACATCTACCAGGTTGGGGGCTCCAGAGATTTATATTTAAAGGGCCACTTCATCATTCTTTTCATTGGTGGGCTCTCATCTATTCAGGGCCCCTCCCGCTGTTCCTCAGGAGGGCAGTTTTCCCATGGTGAAAGAAGAGTGAATCAGCTTCTCCAAACTGCAAGGAGCTGTGCTGTAGAGGAAGCCCATTTTCTGGGGTTTCTATCTTTTCTCTGCCATTTTTGCCCTGTGTGCATGTGATCATGAGGAAAACACCTCCACCTTGTTTTGTCTTCCTGGCAAAGTCAAGATTCATTCTCTGCCACCTGCAAGGGAGAAGCGGGAGGGGTGATGCCAAGCCCCAGCCTTTTCTCAGCCTCGATCTACACTCTCAATCTACTACAATCTCAAATTGTCGATTACTACATATTGTATTCCCAGCCATTCACCTAAGGAGGAAATAGCTTTCTAGACAAGCCCCGTGCATTGATATGAGCCACTGGTAATTAATAACACTCAGGGAATTTGAAATCAGCTGGTCTTTTAGTTTTAGAATGGGAGGGTTTTTTTGTTTTGTTTTGTTTTGTTTTAAAAGGCTTGTCTACTTAACTTATGCGTTTAAACTAAAGAAATTCATGTTTGAAGCTACAATTCAATTAGACTGTAAGACTGTAAGGGACCCTGACACCATTGTGAAGATGCAGTATCAATGTGTTTTATATTATGCTGTAATTAATCTACACTGACATGGAGGCAGACAGATGGGAGTGACAAGATGGATTTAACTCAAGATAGTTCAGAGTTGGTGGTTCCAAAACAGCCCAAGTGCTTCTCCTGTTTCAAGTTAGGTACTTGGGGTATATGGAAACGGGGAAGGAACTAGACAGATACCTATAACTATTGGCTAAACTTTGCCCTGAAGTAGGAGAGTTGTCTAAAATACATATTATTCTGTAAAATGCATATTTATTGAGCCCCCACTGTGTGCCTGTTCTTTTTTTTTTTAAAGATTTTATTTATTTATTTGACAGAGAGATAGAGAGCACAAGTAGGCAGAGTGGCAGGCAGAGGGAGAGGGAGAAGCAGGCTCTCCGATGAGCAGGGGGCCCGATGTGGGGCTTGATCCCAGGACCCTGGGATTATGACCTGAGCCGAAGGCAGCCGCTTAACCAACTGAGCCACCCAGGAGCCCCCGTGTGCCTGTTCTTAGAGCCAGGGATAGATCAGTGAAATAAGAAAGAAATGACAGAGGTCCTGTTCTCCTGGTGCTTACACAAATAAAAAACAAAATAAGCAAATACATCCAATGATAAATGTGATGGAGAAAAATAAGTGAGGGTAAGGAGGATAGGCAATGTGGGCGGTGGTAGTATTTTACTGTTTTAGTATGATTGCATCACATCGGCCAAGCTGATTAGAGCCTGTTGCCTTTGGGATTTTCTTCCTGGGAGGAATCAAAGGACCTAGCATGACGATTTCTTCAGTATTAGTTACACTAATGATGGTAATGCTTTATGTATCAGGGCATTTTAAAGCCCCTTGCCAAATAAGAACCCTCCACTTTGCCAGTAATGACTTGTCACTCTTTCCACCCTCAGAAGCCTGCAAAAGCCAAAGCATCATCTGTGATAAGGCTGGTTAGACAGACCAGGAGGCACACACAGACTGGGGAGAAGGATCCCCACTCCCAACCCCTAGTTTGAAGCCTGACATACCTTTTTGACCTTTTCAATCTCAACAACAGAAAGAACAAAAACCATGCTTCTTTCCCTTGTAGAAAGCTTGGCAAATACGCTTTTTGTCTTCATGTAGCAAGACTGAATACCATTTGCATTGCTAGAGGGTTTACTAGAATGGTAGAATATAGTTGAAATACAAAGAAATGATAATTTTAAAAGAACCCTCTTGAATTCTATTAGAAATTTTCTAATGCAGAATTTGAAATGAATGTGAGTCACTCAGGAACTCTGGACTTCTACGGCTGGTGGGGGCTGGGGAGATTTGCCTTGATCCATCAACGCCAGGAAATAGTCTCACCCCTTGAGAAAATACGAGCATAAGCTCCGTATTGTCCCCTGTGGACATCTGCCCCTTTCACTCTCCTTTTTTTTTTTTTTTTTAAGATTTTATTTATTTATTTGACAGAGAGAGACACAGCGAGAGAAAGGGACACAAGCAGGGGGAGTGGGAGAGGGAGAGGCAGGCTTCCCGCGGAGCAGGGAGCCCAGTGCGGGACTCGATCCCAGGACCCTGGGATCATGACCTGAGCCGAAGGCAGACACTTAACGACTGAGCCACCCAGGCGCCCCTCACTCTCCTTTAACATGGGCTCCCCATGGCACTTTTCTTTCTTCTCTTCTCTAAGACAGGTCTCTTAGACCTGTCATCCATTCATTCACAGTATTTTAATTAACTGCATTACTTTTCATCTTTACATCTACAAAGGATGTTGGCACCAGGGAAAGGCTCTAGCCTTTTGTCCTTTACATGTAGTAAAGAAAGGTCCATAACTGTCATCCTCAGCCGAGTTCTTGCTGATCTTAATAACAACTACTTGCCTATCATAATCAGTCCAACCACAGTATTCACTCATGCAGTATCTCCCTGTGCCAGGCAATGTGCTGGGTGCCTGTGGTATAAGAATCAGTCCTCACCTTAAAGTAGCTCCAATGACAGTCAGGACACAATGGGGGGACAGCTATGAGGGCAGTATGTGCAGGACACTGGGGGTCCAGTGAAGGGGCTCGGCCATCCACACATCTGTTCTCCTGTTCATTTCCTGTTCTCCTCTACTCCGCTCTGTATCCAGAGAACCACACCTCCTATGCTTTCCAGGCTTCCTGGTCCTCAGGCTTCAGCATTGGCTTGGTCAGTGGCAGGACGGGAGGGGGCAGAAGGCACCCTCCTCTTCTGTTTGGATGGTATCAAAGCCAGTGGCTGTGATCGACTCCCCATAGGCTCCAGCCCCTCCCTGCAGGTATAGCTTTTCCTCGCCAGGCCCCCAAGGTCAAGCTAGTGCCACATCCTACATCCCTCCATCCCTGGAGAAATATGTGGACGGGGAGGAAGATAGTATAATCTGTTCTTGTTTAATCTTTTGGTTGCCTGTCCATTCCCTCATTGGTTCCTGGCTCTCCCATCACCTTCCTCTCCCGTGTAGCCAAGTACATCTATTGATACGCAGAGAGTGCTTTCTGGCTGGTCTAGAGGCACCTGATCCAGGCTGAGGGGTAGAAGAAAATGCCCATGGAGTAAGTAGAGAGACCCACACCTGCCTGAGCTGAATTTGAGGCAGCTGTAGCAGCAAGCCAAGGATGAATGGAGTGTGGGGCGCAGATAGCAGGAGGGGAATCAGCACGTTTACAGGCATTTTTAGGTTGTTTTGCTTATTCGTACACAACTGCAATAGTCAGAGGACCTTCACTGATCTAGAGGTGGTGAAGGAGCTGAGCTCAACCACCTTTGCTGTGCAGTATTTGTAATGGTCTGCATTTCCAGACACCCAGAGGCTTGAGTGCTAATCAATGAAGGAACAGGAATGCAAAATCATCGTTTTGTAAATTAAGTAAACATTAGAACAACAAGGGCAAGTGATCAGGGAACACTAAGTCATGGCATTTAGCACAGATCTCGGGCCCGGGGCTGGCTTCCTAGACTCCCTGTGTGGCACAGTTACCAACTGTGGTGGAATGTCACTGAGTCCAGACGTTGACTATGCCTCTCCTTAACAAAACGAGTCTGCCTACTCCTTCAGAAACCCCTTCTTAAAATCTGTATAGGAAAAGTTATGGACGCCCACTTTTACTTTTACCTACAGGATGATACAACACAAAGTTATCAGTGGTAGAGTTGACAAACGTCAGGTTAAAAGATCACTGTGCACCTGATGAGGGACGTTTTGGACTAATAAGGTATTCAGAATGTCCCACGGACAGTTTTCAGTTAGGGGCTGGGGATCATTACTGTATGACCTTGAGCAAGTCAGACCACCTTCCTGGACTTAGGTTTCCTTATCTTTTTTTAAATTTTTATTGTTATGTTAATCACCATACATTACATCATTAGTTCTTGAAGGTTTCCTTATCTTAAAAAGGCTGAACTAGAGGCCCACCAAGATCCTGCCCCTGCCACTTACCTACTCTTGTGGTTTGTTTAGAGAGCCAACCTGGAGTCCCCATTCTTTCCTTCCCTGCCCTACAGAATTAGGAGGGTGTCGCATGCAGAGCAAATGGAAATGCAGAGTCTGTGGGGGGAGCCGGAAAGGGAAGAGGGCAGCAGTGAGTCGACAAGACATGTTTTTTTTAAATGGGTGACACCATTATTTCTGAAAAAAAAATAATATTACCTCTTCGAAAGTGGTTTAATTATGGTAATTGGAACAAGGCAGCAAAGCAAACCAAGGGCCCCGTCCCTCTAGTGGTGGCCCAGGAAGGGGTGTGTGCTAGGGAGGCACTGGGGATGTGGGGCCTCATGCATGAAAAGCTTTTGCAGGGGCAGAAATGCATTTAAAGCCGTACTCAGCTCTCCCTACAGGAAGCCAACTGCCTTGACACAGACCTTGTACACCCCTTGCTCTTTATTTTAAACACATTTTTAGATGTCATGTCTAAAGCAAGATAAGGCCTTTTCAATAACATTCCATATTTACACTTCCTCTATTTTTTTTAAACAAAAGCTTTTGTCTGAATGGAAACACATCTTCAAAGGATGCCTTTTAGAAAATCCATGGGACAGAGAAAAATGTGTTGATGATGAAATAAGTTCAACTGTACAGTACGAAAAAAAAATATTCCTGCCCAGAGATGAGAAAGAATGACACGAGATGGGACAAAAGGCTTGGGGCCTGCGAGGAAGACCACAGCCGTGGATAAATTGGGTAATCAGGCTGGAGCTGTCATGAATGGGGCTGAAGTCTTGTGCCTGATGTTGCCTTCAGATTCCTTTCCTGTCTCCGGCATCACCAGCTCTTTGTCTCGTCACTCCCAGGAATGACAAGTCAATGAACCCAAAGGAGTGCATAGGGAGTCCCTTCAAAATACAACTGCACTCTGGAAAGAGGCTGCTGAAGTGACTCGGGCGGGGGGGGGGGGTCTATATTTACTGCCTCTCAATCACTCCCAGATCAGATTGGCTTCACTGACAGCCCACAAGACCAGGCTCTTAACTGGGGCAGGGTCCACCATCGGGGGGCGGGGGGGGAGGGGGTGTTGGCCGAGGAGGCCTGTGTCCTGCCTCTCCTGGATGGAGGTCACAGCTCGCTGGGATCCTGGCTGGGGGATAAGCGTGCAAGGCAGGGAACCCAGAGCCCGCCTGAGCCTTCTGGGCACTCCCATCCTCACTCCAGCAAACACTTGTTTTGATCAGGAGGGTACAGGGATCTGAATGAGACGCAGAGGGAAAATTTGTACTCGGTGCACACAGGCTGGCTTTGAGATGAGGAGAATTCAGGTCATGATGTGGAGTTAAGATAGCTTTCTTCTTTGTGATCTGTGGATGAAAATACTATTTAAATGCAAATACAGAGGCATTTATTACAACTGTGGTTATGATTCCAGTTATTTAAAAAGCAAGTCATCTGTTGAATTTCTTACCAACCACCCAGGTGAAGTGCCTCGGTGAGGTCGGCAGAGGCTGCAGTGCCAGGGAACATAGCAAGGGCGGCGGGGGGGGGGGGGGGACACCCTCTTATCCTTAACTCCCTCAAGGTAATCAGGCACTTTGCATAATGTAAACAAGCAAGAACATACTTTGAGGGAGGGGCACATAAACAAGAACTAGGAGAGGGTGACAGGGAGGAGGAGCTTTCAAGATCTCTACTAGGGGAAGCTTTCTTTCTAAAAACATAAAAAAAGATGGTCCCGTAGGCCTTGCAGGAATTCAAGCACCTTCCAGAGCTTTTCTGGAGGTGGCAAGACCCCCTCTGGCTGTTTCCCCAACTGTGATCAAGGACCATCATCTTTTCCCACTTTAAACTAAGAAAATAGAGTTGCTCTTGTTTTCATTCAAAGCCAGCCTGAACAGAAGCCCTGGGATGTGGGCAGGTGGGCAGCCCCTTCCCCTAACTGGGAGATGGCGGGCCCTAATGTGTGTGCATGTGGAGGAAACAAGGGTCCCAGTAAATGTTTATTAAGGACAACGCAGGCATCCAGGGCCAAGCCTTGCCCTCTGAAGGGCAAGCTTCAGAGCAGGCTCTGATGCAGGCATGCGCTGGGGGCCGGCGCCAGTTTTGCCCACATAGTACTTAGCCGCACATGCGCTCCCAGTGGAAGTCCGGTATTCGTGACGTTGACTCAGCCGGCCATGCCCCATGCCAAGACTAAAACATCATTTTCTATCAATTCAGAGAAACTCAAGGGATTTTCTAAGAAGTCCCATTATTTACTAAGTGAATGGTTTTTGAAAAAAAAAGGCTTTTTTTTTTTTTTTTGGCTTTCTTCTTTTGTACTTTAACCCCCAATAGGTTATCTGTACCCTTCTACACGACTTGCCACGTATAGCGAGGCTAAATGTTCCGGGACACTGGTTTCTTTCATTTATCATTCAATGACTTATAGTGGATAGAAGAAGTGATGCAAGACTTCTTCAATTGTGGTCTGTTTAAGATGCATCCATCTGCATAGCACTGTCTCTAGGCGCAAACTAGAACGCGCCTCATAAAGAAGGCCATGCATTGGGAGATGAGGAAGAAGGGAGGGCAGGAATAGCTTGGCCCTCATTCCAGACAATTGGGGAAGCAAAATGAGAGGGAAGGAGTGACCTTCTGTTGTGTGGTACAGCAGCTACTTGCAATCTGAGTCATTTCTAGCCTCGGTTGAGAAAAGTAAAGTTTCCCCCTTCCATTGCCAAAATGCTTATGTTAGAATCAGACTGGTTTCCTTCTGCCTCAAGCACGAATCTCTGACAGTCTCACCAGCAAATGTCAACTAGTGCTACAGGGTTTTTATTAACAATTGTGATTATGGAGACAGGCTTCAATCCCAGTTGGTGTTGACCAGCTGGAAAACATGTGTTCTATTTGACCTACTGAAGAATTGAGATAAAGATTTATCCAATGGAATAAATCCGAGGCCTAGTGCTTATTTTTCCTTAGTTGACTTGGATGTTTGAGGCATCTACAACTCTTTTCAGAAGGTCAGGTCCTTAAACTGTCACTGATATTCCTGAGGGTTCCCACCTTACACACAGAAGACTGTGGGACTGAGAGGCTCTGGGCTTGCTGAGAGCTGCCGAGGATCGTAGCATTATGGATTAGACATCACTTCCCCATGTCCACCCTGTATTTCAATCTCTGGGCTGCACTGAAACCATATTCATATTTAAGCTTATCAAAAAATAACCCAGGATGACATGTTCCTTCTGTTCACTTAACCTGTTCTAACAAATTTGAGGTTTGAAGTTCTTTAGCCCAAATTTTTCCCCAAAAAGAGACAGAAAGGGAAAAAAAAGTCAGATCAAAAACTCTGGATTGATAGGTACATGTGTAAGTGTGTGTACACACACACACCCACACACACACACACACACACGTGGAAATCTCTGGAAACTTCCTGCCATACATATTGCCACAAAGCAGACTAGCTTATTCTATTTCAAACTGAAAGTAAACTTTGAAGCATATTTTCACTTCTCTTGGAGCACAAGATGAGAATTCCACATCCCACCTTTCCTCTTTAGGAAGAGGACCTGAGAATACATTCTCTATGAAGACAGAAGTTCAAGAAACAATTCTATGTTTACTCATTTAAATCTTGTAAATATATCCAGAAATAATAGTATGTTTTAATGTAATTTTCAAATTTAAAAAATGCCCCTTTCCTTAAATTACTTCTTGTCACAAAATTTCGACTACGCGGGAATATGATTAAAAGCATTTGCAGTGAAGCCATTTAGCTAAAAATGAAAAAGGTATTAAGGCTCAAGCCACCAGCAGCTACAATATAAGGAATGTACTTAGTGCATGCCTACCGTCCACTCACTCACACTTCATCCATAGGCTGACAATTCAGCTCTCCAGAGAGGTAATTGTCCTTGATAGAGATAAGGCATATAGCAATACTGAAGAGGCTATTATTTCTCAAGTTTGTCCGTCTTAGGAAAACCAAAATTACGGACAGAGGAGCTTGTTATTCCTTTATTTGATCATTCATTCACTTTGTCAACAAATACTTGTTGGCACTAAGCTGGAGCGAAGCACAGTTCTAGGCACCAGGATATGGCACAGAAAAGACAGGACTCCTCTCCTAAGGTCAGAGGAGATGAGATGCTAGAACAACATACCAGTTTATTTCAGAGAGCAGTGTGCACTCTGAAGACCACACACAGGGCAAGGGACTAGAGAATGATAAGAAAATCGGGCAGTGGATGGGGAGTGTTTTACTTTCATGGAAGTCCATTTTGGGGAAGCAGTACTAGTCCTGCAGTTGAAATAGTGGGAGGGAGCCAGCCAAGTGCAGATCTGGGGGAGAGGGAAGGGAAGAACAGGGCGAAGATGTGAGAAAGGAGAGAATCTGGTGTGCCTCAAGAACAGAGGGAAGACCAGCACGGTCAGGCCAAGTGGGCCCAGCTGAACAGAGAGGCTTGAGGTAAGGATGAAGGTAGGCAACAGCTCCTGTAGGTCTTGATACCTCGATCAGGAGATTGGACTTTAAGTGTAAAGAGTTTGGTCTGAAGGGTTCTAGGCCAAAAAGCTAAGTGACTTGATTTATGTTTTAAAAAGATGTTTTGACTTCCTTCTAGAGGACAGAATGTCAAGGGAAGAGCAAGAGAGCAGGAGGGATGTTAGGAGGCTCATGTATTTATTATTTTTTTACAGTAATGGCTTTAAACAGAGGCTGTGGAGATACGGATCAAAGTGTGGATTAGGGATGTACACTCAACAAAACCCGTGCATGGATTGGAGATAGGCATGACAGAGGAATAACATTTGACTTCTACCCTCTGTTCTGAGCAACACAGTGGAAGATGCCATTTGATATGAGATGGAGTAGGCCTGATTAACAAGCTTCGGGGGAAAAATCAGTCATTCTGTGTGAGACATGTGCATGTAATAGTCTGTTAGAATCACCCCTTAAAATCACAATCAGCAGCAGCATCATACGTTTGCATGGGACTGTCCATCAAGTCATTCCCAGAAGTCTCGCAATGTGGAAGCAATGATGTAAATTTATGAAAGAGATCCCGAGAGTATATGTGAAGATATGGCAGAGTAAGATGATATAAGGGACCAAGCAAGGTTCAGGGGAGTAGGCCAGAGAAAGCCAGGGGAGTGGTGTGTCATGGAAATTAAGAAAATTAAGAACAATGAGAATGCATCATGGATCTTTGACTCTTAAAAAAAATACAGAGCTTTTATTTTATTTATTTTATTTTATTAACTACCAGTCTATGTTGTCACAATGTAGAGGACAGGAATGCCTCAGGTGTCATAAATCATTGGGACAAGTTAGTTTTGTGTCTTGGACTCCAGCTGGAACTAGAAGGGGGAGTCTGTGTAGGGCCTATCTACAGTCATGATAACTGTTTACCTTTTCTTTGGCCAAGAGGTAATATTTGTGAGTATGGGTCTCTAGTCTAGCCACAGGGACTGATACAGTGCCCGCCAAATTAATAGTTGTTGAGTGAGTAAGTGCATACGTTTGGGAGCTTGGCCTGCCTTTCGTGGATTTTTTATAAAAGGTTTCCTTAACTCGGAACGTCACTCAGTTTATTCTCAAGACTTCACAAAGACCTGCGCTAAAATAATCCAAACGCATCTCCTCCCCTAACCCAGTTGTAAATGTTTGTGGATGAGCTATCACGGACAACATCCCAGAATGAAGCATCCCACTGAACCACCCCACCTTTTGACTTATCACAGGGAAGCAGCAAAAAGCCATCAAACACACAGGAGGTACCATAGACACATTTGAGAAGGGATGCTGTGGATGTCTAAGGTTTATTATCATGATCCACTTGGCTCTGGACTTTTAACATTTTAAACAAACTCAGACAGAGCCGAGTTGGTTTAAACCCTCTGCAGACAGCTTATAGGTGAGCTGCGGGCACAGACAGATGGGACACCGGAGAGAGGAACCTGCACAAATGCCAAGTGGCCAGAGCACTGGCCAACCTGGACACCTTCTGCTGGGTACTTTTGTTTACTCATCTCCTGTTCTTGGCAGCTCCTTCGGTGTGGTCACACGGCTTCTCCACAAGGGGCTGCTTAATTGCTGCCAGTGGATAGTTTGACCCTTTTCATCCAGATGGCTCAAATCTCTCCAGCACCGACGATCCTGACACTCTCCCGGATGAAGCCCAGTTGCCTCATTACTTCTGAACAGGACCCCTTTAAAGAACTCCCCACTGATTACCACCTTGGGAGAGTGAAGTTGAACTCTCCAGCAAAGGAAAACAAAGGAAAAAGGAGGGTGGGAAGACAGTGAGCAGTGGTGGGTATCCCACCCTTAGCCCCTTTCATTTCTGGAATATGCATGTGTTTATTTATAACTCAACATTCAAACTAATTATTAGCTGAAGGCTTTCAAGTAAAAATGTAGGTCAAGCAATATTAGATGGGGTAATGGCAATTGTTTCAGCTTCAGGGAACATGTAAGTAATTGAAACTCACTATTTTACTGACTTATTACAAGCCAACATCCACCCTATTAGCCATTGAGCACATGCTCCCAGACCACCCTCAAATTGACTGGCTTCTAGTTTCCTGTGCTGAGGAGGGGCTGGGTGTAGAGTGCGGACTTTGCAGGTTGGTAGAGCCAGGTACCTACCCCTACCCCCTTTCAGAGCACGTACCTACCCCTACCCCCTTTCAGAGCACGTACAGGTGCCACTAGAACTCCCCCTCTTCCTCCATCTCAAAAATATCTTTAAGAAAAGGAGAAAGAGCTGGGTCTGGTGGACATGGGCCCAAAGCCAGTGGCACCCGGCATGAAGCCATCGGCTCAGCACTCAGTGGCCAGCCCATGAAGGCTGTGTGAGGACAGAAGCCCGCAGGGCCGGCCAGCCAACCAGAGAAAAGTCAAACCACCCAGCACCACCCCCCCCCACACACACACCTAGGTGCTAGAGGAGTCAACTCGTGATAATTAGGGACAATTAACCATGTGATCAGGCTGCTGCAGACCCCTTAGCCTTGTACTGAGCCTGCAAACTTAGGATGAAAGCTTCTCTGCTGGATCCCTTGGCTTGTTTCTTCTTGTTTTGTTTTATTACCTTCCACTCTTCTTTCTTAATAAGGCCTTCCACCTGCTCCTCTCTGCTGCTCTTCCTTCTCCCCCCACTTCCTCATGATCTGGTTGTTACTCTGCTCCTTTCCCTTTCTCTTCGTTTTCCCTGCTTTCTTCCTAAGAGATAATTGTTAATAGTTCTTTTCTGCACTAATACAAATGGGTTTCTGGTCCAACAGTACATAGTAAATTAATAAGCAGACACATTTATTTATTCTGAACTTACAGCATCTCTCTTGGAGATGCTCCCAACCTCCCTTGGGAGTTTCTATGTTCCAAGTTGCCATTCATCCTCACTAAATGGGGTGAATCTTCAAGAAATTGCATTACATCTTAAACTCTGCTCAGACCTCTGGTCCCAAATCATGCTCCTTCCACTGCGCTGGCTTAGAGCCTTGGCCGACTCCTGCCAGGCGCTGCAGTTGGGAAGGTAACAGGAATCTGGGTCAGACTGGGGGTGACCTGACCATGGAGGAACTGGAGGGATTTTTCATGTGAGAGGAGGAGAGACACAAGTAAACCACCACAGTGAGCCTTCCTCATGTGACTTCAGTGTTGTTCCCTTCGTCTGACTTCTTATGACATCGATTTTTTAAAGAGCTAGAGTAGTTTCATATCATATACGCTTTTATCAAATGTTTATTGTTGGAAAGAAAAACAGATGAATGGGAAGGAAGGAAGAAATGAAGGGAAACAAAGAAGGAAGGGAAGAAGGGAAGGAGGGAGAAAGGACATTATCACAAAGCGTCTTCACTCAGAAACGTCTACTATAAACATGTGGTGCATATCCTTGCACACATTACTAAATAGCATACATACACTTGTGTGTGTGTACATTATAGGCATGACATAAAATGGGATTGCACTATTAATAAATGGCATTCAAAGGTTCTGTGGGATGAGGATCTGCCCATGAAGGGACACTAGCTTGGGTAAGGCAGGGAAATGCATGTATTGACTTCTACTGGGTATCAGGCTCCGTGCTAGCCTGCTTCAAGCCTCTTACCTTGTTTAACCCTCACACCAACCTGGAAAGAGGTGAGGAAAAGAAATCTCAGAAAAATTAAAGTGTCTTCCCTAAATTCACAAGCAGTCAGTGGTGTAGTCAGGACGTGGGCCCAGGAAGCAAAATCCGAGTATTGACATTTCTTCCCGGGCTACAGTTCATGCATGTAGAAGCCACAGAAAACTTGGATAAAGAAAGAGAGTAAGTTCGTTCCTTAACTTTTGCCACCCCTCGCCAGCCCTATATAACTTAACTGGGAGGAATGTAACAATAGTGTGTGAAGCTCATTTAATAATTTTGCTATAAGATAAATTAAGCAGACCAAGTATATGAACATAAAAAGGCATTTCCACGTGCCTGCAAATATCAAAGCTCCTGAACTGACATTACATTGGTAGTTACGTGCTCTGCAGCAACAAAATGCCCGAGATTAGAAATGCCAGCACAGTAGCAAAGGGAAAATTGGCTGTGTAGCTAAGAATCACATTCCTTCTGTATGTTTTCCTTGAAGCCACAATGGACCCCAAAGACGGTAGAAGGGCCTGATTCCAATCTGGCAGGGAAGATGTGCCAATTGGTATCAGTCTGTCAAATCTGTCTTATAGAAGCCTGGATAGAGGCGGCTGAGGAGGAGGTGGTGTGTGTGCCCACGTGCATCTGAGGGTCACCTCCAGAAACATCTGCTGCTGATGTTCCACAATAGGCATGATGGGGATGAAATGAGGGCCAGCCCTGGCACTGTTTTGCTTTTCTATGGGGCCAATTTGCATTGTAGATGCCACAGGTTCTCTGGGGCTCTCAGGAACGTGTGGACTTTGCAGTCCAATTTGGCTCTGTTGCGCTCGGTGAGGGATGAGAGTTGTACTTAGTTTAATGCCTCAACACGAGGCATATGATGTGCATAGGCACCTGTAAGGGGCCGGGCTGCTGGGCCAGGGATGTGGGGAAGACAGGCTGCACACGGCTAGGCAGACTTGGGGGTGAGGGGTTGGCTCTCAGCATGGAAGGCATGCTAGTCCACGAGGGCTCACGTGGGCACCCATGGAAACACCTGACACTTGCTCTCCTTAGGAAATGTCCTTCAGAAAAGTGACACTGATGGTGTGATCTTCACTGCAAAGTGGGACAGAGACAAATTCCATTAGGAAAGTTAATGAGAGAGAACTCATCGTTTCAATGTGTAGGCTGCCCAGCTCTTTCACACTATGCAACCTACCCGATCTGCAACACTGGATTCTTGGTGGTCAGAGAAATATACTTCGTTATCTCCTTAACTGCAGAAGGGTCATTTCCCACCTCTTCTCTCCATCCTGAGAGTAAGTAAGGCTCTACCTAGCTCTGGTTCATGGTACAGCTGTAGGGCCCAGCACGTTACATACACTAGGAACACACCCTGTTTGACACAAAAGAAGCACCAGCTCTCAGGGGTCCACTGATTCTCTTCACAGAGATACCCATTTCTAGTATTAAACACACACACACACACACACACACACACACACACACACACACATTCTGGGTACCTGGTGTTTTTCCTCGCATTGGGGATAGAACATAGAAAAATACACACTCCCTGTCCCCAAGGGGTTTACCTTCTGTGAGATAGAGACATATAAAAAAGAAAATGTATGCATATTCCACAAGAATCTCGGAGGACAGAAAGAAGACATAAGTACTCTGGGGGCTAGAAGAATGCTCCCTGAAAGAGATGCCATCTGAGCTCATTCCTGAGGGATGAGGAAGAATCATCAAGGAATAAACGGATGGAAAGGCTATGATAGGCAAAATTAACAACTGAGCAAAGGCTCCGAGGTGTGAGGAAGGTGGTAAGTAAGAAGAACTCTAGGCAGTTCTTTCCAGAGTGGGAAGTACCAACAGGGGTTGGGGGGCGGGGATGGGACGTTGAGGTAAGGAGGGATCAGGTTATAGAAAGCTTTGTGTGACAAGCGTGCCTGGGTGGCTCAGTCAGTTAGGCGTCTGACTCTTAGTTTCAGCTCAGGTCATGACCTCAGGGTCCTGAGAACGAGCCCCGCATTGGGTTCCTCTCTCATTGTGGAGTCTGCTTGTCCCTCTTCCTCTGTTCCTCCCCCCACTCAGGCTCTCTGTCTCTAAAATAAATAAATAAATAAAATCTTTTTTAAAAAAGCTGTGTGTGACGAGAAACACTCAAAAGGAATAATAAAGTGCATTTTACATTAACCTACCTGCTGTCTGTATGGAGGGTTTTAGGATGGAAGGCTGAGGTCAGTCAAGATGGGATAGGAGACAGGAGACCAGAGAGTAAGGGAAGAGCTAGTGAGGATATAGGACCTATCACTGGTGATAGGGGGACGGAGCTAGAAGGACATGGCAGAGAGGAAATACAATTGGGATACCAAATCGGAAAAACTTGGTGAGAAATAAGGTCTTAGGATTCTGGCCTGCATCCGATGGAACAAAGTATGTGCATGGACACACACACACACACACACACACACACACACACACACTGCATCCGATGGAACAAAGTATGTGCATGGACACACACACACACACACACACACACACACACACACTGCATCCGATGGAACAAAGTATGTGCATGGACACACACACACACACACACACACACACACACACACACACACACGGCTGGGTTCATCAGTCTACCCGAACACACACACACACACACACACACACACACACACACGGCTGGGTTCATCAGTCTACCCGAAAAGGAGCTACAGACCACTGACTCGGTGGCTTATCTTCATGTAGCTCCCAACTAATGGGAGGGGCAGTGTGTGGGGTCCCATCAGAGGAGCGGAAGGTCATGGGACCCAGGAATCCGGCCACAGGAGCATAGAGGAGGAGGCCGAGTGACGTCAAAGGTAGAACCCCACTTAGGAATGGCAGCTACTCTGCTGGTTCTGCTGGCCCTGAGGTTTCTTTTGTCTAAGTGAGCAGCCTCCTGTGGTGGAATGCAACTGGCGGGATCAATATTAAAATAAAAGGTGGGGAAGGCAAGAGAGGAAGAAAACAGAAGCTCAAGTCCATAGAGGTAGGGAAGATTGATCAATGGCCTCAGGAACAATCCATACTAATTATGGTGATAAAAAGCTGTCAGTCAATACTCTGGATATTAAATTTCGTGGATTGGAGACAACAGGTCTGTTTTCCTTCCCCCCACCATTTTATTTATTGAAACACTCAGATACAAATGAGCCTTCAGTGCTAAGATTACATTATTGTTTCACCTGCTTTGAACTGCAAATGCTTTGATAACTGGATTGAAAAAGCTGTCAAATTTCCTTCTGTAGTTTCTGTGCAGACGTCTTCCTTCAGCATCGGATGAAATTCCATTTTGTAAAATCTGACAGTGATACTCTTCATTAAATCACAGCTGATAGCTCACCTCCCGTATCTCCACCCGGCTCAGCGTCTGCACACGTCTGTGAGGGGGCGGGGTGGGCGTGAACCCTCCAAGGGAAGAAAGGAGGGGATTCCCTCAGCACAAAGAGAATGAAGCTAACCCAAGGCAGCCACAGCCAACCCCCTTTTGCAGGAGAAAGTTGTGCTTCTATGAATGCAGCCATTCAAGTCAGTTGGTGCCCACATGCCTGGCAACAGGAAATGAGACAATGCAGTCATAAGAAGTTAGTGGCGATCCCTTGCCCCCCGCCGCACCCCGTTTGGTACATTGTAGTTGAACGGTCACAGAAGCATGTCCTCGTGGGTGCAGCTCAAAGGAGGCTGGCGTCATACCAATTCAATCTCCTCTACTCTTTGGGCCACCTCACCCCCTCATCCCCTGACTCACTCCCTGCCTGCCCCTGACTGCAGCCTTGTGAGTGTCGGCTAACCTACTTCTAAATCAATCCCCTCTCTGGGACAACGAGATCAAATGCATACTTTATCAATGACGCCCATCAATACTATAGAAAGGTACTAAATAAACCCCGTTTGGGTCCACGGATTGCTTCCAAGAGTGATGGAGATAAAGCCGTGGGTGTGGTTATCAACCAGGAGGCTTTCATTTGGAAAACTTCTTTTATTACATTAAATGTGTGCCAACACAGGCAGAGAAATGAAGAAACATCTGTCATAATATCCCAAGTGCTTTCTTCTTCTTCTTCTTCTTCTTCTTCTTCTTTTTTTAATTTGGAGTCCTAGTCTCCCCAAGGCGGCCTCTATTACCAGTTCAGTCCAGTGGCTCGGAAGCAGCAGCTCCAGTGGAGGGCAGTAGGACCCAGATTGGGGGGGGGGAGAGGGAGGGGGGCGGTGAAGTAGGCACGGCGAGAGCTGGTGGTTATGATTGTACACTTCCAACTGCTTCAGCATGGGAACCCAGACCAGTGCACCAAGCACCAGGGGTTTTTACTCATACTCTTTATATGAGAAAGCAGCTGTCTCCACAAAGGGCAGCTCGTTGATGTCTCAGCCTGAGTTCCTCTCCTTGGAGTGGGTATCCCACAGTGACAGGGTTCAGTACATGGCAGGCACGGGGCTACTGGGAAAAATTCATAGACATGGATTTAACAAATTCTGCCCCTGATAAGCTACCCCAGACAAGTCACTCCACCTCTTTGGTCCTTAATCCTTAACTTTAAAATTTAGGAACTGGGCTGGATCACTGTTTTGCAGTCTTCATGTTGTCAATCCATAGTGGGTCATGAAGGCAACTGGATTATTTTTAACTAGCAGGTATTTTTTTTTTAATGAAATGAATAGGAGAGAATAGAAAATAGCACAGTTTATTGAACATTATAATAAGTTGTATGTCATGAAATTAAAAAACATACCTGAAAGTCACTGGATTAAAAGAGCTCTAAGATTCCTTCCAAATGGAACAAAATATGATTTGATTATGCTGAATCTCAGCGGACCACCAACAGCCAGCTTGCAGCCTAACAGCCAGCTCAGGAGAGAGTTCCATGCTCTGTTCCCTGGTCAGCAGAGCTTTTTCCCCTTTATCTTTCATTTACAATTTGATTTTACAATGTTGCTACAATTTCAGTTTCGATAACACGGAGTTAATTAAGACATGATCTCTAAAAGGCAGGTTGTTACAAGGAGATAAGCAGCAGCTTCTGCAGGCCGTAAACATCTGGTGCTCCTGACCAGCTTCTGGGGATTTGCTGCTTTTATAAAGAAGACAAAACTATCGTTCTGACTAAATATAAACATAAAGTTCACGTGAATAGTTAGCAGAACCTTCAGACATTGCTCTGGTTGTGATCAAAACAGTTGGGACTGTAGGAGAGCAGAGCTCCATGTACAAGTTGCACAGGTTGTTTGCTGCACAAAGGAGTCTGGCCAAGGGGTACACGAAGGGCTAAAATTCAGATATGACCCCAAGTTGGGGTTACATCTCCTGATCTAATCTGCACAAAGATGCTATAGGTTTAACAAGCCTTGCACTTGTGGGTTATGTTAGCCCACTAGGGCATGTTTTCTACTTCTTAAAAGGTACCATATAGGCTAGCTGTCACCTGTGGCTAGAACTGAAATCGGAGATTGAAAAGCCACAGCCAAAGTAATAGCATTAGTCAGAAAAGGGCCATCTTCTGGGAACAGCTGAGGCGTGTGGTCTGGAGCGCAAGTCTCAGTAATTCTAGCATCTGGGTAACAAGTACAGCCCACGGAGAGAATTTCTAATCCTCTAGTTCATCATGCACAGAGGTGGCCCTCTTTAAAAGAAAGGAACAGACACTGGAAACCTCAGAATGGATGACCTAATGGAGGTGGTTGTGATGGCAAAGAATCTTTGTACCAAATAATCTCCGTAGGAGTCCTTAAAATAATGGACCACCTCTTTGCATTTAAGGCATTATTTGATTTCTTATAAATGAGTCACAGTTTGGGGGAAAAGAGATTAATTGCATAAATTAATGCATGTTCTTTCACCCACAATGTTACATTGTTTTGTCTTTGACTTGTAGGAAGCAGGCATTATTATCATTTTTAATTTTTGGTCAACTACCAGTATAACTCCTGATGTTTTCACAGTTACTAAATTTAAATCAGCCAACACCTCATAATTAAAGAGTATCCTAGCTGTTTTCGCTTTCCAAATCATGACACATTTCTTTCTAGTGGGCTCAATGGATATGCAATATAACAAATAGAACATGATATTTGCTGCACATCTTTCTTTGTATTAGTTGGACAAAGGGGGAACTGGTAGAGGGAAAAATTGGGGCTGTAGGCAAGTCTACGCAGCAGTGTAAGGCTTGACTCAACTGCACAAAGAGCACAGCAAACAAGCTCCCTTCTGTACAACAACCAGCCTACCATCTGTCCATTAGGAGGAACTCAACCGATGTCAGCCCTATTTCCCTCTTGACCCTTGAAGGGGGTGGGCCTCTTCACAATTACCCAAGTAAAAATCGAAGACTAATTTTAAGGAGAAAAACCATATGTCTTACCTATGAAGTCATTCTTCTCACATGTGTATTCGGAGGCCCTCTTCCTTCCAGGGCCAAGACCCACAGACATTCTCAAATAGAAAATCGTGCCCAGACTGGCCTGATCTGAAAGCCCATGCCACTGTCACTCACTTGCTATGTCAAGCCAATAGGACTTACAGCTAAAGCATAAAAGAAACGCATAGATTTGGTTTTAAGTACTTAAAGGGACAAAGTCATTTCCCTGCAGACTTCACTCATGAAGGAACAAGTGGCATTACTGACCATTTAGAATCCAAAGTCATTGTCATGCAGGAATGTTCTGGTCGCCCGTGAACATGACAAGCACGTTCTCAGCAGCCTGGCTGACATGGATTCGGCGGCCAAGAAAAGCTGAGTCAGGATCCTCTGACTCGAGGCTCATTCAGACAGGTCACTCTACAAGAGATCCTATTTCCGAACTCTGTATCCGCAGCAGGAGGGAGCCGTTATCAGTGACACAGCCAGCACACACACACACACACACACACACACACACATGCACACATACACACCATGTGCATGCTCTCTCTGGAGGGTCGGGCCCCTTGCTGAACCTGCAGAAGGAATAGGTACATATGCTATAAGCTGGCCCTCTACAACCTAAATTGTACAAATTCCCCTTATGGGGAATTCCATTATCATCTGGAGGGAGGCCTTGCGGATCCACCAGGAGATAAAACCCAAAAGTAAGAGCCGGAGCTTTACACCATGTGAAATACATTTAGTGAGCCAACGCTGGTGACCCTTGGTCACCATCCCATGAAAGGCAGCTACCATCTGCTCAGTGCCTACTATGTGCCCGACACAGTAACATGCCTGAGGTCACTTGACTCAAAAGAGGCAGGGCCTGATCTATAAGGACTCCAGTCTGTTCTCTATCCATTACTCTGGTGGGTCTCTGAACACTGGTGGCTATTAGAGTGTTTCTCAGTAATAGGGAGACCAGTCATGAGAGAACCCAACTAGTGATGGAGATTGGAAAAACTAGCACATTCCAGCCCCTATGGAAACACCAGAGAATAGCCTGAGTCCAGCAGACTGCACTCCCAAGAACCTTCCATCTTCCTTCTGATGCCCCCTCCTCTGGACCTTCCACATAGAGCTCTTTGGTACCCTATCGCTCTCCTGGCAAGCTGGCTTTTCACCAACTGCATGATGATTTATGGCTTGGTAAATGTCAACTCCCCTCCTGGCAGCCCTAGAACCAGGCGGTCAGGGAGATGAAGACTGAGGAGACAGTGAGGAAAGAATTCAGAGCTTCTGCTGGCCGAGCAGAGCCTGATTGCTCCTTGATGGGTCAGTAATTAATTGCTCCACAGTGTTGGATCCGAGACTGCAGAATTGTGGCTTGTGAAAAGACCCTGGAGGGCGGGGGGAGTTACATTGCTTGTAAGGTCATTAAGAGAATATTATAAGTAATACTCCATGACTCCCTCATTAAATACTAAGTGAGTCATTCAATCTTGGGGTTCTATTTCTATTCCCCTTTCTAAATGCAACTTTAATGATTTAAAATCCCTTCAACCCAATTACAGCCCTGTATTCTGATTAGGAACTCTCGCCCATTGTGAGCGGGAACCATTATCCAGCAGCCTATAGCAAAATTAGCACCTAGAGAGGTTGCACTAGGAAATAAATCTTTCCTTGACATTTCAAGACCGATTCCCGGCCAATTACAACACACTCTGTTACTCTGGTAATGTGTAACTGAGTTGCTCCTTGCAATCAAAGGCTGCCGGACAAAAAGAAAAAAAAAAATCGTTCAAAAAAAAAAAAAACAGAAAGGAAAAAAAAAAGCCTAAAAGTTAAGAGGGCAAGTGTCTGGCCGTGGTATTGAAGGAGGAGGAGGAGCAGGGTGTGAGGTGGGCTCTGTCCCTTGGGCTGGACTGCTCTTTGCCACAGAGGAGCTATGGCAAATGTAGGGGGCTGACAAGACAATAGGGAGGGGCTAGGAAGTGACATCCCACCGCCTCCCACTGTCCAGGGAGCTGCTGCATTAGATAGGATAGTAGTAAGCTCAACCATTTCAATGCCTGGCACAAAAGAAGAGTCTCTAGCTCAGGTTGAGTCCAGTGTGGGTGCTCCTGCTCACAGGACAGGACTGGGGCCACCACGGGCTCCTTCAGAGCAGTCCTTAAGTTGCCTGAGCTGATGAGGTTTCCTCAGTTTCTTTTTTTTTTTTTTAAAGATTTTATTTATTTATTTGACAGAGAGAGACACAGCGAGACAGGGAACACAAGCAAGGGGAGCGGGAGAGGGAGAAGCAGGCTTCCTGTGGACCAAGGAGCCTGATGCGGGGCTCGATCCCAGGGCCCTGGGATCATGACCTGAGCCGAAGGCAGACACTTAACGACTGAGCCACCCAGGCACCCAGGTTTCCTCAGTTTCTAGCGTGAATCTTCTACGATGGCCTTGCTTAGCAATAAAGTGCTGGCGGAAGGCCTGAAAGTGGCACATGCACCCGCAGTAGTGAGAGCCAGACACCTGGCCATCCCCAGGTGCGACGATGACAGGAGAGGGAGGCCCTTCTTTTTCAGACACAAGAGCACATGACTGGACGGCGAACACCAGTTGAAGTGGACAGGGGGCCTCTGGGACAGGCATGCCCTCTCTGGCTCTTGTCTTTTGGGTTCTCTACTCAAATGCCAATCAGAAGGAATGACCCTCAGTTCAGAGATTTCAAGTCTGTTTCTTTCTTTGCCTTCTGTGGTTGAGATACTGCCTACACCATCATGGCCATCCTGATCACCGTGGCCACAGTGGTACCAAGCGTGACCAGTCCCGCCAGAGCCGCAAGGAAGATGGTGGGGGATGTGTTCCCTTGCAAAGGGACCTCTTTGTGACTGTCTCCTGGTGGCTCAAGATGTTAGTGCTCTGCTTGACCATTCTGAAAAGGGACCCCAGGCTGGCTCTTTTTCCACCCCCCAGATCAGGTAGGGAATGGCAGAGGCAGGGAGAAGAAACTGAGAACAGCCGATACAGAGCCCAGGGACTCCCAGGCCTGCCAAGCAGCTGCCTTTCCCATGCCCCATTAAAGCCAAACGGGAGGCACCCAGAGCATCCTGCTCTGAGGAACACGAGAGGGGAATGCCGCCCAGCCAGTGATTCTATTTCTGAGTTCTATCTCCTTCTCTGACGCTCCTCTGGCTCACGTTCTGAATGTCTCCATCTCTGCCTTCCCTCCCACTGCTATTAATCTGATGGAGCTGTCATTACAAAAGCTCCCTAATTGCTCAAAGCTGATAGTTGTCTCCTTGTTGAGCCCGATTGTAACAAATACCGTGAATAAACATCACAATTTCCCCTGACCCAGCAGTGTGCTGGAGTGAGCGCGGCGCATGCACGCACACAGAGACGCACATGCACACAGACACACTCGGTCTTCTTAAACATATGGGGGCCGCCTCATCACTTTAACCTCCCTGACTTTTCTGTTCTCTCACTCTGGTAGTTTCCATGGGAACCACAAAAATAATAATAATCATCACACTAAGAGGAGGAAAGCCTGCTGCTCTTAAACTGAAAGGGGCCTCTATTTACCAACACACGGAGTCCAGAGCCCTGAACGGGTTGATAAATTCTAACCAAATAATTCAGCCCTTCCTAACCCAGCCCCATCCCTCAGATATGGGGCACCCTAAACTGCTTTGGGGGCCTTCCTAAAGAAAGGGACTAAGATCTTTAAGGGCTGAGACACTCAGGGAGAAATGGCAGAGAGAGACACCGAAGTAGCAGGCATAAGTCCTGCCCCACCTAGAACACCTGGTGCCCCCTACTGGGTATCAGAAGATCTGTCCTCGTAACATAGGCCTCCTGAGCCCACAGAGAGCATGGTGGACCAGGAGGAGCACACGATGTAATCAGAGATCAGGCCTGCCAACTTACTCCTCCATCTTTCTACCCAGCCAGCCAGCCGACCAATACTTTTTTGATATCTACCATAATCCAGGAGTCGTGCTAGTTACTGGTACAACACAGCTGTGAAATGTTCATTATCACAGCCCTCATGGGGCGTATCATTCTACTGAGGATACAGACAAGTATAGGAGCAATTTATAGTGTGACCAGTGCCTAGCACAATGCCTGGTACAAGAGAGGCACTTGATACATATTTGTTAACTGAAAGAAGCTGCTATGATGGGTGAAACTCAGGGTACAACACAACTTCTAAAAAGAGAGGTGTGTGTGTGTGTGTGTGTGTGTGTGTGTGTGTGTGTGTGTGTGTGTGTGTTAAAGAAGGGGTCTCTGGAGAAGCTGATAACTAAGATGCAGCACGAAGACTAGTAGGAGACAGCCAGATAAAGTGTGTTTTGGCAGAAGGAAGGAGAAGAATGCTTGATCCAATATCTGTGGGATGGCCAGAGAGATAGATGGAAGAATAAACTGGTAAGCCAGTCTCTGGTTTCCAAATCTTGTGTTCTTTCTAGTGCACCATGCTCTCTGGAAGAGCAACACATGGGCTCAGTAAGCATGTGCTACTACAGCAGACCTCTGATCAGTATCCCAGGCAGAAGGACCAGCGTGCACAAGGGTCCACAGGCAGGAGAGAGCAAGGAAGGAAGCTGGTATCAGTTCCCTGTTGCCGGAGAATAGAATGTGGGTTGTAGGGAATATGCTGGAAGGTATGGCATGGGTAAGGACATAAAGGTGGAAGGGGGAGGCAAGAGGACATCACATGGTGAAAGAATTAGGGCCCCCAAAGCCGAGTTAAGGAGGTGGGACTTCATTCTGAACAGAAGAAGAAAACCAATGTAAAGTTCTAAAGAGAGGAATGATAGAAGAGAATCAGACCTCCATTCCCAAGTTTCTCTCTGACTGTAACATGGGGAATAAATTGGATCTGGGCCAGCCTGAGGTGGGGAAGGTCAGTTAGGGGCTGGCTACAGTAATCCCAATGAGAGTTCAAGGTAGACTGAATTAGCCAAGTGGTGGCGGGAAAAGAGAGAAGCAGCCAAATTTGAACTAGCTTTGAGAAACAGAGACAGAAGAGTTGAGATGATCCCAAGGCTTCTGACTTCATCTTCTAGAGGGAATCACTTTATGAAAAGTGAGATGGGGAGAAAGTTAATGCACTTAGTTTGGACCTGCTGAGTCTGAGGTGTCTGTGGGTCTCTAACATGGAGATGTCCAGAGGACACTCACTGAGGGTCAGGGGAGAGAACAGACTGGAACTATTGATTAGGGAGTTATCAGCATATAGATGGTACTGAAGCCCAGGAGAAAGGATGGACTCAGCAATTAACCTCACGTACGGCCACAAAGAACACGGTTTCAGTGGAATGGTAGCAGCAGAGGTTAGGTTCAGTGAGAACGGAAGATGAGCTGAAGAATTAGAGATGTCAAGTGTAAACTGCTTAGGAAGAGACAAAACAGAAGCTGGACACGGAATCAAGAAAAAAGGTTTTATTTTAAGTACAAAATAGACTTGATCACATTTAAATGCTGAAGAGAAACAATGAGATGAAAGGTACAGGAAAGACAAGGAGAATTATGAAACAAGGGAGCCACGAAGATGGGGTAAACGAGGCCACAGCATCAGTGGAAGATGAAGTTCGGGTGGGAGGGGAGCAGCTTCACTTGTAAGAGGACAGAAGACGGAAAGGAGGGAGGACTCACGGTTTCAATGGCAAGAGGTCATGAAAGCTCTTATGTGATAGCATATGTGTACTTTTTTTCTCATTCATTGATTTGCTCATTCATCAATTTTTCAACCAATATTTATTAGGCACCTACGGAAGTATATACTCACTGAGGATGCAACGCACAATTTCTGACCTCTTGAAACTTACAGAGAATGTTAAACAACTAATAAAACAGGTGGCATGTGTTATAATTGGTAGGATTAGGAAATTATGAGAAGATGTAGGTATTAGGAGAAACCTCTCTAACAAAAAATGATGTTTAAGCTGAGTCTTAAAATAAATTTGGCGAAGGAAGAAAGGCCAAGCTAGGGGCAATGTAATCCTCTGGGAAGAGGAGAGAAAAGCAGGATTAGAAGGGCTAAGCATTATGGAGAAGACCGAAGATGGCCACTGTGGAGAATGGGAGACAGAACTGCCAGGTTTTTCAGGCAATCGAGGTGAGGTTAGAGATCAAGCATTTATGGAGACATCACCACTATAATGAGCCTTATGATTTATCTCCAGCAGCACCCAGTATAAGCTCTAATGACCTAACTTTTTCTTGAGTTGTATTTTACCAGGATAGTATGACACAATGGTAGTGGGACAGGGACATGGAGGATATCAGCGACAGCAGATGAAGCCGTGGATGGCTACATCGAGGCTAGATGGGGAAGGAAGTGAAGGAAGGATGAAATCTAGGGGTTGAGAGAAAAATGATGTGTTCAAAGCCTTCGGTTTCAATGAGGTCAAAGAAGAGAAATAACTGGACAAACAAGCTGAGAGAGGCCAGGAGGTTGTGGTCAAGGCACAGGATATCCGATCCAGTGATTGAGAAGCTGAGGAATCTGGGCATGATCATGAACTTCAGAGGAGAAACAGGGCTGGGAAGCGGAAATGGAAGGAACGTGAATGAAACTCGCTACAGATGGGAAGGTAAAAACACTCAAAGGGCAGAGTGTTCGCTGAGTCATCACCAAACATGCCATGATGCAGGTCTGAGCAGAGGAAGACTGTGACCCTCAGGAGAAACCTTCTCTTGGCCTCGGTTTTCCTAAGGAGGCAATACTCTCTTTGCCATGGGAAGGGTGTGAAGGACAACAGAAACAACCCCTGGGAAGGGTCAACTGCTCTGCAGATTCAGACAATTTTAAGACATACAGCACAGTCTAAATGTTTGCCTTATCCTGGAGTCAGAATGCCTGGTTCACGGCCTCACCATATTATTTATTAATGTGCTGCCCCCAATCTCTCAGTGCCTCATTGTCTTTGTCTGTGAATGGGATTAATAATGTCACTTACCCATAGAGGTTGTTATAAGGATTACATGAAACTATACACACACACAGGTAGACAGAGACAGAGACAGAGAGAGAGGGAGAGAACAAGCTTAGCACACAGTAAGGGCTCTAGAAACTGTAAGTAATATAGGTGCTTTTCACCTTCTGTGTGCCAGTTGCTGAGATACTCTGTGCACTATTTGGAAGGTTATTCTGAATGTTACTTCAGACAAGTGTTAGTAGGCTTAAAGAGCTACTCTGTCTTTCAAAACGGATAGTGTTCATCCTGTTGGGAAGTGAAAGAAGGTCTTAGGAGAAAAATGTGTATGTACATCCCTATTGGCAACAGCAGTTATGTAGCTTTTAGTTATTAGCAAATTAAGTGAGAATGAAATGCTGTTGGCTTGTAGTTTCTGTGTTGTGTATGTGTGTGTGTGTGTGCTTTGGTTTCCATGTACAAGATGATTTCCCAATGGTCCATCCTCATCCCCAAATCTCACCATTTCCTGTACCAACTAAATCCTATCCAGCTGAGAAGCCCAGATGCTGTCTTGTCTTCTGGACTCTTCGGGCCCATGGTTTGCTCTTCCTCATTTCAGTGACCATAGTATTTACAGCCAGGAGCACATTCTTTAGCATCCACTTGCTTATTCTCCTATACCTTTCCATTAGTTCTTAGACATAAAGTGTGTCCCTCCACCATGTTACATAGTCATCAGGGCTGGGTGGAGGACAGGCGACTGCCCCTTAAAGTTTTGCATTTTTCTGTCTAGTGCTGGGCCAGGTGCCTATTAAGAATGCAAGTCCTGTTGCTTAATCAATTCTCTGCATTCCCACTTGTCATAAGCTACCTATTAGATCTCCATGCAACCTCTCAGAAAAACATCATACGAAACAAGTACACTCACAGTTTTCTGAGATTAAAATCCAAACCAAGGACTGTTAGCAAAAGAAGAAATTTCCATGGAGATGCATCTGAAAAGCTCTCAGGTTAAGTAAGGACCTGTAGGGACTGCCCAGCTCACAGGCAGAATAGGCAATTGAAGCTTACAAGGTCTGCCAAAACCCAAGAGGACAAAGAAGAAGTACAGGTAAAAGGTAAATGGAAAGATGACCAGAATCACCAGCAGGACCAGTCATTCCCTGGGCCTAGCCGTTTTAGCCCAGTGGCCAGCAGTGGGCAAGGCGCTCCCCTTGATCGGGAAGACAGAAGTGCCTTTATCAAGGAGAGCTGCCTACCCTTGGCTGCTGAGGATTCCGTGCAAATGCTCAAACCCAGTGATGATCTTTTTGGCATGGGATGTCAGTACCAAGATAAGGTATTCGTATACCTCTTTGAAAGGCAGTCCAGCTGAGCAGGCCAGGTGGGCACAGCTGGTGGACACTTGCTTACAGTGACTGTACATTTAGTCACTTGGCAAATTAAAAGATGTCCTACACACAAGGTAAGCTCGTTCTTAGTTGCTTACCCAATGGGAGGGCCAAAGGCAATCGATTTTTTCAGCTTTCTTCCAGTATAAAACTTACCTGAGCTTCACAATGACTCATCACGATGAGGTTCTGAAGGCTTGGGATCTGGAGGCTCTGAATGTAGTTAATATACGAATTCCTGAAACTCTTCCTGTTGGACCATATCTTAACATCTAAATACTCAATATAGTATGCATTTTCCCATTGAATCTCTAATCATTTTTACTAATTCAGCAGGATCCATAAGAAAGCACTATATTTCACAACAAAAAAATCAACTGCAGAAGTACAGAAGAGGATGAACTGCCAGAAAAATGGTTCATTTATTAAAAACTCTGTTATTGACATTATTTCTAGGTGGAAAAAAAAGGGGTGATGGGACTTCCCCAAATGAAAGGATTAGACCATATTTGTCAAGGTGTAAAATACAAAAGCGAGCAAAGTGCCATCACGCTTCATACCAGTCAGACCCCATCTAAAACACTGTGCTCACTCCAGTGTGTCAAGACGGTGCATCCGGGGAAAAGACAGAAGGCAGGAAGCAGGTCTCTATGAGGAAGTGCACATCGGGTATGGGTTATGAACCTGGAAAAAAGAAGTTTGGGTGCCTATAATAATTGTCTTCAAGTGTGTGAAGACCTGCCACTCAGAAGAGGGGTTGGTCTAACTCTATTTTAGAACTAAATGATTTGTCAGGAGATTTGGACACAGAAACACACACACACACACACACACACACACACACACAGGCACAACTTTCTAACAACAGTAGCTAACAATAGAAATGGCTTCCCCATAAACTGGTAGAGTGATGACAGCATCAGCAACCACACCATCCACAACAATAGTGACAGGAACAAGAGCACTTGGGGACACAATTTAGGGAGTATTCGAGAGCTCCCCTAAAGCACTAGAGCTTATAAATGCTGATGTTAGGATTCAAACACAGGTCAACTGATTCTAAATCCTAAGCTCATACGCACTAAGTTTTACTACCTGCACACCTACCTCATAGATATCTGACGAGGCTTAAGGAAGATGAGGCACATAAAGCACTAAAAAGCCTCTGGCTCATTATGTGTCATGGATGTCACCGAGTGGAAGGATGGCCTGGTGGCTTCTAAGGCCGACCCTGCCCTCTCCTGGTTCTCTAGTAGGAGCACGTGCCCTGTGAGTCACACTGGTGCTCTGCTGTGGGCTCTTCCCAGCACTGTTCCCTGGGCCGAGCATACCCAGGACACTGTTGGTCCCAGCATCATGAAAAGGTCAACTGTGTGTCTCTGCAGAGTCTGCTCAGGCACCCTTCAGTTCTGCATTTAATCCTAAAGTTGGACTTCTCTTTATTCAAATCCCATTCACAACTGGCACAATTCCATTTGCTGATTCAAAAGGGGGAAAGAGGTTTTGAAAAGGCTTATAACAAAGGCTCATAAGCCTTACAGATCAAACAGCTCTTAAAGAACAACATTTTGATGAGTTAAGTGTAAAAGAACCAGAAACATACGGATTAAATTCCCCTTGAAATTTGAATGCATTTAAAAATTAAAGGGAAAAGCACTTGGCGAATGCATTGGGGCCCTTTGCTGAATCTAAAACATTTAGAAAAACAGTGCGAGACATCTTGCCCAAATGAGGCAGCTCCCAGTTTCTATCTGGCTTCCATTAAGTGCTGCTTTTTTTCCCCCGTGTCTCTTAGGAGACCATTTCAGATCCCCAGTTCCCCTCCGTCTCTTCTCCCTTGACGGCTAATTGCTAATTAGCAAGATATTTGTGTGCTGGAAGAAGCAGTTCATTTTTGCAATGGCTGGAGCCTACCGTTTGGTCATCCAGGAGCACCCACCCAGCTCCCCACTCGCGCGGGCACGTGCATTGCAGCGGCGGCCCGGGCAGCTTGGAGGGAGGCTCTGCTCTGCCCTGGGTGGCATGCTAACTCCCATGCCACTGATTTGCTGAGAGATAAGGCCCTGCGGCAGTGAGGGCCAGCTCCCTACAGCCTGAGCCAGCCTCACCAGACCATGCAGCCCTCATTTGGAATTCTTGAGAGATAAAGCCTATGTAGGCAGGGCCACACGCAGAGCTTAAACTGGATTTACCAGGGAGACAAAATAATGTTAGACTTAATGTGTCTATTTGGCCCGCCCGTGTGGTCCAGTGTGGTGGTCTGCAAAAGTTTACACATCATTCCAAGCAGGTGGCAATCCCTCGTGTCAGGAAAGAAGATAGACGTTTTTCCATTTGTATTTATTTTTAGTGCCTCCTTTTTACATTTCTTTTTTGGTGAATGTTTGATCATTTGCTCAATATAGATTAGCATAACAGAGACTTGACTTGTTAATGAATATGCATATATAATGGATAATAAACAAATTATATGTGTATGGATGGGTGATTTTTTAAAACTGTTGTTCTTTTGTTTTGTACGGTTTGTTTTTCTATTGGTTGACATAAGCAATCAAAAAACTTTTAGAGACCACGTTCTGGTCAACAGAGTGTTAGCTTTCACGCAGGCAGATCTTTGTTTCAGTTCTGCCTCTGCCACTTACCAGCCAGATCTGACCTTGAGGAAGCTTCTCCAGGTCTTTATTTTCTCCTCAGTAAAGGGAGAATTTGTCCACCTCTGAAGGTTGTGGTAGTTCATAGTGTGGTTTGGGAAAAAGTTGAATCCAATGCACCGGTGCAGTTCCTGGCTTATAAGGGCTCAGCAAGGGTCACCTGCTACGGTGTTTTCTTCTTGCTGTTTCAATTTCGCACACATGCGTTTTCTAAGAACTGTGCACTTTTACTGAAATCATCCAGTAAATGGAAACAATATACATTTCACGTGGTCATTCTGAATCAGAGAGGACTGAACGTGATAGAGTTTAATTACTCAGTTTGACAGTCATCAGCTTCAACAATGGATATTTATAAAGCGTCTGATAAGCAAGAACAATTTCTCAGCTTTTTTTCTCTCTGAGGGTCTAGACCAGCTCATGCTGGGTTTTTTCATGTGTTATCAACAAGTCCATGGGACTGGCAACTAACTATGACAGATACTCAGATAGGGGTTCAGGGTAGATCATAAACACTGGTTTCTCATGTCAGTTGAAATGAAGAGAGCAGCTTCAGCTTGCCAATGACTTAGAGAAATCCTCTCTCGAGGAGATAGGAAAAAGGCCAAGAACGATAGTCTACCCAGAATTGTTCAAGAATCTCTATGTTTTGGAACAAAATTGTCAAAAATGTGAGGGATAACGAATATATGGGTGATAAAAACAACATCAAAAACAACCCTGGGGTGCCTGGGTGGTACAGTTGGTTAAGCTTCCAACTCTTGGTATAGGTTCAGGTCGTGATCTCAGGGTCGTGGGATTGAGCCCTGAGTCGGGCTCTGTGCTGAGCTTGGAGTCAGCTTGGGATTCTCTCTCTCCTTCTCCCTTTGCCCCTCCCCCCACTCATGCACACTCTTTCTCTCTCTCTAAAATAAATAAATCAATCTTAAAAAAAAAAAAAAAAAAAAAAACCCTGACAATAGGATCTGATGAACATGGTAACGAGTTCTACTGGTTCACAAAATCTTCCTTACTCCTCCAGGTAATCCTATCAGATAGATATTGGTATTAATGAACTTACAAATGAGGACACAGAGGTTGAGGAGATAATGCCAGATTCCTTAGAAAATGTGCCTCAAAATTGTTGAATCGCTATACTGTACACCTGAAGCCAATATGACACTGTTAACTATACTGGAATTAAAATGAAACATTTTTTAAAATTTTATTTTTTTTTTAAAAAGGCATGAAAGATGGTAGGTGCTGAATTGTGGGTTTGGCCATGATTGACAAAAAAATAACAAAATTTTCTAATAAAATATCTAAAATTCTGCCAAGATTTATATTTAGAAGTATGGAGGTATATGTAAACATTATTAGAAATGGGAAGGGGCCTAACAACATTTTGATAGGGATATTAAAATCATAAGGAACATGAAAAAAAAAAGAAGAGAAGAAAAATGGGTCTCAAAAACATGAGTTCATATCCCACACCCTGTAATCCCTCACAACAAATTACACCTGCCTAACTGTAAAGTATTCTTTCACAAATTATCTTGCTTCCATATAGAGCTTATTGCCAACTGAAATTATTTTGTTAACTCATTACTTACTAGCTCTTCTTTTTTTTTTAAGATTTTTATTTATTTATTTGTCAGAGAGAGAGAGAGAGCACAAGCAGGGGGAGCAGTAGAGGGAGAGGGAGAAGCAAGCTCCTCACTGAGCAAGGAGCCCCATGTGGGACTCGATCCCAGGACTCTGGGATCATGACCTGAGCTGAAGGCAGACGCTTAACGACTGAGCCACCCAGGCGTCCCTTTACTAGCTTTTCTGTTTCCCCACTCGCTACTGCGCAGCTTGCCGCCCTGGAGTTGGCCCATGCCTTCTACGTAGTTGGCCCTCCATGAGTCATAGTGGTGATTTGTGGTTTCTTTCTCCAACCTTGCACCTCCATGGGGAGCAAATACATTCTGTGGTCTCAATGTAAGCAAATGAAGTTTTACTGGAACACAGTCATGCCTGTTTGCACATTATTCGGAGCTGCTTCTGTGCTCAATGTCAGAGCAGACTAGTTACAGTATAACCACAAAGCCTAAAATATTTACTCCTTACTTGGCCCCTTTATAGAAAAAGTCTGTTGACCCTTGGTGTAACAATAATCAAGTAGAAGTTATAGATGAAGAAAAGAAATATTTAGCAAGCAGGACTGTTGCTCACGACACACTCAGATTGTAGGACAGCAGTTTCTACCATGCATACTCATTAAGTCAGATTAATGCAGCTACTCAGCATGTAATGTATGGGGTAATCAATACTATTGTGTCTGTTGTTTAAAAAAAAAGTGATGAAAGCATGCCATTGATTACATACTCACCAATCTATCAACATTTACCTTAGTTCAGGTAAATGCCACAAAGATAAAGGTTACCTATTGCATAAGAAGAATTAGAGTTTCAGCCAATTCTCAATCGTTTCAAGGCAGATCAAGACCTTTGCTGTGCTTTCTTTTCTCTCCTGATTCCCACCTTTAGGTGTTTTACTTCTTCTTCAGACTTCCAGGGGGAGGGAAGGGGTTGGAAAGAGTCATCCTTTAAGCACTCATAAACATTTCTGGAAAAAGACTGTGTGCTTAAAAAAAAAAAAAAACTTTAGAAAAACTGAATAAAACTTTATTTTTAGACTTCTGTGTAGATTGCAATTATCTATACTCTCCTGGTTAAGCATAGCTTGGAAAATCCAGAGCTATTTGGAGATGACAGGTCTTTCTTTGAACCCCAGATCATCAGAAATTCTCTTTTTCCTTAGATGTACACATGTATAAAACAGCCAGTAAAAGAGAAAATCCTTCACTATCCTAAGAAATGCAACATTGAGCTGGAAATTCCATTGGAAGGCGATTCTACACCAAATGAGTGTTGAACTTTTACTGTACCCTCACCAAAAATCCCGTTTTACCTCAGTTTTACAAAAATGCATGTTCAAATTTTAATGCTTATGGATAAGAAATGTATTTCATAATCTGGATGTGCATGTAATATGATACCCATCTTCCGACTTCTCCTGACCCCCAACAGCTGGTCCAAAATTGACCACACCTTACAGCTGATGGCCCCTTCAAGTCAACAAAATATATTTTCCTGGGAAACCAAAAAGTGAGTGGTGGAAATCCACTTTTCATAAAATAGCTTCTCTGAAATTAATCCTTGCTGCTGATATAACAGGTCCAAGATGTCGAGGCCCGGATTTCTTTACAAGTCCTAACTTCTGAGGCCAGTTTCTCACCCACCTGTCTGATGAGTCCCCACATGGGCAGTGATGGCACCCTGAAAAAAAATCACAGCCAAATCTCTCACAGACAAGGCCTATTGTTACCAGTGCCAAATGGTCTCTAAGCCAGTTGTGGGCTTCATTCCCTTGTGTCCTTTTGCTTCTAAAGGCCTACCAAGTTCACTCTAAAACAAAAACCACTAAGACTGTGCATTGTTTTCCAAACAACCCATTATCCCGTGGCCTATTGCAAAATTAGTTGAGGGAGAATCTGTGAGGAGAGATAAATCTTTCTGTGACATTTCAAGACTCATCTACAGCCAATTAGAAGGGCCACTGGGACAGTGGCCTGATGGCGCACATTCAAATCACATCAATCGCCCCCAAAGTCCTTTAAGAAACCTCTTGGCAGACCTGCGGGGCTCTCTGCAGTCCTGACCTGATGGGAGAGCAGGTGTGTGTATCAAAGGATGGCCTATCAAACTCAGAACAGGCTTGTGGCCAGAGATGAGCTGTCTGCAGAAACAAAGAATGGAATCCTGAGACTGTGGACAGTAGAAAGCTTTTACAGGAGGAATGGCTCCTTATCCCCAGCACTTACTTTGGCCCCTGAATGCAGCCTTGGGCCACACAGGAGCCTGGGCTACAGGACAGATGAATTAATGGTGCTTTATTCCCAAACTGAATTGCCCTTAATGGTTAGCTTGGTGAATTTCATCGTCGGGTTTTGACCTGAAGTTTTTAAGAACTGCTCCAGGTCAGGGCATTTTGAATCTCTTCCCTTCCTATTTAAGTGGCCCTATATTCCTCATGTACCTTTTCCGGAGAGCGTGGGAAGCCATTTCTCCCTTTTACGATATTCATAGCCTGCAATTTCCGAAGCTCATTGTTATTGGAGGAGCCAGATAGTTTGGAAACTTGTTACAACGAATACAATGCACTATTGACACCGGTTGATATCACCAAATCATTACAGAACATTGCCTCCTTAAGTCACATAACATTCCTATGGAGAAATAAGTACCTCTGCTCCCATTTTCCTGGTTGGATAAACCGAGACCCAGGGAAGATAATGTACATGCCCAAGGTCTCCAAAGTAAATAAAAGTATTTTATTTTCTTTAGATTCTCTTTATGAATTCATAACTTCCCATTTTGGCTTCCTATTACTAATTCAGAAGGCCACTTAAGTCAGAAACCCCTGGCCTAGAGAACGGCCAAACTCTCTTTTCTCACACCATTGACACTCAGCCCCAGTGGTCCCCAGAATTAAGTGGAGCCAACACATCACTAAGCTGAGAGGTTCAGCAGCTGCAGGCCGTGTGCCAGAGGGCCAGACTCTTAAACCAGCCTCATTTTTCAGAAATGACACCATCTTCTGATCTGTTCAGATCTGGCCATACAGTAACTTTCAGAAAGTGTTTGTCAGAAACTTGTTCTTCTCTCAGAAGAGTTCCCAGGAGAGAACTTCTATTCCTCTCAGCCGTAAGAGAAAAGTACCCCCTCCCCACGATCTGCACACACGCACTGCGGTGACGAGAAAATGATAATGTAAAAGAAAAAGCCAGAGACCCATTGAGACCGCCATGGGTCTCTCCTGGGGAGGCGACAAGGAGATCTGTGTAGACAGCATTCTCTCATGGAAATAGGCCTCCTATCTTCTGTAAAACCGAAAATAAGGATGATAACAAGAAAGATTTATCAGAGTTTGAAAAGAAGTTCTGACATTACCATAATGGCATCTCTTTGTTCACATCTCCATTTCGTACTTCTCTGAAAACATAGCTAAAGGGAACTATTCTTTCCCCATGGTTCCCAACAATCGATTGCCCAAGCTAGCACATACTTTCTCGAAACTTGGTTAATTACTCACCAACAGAAATACCAAAAGCAACAAATCAGCTTCACGCATATGTGTTTGAGAACGCTTATTGTTCTAAGAGACTCCTAATTATATGTTTCCTCTGGTATCTACCCCCTACCCCTCCCTACTTCCCTACGGGAGACTGAGTAACACAATCAAAGAAGATTCTAAAGAGGCTTGTCATATCCTGGGGTTTACATACATGGTAGTCAAAAGACAGTGATGTTAATATTGTTTTACAGTATGCTGACTGCTTGGGGGGTTTGCAGCCATCTGTGTGCATTAACCCTTTTTCTAAGTCAGAGGAGGGGCTGGGATCAGCTCACTCACGGAGCTATTCTGCCTTACCACTCTCTTGCTCTACCTAATCATTAATGTGGGGCCAGCAGGCATCTGTTATTAGAGGGAACCATATGGAAGGGCCAAGGGCAAACTACTCCAAGATGGGCCACTTTGGCATGCAGATTATTTCTAGCTGAAATCAGCGATCAAGTCCCAAAAGACTCATGAAAAAAAAAAAAAATTTGAACTTTCCCCACCCTCAAAATACCTAAAAGAATTTAGATAGAGGACCTGCTCCAGGAAGGGAGCTACCACTATAGATACATTATGCTATGAAGTAGGTATGGTAGACAGGGAGGAACCTAGCACGGCCTGCTTGATCAGCATCCTCTATGTGCCACTATTTCTAAATGGCCTAGACAACATTTATTTACCAAACATTTACTCTTTTTCATCTTCCTGTGAATTGTATTCCTTCTCTTTAAAGTCTCAAACCCTTACCCCCTTTTCCTTAGTTCAGGATGACATATAAACCTCATTTTGCCTAACTGTCCTTAGAATTTCATGTCTATGTGCATTCCCAGTATGTACAAAATTAAATTTGATTTTCTCCTGTTAATCTGTCTCATTTCAACTTAATTTTTAGTGTAGTTACTAGAACACTGAAGGGCAATATATATTTTTTCCCTCCCAACACATGTCCTACTAGACTTTGGGGTAATAGGTGTCTATTGATTCTTCCCTAGGCAGTTCCCATAAGAGCCATTATCAGCACTATCTCTGAGTTCTCCAAGAGTTGACTCTAGATTATCCAGGTGGGTTTTCAGTTTATGAAAACAGAAGATTCTGTTAGATCCATATTCTAGACTCCTAATGCAAGCCTATTTCTCCTGGTAGATGAGCTGACTACCATATGAATGAGGTGGTATTTGTGAATCTTTGTGAACATTCTTGTGAATCGGAAGAACACTATGGACTCTAATTTCAAAAAAAAAATGCATTTGCTCTCTCTCAGTCTCTCTCTCTCTCTAACTCTTTCTCCCTCTCTCTCTCTCTCTCACACACACAGAGCATATAAATCTCAGAAGCTCATGGACCTCCTGAAGTTCATCTGGTTCCAACAGGCCCAGTGAATAAACTTCATTTTATTAGAAGTTTCACTTCTAGCATGTTTTTCCCCCACAGTCCCATTATAAACATTTAGTATACTCTTTCCCCACAGTCCCATTATAACCATGTCTAATGGATTTTAATGTCTCTTTAATTGTCTTGTACTTCAATCAAATGATTTCCTCACTGGTTTGAGGATAGCAGTCTACTACCATAGTATTTAATCTGTATACATGCATCAAGCACCTATTATAAGTAAGCACTCAGCACCTCTGTGATGGTCACTTTTATGTGTCAACTTAGCTAGAGATATTGCCCAGTTATTTATGCAAACAGACATGTTGTTGTTATCAATGTGATTCATGTTCAAAAATCATCTGACTTTGAAAAGATCATACTAGATAACCTGAATGTGCTCACCTAATCAGTTGGAAGGCCTGAAGAGCAGGGCTGAGACTTTGGAGAAGAAAAAGAATCCCACTATGGACAGCAGTTTCAACCCATGCCAGTAACTTCCAGCCCGCTCTTCCTGATGTTCTTCTCTATGGACCTTGGATTTCCGCAGCCAGCCCTACAATCATGTAAGTCAATCCCTGCAATAAACCCCTTAATATATGTTTATTACTGGCTCCATTTCTCTGTATAAACCTTGATTAACACAGATTTGGTACCAGAAAGTTGGATGCCATTGGAACAGCTACCCAAATATGTGGAGCTGGCTTTGGAATTGGTAGAGTCTGGAAGAATTCTTAGGCGCATGATCAAAAAAGCCTTTATTTACGTAAACAGATTTTTAGTAGAAATACAGGAAGTACAGGAAGTTTTGGTGAAATCTCAGGAGGAAATGAGTAACATGTATTGGAAACTAGAGAAAAGATAATCCTCACTAGATAGCAGCAGAAATCATGGTTGAATTTTGTCCTGCATTTAGTGGAAAGCTGAATTTGTAAGTAATGAACTTGGATATTTACCTGAGGAGATTCCCAAGCAAGGTGTGGGAGACATGACCTGGTTTTTAACTTCTGCCTGTAGCAAAATACAATAGGAAAATGACAGATTGAGGGGAAGAAGTGCTAAACAAAACTTGATTATTTGAAAAATTCTTAGCCTATCTAAATTGCAAAAGATGCTAAATTTAGGAGATTCACTGGAAAATGTGCTCTGAAAAGAAGGCCAAGCATGTGGCTGGACAACCTTTGGTAAGCACTAAAGGTATCAAGGGCATGACTCATAGATCCATTCAGCAATATCTGCAGAAACCAGGATTAGAAATGGGATTCTCCAGGAAAGTTCTGTGGAAGTTACCTTTGCCTAATAGAATGAATACCCATAATATACATAGGAGACCCACAAAGTTTTGAGAACATTATAAAGCAGAAATATTGCCAGTTTAGACAGAAAAGGGGAATGACCTGACAAAATAAAAGAAAGCTTCTGGGCTCCCAAAATTCTACAGGTAAGATATAGGCTAAAGAAACTACTGCACTGCAAACATGTACAATCCCTCAAGAAAAAGGAAAGTGACTCTGAGGACTGAGCTTTTGTCCCAGAGTGTGAAGACATAAGCCACAGAGAATTATTCCCAGTCCTTGCATCCTAATGGAACGTACCCTGCTGGATATTTGAAAGTGCTCTGAACTGGTGACACTTTCCTTCCTTGTGGTTTCTCCCATTTGGAATAAGAATATTATAGAATGGCTAGCCTATGCTCGTGCTACCACTGCATTTTGGAAGCAGACAATGTTTTCTACTTTCACAGGTACACAGATGGTGAGGAATTTTGTCTCAGGATAGATCATACCCAGAGTGTCGCCCATGAGAGGATGAGTGATTAGATTTAGATGATGAAATTTGGGAAATTGGAGGCCAATGATATTTACATGTGATTTCTGACTTCAGTTGATGCAGGAATGGTTTGTGAAATTTGGGGATGCTAGAATAGGGTGGTGAATGTATTTTGCATTTGGAATGGATGTGAATCTTTGGGGGCCCAGGGGCAAACTGTGGTAGGATGGAAAATATGCTCCCAAGATATATAGACATCCCAATCCCCGGAACCTGAAGATGTAAGATTATATGGGCGGGGAGAAAGATCTCTGTAGATGTAATTAAGTTAAAGATCTTGATGGGGACATTATCCTGAATTATCCAGGTGCGCACTAAATGAAATGATATGTATTATCATGAGAGGAAGGCAGAGGAAGATCTGAACATACACAGAAGAGAAGGCAATGTGAAGATGGAGGAGAGACATTTAAAGACTCTGGTCTTGAACCCTGAAGCAATACAGCCACAAGCCAAAGAATCATGGTAGTCCCCAGAGGCTGGAAGAGGCAAGGAAAGGATTTCTCCTAGAGACCTTGAAGGGAGCATGGCCCTGACAATAATACTTTGGTTTTAGGGCAGTAAAACTTATTCTGGACTTCTGAGCTCCTGAGCTATGAGAGAATAAATTTATGACATTTTAAGCAACCAAGTATGTGGCAATTTGTGATAGCAGCCATAGAAAACCAATACAGACTCTATAGAAAACTAAGATGAAAAAGTTATAATCCTCCCTCAAAGAGCTCAGGATCTGCAGAAGCTGAATATTTGATCATTGTAATACAGGGCTGAAAATAATAGAGCCAAAAAAAAGTGTGAGGGACTTGGAACTGTTCTTTTGGTTCAGAGGACTGGGAAAGGGTTCACAGAGAGCACAGTGCATGATGTGAGGAGGAGAAGTAGAAGCATAGAAATGACCAGTGTGATAGCCAAACTGTGGAAAGAGCCAAGATGTCCATTGACAGATGAATGGATAAAGAAGAAGTGGTATCTATATACAATGGAATATTATGCAGCCATCAAAAGGAATGAGATCTTGCCATTTGCAACGACGTGGATGGAAGTGGAGGGTGTTATGCTGAGCGAAATAAGTCAATCAGAGAAAGACATGTATCATATGACCTCACTGATATGAGGAATTCTTAATCTCAGGAAACAAACTGAGGGTTGCTGGAGTGGGGGTGGGGTGGGAGGGATGGGGTGGCTGGGTGATAGACATTGGGGAGGGTATCTGCTATGGTGAGTGCTGTGCATTTTGCAAGACTGCTGAATCACAGATCTCTACCTCTGAAACAAATAATACATTGTATGTTAAAAAAAAAAGAAGAAGATAGCAGTAGGGGAAGAATGAAGGGGGAGAAATCAGAGGGGGAGACGAATCATGAGAGACTATGGACTCTGAAAAACAAACTGAGGGTTCTAGAGGGGAGGGGGGTGGGGGGATGGGTTAGCCTGGTAATGGGTATTAAAGAGGGCACGTATTGCATGGAGCACTTGGTGTTATACACAAACAATGAATCATGGAACGCTACATCAAAAACTAATGATGTAATGTATGGTGATTAACATAACAATAAAAAATTTAAAAAAAAGAAATGACTGGTGTGTTCTGAGAAGATGCTGTTCAACATGGAAGAACCATTGAATTCATGGTTCTGAGCAGGAACAGTACTGACTACAAGATACAATTAGAATGTCACAGCATTCTTCACAGAACTAGAACAAATAATACTAAAATATGTATGGAACCACTAAAAAACCTCAAATAGCCAAAGCAATGCTGAGAAAGAAGAACAAAGCTAAAAGTATCACAATTCCAGATTTCAAGATAAACTACAAAGCTATAGTAATGAAAACAGTATGATACTGGCACAAAAATAGACACAGAAATCAATAGAACAGAATAGAGTGACCAGAAATAAACCCACACTTATATGGTCAATTAAATTATAACAAAGGACACAAAAATATAGACTGGGGAAGACAGTCTCTTCAACAAATGGGGCTGGGAAAACAGGACAGCAAAATGCAAAACAATGGAACTGGACCACCTTCTAACACCATACACAAAGAGAAACTCAAAATGGATTAAAGACCTAAATGTGAGATCTGAAACCATAGTATCTTAGAAGAAAGTATAGGCAGTAATTTTTTCAACACCAGCTGTAGCAACATTCTTCTAAATCTGTTCCCTAAGGCAAGAAAAACAAAAGCAAAAATAAACTATTGGGAGGATATCAAAATAAAAAGTTTTTACATAGTGAAGGACACCATCAAGAAAACAAAAAGGCAACCTACTAAATGGGATAAGATACTTGCAAATGATATATCCAATAAGGGGTTAATATCCAAAATATATAAAGAAATTAGACAATTCAATATCAAAATAAACAATCTGATTGAAAAATGGGCAGAGGACCTGAATAGACATTTCTCCAGAGAAGACATCCAGATGGCCAAAAGACACATGAAAAGATGCTCAGAATCACCAATCATTAGGAAAATGCAAATCAAAACCACAATGAGATATCACCTCACACCTGTCAGAATTGCTAGAATCAAAGACAAGGAATAACAAACACTGATGAGAAAAAGGAACTCTCATGCACTGTGGTGGGGGAAGGTAAATTGGTATAGCCACTATGAAAAACAGTATGGAACTTCCTCAAAAAATTAAAAATAGAATTACCATGCAATCCAATAATTTCACTACTGGACTTTCACCCAAAGAAAATGAAAACACTAACTTGAAAAGATACATGCACCCCTATGTTTACTGCAACATTATTTACAATAGTGGAGCTATAGAAGCAACCTAAGTGTCCATCCATTAGATAAATGGATAAAGAAGTTGTGGTATATATATAAATACAATGGAATATTACTCAGCCATAAAAAGGATGAGATCCTGCATTTGTGACAACATGGATGAAACTAGAGGATATTATACTTATTATGCAATAAGGCAGGCTGAGAAAGAAAATACAATATGATTTCACTCACACGTGGAATCTAAAAGATACATGAATAAACAAAAAGCAGAATCAGACCTATAAATACGGAGAACAAACTGATGGTTGCCAGAGGGAATGTGGGTGGAGGATAGGTAAAATGGATGAAGGGGAGTGGGAGATACAGGTTTTCAGTTATGGAATGATACATCATGGGGATGAAAGGCACAGACAGGGAATAACGTCAATGGCACTGTAATAGTGTTCTATGGTGACAGGTGGTAGCTACGCTTGTGGGGGCACAGCATAATGTATAGACATGTTGAGTCTCTATGGTGTACACCTGAAACTAATGTAACATTGTGTGTCAACTATACTCAAATAAAACAATTAAAATAAATAAATATGTAAAAAATTAAAAGATGAAATTTAAAAAAAATTAGTGTGTCACAGCAGGTATCCTCTTAGAGGTGTTCTACTGATTTTCAAATGGTGCTTCACGTGAAACAAGGAGAATTATACAAATATTGAGAACAACTGGTGTAGACTACCCCCTTACCCTTACTTTATGTTGGAAAAGAGAGATAGAGACTTCCCATGAATGCACGGGGAGAGGTGAAGAAGGCAGTACAGTAGGATGGTGAACATACCACAGGTAAGTCACGAAACCTTTCTGAGTTCAGTATAACCAATGGTGATAAGAGCATCTGCCTCACCCGGTTGGTAGAACAATTAACTACTGTTTGTCACACACCTCCACAGTTCCATGAACTTAATTCAGTACCCAGTAGCAGTAAGTAAGCAAGCAGGGAACTCGGGACATTTAGCTAGGCTCCTGAGCCTTCAGTCTTCCCCTGAGAGGCTAAAAAAGTTAGGCTCACTTCAGAATTGTGAAGTTCCTGAATGACAGACCAAGGGCTTTGGACTTCATGACATGAGGTAGAATCCATAGAAAGATTTTAAAATATGAAATACTGCACCCTCTTCTGTGTTCTAGACAGATAGTTGTCTGGCGGCTGAAAGACATGAAAAGTCAAACATCAGTGAGAAAGAAACCAGTCTGGAACCTGCTGCAAGAAATTCCAGGAAGGAGATAATGAGGCCTCGATGAATGGTGGAGATGGTACAGGAAGCACATTTTCAAATACCGTGTCTTTCTGACTTGAGAGGCAGAAGAGTGGCCAGGCACACAGGATCACTCAACGGCAGGAAGATGCTGTGTGTCTGCGCTGGTGAAGTGTTGGGGGCAGCCTAATTATGCAATGCTACTCCAGAAAGGACATCTGAGCTTGGCATCTCTTCCGAGGGAGCTGGTTAAGAAACGCCACAGTGTTCAATGGCTGGGAATATATGTAATGTTTATAGAGCCTGCCTTGCATGATTCCTGAGGATCCTGATGGCCATCTGCAAATGTCTTTCCAAGAGTCCTACACCCTGTGCTCTCGTGCAGCTACGCCAGCGGGTACATGCAACTCCCTAACCTCTTCCTTTGAGAGCAGAGACAAATGTGCTCTTAGAATTTTAGCCTGTGTGCACATCCTTGCAGGTATGACAATGAATCCATAATATTGCCCTGCATTTCACAACTAAGCAGAAATGCAGAAACATGTGCCATGAATCATGTTCCGGAATGTGAATGAAATGCAGTGGTTTCTTGAAATGTTCACCCATGTGACATAGTGAGGTATGATGTTCTGGCCCATGACCCAAGGTGGTGGTCACTTATGCTGCCTTCCCTTTGGAAAGTAAAGTTGTTAGCCTGAAGAAAGATGAAGTGGGAGGGAACCATGTGGTTCAAAGAGCAAAGATCTCTTCTCCTCTGCCTGCTCTTTAGCTATTTTCAGGTTTATTTCCTGCACTGTGTTATCCAGGGCTTTAGTGAAGCTCATTTTAAGTCATCCAAAACCTGTGTCTTCAAATCCTTTCCCTTGAAGAAGTCACTACATTGTGGGAGGCCTCACCATTAACTCTTCATTCCTGACAGTCACCTTGAACTTATCTTTGCTCAGTTCCCTCTCATTATTCACGCTTGTACCTTTTAGAAAATGAAAGATTGTATTTGATGTCTATGTCCTGTTTCCATCTGGGTAACTCACGGCCAACCTAACTGCAATTTAGTGTGTGTGTGTGTGTACATATGCACGCATATACCTACCTACACACACCACATATGCATACGTAGGTACAGGTCAGGCACATGTTTAAATAGATATAGATGATAGAAATATAGATAGATACAGATCGATACAGATTGATAGGGTATGGCTATAGATCCCATAGATGGGATTTGTTTCCTAGAGAAAAATATCATTTTAGCAGCAGCCTTTACAGGTTCTTAAAAATAGTGTGTAACTCACAGAAGGCTAATAAGCTCTTAGAAATAAGCTTCCTGTCTTTTTTCTCCCCCCCCTTTCTTTCTCCCATATTTCCCTTCCTTGTGCCTCTCACCCTCTCTCTGTCATATCACTTGTCCCACCTGACCTCCCTCCCCTATCTCCTTCACATTGCAGTTGAGTTAGCTGAGCTGCTCTGCAGTGCCTGGGACAGAACATTCTGCTCCCCAAACTCCCAGGGCTTCTTCAGGTACCTTCGGTGAGTTCCACCTGGGTCTGACTCTGGAGAGAGGACCAGAAGTTTAGAGCAGGTAAAGATGGTGAGAAGGGCTGATTTATCACAAGCACTGTTTGACCCCTTCTTTTCAAAGGATGTGAAGTGGGACACCTACTCACCTAAGAGGGTTTCTAATTGTGCTTCTTCTCCAGACAATGACTGGGGAGGCAGGAGAAAAACGACACTTCAGTTCCTCGCCTGCTCTGGCTTCAGTGAAACTGAGCCAACGATCCAAAGGAATCTGGACAACAAGCAATTCCCCCTCCATCCTCCATGGTTACAATATGAAAATCATGTCAAATGACCGAAGTCCAGCTCTGCAATAACTGAGTAATTAGGGCATGGAGCGGTGGGGAGATACTCGATTCTGTGTGTTTCTCAGTCTCCGCTGGATCAGAGGCTCCCCGAAGAGGGTGCTGTAAAACTGGGGTTCACCTCTGCTGTAACCACTCCATATCAGCTTTGCCCTCGGCCACTCTCTGGCTCTCCACCCCCTCATTAATAAAACAAGGCCTCTCACTAAATGATTTTGTAGGGCCTTTTCCTCCCTAACCCTCTGGGATTATGGCACTTCTAGAAGAATCGCTGCCTTTCTGTGACTTACGGTGATGTTCCATCCCCCTTCCACCCAGGCTTCCAGAGACCATACATTTCATTCTGACCAACTTCCAACCCAAGCTTTTCCATGGATTCCCTGTAAGGTGATTTAGCAACTCCTACCTGCCCCCTCTAGGTCAGGGCCCTCCCTGTGCTTTCCTTTCCAAAGCTCAACCCATCCTGACTGGCATCCACTCCCACAGATCCACAAGACGCTGAGACCTTGGCATTCTGTTTCTCTGTCTAATTCACTCCATGGAGTTTTTCCTATCCAATAAAGGACTTCATTTCTATTGACTCGCAAAGACCACACATTTCAAGTGCAGCCAAAACAAATCAATGCCACATGAGCCAAATAAATCCTTCTAACTACTCCAAAGAGCGAACGATTCTGAAGTCTTCTCACTATCTCTATTTGAGACTGGTTACATCCTATGTAATCACAAAAATATCTAAAATACTGCTACTATGTAAAATGGACATATTCAAAATATGTTTTTGGAGGGAAAAGCCTTTTTGGAAAGATTTCCCTCACTGCAAAGTGCGTCCCATTTCACTCCTTACCACCTCCAAAGCACACCACTCTCTTCAGCCACAGTTTTGAGAAACTTGATTCTCAGGAAAAGTTCCTTTAATAACATCCAAATTTGTCAGACATTCAGAACTGGACATTAAAATAGTTGCTCTAGAGTGAGTTCGAGGGATTTTCAATTCGCTGCTTGGAACTAGCTGGGTGAGCACCTGCCAAATCTATTCTTGGCTCTGGTTTGCTTGATTAGCCCCTCACTTTCCCAAGCTCAGAAATATAAAAACAAACAGATAAAAATTACTATGTGACACTGTTCCTCTTTCATGGCTCTGCTGGAACATCTTGAGGCAGCTTTACCGTTACTGACCTCAGGGTAATTTTTTTGCACCTGGGGTGGTAAATTACTTCCAGGTGAGGCAAAACCAGATGGCCTCAACTTTCCTGGAGTTGATTAAAATGATTGTACCTGCTTCAGAAGTCTACTAATCAAACACCGTGGTTTGATTTACCATGGTAACGTCTCAGCCAGTGGCTTCTGCACTGTTAGTGGAAGACGTTGAATCTACCAATTAAAACTAGCAAATGATACCCCCTATCTGATACACACACACACACACACACACACACGCACGCATGCACGCATGCACACACACACACACACACTTTATTCTAAGTGCTTGCACAGAGCCAACTGCTGCTGAACAAAAGGAAATTTTTTTAATTATTTAAAAAATGGAGTAGGAACTTCATGACATATAGAATAATAAAGCAAGTTTGTAACCCTCCTGGCATGGTCTCTACTATTGCACAAATACAGAAGATGCTTGAACTGTGTAATTGCCTCGGGTCTCATGTGACTTTCATCTCCACTTGGCAAGAATACCCAATAACATAGGAGGAGGGCAATTTTCTCACTTATGAGTTATCAAATGTCTCCTAAGTTGGGCATATGATTCCATATTCTGTTATTATCAGATGCTATTAGATCGCCATGTATTTGCACTCTCTGGTTTATAATTCAATACAATTCAATTTATTTCTGTTCAATTCAATTCAATTCAATCTAATTCAATTTAATTCAACACATTCATTAGCCATATACTTTATTAGGTGTAGGCTAGTATGAAAATTAGTGAAACACAACCCCTCCCCGCAAAGAACCAAAAACAATTTATCAGTCGGGGTTTGCGGGACCTTATAATTGCCACATGAAGCATGCTAAACGTCAGTGAGTGTAACACCTAAGATGTTGATAAGGACATTCAGATGACTGTGATATATTGGCCATTCCATTAAAATGTACGCAGAAAATATGCCAGAGCTAAGCAAGATATTACTTATGTATGACACAAAATAGCTGATATTGCTAGGAGATGCTTTCTTTTTACATCTATTTGTTTCTTAGATTATGAACTTATCTTAATGCATGACAATCTTGATTTCTTGAATAAAAGCTGCAACGAGAATGGATATGTTTCTAAAGACAAAGGAAAAGAAAAAACAGGCAAAAAAAATCATGCTGCAGCCTGACTCTATCTCCAATGCAGCATTAACAGTAAAACAAATAAAAATCTAGCAGCATTTTAGTGTTCATTCAGAAAATGCCATCTTAAAATCACTTAGATCTTCATTATTTTTTCAACATAGCAAACGTGTTTGCTTTTGCAGATGCTCTAACACAAACACTTGCATTCCAGACCGATAAAAATAGCAATAGTTTGCAGTTATGACCACCAACACCATTTGTAGACATGTAAAATCAAAAAAGATTAATCACACCATATGAAGCCGGCAATACACTGATTTCTAAATTATTCTGCAACCTCAGGTCTAGACCCTCCTGGAAGGAAAATCCTAGCAGCCTGCAATTGCACATTCTAAAGGAAATCCAATGTAGTATATTACTTTTTTGACTGGAAGTCAAAGTCCGCCTTTGGTTTCCATGAACAGTTTCCACCAATAACATGTGACAGGGTGAAATGTTTTCTGCATCACTGCCCACTCTGTATCTGCTTTGCCAGTTTATCAATAGCAAAAAGCTATCTCCATCCACCTTACATCAGTGGAAAGTAGCAGTTCAAATATTTCAATTTCTCCTATTGCCTGTGTCCCATTAAACGTGCAAACCCCCTCCATCCACGGCACATTAACATTTGAAATGTAGGAAGTCCTCATTCTAGGCTAGACTCACTTGAGAAAACGAAAATTCTGCCGACAAGGCCTCCCTTCTCTGTGTTTTCATAGGTCATCAGCCCTGAGTGTACCAGGTACACTGAGTCCTCCCTCTGCCAGTCCCCAAATCAGGAGGGGGCTTGTAATCAGACACTTAAATTGTAAAAGAACACCAGAACTAACAGACAGCCCCAGCTGCTGGATGCGTTGTGTCTTCAAGAAGAAGTCCGAAGCCAAGGTGTGGTCATCACAAGAAGCGGGGTGACTGAGTGCTGGGCTGTGGAGGCAGCTCTACCACTGAGCCGGCAGCCTAAGCCTCATGAGGAGGGAGACCTCACTGCAAGGTCCATATTGCTAGAGCTCTGGGCCTTTCACAGGACTCCTGCAGAGGCTACAAGGTGCTGGTGTGGGGATCTTGGATGGCTACAGGTGTCTAGAGGAGACTCAGACTTGGAAAAAATATGCATCCAGCTCCTAGCACTGCTGGACGTGCTCTGGAGAACCCACTGCAGGAAGAGAGCCCATGAGACAGTGAGCAGTCTTGGGTCTGGCTGGGGAATGGAGCTGGAGGATCAGTGGAAAGAGAAGGAAATAAAAAAGGTGGGAATCCTTGACACGAACACCCTGAAGAAATAAACCAGACTCTAACGTGAAGGCAAAGTTCATGAAGAGATTCAAAGGACACATAAACGGATTCCCATGGGAACTTGGCACCCGGCATCCGTCCCAGGCACATCTGGATGCTTAGGTGTTGTACACATCAGCCAGGCTTAGGAAACGAGGTCTGGCTGACCAGTTCATGGGACTGGTATTTATGAGATCGGAATTCTGTTCTGGTCAATGCCCTCGACTTGCTGGGAAAGTCATCTGATAGGTCTAGCCTCGGTTTCTTCATTTTTAAAATAAATGTGTGAAGTGATCATCACATGTTCCCTAAGGCCCTTCCCTGTGTTCCTATTCTATGACTTGAGGAATGCATCTTATCCTAGGCAGCTCATGCTGCATAACAAAATACCATAGACTGGGCAGCTGAACTAATAGAAATCCATTCTCTCATACTTCTGGAGGCTAGAAATCAGAAATCAGGGCAGTAGTGTGATCGGGTTCTGGTGAGAACCCGCTTCTGACCTGCAGACAGCTGCCTTCCCACTGTGTCTATGAATAGTCTTTCTTCAATCCACGTGTGCAGAGTGAGAGCTCTCTGCTTCTCTCCTTATAAGGCTTCTAGTCCTAATTGATTAGAACCCCAAACTTATGACCTCATATAACCTTGATTACCTCCTCAAAGTCCTATCTCCAAATATAGTCACATTGGGAGTTAGGGCTTCCACATATTAGTGGGGGGTGGGCACACAGTTCTGTCTATAGGTCACCTGAAACACTGCTGGGCTTAGAGGCAGCAGACAGTTCTCCAGTGTTTCACTCCTCCTCTATGGGGGCCAGACACTCCAGAGGTCACATGCTCAGTCTCAGGGAGCCATGAGGCCTGGTTGGCCATGAGGAAGAGAGTCAGGAAGCTCTGTACTATCAGATGATGCACCATGTAACCCATGTTCCCAGCATGTCAGATCAGCCCACTTCTCCCCACTTCTCCAGAGAGGCAAGAACTGGAGAGGAATCAAGTGAGCAACTAAAAGGGAAGTTGGAAGTCAAGAGCCTGATTCTGAAGCATATTGACTATTAAAAGGTATAGGTATGGTCAAGGCAAGAAAAGAGTTGGAAAGCACCAGACTGGGGATATTCCATATATATGTGTGTATGTATATATTAGCCTAGGAATGATAACTTAAAAACTTCTGTGAAAGGAGCCCCCCAAAAGAGTTTATACTCCTCATATAATTTCCCCCTCACTCTTCTATTTCAGATTTTCACCATATTTGCCATATGGACTATAGGGAATCCTGGCTTGATTTCCTCCATCATAGAGAAATATCCACCGTGGACCTCTGCTACTTCCATTTGAAATGCACAGATCACGTATCTATTAACAGATGAAAGGGTTCAAACAATGTCATTGAGATCCTGTGCCATGAAGCCCTGGTTTGGGGATGTTCTGAGAGTCAGCACATCTTAGACACAGAGAAGACATGTTCTAGATTACATGGCTTCCTAGAGTCTCCCCCTCCTGCCCAAATCCATCCCTGCCCCCGGCCCCAGACAAACCCACAGAAAGTGAGAGAAAAGAAACCTCCTAAGAATAAGAACTTGAATAATCCTTGAATGATAACAAGCAAAGTAAAACAACCACAGAGGGAAGCTTACAGACCAGGAAATGAAAAGCATCATGGAAAGTGCCCATGCCAAGAGGTGGATGAAGGTCAGAAGCCACATGGCATTAGTTACTCCACTGCAGTGGGAACAGCCAGACAGACTAAGTCTCTATGCCAAGTAGCAAGACATGGAGTGTCTGACTAAGACTGAGAAGTGAGTATAGGGTATTGGGTCCAATACATATGGCAGAGCTCTCAGGGCTGATGATTTGGGGAGAATGAGAGACCATCCACAGCCAGTACCACGTGCACTGCCCCACAGCACCTTCCACTCCTTCCCCATTACAACTGAATGCAACATGCATCCCACAAGCAGCAGCCCCTGCCCACCTCCTCCATCCAAACACACAAAGACATACACCAGGCAGTTTAATGGGCATTCACTCTACCAATATGTGTTCAATCAAGAATCACTACACGATTCACGAAGACCAATATCATGAAATTCAAATGAAGAAACAAGAGGCTCAACAGACAGAAAAACTTAAGAGGAAGCAGGGCTAAAAGAGCAACAAATACAGGACTCTCTAAGTTACTTTCATATATACAGAAATATATGGAAAAGCATGTGCTTATAAACAAGGACAGAAATTATGAGATAAGCACAGAGGGTTATAAAAAAATACCCATTTATAAATCTTGGAAATGAGAAAAAAACACACTCATGGCAATGGTCTTAGGTAATTTACCAAGTGATCATGAGATGAGGTAGAGGAAGAGCAGAGAAAAAAATACAAAACAAAACACCCAAATAGTAACAGAGTAGTCCATGGCTTGACATTCTTAGTAAGAGGTAAAAATAAAACAGCTGGAGAAAGGACATAGGGATTCTAGGCCTACTTTAAAATTCAATTAAATTGTTTATTTAGAATTTACTACACGGGCATGATTGCCCGTACAAAATAAGTGTTGGGAGTTCCCTGATGGAGTTGGCCTAGAAGAAGACCAAAGGGAGGTGGAAACATGCATTCCTAGCAGGATCTAGAAGTAGAGAAGAGAGGAAGAGGTAGGGTGATGCAGAATTTGGAGAAAGGGCAGCATAAATTGGACACTACTTATTGGGGGAGGTAGGGGAAATGACAAGCATTTTTTTTTTCAGAGATATTTTCCTACAAACGACAATTTCGAAGATACAACTCCAATTCTTGAAAATGAAACACATAGTTTCATCTATCTGACGAAGTAGGAAACCTGGTGGAACTTTATGGGAAAGGTGTGAGAGGATAAAAGATGAATCATGGTATGGGTACAAATTAGTCGTGAGCTAGAGCAGGGAGAGGGTGGGCTGGGAGACCAGCTAAGAGATTCTTGCACTACCACAGGACCTGACTTAAAAACAAGTACAAGAGTAAAAAGAAGCCAGAGTTACATGTGCATTCCCAGAAACTTAAAAAAGACAATTCAATTCCAAAATATACCATGTATTTTTGACTTAATCTTTGACAATATTTACTGCATTGTGCCTGTTTTCTTTATCTGTTCCCTTTTTCATTTCCTCCACAGAGGAACACACAGTCAGACAGCTCAAGTGTGATAAGCACTCAACTGAGGCTAAACATTTGCTCTTTTGTGCACGCCTAATGAATTCCATCTTGGCCTCAACTGTGTTAAGTTTGTGAAACCTATGCTTCTTTTTTTTATTATTATGTTACGTTAATCACCATACATTACATCATTAGTTTTTGATGTAGTGTTCCATGATTCATTGTTTGCGTATAACACCCAGTGCTCCATGCAGTACGTGCCCTCTTTAATACCCATCACCAGGCTAACCCACCCTCCCACCGCCCCTCCCCTCTAGAACCCTCAGTTTGTTTTTCAGAGTCCATAGTCTCTCATGGTTCATCTCCCCCTCCAATTTCCACCCCCCTTCATTCTTCCCCTCCTGCTATCTTCTTCTTTTTTTTTAACATGTATTATTTGTTTCAGAGGTACAGATCTGTGATTCAACAGTCTTGCGCAATTCACAGCGCTCACCATAGAACATACCCCCCGCAATGTCTATCACCCAGCCACCCCATCCCTCCCACCCCCCACCACTCCAGCATCCCTCAGTTTGTTTCCTGAGATTAAGAATTCCTCGTATCAGTGAGGTCATATGATACATGTCTTTCTCTGATTGACTTATTTCACTCAGCATAACACTCTCCAGTTCCATCCACATCAGTGAAACCTATGCTTCTTATCACTGGTATCAGCATTTTCTTTTCTCTGCCAGGGGAGAATGCCATAAAATATTCAAACAGTCATACAAACCCTACTATAGTGACCAAGGAGATGAACTCTGGAAATGAAGCTGTTGGCTCATTCATGGGGGGGGCCACACAGGAACACATTTGGGCTTGCATGATTTCAGTGTAGTTTACTGCAGACCGTGGACTGTGCAAGAGTGGAATGCACAGTTTGAGGATCATCCTCAGAGGCGTCAGACCTTGGCTAACAATGAGATTAGGGGTGCATCAAATGAAGAAATAACAGAATATCTTGGGTTATAGAATACAGGACAGGGAGTTTGAGAAGAGCAAGACTGGACTGTAAAATAGTTCCCGTGTTCAAGGAAAGAGCATTTCCCGTGTCCAAGAAGGTTTAATTTTCCCTGCCTCTCCCCTCCCCTCCTCACCTCTTCTCATCTTTCCATTCACTTACTCCAGGGTGTATTAACTCGTCCTACAGAGCAGATAGCCTACTATGTGGAGTGATCTCTAACCTCATGGAGCTCACATTTAGTGCAGAAGAACAGACATCAGATGATGTACATCAGTGGCTATCAAACTGCTTTTCCAGATAGTAGAACCTTCCCTGCCAATGAAATCCTATATTGAAAATTCATCAAGTTATGAAAGCTGTGCTGCTTCCCTGGGAGTGGGATGGAAGGGTATGGAGGGATCCAGAGCCCAGGCTTGTAATCCAGGATTATCCTCAGCCATTTGCATCCTCTCTCTCTCTCTCTTCCCTTCCCTCGTTCTCCCCCCCCCTCCTCCCCCCTTCTCTCTGCCTCCCCCTCTCTCTCTCTCTCTCCGTCCCTCCCTCCCTCTCTCTTTTCTCCCTCCCATTTAAATTACCAAAGTTTGGAACAGGATACAGGTTAGCCACATTTTGTATTTATTGAATAAAAATGAATATTTCTAATCCTTAATTTTAAAAGAGAAGGAGTTTGTCTTTCCACATTTCTTCACCGACGGCATAAATGAAATCATAAATCAAATGTGGTCTTCATGCCTTCTCTCCACCTTGCACCTCACCCTCCCTTCCCCCATCTTGAAAGCACACCAGAATTGTGCTCATGGAACCATGGAAGTCCTCCTGTGGCCTTCTGGAATATTCTACCACATAACTGCAATGAGGACTAGTGTTTATTGAGAAGTGCCTGTGTGCAAGGTTCTGTGCTAGATGCTTAAAAATACATCATCTTGTGTGATCCCGAGACATAAGACTACCAAGGATGGTTTATGATTGGGACTGTGAAGATAAAGAAGCAATTTCTAAGAGGTCTACTAAAAGGACCAAGGCCACGCAATTCCTGCGGGGAGGAGATGGGATTCAATCTCAGGTCCACCTGGGCCTCACGTCCACCTGCTACTACCTAGTTACCTGTGTGCCACTCCACTGTGGCTCTGTGCCTGCCCCTCTGCATCTCTTCACACCTCTCTCTCTCTCTCTCTTTCTCACACACATACACACACACACACACACACACACACACACACACACACACACGCATGAACCTCCTCGTTTCTTGGAAATGCCCACTCCTGACGTTAAGCACTTTGAAAATACATGTTTACTTTATTCTCCTCCCTGCCTGTTGTCCCAGGCTGCAGCTGCTATCCCTGATGTCATCATGCTAGTGGTGCCAAAAAGCTGTTTTTCTTCCACTCTAATAAACATGTTTCTATTCATTTGCGAGTTGGTATGTTTCTTTATCTGATGGGTTCATACTATTCGAATATGCCCAGATAATGTGTTAACCCCTCCAAGGCTATGGCTTTCCAGAAACATGCTCTCTGCCTACCATCCTTCGCCTCAGACACATGGGCTCCACTGTGCTCAGAGTTAGTCCTGAGGGAGAGAAAGTGTCTTTGCGATGAGACATGCAGGTGAGTGGGGTGAGGGCATAAATGGAACATCTGCTTTCATTATCCTAAAACAAATTTAGTGCCAATAAAAAGTGTTCAAGTGAGAAGATCTGAGGATGAAAAGTGACAGTCAAAATGATAACCATACTCCAACCCACCTCCATGCCAGTGTCATCCTTTGCAATTTGGCTCTCTCTATTCTCAAGCTGAGCAGGGAACTTAACACCCTCTCTGATTTTACTCACTGGCCCTGCTGGCTTTTCTCAAACCCTTCTGATATCAAATGCCACTGCCTTAAGTGATTTACAAACACCCACTCATTTACCCTTCACACCAGTCTTATGAAGCACAGAGAGGTTAAATGACTCAATCAAGGTCACAGAGCTGGTGAATGACAGACCCAGGATCTGAACCCACGGAGTCAGCCACAATGCCACGCTGGTTACTGATGAAAAATACTTCACTGCCGATGTGTCCTGAGACCTAGAAGCCAATCGATGGGAATTTAAAATTCCTTTCTAAATAATTTAACGAGAAAAAAAAAAAAAGCCTATTGTAGTGGCTGAGTACCCAAGGTTTGTGGTCACTTTTGCTGTGTGACTTTGGGTTAGTTCCTAAACCTCTCAGAGCCTTGACTTCCTCACATCCCAAATAGGGGTGATGATAACACACTGTGAAGGTAGAAGGTAGTCAAGGCAATCGACATAGTGACTAGTAGTCTGTAATGTGTAATAAGTGGCACCCCCACTTGTCATTGATGGTGTCCAGCAGTGAATATGCAATACCCAGACAAGACTTTTTAGAAGGCTGGGGAGAAATCAAATCAGCCAAAACAAAATGTAATACACTGAACACATTCTTTAGGGGTGAATTTCAGCTCTTGACAACCACTGTTATATCTGCACTGCCAGTAGAAAGCTGAATATCTAAATGTTCACAGCAGTAAGGTTCTCTGAAGAAGAACCTCCCCCATGGGCAGAACATCTTAAAAGAAGACCCTTGTGCCTACAGTCCAGAGCCTCTGTGATCCTTCACACTCTCCTTCTTACCCATGTCCCACACCCTCTAGTGCATCCCTGCACCAAGTCCTGGAAATACCTCATCAGGACCTCCTGCCTTTGTTCCTCAAGCTCCTCCAGATCCATGGATAAGTCCGAGCTTTAGCCCCTGCAGGAAGGGCATCTGATCAATTTCCATTTCCTCTATCTCAATTCCATCATCTAACAGGACCATCTGGCTATGTTATAAACTACACAAATTACCTGGGTTAGCTTTTAGAAGGTTACCAATAGAGATGTATTTTTTTCCATTTAAGATAGATTTGATAATGCTACTAAATTCCAAGTATGTAATTTGGTTTGTCCACTCCTGCTCCTTTCGCCTTCTCTGTGGTGCTCTTAGATCTAGATCAGATATTCTGTATTTAGTCTACTTACTGGCCACCAGCACAATCAAGGGGACACTGACATTCCTCTAACTTACTGGAAATTAACCATGCCTCCCTCCATTCCTCTAATGTGAAAATTATCACTATCGCCCTCCTGTCTTAAAAGAATATTTTGAGTACAAACAACATAATAAACACAAAGTCGCTTGAGCTCTTCAGAGAAAGGATTTCACATCGAAGTATATTTGAAATTATTTGGCTATTTTCAGCAAATATGGCTCCAAATTGGAATCACCTGTGTTCATCCCTAGCCAGTGTAGACAAATGTCTTTGTAGCTAAATCTACAACTCTGCTTAAAAGAAAAAAAAAGTTAAGACAGCAAATTGCTAATCCCAAGTCTTCTACAGAGATCACATGGCTATCTAACAAATCCTCGATCCTGTGTGCAACGGGATGCTGAGGCACAAGATTTCATTTTTTTAATTTTATTTTTGGTTTATTTTTGTTGGGTAACCACCTCATTTGCTATTGTAAATAGACCCCAAGATTCACTGAAACTGCTCTTGTGGGGAACCGGGAGCTTCTATTGGAAAAGAACCCACCAATTAGGGTAATCAGTCCAAGGAAAAGAAAGAACACATATTAACTGCCTTCTGTTATAGGAAACACCTGGACAACTTTAGCGACAATGAATCCTCTATATGAAGTTTTGAAGCAAGTGTTTCCTTAATTTTGCAAGAATTGTATTTGGAAGATTACGTACGTAGCAAGGGAAGAGAGAGTATGTCTTCTTTGTTCCATGTTATTTCATCCTTAGAAGGTCTCACCCTCAAGAACCCCTCTACCTCCCATGTCCCAGGCAAATACCTGTTGGCTTGGTCCAGAATTCCACAATGCTTTTCTGTTGTATTGAGACCAGGTCCCTATGGACCGTAATTTGTTTTGGTGATGAGATTTTCTTCATTCTCAGGCTTGGCAGGGTAAGAAGCATAGCAATAAGAGCTGACAAGACCTGAATCCAGTGCATGGATCTGTCCTTCATCTATTTGTGACCTGACAAGTCCTTTGCCTCATTTTCATGACCTAGAGAGTGAACGTTTTTAAGAGGTCAGGATCTGGAGTCAACTATGCCTTGGATCAAACCTCATCTCCACCACTTACTGCGTGAGTGACTTTGGACATGTTAATCTCTAGCCTGAGTTTCTCCGTTGGTAAGTGAGGACCATGATAGCTATACTCCCATAGGGTGAATATAAACATTAACTTAAATTATGCATGCCCGGGGTTTAGTTGATAATTATTTTTGTTGTGATTGATACACCATTGCAATTAGTGATTTCAACCCAATGCAATGCAAGACTACCAAATACTGCACACACACACACACACACACACACACAAATGCATAGGACTACAAAGGCGGTACTGTTACTATTTTTATTTTTATTATGTGAGCTCTGAATTCAGGTCTATTTTAGAGGTGACAAGAGACATAAGAAAGGAATTACAGAGATTCCTCCTTTTACTTAGGAAGAGCTTTAAAATACCCAATGTGGTTGAGAAATATACATTTGCAAAACATTAGTACATGTTTAAATGAGAATTTACACACACACACAGACTCATTGAGCCTGGAAAATATGATTATGAAGACAGAGAATTAATTCTGCCATTCTGCCTGCCTCATAGAAGGAAGAAGGTGGGCGGGGGGGGGGGGGGGGGGTGGAGGCGGAGGAGGAGAAAACATCCAAACCAAATAACATTTCCTTCAACTAAAAAGCATGGAGTGAATAAGCGATTGACTTTTCCATTTGGTGCCTTAATTCCTGTCCGTCAGGTTTCCTGCCATTTCTTGCCTGGAAATGTTATTATCTATCACTCTTCTGGAATGAACATGACCAGGTACATCCCTCTGAATCTCACCCTCCCTCTCTCTTTCCCTGATAAGCTGGCAGAGCTGGGAGCTGTTGACAAGATTCACATTCTCACCTGATAAAGTGCCATTTACACTGTGATCGCCAAAGAGAGTGGTGGGGTGTAGACTCAAACACTACTCTCTAAGGGGGAAAATACTTCCGGACTCCCAAACTTAGAAGACTGGTGCCCCAAAAAGCAGGGAAGGGTGGAAGAGAGGGTGAGTTCCAATTAGTATTCATCCCTGTTTTTACTTGGTAAAACTGTGGGCTCGTAGTTTTGTGGATTAAGGATTAAGAGCAAATTTGGCTTAGTGAATATTCCTCCTCTGGATAAATGTCTGTTGAGGATTTAGAAAACACTTTTCTAAACCAGTTGCTTAATTTTTTTACACGCCAATATTTTTTATTTCTCTTTAATAATCACATTAACTCCTATTTAAAAGCCCCGCTTTGTTGTTGTTGTTTCCCACATTTGAAAGTGAAACTTCTGCCACCAATTTAATTAATCCTCTTGCCTCCAACCTCTCCGCAGCCTGGGAGACGGGCACTGGGCCAACTGGGGCAATCAGTCAGTGACCCCACAAGCAAGGTCGGGCACATTGCTCGGCCAGCTTCCACGGCACTGAATCCAATCTTCAGGGATCGCAGTGCAATAAGCAACCAGCATCCATGAGTTCCTGACAATCATTTCTGAAATTGACTCAGCACTTGAGAGAGCGCATGCATGGCTTTGCTCCTCACACTCCGGATCACAGCTGTGGATGGAGGTAGTTGGGTGAGCAATGAGAAGCAGCCAGGGCTTAGCAGGAACTCGTCCCAGGAGCAAGAGAGGAGAAATTGGCTCCCTGAGCCAGTCCTGCTGGCAGCTTGTCAGCTCGGCCACCAGCAGGGACTGCTCGTGTAGTCTGCCAGAGCCCACCCTTCAGTTCCGCCATCCTCACCCCCAGCACACAGGAAACCACATCACAGGCAAGTAATGACCCTAGACAAAATAATGATACACAGAGAAAGGAGGACCAGCTCACTGTGGCCACCCCACTTCCTTCCCATGTGGTCACCAGAAACTCATATCACTGGCAACTCCGGATTCCACACAGACTAAAACTACAAGAAAACATGGTAGTAGTAAGGGTGAAGACTCAGGATCCAGAGTCCATGGATTCCAAACCCAGGCTCTAACCCATATTAACTGTGTAATAACCTCTCGGTGCCTCAGGTTCCTTATCTGTGAAACAGGAATAAAAATAGCGCCTATCTTACAGAGCCTCTCTAAGGATGGAGTGAGTTAATGCCCGTGAAACACTCAGAACTGTGCCTGGCGTGGCAGTGTCACTTTTACTATTATTATGATAATCATTATCATTATTTACAGGTGAATAAAGTTAAGTATTATCCATATTTTTCTACCAATATGACAGAAACTCGGATTATGTAACTTGGCCAAAGTCGCAGGGGTGAGGATTCCAACGGATACATATCTGACTCCAGAGGGCAAACGCTTGACCATGAAAGAAGACACCACTCCTGATCAGTGTTAGCCAACCGCCTGTCACCAAGATATCCTTCCCATCCTGGGACACATGGCATGACTCTCAATTCATCAGGTCCTATTTATGGAGTTCCTGCTACCAGTCAGGAGAAGTTATGCATAAGAGGGACAAAACAAAGTAAATTGCTTATAGTGTCTGTGGGGGAAGCAATACACAGAAATAGGAAAAGAAAAACAATAAAAGCAGATAAATGAAACCAAAAAAGGACAGTCACCCAACAGCTATGGGAGGTCCCGTCTGTTGCTGTCACTCCTGGGGCCTTCCAGGTATCTGTGTGATCAGCAGCTTCTGGATGCAGGACATTTTGCTCATAGGTGGTTCTGTATCTTCCCCTTTACCTAGCCACCTGCTCTTGATCCCTAAAGTTTCAGCTGAAATTGTACCACTTGGAGCACCTGAGTGGTTAAGCATCTGCCCTCAGCTCAGGTCATAATCCCCGGGTCCTGAGATCAAGCCCCATATCGGGCTCCCTGCTCAGAGGGGAGCCTGCTTCTCCCTCTCCTCCCCACCTGAGTGCTCTCTCTCACTATCTCTGTCACTGTCTCTCATTCTCAAATAAATAAAATCTTAAAAAAAAAAAAAAGATGCTCTCTCTCCTTCTCCCTCTGCCCCTCTCTAAAATATTAAAAAAAGAAATGGTACCTCTTCATGGAGCTCTTAAACTCCCCAGTCTAGGCTTTGTCCCTCATATGTCCTTCTAGGGCACACACTTCTCATATGTAAACAATGATTTGTGTAATTCTGTGTTTATGTCTGTCTCCACACTCTATAATAACACCCATAAAGGCAGGGACAGTTTCTTTCTTGCTCCAACAGTGAGCACAGTGCCTGGCATACAAAATAAATGAGGGCAAAATGCATCTCCTCAAGGGATAGAACAGCCCTGCACCTCTCCTCCCTTCCTGTCTCCTAGGAATCTACTTCCAGAACTTTCAGAGCAGGAAGACTCTTGAAGAGGTGGGCTTGTTCACAATGACTGTGAGGACCGACTGTGGAATGTTCTGCTCTTCCAGGAAGACAGGGACTGTGTAAACAGGCAGCTCTTTCAGTCCTGCCAGCTGCAGACCCAGGTTCTGCATTTTTCTCACACGGCCCTGACTTGGGGTCTCCAGCGGTTTGCCCCTGGCTGGATGCTATTAGCCGACCAGCTTGCCTTCCAGCTGACATATCATTATAGAAAAGAGGAGCCTGTCTCCTCCTTCCTCCTCCCTGCCCTCCTCATTCACCTACCAGCATTTTCTCTCTAAACCCTAAAGTCACCCAACTATGTCACACCATCAGCAGCCTCAGTTAGGTAAATGCCACTGAGCAAATTTCCGATTGCCTCTGGGATAGCCCAACCTAGAAATCCAGAAAAGGTCAATGGGGAAGCTGGGAGGGAGACACTGTATCTTTCAAAGTAAGCTGGCGACCCCATGAACACTATGGGAACAGCCCCACAGAAAAGCTCAGAAATGGGATGGCAGTTCTCCCCTGAGGGCAGACCTCCGAAATAGGCAGCTCCTCCTCCAACAAGTAGGTGTGTCAAAGAGACAAGAGTATTAATGGCTCCCCTCCTTACTGAGCTAAACAGAAATATTATGTCCCTCCTCAGTTTGGCTTTTCCTCCCCTCCAACTTTCCCAAACTGCACCTCTTTCTGAACACAGCACCACACTAGCTTCCCCAGATGAGTCAGAGCCCCACCTGTCATGCCACCACCAGCATAAGTAAAACCTGGTCCCAGGCGAGTGTGATGGCAGCAATAAACATCTCTAGCAGTGCTGATAACCAGTGAGGTCACAGTGAAGGGCACACTCCTCCCACTGACTACAGCTGCAGAAGAGACTTTATTGACTTCAGAAACAATGTTTTTAGCAGGGAGTTCATGCTTTGCTCCCTGGAAGCACTGCATCCTGTCTCCTCATCTCTAATCTCCAGCCCTGCCTCCACGCAGCCCTGCTTCCAGAGAGGAGACTGATGTGGATAAAAGGATCCGATGAACGTCCTCCTGGATCACCAGCCCCAATGGCACCAAAGGAATGAAGGGGAAGACGTCAACTCCCCTTTCTCTTCAGAAGCATCCCATGCCCACGGAATCCCAGATGGTCTCCATTCCTGAGCCATCTGGTGACATCTTCCTCCAAGGGTCACTTGGGATTTTTTTTTTTTCAGACATACTTAATGTTCTGATTTTTCTCCTTTTTGTTAGATGGGTCGAAATTGTTCTTTATGTTTCCTGTCAGTAGATAACTGAGGTGCATAACCTTAAAGTCAAGAGGCTATAGCACCTTTCCACTACATTTTTCTTCAATTACATTTCCTATTACCTGGTCATATCTGAAAAACTGTATTTCCTTTCTTTGGGGCTCCCAATTAACAAGAAAATAAACAGAAAAATCGTGAGCCACAAGAAAGAAGTCTTCTCTTGAGTTAGTTAGATGGAGGGTCCTACTGGGTATGAGCTGACGCTTCAGATGCCTCTCCACCTAACACTGTGCACAAATGGGGGCTGAGGGAAAGAACCTCTGGCTGTTTTGTGTTTTAGCAGCTGTTCAAATAGAAATATCTCTTTAGTTCTGGTGACTAGAGTTTTTGTTAATTTTATTTGTTGTTGCTGCTATTGTTGCTCTTGTGTGATTTGGTCTGTGTGTTTATCTGTTTTGAGAATGTTGGATACTAATGCTGAGGGCAAAATGACCTCTTCTGGAGTTTCTCAGCTCCTGGGTCTCTGAGCCATTGTCACTGCCATCTGGAACCAACCTTCCACAAACGTCAACCATGTTCACACTGCTTTCTTACACGTGGCTTCCGAGGGACTCTAGAGTCATGACAAGAAAATGCAGACTCTTCCACTCTGATGGTGGGAAGACTCTGTTCTTTTTCTGCTTCTGGAGATGAAGACAAAGATTCAAGGGCTTCAATGGCCCCGCTGTTCGCCCCCAGGAGGCAGTACTGGCCCCATAATTCTCAGCGCTGAAGAATGACACTCCCATTCCCCACACGGGGGCTAAAGTTGTGTATGGTGTGAATCCAGAGATCGTTACAGAGCAAAAAAGATAATCTGGTCTTTGAGGGAGGCTCTTGTGATCTGCTTGGGAGCTGGAGGGCGAGGACAGGGATAGAGGTATGCCTGTGGGGGGTGTATTGCTACTCCACAAGCATGCCTTCAGATTCAGCAGAAGAGAGCAAGCCTTTGTACTGGTCAAGCAGCTGTGGTTTGAAACCTGCATGTAGCCCCCTAGACTCTGAACTCATCCAAAAGGCAGATCAAGATGGTAAGGTCTCTTCCTCCTAAAAGTTGAAATGTAGCTAAGGAGTGGTGTGCACACATATACCTAGGTGCACACACATAGGTTCACACAGCTACAAAACAAAACTAATATAAACTAAGTAAGAATCAAATGCTAGGTCAGTATAGGAAGTAAGGGCATTGGGGATAAAAGGGTAATTCAACCATACACTTGAGACATCACATGATCAGTCCACCCAACTCTGACCTCAAGGGGAGCTCATATACTGGTCAAGGATAGAATGGGGTCCTTGAGACCATCATGAGGAATAGTTCACCGGGAAAGAGTATTCTCTTCTCTTGGGAACCAAGGAGTCTGCCAGGAAATGGGGATCCAAGAGAAGGAGGTTTGCCAAAGACATGAGTCTGCAGCTAAGCTTGTATTGTCCAGCCCAGATCACTAGGGTCAAAAAGAGAGGTGTGGCTACGTAACTAGTATTTCCCCAAGAATTTTAATGATGACTGGGTTCTGCCAGACTCCCTAGTTTGGAGGTCTAAAAATTCTGTTTTGGGAAATTTGGATTTCTGGCTTCCAAATGAATAATGGGGGCTGCGACCAAGCTTTTGAAGGAAGAGGGAAATGGCATCCAAGGTGGAAACACTGCTATCCAAGGATTTGGAGAGGAAGAATTCAGAAGGGATATTCAGGATTCAGCATCAGGCTGGCTTGGATACTCTGCTTGAAATTTAGCCTCAACACTGAAAGATTATTTAGTTGATTGGATAAGACTCCCTTCTTGAGGATTTGGTGCCAGAATCTTGCTCATCTTGCCTAGAATGGCTGATGTCTACTTCAGACCCTAGTCCTTAAGAGCACAGAAGTCTGGACTTCAGCAAGAAAGTTAAGCAGAAACTTGGGAAATAGGCAGACCTATGTTCTAATTCCTAATCTGTTACTTCTTCCTCAGATGACCATGGACACAAAACAATCTCTGAGCCAGGATTCCATATGTAAAATTGGGACAATCTTATGAACCCCCTAGGCTACTGTGAGGATTAAATGAAACAGATCTTCGTCTTATTTCTGACAGAGAGTAAATGCTAAGTCTGAGGGAATAAGTGTATACTGGATGGATGGATGCATGGATGGATGGTTGGATGGATGGATGGAGAGAGAGAGAGAGAGCACTCAGCTATCCTTCCTGCTTCAGGCCACAAGGGCCCCTCTCCCCTCTCCAAGAGTACCTTGTACCCATCCTACATGCTGGTCAGAAAGACATGGAGAACACAGGGGAGCGCCATCTGGGAATGATCTTTTTTCTGTACTCAGCATATTCCTGGAAACCTGTTGTCCCCAAGAGAACAGGTGAAAGCCTGACACTGTCAAAAAAGTAGGAAAAGCTTGCTGCTTAATTTTTTATTAATGGTATTAAGATTTCTTTGCATAAGTCATTAATCATTAGGTCATGTGAAAGGCTTATGTTTATTCAGATAATATAATAACTCAAGCAGTAAGTATGCATGTTTCCTCCCTTGGCCAGTAGAAGTGCTGTGCTATTATATAACAGAATAGATTTTTTTCTTTTTTCCTATTTATTTACTTTTACTTAAGAACAGTTAGTTCAATTGAACAAACATTTATTGAATGTCTCTGACAAAAATAACTATGATATGGTCTCTGCTGTGGAAAAGCTCAGGATGATAACAGTAATGACAAAACAGTGAGAATTGTCACCATTTCTCGGACAGTCACTAGGCGCCTATCTCTTTGCGAAGCACTTCATGCACATTACCTTATTTATCTCATTTAATACTCATAGCATCCTATGAAGTATGCACTATTATTATCCCCATTTTGTGGAAATGGAGGCTTGAATACATTGAGTAGCTTGTCTAAATTCATGGTTATAGTCTGGTGGGGGAGACAGATAGCTGCACAGATAAAATTTCATTTCAGTTTCTTCACTTTATACAAGCAACTATATTTCTATACAAATCTGTAGAGGACCAGGACAGCAGTATTCTCTTGTCATTTTATTTTTTCATTTGCAACACTTCTGTGGACCTTCTGGTGGAGTTCCAGAGACAGTGGAACATCAGAAAGAGATCAGAAAAAGAAAAATGGTCTCTGATTTCAGGGAGTCTTTCAAGAAAGTGAAGGTCTCTCTTCACTTTCCCTCCCAGGGACATTAAGATGTGGGGCTACCACACTGCATCATGGGAAAAGAGAAGAAAAGAGGAAAGAAAATCTCAATCCCAATACTGTTAATCCATGTTAAGAAATGTGTTTAAGGAAGCCCCTCTCTCTGATCTAGCTGCACTCCAGCTTGGGAGTTAAGTACATTCCATATGTTTCTTGTTGAATTATATTTAAGGAAAAGAGTGGAAAAGAATATTAGAAGAGAATATTAGTCATTGAAATCATGTGTCTGAAAAATACTCACAAGGGACATCATATTGTATTTGTAAAAAAGCTAAATATAAGGAAATACACCAAAATAATAACCTCAGCTATCTCTAGATATAGAACTATAAACTGAAAAATGAACTGTTATTAATCTCTAAAGAGTGTAGTCAGATCGTAGATACATTTGTGAGGGCCAGTTCCATTATGCCCACCCCAAACCCCGCCTTTCTCTCCTTGAATGTCTCCTTCACATTTCTCTCCCTTCCCAGCAACACCATCAGTACTACCTTTTATATAGCACCTTCCTTTACATAGCAGCTGTCTTACAGAGCTGCTGCCGCTTAACCCTTTAATGAGTACAAAGAGATGTGTAATTGTTCATCACAAGAATAGTGTACCCACCAAAAAACAGAATGCAACTGACAACCTAAGAAACTCTAAAGCTGTTACTATAAAATGAAAACTGCCTTTTCCCTTCATCTTACTGCAGACCTGTCTCTCTAGGCAGTGCTTCATGAAGGCATAGTTGGGAAAGCACAGGTTGCTCTGGAATACAATCTCATTAGAGGATGTGTACTGTCTAGAATCCTTGTACCCAAGGAAACACCCAAAATAACATGGGGCAGCTTGGTTCTCTTTTTTCCCCAGACCTTCTCTCCTGTATTATTCATTTTTTTCTCAAAGTTGTGGGCCACCTCCAAGACATGGAAATAAGAAAATATCTTGATCAATGAGAAGATTCATAAAAGAGATACTATGGAATGACAATATTCAGGAGATCCGTCCTCTCACTTAAGCTGACACACTTACTGATATCTACAATTCCTATTTCTGTTGGCCTCAGATTTCCCACATCAGAAAGACAAAGTGTTCCATCTGCCCTGATTTCCACATACTGCAGCAGGAATATAAATCTTACCATGCAAAGACCTTATGCGTTCCTGAAAGAGTCACACAGGCAAAATCATCACTGGAGCCTTGCTATGGGCTGAGATTATGAGAGACTGAGTGGCCATAAGCCATAGCACAGCCTCATAGTACGTACTGCCTTAGGCCAGTTTCAAATATTAACACACACATACACACACACACACACACACACACACACACACACACACACACACACACACACACACACACACCACAGAGTCAGCATCTGTCTATAAATGCTGGAATGGCAGCACTGTCACTTATCTCAATAAGACTGGATCTTCTTTAACCAGGAAAATGGTTCTAGGACAGAGTGACATTGGCGAAGGGATATATATTTCCCTGAACCAGAACTGTTTATTCTGTGTGTGATTCTTCAATCTTAACACTCACCTCTCCCCCACCAGACACCAACTAATACTGCTAGGACAACAGTAAGTCCAGACTTTCCCTGAAAATCTGTTGCTGTGATTTGTTTTCTCTCCCAGCCAGCTATGGGAAGAATAATTGAATCATGTGCTTGAACTGACCCAGAAGTAAGAGCCAAGGGCCATAATGGGTGACCACTTTCCAATCTTGTAGAAACTTATGTGAACCCAAATCAACAAACTGTGAAAATTGCCTGAGTCAGGGTCTATGGTTTCATGTAGGGGGACATATGGTTACTTCCCTGCACGCTGGACTCCAGTAATATTACAGCACTGTATGACGCAGGAAAGGAGCTTGATGAAGTCTAGACAGACAGCCAAAAGCAGCCTCCCGCCACCTTTCCTGATATGCATGTGGTTCTTATCTTTAAAAGTGCCCTTGGTTAAGTGACATATGATTAGAATTGTTCCTTTTGTTTTTGACAAACCCATTAACTAGAATCCACAGTTAAAGTTGAAGATATCAGTCCACAGTTGAAGCGGAAGAATTAGGTCAAATCTTAAAACAGAGTCCAGATCTTTGGTGGCCATGCAGGAATTTGGAAAGATACAAACCAAAACCAAAAACAAGCAGTAGCAAGAACATGACAGTAAAGACAGGAGTCCTCAGTGCACTGCCAAAAACAAATGCCTTTCAACTATCCCTTGGCCCATGGAGTAATATAAAAGGATTTCTAAATTCTACTCTTATGTTCTAGCAACCTAGGAGCAGTCCCTACCTCTAAAACTCCTCCACTTTAATCTTGGCCTCTTCATACTTTTACTTATATAACAGAGGCATAAATCAAGTACCTAAGCCCACTGTAGGAATAAGCTCAGTGAATGGAATAATTTTTAGAAATATTTTGAGCATCAACTGTATGCCAGGCAAAGTCCTTTATGCTCGACAAAGTCCTAGTGCTGGGACTATAAGGTAAACATGTGGAGCCTGTCCCTCTGGAGATCTGATGCAGTTTTTATTTGTTTAAAGTGTTCTTCTTCAGCAGGAAGAAACACATCTGGAGCCCCTGAAGAGAAGTGATTGACCAGTAAGAAGTATAAATCTCTCTTGGGTATTTCCAGCTACAGTGGTCATATTTGTGTTAGAAATGTGGCTGTCCCCCTCAGCTAATGCAGACGCCATGGCTCCTTCCAACAGAACAAGGAAAGGGGGCATGCTATTTGACATATAGGATCAAAGTAAAACATAATCTCTAAGTCCTACTCTTTCTATTGATCTATTTTTCCATTCTTTTGCCAATACCACACTGTCTTGATTACCTTAGCTTTATAATAAGTCTTGAAGCCGGGTAGTCCGTCCTCTACTTTGTTCTTTTCTTTTGATATTGCATCAGTTATTCTTTTACTTCTCCATATAAACTCTAGAATCTGTTTCTTGATATCTACAAAATAACTTGCTGGGATTTTGACTGGGAATGCCCTGAATCTATAGATCAATTTGGGAAGGACTGACATTTTGTCAATATTGTCTTCTTATCCATGAACATGGAATGCATCTTCATTTATTTAAGTTTTTGATTTTGGTCATCTGAGTTTTGTAGTTTGCCTCATAAAGATCTTATACATATTTTGTCAGATATATACCTAAGTATTTCATTTGGGGGGATACTAATGTAAATAGTATCCACTTGTTCATTGCTGGCATATAGGAAATCAACCCCTCTAAATTCTGACACCAAAAGATTTCTTCATTTTGGTTCTAGAGTCAACCGTGTAGATGCTTACTTAACTTGCCATTTGAAGTGTAAGAGAGAGATGGTATTGTGAGTGACATGCCACTCACCAGCATTTATAACACTATATAACAATAAACATGGTAGATATAGGCAGACTCTTATAATAATTAGGTTAAAATCCTGGTACTCATTTCCCAAATTGGAAAACTGAGTAATAACTCAGGGCAACTGATAACAAATACTATAACTGTAGTTAGTGTTTTACAATTTATCAACCTGCTAATATATGCAATTTATCTGATCATGACAACAAGACACATATTCTCCTCATTTTACAGATGAGGAAACTAAGCCTCAAAGTGGTTTGCTGACTTGCCTAAAGTCACACTGCTGATAAATGGCAGTGTCAGAATGGGTCCTCGTGTCTCCTGGTTCTAAATTCCACAGTCTTTCCACTATCACTCAGAATTTTCCAGTGATTCAGGAATAGTGGTGGGTATTTGCCCAGCTTCTGATATCAGTCATGTTCCATTTTTCTGCTCCCATTTAACAAGAAGAATCAACAATCCTAAATCTTGGTTTTGCTAATGATTGCACATTCATACCCACTGAGTGACAGAAATATATCTTGGGGAATTATAGTTTAATAATCCCACAAGTCAGCACATTAATGCCCAGAGAGAAAAATAAAATGTATGACTGTCTAAATACGCTTAAGCTTATTCTGAATACATTTGAGAAAATCTGAAGAACTAAAGCCCTTTGCTTTCAGCACGTTAGACTGAGTCTAGTGAATATCCTGCATTTCCACATTCTTATCTTCAGGTATACCTGGATTCTCCCATATGTAGTTCTCTCCCATTGCCTGGCTTGCAAATTAAATACAACAACAAAACAAAGAATAATTCTTTCAAGAAAGAAAGAAAGAAAGAAAAGAAAAGAAATCCTAACACACACATACCATTAAAAAAAGAGAGAGAGCAAAAACAACAAGATATAGGCTGAAATGTACATTTTATTTTTCCCCCACAAGACAAAAAATACTTTTAATAAAAAACTCCCGAAAATCACTGTTTCATTCTAAATATTTATTTAGTTCTACTGAATGTGTCATTTGTGACTGACTTCTTTCCCATAGAATAAGGTTTTCAAGGTGCATCCATACTATGGCCATGTTTGTTTGTTTGTTAATTTTATTTTATTAGTTAATCACCATGCATTACATCATTAGTTTTGATGTAGTGTTCCATGATTCATTGTTTGCATATAACACCCAGTGCTCCATTCAGTACATGCCCTCTTTAATACCCATCACCAGGCTAACCCATAAGATTTTATTTATTTATTTGAGAGAGAGAGGATGGTGAAGGGGCAGAGGGAGAGAGAGAGAGAGAAAAGCAGACTCCCCACTGAGCAGGGAGCCCCACAAGGAGGGGCTTGATCCCAGGACCCTGGGATCATGACCTAAGCCAAAGGCAGACACTTAACTGACTGAGCCACCCAGGTGCCCCTGAAATGTACATTTTAAACAAAGAAAGGCTCCAATCCAGATACATGTAACTAAATAAATGAATCTCCTCCAATCTAAATAAATTAAACCCTTTTCTTCTTAAATACTGGATATGGAAGCCTCCAGCTTATTTATTTTATGAACAGAAGGACAAGACTAACACTTGTGGGATGCCTACTATATGCCACATATATTGTGTCAGATACTTCCACATATATGAACTAACTTAGTCTTGGCCACAACTGTGGGACTAGCTATTACCTCTTTCTGTACCAGTAAGGAAACTCGGTGCTCCAGTGATGTGCTTATGGTCATATAGCTGGCAAATGGTGAGTTGATTTCTGAATCAAAATCTAAAGTTAAATCTGTTTTCTTCTCTCAAGACCTGAACAGGTTAATTGGATCACCTATTGGCAGAAGAAAAGATTCCCCAAGAGGCTGAAGAAGACGAGAGCACAGGACACTTTGTTCTCAAATTTTAATGGCTAAAAAGTTTTATAATGGGCTGCCAACCATCCCTTACTTCCTGTCCTATAGCTTGGAGAGAGAGGGGATAGACAAGCCACCTCGATATAAAAAGGTTTCAGAGAGAAAGGAGTGATGCCTAGGATTCCAGGACCAATTATTCATTTTTGATCAATTTCCCCAATGTTCTGTGCCATGGGGGCATCGCTAACCTTAGGTTAATATGAAACAAGAAATGGCCCCAGGTGTGCTAAGGAAGGCAAAAACTCTTCTACTGAAAAGTGTCTCCCAAACTGGCCCACTTCCTGGTACATGTAACTCTCATTAGTCCTTCCTGTGAGTTGACTCTTTGGAAGTGTCTAGTCTGCCCCTGCCTGGTCTGTTACACTAGTCCATCTCACCTCTGTGCTCTAAATTAGCTGGCTCACGAAAGTAATCCATAAGTAATAATAGTGATTTACAGTCCTCAGAAACATCCTTCTTCCCACACAATCTCCATTCTATTTAATCAACCATTTCTCAGACTGGTAAACTGAGGCACAGAAATCCCCTAACATTTGGATCATGACATATATATGTGAAATTACATTCACGTAGTCGTCTTAACGAATCCTCCCGAGAAAACCTATCAGGTAAACATGGCAGATATTTTCGTCATTTACAGATGAGAAAATTAAGCTGCAGACAAACCAAGTGATTCACTTGGTCACATGAGCAGCATGAGGGCATAACTGATTTGTACTGCTGATGCTTCTCCCCAACTTTGACTGACTCCCCCAACCCCTGCCTTGATGTGTGCCTCTGCTCACCCCACTCCTACCGTGACACATGCCTCTGTTCCCCAACTCCTGCCACTGACTTGTGCTTCTGCTTCCCACACCCCTGAGGCTGTTGTATGCTTCTGCTCCCTTTGGTTCAGGCCCCCTTTGGGGCTCCCTGCCTGCAAGGATGCTATAGCTCTATCTGGTCCCTCACTTTTATTTCTTCTGACAGCCTCTGGTAAGGCTTCCCTGCTCTATATCCCCTCGTCTCAGGTCCTTCTCACTTCAGTCCACCGGGATTCAGAGAAGACAAATAGAGGGATATAGACAGGAATCTGTGATTACAACTTATGAGGGACCTTCCTACAGTCATGCACAGACAGAGAATTTGACAGACATTAATGAACAAAACAAAGACCCCGCTTTCAAGGAACTCATAAGCAAGCAGGGAGAAATAGCAAACAAAATAAATAAGTAAAATTGCATAAAATTGTAGGAGGTGATGATAGCTATGAAAAAGGAAAAACTAGAACAGGATAAGAAAAAGGGAGAGACCCAGGAGGCAGGGGAAAAGGGGAACAGGGTGGAGGTGGGGAGTCGGGCAAGACGGCTCTGCCGTTGGTGGGGGTGGGCCTGCTGAAGAAGGCAAGGTTGAGTGAAGACCTGAAAGAGCAGAAGGCTGAAAGCCTAGGGGTCTCTGTGGGAAGAGTGTCCCAGGCACCAGCTAGAGTGGGGAGCAAGGAGACCTGCGCTGCTGCTGTACCCTCTGAATGCCCTTGCTCAAAATAACCACCCAGGTACAGGGCAAGTCTTGACAAATGGGCCTCAAGAGGTAAGATTTTAGAAAACAAGAAGCATGTCAGAAAAGTGAAGGACAGGAGGTTCTGCCTAGGTGGAATGCTGCTATGGAGGAGCCCCCTCATTCTGCGCCAGAGGAGGAGGTGCTGAACAGTGGGAGGTGGTGGGCAGAGAACACAAAGATACACACATTTGACTTCCATTTAGGGCCCCCCTTGCCTGGTCAAAGTGGGTGTGATTGTGAATTTTATGTGTCACCTGGACGGGCTGAAGGGGGTCCAGATAGCTGGCAAAATATCATTGCTGGGTGTGTCAGTGAGGGCCGTCCTGGAAAAGAGTAGCACTTGAATGGGTAGGCTGAGTACAGAACATCCCTCCTCACCACTTCAGCCAGGTATCACCCAATCCAGTGAGCACTGCAACAGAATAAAAAGGCAAAAGAAGGGCTGGCTTCTCTTTCTCTCTTCTTGAACTAGGATGTCCCTCTTCCCTGTCCTCAGGCATTGGAACTCCTGGTTCTCAGGCCTTCAGGCTTGGTCTCAATTATACCACCAGCTTTGGCTCTCCAGCTGGTGGATAGCATATCATGGCATACTGGATAGCATATCATGACATACTTCATCCTCTGTAATCTCATGAGCCATTTCCTAGACTAAACTGTATCTTATATATTGCTGTATAACCTATCGGTTCTATTTCCTTGGAGAACCATCACTAATACCATGAGCTTCTTTTGGAGCTGATATCCCATGCTGGGAACCTGCCTGAAATTAGTCTCAACTGTGCTTACAGGGCACACAAAAAGTTGTGCTGGGGTGACCAGGGATGACCAAAACCATGGTGGCATCAAGCATGGCCATAGTAGCAGCAAGCACTGATTGAATCCTAATCACAGGCGGGGCCTGTGCTAAGCACTACACACATACACTCACTCACTCCTTTAAACAGCCCTAGGGGGCAAGTCCTAATATCATCCCCTCCTTTTACAGTTAAGAAAACCGAGACTCAGAGAAGTGAGGTGACCCAAGGTGGAGCCAGATTTCGAATAGCTCTGTTTCACTCAAAAGGCCACACAGTCCTCGGGGCAATAACAGTCGCCAATGCACACAGCCAACTCTCTTCTCCTCACAGGGAGAAAATCTTCACTGCATATTAAACACTGAGCGAGAGACAGCCATCTTGGAAGCATTGTTGTTGGAGGATTCATGAGACATCAAGAAAGGTAGATGGATCAAAATAATCCTTCACGCCTAGTGAAAACAAATTCACATTGCCTTCAATCATCCCCATTCGAACAGAGTAACTCAGAATTACTACTGCAGGGCAAGAATTCAGAGGACTCCAGAATCCAAGAAGGCAACACTTGCCACAGGCGAGCCCCAGTTCTTCACTGATACCATCATTCATGCAGGTAGAAAATCACTTCCCCTCGGCCCATGCATGTGCACACATGCATATTACAATATTTTGTTTGCAGATCTGCCTATTTACATAGTTAATTTGGGATCTGTTTGCAAACACAAATTAGTTTGGTGCAATTACTTTGTGCACGGACATAGAGTTATCCGCTTGAGCAGTTTAACAGCTTGGAAATGGCTGCATAGTAGCATATGGCTGTCTATATATAATCACAATATTACCTGCACATATTAGTTACATAACAGTTACATTATAATTAGGGCTGCTTTTAAACCATTCAAAGGAAAAAAAAGTATTTTAATTAAATCAGCAAGGTGTTTTAAGTGGAGAGAAGTGAGAGAAAGCGTTTATGATTCCCAGCATTCCATCAGCAGAAATGTGACGTGCGCATCAGCACCTTTCTGGCTACCATGTGGGGAGAAGCTTTTCTGGTAACAACACTGAATATTACCTGCCTGTGACCTTGCACCCAAACAAGACAAACTGCTCTCAGACTCGCCTGTGGGCCGACTTCCGATCAGAGTCACAGACAAATGCCAGAGCTGGAGAAGACCTCCACGGTTGTCTGGTCCATCTGACCATCATCCAGAAGAGCCAGCTGAGGCCTGGGCAGGCAGAGCAGCAGACTCAGAATCACAGGGTTTAATGGAAAAACTGAAACCAGAACCCAGACCTCCTGCATTACAAGACTGACTGTAGTATACCGCCCATATCATGACATGGCTGTCACACTTTTGAATGGTGACAGAAATATCCCATTCAGCCCATTTTCCACCAAATTAGGAATCCACACACGTTAGACACACTCAGAAAATGAAGTGGTACCACACACATCGATTGATAAGTAATAAAAAATAAGGGGTTAAAGAACTTATCATAAGTCATTCAAGTAAATATGTGGTAATATTCAAATTTCTTCACGCCACATCTAGTACTTGTGGTTGTAAAAGAATATTGCCTTCAAATGAGAGAAATTCATTTAAATGTATTAGAATGGAAGGAACCAAGCTTTGTCAGTTGAGTTCCAGAAGTACCATTCCCTTGGTGACACTGGGCAGGTTACTGAAACTTCTCATGATTTCTCTATAATACTGAATTGCACACTTAAATGCTTTACATCATGAAAAGGAACATTTCATTCAATAGGCATGGCATTACCATGAGCTTCAAATTACAAGAGGCAGGGACATAGTCTTAAGGTTGATACTCCCATCTCATCCCTGGGTGATATGGGTCAGAATATTCCTTACACCCAATTTCCCCCATGCTGCCAAGTACAATATTGTCTCCATCCTCTCTTGTGGAGAAAATGTGAACATGGAGCCTAGGGGAGGAAAGCCACAGGATGCTGTTATTATCACCAGGCCAATTGAGAAGAACAAATAGCATCTCAGCATAATCAGCATCTTATCCCAAATCGTTTCTCTCCTTCCTCCCCAGTACACCATTTAACACTCCATGCAGATGAGACTAAACATTTTTTTGCATAAGACAAGAAACAGACCACAGTAGAACCGGATAAAAGATCACTGGTGTCCATCAGGAACAAATGACCATGTAATAACTCTGTAATTACATGGTAACCAGAACTGATTGAGCCTGTAAATTATATCCTTGTCACCTCCGGGTAATGATGCAGCTCTATCTCCCATCTCCAGAAAAAAGCGGCACATGGCCCACAGTCACTGAAAGATAAGGGAATTCTTGGCTGATAAAGCAGATTTGCTGCTGTTGATAGGAGACAGAGAGACATGCTGAAATCTGGGAGTTAATGATTTTCCAGTTGAGGCATCACTGCCTTGCCATCCATAGCAAGGCATCTATTACGCAGCCAGTGTTCTCCACCCTTAATCAGAGGGATTGATTAAAGTTCCCAAAATCAGAGATGAAAGGAATGGGCTCCCCAACACATGCACACAAAAATGCTCCACGTGTGCGTGGGCTCACACATACCAGCAGCTAATGTACACTCCCCCAGCCATTTAATCCGCAGACCTTTGAAACATCACTATTGTAGTATTTCACCAAATATTTTAATACTAGGAAGAATATTGTCTCTTTTTTATGCAACCTTCTCTCTGGGACCATTATGCAGAGGCATTAAGAAATTCTGTGTGGTAGATTATTCAGCAAATATTGTTTGACAGCCGACTGTGCACATAGCATTCCGCTAGGTGTAAGAGAGGAAACAAAGAAGCATAATATACAATTCTCTCCCTCAAGGATCTGAGTCCACTTACACAAATAATGTAAATATGTAAGAAGTTAAATTATAATGCCACAAGGCAGTATATAATTAACTGCCAAATGACTGGTAAAGACAATTAAGAGCTACAGAAGTACAGAAAAGAGAGAACTCACTTTGGGATGGTGTAATCATAAATATGGCTTCTTAAAGATTCAAATGCACACCTAAGAAAGCTGAAATATCAAGTTCATTGAGGTCTGTTAGAAAGAGACATTTCCAAATTTCTCTCTATCCACAGTGCTCTTCGTGAAAAATAACAACAAAACTAGATATTTTTCATTAATGAAAAACAGAAATGTTGGGAGGAAAAACATCAGAAATATGAGCATAAACAAGTTTCACTGTGTATAGCCAAGGTGCTAGGAGACAAGATAAATACTAATAAGCTCAATACCCCTTTAGCATTTGAGTGTTTATAACTTGGGTAGATACATAGATACTCTGTCCACAGTAGTAGGGATGTATTCTGGTCAACACAGAGACATAGCAACTAGGATAAGACCTGCAGAACTGCAACCAGCCAGTTAAAAATGCACAAAAACCTTAATCAAGGCCCCCATCCATGTGGCAATAAACATGGGACACCATCCACTGGGGATCAATGGGGGTACTTCTCTGAGATTGCGAGGAGAGACAAAGAGCCTATGAGTCTCTCCTTGTTCCTCTGCCCCTAAACTCCCAACCTTCTAACTGCTATTCCTAACTAGGTGTCAAGAGAATAGCAACATGATGGGAGTTATTGTATAGCTATTGCTGAGGGGTAATCAAAATGGCCTCTTGAGTTTTATCTGGATTTAATGTAAACCCACTTGCCATCATTCCATCACCCACTTGAGCAAGCTTTTCACTGACTGAACTTACAGCCACAGATCTCCAACAACATTTACCCTGCAAATGTTCTTCACTGATGTGTGAGGTGCAGAAACCCACTTGGTATAGATCTTCAACTTAGTAACCTTCAAGTTCAGGACCCTCCAGAGATCTTGGAGATGCAAAACGTAGACCCATAGCACCTACTGGTAGCTGATCTCTGGATGAGAATAAGGGCACCAGATAGATAGTCTGCATTTATCCATGGAAGAAATATGAAAATATACCATCTAGCCTCTGAAACCAGAGAGAGTTAGCGCTCCTCCAGACCCTTCAGAATTTGAAAGGTCTCCATGAAAATTTTCTCATTCTGGAGTAAATTAGTGCTATCCCAAGGAAAACATCCTCTACAATCACCAGAATTCTAGTAAGGTTAAAAAGAGTCATATGTTCCGATAATGCTTCACCAGAAAATAAAATAAAATAAAATAAAAAGGCCAAGTTAACTATGCCCTTTGTAATGTTACTTATCTCTGGGTCATCATTTCCTTGTTGAAAAATAAAAGGATTAAATGAGATGATCCTTAAGGTCCTTCCTAGATTGAATAGTCTATGACCTAGAAAGGCTGTAATGATCAGTTCTTCAAAAGCTAATGAAAAATAATCACATCCTCAATCTCAAGCTGTAGATAAAGAAAAAGAGACCCCTGTTTTAACCAACCATTAAGTCTATAAAAAAATTCAGTAATCTAGGCTCCTAACCTTCCTCTGACTCATAAAACAGTTTCTCTCCAAGAACCAAGCAAGATCCTAGGGGCTATACTGGGATAAATCATGTTTGATCCACAGAGGCCTTTGTTTGATCTCACATTTAGGAACTGTATTCACAACACGATGACGGAACCTATGCTCACATGCTGCATCTGATTCCCATGACACATTTCTATAAGAAAGTAACAGCATTAGGGGAACATCAAACTGCTCATCCGCAAGTGGGTCTTCATTTGGCTTCAGGAGGCAGAACTCGATGGCAATGACAGGACGGGACTTCTCTTTACACCTGCAATTCTCATTTTATTTACAGTGGCCACAGGATCGATATCTCCTCCCCTGGAAATAAAGCTTTCTACTTTGCATTGGAATTTATCTTCAATAGCTGCTGGAAATCATTATCACATAATAATGTTCTATTCACTACTCATGTTATCTCTTCAGCTAGGCAGATTGCCAGACATTTGACTGCCTGACACCAAGTCCATTTGGTGCATGACAAAAATAAAACCTTGCATTGCCTGGAAATAACATGAGACACACTCATCATCTAGCTAGGGATGATTGGACTACTTTCTCTTTCTGAGGAGATGTCAGAATTCATGTAAATCATCTAGTGCTTTTGCCTATAGTCACAAGCACACTCTCATTATGCGTGTATAATGGGCATGAAGAAAAAGCTTGTGAATGGACCAAAGTTATTACGAATCCCAGAGGTGAAGCTATGAGGTCTAAAAGACTATGTGTCCATGGCTGTACGTGGGCCTTGCTTATCTTTAGTTGGATTCATTGATCCCAATGTCATTTCTGTTAAATTCAAAAATTTTTCTTGAGATCCCACCAAGCACTGAGTACTGATCTTGGTACTTGAAGCACACTGATGAATACAGCCTTCTTTCCTGGAGAAGTCCAATTTAGAAAGTTAGGCAAACGATGTGCATATAATGTCAACATCTGATGAGACATGTGAATAGGATGTTGATGGGGTACCAAGAAGGACTACCATATCCCAGTTATGAACTCAGAGGAGCCTTCTCAAAGGTCTTACTATTTGAATCAGATGTCTTAAAGCAGAGTCATAAAAACAAAGGAAAGGATGATTTAGAGGACATCCTCCTGTGGGAACATCACATGTCAGTTCACAGGTGAATGGGTGTTGGCATGGGGACTGTTGAGTATGATAATTATAGGAAAGTCTGAGTCACTAGAGCTTATAGGAAGAGTGATGACCTCCACCTCTCCAATCACCAGGGTATGTTTCCTTTTGGATATGCTGAGATTGAGGTCCCTATTGGACACTGACTTGGACAGATACAACATGTAGAAGGACTAATTTAACTACATTCAAATAAGGCATCAGAGTCAGAGATGGCAATTTGGGCAGCCCCTACACATCGACAGTGAAAATCCAGGAAATAGATGAGGTTTCCCATGGAGAAGGCTAACAGCTTTGGGTCATGGGCAGAACCCATGTTACAGGAGCTAGCACAGGAGGGAAAGAGAGCACAGGAGACAAAGCCATGGCAGCCAGAGCGGCACAAGGAAAGCCAGATGAGGAGGCTGCACTGCAGAAGTCAGAGCTGTAGGGTTTCAGGAAGGGGAGAGGTGGGAGGCAAGGATTTGAATGCAGCAATGAAAGAAACACTCTAGAGTGCACTTTGGATTTGTGCAGAGTTTGGAGGCTTCGGTCAGGGCAGTTTTTTAATAGCTGTAGCAGTACAGAATACAGATTCCAGTTGATTAAGGCATGAATAGAAATGAGGGAGTAAATTACTATTCAAAAATGTCAATTAAGAATGAAAGAAAGGGACAGAGAAAGAGCAAGAGAGGGAGCAGACGGCTTGGGCATGTTATGTTTTGGGGGAAAAGCCAGTAGAGAAGGAAAGGATTTAGACTCCCGCCCACAAGAGATTATATAACAGAGTCTGACTCTGCGTGAAATATTATTTTCAACATCCAAGACAAATACAGGTCTAAGTCTATTCCAAACTTTTATTTAACCCCATCTCCAGCCTGGACCTCCTTCCTGAGCCCTAGGCTCACATAGGCAATTGCCAGCTTGGCATCTCCACTTGAAAGCCTAATGGACATCTCAAATCTTAATGATCAAAACAGAACACCTAATTCTTCACCCCCAACTCTCAGACTTGGTCTCTTGCCAGTCTTCCTGCTCATGGCTTCAGGTCCTCTAACTAAAAGCCCTGGAGTCCTTGACCACTAGCTTTCTCTCCCACCCAACATCCAATCCACTGGCCAGTCCTGATGGCTCTACCCATGAAACAGACTCAGAAAATGACTATTCCACATGATGTCCACTTCTACGTGATGGTCAAAGCCACCATCATCTCTCATCTGCCACATGGTAACAGTCTCTCCACTGTTGTTCTTATATCCACTGGGCCCTTACATCTATTCTCTCCATGTTCCCAGAGTTACTCTTTGAAAATGAACAGAGTTACTCATTGAAAAAAAAGTCAAAACAAGTCAATCCTTGACTCAATGTTCTTTAGCGACTTCCCTTCACATAAAGAGTAAAAGTTAAAGACTTGTAATGGTCTACAGACCCCTCCCTAATTCTGTTAGATTGAGTTACTGGGCATGGTTCTTGACTCTTTTCCTCTTCCACTGTAGGCAGGGTGGATCTTACCACCGGTCAACTTTGGGCTTGGCCATATTACTTGCTTTGACTTCGGGGATGTTAGCAGACAGGATGCGAGCAGGCTTGAGGTTTGCAAAGTGCACGGGTGATTAGGCTTTCTTCTTTCACTCTGCTGTTCGACCTGGAGAACAGATTTGGGGATAGGGGATACATTCTGACTCTTCATCCTGAGTCTCAGATGAACCTGTGCAGAAGCGGCCTGAGCCCAATTTAAAGTCTACAGCCAAGAGAGCCAAACCACACATTCGAAAGTGAGGGAAAAAAAAATGCTATTGTCGTATGCCCCTGAATTATATCTGTAGCATTTCCACGGTAATAGCTGACAAATTCAATTATCTAGCCTCCCACAACCTCTCAGTTCTCATCTCCTTCTCCCTCCCTCCCTCACTCTGCCCAAGTCATATTTGCCTCTTATTTTTCTGATCCCAAACAAACTCCTACCTCAGGGCCTTTGTACATGCAATTCTTGCTCCGTACTCCACAATATCCCAATGGTTTCATTTTTCTTTTTTTACTTCCTTCAGGTCTCTACTCAAACACCTTAACAAAAAGGTTTTCCATGACTCCCCCTACCTCCCGCCCTCCTACCCCTTGCTATGGTTTATATTTCTCCACAGTACTCCATAATATGGCTGACATATTTATTATACATTTATTTATTTTTTAGCCTATAGGCCAGAGCCTCTAACTTACTTTTGTACATATAATCTGCTTAGTAATTAAACAAACATAAATTCAGGTTCCCGTACTGATTTTCAATTCTCCCTGTCCTATACAGCAGTGTTTTTCCAACTGTTGTGTGTGCACCAGGAAGCCATAAGTGAGATGATTTTAGTAGATGAATAGACAGATTTTATACAAATAAAATATATTTAATTTTATTCTAGACTGAGTAGATGGGCTGGGGGCTTTAAGGGAGGTAAAGATAAGCATTGGGAAGCAGGGCAGGTAGTGTGCTTAGGTGCAAATGATCCCAGTCACCTCTAGAGCCCTTGAGAGCTGCTCTAAATTACAAAAGAGTTGCTCTGTGACTGATGTTTACAATAATGACCCGAGTAACAAAATAAGATAAATGATATTCTCTGTGCTTTGCTCAATAAGACAGAACAACAATATATTTTAGAAAAAGAACTCTATCAAAAAGGATTGTAATGTTCAATTTAAAGGATGATAGCTCAGTTATATGACAAATTCATTCATGTGGAACACTGCTGGTACCTCATAAATAAGACTTTCCTATATAAACATAAGGCTTTATAATGAATTTGCTGATTATTCTTTCCTCATGAATAATAGGCAGAATTGATTTTATACTCACTCCTCTTCTCTGACCCACCTCCTCCCACCCTTATATGATTTTCTTCTTTTTCTCTTAAAAGAAGGCAGTTTGTAACAAATAGTTGTAGCTATAAGTTAATGTATACTCCATTTCACATCTTTTCAACAAAGGGCCCATACGATTATTTTTCTGCCTGATGGGACTACACAGACTGAATTTGTTAAGTGATAATTATTGGATTAAACAGAACTTCTAGTTTCCAGTCTGGCATGAGAGGAAAGTCATTACTCCCTTCCCACAAGAAAAATGCTGAGCAAACTGCAAATTCACAATTCTTCTTAGATCCAGCAGAGAACTGAGGCCACAGAGCAAACTGCTGCCGCCAACACTGAAGAGACAGACAGGTGAATCAGGTACATGTAGACAGTCACAACTTACAAGAGCAGAAGCCCGCAGCAAACAGCTTTGTGGGAACCAGTACTGGGATAGGAACACTTACACTGTGATCCAGGAACGATCACAGGTGCAGGGTGGACACCTTGGGGAGTTACAAACTCCAAGGGGCTCCAGTCTTCCCCAGGCTCACATACACACTTGTACATAACCCCTCCAGGAGCCCTACCAGATTCTCTCAGTGATTATCAGAGAAAAATCCCCTTGCAGTTCAGTAGGGGGGAAGTAAAGGTAGCCTTTTTGAAATACACCCAGAGCATTCTGTTCTTCTGATCTCAAGAGAAATTATTTTAACAGAGTCTGGGGAATAGGAAATACCCAACTTCAGTCTGCCCCAGTCTTCTTACCTCAGCTTAAGGGGGAAAAGCAAAGTAAAACGGAGGTGCAATTGTAAAGCTCCCAGTCCAGGCACACGGGCTCGCTGAAACACTGAGATTTAATCATATGACTATAGAATGCTTCTCCTCCTCCCACATGTTAGTTGCCTCCATATCAAAAGAGTTTTGTATACTGAAAGAATTATTCATCTCAGATGGTATTTAAAGAAGTCTCTAGGGAAACCCAAAGACAACCTGGTAGGAAAAAAAAAAAAAAAAAACAAGGAGAGAAGTTGTAGCCTCTGACACCTATAGCTACAGCAAACAATAAACACTGTTTAACCCTTAGCCAGATAAATATAAAACCTTACACAAAAATACCATTTACCTCAGTTCCTTTCACCCTGAACATCCTGCATGGCTTTCAACAGAAAATTACAACACATACAAAGACATAAAACACAGGTTGAAGAAACAGTGAGCATCAGAACCAGACTTGGATATGGCAGAGATGTTGGAATGATCAGACTGAGAATTGCAGACAGCCAATATTCTAAGGGCTCTGAAGGCAAAAGTGGACAATACATATGAACAGATAGGCAATGTAAGCAGAGAGGTGGAAACTCTAAGAATCAAAAGGAAATTCTAGAGACCAAAGTCACCACAACAGAAAAGAAGAATATCATTTATCTTATCGATGGGCTCATCAGTAGCCTGGACATGGCTGAGGAAATATCAGCAGTTGGAAGAAATGTCAACAAAAATTTCCAAAACTGAAATGGAAAAAGAAAAAAGACAGGAAAAAGCAACCCCACAGGAACATAATATCTAAGAACTCTGAGTGGCTATAAAAGGCTCCGTATATGAGTAATGGGCACACTAGAAGGAGAAGAAAAAGACCATGAGAAATATTTGAGTATATGACTGATATTTTCCCAAAATTAATGAGAGACATGAAACCACAGATCTAGAAGTTCAGAGTACACCAAGACAGGAGCCCAGAGAAGACCAAAAAACTACACCTGAGCACATCATATTGAAACTGCAGAATATTAAAGATGAAGAGAAAATCTGGAAAGAAGCCACTGGGGGTAGGGGTGGGGCAGTGCCTTACACATAGAGGAGCAAGAGTAAGAATCACATCTGCCTTCCGGAAAATTTTTGCACCCCGGGAGCTGCATCCAGCAGCTCCATGGCCATCACCATGCCACAAAACGAATATATTGAGTTACACTTGGAAGCACTCTGGCTAAGGTCTGAACTACCAAGAGGAAAAGCAAAAGAAGGAAGGTCAGGAGGCTCAAGAATGTTCAAAGAAGGCAAAAAAAAAAAAAAAAAAAAAAGGTCTGAAAGCTAAGCTCTGCCATAAACAGCGCCATGCTGAGAAAATATAAATGAAAAAGACTATCCAGATGCATGAAAAGAGAAGCCCCAAACAGAAGACTGATGGAAAGATTCCAAAGGAGCAGTGCCTGCCTGTCTCCTGGAAGGGGAGGAGTCCCAGGCTAAAGAACTTTCCAACATGATTAAATGAAAATGAAAAGAGAAAGCGGGAAAATGGGAAGTCCCTTTACCCAAAGTTTGTGTCCAGGGAGAAACAGAAGTATTAAAGGTTATTCAAAAAAGAAAGAGACAGAAGAAAACATGCAGGAGGATGGTTACTAAAGCCCACTTTGTTGGAGATGACTTTACTCAAAACCACCTAAATATGAAAGATTCCTTAGGCCAATGGGTTCTCATTTCAAAAATATCCATGTAACACAGACTGAAATGAAAGCCACCTTTTGCCTGCCAATACTTGGTGTAAAAAAGAATTCCTCATCCCCAGTATATACAACTTTGGGTGTTACAAAGGTTACTGTCCTTGAAGTGAATGTGAGTGAGTTGGGCCTCGGGACATGAGGAAGCAAACTTATTTGGGGAAAATACACCCAGGTTACCATAATCTTGAAAGTGATGGGGCCTAGATGCAGTCCTGCTGATTTGACAGCAGTTTCAGACAAGGAACTCCTTATAATTACTGGAGACTGCACAGCAATCAGGAAAACCGCCATTACTGTGATCTTTCTGAATACCACCAAACAGTCTGACATATCTGCAGTCATCAAGAGAACTATTTATTCTATTGTCAAAAACATTAAAATAGCCCAGCTTAAAAAAAAAAAAAAAAAAAAAAAAAGAACCACATCTGACTTCAGAAAACATGCCATCAGGAAGAGAGTAAGTTATAAAAATGTCATATGTTACAAGAAAAGAACCACTAACCTAGAATACTGTATATAGCAAAATTATCCTTCAAAAGTGAAAAAGAAATACTTTCCCAAATAATCAAAAACTGAGGGAATTGGTTTTCCCTAGTTTGGTTTCCCTGGACAGGTTCCCTGTCCCTACCAAGACAGGTAGACCTGTCTTGCAAAAAAATTTTAGGAAGTTCTTCAGAGAGAAGGGCAATGATGTAGGTCAGAGACATGGGGCCACATAAAGTGTGAATTATTTTGTTTTCCCATTCTCACTTATTTAAGACATCTCTGTCAATCAGAGCTTCTGATCAGCATAAGGTGATCAGTACTAAACCAGCGAGTTGATGTAGTTACCGCCTGAAGCAAAGAAACCTGACATTTAAGTTCTCATGAATGGCCTCACCAAGGGAAAAAGGGAGAGAGAGCCCATCAGGGTTTTGAAATGGTGATAACTGGAAGGCCTGTAGGGCGTCTATGGTAGAGACAATTCGGGAACTCTGTATTTTTTCCCAGGCCTTGGACTAAATTGGGATAATTCTCAGGATGAGTTTATTTTGTAAGCTTCTTTCCCATTTGCTACGAATAAATCAGGAATCTAGAGTGTGGACAAAGTCTAAGCAATTTAGACTTCCATGTCTTTATGACCAGGAAATGGGAGTCAGAATGAACATATTCAATGATTTTTTTAATTGCTAACTGAACATCATCTATTGATTTGTTGTTTTTTTTTTTCCAATCTGCTTGGCCCAAACCAATCACATAATCCTCAGTACCATTTATTTCTTGAGAAATGAAGAGACACAATTCTCTTTTCTTATGTCCCCTCCTCCAAATCAAAATCCAAACTAAAACTGAACAAAATGAAACCACAGCAAAAATATTTGCCCTGTTCTCAACACCAGTTGCTGCTGGTAATATCTGTGAATTGCCAGCATTGGAAGCTAGTTGTACTCACCAACACACACTAGGATTCTCAGCAGCACATTTGCAACCATATGAAAGCAGATGGCAAAAGCACTGTTGATAAAAGACCAGCAGTAGAAGGGGAAAAAAAAATGCCTCTAATGAAAATACTAAAAAAGAATGGCTGAACTCTATATTTTGGGCACTTCCTTAACCTAAAGAAGAGCTTCTGCAACATGATCTGGCGATGACCCAACAGTCAGGGACATTTCATAAGTGGACCCCAGGATGGTTTGCATACTTGACTATTTGCACTCCTGATGAATGACACTTTGCAGGGAGGTACAGAGCAATGGTCATTAAACAGCTGCTTAGCAAGACTTCCTGACAATGCAGGGCAAAATGTTAACCCAAAGGACATACTGAGCTCCCACTGAAGGAGAAATGTATTACTAGTAGCAATATTATTAGTATTAGCAATAATTATAATAATTACGAGCATATACACAGCACTTTTGTATCTGCAAAATGTACTGCATTCATCATAATGATTAGCATTTGTACAGTACTTTGTAGTTCCCAAACATTCTCCACTCATTAATTAGATAATGCTGGCAACATCTGTAGGCAAGTGTTACTACTCGCATTTTATAGACACAAGACAAAGAGAAATTAATCAACTTGCCCAAGGCCGCATGATGAGTCTATGACAGAATCAGGATTCCATGTTTAAGTTCCCAAATCTCTATTTTGTCTTCACTCCCTGCAAAGCCAGCTGGTTGCTTCCAGTTGAAGGGGGAAGGGAAGGGCGTCAGTCATGAAATTTCCTCACTCCCATAGCCCAGGAGTTGTTAGGAAGTGCCACTAAAGCCACATGAAATCTATTTTCATGGAAAACTTCAGGGAGGAAAAGTATTCCTCAAAAAATCATTCCAGGACACTGGTTCCCATAATTATCTCAGGCCATACCCCAGGGCAGTTGAATCAGAGTCTCCTGGGTGTGGCCCCAGAAATCAGTACTTTTTCAAGCTACCCAGGTGATCCCAGTGGGTGACCATGGTTGAGTTGAGAACTGTGGGTCTGGGGCAGTCTCAAAGTTCAGGGAGCATTAAAATTCCCTGGAGGGCTTATTAAAACACCAATTGCATGGCCCCAATCTCCAAATTCCTGATACGGGGGTCCACGAATTTGCATTTCTAGCACCCTCCCATGTTATGCTGATCACCACCCTTGTCCCAGGACCACACTTTCAGAAGCACTGATCTAAGGTATTTTCAATGCAGACAGAAGAATTGTTAAATTGCTTCAAAGATGCCTTCAAACCCAGGCACTAAGACTTCGGTAACTGGACAGACTGATATTAGCAGTTACGGTTAATACAGTCTGACCAAATACTGGCCACACAGGGAGGTTCCATTCTCCAGTTTCCCTTACAGGGAAGCTGAAAGCTCGTGACTGACCACTAGGTGACGGAGCATGGAGAGAACTGTCACTCTGAGCCTGGCCATTCAACGTCCTGCTCCATGTCCCATGATCTCCCACTGTTCAGTCCTCGAGCCTCCCGATCCCTCAGGTGCGATGTGCAGGCCCTGAGACTACCAAGATGACGGCAGCTCACAAGGGAAAGAAGTCAGATCCAGGCGTCCTTGGTTGGCTGCCACCCACTCCAGGCATTAAAGGGCAGAAGAACTAATGGGATTGTATCTGTACTCAAAGATCTCAGGGCTTATTTATTTCTGCAGCACAGTCTAGCCCATCCTGATACCCACCCACATAATGATCAGTGTACATGGTTGGGGGTTGCTCCTATCTTCTAAAAACATCAATTAAATTCAACGGACAAGTGAGAAAGAGGCCTAAGGAAAATATTTAAAAGGAAGTGATAACCATGTGCCTCAGAGTTTAAGCCTGTGACTGAGTTATAAGTTGACAACTTCAGGGAATGATCAGAATATACCCATCCTAGTATGAGTGCAGCCAGACTCAACCTGTATAGTCAGCTACTGGTGAGGCATAAATGTAAAAAGGAGAGGTGCAGCTCTGGGCTTGCCCTACACAGGCCTCTCAAGACTCAATGGTCAGAAACAGAATGGCAGGAACTGACCTATGAACCAACCTGGTGGGGAAGGGCACAGCCTGGAGGTCTTTGGGAATATGAATAGATAAAAACTTCCTTAGATCACAAAACAGATTCTATTCCCCTCCCTTCTCCCCCCAACCCCTGCCACTGAGAGTCTTTTTAATTCCAGCATGCACACTGACGCTGTTCTCATTAGAAAAAGTCCTAAACAAACATATGGGGCAGAGGGGTGCTACTGGGAGTGGACCCTGGGAGTCCAGAAACCCGGAGACTGGGTATCTTGGTGGGATACGCTGTTTCAAAAACAATGAGGAGAGCAAGCCACTCTGGCTGTCTGTCCCTAGCTCAGTCAGTCCTCCAGGCAGGGGCAACACCTTTGCCAGGGCTTCTGTCCCTTTCACACGCCCAGCTGTAACCAGAGGGCTCAATTTCACAGCTGTTCAGTTTCAAATCGTACTTATGTTTCCCAGCTGTAGTGCCATATTACTCGAGTTTGTTTTCCATCAGCTTTAATTAAGAGAGGTTTAATTTTCCAACATTATTTTGTCTCCTCCCTGGCCCAACATCCATGTCAAGAGATGCTATGTTTTCTCCCCAGTCCCCACTATGGCATGTGCCCAGTAACACCGGGGATACTTTTCCACAGCTTCCCATGGGACAGGGCATGCAGAGGTTATGGCACATGGCTAGAGTCTATGGTTAATAAGTCTTCCCCGCACCATGGAGCCTTGTAATGAAAGTAAAATGTTCCCTTTGCAAACCCAGGCCCCTTTTTTTTCTCTACAGTATTTTTTTTTTTCAAGTCTTCCCACAAGCTTCACATAGAGCCAGCCTGAGGAACTCAAACTTGATTCCAATCTGATTATCCAACATGGTCCTATCAGCTGAGACAGCAACATTTATCACATTAATAGGAAGGATAGAAGAAAACTGGGATCCCATCCAACAGGAGCGTTTTTATCACATGTTGCACTGTCTTACAAATCCAATTATCACCAGCTGAAGGTCTTAACAGCACTTGAATTGCAGCTTTCAAATCTTAAAGGACCACAATGCACATTTTCTTAGATTCTTTGAGCTGTACATCCGTCAGTACAGTTCCAGGCATCCAGTCCACATGACAATTTCAGAGCTAATGTTGCCTATGGAATGTTTGTCCTGAGTTCAAGCAGTGAATTTAATAGAAGCTTAGATTGGGGATTTCCATTGGCTTTATTCTACTCAACAAATATGAGCCTCTAATTTTACTTCACAGTCAGAGCTAACATCTTGGAAGTCAAGCACTGTAAGGCTCTGAGGTGAGATCATGGCAACTGTCAGAAACTGGGGGCAGTGTCTTTTGCGGGGCCACATGGAACTGGAAGTTCACTTACAAATTTAGAGAGCTGTGATAACAAATATCATGTGGACACTGAAGAAACATCACCCAAAATTACAAATACAAAGGTCTGAGAACAGTACTAAATAAAACACAGCAACTTCCACTAGAGCAAAGAAAGGAGGTTGGAAATGCTCTGTCCACCAAAAAAAAAAGACGATAAAGTTTCACAAAATTGATAAAACAAAACGCAACCTTACTGAGCAAAGGCATACAACAACCAGAGCAGCATATATTCTTGTAAAAGTGCTGAACTTTAGTGAAGAACTCTGGGGATCTTTGGTGTTCTGACACTACCACCAGCCCAGTCAATTTGGAGGTTCTTTCATGGTAGGGCAAGTTGCGAAGACCAGCAGCTCCACTGCCATGATTTAAGGGACTCACCTCAGCTAGAGCGGTGAGTGATGCTGGTATTGTTGGTAGAAATGACCCTCTGAAGGGCTAGAGAGGAAAGCCAATGGCTCTACTAGCATGAGGTTTGGTCAGGGCTGGGCATGCTTGTACAGCCTAGAAAGCACTCATGGCCGTACACTCGTCATTAACTCTAAAGCTGTAAACATGGGCCTAAAGGACACAAAGGGCCCCTGGTAGAAGGTAAAAAACAAAACATATTAGAAAATGGCCTTAACTTTGGATATGCTTCCCTATCCACACACTAATGTATCAGCAGAAGATTTATTGGCTTGAGATGTTCAAGCACAGCCTTTGTTCAATCACTGGCTGACAACTCAACTGCAAAGAACAAGGGGCAATGTGTAGGAGGCTAGGCTTTCAAATTAAAACAAAGTTTGTTTTTTTTAAATCTCAGGAGAGATATTAGTGACTGGACACTGTAAAGCAGAGAAGACAGATTTCACTGATTATTTTAGACAATTTACTAAACAAAGAAAAAATAATATATATATAGTAAAAATAGCAACCTTTACAGGGGGAGGACTAGGATCCAGGATCCAGATTTGCTGCATATACCATCTGAAATATCAACTTTTGAGAGAGAGAGTCACAGAGAAACAGGAAAGTGTGACCTATACTCACAAAAGAAGTAGGCAATAGAAACTCTCTGTGTGTTCCCAGATATTGGGTTTAGCAGTTAAAACTTCAAAGCAGTTCTTATAAATATATTTTAAAAACTAAAGGAAACCATGCTTCTAATAATTAAAGTAGGACAACAATAAATCAGTAAATTCTGATTTTTCAACACAGAAACAAAAATTATAAAGAACAAAGTGCAAATTATGGAGTAGAAAAGTATAAAATGAGAAAAGGAAAACTTAACTGGAGGACTCAATAGCAGATTTGAGATGACAGAAAACTCCATGAACTTGGAAACAGTTTAATAGAAATTATCCAAACTGAAAAACAGAGGGGAAGAAAATAGAAAAATAAACAGTCTCAGAGGATCAACATATACAGAATGGGAGTCTCATTTTAAGAGAAAGAAAGGGGCAGAAAATATATTCAAAGGAATTGTTGGGAAAATTCCCCAAAGTTGGTGAAAAACATTAATCTATATAACTAAGAAGTTCTATAAATCCAAAGTAGGATAACTACAAAGATACCCATGTCTAGAAACATAATAATCAAACAACTGCAACCGAAGGGAAAGAGAAAATCTTGACAGCAGCAAAATAAAACTGACAGGAGAGCAGTGATATGGTTAAGGCTGACTTCTCATCTGAAACAATAGAGGACAGGGCAGTGGAATGACATATTCAAAGTACTGATAGGAAAAACCACTGGAATCCAGAATTCTATATCCAGCAGAACTCTCTGTCAAATATGAAGGTGAAACGCGGACATTCTCAAATAAATAACCTGTTGCTTTTCAAGTAACACCAAAGAAACTCTTTCAGTATGAAAATAAATGACCAGGTGGTAACTTGAATTCACAGCAAGAAAAGAAGAACAGAACAAATGGTAGGTACATAGAATTATATAAAAGTCTTTATAAATCTTTTACAAATCATAAAAAGTCTTTATTTTTTTCTCATTTCTTCTCTAAAGTCCTTAAAAGATTAAATTAAGAAAAATTATAATATGTATTGCTATGTTGATAACATATATGAATACAGCATATCTAACAGTAATAGAACAAAGAAGGGGGAGGAAATAGACCTACAATAGAGTAAATTTTAAGGTCTCCTGGGTGGTTCAGTCAGTTAAGCATCCGACTCTTGATTTCTGCTCAGGTCATAATCTCAGGGTTGCGTGGCTGAGCACCATGTTGGGCTACATGCTGGGCATGGACCTTGCTTGAGATTCTCTCTCTCCCTCTGCCTTCCCACCCCCGGCTCACATGCTCTCTCTCTCAAAAAAAAAAAAAAAAAAAAAAAAAGAAAGAAAGAAAAGCAAAGGAAGAGTAAATTTTCTATATTTTCCCAGAATTTAGTCAGCATTAATCTGAAGTAGATTGTGATAAGCTAAGCTGAAGAGTAAAATCATTAAAGCAACTGATAAAACCACAAATAAAATATACAAATAAAAGGTCAATAGAAGAATGACAATGATACACTAAAAAAATATTTAACACAAAAGTAGTCAATTTAAAAGAAACAAAGGAACTTAGAAGATAGGAATCATACAGAAAACTAGTAAAATGTCAAATGTAAATCCAACCATAAGAATAACCATCATTAAATATAAATGGTATAAATACTCCAATTGAAAGGCAGAGATGGTCAAATTAGACAAAAATGTAAGATCACATTACAAGCTGTCTAAAAGAGATACACCTCGCATTTGAAGTTACAATAGGTTGAAAATAAAAAGATACTATGCAAACAGTAACCATAAGAAAGAAGGCATCTGATTATAAAGGAAGAATTTTAATATCAGACAAAATAGACTTCAAGACTAGAAACGTTATTAATGACAAAGAGGCACATTGCATAATGAAATCCACATAGGATGTGTTTTTAAAAAAACTTATAGATATATATGAATCCAAAAACTCAACCTCAAAATACAGCAAAGAAAAATGGACAAAATTGCAAGAAAAAATATACTCATCAACAGTTAAATTTGAAAATTTCAATACCTCACTCTCAATAATTGATAGAAAAACCAGAAATTTTAAAGAATGCTATGAATCAATCTGACCTGTTTATTTTCTACAAGACTCCAATCAGTATCTGTAACATAAATGTGTACTTCAACGCACATGGAATATTCTCCAGGACTGAACATATAGTAGAACAAAATAACATTTAAAAGGATCGAATCATGGAAAGTATCTCCCCAACATTGACATAATTAATTTATAAATCAATAACAGAAAGAAATCTGGGAAATCCCAAAATATTGGTAAATTAAACAATATACTTATAAATACTGCATTGATCAAAAAAGTCCAAGAAAAATAAAAAATATTTTTGCTGAATGAAAACAAAACATAACATATCAACATTTATGGGATGTAACAAAAGCAGCATTTAGAGGGGAATTTATAGCTGGAAATATTTAATGTTAGAAAAGAAGAAAAGTCTCAAATCAATAACCTAAGCTTCCACCTTAGAAACTAGAAAAGAAGAGAAAACTAAATTGAAATCAAGCAGAAGAAAAATAATAATGATTTAGGGAGAAAAATCAATGAAATAAAATGAGAAAACAATAGAACCAATGAAACAGAAATTGGTTCACTGAAAAATTAACAGAATTGGCAAATCTTTAGAGTAACCAAGAAGAAAGAAGAAAAAAATCACCAAAATCAAATGAAAGGGCATGATCCTACAGACCCTAAGATGATACAACTATAAACATAATAGAAGGAAATATTAACAATTTTATGCCAATAAATTATACAACTTAGATAAATTCCTAGAAAGAAAATTTGCAAATTAACTCAAGAGAAGTAAAATAGCTGAATAAAACTGAATCAAAGTATTTTTTAAAAGATTTTATTTATGTATTTATTTGACAGAGAGATAGAGAGCACAGTAGGCAGAGCGGCAAGCAGAGGGAGAGGGAGAAGCAGGCTCTCCACTGAGCAGGGAGCTGGATGTGGGGCTCGATCCCAGGACCCCAGGATCATGACCTGAGCCGAAGGCAGCCGCTTAACCGACTGAGCCCCCCAGGCGCCCCTAAAACTGAATCAAAGTATTAAATTAGTAATTAAAAATCTCCCCACAAAGAAAAGCCTGGTCCATGTGGCTTCACAGTGAATTCTATCAAACATTTTAAAAAAAGAAAAATATTAATCCATCACAAACTCTTTCAAAAAATATAGAGAGGGATGGAGCACTTCCAACTCACTTTATGAGGCCAGTATTACCTGATATCAAATCCAAAGAAATCACAAGTAAAAACCCAAAACTACAGATAAATATCCTTCATGAGCACAAATGCAAAACCCTTTAACAAAATATTAGTAAGCTGGATCTAGCAACATATAGAGAGACTTATATACCAAAACCATCTGGGACTTACTACAGGAATAATAACTTGACTTAGTATCTGAAAATCTATTAGTGAAATACATCATGTAATAGAATAAAAGAAAAAGTCACATGGTCATCTCAATACATGAATAAAAAACACTGGGTAAAATTCAAAACCCATTCACAATAAAAACTCTCAACCAAGAGGATTAGAAAGAAACATCCTCAATCTGACAAAGATATCTATGAAAAATCCTAAGCGTTCATCATACAATAATGATAGAAGACTGGATGTTTCCTCCTAAGATCACTGAAGAGGCAAAGGCTATCCAATTCTGACATTTCTATTCAACATTGTACAGAGGGTCTACTCAGTGCAAACAGGAAGAAAGAAAGAAAGGGGAAGGAAGGAAGGGAGGAAGGGAGGGAGGGAGGGAAGGAGGGAGGGAGGGAGGGAGGGAGGAAGGAAGGAAGGAAGGAAGGAAGGAGGGAAGGAAGGAAGGAAGGAAGGAAGGAGGAGAAAATCTGATTAAAAAGGAAGATAGAAAACTCTTTATTCTCAGGTGATATAATCCTGGATGTAGAAGATTCTAAAGAGTTCACAAAGAAACTATTAGAACTAACACACAATTTTGCAATGTTGCAGAAAACAGAGATAAATAAAAATGAATCATTTCTATAAAGAATTAAATACCTAAGAATAAATGTCTATACTGATAACTATAAAACAGTGTGGACAGAAATTTTAACAGATCTAAGTAAATGGAGGCATTCCATGTTCATGGATATGGAGACTCAGTATTGTCAAGATAGCAATTCTCCCCAAATTAATCTATAAATCCAATGCAATTCCTATCCACACCTCAGCAGGCTGGTATACATTGGCAATCTATTTCTAAACTATACACGGAAATCCAAAGGATGTAGAAGAGCAAAAACAATTTTGAAAAAAGAAGATTGAGTTGGAGGACTTATACTACCTGACTTCAAACTTACTTTAAAGTCACAGTAATTAATAATGTGTGTTACTAGTGCAAGGATAGACATTTAGATCAAAATAGAATTGATGTTCCAGAAATAAATCTCATTCAAAAAGGATTCATAATCCCATTTATGGTCAATGAAATTTTGAACAAAACTGCTAAAACAAATTCAATGAGAGAAAGATTGTATCTTCAACACATGGACCTAAACCAGCTGAATATCTGTGTGAATAAAAATGAATTTAAGGGGTGCCTGGGTGGTTCAGTCAGTTAAGTGTCTGCCTTTGGCTCAAGTCATGATCCCAGGATCCTGGGATCCTGGGAACATCAGGTTCCCTGCTCAGTGGGGAGCCTGCTTCTCCCTCTCCCTCTGCAGCTCCCCTGCTTGTGTTTCCTGCTCTCTCTCTCCCCATCTCTGTCATATAAACAAATAAATAAATCTTCTAAAAAATGAATTTAAATCCTTGCTTTATATTATACAGAAAATAAATCGAATCACAGATTTAAATGTAAGCTCTAAAACACTATGATACTTCTAGAAGAAAATATAGGAGAAACATTTTGAGTGGGGGGAAGGGGCAGAGGGAGAAGGAGAGGGATAAGCAGACACTCCCTAATGAGCAGAAAGCCCAACTCAGGGCTCGATCCCAAGACTCCGAGATCATGACCTGAGCTGAAGGTAGATGCTTAGCTAACTGAGTCACCCAGGTGCCCCAAAACTTTTTTTTTTTTTTGAAAACACCATTAAGAAATGAAAAGACAAGCCAAAGACAGGGAGAAAAATATTTACAAATCATATATCTAATGAAGGACTTGTATCCAGAATATATAAAATATTCTTACAACATAATAAGACTATATAAACAACATCATTAAGAAATCACTGTAAGATTTGAACAGACACTTCACCCAAGAAGATATATGAAGGGTAATAAGCCATGAAGAGATGTTCAGCTTCATTAGTCATTAAGGAAATTCAAATGAAATCCACAAGGAGATACCCCCTGTGGTTTATACACCCCCTAGAATGGCTATAATCAAAAAGAGAGACAAAAACAAGTGTTGGTAAGGATGTGGAGAAGATGCAGAACTCATCAATCGCTGGTGGAAATGTAAAATGTTATAACCACTTTGGAAAAACAGTTGGCAGGGGTTTTTTTTAAAGTTAAAAATAAACTTATTATATGACCTAGTGATTCCACTTCTAGGAATCTCCACAAGAGAAATGAAAACATATGTTCACATGAAGACATGTAGGTGAATGTTCATAGCAGTGTTAGTCATAATAGCCCCAAATCTGGGAACTATCCAAATGTCTAGCAACTAGTAAATGAATAACCAAAATGTGTGGTGTCTTCACAGTAGAACACTAGTAGGCAATGGAAAGGAGTACATTGTTGATGTATGCTACAACATAGATCAACCTCAGAAACATTATGAAAGAAGACAAATGCAAACACTACATATTATAAAATTCCATTTATATGAAATATCCAGAAAAGGAAAATATATGGATACAGAAAGCAGGTCGATGGTTGTCTACAGCCGGGGGGGGGGGGGGGGGTAGAAATGAAGATTAACTGCAAATAGGCACAAAGGAAATTTCTGGAGCGATGGAAATGTTCTAAAAGTGAATTGTGGTGATGATTACACAAGTATAAATTTACTTTAAAATAATTGAATTCTACACTAAAGCAGGTGACTTTTACCTTATGTAAACTGTACTTTAACAAAGCTATGGCAGACAAACAACGCAACAGTGAGGTGCGCTCTTCACTCAGCTCTTTCCTGAAGGCAGACATTAAGGGCTACTCTACGCTTCTCTCCCTGAAGGAGAGATGATGCTGCCCCCTGATCAAGACTAATCCCATCACCCTTCTGCTAGATCCGATTTATTCCGAACTCCCTTTGTTTCTCCTATGTTCCCCACCAGCCGCTTCCTTTTACCACAGTCTGTGACAGACATGGCCCCGTTCTCCCTTCCCATCCCCCAACCAGCCACACTGGGGCTCCCTTCACCAGGACAGCAAGCCTGCACCCATCTATTGTGATCTAAATACTACAGCTGATGGATGCTTTGCAGTTCTCCTCTAGATCCCTCCTTAAAAATATTTCCATTTAGGTTCCTTGACATCATTCTCTCTCGGTTTTCCTCTGACTTCTCTGCACACTCCTCAAAATCATTTGTTAGATAACTTCTCTGAATCTTACCTTCAATCTCTGTGGGATCCTTCCCTGTTCTATTACCTGCAGACCTAGCACATCCCACCTTTGTGAAAAGCTTCACCAACCACATCCGCCAGTGACTGTACAGTTGGTTATCTTCCAGTGACCCTCCCTTCTGAGTGTCAGGCATGTATGTCAACTGCTGTCTGCAGAGCTCTAATTTGATATCAAAGAGACACTCCTGGGCCAGTAGGTCCAGTATTAAATTCCATATTCTTCTTCTTCTGTGCTCCTTCTCTCCAAATAGTCACTTAAGTATGAAATCTGGAAGCTCCCCGGCAGTCCTTCCTCTCCCTAACTCCTGCACTGGACTGCTCACACATCCCGCCCTACCATTTCTAGTTTTCATTTTCTCTCCTCTTTTTTGTCCCCTCTGCTACTGGCTTCATCATTTTTATTACTCTCTCATTTTAGCATTTCTGAAATAGCCTCAAAATAGTCATTTTAGATCTTTTTTTTACATGAGTGAATGAAACATTTACTTACTCGAACAAAGAGGAGAAAAGAAGTAATTCAAAATGTTAAGCAAATGTGCTATCATGTTAGCAAATAAGGTCCTTTATGTGTTTCAACAATTACAAAGACCCTGGTTAGTACCAGTTAAAGAGAAAAACATTTAGAAGTCTCCTCTGCATTCTTTATCTGTATGCTTTCATCTTTAGATTTCAATCTAAGTCCCCTAAAAAACTCATTATTTCAGACTGTTCTAATTTAAAATTCTCAATAATCTGGAGATGGGCTGGGCTTAAGTCCACTTTTGCATTTATGCAAAAAGCATTGATTAATTACAGTGGGAATGACAAGACAGTTACTTGACAACATTTTGTTAGCCATTAATTAACTTTATGTTCTTGAAAGTAATAAAATTGCGTTTCTTTAAAAGGCTTTATAATTAGTCTGAACCACACAATTTAGCACTTAATTATACACCGTCTTCTATTGTTCTCTAATTCCTTCCTTTCTCATCCTCCTTCCTTCCCCAACCCCATCTTCCACTCATGTGTCCAGAGGGACTACACTGCATTAACCGCTCCAGTCGCTCCTGAAGAGTACAGGATGGATCAAAGGGCATCAAGTCGGTCCTCAAGGAGCTTCCTGCACCAGAAGGAAGATGAAATCAGTCTATGAATGCCTGTATAATTGGGTGAAAGTGATGAATTATGTTAAGGAGACTTAGATAAAAACCCAAAGTGCTGTGAGAATTCCCATTAAAAGTGTGACTACTTCCAAAGTGATGGAGAAGAGGCCTTGGGGATAAGGGGGAACACTCACAGCAACAGTGAATTGGGAAAGGCAGTTAGGGCTTGGGATTGAGCATGCACAGAGACCCAGAAGCAGGAAAGTGTAGGACATATATAGACACCACCTGATGCACTAGAAGGAACACGAGCTCTGGAATGAGATGGGTCTAGGTTGGAATGGTATCTCCACCACTTGCTAGCTGTGTGACAATCTTGGTTTTCTCAACTTTAAAATATGTATTATAATGTCTTGGTCATTGAATTATTATGAGAACTAATTGGGATAATGCTTGTAAAGCTCAGGTACAATATAGGCAATAAAAATGTAAATCATAAATGCAAATATCCTTTTCTTACAAGAAAAAAGAGCGTGTTAGATATGAATACCCCTGCTGAAGTAATGACAGGACAGGCATTCAGCAATCGCTCAACCATTTTGTAGGGAGATGCTGATTTGACCCCCTGCTATCGTCTATTTAACAGTTTCTCAACAGAAATGCTGGATTGCTTTCACTCCTGAGCATCACTAGCATTCAGATCACTTCAAAGAAAAGATGACTTGACTACATTCATTTATTTGCACATCAAGAAAATGTTAGAAGCAAACTCTTACCTCAAGGAGTTCCTCTCTTGATTTATTTTTTTTTCTCAAATTACAGAATCATTATAAAGTACGCATTTTTACTAAAGGTGGTTTCGCTCAGTTCTTCACATATTTACGGGACAAATTTTACAAAATATAGACCTACCTGTTATGAAGGATGACAATCATACAAGAAATAATGCCACACTTGCTGAGGCTTCTAATCAAAGGTGTAGAAACAACACACTGCCAGATAGTATACACAGTGGTAATGCCCATACGAGATATGTAAGTATAAAGTCACTTTCTATTATAGAATAAAGATCAAGAGAGTTTAGAAAGTAGATATAGACAAGCAACTAACAGAAGTCTAAGGGCTTATCCGAGAGCCAAGGTTACAACTGGAGCCACCTGGCATCAAGTAAATGAAACTTCCATCAGGGAATTCTAAAGAGGGATGGCATGTGGCTGTGCCTTAAGAAAAATGTACGATTTTGATAGGTGAAAATAAAGGATGCAAAGTTTAATGGAGAGACAGAGAGATGCTGGCAGAGTCCCAAACCTGGGCAAAGTGTAAGAGACCCTTCAGTGATTGCCATTAGTGCTACGCATGTGCCACGAAGAGCTCCTGGGGAGTCTAGTGAAAGATAAGACGAAAAGAAGTAGAAGCAGATAACTTAACAGAGAGCCTCAAACGCCAGGATAAGACAGGAACGGCCATTGAAGGGAAAATTCATTGTGTGTCATTCAAGGAGAGAATCGACATGATCAAGGCATTCTTTTAGCATAAAGAACTATACCTGAACACAGACAGATGGGAGGCTTGAGATTGGAAAGAAAGAAGCTAGTTAAGAGGCCACAATTCTCGTCCAAGTCTGAGTCAAGTATTGGGAAGAGCAGTGGGAGATTCTGAAGACAATTGACCTTTGTACTATATCAGTCATCCCTATAACTTGATATCTACATCCTGAAGTGAGTGGTCTAACCACAGAGAAACAGAATCCTTACTCTCATCCTCCTTTGATATCCGATTCACCAAGGTGAGCTGGAAGTTTGGGGCTGCAACTGAATCACACAGTAGTTGAATTTCAAATGCTCAGTTTTGTATTCAGTAATGTTTACAGAAAAAAAGTCATTTCTGAAACATTCAAATCCAAATTGATAGTAAGCACAAAGCTAACAAGAAGCAAAAAAGTTGATTAGGTATTAGGTAAAAGCCATGGTATGACTAAACATTTGGGGTTTCTAAAAATTCCAGAATTATCTGTATGGACATCTACAATCTGGTCCCTGGCTTAAAAAAAAAAAAAAAAAAATGAGCCTGTCCATTTCCTTCACTCCTGCTGTGCAGAATTGGTACAGTGAGCATGTGGCCAGCTCAGTGACCTTTCACAACCATCTGAGCCACATGGTCAGGCAGTGAATGGAGAACGAAGGGTCAACCCTCTCTGCAGGGTGAGTTCCTTAAATATCAAAATATGCCCTCTCTTCTCCATCCTTCTGTTCCTCCGAGAACCGGCATCATGATCACCTTCCAACAAAATTGAAAAGGCAAAACACACTGATGACAGATCTTTTTAATCACAAATGTAATAACCCATCATATCTCATGAAAAAGAAAGAGGGCAACAGGGAGGCAATTCCGTCCAGGAGTTTAATAAAAGCATGCTTTCCTCATTAGGAATCTCATAATGCCATCCTCCAAGTGTGGTATGCAAAACAGAGCTCCAGAAAGCAATGAGTCAGATTCAGGGCTCCAAAGATGTCACCGAGTGCATGCACTCCATTCTCACAAGACCAGCCCGCTCCTCAGCATCAGGGAGAGCCCAGGACAACACTAGACTGGGCACAGCATCAGTGATGGAAAGGGTTTCTCTTCCTGTGTTGCTCTCTGCAATAGGATTTGATTTTCCTTCTCCCTGCTTACATACTTTTTCTTAGCCCCCAATCTTTGCTTTATAGCCACACATGCATATATATCTGACAGACACTTCCATGAGATCTCCTGTTCCAATCCCAAGCTGTACCTGTGCTTAAAGACAGCCAGAAACACAGTGAGGTGGAGGTCAGGGAAAGTAAGGGAAAATTAGGACACTTCCCTGGGCAGCAGGGATTAACTTGCAGGACCCTTGCGGGCACAGGCGTATTTCAGGAGAGCACACTGTGTGTTTAAAAATGCTTTTAAAAAACAAACTTCCAACTGCAGCTTTTCCTAACAAAAGACAGGGCGACTTCCTCCAGAGGTAAAGCTTCCAGGCCAGCGGGCAGGGGGAGGGTGGGCAATAAGACAGCAGGGCGAGGAACAAGTGCAGACCACCTTCCCCATGGTGCCCGTACGGTGTCTGTCTGCCCGCCTTTCACCCTGTGGATTTCCACCTCGGTGCCCCACTGGTGAATTCTCTCCAGTTATAAAACACTTTGTTACCTTCATTCACTCTTAATTAAAAAGGGAAAAGAAACTCCTAGGGCTCTGACAACAGGGAAAAAAAAACAAGGAAAGAAAGAAAGAAAAGGAAAGGAAAAAGAAAGAAAAGACGGAGCTCTTTGAGTTGCTGAAATCAAATGGTCAGAGAACCTGATGCGCAAAACAGGATAAAAAAGGATAAAAAAGAACACGGAATCTCTGAAAATGGTTTTAATCTTTCTGAGCAATATGGATTCTGTGAAAAAGACATGATTTTCAGGGGAATTGGGAGCATTTGTAATGCTGGGGAGGAAAGGCACAGGACACGCACACAGAGGTTCATTACCCCTCAGTACCCACATCTGCTGTCCATTCAACACTCCTTGCATGACCCAGATGGTTCATTCTCTCAACAAATATTTATAAAAGCCCTATCACAGACTCAACACTGTACTAATACTTTACATTGAGGATCTTGGGAAAAAATAAATATGCGGTCAACAATATTGATAGTTTTAATTTCCTAAGTCCTGTCTGGGGTCAACTATAATATTAAACACTTGACATTTGAGGGCTCTTGATCCATACAACAGTCCTGCAAGGAGGGATTATGGCATTCAGCCTATGGATAGAAAATCGAGGTTCAGAAAGATTAAAATATTAATAAAATTAAAAAAAATACAAACCTTGCCCAAAAAGATGCATCCAGCAAGTGGCAAGCGGCAGAGTTGGAATTTAATTTCCCATCTATCTTAAATCAGAGACCATGTTCTTTTTTACTATTTCTTTTCTTACTATTTCTGTGCAGTGGAGTCAAGGGCAAATTGGGCAAATCTAATCTCACTGCCCCATTTATTCACACTTAGTACATTCAGACTCGTTCCTTCGCATCTCCTCACTGAGAGCCTTGACAGGCCTGGGCAAATTTCCCCCAATTTTCTCATGCCAATACTAACACCTGTTCTAAAATCTAAGTTTGGTCCACTCAATGCTTCCTTGTCTACTCCTCATATTCCTTAGCTTCTGTGACCTCCCGTACAGCCAAACTAACCCCCCACCTGGGGTCATCCTCACCATCTACCTTGCATCACCTTCTCAAGCAGCAGAGCATTTTCAGTAAAAGCTCACACCTAGTTGTACCTTTGTTCTATCCCCATTCCAATGTCAACCTACATGCTTTTGCTGACCTAAGATTAAAATTCAGCTCTGTTGGACTCTGTTTGACATATGCACTATGATGTGCCCTAAATTCATAAAACCCGATACACACACATTCACACACACACACACACACACAATTTACAAAGCAAATGCAAATCAGGGTGGATGATTATTCCTTCACAAAAGGATTCACCACAGACTTCCTTAAATAGTAAGCTTCTCTGATACATTTATGATATGACTTGATTTTTCCCCCAGGGATATATCCTTTGCATAAATAAAGCAAAGCAGACTATTATGAAAAGGAGCATCAGAAATATTTGCCTGGAGAACTCACATTTTGGACCTATTCAGTTAGCCTTTAGCTGTTGGCAGGCCTCAAAGCACTTACTGCTTCTGAAAGTGCAGCAGGAATTATGCCCTTCAGCCTCTTCTAGTGGCCTTCCTGAGTTTGCAGCCTGGCACCGGCTGCCAGTCTTATCTGGGCTCACAAGCCATCCTGGTATGCATTACCACTATTCCATTTTACCAAACTACCCTGTGGAAAAAGCTGAGCCACTGTAGCAAACAGCCTTTAATTCCTGATCATTTTTTGCATTAGAATCAGACTCTGATAGGTTAATTTATGCTGAGCTAATAAACAACTAGAAATTCCCAGTGGCTTAAAACAATAAGCTTGTCTCTCACATTAGATGACTATCCCAGGTTGGTGGGCAGGAGGTGGCCCAGGGGTTCTTTCTCATTCATTAACTCAGGGACTGAGGCTGAAGGACCAGTCACAATCTTTAAAGCCATCGATTGCCATGATGAGGGGAAGAGAGAGTTCTGGATGACCTCACATTGGAAATAAAAGGTTTAATCCACCTCCGAAGAGAGGTCACTTCTACTTGTCTCTCATGGGCCAGGACTAGTCACATGCTCCCCTCTGTCCCACAAGAGAGGAAGGAGAATCCTACCAAAGGAAGTGCTGGGGATGCAGAGAGCCCAAAATACTCATTGAGGAGCACCAATGATTAGCAGAGGCCCACCATGGTGTCCAAGGCCATTCAATGACGACAGATGACAAGGATATTCAGATCCTGGGATCCTGGTGAACAAATGCATGAAGGGAGTTCTGGACGACCTGGTCCCCGTTAGTCCTGTAGAAGAAAGAGATTCCTAGTGTACTCCTGATTACATCAGCCCCTTAAGCCTTGTCCCCAAAGAAAAGACTACAGAGCTCCACTAAATTCAGAATAGGTGCCTGGTTCACACATGCCCCGTGAGACACCTCCTCCAGGGCTGTCCTTAAGTGTGAAAACCAGGTCTTTTGTGCCATGCTGAGGTTTTCAGGACTGCAGAGACACCTTTGTTCTATGACGTTCTTGCAATAGAGACTTTAATTTACACCCAAAGAGACTGTCTTCTCACATTCTCCAAATTCTTCTTCTTGTTGGATTTCTTTCCTCTTTTTCGGGTAGATTTAAACATTTTCTATTTCCCAAATTTCCCCTCCTACCTCTAGTCTTTTCACAAGGAAGAGAAGAAAAGACACACAAACAAATCAAACTGCCTGTTAAATCAATGGCTGTTCCTTTTCCTTCAAGCTTTCTCACGATTTTGGGTTGAGAGATACAGGTGCTAGGGGTCCCCGGGTAAAGTCGTTTATTTTTGAGCCATGGGGAGATTGCAAGGTAGATTTTTATCAACTCCTACACATCCTTGAATGCTAACACCAAGCACTCTTATTAAAGTAGCTGTCGAGATGAATTAGCCAAATGGGACGAGGCCTCCGAAAGAAGGGAATACCTAATCAGAAGAGAGGGAGGGAAAGGGGCTGTGCTTCTGACGAGATAATAATGCAAAGTCTCACTTCTCTGCACTAATGGGGGCACAGGTGAGCACTAGTAACTGAAATATGCAGATGTGGTTAAAACACTTTAGTTTTTATTTCTTCCAATTTTTTTTTATTTCTTGTTTAATGTTGTTGTAAAATTTCTAAGGAAAAGAAGCTTTCTCTTTAGGGAAATAGGGAAGATTTGAGTCAGAAAGACAGTCTGTAAATCTGAGTGGGCTAAGAGTATATACTAAAGATCTGCTGTGGGTCCACGAGAGTGAGAGATACTAGGAAGAACAAAGTCTGAGGACCTCTTTTAGTAGGGTAAAGGAATATGAAAACAGTAACTCCACGATTAGCATGTGGATATAGAAAAGGAGAAGGAGGAAGGAAACTTCTTTGAATCCCCACTCTATGTCAGGAGTATAACACATGATTACTTTCTTGAATACACACATCATCACATAACCCTTCCTTCCAATATTCATTCATTCACTCATTCACTCATCCACTCTAAAACAACTAATTCCTGCTCTCCACCTGGCACAAGAAGGAGCTGGTGACAAAGAGGTAATACACAGAGATCCTGCCCTCAAGTTGTTTTCCATCTAATCAGGAGATGGGTTAGAACCCCCTAAACATGGGGTGAGAAGGATGAGACTCAGGGAGTGCATTTTGCCTAAGATTTTCTAGATATTAATTGGCCATGAGAAGATTCAAGCTCACGTCTTTCTGACACCATCTAAAACCCAATGACCCAAACCAGGCAGGCCGTTAGATTGAGCTGATGGTACTCCAACCCCAGATGTGCAGAATCTCTAGGCTTGGGGCCAAGGAGCCTATATTTTTGGAAAAATTTCCTTGGGGAACCTAATCTAAGAACCAGCCACATGGATGCTATCATTTCGAAATGCCATTTCCACCTCTCCCACACCCTCCCTCACCTTTCCAGGCCTCAGCCATAACCTCTTCATATCAGCAGCAAAAGAGTTCTCATGTCATCTACTCCCAAGCACCCTGTTGTCATTCTGGCTGGGTTTTCATGAACATGTAAATACGTATGTCACCCATTCTAAAAATAGCTACAAGAACTCTCTCCATTCTAGTAAGTTTCTCTCCGTCCTGATCAGAGGGTACCAATGATGTCATTACTTAACAGTCCCCATGGAGAGCACTCCTTTTATCTTGTTGTCCATAGCTGCGTGAAAGATGGATCCATCTCCATCTTGAGATGGAGATGCTTGAATTTCACAAGTTCTGAGTGATTGTGCTCCCACCACAGATGTGCCCATGTACCAGCTAAGGTGATACATGTGTGTACATGTGTGTGGTCCTTTTTTAGAGACAAAATATATTGAGATTTCTTCTAGCCTGCTACAGAGGACACCAATCAAGGGGAATCAGGATTCTAAACTGACAACCAGGTAGCCCAGAGACAAGTGTTATCAACTATGTGGTGGTGAGGAAGTTAACTGGACAGGGGAAGAGAAATCTTCCAAAGATGAATCAGAGGAGGGTGTATTTACAGAGAGTTAGCTATTTGAAAGAAACAGAAGCTCAAAACCATCCTCTATTTCTTACTTACTAAATGAGACACATTTTTGACAGATTTAGTGAGATTAAAAGGAAGGAGATGATTAGAAGCAATTAAAAATGGTATCTGTGTTTGGAATATATATACACATGTGCCTTCTTATTGAGAACAACCCAGAGAATAAATGCAAGACAAAGTGGCAATTCAATTTGTCTTTTGCCACCATCACTAATCCACACCCACCAGACCCCATACGCACACATATTCTCTCTTTCCCTCCTCTGTAATTCACCTTGGTGTAAACATTCTAAATTATTTATATCTAGATTGAAGGCATCTTTTAGTCTGACTGGGACTAGGGTAATCAAAATATAATTGTGCTACGGATATGCTCATACATTATGCTAATGTTTGATTAAGGAGACTATGTGACCTGAAAAATGAGGGCAGGGGTGCTGGGCCATCCAGGGGCTAAAGAATACTCAAGAAAGTGGTTCCAAGAGAACCTGGAGCTTTTAGAGAATCCACGTGGCTGAATGAGAAATAAATTCTCAACATTAACCATCTGGGTGAAGCTAGCTCTGTAAGCAGAAGATCCAGGAAAGGGAACACTAGTGAAGAACTTGTTAAGTGCAGAACTGGTCTAAGCACTTTAGAAGTAAAACTCACTTAATTGTCAACTTCAGAACATTGATACTAGTATTTCACCATTTTCCATATGAGTTAACTAAGGCACAGAGAGTTTCAATAACTCATCTAAGATCACAGAACAAGGAAATGGAGGAACTTGAGCCCAAACCCAGGCAATATGGTACCATAAAATTTAATAGACGAGATTCTTGGGGAGAGGAATGATTCAGGAGAATCATGCGTATTAAGAGAAAAAGAAAAAAATAAAAAAGGCATGTCTGTCCATAATAGAAAGTCATGCAAGCAATGGCCTAAAACCTTTTAGTTTAGGGAATACATGTAAAGGAACTGTTTCATTTTCCTGCATCCTGTTTAGTGAGTATTAATTGTATTCCCTTAGAAGAAACTGATATAGTAAGGTTTATCTAGGACCACTGCAACTCAGAACGTACCTTCTTATCCACTTCACCCAAATTTTCCCTTCTGATATCCTCCTAATTCAGCTGTTTATCAGTAAACTCCCATTCCTGAATTCCCATTAAAAGATAGGCTATCTTGCTACAGTAATGTTCCAGATAACTGAAGAATTATTAACTTTGATGGCTTTTGTACAATAAAGGTACCACAAACAACCCATAAGAGAAGTCTGACCAATACCATGTCACTTCCCTACTCATACCTTCAGGGATGTCTTATTGCCAATGGGGGAAAGCCCAGTACCCATAATATAATATTTGAAGACCCTCTGTCATCTGCAGGCAACGTATCCGCAGTACCAGCTGCTAGGTGCTCCCACTTACTCCCCTCCCAGCAAGTCCAATTCATTCACTGTAATTCTGATCTGGATTTTCCCATTGTCACCCTTTCTGTCCAATCTTTCTCTATACATCCAGACTCCACCTCTCCAAATCTTTCCAGTCCTACTGGGTTCAGCTTCATTGACCTCCTCTGCATGGGCTTCCTTGACCATCCATGTCTATGTAATTACTCTGCCTTCTGCTTCCATAACTTTTTGTCCTTAAGATTACTTGACAATGACTCATGGATGATCTGATCTCATTTGCCACTGCTGTTGGATGTGTGTGTGTTTTAGTGTTTTTTTTTTTTTCCATTTATTCCCTGTCTCTGCAACAAAATGTCTAATCCATAGAAGGCTGGTACTGAGATACATCTTTATATTGTCTTTGCATCTCTTCATCCTTGTATCTCTGGCACATCTGGTATGCTACTTTGTACACAGCAAGCACTCAATAAGTATTTGTTAAATTGAAGGGCCATGCAATCCCACACAGTGATATGTAAGCATTGGATGCTGCTTTCTTTTATTTAGTAATGGAAAACCCACATTTTGTATCTTGCAATACAAATACCTCTCCAAATGTGATCCTTGAATTTCCTTCAGCCTCTTTATTGCTCAAGGCTTCTCTCAGCAGGCCACAAACATGCTGTTTTATGTTTCTGGGCGTTTCTTTTGTTGCTATCTCCATCTGGAATGTCCTGTTCTGATTCTCTCCTCTTGAGGAAAAAATCCAGATAAGATTAAGCACTCCCAGAAAGTCACTGCTTATCCCTACTTCCTTTTTATATATCATTACATTTTCCACAATGCTTACTAAGTAATTGATTACACTTTCCCTGCCCTATTTGTTTACAAATTGCAAGAAGACAGACATTGTTTCTTATTTATCTCCGTGTCCCCAGGTCCCAGCACAGTACCCAGCACAGTCTGCGCTTTGTGTGTTGAATGAGTGAAGAATAAATGAATGATGAAATATAGATTGAAAACCAAAGCACTTTTATAAATTTGTGAAGGAGTCTGTCGTTAGTCCAGTGGAAAAATGAGATGGAATTATGCCACACAATGGGATACAGAGGCACGTTAATATGAAAAATGTACTTCCACACATTCACCCCAAATGCTCTTCAAGTTCAAGTCATATCCTCTTGTGATTTATTGGGTTGCTGAAATCCCTGGGAGAAAACCCTTTACAGTAAAAAATCGGGAGCTACCGCCACTAGGAGAACAGTGCTAGGATCACGAAAGCCGGAGCAGCCAAAAGCCATGTTGCAAGACGAGAGCTTGCGAAGACAGAGCTGCCCGTATGGAAATCCTTCGCTGGCACAGAATCCCCCCTCGGTTTGACAAAGGGATGTCAGTCAGATATGTGCTTGTCTTTGGAAGGAGACCATAAGGGCAGAGCAGGAAGCTCAGCACAGAAATCAGTGTCCATGAGAAAGATACAAGGAAAGGAGCATTGGCTGGGGGCGTGCCTGGTGAAGGCCCCCGGCACTTCCATGGGCCAATCGCTTTTCAGCAACCAGACATTTATGGCAGTGCTCACCTTCTAAACATACAGATAGAACTCCCAAAGCTGCTCTGGCTCATGGTTCCCTTGATGCCTTAAGAGAGATTTGATTAAGCCAGGTGGAGGACAGGAAAAAAAAAAAAAAATGTCCTGTTAGAAATCACCGGTATAGAGAAAGGGGAGGAGAAGAGGAAGAAAAGAGAAATCAACCGTGAAAAAGAAAAAGGGAAATATAGCCAGAGACATAGAAAGCCTGTCAAATTTCTCAAAACTGCAACAAAAGCATAGAAGAGATAGTTTCTCTTTAATGAATGCTTTGATCAGCCACAGTTGATATAATAATTATATAAAACTAGAGCAAGACAGAAATAAGATGTGTTTTTCTCTCATGTAGCCTGTAACCTTTGTGATTGGTTCATACATTTAAGAAAAGAATAAGGCCCTTCAAAACAGAGGCATGTGTCAGGAGAGAACCTGTTTTCTCCTCTGACTTATGCAGGAAATTTGCAGCAACACCTGCATCCCTCTACCTCCTTGCCTTGGCAGGGTTGACTGCCAGCCCGTGACTCTAGAAGGGAAGGAATGGTGGTAAACCTTCCCTGCCATGTATCTTGGTCTAATTTCTCAGGCTAATCCCTGCCTGGGAGTACTTCTTACATTCCTTCCCTACCCCAAGTCTTTCTCCCGACTTCACTTGGCTCTCCCACCAATCCACACTTAGTTGGGCATTCCCCATGTAAAAAGATACCTCGCGCGGCTGGAGGTATTGACTTGGCTAATCTCCAGAAGAGGAGGAGTACGCATCTTTTTTTTTTTTTTTCCAGAATGATACTCCCACAAGCATGTGCTTTTCAGAAATAGCAGGGGAGAGAGGTGGTTGCCATGGGAACAGAGGCGGCCACACAAACAGCAGTAGCACATTTCTCCCAAGGGGGCATGAGCAGAGCCTCCTTCTTCTTCTACCACCATCAGAGCATCTCCGGGAAGCTTTGTTTGCCTGAAAAGGAAGAGGTTCTGGAGCGGTAAAGCGTTAGTCCTTTTCTTAACTTCCAAATTTCAGTTGAAGAGTCTGATTGAACCTCAGGTGGTTAGCATGGTAATTCAACTGGGCCTGACTGGTGCTGGGTCTGGAAAGAAGGGAGGAAACAAAGTCTGCTTCTCCATTCAAGGTCCTGAGGATTCTCTAGACTGGTGTTAGATTTGAGCCACAAGCTAATAAAAAGTTGATAATGGCACAAAACAAAAGCAACATCCCATAATACTCACTCTGGTTTGATTCTCTGCCAGGCACAACCAGTAGAAAATTAAGACGGGTCCAGAGAATGACACTCCCACTAACCATGTTGGCACTATAATGGCCCTACGCTGGCTCACTGTGGGGCTCTGACAGATCTGCTAAGACAACAGTAAGGTAAGAGATGGGATATAAGGGGGTTCATTGGGAGAAAGTAGGTTATACTCAGCAGGCATACTGCAGCCATGCTAACGGACAGAGTCTGAGATTGTGTCTCTTAACTCCAATTGATTTCAAAATAAATCAATCTGGTATAAAATAATGAGGTTTATGGAAATAAAGAAGTCAACTAGCTATCTGATAAAATGCATAAAAATAGCGAGTTGATTAACAAGTTTTCTCTTGCAAAGAATGGTTTTGGGGAACGATGGCATCTCCGAGAGGGTGGCCCCAATCTTGCCTTGAGGTGGGACAAGGGAGGCCACAAGGAATGCAGCAGAGCTGTAAGCCTTCCCCCTGCCACATGCTGGATGCTGATTTATTGGGACTGGAACAATTTGTCTAAAGCTGTAATTTTAACTACCTCCGTGGTGAGCAGCCAATCAGAGGGTTCGCTCCACGCAGCTTTTACGAGTCCCCATAAAAGCAGCAAAATGAAAACTCAGGGGCCCTTAAAATATACTCCAAGGGTTTCTGCAGTGCAATTGGAGGCTTTTATGACTCCTGTCAGGACTTTTATGACCCTGTAAAACCAGGCAGCAGCCTGGCCCGAGATGAAAAGTGGCCCCACTGTCTTAAAGTCTAAATGGTCTGTACATTTACAAGGCCTCAAAGAAAGATGGAGGGAACACCACCAGGGGGGTTTTGCCTTGAGTGAAGGCAGATTATGGGTGGGACAGAGAGACTGGAGAGTAAGGGGAGGCAAGGGCAGGTAGAATGTGGGCATGAGCAATGCATCTGAACATGGCCTTACAGTTCTTTAGCACTTCAGAGCACCCCAATGCCAAAACCCCAATACTAGTCACCACGCACAGTGAGAGCTGAAGGTTCAGCAGACAGATTCATAACTAACAGGGACTGGGTGCCTTCAATGGAAAGATAAAACCTGAAGCCTCCAGGAAATCACAGTCTCCACATTATTTTTCAAGGACATCTTCCCATTACTATGACACCTGCATTACACAAGGACACACACACACACACACACACACACACACACACACACACACACACACAGACACACACACACACACAGAAAGAATAGGGGCCAGAAACCCAGCTCAGAACACTTTAGTGTTCCATGCAGTTCAGAGAAAATTTGTCAGTCAGGTGAGAACACCTTTCCACCCAGCTAGAGCATGCCAACCTGCACGTTCCCACTCCTAGCTAGGGTCTTGGCTCAGGCCCACATGACCCCTTCTGAGTCACCGTGACTGAGACAACCTGATCCCATGCTTTGATTTGGAATCTTGAATCACCCAAACTTATTAGCCAGACTCTGGGCTTTCCATGTCCCCACAGAAAGGCAGCATCATACTGCAGAAGTCATGGACAGAGGATAGAGAAATGCAGTGTGGGTGTTCCTGGTGGAAGCACAAGGAGGGGTGGGGGGTTTCTGGGGGTGAGCAAGGGGAGCAGACTTTCTGGGCAGGTATGTACACAGACCCTGAGTCTGTGGACCCTGAGGAAGGCAGTTGAGGTGAGGCATACTGACTTTAGAAATCAGAGAATAGCTAAGAAACAGAGGTGACTGTGTACTGAAATGCTTCAGTTAGAGTCAGCACCACCGCTGCTTTGCCCCAGAGCATCTAGATCAGGTGAGGGCCATGGCGAAGCTGCTGGCATTCCTAACATGACTGACTGTGGAGGCTTTGGGTTTTCCAGGTTGGAGAAGACAGAAAGATAGGAAAGGCGGTGACAGGTCTGGATGTGTTATGACTGTATGGAGTGGGTCCCCCACCATCTGGAGGGACAGGTGTGCCAGAGCAAGGGAGGCAATGAGTCAGAGGATCAGGAGTCCTGGCAGAGGGCAAACACACATCCAGGGAGCAAGGTAAACCCTGGGACTGTAGCAATGCCCCACAGTCAATAATTTATTCCTTTTAAATCACTCGTGTTTTCAGGAGCCTTGAAGAGTGGAGTAAACAGGTATGAAGACAAGGAGACTTGGCTATAAATCCCCAAACCCCCTACATGACTCTGAACAGTCCATAATCTTCCTGAGTCTCTCCTTCTTCATCTGTAAAGTGGAGATAAAACAGTTGCCTCATCTGGTTGCTTTAAGGATTAAAGGAGATAAGGTGTGTAGGGTGCGATTTGAGCAGCATCTTAATGAGGGGATAGGAGTCTGCGGAGAGGTGCATTTCCAGCCAAGGAACCCTGTGCAGTGGTTGCAGATAGAAAAGAACCACCCCTATTTTAGGTACAGTAAGCCATCTGCTTTGCCTAGAGAGCCAGCTCCTTATAAGGAAGGTATACCTATTAAGTCATTGGCTCACCCAGTGTGCCAGGCGCTGTGTGGGGTGTGGAAGGTGCCGGGCAGCTGGCCTGGGAGACAAGAGCATATGAGACCAGTAAGTGGCTGCATTTCCTGCCTTGACTCTTGACCTCATCCAACCTGTTCCCCTCAAAATAATCAGAACAATCTTCTTGAAGCAAAAACTTGCCTTGTCACTACCTTTCCAAACTCGTTAGGTGTTTGCTACAGCCCATGAAAGAAAGTCCAAATTCCCTAAGGCAGTCCTATGAGGACTGGCATGATCTGGCCCTTGCTGAGTTCCAACCAAGTTCATCTCTTCGCCTTGGCCCTTCACCTCACCCTTCACTACCCACACCTCCATCTTTCACACACCACGCTCCCTTCCAATGGGAAGGGAAGATGCTGGAGAGTGCCATTCTCCTCCCTGCAGTTTGTATCTACCTGAATCCTCCTCATCCACCCAGGCCTCAGCCTTGACATGGTGTCCTCTAAGGAGCTCCCATGGCAGGCACCCCATGCCACCGTGCTGCCCATACTAATCAAGACACAGCTACATGGTCCCAACCTCCAGGCACTCTTGCAAACACTCATCAGATTCTCAAGTCTATGCTCCATTTGGGTCATCCACACTGGAATGTAAGCCCCATTAGAGCAGAACACTGCTATCACAGGACGGGGCCCAGTGCCTGGCAGATAATATGAAAAAATCGACCTACACTGGAAACAAATTAAGGTTTTGCCTGACCTGATAAGTTGTTTAGATGGTAACGTACAGTTAGCATGAAGCCACCAATGGTGGGAGCAGGGCACTGGCCTAAAGGACGTAGAAAGGTCACTAGGGCCATGCAGTAGAGGAGGATGCGTTTGAGGACAGGGATCTGAGGCAGGCAGCCGGGCTTACTTAAATCATTAAGAAATGACAAGAGTCTGCTCTATCCAGTGGCAGCATGAATGTAGATACAAGACAAAAGTCACTCAATAATGGGGCGCCTGGGTGGCTCAGTCAGTTAAGTGTCCAACTCTTGGTTTCGGCTCAGGTCATGATCTTGGGGTCTTGGGATGGAGTCTCATGTTGGGCTCTGTGCTGGGCATGGAGTCTGCTTGAGATTCTCGCCCTCTCCCTCTCTTTTGCCCCTCCCCCCTCAAATAACTAACTAAATAAAATATGTAAAAAAAAAACCATTCAATAATAAACTCAGCATACAATGGAGAATAGGGAAGAGGGAGGAGTCTAGGATGACCCTTGGGTATTGGGTCGAGGTGAACAGGTGGAACATGGGTTTAGGTATAAGAATTCATAAAATGAAGTTGGACATAGAGTCCTGTTTGGACCTTGTTAAATATGAGGTACGTGGGAGACATACAGGTGGAAATGTCCAGCAGGCAGCTTGAGAATTAGATCTGGTGTCTGGAAAGGCCAGAAACATAAATTGGAGAGTTAGTGGCCCATAGGCTAGAATCACTGAAGTGGGATGAAATAATCCTTGATGTCTGTGTGGAGCCAAAGAGACTAGTAGGCTTATGAGAAAACCCCGAAAAATATAAGCATTTAAAAAACCACAGAGGACTCGTTGCCTTTCTTAACAGACTTCTGCCAACAGACCAGCCCACATTAGCTGGTCTGTGCACTTAGTGATGATATTACGCATTTTTGCACGAGCAAATTTAATAAATATGCTAATTTAATAAAATTTTATTGAGTGCCTACTTAGTTAAGTGGTTAGATATGCCCCCATGGGCTCCCATAATACTCTGTATGTCTCCATCGGACCTTATCACTTTCTACTATAATCTTATTTGTCTTTTCATTAAATTATGAGCTTCTTGAGTCAGAAATTATGTATTTCAGGACTCTCAGCCCTGCCCACCTAATGTTTGCTCAATAAATGTATGGATGAAGTTCACCATTAGATGGGGAGGACAGATGTATGAAAATAATACTACAGAACAAAACTACGGTCTTCAAAGACACAGTTGACTTGCTACTAGCCAAACGCAGTGGACTTTTTTTTTTTTTTACTATTGTTTCTTGTTGGCTAATTCTCTCTCCTTTAAAATTTCTCCCTACCTTTTAAAGATACCAATCTCTCTTGATTTATATTCTACTTCTATTATGTATCTCCTTTGCAGGCCTCTCTTTCCCAACCTTCTCACCCCTCCCCTAAATTTTTGATGTCTCCAAACCTCACACTTCTTTGTCTTTATTTACATCCACCCTCAGAAATCTGCACACAATATCTTCATCTATCATTTGCAAACACTGATTACAAAAGCCTCCTTTGTAGCTGAGAACTTCCATATAGCCAACTACTTCCTGGACTTGTACAATGGGAGGCCCAGCACCTGAAGACCCCATTACCCAAGCAAAAAAATGAAGGGATTGTTCTAGATGCATTCCTTGTCCCCCAGGTATAACTGCTGACAACAAACTGCCAGTTCTACCTTTTAACTTTCCCTCCTGTCCATTGCACTGCTCTTGCCTTGCATGAGATCTTTCATCCCTTCCCAATGAATGAAACAGACTCCTAAGAATCCACTTCACTCTCACACTCTCCTTGCCAAACTGTTTGCCAGAGTGGGTGTACAATGTTGCAAATCTATTCCATGGCATTTCCTTCTTCCTCCGGAGGCTTCTTCTCTTCTTTGAGATAAAATTTAAATTTCTTTAAATCATTCTCATTCTATCTGGGCATTAGAATCATTACTGGACTTTTTAAAATGCAGGTCCTGGAGCTCATCTTAGATCTAATGAATCAGAATGCTGAGCAGGTAAAGCCCAGATATATACTGGGGTATGGCTCCCAAACTCCAGAAGTTATAGTGATGTGCTTCCATCAGCTGACTGTTATTTGTGACCCACTTATATTCTAGGTATATCTTGTAAAATTCACAGTCTCTTTCTCTGGGGATTTCCAATGCACCCACTCCTCTGAAGTCTTTTGGTCACAGAAACAGTGCTCATGCAGCAAAATCAGCTTCTAGCCACAGGCAGAGTGGTACAAGTGTAGGCACCAGACTCAAGCTGACCAAACCAAATTCCTTTCAAAGAGAATTTGTAAATGAACACAGAGAGACATTCAATCTGTCCAGGTGGCTTTATATGTAAGACGTAACATCTTGGAGTATGGTCTTGCCTTCTGTGTTCCATTATCCAGATTGGAAAAGTAGATAAACAATTGTGCATTAATGAGGAGTATAAATGACTCATAAAGAGAACAGCAGAACCACATGACCCAGCAATTGCACTACTGGGTATTTACCCCAAAGATACAAATGTAGGGATCCGAAGGGGTTCGTGCACCCCAATGATTATAGCAGCAATGTCCACAATAACCAAACTATGGAAAGAGCCAAGATGTCCATCGACAGAAGAATGGATAAAGATGTGGTATATATACACGATGGAATACTATGCAGCCATCAAAAGGAATGAGATCTTGCCATTTGCAACAATGTGGATAGAACTGGAGGGTGTTATGCTGAGCAAAATAAGTCAATCAGAGAAAGACATGTATCATATGATCTCACTGATACGAGGAATTCTTAATCTCAGGTAACAAACTGAGGGTTGCTGGAGTGGTGGGGGGTGTAGGAGGGATGGGGTGTCTGGGTGATAGTCATTGGGGAGGGTATCTGCTATGGTGAGTGCTGTGAATTGTATAAGACAGTTGACTCACAGACCTGTACCTCTGAAACAAATAATACATTATATGTTAAAAAAAAAAAAAGAAGATAGCAGGAAGGGAAAAATGAAGGGGGAAATTGGAGGGGGAGATGAACCATGAGAGACTATGGACTCTGAAAAACAAACTGAGGGTTCTAGAGGGGAGGGAGGTGGGGGAATGGGTTAGCCTGGTGATGGGTATTAAAGAGGGCACGTATAGCATGGAGCACTGGGTGTTATACACAAACAATGAATCATGGACCACTACATCAAAAACTAATGATGTAATGTATGGTGATTAACATAACATAATAAAATTTAAAAAAAAATAAGAGAGAGAACAGCAGAACAGGGGTCCCTGATGGCATTCTTGTTCTCAGTGGCGATCTATTTTTGAAGACAAGCTAGAGTCTAGCATTTGTACTCCAAGAGATCATCCAATATTTTTAAGCGAGTCTCCTTTCTTGCCTGAGCTACTGTGTTTCCATACATAAGTCCCAAATCACACAGATTAATAAACGTGGCTTATAAGAGCTTCATGAATTTGATTTCTATCTTCCCTGCTGCAGCCATTCCCATCCCTTCTCCTCCTCCCCAGCCTCACCATACTTAAGGACTTGCCATGACTATTTGTCCAGGCTGCTTCTGGCCTATTTTCTTGTGTGCATACTATGACATGTACATGTCTAGAATGCCCTTCCCCCGCTTTTCAAAATCTTGTTCATTAGCCTTCTCATCCATGAAAATTGATGGAAAATCTTACCAGGATGTTTAAACCTAGAAAATGTATTCTTTTGTGCCCCAAAGGAGCTTGTACTTATACCGGACATCACTTTTGTCACAAGGCACTGGAGTCATTGGTTGACTTGTCTCCACTGGACTTAAAGATGAAGGGGAAGAGCTGTGCTTATAACCTTGGCTCTCAATCAGTTAGCACAGCTCTGGGCACAAAGAATGACCTCATGGAATATTTACTGAGGGGCTGAAGTAATCATTTAAAGAATCACTTTTTAATTACTAATTAATCAGAAGAGGATGCCAAAAGAAGAAAAGGTCAAAAAAGTGACTGTCTGTGGCTTGTAATGACCTCCAATCTCTGAACTCTCTTGTTATAGAACTAGTATTCTCAACTATGCAACAAAGTAGATGGATTTTTTTCCCCCAATATTAGGGAAAATAAAGTAGGTCAGATGGAGAAACGTTCTTTTCAACCCTGTTTTGGGAGCATCTCCCCAAGATCGTTCAACTCATCTCTTCAACAAGAACTCCTGACAGCCGGAAGGATACTGCATTTCCTCTATAGTATATGCTCAAGTACTAAATGTATATCAAACATGAATCAAACTGAATGAATCATCGAGTCTACTTACTGTGCAGTATTGGTTTTCCTTGTACCTAAAGTCAATGTTCTTACATAGATTAGAGACTGTGTATATCACACATATAGAATGTGATTTATCAGGCAACTAGGTTTAGAGCCCACCCACTCTAAAAGCAAATATTCAAAATGAAACACTACATATATATTTATATATATATATTTATATATATATATTTTGGAGTAGAGCATGCATGTGGAAAATAGTTTATAGAGCTCGGTTTTTGCCTCGTAGGAGATGAAAATGTGATCCTTTGCTAGTTCAGACAAAATCCTCCATGCTACATTAGGCTAGATAGCAAATTTTGTACTTGCAAGCTTATATCAAAACTGTATATCTGAAATCTTAATAATGCAGGAAGGTGGATTGTTTCTCCTCTCTGTTCAGGTTTACATCAACAGAATCAGAACTAATTCCTGATTTGAAACTCAGCAGTTTTAGCCAGATTTGTAAGAATATTTTGTTAAGGTTCTGCAGAGGACAGAAGAAGCTTGACTTTGTACATACACACACATATATGTATATGCCAAAAATGAGAATATTAATAAAATAACATAAGATAATGATTATATTCACAGACAGAAAGAACTCCTGTGGTTCAATATTGGTCACCTGAAGAAATATGAAATATATAAATGAAAATTTTAAACAAATTCTCCAGCATCCCATAGCTGGACATTTTCATTTTTCATTTTAGTTTCTGATGTAATACAGACACTCACATATGTAGCATGGCCCTGAAGAGTATCAGATTTAGATTTAGGTTAGAAGAAGAGTCAGATTTAGATCAGTTTAAATTTAGAATTTGTCATTTACCAACTATGAGACTTGAAAATGTTAAAAAAAAATAGCCTTAGGATTTTTTTTTCCTATAAAGCACAGTGAATAACACCTATTCTGCCAAACTTTTGGTTATTTTTGAGGATCAAAATCAATATGAACTAATTATTCTAATGTTCAGACCTCAATATTCCAACTATATATAATAACAGGATGGGGTATATTGTTTTATTGTTCCAAGTGTTTGCAGCTTCTCCCAATGAAAAGATTATACATTTTACCCCACTGTCATGAGTCTTGGTCATTTGACTTGCTTTGGGCAATGCAATGGGAATAGAAATTTCATGTGGCACTGTAAAATAGAAACGTTAAGAAACCTCATGTTGTTCTGCTGTTCTTTTCCCTCTGGAGCAAGACTGCACATAACAAATAAAACCTACTCCTTCAGACTTTGGTCTAAGAATTAAATAAATAAATGTGAGTGTGTGTGTGTTCATGTTTACATGCATGCATGATTATAAATAAAAAATAAATACATAAATATTATATAACCATATATAAACATACTCACATATTATATAAACATATGCATATGTACATGCATATGTGAGTGTGTGTTTATTCCCCAAAAAAAGAGTATTTCATTTTGAATCTTTGGTTTTAGACAGGGTGGGTTATTCAGTTACCTGATAAATCACATTCCTTATGTGTGATATACGGTCTCTTATACCACGCATACAAAAGTATGTGTGCATGCTTGCATGCATGCACATTTATAAATAAATAAATATGTGTATACACATATATATACGGGTACATATGTGTGTGTGTGTGTGTGTGTGTGTGTATAGAGAGAGAGAGAGAGAGAGAGAAAGAATCACACACACACAGTTGCAAGCCACCTCTGTGCTTGTAAGCCACTGACATTTTGGGGACATTTGTTACTACAACATAACTTAGCCAAAGCTGACTAATACACCTTAGAACTCTCTTAATTAATTTTCACTGAAATACCCACCAGATTAACAGATGCCCTATTTCCTCTGAAAAACATAGTGAAAGCCCAGAATCATTAGACTAATACTTAGTACATTAGCACTTTTCTGATCCCCAAGTTAGGTGAATAATTACCAAGAATCAGTTTCTTGTATATCATGTATAACTATTGTGATTTTATATTGTAATTTTATAAGTTAAATACTTTGGAAAAACTTTCCAAGAACAAATCACTAAATAAATGGCTGTTGATTTTTCAAATGATGAAATGTATATGAAAGTGTCATATAAATTGCAAATTTCTGTGTTGATGTATTAGTTGATACTAATTTGTCAATTAGTATATTTCTGAGCAGATACTTTTTTTAACAAAGCACCATGCTGGGGACAACATGAAGCATGTAACACAGAACTATCTTCAAAGGATATTCAGCCCACTATATCAGAAAAGGGAATCAGCAGCAGCACATTCAGCATCATATCTCAGTGATTGATCATAGTGCCAATAAATTCTATTGTATCAATTAAATCAAAATAAATGAAAGAAAAATGGTGCAGAATGTTCCGGGCTACTCTTGCTAGATTTACAGGGCCAGAAAGGTGATGTCTCTTTCTATTTTGTTTTGTGTTTATATATCTTAGTTTGTCATTTATCCATTCTAAAATAATATAATTTCATTAAGTATAGGCTTAAAATAAGGAAATATATATTAATGGTTTGGGTATTATGTTTTAGTCCTCGAAAGTCTATGTAAAATAGAAGGATTCTGTTTGGAGCCTGCTTGTCAGAGGTCTTGTTGCCTAAGCTCAGCTGCCCAACTCTTCTGGCAATCAATTCATCAGACCCAGATAACTGTTAAAATGAAGGTACGGCCCAGGGAGCCACACATAACAATTTCTCTAGAGAATCCCTGATTTAAATGGATAAAGCAACTCTCATTTGTCTGACTTGGGGGAAAAAACCTGATCTGAAGCAAAAAAGGTGATAAAGCCCACAAACCTTCCTTTACCATGTCTAGAACCATCATTCACATGGAATGCTTTTAACAAAGGAAACCCACTACCACAATCAATATGTCATCAGGCTACATGAGTGGCCCTCTTTTAACTTATAAATGTCTTTTTAAGATGGCAGAAAGGAGAGAGCAATGCTATATCCCCACAAACCCAGCGTCCAGCCAAGTAAGAGGAACACAAATTCCCCAGGGACAGGGGGATACCATTCAATATCCCCAGTTCAAATCAGTTCATGGAAAGAGATATAAACATATGTTCCCTAAGCGTAAAAAGCATGCTGAAGGCATCTATGTTTTCAGTGCTGAGCCCACTGCCTGATACATAACTAGAGCTCAGTAATTATTTCCTGAGTGAATGACAATGACTGACCAATTGATGGATGGTTGGAGGATTATTATGAATAAAACCACACATTAGAGCACTTTTACTTTCCTTTTCAGCCTCATCATAAAATGCCAAGCATCAGGATTATTTGATAGAAACCTAAATTATATGAGTATATTGCCTGAGTGGGTGAAATGTTTATTATTTAAATTTTTTCCTTATATCCACATCATTCAAGGCCTAACTGAAATGTTATCTCCTCAATAAAGTCTTCCTAATCCTTGGCATGTCATCCTGGACCCCAGTACCTTTCAACACCAGGGAACAGGACAAAGAGCAAATACTTTCAAATTCTGCTTTGCAACCCATTTGTTTTGCTGCAAAAACAATTTAATGGGTCAAAATCAAATTAAGAAATAGGAATGGGGGGCACCTGGATGGCTCAGTTGGTTAAGCGACTGCCTTCGGCTCAGGTCATGATCCTGGAGTCCTGGGATCGAGTCCCACATCGGCCTCCCTGCTCAGCGGGGAGTCTGCTTCTCCCTCTGACCCTCCCCCCTCTCATGCTCTCTCTCTCTCTCTCTCTCTTATTCTCTCTCTCAAATAAATAAATAAATAAAATCTTTAAAAAAAAAGAAATAGGAATGGGGTGGAATGAAATTCAACAGAACAGTGTAGGAAATATTAGAAAGCTTTACACAAAACAAAGTAAATACTTCTGTGTGTCTCTGTGTATACATATACAAATGTGCACGCACCCGTCAGTACATTACAATTAAAATATGGCTATTTCTATAGGTAGATATGAAGAAGTTTATAGATCACTGTTGTAGACCTGGTTACTCTCTTGTTTCTGCCACTTGTTAGTCATGTAACTTTAGACAAATAAATCTGCCTTTTGGAGCATCATGTCTGTAATCTGTAAAAGGGAGATTTGCTACCTGTTCTTCTAGGTGATGTTGTACCTTTTCTGGCTGTGTTCTTTCCTTTTCCAACAACCCACACAGTACTTCCCATTCTGGACCTCAATCTCTCTCTCTTACGTACACACACATACACACAATGTAATATTATCCAGTTTCAAAAAAGAAGGAAATCCTATCATTTGTGACAACACAGATAAACCTGGAGGTCATTATGCTAAGTGAAATAAGCCAGAGGAAAACAAAAACTGCATGGTATAACTTATAAGTGGAATAAAAATAAAAATCAAACTTATAGGAACAGAGAGTAGAAAAGTTGTTGCCAAGGGCTGAGAGGTGGAGGAAATAGGGAGAGGTTGATAAAAGGCTATAGACTTTCACATATAAGATGGAAAAGGCATGAGGATCTACCGTATAATACAGTAACTATAGTTGATAACACTGTGTTGTATAATTGAAGTTTATTAAGAGAGTAGCAAACTGACCTCATCAAAAAAAAAAAAAGTAAATATGAGAGGTGAGGGAAATGTTAATTAACTCCAGGGGAGGCAGGAATTCTCTTACAATGTATACATATGTCAAACAATCATATTGTATGCTTTCAATATCCTACAATTTTGTCAATTAGACCTCAATAAAGCTGGAATAAATTAACCCCACTGAAAAAATAAAATGAATAGATGGTAAAAAAAAAAAAAAAAAGCAAACATTATAAACAAGTGTAGGAATGAAATGGAACAAAAACTATTCCTGCCGTCGGCAAAGCGATTTAAGATCTGGGGAAAAGAAAATTAAGCTTTTGTGTAAGGTACAATTTAAGGCATGTATGTTTAAAGAGGATGTAAAATTTAACACACCAGATGACTTTCCTCCAATTTCTGCTATGCTATTTTATGGTAATAGCCAGCATAGACATATCCCTTGGGGCTTCATTCTTAGTGGCCAAAGGACCTGTCAGGGTTGAGGTTTCAACTTTGAAACAGTTTCCAATAGACCAGATGGGGTTCTTTGGAAAAGAGTCTAGGTTTCCTGAGAGATGATTCTAATTCAAAGAAAATTCAGACCCAAAGAGATTCAGCACAGTTCAGTCCAAAACAAGGTCAGATTTCAAAAGTCCTCAATTCAGAGGAGAAATAACTACAAATACTAATTCATTTATTCCCTGTTTATTGAGCACTTCTTGGGTACCTTCGGGGCTATTTAGAGCGAGCGGGAAGGAAGGGAACTTAACACTTACCCAGTACCTATGTGTGTTATCATCATGATGGGCCCTTTGCATAGCCCATGCAATCCTTACCACAAAACATAGTGGGTATTTGAGAGATTGGTGGCTCTTCAACAAACCTTGCTTTCTCTTCTTGGGCACTTCACTAGATGCCATTTCCCACCTTCTCTTGCCATTATGTGTGATACAATAACCAAGTTCTACCCCGGGGGAATGAAGGTAGATGTGACATTCACAACTTCCCAGGCCTGGCCCTTTAAAGCCTCCTTTATGTGTTGCTCTACGTCCTCCTCTTCCCCCAGCTAGAAGTTGGCACCCGTGGCCAACTTAGAATTCACACGGTGAAGGTAGAAAAGCCTCCAAAATGCAGCATCCCTGAATAAGCACAAAAGGCAGAACCTCCCCACTTTACAACCAGTAACATGACATATAGCCATTAAATGGTGAGAGACAAATGCCTACTGTAAAGCCACAAAGATTTGGGGATTTATTTATCACGATAACTAGTGTGGCCCTAATTAATATCAAGATTGGTACCAGGAGTAGAGCTTTGGCGTAACCCAAAAATATGTGTTAATGGCTTTTGTAGTGGGGCAATGGATGTCAATGAAACAGTGTGAGCTAGAAGCCTGGCTATCCCTGTTTTGAAATAGCAAACATTTGGTAAAACTGTCATTTCTGATCATTTCTAAAGCTAACTAAGTGCCAACCAAGCCCATAGTTCTAAAAAAAAAAAAAAATGGATAGAAAGAGACAAAGTGTTTATGTGTCTTAATTGCTCCTCTCTGTTTATACCAGTGATTACAAAGAAGAGATGAGCTCAGAAAGAATGTACCAGTTTTCAATCAGATATTAAAATGAGAGAGAAAGAAAGAGAGATGCAGAGAAAGAGAGCAAGATTGATTCTAGAATATTGAGGCTCCCTGGTTTGGAGAAGCCAACTGAATTGGATCCCAAATATCAGGAAGGCAGAAAAATAATTCTAAGCAACAAAGGCCCATTAAGACTTCTCAGTTGTACAAAAGGGCTCACTTTGGTGGCAAATACCAAATCATGGCCATCACCTTTACAAAGCCCTTTCTTTCAGACCACCTCCATGCAGCCACATTAAGTGGAGAGAGAGAGGAACATGGGAGCACATAAGGAAGGAAATACTATAGGCTTGAAAGTTATAGCCAGTTATGCCCTTGGTATTTTTCATGTAGCAAATGGATTTGCCTGAAAAATTAAAAAAAAAAAAAAGACAGAGCAGAAGTTTACAACATTTTTGAAGGAACTGCAGAGCCAAAGAAACAATGAGAGCCTGTGGCTGTAGACATTTGCAAGCTCTCCAACATGCACTAAGAGAAAATGAGCTACACGATGCCATTCAGCCCCAAGGAGGATGTGCTCTACAATGGCCACATTGGATGAGGCCATGGAAGATACCGAATGAAGAGCTACCCAGTGGGTGAACTTCCCAGGGAACAACAGACAAGAAAGTTCCTTGTGGAGAACAGAGTAAGAGCCTAAGTAAATAGTGTCTCCAACTGCCAGGACAAAGGCATCACCACCACCAGCACAAAGCAGTAACTATTTTGTAGCTCTAGATCTTTTCTTCTCCAAATTCCAAAATTTCCACGTTTTCTTTTATAATCTTATCCTACAACCCCATTAAAAATAATGTTGGAATAAGGCATGGCAATCTTTTTAGTTTTCCCTGAAAAAGCCATGTCTGATCATGAAGAAAAAGAGTAAATATCACCAAGTGATCTTGGGCTTTGAGCTAGCTGTAAGAGTTGGATTGAATTCTGAGTTGTCTAGCTTGGGCCTGTGTATGTTCTAACCATGTGAAGAGGGGTGTAAATGGGTATCTGGTGAAAACATTGTAGCTACAGCTGCTAGCTATACACCAAAATCCATTTCCTATTTTTTTTTTCCTTTGGAATTAGGCTAGATTCCTTGTCTCAGTCTCTGTTGCCAGGTAGACCAAGTAACTGCATTTTAGCCAAAGGAAAGTGAGGAAAAAATGACCTGTACCATGATGACCTTTAAAACCCCCCAAGCGTGCTCCTCTGGGCTGTTTCCTCTTCCTATGGCTAGCAACTAATGCTTGGGGTCCACTTGGATGTCATGTGTTCCAGATTACACAACCTTTCTTAGCCTGGGTACCAGAGTGACTGTGTGGAGCAGAACCTCTCTCCTCACCAAAAATCAGAAACACTGAGATGGTTCAGTGAATAAGACACAAACTTATACTGAGTTAACTCCATGATGTTGCAGTGCTTTTATTCATAAATACAGTACTATGCCCTCCATTTTATAAATGTGAAAAATGAGACTCAGACAATTATTTTATGTACCTTAAAGAGATTGCAAATGCAGAAGTTAGGCTTAAACCTATGTCTTCCCAAAGCCAACATTCTCCTTCATTGTACCAAATGATCACTTGGCAAATGATGATATACTACCAGTCATTAAGAAAGGGATCTATTAGGGTCAAGATAAACCAAACAATCTCATCCTACATTCAGATATTAGGTAGATTTGGTTTTGCCCTAGGTTAGGTCATGGGTTTTCTTCCATACAGCAGGACTTTAAAAAAAAATATTTTTCTTTGTAGAGCTAAGAAAGCAGTCAGGACTCAGTGTGAAGAAACAGAATCTGGGTGTGCCCTGCAAGCAAATGAAAGGACCCCCTCCCTCCAACTGCTAATTCCACAGGAATTCTTTAGGTAAATGAAAACCATAAGCCATTTGATCCTGAAAGTTTTTCTGCAGAAAGGCAAGATCAGGTCCTTTCTTTGTGTTAAATCTTGCCTTGATTAAATTGGCTTTTTTTCTTAGTGAGTTTTCCAAAGTGCCGAGTTACTAACAAGAAAGGTTTTAATAGGATCCTAGACTTTAAAACCATGGGCAACTCAGCCTGGGTCCTTTATGATGTGTAATGAATAAAAGGATCCAAATCACCACCCTTTAGGATCATCTGTCTAAGAACTGTAATAATTTCCCCTTTATTCCACCCTCCCTTCCCTTCATTTTATATGTCCCCAATGTTGCTTGCTTTAAAGGGCACACATTCAAGAAGCAGACAGTCTGCTTTTCTTAGGGCGATCCCCCTGTCTGGAAGGACCCTCTTCTCTGGGCAGATCCTCTTGCACTGTAATTCAAGAAGCAATTGCATCTGCTCCATTTCCCCATCTGCTCCCCCTATCCCACCCCTCCCTTCCCTCCATCCACGCAATGGCTCTTCTTTTCCTTCCTCCAGCTCATTGTATCTCTGCTCCTTCATTCTCTTTACCCTCTTACGTCCATGCTTTCTCTCAGTCATTTTAACAAAGAAACCCCACACTGAGGAGTATCGCAAACTCTTCTCCAATCAGGGCAATTCCTATGTACAAAACAAACACAAAAGCCTTCCCTTTGCATGGTGACACTGTGCTGTCTGGAAGTGTCTGTCCACCATCCTCAAGAGTTTCTCATAGACTTCTTGCCCCTTTAGGCAGATGAGCAGTCTCTGACATAACTGCAAGCTGTAATTTTTTTGTTTATCTTCCTCTCTTTTCCAGGCCCCTGGAGCATATGCAGGGTTATCAGGAATGAACTAGAATGATTTCCAAATCCTATCCTAGCACAGAAATAGTGGATAATCTAACAGAGGAGGAAAAAAAAACCCACAAGGATGATGTGTGTCCCCTCTGGTCTTCTCTTGCCACGGAGACACTGCAGAGGTGCCAGGGAACACAGGGTAAGCAGAACATTTCCATAAAAGTGTTTTATTTTACTTGCTTAACAGCTTCATGCCAATGAATCATCCCTTGGTTGAGGAATAAGTGCCTGCAGAGATTCATCAAGACCACTCCAGCCCAAGCCTGAAGAGTGAAGGAAATGGCCGTGGGGGGCATCCACCTGGCATCACATAGTTCACCAGAAAGCTATGTGCTCTCACACAGCTACACGGGAGCTTCTTATGTGGAAAAAATTGTTGCCTGCTTAAAATCTAGGCAACCAGGAACACAGCATCAGGAAATTTTAATTCTCTCTTCTCCAGGCCTCAACAGGTAGCCCTTACAATGCAGAGTAAAAAGATGCGGGGCATGACTAATGGGCCCAAGTTGCTCAGGACTCATCCACCTTAAACTTAAGGCTGAAGTCCTATTTACTGAATCTCTACAACATCCCTCCCTTATGCAAAAACAAATGGATCCCTATAGGGTTTGATGAGGTTGTAAAAGGATCAAGCTATTCAAAGGTATTATAAGCACACACACACACACACACACACACACACACACACACACACACACACACACTCCCCTCTCCTCCACTGAAGCTTCAAATTGCAGAACTATGACGTCAATTTGAAATAAGGACAGGTGGTAAGTATGTAGCACAAAGAATTTTCCATAATGATATAGACTCTGACTCTGATATACATATATTGGGCTTGAAAATTTACTTTTTTTTTTTTTTAAAGATTTTATTTATTTATTTGACAGAGAGACACAGCGAGAGAGGGAACACAAGCAGGGGTAGCGGGGGAGGGAGAAGCAGGCTTCCTGCTGAGCAGCGAGCCCAATGTGGGGCTCAATCCCAGAACCCTGGGACCATGACTTGAGCCAAAGGCAGATGCTTAATGACTGAGCCACACAGGTGCCCGAAAATTTACTCTTGAATCTACTTGAAGAAATTAACTCTTTTTCTTCTTTTCCCCCATAACCCCTGCAACTTGCTCATACATCGGTTGTGGAATTTATCACTATGGATTGTAATTATTCATTTACCTCCCTTTCACCACCAGACTGAGCATCTTAAGGGCCACGATCAAAGGTTTTTCTGTTAAAAAATCCAGGGCTCAGCACGCTGTTTGGCACATAATATGTGCTCATTTAATACTTGGGAATGAAATAATGTACAAAATAATGGTGATCTCCCATTTGTTTTTCCAAATGTAATGAAAACTCACTTAATTTCTATATAGAACACTAAAATTTGAGTAATTATTCATTTTTTTAATCTTTTTTTAATTACTTAAAGTAATCATAAAACAATTTGAGGTGTTTGGATGGGATCAATAGAGATAATACAATTCAGTTTCCTGGTTTTAATTAAAATTTCCATTATCAAGTAGGCATTTGGCAAACAGACATTGGTTATATCTACCAGGACCAGTGGAACACCACCACCCAGGCTGAATGTGACTTGATAATAGAATCCAACACCTTTGGGGCTTTATGGAGAGATACTAAATTAACCTTAATCTGGATATGCCAGACATCACTTTGCCAATGCGCATCTACTGTTTAAGCTCTGGCTACTAATCCAGTAAATATTACCAATTCCTATTCTACAAATATATGAGTAGAAGTTAACTAAGGTATCTAAATAATTTAATAATCCCTTGAATTTTCTCTTCATATCCATTCCCTCCACTTCTCTACAGATCTTGTTCTTCCTCAATTAATTTAAAAACTATAGTATACGTGGTTTCAAATCAGCAAGCAATTAATTATTGTACATTGGTAAGAGGCAATTTGAATATGACTCAGTTTACTCACCAACAATAAAGTTATAAAGCTACCTTTCTGTCACCACCTATTCATCTATGTTAATCAATACGTGCAAAGAGCAATGAGTCCCTTGTAGAGAACAGCCCTACGTATTCACAAAAGACTATTATCATTAAGTGCCATTTAGTAATTAGATGCCACCAGTTCCATTATCATATCCCCAGACTTGTGAATGTTTGAACCATAATGTCTGAGTGTAAAGTACTGTCCAAAGGGGATGTGAAATATCTTTCAATGTCATACCCTCTTTTGGGCAGAAAGAATGACATCTTAGTGCTGCCTTCTGGGCACCTTTGAGTTAATAATGAGGCAAGTGTCTCTCAAAGGGCTTCAAACAATAACCCCTTATTGGATTACCAGACAATGAATTAATGGCCACAAAGAGGCTGCCTGATCAGATCTTAATTAAGCGCAGCCAGTTGAGAGGGTTCTAAAGCTCCCTTTCATTGCAACTCCATAGCTCACATGGGCTATACTTCATCTTGGCCAGAGGTCTGCCCAATTTTCTAATGCCAACAGAGCTAAACACCTTCAATCACTAAAAAGGTTCGTGAAAGCACACTGGTTTCGTCAAACCTTAAGAGATTACTATGCCAATTGTTAATAATGCCATCACACATTTCCTTTAGTTTAAATCTGTCTTAGCATGTCCTAATATCTAAAAATGGACAGCCCTACCTCTTCCCTTCATCAGGGAAATGAACTGATTTAGCACCCAGGAAGTAAACCAGGGCACAGGACGGAGAATTATAGTAGAGTTTGGGTGACCTTGACTTTCTGTGTCATACTCTACAGCAGGGACAGAACAGACCATGACTGCTACCTGCCCATAGATATGTAGAAATATTAAAGAGAATGTATGTGAAAAGCCCCTCAGCCTTGTGGATTCAGGAGTCCTACATCTGGTTCCAAAATATGCTTCCGATTATGTCACCCAAAACAGGTTATGTAATTTACCAGTTCTCTGAGCCTCAGTACCCCCCTTTGAAAAATGAGGGAATTAGACCAGAACCCCAACAAAGTGTATGTTTCCTAACCTGCATTCTAGGGAACTTGTTTGCCACAGATGTTAGTAGGTGTTTCTGAAGAAAGGATTCCCCAGGCAGGTATACTCAAGTATGCAAGCAAAAAACTAGGTCAAACATACATCAATGCATTTCAAAACCAAAGGATTCCTCACAGCCTTCAATGTGCTCACGTGCATTGAAATTCTCCAAGCTCTGGGTTATATAAGCAGCATTACAAACTTATTAAACTAAGAAAACCCATTTTCGTAGAGTATTCACACACCGAGTTTGGAACTAACACCAGGAAAAATAGGGTTCCAAAGCTGTTCCATGGAGCCTCGAGGTTCTGCTGTGGGGGCCTCCAGGGCAGACAAAGGCAGAGAGGAAAGAGCCTCAAATCTCATCAACTCCTTAGCCAGAGAAAGTCACTCACTTATTTTTTTTTTCTTTTCATTTTGTTGGTTTGCTTTAATTTCTCAATATCAGATCTGATCTGTCCAGAACAGGTTCTCTGACCAAAGTCATTTGAAAACCACCAGACTAGCTGTTTCTAAGGGCACTTTCATTGTAAACAGTCTGTGAGTCTATTACTATTTTGAAGGAAAATATATGATAAGATAAATCATCCAAATCATTACTGTCCTTGAGCTTTCTAGATTCAGTTTATTATGATTTTGTTCCAGGTTTTCCAGCCTATGCTCACGTTCCTTCCCTAGACAATTCACACTTCATATTAAGGAGTATGAGACACACCGCTATTTTCAAAATAGTTTTTTTCATCTCTACTGAATAAATGATGTGTGCTCTCATTCTTAACATTCCAGAAGTTAAATCTAAGCCTGACTTCAATGGCTCCCTCCTTTCCTTCTGACCATGGGCCACCCTCGAAAAAGGACCTTCCTCCTTGGACACCACTCCAGGTGCTCCCAGTGACAGTACCTCCTAACTTTGTATTTGTCTTTGCAGCATTCTTTTCTCCTTAGTTCATGATTGATTTTCTCCATAAATTATTTTGGGCTGTTCTTGCATATCAGAAGTCACATTATCCTGCATCGTTAATGGCTTCCTGAGAATGGAGGGCCCCCCACCCCTGCTTTTTTTTTCCTGAAAACTCACCCTGCATTAAATTACAAAAGGTCCTGCTTCAGATATTCACTGGACATCACATTTTTATAGTATCTAGTCAAAAGAAACAAAGTGTCCTCTTTTTTACTTTATTTTACAATCCCATCCCTTACAGGATATATTCACATCAGGCTTTAAACATGTCATCCAAGCAAAATGGCTTTATATATTCAGGGTTAAGAGTAAATTAGTCAATGAACTGGCAAGGCCTTAAAACCAAAACCCTTTTATCCCTTATATGAAGGAAGTGATTGCTCATGAATGTTATGGCTTTGGTTGCCCAGGATTGAAGAAGCAGTGTGCACCCGAGTAACTTGTAGAGCCCAATCTAAGGACAATTAAAATGTACACAACTATTTGGCAGAGGTAGAATAACCCTTGCAAGACATGCCCCAGCTCCCTGTTTTCACAATAGGAAGAGCAGATGCTCTTGGGAAATTTGGCAGTGGGGAGACAAAGCAAGCACCAAAGGCATATGATGTGAAAACGGTTAAGCTTAGTTGGTTTTTTCTTCCATGAACAAAGCAGCAAGCTATTCTAGCACTTTCCAGCTCTATCAAGTGGTGGTGGTGAGTGGCGTGGCAGAGAGCAATCAATGTGCTCCTGAAGGATGGGCACTGCAGCCTCAGTGTGTGATATGCCAAATATATTTGATTCCCAATATGCATGTATGCATAGATAGCTTCCAATGGCTGGAGCTGACATTTATCTTCAGCATCTAGGAGTGGTGGGGCTGGTCACCCCTGTGTTCATGAGTGAAAGTAAATGTCAAGAAAGATTAGTGGCCATGTACTACCCACACATGTGGATATTTTTCATTCTCTGTGTATTCCTCACGCTGCTCTTCATTTAAGTAACAGTTGTGAGAGATTAAATGTACCTGTGCTCCAGAGGGAGCAGAATTATGGAAATGAGAGTGGCATTATCACGTGGCACTTTTTTGCTGGGATTCTTTTCAATGCAAAATACTACTCGCCACACTGGCCTGTTTTCCTCTGGAAATTAGAAACAGAGGCATGACGAAGATCACTGATTGGATCTATTCGTTTGTGAATGTGGTTACTCCTGGACTGAGTAGGGGTGAGGGGTGGGGGAGACAGACACTGAAGCATCCTTCTAAATTATCTGTGTGTTAACTAAGGTGCCCATCTCCTGTAGTTAAAAAAAAAAAGAAGAAGAAGAAGAAGAAAACAGAAAGGAACAAAGGAAGAATTTAAGAAAACACGGGCATACAAGTGATTCCTTAAGATAGAAAATGTGAAGAGAACATTGCAAACTGTCAAATGTACAAGGCAGCTCATAAGTAAGGGCCCACTGATGGCTGTCCAGTAGAGCAGACTGCCTCCTACCTGGTCGATTGGTAGTTGAGACAAAAAAGAACAGTAATAATCAGAGAAACACACCTCTTTCTCCTTACCCATCTCAGGTCTAAGGCCACCCACGGTCCTCCTCTCATTGTTTCAACTTCATGCTATTAAATATATTGAAAGCAGAGTTAAAGCGCATTCAAGGGGCTCTTGGGTGGCTCAGTGGGTTAAGCGGCCAACTCTTGATTTCCACTCAGGGCATGATCTCCACATTGTGAGGTAGAGCCCTGTGCCCGGCTCCACGCTCAGCGGGGAGTCTGCTTGAGGTTCTCTCGCTCCCTCTCCCACCGCCCCTCCCCCCACTAGCATGAGTGCTCTCGCTTTCTCTAAAATAAGTAAATAAAATCTTTAAAAAGTGCATTCAAGATTTTTCATATTACAAACAAACAAAAAAACCCAGCGAATTGCACCAATCACATGTTTAGGTACATTCAAAGACCATTTAGTTCTTTCTGAAAGGGTATAAAGGCCCCGTGGAACACGGGTTGAGCCTCACTAAGGACACTTGGCTGCCGATGCTAGAAACACTTGATTCTCTGATAAGGCCCGTGGGGTACCACGTCTGGCTCATCACATCCCTGATCCTGCACAGAGCACACCACAGAGCACACCACTCCAAAATCAACAATAGGAAATTCTGTGCAGAACTTCTTCCTCTTCCTGCTGACCATGGAGGCTTGAAATTCCACTCCCCTAGTGACCCTCTTCCTTTCAAGTGTAATAGCAGAAACCTGAGGACTTTTAAACTCAACCCATATACTCCTTCACAAGAAGGAAACTGCTTAGAAAAGACATCCATCTTGTCTTGGGCTGAAATAGCATGAAACAAGGAGTATGAAATCAGGCAGTAAGCAGCACCCAGGCATGTGTGTGGGCCAGACACCCACACACACTCATGTACTCACCTTCCTCCAATCCTGGAGAGTGCTACAAGAAAAGGAAGCCTCTGATGATGACCTATTTATCCATGTAGGGGTCTAAGCTTTTAAGCTTTCATTATTGGTTTGATTTTTCTTTTCCTAACTTTTTGTGGTTTATAAACATAGTAGACCAGACTTTCCCTAAGAATGAAAAATCCTGATTTGAATCTCACCTATTACCTGAAGATAACAGGAGATACGAAGAAAATGGACAGGGACAGCATGGAGTTATATGATCGGAATCTTTTCTAAGATATAAAATGGGTCAGATCACCTGGTTGAAGAGCATCCACTAAGAGAAGAATACTCATCTGTCAGTATCGGAAGACCCCTTTGAGGAGTTTGCAAATTCTGCTCAAAAGACACAATGTAAGCATAAATAATTTAAAACATCTGTGATATGCTTTAGCCTTTTCAAAAATTTAAACTGCCCCAGATATGCTTTTTTTCCCCATCTAAATTTGAGAGTTTTGCTGGTTAAACTGTAACAACACTAGTACCTAGTAATTATATGTTAAAAATGTGCCAGGCTTTGCACACGTTATCTCACTAAATTTTCACAATAACTCTATGAGAAAAATAGTATTTTTCAGATGAGCAGACTAAGGCAAGGAGCATTTGATGACTTCTCCAAATTCATGTTCTTCTAAGTAACAGGGTCAAAACCTGAACCGAGGCAATCTGACCCAAGAGCTCATGCTAACATGTTTTGATCTATTTCCACAATACACATCTTCTGTGCACCTTTCAGACATTATACTGTGCTCATGGAAGATGTTAAATCAATACTTGTTGAATTAATTAAATGAAAGCAAAGAGGCATGAATTCAACATGCAAATGGTAAACCTGTCAATGCTGAGTATCACTCAAGTTACCTATAGAACAAATACCCCGCGATGCTAAGCAAGGTGCAAAAGGACTCCTGTCTTAAAAGGGCTAGGCTAAACATATTTGGTGTAAGTAAAAAGTTATCACTCAAGATTTTATCACAGTCCATTCACACATCTAGTTTTTCATTCCTTCAAATAGGTCTCCAATGCCTATCTTGCGGGTCACTCTTTGAAACAAGGCAGGGTGTAGAACAAGGGACATCCCTCCTGCCCTAAAGAGTCCACTGTGGAGTGGAGGGGCGGGTATGGATAATTCACAGGATAAGCACCAATAAAGCCACAAGAGTCTCCCCTTGGACAGCGAGGAACTGAACTGAATCTGCATGCTGAGTGGAAAGCGCTAAAGGAGAGTCCCACGTTTAGAATTCTAGGCTTTGGAATTCCAAAAGCCTTGAGTTACTACAGCAGAGTCTTGTGCTCAACTCCCCCCCTGTGTTCCACCAAAAAGACAGAATGAACCAAAAAGAATAGAAGGGAGATCTGGCCTTGTTGTTTTCACTTCACTTTCATGGAATCATCCTGCTGACATAATTGTTGGTGGGAACATAGGGAAGATAGCCCTGGCCTGGGGAATACTTTCTATGCAGCTTAGAGTCCATTTAAATGAATCTAGAGTTCTTCGTGAGTCCTCAAGACCTGTGAAGTTAAGTAGACTGTTCAGTACATAATGTTTTTGTTTTTAGTCTGCTTATTTGTTTATCTCTCTGATTATTTGTTGGTCTGAACTGTTTCAGCTTAGTTAGAGGGTACACCATGATTTAGACCTCTCTGAATGAAATGAGTTCAAAATGAGAAAGCGGACTCAAAATTTACTCACAGTCACAAAAATCATTAGACTCTCTTTCATTTAGAATGATATGGTGAGATGGTAAGTGGTGTTATTTTTTTATCCTTAAAAACATCTTAATTAACTGCCTCTGACACTATGCCTGGCAATTTACAGAGAAACAAAAGATGCACCAATGTTGCAGTTCTTAGAGGTTTATAATCTAACAACAGAGGAAGAAAATATATTAAGAGTACTTTGGTTCAGGATAGCTTCTGAGAATCTTATGAAACAACGAGAGCTCTATCATGTGCTCTACCAACACTGGTGGACAGAAAAATGATGTAGAGATCCAGGCAGAAACACAGTCACAAGTAATAAAGCACAAAAAAAAAAAAAAAAAGGAAAATTTTCCCGTTAAGTGTTAAGTCTAGAATAATACAACAGTATAGTACAGGCCCAGGAACTATAGACCAATGGAATAGACAAGAGCTCAGAAAAAGAACCAAATATGTATAGGAACTCAACAGGGAAACAGTAGCTCCACAAAGCAACAGAGATGACGGACTACTTAGTACATGGTACTGAAAACCCATCTGTGGAGGTACAGTTTACCCTGTGCAGGATTGGAGAGGGGCCCGAAGGAAATGCGCTTCATTCCAAGCTCACTGGCAGGTAGAACAATGAAGAAACAGGAAATACACAGTTGAATCCCATGACTTACAGAAACTGAGTTAATGTAAAACACAAGGAAATCAGAGCCATGATGAGTGTCTTTTCACACCATCATCCTTGACCTGGATGCTCGAGGACAATTATTTGGCTGTAATAAGGTGTGGGTGAAGTTTCTACAGCCTCACTTTCACTGCCTTTATATATGAATTGTCATCTCTTTCTTTACACTAATGTGAAAACACAGAAAGGGGAGAAAGGGAAGAGGGTTCCTTGAGTTTAGAGAAAAATTTCAGTCTGGAGAGCACGATATCATTTTCAAAATGTATAGAGTGTCCATTCTGTGAAGTACTCAAAATTAGAGATAATGAGAGAACTTCAAAGCAGCAGATCTGTCCAATGTCTAAAGTATTTCTACTCACATCATGTGCCACCAAACCCCAACATGGAAGCCCTTGACATCCATTGTGTGGCTATAATCCATAGTAAGAGGCACGGAGGACTCACCATGCCCTCCCCCTCCCCGCTCAGCCTCAAAATCAACAGATTAAAGGGCCCTGCCCTCCAGAGTTGATGGGCAAATGGTATAGGTTAAGAAGACATAGTTTTGAATGATTACAGAGGAACATGAACAAGTGCATATAACTCATACAGAGTATGGCTAGAAGAATGAGGTTAGGAAGACAAAAACCATGAAAGGTCCCCTTGGGAACATAGCCTGCCTCCAACCACCTCCCTACTCATGAAATGTCCCATCTCTCATAATTAACCAAGACATCTGGGTAAACTTTCTTTACTTCTGATTAAATATTCCTCAAAGATTTTGGCCTCTGTCCTACTATCCCTTTAGCAGCCTATCACCCAAATGGAAAGCAGAATTAGCCCTCTTCTGTTGTTAATCTTGAGTTGCATGCTAATTGATCTATGAAAACCCTGCTGCCTGTTGTATTGGCCCTATAATTAAATGTGTTTCATTATAGATGTTTCAGGGACAGAGGTAGAGTCCCCTTGTCTGCTGACAAACAAATTCATCAGGTAGGTCTTAAACACCAGTGGTCTTCAAAAGACACAAAGTGCAGGAAGAGAAACGGTCGGCAGGGAGGTAACTTGAACTAACCCTCGGGAGAATTAAGAGGACAAAAGGGTGTTTGTGTTCATTGAGTGCACTAGTGAAAATGTCTTTTTGGGAGGATTGGTGTGATTTATAGAAATGAAAGAGGAATTATCATATCTCTGTCCTGCTAGAGATCAAATATCCTAACAATCACCTCAGCTCAAATGCCAACTGCACTCTTACCACCCACGTGGGGGCAGCCAGCAAGACCCGGAAGCAAAGGGCACAGTGTCAGGAAGACCAACCCTGCTCAGGCAAGATGGCGTCCTTCGTGGATAAGAGACAAAGAAATAGATGGTCATTTCGACCCCCTCCACCAGCCCTGGAGTGACCTTTTACATTTGCTGGGTGCATCTGGGGATGGCGCCAGTAGCCCGCCACTCTCGAACCTGAATATTTTCTTTTTTTTTTTTTTTTAAGATTTTATTTATTTGACAGAGACACAGTGAGAGAGGAAACACAAGCAGGGGGAGTGGGAGAGGGAGAAGCAGGCTTCCCGCCGAGGAGGGAGCCCGATGCGAGGCTCGATCCCAGGACCCTGGGACCATGACCTGAGCCGAAGGCAGACGCTTAACGACTGAGCCACCCAGGCATCCCACTAAACCGGAATATTTTCAAGAAAGAGTTGTCAAAGCTGGTGCTGGGTTTAGAGAACCATGAGCTCCGTCATGGCACACGACAGGCCTGAGGCTGTAGCAGACACCAGGAGTTCAATGGCACGGCCCTCTGCGTCCAGATAGCACGTGCTATGGGAAAGCAGACCTCAGCCCGAAGATCAGTTTGATTCCTGGTGCTGTTTGCCTGTGATGTGAGCAAGTCACTTCACCTGGTTAGGGCTTGGTTACTTTATTAAAGAGGGGGAATCCTTGATTTCTTCACCACCTCATTGTGACAATTCATTCTAATAAAGCCTATTAAAGTAATTTTAAATTGGAAAGCAGGATCACCTGGGTGGTCCAGTCCATTAAGCGTCTGCCTTCAGCTCATGTCATGATCTCAGGGTCCTGCGATCCAGCCGTGCACTGGACTCTCTGCTCAGCCAGAAGCCTGCTTCTCCCTCTGCCTCTCCCTGGCCCCCCCAAACTAGTGGTCTCTCTCTCTTGCTCACTCTCTTTCTCAAATAAATAAAATCTTTAAAAAATAAATAAACTGGAAAGCATTCTTATTGGCCAAATACTAGTTCCCGTGTGTTACGCACATGGCTAGGTACTTTATGCATTTCAGTTTCACTCTATTCCTATATAAGGTAGTATGATAAGGCCAATTATTTACCAGGCCAAGGGAGTTGGGGGGGACAGCAACACTTCCATCTTTCTATCACAATGATTCGGATCTATTTGTCTCACAAATTCTCTCTCAGATTCTGAATAGGCTAAACAATTAATGAAAAGAGCAAGCTCCTCACCCTCCACAGTCCAGCTAGGAACTAGTTTCCTGAAATACTGAAAACTCAATGTCTGTTTTCCCTGCCTATGGCTGTCAGTGCCCCCCCCCACCCCCCCCACCCCCCCACCCCCCCCCACCCCCCCCCACCCCCCACCCCCCGGCAAGGAAGCAAAGCATTTTAAACCACAGCCATGCCTCAAGCACTTAATAAAACAAAAGAAAACAAAAACAAAGAGAGAGAGAGAGAGAACACAAAAACCTTTTTAGTTTTAAATTATGTTTTCTTTTCTATTGATCTGGTGATTTCTGTTTTCAACTGGGTGAAAAGAACATTGGTTTTGCTGTCTTGTCCCTTCTTGTCTTTATCTTTCCCCCCTTCCCTTCTTCCCTCCATCTCCACCGCCACGGTTCCCTTTCCGGTCCTTATTATCCCTCCACACAGCTCCCTGCAGCCATGAACAAGCCTCCTGACTGGTCCTCCAGGGCCATCTGCCATAGGGCCACCAGAATGGCATGCAGATAAAACAAGCAAACAAAAAGCACCAACAAAACAAGCCCAGTTGAGATTTTGTTACCTAATTCTCAAAAAAAAAAGAAAAAATCAATATCTTTCCATCGATCAAAAAATATAGTTTCAAACCTTGAGCACAGCATTTGAAAGCATCTGTAATTTTTGGACCTCTTCTCTCTCTGCTTGTAAAACTATGGGGTTTTTGATTCTTCTTCTTCTTTTTTTTTAACATTTACCAAATATTTATTAAGCATGTTCTGTGTCAGGCACTATTTTAAGCACTTGAGATACATATCCATGAACAAAGTATTCACTATTCTTTTTTTTTTAATTGATTGTTGAAGTAGAATCGACATACCATGTTATATTAGTTTCAGGTGTACAATATAGTGATTCCACAATTCTATACATTACTCAGTGCTCACCACAGTAAGTGTAGTCATCTGTCACCGGACTACATTATTACAATGTTACTGTCTTCCCTATGCGGTACATTTCATTTCCATGACATATTTTATAACTGGAAGTTTGTACCTTTTAATCCCCTTTACCTATTTCACCCTTTTTCCCACCCCCTCCCCTCTGGCAACCACCAATTTGTTCTCTTTATTTGTCTGTTTTGTTTTTTTGTGTGTTCATTTGTTTTGGTTTTAGATTCCACATATAAGTGAGATCATATGGTATTTGTCTTTTTCTATCTGAATTTCACTTAGCATAATACCCTCTAGGTCCAACCATGTTGTCACAAATGGCAAGACCTCATTTTTATACACATATATTCATATGTATATAAATGAATATATTCATATATATAAATTCATTCATCTATAAGAATATATATATAATGGAAATTATGTATACACATATACACACACATACATATATATATTAAAGATTTTATTTATTTACTTGAGAGAGAGAGCACAAGCTGGGGGAGGGAGAGGGATAAGCAGACTCCCCGCTGAGAATGGAGCCCGACACAGGTCTTGATCCCAGGACCCCAAGATCATGACTGAGCCAAAGGCAGATAGATGCTTAACTGACTGAGCCACCCAGGCACCCCCAAACATCTCTATTCATCTATGGATGGACACTTGGGTTGCTTCCATATCTTGGGTACTATAAATAATGCTGCAATAAACACAGGGGTGCATGTATCTTTTCAACTTAGTGTTTTCTAACCTCATGATTTTAAATACCATCTATGTGCTTATGACTTCCCAGTGTAAACCTCTTGCCTGGGCGCCTCCCTTAAGTTCCAACCTCTTTCATATTCATGTGCCCACCTCAAATCTCCGCTAGGATGTCCAAGAGTCATCCCATCTTATTGTGCACAACATAACTCCTGATCTCTTCTGACATACTTATGTCACCCACAGTATTTCCCAGGCCAGATGTTGGCAACTTTAGCCAAAAACCCTAGAGTTACCCTTGACTCCTCTCTTTCCCTCACACTCTGCATCTAATTCATCAGCAAATCTTATGGGCTCTTCCTTCTAAATGTACCCAGAATCTGGCCCAGGGAGCACACCCACTAAAGCCGCCTTCCTCACCATCATCTATGGCTTGTTCCTAACTGGCCCCATACCCTCACATCTGCCCCTGCATAGCAGCCAGAGTAGTCCTTTCCAAATCTGTCACTCCTCTGCTCAAAACCATCCAGTGGCTCCCTCATGGTGAGACAGTCCTTGAGGCCTGACGTGATCTAGACTGCTGTCACCTCTCCACCCTCCAACTTCACCTGATGCACACACCCCAGCCACGCTTGGCCCTGGCTGTCCTATGAATACTTCATATTCACTTCTGTCCTGGGCTGTTACACAGCCTATTCCCTTTGCCAAGAATCCCTTCCCTAGACGGATGTATTCATCATTCCATCACCTCTTTCAAGGTATTACTCAAATGCCACCTTCCTAATGATTTACTCTAAACATACTACCTACCCTGTCCCGGTATCTCATCCTCCTATTCCATTCTGTTCTTCACTCATAGGCACTTACCACTTTTTACATTCTGTGTACTTCATTTATGTATTATGTTTACTGCCTGTCTCTCTTCACTAGAAGGTAAGATCCTTAAGGGCAGGTGTGTTTACCTTCACATTCACAGCATATCCTGAACCCTTGTAGCAATGCCTAGGCATAGGAGTCACTCAAAAAGTATTTGTCGAATGAATGAATGAGCACTCATTCTGTTTCAGCAATCTTATCTCTCACCATTGTCTTTGGTCTAGAATCTAGTTGGAATTCTTTGATCATGCAAACACACTCTCTGTACTTTTGATTATGCTACTCAAGCTCCAATGCTTTTCCTCCTACAACCATCCCCAGAAAATATAATCTATTCTTCTAGACTCAGCCCAAATATAGTTCCTTCCCTCCCTCCTGCTCTTCCTTCCTTCATGACTTCCTCCCTCCTTCACTCCCTCCTTGCCTCCTTCCATCTCTTCCTTGTTTCCACAAAGATTTTAGTATATTTTAGGCAGTATTTACTGTGTTAGCCATGGTAGATGTAGAAAAAAATAAGACACAGCCTCCACCTTCAATTACCTTACAGTTCACTGAAGATTTTTCCATTGCCTCCCTAGGAATAAATCACTCTAATGTTTCACTGTGTGTGGGTGGCAGCCTTGGATGGTGAAAAGAGCATATAGGCGTGGCCTTAAGAAACCAGTGCATAGTCCAGTTCCACCATTTATCAGTGAGCTTACTCAAAACATCCAACGTCTAGGAGCATCCAATGTCTCTTCGTCTTTAACATGGGGATAATTCTTACCTTAAAGTTATTTGATAATTAAACTAAAAAATAATTACTAATTATACACATATTAAGTACTACATAATAACATAATCAGGAATAGATAAATGAATAATAAATAAGTAAACTAACTGCTGTGCAGATGTCCTTTTAGCACATAGTTGTCATTCAGACATGAAGTCCCTCCCCTTCCTGAAATACCGCAGTGTGACCCGTACTTGACTCTGCCTCACTCTATAAGGTATCTAGTCGTCTGCTTCCTATGGGATCCTGAGTTCCTTTAGACCGCCCCTAGTACAGCTCTGCATACTGCAGACTTCAATCTATGAGGGCTAAGGAATAAATCTCCTCTGTTCCTGTATTTCCTTCCCCCAGTTTTCCTTGCGCTTCTGTTTATTATTCTTCTGATACTCTTCTCTCTTTGTCAAGCCCCTTTACTCCTCATCACTTGATTTTTCATTTCATCCTTCTGGAAAAGTATTGCTCTCTTCCCCTCCACATGCTCTGCATCCCCACCCCTTCCCCCCCCCCCACTGTCTCACACACCCTCCTTTTCCTGTTCCCCAGGTTATAGCACAATCTTTCCTTCCCTCTTCTCTTGATCATCACTCTCTGTCAGGCTCCTGTCCTCTCAGACCGGCCTGGGGAAGTTTTATTGATCTCTCAGTAATGCCTGAGTGCCTCTGAAGGTTAAGGTCAACAAGAGTAAAGCATCCTGCTGAACCACAAAACCTAAACTCGACTTCAGTATGAGCGGGTATCAATTATTCAGAGCTGTCAGATCACAGGGCTCTCTCCATCTGGAGATACTGAGAAGGAAAACGTGGGCTGATCACACAGGTTAGTGTGGGGAAGACCAGTGTAACTGGGCTAGTGTTCACAACCCAGGGAACCAATCCACCAAGTGCTACCAGGAGGTAGACAATAAAGATAAGATGTAACCATTAGTCAAGGGAAAAAGGATACCTAATGCAATCCCATAATGAAGAGAAACCATCCGTGTCCAAACAGACTTCCGGCTTTGAATCTTCTTCTTCTCTCCCATAATCCCATGCATAGCTGGCTTTAATGTCTCTACTAGCAAGTAGGCAACTAATTAGGCACCTGGGGTCTACAAGTTCTACATAAATCAAACCCAGATAATGATGGGTTTTATAATTTCCACTATGCCTTGGTTTACTTTGTGGCCTTTTTAGAAGCTCATGTGCCATCTCAACAATAAAAATACAGAATAGTTTAGTTAAAAATACACATCAAACAAAGAGCTGTGAATTAGAAGACTGATGGTAATCTCATCAAGCTTCTTCGTTTCAAAGTAATGTGTGCCATCATGATGAGTAAAAGACCCATCAGAGTAGCATCATGACCCATCCCAACTCACTTCCAATACCTCTGTGTGTGTAGTTTCACTACCAGCAAATATCTCCCCCTACCTTCAATGAGGCAGACCCCACACCCTTCAGGACTATTCTTCGGTGCCACATGCCTCTGAGATGCCTCTTGGTGCGGCTTGGAAACTCCTCCTAGACAACACCCGTTCTTTTTGTATTGTAAAATAATTGAATTCATGATACCGTGTGGTAACTCCACTAGAAGCAGGATAGGACAGTGGTTAGAAACACAAACTCAAGGACCTGCCTGGGTCTGAATCCTGACTCCACCACCTTCCCTCTTGGGGTCTCAGTTTTCTACTCTGTAAATAGAGGAATAACAACAACGGTATCTGCCTCCAATTGTCATTTTTATGAGCAAAATGTAAATTACTCACGGAAGACCTAGGGCATGGTAAGCACTATGTAGCTCTGGTCGTTATTTTGCCTATAGCAGCTCTGTCATGGAAGAAATCATTACTACATTATTTACTGTATAGTTATTACATGTCTATTCCAGAGCCTAGAACATTTTAGAAAATTGTTATTGAATGAAAGATGCTCTAAAGCCAGGATTAGAGCTCTAACAGTCTACTTTCTCAGTGCCTCTTGCTTGAATCTTTTTATCAAGGTCTCAGGAAAAAGTCAACATGGGTCACTTAAATTTCTGTTCCTCCTGCAAGCAAAGGACCTGGCAATCATATCACAGTTATTTATGGAATGAAAAATCTTGGAAAATGGAGATAGTATTCCCCTCCAGAGCCTAGGACATATGTTATTTACTGCCCAGGATAATGAAGATAATGTCTCCCTCTTAGACAAAAGTCAAGCAGGTTTGCTTGTAGCCCATTATAAAAGATTCAGGTTCCCTAAACTTGGGGTTAACAGCTGTGAAGCAAACCCACTCAATGCACAGGACCCATATGGCTGCTCTGCACATCACCTGTGGGCTTTGGGAGCATGGAGAGCTAATATGAACTTGAAGCTCACGCTGCTTGCTGTACCAGAGAAATGAAGCCCTTTGTCTCTGACCCAGGAATCTTGTGCCTTCTGCCAGCATTTACACAACAGTAGCAGACTACCTTGTTGGTTTGATGGTTAAGTAAAATCTCACATCCTCCACAGTTCCTGAAAGGATTTGATAATAAGAATGGGAGAGTAATGGAGATAGATCCTTCTGTAGGGGAAAGGATGTGTACCTCACAGGCCACTTTAGAGGATATAAAACAATTGGGATCCTATAGCAAATGCTATTGCCTAATCAATAGTGGGTAGGGAGTAGTGAACGAGGGTTCCCATGGTCCTGTCTATGACTGAATGTTTGGAGCCTGGTGAGAGGTAGGATTGAAACAGTCCCATGAATGGTGATCGGTTGTTCCTTATACTCCTGCAGGTAGGAGGAAGGGATGTTATCAGGACAATGGGGCAGCAAACCTCACAACCCCAGTGGAAAGACAATATGTCTATAGCTGTTGAGCCCAGGAATCCCCAGAGCTAAACTAAATGACTTTAGCAATGATGATACAGAACTCTGAGTAACCTGAAAATACCAGAAATTTGTTTGGTTGGTATTTCCTGGCTTACTGGCACAGAGCTACTCTCTACCTCCAAACCCCTTCATCCTTCTGATCCCTTCTACTCTGTTCAGCTGCCTTAAGGAGAAAGATAATTAGGGATGGGGCTGAGGTCTCCCTGTCCCCATGTATGTTAAAGAACCATGAGGAGGGGAGGGAATCAAAGTATTCCCTAGGCCATCCCACTTAGGATGGCTTTTAAGTCACTATTCTACCAGGTCCCATTGTGCAGAAGTACTCAGATTCAGCTCATGAGGTTTGAGTAGGGTTAACAGTAAGAGAAGGAAGTTAATGCGAACTCGCAGGCTGGGCCTTTTAAACCAATTCAATGTACTGTTGTCGTTGCTGTTGCTTCTCCACCAACAGTAGGAACTGATGTGTTATAAGCTTGTACTTTCACATCCCAGAAATGTCAGAGGGATCCTCCTGATTAGAGAGAGCTGGAGGTAGAGAAGTGCCAGTGGGACAAGCTCCCCTGACGTGTGTCATCAGGGTCTGGGTCAAGATTTAGCACTAATGCCTCTATTCTCTGATGTCCAAAGCTTTTACTCGCCAGTTGATATCTGGCTGATCGGCAAGTTAGAAACCTCAGTCTCAATGACCCTGGATGCAGTGTTATCACACCTCCACCAGCAAGGAACTCTGGCTGATAAACCCCTATGAAATTCAAGGACCTGACTGACAAGTAGTTTCTTCAAACTATGTGGATAGATTTATAATATCCAGTCCCCCCTGGACGTCAAGGGAAAACTGCTATCTCTTCAGTCCCTTGCCACCAAGAAGAAGGTCTGGCATCTCATTGGACTCTCTGGGTAACAGATAAAAGGATATTTACTTTAGCTTCAATACTTTAAGATATTTACCTGACTTCAGCATCCTACTTGCTCTTCTATACTGACTAACTCTCGAATAAGCTTCCTTTGATGGGGCCCAAACCAACAGACTGTGTCGGAAGCTGTCCAGCCACCTGCGGCATGCTCTCTACTTTTGGTGTCCCATAACCCTAAAAACCCCTCCAAGCTACACGTTTCTGTGAGTGATGACTTTGCTGATTGGAGCCCCTGGCAAAGAGAGGCTGGCTCACCCAGAGGTGTGCCTTGGGATTTTGGCCCTTTCCTTCTCTGACGTGGCTACCAGATACACACCTCTTTTGCAAAGCAGCTACTAAGTTGTTACTGGGCTCTTGTCAAAACTGAACATGTGACCCTTAGAGGCCTTGAGAATCTCCAGTCTGATATTCCCATTCTGAGGTGTCTTAATTAGGGCCAAATGACTGTCAAGGTGGGAGAGCTCAACAAGTGGAAATGATTTCTTCAAGAATGCAGCCTGCCTAGTTCAGTGGTATCTCAGTTTTACAGGAAAAGCGTCAGCTATCCCTCTGAGGAAACTAGCCCCAATTCTATTGTCTGAATCAAAGCCACTGACCCAGTGAAGCCCTCAGTTCACAGATGTTCCCCTAAATTCCTGTACTTGGTTGACTGAAGGCTCAGCTAAGCTGAAACCCAACAGTATCCTCTAAATGGTGGCAGCTGTTCAACCTTAGCTCCAATAGAACAGAACCAAAAATGGACACAGCCATTCCACTCAGTGGGCAGAGCTCAAAGCTGTTCACGTAGTTCTGGCTAATACTCTCGTTGATGAATCTTGTTATATTTGTACTGATTCCTGGACTGTTGTCCACAGCCTAGATGTTTGGTCTACCACCAAGAAAACTACAGACTTAAAGATGAGATACCCCTTTTTGGAGCTATGAGCTGTGGAAACAAATAACAGAACTGCTAATTAAACCACCCGGGTTACTCATTTAGATCCCCACAGCAAAGACTGGTTCTCTCATGACACTGACTGGGATAAAGTTACACCACTTTGATGGGCACCACTGATGCCTGGATGCACTGCTGAACTTTTCATGACAACACATCTACCATCCTAGCCCGGGCACATGGCAAATGCCTCTATGTTTCCAATGCAAAGGCCACCACTTGTGACTCCTGCCGAAGTTGACCTGCTTATCTTGTGGTAGTGGGGAGGCCCACTGCCTGGGGCATTGCTCCTGCCAACTACAGGAAAACTGACAACATCTGACTGTTCACTCCCTTCCTTCGGGGCTATTGATGATGCCTCACTATGGTGGACATTTTTCAGGGTATAATGTTGCTGTTTGAATATAATCTGCTAATTTAGCCACAAACTCTGTGGCCCTTAAAACTAATCTGGGTCATGTGTTGAGCTTTTAGAACCTTTGTAGTCTAGCAGTACTATAGCTTTCATCATTAAAGCAACTCAACAAAGGGCTGATAGTCAAGGTATTTGACGGACCTTTATTCTCCCTATCAGCCACAGGCATCTGATATCAGTGAATGTTGGAACAGCTTCTGAAAAATTGAATCAAAAAGATTTCTCTTTCCCTTGCCTCCTCCTAATCCACACACCTTAATATATCACTTTGGTTCCTGAATGTGGTTGTTCCAAGAAAGAAATCATTTCTTTTTAGTCCTTTCCTGGATAATAAACAGGACAAAATAAATTGGGGGTTAAGGGAAGGGTTATAAAAGCCTTTCCTGAAAATTCAAGATATCGCCCTGACCATTCCTGGGCATGTTGTTCTTTCCTTCCCGTAAAAGCAACCCCAGGACAGCCTGGTGGGTCCACCCTCTGGATGTCAGCATGGCCAAAAGGGGATCTAGAGGATTCAAACTCAATTCTGGTGTAGCCTCCTGGATTCTTTTGTTGGACCAACATGGTCCTAGATCAAAAGGATAATGGCCACGTGGTTGAGTATGCTCTTTTCCAAATCCCTCTATAGTGGCCTGCATAGGCCAAAGTGGGGACATAATGCATCTCTGTAAGTTTTATGAAAATACCCTTGAGACTCTTGCACTTGATTCTTCTAGATAAAAGATCTAAGTACAAGCAGGAGATGATTGGAAAAGGTGAAATAATAGCTACTAGATATGAACACCAATTTTGTTGAAGTAGAGGCAAAAACCCAGGTTCCTGGGGAGGGATACCTCAGATCCTGGGAGGTACAGGGAGGAAGGGACACAAATCACCCTTTGTCTTTCAGAACTACCCAGGTACCCTACCTCATGAGGAAAAGAACCTGGTACAGTACTCCCAAACTGTTGCAAACACCTTAATTTAACCAACTGCTGAGTCTGCCTTACCTCTCCTGATGGCTCTGATCACAATTTGGTCACTAGTCCCCTTAACCTTAGAGAAAAATGTATCAGAAAGAGTAGGGGATGGCCCCAGGCCCTGCAACTCTCTCACAAGACATCTGTCAATATCCTTTGTTGTCCCCCCCCCCCCCGCCCCCTCCCATAGTCATGCAAACTGAGTATATAGCATCTACCTAGGCCACACACATCACTCTCCTAGACTTGAAGGACAAAAGGGACAGGTATGAACATGAAACTCATGCCTCTTACTGTGCCAGGAGTAGTGAAGCCCTTTGTCTCTGACCCAGGAGTCTTCTGTCTTCTGCCAGCAACCAAGAAAGAGTAGCAAGCAACCTTGTTAGCTTAAAAGTCAGGTAAAATCTCAGACTCTTCACAGTTGTTGAACAGAGCACTAAGATGTCTCAGTAAGTGAGGGTCCCTTTCTCTCCTCCTAAGGACATTGTTCCCCCTGTTAAGCTAGTCATAAATTTAATGGAATGCCCACAATAAATGACAAGAACTCGCCATTGTGGGACAAAAGCAGCATAGTGGGAGGAATCCTCTAGGGAGGACTCCCATTTTTCACTACTTTGCTAGGACTCATTGATCTTCCTGGTTTGTGGAATACCAAACTTCACATTACAAAGTGCAAATTCACCCATCAGCATACACCAGAATTAATTTATCATCCTCAAAGCCCTTTTGTTTCAGATACAGAAAACACATTGGGGCGGAGGGAAAGTGGTGTGTGTGTGTGTGTGTGTGTGTGTGTGTGTGTGTGTGTGTGTGTGTGTGTGTTCTCTGAGATCAAAGCCACTGATTTCAGGTTCACATCACAGGAATTGTTGATACAAATAATTTTTTGTTTTTCTTAATGCGATTTTCTCATTGATGAATAGAGGGATATGGGGAAGTTCTTGAAGTGTGTGCTAAATTATAAATGAAGATTTAATCCCTGCAGTTTGGCTCACCTGTGTGGTATTCTTTGTGGCCAGGATATCTCTTTACTCCATCCTGCATGGTTATTCCTTTTATCACCAGTGGGGGCTGGAACTTCATGTCAAACCATCCTGGATGAGCAACGTTCCTTTCCTTGCCTGATGCCATTTCCCCTATGGCACTGAGGTACCCAAGATACTTTCCAAGAGCTTTTTATGTTCTATGTCTCTAAAGACTGCTAAATTGGGTCGGATGTGCGGGATTAAGCTCACCTCATAAAATTTGCTTGAGAAAATCTCAGATCCATTAATGCTTCATAAAAATTTTACAAGGTTTCTGCTAAAGGAAGGAAAACAAACAGAGGTAGTGTCGGCATCTAGGAGCTCTTTAAATCAAACATTCTCTCTCTAATGCATTTTTTTTTTTTATGGCACCAATCAGAAAAGCAATCAACCATGAAGCCTGCGGCTTCTTCTACTTCCATTCCTAGAGCAACATTTCTAGGATCTTTAAACATTCTACATGAAGCCATAGCAGAAGTAAATATATATAGCCACCTACCTATATCTTTTGGAAGAGTTCTCTGGCTCTAAAAAGTCTCTATTAATATGAACACTCCACACCCTCCAATTTGAGATTAGGAAAATAGGATAAGATGATGAATGTTATCTTCCCTATTCCAAAATGCTCCAGGGGGAGAGAGAGAGAGATAGAAACAGTGGATGTTTAAGACTAGCAAGATGAAAATTAAAATACTCTTACATGTCTTATCTTTATTTTTATGTGTATTGTTCATGAAATAAATAAAAATACAATAAATCATGAGTAAGAATTGGGCTCCAGGGTTTAAGGGTGCATGAGCCCTGTGATGATATAAGGCGATATTTCAGAATGATTTTAGCACAAGTGGACATAAGCAAAAGGGAAGCAGAGACTGGTCAGTGGAGCCCAGAGTCCAGAGCGGTGAAACAGCAGAGCTGCGGCCACATTTCCAGTTTAACAAACAGACCTTCTGGAATGAGGCTATAGGGGAACTGGTTTCCTGGGATAAACAGACAAAACAGCCTCCCTCCCTTATTTCTCCAAGGCCCCTTATTTCTCCAGCGGTCTTATTTCCCTTCAAAATCAGGGCCTTTGGAAACTTGCCTTTTAATAACAGATCGGTGACTATCCTAGAAAAGCAATACAACACTAACCAAACAATGGTAAGACTGTTTCATCTTTCATAGGTGTTATACTCACCTGATCCTCAAAACAGTCCTGGGAAGTAAGGCAACTGTGATCTCTTGGAAAGAAAACAAGATTTGCACTAAAATAAAAACTGGTGTTTCAATCCTGGCGTAACCACCTAGTAGTTTCTATGACTTCAGATGGCTACAAACCCCAGTTAACGAATATGTAAATCAGGGGTGATTGTCCCTACTTCTGATAAAATTAACAGGATTAAATGAGATAACTGACAGGACACAAGCACACAGCACAGGATAGATGCCTGAGGAATAAAAGTATATTCATCCACCCTTTTGGACAGTTCAGGAATCTGATTCATGATACAGAGTGACTTAGTGGCAGAGATTTGAATTGACGGTCTCTTCTGATTCCAAACCCTGAACTGTTCACTTTTTCTTACATGACTCTGGGTGTTCTAGCATTGCTTCAGGTGGATGCTGCTCTGCAAAGACAAGAAGCTGACCCTGGAGGGAAGGGGGTGCCTGGTGCCGATCACTGAGTGGCAAGGCAGCTGTAGCTAGAACAGAAATGCAAGTTTTAAGGGAATGAGAAGGAAGCTAGTAAATGTGAATTGGAGAACATCATCCCTGAGCTGGAAGGAAGGTCCTGGGGGAGAGCGTCCCTCTGCATGGTGGCCCAACTCACCCGGAGACAGACATTAAGATGAATTTATACTCAGCAGGAGCCCCAAAGGCGTGGAGTCTTCTCAAGGTTTCCTCCTTTCTAAGAGTCTCCCTGCTTAACTTAACTGAAAAATCTGGCCAGAGACCCAAAGTCATGACAAAGTATCATAAACTGTCTGGGAAAGCCAGCTGAAATCACCTTTCAGTTGAGAAGAAATCAATCCAAACACCATGCTCATCATTTACCCATACCCCTCAACTCCCAAATGACTTTTTAGTGTGGATGGCTCTAATCGTGTCTTTAATAACTAAGACTTTCAAACACTCAAGGTCACTATCCCAGCTTAGATGTGGGGGTACCCATCTTCTCTCTGCCACTGTTATGGGAATTAAAGGAAACAGCCATCCCAAAGAGATGAAATCAGCACAAGGAATTCCCTATTCTCCTTGCCTGCCTCTGACCAGGTCTCTATAGTGCTGGCTAATGTAGGTCTGTGGCATTTGCAGAAAGGTTTTTCTTCTAAAGAAAATCAATGGCAGACTCCCGGACTCCAGGTATCAGACATCCTAGAGACACTGGCTTCCCCGCCAGGCCCTGGGAGTTCTCGAGCATGTTCAGAAAGGAAGTGCCTTCACTCAGGCTCTGCCCCCACAGGTTTTGTAAATAATTCAGCAAGACAAGGACGGAGCTATCTTAAGAACAGGCTGCCTTGCCCCAGGATTCTTAAACGTCACTGAGTGTCCCTATGGTCATTTTCTGCTGTTATTTTTAAAAGCTAAAGCATGGAGAAGAATATTTTGGTATCAGTGAGCTAGGGTAGGATGTGTCCCTGGTGGGGACACTAGTACAAAATCACTCTGTCCTTAAGTCATAGGAGAGCACTGAGCACGGGGAGGGGGGCGGTGTTTCTTCTAGCTTTTCTTGATAGAACACACTCAGTATAGAATTCTCACCTAATGAGTGCATTTCCTAAGACATTCTGTTCTTTTATCATTGCGTATCTTTGGAGTGTTTGCCTTTCTTAAAAACTATTATAATTGCCCTCAGTTTATAATCAGCCTCTCTAATCATCTACATTTTTTCCGCTTATATTTTAAAATATATTTTTAACACATCTGATGAGGTATATTTTCTACCTAATCCCTCTCCAAAAAAAAAAAAAAGAGAAAGCCTAACAGTTGTCATATTGTCACTTTCGGGAACCCAGCCAGGATTCATGTGTGTAGGTAACCAGGGGAAAAAAGTATTGGAGTCAATCAGTATGTGAGGGAAAATTTCAAACTCACTGTACTCAAAGCAATGTACCTACCTATCAGACTAGAAACCTACACAGTCAGCTTTGATGGGGAATTGGTGGGGGAGACACAAGAAATTACCCCACTATAGTAGGCCTGCTAAGGAGCACACGGTGGCACCTATCTGGACGACAGCTTGACAACATGTATCAATAAGCACTGGCCATTTGCATATTCCCTGCTACAATTCCCCTTGGAATCATATATCCTAAGGAAATAATCATGGTTTTGAATAAAGACTTAAAAACAAAGATATTGGGGCACCTGGGTGGCTCAATCGTTAAGCGTCTGCCTTCGGCTCAGGTCATGATCCCCAGGGTCCTGGGATCGAGTCCCGCATCGGGCTTCTTGCTCAGCCGGGAGCCTGCTTCTCCCTCTCCCACTCCCCCTGCTTGTATTCCTTCTCTCGCTGTATCGCTCTCTGTCAAATAAATAAAATCTTTAAAAAAATATATTAATTTGAATGGTATTTACAACAGCATGACAACTGAAAATAGCCTAACTGTTCAACCAGAGAAGGTGATTAGTTCAGTAACAATGAGCTGTCTATAAAATAGAATATTTGGTAGCCATGAAATATAATCTATAAAATATTAAGGACATGGAAAGATACTTTATATACACATAACAACATATTGTGTAATACAGAAGTTCATTTTTGTAAATCAGAAATGTAATTAGATCTATAGCCATATAAAATAAAAACTGAAAGCGTATATACAACTATGTTAACAGTGATGAACTGTGGCTGGGTGAATTACAGATGGTTTTCACTGTGTGTGTGTATGTGTGTGTGTGTGTTTTTGTCAATGTTTACTAAAACTTTCCACCATAAACATATAATGACTTTGCTTCTGAAAAAAAAATGTATTCTGTAAAAGTTAATTGAGCACACAGTTTGTGCCAAGCACTATGGGGAGAAATTGCCAATCAGGCATGCAGGCTCCCAGGAGGTGCTGATGGGAAAGAACAATCTATACAATCCTGCCACAGCATTGGGAGCCCTAAGTCAATGTGTTGGTTGAATGTGGACCCAATGAAGTACATAAGTGGGTCATCTTCTCTCTGCAGAAAGAAGGAGCCTCTGCACATTTCCAGGTGCTGCCGTGGCCCATAGCCTGGGTGCTGTTGAGCCATAAGAGCAGTCCCCATGCTTCCTCAGGCCTGGACCAGAGGGCAGGAGGCCGGTCTGCATTCTCCTTATGGCACATCATTTATTTCTCATCTTCCTTCTGACCTATGATCTCCTTATCTATTCTCCTCTTGGTTTATTAAACATTTTTTAGCCTACCATCAATTTTCTTTTTTTTCTATTCTTTCCTCCTCCTCCTTTGTCATTAGAAAGTGAACTGCAACTCTCCAGAAGTCTGGGTGCCTAAGGCCATTATGTAGTTTGTCTAGCACTCAGCCTCAACCAGACTTAATGGTGCCGGGCCAGTAAGACCACGGAAAACCAACCACATAACATGACCAATTCAATGAAATTACTTACCTAGAGAAAGCCCTTCCTTTGGATTAGGTTGTAGAAACTGTCTACTTGCCCAAAGAATTGAGCATAATTTCAATACTATAATCCCTTTATTTCATGCCCCTCTAGGTAGTGTGTTGTCTGGAAAAGCCTGTCCTCTGCACAAACATGCACGCACACATGCACATACACACAAACACATGCCTTACTAACTTGGTTTCTGCCATTCTAAGTGCCTTAGATATCACATACACCTTACCCTCATAACCAGAAAAACGGATCTCAACTGTTAGTCTTAAGATATGTTTTGAAAATACCTTATAAAAACATCGGTGGGGGGGATATATTATGCCTCTATTTTTGGACAACTCAGCACTTCATTTCCCATGGTTATTGCAACATCAAAGAAATGTTGCCAGGACAACAGACTATCCAGTCTCTTCCTGATGCCTGAAAACTAACCAGTATCTGACTTCTCTACCCCATGTTCTTCTTTGCCAGGAGCTAGAGGAAGCTGAATTTTATGGTTTCTGTCCAGAAGCCATGATGAGTGGCTACCTTCTAATTCTGCTAAATCTATAAAACCAACCTGAACAAATATGTGGGTTTGTGATACATAAAGGGTCAGGGAATCTTAAATCTACATGACATCTCACTAGCAGAATTACAGCAAAAAAAAAAAGCAATTCTGATTTAATTTGTCTTTCTTCTCTGTACTCTAGGGGAGTGCTTTTTAAAAAGCAAAGGTAGGAAGACAGCATATAAGTGAAGGTCTGGCTACCAGTCAGAGCTACCACACCTGGGAACCCTGTATACTTATTTATGAAGTATAACTTGCAATAAGGATCTTGCACTAGAGTAATGAGTTTCTTCCGTTTAATGAAACTTGAGTTTTCTGCTTTTATTTTCTACCGAAATTTAAGTGAAGAAATGCAGTCACACTTTCTAGAAGATGTCTGAATCTAACCCCTTGACAACCAGGTAATGAGCACTGACAGTTGATAGAGATATTTTACAAATACAAAAAACTGTTTGCCCACATGCAGAAAGAATGTGGGTCCTCTATAGAGGAGCTGAGAGAAAAGAGAGGATAAAGTTAAAATGTCTAGGAGTTTGCAGGCATTGATTCAAAAATTACTGAAAATATATATGAACATATATGTATATATACAAACATATTACAAGTAAGGTTAAACTTACAGGAAGTACATAGATGAACAATACAGAGTCTCTACCCTTCAGGAACTGAATATACCAAGATTCATAATGCAAACATGAAAGTAATAAATACCATTAAATATGATGTTCAGATTCAGGGTGAAGGGTGCTCAGGGGAGGACACAGTCATTAGCAGTAGGGGTGAAGTTGAGAAGCACTTCATGTTGAGACAGTTGCCTGGGGACAGAGACATTTAGACCCAAAAGTTCCTCACTGTGAACATTTGCAGGTCATATGCTATCCACTAAGGAAACTTTTGACCAATGAAAGCAGAAATCACATCATTGTGAGTTGTCTTCTTGGTCAGTGGCACGGAGGATAGGAGCCATGGGTGCAAGCTGGAATTTATAATCAGGACATTCTTCCCCCCGGCAGGCCTCTATCTTTGCCTCTGTGTGGAAGACTCCTTAGTCCCAGGACCAGGCTGACAGCATGGAGCGGGAGCATGTGCTTCCAAGAAGGCCATCGAGCTAGACGTAGTAACACTGTCTCCAAACCAGCTTTTCATAGGCTCTTACTTATTATTTAATTTGGCTGCAGTGTATGGAATTAGGCTAATAGCTGTTAAGTGACTAAGGCACAAACATGGTCCATCTGCCGAGAAGGCTCCAGGCCATTGTCTATTTCAAAGACTAAGGAAAAAAGATGAGTGAGACATTCTGTTACACTAAGAGCCTCATCAAATGCCTTTTTATTCACCCTCTGATCTAGTTTCTTTCAACACCAGTGATTTTTCTGGTGCCATATTAAGAGCTCAAAAGCAGGGCCTCACTGCTGGACCATTACCGAAGTGAAAAATAGGCTATCCTTACCTAATCTATAGGATATTGTGATAGAAAGTAGTAGCCTGAGAAGCAGCCAAATGATTCAGTCCATTAAAAGAGAAAAAAACAATTCTGGAGCAACCGTGATGTTCACAGTCCTGTAGAGAACACGAGGCACAATTCCTAACTTCAAGGCGTTTCTCATCTTCGATGACTAGAAGGGAAGTCAGAACATGTGGATGAAGCATTCTGATGCATGGGCAACTCTGCCACAACCTCCAAGAGGATGCTAAGGAAGAAGAGAGACCATTTCTGGGAAGATTAGGAGGGAGCTGACAGACGGGGATGTTTTTGAGATGGGCTTTGAAGAGAAATAACTACTTTATTTATGGAATAAGTGCTTACTCTCTGCCAAACCACCTGTATTCAGTATCTAATTGAACCCTCACAGGTGCCATTATTTCCACCATTTGACGGATTACTAAGCACAAGCTCAGGAAAGTGTTATCCACTGGCCAAGCAGATTCAGGATTTGACCAGATCCGTTGTTCTTTTTAAGCTTAGGACCTAAAGATGCAAAGAATAGGGTAGGTAGAGGGACAGTGAGGGGGCTCTTCGGACAGAGGGTACCGCATGAACAAAAACGTATGAGAAAAATGTGGGGCGCATCTAGGGAAGGCGAGTTGTCTGATTTGGCAGAAGCAAGATGTTGGGGACAAGAGAGGTGAGACGGAAGGGAAACATGAGGCCAGGGTGTCTGATGCCAAGAAAACCAGGCAAGGAATTCTGGATGCTGTCCAGTAGGCAAAGATTTGTATGCTGTGGAAAAAAGAGGGAAGTGCTCTGGGCCACACTTTCCAGAGCATCCTTCTGAGATCCTTGCTGTATGAGGTACACTGCAGGGTGAAGAGTCTAGAGGGGAAAAGACCAAACAAACAGGAGGCCTCTAGAGCAATCTAGGAATGTGATGCTGAAGGCAGATTTGGAAAGGAGTGGGCAGCCCATTCATACCACCTTTGGGATGCAGTGTGGATGGGAAGGTGAAACAAAAGCCAATCCATCCATCAGCGCTTCTTCAACTGAAACCGGACTTGCAAGTGACTTGGGCCTGATACACGACATTGTTCATGGCTCAAGAGGATGGACCTCAGAAATCATGGGAACGTGGGTCACGGTTCTGGGTCTGGGACCAATACTCAAGGGGGACCAAGCACAAGACCCTGAATTTCCAAGGGTACCAAAGCTGATCACTTTTCCAGCCACACTGGCAGTTTTTTCATACATGGCCTAGAACTTGGACTGAGAAGGTTTTCCAACTTCGGACGTAATTAAGGACAAAGGAAACAGGTGCTGGGATCTGAGTCGAGGACAGTGCTCTATTCTAGACTCTGAGGATAGAGCAGTGAACAAAGCAAAACTAAGTCCTCATGCCACTTAGGTTCTAATGGGGAACAAGGGACAATACACAGGCAAACAATAAGTATACAAAATAGATTAGGACTCACATGTTCATTATAGCACTCTTCCCAGTAGCCACGATGTGGAGAAAACCTAAACGCCCAATGATGGATGAATGAATAAAGAAAATGTGGTATATACATACAATGGAATAGTATCCAACCTTAAAAGAAGAAGGAAATCCTGCCATCTGTGACAATACGGAGGACACTATGCTAAGTGAAATAAGCCAGTCAGAGGGGGACAAATACCGCATGATTACACTTATATGACTTATGGAAAGCAGTCAAACTCATAGAATCAGACAGTAGAATGGAGATTGCCAGAGGCTGGGGAAGAGGCAATGCAGAGCTGCTAATCAGCAGGCATTAGGCCTCAATGACACAAGATGAATGAGTTCTAGAGATCCTCTGTTCCACAGTGTCCCTGACATTGATAATCTTCAATTGTACACTTACCCACGTGTTAGGAGGGTAGATCTCATGTTAAACGCTCTTCCCACAATAAAACAAAACTGAAAAGATAAAAATACATGCACACGTCAGGTGGTAGTGAGGACTAAGGAACTGCCTGTGGTTGGGGTGGTGTGCTGTGTGACAATGGGGGTCAGCGAAGGCCTCCCTGATACACTGCTCTTCTGAAAGAACTAAGAAAAGGAGCCATTGAGATACAGAGGGGAAGACGTTTCCAGGCAGAGCAAAGAGCAAGTGCAAAGGCCCTGAGACTGAAGAGTTGAGCATGTGGCATTAATTTCCTTCAATCATTCCTTCTAGATGCAAAACATGTCAACTTTCTGCTTTACATTAACTCCTTGTTAACAACAATCCATCATCAGAAGGACAGCAATGTTTTGGTAAAACAAAGTGGCTAAGTTTTGTTAGTTCCCCAGAAATACCTCTTTGGATACAATCATCATGGTGCTTAATTTTTTTTTTAATTGCATTATCTTGCTCAGTGTAGCACCTATGGCCTTATGGCCAAAGAAATACTTGCACTCATCACCTTACCACTGGATAATAATAAGATAGTAGTAATAATAATAAAAATAACAGAAATCTTATTAGTAGGAGCTCACATTTACCGTGTGTTTACACCCCATATCAGGCTCAGTGCATTATCTCATTTCAACCTCACTGCTAATCTAAGGAGGAAAAACTGAGGTTTACAAAAGTAAATTAAACCAATCAAAAACCAGCAGGTGGTATGGCCATTACTTACATTCACATCTGACTGATGCCAAAGTCAATGTTATTAACTGGTGTATTAACTACTCCCCATATGGGTAACTGAGTGGTATCAATGTGTGAGTAAACAAGACCCCAGAGTGCTAAAACACTAAAACAAGATCACAAGATCAAAATTAAGGACAGACCTCACGGCCCTTGTGTCTGACAGATGTTCTATTCATTCCAAATGCTTGGTGCATACGTGCATCATCTTGCTCCTCTCTCCCTCCCCTCCCTTTGGTCCTTTCTTCCTTATCAACCACTTCTGGAGTGATCATATGTGCCAGGAGCTCTGCCTGGTGCCGGGATTCAGAGAAGACAGACAGACACACTCCCAAGGAAATGGCAGGCCGACAAGAATGCAGAACCTACTGGCTCCAGAGGCAAAGGGAGTTCTGCAAACGGACCCTGCAGCTATCCTATCCGTAATGCACAAGGTGAGAATGGACAATAAAATCAGGTATGAAGATAAAGCCAGTTTGTCAGTGCCAAGTAATGGAGGAAATCATGCAGGGGAACATCATATATATATATATAGAGAGATATATGTATATCTCTCTCTCTCTATATATATATATATATAAAGCAAAACCACCATAACCAAAAGGAGGAAGCCATTCTCTGACCAGCTGCCTGTGGAGTCCACAAACAGAAGAGAAACTGCGAAACATAGCACTGCCTTTAGCCCTGACAGCTTTTCCATCAAGAGGGGGCCCTATTACCAAGGAAGTTGAAGAAAGCCCTCTGGGGCTCACCAGGTGAATGTCCACTGTCTCAGCTGGAGAACTGCACACCGAGAGGGTCATCAGGATCCGGCAGGGGCACCCACACACTGAAGTCTCTCCTCTTTTCCTCCTGTCTTATCCGTAGGTAACAATTATGGAAAATGGGAGGAGGACACCTCATGTGGGGAATGTCCCCTGACAAGTATTCAAAGACAACAATATTGTCTTATATGACAAGTATTTACAAAATAAATAATACTTAAAACAGCACAGAATTGACTGTGTCGGGGCGCCTGGGTGACTCAGTCAGTTAAGCGTCCGCCTTCGGCTCAGGTCATGATTCCAGGGTCCTGGGATGGAGCCCCGCATTGGGCTCCTTGTTCAGCGGGGAGTCTGCTTCTCCCTCACCCTCTGCCCCTGCCCCCTGCTTGTGCTCCCTCTTTCTCTCAAAATAAATAAAATCTTAAAAAAAAAAAAGAATTGACTCCGTGTGAGACTGAAAAATCAATGGAATAAAAGAGTCCAGAATTGGCTCCAAGTTAAGATGGCATTACCAGTCAGTAGGGCTAGACAGTTTAATTAACAGACGATGTTGGGACTATAAACTTGTTCATACAGAACAAAAACATGGGATCTCCCTCCTAACATAAAATATATTTCAGATGGGTCAATGATTAAAATGTAAAATTTAAATTATGCAAACCATTAGGAAAATAATTCACATTTTTCAAAATCTTGGGATGGGAAGGGGGATGATCTTTTTCACCATGAGTTCATAAGACATAAAGGCAACTCTGACTACATAAAAATGAAACATTTTATATAAAAATATATATTTGATAAACAAGATAAGATTGCAAACGACCAACTGGAAAGTAACTTATAACACACATGGCAATGGACAAAGTACATTAACATGTTTCATACTTGTTGCAGATCAAAAAGAAAAACATGAAAAAAAAAAACGGGCAAACAACATAAACAATACGAAGAAAAAGAAATAAAAATGTCCAGTAAATATATGAAATGACATTCAACTCCATAATTAAAGAAATATAAATTAAACATTTCTCACCTACCAGTCTGGCAATGTCAAAAGTGTGAAAACACCCACTACCGCCCAGCTTTTCTGGAAACTTCTACACATAGTTGGTGGGATGGCACATTGCAATAACCTTTTTGTTAAGCAGTTTTGCAATATTCCTCAGACTTTTAATTTGTGTACCATGGGTTCTAGCAATTCCATATCTAGGAGCTTGCATTACAGAGACACTTACACACATCCACCAAGATGTTCCTAATGGCCTTGGTTGGCAGAGCAGAAGAACTAGAAATAACTCGCAGGTAAATTTGTAATGTGAAAATTAATAACCGCAAGCCTCACTAAAATGGAGTCAGAAGCTAGAAGGGGAAGCACAGAAGGGGAAGACTTATCACTCAAATATTAATTATAGAAATCATTGTCAATTGCAGACTACAACAGAAGTGTCAATTACAGACCCCAAAAGAATCTCAACAGGAAAGAATCATCAATTACAGCCCCAACAGGGAAAGATGTATATTGCATCGCCTATAAAAAATCGACTCCCCCTGCAACTCAGGCAATGAGAAACTGTCATCACCCTGAACTCTTGCTTCTCTCCGAGGGACTTTTGTTCAAAACAACCCCTCCCAACTTCCTCCTTCTCCTCCATAAAGTAACATTCCTCTCCTTTGTCTGTGGGACTTGTCTATGGCTTTGCCATACTTGGCATGTCCCGAATTGCAAGTCTCTGTCATTCCCAAATGAACCAATATTTGCTGGTAAAATAACTGTTTTATCTTTAAGATTAACATAAGGAACTAGTGAAATACATCATGGCATCTTAGAAAAAGCAAGATTAATTTATTCATACCAACAAGGATGCATATTGCCAATATCCTGTTTGTAAATAAAAGGATCAATACACGTAAGGTGTTTTATTTGTGTACAACTCCTATTGCATGCATTGCACTTGGGTAGAAATGAATATAAAAATACATACAAACTTATGGACTCCTCTGGAGGAGGAACAGAAGACCCCTCCAAAGAAACTTTCCCTCTGCACTTCTAAAAACACTGAACTATTTAGGTGTTCACAGTGAGCATGGGCCTTTCTCTTCCTTTTTTTTTTCAAACAACAATAATAAACTTTAAACTTTCCTTTTAAAGAACAATAAAGATCAGGAAATTTGACTGTTTAACTTATGAAGCAATTTATTTTACCTAGGTGCTTTCTCCCATCTAAAAGAAGGGCGCTGGTCCCATTTTTACCGTATTTTCAGACGAATGTTTCTAGGATTTAGAAAGAAGATTCTTTTTTAAAAAGCACATATGGCTGCTCAACCCAGGCGTGCTAAGGACGGAAGGCAGCGAAGCATTCATCAGCGCTCCATTTCCTCATTTCTCCCCGTTTCCCGAGAGTCCCTCACACTGCCTGCAAGCCCCAGCTTCCCAGGCCTGTTTATAATGCCTATCTACCTGATTTATCTCCCCCTTTACTCTGATTCCCTGGACCGCTCTCTCATCCTCCTTCTGGCCAGAATCTGGCTATAGACTTCGGGATTCTATCAGTCTTCCTTTTAAGCAACCATCCCCAGTTCATTAGCTGTATACAAAGAATAGATATATTCAATCAATCATCCCACGCCGCGCCTGTGACCGTGCATGGAATGTAAGTATCTGCCTGCACTGGGAGACACTTAATAGGCAAGATTGCTTATCACTGGCAGGAAGCGATCTGCCAGGCACAGTCTATTCATTTTAATATTTCTGTCTCCCGGAGATTTCAGGACGGACGCATCTTAGCGAGCAATTATATTTACCCTTCCATGTGGGACTTTTAGAGGTCATCGGTAAAGGTTCAGGAGGTCACGGTACAATTCAGTGTACCTCACAGGGGCAACTAAGCAAGGAATGTATGCAATTTGCCCTTTCTTTTTGACACACACCGGCTGGCTGATGATTGACTTTTAAGTTAATTCCTCAAATGATTTTGGAAATACTGGGTACTTAGGTACAAACTTGAGTATCTGGTAAGCTTTTACTTTTGCTAGTTTACCCCTTAACTCTTTGCAGAGAGGAGTGCCTGCTTGCCTATGTGCAGGGGGCTTATTCTAGATTCCCTCACTACCATCTTTACCCTCCAACGGACCAGAAAGGAGGACGTGAGAACGTCCAGGGCATCAAGAAGTTGTCCCCAAGAACTGTTTCCACACCCGATGGAGTAAAGGGTTTGAAGCAAACTTGAGGCTGGATTTTCCGACATAGGAGGGGCTGTTCGGGTCCCTCACTTTCTGCACTGCTCCAAATTAAACACCTGAATGCCTGGCGAAGTGTTACGGCAGACCTCTAGCTGTGTATGCCCGCGTGTGTACGTGTGAGACAGGAGACGCCAAGGAAACAGGGGAAGCAGAGCCTCGGTCTTACACAAATATTTAAAAATCTGACTTGATTTATACTATTTCGTGAATCTCCCTGTAAGGAAAACACTATAAACCTTTATAGCAAGTACTGCTGTTTTTCTGAATTTGTGCTTGCTGAAAGGGAAAAACAAAATAAAAACAAAAACAATGAAATCCTACAACACACCAATGGGACTGTGTTTAGTTCAAAACTCCAGGCATGAAGCCCAAATAGATCCAGGCTGGGCTTTATCCTTACACAACAGGGGAGATGATAAAACACATTTACTTAGTTTTGCATCATGAGAGCCAAATGACTCCAAACTGAACTAATCCTGTTCTATCCCAGGAGCGGCGTTCTGACTCTACCCACTACATATGTCAAAATGGTGATGCCGGGGCATGATACATTTCCACGACACCCCTTCGAGTGTGATCAGGCATATACTCCAACACATAAATGCTCTGTATACATTTGCTTAAATAAATAATTCATGAAACTTACAAATACCTATCCCTGAAGCGGCCTCCGACTCTTAAACGCCATAAGCATGCTCATCCTCATTTTAAGCAGGAGGAGATGAAGTGCGTGTTGCAATTCAGATGGAGGGGATGCCAATCCACCGGGACCTATTTCAAATTAGTGAGGAGTGAGCTACTGGATATCAGAGCAGCAGGCAGAATTTTATGTCAAGGGCAAAATACTGAGATTACATGCTGATAACATTGTTCCTTGTGTGGAAGGAAAGCTGGCATGGGGGTTGCATGTTCAAACTACCTAGTGTGTTCCCTACGCCTTGTACGTGAAGCGGAGAACAGGCCGTGTCCCCTCCTGCAACGCAGGGGCCCCTCACACACAGTTCATTAAGAAATCCTCTCTGACCAGCCTCTTGTGTCCCATGCAGAGTGAACAGAAGGATTAATAAAGCACAGCCCAGAACTCAGCTACTGCCAGTCAGTGTCTAGGGAATTATTTTTTTTAACAAATGGAGAGTTTTACTCTGTGCCTAGTAATTCTGGATATATAGCACTTCATATTTTCCAGGCAAATTGTCTTCACACCAGCTAGTGGCATTTATCTGCTACCAAAAGCATATCAGTGTCACAGATGACGTTTTAAAATTACCAGCCCTTTTCAAGTTCCCACAAAAAAAAAAAAAAAAAACTGTTTCAGAAAAGTTTATGAGCAGGAAGAGCACAATTTTCACACACAAATAATGTCCAAATGTGGCTTTTATAAAGTTCCTCTAAGAAAGAATCTTCTTTAAGGAGCATCTGTCTAACAGGTAATTTTTTCCCTTTTAGAAAAATGTGAGTCAGAATTAGAATGTCTGCCAGGTTGTAAAGAAAGCAGCCCTGGGCCGTCACCATGGATGTGTGAGGGAATGATCAGGTTCTGATACTACGCTTTGATTACCTGCATTTTTAAGGATATTCTTGGCTTATTTGTGATCTAATTTGGCGAGATACTTCTAATGTCAGAACTGACACCTGAACAGAAAAAAAGAAAAGGAAGTTGCATTTCTAAAATGTCTGACCCACGCGAAGTGGGCCAATGTGGTGGGCAGGGCTGGGCAGAAATGAGAGGTGTGTGCTCAGAGGGCAAAGGGGAAGGAGAGCCGGAGAGTTGCACCCCAAAGCCTCCCGTTTTGTTCTCTTTCATTCTGGCCGGAGGACCTACCCATTTGTGTTCTTCTTCCCTCTCTGTTCTATTCGTTATATTTTTGAAGTACTGTGGTAGCACTAAGGCTCTCCGGGTGTGGTCCCTAGACCAGCAGCATTAGCACTACCTGCTTGTCCTCGGGCCCCACCCCAGACGCTCTGAATCAGAAACCTCCCACGGAGGGTGGACTTGGCGAGGAGAAACTGTCCAACTGTAGCATGCATGAGAAGCACCTGAAGGGTTTGTTAAATCACAGACTACTTGGCCCACCTCTGGGAGCACCGCTGGCTGCCAGCTACCCTTTCTTCTTTGTATCCCTAGCGGACATTTTCGATGTGGCCTCTGTTGGGTTGAGCCTAGATCATGTGTCCACACCTTAGGTGCCAAGAAGGGGGAAAGCAAGTGTGAAGAGAACTTCCACGGGGGGAGATGCGCCTGTGGCCCCTCCACAGCACGCACAACCAGAGAACCCGCCCTCACAGGAAAAGAGTCTAGAGGCTACGTCAGCCAAATGGGAAATTGCCGCCAGCAGGTGGGACGGTGGAAGGCAAGGGCGAGAAGAGGGCAAGGGGAGGCGGTGACAGCAGAATGCTGCCTGAAAGGCCTCTTCACCTGACAGCTCCACACCCCCTGACCGTGGTACAAAGGGCCGCAGGTGTGTGCTTAGTTCTTCGGAGTCTCTCTGCCCGGAATGCCCTGTAACTTTCCCGATGGCCAAACCCTAGACATTCCTCAAGAGGTGAGGCAAATGGGGCCCCCTCTGCAGAGTCCTCTCGGATCCGCGGACTTCCATTCTTCCTCTCCACAGAAATAACGATTTCCTCTGCGGAGACAATGTCTGTGCCCACCAAACTGTTAGCATTTACCTCGCAGGTCCACTGGAAGGATGCCTTTTCGCAGCGACCTTGCATCTCAGTGGGGACAGTTCTAGCTCCATTTCCAGGTCTGACCCCAAAAGGTCGTGCCTGATTCTCTCCCCCCTCTCCCCTGTCCACCTGCATGGAAGCAAGGACCCCGCTAGAAATACTAAGGCAAGAGCCCAGGTCCTTGAATCACCACCTGGAAGTGGTCACCTAGGAGAGCCATGTCACCTGCAGTGGACACTGTATAAGTAAGAAATGAATTTGTATTGTCTTAGCTCGCTAGGATTTGGAAGTTGTTTGTTGTAGCAGCTAGGAGTCATTACCCTACTAATCCGCTCTCCCTTCTGTTTTTGCAGAGCACTCTGTACCTGCCTCTGCTATACCACTTTCCATTTATATTACAGTTAGTTGTTTAAGTGTCCCATCTTCATATGAGATTATAGCTTTCTTTACTTTATTCCTTTTAAATCTCCAGCAAATAATAAAACCCTGGCATAAAATAGATAATCAACAAATGTCTGCAGAAGCAAGGGGAAGAAGGGGGAAAAAAAGAAGCAAGGAGAGAAAGGAACATCAGTTACAATATGCGTTGGTGTTCAATAACGCTGTGTGCTCTTTAATGCAGATTATTATGCAGCCAACACCTGCCAGTTTGAATAGATCTACACTTCACCTAGACTGAAGGGCAATGAAGCCAAATGGAAGCACAAGAATTGGGTTGAGAGCCCAAACCATTATTTAGTGGGTTTTTCTTTTGGAGGGGTTGTGTTTTGATCACTCCAAGTAAGTAATACCTGTTCCCCAATAATGCCAATAAGAACCTGCATTTTTCAAGTTGTGTTAAGTGCTTTGTAAGCTTTATCCCGGTCCTCCTGACATGGCACAGGCTTGTGGTAAGCAGTGACATAAAAATCTATCACTCATTGAGCCTGTGTTTGTTCCAGCATGTGATGGGCCATGAACCATGCCAGGCTCTGGAGATGCAGGAATCAAGGACGCACCCCTTGCTCTCTAGGTGTTGATAGTCTCTGAAGAGGACAAAAAAAGAGAATATGAGGAGATGCTTCAAGCCTGGAGAGCACCACACAGATGTAAGGAGCCACTGGTCCCTCTTCAGTCAAGGCCCCCAGGAGGGCTTCGTGAAGACCAGCAAGGACACAGGAGTCAGATCGGCTTGGGTTCGAATCTCAGGCTGATCAGCTGTGACCTTCAGAGTCATGAGGTCATGTACCTCAGGAAGCTTGCTCAGCACCTGTCCCATGAGAGGTCAGCGGCTCCTCCTCTCCCCCACATAGAAGAGGCACGGAACTAGTGGGATGGTGGCAACACTAAGGCTCAGAGATACAATGCGCTTCGTGCCTTTGCACCGGACCCCGTGCTGTGTACATTACCTCCTTTAATCATCATTTACAACAATGATTACAGGTAAGAAAACAGAAGCCAAGTAATTAATTGGCCCAAGGTCACACGTGGCCAAGGAGGGGGAGACTCAGGATCTGAATTCTTGTCCCAAGAGCTCTTTCCCTAGCGTTATCCTGACTCCCGGAGGGGGTGGGGGCGGGGCTGGAGGGAAGTGGTCAGGAATGCACCTCTAGTCCCTGGCTGATGAGTTTCTATTCTGCTCCACGGATATGGAATGGAAAACTGCCAGCTACTAAGTGGAACAAAAGCAACAGATTTATGAGTTATTGCCCTTTAAAAAAATATGTAAATACAAATAAGTATGTGTGAGAGATTGCAAAACGTGCCTCTCATCTTTTTATGCTCTAATGTATCCTTCTTCGGCCCTTGAACCCTTTCACATGCTGTAGTCCCACTGTCATGTGAACTTATCCTTCTGGTCAATAGACTCAATTAAGGAGAAAATTTAATGTACTTGGCAGGATAGGTTCACTTTGTTAAAATATTTTGGTAATTTGTACTCATATTCATAAATGACATTTTTTTAAAAAATCACTGATTATGTCAGCTCATAAACTGGTTTTGTCATCAAAATAAGGTAATTGTCTATTTAAATTATATGTTTCAAGGATGTAGCAACATTAGGATTACATGCAAGATTTAGCAACAGATCTTCTTTTACACTTAACATTTGCTGTGGACAAAGAGTGATATACCCATCTGGTGTTAGACTCAAACACTCCACTAAACTTACCCAGAAACAGAAAGATGACATCCTGACCCTGAAAAACACAAGAATTATTTAAAAAGATAAAATAAGGAAACATTCCTCAAAGCTCTGGGACAGTAATTTGTAACAAAAGTGTCCATACCTTCTGTAACACAAGGGGACTATGTCTAGTCCAAGCTCCCTGATAATGGAGTGGCAGGCAATCATATGTACATTGCTCATGGAAATCACTTGTATATATACATGGTAGGATTTGCAAAACACTTGGGACAACCAAGTACACACAGGCGCCCTGCAGTAAACTTTATAATATTTATCTAGTAAATTACACCAATTAATGTCTTTACTTGTTTGAGGTCCTAAGAGCACTCCCCACTCCCCTTCTTGCCCAGTCAACTGCTCCTGAGAACAGATGACGATATTTTGTTTGTAGTGAAATTGCATAGGAATTGCACGTGGCACATTGCATCAGGTTAAGAGTGAAAAATAAGAAATTGTAATCCAGCAATGCCTGGTAAGGTTCTCAGGTTGGAGACTGGGTTTAGAGACAAACCAGGTCTCTTCAGAATCACCCATGCCATATTGGGATCATCTACGATGAAGCTAAAAATAGCAAGGAAGTTTCTCTGAAGTGAGACCTTCTATGCCCAGTTTAAAACCTATTTCTTCTGGTTCAGCTCAGATCTGCAGAACAAAACTATTCAGACAAGAGAGATGACACAGGTAAAAGTCTTCAGGGTAATGAAGTAACCCATGTTGGGTCTCCTCAAATCAAAACCTGACATTGTCCTGTTAAAAGGAACACCACAGGCCCAAGATGAACTCACTTATGCCAAGCCAAGTCACCATATCTGGGCTTAATATCTAACACTTAATTGCAGTTTCAACCTCCCCCAGAAATATAGTCTTAACTGGTCAGTTAGGAATTTTCTGATCAGCACCAAAAAAAGTAATCGGTCACATGGATTTTCTCCATAACCCCCCGCACCCACCCACCACCACCAACAAAGGAAAATGAGGTAATCTACATGATTAGATGCCTTGCCCTTCCTTCCCCCCATGGGAAAATGACCTTGCCAGAACTGATCTTTTTTTTGCTAATCAATTCTTGCCCTTTCCTCCTTCCTATAAAACCCTTCCATTTTGTACAACTTTTGTGGGTTCCCCTCTACGTGCTAGATGGGATGTTGCCCAATTCATGAATCATTTAATAAAGCCAACTAGATCTTCAGGTGAGGTTTTGTGTTTTTGTTTTTGTTTTTTTTAACAATCCTCACACATCTGGCATTGAATCACACATTTCTCCTTCTCAAATCTGGCATCCATCCCTACTACTCTCTTAATTTTCCCCATATCCCAAAATACCATTTGTTCAAGGGAGTAAAAGAGAAATCTTGAAAATTCGCTTCTTCAGATGCTAAATTCCTCATACCCTCCCCTGTCCCATTGGAAAATTCATGAAAACATGCAATCAGTTGTCCCAGTTGTGTAGTTTACAGGAATGGTTGGTGGGGGGCAGGGTCCTAAGGGAAGAAAAATTTAGGAAGCAAACAGAAGTACTGACACACCAAAGGCGTGCCCCTGCTTCTTGCAAAGACCAGCCCTGTCCCTATGCTTTGCTTCTCATCTCTGCTCTCTTGCATCACAGTTGATTCTCCTGGAATGTTCTCATCTGCATGCAGCCAGGCTCTGGTTAGCAGGCCTGTGAATACATACACAAATACAATTACTTTGACTTGATTTTCCTCAGAAATTACCATCATTTTTTGCTCCCCTATCCTACTACTTTTCTGAAAACCATATTGCCAGGATCACCATGCCATCATCTTATCCAATAGCAGGGACAGTCCTCTTCTCAAGTCTCCAGAACTTACGGTGTGGCCGCATTCAGCAGCAAAGTTGGTCACTCTGCCCTTAGAACATTTTCTTCCCTCCTCTGTTTTGAGCCGCACCCTCCTGGTTTTCTCCCTATCTGATTGGCTCTTGATTCTCTGCGGCTTTGTTGGCTCCTCCCTCCAATTTTGGCCTTGGGGCTCCAATCCTTGATCCTGCACTGCATCTCTACCATCTCCTTATTTGGGTGATTATATCCAGTTTCAAGATTTTTTTAAATTTATTAACATATAATGTATTATTTGTTTCAGGGATACAGGTCTGTGATTCAGCAGTCTTGCACAATTCACAGCGCTCACCATAGCACATACCCTCCCCAGTGTCCATCACCAGCCACCCCATCCCTCCCACCCCCCTCCACTCCAGCAACCCTTAGTTTGTTTCCTGAGATTGAGTCTCTTATGGTTTGTCTCCCTCTCTGGTTTCATCTTGTTTCATTGTTCCCTCCCTTCCCCTATGATCCTCTGTCTTATTTCCCAAATTCCTCATATCAGTGAGATCATATGATACTTATCTTTCTTTGATTAACTTATTTCACTTAGCATAATACCCTCTAGTTCCATCCACGTCGTTGCAAATGGCAAGATTTCGTTTTGTTTTTTTTTTGTTGACTTAACAACAAATACAAGCTGATCTCTCCCAAGTTTATATCCTCAACTCTCATGTTTTCTCTGAGCCCCACATACATCCACTTAAAAACTCCTCCTGATTCTAAATCTTAAATTCGGTCTACCCAGAATAGCCCTCTTTCTTCCTCACCCCCCAACTACTTCTTCTCCAGTCTTTCAACGCTGGTAAGAAGAATCATGGTCCGTCCAGTGTTCCCGTCAAATCCCTGGAAATCATTCCGGGTGCCTACTATTCTCTCACTGCAAACTCCTCCAGCATCACATCCGATTGTTCTCCTCTAAAATATCACTTCCCCCTCTACCTCCCTGTATATTCACCACTATGTCCACGCTGCCACTGCTTTCTCACTCGCATGGCCACAGGAACCACCGAAGTGGTGTTTTATGTGTGTCACCCTCCCACTTGGCATGGTACGCAGAGCAGTCGGGGTTATTTTAGAAACATACACACGACCAAGCCATTCTCTTGCCTGAAACCTCTAATCCTTCCCATTGCACCCGGAGAAAGTGCGAAGACAGCACCCCGGCCAGCAAGGCAGGGCGCAAGCTGCTGACTGCCCACCTACCTGACCTCTCCACTGCCCTCTCTCTCGCCATTATGCTGGGCCACAGTGACTCCCTTTATCTTTCCCAAACGTGCCAAGACGGCTGCAGCCACACAAGCTTCCTACTTGTTCTCTCACTCATTAGAATTCTCCACTTCCTCTCTGCCTGGCTGGCTCCTTCCCAGTCTTCAAGGCTCAGTTCAACTGTGCCCGTCTCGAGAGTCCGTTTCTGACCACTCTGCCCCAGTTACTTTCCACCATATCACCTGCTCCTTTTCTTTCCTTTTCCTTTTCATCAAAACGTGGCCTTTTCAATTGTGTTTATCATCTGCTTGCTTCCCCACGAAAATGTGAGCTTCCATGAAAGCAAAGGCCAATCTGGTCACCTGTGTATCCCGACCACCTCAAATAGTACTCAGCACATAGTGAGCACTCAGTGCATGTTAGATAAATGAATAAAGGAATTAACAAATAATGTGCACCAGCTAAACTGATAGCAAGTGTGCCTATTATTTTCCAGAAATAACAGACATTATTTTGAGGTCTGGCTCAGTAATCTTTTACAAAAAGCAGTCAAGTACAGAGGACAGGGTATGCAGACTCTGAAAGGATCTCATCTTTTCTCTGCCCTTTGAGACATTTTGCTGAACATCCCCTAGAAAATAACTTTAATCCATGTCATGCCCTTTATCATAGCTCTAACATAGGAGCTATGTCTCCAAATAGGATACTGGGTATAAAGAAATTATGATTTCTTTCTATAGTTAGACCCAGGCCAAGATTACCATGGTATGAAGTGCCACGTATCCCCTTGCCTAGATTAGTCTATAACTAGAGAAACAAGAAGAGACTCATTCTTTCATATGAAGAATTCTGCATCATATATGAATGACTTTGCGATTTCATTTACCTCTGCCCAAGAAATTATCCAAAAGACCTCAGTCACTTCTGTAGTGATGACAGAGCAGCACTGCATCTCACACCTTGTCCCTGCAACATGCCCCCACTTAATACCGATCACTGTCAGAACCCATGCATTATACAGAGCACTCTCTCCACATGGCCCGGTGTATCCTCACATTTTATCTCCCTGCCATATCTGTCTAATAGAACAAAAACTAATACACAGAATATTAAAAAAACATTAATAGCCAGAATACATTATTAATTCAATTAAAGTACGAGTCCAATAATGATTCTTTTTCATTGTGCTTATTAAAAGGAATAATTAATTGCTAAGAGGGTATTAAAAAAACACACATAAACTGCTGACTCTACTCCTCAGTGAAAATGCAGAGCTTCTGCTTCTTCAGGAATAATAGAGAACACGTGCTGGGTACAGTTCTAGATAAGGAGCAATATTCCTTCTTGCTCCTTTTCTTTACAGTTTCACACTTAAAAACCAAAGAGTTAAAAAAGTAGGTAGGTTGGACTTTTTCCTATGGACCTAGGATAAGAATCTCCTCTGGGGCTACATTAGAAACTTGGTTCCATTACTGATTAGTCATATTTTCTTGGGCTTGTTATTTAGCTTCTCTGGGCCTCATTTTCCTTACCTCGGAAGTGGGAATAATAGGAGAAGCTATCTCAAGGTTGTTATGAGATAAACATAAACACTTGGAGCACTATCTGTTATATAGAGCAAGAGACTGATGAATCCTGGTATTAATGCCATATCAGATCTCCCTGCTCCTCAGTTCTGTCTACTGATAGATCACAGGTAGGGTCTTCCCTCCAGAGTAGCGGCTGATCTTGACGGCCAACTCCCTTTGGCTACAAGTTTGATCACCCAGCATTTAGCTATATCCAACACATGATAAAAAGACACCCAAGAAAACAATACTTTCTTAAAAGACACTCAAAACCTTAGATGAGAAACATGCATTTTCCAGTGATATCGCAGTATCAAATAGAAGAATGCAATGTATCATATAAATGAATGTCAAGACAAACTGACATTTAATTCTATACGAGCCAATATTATCATTTTAATTTTAACCAACTTTGATGCCAAACTGCTTCAAATATATGCCTCACTTCAATGCCTTCGGAGACTGAGTATGCTGAATGTAATTTAATATATTTTAAAATGTTGATGCCTCAGATTCATCATCCTGAACACCAATTTTTATATTGACACTCTTAGGAGTTAATGAGATATTTAAGAATCTGCTCTCTCTCTATACATATATAGCTATGATTTCCTTGATTCCTCTCTTTTTATCACTCCTAGTTATTGCAATACTTGAGCAAAATTACAATACTGGTACTTTCATACTGATTTTGCATAAGAACAAAATATCAGTATTAACGACAGTGAATGCCAGTATTTTATTTAAAAGTGAGATATGTCACCCTCTTTATCTGCATAGTCTTTGTTCCTTATTCTGCATGAGACAGGGCTTGAATCTAGAACTGAGAATCCTCTATTATTTTAGACTAAAATTCTACAGCTAAGAAGACTAGAGAAAGAAGCCCCAATTAAAATACACTCTCCTATGAAAGGCAACACCAGGTCCACAGAAAATGTATCTGGCCCTAGCAGTAAATGGGAGGTTTGCAAAGGGAATTTAGTGAATTAAGTCAGGGAGTCCTCCATTGTCCACTTCCCTCTCCTCACCAAATCCCCTATCATACCCTCCTGCTTCTGTTTCCTTTAATTATTTAATGCTGACCTCAATCTTATAAGTAAAGCAGGAAGAGACATTATAAACACCAACAACAACAACAAAGGCACCCCTGAATGGGTTTTAAGTGTGAGAGGTGGGGAGTGATACTTTCCAAATCAGAGCATCCATGTTCGATTCAAAGCAGTAATGTGGCAAATAATTCTCCTGGAACATCTCAAGATACAAATAATGCATCACGTATGTAAATACCTCAATAATGATAATCCAATAAAACCATCAGTATTCTGTTCTTTTCAAATAGCACAGACCACAAGTAATTCAATCACTAAACACCCTTATATTAACTCCATCAGCTTCCTCTGGTTAGCCATCAAACGGCCTTCAGTTTGTCAATTGTCAATTGTGTTTGTCAATTGTCAAATTTGTGCCCTCCCTCACCTGGATTCTGTATAATCTCTACAGGTGTCACAGTTTCCATCTCTCAGCCTTGTAAACCATTCCCCAAATGGCCACCCAGCAACATCTTGTTGTAACCCAGGAACTCAGGCCCTGTCACCGCTTCCTTTAAGATGCTCTGATGGCTTCCTCTCGTATAATGAAATGAGACCCAGAGAGGTTACCCATCTTTCAGAACCCTGCCCATTCACCCCTCCCACCACTTCCTGCATCCCTCTCCCCATTGTCTACTCTGCTTTGGACACAATGGTCCCTTTTCTCTTTCTCCAACACATGAAACTTGTTCCCCTTGCCTGGAGAGCTCTACTCCCACATCCACCTCTCCAATTAGATCTCAGCTCAAATGTCACTTCCTCTTAGAGAAACTGTCACTAAGCCACCAATATACAGAAGCCACCCAGGCGGCCCGGATCATAGCACTTGGTGTGTGGGGTTTTTTTGTTTTGTTTTGTTTTTAAGATTTATTTATTTATTTTAGAGACAGAGAGAGGGCACGCGTGCACTCGAGCAGGGCAGGGGCAGAGAGAGAGGGAGAGAATTTCCGGGAGACCTCACCTTTCCCCGCTGAGCGCAGAGCCCATGGGGGGCGCAATCTCACGACTCTGAAATCATGACCTGAGCCAAAACCAAGAGCCAGTCACTCAACCGACTGAGCCACCCAGGCACCCCTGGTCCTATTTGATATATTTATATAAGTCTGTTTGTTCACCATCTGTTCTCAAGAGAATATAAGCTCAAGAACACATTATGTCTCTCTTACTCACCACAGAATCCATGGCACATCATATGCACGTAATAAATATTTCAATGAGAGAATAAATATTTACTCTCTGCCAGGTATCACTAAATACATATATGGACTCTTTTCTTTAATCCTCAAAACATCTCTACAAAGCAGTTTCTATTAATTGCTATTCTTAGTTTACCAGTAAGGTTAAGTAAATTTCTGAGCTGACACCAAAGTCCATTCTCTTTACTGTTCTGCTATATTCTCTTATATCACCCTATGATATCTTCCAGGGAAAGTTATTCTTTTATTTCTTTTTTTTTAAGATTTTATTTATTTATTTGAGAGAGAGAGTGAGCAAGAGAGAGCACAAGCCGGGGAAGGGGCAGGGGGAGAAGGAGAAGTGGACTCCCTGCTGACCAGTGAGCCCGATGCGGCACTCGATCCCAGGACCCTGGGATCATGACCTGAACCGAAGGCAGATGCTTAACCAACTGAGCCACCCAGGCGCCCAAGAACGGTGTTCTTGACAATTTGCCCTAATACTATAAAAAGCCTTCTCGTTCATTGGAAAATGACCAAAGCTGCTTCCTCAGCTCCAGTGTGGGGTTTATTTTATTGTGTCCTAACTTCTTTAGACATGGTAATCCCCTACCCAGCCACACAGTAACTACAAATGGGGATGTGTGGTGCAGTTGCCAAGAGCACAGGCCCTGGGCTTAGTTGTCTGGGATCAAAGCCCCATTCCCACACTTTAGGCAGCAGGCCTGGCGCAGGTTCCTCAAAGCCTCTGTATTCCTGGCCCTCATCTGGAAAACAGTGATGATTACAGATCTCCAAAAGTTAAGTGAGATACTAAGTAAAGCATTTAGAACAGGAACACGGCCAACAAAAAGAGTTCAGTAAATGTTTGCTGGGATTTTTATTCTTACTAAATATACCCTGACTATGTAATTACCCAGTACACCCTTCTCTTCACCAAGCTAGATTATAGATACTACAATAACCCAAATTTATTGCCCCTGGGACTCTTATAGTAAGAAAGATTCTTCCTCTCCCTCTGCTTTTGCTTGGGTATGGGTTACGAATCCTTGAGAAAGAGCCTCGCAGGGAAACAGGGTACATGGAAGTACTAATTTAATAAAACTCAGTGATTAAGCCTGGGAGAGTCCACGCACAGTCCAGAGCCATTTGCCTCATGCACCCGAGGAAGCTACAGTGGGAGCAGAGTCTGGCAGGGTCTGTATCATCAAACAATCACCTAGCGGCTGGGGTGGAAAACAGCAAGCTCAGTATCTCCGACCTTGAGAAATAAATGTCTTACTTACGTAGAGCAAAGCCACTGGAGGCGACTAAAGGATCAGGGACATGGGATTCCTACCTAAAACCCCAAGGTGTGTGGAAAACAACCGTCCCGGTGGGAACTTGGGCAACAGGACAGGCATGAAAATGAAGTGACTCACAAGTCAGCCAAGTGTCACTGAAGGGCTGAAGCAGCAGCAGACCCTGGGGGGTCTGGAGGAGCGGGGCCCGGCCAGGACGTGGGGGAAAGGGGGTGGGAGGCAGGTGCCTCCCACCTTTGGTCCCTGTGCATTTCCCTGGACAGCCCCAGGACCCGAAGCCAACTGGCAGAGCCGGCCACACTTGCAGGAGAAGTAGCACGGTACCGCCAGCTCCCAGTGACAAAAGGAGTGTTTATAGCAGGCGCGCTGACAGCTGTCCGAGTGCCACATTTATTTACAAAATGTTAGTTAAATTACTGACAGTTGGCGCTGTGGAGAAAGAGCTGAGAGAAAAGCTGACATTTCTTGATCTAGCGAGTGCTCGCAGTACGGGGTTCTGCTCCCCTGTTTATTAATTCCATTATTTGCTTGTTACTTGATCTATTTATGACTTCTGGCTTATTCACCGGCCATTGCTTTTAAGAGGCTTCGAGTGTCTGGGCAGCTGAACTGCTCCATGCAATTTGGTCCACAGGCCCCAGGGCTCACAGTTGCCTGAGGATTGGCTGTTGCAACCAGCCTGGATCTGTTCCCCTCAGACTGGTGCTCAGGAGCCTTCTGGAAACCTCCTGAGGACAGGGAATAAATGCTGACTTGCTCTGGGCCGCGCCCACTGGTGAGAAGCGTATGCTTCTTAAGTTCTGAATAATCACCATAATCAGCACCATCGCGTTTTTCCTCTTCCATTGAACAGAGACAGGTTTTCTGTGATGAAGCTGGACAAAGTGCTTCCATTTTTTATGCTTTCTGACAGGGGCAATTAAGATAGAGGAAGAAGAATTTGGGTGATAAATGAAGATCAACATCCCGGCTGTAAAGAGTTTTAGACACTAAAACATATTTCTGATAGAGCTTGTTTGTACAGTCTCTTTCCCCAGTGTAGAAAAAAGCATGCATTGCCTTAAACCATTGTCTTTTCTTCCAATGTGTTTCTTCTCATGTCAAAATAGAGTATGTTTTTGTTCACGATTTAAAATACACAGATAATGGGGTGCCTGGGTGGCTCAGTCGTTCGAGCGACCGACTCCTGGTGTCGGCTCAGGTTTTGATTTCAGGGTCCTGGGATCCAGCGCTGCTTCGGGCTCTATGCTCAGAGGGGGTCTGCTTCTCCCTTTCCCCCCTCCCCCTGCTCGCACATGCGCATGCTTGCTCTCTCTCTCTCTCTTTCTCTCAAATAAATAAATCTTAAAAAAATTAAAAATAAAATACACAGATAAGCAAAGAGTACTTAATGAGACCTTGTCTAGACATCCTATTTGAAATCATGGCCTTCATGCTTCCACCTCCCACACTCTTCATTCATTCTTCTTCTCCACAGCCTGTACCGCCAGTTAATATATTCCATATTGCTATGTATTTCGTTCATGATATGTCTCATTCTCCTGGAAGGGAAGTTCCACAAGAACAGGAACTGTAGTATGTTTTGTTAACTACCCTATTCCACAGTGCCTAGAATGGTGTCCAGCATGTGGTCGGTGCACAATAAATATTCCTGAATAAAATCGAACTGAGGGGGGCCTACATGGCTCAGTTCGTTGGGAGTCCCACTCTCGATTTCGTCTCAGGTCATGATCTCGGGATCCCGGGATCGAACCCCATGCCGACTGAGCCCCACTCCCTGCTTAGCAGGAAGTCTGCTTGAAGATTCTCTCCCTTTCCCTCTGCCCCTGCCTCAACTTACACATGTGTACCCGCTCAGACACTCTCTCAAATAAACTAATTAATTAAAAAAATCAAACCTAACATAACCATGCAGAGGATGCATTCCTCAGTTTGTGTTCTGACAGACCCTAACTGCTCTAAGCTCAGATTTAAAATGGATGTAGGCACAAGCACTGGGGAGGGACCAACCAGGTGGCCCAGTGTGCTCTGCTACCCTGTCTTCAGAAATGGGCCAACTCTGGGTAGTGACCTCTTGCTGCTCCAGGCCAGGGTCATACTCCGGCCTTGCCAGCCCAGCCACCATCAGCCCCCACAGACCTAGCCCTTTCTTGCCTTCTCCACCACATCCTACAGTGTCCCTTCTATATTCCTCCAACCCACCTGCCCATAACGCAGATTATAAGTTGCCCCGATTCCAATCTCTTTCTGAGGTTGCTCTATCTGGGCAGATTGGAGGCTGGCCGAGGACAGGAACTGTGCTTTATAGATCTCGGTAGCCCACACAGTGCACTGCACAATGCCCTACACATGGTAGCATGTGAGCAAAAAGCCCCAAGACCTATCCGAGCAGTATGGGTTCAAATGGTAACTTAGTTCCACTTTTACTAGATCTTATAACATGGACCTCTTTCTGATTTTAGAAAAGTGGCTCCGTCATTAAGCGTCTGCCTTCAGCTCAGGTCGCGATCCCTGCGTCCTGGGATCGAGCCCCACATCGGGCTCCCTGCTTGGTGGGGAGCCTGCTTCTCCCTCTCCCACTCCTCCTGCTTGTGTTCCCTCTCTCGCTGTCTCTCTCTGTCTCTTGTCAAATAAATAAATAAAATCTTTTAAAAAAAAGTAAAACTTAATTTTTAAAACTTTAATAATTATAGAAAAAACACAAGAAGAAAATCAAAGTCACCTGTAATTCCACTACTTGGAAACTTTATGAGGTTTACTGTGTTGATATAAGAGCTTTTCAGTGTATATTTTTAGCAGGTGTTTGTGTGCACATACTCACAATCATAGGGCACTAAACCATTTTTGATGATGAGTTACAGACCAGTTAATTATCTGAAATGACTTAGAGTTTTTCCTTTATCCATATTCAGTAAGATATTGATTTCAAATTATTAGAAAATACATAGATACAAAATACATGCAAAATACATTTGCAGGACAATAAATAAAATTTCTTTTTACATATATAAAAAAAAGCAGGAGCACCTAGGTGGCTCGGTCGGTTAAGTGTCTGACTCTTGATTTCGGCTCAGGTCATGATCTCAGGTCATGGGGTCGAGCCCCACATCAGGCTCCACGCTGAGCATGGAGTCAGCTTGTCTTTCTCCTTCCCCCTCAGCCCTTCCCCCCACTCATGCTAGCGTGCTCGCTCTCACTCTCTCTCAAATAAATAAAGTCTTTAAGAAATAGAGAAAAAAGCAAACAAATATAGACAATGCATTATTTAAGAATACTCATATATTTGGTAAAACTCTAAAGAAGGAAATAATAAAGAAGTTCAGGGCAGAGGCCAGCTCCTCAGAGGAGACAAGCTATAAAATAAGGAGGGAACATATAAGACTTCACAGCTAATGGAAGGTTTTATTTCTTGGAGTAGGTGAAGGGCACACAGATGATCAGTCTGTTATGTTTTTATACATATTGATAGATATGTTATATACCTGTTGAGGTATAAAATATTTCGTAATAAAAGAAAAATAATACATATTTTGTTCTTAGTATACATGAAATATTGTGTTACTGAAATAAACATTTCATCAGCATGTACTGAGGGCCTACCATGAGCCAGGCCCTGTATGGTAGGTCCAACATGGATACAGAGGAAGGAGGACCAATCACAAGGCAACTGGTAACACACTTGCTTCACCACTGCCCGTGTGCTCCGACCATACCCTCATCGTGATTTGTCCCAACCATCCCCAATTTCTAGTAGGAAAGGACCTGGTGACCAAAATAGTTAACAGAAAAGTTCAAAATGTATTTTGCACAGGAGCTATATGTAAATATTTCCTTAAAAACAGGACTATGTTTAATTAATATTTTATCTGCAATTCACCAGTAATTATTAAGAAATACAATCAAAAATACCATAGGCATACACTGTAGGATTAAACAATCCAGCACCAACTAAGGCATTAATACCAAAGCAAAATGAACTGTAATTATTTGCCGTTTTTAAGTAATGAAAAAAATTAACAAAATAATAAAATAGGAGTCATATTTTATGGCCTCTCTGCTGAAGCTTTTATTTCAGAGCATTTGTTCAGGACATTTCATCAATTTCAACCATCATAAGACCAGGAGCAACAAGGACCTGGCAGTGTGGCTGAGCCTTTGATCATAAATGAAAATGGAAGTCTGGGGATGGAGGACTGTTTATTCACCCAAGGAAGTCGATGGACTTGTACTCCAGGGGAATTTCATGATCCATCAAGGAATTTCCAAATCCACACAATGTAACAGTTGGAAGTGGCTTCATACTTGGTGGATCAATATAAGCCTAACCGAAGGCAGAGAGAAAAAGAGCTTTTCCATAATTATGGTAAGTGCTGATTAGATGAGGTGGCTCAGGTCCTGTGGGAGCTCAGAGTAGGTACATTTAGCCAGCGTTGGGGGCTCTGTCCTGTCAGTGACACACAGATACATATCAAACATGGTCTTTGCTTTTTAAAGAACTTGAAAATCGAACAAGGGTGGGGCATGAAAATAATAAAATACAGAAAAATGAAAAAAGAATATGTAGTCCCCAAAATGATCAACCTGCTCTAGTAGCTTCCACAGGACCAAGAATAAAATCCAAAGGGGTCACTATGATCACCGCAGTCAAGTGGCCTGGCCTTGGCTCTGACCTCTTCTCCCTGGTCTGTGCAAGTCAAGATGCATCTACCCCTGCACCTCTGTATCTGCGGTGTTTCTCCCTGCTATGCCCTTCCTCAAATATACACACACACTCACTCCCTCACTTCATCAGATTGCACTCAAAAGCCTCGCCTTAGAAAGACCTCCCCCAACCCGTGTGACCAGAATTAGCATCTATTCTTCAGTTTTCTTTTCGAGAGTGTGCATCCCTACCTGACATTTAGATAACCACTTCTTTGTTCGTTGTCCTCACATGTCGCAGGGTCTAGAACAATGTTTGGCACTGAGCAGATGTTGAATAATTATTTGTTGAACAAATGACACATGGTCGTAAACAACAAACTATGGGAACCTGGGTGAGTAAGAGGTTTGAGTGAGATTATGCTGTTTGTAGGATTTCCACGGATTTGGGCCTCGGAGAGAGGAGAGAAAGAAAGAATAGCAGAGAAGGGTATGGAAAAAGCATTCACGCTAAATGAGCCACGGAGAATGTGTGCTAGAACACCTGAAGGGTACTTTGGTAGCAGGACAAAAGACAAAAGCAACAGAAGAGTTTTGTGTGTGGGATTCCAGGCAAGAGACACAACATGGCTGGGACAGCCTACCTTCCATCAATCTCCCACCCGTGATAAATAGTTTTAACTTTTTTTTCTTTCTAATTTAATGTATTATGGATAGACTATAACAAGTTTAATGCTTGCTATATGTCAGGTACAATAATTGAGATTTTACAAGTTATCTTCTGCAATTATTATAAATAACTATGATTATTAAAAGATGGGAGGGCTCATATTAAACGCTGCTAATGATGCTGTGTTTTGTTGTTATTATTATTTCATTCTTATGACAACTCTGTCAGGTAGCTATTAAGGTGTTATTCAACCATGTTTCACAGATAAGAGAATAAAGGCTCAAAGAAGTTAATAATTTCACAACTGAGGTCCCAACTCCAGAGTCTTCTTTATTCCCACTCCAGAATAATTCACAATCAGCATGTTTTATGTAGACTAACAAGAGTTGAGTCTATATGGTTAGGATCTGTATTTATGTATTATATCTAAACAAGCTACAAAGAAAATTCACAGGGTAGGCATCTGCCTATTGGAGGCCGACCATGTTGTTAACCCATCTCTGTTCATATGTCTCTTACAGCTTCAAAAAGTTAATCCCTCCATACGATTAAATATCCCATCTTCCATTCCTCCTTTTAGGCAGTAGGGAAAACCATATTGTGAATGGAATTTTGAAGGTCTGTTGGAAATTGAGGCTCGAAGGGCTAGTAGGAACCACAGTGGGCAACCACTAAGGGCACGGGGTCATCCAGCAGGGAGGTCCCCAGCTCCAGCACAGCTTAGGTGAACACAAAAGGCAGTAGGGAAGTCATCTGCTTTGGATAAAAATTCAGATACACAGAGCACCTCATCTAGGCTAACTCTCCAAGTCTTCCACTCAGTATACCCTGAAGGTCAGGTCTGCCTCCCCCAGAGACTGGAAGGGCCTTGGGGAGGGGACAGGACTCAGTTTCTGACGACTACCACCACCTGCTCTGAGCCGCCCCATGTCCTGGTGGGATCCTTGGAGCTTGGCGCCAATTACTAATTATACATTAACGGAAACAAGCAAAGCAACTATTTTTTCAACCAAAGATAACCCTAAGGGCAGGGAAATGTCAGACTGAATTCTTAATAAAGTTGGTGCAAAATGCTCTAGGGGTGCAATGCTAAATTTTCAGAAATGGAGACAATCCAAGGACTAGAAAAAAAGGCAAAACCCTCACCTTCTTAGCATACGCAGTGTGTAGGTTTGATTACTGAATAGAGATATGAAATATGCACTAAATAATTCTTCTGAACAGCTCATTAGGCCTAATCCATCTCTGATTTCGATGAGTCCATTAATTCCAAATATGTGTCTGCTTATACATACACACATATCCACACAGGATCATAAAATGCTGTCTTAATTTCACAATGTAATACCCTGGAAATGGCAACAGGTAAAACATCAAATTGGATATTATGCAGATTTTAAATGTTTATAATTTTCAGATGTGATAAGTGGCAATGACAAAGCATAATGGACCAAAGAAGGATGACATTTCAGTTAGAAAACACTAGACCCATATGGCTAGGTTCATGTGAGGCGCAGGCGAGACACCAAATATTGTCTGCCACGAAACAACAGAACTGTAACAGCCCAGACAGTATCCACATGGAAACTATGCAGAGCAAATAAAATCAACACAGGTGTTGTCTTTGTTTATGCGGGATTTTTATTTATTTCTCATCTCCTAAAATCTGTGCTGCTAGCATCATTTGCTCCTTAATCTGTATGTTATACTAGGTGTCACAGACACTCAGAGGCCCAAATGTCTCTTTGTACTCCTTACCCCTTCTTCAGTTTGGAGACTGCCTCCATTTTGCCCTGCTCATCTTTGAGTAGGTCATGAAACTGGCTGACTCCTCTGCCTAGAAGGTTTTTCCTTCTCATTCCTGCAGGGATCACACCCTGCTCCTGACCCACCTTGCACACACCCCTCTCCATGCACCCCAGGTTGCTCTTCAAAACACAAAGTACAGTTTGTCTACTTATTTATTTAGTGATAACTGGTGCCTGTCCAGTACAGTTGCACAGGTTGCATCCTGCTCAACGATGGTGGGTAGAGGGAGTTAATGGAGCACAGCTCTATCTATCCCACAGGGAGCCCTAGGGACTGACTTGTGAGACTAGAGGAAGGGCACCTGTCCCTAACTGGTCTGTGCAAGTTGTGTGCTGGAACAGGACACCTTTTTTTTTTTTTTTTTTCAATTCATACAAGCGGCGGCCCTGGTCTCCCCTCACTAAAAATCACTCTGTGAAAAAGGAACTCCATGCCTAGTACAGTGCCTGGCAGATACAAGACACATAAGATGCCATGCTGAAGTGACACAAACTCTTTCATCCATTTATTCCCCAAGAAAGCACTAAGCACCTATCATGTGCCAGGTGCTGTGCAGCATTCTGAGATGACAATGAACATAAGACGAGATCGCTGACTCTATGTGTCTGCGTTCCTTGTAGGTCTCCTGCCACAACGACTTTCCGCCTTCCCTTTCCACACTTTCCTCCCCCCCTTACTACCCTACCACCTGGTCGCACTTCTAAAATCTGACCTCTGACAGTGGTTTCCTCTCCTTTTTCTTCAACATTTTTAAGAAAAAGCCTACAAATCATCCCATCTGTCTCTTTACTGTGTGTCAATTAAAACACTGAGTGTTGGAATATCTCTAGCACAAAAGGTTACGCTAAGTAAGAAACCTCCAGCCATCAATGAGCAATTTGTCATCTAAGAGGTATTTTCACTAATTATGGTATATGTCTCGAGTCGTAGCCATTATGGACATGTGCTAATTTACTTCAAGGTAAAACTTTTCTTTGTCACTGTTTTTCACATATTCTGTAAAGCCGACATTTTACTTGGTTCAGAGATGTAAAGAGTCAAGCAAATGAAAATCAAACATTTAAGGCTTCAGTTTGAAAAGGCCATGGTTCCTACTTTCAGACACATGCAAAAATCGCCAAAAGGCTTGCCAGGAAATTTTAATAAGTGCTTAAGTTTGGACTTAAAAAAAAAAAAAATCTGTGTATTTTGATGCAGTCAAAATCAGAAAATAGGAACCACAATAGCTGTGTTGAATTAGATAGCACAATGCTGGCTACCTTTAACAAATGAACTCCCAAATCCCAGAAGCCTATCACAATGAAGTGAATTTTTCCTTCGTGCAATAATCTCACAAACGAGGTTCTGGGTCAGCTGGTGGGGCGGGGGCGGGAGCCTTGCTCTGCGGAGGCATTCAATGACTTGGCCGATGATGGAGCATCTGCCAAATAGGACATGGGTTTCCAAGGTAATTTTGGACCTCAACATCCAGATGGCGTAAGGAGAAACAGTGTGAATTATTTCGTATGGGAGCCTTTCACAGGCCAATCGGCACATAACTTTTGCTAACATTCGTCTGGGTAGAACTCGGTCACATGGCCACACCTAAATTCAAAAGAGGCTGGGAAAGGGGATCCCGCTTTGTGCCCGGGAAGGAGGATAAACAACCTATATATTTTCGAACTGCTAACAATCTCTTCCTCAAATGTAAAGAACTGAACTGAGCAGTAGGGGCCATGCCCTGCCTTCTCATTTCAGACACAGGGAAACTGGGAAACGGGGAAACACACTAATTTTCTTAGCGGTATCCCATGGTGAGTTGTGACAGAGCCAGGGCTGAAACTCAGGTCACCCCAGCCCTCAGCCACTATTCACCTTCCAGAAACAATGACACTTGCTGAGCCTCTTCAAAATCATTCCACCACAAAGATGCCGGACTTGCAGCAACATCGGCCTCCACGGGGCCCCCAGGGTCACCGGATCAAAGCCGTCCTATTTGCCCACAGCGGATACATCTCATGCTCCGTCCTTCCCCCGCCGTATACAGCTAACACTGACAGAGTGCCAGACGCCGCTCTAAATACTTCCTATTTCCCTCCTGGCTCACTACTCCTATTACCAAACAACGACAAAACTGAGGCCCAGTGAGGTTAATCAATGTGCCCAAGGTCACACAACTGGGAGGCGGCTAAGCCAAGATTTGAACCCAGGGAGGGGCCTGACTCCAGGCCCTGTGCTCAATCATCATGCTTTCTAGGCTTCAGGTAGAATTCCCTTAATAAATAAAGTTTTAAAAATACATAATGGACACGCGACACACGATAATGTGTTAGAAGTGAGGTTGAAAGCCTGATTTCTGACCAACCCCCACTTCCTTCCCTTCTCCCATGGCTGTAGGCCTGGAACTAGAAACTAATCCTTATTTTCAAGTATTTATTAGATTTTCTATAAAAACCTCTTGTGAAGATGGAAATTTAAAGGTCCTTTAGCCTCCATACATGTAGATTTTATGAAATGTGTCACACTGCCCGCACAAGTCCCCCCTCGACCTCCCATTCCACTCCCTGTCCTGGAAGGCAAAACCAAGGCTAGATCACACCCCATCTACCTTACCTCTGTTCAGGAACACCCAAACTTCTGCCAGTACAGATATATACCTGAGTCCCCTCTTCCTACTAAAACATAAATAATTTTCACTATTAAAAGCTTAGTATTATTCCTAATAAAGTTTCCATTCACTCGAAAACTATTTCTTAATATATACCAGGTTCCAGGCCATAATTTAGCCACTATAAATGAGAGCAATGAAGTCAGTAGCCTTAGGGATCTTACATTTTAGCGGAAGAGGCCATAAATAAATAATAGATGACTAAATAACAGACTTATGTAAGTGTTAAGGGTGATGACGAAAATTAAACCTATGCAGGAGAAGAGAGGAAAGTGGGGGATGGTGGGCTGGCTGTTTCAAACAGCATGGTCTGGACAGTCTTCTTTGAGGATGGGACATTTGAGCAGACACACGGATGCCATGAAGATCCAGCCATACAACACTACAGTGGGTCCTGGCAGAAGAAAGAGCATTTCCTCAGGCAAGAAGCAATCTGGTGAGTCCAAGGAACAACAGAGAAGTTCGGTCAACTGCATCCTTGTGAGTGGAGCAGGTGTGACAGAGGGAATGTCTGAGGGGTAGGCAGGCAATAAAAAGTTTTCATACCATTGACATGTTTGCATTTCTTCCTACCTGTTAATGGAGGCCACCATGGGGTTTTGAACGGAGAGTGGTATGATTTGATGAATGTTCTTAAAAGACAACTTGAGCCAGGTGGTGGAGAATGGCTTCTGGTAGAGCGCGGCATGGGAGCAGGAAGACCAGATGAGATGTTACTGGAATAATCCAGAAGGGAGCATATGATGGTGTTGACTAAAGAGGTAGTGTTCAAAATGGTGAAACGTGGTCTGATTCAAGAGATATCTTACAAGTAAAAGCAAACAGGATGTATTGGTGAATTAGAGGGAGCATAAAAGAGAAAGAAAAAGAATATATATCTCTTAGGTTGGGGGCCTGAGTTGTTGGCTGAATGGGGGGTGCCCATTCCTAGGATGGGCAGATGGGGAGGGAAGATCAAGTTGGCTGCTGGAGGTGGGGGAAATGGGGCTGGGATCAAGAGCTTTGGCTGGAGGCACTGGGTTTGAAATGTCTGAGCCAAAAAAAAAAAAAAAAAAAAGAAAGAAAAGAAACATCTGAGCCATAAAAGCCAACGTGCGGATTAGCGCTAGGATATGTGGTCTGGAGCTCCAGCAGGAGAGACTAGTCAGGGCAGAGCAGAGGGCTGCAGCAAGGACATCTGTGGGTAACACAGCCTCATGGCACACGTGCCAACGCGAGCAAGGATTCAGAGAAAGACAGACAAAGATTGTCCAGAAGCCACAATGAGTAGCAAGGAGAGTATCTATCTGACTTTCAAGGCTCATGATAAGCAGTACATAGGAGAAAAACAGTCACCGTCAACATGACTCTGGGAATGGAAATAACTCAGGAAATAGTCACATTTCAAGTTTAAGCAAGAAAGAAAAAAAGAGAGAGCGAGAGCAAGAAAGGGAGAGAGAGAGAGAGAGGTCATTCAGGAAAGACTGGCAACCTAGGGATTTTGCTGGTGACAGATCATGAAGCTCAGACAGTAGAAAGGTTTGGAGGATTAGGAGGAAGTCTTCAGTTCAGATCACTGGAGGTACAGGACCATATGGTCACAGTAAGAATCTAGACAATACACGTGACCTGGGGCAGGTGGGGAGGGCTGTGACTTCTGAGGTGGCTGAAATCACTGAGAAGTGGGAACACGCAGGCCTGTCCTGATGGTCTCTTCGGAAAAAGAGGGTAGTGAGCTCTGAGTATAGCCCTACTCCGCATCAGCCTCCTAAATACTTATAATGGACAGCTGGGGGGGTCATCATGACTAGGAGAGGCACAGCTCTGACACCTCTCTGGACTGCAGTGGCTTGTGTCACTGGGGGCGATAAGGTGACCTAACCTGGCTTTTCGGTGGTCCTTTATATATGATGATTACTTAAGAGAACTCTTCCTTTATCATTTCTTTCTACGAGTCCATTCATTTCCTGGAGCTGTTACAACAAAGCCTGACAAATTGGGTGGCTTAAAAAAACCAGAAATTTATTGTCTCACAGTTCAAGGGACCAGAAGTCTGAAATCAAGGTGTTGGCAGGCCCATGCTCCCTATGAAACCTGTAGGAGAGACTCCTTTCTCGCCTTTTCCTTCTGGTGGTTCACTGACCACCTTTGGCAGTCCTTGACTTATAACTGTGTAATTCCAACCTTTGCTTTCTTCACTACATGGCATTCTCCCTGTGTGTCTACCGTGTTTCTCCATGGCCATCCTCTTACAAGGATGCCAGCTCTACTGGATCGGGGCTCACCTTTCTCCAGTGTGATCTCATCTTAACTTCTTTAATTACCCCTGCAATGACCCTATTTCCAAATAAGATCACATTATGAGATACTGAATGTTAGGACTTCAACATATCTTTTGTCTTTCTTTCTTCCTTCCTTTCTCTCTCTCTCTCTCTCTCTTTGTTCTCCTTTTGGAGGGGAGCACAACTCAACCCACGACACCAAAGTACTCCTCTTTCCAGTTTTTATGTATAACAACTGCACCAAATTAAAAGGAATTTGCATGTATTCTCTATCTTACTACCTTCCTTGTAGCCTCCGACTGGTTAGAATTATTTTAGATTGAGCTTTCCTGATGAGCACATTTGTCCAAAGATGATTATTCTGAGTGTGAGTGCACTTTTCCACTCCTCCACTCCATTATAGCCTGTCTGAAAGCCAGAGAAAATCAAGAAATTATTTTCACACAAACGTATCTTCCTTTGCCTACATGTGGCCAAGAAAGCTTTATCTGACAGCTGATTTCAGTTTTGTCATTTTCCATCAGTCTAGTGGTTGATGCTTTTTTCATTAAAAATTCTATTATTTAAAAAAATCCTGCTGCAAGATCATTTCATATGTTCATTTTATAAGACAAATCTAAACCGCCAAAGCTTTCTGAGCCAAAGCATCTTACCCCGAGAAGACAACAAGTTGGCCAAATATGCCCAAATAAGCCCAAATAACTCAACCATGTCAATCAGTGAGATTTGGGAAAGCCCGCTAAGGAAAGAGGGAGACTCCTATCTATAACTTAAATTAATTTGAGCTCCATGGCATACAGTTGAAGTGTAGAGGTCCGTTTTTTGTGCTTCCATCGGTGATTGCTGTGATTAGTTTCTAATGCGAAGGCACACTGGTCTTACCCCAGACTTGAACAGAAGAAAAATTACCAAATGCAGAGAGACTTCCTTCTCAATTTTCACCATCACTGTTCAAGTCCTGAGCTGGCCTCTTAATGCATAGGAGATGTGAATGAATGGAAAGATTGCAATCAGAGAACATTAAAGCCAGAAGGACTTAACCCCCTCCGCCCCAAGGGATAGCATCCCTACTTCTATTTGCCTGCTGACTCCAGTGTAATTATCATGGAAAAATCAGTCTTCCAAGTAATAAAAGTCTACTAATCCTAAATCTACACATGAATTCCTGACCCCACTATTTGTTTCAGAGAACCCGCCTCCACAGAGCCTTCCCTATGGCTTTTTTTTTTTTTTGGTAGGAAATTCATCTCTAGAGCCATGAACTGTCAGAACTTGCTATGCAACAATCTTGTTATGAAAAATAAAGAAATACCTTTCTTCTCACTCCCTGTCAGAAATAAAACAGTGCAAGAAATTAGTTGAACTGAAGAAGAGTCCTCGGATCTAAACAGATGTGTAGAGAAACACACAAAAGTACAATTAGGGTTGGTGGAGAGGCATTCCTCTCTTTGCAGATCTTTCACAAGCAAGACCCGGTGTATCAGTCAAAGTGAAGCTACATGGGTGTTTAAACTACAACAGTTTATAATGAAAATTGCCAAATGTATGAATATTATATATAAATATATATACATACATATGTGTGCATATATATATATATGGAGAGAAAGACAGTAATAGTTATACACCAAGCTTTATGTGCATTATTTCATTTTAACCCAAAATAACCCTTTGAGGTAGTAATAACTGTCCTCTTTATACAGACAAATTAAAAACTTTTGCCCAACAGCTCGTAGACACAATGCCTGAGTCAGGGTTAGCCAAATCCTGTCCCCCAGGCCGTTTTTTTTCTAGCATACCATTCTCGCTAGAATATGAGTTGTAAGGTCTTTGTTGGAAATCTTTGCCTCTATCAATCGTGCTCCGGTTAAACATTCCTATTGCCTCCTCCTCCTTGGCGCACATGTGCAATTTGGAAATTGCATCCTAAACCCAACCAATTCTTAATTTCCTAAAAACACTACTACTTGGCCATCTATATGATGTTAATTGTATTGTTTATTTCTTATCAGTAATCTATTACGCAGAGTGGAAAGCCATCAACCTTCTCCCAAGGAAGCAAAGTAACCTCAAATAATGCAAGGATAATGTTATATTCTACCCATCAGTGGAGACTTTGAACCCAAGAGAATAAATATGCTATTAACCTTAATCATAAATTTTTTTCAAGATTCTCCCATCTTGAGAGATGTCAGTGATCTTCTAGTAAAACTAAGAAGAAAGCGTATAGTCAAGGTCTCACCCACTCTGCCTCCCACCGCCGGATATTCAGATACACTGGCTTGTGGGATCCTCATAGAACTCTGCCTCAATTTGTTCAATATCCCAGGCCAGAGAAATACACGGTGACATTTGAGGATTTGCTAACTCTCTATGAGAGAGTCCAAGACTGCTGATCTCTGAAGCAAAAGGCTGGTGGGAGAACCTGGAATAGACTGATTCTGAACAAACTATGGAGATTCTAGGGTTGTGTAATGAGAAGGAACGTCTAGAGTTCCTATGTCTCCATGTCATAAAAGCTTAAAAAATCCCATACCCCATTCCTAAAATACTTCAAGAAAGGAGATTCTTACGCTCCCGAACAAGGAGGAAAAAACGGAATTCACCTGGTTTCTAGAAGAATTACACCCTGGCAATGAGGCAAAGAAGGGATAGAATGAGAAAAGTCCTGTGGTACAAAAAAGAGAATCAGCTTCTAGTCACACAAAACTGGTTCCAAGTTCCAGGCTCAGCCACCATCTGACTGTGGGATCTGGGAAAATGCCTCCCTTTTCTCAGTGCTTTGGTTTCCTGGTCTGTAAAATCAGAATAATAATTGCATCAACCTGGTGGAATTAAATAAGACTCTGTTCGCAGAGTGCTTAGCATGGAGCCTGATACAGTGAACGGAGTTGTCCCATATGGAATCAGAGGTGGAGCAGAAGGCTAAGAACGCAGGCTTCGGTGCGAGACACGACCAGCAGTGAGATGTGAGCACGGTGATAAATGCTCGCTGACTGTCATGATGCTGTCAGCACGATGATTTTGCACTTAGTAGGAGAAGGTGGCCTGTCTTTCAGGCACAGGTTGCCCTACGCTAGAGCTCACAGCCAAGTGGGGAAACATGGGCTGGGTATCAGCACCACCTCACCCTTCCAAAAGGCATCTTTGTGCAAGACTGATTATCACTACCCTCATTATCTGTAAAACCAGGTAGCTCAACTCCCTGGTCCCTGCAATCCTTTCAAACTCAAAAGAAACATTTCTGCAAGGCACCTATACTTGCAGGTGAGGAGTGTCAGAGGACCAGGGCCCAGCCTGTCCCTCTGTGCTCTTCACCAGGTTCCCGTGACAACTGGCATACTCCTTCTCCTTCTGCCCCAAGCCTGGTTGGGTTTTTCATTTTCCCATTTTAGTTTTTGGCTCCTCAAAAGGCTGAGTGTGCTTCCAGGAGCCTCCCTCCACAACCCCATCTGTCCATGCTCTTCTGAGCCACAGTCCACCGGCTAGATGGCTGGCAAGCCCCGGAGGTGAGCACACGGTGGTCGATCCTGGGAGGGGCAGCACAGTCGGAACAACACACGCTTCCCAAGGGGCATTGCTATTCTGAACGAGTTAACGCATCAAGAACGAATCGATAGTTATAGCATGAGACAACCACGCCAGCAACTCCACATGGAGAGAAGGAAGGATGGGCAGAGAGGTGCTCCGTATCTGGAAAATGCTAATGTCCCCGAGCTGCACCTGGGATTGAACACCTCATCAGAGATGAGCATTTCTTCAAAGGCTTAAGGACTGGGTCGGGAAGTGACCTGGCAGAAAGGAAGCCCGCATCATGGGTGCAGCTCTGAACTAACCGGCAGATGACACAGCCCATCTGTGTCCCTGACAGAAAGACACCAGCCCAATTATGTGTGTTTGTAACTCCTCAAGAGCAACCTCACACAGCTGGGTGGCCCAGGCAGAAATGACAGTGAGCCAGGAACATGTCCAAGGGCAAAGACAACACAAGACAACTCAGGGAAAGGGACAGAGAAGGGCAAGGAGAAGAGAGTGATCTCAGATTCCCTGCATCCATTCATGCACCAGGTACTTTCTGAGCACCTTCTATTGGCCAGATACTGGTGACACAGTGCTGCATGAGACCGAGAAGGTAGCTCTTCTCCAGAAAATTACAGCTCAGTTGGGGAAGACAGATCATAAACACATAATCAAATGTCTAAATAGGAAAACTTGAGATACGGATGCCTGCTCTGATGAAAAACAAATCCCAGATGGTATGCCAGTGTAATATGTGTGGAGGTAGTAAGGGTCATTTTGATTTGGGTGTTGGTAAAGGCTTCAGGGAGCGGGTTCCATCTGAACTGAAGCCAAAATGATTAATAGCTGTCCCTGGAAAGATAAGGGTATTCTCAACAGTGAGGACCACAGGTAGAAAGCCCCTGTAGCAAGAATTCATTTTCTATGTTCGTCAGGTGGAGAAAGGGCCAGGATGTCTATAGCAGAAAGACAGGCAGGATAGCCACTCAGACTTTGTTAGCAAAAACCAGGGACCAAGTCATGTGCTGGGTATTGGGATACAAACATGAAGAAGGCATAGTTCCTGCCCTCAAGAGGCCATGGACTGGCTGGAGAGACAAAGAGAGAACCCATCTGTTATAAAATGAAATGCTAAATGTTTTACACGGTATGAATAAAGTGTGCCACAGCTCCCTATGTTTAGAAGGGCACGCCATGGGTTTTCTCAAATATCAAAAACATTATTCTGTTCTATTCCATGGAGTTGCTATGTCAAAATCCAACTTCAATCTTGTACATTTCTCAGATCTTTTCTTTCTTTTCTTAACTCAAAAAAAAAAAAAAAAAGACATTGTGCAGTGAGAGAAGGCACAGCTCAGCCTCTGATACTCACTTACCATATGATCCCAATGAAATAATTCACTTTCTTAGCTGTTGCCTTATTGGGGGAATCTATGATAGCATGAAGCACACTCATCAGAATTGCCAAGCTACAGGCCACACTTAGTGAAGGTCTCTGATTCGTGACATCCACACAGATGGGCACCTCAGGCTCTCCCACTCCTCACTTCTTCTTCACTATTCCCATAGAGGAGTCCAGTCAGAAAGCTCTTTTCTGACCCCACGTACACATGCTGCCCATTCGCTAATGGGCACACTCTGCCTCATCTGTTGGCTACCTCTTTGCCCGGCCTTTTGAGTTGGACTCAAGACCCCGGAGTATGAAGTGTAAGCCTCATGTCTTTTCACACCCCAAAACCCAGCTCAGGGCCCTTCTTGCAAGAACCACTCAATAAGCCTTTGTTGGTTGACCACAGCTGTATTTGAAAATAACATGATGGAGAAATGCAGTAAAGAGACAAATGAAATATAGGCTGGGGGATGTTTATGTTTTGTTTTCATTCATTTTATCTGTTCAGGAAACATCTGGGAGCACACAGTGCTCATGACATTATACAGCACGATATCTGCTTTCCAAGCACTAGCTGACCCCCAAGGCACGAGGAAAAAGAGCACAAAAAGTTCAGCGACTTTGCAGGAGAGGGTCTAAGCCAGAATGCCTAGAGGAGACTCTAAGTACCAGCAAGGGATTGGAACACAGAATGCAGTGGAGAAAGTGTGGGGCACAAGATCACGGAGCAAGGACCTGAGTTAGCACTCCAGCTCTGCCTCTTGCTACTTGGGTGATACTACCTAAATTCCCTGCTGTAGGCCTCTGCTTCCTCAGCCACTAAGTAGGGAAAATTAAGTGTATATCAAGAGTTGTTGTGAGCATTAAATGTTACGATGTATACAAAATATTTAACACCCACAGTAACTGACCGATCACTGACAGTGCTATTAATTCATTTTATTAACATTATTATTACTCGTGTCACATAATCTGGCTTCAAAGCTTCCTATCTGTGCAACCTTAATCAAATGATGTAAATTCTCCATGCCTCAGTTTCCTCATCTGCAAAATGGGGATAGCACCTACCCCAAAGGGTCTTTATTAGGGTTAAATGTTAATATTAGGAGGCCAGACAAGAGGTGGGATACTATGTAAAACAAAACTCTCCCTGACACAGAGCAAGTGCTCCCTAAACCTTAGTTAATGTTCTTATTACTGCACATTCTGTTCTACATAACTTCACCCTTTAAAAAAAAAATATGCATACAGACCAGCAGCAGGAGGGCAGAAAGAGTGGGAGACTGCAAATTGTTTGCGATTCCTTTCCGGCTGTCAAAGCCACTGTTGGGTGAAAGGTTTTCAATACCTCCGCAAGGATCGTTAGGACTAATTGGATGAAATAAAACATTTTTAAAAGTGTCCTCACATTAGAATCTGCTGCTGAAGCATTCGTTCTATGGGGACTAGAAGAGATCTTCAAAAAATGAAACTGGTGAGAACAAAGCAGAATAACATGCAACCAGAGCAAAAAGTCCTCTGCTGGTTGAGAAGTAAACTATAAGCATGGCCCTAGTGGTCAGCCACCATGCTGTGGATAGGGCAGCTCTCCAGGGCAGAGCAGAGGTGCCCTAGTTGTATTCTGTGTAGCCTGGTCACATGCTGAACAAAAAAACAAATAAAGGAAGGAAAGGAAAGAAGAAGGGATGGAGGAAGAGAGGAAGGGAAAGAGGGAAGAAAAAAGAAACGATCCACATAAATACACAAAAAAGCAACAAAACAAAAAATCCCAGAGCCCTGAGCCGCTAGCCGACTACAACCTAGAGTCAGGTTATGTGCAAATGTATCAATTTTTGTGCAAACAAAATACATTCTGAAATTCCTATTTGCTTCTTTGCACACAGAATTACACAGTACAGAGACTATGCTTGAGAGTTCAAGGCCTTGAACTCCCCAAAAGTACACGCCGACATGGTGGACCTCATTTGTTCTAGTGCATGAGAGCCTGAGAAGAATGCAGATCATCCTGCAGAGGCATGAGCTTCCTCTGTGCAAGTCGTCTGTGACACCAGCTGCCCAATTCACATCCTAAATCAGGCCATTGGCCAGTGGGTTGGTGTCAGTCACATTCTGGCTCCTCTAAGTCCTGCTCTGTAGGGCTCCATCCACTGGAACGGTCTTCCTTCTGTATGTCAGTCAGACATTTAGTCCCAGGGGCTGGCACAGAATGGCAAAGAATGGCAGGAGTTGTTCTAGGAGGGCCTTTTTATGCCATGGCAGGGCTGGGTCTAGAGAGGAAGCCCCATCGTATTCCACTTCCTCCATCTACACCTAAACAAGACCAGAGCAGATGTGAAAATGCAAACAGAGGTTGGTGCCTGAAAGGGACAGGGACAGGGAAGCCCAGAGTAAGCAAGAAAGTCATGGAAGGAAAGATAAAGAAAGAGAAGCAGCCAGCACATAATAATGCAATTTTAAAGAGAAGTTGTTCCTAACGAAGGCCCATGCCCTGGCTCAGCATCTGCTGAATTCAGCTACCCTCCAGAGAGTCTCCATTCTCATGAGCCTCGGGGGCTGCCCTGTGGGGCTGAAACCAGATCCTGGCTCATCCAACCCCCATCATTGTTCCTAAGATGTGGGATCATTATCTGTCAGAGCCCCTTTGCTGTTTCTTTTTCTCCAAATCTCCACAGAGCTGACTACTTTCCACCTTCTCCTTGAAACTACCATCCCATCTGTTCCTAAAATGTTCTACATGTGAGAATGACTCTTTCTTATCTCTTGGGAACTACTGCTTGCAGCTAAGGGTTAGGGACAAAGGGAACATCCAGAGAACACTAAATTCATCACTGTGTTGTGTTAGGGCTTCATTTCTGAATCTCTCGTTAAGTAGTCTGAAATCACAGCATTTTTCGAGCTCTGTGAAATCCCCTTATAAAGCAGATCTAGTAATTCTGGGGTGGGAGGCAGATATTTAACCTTTGTTCAAAATAGTCCCGAAAGGGCTTAGTGGAAGAGGTGGGTTTCCTGAGCCAATGAGTAACTAGGAATTCACTGGGGCCATGGACGTTAGCTCCACAAAGGCAGTGGAAGATGGGATGCTTTGCAGGCCCTGTGTGGGTCCTTAAATCACACACTTCCTTTGGCAATGTTCTGACAAGTCAGCCCTGTACTTCCAGGGCCCCCTCTTCAACATTTTCTGTCCCGTGGGTATTTCCTTGAGGGTACCATCCATAAACAATGCAATTTTAGCAGAACAGTCACCAGGGGCACAACAATGGACACCAGCACCAACATTATCATTCCAAGAACCTTCATATGTAAAAGATAGGAATATTGCCATGTTGCCTTGCAGTCGGCTCAATGGCCCAGTTTGGGAAACTTTATGTAAGAAGGCATATTAAATCAAAGAGAGGCAGAGAAATCATTCTTCTCATGAACCTTAACTTCTAAATCATGCTCTTTCTAAAATTCTAGAGAGTAAGATTCCCCATTATAATCACTAATTTTCTGTTACCCTCTTATGAGGGGTGCAGTGTGTAGACACTGGAAATTGAGTTAACATGTCAGTAGACAGGGTAATCAGGGACACAGACTCATCCCAACTTACACAAGACATAACCAAGATTCCACTTCTCGTCCTCAGTTTCTGTAACCCTTAACCCCAGAAACCAATCAGGACCCAACTCAACACTGAAATTTATCTGTTCAGTAGATGAGTTTTGCACATACTGCTTTAGTGGACAGCACCAAGAGAACAGCTAACCAGAGTAAATGATAATTTCCATGGACAAATCAGACACACCTCCATGACTTCAATCTCAGAAAGCCATGTTTAGACAAGAAATAGCATGTCCTTCTACCCACCGGCTCATGGCATGAAGGCACCCCAGAAAAGCCCAAACACAGGCAAGCCCAGGACAAAACAGCAGCTCTGCCGGAGTACAGGAGCCCACTGGCAACTCCCCATAGCATGGGCAGAGTGAAGGCATTCACACGAAGCCAGACTTGTCCTTTGGGACTCATTAACTTCAGAGATGACAGTTCACGCTGAGCCCCAGCCAGGTCCCCAGTCACCATGGCCACTAGGTTCGGGCACACATAGTGCCCAGGCCACTGTCCTCAATCGCGGTGGCTCCCTGCCTCAGCCGCCCCTCATGCTTACCAAGTCCCGAGCCAAGGAGGCCAGTTTTGGGGAAACAGCTCATCTCCCCAACCTCTGAGCGTTTCCCTAACACCACCACGTTCCCGGGGCAGAGCACTCAGCTCATCCGTGAATCCTGCAGCCCAAGGAACCAGCGACCTCCGTACCAGCTGTGCCAGTGCACACACCTGCACCCCTGCCCCTCTCCCCCCACAACCCATACGCATCATTGTCAATTCATAGAAGAAAGACAGCTCCCTACCTGAGGGTGGCGCTCTCCCCCTGCCGGACCGTCACGTTGTCCATGGCTTTGGGGAAGGTGGCATCTCCGCTGCGCACGGGCACTCCTGTGGGTACAAGGAACAGCAGCCTGAGAGACACGACCACGAGGCACTTCCAGGGCAGGAACAGGTACCCACAGACCCCCATCCTCGACAGCCACAACTTCCCAGAACTCCAGCAGCGGCGCGGCACACACCCCCCGGGCGAGCACAGGAAGTGGGTGGGGTGAGGGAGCGAGCTCAGGGACCCAGCAGTGAACTAGCGGCGACCGAGAGGCGCGGGAGGAGAAGAGCGCGCAGACTCCTCGAAGTCTAATATTCCTCCCCCAAATCCGGCCTCGGATAACCAATTCCACGGAGGACAGCGAAGGAGGCTTCCTCGGTGCTGCTTCGGCCGGGGAAGATGGCCAAGAAAGGGGAAGCCGCAAGGCAGGTGCAAAGGTGTGGGCACGTCTCAGGAGTCCCTTCTTCCCGTTAGCAGTTCTGACATGGCACTTTGGAGTGGAGTAAGCACTTTGGTACCAGAAGGGGACAGGGGGTGGGTCAGATCCGGCTCCCCAGAGGTGGTCTGCAATTCCTCAGTTCAAACAAGGGGGAATCCAACACTTTCTTTATAAGTTTCGGAGGAAGGACCGCCGGCAGAAAAACAATCCGTAACAATAGCCAAGATGGAAAGTAGAGCACGCAGGAGGCGGCTCCGCCGAGCTTCGTGCGATCCGGACCCGGGGTTCCTACGGCAGCCTCTCGGTCAACTTCCTCTGAGCCGAAACATGCGCTGCAGCCGCTGCGATCCGGCCGGTCTGGGCAGGGCCAGGCGCCGCGGCGGCGGCCGTGGCAGGAGCGGCCCGGCTGAGCGCACCGCGGCGGCCCCTCGCTCGCTCGCTGGGCAAGGCGAGGCGCAGCCGGCACCGGAGCCGCGCGGACGCCACGCTCAGCGGCCGCCCCCGGCCTCCGCGCCGCCTTCCTCCCGGGAGCAGCCCCGACGCGCGCGGGCCCCGACCGCCGGGGTTGTCATGGCAGCAGCTCCATCACTGACCGCCACTTTCTCCGGGGCCGCCGGCGAGCGAGCGGGCGGACTGCGCGCTCATCCCGGCGGGCGGGCGCGGGGCGCGGGGCGCGGGCGCCCACCTTAACCCCTGCCGCGCCGCGCCGCGGTAGTGCACCAGCCAAGGCGAGGAGTTTAACCATTTCCCCCCTTGAAGATCTGTCACCTCCAAATTAAGAAGAAAGGCAAAGTTACCACACAATCTTAATAAGCCCAAGACATCTTAATAAGGGTCACAAACTAATTAACTAGGAAAGGAAAACCCTGCAGCATGCTTGCATGCACCTTTAAAATGATCCGATTAAATCCATTAGCATTTAGAGTAAATTTACAGTGTTGGAAGGATGCTTTAGAATAATCTAATTTTTATTCAATAGTCAACGCCCACCCTACCAGCACCCCGCCCACCCCAGGAAAGCTACTTTCAAACACCGGAGACTCAACACCACCATTCTAAACAGAGATCTTCCATATATAAAATAAATGCAAAATCACAGAAGCCCCTTAGTATGTGAAACTTCAAAATCGCATCAAAATTTTGGTCAAGTTCCGACACTAACTTACATTCTTTATTCTTGTTTTGTCGACATTAAAAGATGCTAGCCCTGCAAAAGTGCTCATTCAAATGAATGAGTGTGAGCCACTTGCTTTATTTATACTGTGTACTCCCAAGTTCTCTGGGTTTCACAGTCTTGCAGAGCTGATTTCATCTTAAGAGGTGTGTTTTTCGAATTCTTGAAACCCTGGGAAAAACTGAATTTGCCTCATTTCCTGTCATTTCTCCTCTCTGGCTGCTGTGGGTCCCTACATACCTACATTTTAATTTCTCCCTTAAGTTCAGCTCAGACCGAATGTGCATTCCCCTTCCTGGGCCTGGCCCCTGAGCTGGGGAGAAGCCCAGAACATCCCAGCCCACACAGCAGCGCCAACACTAGAATACTCTCTCCTCAAGGACTCCCAGATCTTAGCCCCCTACACTGACCCAGATTCTCCCTGGGGATAGAGAAGGGTCAACCAAAGGTGACTTTGTTTCTTTCTCCCTCAACTTTCTATCAGATCCAACCAGGAAGCTGGTTTTATTCAACACCTGTTAAATAACAGAAAAATGTTCTTCCCAAAGCCATCCAGCCAACACCAAAAAGATTGAATCATTCTAACTATAAGAGTGCTGGTGCCAGAGAAGTCCTTACACCTTGCAGATAATAACTACCATTTACACGTAGATGACACGTGTGTTAGAGATGAAACATGCATTTCCCCCTCCTACTCCCTCCTCTAACTGCTTTAGATTGGTAGGAATGGAGGTACAGTTTGCAGATGTGGGAGCCATACTCCAGGGTAACAAAGACAGACTGAGCAAACGTGTTTTTCCGTTTTAATAGTTGACCAGAAATGGATCAACCAGAAAAGTTGAGCAACTTTACACTGAAGCTCTCAATTAATCCATCATTAGGATCATTTTTCCTCATCTCTGGTGACTTCTCCTGAGATTAAATTCTCAGGGAAACCCTTCTGCTACTTTTGGCCAGTGGGGACCATTTGATATATAACACCAAAAAAGTCAACTGTCAACTTATGGCTGCAAGAAATGACTTTACTATCAGGAAAAAAAAAAAAAAGCAAAAGCAAAATCAGAAAATGGCATCTATAGAGAGCAGGAGAGTTTTGTTTATATTTTTGGGGAAAAAAAGAAGAGAAAAGCCTATTTTTACACCAGTCCATTCTTGCAAGAACCCTATTTTATGTCTATTTTACAATGGGAAACTCCGGAAATAGTAAGTAAAGAGTAAGATTGTGTTTGATGACTTATAGTCTGCTGAATTTGGGGTTCTTCTTTCCCTAAAATCAAGGAGTTACCTCTAATCAACCATCTATCCATTTTACCTGTCCCTCATGCTCCCCCACCAACCCCTCTGTGTACACACATCCTCACCATCAGCTGGAAATAATTACAGTGGTGGGGAAGGGAGAGGGATTCGTTCTGGGCTTTGGAGTCATTTCCCTACAGGCTTGGGAATGGCACGGATGATTCCTTTCATAATAAATTCTAGTCCTGGCTCTTGCATCTAATTCCCCGGTAGGTACAAATGAGCATTAGTTTTTTTTGCATCTGGGAATGTGGATAATGACAACAACCGGCCTTCCCCGAGGGACCTACATAACATGATTAACTCTACAGGAAAACACTTAGAAATCCATTTAAGGTGGAAGATGCTTTATTAATACATTTTGTCTGCCACCACTTCATTATTATGACTGGGCAGGAAAATAATTCTTCATAGGGGCTCTTTAAGATGTTTGGTTTATACCAGTATGCATGTCATTGATCTAAGACAGTCAAACCATCTTTGTCTCTGGCCATGAAGGGAAAGTGCTGAGCTGCAGCATCAGGCAGGAAACCCAGCAGAGCTCAGGTAAGCCTCAGGGTACAGAGAGAAAAACAACTTACAACCTCCTACCTGCCCTCTGGGCCCAAGGACCCAAACTTTATTCAAAAACGGCAGTTTGTTATACAAAAACAATGAATTGTGGATCACTACATCAAAAACTAATGATGTAATGTATGGTGATTAACATAACATAATAATAAAAAACTAATGATGTATGGTGACTAACATAACATAATAAAATAAAATTAGAAAAAACGAAGAAAAAACAAAAATGGAAGTTTAGAAAGTGGTGAAAGACCAGAGATGTCTGTGCAGTTAACAAGGCAGAATCCATTTCATCTGAACTCCTTGATGAAGTTGTTTGAATAGATGAAGATCAAAATCAAAATCATATGTCAATTCCCTGCCCATCCCCTAATCACTAAATACAACCAACACTTAGTGGCTTATCTTATATCCTGTCTCATGCTTCATAAAAACTGCTGGATTTATTTTATTTTTCCCAGCATATCTGAGTTAATGAAAAAGGGATGACAGTCGGAGCAATTTCATTATTTGTGTTCTTTATAGAAACAACTTCCTTTCTGCCTCCTGGAAAGCAGCATCCTAACAAGCGCCCACCTCCACCTTCTTCCCCCGTCTCCCTCTCCTTCCTCCCTTCCCTCCTGCATACACATATACTGTACACATAAATCAACTTGTCACATCTTGTCTCTGTGCTGACAGCTGTAATTGCTTCGGGTTATAAAAATATCTATAGGACAATGCCTTTCAAGCTCACAGACACACGTACACACACAGACACACACGTACACACACACACACACACACACACACACACACTGAGCAAAAGAAAACAATCATACTCCCTTTAATGATCCCTTGACTGCAAAGAAAGGGGAGGGGAGATCTTGCCATGCAGACCCTGGAGAGTGCAGGCAGGTGAGGAGACAGGGGTAGAGAGAGACTTCTGGCAGCAGTAGCATCTACATGCTAAAGCAGAGTTGGAAAAAGAAAGAAATTCCCATCCAAAGGGAAATCAGCAGTTGTTTTTGTTTTACTCTTTGTTATCTACAGCAAGCCAGGGTTAGCTACTAAAGAGCCATGCATATTCCACACACGCAAAAGACCAAAAGAAGAGCACTAGCTTAAGATATGCCACTTCTGCTTCTCCTTCTCTAAAAAGGCTAAAGGCCCCCCTCTCCTGGTGGAGATTCCAAATAGGAGCTCAGGCAGGAAGATGAGAAATGCTGGGCAGTTAGACTGGCTTGGCACAGAGCAGACATTGAGAAGTTTAATCAGAAAGGGCAGTGTGGATCTGGATAAAGAGCTGCCTCTAGGGGAACAGGGATGGGCTGGACTCTGAAAAATACATGCTATTCTTTTCCACCTATGTGAATATAAGATCAAAATAAAATCATTGTTCATCTGGGCTAGAGTCCAACATATTAGGATTTCAACAGATAGAGCAAAAGAGCAACTTGAAGAAGGGAAAGCAGCCTCCGAGGAGAAAAAAGGGGTCACGAATAGAGAGAAGAGAAAAGGAGAGCAGGGAGAAGTGGCAAAGGTTAGGCTATCTATGGACTTTGAAAGCCACACGACTTTCTAAGAGGTACATAAAGGGGAGAGATGGTCAGAAGAATAATCGTTAGGTAGACGGAAAAGTAAGGGAGAGCACAATGAACAATTAAAATCAAAGTGCCAGGTGCACTTTGAAAAAGCAAAAGCCAGATGCCCAAAGGGGAGCACCCCACAAGCCAGGGATCTTTGGGGCAGAATCTTTCCTTCCCTAGGTTTTGGGTCATAAGAATCACAGAATGATATGGTCAGAGGGGACCTTGGAAGATATTTCATATAACCCACTTATTTCATAAGTGGGGGACTGAACCCAGGAGGGAGAGGTAGTTACTGTGGGGACATAAAGGTCATAACTGGTAAATCAGAACTACAACTCAGGATGCCTGGCTCCTGTTCCGATAGAGCTTTCTGCTACACATGTCAGGTAAGGACACTGTTTCAGAGCTAACGAATAAAATATCTCCTTTGGCTGCTACATCTTTGGGCAAGAGAGAAAACTACTGAAGAAGTGATACTGCTACTGCTCAGAATACCTCTGGGTATCCAATTATTCAACTGAATTCAGTGTATTCAGTAAACATTGACAGGTAAAGTTTGAGCTCTTCCGATACAGCAGGAATCTTGTTGGAGTTAGTGATACAAAATGAAAGACATAGCCCCTGCCTTTGATTTGCTTATAGTCTAGTGCTGTTAGGTTTGGCAGTGGTCTTATTTTTACTTACATCCATGACTTTTGAAGTTATAATGAACTCAACCCCACGCTCCCTATAAGCCCTTGAGAACATTCTCAGTGCTAAGCAAAGCAAGCTGGAATATACCTCCCCCTTGGAATCTGTTTGACGCATTAGCTTGTGCACATTTCCAGGCACTGACCATGGTTTCCCAAGCTTCATTTAAAGTGGCATTAGGAGGGGAGGAGGTAGACTCAAAGATTTATAAACGTAAGTGAGAAATTCATCTGTACGTCAAATGGGCATTTAGTGCACGCTAAATGCCATCTGTGGGCTAGGCAGTGCACTGAAGCTGTGGATGAGAGAGACAAAAACAAAATCAACAGGAGCCTTACCCTCGTAAAACACACTGTCTAGCAGGGCAGACAGATATTAAAGAAATGACTTTACAAAACAGTACATCCAGCTGTGATAAGCAGGAAATGAGAGAATGCATATGACAGAAGGTTCTCACGGAATCTGGGAAGATGAGGAAACGTTTCCCCAAGAAATGACCTTAATCCGGTACTTCATTGTGTGGAGATGAAGGGGGAAGGTGGTGTGGGCAGGAATCTCATTGCGGGCAGACAGGAGAAAAGGCACGCAACCCAAGACAGGAAGGAGCATGGGCAGAAGTTACCTTTCATGTTCTCAGGTTGTCCTTATTTATTTTTTTTTAAGATTTTATTTATTTATTTGACAGAGACAGAGACAGCGAGAGAGGGAACACAAGCAGGGAGAGTGGGAGAGGGAGAAGCAGGCTTCCTGCCGAGCAGGGAGCCCGATATGGGACTCGATCCCAGGACTCTGGGATCATGACATAAGCCGAAGGCAGCCACTTAACGACAGCAACCCAGGCATCCCAGGTTGTCCTCATTTAAACTAAGGACGGGTACATCTGAAGAACTCTGACTGAAAACCTCTAACTCTTCCAACACTCCGTGTTCATTCACTTACTGATGTTTTCAGTACAAATTTAACAATGAGGAATGACCGTGAGTGGGCTTTGGAATGGGACAGACCAGAAGTCAAACACTCATCATCTTCATCACTAGTTGTGTGACCTTGACTTTGGGGAAATAACCTCATTTTTGAAATAATGGTCATCGTGGTACCTACCACAAAGCAGTGGTGTGAGGAGGAAATAAGACAGTAGATGTAAAGAGCTCGGCAAAGGCCTATCACACACACGGCGAGGATGAAAATGCAGGTGCCACTGTGCAGGGACCAGCAGGGACAGAGGAGTGCTAGGGCCTGATCTTCAGAGAACCCAGGGGCAGCCCACTGAGCACAGGCCTGTGAACACCACCAGCATACAGATCCTGAGAGGTTTCATCACAAAACAGCAGACACTTCCTGCTGAGACATGGTCATAAAAGGGAAGTAGCTTAGCCTTCAAACCAGGACAGGAGGAGGGTGCCCCTCCAGCTCCCACCAGAGTGTCTCAGCATCAGTGTTCTACAAAAGCACACAGGATATAAGCCTGTGGGAAACAGCCTGTGCTTGAGAAACGGGATAGGGCTTGCTCTTCGTGTGGCAGCATGGGAACTTTGATCTGTTGCGCTCCCACATATAAGTGAAACGTAGTGAGAAAAACCTGAACAAAAGATGAGACACCTCCATCCCATCATTAAGTGAGCAATCCACTCCAAATTCCTTCAGCTCCTTCCACTCCTTCCAGGAAACTTTATGCCCTTCTTTGTTCCTATGTGCCTGATGGCTGAACTCAGAGCCTCCTCAGGTCTAGATCGTAGACTCATCATTTGACAATAATAGCCTGTGCTTGCCTCATCTTTCCTAATTCCTACCGTAGAACCCCCCAGAACACTGCTTCAGGATTAGCCTCATTACCTCTGTAGAAAGGATCGAAGGGTCCATGCATACAAATCCATCTACCTGCATAGACAGACACCAGTTCTGATGGTCATGAGATACAGCCACGCCAGAGTTGGGTTGGGACTTCTCATAGAGAAAGAGCCCTCTGAATGACAATCTCACCAGCCCCCAACTTGGAACTTAACACCCCGAGTTTACTGTCAGAGGAAGCTGGCCTGCATCTACCCCTGAATTCTATTCTCTCCAAACAATTGTCTTTTACTCATTTTTCTCTTTAACCTTTCCTCTGCATTTTCTTTAGTGGTTTTACTCCTTGTTTGCTAGCCAAGAGCAGCAACAGAAGAGATAAAAATTTGCTCGGAAACATACAGTTTCAGTTGTACTTTTTACTGGAGGTGACGTTATATAAGTATAATTTTGTAAACCAAAAGATCTGGGTTCTAGTGTCAACTCAGACCATCATTAGGTCACCTTAGATAAGGTGCTTTTCTGAATTCTTAGTTTCTTTTTCTCAGTTTTTAGTTGTCAAAAGAACCAGCATCTTCATGATATATGGGTCTTTGAGAAGATTTTATGCCTCCTAAAGCATCTAAAGGGGCTAATGCCCTCTTAAAAGTGAACCCCTAGAGTAAGATGGCGGCTCCACAGTGGGGCCTGAGGGGTCTAGGGTATCACCTGCCACCTGCTGGCTGCATGTGGGTGCTCAAGTCACTTCCGCTTTGCTTCTAAAGGAAGAGTTTGGTTTAGGTGACTTCCAAGGGCCCTTCTAACTCTCATAGCCTATAGTTTTAATGCTTCTTGACACTCTCCTCAAAAGCACTTTCTCCTTCATATTCACTTATCAGTCCTTCCTGTAGAGAAAAAGCCCTTCTCCCCATGTCCTTCCACTCTCTCCCGCACCAAGGTATGCACTTCACAATTCAGAGCGCTGTTTGAACAAAGCAATAAAAAGAGCTGCCCTGCATCTAAGGTAAGCCGATGGCAGAGCCAAGATGATTAAAAGTCTTCTGATAAAGGGTTTCTTTAAGGAAAAGAAAATCCCACAATGCAACCAGCAATGTTAATCTTCAATAAATACGCCGTTAATATTTAACTGGCATTTATTTAAACTTACAGTAACTGTCCTATTAAATCTAAATTAATTGCCCATTTGGGAATCTTCCCCTAAAGCCTAGCTGGGACATGGCTATCTAGATCATAGTCTATGCTAGGCATCCAGCCATAAAAGAGAATATTTAAGCCATCCTTTTAAGACTAAGACTATTAGAATATCATGGTTGGAAGGGTCTTAGAGGTCAACTCAACTAGTAAGTTTTATACCCTGTGTGTTTTGACTTTTGGAGGGCCTATTTTCCCCCAACTCTGCCTTAAGAGCTTGTGCATTCCCTTTATCTCTATCCCTCGTCTTCTTTTTATTTTTAATTCCTCTCTCTCACTTTCTTTCCTTTCTGTTAGCAATTTTTTTTTCCCTCCTGGACCTCATGTATGAGATTCATTGTGCTGTGTTTTTGTCTCAATCTCTCCTGAGTTTCTTAGGATAACCATTTAGGATACTTCGCAAATTCTACATACATGCATATATGTATGCAAATATACATATATAAATGTTACACGTATCTTATGTGTCACAAAGACCATTTTATAATAACAGCTGTATATAAAAGACTAAGAGCTGTGAAATAATCCCTGAGTCACACTGCTTTAGAAGGGGCAGTGAGAGTGTAATTGGGTAGAACTGATCTTTGCTATCCCTGAGATCAATCAATATTTTTTATTATAAATGTGGTCCTGGCTGAACTTCTGGGATGTTATTTTGCTTTGATTGTAACACATTTACAGCATTGCTACATCACATACACACATGCACACACTCCCTCACTCACCCACCGTTTTCAGCAAGTGCTTTTACTAGTACAACATGTGGATTAAAAAGAAACACCTAATCAGATGGGTTAGTGTTCAAGCTGAGTTAACTTTCCTCAAGGAGTGGGACGTGATGGAGATTAAAATAATTCACCCAAAGTTTTCTAAAGGTGTAGATCCCCGAGTTCAATTTGTGAAGTGCTCACTGTTTGCCTTGCAGGTGCCTGGAGAGGAGGTGGTGGTGGGGAGAGGGATGGGGCCAGAGAAGGACATGGGTAGGTAGGGGAATATGGGACATGGATGAGGAAAAGGTGGGCAGATTGGAAGCCATCCCACACATTTTTAAGAGGACAAAATGCATTCTGAACTATTTACTTGAGGAAGGCTTGCATTTGCACTGCCTACAGAAGCCATGCTTCTTCGGGTGTCTAACTCAGCTAATACACAAACCATCCCACTTCCTTTTTCCTTCTTTACTTCAGTTGCTGTCAAGTTAGTCTAAAGACACCACACCATCCGTACAGTGTCTTCAGTTAAAAAAAAAAAAAAAATCCTCCACATTCAAAGCATCTTTATTCTATTTTATTTAGTCTTCAAAATTCAAGAAATAATTGAACACATTTCTGTAGTCTCCTGCATCATCCTGACTTTTACCTGATCTGCCCATCTTTATGCATTACCATTAGGAGTTTGAGTACTTTCACAAGGAAGCAATGAAGTCTACAGTGAGAACATCTCATTCCTCCTAACCTGAGAGTGGATGTGGGCTTTCCCTCCTGGAAAGAAATGGTTTCCCTAAACCTTTTGTACATTTTCTTCCTCTGGTTTGCCAAAAAGCTCGCAAGGGGTGCGGCAGGTAGTGAAATAGAGCAACTTGTGAGTGGTTTGGAGGAATGGACTTAACTGGTGCCCAGGTAGCATTGAACCTGGGGGAAAAAGAACGGGCAAATGTTTTGAGTGTACATGTGAATAAGGGATAACACGTGAAAATAATTTACCTAAGTTTTCACAACAGTTTTGACAAGGTGTCAAGATCAAAGATGCCTTAAAAACAAAGTGGGTAATGAGGAGATGATCTTCTTTTTCAAAGGTGGAGAATTAGCTTAAAACTAAGGCACAAATCAAGAATAGATTGGCATGGGGCGCCTGGGTGGCTCAGATCGTTAAGCGTCTGCCTTCGGCTCAGGTCCTGGGATCGAGTCCTGCATCGGGCTCCCTGCTCAGTGGGGAGCCTGCTTCTCCCTCTGCCTCTCTCTCTCTCTCTCTGTCCCTCATAAATAAATAAATAAAATCTTTTTTTAAAAAAAAAAGAATAGATTGGCATGTTTCTATATGGAGAAGTATTAATTCTAGATTCCTTAATGTGATATTTTTATCAATGAGGTCAGAGGGAATTCATAGAGAACTCGACCAACTTTGCAGAAGATATTAATTTCCCTTAAGTGATTAAATCTGCAGGTAACATGGATGAGCTGCAAACAATCCACAAAGTTATGTGAGTGTGCAGAGAAGTGGGCAAATGCAATTCAACATATTTTTAGGAGAAAACATCTGAAGTGTGCTTCTAAGGGGTGCCTGGGTGGTTCAGTCGCTTAAGTGACCAACTCCTAATTCCAGCACAGGTCATGATCTCAGGGTTGTGAGCTGGAGCCCTACATCAGGCTCTGACCTGGACTTGGGAGCCTGCTTAAGATTCTCTTTCTCCCTCTCCCTTTGCCCCTCTGCTCACCCTCTATAAGTAAATAAGTAAGTAAGTAAGTAAGTAAATAAATAAATAAATAAATAAATAAATAAATAAAGTGCACTTCTAAGATGCTGGACTCTGGGCAGTGGAATTAGGAACAGCCATCAGGAGTGGATGTTGGGGTAAATGGCTTTGGTTTGCAGGCTGAGCTCTTCAAATTGCTAGGTTCACCTTGGATGATTTTCTTACCTCTCAGAGCCTCAATTTCCTCCTCTATTAAATATGAATATCACCTACCTCATATACTTGCTGTGAGGGTTAAATGAGATGGTACCTGGAAAACCCTGGCGTGCAGTGCAGATGCCACAAACGGTGGCTAGTGGTTATTCTTCTACAACCCAGAAAAAACACGTTGGAAATAGTCATGGCCAGTGACTCCCAAGCTATGATCCCTACAACACATTTTGGAGTATGGTACTGTGGAATATTGTCTGGAAATATCAGGGTATTTTGCCAAAAAAAAAAAAAAAAGTTGAGTCACATATTTTATGAAAGCTATTAGAAGCATATTGGGAAAAATAGAAACGAAGAAAGAGATGTTACCTTTCCTTAAAGTTACTGTGTGAAAATTCTTCAAATATTACTTCTAATAGCTATTATTGTCGCTCACAAATAACAGAGGAACCTCCCGTGCCCGGATTTCTGAAGTCAGTCATCGGGAGTCACTTTCAATCCCTTCTCCCTCACGGCTGCCCACTCACATAATCCAATCAATCCTTCTCCCTCACGTGGCTTCTTCATCGAAATATCTTTCATGTCTGGCCACCTTGCTCAACCTCAGCTGCCCAGCGCCAGCCTAGGACATCCTCCCTCCTTATCGTCTTCTCTGGAATGGTGAGCCTCTCTCTCACATGGATTTCTTTCAGCTGCCCTTGTCAGATCTATTTCAAGCTAAAAATGGGAACTAAAGTTTTCCTGAAAATCTGACCACGTCACTCTGCCGATTCAATCTTCTGTGGCTCCATGCGGTAATTTGAGTAGAGCCCCACATCTTTTCTTTTTTAAAGATTTTATTTCTTTCTTTGTTTGTTTATTTGTTTATTTATTTATTTGAGAGAAAGAGAGAGCACAAGTTGGGGGGAGGAGTGGAGGGAGAGGGACAAGCAGACTCTGCACTGAGGACAGAGCCCAAAACAGGGCTCGATCCCAGGACCTTGAGATCAGGACCTGAGCCGAAATCAAGAGTCGGAGGCTTAACCGACTGAACCACCCAGGCGCCCCAAAGCCCCACATCTTTGATGTGGCTTCCGAGAACCTCATGATGTGGCTTCTGTTTTCACCTTTTTCTCCTGTCATGTCTTCCTTTATATAGTCATATCAGTCTTTATTTTAATTTGTTCTTATTTTGATCCCTCACAGGTTCCTCTTTCTCAACTCTGGCCTTTTGCACAGGATGCATTCCTGCCTAAGATACTGCCCCTGCATCACCCGGGCTAAGTTCTATTCATCCTTGTAAGTTCTAACTTCTTCCAAAGACCTGGCTTTAACTCTTCCATTTGAAGAGGGTAAATGCTCATTGCATCAGTAGTTGTAGCATTCACGCTCTTTCTAATCATTTAAATGCTGTCTTTCCCTCTGTTATATTCCTGAGGCCTAACACAATACTTGGCACTTAATAGGTTTCTTATATGTATTTGGGGAAATTGACTAGTACAGCTGGGAAAAATTCAAAAATTAAAAAGATTTTCTGGCAGGGATTTCCACTGAAGAAACAGTAAGAAGATGAAAGGCATTTGGTATTCATGAAGTATAAAGATAGGGTGGATCTGACTTCATGACCAAACTCTAGCTAGAAGTTAAAAAAACAAAGCACCCCAAGAAATTGGAAGATGGAAGTTTAAGGATAAAGACAAGCATGTTTGTATAAAAGGTTATACAGGCAGAAATAGTATCTCAATAGGATAAGGGAAGGCTGGGATAAATTAATGGGTGACAGATGTATACGGGTTTATTAGGTTAGGGATGTCTGATGTATATCTCTAACCTTTGAAGGAGGATTCCCATGCAAAACTGCCACTGTCTGAAATAGGTAACTAGGACATCTGAATTGATGTGACCTGCTGTGACCTTTCTAATGTCATGTTCCCTTCTGCTCAGTGATTCTATCGTGCACATCACTAGAGATAATGGAATCATGCCTGTCCTTCCCCCGCCCCCGCACACCTTACAGCACACCCATCCTAGCATATTTGTGTATAATCAGTAGGAGCATGTTTGAAACGCTGCAGGAAAATGTGTGTGTGCTTTGTGTGCAAAGTGAACCCTGAGCAGGGGAAAGCCTCCTTTGGACAGAGTTCGTCGGATTGCCTTCTGCTCTTATCCTCTTCTCCGGTGGCTATGTCCTCCATGTTTGACTCCTGACTTCTATTCTTAACGTCTTGAGACATCTGCTCTACCTGCGCTCACTCTCTCCTTGAGCATTGTTTCCAGATATACTCCAGGTTCCTTGACTCTTTCCTTCTAAAGGCTCAACTTCACACAACCAGAACTGAGTTACAATATGTGTCTTTAAACTCTTGGTCCCGTGGCCTTTTTTCTCCACCTCATCACTTCCCTATGTCAGCTACCTTCCAGGATATGATGAGGAGCAATTAGTTTTACATATAACTCTTCATTTTTCACCGTAGTGAAAGATCATCGTGAAAGCCATAGTCCAAAACAATAGATAATACACTGGGCTGTGTATAAAGATAGGGTGGACATGACACAAGCTGGGTGCCTATCTTGTGCTCCCCCCTGGTTTGCTTCACTATAACTTCATTAGGGAAGCTCTGTTAGTCACTTTCATTTCATGAAGATGCAGCTGAAAAATATGCATGGGGCCCCAGTGCTCCAGAGATATGGGAAACCCAAGACCAGAAGGGCTCTAGAAAAGTTTCCCCCAAATCAAGGTTTAAATAAGTTAGTTGGAAAGATTGTTTCTGATTGTCCAGCTGGGGTGAAAGCAGGTTTCTCACATTTATGCCACGGGTCTGTGCTAAGTAGGTGGTGTGATATAACAGAGACTGTCAGGCTCTTGGTCCATCCCCCAAAGCCACAGTCTGCTGCAAAGATGAACATCGGAAATAATTGTACAGATAATCAATGAATCACAAGTGGAATACGTATTACAAAGGAAAAGTGCAAGATTACAAGAAAACAGAAAAGTAGACAGTGTCTTATTCATAATCACTTTATCTCAGCACAGAACAAGGTAAAATACAGGCAATAATAAATCAGTGTAAGATGGATGATTGAATGAATAAACATGTAAAAACATCTAGACTTGAAAGTCTCAGTATTTTTCCATGAAGCCATTTAGTTGTTTCTTCCCCTACACAGACATCTCTACCAGACCCCCTTCTTTCTTCCAAGGGGCAGTAGAGTTCCAAGGAACTGAGGTGCCCTTTCCATGTTCTTGTTATTTATCAGACCAAAATAAGAGAAGCTTATAAATCAGGTTTTATAAATATTTTCAGTGCATTCCTTTTGCTCTTGGGAAAGCTAACTCACCACACTCATAAAAAAATCCACTCTAATCCCTACAATCAACTTATGACCTCCTAGCACACTCTATGCAAGAATAACATTAATAATAATCAGAATATTAGCCAGAGTGCTTGGTTTGAACCTGAAAAATTTGAGAAACGATCTTATAAGTTATTTTCCAAGGATACCATCTTTAAGCATTAACAGGCACAACTGACTCTGAATTCTGGGAATTCAGCATAATTACATGGAAATTGACAGGACACAAATGCCAAGAATCCTGTTAACCTTTAATATCTTGAAAAAAAAAAAAAAAACCTCCCCTTGTAATTATCTCTTTCCTTTGTCTTAAATGTTACTGATGAATATTTAGAGGCATAAGCAAACATGGAAGTTGTTGGATGGTAGAATCTCGATTGTTGTTTGGAATCCTAGTTTCCCAGGCATTCCACAATATAAGGAGGTGCTAAATAGAGCCCTTGGAATTTGACTGTTTCCACAAGTTGTTTCCATCTTTGTATTTGCTCTGCTCCAGTTCTCTGCTTATAATTCTCCACACTGAGTGGAAGCTCCTTTGTATTCATAATTATAGTGAAAATGTAGGTGTGAGGCATTCGGTGTCTAATGCAATTCCTGACCTGTTCTATGTCTTTGGAAAAGTCACTGCACCATTTTAGCACTTCAGATTTCCTTTCTGTGAAGTGGATATAATGACATTTAGCTCTAACAGCAAAAATATTTGCATAGCGCTTTAAACTTTACCGGGGACATTGACACCCCTTATCTTACTTCTGTGTGCGCACGTCTCCTGCATTTTTTCCTCCTTTCTGGACTCCACTAACCACTAAGGCTGCCCTCATTTCTTTCCTCTACTATTTTAATTAAATCTTAACTCATCTCTCTGCCCCCAACCCTGCTTCTACCTAAACCAATGCTTTCTCACAGGGACAGGGTAGACTCCTTGGGGAGTGGTAAAAAGTTTGGGGGTGGGAGAGATTGGCTGTCACCATAATTATGGAGACAGTCCTGCCACTTCGTGCATGGGGGCCCAGGAGCCTGGACACTCAGCGACGCACAGGATATTCAGTCATAGATGTCGAGTGCCCCCCAGGGACTGAGGTGAGTGAAACCTCTTTTTTCCGTTTTCCTTTTTTTTTTTTTTTTAGATTTTATTTATTTATTTGAGAGAGAGAGGCAATGAGATATAGAAAGCACGAGAGGGAAGAGGGTCAGAGGGAGAAGCAGACTCCCTGCTGAGCAGGGAGCCCGATGTGGGACTCGATCCCGGGACTCCAGGATCATGACCTGAGCCGAAGGCAGTCGCTTAACCAACTGAGCCACCCAGGCGCCCCCCTTTTTTTTTTTAATCTAAGCCTAGGATGTACTCCATTTACTATATAAACAACATTTTTGCGAAGTTTTAATGCTCCCTAATCCTCCAGGAATGAAACTACCTGTAAGCTCAGAGAAGAGTGTGCTTTGATTTGTTCATCAGTTTGAACAACCACCAGTTTGAAAAATCTCACAACCAGCGGCATCACTTCTCCCGGGATCTGAGTCACCAATTCTGCCCCCCTTTTCTGTACTGTAGCCATCATATTCATGGGGAGTCTATATAGGGACACAGGCATCTACATTTCATCACATCCTATGATATTGCTGTGCTTAAAGATGTATTTTACACTTATTTGATTATCAACCACTTTCTATTTATTTCTCTCGTAGATCCGTTTAGGACATTATACAGGTCATTTTTTAAAGTAAGCGTATAGGTAGCTTATTGTATCCATGAACTTAATTTTGCATAGTAATAGGGATATGACAAAATACTTTAAAAATAAGATTTGGGTCAGGAAAAGCAGACAGCTCCTGATATAAATAGTTCTGTACCCAAAGCTAGCTCTATCTTTCTAAAGCATAGCTCAGTAATGTTTGCTACCTATTCAGAAAATTCTGGTGTTTCCCTGCCTATGACATATAGCTCAAGTTCCCAAGTTTGGCAATCGAGGCCCTTAGAAGTATCCCAAGCCGACTTTCCAGGCTTAGTCCCTGTTGCGGTCCCACCTCTACCTTCAGCCATCACCCCTTGACTCTTCAGCTTCTCTCTGTATCTCAGACACTTGCCTATTTGGCTCTGCCAGAATCCCCTTCTCTTCTGTTCACAGTTTTCTAAATCCCACTCAGACTTCAAGGACCAGCTAAAATTCCATTTCCTTCATGAAAAATTGCTTTTACTGATGTTCCCTCTGCCCTTCTCCCCCTTTAGTTAAAAATCAAACCCTTTGCAGAATATATATATATATATATATATATATATATATATATATATATATATATATATGGTTTGATTAAAGTTGACCATATATTTGTCTGAACTCATCTAAGCTCCCTGAAGTCAGGTACCATTTCTTGTTCATTTCATACCACCCCAAGGCCTGGTAAAGTCTGTGGCCCAGAGTATGAGTTCATTGGATTGAACTGATCTCTCAGTAATTGAGAGAGGTAGACTAGGTACTATTATCTTTATTTCACGTGTGAGGAAATTGAGCTCTAAATGAGTTCCAAAAGATTATTCTATGCAGAGCATCGGATGAGGCACGATGCAGAGGGGAAAATATTATTACCTCCAGCTCATGCAAGGCTCAGATCTGCACCTAGAAAAACACCTAGAGAGGCTGGCCTACATTTCTGCTGAAAGAAAACAAAAATTTCCATTTCTAGGTCAGCTCTCCAATGTAAGTGTTTGGATTTGTATCACTCTATATGGCACTGATCATGGCAAATCTCCTATCTCTTAAAGCCTTGTCACCAAATAAAGCTGCAGGTTTCCCCTTTTTAAGACTGCGCTCCCAACAGAATTCAGCCAGAAGTAAGACATGAGTTTCCCAGAAACCTCCTCCGGCTCGCCTGGTGGTGGACCGGTCAGGCTCCAGCTGCACTCCCTGGCACAGCTCCAGCCTTGACTAAACCCATCCATCACAGCCAGGGTCTGCCCTTCTCGAATGCTGCTTGAGTTGAAATGGAAGTGGCCTTTTAACAGAACATTGTCTTAGGATTGTGTGAAGCAAGGCTGACAGAGAAAGGAAGATTCATTCCTGACACCAATCATACTAATATCTGTCACCAAAATGACATTTTCCCTTTAATGATGAAAAATTCATCAGGAAAGAGGGAGGAGAAGGAACAGCTTTCATATGCTGCGCTGGTCCGATAGGGAAGAAACCTTTGCTGCTGCTGTGGCTGGTTTGCAATTTGAGGAGATGAGAGACAGAATGGCCAGTGGGTTTACTGAACAGGCACTACTAGTGCTTGGTTTGGAAGAGAAGGGTGCAAGCAGATGGACTCCTGTGGGTTAGTCAGTGTTGCTGGACATCTGATGGATTTCCCACCAGGCCTTCTGCCTGCTTTCTCCATAGAATGGCCCCCATTCCTTTCAGGGCCAAGCAGGGGCTCAGTAATGGTTTGCAAGGCTACCATATACATATTTTACCATATCCAGTTTTGCAAAGCAAGTAAACCTCACAGGAATGCAAAGCTGCTGGCTGTGCCCAAGCCCTCGTTCACATACTCTGTGATGATGCACACCAGGGCTACAATAGAGGAATCCAATCTGCAAGGCAGGCACCATGTGCATGTCCTGGAGGGCCTGCAGTTGGGGATGACACATGGGTGGGGGAAAGCACTACAAAGCCAAAGCTTTGTAGCCTGACCACACACTGGGGCAGGGACTGGGGACAAACGAATTAGGCAAGCATATCGCTGGCTGTTGGAGAGAAGCTGCACAATTATCTCAGGTGTTACAGAGTGAAGAGTTCCCAACGAAACCCAGAGTTTTATCTACGAGTCCATTGTTTACAAAAATGCTAGGTGCTGACATCTGTATAAAATTATTTTATTCTCCCCTCCTTTCTTTTAATCTGGCAGAGTCTGCCTCCCATGACAGAGGCTAAAAATGCCAGATACTCATTTTCCTGTCTCTCAGTTTGCAGCCATGGATGACCACACTACACAGTAGATGGGCTGGAGATCCCTCCCTAACTAAAAAGAAGGAGGTGATGTTCTTCCAGACCCCCACCGAACCTGTCTTTGACCATGGTCAGCTGATGGTGCATGGGGTGGACAAAGGCAGTCACCTCCCACTCAAGGGATGAAGATCAGCATCTCAAGCATGATGAAGACTAACTGTGAGGTTCTGGGTTGCAGGGAGACTGCTGCTGAGCATCTGGACACTGTACCTCCAAGCTCCTTTGATGTCTTAATTTTCTAAGCCTCCATTAGTAAGGGTTAAGTCATTCGCCACCAAAAGTATCCAAAGTATTTCACTCTCATTTAATCGGGAAAAATGTGTCAACCTTACGAGCATGGTGCTCGACTTTAGATTCCTTTACTCAGCCCTGAGCTGCTCTCGCTCTGTGTGCACATGCCTTCTGCTTTCTGCTACCAGCTTTCTCCAATGCCCTCACTTTTATAAATACTGGCATACCCAGGCTGGTTAATGCACCCAAAATCATACTACACCAGGATACTTCTAAAATTTTTTATGGTTTTGCAATTCTTTATGCCGTTAATTAACACAACACCCACCCATTAGCTGATCTGCCAGCAGAGCAACTCAGCATCATTATCTTCTTCACGGAAAAGGAAACTGAGTCATTTATGTCCCTATATTTGCACAAGTGGGCTTCTGGCTCCCCCTTTCCTCCTCCAACATTCACACTTTCAAATATATTTTAGACCAGCAGTGATGTGATTTCAAAGGGCCTTCACCTGAACAATCAAGCCCCTGAAGGGGGTTTTTAAAGGTTTTTAAAACCTTAACCCCACTACAGATTCCTACAAATAACCAAGACCACGCTGTCCACATCCTCAGTTTTGAACAAATATGTTGTCCTTCTCTCATGTTCTTGGCTTTTTCTGCCTTCCTGTATCCTTTCAGACAAGGAGGAATCTTCTATCATAGAACTCAAAGGTTCAAAGTGACTTCTAAGCTCCAAAAATGGAGCTCTGCCTTGGGTGAGAGAGGCTATGAGAGACTGTTCTCAGGGAAGGAACGGCAGGCGGGCGGGAGAAAAGCTTCCTGTCTGGAGGCAGAAGCGGTGACCTGTTGGACTGAGGCAGGCTGGTGCTCCTGCTGTGGGCCACCTGCAGTGAGAAGTTGCAGCCTTCTGGGGAAAGATACTCTTGCTTCTTGGAGGAGTGGGCCGGCCTGAACGCAACTGACAGTCCGGGGCAAGGGCAAAGCGCTCTCTGGGGATCCTGTCCACAGTGTGATCCGCTCCTTGCAAGGAAGGCAAACTGACCCTTCAGTTGCCAAACAGGCCCTTCAATTGCCTCCATCACCTAGGTGCACTCGGCCAGAGGACAGGGTGTGGACACACTTTGAGACAGCTCTACAGCCAAATGCCCAGTAGAAGCACTGGAGGAATCCCATATCCAGTAGAAAATGCATGGAGGAAGATAAATGAAGAAGCACCATATACGGACTTCAGTTAGAAACTGGCCATCGGGGCACCTGGGTGGCTCAATCGTTAAGCATCTACCTTAGGCTCAGGTCATGATCGCAGGGTCCTGGGATCCAGCTCTAGCATGGAGCCCCTGCATCAGGCTCCCTGCTCTGTGGGAAGCCTGCTTCTCCCTCCCCCACTCCCCCTGCCTGTGTTCCCTCTCTTGCTGTCTCTCTCTGTCAAATAAATAAATAAAATCTTTTAAAAAAAAGAAAGAAACTGGCCAGCATTCCCTGACTGTAAGGGAAATTCCATACTGCTTGAGAGAAGCTATGCAACGTGTACACATAATTTCTTTTAAGATTCTCTTTCTTTCTTTATTTAGAGAGAACATGCAGCAGAGGGAGAGGGGGAGAAAGAGAGAGAGAATCTCAAGCAGACTCACAACCCCAAGATCATGACCTGAGCCAAAATGAAGAGTCGGAATTACAACCGACTGAGCCGCCCAGGCACCCCAATATGCACACATAATTTTATTTTTTTATTTTTTTAAATTTTTTATTGTTATGTTAATCACCATACATTACATCATTAGTTCTTGATGTAGTGTTCCATGATTCATTGTTTGTGCATAACACCCAGTGCTCCACACAGAATGTGCCCTCTTTAATACCCATCACCAGGCTAACCCATCCCCCCACCCTCCTCCCCTCTAGAACCCTCAGTTTGTTTTTCAGAGTCCATCATCTCTCATTGTTCGTCTCCCCCTCTGACTTACTCCCCTTCATTCTTCCCCTCCTGTTATCTTCTTCTTTTTCTTTTTTCTTAACATACATTGCATTATTTGTTTCAGAAGTACAGATCTGTGATTCAACAGTCTTGCACAATTCACAGTGCTCACCATAGCACATACCCTCCCCAATGTCTATCACCCAGCCACCCCATCCCTCCCACCCCCCACCACTCCAGCAACCCTCAGTTTGTTTCCTGAGATTAAGAATTCCTCATATCAGTGAGATCATATGATACATGTCTTTCTCTGATTGACTTATTTCACTCAGCATAACACCCTCCAGTTCCATCCACGTCGTTGCAAATGGCAAGATCTCATTCCTTTTGATGGCAGCATAATATTCCATTGTGGATATATACCACCTCTTCTTTATCCATTCATCGGTCGATGGACATCTTGGCTCTTTCCACAGTTTGGCTATCACACATAATTTTAAACCACATACGTTACTTTGTTTATGGAATGGCTCTTTTTTTAACTCTTTTTTAAAATGATAAGGACTATTTCTCTCTGTACAGTTAAATTATTGGCAAAATAAATTGTATTGTCATGTAATTTGATTCTCTCCCAAATACCCTGTCTGGAAGAAGCATTGTGCCCATTTGACAGATGAGTAAACAAAGGATCATATTTGTAACAGAAGGTGGTGGAATAGGAAAGATCTAGGTCTCACATTCACTGTTCTAACTCAAAATTCAAGACTCATTTTACCTCACTGCAGTTTAACAAATTCAAGAATCTGTCTTCCTCTGTTGAGGAACACTCCCTATGTCAGGGCTCATGGGGAGTATGAGGAGCACCAGACAGGATAATGGGAATAATTTATGAAGGACAAATGGAAGGCTACAACTCCAGAGCAGATGGTACAAGAACCAGAACCATTGTTAAGAAGAAGGCCCAGTGAAAGAATGTGAGGCAGAGAAAGCAAAGGAAGACAGTCCAAAATGTCTGAGAAATGTGAGAGGCCTGCCATTGATCTCCTGGGTGTCACTTCTGAGTTTCTGGAAAAGCAGGATTTATTGTCCACAGAACAATAAGCAAGATTTATAGATACCACAGGCTTGGGGAACACGAATCCAGTTCCCACCATGAAGAGCACTGTGGGGAGTTTTCCCAGTGGCCATTGGCAGACCCAGCAGGGCCCATCAGGAGGACCAGAGGCCTGTTATCTGCAGCAGGGTTTCCTCAGGATATAACGGTTAGCCTTCTTGATCTCGTGGCAGCATGTGGCCCCCTGAAATACTCTCTTCCTGGAGATGGCCTTTTTCGTTGTAATTCCAGACACTGTATCTTTCAGATTACATTTCCCTCTTTCCCAGGAGTGCAAGGTTACTATCTCAAGGCATGTCTCATCCTCCACTCAGTCTGTCAATGAAACACTCACCCCCTGGGACACAACTCAGATGCCCCTCTTCCATGGAGTCCCCTCTGCTTACCCCATTGAGAAGCGATCTTCCACTTCTGAATTCTTATCATGTTTTGTATCTTCTCTAGCATGTAAAACATATCACCCTGTGTTAGAGTTTGATATAAACACATGGCATCTTCCCCACAAAAGATAAACGCACTTTTAGGATGGCGTTTGTCTCTCATTAGATCAATTTGCTTTAGACCTGAAAAGGCCCATATAAGTCATCTCGATCAATGTCCTCATTTTATAGATGAGGAAACAGAGGTGTGGAGAGCTTACACATTTGAGACAAGTTCACACAGCCAGGCAGATTAGAAATGGAATTCATTTGCACCCTTGGGTTCTCGAAGTACTTGCCTGGAATGAGGCCAGAATGAAAGGCTGAATGTACCATTCTGAAAACTCCCTGAGATATGCCATCCTGTGGCCGAAGGTGGACCACCCAGAGACATAGACAATTGATACTGAATCTTCAAGGCAACTTCATTTTAGAGATAACCATTTCATTTAGCACACATGTGTTCCCATCTGAAGGGGTTTTCGTGAGGGGCTCTTTCAAGCTTCTTAATAAGCAAATGGGTGGTGATATTTTTAATCTGCTGACCAGAGATGAAAGTTATTCAGATTATTATGCTTTAATACATTAAAAACTATGAACAGAAAGTCAATCTAGCACTAATAAAAGATGATTGAAAATTGCTAATATAAATCAAAGAGTGCATTCTGGCTTTACATAAAATGAAAGTGCTATGACTTTCTTGTATCCTCCACTGTAAACCCTGCACATGGCTCAGCTCTCACCACCTCTCCCTCTGCACTTTTATTACAGGCAGAAAGCCTTACGATTAGTGCAGCAATGCCAATTAATTGCAGTTATGAATAGGCTTCGCGTTTAAGGAAACTCACAGCCTGATGCCTGACAGCATTTATAGGCTTGAAATGTCTATACGAAGCTCTGTTTCCAGGGGGTATAGTGTGTGCCCACAAAGAAGTGAAGGTGCTGAGGGTCAGGGGTACAGTGTGTGTGTGTGTGTGTGTGTGTGTGTGATGTCTACATACATGTGCATGAGTGTGCCCATGTGTACATGTGTGTGAATGCAAGTGTGTAGCCAGCAGCTGTCCTTTGAAAGCGGAACGGGGTCACGGAGGAGGGGTACAGGCTGTTTGCTGTAGGAGGGATGAGTTTTGCATGCCTGGGAAGGAAGAGTCTGTGCGAGCAGGAGAAATGAGACTTTGAGTTCAGGGATTTGGGAAAAGTACTAAATGCCTGCTTAAGTAGGATGCTTGGAAGGTGTAGTGCCAGGATTCCTGCAGAGACATCCATCATTGGTTTTGGAAACATTTGTCATGTGAAAGTGGCATATTATGGTGTGTTCTTGCCCCGTTGTTTCCCTTCCTGTGCTCCCCTTCTTCTTCATTAAGGTCTTGTGGATGTGCCTCTCTGTGCCCTTCCCCACTCTGGTTTTCCTTTCCTGTCCTTTCTATTTTTGTAGGTGATAGACAGTGGGGAAGAAGCAGCTGCTCCTTACAGGGAGAACTGGTTCGGGAGGTTCTGTTGTTTAGAACCATGTCCAAGTCCTGAAACAAATCCCCAAAGGAACACGGTTTCCCCTTGAGGACCTTCTAATGTATTTTTAAAAAAAGCCCACACACTGGGCTGTCAAAGTCACATGCAATGTGACAAAGTGGGTAATTATGTTTCACTTAGCACACATCAAAGGAACAAATGGCTAGAGAGTGTGTGTGCGCCTGAGTGTGGGAAGGAGGCCGCGTGTGAGGCCGGCCCTAGGTGCAGGCTGGGTGCAGGCTGGGTGCAGCCTTGGGGCCCCTGGCTCATCTTCTGGTTCCCTGCCCTTAAAAGGAATGAGGCCATTAGACTCATTTACATCTGGGAGCTGAAGTGGAATGTGCCTGGCCTTTCTCTTATGTTCCTTTGTTTGGTTTTCATGGAAACCTGTGTTTATGGGGAAATTCTGAGCATGCTTGCTACAGACAGATGTTTCTGTTCTCTGTCTGTAATCATGTTAAGAATGTTTCTTTTGGGAGATGAGCTACCATTTTTTTCCTCTTACACAAATGCAGAAGATAGAAAGAAATTATCAACACTTCTAAAATCCAGAGGTCCCTCTGGAAGCAGGTGATGCCAAACAGCCTTTGGCTGAGACCCATCACCACTTGGAGCTTGCTGCTACAACTCGATAGAAGGAGGGGCGAATGAAAAGCACAAATTATGTCCACCGTCCTTGTCACAAATAAAAAGAGAGAGAGAGAGAATTAAAGCTGGATGCTACATCACTGATGCACAGCCCAGGCTTCTCCTTCACCCCTGGACCATCCCCATCCCACCTTCCCTTCCCGTTACTTCCCCCGTAGGTTGAAAAACTTTGTCACTTTAACATTTAATTATATAAAATCCTGTTCTCTTTACCCCCTGTGGATGAGCAATTGTTCTGCTATTTCTATAAAACACCACAGGAAATATGAAAATAGGAGGCAGGATTTGGAGCAAGACTGTTCCTGAATGCCTGTGGTTAGCAGCGTCAGAGATGGCTGCGTGGATTTTACATCTGTGACAGGAAAGTGGAAGGGGCGGGGGGGGCGGTGTAACTGGGCAGGCAGGGAGGGCGGGGGAGAGCGGGCATCACTAGGGAGCCATGTGAGGATGCTATAGTCTGACCTTTGACCTGAGGGGACCGAACCTGGGGCTGAACCCAAAGAAGAGCAGCCCCCACCTGTGCTTGGCTCACTGCCTAAGGCAGGAGAACTTGGCTGGCAGATGGGTCAAAAATGAGTCATAAGCTGGAGAGGAATGATCTGCTCATTTCCCTGCAGTACAAAATACCTTTTCCAGACAGGCTGGACAATATCTATGGTCTCATTCATTCTTTAACCAGATAACGTTACTGGGAAGCAGTGTTGAGCAATGACTACAAGTATCGACATTGGAACCAGAAGCCAAACTTCCAATCAAGGCTCTTTCACTTGTGAAGGTATAAATGTAACACGTTACTCTCTTCCTGCACTGGTTTTCTCATATGCAAAATGGGGCTAACAATAATAGTCCCAGCGTCATACAAAGTGTCAGAACTGCGCTATTATAATGATCTAGTGAGTAAATACAATGTAACAAATAGGGTGCTAGATACAACAGCGGCAGTGGTGTATAAGCACCTGTGTTCACATCCCAGAGGAGATTACACATGTATACAAATTATCAACAGTGTGATAGGACCTAAGATTGTGATATCTACGAAGCCTTAGCTTTTGGAGATGAAGATCAAGGGAGTTGGAGCTTGCTGCTACAACTTGATCTGAGCTGAAGGCAGTCGCTTAACTATCATGGCTTTTTTTTTTTTTTTAAGTAAGCTCCACCAAAATATGGGGCTTGAACTCATGACCCCAAAAACAAGAGTCATATGCTCTACCAACTGAGCCAGCCAGGTGCCCCATCATCATAGCATGTTTTTAAAAAATCAAGAAATGTCTGAGAAATGGTGGGAAATGAAGCTGGAAAGAAGAAACCTACATGACTTGCTGGAGGGTTTGGGTTTCATTTTGTTGGAAATGGGGATTCAGTAGAGTTTTTACAAAAAGGTAGAAGCATGATTCATTTTGAACTATTCTACCTGCTGTCATACTAATTTTAATACCTCTACCACCATTATGAATTCCTTATATAGTAGACAAAATTAATAATCTTCCTCTAACTGTAAAAACTACAGTAGAATAACACAGATGTCTTGAGCAGAAGTGGATGACTGATCGATGAGGTGAGAGGTAAGAAAGCGCCACTGTTAAGAGACCCTTGTAATAGACAGTGTGAGAGCCAATGGAGGGCTCTATCTTTAAGAACAGTCTAGAGTGTTAGAGCTTCCTTCTAACAGCTTATTTTCTATCCTAGAAAACATCCACAGAGGCTCCTGGGTGGCTCAGTCATTAAGAGTGTGCCTTCAGCTCAGGTCATGATCCTGTAGTCCTGGGATCAAGCCCCGCATTGGACTCCCTGCTCCGCGGGAAGCCTGCTTCTCCCTCTCCCACTCCCCCTGCTTGTGTTCCCTCTCTCTCGCTGTGTCTGTCGAATAAAAAAGAAAGAAAGAAAGAACGAAAGAACGAAAGAACGAAAGAACGAAAGAAAGAAAGAGAAAGAAAGAAAGAAAGAAAGAAAGAAAGAAAGAAAGAAAGAAAGAAAGAAAGAAAGAAAGAAAACATCTACATAGCAGAAGATATCTGCCTGTTATCTACCTAATACATGTCCTCCCCATCAACCTTCCTCAACTATCCCTGAGTTGGTTTAGGGGACTAACGGGCCTAAGAACTACATTCACTGGCTTCCTGGGGCCATGTCTAATTCCCACTGAGGTGCAGTCACATGATGAGGATCTGGTCTGTGGTCTGGAAGTAGAAACCTCCCAGAGACATCATGGAGCTGCTCCTCTTGGAGCCTGCCTATCTCTGGACTTCATGCTCTGTAGTTAAGTCTAGGAACTTGGGTTTCTGTTATCCATAGTGGAATGCAGTCTCTGACAGCAGGGGCCCTTGTAGATAAATGCCTCATGTAACGTACACTGCTACTAAGGCACAACTATTTGACATATCAGAAACAAAGTCAGTTTCTCTTTGGCACTTGGAAGAAAAGGGTCCATGTCTCAACAGTATCCTTGGCATGTTAGTAACCCACAACAGAAATTCTTCTCTGTCATCAGATGTTAATCCTTGATCTCCTACCAGACAACAAAGGCAAATTTTCCTCAACCCCAAAGGCTCAGCCACCACATGGCTAACCCCAGAGAGAAGGATAGAATTTCAGCGCTAGAGAGTAAATGTTCACTATCAGAGATGTGCCAAATCAGTGGGGGCTGAGGATGTGTCTTTCACATGAAAAAGAAAGGTGACTCCGGATGTAACATCCATAGCTTGGTTTCAGGCTCCTCAAGAGGAAAGCAGCCCCCTTGGGGTGGGATGGAAGGATACTGGAGAGACATAAAGGAAACGCCTGGAAGGAGATAGCTAGGAGGTATAGATAGGAGGTAGATCAAAGGACCCCGCTGCACAATGGGGCTTTGGAGTTATATTGGGTGGATTTCACTAGCCAGTCAACCTAACCACTCTAAGCCATGGGTTCCCAAGTTGTAAAGTGGAGGTAATTATGCCCATTTCCAGGTTTATCCTGAGGATTACATGAGATAATGTACAGGAAAGAGCCTAACACACAGGAGGCACTCTGTAAATGAGTGTTCTTGGTGTCCTTGAGAAGGACAGATGGAAACTATAGAATAAGAAGCAATTTCCAGGGAACCCCGCCTCAGAGGGGGCATAGAAACCCAGGCCCATGGGTTTCATGAGCCCCTTTCTCCTTGCTGGAAAAGTAGAATAGCTGATAGCAAAGTCTGTCTCTCCCATGGTCCTGGTCAGAGCTTTGCAGGAAGGTTCCCTCAACATCTCTGAGTTCTTTTTGCACCTTTTGCTTTGGAGTGCAGGAATCCCATCCATCCGAATCCCCAGTGCAGCCCTGCACTTGGGAAAGGGAAGCAGGCACTCAAAACAACCCTATAGGGAACCCTTCCCTAATGAGTGAGAAAAGGGGTGCCACATGAACATTGTTCACTCTATAAATCCAAGAGGCATGCCTAGAAAGGATTCTTTTAGATACAGAGCTCAAAAATGAGCAAAAATAACTCAACCCAGGACGGGAGAGTGGAGAGTGGTCTGCTCCACCAGCTAAAAGACAGAACCCAGCTGAAAGCACCTAAGAGGCTCCCTTTGCATGGCCCCAGCTGAGGGCAGAGGGTCTCCTTGCACCTGGGCAGAGGACGAGTCAAAGAATGTTAATGTCTGGGGAATTAGACATGGCCCCAGGAGACCCAGCAACCCTCTCAGCCCAGGTGGAAATTTCTCTCCCTGGCCAGCTGGGAGCATGCGAGTGTGGTTTCATTCAAGGGGAGCTCATAGTTTTCATAGTGGGGGCAATTTGCACAGAGGTAAATGGCAGGGATTGAAGGAAAGGAGCATTTAATGAGGGCAGAGTGAACCGACAGAGGGGAAGTTCACTTGCCCCTTGGCTCCACTGCTCCCTGCTTGTGCCTGGCTGGTCCTCATGCAGCAGTCAAGTTGAAATTGTGCTGGCCGACAGAGCCAGCATGGCAGAGAGGCATCTCCTGGGAAAACCATGGATAATAAAGGAAAGGTAGAGAGGCAGGTGCTCCATCTCTCAAAGGAGTAAGTCATACTGTTCCCTCCCTGGGTAGAAAAGAATGAATCCAAGGGTCTTCAGGGTATCAGTCTTCAGATTTTGAATAATTTCATCTCTCCGATCTTCAATGGCCTCAGTGTACAAAGTTCCTAAAGAGAAAGTTTGCTCGCTCTTGTGCTAGAAATCACAGGTTCTGGGTACGCAGAGAGCACTACCCCACCAGGGAACTTCTTGTACAAAATTTATCTAGTTGTTCCATAATTTCACAGCAGCTCTGTACAAAAAGCTCTTTTGTTGTGGTGGTGGCTGATAATGCAATGAGACACCATCCCCTCTGTGAGCTAATGACGTTTGTGGGGAGATGACAGGTGGGTATGAAAATGGAATCGGATGGGGTGGGGCAGGCTCTGGCTCCGTTCCTTGCTCTTTGCTGTTTCTGTTGCTCCAGCTCCTGAAGAAGAGCGTGGGATGTTATCTATTAGTCTGTGCATCAGAATTTTCATCTAATTTCATAATGAAGATGTTGCTCCATCAGATACAGATGACGTGTCAGCAGAAATGTAGAAGGCCATTTTTATGTGTCAGCTGGTACTCCGCAGGGTCCCCCACCTGCCTGGAATAGTGTAAAAAGTGCTGTTTGAGGGAACAGCTTTGCCATAGTAGATCAATCATCAGAGATATGCTAGGTCTCTCTTCCTTTTCCTTACAAGTGATTCCTGTCACACTATAAGCTCTATGAGGGCAGGAGCCCTTTCTTCCTGTCCATCTTTGTATACCCAGGGCCTAGAACATGGTGAGTGGTCAACATAGGTGAATGAATGAATCCCATCTGTCATGCTTCCCAGGCTACGTACGATGCCAGTTCTTTTTTAATTGAGGTAAAATTCATACATAACATTATATTAGTTTCCAGTGTACAGCATAATAGTTCAATATTTGTACACACAGGGAAATGATCACCACAATTAGTCCAGTGACCATCCATCACCTGTTTGGAACCCAACTTTTGCAGACTTGCTTACTCCTCTAAACTGATACCTCCATCAACCCTAGTCCACTTCTGAGGACTAGACCTCACATTAGAGTGAGGAACCCCTGAGACTTCACCCAACTCCGTGAGTCTCCACATTGACTCAATTCAGCTCTTACCTGGCTGGCAAATCTGAGCTCATTTTCTGGAACTTTCTGGGCCTCAGATAATAGAGATACTGACAGTACCTGCCTCATGGTTTGCTGTGAAGATTGAATGATATAATTCAGATTGAGAGCTAAGAACAGGATCTGGATCTTGGAAAAACTCAATATATTAGCCATTCTAAAGTCCTGGAAAGGACCTTAATCTTCTTTCTCTGTATTTGAGTGTTTTGTCCCAGGAATCTACTAGGGATATAGTTCCTCCTGGATTAGTCAATTCATCTTTCAAGGGCATGATTCTATCACCAACTCAAGATAAGATTGTTCACCTGCTTCCTTATTGTCCCCTCTTCCCAACATTTCTTGCACTGTTGTCTCTTCTTGGAGCCCTCTGACTGGTATTTTATTTGGACTCCAATGTTTGCCTGTGCTAGACCCAAAGACCTTTTATTTGTGCATGATCTACCTTTCATGGATGGTATTTTCTCTGGATATGTGAAGCTAAATGGGCATCATGGTGTAGGAGTTAAGATCCTTGTCTCCAGAGTCACAAATTTCAGCTCCACCATTTTCTAGCTATGAGACCGGGATATATTAATAACTTACAACACCTCAGTTTCTTTATCTGTAAAATAGGGACACTGATAGTATCTAACTCATAGGATTGCTGCAAAGATTGACTGAGTCTATTCCTTTGAAGGGCTTAGAATAGCTCCTGCCACATATTAAGTATTCAATAAATCTTAAATATTATTATTTGTAGCTACCGGATGCCCCCTAAGCCAACACACAGAAACATGCAGTCATTTAATTATAGGTAAGACTCCCCACATTTTACAGCATCTGCCTATGAATAGCAACTCATTCCCATGTACAAAGATGCATGCCCTTTCTCCTCTTTTGTCACGAAAATAAAGTTTACCTTGAAAATTGATCACAGCTCTGCACCTCTGAAGGAAGCACCTTTGAACAGAGACTTTCTGGCACTGGTCTGTCATCTTCTTTCTCACCTTTCTGCTGCAAAGAGTCAGACACTGAGTGTCTAACATAAGCCAAAGAGAATGTACACCGATGGGGAGTCATAAAACTAAGTTCTAGTCTTCCGGAAATGAGTGTGTAACACAGAGAAAAGCACTCCTCTCCAGACTTTGGTTCCCTCATCTGCACAGTGATGGGAGTAGACCAGGTGCTGTCTTTGTTCTTTCTCAATCCTGAGACTGTGAATATGACCATAACTCAGAGGTCTCTGAGAATCCCGCCATGATCTGGACAGGCTCTGGCTCCTGGCACCCTGAGATGGAACATGATTTCTGTTTGGATTTTATGGCATCATGGTGGGGGAAGCCTTCTCTCTCACCAGCTTCGGAAAGGAGACTGGAGATATCATGACCTTTGAATATGAAATATTAATGTTTTGACTTTCCCTTTTTAATTATTTGAGATGCACTGTAATTGGCGTGAAAAGGTTAGATGCTGATGTGTAGGTCTTGACAAGCAGCAAACAACCAGAGAAATCCCTGATTTCTCATTTATGGGGCCTGCTTGGGCCACTTGCTGGGAGCAAGGCTGAGGAGCAGAGGGGTTCTTTCCTCTTCCCGGTACTGCCAGATTTCCTATCCTCTGTAGGAATGTGTACCCAGGTTATGCCCGCATTTTCTGTCCCTGGGACTACGGCCTCTGTTCCTTCGTACAGACTGGCCCAGACACGCGTGATTTTCTGAATTTTTCCATTTCACTCTATTTTTTCTTAGGGGAGAAAAGGAAGGAACAAAATGAAGTAGAAACTCTTAACTCTTGTCAACTGCTAATTGCATCAAGCCTAAATTTTTCAACATGGCATTCAAGGATCTTTATAATTAGGCTAAGAATCGCCTGCCTCAGCACCCATCAAAAATTAGCAAAGAATATTTACTCCCTCTTCTTTCTATTCTGCAAATACATACTTCTTCATATCAGTTGTGAATTGCCTTCCCCCGCCCCACTTTCCCCACTACATGTGAAGCTCACTCCAAAGCCCACTGCCTGTGAGACGCTCTAGGAATGAAGGGAGAATTAAGTGTGTGTGTTGTGAAGTAACACAAGCATGATTCTCCATCATGCTCTGATGGTTGGTATTAATGTGTCAACTTCATTGGGCTACAGCACCCAGATATGTGGGCTAACATTATTCCAGATGTTTCTGTAAAGGTAATTTTTAGAAGGGGTTAAATCTGTTGATTTTGAGCAGAGCCGATTGCCCTCCACAAAGTGGGTGGGTCCTCTCCAATTAGTTGAAAACTTTAATAGAAAAGCACAAATTTCCCCTGGAGAGGAGGACATTCTGCTAGCAGGCTTCAGACTTGGACAGTAACATCATCTCTTCCCCGGATTTCTAGCCTGCCGGCCAGCTCTACCCTAAACTCCCCAACATCCACAATCCAAAAGTATGAGCCAATTCTTTAAAATAAATCTCTCTCTCTTTCTAATATTTTACATTATATATATACATATAAATATATACCCATGTGCATATATAAAATATATAATTGTACACACACACAAACACACAATGTATTGTACATACACACACATCCCATCCGTTCTGTTTTTCTGGAAAACTGTCACGTACATGTGACGTGCGTTGTGTAACGTAGTCTAATGTTACCCTTTCCCTATGGGCAAGACGTTCTCTCAGGCACTTGGTCAGAATGTATCCTGCCTCTGTGAAGCTTCCCTGGATTTCACCCAATATTCTAAATCCCAACAAATTTATGTTACACAAAGAGAAGAAAGCTGTGTGAAATTGTTCCCCTCCCGTGATGGAGATGGGTCCTACCCTGCAGCTGCTCATCCTGCATGGTGTGGCACGTGTCCTTGGAACAGCCGCTCACGCCTCAGCCCCGTCTCCCTGGGGGGGTGGTCCCTCATGGTCACCTATCCTATCGTCCGGTCACCAGCATTGAACAGTATTAAGACAAGGTACTCAGGGATTGGGAAGAAATGAATCATGATTTGAAAATATGACAATCCTAATGTCTTCTTGTTCTTTCCTAAAAGAACGTGGGGAATAATCTTTCTCTCCTCTAAACTTTCTTAGTGCCTTTTTAAGCTTTTCTTAACAGGGGAGGCCAATGCTGTGGCATATTCTTGCTCTCCATACACTACATTTAGTGTGTCTTTGATACTAGCATCCACGAATCACAGGCTGCTCCATGTCAGAGGCGGTGTGGTTGTGAATGTGTAACGAGATCTCACCATTATGCTTTTTTAAAAAAATTAAAGATTTTATTTGTTTATTTGAGAGAGAGAGAGCAGTGTGAGAGAGGGCGTGAGCAGGGGGAAGGGGTAAAGGGAGAGGGAGAAGCAGACTCCCCACTGAGCAACGAGCCCAATGCGGAGCTCAATCTCAGGACCCTGGGATCACGACCTGAGCCAAAGGCAGACGCTTAACCAACTGAGCCACCCGGGTGCCCCTCATCATTATTCTTTAGGTAGGTTTTATTATCTCCAAACTAAAATCCTGCAGCATCAAGTTAATTACTCAGGACTATGTAGTTAATAAGTGGCCAATCTAGGATTCACACCCGTGTTTCTGACTCTAAATCCATGTACTTTCAATGACTGCAGTGCCTCCTCAAACTGTTGAGAGTAAGGATTGTAAAAAAGAAACATTTGCTTATGTTCATGTTCCCTTAATTTGTCATAGTAAGTGCTCAGAGTGTGTTAATGAGGACAACAAGATGAAGGGCAAATAACAAACAGTTGAGACCTAAATTCAGTTGGACAGCTGAGCAAGGGCCTTCATAGGAGATCAGAAAGTAGTGAAATCAGGGCTGAAAAAGACAGGAAATCTGTGTGGGAAAGCAGATCATTTGGGAATATATGAATTCCTTTCAATAAGAAGGTCCCTGACAAGTCTCATGGAAGCTCATGAAATTTGGTTCATGACTAAGAGATGGCCTTTTATGGTTGTACACTTCCTAAGTGTAGACAGGACAAGAAGCAGAATGAAAAAAGGTCACAATGAGGAGTTTCTGAGTATGGAATCCCACAGAGCAGTGAACTAGGTGGGGATGCCAGATAGCTACAGATTACCAATTTCCACCAGTGATTCAAGTGACCTTTGGATGCCAGAGATACAGAGCTGGCTGAATCGGGTTATAAGAGCAGAGAGCTAGCTTTCAGATGAAAATGGGGGACGCCTGGATGGCTCAGTCAGTTAAGCATCTGCCTTCGGCTCAGGTCATGATCTCAGAGTCCTGGGTTCGAGTTCCGCATCAGATTCCTTGCTCAGCGGGGAGGCTGCTTCTCTCTCCAGCTTCCCCCTGCTTGTGCTCTCTCTCTCACGTAAATAAAATCTTTAAAAAAAAATGGTTAGCACTGAAAAAGATGTGTAGGTATTATTAAAACTTCAGTAAGTGGTGTCAGGGTCCAAGCTATGTGTCCATCATGTGTCCTGAGATTCATCAGAAGGCAGAGGGCTGGCCCAGACCGCCGGTGCTGGTGTAGCTCTCAGAGGTGCTGGGATCTGGGGAGGTCAGTAAAGTCTAGACCCATGCTTCTATCTAACAATGGTGATCACCGTTGCCACCAATTCATTTCCTAGATTGAAAAGAGCAGAAATGACCAGAAATAAAATAAGAACCTCCGGTTTTAAGGATGTCCAGGGAGATGCCAACAAAGCCACCCCACGTAATATAATTCAATAAGTATTTGTTAAGCACTTATCAGGTGCTTCCCTTTGTACTAAGTAGGTATTGATAGAATGGATGAAGAATTCACAAAATATGTATTTATATCTATATCCGTATCTAGGTATCTACCTACACACACACACACACACACACACACACACACACACAAACACACACACACGCATGTATGTTTGTATAAATTAGTTCCCAAATCCAATAATCTGCATACTTCTTTGAAGGTGGAAGATTTGGGTGGTAGCGGGGGAGAGAGAAATCGAGAAATTACCTGTTTGCTATGGGACAAGCCTGTGCTAGTTCATTTACCTGAATCTCACACCAGCTGTCAGAGGTAGGCATTATTAGCCTACTTTCTCCAGCTCAAAAAGGCTAAGTTAACACTTCTTCAGTGCCATTCATTTGGCTGTGGGAGAGCTGGAGTTCAAACGACGTGAGTCCTTATTTTTTTTCTGTTCCACCTAATACTTACTATTGAGTATTCAAAAAGCACACATTCAAAAGCAGTCAAATAATAACACAATCAGTAATAATTATTGGTGGAATTCCTCCCCCCTGCTTCTCCTACTGGATCCTTTCAGCATCCAACAGTATCAGTCCCCTACCCACCAAATCTGGCCCTACATCTTTGCATGTGGGATTAGCAGGGCTGGACACTGGTCACCATGCCTCAACTACAACTACAAACGCTCCCAGTTTGGGGGGCAACAGGAAGGGTGAGACTTGGAGTTAATCTTTCAGCTGTCCCAAATTGGAATTTGTTTCCTGAACAGCCAGGTTAGAAATTAAGTGCTGAAGGCAAAGGAATTTATGTGAATGTCATCCCAGGAATACAGATAATAACCAGAAAGCTCTGAGTTTGCTCCTGTGACCCTTCAATCTGGCAGGAATTCTTCCCAACGGCTATTATCATGCTTCTGTCCCTGGTACCAGGCGCTGGACTCCAAAGTCCAGAGCCCCGGGCAGGAAACTCTGAGTGAGGAGCTTTTCTGCTAATCTCCAGCCTGAATGTTCTGTTCTTCGGCTCCAGGCTATTTCTCCTTGTCCTAGCACCTGCCGAGCAAATGAAAAATTCCCTTTCCTCTTTTGCATTGTTTCCTTGAAGGTATTTATAGCCTGTGATCATCTGCCCCCCTGAGTCCTCTCCTCTAGACTATAATTTAGCATTAGACCCAGATCCGTTAGCCATGGAACTGAGCGAGCACAGGAGCTCCATTGCCAGGCTTGTGCCAGAAAGGAGTGGAGGCTCCTCAAGGCTTCAGCAGTGGTTTGAGAAAGGGTGGGGGAAATGTCACCTCAGAATTGCTACTCTTGGTTGTCTTTATGGAGAATTCTATGATTTGTCTGTTGGGTTAGAAAAGATTTAGAGATCTGCCCAGATGGCTATGTGCGTGCATGCGTGCGTGCGTGTGTGTGTGTGTGTGTGTGTGTGTGTGTGTGTTGTGTATGGTGAAGGAGGGTGGGGAAACAAGTAAAAGAGGGAAGTTGATTTTTCTGTGTCCCTGTCTCTACCTCTCTGGTCCACTATGGCTCTATTCTGCTATTGTAATTCTTGGAGGTGGCAAAACCAGAAAGCAAAGAAAAACAAAAAGTAAACAAATCATAAACACTATGCCCACAAACACAAAAATCCTAAAATGGCCCTTGTAAAATAGATCATTCAGCTTTCCAAGATTCTAAGGCCACAGACCATTGAAACATAAAGAAGACTATATATGGAATCCAGGGAGAAGAAAGGAATTTGGGACAACTATTTAAGACAGCAAGGGAAGAGCTACAGCTTGAGAAGGGATCTTTTTGGAAGTTTATCCATAAGACCCAGAGTAGCTAGATTTATCTTTTCTTGTGATTCAGAAAGTGAAAAATAAAATAAGCATTTTTCAAATAAATATTTTTTTGAAAAAATAATACAGAGAATATTTTGATTATGAAGCCTGTCATGTCCTTCCAAAGCATTGCAACTATACTAAGCTGACAGGTCAGAATATTTCCCGTTCCCACATTGCTGAAATCCTCTATTTTGCCCTCTGTTGCTGAATGAACTCCATCAACTTTACTTCAGTTTACGTACAGGAGTGCTAAAGATTGGGGTTTGGGAGTGGGGCATGGCATCAAGACAACTTCATATTTAGACTTTTTCATGTTTCCAGGAAGGGTTTTTTTTTTTTTCCAAACACTGGAAACCCCAGGCAGGTACTACCTTACCAAGGTATCAAGTTTAACATCTGCAAGAGTGGGGCATTGTGGATATTGTGCTTCCTGATGTCTTCCTGACAGCAATGCCATTTTTGTGAGGTTCCTGCCAAGAATACCTGGTCATAAACAAAGGTAAGATAGACCCAGGTTCAGAGCCATCCTATAGAATGGAAGTTCTGGATACACTGGAAGTCCCATAAGGACAAGGAAGACCGAAGGCCAAGGAATGATTCCTGATTGAAGTAGACTGAGTTAAGACACCTGAATTAAATGTGTGTTACTGGAAAAGATCCTTGGCCAGGAAGGAAAGAGAGGCTTTGTTAGGACAGCTGGCAATACATGAATGAGTTCCATGGATTGGAAGGTTGGGTTGGCATCATACTGATTCCCTGATTGGGAGGCTTAAAAATTGGTAAAAAAGATAGAATTCTGGTTTGGGGGTGGTAAACACGGCAGTATTTAGGGTGATGGGGCCTCCATTCGGGCAAAGAGCTCTCTCTCCTTCTTTCTTTGTTTTAAGAGACTCCAAACCCAGAAGAAAGAAGTTTACAAGGACAAGTCTATGGATCAATCAAAACGGTCAAGTATGCCAACTCGGCTCTTGTCCCCACTTCTGTTTACTTCCTCTTGAGCCCTTTTCCTTTCTCTACCTCTAGCTGCTGCCCTGTATGTCCTTCTCACAGAATGTTTCAACTGGCTATTCCATAATCCCCAATTTCTCCGGTAACGAGTCTTCCTTCTGAGGAAACCGGAAACTTAATAGGGAACACTTGAAAAGGAGATGTCTTCAAGGCTCAAAGGAATCAATCTCCAAACAGAGAATTTTTGGCACTTGAAGTACATGAGGAAGGTCTGACGTGCCTCACATGACAGGTGTCATGAAAACCTCGCCATTTGGGAAGAGGCTAGTCCTGCCCTGGGGACCCGAGATTTCCCAAACCACCTGCAGGGTGCTGAGCATTCTCCCAACACCTCCATACCCCTTACTCAAAAGGATGCTCTTCCCCTTTGGTGCCAAAGATAGTTTGACATAGAGGATGGAATCTCTTTAAGTAAAATTGCACAACAGAGCATTAGAGAGATGTGATAAACTATACACGAGTTATTAAATACTGTCATCAAGATGAGTAATAAATCAGACATTTTATGTTTTCTGATTATAAATTCCATTTATTCCATAAGTGTTTAAAAAAAGAGAAATGGAGACCCAACAGAGATTTAAGCATGCCTGCTATGGGTATATTTCATTAGTGCTGCGTACCTGCAGCACCCCCGGGAGGAAGCACAGAGGGCCCCTCTCAGGGCCAGCAGGTACGAGCCCCCATGTCTCTGGGACTCCGTGGGCACGTTCTGTGGCAAGTCAGAACATTCCCATGAGGTTTTTGTGAATCAAAAATTCTGGAAGATACCTTCTGGAAGTGAATTTGAAGACAGCTTACCCTTCCAACGTCCAGGACTGAACCAAGAGAGAAGCAGTGTGTGAGTTTGTATGGGTCCTGGCAGGCAGCACTGAGAAATGCAAAGTCTTAATAGGGGAGATCCTTAACATGAACTGTCTGGAAGAGTGGCCATTGTAGATCAGGGCTTAGGTACAATTTCAGTATGGCAAGTACCAGTTCAATAAAAATTATACTTTGTGTTCATAGAGCACTTTACAGTTTACGTATGCCATTTCGTTAAATCTTACACTACCCCTCAGGCACAGCCATAGTTATTTTCATTCTAAAGACAGAGAAAATGAGAATGGGTCTCCCTCATCCACCCAGGTCTTTCTCAGCTTCTCAGCTGCTGCTGCTGCTGCAGTCCTGAGTAATACCTCTTTAAAGGTGGTCTGGCGTATGGAGAGAAGACAAATCACAGTTTCCTGACACTCTTCATGGCAGAATTTGACCTGCTTTTGGCTTTGGAATGCCTCATATGTTATTCTTCTAGCAGATTTCTCTAATCATGTTTTACTTGGGCTAAGATGATAATTAATTGGTCTTTTCATGATCACACATTGGGTGAGTAATAGGGCCAGATACCTGAGGACAGCCTGGAAACTAGAGATTGGGTATGGTAATCCACATGCTGAGAGTTAGAACGTGGCAAGAGGGGACCGGAGCATACCTGAGTCGGCCCCCGGACGTGCACCGGGCAGTTTGTCAAATTCCTAGGACCCTATCACAAGCTTGAGGGGCAGTATTTAGCCTACTGGGGCCACAGCTGTTGACCCAACAACATGTGTGCTTTCACATATATGTACACAGACTCCCACGCAGACTGAGGAGCACAAATGTGCATACTTGTACAACACTCACACTGTTTATTAGACTCTGAGGAGTGTTGACTTTTGGAGAAAGACCAGGTAAATCACTTTGGAGACAGAGAAAAAGGAAAACAACATGATAAAGAAAAAAAAATCTTTTTCCCCCTTCAAATGCCACAAGGAAATGTCAAGGAAATCACTTTACTGGAAATAACGGAGAATTCAAAACTAAATTGTCAAGTGTCACTTCCATGGCCCGACTCTCCCTTGCACACAGGACTCCTCTTCCCCTGCCTATTGGCTGCCTTACTTCCCCTGCCAACAGTTACCCCCCAGGATGCCACTTCTTGGTGCTCTAAAAAAATGATGAGCCAAAAAATAGCCCTGGGAAAGCCTTTCACTATGGGGAATAATAGAGAATAAACAAAAGGACAAAGAAATGAGTGGGTAAGAGATCTTTCTCGGCCAGTTGGCCATATCCATCTCTGGAACAATGTCCATTGGAGACCACATACGAGAGGTTTATCATCCTTTCTGATGACAACACCATCAGAGGGCTTTATTAAATGATTAATTGTATGAGGCTATGTACAGGTCCCTGTAAATAGGGAAGTTTAAGGGATACTTCTGCCTTCTTATAACATAAAATCCATCACATATTTCCTACAAAAAGGTTTCCTGATTTACTTTCTATTCTACTTCTGTTACAACAGCAATTACAAGAGTGCTTGGCTAAGGGACATAGAACAAGAAATTGTTTCCATTATCTAGTTTCATTCATTTATTTATTTACTCGTTCAAAATTCCAAAATCAATTCAGAGGCTACTGGATTGCATATCAGGTCCTTGACTGTGTTCTAAAGACAGCAATGGGCAAACCACAGATCTCACCTTCAGGGAACTCACAGACCACTCTAAGCTGGGATATTCAATCATTTTGCCTTTTGAAGTGCAGGAAAACACAATTTTCACATAAAATATTTCCAGGAAACATAATATAAGAGAACGATAAAGCAGGCTTTTCAGTTAAGTGGGGAACAGTGGACGGTGAGGAGAAGATTCTTAAAGGAGAGAATACTAATCCCATTTTAAGTGTGGTGAAATCAGGCTGAGGGGGGTTCGGCAATTCTTTCAAGTCATGGTTGGCAGATAGAGGGAACATTTGGGATGTGACACAGATTCTGTTGGAGCTCAAATCCCTACTGTTACCATTTTACCAACTGCTGCTCCATTGGGTCCTAAGATACCAAGAAGCACCAGAAGAGGGAACCTCGCTCTCACCTCACGGAGTTTATCCTTCACAGCACTGGCTAGTATCAAAGTTTTCTCTGATCATAGTTCACAACTAGTTTTCTATCCCTGGAACAGAAAATTCAAACTGGAACTGACAACAGGTTTAGGCAGTTTAAAAGGAATGGGGAAAGATGTAACCAACAAAGAGAGAGAAAGAGAGAGATATCCTGCATTAAACCAACTGGCAGACCTGGGTTGAGAATGCCCAAGAAATAGCAAAGTAGTCAAGGTTTAACTACACCCTCCAGAATCACGGCCTGCAAGATTTGCATATTATAAAGAAACCTGATCAGTTAAATGCATAGAACTCTGGATTTAAAACTGTGTCATATGATGCTTAATCATATTTCTTTAATGAAGAACATCATCCTGTTATTTTGCTACTGCCGTTGTTTTGTTTTTAATAAAGGCAATTGGAAAACTAAGCATCATGATGAAAACAATTCATCTTGAAAGAAATCACAATGAAAAACATGATTATATGCAGTATGCCACAAGCCATAGTTTCATAGCCCTCATTCTCTGTCTGCTGGACTGTCAGTCAAAGTGACTGACACCATTTGTGTGCAAAAGGAAAGGTGGTGGGCCACATTTCCCCCAAACCACATAAACTCTGGGACTCTAGGTAAGACCAAGAAGGCCTTATCTCTGTTTTCTTTTCACATTGAAGCAACCATCAAGGCATAGTACTAAATACTCTGTAGCTGGTTTTAAATTTGACTCAGTACCCAATGATTTGATAACATAATTCATCAACCAAATTTTAATGGTACTAACTTTCAATATAGTCTCTATCTACTGATGGGAGAATGTAAGTCACCATATTGGATGTGTTCTTAAATACTATAATTGCATTTTGTACTCATTATGTGCAGCAACCCCATTCTTCCAACTACATCTGCACGCAGGCACGTTGATATACCAACTCCACTGGATTTTTTCACATTTTCTGAAATTGACACAGAAAACCAGAAAATGATAAGTAACTCTTTGGCAATATGAACAGGAAGGCTGTCATGAAAAGGAGAACCGATGGACATAGATCCTGGCTGAACAAGCCAATATGTGAGGCAGCCACTGGTCCTTTTGGAGAATCAAGACAAATGAAATGAAGTAGAAGCACACTGGGAAATTGACCAATCTGGGCATTCCTAAGTGTGTCGATATCTAAAACTCCTTGTGCATAATCTTTCTGAAACTTTTCACCCAAAAGCCAGATACTGCTTAGCCCCAGGAAAATGTGATGAAGGACTTCCTCAAGGTTAATGAAAGGCTGGCCCGAGCACCTGAGTTCTGCTTCCTCACCTGTTTGTGAATAATTTGGGCCAGATCTGTCTGAATCTACTCAACTCATGCTGGAGGATGCCTGGGATTTGTCGGCATTGCACCCAGTCGAGAATGATTGGGTAATAAGATGTCTTAGGTACACTAAAGCACAACCTGGTAACACGAAAGAATGAATGGAGCTTGTGAACATGCCAAGGCAGTTCTGTATGAGTACATAGCACATCTTCATGAAGAGTGTTGAAATCCCTTAAAGGCACTGACAGTTTTTCCCAGTTTTAGGACTGAAATTGGCTCAACCTCTTCATTCTTAATTGGGAGAAACTGCAGGAGCTGCGGGGAAACCAGAGGAAGAAGACAAGGTACATGATGAGAAAGGAAGGACCTAGGGGACCAGTAGTTGCAAATGCAGAGAGAAAAAGCAGAAAGTCTCCCCCAGAGAAACGGGGGCAGGAGGGCCTCCAGGAGCAGGGAAGGGTGGATGCACTCAGGAGGGGAGGATGGGGAGGGTGAATAGCTGACGGGAGCAATACTGTCCCTGTGTTTCTCCTCGGATTAACTGGAAGAAAACAAGCCCACCACGCAAAGTATTCATATTGATAAACTATTTATGTGAGTTTATACAAATCAATTAATAAACATATCAGGGCAACAATGTATAAACAATATTTCATGGCTAATAGCTATAGTTTCATCATCAGAATATAAAAACCCATTACAACAATATCCAGTCCTGCCGTGTCTGCCCGCCTATGATATCTCCACTTTCTCAGAAGTCACTCATTGCCTCAGTGGCTTTATTTATTTACTCATAATTTATATTCCACCTACTTAGAAGAAAGGGTCTGAGACAGCTTGCAATGTTAATATATATATAAAGCAGAATAGCTAAAAATGAAAACAGGAACACAAGCCGGTAAAAATGAACAAGGGAACAAGGCACCACCTGGGCCAGGCAACTGAGCCCTAAATTTAGCTCCGAGCTGTGAACGCTAAGAGGGACAACGTATGTTGGTTTCAATGTTCTCACTGGTTAAAACAGAAGCAAACCCGCTCACATGATCACACAAAGCCTTTCCTGGTACTGTTTAACATGTGCAGCCACAGAGAATAAATGGATCATATTTTTGGCTACAGTTTTATAAAATATATAACAATGCTTTCAGACGGGCTTTCTTACATCTGCTCTGTATGCACGGCAGTTTGCAGATTCTGTATTTAGGCTAGGTCAGGTCCCTAAGTAGGCCCAATCATAGCACCTTCTACCATGCCTGGCACAGTGGTTCTGAATCAGGGATGCTTTTGAAGTGTGGATCTTAGTTTCCATCTCAAATATTATGGTTCAGTGGGATTAAGTGGGATGGGGCACTCAAAGATATGGTTAATAAAATTAAATATTGAGCAGTCCCCACAGGTCATTTCTGATGTTCATTCCTGATTGGGAAGCACTGTACTCTGGGCTGAGAGAGTTTTATTTCAGTCATTTTCTCTCTGAGAATTGGCTTCTAATTTTTGCAAGTTGGAGTCTTTTTATCAGAATTTTCTTCCTTGAAAGTTCAAGGGAGATAGAAGGCCTTGAACCTTGGAAATGGTAATGTAGCTCATGCTTTGGTGGGGAGGGAAGAGAGATCCTGCTCAAAGTTACAAAGAAACATTGCTTAAAGAAGAGCACTGTCTCCTAACCTTGTGTCAGATCTGGTGCTACGCTCCCCAGGAAAACCACTGGGACTGGTGTGTCTACCAAGCAAAGCAAAGACTTCCAAACCTTCTACTCAAAGGACAGAAACTAGCTTTCAGAGGATACCTGATATTCACCAGGCACCATTCATTGCCAGCCATTCCGCACCTAGAACTTCAGTTAATGTGCCATATGGAAATAGCATGCTTATCCCGTTTTGCTAATGAAGAATCAAAGGTTCAGAAAAATTAATCTCAATATCAAACAGGAAGTAACTGGTAAAACCAGGATTTGACTCAGCTCAGTCTAAACCCAAAGCCCATCTACTCTTTTTCTACTGTGACTTCACCTTGGAATGATTTTTTCCTTCCCTTAGGGCTTTGCCTTTGCAAGAGTGCAGTAAAATGGACTAGTTCAAAGCAAAGGTTCTATAGTCAGAATTCCCAGGCTTATATCTTAGCTTCATCTCTTGAAGGTTGGGGGGCACGAGTCAAGCTACTAACACTTTGCATGCTTTAGTTTTTTCACTGTGTGAGATTGGGATGTGCTTTGTAGAATTTTGATATGAATTAAATGCTCTCACGTAGCACATGGTCAGTAATTAGTAAATGCCTGCTAACTTTTTTTAGAAAGATTTATTTATTTATTTGGGAGAGAGAGAAGGGGGGAGAGAGAGAGAGCACATGCACGCACAAGAGCAGGGGAAGGGCAGAGAGGGAGAGAGAATCTGAAGCGGACTCCACACTCAGCTCAGTGTGAGTGCAATGCAAGGCTTGATCCCACAACTGTGAAATCATGACCTGAGCCAAAACCAAGAGTTGGTCACTTAGCAAAATGAGCCACCCAAGCACCCCTAAATGCCTAGTGATTTAAAGCTCTAGGAGCAATGGAGTTGCTCGGGGTCTAGGAGAGATGAGTAAGAACCAACCTATGCTCCCATTGCAGTAATGGTCCAGAGCTGGATGGGCCAAAGTGTAGCCATAAGGACCACCCATATCCCACGAGGAATTCTGGGAGCTATTTTGGATGAGGAAAGACAGGGACAAAGGGAAGGGATGAGACAGCAGCAGCAGACTTGAGATACACAATGAAGTCTACTAAATTATCACTAAACGTTCCTTCTGTTTCTAGAGTCTATAATCTTACAAAGAATAAAATAAAATGAGAACATAAATTTTTAGAAATAACATTCGGGAGGCTGAAAGCTGGCATCAGCTAAGCCATGTGAAATAATTTTAAATTTTATTTGGTTCAAAAGATGAGCAAGGAAAGGACAGGCCAACTTCTCGGGGAAGCTAGAGAATGTGTTAACAGATGTCAGAGACAGCAGAACATCTCAACTCCTGGTTGAGAGCAGACCTCAAAGGTGAAGAGAACAGTCTTCAAGGTCTGAGGGTAGGAAGAGTAATGTCAGCATTACACAGTGAGCGATAGAGCTGGGAAGGACTTTCTCTGAAACAATGGTTATTCAGATTAGTTGTGGGAGAGGTGGGCTAGCAATAGGTTTCTGCCTGGCCACAAAGTCCACCCTACTCTTGGAGCCAACCCGGATGGGAAGGGCCCAGAGCTAGACCTGTCTGCCACTAGGGGGCAGTGCAGAAACTGAAAAACAAATCTATTGATCCTCACTAAAGCCCACAAGTAAGGGCTAAGGACACGGAAGCACACCTGGGGAGTGTTTGCTCATGATGACCAGGAGGACTGACTAGGAATAGTCAGAGGAAAAGATGGGGGCCTCTTGTCTTCCACTTCCGAGCTGGGGGAAAGACCGCCATAAACTGCTTCAAACTGAAGCTTAGCTAAGAAAAAAGCATAGAAGAGCACATTTTTGTGTCCGTTTACCCACAACCCTTATGGAATTCCTATGTACACTAGTAGTGTACATAGGAGGTGTACAAAGTACACCTATTGTACATAGTAGTGTACAAAGGAGGAGGTGAGTCACCTTCAAGGTAGGAGTTAGGCACCCAGGAACCACACTCTGTATAAAGGGCAAATTACCAAAGAACTGTCTGGGTGAAAGGCCTGGAGAGTTCAGAGCAGAAAATGGAAATTTCAGGACAGGTTCATGGAGCAGTAGCTTAAGACGGAGAGATCTGGGGAGGTGGGCGTATTTGGAAATGAAATCAAAGAACAAATTTTGGGTGTCTGGGTGGCTCAGTTCATTAAGAGGCCAACTTTTGGTTTTGGCTCAGGTGGTGATCTCATGGCTGTGGGATGGAGCCCAGTGTGTCCTCCGAGCTCAGCCAGGAATCCTCTTGAGAGTCTCTCCTTCTGCCTGTCCTGGCACCTGCTAGCTCTCTCTCTCTCATTCTTTCTTTCTCTCTCAAATGCATAAATAAAATATTATTTAAAAAATGTCAAATTTTTTTAAAAAGGACAAATTAAAGAAAAAAAGAACAGTCACAAAGGTGAAGAGACAAACAAAGCTCAGGGTGTCCATGGGAAATGGGGAGCAGCTCCAAGTGGCTCTTGGAGAAGCAGAGCAAAAGAGGTACCTCAGTGGGGGCTGGGAAGGGGTGTTGTTTCCAGACTGGAGGCCAGGCTAGGGACTCTGGGCTAGATTCCACTGCTGGCGGTGGAGACACCGAGGAGTCTGGGCCACCTGATGTGACCAGAGCTGTGAGCGGGGCAGACTGGCCTGGTAGCTGCAGGGAGCTGGATGGGAGCCGGAGACAGTGTCGGCAGCCTCACTGCTTAGGAGAGGACTCAAGGAGCAGGCATGTGAGGTGATAAGGATTTAGCTGGAGGGAAAGGAAGCAGAGATGGAAGAGGTGTTCTGATACAACTTGGCCCCCTAGGAACAGTGGGGTAGAGTGAGGGACACACGAGGGAGCTAAGCCCCGTTTCCCCATTCCCTCATCTGTGAAACAAAAGGGAATGCCTCCCGCTCTAAGTTTCCACCAGACTGGGAAGTTCTAATTCTAGGTAGGGTGCGGGAGGGCCAGCGAGCCCATAGTCATAGACAGAAGTAAACAAGCTATTACTCAAATGCAAACTGCAATTCAGTCAACAAGTCAAAACAACACGGGTTCCAGGGCGCCTGGGTGGCTCAGTTGGTAAAGCGACTGCCTTCGGCTCAGGTCATGATCCTGGAGTCCCTGAATTGAGTCCCGCATCGGGCTTGCTGCTCTGCAGGGAGTCGCTTCTCCCTCTGACCCTCCCCCCTCTCATGTGCTCGCTCTCTCATTCCCTCTCTCAAATAAATAAATAAAATCTTTAAAAACAACAACAACAACACTACGGGTTCCTTAGTGACAAAAAGAGAAGTCTTAGGTATGTTCAGGGTTTGCTAACTCTCCACGCAGATGGGGTGTGATCTGCCCTTCACTCCCACATTCAACAGGACAATTACTTCGGAGGTCCCCAGCAAACCCACAGCCTTGCCTCTTTCAAATTTGTACCTACAGCACCATCTGCTGGTGTGGGCCCCTGTGGTCTGTGGTCATGCACAAAAATCCTCATTTTATGCCCTCAAAACTACCTCACCACACTCTGTTCCCTGCAACGCGCACGCGCGCACACACACACACACGCACACACACACAACCACACATACATACACAGATGCACATATAGACACACGGATAGACATAGATGCTCATACAGACACACACAGATGCACAATGATACACACATACAAACACACAGGTATGCTGAGATGCACATACAGGCACACGCAGATACACACACAGACACACATGTAGACACCTGTGTACACAAGCTGAAAACACAGCATCCCTGCTCTAGCCTGGGTGGCCTCCCTGCTAGTTCCTTCCCACTCTGCATTCTGGGGTCCCTGAGGTCTGCTCCCCAGCAGGCCCTGGAGTTTACATTGAACCCCACTCCTTGCTCAGCCCGGCTGCAAAGTACAAATGACAGACTGGTAGGACGGCGATATTTGCGAGGACAAACAGTTGGACATCTGAAAAGTTAATTTGCTAGTTAATTTACTTGCAGACTGCTAATTGATGCTGCAGTTCCTTCCTACCCTCTGCTCCCTAGTCCAAGAGACCCAGAAGGATGGAGACTGGCCCTCTCCTCCCTCATCTGTGTCCTGCTCTCCATCCTGGCAGCAGCACTCGGTGTCCTGCTCTCATTCTGGAAGAATCAGGAACACAACCTGGTGCCTCCAAAAACATTTCTTATTAACCTACTTTCCCTAAAGATATCAGTTTGTCGAAAGAATCCCAAGTTCAGATGGATTTTATTTTTAAACCAGAAAAATCACGACACGGTAATGAAAATAAGCACTTTTCTAACCTTTTAAGGAAAATACCATTCCCTGCCACATCTCTTAATAGCTGACTCCTGGCAGTAGCCTAAATGATGAATCCACCAACCTGTTTAAAATGTAAGGGAGGTTATTTCAAAAGTAATCTGAGGGTGTTTCTGACTGCAAATGCAAATTCCTTTGTCAGCGGTCTCTGGCGCCATGGAGTGCTCAGGTATTTTTAGTCCACACAGATTTGCATGGGGGAAACATACATATACACATGAAATTAAATGCAAGGTGGGTACTTAGTTCTGAATATTCATTCCTCTGGGAGTTTGGAGATCTGAAAGGAAAAGTAGACCTGTACCTTCAGACAAATGCATCCAGGTCCCTGGTGCCCTGCTCCATGGGTTTGTGCCAGGATCTGAGTCTCCTGGCACCCCCACTGAGAAATGGGCCCTGCCCATCACCATAGATCAGCCTGGCAGCTCCAAAGCACCAGCCAGCAACCTACTGGTGATCTTGAGGGGTGCTGCCCCTCACCCCCAGTAGACATTCATGTTTCTGTTTTGGTTTTGCCCTTGTAAATTTGGGAGGACCCTGAATAGAAAAAGGATGAAAAGGGGCGCGCGCGCGCGCGTGTGTGTGTGTGTGTGTGTGTGTGTGTGTGTGAAGCAGAAAGACTATGCAGGAGGAGCTTTCCCCACCAGGCCAGGCCAAGCATAGGAACATGAACATGATTTTATTAAGGCTCTGCTAGTGTTTGTTTGTTTGTTTTAACCAGCTACCAAGAGTAGAATAGGAGGGAAGTGTTAGGCTGGCTAAGCAAAGTATAGGGATTAGCTTGGGAATAGCTTTAGTGCTAAAGACCCCCTTAGTCCATTTCAAGTACAACGTATTCAGGATTTTTCTGGATACTCCCAATTTCAAATAGCTATTTGTAATATACTCCCAAGTACATTCTAGCTTGGTAAAGCATGTATTCCAAATTTTGTTTGGGGTGACATAGGAAGACATGCTTTGGAGTGAACAGACCTGGCTTGCACATTGGCTTTCGCCATGTTCTAGCCTTGTGACCTTGAGTAAGCCACATAATCTTTCTGAGCCTCAGCTTTCTTATTTGAAACTGGAGACACTAGGACCTCCTTCCCAGGGTACATCCACATTATCTCCTGGTTGTGTATGTAATCAAGCATAGTAAATGAAGTATGTGGCTGTCTGTCTCCCTGCTCAGCCAGAAAAAGCTGGCTGACAGAAGGGAGAGCCTCAGAACCTGGTACCTCAACACGGAATGGCACTGCAGGCGGCAGAATCTGCCGGGGAGAGTGCAGCGAAGAAATGGACCAGCTTTCCTGTTTCTCAAGCTCAGGCACTGCTAGGATCAGACGATCTTGGATTGTCAAAGCCCAGCAACCTCGAGGACAAGGCAGAACTGAGACTAGAGCATGGAAATTAGCAAGAAGCAGATGTCAGCTCAACACTGGGAGAAACATTCTGGCTACAAGAGCTGCCCAACAAAGGACCTCGAGGTAACAAGCTCCCTGTCACCAGTTGTGTTCAAACAAAGCCAGGTAATCCTGGTCAGAGATGGCATGTAGGGAAACTCTTTGATGCAGTAGAAGGCCCAACTATATCAAAATCAAAATTGAATGTTCTCCCGATGCTAAGTCTTTGTTTCTGTGAAAGAGAAAGAGAGTATTGCTACTCCTATTCTCCCTTGAAACCTACACTCTGGAAGTCCCTGGTCCCTGCTGGAGGCAAAGAAATAATAGGAAGCCTCCAGTGTTTCAGAGCCTTGCACTGGGACCATTAAGCAATCCTTTTAGAGCAGGAGGAAGAGTGAGCCTGAGAGTCAGGTTTAAATGATAATTAGCTCTTGTTATAGTCTTAATTGAAACTGGTTAGTCCAAAGAGAGGCTCTCTGGGGTCAGTGCTGCCCATCCACTCTCTAACAGCATTAGAATGATGCCAGCACGTGACAAAACTCTAGGGACTGGAATGCTGCCTTGGGCATAGGCATGATTTGACTCTTTCCTGATGGACTCTGTCCTCATCGATTTATTTTGTCTTTCATTAGATTGCTTTTCCCTTTCCCTCCTTTTCTTCCCTAACTGCTTACACTTTGAGAGGGATACATCCCATGCTAGACTATGTAGTCCTCCCATCTCTTGTATTCAGGGTGATTCTCTGATTGACTGATCTAACTCCCTAGCTGTCACTTTTCTTGGCTTCCTTAGTACCTTCCTTCCTTCCTTGCCTCCTCTCTGTCTTTCCTGCCCCTCCGACTTCCCAGGCTATGTGCAGCATCACAAATTGAGGGGCCCCATGCATTTTATTCCAGATTTTGCCTACCCCATTCCTCAAGGGTCCCCAGATTCATCAGGTTCGCTCTCAGGGCCTGCCCTAGTTTATCTGAAATTTGATTGTATCAGGTCATACTGGTAGAATAAACTCTAGCTTAATTGAGACATTAAATTGATACATTAAATAAAAATGTATCAGAATGTTTCCCACAACCTCTGGCTAGCCCTCCCAGGCAATGGGGCAGCCTGGGCTCATGTTCATGAATGACAGATCCTGAGCTCATGGATAGTTTTCTAAGGAGGAGAAAGCAGACAGGAATAGAAGGGGGGGAGGCAGCATAACAGGAGCTCATAGTGTCCTGTGTCCTGGTTTTGTGGGAATCAGATAGGAAGGCTCTGTGCCTTCAAAGTTGAGGTTAGCAGGGTGAGCTTAGAAAGAAAGAAAAAGAAAACCCCTCCCTCATGCCATCGTTAATCTGCAGCCCTTGGTTTTTACATCGGTTTTTATTTCTGCTGCTCCAAGCCTAGATTGCTGAGAGTCGGGGAAGCTAATGAGTGGCTGAGTGACTTCAATCATCACTTCCTGGATATAACTCAGTGCTTCCTTGGGACACTCTGAATAGGCCTAGCTTGCTGCACAATGAAGCCAATAGGACTCCAAGAGCATGTACTAACACTAGGTTTGAGATAAAAGACAAGACCCTCCAGGCACCGGGAAGCGAAAATGGAAACATCAAGAGCATGTGAGTTAAATCCTTCTCAGATGCTGCAGGCTTTGAGGGGCCCAAGTACAGCAAAGGAAAATCACAGTCTGGGATTCCAAAACAAACCCTCCTTTCCTCAGGGCTTGACTGGCCCCCTCAACACACATCATGACAGCTTCCATCTGCCAGGGCACCACTGGCATGAGAAACATGGTTTTATAAATGAAGGAAGCTGATATGGTACTTTGGAGTCTAGAGACCCTGGGTGAAGTATGGGTTGTTTTCCCACTAACTTCCTGGAGAAGCTCCTCAGTTCCCTCATTTTAGAAGGGAAAAGCTCTATGTGATGATCTCAATGTATCTTCCAGCTCTGAAACTCTAAAATCCTATACAGATAGTTGTGAGACATAGAGGTTGAGCATCCCAGGTTTTCCTTCTCCTCCCTGAAGGACTTGTGAGATTGTCTCTATATATTTTAATCAATTCAGCTAGGTTTAGCTTAAACCTTAAAACAAACATCTAATAACTTACATGGCTAGATTTGGAGCCATCTTGCCCTAAAATAGAAAACCCGTTTGCAGTTTCATACAAGTGGAAGAGTCATGGCCTTGGCTGTCTGGAGAACATGAAAGTCCTCCAAAACTCCAGTGTGAGCAAACACCTGAATGTCAGGACAAGGTTTGGAACTAAAGACTTAGATACGGAAACATTTTCTAAAAATAAATTCACCTTCATAAAAAAATCCTTAATACATAATCAAGCGGCTGTACAGTTCAGAGTGTGGGCTTCTGTCCACTCCCAAGATTAGTTCTGTCTATGCCACATCAATAAATATGTTGAATGGACAAATAAATGAGTGAATAAATGAATCTTGTACCTGAAACATAAGCTTTCTGGACAGAAGACTGCCACAGAGTTGCTGTGCTCTGTTGAAGACTCTTTAGGGTATGAGGAAGTTATTATCTTACTGGGTAGTTTTGTTTTTTTTTTTTCTTAGTGGGGAAACAGGTCAGTTAGAAGTTACTGCCTTATCAGGGAAAACCAAATCAAAACCTCAATGAGATACCACCTCACACCAGTCAGAATGGCTAAAATTAACAAGTCAGGAAACGACACATGTTGGCGGAGATGCGGAGAAAGGGGAACCCTCCTACACTGTTGGTGGGAATGCAAGCTGGTGCAGCCACTCTGGGAAACAATATGGAGGTTCCTCAAACAGTTGAAAATAGAGCTGCCATACGATCCAGCAATTGCACTACTGGGTATTTACCACAAAGATACAAATGTAGGGATCCAAAGGGATACGTGCATCCCAATGTTTATACCAGCAATGTCCACAATAGCCAAACTGTGGAAAGAACCAAGATGTCCATCGACAGATGAATGGATAAAGAAGATGCGGTATACATACACAATGGAATATTATGCAGCCATCAAAAGGAATGAGATCTTGCCATTTGCAATGACGTGGATGGAACTGGAGGGTGTTACGCTGAGTGAAATAAGTCAATCAGAGAAAGACATGTATCATATGACCTCACTGATATGAGGAATTCTTAATCTCAGGAAACAAACTGAGGGGTTGCTGGAGTGGTGGGGGGTGGGAGGGATGGGGTGGCTGGGTGATAGACATTGGGGAGAGTATGTGCTATGGTGAGCGCTGTGAATTGTGCAAGACTGTTGAATCACAGAAATGTACTTCTGAAACAAATAATGCAACATATGTTAAGAAAAAAAAAGAAGAAGAAGAAGATAGCGAGAGGGGAAGAATGAAGGGGAGTAAATCGGAGGGGGAGACCAACCATGAGAGATGATGGACTCTGAAAAACAGACTGAGGGTTCTAGAGGGGAGGGGGGTGGGGGACGGGTTAGCCTGGTGATGGGTATTAAAGAGGGCACATTCTGCGTGGAGCACTGGGTGTTATGCACAAACAATGAATCATGGAACACTACATCAAAAATTAATGATGTAATGTATGGTGATTAACATAAATATAAAAAAATTAAAAAAAACTTAAAAAAAAAAGTTACTGCCTTAAGTCAGACCAAAATTTGACTTTGTGTTCCCTGTAGCTTTGGCCCCAGTTCAGGTGGATGTGCATATTCCTTCCTCCACATATTCTTCTCTCCTTAGCAGCTACCATGCCTCTCCACATCATCCGAATCTGAGGATCCCCAGATCAATTGACAACTGGCTTTGTAATACACATGCTCCACACACCCCCACGGTGAAGTTCCTTATAGATTTACCTTCAAAATCATATTGTATTTAGGCTGATTTTAAACTTAACCCTTGGGTCCTTGAGCCCACACCAACAATAGCCAATGAGGAGAAAGGTGAGTGAAATGTCTCATCTGGGGTTTGAGAATGGGCTCCAGATATGCAGAGGGGGACACTGAAAAGCTGACCATACTGATGAGCATTAACTAAGTTTGAACAGCTCCTAACGCGAAGATAAGACTAACTAGCATTCATTTGTCTCAAGCTGCTACGTGTCGCAATGATCTGTAACAGGCCAGTAACACTGCATGCAGCTGTGTGGTCTACATTTTTTTTTTTTTTTTTGCATTCTAAGACATATTCATTAGTGAAATATCAGAAACCTCAGGGGCAGCATGTGCTTCTAATTCATTTTTCAATTGATAATGAGCCAGAAGTGAAATTTTTAGGGTGAATTTAATTGACCTTTACAGCAACATCAGGCAGATTGGCTTAAATGCTATTAAAGCAAAATGTAACCCGGTGAGACTTTCTGGAAGGTTATTGGAAAATCTATCAAGTTGTTTTTTCTTAATTTTCATCAAGAAAAGAAAAGATAGATGGAGGACATAGAAGGATGAGCAGACAAATGGAAGAAGAGATTGAAAACAAGAGCGAGATGGGCAGAGAGGGGTGAGAGAATGAAGTAGGAGAAGGAGAGCAGGTCTCTCATTACTGAGGGGTTATTTTTTAATGCAGAAAGGAAGGTTTGAAAATCCATAGTTGCGCTACAGTTCACATTGGTATGAAGTATTTCCAACACTTGGGGATAGGACATTATAAGCTTCCCTTTGCTAACATTTGGGTGTTGTGTTTAGGACCTCTCTAGCACTCCCGGGGTCCTCTTTCTGACTCTCTTGTCCCCTTTACCAAAAGACATGCTCATTCTCAGTAATAAGGTACCCATGGGGGAAGGCAGAAAGCCAGGCATAGGGCTGAAGAAATCCTCAGGTACTAAGATCATACCCTTTGGAAAGCCACTGACAGTCAATGGACAGGGTGCAAAAAGCCCATGGCAAATTGGGATCAACTCTAGATCATGCCCAATCAGAGGGAAATGGCCAGTGTACTAGGTGAGACCCAGAATGGCCTCAGAATCAGCATCAGCTTACTCACTGTTGGCATTATCATGGCCTCTGGCACCCCAGCCTTGCTCATGAGTACAAAGCCAGTAAGATGTGGGCAGAGAAATGTGTGTCCATGAAGAGTATGAAAATCAGGGAATGGATGCAGCCCCAACAACACGTCCTTCAAGGGAGAGATGCTAAGAACTCAGGAGGTGAGCGAAGTGGGGAGCCTGGGACCAGGGACAGAGATCCAAGGCTAATGGAGTGTATGAGGGAGAGAAGCTGAGGTTGAGCAAAAGACAGGGGGAAGGCACAGCCTTTCTGGAGTTCACCCAAGATCACTGGTAGCAAGATGAATTACATAGACTACAGGGCTCTTAATTAACTTCCCACCCTGGGTAGGACTGGCTCAAAAGTCACACAGGGCTGAGTCAACAAGTAGAAAACAGTACTGTTAGCTACGGAAGAGAAGAGCCTTTTCAGCAGAATGGAGTTGACACAGCAGGTCTGAGTCTGCTGCTTTAGAAAGGCCGGCTTGCAAGGTTGACTCTTGACTGATGTCAGGGAACTTGGATTTTGGAGGGTTCCTATTATTTTGTAACTAAGTATAAGTATGATAAACATGATTCTTTGTGCCTAGACTGTTTGTGCAGACAATGTGGTTTCTTCTGGACACCTTCTTTCCTTCTAGGAGTGTGGAATTTTGGCATGCTAGACAGAGGGTACCTACATGGCCATCCCCTAATTAGTACCCTGGGCACTGAGTCTCTAATGAGCTTCTCTGGGCAGAATCATCACACACCTATTTCTGGGTGAACAGTGAGCTCTGTGTAACTCCTCACGGGACAAAGAAAGCATGGGGAAGCCTCATGTGGATTGCTCTTTGTCCCATATGATTTGGCTGTGGATTTTATCACATCTCTGTAATAAATCTTACATATGTATACAAATATATTTTAAGTCCTCTGAGTCTTCCTAGGGAATCTCCAAATGTGAGGTGGTCTGGGCGACCCCCAACACATCCTCTCTCAATGAATAGTTTCCAGCTGGTTCTTATCCTACTCTCAATCCTGAATCTCATATCTGCTTCTGAGATTTCTTTTTGATACTGATGGAGGCAACAGATATGAGCCATGGCCCAATATAGATGCATCTCCCCCAGCAGTGACTAAGCTCTCTCAGTGCTCAGAGGACTCTAATAGATATTGCAGTTACTCATATATAAGAAATGCATGTTTTTTTCTTGCCCAGGAATCTACAGAGGAAGAGGGAATGGGGAGGAGGTGAGAAAGGAGGGGAAAAAATGCCCTTACTAATCAGAACAATCTTTAATAGTCTCAGAAAAAAAAAGAAAGAGAAAAAAATTAAAAGAAAAGGGAAATTCTGGAATGGAAATACAAAAGGTCTCAGAGTGTATCTGTATTATCATGATGAACAACAGTGTCCTCTTCGATAATGTTCATTGAGCTCTTACAGTGCACCAGGCATGTGCAAAGCCCTTTATAAATACGGATTTCAGGTAAAATTTATAATGGGATGTGACAGGTAACAGGCAATAGTACCCCTATTTTTTTTAGGTGATGAAACTGAGAGAAAGAGAGTTTAAATAATGTGCCCAGTTCAGAACTGGTAAGTGATGGAATCCAGATGTGTTCTTCAGGAAGACAAGGTAAGTCTCAGCCATAGTGATACCCTCTCACTCAGTATTATTAGACTAGTGAAATATGGTTCATAAAGGGGAAAGATAATGCAGAACATGACTCCTAAGGGGACTCTTTGAAAGGAACAAGAGGCAGTCTTACCTCTAATTGTCCCTTAACACACCTGAATTCCTAGTAGCACATGTGGAGAAAGCCATCTGAGATACCAAGAAAGTTGTCTATTACCTCCAGATTTTCAGTCTTTTATCCAATTTTAAAGAAATAAGAGCTTTCTTGAAACCTTAATTTTCAAATATTTTGGCTTTTTATTTTTTTATATGTTTTATGTTTTATCTTTCCCACTTGTCAGGATTATAGATATACAGAGCATTTTCAAAGTCAGCACAAAATATTTACTGAATGGTCAACTGTATGAATATACCTTTGTATCCCCTGAAAAGGATAGGTGGCACCAAGAAGGCGCCTAACATGTCTGTCAGATGGCTGGATGGATGGATGTATAGACGAATAGATGGATGGATGGACGGGTGGGTGGATGGATGGTTGTGTGGTTGGGTGGATGGATGGGTGGATGGATGGATGGATGGATGGATGGATGTTGAAGATGAAAACAGACTTTGAGAAAATTAAACCATTTCCTAGGAGTGGAAGTGTGGCAAACCCCTGACTGGGTGAAGTTGCGATCATTATGCTCCTGGTTTTCTGGACTAAGAATAAATTAAATTAGAGGAATAAATTTGCTCTTGACTGCCCCATCCCCTTCTACACTTAACATACCTGAGGTACTCCACATGGAAGCAAGGGTGGAGCAACAAAGTGACAGAGGAATGGAGTTGTCTGGATTGTTGCAAATTTCTCCTGACTTGGGGATTTGCAAGGAAAAATTAAGCCCTACTGAATGTTGCTGGTCTTTCACCCACCCAGTCCACGTTTCAGAAAGGAGGATTCAAGCATGTGCATTCCCAGCTGCTAAGGCTCAGCTTCCTACAGAGTCCGCTGAAGCAAAATCAGTGAGCCAGGATATCAGTTTAGGTGAGAACAAAGCACATGCAACTGCTCTTGTCTCCCTTGCAGGACTCTTCTCACTTAAATCAGTTCCTATTTCTATATGACTGTAGCCTACCAGTGCACAGGAGCCTCCTTGGTCCCATGAACTGTGACCATTTATGCATTTACTGATTTATCAAACAAATACTGAGCTCCTTACACAGGCCAGCTTCTTTTGTAAGTGATAGAGATACAATGATGACTCAGACAGGATCCCTATCTGCTTGTAACCCAATGGTAGAAACAGATAAAGAATCCAGTAAGTGCAAAACAATGTGTCTAAAGGTGCACGCATGCGCGCGCGTGCGCGCGCGTGTGTGTGTGTGTGTGTGTGTGTGTGTGTGTGTGTGTGTGTGTGAGGAGGGGAGGGTGGGAAGGGAAAGGGGACAGGATGAGAGAAAGAGTGAGATCTACTTATTTTGGAAGGTTCACAAATGTGTCAGCATACTAATTGGTGGACGCATGGCCAAGAAGGAGAAATGAAAAGCTGTACCAGATAGAGAAGAGCGTGTGTGGGCAGGTGGGAGTTAACATCCCAGGAAAATGCGATCACATGTACGAAAATCATAAAACAGTTTGTGTAGCTGGAATCCCTAAGGGCTCAGTACTGTAAAAGTTAGCCCTGGAAGGAAGACGAGGAGTAGGGAGTAGGAAAGTTAGCAAGCAGGGACAGAGAAATACATGGACGGAAGAGCTGTCAGGAACCAGGTGACAAAGGACCTTCTACAGTACACGAAGGAGCCAGGGCTCTTTCCTACAGATGATGGGAAGGCATTAGAATAACTTGATCAGATTTCTATTTTAAAAAGGTCATCTAGCAGGAGGGCAGAGGACCACTGGAGGTGGGTGAGCCAGGAGATAAGAGACTGGTTAGGAGACTATAACATGGGCCAGACAAGAGATAACAGGCCAGGATTCAGGCTTTAGCAATGGGAATGGAAAAGATGGACACATTTGCGAGATCATTTAGCGAGGGCCGGGAGAGGGAGAAATCCTGACTAGTTTCCAAATTTCTCAGTTTTTCCTGCCTGCTTGCCCTATGGGAGTTATAAAGAACAAGACAAGGCTCCTACCCTCAGGACAGAACATACAAACATGCAAAGACAACAGCAGAGAGTCAGATGAAGGCAGAGACTCTTAAGTACCACGGGGGAGGAGATCGGATCGCCTCCAGCTGCGCTCATCGCACACAGGATGAGGTCTGTAGGGCAGAGAGAGGGGTAGCACGGAGACGGGCCCACAGGGGGCCGGGTGAGAAAGGACGCAGCAGTGGGGAGCAAGACATGTTCTGACCCGGCTACAAAATAGGAGACAATGTATACATGGGGATTATGGAAGATAAACATGAACTCAGAGAGGGTGAAGGAATTTAAATGACAGGTTAAGGAGTTAGAACTTTCTTATCTGAGCCAGTGTTTCCTAAATCTGTTCTGTGGAAGGCCTGTGTTGTGGGAGACATTTATAACCACTTTGTGAAATGAGAGGATCGCGGCTAAATTAAGTTTGGAAAATGCTGAATTAAACCAAGTTTAACAGGTCCTATTACTAATGGACTTCTTTAGATGCTTGAATATTATGTACAAAGAGGAAGAAAGAGGATCAAAAGTGACAGAGAAATAAGATAAAAGGAAAAAAAGGCCAAGACTGGAAATCCATTTGTCAGTTCTAGCCCCAGCTTTATGGTTGTTTAGATGTGTGACCCTGAGCAAGCCACTAAAACTTGTCCGGGCTTTAAAGCTCTTATCTATAAAATGGGCTGTCAGACGAGGTGGGTGGCTTAACATGTGGAGAGTCCGCCAGTGTATTAGAGCCTCTGAAGATGCTCATGCCTATTTTCAATGTTTCAAATATGTATAATATATTAAAATATATATTATATATAATATTCTATGTTATATACAATATGCTATACAAATGGATACATTTATCTATACAGGGCAGTTGAACCTAAATAAAATGTGTCTTTTATTTTGGCTGGAGCCACAGAAACTCAGCATGGTAATCCCAGATAGTTTTTATAGTGGATCATAAGGTTTGTGTGTGAAAGGAATTTGGTTTTAAAAGTTCACCGTTTAATTTCTGGTATCTAGCACAGCACTGGGGGCACAGTGACTCAATAAACAGTTGTTCAGTTTATGAATGAATGCTCATCAGTCACTTTGCATGGCAAAAAATATGTGTATATAGACTTTTATTTAAGGAGAAAATGAGCTACTGCTGAATATAAATTTAGGGAGACATTCTTGAAAATGATGTCATGGGGATTTTAAAAATGAGTATTACTTGCTGAAAATTTTGGAGACTGTTGGTAGAGATAATCTCTAAATATCTCTTAATTATAAAATTAGGGGCGCCTGGGTGGCTCAGTCGTTAAGCATCTGCCTTCGGCTCAGGTCACGATCCCAGGGTCCTTGGATCGAGCCCCGCATCGGGCTCCTGGCTCAGCGGGGAGGCTGCTTCTCCTGCTCAGGCTCCCTCTCTCTCTCTCTCTCTCTCTCTCTCTCTCTGTATCTCTGTGTCTCAAATGAATAAATAAAATCTTAAAAAATTTATAAAATTACACGATATACGATTTTTTTTTTGAGGCCTATGAAAACGTCACTGTATTTGATGTTTCCAAGAACATTGCTACACTTTCTGAGATGGAGAGTCTGCAGTAACAGTGAGACGTGGAACAAACTGACAGTGCAGCTGCTAAGGGGTGGATGGATGACCAGGAAACTGAGACTGTCGACATGTGTTCCTTATTGTGTTCACTGATGTGAGTACCAGGGCACTTGACACAGTGTGGCACCCTCCAGGGGCGTGATAAATATCCTCCGATTGTCTCATGAGCCCAAAGTTTCATTCCTGCCATTCCTTAGGCAACCACCATCTGTCAAGAATGGGGAGCTGGTAGGGAACACCATAGACCATGTTATACATAATTCAATAAAACAATATTTCATGAGCATCTATTAGGGGTCAGATACTAAACTAGCTACTAAGGATGCAAGGATGAGTAAGGCACAGCCCCCATCCCCAAGGAAGTTAAAATTCACTGAAGCAGGTGAGGGTCTCAAACGTGTAGGCAGCATAGAGCTCTCCCAGTACTGCAACCAAAAGGGAAGGGATCAGAGGAGAGACCCAACTGTATTTGCTATTAGGGTATTTGGGCCATCCTGCAGGAAGACATTTAAGTAGTATTGTTAGAGTGGAGGTACAAAGGCATTGATTCAAGGAGCAATGGAAGGTAAAAAAATGAAGACCAGCAAGTACGTGTGGCTATCTAGAGAGATAGCCACAGCAAGAAAAAGAAAAAGTAGTTTGAAGGTAGTTTGAAGAATGGCAGGGTCAAAAGAAAGATTTGGTTTTTTTTGTCTCATCTATTTTGATTCATTTTATTTTTTTGTTTTGTTGTTGTTGTTAGAATGAGAAATCGATCTGAGCTTGTTGGTAGGGAGTAGAGAATTTAAAATGTGAAAATTGTCAACCGGACTTAACATACAGAGATTTTCAGTCCTCCATTGCTTCTGAAGTTGGTATGGAGGGCCAGAGTTACTTTCCTTCACATTAATATTTCAGCATTATGGATGTATCCAAAATAACCTAGTTTCCCTTAGCAACTCATTCCATTCACTTTCTTTTAACCTCTTGAGATTGTCAGCCTGCACCATGTCTCGGAGTTACAAGTTTCATGTCCTTACTGCTTGCTGGGTAAAGAAGTACTTCATTTTAATTGCTCTAAATTTACCATTTCTAAGCTGCACATGGTCCCTCTTGGTCCTGATGATCTAGAATTGCCAACTCATCTGTGCTCCGTGCCCAACACTATGGCTGGCTGGCTCTCCGTCTCATTCCTGAGCCCCCCTCCCTGACCATGGGCAGCGCATTGGCTCCCACTGCTCGAATGTCCACTCTCGCTCTCCCCTGACATATTCTCTACATGGCAGCCAAGTGGCCTTTTACAAACAGAAATCATGTGGCCATACTGCTCAGAATTAAGGAAAACACAAGTCCCAATTTACCTGTGACACTCACTGGTCAGGTGTAATGATTAAGGGGCTCCTTTCACTTTCAAAAGTGACCCCATTGGACAATAAATTAAATGCCCACTCTATTTTAAAACCGCCAATATCTCTCCAAGGCTATTAAAATATAATCCAAACTCCAAAGATCCTGGTGGGATCTCTTCCCTTTATCACCCTGAGCTCCTCTGTGCCGTCTCCCTTACTCACTGTGCTCCAGCCACACTGCCCCTCTATTTCCCCCAATATGTTGAGCCCATGCTGATGTCAAGATTGGAGCACTTGATGTTTCCTCTGTGAAGAATACAGTTCCTTCTGTGTCTTGTGGTACTGGCTTTTTCTCTCCCTTCAGATCTCCGTTTGAATGCCATATCTTCAGAAAGGCCTTCCCTGACCACACGAGGCGGTAATCCCATCCCCAAGCAATCATAGCACCATCTTTAGTGCCTCTACAGTGCTCATGAGTGACAGGCATAATCTGTTCTAAATTTGCTATGTATTGCAGTAACTTTTCACTCAGATGGTAACTCCCTAAGGGAAGGACCTAGTGAGCATTGTTAATCTCTGTGTGCTCGGCACCACGCATGCCTAAGGCACCATTACCACAGTCAGGTCAGAGACACTCTCCATGCCTATAGCGGGGATCTTCACTGGCTTTAAAGATGGCAACCCTCTCGAAAACTCATATCTGATTCTGAGATGACCTCAGGTGTGAGATTCTTCTATTATTATGAATGCTTTCTTTGGGAGCCTGAAAGAGTTATCACAATGTGTCACAATATGCCTGGGCTGCTTTCCTAACTTACTACATGCATCTCCCTCAGACCCTTCCATTGTCTAATTTTTATTACTGGCACTTCTACATAATTCCGGGAGAAAAGAATATATTACTTACTCAATATGGGACTGTGTAAATCATTCACATCTTGTGTCATCGTAAGTAGTATAGGAGTATATAAATCAATCATCATAGAAACAACAGTCGATGATGACATAGTTTTCAAAAAGAACCTGCTTCAGAACATCTTTAAAGAAGGGCAAAAAATTATTATATATATTAATGGAGGAAAGAAGTAAAATTCAGAATGGCTAAATTACTTATTCAAGATCACATAGTGTTTAAGCTGAGATGATAGGCTAGGTTCTCTGACTCCTACCATGGTTCTTGAAATTGGTTCCATGCACAGGTAGTGTAGACAGTTGACCAAATGTTTCCTCCAAATATAGCAGGGCAAATACTGTAAAGACTTTATACAAAAGCATCATAGAATTCTGTAAAATCACGATTTAGGAAAGGGAACAATTTTCCAGGCAGCCCACACAGGGCTTGGCACTACTTTGTTCTGTCACACACATTGTCCTTTCAAAGGGAAGTCTCCATCAGCTACCAGGTACGGCTTCTCAGCTTTAAGTATAACTCAACCATCATATCTAATTTATTTACTTATTTGCTTTATTTGTTTCTGTATTAATTATTATTAGTTCAGGGACCATATTATCACCATTGCTACCTGGCTAGCGTTAGCTTATCCAATCAGTTAGTGAGTCACCTACAGGATTCTGAGGACCCCTGAAGACAGAACAATACTGATGGGTCAGAAGTCAGAACCAATTTAGAGCAAACTTCTCAAATTTTAGTGTTTGATGGGGTTTGTTAAAATGCAGATTGCTGTGGTACCTGTGTCTCTGATTCAGAGGATCAGGAGCAGAGCCTAGAATTTGTATCTCTGACAAATTCCCAGGTAATGCTCGGGCCTCCTAGCTACATTGGGGTGAGTGGAAGAGGAGGGGCGAGACACCCTGTGAGAACAACTGGTTGAGAATCTGAGATGTTGGCAATAAGATGACCAACTATCCTTGTTTGTCTGAGACTGAGGAAAATGATATATTCAGTGCTCAAACTGGGGAAGCCTTTAGTAGTGCTGAGCAAACCTGCATAAAATGGTCACCCAAAGTGGTAGTAGAGACAGGACATTATGGAAGGGCCGTTAAGGAGGCAATTGAGAGATAGCTTAACCAGTTTGTATCAAAGGCAAGAGGATGGGCAGAAAAGAATGATCTATTTACGGTTATTTCTTGACACAAAATACACACTCCTTAAGGGCAGAACCACTTTTTATTCTCCTCTTGTTACCAGCATCTAGCATAGTTTTGGGCATACAGCAAGTACTCTAAAAATTTTGTAGATGGACTATCTGCCTGAATTTTCAAATGAATGGATGAATGAATGAATAGATAGATAGGTGGTAGATGAGTGGGTAAGGAGATGGACGGTTGAATGGATAAATGAATGGATGGATGGAGGTAAACCCTATTTCTTTCCCAGGTATAGTCCAAGAAAGCTTGTTGACTACAGCCATTAAATCAAAGATCATAGGGTGTGCGGGTTTATATCCAGGTAGGGGGCAAAGACCTGCTCCTGACCCAACAGGGGCTGTCTTTGAACATGATTCCATGAGTATCCTCTGGGCAGGGCAGAGCAGAGCAGTGGCAGGGCATTCCATCTGCCAGCCTAGCTCTTTCCTCAAACCTTGTTCACTTCTCTGCTCCCTAGGGAACCTTCCAAAACCTAGAAAAATGAAGAGTTCAGTGAGGATAAAAAAAGAAATAGTTAAAATTGAAATGTAAAGTTCTCTGTTTTAGAAAAATTAAGGGTGCGGGAGCCTCTGTTGTATTAAATGTTTGGTATGTTCAGAAAGTAAATACAGTCAGCGAACAGGCAAGAGATTAAGGTGACAGGGAGAGCAGTTTTGAGCCCCATTAGATATTAATTTCCCATAGATCATCTGTCTGTCCCTTCCTTGTTTGAAGTTCCCAAGGCTGGAGGCTTCAAAGCACACACCGACTGCCATTTGCACACAGCTCATGGCTCCGTGGGGAGCCGCCTCAGCAGGTTATAACACTTTGTCCCTGCAGGAGCCTTCCCCACACTCCCTCTCTGTCAGTTGCTGCCTTTTTCTCCATTCCAGAACATCAAGGACAATTCTATCAGCAAGTCTAGCAGCTGGTAATAAAGCCAGCTCATCTCCAACATGGTGCGTGTCCCAGGCCCTGGCTACAGAGAGGCAAATTGATTTAGGAGATGAAATGTAAAGTAACCTGAGCCTTCCTCAGAACTCTGACCAAGAAGAGAACTTTTTCTTCCTTCTTCCTTCTTGCTTCTTTTTCCCTCTTCTTCCTTATTCCTCTTCATTTTTTCCCTCTTATTTTACCGAAGTTTTGAGTAACGTATGGTCCATTACTACATCCATCATTTGACGGAGTTATTTTTAATTATGAATTTATGGCTGTTCCCTGCTGGGGATGGATGGTTCCTGGCCTCGAGCAGATCACTGCCTGATAGGACAAGAATGACAACATGTATTAAATGATGCTCTACTAGAGATTCCTATAAGGAAAAACGACACAAAAGAAGGATTCTGAACTCTGTTGCCAAGTGCAAGGGGGAAGTGTCACAGAAGTGGAAAGGTTTTTCCTGACCTCACCTTCACCAGGGACCAGACTGTGCATGTTCTTCTCAGAGCATACAGGGTTATAGACCCGCTGGAATTTGAAAGATTTGTTTGTTTTTTTGTTTTGTTTTGTTTTGATTTTGTTGTTGTTTTTTTAACTCAGCAAAGGAGTTTGCTGAGCAAACTAGCAATCCTAGGGATAATGGTAGGAAACACCAGACCTCTCTCCTGAACTTAGAAATGTCATTCCTTGCATTTGCTAAAGGATAATACCACACCAAATGGAAAGGTTAGCCAAAAAAATAACAATAATAAAACTAGTTTTCCCGTTAGAAAGAAGAGTGACTTTTGAACATGGAATCATTTAATCACTTCAGTTTCTTGTTTTGTATATGTGAAAAGCAGGTGCGGTTCTGTGTGTCCCCCAAGGCCCTTTGCTGCCCAATATTTGACAGATCTATGATTCTGAAGACTTTATTGCAGTATGGAACCAAAGATTTTGAACACTTGGATCTCTGCTATAGCTTTTACTCTCATTTAATAATTTATTTAGATCCCTTTGACATCAATAATTATATACAGCCTGAACTCAAAATACTCTCTTTGGGACTTCACAAAACAACCTACTGACCATGGTGAAATTTGGTTCCCCTTGGGTTAAAACAAGTAACAACTCAGTTGCTTAGGTGTAGACACTCAGAAGGGCCCATGCTTACCCACGGACAGTATCAAGACAGCTGTGGAATGGATGACGGCCTGCAAAGATGGGGAGACAAAGTGGGAGGGGAGAGGACATCTCTGAACATACACAACTCTGCTCGGTAAATAAATCTGTTCAAAGAAGTCTGAGAAAATAACCTGCTGCCTATTCTTCTAATCAAGAAATCCTATGGGTCAGTGTCCTCCCTGCAGCCCACACCTGAATTAAAGATGGTGCAGTTTGTTTATACTCATTCCCCACCAGGTCATTTATCGACTAAACAATCCCAGTGAAATCCAATGGCACAGCCTGGCCTGCTGACCTCTGCTTCAGCATTGATCGTTGTTGCTCACCTCATTAGACCACTCTCCTCAGCATCAGCTACCTACCCAAAGGAATTTCAGCTAATCTTTTTTGTTTGTTTCTTTCTTGGTTTTCTTTAAGTGAATCAAAAGCAGTGACTTCATACCTGGAAGGACGAACCAAACTTCCATGTCAAGGAAAGAAAACCTACTCTGGCCTCCCTACTCTGTGTCTGCCTGGTAGAAATGCACACTCTGCAGGGTCCAGGAGAAAAGGGTGAATCGCTAGTCTACAGCCAGACTGCTAACCTCACAGCCAAGTGAAAGTGGGAAAGGAAATTGTGCTAGCTTTCTTTTTCTTGAGGTTGCAGTGGGCTAGCTGCTAGGATACAGATGCAATCTAATGAACGGATTCAGTGAATGCTCATTGTGTATTATTAATAAGGTTAAATAATTGCCTAATAAGGTTAAAGGTCATCCATCATGACCTTTAACCTTATTAGAGATGAAAGTGGTGCTTTATTTCAAACAATTTGATTGCTAACCAAATACCCAAAGCTACAACTGTAAATGTGAAAGTGTGCATTACCTGTCAATGGAATGATTTCAAGTGTTTACATTTTCACTAATATTAGCAAGCCATTAAAGCTAATCCTGGGCATTAGCTTCCTGTTAATGGTCACTGTAACCTGCACTTAGCATGCCAAGTGCAGACCACGTGCCTCTAGATCGGAGGTCTTAACTGGCATTCAAAGATGAGTTTTAGCTAATCTATAGTTGTCTCTGAAATATTATGCAACATGTTTTTGTCAGCGAGGATTTGTCAAGGAAGGGTCATTGTCCTCAACATATCCAAATAACTACTTGACCCCAAAGCTTACCAGAGGAACAATTGCTCTAAATTATGATCTTTCCGGAGAAGAGGGTCTGTGTCTCTATCTCTCTCTCTCTAAATTCTTAATTGAAATGGCTTTGTTTGAAACATGCCATGGCTAAACAAAATGACTAGGCTTAAAAACCTAACTACATTGAGTAGTTCATTAGTCTCATCATATAATTATTCTTGTTGGGAGGAATGATTATACCCCATTTTGTAGGTGAGAAAACTTAAGTTTTCTAAGCAGTGAAATAGATTGTATAAGAAAAGTCAGCAATTTGGCAAGGCACCCTTTCCTGGAAACATTGAAAAGTAATATAATAAGGGAGTGACTCAATGTTTCTTAGTTTAATGGAAAGAAAAAGTACTGGAACTTCACAATGCACTGTGATGTAATTAAAAGGAAAAACTCAAAAGGAGAAGATCTGGGTTCTAGTTCTCGCTCTGATATTTCCTAGAATTGCAATCTGAGGCCAATCTGATGCCTTAAGAGCTAGAATGAGAACCAGGAGTGATGACAGATATGAAAGCTTTTTGTAAAATATAAAGACTATATAAATGTTGGTTATTCATAGTATTTTGAAAATGAGCATGCACATTAATGCTATTATCAAAGGTCAGAGGGAAGTGGATTTCTTCAAAAAGCATCCAAAGGAAGGCTGATATAAAACATGAATGTCTCATGGGATGCATGCATTCGCTCTAATAACATCCATCATGACCTTGCCCACAGCCTTGCAGGCAGCTGAAGGCTACATTACTATTGATATTATCACATCATCAGGAAAGTGACTTTCATATAGATAAAAAAGGATTCCAAATAGCCACAGTTTAACCTTATTAGAGATGAAGAAAATAGATCGACTGTTTAATAAAAACAATCAAGAAAACTTCAACTTGAGAGTTACTGCTGCTTGGAGGGTTCCATGTCTTTATCTACAGTTATTATATTATTTGTTTAGCTGAAATCCAAGGGGAAAGGCAAAAGTAGGCTTGCATAGAGGAAAGGATATTTGGGTAAGATTAGGAAAAAATACATATTCAAAATATCTTGTATTTTCATATCAGTTTTATATCTGAAGTTCAGAACCCCTGAACAAAATTCCATTCAATGACACAACACATCTATATGATACTCAGAACACCCATTACAAAAGGGGAAAACAACAAATAGAGAGAAAAAGTGTTCATTTGTCCATTTTACTAATATATAATAGTTCCTGTGCGTTGTAGCCAGGCTCCAAGATGGTCCCCATAACCCTCTCCCCCTCCCCCCCCAATATTTATGACCTTAGGTAAATCCCTTCCCTTTTAGTGTGGGCTGGACCTAGTAATTTGCTTCTAACAAATAGAATACAGCAAAAGTGGTGCGATGCCGTCACTCTCTAACATGAGATTATAAAGGTTGGTGACTTCCATCTTGCTTGCATTCTATCTTTGGCTACCTGTCTTGCTCCCTCAGTTGAAATGAGGTGCTGTGCTGGGAGCTGCCATATGGAGAGGACCATGTGACAAGAACCTGAGGGCAGCCTCTAGCCAACACTCCAGGAGGAAATGAATCTTGCCAAAAGCTACATGAGTGAGTTTGAAACTGATCCACCCCCAGTAGACTTAATATGACTCTAGCACTGGCAGACACCTTGATATCAGTCTAATGATAGATCTAGAGCCAGAGGATTCAGCTAAGCTGTGCCCAGACTCCTGACCCAGAACAATTGGGAACTAAGAAAATAAATGCCCGTTGCTTTAAGCCACTAAACTTTGGAGTCATTTGCTGTGCAACCATAAATGATTAATTCATAGGTAACTGATTGTACCAGGCACGGCAATGAGTGCTCAGTAAAGTTGTGCAGACTCGTAACATTTTTAATGTTTTAACTTAACTGATGTTTTCTCCTGAAGGTATGGCAAAAATTGTATAACACATTAATCTGCCAGTACCTATTTCCTAGCTCTGAGCCCACCCAGGCTGTCTGTCATCCACAGAGTAACATCAAAACTCATTACCATTGTACAAAGATGGCCATGACTGACTCTTACCTTTCTCTCCAGGTCCATTTCACACCACTCCATAATCACACTTTGCATTCTGGCAACATTGAGCTGCCTATGCTCCCAAACAAGACTTTTTTTTTTTTTCAAATCCATGCCTTTAGTCTGAACCTTCTGTCCAGCTGACTTTTTCCCACTCATCTCCTTACCTCTATTTCTATATATAAGAAATCTGTAGATCTATTAGGAAACTGATAGGGCACTAGCTTCTCCAAGAAGCCTTCCCTGATCCCCATATTTGGGTTAGGTGACAGTCCTCTGTGTGTCCCTACAACCTTGGGCTTACTGATGCCATTACATGCATTGCATTGATAGCAGCTGTATGCCCCTGTGTCTGTCTCTGAGCTTCAACTCTGAACTCCTTGAGAATGGGTCTATGCTTTATTCATCTTGTATCCTTCTCATCTATCACGCTACAGCTATGAATAGAACACCTCCTGGGTGGATAAAAGAAGGGATGAATGGCACCTCCCTAAGCATATTTAGAGTATAATAAGTGCAATCTCAAGCTAAGCCATTGAACTAACCCTAAAGCTCACTGTGGGTGTTTCAGAGGGAAAATTTTTCTCTTACCCTCCAAGATTCTTCTAGCTGGTCTAAGATCAAATTGACATGAGGCAGATTAACAGGAGAAAATGAGATTTAATTATGTATGTACAGGGAATCCACAAAGATGCAAAATTCCAGATAGGCAAAATGAGGTATATATGTCATCTTGAACTAAGGTGAAGGGGCAGGTGTCTGGGACTTCAAAGGAAAGAAATGCAAATTACAGGAAGATGAAAAAGAGTAAATATTTGGTAAATAAATGTTTGCTGGGCCATTTAGAAACAGTGGCACATAAAGGACTCTGATCAAGCAGGCTGTGCTAGGTTCTTCCCTGTCTACCATACCCAGTTCATAACATAATGTAGTTATCTATGGTGGTAGTTCCCTTCCTGGAGCAGGTCCTCTATCTAAATTCTTTCAGGCAGTTTAGGGGTGAGGGAAATCACAATTTCTAACTGGGCCTTTTTTCTTCTTGAGTCTATTTGCAGCTCAAAATAATCTACATGCTAAAATGGTACATTACAAGGTGGCCTGCCTTTGGCCCCTACATTGATAAGGGTCAGGTTGGGGCTATTACCACAAAGAAGATAGGATGAAGTGAAACATGATTGGCAACTAGGCAATTTACAGATGAGTTAGTACATTCTTCCACCTGGAAAACTGTACTACAGAAATTCCATTTTGTCCCGAGAAAACTGGTCCGTCAGGAATTCCTACTCAGGCATTCTTATGCCATCATTTGGTTAACTTGTTTGTGATAAGAAGCCTCAGTTATTGAATTTATGTGGCTTCAATATGAAAGAATTCTATAAATTGGGATCACCAATAACCATATTGACTTGCTAATATAGATGGTTGCCTTGTAGATGGTAGGTATTAACTGGGTCATGGCATTGTGTCCAAAATCCTGGCTCATAAGGCAAGTAAATAGTATAGTTTTAGAGTTAGAAGTGACTTCATAAGTGAGGTCTAGACTACTCTTCTCAGTTTACAGGAATAACAGTTTCAGTACACTATCCCTTATACATGGTAATCTCTGTATGGAAGCCAATATAAGCAGGAGACAGAACATGATGCTATTGAAGGAAGGTTGTAGTAGTAGACAACAGCAAAACCCTTACCTAAAAGAAAAAGACAAAGTGGTGAGTGTAGGAAAATAGCTCCTGATCAACTGAAAAGGAAAGGCAAATAGAAGGTATTGTTCAAAATAACTTTAAATCTTGGGGTATTAGGGTGGCTCAGGCAGTTAGTGTCCCACTCTTGAATTCAGCTCAGGTCATGATCTCAAGGTCCTGGGATCAATAGAATTCTGCACATTTCTGCTGAATTCTATTCCTGAACTTTATCTCATCTTGTTTTACTTTTTAAAATTATTATTAGCAATGACAAGTACTCATACATAAAATTATATAATTTTAAAAATTGCAAAATATAATAATAACTAATATTCATTGAATAATCACTAGACTTCAGAGGCCACACTAAGCACTTTATTATTTAATTTCACAATAACCCAATATGATAAACATTATTATTATTTCTATTTTATAGACAAGAAAAGCAAGGTTAGAACACTGTAGTAGTGTGCCTAGGGTACCTACAATGAAGATTGCAAGATGCAAGATGAAAATTTGAAATTAGACCTGTGATCACAGAACCAAAAACTTTAAGCATCATGTTATGATCAAGTTCCTACTTTGTTGCTTTTATACCAAACACTTGGTACTGAGTCCCTAACCCTTTCCCAGTGCAGGTTTTGCTAAACTAATTCCTGCTTGCTTCAACTCTGGTCCCATGCCTTGCCCATCCTTACCTCATTTTCTATGTTCCCCCTGGAATAGAAAGGTTTCTGTTGCTCAGTGACTTAGGTACTCTCCTCTACCTGAGAGCTAATGCTATTTCTTCTGCCTTAGCTGAGCCTTAGATTCATACTTGTTCCCAGGCTCTTCAGAGGCTCTCCAGAGACTTGCCTGGCTGGATGTTAATAGAAGCCCACAGCTGACAAATTAGAGTAAAATTAAAGAATACATGTTATTTTTTCTTTCTTTTTTTTTTAAGATTTATTTACTTACTTAAGAGAGAGGAGAGAGAGCAGGAGCGGGACGGGAAAAGGGAGAAGGAAACAGAATCTGAAACAGACTCCTGATGTGCGGGGGTTCAATCTCAGGACCCTGATATCACAATCCCACCCAAACCAAGAGTCGGATGCTTAACCAACTGTGTCACCAGGCACCCCAGGAATACATGTTCTTTTCAAATATACATGGAATATTTACCACAGATTACTATTTAGGCTGCAGAGCAAGTCACAACTAATATAAATAGATAAATATAAACATAAACATAAATATATGAACTTTTAGCTCATGGATCAAATATGAAATAACATAAATCAAAGAAGAAATAAAAATACAAATTCAAAAATATTTTTAAAATTTTAAAAAAATTAAAAGTTAAAAAATTATAATTAAAGGGCACCTGGGTGGCTCAGTTGGTTAGGCGACTGCCTTCGGCTCAGGTCATGATCCTGGAGTCCCGGGATCGAGTCCCACATCGGCCTCCCTGCTCAGCGGGGAGTCTGCTTCTCCCTCTGACTCTCCCCCCTCTCATGCTCTCTCTCTATCTCATTCTATCTCTCAAATAAATAAAATCTTTAAAAAAATTTGGAAAAAAATATAATTAAATCTTAAATGTCTAAATGTGTAAGTTACAGCTACAATAACACAATACTAACAGGAGATTTAAAATTAAAAGATTGAAAATTAATGAGTCATCCTCTAATGAGTGTAGTTAGAAAATAGCAATGAGTAAGCCCAAAAATATATAGAATAAAGTCAATGTTAAAAATAAGAGGAGAGGGGTGCTTGGGTGGCTCAGTCGTTAAGCATCTGCCTTCGACTCAGGTCGTGATCCCAGGGTCCTGAGATCGAGTCCCGCATCCGGCTCTCTGCTCAGCGGGAAGCCTGTTTCTCCCTCTCCCACTCCCCCTGCTTGTGTTCCTGCTCTCACTATCTCTCGGTCAAATAAATAAATAAATAAATAAATAAATAAATAAAAATAAGAAGAGAAACTACTGATATGGAAACCAAACACAAATCCTGTGGGATTGATAGATTTGAAAAGTGATTCTCTGAAAAGAACAACAAAACTCTTAAGCCTCTGTTAATGTAGGTTAAGAAAAAGCTAGAGAAAATGTACAAATATGCAATACTAGAAATACAACAAGCTAGGATATGGTAATAAATTCTGGAGAATTTTTCAATTAACAGGAACAACATTTACTGGTAAATTTGAAAACACATAACAAGAAACTGACTAAAAACTTGGAAAATCAAATTAGATGTGATGTTTAAAACAAAATGTTATCAGAAATTAAAAAAACCTAAAAACCACGATTAGGCACTCAATAATTTACAGGTCAGTTCTAACAAAAATGTAGTATACAGAAAACTGAAAGGTTAAACAAACTGTTTCAGAGATGTATGAAGAGGAAATAGTTACAAGATTACTTGTTGAGCTAGAAGAGTCTTGACATTCTAAACCGGAAGATGATGGTGTCAGAAAAGGAAAACTATAGTTCACTTTCACCTACAGAGATGCAAAATCTAGAGATGTCTTTTAAAAAAATGACCAAGTTGTTTTATCTTAAGAATGCAAATTTGGAGTAATTTTAGAAAATGTATTAATGTACTAGGTCACATGAATGAATTTGCCTCTGATGTTGGAAAGATGATGTCTAACAAGATTTCTTAAGCTTTAATGGGCATACATGCATCTGGGGATCTTGTTAAATGCAGATTCTGACTTAGTGGGGCTGGGTTGGACCTGATGCTCCTCATTTCTAACAAGCTCCCTGGGGATGCTGATGTTGCTGGTCTGTAGATTACCTTTGAGAAGCAACTGGTTTTGACCCACTGGTTTTGAAGGAGTAGATTTCTATTTTAGTCAGGAACATCTCCCCACCTCCATTCTAGAGCACCATCTTGCCAAGCTCTATTAATTTTTGTGTTAGGTATTCTCTTTGAACAGGCTTTGGGTTACAACTACTTGATGAACTTCTGAAATGGTTGGTCAACTTTGAGGGGAAAAACCCCACTATTATTCATTTCAATATGTGCAGGACAATTATTTAATAAAATGTGATATATTCATGATAGAAACCAGGAGGAAATTATGAATATAAGGAACTCCCTTAACTTGGAAAAGGGAATTTACTAAAAATATGTAACAAACATCTTATTTAATAGTGAAACTATTAGAAGCAATTACTGTAAGTCAGGTTCAAAGCAAGGATGCTCATTCCCATGCCTTCAGTTCAACAGTGAATTGGAGTTCAGAGTCAGCACAGAGAGACAACGCAAAGATATAAAGGTAATAAGAAATAGAAAAGAAAACAAACCAAACTGCCTTGTAATGATTTCTAATGATAGGATTATCTATGTAGAAAAGCCAAGTGGATCAAAAGATTAATTCAAATTAAGATGTCAGTTTAGAAAAGTTGCTGAATATAAGATCAATAGAGAAATATGAAGTAAAATTTTAAACACAAGCTGCACACAAATAAATACAATTATTTCGTGGAGACACTATTTATAATGGCAACAAAAATAGAATTTGTAGAAATGACTGTACAAAGCATATGTAAGAGACTTACAGCAAAAATTGTAAGATTTTATTGAAAACCAAACAAATGGAAACACATTGCATGTTCATGGGTGGAAAAGAACTCAACATCATAAGCATGTCAATTCACATCAAGATATTCTATAAGTTTAATTTAATACAACTGAGGTTAAAATCCCAAGAGAAGTTTCCATGATGCTAGACATTAATTTTAGGAGGATGAATAAAGGGTCAGAAATGACCAAGATGTATATATATATATATATATATAAAATGGAATATTAAGCAGCCATCAAAAAGAATGAGATCTTGCCATTTGCAACGACGTGGATAGAACTGGAGGGTGTTATGCTGAGCGAAATAAGTCAATCAGAGAAAGACATGTATCATATGACCTCACTGATATGAGGAATTCTTAATCTCAGGAAACAAACTGAGGGTTGCTGGAGTGGTGGGGGTGGGAGGGATGGGGTGGTTGGGTGATAGACATTGGGGAGGGTATGTGCTATGGTGAGTGCTGTGAATTGTGTTGAGACTGTTGAATCACAGATCTGTGCCTCTGAAACAAATAATGCAATATATGTTAAGAAAATAAAAGAAGAAGAAGAAAGCAAGAGGGGAAGAATGAAGGGGGGTAAATCGGAGGGGGAGACGAACCATGAGAGATGATGGACTCTGAAAAACAAACTGAAGGTTCTAGACGGGAGGGGGCTGGGGGGCTGGGTTAGCCTGGTGATGGGTATTAAAGAGGGCACGTTCTGCGTGGAGCACTGGGTGTTATGCACAAACAATGAATCATGGAACACTACATCAAGAACTAATGATGTAATGTATGGTGATTAACATAACAATAAAAAATTTAAAGAAAAAAATGAAATGACCAAGATGAATCTGAAAAGCAAGATGGAAAAAATCATTGTACCATATAGCAAGACATATTTCAGAGCTACAGTAATTAAGGCATTGTGGCTTGGGTTCAAGAATAGAACCAGTAGAGCAGGATAAAATCCTCAAACTGACCACATTATGTGGAAACTGGACTTAGAAAAGAAATAAAATTGCAGGTTCTGAAGGAATCAGTAAATGTTGCTGGGATCCCTCTCAACAATGCACAAAAATCAACTGCAGGCAGATAAAACAGCTAAATATGAAAAGCAAAGCTTTGTTATTTTTAGAATACAAATATGAGAAAGTATTTTCATGTGTTTTTGATAGAAAAATATTTTTTAAAGATTTTATTTATTATTTATTTGAGACAGAGAGAATGAGAGAGAGAGAGAGCACATGAGAGGGGGGAGGGTCAGAGGGAGAAGCAGACTCCCTGCCGAGCAGGGAGCCTGATGCGGGACTCGATCCAGGGACTCCAGGATCATGACCTGAGCCAAAGGCAGTTGCTTAACCAACTGAGCCACCCAGGCGCCCCAATAGAAAAATATTTTTATGCAAACACACATATACACACGTAAGGAACAATTTGATTTTAGTTATTTAAAAAAAAAGAAAAATACCTCCTATACCCACACTTCCCCAAAATCATAAAGTGAAAATTCAAGGCACACACTGGGAGAAAAAATTGGCAATCCCAATGTATGTAACCAAGAATTGGTACTCAAAGTATGAAAAAAAAATTAAAAACCTACCAACCAAACCATGAGAGACACTTAATTAACTCTAGGAAACAAACTGAGGAGTGCTGGAAGGGCGGTGGGTAGGGGATGCGGTAATTGGGTGATGGGCATTAAGGATGGCACTTGGTGTAATGAGCACTGGGTATTATATGCAATTGATGAATCACTAAATTCTACCTCTGAAACTAATAATATAGTATATGTTAACTAAATTGAATTTAAACAAAGAATTAAAAAAAAAAACTACCAAGAAAGAAAGAAAGAAAAAAAGAAAAAAAAAATGGGCAGTTCAGTAAGAGGAAGTCCAAATGACCAGGACACATTTTAAAAGATGCTCAACCACACTAGCAATCAGAAAAATACCATTTAAAATGAAAATAAAATATCATTATACGCTGAGCTGATTGCCTTATTTCATTGCCCCAGTGAGACTGTAAACTGGTAAAACCATTTTATGGAGCAATTTGGCAATATCTGGAAATTTTAAGAAGGTGCTCTTACACTACACCCAGGAATTCTCTCACAGGTATACTGGGAACCATGTACATGAATGTTTACTGCAGCATTGTATGTGATAATTGGAAACAACTTCATTGTCTTGCAATAATAGACAGCCTAAACAGTGGTATATTCATAAAATGGAACACTATACTGCAATTAAAATGAATGAAATATGTATGTGATATTGACATTATATATATACACACACATACACATGTGTGTGTGTATATATATAATCAACAGAAATAAATCAAATCTCAGAAAAATAAAATTACATAAGCAAGGCAAATAATTAGATGGATATAACCAGATTGAGATTGTTTATAAAATAATAAATTATAAAATAATAATACTTATTATTTTATAAATACTTTTATTAATAATAATATATTATATATAATATAATAATATTATATTATTGGAGGACAGTATCATATTTTATTTACACACACAAATGCATTAGAATTAGGGAAAAATCCTACTAAATTCATAATTATCAGCATCTCTGGAGAGGGAAGAAAGGAGTGAGGAGAATAGAGGTAAAGTAGAATAAATGGGTGATTCAGTTTGACTATAATGTTTTATTTCTCTAACAGAGGTCTGAAGTAAAATTGGCAAAAATGTTAAGATGCAAGAAAGATGGGAAGTTAGTACATGTTTCGTGCTTTATTATTCATGTTTTTCTATATATTTGGAATATCCATATTATAAATGGTGATAATAATTTTCATAGTATTTGCATAAAAAGGTATGCAACTTTTCTCACTCAATGGCTAACATAGTCAATTAATGCCCTTCTTTTACAGTGTCTTTTAAAAAGAAGATTAGGGGGTGCCTGGGTGGCTCAGTTGGTTAAGCGACTGCCTTCAGCTCGGGTCATGATCTCAGGGTCCTGGGATCGAGCCCCGCATCGGGCTCCCTGCTCCGCGGGAAGCCTGCTTCTCCCTCTGACCCTCCCCCTGCTTGTGTTCCCTCTCTCGCTGTCTCTCTCTGTCAATTAAATAAATAAATAAAATCTTTAAAAAAAATGCTTTGTTCTAAAAAATAAAAATAAAAAAATAAAAAGATTAGTTCCCTGTGAGGTTTTTTTTTTTTTTCCTCTCAGTGAACATGCTTAGTTGATGATGTTCATCTTTAGGTCACCTCCAGGTGTTGGCAGATTTGTGGACCTTATTGTGTGGCAGGCTCCTGATTCTTGGTGCTCTACTTACCATACTCATTTTCTTACTGCAGTTAATTGTGAGAAATGAAATGGAAACCACAGCTTGCAAAACTTTACTGTAACTCACAAAACTGATAAACTCTATGAAACCATGGGGCACCTGGGTGGCTCAGTTGGTCGGGCAACTGACCCTTGGTTTCGGCTCAGGTCGTGATCTCATGGGTTGTGGGATAGGCCCACTGTCAGGATCCTTGCTCAGCGGGGACTCTGCTTGAGATTCTCTCTCTCTGCCCCCTGCTCTGGACTTACTGAACAATTCACAGATTTCTGAACCTGGTATGTTCTTTCATTTCTCAGGTCTTTGCCATTTCCACTCCATCAGCTGTAATATGCTTCCCTCCTCCTCTTTCCACACTGACTCTCCCTCATTCTTTACCCCTTCCAACTAGCTCTTCCTCTGAGCACTCTCCACTGCTCCCTCTACTTGAGGGGGTCACCTTTCAGTTGAGCTCCCCTAGCATGTTTTGCTTTCCTATCTTAACAGCATTTATGATGCCTACATTTCTATTTTCTGTTTTCTCATCTATTTGTCCCTCTATATCAGCAGTTTTCTTCTTTGACTGCATAGCTCAGGGAACTGGAAAAATGTTGACTTATTGGTATGGGGTTTGGCCTGGGTATCTGGATTGTTAAAAGCATCCAGGTTCATTCTAATGTGCAGCTAATGTGGGAAATTCCTGCATTAGCTGATGAGCTCTTTGAATGTAGAAGTTATCTTATTTGCCTTTGTAGCATTAACACCTAGCACAGTGATGGATGCTTAATAAATGTTTATTGAGTAAATGGAAGGTAACTATGGACAACTACATTCTAATTCTGTTGTGAAATACCCCAGCAGCTTGCTGTGTCACTATGTTTGGCAACAGCACTTGGCAGAAATTCCCAAAACAATGAATATAACTCAATTATAGATTTATTACAATTTGTTATAGTTATTGTTTTCCTATTTCAGTCTCTCTTGCTGAGGGGCTATGAGTTCTTTGAGGGGAGGGACTATATCTTATTCATTTTTATATCTCTAGAGCCAACAATAGTTCATGAACTAGGAAGTGTCTCAAAAACTTGTACTTAACTTATTTAACTGCCCATAAATTGAATGAGGTGAATTTAAATTAATCATCAATAGACTCAAGAGGGCCTTGTATTGCTGGACAACCATACCATCCTACTGGTTCATTCACGGCCCCACTCCCCCAAGATGCTCATTTCACACTTTTTCCTCTCTTCTTCAACCTCAAACACTTTCCTCTGTCATCCTCAGACTTGTCTCATGACCTCACTTCCTACTTCATTAAAAAAATTAAAACCTTTTAGAAGAGCCCACTTCCATAGATTCACCACTCCCCCTCCATTGACCTGCCAGCATCAGTACCCACTGGGCACCCAACATCCTGTTCCATCTGATGTGCCCAAGGACACCATTCATCTGTACCTGATGCTCTCTTCTACAGATCATTTTCTGTCTCTTGTGGATCATTTCCATCAGCATACAAACATCCTGGGTGGCTCAGTCATTGGGCGTCTGCCTTCGGCTTGGGTCATGATCCCAGGGATCAAGCCCCGCATCGGGCTCCCTGCTCCGCGGGAAGCCTGCTTCTCCCTCTCCCACTCCCCCCGCTTGTGTTCCTGCTCTTGCTGTGTCTATGTCTGTCAAATAAATAAATAAAAGTCTTAAAAAAAATAAAAAAATAAAAAGGCTTTTATTTAACCTTACTTCTCCTATTATTTCTTTGCTCCCCTCTAGAGGAAAAAAACTCCTCAAAAATAGTTGTGTATTTCCTTGTTTTCTATTCATCTCTTCCTATTCTCTTTTAAATTCTCCTCATTCAGGCTTTTGCTCTCATTACTCATCAGACACTGTTCTCAAGGTTTCTGTTGAAGTCTCTGTCCAAATATAATGGTCACTTCTCAGGAGTCATCTAACTGAACCAACCATTTAATCACTCCACCCTCCGCAATACACCTTCTTCACATAGTGTCCACATTTTTGTTTTTTCTCCTGTCTGGCTGGCCGTTCTTTTGTAGTCTCTCTGTGTCCGCATTCCCTCCCTGACTATGTAATATTAGAGTATTCAAGGGCTCACTCTTTAGCCTTTTTCTCTATCCTCATCTACTTCCTTGAGGATCTCATTTGGTCCCATGGCCTTAGATGACACCCATATGCCAATAACCTCCAAGTTCAGATGTCTGGTGAAAATCTGAACTAGAGAAGTGAATATACAGTTGCCTGCTGTTAAAATCCAGCCAAACTCAGCATCTTCAAAGTGGAACTCCTGACCTGATCTCCCAAACACCATCCACTCACAGCCTTCACCATCTCTACTGATGTTAACCCATCCTTCCAGCTGTCTAGGCCAGATGATTTCCAGTCACAACTGCCTCCTTCCTTTCTCTCACACTCCAAACTTGGTCCATCAGAAAATCATGTTTTTCTACTTGGAAATATATCTAAAAATGAATAACTTCTCAATGGCTTCAATGCTACCACCTTGGCCTGGGCCACAACTATCTTTTTTATTGGTTACTCCAATAGTTTTCCTTACTGTTCTCCATAGATCTACATCTGTCCATGCCCATCCAAATCTAGTCTCAACAATGCAGCCAAAAAAGTCTTGAATTTTTTTTTTAATGTAAGTTCAGTGCAAAACTATGCAGTGGCTGTCCATTTCTCTCCTGGTAAAAGGCTTCGTCCTTTGAATGACCTGCAAGTCTCTCCTTTCCTAGCTTCCTGTTATCTTTATTACCTTCACTCTTATAGTATCCCTGGGCTCACTTAATTTTAGCCACTGACTATTTTGCTACTCACTGAGCATGCCCAGCATGCTCCATAAAGCTTCTGCACTAGATGATTCCTTGCCTGGCTATTCTTTTCCCTGATGTCCACATGATTCATTTCCTTGTATCCTTCAAATATTTGCTCTAATGTCATTTAATAAATGATGTCTACTCTGAATACCCTGTTAAAACTGCAAAGTGCCCCAGCCCTAAAACTCCCAATCCTTAACCCTTTTCTGTTTTTGTTCAGTGTCAGTACTTACAGCCTAACACATACAATATGATTTACTTATTTATTCCCTTACCATTTATTGTCTGTCCACTCTCCACCTTGAGAATCTAAAGTCAAAGAGGGAAAGAATATTTGTTTTATTCATGGACATAAGCAAAGCACCTAGAAGAGTGCTTGGTACATAGTAGGTGCTCACTAGATATTGTTGAATGAATGAAAAATGGATTTCTTTTTTTAATTCTGGAAAACTCTTTTCAAAACTCAAGCCTCTCTTTTTATGCATCCAGTTTCAGGATGTTCTATTGGACCAATGTGAGTGTATAGTTTGCATTGTTGTATGTGTGTATGCACACACATGTAGATACACACACTCACACAATCAGAAATTTTTAACTTTCTTTCACCTGTTACATATTTTCACATTGACCACTTTTCCTATTGACCATTGTCCCTGGCACAGAACTAAGACATTTTCTATACTGTCTCCAATCCTCACAACATTGAAGGGTAGATATAATTATTCCTACTTTAAATATGCAGAAAATGAAGTTCAGACGGACTACTAATTTGTAGCACAATAAATCAGAGTCAGGGTTTGATTCCAGTGTTTTTCAGTATAAAGTCATTGCTCTGATCTACCGTCTGCTGCCTCCATAAAAATGCAGAATTCAAAGGAGGCCTGACACTAAATTTTATGATTTCTGTATTTCCCATCGGTGCTTAATATAGTATGGGATGCTCCTTCAGGATCTCGCACATTCCTGGATTGGTGGTTACTGAGCATGCTCACAGTCCGGTGCAGCCCATGCCCTGCCCACTGCAGCTGCAGTGCTGGAACCAGGTCATCCTTCCCACTACCTGATGTAAAAATAAATAAATAACTGTGAAAAAAAATCCAATCTCCGTTTGGAGGCACTAAATCCCCTCTCCTTTCCAGATGGCTGGGAGATTTCTCCCAGGTGGTAAATATATTATTAAGAACTCATTTCACCGTGAAATTGACTATTCAAAACACAGACAGAAGTTAATATATTAGGACAACCTGTCTGAAAACTCGCGTTAGAGAAAATTTATTTTTGTTTAATATAAAACCTGGTATTATACACGACCTCTTTCTAGCTCAGGCAGTTAAAGTCATCCCCAGTTAGAACATGTGTTCCAATGTCAGGAGCGCTACCACCAAAAGTCATATCTCCCCGCATGGAACCGGCGATTACCCCTCCCGCTATGGAGCCTTACATCATGGCAGTTAATGATCGTCAGTCTCAGATAACATTCTACATAGCCCTTGGGTGCACAGTAACGTTTCCATTAAGGAGCTGGGGCCAGTTAAAAATCCTTAGCTGGCCTTGTTCTACGTTGGCCTTCAAACTAATGATTCAGGATCACCCAGGGCAAATGCGACAGAAGAATTAGCATTACATAGGGGTGACCTGTTTCATCATTAGAAAAACCATATCAATCACAAAACAAAAAAAAAAAGACTTTTAGCAAGGACCCAACTGGATGTGAATCTCCTAAGTGTTAATTCATTCATGCGTTGTTGATTCACTCTTTAATAGGCTGATTTCTTAGATTACAAAAACAATTACTAGAGCAGATTACAGTCTATCAGTGAACACCCACATTATAATAAGAACAAATCCTGAAAGATTTGCACAGTCTGTTAAAAAAACCTAATTTACAGAATTGCTAACTATTAATTGGGGGAGTGAAGGTCAGAGGAGTGATGATCTTGAAGAAGGGTTGAACTTCATACAAGCCTATGTGGAAGTGTTTATGCATGAAGGGACTCCCACCTATCCTGGTCTTGACATCAACATGGCTTAAAAAATACCTATTCCTTCCCTACAAGAGCTTTCTCATGTTAATACATATGTACTTTCTTCTGTACTCTGACACTTTTGTTTTGAGTTTTGTCAGTAAACTGGAGTTTAAAAATAAAATGCAAAATATTTCATAGCTTATATGTAGGGAATACTTGGGTTATCCATAAGCCTCACAATTGACTTCCTTTTTTTTCTTTAAAAAAAAAAAGGATTCCTTCAGGAGTGAAAGATTTATTACTAATCACACAATGAATTTGTTACACATCACTAGTAGCAAAACTAAACTGACATCTAAATAATGTCTATTAAAGAATTTCTTAATTCAGTCAATTATTTTGATCCAACTAATTACTCACTTAAATAAGAATTCATTAAAACAACTGCCTAGACTTCTTTAAAAAAAAAAAAAAACAGTTCCCAAGTAATTAGTTAACCAGTAATTAATAATCCCTTGAGGAATGGAACCATTTTTCACATATTAAAGTAAACAAAACATCCTTTATTGGGTAACTGACTTCTTCAGTGATTCAATAAGTCCAGCCACTCATAAAATGGAAAGAACCATAAAGGGAAGATCATGCTCATTGGAAAAGCATTTTCAGTAAGTTTGAATTTCCAGGCTTGGATAAATTGCATACTAGTATAGATACTAAAAATAACTTATTTATGTAATTTAGAAAACATTAATTCATCCCTTCATTCACACATCAAGCACTCGCTGTCAACTCACTACTTTCTAGGTGCTGTGCTACATGAAGGCATATAAAACTGAGAAAATATTCCTTGACAATTCTTTTAATTCATTCACTATTTAGGTCCAAGAATATTTAAGTGAGGTTTATAAAGATGAAAAGGCAAGAATCCTGCCCTGGGAAAGCTCTCAATCTAGTTGACAGAATTAGAATTCCATGTGAAATCTTGGAAAACAGAGGAAGAACCAGCAGATGGAAGGTGATAAATATCCTAAGCATTTTTGAGAAAAGTTTTTATTGGAATATAAGATACATATAAAAAATGAGTACATTATAAGTGTGCAGCATGATAAATATTCACACAGTAAACACAACTATGTTACTATCACAAGCTGAAGAAACCAAACATTAACCTATACTCAAAAAGCTCTCTCCTAACCCCTCCCCATCTCTACTCTCCAAACATTATTCTGACTTCTCTCTGCAGGTTAGTTTTACCTACTTTTACATTCTATATAAGCAGAATCACTTGTTATGAATCCCTAGGTATCTGGCTTCTTTTGCTCAACATTGTATTTGTGAAATTCATCCATGTTGTGTATAGTTTGTCAGTTTCAGTATGTTATAGTATTCCATTGGATAAATATATCCCAATTCATATATCCATTGAACTGTTCACATTTGAGTTGCTTCTCATTTGAAGCTAAAACAAATAGAGCGGCTAGGAAGAAACATTTTTGTAGAATGTCTTTTGGGGCATGGGTATATCATCTATGCTTGGGAATCTATGTTGGGAAGAATAATGTCAGATTCTGTAGTTAACAGTGCTAAATAATCTTCCAATATGTTTGTACCAATTTAGACTCCCAACAGCAATGTAGGAGAGTTCTAGTTTCTCTACATCCTCACTAGCCCTTGGTATTATCAGTCTTTTTAATATTAACTATTCTGATGGATACACAGTAATATACCATTGTGGTTTTAATTTATATTTTCCTAATGATTGATGAGGTCAGGTTCCTTTACAAAGTATTGGTCATTTTGTGAAATCCCTGTTTAAATCTTTGGGTATTTCTACTGGATTGTCCATCTTTTTTTTTTTTTTAATTTTTAGGAGTTACTTATATATTCTAGAGGTAAGTCTTGTCAGTTATATATACTGTGAATATCCTAACTTCTCAGACCAAGTTGCTTAAAATCAATCCCAGGACCATTTCAGATGGCATATGTCATCACTGTAACCTCATGCACAGTGCCTGCCGGTAGTCGACTGAATGAAACACAAATGAGCAATTAGTTAGAGGCAGAAACCATACATTTTCTCCAACATGTGGCCTATACGTCATAATTAGGGCCATGGATGTGGAAGAAATGAGAATGAGAGAAGATAGAGTGGGAAGGGAGGGGTCCCTCAGCTCGAGTCTTAAGGATTTTCAACCTTGAAAAGCTTGCTCAAGGAAAATGTACCTGGTGGGATCTGAGCACCCCACATTGAGTAGCACAAAGACAGAGAAATAAAGTGAGATGAAACAGAAGCCAATAAACAAAGACAAGGCAGAGAACATCAACATTTACATGAGAATCCATACACCTAATGTTCTCCTGACCTCACCCCATCCCCACGCCATGAGGCTACATAAACTTTCTGGAACTTAGATCGATCCCAAGAAGAAAGGGAGAAAACAAAAGGGTGGGAAGGGAACAGGGGCGTTTATAAAACTGCTGAGAAAAACCTTGGAAATAATTAGACGATTTCTGTCATCGAGCAAAATGGAGTCTTGAAACAGAGATTGAGTATATTATAGGGAGAAAAAGGAAGTTACCTTTTTTGTATAACAAAGTTTGTGGCCATGAATGTCGCACCACCTTTACCCACTAGGCTGCACAGTTGACCCTTGAGCAACATGGGTTTGAACTACTCGGGTCCACTTCTATGTAGATTTTTTTTATAAATACAGTATAGTATTGTAAATGTATTTTCTTTTTATGATTTTCTTTTTACTTTAAAAATTTTATTATGAATAAATGTTTTAAATCATTCCCACTTCTTTCTTCTGGCCACACTGTATTCTGTGTAGATGCAACATAGTTTATTCTTACTGATTAGGTAGGTATCTGAGTTGCTACAAATATTACAAATAAAGCCACAGTAAGAAGTCTTTTGTATATTTTAGCCAGTGTTTTTGGGGATAGATTCTTTTTTTTAATTCCATCATGTTTCTCTTTATAATTTTTCAATAACATTTTCTTTTCTCTAGCTTACTTTATTGTAAGAATAGAGTATATAACACATACCACATACAACATCTGTGTTAATCAACTATGCTATTGTTAAGGCTTTTGGTCAACAGTAGGCTATTAGAGGGCACCTGGGTGGCTCAGTTGGTTAAGCGACTGCCTTCGGCTCAGGTCATGATCCTGGAGTCCCGGGATCGAGTCCCACATCGGGCTCCCTGCTCAGCAGAGAGTCTGCTTCTCCTTCTCACCCTCCTCCCTCTCATGCTCTCTGTCTCTCATTCTCTCTCTCAAATAAATAAATAAAATCTTTAAAAAAAAAAAACAGTAGGCTATTAGAATTTAGGGGAACTTTTGGGGATGTCAAAAAGTTAATACATGGGTTTTTGATTGTGTGAGAGTCAGTGCCTTCAACCCCTCACAATTACTTCCACCTCAGAGCTCCTTCCTTTAGGATACACGCATGAGTAGAAAAAATGGCAGGTTGGGAGGGAGAACCAACTAAGAACTTACTGTGTGTTCATTTCACTGAATGTTATTTTAAAAGACCTCAAGCATTTTCTTCAGCTCTGGTCATGATCCTGGGGTCCTGGGATGGAGCCCCACATCGGGGGTCTCTGCTCGGCGGGGAGCCTGCTTCTCCCTCTTCCTCTGCCCCTCCTCCCCCTTGTGCACTCTCTCCCTCTCTCTCTCTCTCAAATAAGTAAATAAAATCTTTAAAAAAAAAAAGACCTCAAGTCACAATTAATGTCTCATTTAGCCTTGACAGCTACCTTCTGGCTCACATGTAAAGCTAGAGATGCCCTTGGTCTCATAAACTGGTTCTATCCATGCAAAGAAAAAAAAAAAAAAACTACATTGTGGGTTTTAACTAAAATTCCAATCATACCATCTCATGAGTATTTTGGTCAACCTATGAACAATAGCTAATCCTTACTTAGTAAAGGGAAAATCTCATTATAAAAAATACCTTATAAAGGACAGCCTAGAGTATATTTTATCATTGGATAGCAATGATAATTAATTTTCCAGGAGTGTTCTCATATGTGTATGCACATATATATGCATGTGTGTATATATGTAATGTGTATATGTGTGTGGGTGTACATGTGCATATGAGTGTATGTGTGTGTGTTTACATGCACACACACATAAGCAGGCATACACTTCCCTCAACTGATCCCCAAAGCAACCCTGAGAAGGAGTTACTAGTATTTTCCTTGTTTTGCACTAGGAAAGCCAGGGCTGGGAACGTCTTAGGAACTCATCTGAGCTACAGAACCGGTAAGTGACAGGTCAAGAACTCTGATACCAGATCCTGTTCTGGCTTTCCCTCTACTAGATTGCCTCATATCCAGGCTGAGGGCAAAGTCAAGATTAATTTCTGTAGGTCATCAGGATTTATCACAACAAAATTTGCCCAGTGTTGTGATTAAAAATAAAGCTCATAGTAAATTCTTTATTTCTAGTGAGTCTATAGAATCAGGCTTCTTTTTTACCATCAAAGAACAAACATACAGGTCAAATCCTCCTCAGGGCACCCATGTTTCTCTCCTTAGAAGTGAGGTTTCTTTGTAATGATTGCTTTGCCAAACATCACATGCTTAGTCCCCTGGCAGTTTAGTCTGAATTTGGTCTCTCAGACTCTGACATTGAGTTAGCAGGTAAAAAAAATTACTCTGAACTCATGAGTGAAAAGAAGCAGCATCATACATACATATGACCTCTGTTTTTTTTCTTTTCCTCCTCTAACATCTAGAATTTGATGTGTTTGTGCTTGTGTTTGAGTGTGTGTGGCTTGTTTGATGGGTGACTTGGGAGTTGGAGTAGGTTTTGAAACAAAGTGACTTCCCTTTTGTCATCCATCTGGTATGCAGAAGAATCTTCCTCTGGAGCAGAATTGACTAATATTGGCTTTTCACATATATATGTACCTGGAAATCAGACCTCTCTGCTCTCTACCTTCAGTATGTAGATTAATTTTGGGATCCTTGTTGCTTTCATGAATATTTAAGGGACTTCTATGAACGCTGAGATAATCTGAACACGGAGCTGGTCTGAGAGTAGTCAAGTAAAATTCATTCTCTTTAATTCAGAGTGAGAGTGTCTGTGACCTAATTTTTACTGAAAAGCCATGGTATGAATATAATTCTAGAATGCTCTCCTCTGGAGTCCAAGGTGTGACTTCCCCAGGGAATGTTATTTGCTACACAACCTGTGAGTGCTCCTGAAAAGTTTACACATTTATAAATTTGACAGTGGGGAGTTCACACTCTGTAGAAACTACCCGGAATCCAGACCTCCTGAAAACTTGGGGAAGTCACCAGACTGGGGCAGGGACCCTTGTTAGAGTTCACACAAAGTCCAGCCTGGGCTTGGTGTGCGTGCATGGCATGTGCCTAGGTTCAGTGTTCTTTGCCATTTTCCAACTGTGTGGATTTGAGGATATCCTCTAATCGCATGGCAGTTTTCTTATCAGGATGGACTGGTGCTTTCTCATGACCATGTTTGGCCTTCAAATGAGATCAGTTTATTAATATGTTTTCTAATCAATTACAACCATAACAGCTTTAGTCATTTATTAATTTTTCATATATATATATATATATATATATATATACTATTTCTCAATACCAAATTAATTCATTCAACTTTCATTACTCCTGGGATTGTTTTTCCTTCTGTTCTTCTGATTATCAGTCTGGAGTCAAATGACCTGGAATCAAATCTCTTGCTTATCACATAGCTACGTGCATATATAAATATATATATATATATATATATATATATATATATATAAGCCCTTCAATATCTCGGAAGCTACTATTTTCAATTAAAGAACTGAGGAAAAGGTTTCCTTTGAGGTAAGACAGAGGATCAGATCAGTGAGTGTTCTGGGAGATCTCATCACCAGCATCACTAGCATCTAGATCTAAGTAGAGGGATGATTAAGGAGCTTATATAACCTTGATCTTTGGACATGAGCATGTGTGTATGTGTAGAAATAGAGACAAAGTCAGAGAGACAGAGGTGGTCATTGTAAGGTGGTCATCATTGGGCTAAAATAAATGTTTTTGCCAGCTTCAATTTCTTATGGTTAATTGCATTGAATAAATACTTTCAAATATGAAAGTGAGCTTCGGATATTCTAATACCTTCAAAGGTTAATAGACACTAGAGTAATCAGAAGAACAGAAGGAAAAAAAATCCCAGGAGTAATGAAAGTTGAATGAATTAATTTGGTATTGAGAGATGGTATTAAATATGTGAAAAGAAAAGACATTTGATGATTAGAATCAATGGTAGTGACAGTGGTGGTGGTGGCAATGGCAACGGCGGTAACAGTAGAGGTGATGATGGTGGCAGAAATGATGGTGATGTTAAAGGTGATGTTAACAGTGGTCATGGTGATGATAGTGGTAGTGATGGTGAAGGTGATGGTGGTGGTGATGATGGTGGTGGAGGTGCTGGTGATGGTGATGGCAGTGGAGGGGGGGGTGATGGTGGTAGGTGGTGGTGGTAGCTGTGATGGTGGCAATTGGTGTGAAGGAAGTGGTGGTGATAATCATGGAAGCAATTATAACAGTTGGCATTTATTGACCATTTGCTATGGACAAGGCTATGATAAATGCTTTGCATGAATTCTTTCATTTAGATCTAAAAACAGCCCTGTGAGGTAAAGGCTTTTACTCCCTTCAGTTTCCACATGAGGAAAATGTGGCATGGAAGATTTAAATGCTTTTCTAGGTCACATAGGTATGTGATAAGCAAGAGATTTGATCCCAGGTCATTTGTCTCCAGAGTGATAAACATAACCATTTTGCAATTCTTCCCAGAAAAGGCAGAAAAGTGAGGATCGAATACTGAGATATATTTTTTTTTTCCAATGAGAAACTGGCTTATGTGCCAAAGCCTGAAATGGGAGACCTAGAGAGTATTATCACGTAATGGTGCTAGGAGATAGTTTCGGTACAAATGAGCATAATCTTAAGATTAGGAAAAGGATGGATTTCAAAATTAGGGAGGCAAATATCTAACATTTGGTCATTTTGTTGGACTCTGATAAGCTATGTTCAGTAATGACACCAGATATCTATAATTTACCTACCTGTACATAACTTGAACTTCAAGATAACCACTTAATGTGAAAATAGATTTTTGTTTTCACTCTAAACTGACCTAAGTTTGGGTTGTGCTGTGAAATCACTGTGGAGGAAAATAACAAAGGGGAAATCCAAGGTTTCAGATTTTGAAGGAAACAATAGGCTATTGAAAATGGGTCCATAAGGGACAAAATGAAAGCCAGGTTGTTTCTAACAGCAATAGGATAGCCATCTGAGTTTTAAAAAATCTCTGGTTATATTGACCCAAAGTCTCCATACAAGCATTTTATTTTCCATCATGGCATTTTACCTTTTACCTTTTTTGGCACTATTCCAACATATAATTACATTTATGTGTGTCACTTTTACTTGCTATGTATTTTATATCTTTTCCAAGTAAACATTAGGAATAATGAAGGCAATTGCATCTTCCATCCATCAATACGTACCTGGAGCCTGGTATAAAGAAGGTACTCAAAAATGTTTGTTGGATTAATGAAGGAAATAATAAATGCATACACAAGTGAAAGAACAAACACACTCCTGGTGAGTACTAGCCTCTTCTGTCATGAACTAGAAGAACAAAGACTCTCAGACTTCCTCTGCACATGGGCTAGTCAAAATGCAACTATTCCATGCCGTGTAAGTGTAGAAACTGCACACCTGGGTTTGCATTCACACTACTCCCAGGGGGCAAAGACCAAAATTCTGGGGCTCATGTTACAGTAACTCTAGAAAACCAACTCTGGCTATTTGGAATTAACATACATTCTCTTACATCCTCCCCGAAGGGACTACTAGGACTAAACCCCTAACCACCCTGGTTTTTGTTCCTTTTTTACCTCTGTGTTTACCAAAATGAGAAGATCCATCCCCAACCATCCCTTACATCACTGGTCTTTGCCTTTCTACCTCCTATTCTCTCATCCATTAAGCTTTCCACTGTCTCATCTACAATATTTCTTCCATAAATGTTTCAGGATTTTGTGGCCAATTCCTTAATTTAGCTGACTGCCCAAACTAGCTAAACTTGGACATCTCCTGAGGACACTGCTTTCTTTGCAAACTCAGCTCTGTGTTTTTTCAAGCAGCCACTTGCTTCAGAGTCTGCAGATGTAGAGGTGTCTTTCCTGATTATCATTGCCCCTCCCTTACAACTACTTGTTTACTCACTTGTTAAAATTTGTCTTTGAGGCTCATGCCATTTGACTTTAGATGTTGCATAGTTTATTCAAAATTCTGACTTCTCCATTCTTGACCTACTAAAAATCAATAATGCTTTTCCCTACTCCACCTCAAGGATCTGCTCCCATAGAGATCACAATCTTTGTCACAATCTGTAACTGACCTACTTTAAAAATTGGCTTAAGTTTCTACTCTCTTGCCATAACATTCTACTATCCAATTTTTTAAAATGAATTCCACTGAAAAAATTCTTAATACCCACGGAGATCTTGATACTATATTTATTATATGTTATATTTATACTGAGATATTATGTTGAGATTCCTCTATTTTTTCCCCAACATTAGCATTCTCTCTTTCTACATTTTCTCCTAAATTGTTTGGATTCCGTGGCCCTTCTTGTCAATTATAGAGTATCTCAAACTACCTTGCCCCTCTGTTTTCTTTGCAACTTTATTGTATTTTGAACTGGGTAGGAAGCCAAACATATGTTTATCCATGCTTGCACCTGAACAGCCGAGTATTATCTGGAGATTGGCTGGAGATTGTCACACAGTAGGGCAGATGTAACTGTACAAATACACCATCATTGACCTCTAATGAATCCCCATTAATGCTTGGAAATCCTCCTCTGTTACTATGTCCAACTTGCATTCCAACTAGCTCCCATTCTCAAGTTCCTGCTATTTTACCTGTATAATCAGATGAGATAAAGTGCTAAGTAGATCTTTTCTGATTTTTCAGAATTTATCAACCTTTGCCTACCCCGCATTGTCAGTTTGAATAAATGGCTATTGTGGTGTCAATCACATCCTTAAGGGTTTGACTGAAGGTTTCTGTTCTGAAATCCCTCTGTCCTAATATAGAAGGCTAGAAAGGAGCATTTTTGAGGAAAGTACTGTTTGTGAGGAACTGGGAAAGCAAGGAGAAATGCCTTTTGACTTACTCTCTTTTCTCAAGTGGAAGAGGATCGCTGCAAAAAAATCTCATGAAGTCAATGGCTATCTGTAAGAATGAAGTAAGTCTGACAGCTGTTACCCAGTTAATAGTCTGTTGAGCTGCAAGGCTCACTGACCTGACTTGTATTACTGAGATGGGGAGATGAGGACTAAGAAGAAATGGAATGGCGTATGACCAGAGAAGGAGATCACAGACTATACCTTCAAGTTCCTAACAGTCCCTGAAACTTACATGTGATGTATCTAACAGTGTCCATAGGACATGAGGGAGTGGGAGGGGATGAGATTGTGTGATTGAGGCTTGCTGGGGACTTCACTGATTTGGAGCAAATAGTCTGGAGTAACTGAAGGAAGTGATGAGATATCACCAGCTGAGGGTCAGTTGGAAGAAGCAATTGATCGCTGGTCTTAAAGGACTAACGTCAACTAGGGAAGTTACTTGGGTTTGAGACTCCACTAGCTGGACTATAGGGTTCTCTACCTGCCTTTCCTGAGTCTATAGATAATAAGCTAGGTGAGTAGTTAAGACCCACAACTTGAAGTGTAATCAACTCTCTTTGGGCAGAGATTGTCCTTTACTTTTTTTTCCCCCTAGCTTTATTGAGCTATAAGCTATTGAGTTATATTGACATATAGCATTGAGCAAGTTTAAGGTCTACAAAGTGTTGATTTGATACATTTATATATCACAATATGATTACTACCATAGCATTAGTTAACACTAATCTTGTAGTTTTTAATGTACAGTATTTCACATCCTCAGTTAAATTTATTCCTAAGTATTTTATTGTTTTTGATACTCTTATGAATAGAATTGTTTTATTTCTTTCTTCAGATATTTTGCAGCTATTTTGTAGAAATGCAACTGATTCTTAGATGTTAATTTTGTATCCCACAACTTGACTAAGTGGTTTACTAGTTCTAACAAGCTTTTGGTAAAATATTTAGGATTTTTATATATAAGATAATATCATCTGCAAGCAAAGACAGTTTTACTTATCTCTGATTTGGATATCTTTTGTTTTTCTCTCTTGCCAAATTGCTCTGGCTAGGATTTCCAGTACTATTGCATGGAGTGGAGAGAGTGGGCACTCTTGTCTTGTTCTTGATAGCTTTCAACTTTTAACCATTGAGTATGATGTTAGTTGTGGTTTGTCATACATAGATTGCATTATGTTAAGATATGTTCCTTCCATACCCAATTTGTTGAGTCTTATTTTTTTATCACAAAGGGATGTTATATTTTGCCAATGTTTTCTCTTTTGCATTTATTGAGATGATCATATCGTATTTATCTTTCATTCTATTAATGTGGTGTATCATGTTTATTGATTTGCATATGTTGAACCACCTTTTCATCCCAGGGATAAATCCCACCTGAATATGGTGTACTATCTTTTTAATGTGCTGTTGAATTTTGTTTGCTAATATTCTGTTGAAATGATTTGAATTTATATTCATCAGGGATATTGGTCTGTAGTTTTATTTTCTCCTAGTGTCTTTATCTGGCTTTGCTGTCAGGATAATACTGGCTTTGTAAAATGAGTTTCTCCTCCTCAAATTTTTGGAAAAGTATGAGAAGAATCACTGTTAATTTTTTAAATTTTGGTAGAATTTGCTGAGTGAAACCATGTGTTCCTGGGCTTTTCTTTGTTGAGAGATTTTTGATTACTGATTTATCTCTTTACTCATTATTGTTCTGTTCAGAATTTCTATTTCTTCATGATTCAGTCTTGGTAGGTTGGATGCTTCCAGGGTTTTATCCATGTCTTCTAGGTTACTCAATTTGTTGTCATAGAATTGTTCATAGTAGCGTCTTATCACCTTTAAAAAAATTTTTTTTTGCTATCACAAGGGATGAATACCCAACTTTTGCATCAACATGGATGGAACTAGAGGAGGTTATGCTAAGTGAAATAAGTCAAGTAGGGAAAGTCAATTATCTTATGGTTTCATTTATTTGTGGAACATAAGGAATAGCATGGAGGGCATTAGGAGAAGGAAGGGAAAAATGAAGGGGGGGAATCAGAGGGGGAGACGAACCATGAGAGACTATGGACTCCGGGAAACAAACAGTATTTTAGAGGGGAGGGGGTGGGGGGTGGGTTAGCCCGGTGATGGGTATTAAGGAGGGCATGTATTGCATGGAGTACTAGGTGTTATATGCAAACAATGAATCATGGAACACTACATCAGAAACTAATGATGTACTGTATGGTGACTAACGTAACATAATAAAAAAAAATTTATGCTATCACATGTAATGTCTCTTCTTTCATTTCTGATTTTCTATTTGCATCTTCTCTCTTTTCTTCTTAGCCCAGCTAAAGTTTTGCTAATTTCTTTTATCCTCTCAAAAAAAAAATTTTTTTTTCCCTTATGTTGGTCTTTTCTATTGTTTTCTCCTGGTCTCTATTTCATTTATTCTGTTCTAATCTTTGCCATTTCCTTCCTTCTGCTACCTTTGGGCTAAACTTGTTCTTTTTCTTCTTCTTTGATTTGTAAAGTTAGGCTGTTTATGTGAGATATTTCTTTTTTTTCTGAGTGCAGGCATTTATTGCTATAAAATTCTCTCTTAAAACTGCTTATGCAGACTAATTTGGGTTTTGGTAGGTTGTGTTTCCATTTTTGTTTCAAGATTTTTAAAGTTAATTCTTTAACCATTGGCTGACTAGGAGTACTTGTTTAATTTCCAGTGGTGTGTGGATTTTTTAGCCTTTCTCCTGTTATTGATTTCCGGTTCCATGCCATTGTGGTTGGAATAGAAACTTGATATTATTTCAATTTTCTTAAATTTGCTAAGACTTGTTTTGTGACTTATTATATGATCTTTTCTGGAGAATGTTCCATGTGCATTTGAGAAGAATGTTTTTTCTGTTGCTGTTGGATAGAATGTTCTGTACCTGCCTGTTAGGCCCATTTAATCTAAAGTTGGAATAAAATCCAACATTTTCTTATTGATATTCTGTCCGGATGATCTATGCATTGTTGAAAGTGGGGTATCAGAGACCCTACTATTATTGTATCATTGTCTCTTTCTCCCTTCAGGTCTGATAATATTTGTTTAATATACTTAGACACTCAGATTTGGGTGCATATATACTTACAATTGTTATATCTTCTTGATTGATTGACCCCTTTATCATTATATAATGACCTTTGTTGCTTGTTACCATTTTTTTGGCTTAAAGTCTATGTTGTCTAAGTATAGCTACCCCTGCTCTCTTTTGGTTTCCCTTTTCAGGGAATATCTTTCTTCATCCCTTCACTTTGAACGCATGTGTGTCCTTAAAGATGAAGTGAGCTAGAGACTTTCCTTTTCCATTTGTTTCCTTCCTTGCATGAATATCACCTATCCAAGGAAGACCGAGGGGTTTAAGGAGTGAATGAGCAGACCATACCCAGAGGTCCATTACATTCTGAACCATTCAAACCAAAAGATGAATTTTTATGGTGAAGCAGAATTGAATAAAATATGAAATTACAACATTACACCAGACTGGACAAGTTCTAAAATTTTAATTCATTGAACTGTTATGGAATAAAACAGATAGTATCAAGAATCCTTAATGTCCATTGGAGAAAGGTGATTTTATTTTTCAGAAAAGTGGCAGAAGTTACTAGAAAATCATTCTCTGTTTATACTCAAACTGAGTATAGTCACAATCATACCTATTTTAAAACACATTTTTGTTTTCTTCTATACTGGTGCAATATAGGAGTTATTGCTCCTCTTAGCTAAACTCAGTCTCTCTCTCTCTCTCTCTCAGTCAGTCTTTCACTTGGTTCTTACACCCTCTAGCTTTATCCAGAACCTGATAATGTTGATTTTTCTTTCACTCTTTTGTGTCAGTAATTGTTCTCTTTATCAGCCTTTAAACATAATCTATCTTCAGAATCTTTCACTTGACTCTATACATCCTATATTGATAGCCCATTTCTCTTCTTGTTTTCACAGTCAAGCAAATTGTCAAAAGAATTGCATACATTTTATCTATTGCTTCTCTTCTCATTTACTTCTCATCCCACCTCAATAACTGTTGTCATGGCACCATGTTAAGACTTCAGGGAATTTCATGTTATGAATCCAATGGGCACTTCTTCTGCCCCCAACCCATTTGCTTCAATTAACATTTTATATTGTGTACCACTCCCCCTTCCTCCTTTGACTTGTCTGGCTCCTTTTCTCCTACTTCTCTGTCCACTCCTCTTCTGCAGGCTTATCACTCTCTTATTGGCCTTTAGAATTGGAGTTCATCAAAGCATAGCCCTAGACCTTTTCCATTTTATACTACCCTCTCCCTAAGACATTTTATTTATATGCATGGCTTAATTTATGAATTAACACAGAATACAATCATTCCCCAATTTACATCCTAGCCCAGATCTCTTTGCTGAGCTATAGGATGCTCCAACAACATACTCAACATCTCCTCTAGGTTATTTCAAAAGTTCTTTATATTCTACATAGCCAAGACTAAATTCAAGATTTTCCTTCCTAAATATGGTCCTGTGCCACTAAATGACACTGCCTTCCATCTAGTTGTCATCCTTGAGCCTATCCTCCTCTACCACCCAAATCTATCACGTGGTCCCATTGATTTTACCTTTTAAGCATTACCCCAATTAATCAATTTCTCTCCTTCCTGCTACACCTTAGTCCATCATTTCTTATTCAGATGACTGCAATAGTTTCCAAAGGATCTGTCCACACCTAACATTTCTGTAATGAATCCTGCATGAAGAAGTAGGGAGATCTTTTTGAAATGCAGATGCGACCATCACACTTTGCTCAAAATCTTAGGGTAAAGAGCCAAGTCCCTAACATGATCTATCAGTCCTCAAATAAGTCAAAGGCAAAAAGTGCCAGCCCAGCTTGCCTCCCAGTCCCCTACCCCTATTCATATACTAAAGATTAACCTCTAATACTTCAGAACATTACCTTACTTGGAAATAAGGTCTTTGTAGTTGTGATTAGTTAAGTTGGGATGAGGTCATACTAAATTAGGGTGGGCCCCTGGTCTAATAGGATTGGTGGTTTTATAAAAAGGAAAGATTTAGACACAGACACACCCACAAGGAGAATGCCAGGGCAGTGTGGAGATGAAGACAGAGATTAGACAGAGATTAGCATGATGCTTCCACAACAAAGAACACCAAAGATGTCCAGCCAGCCACCAGAAACTATGTGAGAGACAGGAACAGATTTTTGCTCACAGCCCTTAGAAGAAGCCAAACCTACTGTCACTGTGATCTCAAACGTTCAGCTTCCAGAATTGTGAAACAATACATTTCTGTTATTCTAAGCCACCCAGCTGTGTGGTACTTTATTATAGCATCCCTGTCAAACTAATACACACACCATGTTCGTCCTCCCTCTTCCTTCTTCTGGGACTAGCATTCCTCCTACAACAGAACTTTATCCATGCCCTTCCTTCTGTCTGGAGTGACTTCCCTCTCTCTTTTACTTAGCTAACTCTTATTAATTCCCCTGTTTCCTTACCAGTTGAGGAAAGGCATCCCTGAGGAAGACCACAGCCTAAATAAGTTTTATTATTCAACTTGTTTCAATGTATAATTGTGCTTCATTCATGTCATTCCTTGACTAGTGTAAGATCTGTCACAGTGTAGGCAAGCAAAAAATTATTTGCTATTTGAGTGAATGAATGAATGCTTACATAATAAATACGTATTCTGGATTGATTTAAATGCAAGCCCTGGCAGAATTAATTGCTCACTCTTCTATATTCTCCTAGTGGTTTATGATTTCCACAATTACAGAATTAGCCACAATACCTCCTATTCATTTATCTTAGGTGTCTATCTCATGTTCTGTCACCCCCTTGAGACTATGATTTCTTTGAGCCTTATGCTCCCAAACCCTAGTGAGCTCTCACCAAATAGGGGTGGAACTGAATTATGGAGAAATTATAGGGAACAATGAACTGCAAAATGCTTAACAAATGTAACAGATAATCATTACCAAATGACTTGAATTATTTTCCTCTACACAAAGAAGTTTTGAAAATTTGCTGCTCCTGGTAAGCAAAATCATGCCTGGTAAGTCCTTCTGTTCAGCCTCAAGCTTATGTGGAGGGAAATTAAATGTCTCTTCCTCAGATTCATTTATAACTCACCCCTCAGCTGATGTGCTCTACAATGCCTTTTGAGAATTCTTTTCAATTCTCTTTATCCTCTTTTCCTCCCTCGTCCTTAGATGTTTGTAACCCAGGGGAAAACAAAGCACTTAAATGCAAGTAACACTGTAATCATACACAGTGTTGAATTGCACAAGGAACAAACAGAAACTAGAAAGTCTTCCACTTAATCTCCCATCTTCCTGACTCACACTCTTGTACTTGGACATTATAAATGTAAACATAGGCTAAAGTAACATCCTTTTATGTTTAGGGTTAGCCATTGAAATCCATTTAGTTTCAGTTAAACTAATATAACCATAAGAACTTCTCGAACTCAAAGTTGTTTTTTTTTATGATAAGAAAAGTTCTTTTCAATTAAGCAATGATAACATTAATACTAATTTACATTTCTACATTTCTTTTTATCCAGGTTTCCCAAGGCACTTTAAAAGCTATATTCTATTCTATTAAGATCAAGTAAGAAGTATTATCTCTAGTTAACAGAGAACAGATGCAGATACTTGTTAATTAGAACTTGTCACAGGTCATCCTTATGGTTCATAACAAATGCCTTCCTTCAACCAAGATGTAATGTGCATCTCATGTAGACCAGATGAGCTAAATCTGTTTATAATTTAGTTTCTCCCAGTTCTAATTTCATACTTAACTAATGCCTTGGCCATTTAATCGTCCCCTGAAAAGCAAATCCAAGAGATTTAGACCAATTCAAAGAAGTTGTGAGTGACTGCAAGGTGAGAATCTGTTTGGATTCTGCTCTGCCTCCAGGGGCCAAGTTTTCTTTTATCCAATGTTGGAAAAGAAAATCACCCTTTCATCAATGAGGAATGTCCGTGGACTCAGGAAGCCCTGTGATTATCACCATTAGTGCAACTCACCTCCCAAGTAACATAATTTCTTCCCCATTCCTAACACGTACTTTGAGGTGCCTCTGTGAAAGCCAGACTCCTATTGGATTAAGACCCAGTTCACTTGTTTCCTTTCAACATTAAAAATACAAAAGAAAAATAAAGAGAAAGCTACTGTTCTCTGCCAAAGTGGATATTGCTTATTAGTCTCTACACAGAGATTTTCCTGTGTATGTGGTTTTCTTATAATTTTGTGGGTTTTTTTGAGAGAGAGAGAGAGCAAGCAGGAGAGGGCAGAGGGAGAGAGAAAATCTCAAGCAGGCTCCAAGCTCAGCACAGAGCCCGAGGTGGGCTCGATCTCAGGACCCTGAGATCATGACCTGAGCAGAAATCCAGTGCCTCACTTAACTGACTGAGCCACCCAGGCACCCCCTGTGGCTTTCTTTTAAACCTGCTTTTCTTTCTGAAAACAAATCAGTCCTTCAATTTAAAAATCCACCTTGGGGTGCCTGGGTGGCTCACTTGGTTAAATGTCTAATTCTTGGTCTCAGGCCAGGTGTTGATCTCATGGTGGTGCATTTGAACCCTTCACTGAAAAACAATTCATCCGGGAGTCTTCTACTTCCTTTCCCTTTATCAGTTACTCATTCAAGACACTGAAACCAGCTGTTATGAGGGGCTAATATTTGGTTTGCAAAGGAAGAAAAGCTCCCTCTGTACACACATTCTTATTCTTCCTACTGATTCGAGTGTTAATAGTATTTGACAGGTTGGTAATTTTTTTTAAACCATAATTCATTTAGTACTGTTCTGCTTTGTTATTGTACATTTTACACATTGGTGCACAGAAAATATTGTTTTTTAACAATTATATTCCTTGCAGTTATCATTCATTCAAAAGGGCTGCATGAGAGTCTTTGGGGACAGGAGGTGCCAGGAGGCCGAGACAAGGAAGAAAATGAGGAGAGGGTGAGACAAGCATCAGGAAAGGAGGAGTTGGAGACAGAAACAAAGACAGAAGGTGTCATTAAATGGGGCAATAACTGCATGAGAAAACAATACATGTGAGGAAGAAAACGACAGAAAAGCACCACAACTCTGTACCCTACAGGTACAATGGACTCTGGTCCGCCCTCCGGCCCACCTCTGAAGGGATCCAAGATGTCTCAACATCCTAAGTTTTTGCTGAGAGAGGCAGGAAATGGCTTCTGCACCTCCCACAGTGCATTCACAGGAAGGTGGGGAAGAGGGTCAAGAGAGGAGCCCCTCATGCACGTATCTGAGATTTCTGTCTCCACAGAAACTGGTTCTACTTGCCTCCTTGGGGGGAAGAATGGGGGTAGGTCTGGAAAAGCTCTCTGAACTTCACCTCCTCTCTAAACTGTCATGAATCAACCCATGAAGTCAGAATCCCCAGTGTGTTCCAGCCTTGGGAAATGGAGTCCGAAGAAAGGGATGAAAGGGATGTGGGGGTCGAGGATCTCCCTCTGAGGAGCCTTTCCTCTGTTGGAACATTCAGGTCACACTATGCCAGATGTGCAGAGCACAACATACTGTTAAGACCACATATGCCATTGGGGCACATGGGTGGCACAGTCAGTTGAGCTTCTGACTCTTGATTTTGGCTCAGGTGGTGATCTTAGGGTCATGAGATAGAGCTCTGTGGTGGGCTCCATGCTCAGCGGGGCATCTGCTTGAGATTCTCTCTCTCCCTCTCTCTGTGCCCCTCTCCCCCGCTCTAAATAAATAAATAAATAAATAAATAAATAAAATCTTAAAAACAGCAGCAACAACAACAACATATCAGCCATTTACTGGGCAGTCACTGAGTTCCAAGCAGTGTGCTTTTTATTTTGCTTCATTATTCTAAGCATATGTTATCATTCTCCTTTTATAGATGAGGAAACAATATTTGAGAAGTTAAGTATTTGTTTATGACTACAAAACTAGTGAGGGTGAGAATCTCAATTTAAGACAAACTATTACTGCAAAATCAAAGTTTTTGCCAGTGTGCCCACCTGACTCCCTGAGGCTTACATGGAAATAGAGGAAAGGGCATCACTTGGCTTGGAGTTCTGGGTCAATAAGTATAGCATCTTTTCACAGCTCAGGGGACATCCTGCCTGGCCACAGGAAAGAGTATGTCTGTGACTAAGGATCTTACCTGTCAAAGGCTACTGATTAGATACCAAAATCATCAAAGAAAACAGAAGCAAGGGATGAGTTTCTAGTTCCATTAGGAAATGGATCTGGTGATGCTTCTGTTTGGCTAGGACACCTTGGATGGTGGGAGAATAAGAAAAGAAACTTGAAGAAAGTGATTTTCTTTCCCCAGTGTGATTGTTTTCCTGGCCAAACAAAGGAAAAAATCATTTTTTCTCTGTGCTCAGATATGAAATGGGAATAATAATGTCTACTTTCCATTTTCTTACAGTTCTGGGAGAAAATCCCTCATCCATTAGAGTTAAAGATGTACAGCCCTATCACCTGGTAATCCCACATCTAGGCTTGTGCCTTTGGAAAGACTCGGGTATGTGCACAAGGATCTAGAGCCCCAGATATGATGGGCAGCAACATTTGTAACAGAAAAATGTAGGCAAACAACTACTTGTCCTCCAACCAACAAATAGGTAAGTGTATCATTGTGACTTATCATAGGACAAAATATAGTACTCAAGGTAAACACTGGGGATCTTTAGCTCATGTTTCAAATGGAAGAATGGTACGTATAAAACTTTCGGATTAATGAATACACATGGTACGATAACTTTGTGTAAGTTTAAAAGCATGCCAATAGCACTTTACATTGTTGAGTGACACACACATGTGGTAGAAGTATAAATGAAGGCCTGGGGATGATGATTTCAAATTTGGAATGGTTTTGAACTCTGTGGGGAAGGAGAGGGGCTGAATGGACCAGGGGAGGACTCTGTAGAGAGCTCACCTGTATGGGTGACATACTTTTTTGTTAATCTGGGTGGTAGATAAACTAATGTTCATTTTCTGTCTTTCTCTCTCTTTTGTATGTTTGAAATTTTTCATAACCAATATTTTGATTGAAAAATATGTAAAAGCAAGTACAGAAGCTCTTAACAACCAGCAAGCCTCAGTCACGGGGGGGGGGGGGGGGGCGGTGTGTGTGACTCCAATCCCCAGAGAACTGGGACACAGAACAGGCCCAAAGTCCATGTGGGGGAATCATTTTACCACCTGGGATCTCAGGTGGCTTTTCCCCTCGGTAGAACACTGTGCTGCTTTGGGTGGTGGAAAGGTGTCCAGAAACAGAGATGTAATGCGGGAAAGACAGAGGGAACAGAGACTGAAGATGGAGAGCTCAGATCCAGTGGATAAATGAGAGGAGGGGCCCTTGTTAATCTCACCAGGCTATTGTGGTTGAAAGGACCCACTTTGCTCCCAAGCAGCCGCTTATGTTATTATTTCTCTCAGCGGGTTTCAAGCTGCCTGCAATTCTCTGTTAGTTAATAAGAAAAGTGAGAGATGCAACAATTGCTTTTGCTTGGCTGGCTTGTAAAGGCTTTGTCACTCAAAAATGGAACAAAGGCCTTAATAACACCCTGTGCCGCAAAGGCAAGTGTCAGGGAACAGACCAAAATCAATTATCTGGGTGAAATTCAGAGATAGGAGAAGCGGCACACACGCACACAGCAGCCTCCACACCACATAATCCCATTAACAGGGTGCTGCTGCTCTCACGGGAGGGCAGAGCCATGCAGGAAAATTATAATTAAAAGTAAATAATGGGAAACGAGCCCCTGGTGCCTTCTGTCACAGCCCTGAACGTGAATGTGGTCCCAGCAGATGGTGGCATGGCTCTTCGGTGGCTCCCGTGTGGGGCAAGCTTGGAAAACGGGTTGAACTGGGCTTGCTGGCTAATCCTGCTTGTTAGTGATGTTTAGTAACAGGGTAAGGGATTTGGCAAGTGCTTGTGGTGTCCTGGGAGCCTAGAAAAATGTTCCTGACACAGGTTAGGGACTGCTTTGGAGATTCTCTATGTACGACTCTCTTGCTAAATCAATATTTAGGGAAATATGTGGGATGAAATGAGTGAATGGATGGATGAATGAATGAATGAATGAATGAATATGACAGCAGAATGTATAGGTGAATGGCCCTTTGGAGCTTTCCTTAAAGCAACACCTAAGAATCATCTAGGACATCTTTTATAAATTCCGTAGTCCAGACTTGGCACGAATCAAGTAAATTAAAATTTCTGGGGAGTGGAACCCTGTCTTCAGTGGGTTTACATGCTCCTCCAGATGCCTCTAAATGTGCAGCCAATATTGCAAACCTTTAACCTCGGTTGTCCCTTACAGTCTTCTTCGGTTGGATTTACAGGTTTTTGTCACGAACCTATATAGTACCAGGAGTAGCCAGAAGGCAATTAGGACAAGTGGGATCTAATCTCACCTCCACCAACAACTAATTTTGTGTCTTTTGGCAAATAACTTAATCTTTCTGAATCTCAGTGTCTTTGTCTATTAAAAAAGGGGAGATCTGTTAACTAGATACCTTTACAGTCCCTTTGGGCTTGACAGCTCCATGACCTTGAAACTCCATGAGCCAGAACTCATGTAGAACAATCAACACATATGTTTACTGAGTGCCTTTTCTGTGTACTTAATCCCTGTGGGGGAGATCAAAGATGTGCATCAAATAATAGGGAGAGATGGGACCCTGTGATTCCTGTGATCCTCTGCATAGATGCTACATAGATGATTGGTAAGTGTGGATGAGCAATGAAGACAAGTGCTGTAGCAACACATTTTGACACTATGATTATTTCCCTCCAGTATCTCTTCTGACAATGCCCGACACAGAAGCATTGGTTGAATGATTGAATGAATGAATGAATGAATGGCACCTCTAATGGGTAAATCAAAGTGCGGCTTGCCTTTGGAAATTGAGTATTTCTGCCATACTAGCTGTTAAATAATCACCCTCCTCACCCCTTCCCAAGAGGCAAACTGCTGCACTGAATTGTGCTCAATGGTTTCTAATATCCCAACCCAGCTATACAAGTCCATGGATTCTATCAATATGCAAATGTATGGCTTCAGAGCCAAGAGGGGTATGGTTTCTCCTCCAGAAAGGATACATTTGCACCTAGTGAGAATTTAGTCTATGTCAACAGGTAGAGATCTTTACAGCTCCTTAAAAAAATGTCTTTGTATTTCATTTAAATGTGTTTCACCCATTTACTAAAGTTAGCAGGAGAGGGTCTTCTTTGAAATCAGGCAGATCAGGGGTAGTGGGAGCCCCTCTGCAGAGATCCCGACAGGATAGAAGAAAGCCATTTTAAATTAATTCCCTAAAAATCATGGTGAAGAATCCACTGCTGCAGGAAGGTGGGTTCTGAAGCAGGGAGGGAGATTCCAGGTCACTGTGCCTCGCAGTCTCCTTCAGCTGATGCCTGTTGGGTGCAAAAACTTGCTAATGTGTTAGAGTAAAGAAAGTGAAGAGTGTTCATTGTAAACACCAGCCTATCATTTTCAGTGTTGTTGGTGATTAAAAATCTATTTGGAAGAAAGTGCGGTCAAGAGGATTCACCCTTATTTGCAAAGACAGTAAGTGGTACAATTCAAATCCAGCAATACTAGCTGGCACCAGCCCCATCTACTGCATCTACTGCTCAGTTCCCATGAGGTTAGGAAAATATTCAGTTACTCAGTATAAACCGATGACAAAAAGAGGCAGTGCTGAGTGTCAGGTCAGTGCATGCAAGGGTTGCTGGTTATTGTTAATTGGAATCGTGTGGCCAACACCCTGGTGCTAGACAGTGAACTAATTCAGAAAAGTAGGGCCAAGGGGGTGGAAGGAGGCGGGCCGAGCAGATCGTCAGTGCAGATGCTCAGCACCCACTTCCAGAACAACCTTTGAAAAGACTCAAGTGCATACTGCACATAAAATGCTGAGAACTCCTAGGATATCCAAATTGGTTCCTGGCCTCTTTAGGTCATTGGCTAAGAGACGACAGAGCAGCAGCAAATCTGTCATGGCAATTCTGCTAGAAGAGCTGCTCCTGAGATGTCCAACAGGCTGAGGCCAGTTTCCCATTCCTAATGAAACAAAAGACTGCGGGTGCCTGGGCAGCTCAGTCGGTTAAGTGGCTGCCTTCAGCTCAGGTCATGATCCCAGGGTCCTGGGATCGAGCCCTGCATCGGGCTCCCTGCTCGGCGGGAAGCCTGCTTCTCCCCCTCCTACTCACCCTGCTTGTGTTCCTGCTCTCGCTATCTCTCTCTGTCAAATAAATAAATAAATAAATCTTAAAAAAAAAAAAAAAGACTGAGAGAAGCAGTTTTAGGATCAAGTGTTTGTTTTAAAAAATCACCTCCATCCATTAAATTCTCACTCTCCCTAAATCCCTAAAGATGATTCTATATTTTAAGCAGATCTCTTCTATGTGAAATAATTCTTGGTCTTAAATGTCATGTATATACCCTGAGGTCATATTGGTTGGGGTGCAGGAGTAATGAATCAGATACATTATTAATACACAAGTACAATGACACACTTGAGTCTTTCAGGGAAATTCACACAGGTATACAGAGTACTCAGAACTGCCTGGATGTGAATGCAAAGAAGATCTGAGGAATTCAGGTGGAGACTCACCTCAACATACTGAAATTAAAACCTGAAACAATAGACCCAGCAAGACCAAAATTAGGTGATGTATCCTCATGTGCTCCTGGGTTTCAAAACGCCCAGACAACCTGCAGCGAGAATAAGAAATATCTAGAAATAGATGCTGTGCCATGGTGGGTGGGCAGTTAAAAATCTCAAGGAGGATTAGGTAAAATATTTGGAAGTTGCAGATACACTCAGAAACCCACTCAGATTACATTAAACTAGATAGCACAAAATCAACATTATCCAGTTGATGTTCACCCAGTGCCTCCTATGTTTTAGGCGATGTGAAAGATGGACCCTTGGCCTAGAAACTCAACTCTAAGCGTTTAAGCTGAAAGGAGCCCCAAATGGTGCATGGCCTTATTTTGCTCTCCATAGATCTCCCTTCAAAACCACAGACTTCTAAAACCCTTAAACTCTAGACCCTCTAATGCGATATGGCAAAATGCCAGCTCAAGTCAATATAGGGTTACATGATTTGGGGGTAAACCTCCATGACTCAGGTTCTTCACTTGTCATTGATGAATTGGACTAAGTAAACTTTAAACCCCTTTTCTAGTTTCACATCCAGTAAGATTATTCCCCCACCCAGAAGTCAACTGCTTTTGTCTTTATTTTAATAAAACCTCTAAAATATGGGGTAGCCAAGAAGGGATATACTCCACATTTTGTAAAAATATCAACTTTCTCTTTTCAGGACTTCAAAAAACCTATCATTCTAGGTAATCTTGGGGGGCAACTCTCTGCTGTTTGAGAGAGTATTGAAGCTGAGGGACAGACACGGTCCACCACATGACACTGTGAAAATATTGGATGATTTGGGATCAGTGCATCTGAGATGCTTTCGTGATGAGATGAGTGACTAAGCCTCAGATGTTTCCCTCTATGGATTCACTTGGTGTGATCCAGAATAAATCCTCTTCTGCTTCTGTGTCTTTGGCTTTAGCCTTAATTGTTACATAATCCACAAATGTAGAATTTTCCAGCCACTAATGAGAGCACTTCACATTTAGAAATAGGAAAGCTTTCTGAATTGTAAATAAAGGAGGAGAAAAGAGAAGATAATTCAGTTGGGTTCTTAAAATGTTGAAAGAGAAACAATTGCCTCTTTGCCAGATCTCTCTCCCCATTCCTAACTACGGGCTTTCCCAGTGCACAACCCCCCGCACCCTGCATCTCCAAGGCCCAGAGACACTGCAGCCCAGCCCTGCTCACATGCTGGAATCTGCTCCTGCCACCGGAAAGGAAACAAGATTAAAGCCTTAATCCTCCTGCAAAGCTTCTTAAGTGTTTCTATCAGGGTCAGCTCAGTTGGTGCTTACTCAACCCGTCTCTGGAAAATATCCCAATTTAGGTCCCTGCTGACTGTCAAGTTGAGAGAAATGAGAGCCTGGATCCTGATCAGGAGAGGGGCTGGGGAGACAGACAGTTGGCAAGAAATCACATGGTGGGGTGGAAAACCAAGCCATTCCCTTTTCTTTGAAGACAGGTTCTCACTTCCATTCCCAGGACAATTTTGATGTGATCCTTGGTCTTGGCTTTGTTTCCCCATCTCGAAAGGATTCTTCAAAAGTATTCAAAAATTTTTAAAGAATTCTACCAATATATATTAAGCACCTACTGTGTTCCAGGTACTGTGCTAAGAGATTGCTATGAGCAAGAAAGATAATGCCTGCTCTCACAGAGCACAACCCAATAAGGGACATAGCCAGTGTGGTGAGCACCTACAATAGAACGTAATATGGTAAGTGCTGTGACCAGCGGGTTTGAAAAACTATGGGAGCATGTAAGTGGGTCATAGGGCAGGGTATAGTTGGGTTGGAAAGCTTCCCAGAAAGAAGTCATATTTAAGCTCTAAACCAACAGAGAAATTGTAGATAGCCAGTATCAGCATAAAGGTGGGGCATAAGGGGGCGGGAGAGTGGCAATAGGTAACAAAGAAGGCACTGGGGATGAAGGGTCATGAAGGTTAAGAAGATCCTTCTCAGCCAATTAGAGTTCAAGCTTGATCCCATCCTGAGGGCAATAGAAAGCCGTGGACTAAAGAGAAAAGCAAAATCACATTTCCATTTTAACAGATCTCAGATTGCCAAATAGAGAACACACTGGGGAAGAGTAGAAATGAAGGAGGATCTTCAGAAACCGTTGCCCATAGTGTGTTGGTGTGGAAAGTAGCAACACTGCTAAGGAGAGGTGGTTGGTCTTGAGAGACATTTGGGAGGTAGAATTGTCAGGGCTTACTTGGCAATTGTCTGGATGTGATGGAAGGGAAAGGAATCAAGAGAGTCCAGGTTTCTAAACTGGAAACCAGTGTGCTTGCAGCAATGCACAACAAGGGACAACTGTGGAAGCGATACAGACCTTACGAGCAGTACACGAAGCACGGAGGTTCAGTGCAGAGTAAGAGGCAAGAACTGGAGTGGTTTTAAATGCAGGTGGGTCTCAATTCCCCATTTTATTTTGGAGTTTTATTTTATTTTTGTCACATTTTCTTTTCATGGGATTGAGAGAAGGACCAAGTTTAGGAGTGCCTCTTAGGAGCCAAGCCATTGATAATTTTTGCCTTTTTTTTTTTTTCAACAAGGAGTGGGGAAGAATGAAAATGTACTGCCATCTGAAATTGCACTAAAGGGTTCTGGAACCTTTATTTTCACTTGCAGTGCAAACATGTGATAAGAACATATTTTCGTGGACTCACAATCTGGTCTAGCAGAGAACAAGGTGGGAAAGGCACCTAGAGGGAGGGAGGCTGAAAGAGGAGAGCCAGGTGTAAGCGTTCATCTCAGCTTTGTTAATGATCTGGAAGAGGAAGTAAACTGCACATTCATGAAGTTTTCAGCTGAGTAGCAAAAAAGGAAACACTAGGGAGAATAGCAAAATAATTGGAGTAAAACCCAAGTGGCAAGCGAGAATAGGAATGATGTGTACCTACTTTTGTGTTGGTGATTTATTACAGTGGGACCACATACTTTCTGAAGAGAGATGAGAAGAGTGCTCTATTAGGGTTTATAGGAGGTACATTAGCTCCATAAAGGTACCGTGTTGTGGTTCATTCAATGTTTCATTAGGTGTTAAATGACAGATAATAATAATAATATTAATCAGACATGGCTAATATTTATTTAACTCTTATTGTGTGCTTGACACCAAGCCAAGCACATTACCTCTTTTAATATTCAATCAACTCTATGAAGAAAGCAGTGTTACACATGAGGGCAATGAAGGATAGGGAGTGAGTGACTCATCCAAGATCTTACAACTATTCAATGGCAAAGATGAAATTAGAACCCAGGTCTCTGTGATTCCCAGAGGTTCTGGTCCTAACCACTATCTTACACTGCCAATAGCAACATCAAAGTAATATTGTGACCAAGTCCTTAGAAGAATAAAGGATTATTGTGTAGAGCTAAGTGAAGCAAAGAATTATAACATTATTTTGATTTTATTGGTGAAAATCCATGAAACTCTATATAGGTGAGCTCTTGGTAACAAAACTTCCTAGCTTCCCATCTGCAAAATTTGCCCATAGAAAACTCCTACACATTCTTTCAGGTAAAGGTCAAATACCTCTTCTGCAGAGCCATAAATTACTCTGCTCTCTAGAACCCTAGTCCAGTCTTTATAAAAATTCAGTTTATTATGTGTTGGCAATCATTCTGCAGATACAGATACACACACACACACACATAATATATAAATTTATGTATATATAATATACATATGTATGTTTATTTATCTATACACACATATGTATGTCTTCCTCATTAGTTTATGAAGATGTTTATATTATTCATCTTTGTGTTCCTATCACCTAGTAAAGTGCCTTGAATTTAAGAGGTTCTCAATACATATGTTTTGAAGGAATGAAAAAATGATTGGATGATAAAGTATGGATGCTATTAACTAACATATAAAATTAATTTGTTGTCATGATAACAATCATCTGGTGTTGGAGAAGTAGATAAAAACATTAAACTGAATTGACAAATATGTTTGCTAAATCCTTAGTTCTAAATATTATGTGCTTAATTATAAGAAATAAACATCACAAAAGGCATAGCTTTGATGATATTATTACTGTTGACATCTCTTTCTAACCACACAATTGACAATCATATCCAGAAATAAGACCCAGCTTATTAAAGGCAAATACATAGATAGGGCAAATCTAAAACATCATCACATGTACCAAAGGAAACTTTGGGGTGATGGTCCACACCACTTAAACAGTCATGTAGTCAGGCTTTTCACGATACTGATTGTTTATTTAAATTTCACTCTTGACTGTCCCTTTTCAAGTGCTTCTGTGTTCTTGCACCATACTACTTGCATATCCTTGAATTTTCCACTTTCTCACTCTGGACACCTGTACGCCATTTTTTCCTCGGTAAAATCTTCCTTTTCCACTTTGCTTTGCTACCTTGAGTCTTGATTTAGATGCTAATTCCTCCATAAAGATCTCCCTATTTATCTGACAGCCATCCCCCCTCCCTTTGCCCCATGGAGATATTCCTGTGCAGCCCCACGGCAGCCATAGGGATGCATTGTCACAAGTTTATTTTTCCCCCCCTCTGTCCCACATTCTAACCTAATGTCTGCTTTGCTTCTGTGTCTCCAGTCCCTAGCATGATGCCCGGGGTATGTTGCATGGAGGAGAAAACAGGAAAGAAGGGGTGGGGGAAGGGAGAGAGGAAGGAAGGGTAGCTAGGCAGACAATGTTCTGCTGTCGTTTTTCTAATATCGTGGACACATGTTAAGTGCTCTTCAACCAGCAAGCCTTGGCCCAGGAGTCTATCCTCATGGTTGAATGTTTAGCTGGAGTTGATCCAAACATCACTGTTTGTACAAAGGATAAATCAATTCCCCATTCTCATATATAATAGACATTAGCCCTCACATGATAATGGCAGCCTTATTAGAGGAGAAAGAAAGAGATGGATAAAAAAGAAACACACACATGCATGCAGAGAGAGAAAGAAAGAGATTAATTCTCTAACTGGCATAGGGCAGAGAGAACCATAAGAAAGCAAGAGCTTGGAGAGGCAAATGGAGTTTTAAAGTCAGTGTTTCAGTCTTTCACATTGTTACTCTGCAAGCACTTTGAGGTTCTTAGGGATACATAAATGCCATGGAGTGCTTCAGTATGCTAACGATCTCCATACAGCTGAATTGCATGCCAGCATCACCACCTACTGTAAACACTTGATCTGGGGATGGTATGGTGACTTTTTAGAAAACCTTATGAAAGACGTAGATTATCTCAGGGCTAAAAGGTGAAAAATAATTATACCTCTAAAGTCCATTGCAAATTCCAGATGCTGCCACAGCTGTATTTTAATATTCCAAAACTAGGACAAGAGTGAGCTTGCTATTGCCTCTTATCTTCCCCTCACATACCAGTGCTGTCAATGCCATTGGCAATTTTACATGTAAATGAGCTCATCCATCACTCCTTACTTTGCAGCAACTCACTTCTAAGCCTGCCATAGAGTTACACCATTAAATCTCCCTGCTTTACAATATACATCATGACATATTTGACATCAATCAGCTGTGTCAGCCTGCTCACTGTAAACCATAAACTTGCTCTGCATCCCTCTCTGCACGGGGTGATTAAACCTGCTTGGGGTAGCTTCCTGATTACAGTGATAAATGGTGATTCATTTCCCACTCACTCTTCCTCCACCTGTTTCTAGCCTCTGCCCCAAGCTCCTCACGCCTGCCTGTTGGAGGAGGTAGTGGTCGGTGGGAAGTGTGCACGGGAATGCATGTTTGTACATTTGGGTTAAAATCCTAACTTTGGCTATCATTGCTTGGCTCTGGGTTGTGGCTTTGCTATTTTAAAATGAGGATGAGAAGCTACATCCTTTGCCATTCTATAAGGACACAAGAGATGAGTACTTAGAGTTCTTCTAAGGACAGCCCTCCTGCCTAGAAGAGAGAGACAGACCAGGACAGTAATTCTCAATTCCCAGTGATGGATGCTCACCACATGCCCATCAGACCCCTATATACAATGTGTTGTATCTGCCAGGTTACCTCTAACTACATCCCATTCCTATTCAAGAAATCATATCAGAACTCATGTGAGTGAAAATGACATTATTATAAGTATAACCTTGAATCTGTTCTAATTGATTGTTTTAAGTAGTTCATTTGCAAACTTCAGTACTTTATTATTGGAAATAACAAATTACTTGTGACATGCTGGGCTATTGCATTATACCATACAGCTGATTGCAACATGACACTCCAGCTGAAATCCACTAGACTAGATAGCCATGCTTTTTTTTTTTCCCCCAGCAGGGAAATCCAAGACACTTTTAGCAGTATGAAGAGATACTCCACTGAACTGACTAGGCAATCCATCTGATCACTCCAAAAGTCCTTTCGCCCTTCCTTCTGTTGAGCCCGAGATAACAGCTACTTCTCCTACCTCCTGGCACACGGACCAAGCCATCTGCTGACCAGTGGAAGCAGCCTCGATCATGTGTGCACTCCAGAATATCTCCTAGGCAATAAATCAGAGGCTCTTTGGACCCAACAAAACACACAGTAGTAAGCATTCTTTATCCACAATTACCCCTTTCCAGCCACAGACCTAGAACTACCCACCTGCCACTCAGTCCGACTTCTATCAGTCTGGCTGCTTAGGTTCCCTTTTTTCTTATGATCTAATTAATCTGCTGAGTCCGCAGTGGCTTGTCCAAACCAGGGAGTACAAACGCCTCTGGAAGGACCAGAGTGGAGGGTTGGGCTATTGAGGACAGCCACAAACTGGATTCGATGTCAGAACACTTTCAAGATGCCCACAAAAACATTAGGACATTTTTGGGGTGGGTGGTAGGGGATTGAAGAGAAATATAAGGGAACAGGGAAACATGGGGAAAGGGAGGAATTCTGTTTGGGGGATTCCGCTGATCTCATGTAGTAAAGGGAGGGGGTGGGCAGAGAAAGGGAGGGAGGAGAAGCAGAAAGCGTGGGAGGGGGAGAAAAGGAACAAAAACAGAAAGTTAGCTTCTTGCTTTCATTCTTGGGACATCCAGAGTAATGAACCCTCTTTCCAGAGAAGATGAATGGGCAGCTGTAGAGATTATGAGTGAGGTTTTATTGCAGATCAATAAATCTGTGTCACAGATCCCCATCTGGAGGGAGTTTTAATTTAAAGGAAAGAGTGATGAGCTCACAATGACAATAAATCAAAAGTTGTGTGTTCACGTATGCATTAACCTTCTATCAAAACATACACCCGCGTCAAGGCAGGAGTTTGGAAACAAAGCTGGGAGGTGATTTGGAAGGACAGCCACCGGAGCCCCAGAGCTCGCCTACTTTGGGACACAGTCAGAAAAGTGACTGTGGGAATTGTGGGTTGTCACCAGACTATAGCTACCTCAGATCAAAATCAGGGAGAGTTCTCCAAAAAGAAGAATGATTTCACAGCAACAAAACAGAGATAGCAGCTGACGAGAAAGGGAGTAAGGGCATATTCAGGAAATTCTGAGACCTGTGTTCAAACACAATTTCAAGTGCAGGGTATAACTCAGAAACCCACCCCACTGGTGCCCATCGTTTATAGTTTCTCTTCTCTGCATAGTCCCCCAGTCTTTCAGTAATGTCCTGCACAAGTCCATTGTAGTGACTGGGCTGCTTCAGAAGGCATGGTCATGAACTTGGGACAGGTAAGTGTGAATGGCCAGCAGCAGCAGCATTGCAACTTGAAGAAGCAAATCAGACATGGACAGTATTAATCAGCTACCACGATGTCTCAAGATAGCTGGCAGTGTAAGGAGGAGAGCCATTTACTTGCTAACTTACAACTAGTGTCATTGTTGCCCATTGGTCTAAGTGACTGTGCTATTCTTTCAAAGACTTCTCTAGAAATTGGGGAAGGAACTAAAGAAGTTAAGCACTGACTGTCCATCAGCAAATCAATGAATATGTCTCTGCAAACGTGTTATAGATGTACAACTGTGTATGTATATACAATAAAGCAAATGCATCCACTTATATATGAATGCACTAATTCCTTTATTTTCTAGAACGTGTGTTAGACATCCCTATTCAAATTAACACCGCTAGGTAGATGTAAGAATTTTATATTCTGGATGAGAAAATTGAGACCCAGAAAGATTAAGAAGCTAGGATTCCAGTCCATATCTGTCGGCCCCACTGGCTACTTCTTTTCTTCTGTCCCTCCAGCCTCTTGGTGTGTGTGTGTGTGTGTGTGTGTGTGTGTGTGTGTGTGTGTGTGTGTGTGTGTATACTTATGTACACTTCTATAGACCTAACTCCTACCTCCCTTTCTAAATCTAGTTCTTAATATGCTGTCCTCTATGTGTACCGCTTCCCAGTGATGACTTAATACAGGCTTCCCTTGCAGGCTTTGTTACCACAACCAGGAATACTTTCTCCTTGCTCCTCCTCATACCGGGACACCCAGCTCATGACTCTGGCACCTTCACTGATCCATACCAACTCCACTCAACACAGCTGATTCTTCATTCCTACCTTGTACATATCTCTCTACCAGAGCACTTTTTCCCTTTATTTAACCTATTTTATAGGTATGATTTCTTTTTGTTCACTGTTCACAGGGACAACGTCTTCTTTACACTCATTTACATCAAGCTTAGTAGCCCCTTGTGGGTGATCCCTAGTAGGTGCCTTATAAATGTTTGCTGAAGGTGGCTGGAAGAATATATTTCACTAATGAGGCTTGAATTCTGATCAAGCAAATGGATACACTTCACAACAGAAGCAAAAAGAGAACTCCAGTCCCTGAAGACTTACAACTGGACCTCCCATCTCTGATTATCATTAGGAACCTGTGCACACACTATGAACCTTTTTGACCTACGGCCTTCATCCTCTTTAAGCCACAACACAGATCTACTCAGAAATACAGATATTTCCATGAATTCAGATAATAAATCCCATTCCAAAGATAAGTAAAGTGAGCCATAGAGAGAGCATGGCTGGGCTCTCATGATCCAGTCAACTAAGCATCCAAACAGAACCCAAAGCTTTCGAATCATTCTAGCCTAACCTTAGTTCACTGATCTAAATTAAATTCAAGGAGTGATGTCTGCAAAGTGTTCATCTACTCTGCTGAACACATTGAAAGTGGTAGTTTTATGAAAGATTGATATTATTATTATTATTATTTTGAGAGAGATAGAGCCTGAGCAGGGGGTGGGGCAGAGGAAGAGGGAGAGGGAATCCCCAACAGACTCCACACGTAGGGCGGAGCCCAATGTGGGGCTCAATCTTACAACCCTGAGATCATGGCCTGAGCTGAAATCCAGAGTTGTACACTTCAACGACTGGGCCACCCACGTGCTCCGGAAAGACTGATATTATTAATAACCTTCCACATATCAATGTATACTATGTGAAGATAACATCTGATAATAATAATATCTAAAGATAATCCTTATGTAAATAGCTTCATATACAATCATGAAGGGTATAAAAGGAGAAAATACAAAGCAGAAAACTTTGGTAATAATAACAAAAGCAGTAATAAATATTTATTAAATAATGCCTAATATGTGCCAGACACTTTTTTAGGTACTGGGAATATAGTGCTGAGTGAGACAAAATGCTTGCTCTCAGGGCACCTGCGTTCCACATCTTCCACGAACAACAACCACTAATATTTATGGTAAACTTTCTGGGAGCCAGGCACCCTTTCAGCATTGTGCAGCACAGAGAATTTCAGGCATTTGTATAAGGACACAAAGGGGACAGCCAGACTGAATCCGGAGCCCAGACTGCTAAGTCTTCCTCATCATGTCTCTCCTACTTGTTTTCATTCTATTTTGAACCCTGTTTTCCTGTTTGGAGAGAACTTTCCCTGGATTCTGAGGTAGGCTTGTAATTGTTTCCCCTGTTGCCTGTGTTGCCACTGTAGTCATTCTGCAGCCAGGATGGCTTCCCAGAAAGGGCGGTGCCCATCTTCAACCCCTTTCAAAGCCTCCCTATCACATATCAAGTCAAGTCCCGGTTCCCACACATGGCATTCATGGCCTTTGATAATCTGGCCAAACGGAAATTTCCACACTTCATTTCACATTCCTTCTATGGCTCCTTCAAGTTGCGGGCTTGGGAGCAGCAGTGCCCTCTTCCTCCTTCGTGCTCCTGGACTTCTACTTTGCCCAGACTGGTCCCTTCTCTTCTTAGCTTATGGCTGCCCTGTGTTTCTTTCAAAGATCAGACTAATCACTTTTCCTGTGAGTACCATTCTACAGCCTTCAGCTTTGCCCATCCTAGAATTCGATTTATTAACTGCATTCACTGTGGGTTCACAGCACTTTCCTACATCTCCATTACAGTATTTATTTCCTAACAAGTATTTAGCAGTGGTTTATGTGATTTTCTCCTCCATCGAAGTTTGTGAACTTAAAAGCAGAGACTGTGTAATTCATCTTATAATCCCAGTAGTGCTTAGCACCATGCCTGGCACATAATAAGAGTTTAATAAATATTAGTTGAATTGTTCTTTTTTTTCTATTCTCAAAGAGTTTATCGTATCTGCAAAATGGCTGATGTGGTTTGATGTGTGTGAAGAGCTCCAGGGAACATGGAATCTGGAATCTAATCCTTGCTCTGCCAGTAGCTGGCTGTGTGACACTGGTCAAATTCTTTGTTTTCTCTGTGTCTCATTACCTCATCTAAAATAATAGGGAAGCACTAGGTGATATGAATTCAACTATCTTACACTATAAAATCCTCATATTCTTCACATGTTCAATAAATATGTATTGAGCACTTTTTATATCCCAGACACTCTAAATTAGGCTGTGGGGATGTGGAAAAAGGACAAACTCTGAAATCAAGAATTTCACGTGTGGTTCTCACAACTGTGCAATCCAGGCAAGGTGATTATTACTGACCTTGCTCTCTTTATCAACAGAGAAAACTAAAGTTCAGAGCCCTTTGTATGTAATGATTACCAGACATTCTTAAGATTCTGAGGCATAGTAGTTGAAGGCATATAAACAATTCTTTATAATTTTCCCCATAGTTGAGAACAAAGTTCTTCAAAGATTTTTCACTTAGATTTACAGAAAGCTCAATTACTACATGGATTCACCAGGTAATCTAATTTACCTCATTGACCACCTTTGAAAAGAATGTTGTGAAGTCAATGCTGTTTCTTTTTTTTTTTTCTTTTCATGCTTATAAAGATATATAAGAGGTAGTCCTCACAAAGAGAATGGCAATATTTTTGTTAAAAACACTAAATTGAAATGATGGATGTCTAATCTGATTTTTCCACAGCAATATGTAAGTTACATTCTTCACCAAAAGTGTGATGTCCAACATTTTATAGGTATGACCATAAACACCATATATAATTTTGTGCTAATAAAAAAAAACTATGTTCTTTTAGAAGCATCAAGCTTCTAAATCAGTTTGCTCCATTAAATTCAACGAATAGTCTAAACAGCTAAATTATATAATGGGCTCTGAGAGTCACTGCTGGGAAAGCAATGTGAATGAGTTACTGTTCTTCCACTGGGAGCTTTGTTCTATTACTGACAATAAGAAAATGACATGAATGTCTGTGCTAAAAGTCATTAAATGAGAAGTGCCTTAAGGAAGGAAGGACATGTATTTACACTTATTTTAATCATTTGCTGTGTTCCAGGTGCAATCATAAGTATCAGTATCCTTGAAAGGCAATTGGAAGTACTATAGCAGTGTAGAGTAAACTTTTAAAGAGTTAAGGAGTAAAGTTCTATTTGTCTGAGTCCAAATTCAAATCCAAATCTGATCATTACAAACCGTGTTCTTTCCCTGTTTTGCAGTTCACACACACATACACACACCAACGTATGAATATTCAGTAAAAAGAGATCAAAGAAGGCTTCTTGTGGGAGAAGGTATTTACACTGAGCTTTGTTAAGGTTGGGCAGAATTTTGGTAAGTGAATAAGGGAGGAGGGACATCAGCTGGAAGGAAGGACCAGAGGAAAAGCAAAGAGAGGAAATCACAGTTATGCTCATGTGATAACAAACATCCAGACTGATTAGAGGGGGAGGGCTGTCATTGATCCCATGATTATTCTGTGTTGGGTGCTGAGGATATAAAGACAAATAAGATGGCCAAGGTGGCCCCAGCCTTATAAAAGCGGATATTGTAACACAGAGATAGGCACGATGCTGTGAAAGTACAGAGAAGGGAATGGCTTACACTGCCAAGTTGGGTGAAAGAAAACTTTGCAGAGAACGTAATCCTCACAGTGAGTTTGGAAGATGATGAAGCGATTGTCAAGGTGGAGAAGACGGATTGAGGTTGTGTGGATGGGGGGGTTGATAATCTGGGCAGAGGAAACAACATAATCAAATTCAGAGGCATCACCCAGTGCCGCATGTTCAGGAAATGACTAGATGTCCGGTGAATGCAGAGAAAGAAGGCAAGGGCTTGAGGTGGACAGCGCATGCACACGGAAAATACTGAGTGTTCAGCTCATGAGTTTGGCGTAATGACCTTCACTCATGCCTGAAGAAAGAATTTGGACTTAACTTTTCTGGCATAAAGGTATCATTAATGGCTTCTGGATAGGAAGAGTGTCAGGGTCAGAGCTGTGCTTTGGGAAGATTAACGTAGCAGAGATATGAAAGGCAGAGACAGAAAGGACAGAGATTAATTAGTTGGTTGTTCTGATAGCTCAAGTGAGAAGTGATGACATAATAAACTCGAGTGGAGGTGGTGGAGATGGAAAGGAGAGGTGTGAAGTTATAAAGTTAGAATCAACAGATCAATAGACCTGAGAGACAGATTTTATGTAGGGGCCAGGGAGACAGAGCTGGTGATACTCCTTAAGCAATTATAAATGCGGAATTGGATTTCGAGATAAGAGTCAAGGCTAGAGACAGATTTAGGTTTCATTCCCACAGAGGTGATAATTGGACAGTGGGAGGTGATAACGCCAAGGAAGAGAGTATAGAGAAGGAAAGAAAATAAAAGAGCCAGGGATCAAACCCTGGAGAAAACTTTGCTTGGGAAGTAAAGAAAGGCAGAGTGGCCAAGCAGGGGACAGAGAACAAGTGGCCCCAGAGACAGGGGAAGGCCAGCTTCACAGAGAAGAGCAGTAGATGGCCTGCGTGAAATGTTGCAAAAGTGAGTAGAATAAATTGAGATTCAACCAGTTTATTTGATGATTAGTAAGTTGGTGATAAACTTGAAGAGAATAGTTGGAAAAGAGTATAATGAGGAGAAAACAGGTGGCAAAGTATGAAGTAGCCTGGGGACGACAGTAGCCACCAAGGGCACTGTGTACCCTTGCAAACTTTGTCAGTAAGAGGGGGAACATACCCCACCAAATGAAACCCAACCCCTGCCAGCAAGAGCAGGGAAAGTGATTTAAATCTGTCTTATTTGCTGCTTTGCAAATTTATGGTGATTGGAAACTCAGGTTACCGGGGAAATCAAGTGTTAGAATGATTTGCACAGGTAAGTGATTGGTGCCCTTCCTGGCCAGGCCAGAGCTGGGTCTGCCTCTGCCTCAGTGCTCCCACCCCGGTGGGCAGCACATCAGACTCTCAAAAACAGCAAAGGATATTGCACAACAGAATGATAAACCTCAATCAATAATCTTATGAGCAATTTATAAAGTGGGGGAAATAACACTGTTTTTGTTTCCTCCTGTCTTTTCTCCCCTCCTCGGGCTATTAGTTAGCCAGATGAAGTGCAGAGAGGAAGGAAGCAGGGCATTTACACTGCACAGGAAACCAGCCACTTCTTCCCGCACTCCAGACACATAGGGACAATTGACAATTGATCGGTAGATCACGAGCAGAGCGCCACAGGATGCAAGGTGGAGTTGCTCAGTAGTGCACCCTCATGGCCCAGACCCCCACCCTGCACTTGACCAGCAGTGTCAGCACACTGCTGTGACTTGGAGGCCTCCAGCACACTCATTTGTACCCTCCAACTGAAGGCGCCCCACACCTGGTGGGTGCAGGGATGAAGGCTATATGGGGGCATGAATTCTGAGGGAGAATAACCAGCAACAGATAAAACTCCAAGTAGCTGAAATGCCGTTTTCATGCACATGGCCACAAATGAAAAGAGGCAGGGCTGGGAATGAGGGAAAGAAACAAGGAAAAGCTGAATTAATTCTAAATGGGAGATTTTTTCTGAGCGGCATTAGCCACTATTGAAGAAAATGAATAGGCTTTCTCCCTACATTTATTAAATTTCTATGATTCTCTAATTTAGGAGCCCTTTATTTTCAATGGAAAGACTGAGACTCTGGTGCATTTCAAATGAGAGGATCTCTGTTACCTATTTGTCGTAATGCTCACAATGATTCCTCGAGAGAAGGGCGAGGGGGAGATGAGGAGAGCCTTCCTTGAGGGAGAAACACAAGATGTAGCAGGAGGTCTGTGTGGGCTGCTTAGGACAGGATGTGTTAACTTGGATCTGGGAGGATGTGTCCAGCTCCAATTCACACAAAGGGAGGGAGAGAAAGTCAAAAGACATCAGAGAGTGTCATGGGAAGAGCACTGGATCTGTAGGAAGGAGGCCTTATTCTAGTGCCACCTTTCATTGGCTACGTCATCTAACCTTGGTTTCCCCATTTATGATATTGCATTATAAATAGTCCACCTCCCTTCTGTATTGTGAAAATAAAATGGGATAAAACCATAAAAAGTAAGAATAGCTCTATATAAATACAAGATGCTAATATGCTTGAAAGAGGAAACGAATGCCTGTTGGTAAGAATATTTTTAAAAAAATGAAATGACTCCATCCTAGTGCAAAACTGCCAGAACACAATCTCTAAGGGGGTACTGAGGCTTTGGAGGGGGGGAAATCCATTGTTCTGAGGTTATGGCAGGAGTGAACAAGGAGGAGAAGGAGAGGGTGCCCTACATTCAGCTGCAGGTCTGTTCCCTAGCTCGGAGAGGACCTAGACCTCTTAGCTGGGTACTTTGCCCACCCGCTGTGGCAACTCTTAATATGCACTTGAACCAAACTAGCTGCCCTATTCAGAAGGACAAATACATTCTACCTGTATCTGCCATGTCCGGACTTAAAATCTCAACTTGAGAAAAAGTCATTCTTCTCTCTACGTTTTTTTTTTTTTTTTTTTTCTCCTTAACTTGGTAAAAGTAGTTCACATGAATTGCAGTGGATTTGATTTGATGCAGAGGTGACTCACTGGTTGTTGTGTAAAAGTGCTAATCTTCCCCCAACCACTTCTGAATTCTTTAATTCCTCTGACACATTAATTCTAACCCCAGCATAGAATGCCCCAACATCCCTAAGAATCCCAGAACAGAAATTACAGCAATTTCCTATAACTGGGATCAAATTCCAAGGTTGGAGAGCATGGGCCACGTCCTGCCATTAATTCAAACATCCATGTGAAAGATCATGGTGGGCAGCTGTGATTCCATTAAAGGGGGCAATTTCAACTCCATTTCCTTGATAAACAGACACAAACTCTCCCCTAAATTGGGCTTGATAGATTTGATTAGGGTAGAGTTTTTGGAGGTTGTGGTTTCTGCATGAAAATTGCTGTTTGATGCACAAGGCCAAATTGCACTTGAAATCTCCTTGCATCGATAGAGGGGGGAAAAGGAAAGGGATGGAACACCTAGCCAATTGTTATCATCCAAGCAGCAGGGGAGTCAAGCTGTTGTATTCAAAATATCTGTTAGGTATGCAGCCAGTGTGTGCTGCAGAAAACATGCCACGCTCAGGGGAACCTATGATTAAAAGCAGTAAAACCAAATGTTATTGAAACAAAGCAAAATGTACCCATCCAATTTCTTTAGCCCACATGAATCTTTTGCAGGGAGAAGGAATGGTATGTAGCCTCCTTTGGGGACACCTGTGGGCCATGTTTCAGAATTCCCACTGAGAACCTGGGAACCAGGGAAGGATAGAAGTTGAAGCTCATAGCTTTAAAGCACATTCTCCCAGCACAAACACAGAAGGATGGGCTAAATGGCAGTCTAGTTTGCTTGGTTTGTCTTCAATAAATGAGAAACACTACTTCTTTAGGTCAGCTCCACCAGATAAGGCGCTGGAGATTATAACTCCTTCCACAAACACTGTTCTGAAATTCTAAAAGTCACAAACCCTTCCTGTTGGTAAATCCTTTTGCTTCTTCAGTGTAAGCACTCACAGGAGCACCTGAATTCCTTTGCTGTTGCCTGCTTTGCCTGGCCTGGTGCCAAGTGAACAGGAATTAAGCTTTATTGAGGGCTTAGAATGTGCCAAGATCCACTCTAGGTACTTTGTGTACATCACCTCCACTAAATCCACACATAACCTTGGAGGTGACTACTGTTTCCCCATTCTCAAATAAAGGTAATAAGTTTCATAGAAGTTTAAAAAATGGCCAAGTTTTTTTTAAGATTTTATTTTTTATTTATTTGAGAGAGAGAGAGAAATAGCAAGAGAGAGCATGAGCAGTGGGGGAGAGGAAGAAGCAGACCCTCCCCCCGCCTCCCCCCACCCCAACTGAGACGGAGCCTGACATGTGGCTAGATTCCAGGACTCCGCGATCATGACCTGAGCTGAAGGCAGATGCTTAACCGACTGAGCCACCCAGGCGCCCCAGTGGCCAAGATTGTCTAAGTGGTAAGACGTAGACTAGGCTGTAAGCTAAAATCACCTCAAACCAAGGTCCCAATTCATCCATTATAGGGGATTGCTGCCGTAGTCAACATGAAGGACCCTAGCGGGGAAAGAGGACGCACCAAGTCAGTAGTACCAGAATGGATCCAGTCCTTGACAGAAGGATCAGAGCTTGAAGGATAAAGTCAGTATAAAGATTGAGAGAGGATGAAAACAATACATATTTTAAATTGCTGGAATTTAGCATTATATAAAGCAATCACCAAATCAGCCTCCATTAAAGAAAAAAAAAAATGATTGGCAAGTGCCCGTTGAAAAGCTTCGGTGTTAGAGCTACATCAGAAAATGGAGAAAGGACTCCTGGTGACACAGGGGTTCCATGTACCCTCTGTCACTTGCCAAAATGTTCCGTACTATACATTTGGGAATTGGACAAACCTAGAAATTCATTAAACATCATCTTCTTGAATATGTCAGTAGGTTTTAATGGAACCACTATGGTACCCCAAAGCACAGCTATTCCACATTCCAGGTCCCATCCATACGTTCCATTTTAAAGCATTGCTTTTTTTTTTTTTTTAATCCTATAGTATTGTATCCACATATCAGTGTGCCCAACCCAGATGTTTAATAGAATCTCCTCCAACCATAATTTTGAAACTTTGCTGTGGTGTTCCCCATCCTCCTGAACCTTCACTCATCTACCTATTCAAACAAAACTCTCAGAAAGGACTTTCTGTATGGAGCAAATACTTTATTAAGAATATCAGAATATACTTTGCCAACCCAGTAACTGAGCCAGACTCATACTGATTCTCTATTCCTTTTCCCCTCCCTCTTCATAGGTATGTTCCTGTGCCCATCTCAGAGAAGGAGTGACAATCTACTCAGAACTACTGCTTTGATCAGCTGTCACTAGATTCACAAGTCCAGAACCTATCTCTCCACCCCTGGCACACACAGACAGAAAGTGAGTCTCCACTGAGCCAAGAGGTAACAGGCTGGTCTCCAAACCTGAAGATCTGGCTTCATAGCCAATAATTGCCACTCCTTTACTCCAACCTTGCCTTCTTAATGAATTCTATCCTATATATAGCCCATATATCTGAAGATGTAGAATACATACATACATGAAGCCTTTTTGGATCTGATTTGTATATCTATAATGTTCCTTCTCAATGTAAGGGGCAAAGATGCTCATAGCCCGGATCAGACAGTTATTGACATGGTCACTGGAGCCATGCCACTGCTCTGTGCAGAGTATAACACCACAGCCTGACTCTGTGCATCAGCACGGGGCAATTTGAGGGATACTCTCCATTAAGAGTCATATGGGATGTTAGTCATGATTGAGTTCAGCTTGGGATCGGGGATGGAGTATAGTGTATGTCTTTCGAGATGAATATTCTTAATAGATTATAAAGGGTGTGAGGTATTGGTAATTTTCTCTCTGCTCTTTTTGCTGTTTTAGAATTTTAATCAACAATTAATTGAACAAATATTTGCACAGAGCTAATTTCAGTGAACTTATGGTTGATTAATATAGACATGAATTCTGTTCTCATTGAACTTAATGGTCTAGTAGGGGAGAGATCATTGAACAAGTAGTTAGAAGTTCATTGGGTATTACCATCTGCTTCCTGAAAGCATCTGAAAAACCCAAGGCAGGTGCAAGTACAGATGGTCATTTCCCATCTACAGGGAAGGGGATTGCAGACACCCTGAATGACCCATAATAATATCTCAAAATCCATAAAGTCATGATGATCTATCCACATCATATCTGATATTCACACATTAGTAGAAAAGGACAATGAGTACGTAACTGTTTTGTGGATGCAGATCAATAGGCCTTACACAGTTTGATGTCAAATAACAGAGGAAGTTTATTGTCTCTCTCTCTCTAAAAGTTGAAAACCCTTAAAATCAGCACCAACCATAGTACCTAGCACATAGTAAGTGCTCATTAAATAATTGTTAAGCAAATCTATTGAAAGATTGCTATCTGCTCTCAAGTAATCAGGCTTTGGACTCATCATTCTTGCCAGCTCTATTACCTTGCCCTTCTTATGGTGGAAGCTAGGCTATAGGAGGGCAAACGTGATGAAGTGTTTGGAAGAGCCTCCCTCTCCTTCCTGCATTTAGATGCTGTTCCCCCCGGCAGAGACATGAAAGGAAATTGAACTGCTATGTAGATCCTTGGAGATCTCCATGATAACAATAGCAACTGGGAAGTGGGATAGAGAAATGCAAGGAGAACCTGAAGGCTGCAGCCTGTACATCCACATGAATCATCAAGATGAGGATCACAAGGACCATTTTATAGCAAATCTTCAGTTAATTTATTTAACCCCGTTGCCCATTATTACTACCCTTTTCTTGTTTAGGTCTTGTATCAATATGCTTGGCTAATTTTTTTCTGCCCAGCTGCCAACCTTGGGCAGGAGAACATCTGGTGTATCCCCAAAGGGCATTAGCCCATTAAGAAAGGCAAATTGATTCTTAAAAATTTCATAAATCAGCAGTCAAATGAAAAATGTCATTTTAAATTGCAAACACAACCAAGCTGAGTGTGTGGCTGCTATCGTGCACAATTGGAATTATTTATGATAGTTTAATATTTGTTGGGGGGACATTGTAATTTTAATTATGTGATACAAGGTGAAGTAATTATTTACTGGTGCTGACATGGAATTGCCAATAATTACTTAATATCTGTTGGAAATTATTCGACAGTTTTTAATTAGTGGTACATACTAAAGTGATTGTTATTTTCCAGCGAATATAAAAATCCATCCATGAGAAAAACACCTGGGACTTACATTAGTAATTGTTCTAAAATACATTATTGATTTGTACACATTATCATACTGTGTTAGTACTTCTCAGTATTAGAGGGTTTCTTGCCTACATCAGCAAAAGAACAAAAAAGTAAGCAATGACTAACTCTCATAGTAGGCCATTAACTAAAGGAAAGGCATCCATTTGAACAAGTCCCATTTGCCTCATATACTCAGATTCTGGGATAAACAAATATGTTGCCATAGGGATACCTAAATGCTATTTGTCCACGGCATCTCTTCCTTTCAATTGTAAATTCCTTGAGGGCAGGAACCTGTCTTTTTATTTAAAGCTTACTGTGTCATATCCTCCCTTACAGGATCACATTTACAGTAAATGTTCTATAAAAATGTGTGGATGAAGATGTGGAGCAGAGATAGTTGTTCATCTGTACAAAATTCCTTTTACTATTTTGTTGATATTCTTTTGCTCATCCTTGCAAACTACAAAGAAAAAAATGAAAAAATGATCTCACAGTCTTCTAATAAATGGTCTTAAGTCATTTACTTGGTGTAAAGATTACTCAGGAACACCATTACTTACTAAACACATTATTCTGAATCTTTTTTTATGTAAAAAGCATTTAATTAGAATTACATTATTAGAGCCTGTTAAGTATTTCCTTAGTTATTCATTAAACAATGAAGTTCTTTATCAAGAGAAAACAAAAGGAAGAAAGATATATCTATTTAATCATTTGCTAAATATTTTCGATGACTTGCTAAGGATCATTTCCAACTATTTGTAACTGTAAAAAATTCAACTCCTCCTACACTGACTTGTTAATGTCACCCTGTCTAAGAGGAAGGGAGACAGGGACTCATCCTCCCCATAAGACAAGGCACAATGCAGACAATGGGCCATGTATTCGGCGGGGGGGGGGGGGGGGGGGGGGGGGGGGTGGGCGGCGAATATTACCAAGCCTTTCCTCCTGGGGTCCTAGCTAACTCCAGCTCCAAGCTCTCGCCTCACCCAATGATGCCAGTCATCCCACATCACTTACAAGCTCTTATGTCTCTCAGCCCCAAATGCACCCTCTATGTTCTGACTTGGGATGCAGAGGCTGTGATTCTACAAACTACATTTCTTCTGTGCCGGTTGGCTTTGTGTTAGGTTTCTCAGCAGGGTCATAAACAAAGGATGGAAGACAGAAAAGGGGAAGGGGACTTGCTCCTTCCTGTTGGCTTGCTCTTCCTGTCAGCACTGCTTCAGCAATGGCCCTTCACCCAGAAGAATAAGAAGTACTTATTTCCAAGAACAGCTGGTTCTGTTTCCAGCTTCTTTCCATGGTCCCCAACCCAGCTCATTTTTCCCTGTCATGGGAACCATCATGGGAGTGACAATGCCCCCTCCCAGAGGATAACTACCAGCTCTGCCGGGTCCCTCCAACATGTTCCTGAGATACAGAAGCAGCCAGGTGGCACCTCTCCTTGGAAGGCTGGCCCCAGCTCTGCAGGCCTTTTAAAATTTTTCCTACAGGTCTTAAAACTTCCAGTTTCTGACAATCCTAACTTCTTCTCCATGTTCTGCCAGCCCTGGCAGGGCTTCAGTCTTTTCTCCTGTCTTTTTCGTCTTTCCACACCTTGTTGCTCAATTCCCTATATTAGATGATCTCTGGTGAAATAATTAGTGTGGGTTATGTTGTCTTGCCCAGCACTGATTGTAGCACCTCTCTACACAAGTGCTGGATCGTGACCTTGGCTCATGAAGTCCTCTCAGCCTGAAATACTTTTTCCCCTTCCTCACATGTGGAATGTCTGATCAACTCTCATGATGCACGTCAGGTATCACCTACTCCAAAAAAGTCACCCTTTCACACTAGGCTGTACATCCCCTCTCTAAATTCCCAGAGCACCCTGTGCATTCTTGTGACTGTGACCATTGTTTTATCACTGCAATATTTTTATGGCTCTGCATCACTGTCAGTTGCCCCCCACTCCGCGGCAGTGTCACAACGTGGGTCACTGCCCCTCCCACACCTCAGACCATACCCCATGTACAGAAGAAATATCACAAGTGTCTGCTGTTTGCCCTGAACTAATGTGCACCAGCACCACACTGGCCTAAATGTGAACTGAACTCCTAAGAACATCTTAAGCCTCTGCACTGGTGGAACCATGTTTCTCATCTGGACAATACCGGATGGACATGTCTTTGCTGTATTCTGACAGAGCAGTGTTTTTGCTATAAAAAAGAATCATAAAAAAGGAGGATAAAAGACAGCTTTGAGGTGACCTGGTATCATTTCTTCCAGTTATTTATTAAGCATTTGATTTTATACCAATAGTCTATCTAAAGAGAGTCCTAAAACACCACTATTCCTTTTTTTTTTTTTTTAAGATTTTATTTATTTGACAGAGAGAGACATAGCGAGAGAGGGAACACAAGCAGGGGGAGCGGGAGAGGGAGAAGCAGGCTTCCCGCCGAGCAGGGAGCCCGATGTGGGGCTCGATCCCAGGACCCTGGGATCATGACCTGAGCCGAAGGCAGACGCTTAACAACTGAGCCACCCAGGTGCCCCCACTATTCCTTTCTTAAGTGATTCTAACAATGTATCTCATAACTATATCTAACACTTAGTGAGCATACACTATGAGTACCTGGACACTGCACTAGTTTATTAAATTCTAACAATGATCCTATGAGGAAGAAATTATCATCCTGTCTTGCACATGAATAAAACAGTGATGCTGAGAGTGAGGGACTAGGGTGAGGTGAGTGAGCAAAGTTTAAGGGGGTGACAAGAAACTCAATAATCAACACACCAATGTTATTATATTTTTAAAAAATCAAAATAAATAAAATAATTGACAAACAAATATGAAAATTTTAAATAAAGAGTCCAATATGGCAGCACTGCTGACTGTTTCTGTCGTTTGCGCAAGGTGGCACATCCAGTAAGACATGGAGCTGAAATGCAAATTCAGGTTCCCTTAACTCCAAACCCTCAACTATCCACCACTTACTACATGGTCGGGGGACCATAACCTGTATCTTTAGAAGGCATTACCAACTCTAGCTTTCTGAGCTGAGTTTTTTATTTAATGTAGTGCCATCCAGGTAGGGGCTTTCAAAGAACACAAATCTTTTTCATGTATCATAGAGAACTTGATTTCTCTAAATTCTGTGCTAACTGTGGTTTTAGATGTCATGCATTCTAGGGCTAAAAGATGCAGTTTTGACAATATATGTACTACTTACTTATTCATGCATGAATTCATTCATTCATTTAGCTAATAGTCAACTAGTACCTACTTTGTAGTCAATCTATTGCCATTCCTTATTCAAGTACTTGTGGGATTCAGTAAATGGATTGGTTAAAAGGTAGCAAGGAGTGAAATTCTGTCTTCCTTAGGATAATTCCCAAGGAATAAAATAGTAAATTATGGATGAGACATAAAGACAGAATACTTGTGTCGTAGTTTATTAATTTATACCAGACATCATGAAGATCTAGTGACTTCTTTAGCTAATGGCTATTGCAAATATATTACCTGAGATCTGTAACTCTGAGTATCACTAAGCTAAAGGATTATCCCTTTTCCTCCGTTCCCTTATTGTAAAGTGGTCCATAACAAAATAATGACTGGTTTGTACCTAAATGTCTGTGTGATTACCTACAGGGCAGATGCAGATATGTAGTGATCCTCCCAAGCCAGAGTTGCAAAAGAGACCCAGAATACTGGCGGTGATACTGGGGAGGCAGCAGCGGGCTGCACATGCCATCATGCTTCACACCTATACCTCCTTCTTCCCTTTCTGACAGTCAGCATCCACTGGCCTGGAGAGTTCAGTGGTCTGAGGAGATTCCACCCAGCAAATATTTGTAGATGGTTATCCTGTCTGTCCCACAGTCACAACTCAGACAAATGATAAATATTGAGGTCTTTTAATCTTATCTCCCAAGTCAATCCCTCCAGCCTTCTAATCATTCTTATTGCTCTCTGGCAAGAACCTTCACATTTGTCTACCTCTCTGATACAGAAATGATGGAAAGCAGAACCCAACAGAGCAGCTGGTAGGTAAACCTTGACCTCAGCCCATGTTCTGATGCTCAGACCAATGCAAGGGCCACAAAACTGCATCTCTGCTCCAGGAATCTTCTGCCAGGATCTCTTTCTAGAACACCAATTGTCATTAAAAAAAGAGTGGAAGCATGAAACATGATGTATAAGGTTCACGTAAAACAGGGATTTAAACTAGTCTAAAAGAAGATTCTGCCCTGGGCTTGCAAAACACAGCCCTTTATAGAGTATTGTAAGGTGCTGTACAGCCTCAAATCAGACTGACCCAGGATGGAAAGAGAGGTGTTTTGGTTTTGATAAATTGTTTAATATCTTTGGCTACTCGGTTTTTAAATCTGAAAAATGGAGGTAATCCTTATTTCTTAGGTTGCTTCACGTTAAAAGAGATAACATAGCAAAGTATTAGGCACAGTATCTGGCATTCCTTTATTTAGCCATTAATCAATATACATTGAGTCCCTAGTGTGTGCCAGATATTAGGTGCTGGGGTTAGAGTCCAAAAAAAGACAGAGATAACCATTCATTTTATGAAGTTCATCACATTCTTAACATAGTATCATCATTATCATTAATAATACTATCTAAAGAAGTATTTGGCTGCTGCCAAACAGTGGAAGCATTACAATTATTACTAGTATGAAAACCATCCCACAAACACAGCAGGCTCCATATGAACCTCTCAGTCTATATTCATAGGTAGCTCTCAGTGCTCAGCAATTTTTGTGGTGGAGATGGAAAATGAAAGTACCGAAAAGTCCTTCTAAGCAAGTTGGCAATTCTCACTAAGGAGAGGTTCCAGGGCCTTCCTTTTAATGGGACTCCCTCCATTCAACTTCCAGATGTACGTTTGTCTAACTGCACTCTGGGGAATCCAATCCAGGCTATTCTATTTTACAGTAGAGATAAATGCTAGTAAGAGAAATTAAGCAATTTAACGAAAGTAAATACGAATCTTTCTACAAGTGTGTACCTACTAAACAGATATTTGATGAGATCTGCAGAAAACAAACCATTTTTATAGCCTAATCTTTCTCCTTACATTTCAAATCAACTGCTGTAATGCTTACTCTTTTTAACTTGAAAAGAAAATAAAACGAATACCAATTTAAAGAGTAAGGGCCACAGAGCTGCATGAAGATGGCATGTCCATTTGTCATGGATGTCTTATCTGCATCCTTTATGGCCTCAGATGTCATAAGAAGCAGCAAAGATGCTAATGACAGCTGGAGGTGGTGGTCAGAGAGAGGAAACTTTGTATAAAGAGTGGTGGTTAGGAGATCAAGTGAGGCTAGACTATCATGGGACTCAAACAACCAAGTGTACAGTTAGAATTTGGGCTTTAAATGATGCCAACTTAATCCAATGGGGCAGAGCTGGTGACCCACCATCAGAAATAAGCCAGGGCAAAAAAAAAAAAAAAAAAAAAAAAAAAACCAGGGCCTAGAGGATCAGAAATCCAAGAGAACATACTGTGATCAGAGAATCTGTAGGCGGAGGGGCAGACCTCAAGACCAGGACTTGAACTCATATGAGGACACAAAGTAGCTGCATTACCCTCCATGACATTCTTCTCTGTTTGTTGATTTATTTTTTTGTTTGTTTATTTGTTTGCTTTTTGCTGGGATGCTGAGTATGGTTAAACCCTTTCCACTGCATTAAAATGTCATTTTTTTTTCTAAAAGGATTTGAATGTTATTTATAACAGAAAGGATCAAGGTAAGGGGATTAGTCATGCCCCAAATACAGACAGCTGGGTCCCTTTTCTTCCCATAACAACTATTAGGTACCAAAAATAAATAGCCTATTAGGTGCCAGGCACTGGTTCTACATATATTAACTTTAAGATTTATGACAAACAGCCCTTGAGATAGAACAATGTCTATCTCAAATAGAGATGTTTGAAACAGAAAATAGAGAAAATAGAGAAACACCAATGTGTTTCTATTTTCAAATGAGTAACCTGAGGCTCGGTGAGATTAAATAACTTGCCTCAAATAACACAACCAATTAAACATGGATCTCCACTTCAATCTCTGGCTCCAAACTCATATTTGGCAATGTTTCACCTTCTAAAGTTCTCTTCACTTAATACTTGACTCATGCAGTTACTCACTGATGCATTCATTCCTTCACTCATCCAACACATATTTCTCAAGTGCAGTACACCTTCTGCATTCAATGCTGTATATAGAATTCAGGTTATCTTTGCAAAAGTCATCTAGGCTGTTGGAAGTCCGGGTAATGGTCACTCTTCAAGGGGTGGGTAATGACTGCAAAATAGTGTCAGATGGATTCATATATGTTGCAATGTTGTGTCGCTTGACCTTGATGCTATTTACAATGCATGTGTTCAGTTTGGGAAATTTATGAAGTTGTTTGCTTATGGTATGTAGACTTTTCTGTGTGTACATATCTATGTATGTATATGCACACATACACACAAATGACATTTACTAGAAGTATAAACACACCCACATACAAGTAAATAAGGGGAAAAGATACTGTCCTTGGCTTTAGAAGATTCATATCATACTGAATAAAATATAATAGCTCTTCCTTTTCCAGAATAACTGAAAGTACTCTCTTCATATTGATGTTGGGCATTGTTTACATTTTTATATACTTTCCTACTACTTCGCTCTGTGACATTATTATATACCTACAAAGTAAATAAGATGAAGCTCGCCTTGATTTCCTCTTCCTTGTTAAAATAGTTGTGCAAAAATCATTGGACTTGGGAGAGAAAGCCTTGGTTTTATTGTTCTTTACCAATTTGTAAATTTAGGCATTGCACTAAACACTTTGAACCTGTTTTCACACAGTAACACCCACAACACAGGGTGATTTCAAGGATCAAATGTGATTGGTAAACTTTAAAGAGCTACTACTAATTAGCAGTTGTTGCTGCTGCTTCTGCTGCTTGAATTCTGGGTTTAATAGAGATGGCTCCAAAGAGATTTCTGAACGATTAAAACAAACTTGGTAAAATGGTGACCTGAATGCTCTTTTTCTAGCTTTTTTTCTGACTTTCATCTGCTTCTCTCAAGCCACATGTCTGAGACCAAAGAGCAGTCTGAATCAAGCAACTCTGTTGGAATTACTATAAAGAAAATTTCTGTAGGACTTGCTTTCCCATCCTATAAGCTGAAAAAGAACTAGAAATTACCTTCAGAGAATCTTCATCCAAACCAGAAAGTGGTGGACCTTGGGACAAGCCTATCTCACAGCAGTCTGTGCGATCTTAGATGAGAGATCAGTTTCTCAACATCTGCCTGGTTTGAATGGCCTAGTTCTCCCAGCACCTCAGGAAGCCTAGAAGGAGCTAAACAGATAGGCTGAGTCTGCCTTGCTCCTGAGGCCAAGAAGGTAACAGGAAGTGGGATGTGGAGGGAGGGCTTCACTATTTCTATTCCACTGATCCCCAGCAGGAGAGACCACTTCACTTTCCACTACCTATCTAGTAATTTCTCAATGTGACCAGAATCCCAATTTATTGACAAATAAAAATATGTATTTGAGGGGGACAAGCAGTTAGAGAATCAGAGTCTGTCAAAACAAAGCAAGCACATACTCAACAAAATACAACCTTTGAGGATGACAAAACAAATTATAAAAATACATATATATATAACACATATATATGTACAGCAAGAGAGAGAGAAAGATTCAAATGCAGCACATAAGTATTTCTGCAATAAAAACATTTGCATAATTAATCAACCCAAAAATTCTATAGTTGAATGGAAAGAGAAAACGCCAACTGTTGAGACCCAAATTTGTTGCCTGGAATGTCAGGGGCAAAGTATTAGCTTAAAGCACATATTAAAAGGATGAAGAGATGATAATCATTAGAGTAAACACAGGAGTTTAATATATAAATAAACAATTGTTTAATATGGGGGAAACAACTTAGAAGAGAGATGCACAATCTGAGCAAATAACAGAAGAAAATTTGGGGGAACAGAGAATAGACCTGAGTCTGAATATTAAATGGGTTTCTTCTGTTCCAGGCTAGATTGATAAGTAAAATACACACCTCAGCGTATTGTAATAAAACTCCAGAATTCTATATAAATACATAATCTTATAAATGCCTACATAGAAAGAACAAGTGGTTTACAGAAGAAAAAGAATCAGGCTGGCGTTGAACTCATCAGCAACCTAGGAAGCTGGAAGACAATGACATAACATCCCAGATGACTGAGAGAAATGACTGCAGTATTTGAATCCTATGCTCAGTCAGGATTTCATTCACCTGTCAGAGCAAAAGAAAGATATGGAGACTAGGCAATAATTCAGAAACAACTTCATGCATATAGCCCATCTGAAGGAAATACTCAAGAACAACTCAGAGCAAAGAAGGGATGAGGCAGAACAGAGGCTGCAAGGTGGGGAGGACAAGAGAAGGAAAACAGAGATGAAAAATGAGCACTTGCCTGTGTTTCTCCCAAAGTGGATAAGGAGAGCTTGCCCAAGAACATATTTAAAACACACCCTTGTAAAGGAAGGCATGCACTTAAAAAGAAATGATAAAAATTGTCCAGAATGCTGCATCAAAACCTAGAACTTCTGGGGTAGGGGGAGAAAGTGGAAGAAGTAAGCCTAAAAATATCAAAGATTTGATGTGAAGTAATGGGGAGGAGGAAGAAAAGCTTTCCATTTCTAACTGGGGAGGGTTCAAAGATTGGAAGTGGTAGAAAAACAGAGAATTTTTGTAGATGAAAGTCAATCTTAATGGGGAGATTATACAGTTGACCCTTGAACAACACAGGTTTGAACTGCTTGGGTCCACTTACGGGTGGATATTTTTTACAGTACAGCACTGTGAATTTATTTTCTTTCCCTTAGACTTTCTTAATAAAATTTTCTTTTCTCTAGCTTACTTTGTTGTAAGAATACAGGATAGTATACATATAGCTTGTGTGTTAATCAACTATTAGGTTTATCAACTATTTAGGTTATCAGTAAGGCTTCTGATCAACAGTCATTAAGTTTTTGGGGAGTCATAATTTATATGTTGGGATCCCTAACCCTTGTGTTGTTCAAGGGTCAACTGTATTTTACACTGTTTTAAAATAATAGGGGAAATATGTCAAATAATAGGGAAAAGTATGTCTGATTGTGTCAGCAGAAAAGACTATAAGCATTAATAATATAGAATAGAATCTCTAAAAAAAAGAAACAAAGTGGGGAACCATAAAATGAAGAGTGATTAAGATGTAATAGATATCATTCTGTACATACTATACAATATACAGTCAATTATATAAAATAAAATCATCCAAAACCCCCACAAAACTATCCAAATTCAAGAACTTGATAAAAATAGTTATAATAGGGGGCACCTGGGTGGCTCAGCTGGTTAAGCATCTGCCTTTGGCTCAGGTCATGATCCCAGGGTCCTGGGACCAAGCCCCACATTGGGCTCCTTGTTCAGCAGAGAGCCTGCTTCTCCCTCTCCTTCTGCCTGCTGCTGCCCCTGCTCATAAGCTCTCTCCCTCTGTCAAATGAATAAATAAATATCTTTTTAAAAAATAGTTATAATAAGAAACAGTAATGCAACTTTCTTAGAATCTGGCATCTTTAGTGGACAAAAAACAATGATAAGAAGATAGAAGAACTTAAGAATACAGTCAATAAAACTGGCATCAGATCTAACCTTTTATTATTATATGCTACATTTAGATAGTATTAATTTATGTATATACAAGGGATACTTTAAATTTTTTTCTTTCCCTGGAGTACAAAGAAACAAATAAATTTTAAAAATTAAAGATTTTATAGGCAATGTTTTCTGACCAAAATTCCTTAAATTAAAAATAAATAACAAATGCATGTTGCAAAATATTTACTTAGAAAATAAGAAATATATCCCAGATCATTTTGGGGTCAGAAAAGGGAATTAGAAGTTATCAAAGAAGAAACTTAAATTAAAATACTTCACATCAAGTCTACAGAACACGAGGAAAAATTTGTTATATCCTTAATTGTCTTTATTACTAATTAAGGTGATGAAAAATGGACAAACTAAATACTCATCTTAAGAAATTAGAGAAAGAACAACAAAACAACAAACAAACCTAGAAAGACAGGTTTAAAACGGAGACAATCAAGAATTAATTAAAATCAAACAAACAAATACAAAAGGGAAGGGAAAAATTCCAAAACCCAGTTCATTGAAGAGTCTTTTGTGAGCCTGATTAAGAAGAAAACGGAAGGGCGCCTGGGTGGCTCAGTTGGTTAAGCAACTGCCTTCGGCTCAGATCATGATCCTGGAGTCCCGGGATCGAGTCCTGCATCGGGCTCCCTGCTCAGCAGGGAGTCTTCTTCTCCCTCTGACCCTCCCCCTCTCATGTACTCTCTCTCTCTCTCATTCTCACTCTCTCAAAATAAATAATAAATAAATCTTTTTTAAAAAAAGAAGAAGACAGAAAACAAACACAGATACAATTAGGAGAGAAGATAAGAAGAAAAGAGAAAAACAAATACTGACTCTATACAGATTAAAATATTTTAAGAACTACTACCTGAAACTCAATGGCAACAGCAAAATGCAAATTTACAAAAATTTATCTTAGAAGTAGAAACTCCAGAGGGGCCTGGGTGGCTTGCCCAGTTAAGTGTCTCATTCTTGATTTCGGCTCAGATCATGATCTCAGAGTCCTGGGATCGAGCCGCACATTGGGCTCTGCGCTCATCATGGAGTCTGCTTGTCCCTCTCCCTCTGCTCCTCCCTGCTTTCTCTCTCTTTCATATAAGTAAATAAATATAATCTTAAAAAAAAGTAGAAACCTTAGACAAATCAAACATCTGTCCTATCTATCTAGCTAGCTAGCTATCTATCTATCTATCTAAGAAAGAGAGAGAGAGTGAGCAGGTGGGGGGAGGGCCAGAGGGAGAGAATCTTAAGCAGATTCCATGCCCAGCATGGACCCCCATGACCTGAGCTGAAATCAAGAGTTGGATCATAAACTGATTGAGCCATCCAGGTGCCCCATATCTGCTGTTATTTTTTTTTAAGATTTTATTTATTTGACAGAGAGAAACAGTGAGAGAGGGGACACAAGCAGGGGGAGAGGGAGAGGGAGAAGCAGGCTTCCCACAGAGCAGGGAGCCTGATGCGGGGCTCAATCCCAGGACCCTGGGATCATGACCTGAGCCGAGGGCAGACGCTTAACGAATGAACCACCCAGGCGCCCCCCATATCTGCTGTTTTTAATAGGAATTTGGACCAGATTTGTTCACAGTTGAGGTTTAACTAACCTTTAAATTCTGATGATATTTGAAATATCCTGGGCCATAGAAAAAATAAAGCTTTCAAATTTGTTTTATAAATCCAGTATTACATGAACAGGAAGACCTAATCAAATACTATAAATCAATTTCATTCTTATATATCAACACAAATATCTCATTAAAATGTTAATTTCAGAATTGAGCAATTAACTATAAGAACGGATTGCTTTATTCCAGGTGTGGGGGAACTCTATGTAAAACTGAAATAGTATCTCCTGGGTGGCTCAGTTAGTTAAACTCCTACTCTTGATTTCAGCTCAGGTCATGATCTCAGGGTTGTGTGACTGAGCCCTGCATTGAGCCTCGTGACTGGCTCTGGTCTAGGTGTGAAGCCTGCTTAAGATTCTTTCTCTCCCTCTTCCTCTACCCTCCCCCCAAAAAATAAAAATAAAATATAAAGTCATCTTTAAAACTGAAATAGAATCAAGAGATTACCATAAATAAGAATTGGTTGGGAGCTATTTCAATTCAGGATATTTAAAAATAATCTCTCTGCCTTAACAAGTATGGATTCTGTGATAATCAGAGATTTGGTTTTAGCTATCAAATACAAAGACAATAAAGTACAGGTTTAGTAATGTTATTGTTCACAGAATGACATATATATGGATGTTTACAGAAATCCAGAGTTTATATAATTCTATTTATATAATTCCTTCTCATTAAAAAGAACACATAGGGGTACCTGGAATGGCTCAGTGGGTTAAGCATCTGACTCTGGATTTTGGCTCAGGTCATGAGCTCAGGGATGTGAGATCGAGCCCTGTGTGGTGTTCTGCACTTGGCGGGGGTGGTCTGCTTGGGATTCCCTCTCTCCTCTGCCCCTCCCCTCCCTACCCCAGTGCTCTCTCTCTCTTTCTCATAAACAAATAAATCTTTAAAAAATAAAAATAACACATAACAAAGTTCAGTCTATCGGCAGTATGCGTTAAACTCACCTTTAACTCAATGGACAGGAATAGCGTATGGCCAATAGACTGTACTCTATGAATGTCTCTTCAGTCTTGTATCTGAACTCTATCGCTAACCAGTGTTGATGATGAAATAACCTCCTGCAGGTGCAATCTCTAATTTAAATGTTATCAATTGGAACTGGCCCTTTAAATATTATCTAGTTCTCTTTTCATATTTAAATAACATAAGTCTAAAAAAATCAATCTTGTCTTTGCATGTTTTACTTGTTTTGTTAAAAATTCCCTACAGTGCTTATTACTATTTCTTGATCTTGTTGGTATCTTGGGGGGTCCTCAGTCATCATCTAAGATATATAAATATGCTGAATAAAATGGCTAACTTCCTCCAGTCGCTTTTTGATTGTAGCCATGTTTACTCTCAAGAAGAATCTGAACCTGAATGTCTCAGCATCACTTTAACAAAAACTGCAAATGCTACATTTGCAAGACATTCATGAGCACAAATATGTTAAAACATATACAACCCCAATGCACGGGTGAAGTTTTCAACTGACCTTATAGCTTACTCATCTTGGCAAGTGCATCAGGATGCAGTGTGTCTAAAAGATAGGTAGTCCCCAATGTTAACACCGAGTTCCTTTGATGGACAAGGAGGTCAGCTGTAAGACTTGTCTTAAAATTTTTCAAGCTAAAGCCATTTTATCCACGTTGTGTAAAACTTAGAGGTCTTAACCAAACATGTGTTTAAGTAGTTTAGGAGACAGAAAGCTCTTCCCTGAAGAAAATGCTGGCTTTACCTGAAAGAAATCCTGCTGTCCCCACCTGTTCTAAAGTGCAATAGCCTTCTGTCTGTCTCCTCAGCTTTCACAGCAGAATGACATCTTCCTTCCCATCTGGTGTGGAAAGCATATGGACATCACAGCAACATAGGATGCCCGCACTACAGGTACTTGTTAGAGGATTCAGTCATTCGTTGTCTGATCCCTGGCCTCAACCAGAGGCTCTCCTAATATAGTTGAAATTTACAGAAAACTGTTTAATAAGCATATGAACTACTTTTTTTCCTTTAATTTTCTCCTATGCTACTACCACTGTATTAAGTTAGATGATCAGAAAGCAATGCCTTAACCTTGTGTCCCAAATTGACCATCTTTATCAGGTGTTCATCTTAGTACCACCTCCTCTGCCTTCTTGGGCACGAGGACAGTGTCTTTTTGCAGAGTTGCTGACTTTTTAAAAATTCTCTTGACAATACCATTTACCTCATTACCAAAATTTCATTGTCCCCATAATAAATTCTGTCTTGAGTTCCGCTCCAGGAACACATTTTCTATCAGAAAATCAGCATCCTTTCTTTCAGTGGAAAAGGATAATTAAGTAATACGACATAATTTCTTTGTTAGCCTTAGTTGCCAAAGGCTCAATTGTAAAATTAGCTTTCCTGGGTATCTGGATGAATCAACTGTCTCATTTTTGAGCCTATTTCTGGTCTGTTTTTATCTCCCTCTCATTTCACACTATGTTTCACTTGTTAAAATTCATATAATCTTGGTTTTTCTTCTTATCTAGCATTAGGCTCATCCCATTTCAGGTGCTCTCAGTCTCTAAGTGGTTGGCTTGCCTGTATCCCACCTGTCACTGCCCACACTCTTATATAACAAGATGAGAAGACTGCTCAGATCAGGTTCAGCAGGCAATTGAAGAAAATTGTAAATCTTGATTCCAATGCAAAGGCTGATCATCTGCAGTTTTTGTTTTTGTTTTTAATGATGAATTCAGTATGTCTTTGGATAAAGAAAATCTACTATGTATATATATAGTAAGGAAGAGTTAAAGGACTAGTTTTTGGAGGTCCTGATTATATTTTGTAGAGCTGACCAAGTTGCTTGCAGAGTACTTATACAAGGTTACTGCATATGCAATAAAGTGGGAAAAATAATCTTTTAATAGTTCATTTTAATGAAAATATTAATAAATGAATTTGAAGAGAGAATTTGGAAAATACAGAAAGACCAAAAAGAGAAATTTTAAACCATTTGTAAACTCACTTTTAAATCAACCTTAATTAGATACATTTTGCATATGATAAGATGGGACCATTTAAAGTGCGCAGTTCGATGAGTTTTGACAATTATATGCACTCATGTAACTACCACCACAGTCAAGCTTTGGAACATTTCTACAACCTCCCCAAATTAGCTCGTATCTTTTTCCAGTGTATGTCACCAACTCTTTCTCACTCTCCCTCTGACCCTGATGCCAAGCAACTCAGCTTTCCTTTTTTCTCATTATAGCTTGGTTTTGCCCATTCTAAAACTTCATATGATTTGAATTATATAATGCGTTGTCTTTTATGTCTAGCTCTTTTGGTTTGGGATAATGTTTTTTAGGATCCATACCTTCTGTTTGATGTTCAGTGTTTTCTTGCCATTACTCAATGGAATTCCAACTTGTGGCTATAATACAACTTTTATCCATTCACTTTCTGATGGATACTTAGATTATTGCCAGTTTGGGGCTATTATGAATAAAGCTGCTCTGAACTTTTGTGTGCAAGTCTTTGTGTGGACACGTATCTATTTATCTTTAGGTAAATGCTTAGAGATTGGTAGGGCATATATTAAATATTTGTTTAATTTATGAGAAACCATCAAATTGTTTTCTGAAGTGACTATACAATTTTACATTCTTACTGTCAATATACAAGAGTCCAACCTATTCAAATATCATCATTAACATGTTATTTTTCAATCCATTAAAATTGCATCCTTTCTAAAAGGTGGAAAGTGGTACTCACTGTGATTTTAATTTGCATTTGCTTGATGACTTGCTTGGTGTTTAATATCTTTACATGGGACTTTTCATTGGCATTTCATAAATCTTCTTTTGTGAAAGGTTTGTTTAAACATTTTGCCACTTAAATAAATTGAGTTATTTGACCTCTTACTGTTGAGGTGTAAGATTGGTTTATAGATTATGGATACAAGTCATTTGTTATATACATGCATGAAGAATATTTTTTTCTAATTTGTGGTTTGCCTTGCCATTGTCTTACAAAGAGTAAAATATTTCAATTTGATGAAGTTCAATTTAAAAATTTTTCCCTTTTGACTTGTACTTTCTGTTCCAGATCTAGGGAATATTTATGCATCCCAAGGTCACAAATATTTCCTCCTATTTTTTCCTAGAAATGTTATAGTTTCTGCTCTTACATTTAGATTTATGATTCATTTTGAGTTAAGTTTTGTGCATGATATAAGGTATGAATGGATTTTTTTCCATTTGGATACCTAGTTTATTTAGTACCCTACATTGAAAAGGCATCCTCTTCCCCCACTTAATTTCCATGATATCTTTGTTGAAAATCAACTGATTTTCATGGAAATGCAAATCAAAAGCACAATGAGATATTGCCTCACACCCATCAGAATGGTTGTTATAAAAAACAAGAGATAATACATGCTAGTGAGGATGTGGAGAAAAGGGAACCCTTGTGCAATCTTGACGTTGGTACAGCCAGTATGGAAAATGGAGGTTCCTCAAAAACTTAAAAATATAACTATCATATGATCCAGTAATCCCACTTTTCAGTATCTATCCAAAGGAGATGAAATCACTGACTTGAATAAATACCTGCACTTCCATATTCATTGTAACATTACTCACAACAGCCAAAACATAGAAATAATCTGGGGTGCCTGGGTGGCTCAGTCAGTTAAGCGTCTGCCTTCAGCTCAGGTCATGTTCCTGGGGTCCTGGGATTGAGCCCCACATCGGGTTCTCTGCTCGGTGGGGAGTCTCCTTCTCTCTCTCCTTCTGCCCCTCCCCTGATTCATGCTCGCTCTCTCTTTCTCTCTCAAATAAATAAATAAAATCTTCAAAAAATAAAAAAAAGACATAGAAATAATCTAAGTGTTCATCCATGGATAAATGGATAAAGAATATGTAGTATATATACACAATGGAATATTATTCAGCCCTAAGAAAGAAGGAAATCCTCCCATATGCTAAGTAAAATAAGCTAGCCAGACAGAGGAAGACCATGCTCTTACCTATGTGTGGACTCTGAAAACATTGAGCACATAGAAATAGAAAATAGAATAATGGTTGCCATGAACTGAGGGGTGGGGGAAATGGGGAGATGCTGGTCAAAGAGTAGAAACTCTCAGTAATAAGATGAGTAAGTTTTGGGGATCTAATGTACAGCATTGTGACTACAGTTATCAATACTCTAATGCATACTTAAAAGTTGCTGTAAGAATAGAGCTTTAGTGGTCTCAACACCACCACAACAAAATGGAAATTATGTGAGCTGAAGAATGTATTAATTAACTTTATTGTGGCAAATATTTTGCAATATATACATGTACCAAATCATCACATTGTACATTTCAATAAACCTGGAAAACTTATTCTTAAATACTTCATGTTTTTTGATGCCACTATAAATGGAATTTTTTAATTGAATTTTCTAATTCATTTCTCATTCATTGCTAATGTACAAAAATAAACTTGGTTTCTTTTCTTTTTTAAAAGATTTTACTTATTTATTTGCCAGAGAGAGAAAGAGAGTGAGAGTGAGAGTGAGAGTGAGAGTGAGAGTGAGAGACAGACTGCACAAGCAGGGGGAGCAGCAGAGGCAGAAGGAGAAGCAGGCTCCCCGCTGAGCAAGGAGCCCAATGCGGGGCTCCATCCCAGGACCCTGAGATCATGACCTGAGCCAAAGGCAGACGCTTAACCTCCTGTGCCACCCAGGTGTCCCTAAACTTGTTTTCTATACATTGATTTTGTATCATACAACTTTGCTAATTTCACATTAGCACTAGTGGTTTTTGTGGATTCCTTCATATTTTCTAAGCGCATAATCATGTCAACTGTGAATTTGGACAATTGACACCTTTCTTTCTAATCTGTATAAATTGTATTCTTTTTCTTCACTAGGTAGGACCTTCAGCTCAAAACAAATAGTAGTGAGAGCAGACATTCTTTCCTTGTTCTCAATTTTATGGGATAACAGTATTCTTTCCCCACTATGATGATAGCTATCGGTTTTCTGTGGATACCCATTGTCAATTTGAGAAAGTTACCTTCTTGACTTAGTTTGCTGAGAGCTTTCATCATGAATAGATGTTGAATTTTATCAAATGCTTTTTCGGCATCTATTTATTTTTTTTTTATGAGGAGTTATTCTAATTTTCAAATGTTAAACCAACCTTGCATTCCTAGGTAGTATTAAAATCCACTGGTCATAATAAATTAATATTTTCATTTCTGGGTTCAATTTCCTAATATGTTGTCAAGGACTTTTGTGTCTATATGTGATTTGGGTTTATAGGTTTCTTTTTATCTTGTAATTTCTTTACTTCTGTTATCAGTATAATGTTGACCTTATAAAAATTTTTACTTCTCTATTTCCTGAAATTCTTTCCATAGGTTTGGTATCATTTCTTCTTTAATTATTTAGTGTAATTAACCAGTGAAGCCATGTAAGCCTTGAGTTTTCTCTGTGGGAAATGGAACTATGCATTTAATTTCTTTATATATTCAGGGCTATTCAGATTTTCTACTTATTCTTTTTTCTTCGGACTTATGTATTTATTTGAAAGTAAGAGAGAGAGAGAGCAAGCGAGGGAGCAGGGGGAGGGGCAGAGGGAGAGGGAGAGATAGAATCCCAAGCAGACTCCCTGCTGAGTGCAGAGCCTGACTCGGGGCTTGATCTCATGACCCTGAGATCATGACCTGAGCAGGAATCAATAGTATCAGTAACCTGCTGAGCCACCCAGGCACCCCAGATTTTCTACTTATCCTTGTGACAGTTTTGGTAATTTTTGTTTTTTTCAAGGAGTTTTTCCATTTCATCTAAGCTGTTGAATTTATTGGCATAGTTTTTATTATAAACCCTTACTATCCATTTGGTATCCATAGGAGCTGTAGTAATATACTTTCTTTCATCTTTCTTTTGGTTATTGTCTTCTTTATATTATATGGATCAGTCTTCTCATAAATAAAAATCTCTTAAAAACAAATAGTCAATTTTCTTGATCTTTAAAGAACAAGTTTTTGGTTTCATTTATTTTCTGTATTGTTTTCCATCTGCTCTCTACACTGAATGCCACACATTTGCAATAAGATCTCTCCAATCTGGTCAGAACTCAAATTATTTCTTAGTTCTTTTTGAGTTCTAGGAATTATCCAACTTATAAATCCCTTCTAGCTCTTTTCCTGGCTTTACCCATGTTCACTCTATGCATGTGCCTCTTAGTATTCACCAGTGAAGTCATGCAGACTCCCGTGTAGATTTCCACAGCTCTTTTTCTCCATGTCCTCCCCCCATCTCCTCAATGCACTGAGCCCTGATCTCTATGTCTTAAACTCAATAAGAGTGATGTGCTTCCCATTGCATATTTTTTCCTGCTTTGTCAAAGATTATTTGACCATAGAGTTGAGGGTCCATATCTGGGCTCTCTATTCTGTTCCATTGGTCTATAAAAAAGACAATCTCTTCAATAAATGGTGCTGAGAAAATTGGACAGCCACATACAGAAGAATGAAACTCAACCATTCTCTAACACCATACACAAAGATAAACTCAAAATGGATGACAGACCTCAATGTGAGACAGGAATCCATCAAAATCCTAGAAGAGAATATAGGCAGTAACCTCTTTGACATTGGCCACAGCAACATCTTTCAAGATACATTTCCAAAGGCTAGAGAAACAAAAGCAAAAACGAACTTTTGGGACTTCATCAAGGTAAAAAGCTTCTGCACAGCAAAGGAAACAGTCAACAAAACAAAGAGGCACCCCACAGAATTGGAGAAGATATTTGCAAATGACACTACAGATAAAGGGCTGGTATCCAGGATCTATAAAGAACTTCTCAAACTCAACACCCAAAAAACAAATAATCAAGTCAAAAAATGGGCAGAAAACATGAACAGACACTTCTCCAAAGAAGACATACAAATGACTAACAAACACATGAAAAAAATGTTCAACATCTTTAGCCATCAGGGAAATTAAAATCAAAACCACACTGAGATACCAACTTACACCAGTTAGAATGGCAAAAATAGACAAGGCAAGAAACAACACATGTTGGAGAGGTTGTGGAGAAAGGGGACCCCTCTTACATTGCTGGTGGGAATGCAAGTTGGTACATCCACTTTGGAAAACAGTGTGGAGGTGCCTCAGAAAATTAAAAATAGAGCTATCCTATGACCCAGCAATTGCACTACTGGGTATTTACCCCAAAGATACAGATGTAGTGAAAAGAAGGGCGATATGCACTCCAATGTTCATAGCAGCAATGTCCACAATAGCCAAACTGTGGAAAGAGACAAGATGCCCTTCAACAGATGAATAGATAAAGAAGATGTGGTCCATATATACAATGGAATATTAGTCAGCCATCAGAAAGGATGAATACCTAACTTTTACATCAACATGGATGGGACTGGAGGAGATTATGCTAAGTGAAATAAGTCAAGCAGAGAAAGTCAATTATCATATGGTTTCACTTATTTGTGGAACATGAGGAACAGCATGGAGGACATTAGGAGTAGGAAGGGAAAAATAAACGGGGGAGAAGTTGGAGGGAGAGATGAACCATGACAGACTATGGACTCTGAGAAACAAACTGAGGGTTTTAGAGGGGATAGGGGTGGGACAATGGGTTAGGCTGGTGATGGGTATTAAGGAGGGCATGTACTGCATGAAGCACTGGATGTTATACGAAAACAATGAATCATGGATCACTATATTAAAAACTAATGATGTATTGTATGATGACTAACATAACATAATAAAATAAAATTAAAAAAAAAACGATGTGCTTCCAGAAAGTGCTTCTAGGCTCAAAGCTGAGTGGATCGTAGAGTTTACCTCATCTGTTTTCATTTATTCAGTGATCATAGTCTTCAGTGATTGTTGTCCAGTGTCTTAAAAACATTGATTCATATATTATGTTCCATTTTCTAGTTTTTACAGCAGGAGAAAATTCTGATACCAATTAATCTTTCATAGCCAGAAGCAATACTCTAGAAGCCTTACTATTAGCTTCTTGATGTTTGTTTCTTGTAATATTTTATTAATTAATTCAACAGAACCTTATTAAGCATTTGTTATGTTGCCAAGCATTTAAAAATTATAAATTAACATATAATATAACATATTTAGATTGGGTTCATATATCATTGTGTTCTTTTTTTCATTTATCTCAACTGGTATTTACTAAATGTGCTATTTCTTCAAATTAAAATATTTATGCAGCTTAGGAAATGATTAGGTTTTGTATGTATGTTATTCTCAATTGGTATGGTATATTCTTACAGGACACAAATTCTCCTTAGGTAAAAATTACTCTCTGTGCTTTAATTCATTTCTTTGTTCTTCATCTTTTAATTTTGGAATGAAAAAAACATTCCCAAATGTGATCTCTGCATCACTGATTAAATTTTAGATTGCTATTTCTGTCTTATACTCCTTCTCTTGAATTTTACTTTCCTTAAATATTTCTTGATATAATGGAACTCTCTTTTTAACTCAATCTGCTGTTACATCATCTTCTATTTTATTGCTTTTTCCATAGAGCTAATGAATTCTTTTTTTACCTTTATGGAAATTATATATAAGATACTCTCCAAAGTTGTTTTCTGTTTCCTGTAGTGTAAGTTTTTTTAAATTGCATTTCCTCCCTTAATCTTGGGTATAATCATATTCATCTTGTAAGTACAACAAAGACTCTACCAAATCTTTTCACAAGTCTCTTATGGTTATTACCTCACTTTGTGTATTTATCCATGAAGGAGAAGGTATATGAAAATTGATGGAGAGGTGGATTTTCCTCCTGGCCAGCATCACTTTCCACCTAGGAGCAGTCAGAATCCTATCAGAATCTACAAGGCTGCTGGGTGTGCTTAGCTCATTCTAAAACTTTTAATATTGGAGATATATATATATCCATTCTCAACAGATTTTGTTTGTATACCTTAGAATATATATATTATATATTTATATATATATTTATATATATATTCTATATATATTTTTCTAAGTATTATTTTAATAAGATGGAAGAGGGAAAAATCAAGAGCTGGTAGAAATCTTGATTCCAATGTCTTAAAAATTTTAGAGGAAAACATTGAACAGAAATCATTCATTCACTCATAACTTCAGATACACCCTACAAGTCCCTGACATGCAAAGTAATGACCCTGCCCTTTCTAGTGACTTAGAAGTGATCTAGACTTTTCTAAGGTCCTATCCTTAGATAGGTCCTATCATATCCACTTCCTACTAAACATCTTTAGCTCAGTCCCATAGGCATCTCAAACTCAGTCTTTCCAAAATAAAACTCATTTCTCCTGTATCTATCACATTTTAAAATGACCACTTCATCCACATAATTGTATTAACCAGACACTTGAGGTTCATTTTAAACAACTCAGTGTCCCCAGTCTGTTGTTCAAATTCTAGATACTCTGTCTCCTTAAAATCTGTTTTATTTGTCTACTCCTTTCTGTATTCACTGTCCCTGCTTTGTTCTCCTGCCTGGAGTGTTAGAATAATGTTCTAACTGGTTCCTCTGCTTTATGCCACATTTCATCATCCTTCCCATTGCTAATTTTTTTTCTAAAAGATAGGTCTGATTGTGTTACTAGCCACATTAAAATATTTCAAAATCTTCCCTTTATCTAAAAGATCGTGTCCATACTCGCCAGCATCAAGAGGCTCTAAACCAGGAAAGTAGCTCTGAATCACCTGAGAATGTGGTTAAAACACAGATTCTGATTTGGTAGACGTAGGTGGGTCCTGAGATTCTGCACTTATAGCAAGTTTCTGGTTGCTACTTAGCCTGCCACCCCATAGGATCACTTTTGGTAGCACGTCTGTAAGATGTCTTTCTGTTCAGACTTCTCTGTAGACTCATCTTCATTTCTCTATCCTCCACTGCAGCCCTATCCTTTTCACTTACTTAGCTCTTTAAAGTGCCTAGAAAAATATCTCTGTGTGATTAGTCATAGACCTTTCCTGTTCAGAATCCTCTTCTCTCCCATTTCCACGTGAAGAACATCTATTCCTCTTTAACACTTACCTCAAGTTGCATTTTATAATAGAATCTTTCTTTGATCCCTCCATCCCATAGGAAGATCTACTTTACTTATTTACTACTCTTTGTGCTTGGCTGTGCCAGTATGAGCAACTCCTAGGGCACTATGTTAAGAATGTGATCCATTCTCAACAGATTTTGTTTGTATACCTACTTTCTTTACTACTCTGTGATACTTTAAGGGCAGAGACTGTGTGGTATCACTGGTACTTAGCACACCATCTCTCATCTTTCAAGTTCTAAATAAACAGCTTTTATAAGAATGTATGAATATAAAGTGAAATAGAAGAATAAATTGAACATTAATTTGAAATTTTATTTATAGTTGTATTATCTTTCTATTGATGCATAAGACATTATCACAGACTTAGCATAATCTGCCTAGCCAGGGCTGAGATCTCGACTGAGACTCCCCGTTCTCTTCTGAGCTCATTGGCTATGGCGTAAAGCATTTCCTGTACTGTAGGAGGGAGGCACCCATGTTCTTGCTAGTTATCAGCTCCTAGAGTCTGACTGGATCTTTGGCACATAGCCCTCATGGGCCGTTCACAACAATGTTGTTTGCTTTCTTCCAGGCCAACAAGAACACATCTGTCTGACTTCTTACCCCTCTCTAGTCTTCCATGATGGAAAATAATATAATGCAATGATCAAATTTGTCACATAGCATACCCTAACCCAGGGAGCAGTAATAGACTATCTCATCACATTCATAGGTTCTGCCCTCACTCAAAGATGGCTGATTACACAGTCATGTACAACAGAGGGTGAGAATCTGGGAGGCCATCTTCGAATTCTCCCTACCACATTAGTTGACTGCAAAACTTGAGGTGCTCATGACAAGTTTGGGAAAGGAAGCCAATGGGAAAGGAAGCCAATATTGAAGAGGAAGATAAAATGAGACTTAAATATGTGTGTGTGTGTGTGTGTGTGTGTGTATATACATATGTGTATATATACACACACATATGTATATATATATGTGTGTGTGTATATATATATACATATATATATGAGATTTAAATATATATGTGTGTATATATATACACATATATATAATCAAGATACGAGTTTTACTATCATGATATGTTAGTTACTGGATTAAAAAAAATATGGGGGTGTTTGGGTGGCTTAATCATTAAACATCTGCCTTAGGCTCAGGTCATGATCCCAGGGTCCTGGGATGGAGCCCTGCATCGGTCTCCCTGCTCAGCGGGAGGCCTGCTACTCCCTCTCCCACTCCCCCACTTGTGTTCCCTCTCTCGCTATCTCTCTCTGTCAAACAAATAAATAAAATCTTTAAAAACATATGTGGTTGAATTCTTGATTTTATAAATGAGTATAAAATTTAAGGACCGTGAAATCTGTGGTAGAAGCAGCATTCTTGACTACTACTAAATGATCTTTCTTCTACCTTAGAATTGCCATCTATTCCAAGCCATTGCAAATAAACAACCCCTCAGCCTTCGAATAGCTAAGTGTATGAAAAGGGACTTCACAGAGGAATTAAGTCTGATCAGTCACTCTTAAATTTCTGGCTCAACTTTATCAACTCTAAATAGAATCTTAAACTTCAAGTTTAAAAGAATGTAGCTGATGGCTTTTGAAGTAAGACTGGCAGCTTATCTTTCTGTAAAGCATAAGTATGCATGGAGCCAGTTGCATTAGCTTCAGTTTAACCTTCTGGAAAGCCAGTCACTAGCTAGCATTGCAGATTTTAGCTCCTTGTAGACGGTGTCTGTAGCTTTCCTACAAATCCATGTGGATCCTGGGATTTGAATGACAGGTGCTTAATGTTACTGAACATACCAGGTTTACCTTCTCATCTCCTGCATTGAATGGGATTAAACTTCTGAGCTGTGACAGGTGATGTAATGACAGTATTATCAGTTTTAAATTTTTTAGCACTTGCTCACTCATAGCTTATTCTCCTGGGACAGTTCTTCTCTCCCCCTGAAATCCACCAGTGATCTATTTATCATAATTCAATATATTCATCCATCACCATGCAAACATAATTGGGTCAAACAGTTTTGCTCATAGGTAAAAAGTCCCATAGGCAATTATCAATTCCCTTTATGATTAATGTAAAAATGATGGTGTTTCTATTAATGGAAGTGCATGCAGCCGCATTCACAGTCATACACTGTAGATAAACTTTGTCATTACACTAATACAAAGTAAAAATTCCTGAAGCACCAAGGAACTTGGTAGCACCTGTAATATCTGAGCATATCAATTTTCCAGGAAATTAGAGTGAACTCACAGTATTACAAACAATGCTTTTGGGAACCATTTTTGCAAAAATGAGACTAAAGTTTTTTTTTCAATTTTTTAATGCCATAATTTGAAGCAAGAACACAGAACTGGAGAGCACACTGTGCAGAGCAGGCATCTACTTCAAACTCCTCCTAAAAATGGTAGGCATGAGAGAAGAATCTCATACTACATGCTTCAGTGAAAACTAATGCCAGAATTGCATTTGGGAAAGCATTTGTTCATAAAAAATTGAGTATGAGAATTCATGGTTTGTGTATTTCAAAACCTAAAAAAAAAAAAGCCCCTGTATCATGAGGATGAATTAGAATCATATTGTTCATGAAAAGATCTTCATTTACAGTGTTGTGTGTGTGTGTGTGTGTGTGTTCTTCATGAAGCCGTGTTTCTCCTTGATGTTAAGTCTTCCCAAATCAAGTTGTTGAACTCCACCTCTAGAGGGTATTGTTGAAAATATTATACTTAATATATATACTACAATATATGATATCAATCTAATACTTATATGCATAAGTATACAAGTAAATATACTTAAACATATTATTATGTAATATATACATAAGTTTGGTGAATGTTTATTTTCCCTCTATAGAACTTAATTTTCTTTTAAAACCTTTCTCCACATGTGGCAGAAGCCGGGGACCACGTTTATAGACAGAGACCACATTTCCAGTCTCCTCACACTTCAATGCAGCCCTTTGCTAAGTTCCAGCAAAATGGAATATGAGCGTAAGTAATATGCACCGCTTCTAAGGCTGATCCACAATGCCCCTCCCTATTCCTTCCTCTACCGGCTGGAGGCTGAAGACTTGGAGGCCCAAAGGCAGTGGAGTCACAGGACAGAAGGAACCTGCATCCTTACATCATTATGTGGCAGAAACCACCCTTTCATGACTCAGGAACACCTGCATTGGAATTGATATGAAGGAAAAATAACTTTCATTTTGCTATGCCATTAAAATGTGGGGATTTGTTTGATGCAACAGCTAGTATTACCTGAACCAATACAAAAATCAAGGCCTTGAAGTAGATGCTGCTATAAAAAAAAAAAAAAATCTAAACTATCTGACAGGAACTTAGCAGTTTTGTGGTAGGCAGTGAGGAGACAGATCTAGCAAGCTGGAAGTCCCTGCTTGCTGTAGTGAAACATTTGGTAAAACTGTCACCCTTGTTAGCGTGGAAGGCAGACCAAGTGTCTACTGAGCCTGTGCATCTCAGGAAAGTGGTTGGAATGAGCCAGAATGCTAGCATATGTTGATCTTCCCTTGCTGTGTTTGGCAAGGTATTACAAGAAAGAGTGAGCTAGTTTGTAGACAGAAAGAAACAGAATAAAAGTATCAGAAATTTGGAGTCACACAGGGTTGGAACTGCTTCTAGAGGACAAACAATGTAAACTAAAAGCCTCTGAGCCACAAAGGCCCATTACAACTATTCAATTAAACAAAGTTACAGGGCCCTGGGGCTGAGGCCAGATTAAGAGTGGGGTTTCCACCCAAGCCTGTTGTTGCATATAGCTTCAAGGTACCGACCATTACCTTGATAGAGAGAGGCATAAGTGGAGAAATAAAGAAGGCACCACTATTGTTCTAGAAAGGAACTTTTTTTTAATGTGATTTCCAACCCATGGAATTTGCTGGAAACACATCAAGTAGTGCGGGTTATTGTCTCAAAGCACGTATTCTGTCCTTATTAACACAGTCCCAAATAGTCACTTGTTGTATATAACTCCCATCAAAATTTGTATTGACTCAATATCAAGTTCATGTCACCCTTGCTTATCTGGCGCAGAGCCTTCATTTTGCTATTGGCATTATGTTGACTGAAATTCCTGTATATCCTAAATTCAACACTCTTAGAGGAAAACGGCCAAGTAAATGTAATTCTCTTCAGGGTGTGTCTAAGTTAGAGCTGCAGTATGTACCATGTACCAAGTGTTGCCTAATGACTATTCTTTTGGGAGAGAAGAGATGATCAGAATGGGTATCTGGAAGAGATGTTCCCTAAATTCATACTTTCAGGTGGTGTCAGTGGAGAGAAGAGGGAAATCACGGGGGCAAATGTTTTCCTTTGGGGATTTATTGAGTAAGGAAAATGAAAAAGAAAACCTTTCCAGTTTTGTTGATTCATGCTGTCTAAAAATTGCCAAAATTTCATCTTTGCCTGGTGGAGACCTCACTTCCAGGGAGGAAACACATGATCTTTTTCCTTGTTAAGCAAGTGCCGTACACAGCAAAAAGCGCCCTAATATTAAACCATAAACCAAGTGAACTAATAAATAAAGGTGCCAACTGCAGTTGAGCAGTAATGCTCCATATCTAACATTTTCAGGGGACAGGCCCCGTGCAAAGTGTTTCCACATTTCCCCCCCCAGGATGCAGTTGACTGTGTTCTATAAAGCATAGATTAGCTTTACAGCTAATCTGTAGGAGCCTTGTGCTGAGTTACAATCCAGGGACACTGAAATGGAAGCCACGGTGAGGCTTATAGCAAATGGGGAAAGTCTGCACCTTTGGAGTTACTATTTCTAACTTCCAGAAAAACAAAACTCCAAGAGAGATGTGCATTGCTAAGACTTGTGGATTGGCAGGGAAGTGAGAGGAAGAGAAAGGGAAAGGGGACACATACTCATTTTCTCCTGAGTCACCACAGGATCTGTGCAATGGGCTGAGCTCCTCTCAGCAGTTTTGAAATCTGACTCTGCTCTAAAGGCCACAGGCATCCTATGAAGGAAGTAGCCCACAACAGCACTCAGATCATTAATGATACACTCATACTGAAAACTGAGGCAAAATTATCTTCACCTTAAGTTTAATGCATTCCTGGAAACCACAAGAACAGCTCTGAGGAATGTCCCTAATGGCAAGTAATAGAAAAAACTTGCTACAATTCTTGGCCACCACACAATTACCTAAAACAGAGACAGAAAATTATATTTGGAGCCAAAAATATGACCTCCTCGTTTATCTTGCATGCCATGAATTCATCTTCTGCAAGTAGGTGCTCTATTGGCCTAGCTAGAGTGATACAAAGAGGAGAAGACTATTCCAGAAAGCAGAAGGTGGGGAAATGTGTATTCTTATGCCACCCAAAAAACATTCAGTGACTTTTGAAAATGAATTCTCCAGCTCCTTAAGAAAGTGTGTGTAGTTGTGTGAAAAGTCAAGGGTTAGTGTGAGTGATAAGAATGGACGTCCCCAAGGGGGGACAGAAATCGGTAGAAGGAAGAAATGAAGAAGCACATCAGTGTCCTCCCTAGGATGCTGCTGCGGAAGAAGAAATTGAGGTTGTAAGGGGCAAAAATCAGTGCCTGGGGGGTAAGAAGCTTAATAAAAGTTACTGAGATAAAGGAAAGCTCTTGGAACAGATGGGTCTCCCGCTGACACTTATGAAGAATTCACTGACGATTAAGTACTCCAAGCCTGGTGGAAGGCTTCAGAGCAATTTTAGAAAAATGGAAGAAGGCAAAGTCAATGACACCATGGCTATTGACTATTTTGTTTAAAAATGGCATGACAGGAGATGTCAGGAATTGGAAGTTCTTAGCACTATTGAGTCTAGGCTTTAACACACTTGTGGGAATTGTGCAGTGAGTCCAGGAGTCGTCGTTGACAGAATGATACACAAGAACCAAAATCATATAATAAAAGAGAGGAAGATCACACAGCATTTATTCACCTGAAATGAAGAAAGAAGGCATACTGAAGGTGCAACACAATCAGGTTATACCATCCTCGGATAAAGAGATCGTATTTGACAAGACAGTGTGTGACTTTGCATTGCTAAGTTTATGAGTTCGAGGTACCACATTAGCCATATGAGAATGGAGAGAGTCAGAAAGAAGAGCAAAATCTCTGGAGACAAGGTAAAGATGTGCACTCAACTATTTGCTGCATGCATTTACAACACACTTCTGATTTTTAAAAAATGCAAACATAACAATAAAAAATTTTAAAAAATGCATAGATGGGAGACCAATGTCAAGAAAAGGGTTATAGGAAATGCTGGACAACAGCATATAGTGGGACATCAATGATAAGGGAGGCTAAGGTGAAGGTAACTCCACTGCTTTACCCATGGAAATGTGCATAAATATCATTGTGAAATGGTTGTATTAAAAAAGAACTAAAGCGAGCATAGACAGCCCACCCTTTATTTTTTTGAAGATTTTATTTATTAGAGAGAGAGAGGGCATGAGCAGTGGGGAGGGGGAGAGGGAGAAGGAGAAGGAGACTCCCCACTCAGCAGGGACCCCCCCCCCCGCCAATGTGGGACTCAATCCCAAGACCCTGGGATCATGATCTGAGCTGAAGGCAGATGCTTAAGTGACAGAGCCACCCAGGCACCGAGCAGCCCACACTTTAGATATAACAGTGTACCTGCTCTTCTGCAAACATATCTTAGATGATATCACAACAATAAATACCTCTTCCCTTTGTCTGGCAAACCTCTACTCTTCCTTTTAGTCTCATCTCAACTATCGTCTCTTCTGTATAACATGCCCAGACCTTCCCAGGTAGAGATAACTATCCCCTCCTCTCTGATCCCCTAGTGTTTGGTATAAATGCCATGTGTGATTTTTCTCTTGTTGCGGGACAAATTTCCACAAAATTGGCAACTAAAACAACACAAATTTATTATCTCATGCTTTCCATGGGTCAGGAGTCCTTATGTTTTAGCTGGCTGGTCTGCTCAGGATCTTACGATGCTGAAGTTGGGGGAGTCAGCAGGCCATGTTGGCATCTAGAGGCTCAATTAGGGAATGATCAATTTCATGCTTTCTCAGATCACTGGGTGAATTATTTCCTTGTGGCTGACTGAAAGACTGTCTTGTTTTCTTGTTGGTTGTCAGCTAGGGATCACTTTCAGGTCCTAGAGTCTTTCTTCAGGTTCTAGGTCATGAACACTGTCCTGTGGTCCCTTCCATAGGCTGCTTTCTTCCAGGCCAGCCAGCAGGAGGGCATCTCTCTGACACTCCACCTTATCTTGATGGGACTGTCCTGATTAGATCAATGTCATCCAGAATAATTTCCCTTTTGATTAATTCAAAGTCAATTGATTAATAACCTAATCACAGGGGTAGTATCCCATTGTATTTATTGACCCCACCCACACTCAAGGGGAGGAGAATACACTCAGTGTAAACACAGTTGGGAAGAGAAACGTGGGGGTCATCTCAGAATCCTGCCTACCATGCTCTATAAACTGTCAAGATGGAGTATAATAATCATATATATTATGGCTAGGATATAAATAATGATTTAATATATTATATATTCACAATTATAAGTTATTGTATATATGTGTTATATATATATGTATATAATACACATATTATTATATATGGGTATTTTACACACACACACACAAACACACACACACACACACACACAATCTGCCCTGGAGCAGAGACCATGCCTTTTCCAAATCAGTATCACCAACAACTAGCATGATACCAAAAATCTAGTAGACATTAATAACTTCTTTTAAATTAAATGCCTATAGGAAAACAATATATAAAAAAAAACAGCAAAACTTGGGGTCAGTTAGAGGGGAGATTATGAGAAATAGATTTGGAAATGGCATAGGAAGGTAGAGAATGGAAAGAAAAAGTTTCCTGGAGAATATGGAAGATACCTAGCAATGTGTCCACTTCAGCCCCCACATTTCACCCCAGACTTCTTAATAAAGCCTGCACTATTTTACACCACTACCAACAGAATTATCCAATTTCTTCTGATATTCTTAGAATCAAGGAGAAACAGCATGACTCTTAGAAATGCAGGGAGCAGGGTCCATATTCTCTCCCAGTCCAAGTTTTAAGACACTTCCACAGGGCAGAAGTGGGGCTGGAGGGAAGATGGCAGTGCCCAAGCTTAGAATGAGGAAGAGCACCTCTCGGTACAAGTGTATGTGCAGATGGTGCTGGAGAAGGCTGCATCTTGGATAATCACCTTCATAGAAAAACTCCACTGGACACCTGAAGAGCTCAGGTTGCCTACCACATGAGTCCCACAGAATAAGAAAGCCCGCTTCTTGAAAATACTGATATTTCTGACTGAATTACAAGGAAATTATTAAAGAGTATGGGCTTGGGTCCAAAGGAGGCCTAAATACTTCAGGTTAAACTGCTACCATGGTTAATTGGGTGATGGAGATGACAAAAGGCCCAGAACATGTCCCAGTCAGTGCTGATGCATATGCCTGGGAAGACCATAGTCTTAGCCTAGATAGATTCTGGGGTAAACATGACCGAAGCCTTGGCATCTTGGTATCCTCATTTCTAAGCTGTGATCTATGTAATGGCTGCTGCTCAAAGCTTGAACACTGAGTCTTTCACGTCCAGCAATATGCTTACAGAATCACATAAAGGCCAAACTGCATTTTCCTGTGATCATAAACAAGGGTAACATAATTGATAAAAGTCTTACAGTGAGATGCATCCAGAATTTTGAGAATTCTGAAGATGCCTTTTATCAAAAAACTACATTTTTTATGACCAGCCTTGTTCTATAAGCTTTACAACTGGAGGTGGTGGATTTTTCCAGTTTATTCAGAGTGGTGGATCCTCTGTTTTGCTTGGAACAAGCTTTAGAGGACCTCTTCATGTGAGTCACCAGAGCTTCAAGAAATGTGAAAGGAAGCATCATTCCCAATCTAAGCATCCACAAAAAACAGAGTCCAGGACACAGAACAACAGCGCCAAGAACAACTGCACCACCCACAAAAAAGCTATGGACTTTGTGAGTATAGGGACAGCCACAGATGGTGTCTCTTCAAAGACCATTCTTTCTGACCTAATCCTGACTCACAAAACATTGGCTGAGGAACATGAGGGAGCAGGCAGTGATACTCATCATACTGACCGTGAGGTTGCAGAGCAAAGTTGTGAAGGGCCAGTGTTCCCAATCGTCCCAGGGATCAATGGCAAAGCACTGGAAAAGAAACAATGAACAGGAGACTTCAGGAAGCTCCAATTCAGTTTCATGAAGCTCAGAATTTTGAGATTTCTGCATGTGGAAGCTATTATTTCCACCCACAGGCTATTGACTGAATTTAGCAGACCTCTTTTTCTTCTCTGAATTTAGCAGACCTCTCTTTCCTCTCTCCCTTACAAGGGAAATCTCATGACCAATAAAGCCAGGGTTCAGAAATGGCCACAGCCCTGGAGCCTACAAAGTAAACACCTAATTCTGATGAGACTTGCCTAAGAACTCATGCAGAGAAAGCTGAACTCACTGTCCTTGGAAGCCCGGGATGGTGTTTTATCATTTGGAACTCAGTGCTTCTGCTGCTGATGGAAGAGTTCCTGCTATATTGACCACATCACATCTCCAAAGATAGGCTAGGCCTACAGATCCATCCCCTTCTCTTCCCTTCAACCTTAATGCCCTGAGTTCTCCACCTCCAGTAGAAAAGGAGGAGGGAAACAGAAGTCTGAGCCTGCTCGGCACTGTCCATATGGTCTCCCCTCTCAGGGGGAAGGGCCAGTCAGGTAACTAGTTAGCTGGGTAAATGATTTAATTAAAAACAGATGAATAGAGGAGTAGGAGACCTAGATTTTGTCTGGTCCCATGAATTCAGCTAGATAGTTATCGAACCATTCAGAACACCTACGAACTCAACAGGAGATCGAAGAAAAGAATAGCAGCAACTCCGAACAGAAAAGCGACCACTTTCTGGAAGGTAGGACATGTGGAGAAGTGAATCCGAGGCAATATTCGGGAAGATAGACCATAGGGGGAGGGAGCCTCCTCAGCTGGCTACCCGCAAGTGATAGAGCAGCAGAGCACAAAATCAGAACTTTTAGAAGTTGGCTTCGTTGAGGGACATATCACTCAGGCAGCTAAGCAGGGGGTAAAACACTCACTGAGACAGTGTGGTCTCAGGACCCTCTGGGTCGCCGAAAGACCGGGAGTGCCTGAGTGCAGCAGAGCTCCCAGGTACTGGAGCCGGAAACCGGCTGCAAAGACAGAGCCGAGGAGTGGGCTCTCAGCTCGGGGTTGCCATAAACCATGATCCACGGCACAGTTGGGTCGCTACTCTTCCAGCAGGGACCAAACAAGTGGCAGATCCGGGCAGACTCCCCTTCTCCCCCAGGAAGAGTGGCATGGTAGCGCACTGCAGGACTCTGCTGGGTTTGGAGACTCCACACGGGGTTGTGTGCCAGAGATAGAAACGCTCGGTCACAGGCTGGGAGAGCACGGAGTGTGGTCGGAGACGGGGGAGACGGGAGTGATTGACTGCTTTTCTCTGGGGGCGCACTGAGGAGTGGGAACCTGAGCTCCTGGCTCCTCTGGGGTGGAAAGTGGGAGGCCGCCATTTTCACTCTCATCCTCCAAAGCTGTACAGAAAGCTTGCAGGGAACAAAGGCTCCCGAGAGCAAACTGGGGCAGATTGCTTAGCCCGCCCGGCAAGGGCTTTGCATTCTGCCCAGGGCAAAGATGTTTGAGAATCACTGCAACAGGCCCACCCCCAGAAGATCAGCAAGAACCGCCAGCCAAGACCAAGTTTACCGATCAATGAGAACTGCAGAACTCCAGCACTAGGGGAATACAGCACATAGAATTCATGGCTTTTTCCCTCATGATTCTTTAGTCTTCCAAAGTTAATTTTTTTTAAAGATTTTATTTATTTATTTGACAGAGACACAGCGAGAGAGGCAACACAAGCAGGGGGAGTGGGAGAGGGGAAGCAGGCTTCCCACTGAGCAGGGAGCCTGATATGGGGCTCGATCCCAGGACCCTGGTATCATGACCCGAGCCGAAGGCAGCCGCTTTAATGACTGAGCCACCCAGGCACCCCTCAAATTTAATTTTTAAAATTCTCTTTATTTTTCTCTTTTTCTATTTTTTAGTTGAATTTTTCTTCTTTCCTTTTTTAACCAACATCTTATCAATTCCTTTTTTAAAATCTTTTAAATTTTTCATTTTTACAGTCATATTCTCTCTTCATTGTATTTAACCTTATTTTTTGTTTATATATAAGTTTTTCTTTCTTTAAAATTTTGGGATACAGTTTCTTACTAACAGACCAAAATATACCCTAAATCTAGTGTATGCTGTTGTCCTAATCTCCCACCTGATCACATTCTCTCTTTATTTTATTTTTATTTTTTTCATTCTTTTTTTAACCAACTTCTTATCTTATCAGTTCCTTTTTTTAAAATCCTTTTTAATTTTCATCTTTACAGTCATATTCCATCTCTTCATCATATTTACCCTTATTTTTGTATACATATGTTTTTCTTTCTTTAAAATTTTGAGAGGCAATTTCTTCTAACAGACCAAAATACACCCAAGGTCTAGTGTGTGGCTCTGTTATATTCACCAGCCTGATCATATTGTTTTTTTTTTTTTTCCCCTTTCTTTTCCCCCCAGTTTTGGGTCTCTTCAGATTTGTTTAGTGTAGATTTTTTGCAATCATTGTTACCATTTTACCATTTTTTTTAGCATTTTGTTCTCTCATTCACCTATTCTCTACTGGACAAAATGGCAAGATGGAAAAACTCACCTCAAAAAAAAAAAAAAAAAAAAAGAACAAGAGGCAGTACTGACTGCCAGGGACCTAATCAATATGGACATTAGTAAGACATTAGAACTAGAGTTCAGAATGATGATTATAAAGATACTAACTGGGCTTGAAAAAAGTATAGAAGATACTAGAGAATCCCTTTCTGGAGAAATAAAAGAACTAAAATCTAACCAAGTCGAAATCAAAAAAGCTATTAATGAGGTGCAATCAAAATGGAGGCTCTAACTGCTAGGATGAGAATTAGTGATATAGAAGACCAAATGATGGAGAATAAAAAAGCTGAGAAAAAGAGAGATAAACAACTACTGGATCATGAGAGGAGAATTCGAGAGATATGTGATACCATAAAGTGAAACAACATTAGAATAATTGGGATCCCAGAAGAAGAAGAGGGGCAGAAGGTATATTGGAGCAAATTATAGCAGAGAACTTCCCTAATTTGGGGATGGAAACAGGCATCAAAATCCAGGAAGCACAGAGAACCCCACTCAAAATCAATAAAAATAGGTCAACACCCCAATATCTAATAGTAAAACTCACAAGGCTCAGGGACAAAGAGAAAATCCTGAAAGCAGCTTGGGACAAGAGATCTGTAACCTACAACAGTAGAAACATTAGATTGGCAGCAGACCTATCCACAGAGACCTGGCAGGCCAGAAAGGACTGGCATGATATATTCAGAGCACTAAATGAGAAAAATATGCAGCCAAGAATACTATATCCAGCTAGGCTGTCACTGAAAATAGAAGGAGAGATAAAAAGATTCCAGGACAAACAAAAACTAAAAGAATTTGCAAACACCAAACCAGCCCTACAAGAAATATTGACAGGGGTCCTCTAAGCAAAGAAAGAGCCTAAAAGTAACATAGACCAGAAAGGAACAGAGACAATATACAGTAACAGTCACCTTACAGGCAATACAATGGCACTAAATTCATATCTTTCAATAGTTACCCTGAAAGTAAATGGGCTAAATGCCCCAATCAAAAGACACAGGGTATCAGATTGGATAAAAAAACAAGACCCATCGATATGCTGTCTGCAAGAGACACATTTTAGATGCAAAGACACCTCCAGATTCAAAGTGAGGGGGTGGAAAACCATTTACCATGCTAATGGACATCAAAAGAAAGCTGGGGTGGCAATCCTTATATCAGACAAATTAGATTTTAAAACAAAGACTGTAATAAGAGATGAGGAAGGACACTACATCATATTTAAAGGGTCTATCCAACAAGAAGATCTAACAATTTTAAATATCTGTGTCCCTAACATGGGAGCAGCCAGTTATATAAGCCAGTTAATAACAAAATCAAAAACACATTGACAACAACACAATAATAGTAGGGGACTTTAACACCCCCCTCACTCGAATGGACAGATCATCTAAGCAAAAGATCAACAAGGAAATAAAGGCTTTAAATGACACACTGGACCAGATGGACTTCACAGATATATTCAGAATATCCCATCCCAAAGGAACAGAATACACATTCTTCTCTAGTGCCCATGGAACGTTCTCCAGAATAGATCACATCCTGGATCACAAATCAGGTCTCAACCGGTACCAAAAGACTGGGATCATTCCTTGTATATTTTTGGACCACAATGCTTTGAAACTAGAACTCCATCACAAGAGGAAAGGTGGAAAGAATTTAAATACATGTAAGCTAAAGAGCATTTTACTAAAGAATGAATGGGTCAACCAGGACATTAAAGAAGAATTTAAAAAATTCATGGAAACAAATGAAAATGAAAACACAACCTTTCAAAATCTTTGGGATGCAGGCAAGGTGGTCCTAAGAGGAAGTATATAGCAATACAAGCCTTTCTCAAGAACCAAGAAAGGTCTCAAATACACAACCTAACCCTACACTTAAAGGAGCTGGAGAAAGAACAGCAAATAAAGCTTAAACCCAGCAGGAGAAGAGAAATAATAAAGATCAGAGCAGAAATCAATGAAATAGAAACCAAAAGAACAGTAGAACAGATCAACGAAACTAGGAGCTGGTTCTTTGAAAGAATTAGTAAGATTGATAAACCAGACTTATCAAAAAGAAAAGAGAAAGGACCCAAATAAATAAAATCATGAATGAAAGAGGAGAGATCACAACCAACATCAAAGAAATACAATGAATTATAAGAACATATTATGAGCAACTATATGCCAGCAAATTAGATAGTCTGGAAGAAATGGATGCATTCCTAGAGATGTATCAACTACCAAAACTGAACCAGGAAGTAATAGAAAACCTGAACTGACCCCTAACCACTAAGGAAATTGAAGCAGTAATCAGAAGTCTCCCAAAAAACAAGAGCCCAGGTGAGATGGCTTCCCAGGGGAATTCTACAAAACATTTAAAGAAGAATTAATACCTATTCTGATACTGTTCCAAAAAAATAGAAATGGAAGGAAAACTTCCAAACTCATTTTATGAGGTAAAGGGATCAAGGCATTACCTTGATCCCAAAACCAGACAAAGACCCCATCGAAAAGGAGAACTACAGACCAATATTCCTGATGAACATGGATGCAATAATTGTCACCAAAATACTAGCCAATAGGATCCACCAGTATATTAAAAGGATTAAAATCCCACCACGACCAAGTGGGATTTATTCCTGCGCTGCAAGGTTGGTTCAACATCCGCAAATCAATCATTAATAAAAGAAAGAACAAGAACCATATGATGCTCTCAATAGATGCAGAAAAAGCATTTGACAAAGTACAGCATCCTTTCTTGATCAAAACTCTTCACAATGTAGGGAAAGAGGGTATAAACCTCAATATCATGAGTCATCTATGAAAAATCCACAGTGAATATGATACTCAATGGGGAAAAACTGAGAGCTTTTCCCCTAAGTTCAGGAACACGGCAGGGATGTCCACTATCACAACTGCTATTCACCATAGTACTAGAAGTCCTAGCCCCAGCAGTCAGACAACAAAAAAAAAATAAAAGGCATCAGAATCAGCAATGAAGAAGTGACACTCTCACTTTTTGCAGATGATATGATACTTTACGTTGAAAACCCAAAAGAGCCCACCCCAAAACTGCTAGAACTCATACGGGAATTCAGTCAAGTGGCAGGATATAAAATCAATGCACAGAAATCAGTTGCATTTCTATATACCAACAACAAGACAGAAGAAAGAGAAATTAAGGAGTTGATCCCATTTACAATTGCACCCAAAACCATAAGATGCCTAGGAATAAATCTAACCAAAGAGGCAAAGGATCTGTACTCAGAAAACTATAGAATATTCATGAAAGAAATTGAGGAAGACACAAAGAAATGGAAAAACGTTCCACGCTCATGGATTGGAAGAACAAATATTGTGAAGATGTCTATGCTACCTAGAGCATTCTACACATTTAGTGCAATCCCTATCAAAATACCATCCACTTTTTTCAAAGAAATAGAACAAATAATCCTAAAATTTGTATGGAACCAGAAAAGACCCCAAATAGCCAGAGGAATGTTGAAAAAGAAAAGCAAAGCCAGTGGCATCACAATCCCGGACTTCAAGCTCTATTACAAAGCTGTCATCATCAAGACAGTATGGTACTGGCACAAAAATAGACACATAGATTAATGGAACAGAATAGAGAGCCCAGAAATGGACCCTCAACTCTATGGTCAACTAATCTTCGACAAAGCAGGAAAGAATGTCCAATGGAAAAAGGACAGTCGCTTCAACAAATGGTGTTGGGAAAATTGGACAGCCACGTGCAGAAGAATGAAACTGGACCATTTCCTTACACCACACACAAAAATAGACTCAAAATTGTTGAAAGACCTAAATGTGAGACAGGAGTCCAACAAAATCCTAAAAAACACAGGCAGCAACCTCTTTGACCTCAGCCACAGCAACTTCTTCCTAGAAACATCGCCAAGAGCAAGGGAAGCAAGGGCAAAAATGAACTATTGGGATTTCATCAAGATAAAAAGCTTCTGCATAGCAAAGGAAACAGTCAACAAAACCAAAAGACAACTGACAGAATGGGAGAAGATATTTGTAAATGACATATCAGATAAAGGACTAGTATCCAAAATCTGTAAAGAACTTCTCAAACTCAACACCCAAAGAACAAATAATCCAATCAAGCAATGGACAGAAGACATGAACAGACATTTCTGCAAAGAAGACATCCAAATGGCCAACAGACACATGAAAAAGTGTTCAACATCACTCGCCATCAGGGAAATCCAAATCAAAACCTCAATGAGATACCACCTCACACCAGTCAGAATGGCTAAAATTAACAAGTCAGGAAATGACAGATGTTGGTGAGGATGCGGAGAAAGGGGAACCCTCCTACACTGTTGGTGGGAATGCAAACGGGTGCAGCCACTCTGGAAAACAGTACAGGGGTTCCTCAAAAAGTTGAAAATAGAGTTACCTTACGACCCAGCAATTGCACTACTAGATATTTACCCCACAGATACAAATGTAGTGATCCGAAGGGGCACCTGCACCCCGATCTTTATAGCAACAATGTCCACAACAGCCAAACTATGGAAAGAGCCTACAGTAAGCCCATCAACAGATGAATGGATAAGGAAGATGTGGTATATATATATTCAATGGAATATTATGCAGCCATCAAAAACTGAAATTTTGTCATTGGCAATGACATGGATGGAACTAGAGGGTATTATGCTAAGCGAGATAAGTCAGTTAGAGAAAGACAATTATGATATGATCTCACTGATATGAGGAATTTGAGAAACAAGACAGAGGATCATAGGGGAAGGGAGGAAAAATGAAACAAGACAAAACCAGAGAGGGAGACAAACCATAAAAGACTCTCAATCTCTGGGATGCCTGGGTGGCTCAGTTGGTTAAGCAAATGCCTTTGGCTCAGGTCATGATCCTGGAGTCCCGGGATCGAGTCCCACGTCAGGCTCCCTGTTCAGCGGGGAGTCTGCTTCTCCCTCTGACCCTACCCCCTCTCATGCTCTCTCTATCTCATTCTCTCTTTCGAATAAATAAATAAAATCTTAAAAAAAAAAGGACTCTTAATCTCAAAACAAACTGAGGGTTGCTGGAGTGGAGGGGGTGGGAGGGATGGGGTGGCTGGGTGATGGACATTGAGGAGGGTAAGTACTATGGTGAGCGCTGTGAATTGTGTAAGACTGACGAATCACAGACCTGTACCCCTGAAACAAATAATGCATTATATGTGAATTTAAAAAATTGAAAAAAAAAACAGATAAAATAAGCAAAATAGCAACATGGACTATTTGGACCTTGTCTCATCTTCTTACTTCTGTGAGGAAACATGAGTGGAATCACATTTTTGCAACACCCTACGCATTGGCTCTTCCCCCAAGGAGAGGAGAGATCTATGTAACTAGTTAGCCTGGGTAACTTCCTGAGCAAATGTACTCTGGTGAGACTGGTACCCCAGGATGCATTATCTGCCTCCACCATGCCGGGAATAGCCCCTTGGTTAGTGAGAGGCCAAGGCTGGATTGCTAGTCTACTTGGGTTGGATGGACATCTGACTTCTTGGCATGTTTCTCAATGGGTTCAGAATATACAAGGCAGAGATGTGATTGATGCTCCTATGCCCCAGCCTTCCCTCATGAACAGGTAGCAAGAACGCAGCATTTGTAACCCATGGCCTTTATTCTAGTCACTGGCTGTCACCTTGAGCATTGTTACTTCTCACCAATGCTCTGAACCTCTGTTGCCTCATTTGTAAAAAAGAGCCAGTAAAATTTGCTCCACAGGCAGGGTTATAGAGCCCCTACAGGAAAGCATTATCCAAATGCCTATAATTAATGAACTCAACATAGTTTGATCTCTCAGAAAAAAAAAAAAAAAAAGGAAACAGTAAATGCCTTAGAGATACCAGAAGCTAATTACTGATGAACATTTATTTTTCTTCTTTGTTCTTTAATTTCCTCTTTTCTTGCCTCCTTCCTTGTCTTGTTTTTTACATTGGAGTTTCTCTGCTAGCATTTTCACAGAGGCATAAAGTTTGAAGAGGGTTTGAGTGCTTTTCTTCCTAATTGAAAGAATAGGTTCAATAGAAGACTTTTCACCTTAGAAAACTAAAAATATCAAATCATTGGAGAATAAAATACGAACTGATGGGATGGGAAAAAAAAGGTATAGGGGATTCAGAGATGGGTGTGAACTGTTAAATCTGGGAAACTTTAGGAGAGGATTTCTGTGAGATCCGCAACAGAAAAGTTGCCATTAAATGTTTAATTATATGTTGCTCTCATAGGAACTGCCTAGAGAATGTGATATATGCCCAGTCTTTGTACTTGGCAACCTATACTAATGTTAAACAATTTTTTGAGATAGCAAGACTTTATCAAGACCCTCCACCTCCTCTGTGAAGATTTGCATTAATTTGATGAAATCAGTAGCACTTAAGTGAGCTATATTATTAAACATAACAAAAACTTCACACTTTCAAAAATAATACAAAAATATCTAAGTAATATTATTTATTTAGTCCACACTAACCTAGGGGTCTGGGTCCCATAGATTGGGAATCATGATTTATTCTCTACTGGTGCTATTAGGACCATAAACACTTTCCCTGCAACTACAAATAATAATAATGATAATAATAATAATAATAATAATAATAGTTCATATACTCAGGAATTACTAATCACTGTATTTGGATTACCTTGTTTAATTCTTACAACAATCCTATGAAGTCAGATTGTTGAACTCCCTTTGGAGATGAAGGGACCAAAGTCCCCCAAAAGGTAAGTAATTTGCCCTTGAAAAGAGATTAGGAGCCCAGGCCAGTTGATTCTGGAGCTTGAACTGTTAACCCTTACATATTTCTTACTGCCTTGGCTGTAGTTCCCAGCACAAAAGAAATACATACAAGTGATTTCTACTTAATCACATTAGTTAATAATTAAAAAATAAAATAAAGGGGTGATGACTATTGAGGAAGATGAGGTTATGGTAATAAATCCATTGGGAAAAAGAAGAGGAATATCCCCATGATGATGAGTTGAGAAAAAAAATGGGAATGAAGAAGGGGACAAGGAGGGCTGGATCTGAATATTTATGCTCCCTGCTATTCAGGTGGCAGTGGCTGAAATGTCATGTGTGGGAATGAAAAGCATCTGACTGAAAAGGAAAATAGTCAATGGAAAGGAGAAAGACCTCATTGCTATACATAAGTAACATATTTTTAAGATCACACACCTATATAAGCCAAGGAAGGAAAATGCTTCAATAAAATAATAATTGTAGGACAGGTAGAATAATGGAGGTTGACCTGTCTGATTTCTTTGTTGGTAAGTGTACTCTTAGCAGAATGGGAGCCTGCCGTGTGCCCCCTGGAAGTGTACCTGTTCTGAGTCCCAGAGTCCCCAGTCAAATGTCAGTTTGGAACAACAGCCCTGACTCTCCTCACATTTCTGGAACAAAGCAGGACTCTCCCCCTCCCCTTCTCAAGTGTGTCTGATTAAGCTGCCTTTTCCTTGACAAACTCGGCCCTTGGCTGACCACATTATTGTCCTACTATGCTCCCAGCTCCTGGCTCCCAAACATGCTCTCATCCACATCTAAACTTTTGAAAATTGGTGCTGTATCACATCTTGGATGTTAACTAATACTCCTCATGAGAAAATGCAATCTTCTTTCCTTCCCATTATATGTGAACTATTTGAACCCCAAAGGCATGTATGGCCACACAAAGACAGACAGTCATTCTTCCCATAAGCAAATGCTTATGGAGTTGCAGGTCCTGAGCTATGTGCCACGGCGGGGGGAGGATGGGAAGTGGGGTTAGACTGTTAACATGCCAGACCCAGTGCCTGGCTTCATGAAGTTTACACCTTAATGAAGGACATGCTGCAAAACCCAAATGATCAGAAAAATAAAATAACTTCAGGGATAGTACCTACACAGTACATAACTGTACATGAAACATATAAGGTGCTTGTTAATGAATAAGAAGACATGAGGCCCAGGTTAATTCAGGTAAGGCTTTGGGGGAAATGATATATAAGTGGAGATTTATGAAATGAGATGATAGAAAGCATTCCAGGCATAGGAAACTTGAGTGCAATTCCCTGAGAGAAAAGGAGGTGGAGCCTAGTGCATTCAGGGAAAGTCTAGGGCCAGGCAGATGATGGAGAATGGCAAGAGACAAGGTCAGATCATACAAATATTTAGATTTAGTCCCTGGCAAGAGGCTGAGAGTCATGGAAATCCACTGGAGGGTCTAAAAGTAGCAATAATGGCACTGATTTGCATTTTCAGATGATGAGATATACTGCTCTGTAGAGAATGGACCCGAGAGGTGGAAGAGGGAAAGGAGATAGTTGGTTCCCCAGAGGGAGGAGGTGCTCACAGGGCTGCTTCTTTCTGCAGCTGCCGATTATGCACCTGGAAGGAATGTAGAGTATAGCTGAAGAACACCTGCTGCGGAGATGATGCGATGGCCGTGCTCACTACCAATGAGCTGGGAGGACTTTGGCACATTTTTTAACCTCTCTGTCTTGATTTCCTCAACCCAGAGATAACAATCGCCCTTACCTTTTAGGGTGGCTGTGATGATTAATCAGATAATGCAGGAAAGGAAGGCAGTGTGCAGGGATGGCTGATTCCGTATTACCTCTACAACTGTTTTGGTGACTTTGGGGGGCTCTGGGAGGGAGGGAGCTCCTGGTCATGAGTCGAGAAGGCAAGAACAAGGTGATTCATAATAAGCCGCTTGGAGGCGGGTTCTCCCTCTTAATCTCATTTGACTGATTGCTCCAAAACAATAGCTACCCATAGGCATCAACCACAGACCTGGTCATTTGCACCCATTATTTTATTTCATTCACACACAGTCTTGCTGGGTGGATATTGTTATCCTCATTTTTGATATGAGGAAAGTGTGGTCCAAAGGAGCTAGCTAACTTGCTCAAGGTCACCTAGTTAGTGGCAGAGCCAGAATTCAAGGCAGATCTGTCTCTTTCTAAACTCCACGCTCTTTCCACCAAAACGGCTCATCCACAGCACACACCGGAATCCCAAACACATCTCAGGTTCTCAGGATTCTGCAGCATCTATGTCTCTCAGCACGGGGTAGACTGTCTATGGAAGGTCCCCAGATAGCACAGGGAAGAAAGAAATCAGCCTACTCCAAGCCTTATAAAAAAGGACAGAGCAGACCCGTTCCATCTGGTATTCCATAAAGCACAGCCTTGCCAGGTAAAGTCTGGAAATGAGGTTGTACCCACTGCTGAGTACCAAATGTTATATAGCTAATTAACCACAGAGATTTGGGAAGGAACCCATTAAAGAAACCAAATACAGCATGAAGAAAAAAAGCAAATGGTAATGTTGCTGCTTATTATCGTTATTGCCATTAATATTAATATTAATACTATTATTTAGTTTTATTATTACTCTGATATATCATTATTATTGCTGTCTCCCAGCATCTTCTGCATAAATCTATCACCAAATGTTTTAGAGGTTTAATATCATTATAGTTATGTAATTAAACAAATAGAAATAATAGTTGCAGAATTGCAGAGTTATATAATTATTGCTCCACAATGGAAACGATAAATAAAACTTACTTGCTTCCATAGCAGTTACATTAACAACAATAGAAACACTGAAGGCTGAAGCTGAAGAATTATGTAATGCTGACATAATTAAATAATAAATTATCCTAGAACTACGGGGACATGCGCTATATAAAGCAGCTTACGGAATGGAAGAGAAAAGAAAACCATGAACAATTAAAAAAGAAGAAGAAGAAGAAGAAGAAAAAGAAGAAGAAGGAGAAGAAAAAGAAGAAGAAGAAGAAGAAGAAAAAGAAGGAGGAGGAGGAGGAGGAGGAGGAGGAGGAGGAGGACGAGGAGAAGAAGAAGAAGGAGAAAAGATTTGCTTATGGATACAAAGCAAAGCCACATGGGCCCAGAATGAGGAGCTCTGGGGTTTGTAGTATGAAGACACTTCTGCTTCCCATTCTAAATTCAGACATGTGTGTGGATTTTTATCAACCCCAGCGCACAGAGTAATTTGTCTAAAGCTATAAATCACTTGTTTAATATAGTCCCCTTAACTAAACAGTTACCACATGCGATACACATTTAATCTCTGTGTTTTAAATTATTTCAAAATTTAGCTTCGAACTTGGCTAAATATTATACAACTACTCTTCAGCTACCTGCATTGACTCAGTGACTACTGTGTGCACACAGGATGGGAAGCTTGCCAGAGGTTAAGAATGATACTCTTTTGAAAATTATTTAAGATTATTGAAACACACTATCCCCATATCATGATGTTTCTTTGGTTCTGTTATCACAATATTAACATACTCAAATATTTGAAAAGACAAAGATGTTTGATGTTAAATCAAATGCCAGATTATGACTGACTGACTTGCTAATCTTTTTATCCCAAAGTTTTGCAGTTAGGTTGCCTCGATTTTATTTAAAAAAAAAAAGTGTGTTTATTGAGGTCTAGAGTGAGGGACAGCATTATATACCTGAGGATATAAAAATGGGCACCTGCTCTACAGACTGAGTTCAGATTGGGAAGCCAGTGTATAGCAACACATTTTGCACTCTGAATCCACCTGTCTCCCCGGGTGTCAGCAGACTGAGCCCATTGTTGGAATGAACGGCACGATGGGATGTTCCTGGAATGCCAGCAGCATGAGGTATGAATAAGCACATGGCATCGCTCAGCAGTGACAATGGGGAGGCAGAAGGCTCCTGTCCAGAGCCAGCAGGGAACAGTCGTAGTCTGCCAGCCTCTCTGTAATTCACATTTCAAGGAGGCTCTCACTTCTCCATCAGGCCTGTTTTGAGAGCAGCCAGGTTGGGCCATTATCATAATGGGGTCACCTGGGAGTCTGGGAATAGACAGGGGAGCAGTCTATTGGGGAGAACTAATTGACTCCTGTCTCATTACTTGGATCAGCTTGACAGGCAAACTTAGTGATGGGAAAAGGACAGCCTCAGAAGAGGACCATGCCAAGGAGGGGCTGAGAGGCCACTGCACCTGCTGGGCCTGAGGGAGTGTAAGTGGACTGCCCAGTGTCAGCCCCACAAATTCAGGTTGTAATTTTCCAACATGCAGCTCTGGCTTGCCCCTGGCCTACAGGGAGACAATGCCGCCCATCTGTCTGTGTTTGTGAGCTACCGTGATGAAGGACACTCAGAATTCAGACCCTTTTGGCATCCCTTTGTCCCATCCCCCAATATCTCACCTTTAAATCCTATGATTAAGATCCTTTGTACCTTTCCCCAGAGGAAGGTGAGAGTAGAGCCTTATCTAGGTGAGCAGGGTGAGTTTCCATTATCCTGGGACTGCAGGAACTTTTACATGGGCTTGAGAAATTACCATCATTACCCTGAGCCACATGGGAACCTATGCAAAGCCTGTTTGGTTTCCTAGTCACTACTGAGGGGACTCCTGGAGGCACTATAGGTTTGTTGAATGTCCCAGGGCTTCAAAAGTAAACACACTTGGTATATTAGTCAGCGCAGACTGTCATGATAAACACCATTGCCTGAGTGGCTTAAACAACAGACATTTATTCATTCAAGTTCTGGAAGCTGGAGTCCTAGATCAGGGTGCCAGCATGGTTGGGTTCTGGCAAGAGCCCCCTTCCTGGCTTGCAGAAGGCTGCCTTCTTGCCGTCCTTGCATGGCCTTTCCTCCATGACATAGAGAGAGAGAGAGAGAGAGAGAGAGAGATCCCCTTCTCTCCCTGTCTTCCTCTTCTGATCAGGCTACAAATCCCATCATGAGGGTCCCACCCTCATGGCCTCATCTAACCCTAATTGCCCTCCAAAGCCTCCATCTCCAAAACCACCATAATGCAGATTAGGGCTTCAACACGTGGATTTGGGGGGACACAAACATTCAATCTATAGAACACCTGGGTTTGAATTCCAGCTTCCTCTTTTAATTAGGTGTGGATCCTAGATGAATTCGATGCCTGAAATCTCAGTTGCCTCACCTGTATAATGTGGCTAGCAATACCTACTAAGTAAGTTGGACCATTGTGAGGAGTAGAGGGGTTAATGCAGAAAAAGCCTCTGACACATAAAAAGTATGAAACACTACCAGTTCTGTTCCTTCTGTCTTGCCTCTTTTGAGGAGTCTCTGATCCATGGTAGCATCTTTGTCCTCAAGACTTCCATTTACCCCACCCCATGTGGAAAATGTCTCCTTTTTGAGATACTCTCCATCCTGATGAGTTGGGCTGGGTTCACCCTTCTTTCTCAGGAAGCAACAACAGAAGTAAGAATTATCCTCTAGGAGCCAGAATGGTGCCTCCTCTCTTGGGAGCCCCACTGAGGAGGAGGGCACTGTCAGAGGGCTCTAGAAGACATGTGGAAGTCATTTTCCATCATCCATGATCCCCCAGAAGCAAGTTTCCTCAGCTTACTCACCATCCTGTGTGTCTTATGCCTGGGCCCCTCTTGCCTCACTTCAAAGTCTCAGTGTCTGTGTCGCCAAGTCCCATTATGTGGCCCCGTCTCCATGAGCCTTTTCCTGGTTATGGAATCCCCTGGCCCTTGCTTCCTAGCCCCCAGACACCACTATTCTCTCATCAGGGTTATCTCCATTAGCTGTTGCCAACGTCAGTGCATTGAAACAGTGCAATGTTAGACACTTCCCCTGACTAACGTCTTTGTACTGAGCGCAGGAATCAGAACGGAACAGATGTTTTAAGGACTCCATAAATCCGTGAAGATAAAAAACCACCCACCCAGCACTTTTTAACAATGCGCCATGCTGATGAACCAGCATATCGGAAATACCAAAATAAATATAAAATCCCCCTGAAGCCTCAGAATAAATCTTAGGTTTTTTTTCTCTTTATTCCCCCCTTATAACATACACCAGACATCATTTTTAATACTCAGTGAAGATCCACAACTGGGAACAGAAGTCTATAAAAACACTCCTGTTTCCCTCTGAAGTGACCCAATAATCAACCACAATGTGCATGAATCACCCTCCAATTGCTTCTTGAAAAACTCATTTCACTCTCCCCCAGAACCTTCTCCCTCTCCCACCACATCCAGTGTTGTCATGTTTCCTCTCATAACTCCTTGCTGAATTCCAATGAGGTTTTCTAATTAGCCTAATTAATTTTCTGCCCAACTTAATAAGACTGTCTCTGGTTCAGAAATAATTGGACTTCCCAAACACCATTTTCCCTCCCTCTGTTTCTCAGTGGTGAGTTGTGATCCAGCCTCCTTTAATAATTCAAAATTAGCTTCTGTTTTTCAGATGATGGGTTCATGTTCAGAGAGTTATTTAGTTTTTTCATTAACACTCTGACATCACCTTCTCCCTCCTATAAAGAATATCTAAAAAAGCACTAAAAATAAAAATGAAACTTGGATCCTTTCATGGAGAGATAAATCCATTTGGGATCAAGGTTTCAGTAGATTCTTATTTCCTATCGTATCAGTTTCAGGAAGGTAATTTAGTGACCTGGATGAAGTATATTCCTTCCCAGAAAGTTTGGTAACAGCTATGAAAATAAGCTCTAACAAGCCCAAGGAGTAACATCATGAGAAAGTTCTTAAATACATTTAGGCAACTGGCCTCTAATGGAAGAGCAGTCTTCTTTCTGATCTCTTACAAATTTTTGTATATGGTTTGAATTTGTTACTATAGGCAAATGAAATTTTTGTTCAATATATCAGCGTGTGTTCTCCAAACAAATGAGTCAGAAATAAAAGGAGCGGGGCACCTGGGTGGCTCAGTTGGTTAACCAACTGCCTTCAGCTCAGGTCATGATCCTGGGGTCCTGAGATCAAGTCCCACATTGGGCTCCACCTGTTCTGCAGGAAGCCTTCTCCCTCTGCCTCTGCCTGCCACTCCCCCTGCTTGTGTGCTCTCTCTTTCTCTCTCGGTCAAATAAATAAATAAAATCTTAAAAAAAAGAACGAAAGAAAGAAAAGGAGGAAGGGATAAGAGCTAGGGAGGGGGGTAAAGAAAGAAAAGTTGGTAAGCCAATGAAAATGTCCTTGTTCCAGTGCATATTTGAATAAGATCTGCAAAGCTGTGTAAATTGAATACTGTCTTCTGTTTGCTCTCAGGTTCCAGAATGCCAGGCAATCTTAGCCCATACAGGATTGGTTTTGCAGCCCCAGGAATACTTTACTTGGAACCATGAAGATGGAATTATTTTCTCATTCCCTAAAAAGCCTGAAGCATTTTTTAGAGAACTTATAAATATGCTGATGAACAGTACCAGGAAATAAAGAGCAGAGTAAAAACGTTGCTTCCAATCCTTCTCTTTGTGCCAGAGTGGCACAGCTGTGACCCTTCTTCTTATGGCTGCCATGTTCCAAGTAGAATCATAAAGGTGTGAAGGTTTTCAAAGGATGTATTCCAAACAATAGCTATAAGGGTACAACCTGGCTCTTCTCTTTGCATTATCTTCAGCTAAATTTTTCAAAAATGAAATGTCTGAACTTACAAAGTTTGACTTCTTATGTCAATGAAGATAGGTGATCCACTTATGTTCCAATAGTCACTGCTTCTGCATTAGGACTCCTCTAGGCAGATAGATGTTTTAAGACAATATGATTCCGAAAACTCCAAGTGTACCAAACTGGGGATTTATTTGGGGATAATAATTTGGGGATTTGGGGATTTTATCCCCAAAATTTGGGAATAATAATCTCCTGCTAAAAGAAGACTTTCAATCTCTGTCTCTCTGTCTCTCTCTTTAAAAGAGCTCTGGGGATGTTGTTTTGAAGACCATATTTTGTGGTGAATGTGAGGTGCAACTCATTTTTTTCAAATGTAAATAAGATTCAGTGTCCTGCAAATGTCCAGAAATGAAGCATGCCTATATTACAAGCCCACATCATCAGACTTGGCTACAACTAGCTAAAAAGACTAAAAAGACTGAGTTGGATTAAGAAGTTTACTTTCAAAGATGAAAGTGAAAAGAATCGTACCATTTGTAACTCTATATTTAAATGAAACTTATTCTTGGGCTCCCAAGTAGAGCAATGTAAAACTGTATAAAATAGTCTATATAGGACTTAAAAATCTTGGGCTTTCCTGCTTATTGCTTAAGTAAGACCACTTGCTTTCAGCGGACTTCTGCAATGTCCACTGACCAGTTGGGGGCTCTTGGAATTATGACCCATTTAAACTATTCAGTGGAAGTCTGTTTAAAATTTTAAGGTGGGGGACGCCTGGGTGGCTCAGTTGGTTTAGCATCTGCCTTAGGCTCAGGTCATGATCCCAGCGTCCTGGGATGGAGTCCCACATCAGGCTGCTTGCTCAGTGGGGAGCCTGCCTCTCCCTCTGCCTCCTGCTCTCCCTGCTTGTGCTCTTTCTCTGAAAAATAAATAAATAAAATCATTTAAAAAAATAAAATAAAATAAAATTTTAAGGTGGTAGAATAGTATAAGCATTAAATCCTTTATCCACATTTCACCCCCTAGAATATACATTTTTGTGACTATGTTTAAAAAATATATATATCCTTTGCCATTTCATATCGGGGTGGGTTTCTTTTCTCAACTGGGTACATTTTTACTAATCTTTGTCCTATTGTCCCTGCTCTGGTTAAGTTCCTCTGTCACATAATTAAATGACTTTGAATCCTGGTTTTGCACGAATACCTTAGAGATAAGCTCCTCCTAAACAAACAAAACATCAAAAGTAACAATAATCACATGGTGATTTCACTTGAAGCCACACTAGTGGAAGTCCAGAACATCAAGTCCTGCCACTGCTTCCATCTCGCCTGAGCTAAGGGGAGTATCACTCATCACAGAGCATTGCCTCCGGAGCTAGCACATTTTCAGAGCACTAGAAGAGCAGGAAGAGTCTTCACCCAAGTCTCCTTCCATTCAGGTTTGCCTTGACCGCACAGTTACGCTGATCGCCGCCCATGTATCCACCCTATTAAGATGGTGAGACAGGCAGAAACACCCTGGGAAAATGGCATATCCAGGCACATCAGTCGGGGACCGGTCAGGCAGAAGGCATACATGGCAGAACTCCAACAGAAGGAAGTTCATACTGGGAGCTAGTTACCCAGTTGTTAGAAAAGGGAAAGAGAAGATGACGAAGCTTCCTGTAGATTCACAACAAAGGAAGTCTCTACCAGGTCTAGGACTAAAGGGTCAAAAAAGATATGATGTTCCCAGGGCCAAGATCTCCGGAAAATACTGAACCAGGACTGTGGCCTAAAGATCGCTTGTCCCCGCTGAAGGCATCGGCTTTCACTCTGGGCTCTCAGGTGGCATTGCATGCCCCCACTCCAAGCTGCACTACCAGCCAAGATTTTATGGATCATAAAATCGCCAGGTCTCCTTTTTAAACATAGCCCCCGGTTTTGCTTGAATGACCTCCAGCAGCAGTGAACTGCATAGCAGATAAAGAAGCTTTTTCTTTTAATGGCTGGGAATTTACTGGCCATAAATTTCACCGAGTGCCCTCAGGTCTATGTGTTATTGTCAGGTAAAGTAAGTAAGGGGAGTAAGCAGTTTTCACTATCCCCCTGAACAGCGTTTCTGGTTTTCTTCCTAAAATAAAATAATCCCTTATTGTAGCAATTCTTTAACATGAGGGCGCCCCCGCCCGCCCAGTTTCTTCAGAGTAGATCAAGACCTCTCAGTGTTTCTCTTCAACTCTGCACCTCCTTCCTTTTCTCAAAAAGCATGAGCAGGCTGTGAAAAGGACATCTCATTCTCTTTCCTACTGCCACTGCTACAACACCTACCTCTTCACAAACACAGAGAGTGTGGGATACTGATTGTGATATTCAAGATGACAACCCAGCATGCCTTTTAGAAGTACACTTACTGTCAATGACGTGGTGCTGTCCTTGCCTTGGGTTCAAGCACCACACTGTTAGTGTTTCTGAAGGTCCAGATGCTGACCCCTACTGGCCAAAGCAGGGCAGCGGAAAGAAAAGAAACCGTCCTCTTGATTAGGAACGACAAACACCTAATTATTCTATTGCCACTCCTCAAATAAAACTGAGTGAGATGTTACTATCCTCATTTAGCAGAAATGTTAAATAGCTTGGCCAGACTCTCAGAATGAGTTGCGAAGCAAAGTTGGGATGAGAACCAAGGTCTGACTCACTACGAAATCCACATTATTTTTGCTACATAGTATTGATTCCAATTTTCCATGTGAGTGGCATCATAAAATGCAAAACATGTTCAAAAGAAAATCTTTCCACATATGCATTCAAACATTTCAGTGATAATACGGTATGCCGGAAGAGCTGCTAGGTTTAGAAAATAAAAACACAGGACACCTCGTTAAATTTGAAATACAGATGAGCAACAAATAAATATTTTTAGTGTAAGTATGTCCCAAATATTGTGTGGGACACACTTATACTAAATTTATGTATTATTTGTCATAAACTGAAATGTAGCTGGTCATTCAGTATTTTTTTTTTTTTTTTTGGCAACCCTAAATGTAATCTGTCTGTATCTTAATGCCTTGAGCTGTCAGGTTCACTTTGCTGTGACAAACGGAAAATCTTGTCAAAGAAAACTTAATTGCTTTCTCTTCTGCCATTATCGCCAGTCTCCACTCCCTGGGCTTGCTGGGACTTCTCCTAGGCCAAGAGCAAAACCTCTATCTATGATTATTTAAAACTGATGTTCCCTGATGTGCCTAACTGAGCTTTTCACCCAACTCTATCAAGGCATTATACATATATATACACATATGTGGATATATACATGAGATGTATCCATTTAGGAGTGTGGCTCAATGAGTTTTGCTCAGTGTATACATCTGTGTAACCACCACTCCAATCAAGATGGAGAACATTTTCATCACCCCAGGACATTACCTCAAACCCTTAGCAGTCAACCCCATGCCCCTCCAGCCCTAGACAAACACTGCTCTGCTTTCTGTCATTATAGATTAGTTTTTATTTTCCCATAATTTTATACAAATGGAATCATAGAGTTGTACCATCTGTGCTCTTCTGTATCTGCCTTCTTTGGCTCAGCATAATCGTTTGAGATTCATCAATAGTTCACTCTTATTAATTGTTGAGTCATCTTCCATAATATGGATTCACTGTAATTTGTTTAGCCATCCATCCATTGATGGACATGGATTGTTTCCAAGTTTGACTAATATAAATAAAGCCACCATTAACATTCATGTACAAGTCTTTGCATAAACATATCACTTTATTTCTCTCAGATAAACAACAAGGACTGAAATGACAGGGTCATATGGTGAATATATGTTTAACTTTATGAGGAATTCCCATGATATTTTTTAAAGTAGTTCTAGTTCTCTACATTCCTACCATAGGTGTTTGATAGTTTCAGTTGCTCCACATCTTGGCCAACAACTATTTATGGTCAGCTTTTTCTTTTTTTTAAGTATTAGTCATTATAATAGGTGTGATATCCCATAGTGGTTTTGGTCTGCATTTCCCTGAGATCAAATGAGTTTTAAAATACTCAGAAAAATAAAATGAATGGCTTCTCCATTCATTAAGCAATTTTTTGAGCACCTATTTTTTTGGGGGGGGCAGGAACTTCACTCTAAGCGGTGAGTATAAAATGGGAACAACAGCAGCAGACATGATCCCGTGTGACATGGAGCCGCTAATCTAGTACGTGAGCAGATATTAAGCAAACACTCATGAATATGTATCTACTCATGGTAATCAGTAGCACTAGAAGTATAAATAACTCCTGTGTGCTGACAGAGGCCGCTCAGTTTAGACTAGAAAGTGAGAGATGAACCCTCTGGATGAGCATTTGACACACCCTGAAGGGTGAGTAGGACATGGGGAGGCAGTGAGGTGGGGGAGTGGGGGTCTTCTGGATGGAGGGAAGGATGTATTTGAAGACCACTGGCTGGAAAGGGCTGAAAGAAGGCCCATGTGGCTGAGAACACGGAGGCAGTGGGGAGTGGCACGTGAAGAGAATGTGGAGGTTGGCTGGGCTCGCAGCAGGAGAGCTCTCCAGATCATGGAAATCATCCTCTGGTCCTAAGTGGAGTGGAAATTCGTTGGTAAGGGCATGGGAGGAGCATAAGCTAATGCATGCTATTCCAAATCTCACCCAGACTCCAGTGATGGGAAGGATTTGAAGGAATGAGTCTCTGAGGAATGAGGAGTGAGATGCTAGCCCATGGCTGTCACTGTGGTTGAAGCAGGTGCTCAGGTGTGGGCTTTGGTGGACAGAGAGGAAGTGGAAGAATTCACCATGAATCTTGGAGGTGAAATCAACAGGATTTGGTGATGACTCAGATGACAGGACTGCAGGAGAGGGAGGCCGGAAGGCTGCTGGGTCCCTGCTTGAGCAGTTAGGCTGATGGAGGTACTAACGAACTGTAACTGTCACAATAACTTGTACGGAAAGCTGGAGTGGCAACCTACAGGGAAGGAGGTGATAATCTTGTTGCCAGAGTAACATTTCTCCTGACTGTAAAAATAACGACAGTAAAAATACACAAGTGTGTGGCAATGTGCATGTGACTTCATGGAATGTCTTAGGGGTCTCTCTCTAACTAGACACTGAGTGAGATTCAGGGCCACCACACACAGATGGGTTGACCGTCCGGCTTGAACAACCATGTCTAACGGCCCTGGGGAAATTTGGCAACACCTAGTCTCATGAATAAAAGAAAAAAAGATGTTTCTGTCAAGAAGAGATGCAAGGTAGGTATTCTAAAAGATAAATTTAGACACAAAGTAATTGGTGCCTTTTCTCTGTCACATGTAAGCAGGTGCCTAATGGTTTGTCATCTGAGGTCACCTAAGTGGGAACTTAAGTAAACCAAAGAGCAAGTAGCCTCAGGACAGCTTGCTTGGCTTTCTCTCAGTGGGCATTCATGGGGCCACTGCTCCAGGACAGAACCCTGCCTAAACATGACAGACAGACATAAAAACATCAGTGACTCAGTCTCTGCCCTGTAGAGCTACAAGAAAGCAGTCTAGTGGTCCTGCAGGTAGAACAACGACAACATGGAGATGTACATGCTAGAGCAGATGTGGGTCCTGGGGCCTAAGGTAACCAAAGCAGGGCCTCCTTGAACAAGCCAAATTCCTTCAACTGAAAAAAGAAAGAAAAGAATAATTTCCCTCAATCCAAATCAAAACCTCAATGAGATACCACCTCACACCAGTCAGAATGGCTAAAATTAACAAGTCAGGAAACGACAGATGTTGGCAGGGATGCGGAGAAAAGGGAACCCTCTTACACTGTTGGTGGGAATGCAAGCTGGTGCAACCACTCTGAAAAACAGTATGGAGGTTCCTCAAAAAGTTGAAAATAGAGCTACCCTACGATCCAGCGATTGCACTACTGGGTATTTACCACAAAGATTCAAATGTAGGGTTCCGAAGGGGTACGTGCACCCCGATGTTTATAGCAGCAATGTCCACAATAGCCAAACTGTGGAAAGAGCCAAGATGTCCATCGACAGATGAACAGATAAAGAAGATGTGGTATATATATACAATGGAATATTATGCAGCCATCAAAAGGAATGAGAGCTTGCCATTTGCAATGACGTGGATAGAACTGGAGGGTGTTATGCTGAGTGAAATAAGTCAATCAGAAAAAGACATGTATCATATGACCTCACTGATATGAGGAATTCTTAATCTCAGGAAACAAACTGAGGGTTGCTGGAGTGGGGGTGGGGTGGGAGGGATGGGGTGGCTGGGTGATGGACATTGGGGAGGGTATGTGCTATGGTGAGTGCTGTGAATTGTGCAAGACTGTTGAATCACAGATCTGTACCTCTGAAACAAATAATGCAATATATGTTAAGAAAAAAAAAGAAGATAGCAGGAGGGGAAGAATGAAGGGGGGTAAATCGGAGGGGGAGACGAATCATGAGAGACGATGGACTCTGAAAAACAAACTGAGGGTTCTAGAGGGGAGGGGGCTGGGGGGCTGGGTTAGCCTGGTGATGGGTATTAAAGAGGGCACGTTCTGCGTGGAGCACTGGGTATTATGCACAAACAATGAATCATGGAACACTACATCACAAACTAATGATGTAATGTATGGTGATTAATATAACAATAAAAAAATTTAAAGGAAAAACAAAGAATGATTTCCCTCTAGTGTTAACTCTGCACAGTTAATAATAGCTTTTTTGCTCATTGTCACGTTCGGATGCTCACTCCGCGCCAGAGAGAACACAGAGCTGAGCATTTTGTGAGCTCTACGCCATTTACTCCTCAGAGCAATCCTGGGAGGTGGACTGTATTGTCATTCCTTTACTACATGCTAGGACACTGGCTAAACCCTGTCAGTTTGCTCACCTCACTGTCTTGGGGAGTGGACAGCTGAGATTCAAACTTATAAACTCATGCACTTGCTGCCTCGAATGGCTGTTGATGAGTTTATTCAGAACAAATTTTCAGTGGGCACCAAGTTGGCTGCACTTATTACATGTTCTCCAGCACCCACTCCTGCTTCACCTGTTGATCTATTTAATGCCCAAAGAGGGCTCATTCACGTGTCACGTTTGTGGAACCAAGTGTTAAGGACATATACTGCTCTGTGTCCTTTATTTTCCGTCCAAACAAAACCGGGGACAGGCCACAGAGGCAGGCCCAAGAAAAAAGCAAAGCCAGGGACCCTCTGATACCAAGGACCCCATGCTGCTGGAGGAGCTTTTCTGCATCATGTTGGGGAACCACACAGCCACGCAAGGCCCCCACACTTTATGTAGAGAGCCCAGTCTCCACGGGGAGCAGAGAGAGAGAAGTAGTGCTGTGTGGTCCCCTCCCATCTGTTTTGCAGAGGAGAATGATTCTGAAAAAGCACATCAGATTAAATAAATTAAAAGAATTGCACCCCTCTGGGAACATTCTCAAAACAGAAAGTCATCTGAACCGATGTACGATTCACTCACAACCTCTCTCCTAATAGGAAATGAATAGAATCAAAATAAAAATCACTCCTCCCTCTGTATAGTAAGAGGCAGTAGATGGGAGCAGGGAGAGAGGGAGGAGGGGAGCAGGTCACAGAAGACACAGTGTTTACAAAGCCATTAAAGGAGAATGAATAGATCTAGTCTAGTCCCAAAAGGCAAAGAAATGTGAATTTTCACATATAAATAGAAAACATTTAGAATGTTATTAATTCAAGACAGAGCTCGTAATGCCTCTGGATGATAGCTGTGCCTGGGCGGCCGGTTAGCTGCAATGACCCCTGCTGGGAAGAATCTTCTCCTGCCACTGTAGGCCTCTGTTTTCAGAACTTCCATGGTTCTGGGGACTACCAACGAAGCTTGGGTCCACATTTATATACCAGGTAGTGCACACCCTGAACACCTAACCAAGAAACCCTGTGTTACCTGGAACATACTGCAGTATGTGTCCCATAGCAAACCCTTAACAAAGCAGCCTGAGTGACTGCATGACCAAACATACACAGCTCTACCACAGAACTGAACACATTCGACTCACGGCACCTTAATCTTGTATGAATGGCAGCATCGAAACGTCTCGAACCCAATCAGTGGATTCTTCTAAGAAAGATGTATCAGGTAAGACCAAACTCACCATGACAGGTGACAGGTGCCATGGGGTACCCCACGAGCACAGTGGGAGGCCTGTCCCATCATCTATCAGGGTGACACGGTGGTAAGGTGTGGGCTGTGTCCTGGTGGGGGCATCCTTGAGGTCACAGGACGATGAGGAGCTTGCCAGATGAAGAAACAAGGGAAGGGGATTTATACAAAGAGAACAGAATGTAAGTGACAAAGACACGGACAGCGCATAGGGCTTTCAGGAAATTGATTTGGTGTCGTTGGAGGTTTCAGTGAAAAGGTAGAACTGGCGGTAGGTCAGTGTTTGAGAGGACAGAGATAAAAGAGTTCTCTTTATTTTGATGAAAAGTTCGAGATTGTTCTGTGGTCCACAGCGGCAGCGGGGCGGTGGGGGGTGGGGGGCAGTTACATTTAGGATTGACATGGCTTGTGTCGCATTTTACAGACATAGGTCTGGCACGATTGTGGAAGACGATTTCAGGGGTGAGGAACAGATGGCCAGAGGCAGACAGCCCAGCTACTAGGCTACCGTGTTTAGTAGAAACACCAGGAGCTTCAGTGAGAGATCAGCTATCTGGAGAGCAAGGGGGAGGCTGAGGGAGAAGGATCGAGAAGGTACAGTCAGGCCTGTCCACTGTGTGAGAAGGGCAGGCCAGGAAATGGTGCTGGCTCCTAGCACAGAAATCTGCACCACATGTGGCAAAAGGCCCCAGAGAGGAGCAACGGGTTTGCAGGGGAACTCAGAAAGAGATGACGAGGTGGGTGCTGGTAAGTCCTTCAGCCGGCATCTTGCCGTAGGAGTTTTTAGCTCACGGAGCTTTGTCTGAATTAATAGTTTTGGGAGTTGTTAGTTTATACGTTGCAGTAGGAAAAAGTATATTTTCCATCTGTGCCTTAGTTTCCCTCTGGCATATTTATATAAAAAGCAAACTGCTCCTTAGGGGTGCAGTGGCTTCCGAGAAATGATTATAATCATCATTTCATATTTTTATAATGTTTCACAATGAAGTAGGTATCTCATCTTGGTCCTTACCATGACCCTACAGGTTAGATACGTTTATCCCAATTTTACAGGTAATGAAATTGAGTGTTTAAGATTAAATGGCTTGGCTAAAACTACTACAGCAAGTCAGTAAGTGCCTAACTTGGGACTGAAACTCTGATTTCAGTTCTCTGATTTTTTTCTGTACCTATTGCTGAGACTTTGTTACCATAATTTGTTGACATCATTGTAACTTTTTTTTTCATAATGGTACAATAGCCTCATGAAAGATAACACTGAAATTCAAAGTTTTATAAGAACGCTAAGTGTCTGAAGCAAGGGAAAAAAAAAACAGTAATGTTCCATCATTTATGAGCTCCTTGGAAGATAAAGGTTATTTAAATGCATAGGCTTATTAATGTCTCTGCAAACTCACAGGTCTATCCTTCTGGGCACAACCTGAAACTGTTAATTGTACAGGAGGAGACAGACAACATGCTCCGTGCCTATCTTGATCTGGAAAATTATACCACATGGATGAAGCAAAGCAAACTTAGTGGCTGGGTGCAGAGTGAAGAAATGCATTCTGGAGCATCGTCTTCCCCTCTGCAGGCTCCTCCTTTCTTGTCTCTAAAATTTTCACCGCACCGATCTGGCTACATCACATCCCTTCATAGAAGTCAATGAAGAGCTCCCCATTGGGCAATGTTTCCCTTTTCTAGGGTTGAGAAAGAGCAGCCTGTGTCCCCATGCCACCGGCATGCAGGAAATGTGCCCAAACAGCTCTGTGCAAGATGTCCGTCCCTGATGGTTGCCGCGGAGAAATAAATTAAATCTCGCGAACCCTGAAAGTCACCTTCTGAAGGAAGATTCTTTTTTTTTTTTTTTTTTTGTTCTCCACCGTATCTACTTACCTTGTCCTTCTAATCATCCATAGGAGTAGGAGAGTATAAAGACTCCCCAAGAGAGGGCACATCCCCTGGGGGAGGCTGATAGAGGAGGAGTGGCTGAAGCCCCCACAGTTCCCTCTGACAGTGTTCTGTCCTTCTGCTACAAGTCACCCAGAAGCCCAGGTGTTATGGGGTGCAGCAGAAAGAGGGGCACAGATTAAAGAATGAACGTTTTACCTTGAAATGCCTCTTTTGGTGAAATTTAAAAAACAAAACTAAAGGGTCTCTTTTGTCCACCGAGAAGGATTTATTTCAGTGCTCTAACTTCACTTACTCTCTGGGAGAACCTTAGTTTCCCTAAATGCTAAGCCTAGCAGATGAGGATGGAAGGATGGAGTCGAAGGCATTATTTAACCAGACAAGATGCTCTGGTCATGGCAAAAATAGTGATTCTGAGAGCATCGATTATATTTGCACAGGGCTTTTAAACTTGCCAAAACCTTCACGCTCATTCGATCACTTTGGCCTCATCTAGTAAGGCAGGTAGTAGCTTGAATAACTCTTCCCATTTGAAAGATGAGGATGCTGAGGGGCAGAGCCCTTAACCGGACGGTACCTCCTAACACCTGGGGGGGCAGGACACAGACCGTCTGTTCTCTCTCAAATCCTTCAAATCCTACAGGGATAGCTCCAGGAAATACAGCCCCAGTAATATGTGCCATAATCATTTTCATCCAAGGCTGTAACTCCGCAAAGTGGTTTCTGGTACCACCATCAATCACAGGGCAACTCCAGCAGAAGTCCCTGCATCTGCGTGTCAGCGTTTGTTTAAAGAATGCCACCCCTTTATAAACACAGGGCATGACTGCAGCCGAATCATCATTTAGGGGCTCTATCAGTATCCAAAGTGCTTGCATTTGCCCAGGAGATGCTCACAGGTGTGGCCAGTGGCCTCAGTGTTCAGTCTCCAGGGATACAGCCATGATGCATATGCTCAAGTTGATGCACTCACGTGGTGGGATTAGGTGAGAGGAATGTACAGTAACCAGGATCTTCGTGTCTCTGGGGCTGAACAGAGTCCAGCCAGTTCCAGAGTCCAGTTCTGTGTCCTCAAGAAGTTGGGCTTGAGGGCAAGTATGCTACGCTTATTTGCCAAAATTGATCCAGAGGCTCAGAAACAGCACACTTCGAAAATTATCCCTTTGTTTAAACATTAATTGTCTAATCCACATCCAATTCCTTAATAGACTTCTCTGCTCCTTTTGCCTTCTCCGACAGGTTTTCTGCAGAGTGCTTGAAGAGGGAATTGTCGGCAATGTTTGAAACTGGGAGATACTTTCCCCCAGGACACTTAGTGTGCTTCTAATGACAGTCATTTCTTTTATGTTTTTATTAACTTGAGTAGGAAGGAGGGGTTGATTTGCATGTTCTATATTGCAAACAATAATAATCTCTATACAAATGTTGGATGGGAAAAAAAACACAGTTTTTTGTAGATTTGCTGAAATATTATAAACTCACAAGAATAAAGTCAATTATTTAGTCCCTTTAAAGTCTAGATTGCAATTTATTTGTATGGAATTTAATAATGCTTAGCACTTTACATATCTAAAGTACTTTACAAACATTAACAAATTAATCTTCTCACTAGCTCCTTAAAGTTAGGAATAATTACCTGATTCACAGATGGGGAAATCAGGAAAGGTTAAAAGACTTGCTTCCAGTCACAGAGATAGTGTCTCCAAAGATAGGAAGCAGAATAGGACCTGCTTCTCAAATATGGGCTAATTTTGGAATATCAAGAGTTCCTAGTGGGAAAAGACATTTAGGTATTATCGGCTGCTGGCAGATTACTAGAGTCAAAATATACCTTGAGGAAATTGGGAACACAAAGGGTATATTTGGATTGGGTGCAGGAATGAATAGACCAGATCAGATGGTAGGGCCCTCTCAGTGTCGGGGAATTGCCCCGAGTTTGACAGATCTGCCCCCAAAGTACTGGACTAAAATCTCTAGATGAAGCTCTAGTTGATCTGTATCATGCTGAAGGGTATACACATTTTCAGAAAAATAAGAACAGCTGCTTCCACCATTTCACATGACTTCCCAATCTTATTGCTTTTTCCCTGTTCTCCTTGAGATGTGGAAGTAAAATGCACTGAGGGGTAGTGACTCACGGATATATTTGGAAAGTGGCAGAAGTCATCATTCTGCCTGGTATGCCTTTATTCTGGCCAAACACTTGGTAGGAAGACTGCATAACACAATTCCATTTATTTGAATCCATGATCCTGAACACACTTAAAATCCACATAACAGATCACCCCTCTGAGGAAGAATACTATGAAAGTTCTAGCATTACCTTTATCTGTTTCATAGATTTTGCATAGAAACTTGTCATATCTGGCTTCTGAAAATGAGAATGTTGGTTTTTAAGGGGAACCTGGTAAATGGAAACCTGATAATATGACCTCTACATTTTATTTTCTCTTCTGTTTTATCTTTTTCCAAAATTATCTCTTAAATAATGATCAGACACCAGAAATCGATATATCCTAACCAAGAGTTACTGTTTTTAAAGTGTGAAAAATAAAACCACACAGAGGTAACAATAACCAGCAAAAGGCACAATCGGCAAAGTGTTAACAATAAAAAGCCAAGCTGTCAAGTCTTAAACAGATGCCGGGGCCTGAGAGGTTACCCCCAAGTCTCAGCTTTTGTTGAAACCATTGCATCCTTTGTGAGAGGGGGAAAAAAGACAAAGATAGTTTTTCTGAAATCTCTCCTTGCGATAATTGAACTGAACAATCAAGCAGAGCTACAGACCTCAGATGGTTCATACAAACACATAAACAATGGAGAAAAGGAAACTGAATCTATCAGCCTCTCGTGTCAACCTTCAGAACTCCCTCTTCACACTTTTCCTCGGCAGACGGTCAGCACTTAGGCATTCAGTGCATACAAATTTAATTTGTGCACTTGCTGAATTGTTACTATGAAAAACAAAATATTATTTCATGTCTGGGTTCTCATCCTTCACCTAGATTCTATTCTATGTGAATACATGGCCCCTTTTTTCTATTTCTGTCACAACCATCAGCTCTGCCTACCTTGTTTTTTAGCTGACCAGCCTGTCTGCCAGGAAAGCAGGCTTTCCCCTGTTTTAAATGGAAAGAAATTAAATGAAAAGACATAATTTATGCTCCCCTTCTCATACATTTCACCGAGGGCTCAAAACATCTTTAAATTGGCGTAAGTGCCCTTTTATTTAATATTGGAAGTGGCTTGGCAAAAATCACAGTTTCTGTGTAATTCACAGAGGTTATTTCTCCAGCCCAAGAGAAAAACTACCCCCTACCCCAGATTACAGACACCGAAAGGTACTTTATGTTCTTTAGTGGTACTGGTGCTTTCTTTCAAAAAGAAAAAGAAATGATTGGGTATCTCTCAATACTAATTTTCTCTCAATATCCATTTGGAAAGGATCACCAAATAAATAAGTGTACAGACAACAAATGAGGTAAAGATATCATTTGTAAATACAATAAGGTAACATGCTATTACTTAGAAATATTTTCTAAAGGCCACAACAAAATTTGCCCCAAATTTGCACATTTTGAGTTTCTTTATTAAATGTATAGTATTCTATGAATATAAATTCTTGTTTTTATTTTTTCTATTTTAATCCACAAACTATGGAAAATAGAAGCTTCCTCTTCCTTTCTTTCTTTCTCTCTCTCTTTCTCTTTCTTTCTTTCTTTCTTTCTTTTTCTTTCTTTCTTTCTTTCTTTCCTTTTTTTCTTTTTTTTTCTTTCCTTCTCCTTAAGTTTTTCTCTTAGTCTCACTTTTCAACTATCCTTTTACTTATACTTCCACTTGCATACAAGTTGTTTACAATATTGAACTATTAAATTAGCTTAATTCTTTTTTATTTCATAATTAAGTTTCCATCAGAAAGTCCATGATCACCTGAGTGAATGAAGAAGGCAAGTCAGTATTTAGGAGCAAAATCCCAGTGGCAAAAGATGTTCTGAAAAACAGAGCATTTCTCTGTGGCTCCTACATCATTGAACTTGGGGGTCAGCATGCCCAGTGGAAGTCCAGAATTTCTCAGAGCTCTGACCAGCAGATCCTCCTATGACGCGGGGTCCACACCCACAGATGTGTGCAGAACACAAACTCTCTCTCCTCTCCAAGCAGGCCAGGCCCTCTCTGGGCTGGGCCATCTCTCCTGGATGCAGTGGCTCTGGCAGGGTTTGCCAGGTTCCCTGCAAACATCCTATCTCTTAAAGGTCATGACAATGATCAAAGATGATCCAGCCTCCATGGTGACGATGATGCTCCGCCTGAGCCTCGCCTGCCCTCAGTTCCAGCTGCCACATTCAGGGTCAATAAACTATTATTCTAACTGCTTTTCACAGCCCACTGACTTGAAATTGACTGCCTGCAGCTCTGTTTTGCTGCATGGAGGACAGAGAAAGAGAGAGAGAGAGAGAGAGGGAGGGAGGGAAGGAGGGAGGGAAAGGGAGAATCAGGGATTAAATGGATGGAAACTCCAGAGTCAAGGGAAAATTTTCCAAAAAAGAAAAATTTCTAGGAATTTTAGTATAAGCCTTCTAAAAACACACACACAGTCTAACTAGTGTCCCATTCTAGTCCAATTAGTAGATAAGAACTGTCTATTTTTGTGGATAATAAGCAAAAATCAATAAAATAATAATAATGTTCATAACAATCACTTATCAGTGAAAAAGGGAAGTGCTTGTTGAGTATGTGCTATGTCAGGCACTGGTTGCCTCAGACTTCTTGTGGGCCCCATATCAATGACTCCTCACAACACCCTTTTAGACAATCAGTGATTATTTTCCTCATTTCACAGATGTGGAAACGGAGGTCTAGAGATGTAAGCCGCTTTCTCAGAGACAGAGAAGTGATAACTGGGGTTGCTGAGATTTGAACACAGTCTTGCCCAGTAGCCCAGTGAGCCAAGTATTAGTCTGGTGTTATTTTTTTTCTTTTAAGATTTTATTTATTTATTTGACAGAGAGAAAGAGGGGGAGAGAGAACACAAGCAGGGAAAGAAGCCCGCAGAGGGAGAGGGAGAAGCAGGCTCCCCACTGAGCAAGGAACCCAATGAGGGGCTCGAACCCAGGACCCTGGGATCATGACCCGAACCGAAGGCAGATGCTCAACTGACTGAGCCACCCAGGCGTCCCTAGTCTCGTGTTATAAATTACAAAGCTGCAAGTGAGTGAATAACGTAACTCACTCAGCACTTTGCACTAGTATCACACTGAGGCTTCAAGCTCACATTTGACTCCCAGACCATTTTTTTTCCCCATTAAACCAAAATGTCAGATAATCACACTCCTGGGTCTAGGAGGAGGTGTGTTCAGCTCCCTCCTCATTTTGGGTGTTTCCTCTTCCTCTGAGCCCCCTCCCTCACGGTTTCTGCAGGATCTTCATCTTCCGCCAGTTGCTCTGTACCTTCCTGTATTTGAGGAATGAAGAGAAGTCAGAAGCTCAGACAGCCTTTGACAACTGCAGCTTCCCATCTGGGACGTCTTGCAACATTCACGTTCTTCTGCTCCTGCTGGCAAAGACTGCTACTCTAACCAGGAACAGAGTCCTCATGTGACAGCTGTGTCTTCCCGTCCCTGGTCTGGGAAGCACATGATCAGCTGCTCTGTGCCTTGACAGGCTCGGACACGTGGCACTGAGCTCCCTGGATTTTGAAAGCCCTCCACAGACACAGAAAGCACAGGAGAAGAGACACGGGCCACCAACTGCAACCAGGGTGTGGGGGTGAGCGGTTTGACGGAGGTTATCAAGCCATTTAAAAACAAAACTCTTGCTCCCAATGTTGAAAGAGTATTGATATAAAAGACACAATTGTTTATTCCTGCAGCCTTTCGTGGGAGGCATTATTATCCCTACTTTTTAGGTTGGGAAAATAAAGTTCCAAGAGGGTAATTTATCCATGGGAGTAATAAATGGGAAGTTTAGGATTGGAATTTTAAAATGCTTCATCCCAAAACCTATTTTTCTTTTTGTTTTCTTCCACTCTAACAAGGTGAGCTGTTTTGATTTCTCAGAAGCAGTCAAAAACACTAAAACATTGGTTCCTTGAAAAAACTTTGGGAGTGGGGGTGTGAGAAGGAACTTTTCCTTAGAAGCATTAAAGCTCAATCATCTTTAAAATATTACTATGAAAAAAAACGTGCTACTGTGAGCATGGCAGTGGGAGGGAACATTGCCTCAATTGGCAGATGAAAGACTCGATGAATGGTCATTCTGGGCCAGTGGCAAGGCTGCAGGAATCAAAGGCCACATCCCTTGGCCCCCAATTCAACCTAAGAAATTGTATCATCTTATTCTTGAGCTTTAATTCCTTTAATGGGGCTTGGCCACGCCTCCTGGATTGACTTGCTAATGCAAAGTGTATCTAAACACTCAACACACACAAATCATTTGGACCCAACATAGTATGGGGAAATTGAAGGAATGCTGGTCCCACTTGTGAATAGTTTTCCTTTACCTTCTGGATGTCAGAATCAAAATAAGCTTCTTTGGGGAGTAATACATGGCTGATTGGCAAAGAGTAGCTGTCCACTTGAGGGTCATAAATCTTGGTGTCTAATTGCCAAACAAACAATATCTATGTACAAGCAATTTAGAATTAGCTATGGGAGTTGGGATATGAAAGAAGGAAGCTATGGTTTTCCTGGAAATTTTTCAAAAATTCACGATATTGAATATAGCATAAAAGCCACTTCACTTCCATTACTCTGGATAATTTCTTGTTGGTTCAGCCCTATTTCACAAGTTCTTACCTTGATATTAATTCACAGTGACCATTTGTAGCAGGTGAACACAGACTTCTGGTAGGCAGGATGGTAATGGGGATCGTGTCAAACCTTTCTTGTGGCTGACATCTAAAAACAGATGAGAGGGCCTGCCTGCATCCAACAGGATGGCGGACGGTGCTCGCAGAGCCCCCGCCATTCACCCCCACACAGTGGCAAGAGACCTGAACCCTGGGTCCATCTGTGTTTGTTTGGATTGCACGTGCCCCTCCAGAAAGTGAATTCAAGGAGGGATACCCAAGAATGATGGCTAACCCAGCCCATCCATCGCCATCCTCTTGCTCTGCTGCTAATGAAAACTGCCGCTGATGGCTACCCTGGCAGCCTCCGGGACATCGCAGAGGGAAAAAGCCACCGAAAACGAAGGAGTCAGTTTGATCTACAGTGTAATTACAGCCTCGGCTGTGAGACAACACAAATTTGGCCCTATGCAGGCATATTTCTTTTTGTCCAGAAATTAATTTTCATATCAAAAAAGAAACCATTTAACTTCTGAAACCGAGTTGGGCAGGGGAGAATAAATGCCAAGGACGGCAACCCGAGGTCTGGGGTGTCAGCCTTGTCCTGGGCATTAATATTTCTGCTAGACTTTGAGGAGAACGAGAACTCCCCCTCGCCTCCCACCCTCGCCTCTCTCCGGGGCAGACATCAAGAATCAGATTCCAAGTGGAAGATATTTGTAGAAGCAGGGGTAGGAGAGGCGGAGGCACACAAAGAAGGAAAAGAAAAAGGGGAAAGGGAGCAGAGAGCATAGACATCATAAAACCCAGATCTATTAATCTTCCCCCCAGGATCAGGAAGACAGAAGTAAAATGATGTTTGATGCTTTTTTCCCGAGCTCTGGAGGGCAAATGAAATAACAAATAAGAAAATGCTGAAAAATCAACACAGTTTATCCCAGATAAAAATAGAGGTACAGTAAAACAAATAGCATGAATGGTTTCTCTTCCACTGACAAGTGGAGCAGAACGAACATGCTTACTGAGCTTCAGAATAAAGGTTCTCCTTGATCTCTGATGTCTGTGGCCCAGACTGGGGGTGAGACTTTTAAGACAGAGAGGTGAGATCCACCGATCCTGCGGAGCTCCTGTGGTATGCCCCTCCCCTTCCCACTCACTTAAAATCCTTCCAACCACATTGTTTCCTTCCTTAGCCCTTACTGCCCGGAGTGGTGGGGCTCTGCTCCTGTGACCAATTGTCCCCTCTTAAAGGAGTTACCTTGCGGGGGGATGCCTTACTCAATGCCAGATAGATCCAAATCCAATCAGTGTTGATTCTCTTCCTCTTTTGACACTTAGCCTGACAACCGGACATCCAGAAGAGGTAGCTTTCTAAAAAAAAATGTATAGCTATCATGCATCTGAAGAAACAGATAGATTTGAAGCTCCCTGAGGAGAGTCACTATGTTTGGGGACTTTATAATGACACTGGTTCCTGCATAGGACTCCTCCGTTAATAATGGCTTCTTTTTAGAGTAAACACATGTCACAATTCTACATGAGAATGTCCGGGATCGGCACCAAATTCTCAACTCAGATGGACAAACCTCCTTCCAGGATAGAAACAGGGATGACAATGATCTCCTCATTCATCCTTCCCCTCCTACTCCCTTCTTCTCCCCTTATGCCACCCTAAGAGAAGTCAGGGAAATGTTCGCACTATTTTAACAAAATTGAGTTAAGGTAATCATCTACCTCTCTTTCTCTCCTTTATTGTGTCCTCAGCTGCCTTGCCAGGGAGTGAGAGGTTTTTGGCAGATATGGAATGTGTCTCAGGAACTGACAGAACACCGTTTCGGAGCCATCTCCAGGTGATAAAGTGTCAAATGAGATGGAACTGAAAGTGAAATCCATTTGAGGAGGCAGGCGAGCCTGGGGTGATTGATGTGAGGAGGAGAGAGGGAGCGGGGTGAAGCGGGGCCACCCTGCCCCTTGCTCTGCGGGCCAGAGTCGTTATAAGTAGAGACGAGTGTGTGGCTCAGACAGACGATGAAGTTTTCAGAGTCACCTAATAGACTGTATCCGCTCAGTGCTTTTGAACTTGTGAGTAGAATAGGCCCGGCAGGCAGGTAAAGGTAGGTATGTGTCTGTAACGGGGAGAGGTAACTATTTTCATGGCATTTGGATACAAAGGAGGTAACTATTTTCATGGCATCATGGATACAAAGGAGGCTGGGGATGTGGAAATAATGAATCTAGGACGGGCTTTATGTGGTTCTAGATGTTCAGCATCCATTGAGGTATATGACCTTGGACAAGTCACCTTTCTCAGCTCTGAGTTTCTCATCTTTGAAATAACGGAAATAATGTCAGAGTTGGGAGGAACAGCTTGCCCAATGACCTTCATTTTTTTTTTTTATATGAGAAAACTAAGTCATGGAGAGGAGTGATTTGTGGAGAATCACACTACTTTTAGAATTTATACACAGAAGTGGCTCAAGAATACTCAAGGATATTTATCTCACAAATGAACACCTAAGGAGTTTCCAAGGAGTTTCCAAGGTCTCAGACTCCCACTCCAGTGTTCTTCCCCGCTATACGTATGTATGGCCCAGCAACACTGATCTTTGTTATAAAATTAACAGAAGGAGCTACAGCTTACATTGCAAGAAAGCACCCAAAGAAACAGCTAGGCATGTAAACATAGGCAACAATGTCATGTCTATTAAAGGTGAAGTTCAGTAATATATTCTTTGTTCATTGGCAAACACCTTGTCAAGGTATACATGAAACAAAACTTGTCTGTCCTAGCTGTTTCCTTTTTTTTTTTCTTCTTCTGCACCTGACTTCATTCCGGGCAGTAAAATTCCATCCCCTGCAATTTTTAATACCTATATGCTTCAACAAAATGACTGTCACATTGGGGCACCTGGGTGGCTCAGTCATTAAGCGTCTGCCTTCAGCTCAGGTCATGATCCCAGGGTCCTGGGATGGAGCCCCACATCAGGCTCCCTGCTCAGCGGGAAGCTTACTTCTACCTCTCCCACTCCCCCTGCTTGTGTTCCCTCTCTCACTGTCTCTCTCTCCCTCTCTCTCTCTGTCAAATAAATAAATAAAATCTTAAAAAAAATGACTGTCACATTACTCTGGTATAGGTTTTGTATAGAAATAGCCATTTTACTTGGCTTTTCTCACAAGTTGTATGTCAGAATATTACATCCATTTTTCAGATGGAGAAACTGAGGTCAAAACTGACAAGGGTGCACAAAACATGTGAGAAATGCTCCACAAAGTATTCTGTAGGATCTGGACAGCTGTGAAAAGTGGCTGGGAGTTTTGCCAGCATCTGGCCAGAGCGGAAATATTCTTCAGTGTGCTTCTAATAATGAAAGAGTTTTCTTTTCCTCCTCTTTTTCCCCTTGCAGCACATTTTTGGCAGGATCAGCTAAATAAGTGTTATATAATCTAGCACCTCTTGAGACCTCCGTGGCAAAAAGGCCATTGAGTAAGAAGAGAATTTTCAAGTTCTCAGGAAGGATTTTGTCACATATTCCTAGTTGATCTTATTAGCACCTGTCACAGTGAAGTTAGCACCTTGGTTATGTTTTCTTGGCTTTTTCAGTATTTGTCATCTCGTTGCTATTGTTCTTGGTATTATTTTAATTATTCTTCTTTCTTTTTATTGGATTTTAATTTTCTGAATAGCCCCTGGGTGATGGTGGAGAAATAATAAAAAGAAGTATAATAATAATGATTGTGAATAGTAGCACAGGGGGATTTAGTGCTGCTGGTGTTACTGATATTGTTATTTGGATAATTAATAATGATACTAACAGTGGCAATAATGATTAGTTTTTATCTGGGAAGCACACTGCATTTTAGAGAAATATAACTTGTGCACACTCACACATCTTGGGATAAAGCAAAGGGGAAGAGCCTAGTTATTAATAAAGTCACTACCCTAAAGTAAGAAAGAACAGGGCAATATAAGTACAAGGAATAGTTGGGAATCACTTACATGAATGGCACAATCAGGGACAAAAGTTAAAATTCTTAACTCTATGTCTTGTGAATGATGAGGTTTGCTCCTTTAGGATGGGGCCCTGTCTCATTCACTCCTGGGTCCCTCTACCTAGCTCACCACCAAACATTTATTTGGCCCACAATATATGCTTGCTGGAAAGATGGAAGGCAGAAAGGCGTGCAAGTAGGGAGGAAGGAAGGGAGGACTCACTAAAGTAGAAAAGTGTAAATCAAAGTCAGAAAGGAACACGGGGGAATGTGCTGGATCCTTGAGTGGGCCTTATCACGTATTCCAACTACATTACAATGGTAATGGCTATTCAGCCACTCCAAAACCAGGGTCACTTCTAGAGCGACCATTACAAGGACAAGCCTTAATTCACCCAGGAAGTCAGCTCTGAGCTGGAGGATAAGGTGGTAGAATTATGGTTGGGAAGTTATTGATGAATAGGCTTGTCCCCATCTTCCTTTGCCTCCTTCCCTGCACTGCCCCATTGAAGGGTCCCTTTGTTGTCACATATGTCTATGCCTGGCAGGAGTCTGCCACCAGTTACTATTTTAAGCATACTTTCAATTATCAATAAGTTATTACAAGAAACTATCTATTGGTGTGGACAAAAAAATATGAACAGTGATGCTTTTAGAACATTATTCCTAATACCAGATGAGTGGAAATTATCTTAATGATCAACAACGTGGGGATATTAAGTCCATTACGGCATATCCATATGATGGATTACTATGCAGCTTTTAAAGTGACATTCTAGAGCAATTTTAATGGCATGAGAAAAAATGATGATGTTAAGCAGGGAAAAAAGCCAGGAAAGAAAAGTAGAGGCAAGGAACTTATTAGTGGAGCAATGAAAGAAGATGTTGGACTAGCCAATTATAATGTGCCTTGAATGCTGTTCTGAGGAGATTTGAGTTTAATTCATGGAGTTGGGGAAACAGCCACATTTCTACATAGGAGGGTAACAGCTGCAAGCTGATGGAGGGGAATTTTTTTTCATTAAAGCAAGACTTTAATATTTGTTTAATAGTACTGTCATCAGGCCAATGCTCTAAATTAATAAATGATTATCACAGCAATATTGTTAATGTAAAACATTATATTATACCAACAGAATCAATCAAAGAAGAAACTGAAGCTATCACTGGGGACACATGACTGAAGCCCATGAGACCGTAACTTTCCCACATATATGTTAGTTTGCAAGATAAGTGAATATTATTAATTGATTTGAATCCACTCAGAGGGTGCTGCTCTTTAATCAAAATAGAAATTATAGCTAATATTTTTTTGCCCCACTCTGTCTTCTATAAGCAATCAGTCTTCTAATGTCTGTGTGTTCTTCAGAAAATTTAGATGTGATTCCTTTCTGAACTCTGTTTCTGATATTGGTATGTATGTATACATGACAGTATAGCCATTTTTTTTTCATAGATATGTATATATAAAATCATATTATTAAAAGTTTAAAAATACATATATGCATATGGAAAAATGCATGTCATCTATAGATCTTGACCATGTATCCTGGAGAAAAGAAAATGTCTGCACAAGCAGACTTCACCAAGAACTACTTCAGTGCCCTCTAAGAATACATAAAACTAACACTACAAACACTGGAATACTGGAATGGAAAGACATGGCACCAGGCCTGAGATGATGAAACTTTGTGGAAACAAAAAGACTTATGAAAATCAGAAGTATGGGAACATTTCGTCAAAATTACAAGTGTTGGCAAACATGTGGAGCAACAGGAACCCTCTTACACTGTTGATGGGAATGCAAACTGGTGCAGCCACTGTGAAAAGCAGTATGGAGCTTCCTCAAAAAATTAAAAATAAAAATACCATGTGATCCAGTAATTCCACTACTGGATATGTACCCAAAGAAAACAAAAACACTAAATCAAGAAAAGATATGTATGCATCCTTATGTTTATTTCAATGTTATTTACAATAGCCAAGATATGGAAGCAGCCCAAGTGTCCATCCATAGATGGATAAAGAAAAAAGACCCAGGAGAATCAAAATCAGGGGGGTATTTCATCAAAATTACAATTGATTTAGATTGCCTTAAAATTTGCTCTTCTGAAATCTCACACTGAGAAAGTTAGTTGTTCAATTTGACATGGTCAACTCTGTGTTTAGGGAAAAAAACAACCCTGATGGTCCTGGGAAAACAAGAGGGATTAGGCGGTGGAGGGTCGGAAGCAGAACACAGAGACATGGTAAGGGCCCAAACGAACCAATGAGGGGGGAATAGAAAGAAGGTGATGAAGTCTAGAGATTTCCCAGGATCCAATGGACAGGAGAAAGGGCCAGTTACAGAGAGAGTAGGAAGGAGGAGACAAGTGGCTATTTACAAAGACTCGGAAGTGTCCAGATTGAACAACTGGGTTAATAAATAACAAATTGGGTTAATAAATAACAGAATGCAAGATGGATTTTGTGTTTCTATTGTTCTAAGAACTTGCTAGAGCTTATCTTATGAATTCTCATGACAGCCCTATGATATGGGTTCTTTAATTATGCTCATTTACAGATGAATGGATGGAGGCCTAAAGAATTTAAGTAAAATATGTCCAATATTACCCATTTAAGAAGTGGTGGGGATAGCTGAATATGGAAGTGCCTGGCTTCCTAAACAATATGCTATAGCACACACAATAGGACATCAGATGGACAAGCATTTGTGCAGATAGAGACCCTGGGGTGGAGAGAGGTTTTCAGAGGAAGCACCAAGGCAGAATAGATGCCAACAACAGCCACCATAACCAGCCCATGAAACATTTTTCAGAGAACAGGAATTTATCTCTGAGACTATGTTGAGCAGGCCCTGGCCCCTTTTAAGGCATTTTGGTGAACTTAATCATGGGGTCCTGCCAGCCAGCTGCCTGCCTGTTGGTGAATTTCTTCAAGGAAGCTTTGCAGCCAACATTCAACGCCAATTGTGTTCTGATTGCTTCCACTAAATCAAGAAGAAAATTGAAAAAATTGACATACACATGCAAAAACATGTGTGGAAGTCTGGAAAGGTGATGATTGGTGCCCCAAGCTATGACCTTTATTTTAGATCAATGGACCCCAGTGAGCATCAGTTATGTTTGAAGCTGCACAAAATGAACTGAAATAAGAGGGATAAATACGAATGGTTAAAGGCCTTTTCTAGAGGAATTTGGAGTTGTCTAAATATCATATTTAAAAAAACACTCTGATACCAGACAGAAATGGAAGATAAGCATCAAAACTAAGCACTGACCTACCCAACCAGACTGAGTTATTTTAAGCCACATGACAACCAGGAGCTGATCTACATATCTTTGATCTAAAGAAACCAGGTGAGCATAAAGTAGAGAAAGATCCACAGTTCTTATGGTTTTCCTTTGAGTCCTCTAAAATAAAACAAAATTAGGGTCTAGAGATTTAACATGAAGGAACAGAGTGAGAACACAAATTTGGGGGATGGGTTGTGGGCCAACAATCACGCGTTCCATTAAATTATGATTTTTTTCTTGGCTTAGAAATTATAAGGGGAAAAATTCTACATTCTGATTTGTAAAGTATTTCATAGCTTAAATAAAATAAAACAAAACAAACCAACAAACAACTTAACAGTCTGATGTAATAAGGTCTGGGTAATAATACCCCCCCTCACTTGGGTGAGAGCTTACTGACCGGGTTCTGGAACTGGCGATGCTCTTGCTGGGGACTGTTTTCTTTCAGAGAGAAACCGGGCAGTTTGCTGATTCTAATAGAATTCCTGGAAACTTAAGTTTTGTTCTCAAAGAGACACCTTACATCCATTCCTGCCGTCGGCAGATCCTTTTCTTTCCTCTTCCCTTCCCCCCTTTTACTCTCCCTTTGAGTGCGGATATTTCTTGGGGCTCAGGGGTTCCCTGCTCTTCTTTTCCTCCTTGAACTCATGCCTCTTCATGACTTCAGCAGTCACCCATGTAATGATTAGTAGGAGGATTCTAACTCCAGTCCCTTTTGCTCACCCATTTGCCTATGTCTTTACAAGGCATATGTTACCCCTGGACAACTTTATTTAGATTTACTATTTTCACCCCAATGAATCACGTTAAAAACAAATGAGGTGAAGATATACAAATGGACAACAAGCATATGGAAAGATGCTCAACATCGTTAGGGAAAAGGAAATCAAATCACAGGATAGCACTTCACACCTACTAGGGTGGCTATAATCAAAACGAAGGCAATGACAAGTCTTGGCAAAGATGTGGGGAAATTGGAAACCTCATACGTTGCTGCTAAGAAAACAAGATGGTGAAGTCACTTTGGTGAACAGTTTGGTAGTTCTTCAAAGTGTTAAACATAGAATTACCATATGAACCAGCCATTCCATTCCTAGCTACATATCCAAGAGAACTGAAGACATATGTCCACAAACAGCTTGTACATGAATGTCCGTAGCAGCATTATTAACGATAGCCAAAAGGTGAAGCTATTCCAGATTTCCCTCAAAATCCCTTATGAATAGAGAAATAACACATGGTATATCCACACAGTGGAACATTATTTAGCCATAAAAGGGAACAAACTGCTAATTCATGCTACAACATAACCGAATCTTGAAAACATCATGCTAAATGAAAGAAGTCAGACACAAAAGGTCACATATTAAATGATTCTATGTATGTATATTAAATGGCCAGAATAAACAAATCCATAAAGACAGAAAGGAGTTGGCTCTGGCTCCCAGGAGCGAGGAGGAAGGGATGTGGGATGTGATTGTTGATGAGTCTAAGGTTTCTTTTTGGTGTGGTAAAAAGTGTTCTGGAATTAGTGATTATTATGATTTGCACAACTTTGTGAATATACTACAACCCACTGAACTGTGTACTGTAAAAAGGTACACTTTATAGTATGTGAATTATATCTTAATTACAAGCAAACTGAACATTTTTGGTAAAGATTTCAACATCCCCTCTTCAAACATGACCCCCAAGTGCTTGAGTTCACCGGCACCCCCCATATTTATTGAATGTCCACTGTGTCCTGTGGCCCTAATAGCTAACACTTACCTGATCACTCAGCCCATTCCAACTGTTTTTTGATGTGCTTTACACATATTAGCTAATTTAATGTTCATAATGACCCCTCTGAGCACATGAAAACCTTGGGGCAGAGAAGTTATGCAATTGCCTGAGGTCACACTGCTTGTAAATGCCAGAGCCTTCCAGATTTCAAATCCATATTATAGTCTGACTCCTAAATTGATACTTTCTAGTATTCCACACTATTACCCAACCCTATACTACAGCACCCTACACCTTATTTCATTAGTTTCTGCTATCCTGTAGTGTGTACCTGGAGAGGGAGCCTAGCTGTGTGTTCTAGTGCTAAGTGGTTCTAGTTTTGTTACTACCATCACACTGCCTCTGCTCTAACTTTGGCAAAGTGATCTAAGAGGTGGCCCCTGCTCTTGTGGAGTGAATTTTCTAGTAAACATGTCCGTGAATACCTACAATACAGATGTAACAAGCAGTATATGCTGTGTTCTACAGAAGAGCAGAAACAGGGATGGCTTCCATGCAGGTGGTCTGAAGGACAGCAGCAGTAGTTGCTTGGAAACTGGGTTTGACCCAAGGGTTGCATTTCAACAGGTAGGCTGGACAGTGGGTGCAGGGAGCATGGACAGCCCTCACCTGGATCTTGCAGGAGCCTGAGCCTTTGGATGGCTATCCTGATTCCAGACACTCTCTAATCCACAGTCTATCTTACAGACTATTGCCAGCCTGATTTTCCTTCAGAGTTGTTTAAAACCTGTCTTCCTTAACAAAAACCTTCAATGGGTGCCTGGTTTCCTTTCATGCTAACGCTAAGCTCCTCTCCCTGGCATGTTGATATGCTGGCCCCTATAACTCCCCTAATTACAATGACTCCTTCTGCTGCACTTAGCTGATTTCGTGAGTTCACAAAAGAAGGAAAGTGGTCTCCATAGTTTGCTTCCCCCTTTTTTTTTGAAAGCATATGAAAAGCTAAATTTGTAACCGTCTTCTAGCAAAGCTTAGGATGTAAAAGCATGTGTTTTGTGTACTGGCTTCCCCTTAATTTCCAACTCTCATTTTAGTTCCCATCACTGTTTTTGAGCTATTTAAGATGTATTTCATCTTCCTCTATCATGTATGTAACTAGAAAGGAGAGGAAAAAATCAGGTGTTTTTGAAACAGGATACCCCAAGGGGCCCGCCTATTTTGTCTAAGAGAACCAAGCTTTTCTTACGAAAAGACCTTGCCGGACCCTCTAGGATAGTGAAGACAAAGCCCCTGAGGGTGTAGACTGGAGGCAAAGTGAGGACACAACAGAGCATCAAGGGGGACCCTATAACAGAACAAGAGGAATTTAGGAGTTGACCTGGTCACATGGCAATCAGCTTTGAGAGCAATGGGGATAGTGGATTCTCAGAGGAGCAAAGGGGGCCTTGTCACAGAGCACAAGGCCACAGCTTAAGAAGGATGGCCAGCAAGAAATTCCTAGCATCAGGGATGGCTGAGGAATTCTTAGGATGTTTGGTACTCAGTTTTCAGTTGCTTTTTTTTCCTGTGCTATGTAATCACCTGTGGACCTCACAAGCCTTCAGTAAGAGCCTGTCCCTCATGTAGCCCTGGGCCATGGGTGATTTGGGCAGTAGAGCACAGGGTTAGTGTCCCACAGAAGACAAGGAATGCCAAAAAGAGATGGAAGCCACAGAACCCAGGAGGGAGAGGGGCGGGGACGTAATGAGAGCTGTGTAGACCAAGGCTGACATTTATATGTGAGATCTCTCTCTTCATTTAAACATAATACAAGAAGAAGAACCTTGAAAAGAGGCACCAGGGAGACTAGAATTTACCAAAGATAAGGTCTGTAGATAATTATAACATTTTATTAACTGCCCTACATTCTTCCCAAAGGAGACAGAAGGGAAAAGAAAAAATACCACCACTTCGCATCCATTCACATAATCCCTCTTTTCTTGAAAGTTTCTCCCTCTCCCCTCTGTGTTATTCAGGGCCTAAAATCCAGACCTCCCCCAGGATGGAGCTTGTGCTGCTTTATCCTTCACTACTTCCTATTGTTCCTCTTAGAGCAGTTCTGGAATTGTGCTCCTTAGTACCAACAGCGGCAACGTCACTAGGAACTTGATAGTAATGCAAAACCTCAGTCCCTACACCACACCCATTGAATTCAGGGTTGGGATCCGGTAATGGGTGTGTTACCAAGCCCTCCAGGTGATTCTAATGCAATGCTAAAACTGGAGAACCAATACAGGGACCAGAGGCATCTTGTTGGAGTGGCAGGTCACATTTCTCTCCAGGACAATGCCATCCGACCGAGTCCCATCCCACTACTAGCAAAAAAAAAAAAAAAAAACCAAAAACCCACAAAGTATTTGTAATGGCCTTCCAGGTCCCACATGTACCTTGGTTGCATTTTTACCTACCTGACCTCATTTGTCCCACCTTTCACTATCCTGGCACTCACTTCTCTCCGGTCACTGAAGCCAGGCTTGCTTCTGCCTCAACACATTTATCGGGGCTTCTTCCTCTGCCTGGAACATTCTTCTAAGATGTCCCCATCACTCCGTTCCTCACCTCCTTCACATTATTTCTTCTGGGAAGCCTGCCCCAGTCACACTGTTTGTAATTAGATTCACCCCCACCATGGGAAGTACCCATTCCTGTTGTCCGGTTTATTTTCCGCATAGCATTTATCAGCATATAACATTGTGTATATTTCACTTCCTCAAGCTTTTTATTGTTTGTCTCATTCTGCTAGAATGTAAGCTCCAGGACAGCAGAGATTTTATTTCATGTTTTCTTATTTTGCTCATTAATATAGTCCTTGATGCATGTGGCGATGAGTATTCAATAAATGCTTGTTGAATGAGTGAATTTCACACCGATTTTCTGTCTTTTCATTGTTCATGGGCTACTCTACCCATTGTAGTCTTTGTGGCCAACTAGTTTGTCAGCTCCATTAAAACAGATAACACGTCCTAGATGTCAGTCTTCCCCACCAGCCTAGCGCCATGCTGAGAATTTAGAGAGCACAAGATGCTCCTTGATTATAGGTCTGACCACATTGTCCCACGGACTTGGGATTCAAGACAGAAAACCCATGCAATGCCCCGTAAACATCTGGAGCTCTCTCTCTGCCACTCCCTCCAACACACAGTCTGAAGTTCCAAGCCTGCCTCCTCTCCCTTGTCCAGCTATAATTTCCAGTCATTTCCCTTGACATGCAAAGAATCTACCTCTCACTGGCTGCTCTCTCCACCCCCAGGCTGTGCCTGCTCAGGCAGCCTCCATCTGTCCCTCACCCTAGTTCCAGCGACCCAGCATGACAGCCGAGATCTATAATTTATTAGTACCCTTCTGCTAGGCCTTTTCTTTCTTCCTTTTTCTCGGGCATCATTGGTACACAAGCCTTAGTCAGCACCATTAGAAGGGCTGCAGGTGTTTGAAAGACCCCCAAATGGAGGTAATCTGAATCAGGCATTGGGCTAAGATAAGCAATTTGAGATTCTGGAACACGCTGTGCAGAGAGAAAAAGTCTTTATTACTTTAAACAGTGTCCTGGAATCTCTTTATTACCCTTCTTATTTGCATTTGACTGAATGTGTAGTAAAATCACATTTTGTTCTTTGAAGAAACATGTATATTGATTGAGGCTAAGAGCCTCTGAGAGAGGGCCAGACAGCACGCATGAGTTGTCTACTCAAACCTCAGTAGGCAATATGTGTTTTTAATAATTATCTGGTAATTAACAGCTGTGATTCAAAGCCTTTCATTTGGAAAAAATAATAATAATTTTACTTCCTGGTGCCAGGAGCCAGATGGGCAGTCAAAAAGAGAAGCCTCCAGCTCTGTAGCAGACAAGTAGAGAAGGTGAGGTCCATGAGCTTCCTCCTCACCCTGCAGCTGGCACAACATCTGGACAGGAGAACAAAGCAACAGCACAGATACCTGGGCCCCCACCCTCCCAACACACATACTTACTGCTAATTACAGTATTGGTTTGTAATCCCTGCTATAAAAAAACTATAGTCCCTCCCTCTGCTTCCTTGTTCTAAATGACCTCTTTTAAAAGATCCACTGCCTGATAAATAATGTCAAACTGGGAAATTGTTTTGAAATATCATAACCATGAGTTTGTTATTTGGTTCAAAGAAATTGCATCGGCTTCGGGCTTTCCTGCTGCTCACTACCACCACCTCAGCCATCTCCCCATTCCCCTCCTGATCCTGGAACTTCAGAGTCAATGAAGAGCAAACTACCTTCCCAAAATCATGTGTTAGTAGCATAAATTCAATATCTTCACACATCTCTCTCTAATATACGCACACACGTGCATGTACACACACACATTTCTTTGTTGAAGATATCAGAAGAGAAATAAGACAAAGGAGAAGGATGACAAGAAGCAAACAATCTGTATATATTTTTATTATATTTCTCATTAAGTTCAGTTTCTGGTCTCACAGAGGCATGGGGTATGAGGGCTGGAGTTGATCTGCTTGGCTGCAACCATTTGAAACTTAACATGGATTTGAGGACTCTGTTATTCACACAGAAAGAAAGAGAGGATGGATGGAAGGAAGGGAGAGAGGGAAGGAAGAGTGGGGATGGTCTTCTATAACCTCCCCTGTTTATACGTGTGTTTGTTTGCTATATGTTTAACATGAACCTATCATGGGGAAGATGCCATACAGCAAAACCATCATGGAGAAGACTGAATTCCAATCCAGGAGCCGTACGAACTACATCACTTGAGTGGAAAGGGATCAGTGGTAAGTGATTCTTGGCTCTGCATGATTCCATCCATCACCAGCAACAGTAGCAAAGCTGCAGTGGCCTTTCCAACCCTGCTCTGAGGAGCTTAATATTTTGATGGTTGCCATGGCAAACAAGCTTAAAACACCACTGGATGATATGGATGGCAGAAGATAATGCTTTATAATTTTCAATGGACACTCCGAAAAGAGGATTTTGGTATCTCTATTTTTTAAATATATTCTTTATTTTTATTTTATTGTTTTAAGTGTACTCCCTGCGCAGCCTGGAGCCCAACATGAGGCTTGAACTCATGACCCTGTTATCAAGACCTGAGCTGAGATCAAGAGTCCGAGGCTTAACTAACTGAGCCGCCCAGGTGCCCTGGTATCTCCATTTTCTGTAATGGAAAGAATTGCGAGTTGAGGACCAGAAGAACTGGATGCCAGTTTCAGATCTGCCATTATATAGCTATATGACCCTGAGTGGTATGTCACTTAGCCTTTCTGGGCAGAGAGGTTCCTGTCCTGAAAAGTGAGAAAATAGTAATAAATGCTAACTATTGGGACTTTAGGATAGTAATAATGTAAGTTATGCTCAAACAGTTGGAATCTGGCCTTTCCTCTCTGTTAATCAACTGGGAAGCATTAGACATTTTACTTAGCCTTTCTGGGTCTTCATTCTTCATTGAAAAAATTAGAAATTAAAAATGCATATTATAGATACTGCAATTGTGTGATACCAACAATAGATAAAGAAAAGCTGGTATCTCAGACCAGCAAATCATGGAGAGGAAAAATAGCTCTGATGGGCTTGAGATGTTCTTATTTAGGACCTATTGTGACCCTAAAACTCTCTAGTGGCCCTGAAGCTCCCTCCAAGTTTGTTGATGCTAAATCAAATGAATCAGGCATCTCACTGTGATCATCACTAAAATTCTTATGAGTAGAATCTATTAGAAAGTACAAAATAAAACAACATCAACATATTTACTTCCATCGATACATTATCCTTCATCTTCCTCCTTCACTTTCTGTAAGTGTTAGCCAAGATCTTGAACTCTGTATGTTTCTAAATTAAAATGTGGATCCAATTATGTACATCTTGGAGAGTTACCTTGGAATCCTGACCTATAGTAAAAAATCCATACCAACAGAATCTCACCAAAGTTTTCCTTTTGGCAGTCAGGCAATAGGCATTCTGTCACTTTCATGCTGAACCACTCACTCTTGCTGGTTGTAGATTGTGAGGGGAAAAATGACTGGCTGGAGATCCAGAATACACTACTACCTATGTGCAGGAAGCTGGTGTGCATGTCTAGAGCCTTGGAGAACATTATTTAAGCACATAATGATATTGATACAATGGAGATCAGATGATTGAAAAAATAATAATGAGAGTGATTATAATTACACTTGCATCTGTTATTTTGTATTGAACATTGACTGTATGCCAGGCATTGTGCTTGTTGCTTTGCAAGCATTATTTTCTTTAGTTCTCACCACAACCCTAAGAGAGGAGCAATGAAATCCTCATTGTACAGATCAAGAGACTGAGAGGAGGTTTAGGGAAGTTGAGTAACTTTCTGCTTGGTAGATGAGGGTGGGATTCATATTCAGGCATACTTTACTCCAAGGCCAGTGCTCTTAGCCACTATGCATACATAATACTTATTGAGTACTTATAATGTACTCAATCTATTAAAAACACTATTTCCTTTCTTGATCACAAAATCCTAATGAGGGATTAGGATTATAATATCTCTATGTTATAGATGAGAAAACTAAGTCTCAGAAAGTTTAGGTAATTTGCCAAAGGCCACCCAGCCCCTAACTAGAGGAATGAGGAGGAGTCTATTCTGTGTCTTTGCCCCAAAAATCACGGTGCTAAGATGAAATTTGAGAAAGACAAGTACAGGGGAAAAAGAAATCCTGCAGTCTCCTGGGATCTAGTAATAATTCTGCTGTTAATTAGCTGGGTTATTCCGGTTTCTCAGGGTCACTTATCCTAATTGGGCAAGAGGGTTTTTTTTTTTTTTTTTTGAAAGTAACAATATGTACTTTCTTTCTTGTTAGGATTTTATTTCTTTGAGAGAGAGAGAAAGAGAGCACGAGCGGGTTGGAGAGCAAGCAGAGAGAGAGGGAAAAGCAGACTCTCCGCTGAGCAGGGAGCCGGACACGGGGCTCAATCCCAGGACTCTGGGATCATGACCTGAGCTGAAGGCAGACCCTTAACCAAATAAGCCACCCAGGCACCCCAAAAGTATGTACTTTAAAAGATATTTTCTATTGTCCTCTCTAGTTCTAAAATCATTGATTTGTAGTGCCCTAGTTTTTATATAGGTAAGAAAAACATCTCCCATAACTCTACAAAGGGAAGTATTTCTGTGTACAAACTGGGAAGAAGAAGATAGTCACAATGATTATTAAAGTATTTACAGTGGACTAAGCATTCACCCAAGTGCTCTGCTCATTTAAACCTCACAAAACTCCTATAAGGGAGGTTCTTCTTATTGCTCCCATTTTACCAGTAAGATGCCAAGGCAAAGACAGGGTACATAACGTACTCAAGATCTCTTAGACAGTAAGTAAAGGAGATGGAGCATGATTTCCGGTGCCCTATTTAATAGTGCATACTTTAAACCACTATAATATGCTCTGAAGTTGAAACAGTTCATTAGCTTAATGGCAGTCAACATGGTGCTAAATTATATTGGATATGCAAGACAATGTTGCCGAAAGAGTTCAAGTACAAATGATAGGCTAAACTGAGTTTGAATCTCCACATTGCCACCATCACTAGGCTTCCAGTTTTGCAGAGTAAGGGTTCGGTCTGATCTATTTTCCCCACCCCCTTCATAACCACCAGGACATATCTTTTGAATGAATGAATTATTTATTGGGGGGTGGAGCCAGCCTTACAAATATTATATTGTCTGATTCCAAAGCCTAAGAGATTTGTTTTCCAGAACTACCTTGCAGAATACAGTAATACGGATCTGACCAAAGCTAAGCATTCTTCAGGCATCTTAAACAAAGAGCTTGCTATTCAAAGGCTAGACACACTGAGTCTAACAAAGTGTATGGCTTCTCTGAGTCTCCACTTACTTCTCCATAAATTTGAGATCATGTTGTCACACATGCTTGTGCGAATTCAAAGCAATACTTGTCAAGCACCTAGCACACTGCCTGGAATAACATAGACATACAATAATGGGCCACTTCTCAATTGTCTTTCTGAAAAAAAAAAAAAAAAAAAAGCGTCAACTGAAGCAGTAGTGTCTGTAGCCTGGGTTGGTCATTTCCTTTTTTGAATCATAATGTCTCTTTGTTCTAAGGAAGCACCCACTGAACGCCGGGATGAGGGCCTATGTTTCCTCTCAGGAAGGATTTTAAGACAACTTACAGCAAAAATATACTCAAGGTGAAATGAACATCAGTGTGGGACTGACATCTTGCAGGAAAAGAAAAAAGGCAGCCCACAGTCTGGGCATACTCAGAACACAGTAATTTCTAATTATTTTGCAGCTTGCCCCTTATGAGTGTCTCCTAAAGTTGAAGCTGTTGTTACTTTTCCAGTTAGATCTTGGAGAGTGAATTTCCCAGTGGGTATAACGGGTGATGATTTGGCTCCTCAGCCCCCATTAGTATTGATGGAGCACAACAGGATGCTTAAAATAAACAGGGTCCCCTTGGCCTCCATAAACGCCTCCACACTTAGCAAATAAGTAGCACGTTTAGCTTGGAATCACAGGCATGAAACGGCTTGTTGTCAAGTTCTTACAGCACTCAAAGGACCATTCAGAAACTTATTATTTCTCTGTCTTGGCCCTCTTGAGGCCGTGTCCTCTCTACCATATTAAGCCTGCAAGGCAACGGGTTCTCATGCTTCCGTTATGAGCACCCTCCATGTGACCTTTGCATACTTTATTGCAGCTTTCACTGCTATGGATTATTAGGAGCTCTACCTTTACCCTTCTCCCTGAATGTTCTCTCCAACATTATGTAGCTGGCACAGCCAAACAGGTGTTTTTCCTGAACAACATTGCATGGTTTTCCCTAGCTTCAAAAGTAAACCGCTGACTTCTGCTTCTGGCCGAGAGGAAGTAACAGGCACCAGACTATCATCCTATCTGAAACAACAGTAACACCAGCAAGAAGAACAAAATATACGGGGCATTGGCTTTCAAGGCACTGGAAATCAGATGCTGAAAGATAGTAATTCCTGAGAGTTGGAAAACCAAATGAGGTTAGCCCGACAATTGTCTCAGCTAACTGCCTGGAGAGAGATCCCAAGCACAGAGCACAGAGCGGGTAATCAGGCAGAACCTAGAGGACTCCTTAAATCGAGCAGCTAAGAGATCAGGGAAATGAAAGCTGAGTTTTCAGAACAGAATACCAGGGAGGAGAATATCTGCCCAGAGAGAGAACTCCAGAGATCCATAGAGGGCTGCTTTGAGTATTCAGCAGAGTAGTCAGTGCATGTGTGGGATGAAACTATCAAAGTCTGGGGAAAGAATCATGCAGAGGATTGGAAGGAACAGTGTCCAGCACTCATAAAGGGTCAGGTATAGTGCCTGTTCCTATCAGCCAGATGAGGAAAAACTAAGATTATTGAGGCATTGAGTTGAGTATTCATAAGTATCTTGCCTTGGTGGGGGGGGGGGCACCATTAAACAATGCATTGATCTCACCTAACAAATCTTAAAAGTAAGATCCAAAAAAATTGAATTTGTAGACAAAAACTCTCCCACAAAAAAACATGTAAGCCAAGATGGCTTCATTGGTGAACTTCACCAAACATTTAAGGAAGAAGTAATATCATTTATACACAAACTTTTCCAGAAAATTAAAGAGAAGGGAAAAATTCCCAATTCATCCCATGATTCCAGCATTATCCTGACACCAAAATTGTAAAAGGACATTAAAAAAAAATAAAACTACAGAACAATATCCTTCATGAACATATATGCAAATCTTCTACACAAAATTTTAGTAAATTAAATTCAGTAATATATAAAAAAGATACATCAGGGCCATGCAAGTTTTATCCTAGGAAAACAAGTTTGGTTTAATATTTTAAAAAGCCAAATCAATGTAATTCACAATATTAATAAGCTAAAATAAGAAAAACATGTTATCCCAACAAATAAGGAGAAAAGCATTTGACAAAACCTAACATCCATTCCTGCTTAAGGGGAAAAAAAAAAATCTCAGCAAATTAAGAAAACTTCCTCGGGGTGCCTGGGTGGCTCAGTCATTAAGCGTCTGCTTTCGGCTCAGGTCATGATCCCAGGGTTCTGGGATCAAGCCCTGCATCGGGCTCCCTGCTCAGCGGGAAGCCTGCTTCTCCCTCTCCCGCTTCCCCTACTTGTGTTCCCTCTCTCGCTGTGTCTCTCTCTGTCAAATAAATAAATAAAATCTTTAAAAAAAAAGAAAAGAAAACTTCCTCAATTTGATAAAAAGCATCTGTGAAAAACCAATAGCTATCAAGATATATTAAAGTAAAAAGCCGAATGTTTCCCTTGTAAAATCAAAGACAAGGATGTTTGTTTACATGATTTCTATTCAACCTTGTCCTGGAGGTTCTACCCAAAGCAATAAGGCAAGAACAAGAAATAAAAGGCATCAAAATTGAAAAGGGAGAAGTAAAACTTATTTGCAGATGATGTAATTGCCATTACAGAATAGCTGATGTAATCTATAAAGAAGCTATTATAACTAATGAGTGTAGAAATGTTGCAAGATGAAATATTCTATGCAAAATCAATTGAATTTCCATATGCTAGCAACAAGGGATCTGAAATTTAAATTAAAAAATAATACCATTCAAAAAAAGTGTTGACAACTTAAATACTTAGGGCTAACCCTGTCAAAGGATATCTAAGACCTGTGCTTTGAGGGTTATAAAACATAGCTGAAATAAATTAAAAATGACCTAGATAGAGAGAAACATATACTGAGTCAGTCACAGATATTATTTTTAAGATAGCAATTTTCTCAAAATTAATCCATAGACTTAATACAATCCCCATCCAAATATTGCTAGTTCTTTTTAGTAGTAATTGACAAACTGATTTTAAAATCTACATGGAGATACAAAATACACCAAACAACCCAAACAATTTTGAGGAAGGAAAACAAAGTTGGAGGCTTAACATCACCTGGTTTGAAGACTTGTTACAAAGTTACAGAAAGCAAAACAGTGTAGTATTAGTAAATGGACAGAAAAATAGATCAATGGAACAAAACAGAGTCCCGAAATTGACCCACAGCTATAAGAGTTGCCTTTTTGTTTTTGTTTTTGTACAAAAGTGCTAAGGCAACTCGATGAAGAAAAGATATAATCTTTTCTGCAAATGGTGTTGAAACAATAAGATATCTATAGCTTAAAAATAAATTCAATCCATTCTTTGCACCATATACAAAAATAACTCAAAATGGATCAAAGACCTAAATGTAAAATCTTTTTTAAAAACGCATAAGAAAAAAACCTTTCTGACCTTGGGTTAGGTAATGATTTCTGAGATGTCATACCAGAACACAATCTATAAAAGAAAAAAATGATACACTGGGCTTCAGCAAGATTTAAAATTTCTCCTCTTTTAAGGGCACTGTTGGGAAAATGAAAAGATAAGCCACAGACTGGGAAAAAGTATTTCAAATCATACATCTCCTAAAGAACTTAGATTCAAAATATATAAAGAACTTTCAAATTCAAAAATAAGAAATAAAGCAACCCAATAAAAATTGGCAACAGATTTGAACAGCCATAATACCAAAGAATATATACAATTAGCAAATAAGCATACAAAAACATGCTGAGCTTTATTAGTCATTAGGGAAATTCAAATGAAAACCACAATGAGATACCACTACCTCCTTATTAGGATGAGTATAATTCTAATTATTTCATAGCTAACCAGACACTTACTATATAATTGAGCAATTCTACTCCTAGTTATTCACTCAAGAGAAAACCATTGACACTACAAAGTCTTGTTTATTCTTACAATGAAATACTACTCAACAATCAAAAAGAATGAGCTATTGATAAATGCACAACATACACAGAATCTCAAAATAATTATACTGAGTAAAGTCAGACAAGAGTGAATATGTACTGTGTGAATTCAAATATATAAAACTCTAGAAAATGCAAATAAATTTGTGGGGACAGAAAGGAGATCAGTGGTTGCATCTGTGGAGAGGTAGATAACAGGAAGGAGGGTATATGGTGACTAGACAGCAACGAAATTCACAAGTGAACAGATACATTAAAAATGATCAATTGTCACGTTTAAATATGTGCAGCTTATTGCATATCAATTATACCTCATAAAGTGGTTAAATGTACATAAAAATAGCAAATAATGGTTGGTGGAGGAAATAACCTGAAGTGCTAAAATAAATCTTCCCACTTATTTGTCCTATTAACCTTTGATCTAGGTTTTTCCCAAACTCTGCAAACTGACTTGCTTTGGGGAAATATTGCTGGATTTACTACATAAGGAACTTATGCTTTCCCTGATGCAGTTTTGGTGTACATAGGAATAGGAATTCTGTAACTGCCTCCATCTTTGCATTGCCTCTTCCCTGTGAACCTGTCCTTTAAACAAAATTGCATTCACTGCTGACATAAATGCAAGATACTTCTAATAGCTTCTGTGGTGAGATGAATTGTGTTATGTTCAAGTCCTAACCCCAAATACCTGTTTATATGACAGTATTTGGATGTAGGACCTTTTCAGAAGGAATCAAATTAAGACGTAGTGTTATGTTTTATTGCTTTTCTATAAATTCCATGTGTTGAAGTCCTAACCCCTAGTACCTCAGAGTGTGACTTTATTTAGAGGTAGGGCCTATAAACAGGTGATGAAGTTAAAATGAGGTTGTTAGTGTGGACCCAAATGCAATCTGATGATGTCCTAATGAGAAGAAGTTTGGACACACACACAGATGCCAGGGGCGTGCTCAGAGAGGAAAGTCCATGAGCACAGAGCAGGCAGGTGGTCATCTCCAAGCCAAGGAGAGGGGCCTTGGAAGAAAACAGCCTCCTCACAACCCCTGATCTTTGATCATACTGAATTAGAATGATCCCTACATGTAATTACTGGTATCCTTGTATAAGAAAAGAGAGGGAGATTTAGAGAGACACACTAGAGAGGAGACCACCTGAAGACAGACACAGATACTGGAGTGATATGTGCATAAGCCAAGGAACACCAAAGATTACGGGCAACCACCAGAAGGCAGCTGGAAGGTTGGAACAGAGACCCCCTCAAAGTCTCCAGATGAAACCAACTCTCTCAGCACCTTTATTTTAGACTTCCAGCCTCCAGAACTGTGAGAAAATAAATTTTTGTTGTGTTAAGCCACCCAGTTTGTGGTAATTTGTTACAGCAGCCATAGAAAACTAATACAGCTTCCAAAACACCTTTCTTTCTTTCAGTACTAGAAACCAATTCTTGATATTTACAAATCATATATCCGATAAAAGGTTGATATCGAAAATATATAAAGAACTCATACAACTCAATTACCAAAAAAAATCCCAGACAATCTAATTAAAAAATGGGCAGAGGATCTGAATAGACATTTTTCCAAAGAAGACATACAGATGGCCAACAGACACATGAAAAAGATGCTCAACATCACTAATCATCAGGGAAATGCAAATCAAAACCACAATGAGATATCACCTTACACCTGTCAGAATGGCTATTTTTAAAAAGATAAGAAATAACAAATGTTGGCAAGGATGTGGAAAAGGGGAACCTTCAGGCATTGTTAGTGAGAATGCAGTATGGAAAACAGTATAGTTGTTCCTCAAAAAATTAAAAATAAAACTACCATAGGATCCAGCAATTCCACTACTAGGTATCTATCTGAAGAGAATTAAAACACTAATTAAAAAAGATACATGCATCCCTAAGTTCATTGCAGCATTATTTATAATAGCCAAGATATGGAAACAATCTAAATACTCATTGACAGATGAATGGAATACTACTATTCAGCCATAAAAAAAAAAAAAAATGAAATCTTGCCATTTGCAACAATGTGGGTGCATCTTGAGCATATTTTATTAAGTGAAATAATTCAGAAATAAGACAAATACCACATGATTTCACTTATCTGTGGAATCTGAAAAACAAAACAAATAAGGAAAACAAAATGAAACCCAGATTTGTAGGCACAGAGAAAAGATTGGTGATCAAAGGGAGAGGGATTAGGGGAGTTAGGGGGAGGGTGAAATGGGTAAAGAAGATCAAAAAGTACAAACTTCCAGTTTTAAAATATTAAGTCATAGAGATGTAATGTACAGCACGGGGAATACAGTCAATAATTTTGTATTAGCCGTCTATGGTGACAGGTGGTAACTGGACATCATAGTGATAATTTTGCAATGTATACAAATGTCCAATCATTATGTTTTACATCTGAAACCAATATAATATCGTATGCCAATATAATATTGTATTATACTTCAATTAAAAAATAAAAAAGAAACTACCCCTCTCCCTATTTCCTATTTTAGCTGGGCATCAGCTATTTGCTTACAGACTATATTTCCCAGTCTTCTTACAGTAGGTATGGTCAGGTGACCAAGTTTGAGCCAATGGCATATAAGCAAAAGAAGTGTACATTGCTTGCTCTACTTTTTCCTTCCTCTTTACTAACTGGGAACTGGTGAAAACTAGAACAATCACGGAGACCAAGTGCTGGAGATGACAAAGCAGCTGTGGGGCCTTAGCCTACTTACTTCTGAAATGTCAAGTGAGAGAGAAATAGAATCATATCTTAGTTCAGGCATTGTATTTGAGGGTGGCCTGCTCCCTAGTTAATTAACACATATTTCCTAATTACCCTTTTATCTGTCTTATGCCATTAGCTCTTAGAAAGAAACTAGCATTTGTTGTGAAGTTCCCTGAACCATGTGGCATATGTTCAAGTCCTAACCACAAATACCTGTACCAAATACATGTATAAACAGATCTTGCTTCTTTCTTTTATCATTAAAAACCCTAATAAAGCAAGCGTGGTTCTAGGACTGCTTCAGCTCATGAAACTAAGGAACCCAATTCAATAAATATCAATAAGCATAAATCCAGTGAAATAGCACCACTTAGACCACTCTGCCTCGTGTCTCGGCCACAGAAAATGGCAAAGGCTGGGGAAGGTGCCCATGTCTGTAGACAGACAAGAGAAATGTGATATCAAATGTGTCACAGACATCATGGGGGACAGTGGACTAGAGCGCACTAGGGAAGGAAGGTATAATCCATGAGCCTTACACCTGTGCTATTTCTAATGGAGGCAGTTGCTTCTTCCAAACATGGCCCATTTGAATTCCTTCTACAATGAGGGAAGCGGGCCTGAGTAAGACCTAGAAGCGCAAAGAAAAGAGGATATGGTTGCTTACCTGTAGTACACGCTTTCCCAGGGAGAAAAGAGAAAATACTAAGGAAGAAAAGTTTCTTTTGTTTTTATTTTATTTTTTCTCAGAGACTAGTTCTCTAAAAGATAGAAAATAATGAATTGGGCCTGGGAAGTTAAAAAAAAAAAAAAAATCACTCCAGACACAATTGCTCCTGGTGGCAGGAAGTGTTAATGAGGCATTTAACATTTGGACTTCACTTAATAGCTGAGGCTAAGTTGAGACAGACTAGGCTGAACCATGTAGATAGGAGGAGGACCATAAAGTAAATGGTTAGAAACAGAACTTTATCACAGTTAAGTGGCAACAATACCCTTTTGTGCTTAGCTGGATTGTTATCTTTTCTCTCTCTCTCTTTTACTTGCGTGTATGGCATTGTGTAGTTTATATTTAGAACATGTACTCAACAATTTTCTATTTTGTTGCTCTAAAAATTTCCATTTCTTTATAATTATACACCCAGGGTGCAGCATGACATTCTTGTTTTCCCATACAAAACCAGACTAAATCCCTAGTCTTATGCTGTCCTAAAGAGGCATCAGAACAGCCTGGAAGTCTTACAAGCCACAGGGGCTGGGCCTGCCCCCAGAGTTTGGGATTCATTGAGTCTGGACTGGGGCCATAAAATCTACATTTCTTATAATTCCCCGATGCTGTTGATGGTGCTGGTCTGGGGATTACACTGAGAACCACTAGATTGGTGAATTAAGGAAAACAGGCTGAAACTTATAATTAGGTAGATGGCGGCATCACACTGAGTGTATTATATGGTGTTATGTGCTCCATTCAACAAGACATCCTGAGCATTTTCCTATGTCACTAAGTAGTTTTTGGAAATAGATAGGAGTAATTGTAGAATAGTTGTATATTGATAGGAGTGATTCAGGAAAAGGAGCAGACTGATGATATGGGAGAAAGAGCTGAAAATTCTCTGAGTTAGTGAAAGGAGATGGCTTCTCTACACCAGTGATGGGTTAGTTCAGACTTTCTGTCTCCAATTGCCTTCCTCTTGGTCACTCTCTGCCCCCACCACACTTGCACCATTTTTGTCAAGATCACTAATGACCTCCACAATGCTTGACATTGTCAAGGTCATTGCTAATGACCTCCACATTGCATCCATTGTTGAGTCCTCACTGCACCTGATGTAGCAGCATTTCACTCCATTGATCATTTTTTCTTTACAGTACTACACTTTCTTCCCTTATCCTCCAGGATACCATACTCTCCTATTTTTGCTTTTGTTTTTTCCTTCTATCTCAAGGACTACTCCCTCTTAACGCCCTTTCCTGGTTCCTCTGCCTCCCCTACTCTCTCAACGGTGGAATTCCTGGGGCTCAAACTTTGGGTAGCTGCTCTTTTGCTTCTGTGCTCTGTTTTGTGATCTCATCCAGGTTTACAGCTTCACATATAATGTTATGCTGATGACTCCCAAATGCATCAATACTGAGAGACTTCTGCCTTGAACTGCAGACCCACGTTACCGTCTCTTCAACCACTCTACTTAAAAGGCTACAGTCACCTCAAAGTTAACATGTTGAACAGTGACTCCTGGTCTTCCTTAACCAACATTTCTCATCTATGTTAATGGCAGTGCCATTCTTTCAGATGCTTGGGCCAAAAACCCTTAGGTCATCTTGACCTTTCACTTACAGCTATCACTTACAGCTTGCGTGTATGGCATTGTGTAGTTTACTTTCACTTTCTTTCACTTACAGCTATCAACTGATCCTTTAGGAAATCCTACTGCATTTTCCTTCAAAATAAGCACTGCATCTAACTTACCACCTCTACTGCTTTAACCACCATCCCTTTCTTGGATTATGGAAGAGTCTCCCTGCTTCTATACTGCCCCCTGAAATCTAAACACAATAGAGAAAAAGGAGTAATCCTTTGAAACATGTCATTTCATGCCACTCCTCTGTTCAAAAATTGCCAATGGATTTCCATTCACCTAGATTAAAATCAGAAGTCTCTACAGTGACGTACAAAACCTTACTCTTAGGTAGGTACCTTCCTTCCCTCTTCTCTGCCTTACCTCTGTCTTCATTGCTTCCTATCCTTTCAACTTGCTCCACACTGGCTTCCTCACTGTTCTCAAACACACTAGACAAGCTCCCATTTCATGCCCTTTGCAGTCTCTTTTCCATCTATGGAATCCATCTTATTTTATTTTATTTATTTTTAAAAAAGATTTTATTTGTTTATTTGAGTGAGAAAGAGACTGAGCGAGAGAGAGAGAAAGAGAAGGAGCAGGGGGACGGGCAGAGGGAGAGAGAGAAACAGTCTCCCTGCTGAGCAGGAAGCCCAATGTGGGGTTCGATCTCAAGACTCCAGGATCACAACCTGAACTGAAGACAGATGCTTAAATGACTGAGCCACCCAAGCACCCCTCAAATCCATTTTCCCCCCAGAGATGTCCACAAGGTTTACTCCATCATTACCTTCATTTGTTTGTACAAATAATACCTTCAAAGTGAAGCCAACTGTAATAATCCACTGCCACCTCAATACTTGTCACACCCCCCCACCTATTCATCTGTATTTTTCTTCTTAGCACTTACCATCTTCCAGTATTTGCTATAATTTATTCATGTTATGCTTTTTCACCTATTTTCTCTCCACAGAAATGTAAGCTCTCAAGGGCAGGGGGTTTTGTTGTTTGGCTCAACGATGCATTCCCAGGGCTTAAAACCATTTCTAAAACTAGACAGTCCTCAGTAGATTTTTGATGAATAAATGAAACATGTGACTTCATAGTTTTCATCATATTTACTGTACATAACCATTCTCCTAAGGCTGGGCAGTTAGGTTGTTTCCACTATTTTGTTGTTTTATAGAACTGCAAAAAATAGCCTTTCATAAAAACCTTGTATTAGTTATATTTTAACCACCCTAGGATATAATCTTATAAATGGGAACACCAAGTAAAATAGCATAGGTGTTTTAATAACTTTGTTGCAGGCAGCCAAACTGCTTTTCAGGTTATATCTATAACTGTTGTGTTTGAGCCTACCCACTGCTAAGATAGAGAGTTAACATTTTTCTAACCTTTGCCAATTTGTGAGGCAAAAAGAAGCACATCTGAACTATAATTAATTTGAATTTCTTTGATGAAAAGTGATTAGATGTTTTTGTTGTGTTTCTTGATCATTAGCATATTTTTAACTAGCTTTTCAGTCTTTGCTTATTTTTCTATTGAAATATTTATGTTTTTCTTAATTTTTGAAGTTCATTATGTAGTAAAGACATTAAGAGTTTGCTGTATTGTTAAAAATATTTACCCACTTTAACTGTTTGCTTTTACATTTTTGTTTAATATACAGAAAGATTTAATTTTAATGTTACCAAATTTATTAGTCTTCCCTACTTTATTATGTCATTGCATTTACACATAGATATTCTCCATCCAGTTAAACCCATGTAGATTTACTTATATTCACTTCCAGTTTTAATGATTTTATATTTTACTTGCTGCTCTGTAGTCTAAATATAATTTATTTTGGAGTTGGGTTTTATATAGATTTTTCACTATTAGAAAAATCTACACTACTTATTGAATACCCATTTCTTACCTGATTTCTGAAATTGTCATATTCATGCAAAAAATTTTACATTTTGTAACACTATTGCTGGGCAATCAATTATGTTACATATATCAATCAGAACTCTACAGTTTATATTACTATAGTTTTTTGAAATGATTTCAAATAGGTAGAACTATGGTGGCCTCCCATGGCCCTGGCCTGTTGAACCAGGTGATCAGGCTTGCCCTGCCCCAGCATTCCTCGTGACACTGCCATAGCTGACTAACCAATGGCTCAATCTAACTTCACAGGGGATGCCCCTGGAACCCCTGGCTCTGGTCACTGGAGTGGGGAGGATTTTGTTTCTGAGTCCCGTGAAACTGAAACAACCATAGAGATGGCTTTTGGCAGGCTACAACCCCAGGGAACTGCACAGACAGCAGACTGAAACACCACCCTCAGTCTTTCTGTGACCACTCCTTGAAGAATGGATGGGACAACTCTTTTACCTAATATGTAGAAGCAAACACTGAAATTCAAGCAAAATGAGAAAACAGAGGAATATGTTCCAAGTGAAAGAACAAGATAAAACTCTGGGGGAGGAGAAGGAAACTTAATGAAACAGAAATAAGTACTTTACCTGATAAAGAGTTCACAGGAATGGCCATAAAGATGCTCACCAATCTCAGAAGAATGGATCAACACAGACAGAACGTCAACAGAGGAATAGAAAATATAAGAAAGTACCAAACAAAAGTCACAGAGCTGAAGAATACAATAATTGAACTGAAAAATACACTGGAGGTTTCCACAGCAGACTAGATGAAGCACAGGAAAGGATTAGTGACCTGGAACACAGAGCAGTGGAACTCACCCAAAAAGAGCAGAAAAAAAAATAATAATTGTAAAAAGATAGTTTAAGGGACATGTGGGACAACATCAATTGGAACAACATTCATATTACAGATGTACCATAGATGTGATAAACAAAGACTGTACCAAGAGATGAGGATAAGCATTACATAATGATAAAGGGATCAATCCAGCAAGAAGATATGAAATTTGTAAATATTTATGCACCCAGCATAGAAGCACTTAAATATATAAAACAAATATTAACAGACATAAAGGGAAAAATGGACAATACAATAATAGTAGTGGACTTTAATATCCAGCTTACATCAAAGCTTAGATCATCTAGAAAGAAAATGAATAAGGAAACATCAACCTTAAAACATTAGACCATATGGATTTGACAGATATATATAGAGAGAACACTCAATCCAAAACCACCATAATATACATTCTTCTCAAGTGTACATGGAACATTCTCTAGGATGGATCATATGTTTGGCCACAAAGCAAATATCAGTAAATTTAAGAAGACTGAAATCATATAAGCATCTTTTCAGGCCACAGGTTATGAAGCTGGAAATCACACACATACAAACACACACACCCTGGAGAAATCACAAATATGTGGAGAGTAAACAATATGCTACTGACTAACCAATGGCTCAACAAGAAATCAAAGGAGAAAACAAAAAATATCTGGAGACAAATGAAAACGAAAATACAACATGCTAAAATCTATGGGATGCAGCAAAGACAGTTCTAAGAGGAAAGTTCGGTATTGCAATGCAGACTTACCTCAAGAAATAAGAAAAATCTCAAATAAGCAATCTAACTTCATACCTAAAAGGGCTAGGAAAAGAGGGGAGAAATGAAGCCTCAAAGTTAGTAGAAGGAAGGAAATAATAAAGAGCAGAGAGGAAATAAACAAAATAGAGGCTAAAAAACAGCAGAAAAGATCAATGAAACTAAAAGCTGATTCTTTGAAAAGATAAACAAAACTGATAAACCTTTAGCTAGACTCAATAAGAAAAAAAACAGAGATGGTTCAAATACATAAAATCAGGAATAAAATAGGAGAAGTTACTACTGACACCAAAAAAACCAAAACCCACAAAAAACAAAACAACAACAACAAAAAGGATTATAAGAGACTACTTTGAATAATTATATGCCAAAAACTGGAGAACCCAGAAGAAATGAATAAACTGCTAGAAACATACAATCTTTCAAGGCTGGGTCATGAAGAAATAAAAATCTAAGTAGATTTTATATCCTGCCACTTTACTGAATTCCTGTATGAGTTCTAGCAGTTTTGGGGCGGAGTCTTTGGGTTTTCCACATAAAGTATCATATCATCTGCAAACAGTGAGAGTTTGACTTCTTTGCTGATTTGGATGCCTTTGATTTCTTTTTGTTATCTGATTGCTGTGACTAGGACTTCTAATACTATGTTGAATAGCAGTGGTGATAGTGGACATCCCTGCCGCGTTCCTGACCTTAGGGGGAAAGCTCTCAGTTTTTCCCCATTGAGAATGATATTCGTGTGGGTTTTTCATAGATGGCTTTTATGATATTGAGGTATGTACCCTCTATCCCTATACTCTGAAGAGTTTTGATCAAGAAAGGATGCTGTACTTTGTCAAATGCTTTTTTCTGCATCTATTGAAAGGATCATATGGTTCCTGTTCTTTCTTTTATTAATGTATTGTATCACGTTGATTGATTTGCGGATGTTGAACCAACCTTGCAGCCCAGGAATAAATCCCACTTGGTCGTGGTGAATAATCCTTTTAAAGTACTGTTGAATCCTATTGGTTAGTATTTTGTTGAGAATTTTTGCATCCATGTTCATCAAGGATATTGGTCTGTAATTCTCCTTTTTGAAAGGGTCTTTGTCTGGTTTTGGGATCAAGGTAATGGTGGCCTCATAAAAAGTGTTTGGAAGTTTTCCCTCCATTTCTATTTTTTGGAACAGTTGCAGAAGAATAGGTATTAATTCTTCTTTAAATGTTTGGTAGAATTCCCTGGGAAGCCATCTGGCCTTGGCTTTTGTTTGTTGGGAGATTTTTGATTACTGCTTCAATTTCCTTAGTAGTTATAGGTCTGTTCAGGTTTTCTATTTCTTCCTGGTTCAGTTCTGGTAGTTTATACATCTCTAGGAATGCATCCATTTCTTCCACATCCATTTCTTCCAGATTATTTAATTTGCTGGCATACAGGAATTCAGTAAAGTAGCAGGATATAAAATCAATGCACAAAAAACAGTGGCATTCCTATACACCAACAACAAGACAGAAGAAAGAGAAATTAAGGAGTTGATCCCATTTACAATTGCACCCAAAACCATAAGATACCTAGGAATAAATCTAACCAAAGAGGTAAAGGATCTGTACTCAGAAAACTATAAAATACTCATGAAAGAAATTGAGGAAGACACAAAGAAATGGAAAAATGTTCCATGCACATGGATTGGAAGAACAAATATTGTGAAGATGTCTATGCTACCTAGAGCAATCTACGCATTCAATGCAATCCCCATCAAAATACCATCCACTTTTTTCAAAGAAATGGAACAAATAATCCTAAAATTTGTATGGGACCAGAAAAGACCCCAAATAGCCAGAGGAATGTTGAAAAAAGAAAAGCAAAGCTGGTGGCATCACAATTCCGGACTTCAAGCTCTATTACAAAGCTGTCATCATCAAGACAGTATGGTACTGGCACAAAAACAGACATATAGATCAATGGAACAGAATAGAGAGCCCAGAAATGGACCCTCAACTCTATGGTCAACTCATCTTCGACAAAGCAGGAAAGAATGTCCAATGGAAAAAAGACAGTCGCTTCAACAAATGGTGTTGGGAAAATTGGATAGCCACATGCAGAAGAATGAAACTGGACCATTTCCTTACACCACACAGACAAGTAGACTCAAAATGGTTGAAAGACCTAAACGTGAGACAGGAGTCCATCAAAATCCTAAAGGAGAACACAGGCAGCAACCTCCTCGAACTCAGCTGCAACAACTTCTTTCTAGAAACATCACCCAAGGCAAGGGGAGCAAGGGCAAAAATGAACTATTGGGATTTCATCAAGATAAAAAGCTTTTGTACAGCAAAAGAAAGAGTCAACAGAACCAAAAGACAACTGACAGATGGGAGAAGATATTTGCAAATGACATATCAGATAAAAGGCTAGTATCCAAAATCTATAAAGAACATCTCAAACTCAACACCAAAGAACAAATGATCCAATCAAGAAATGGGCGGAAGACATGAACAGACATTTTTCCAAAGAAGACATCCAAATGGCCAGCAGACACATGAAAACGTGCTCAACATCTCTCGGCATCAGGGAAATCCAAATCAAAATCTCAATGAGATACCACCTCACACCAGTCATAATGGCTAAAATTAACAAGTCAGGAAACCACAGATGTTGGCGGGGATGTGGAGAAAGGGGAACCCTCCTACATTGTTGGTGGGAATGCAAGCTGGTGCAGCCACTCTGGAAAACAGTACAGGGGTTCCTCAAAAAGTGGAAAATAGAGCTACCCTATGACCCAGCAATTGCACTACTGGATATTTACCCCAAAGATACAAATGTAGTGATCTGAAGGGGTACGTGCACCTCGATGTTTATAGCAGCAATGTCCACAATAGCCAAACTATGGAAGGAGCCAAGATGTCCATCGACAGATGAATGGATAAAGAAGATGTGGTATATATATACAATGGAATGTTATGCAGCCATCAAAAGGAATGAAATCTTGCCATTTGCAACAACGTGGATGGAACTGGAGGGTATTATGCTGAGCGAAGTAAGTCAATCAGAGAAAGACATGTATCATATGATCTCATTGATATAAGGAATTCTTAATCTCAGGAAACAAACTGAGGGTTGCTGGAGTGGTGGGGGGTGGGAGGGATGGGTTGGCTGGTTGATAGACATTGGAGAGGGTAAGTGCTATGATGAGCGCTGTGAGTTAAGACTGTTGAATCACAGACCTGTACCTTGGAAACTAATGATACATTATATGTTAAAAAAAAAAAGAAGAAGAAGATAGTAGGAAGGGAAAAATGAAGGGGAGGAATCAGAGGGGGAGATGAACCATGAGAGTCTATGGACTCTGAGAAACAAACTGAGAGTTCTAGAAGGGAGGGGGTGGGGGGATGGGTTAGCCTGGTGATGGGTATTAAACAGGGCATGTACTGAATGGAGCACTGGGTGTTATATGCAAACAATGAATCATGGAACACTACATCAAAAACTAATGATGTAATGTATGGTGATTAACATAACATAATAAAAAAAATCTAAGTAGACTTATTATCAGCAAGGAGATTGAATCAGTAATCAAAACTTCCCAACAAACAGAAGTTCAGGACCAGATGGCTTCACTGGTGAACTTCACCAAACATTCAAAGAATATTTAATACCAATTGTTCTCAAACTTTCCCCAAATAATTGAAGAGGAGGAAATGTTTCCAAACTCATTTTATGAGGTCAGTGTTACCCTGATACCAAAACCAGACAAGGGCGCCACAAAAAAAGAAAAATATATATATAGGCTAACGTAGATGAACACAGGTGCAGAAATCCTCAACAAAATATTAGCAAACCAAATTCAGCAATGCATTAAAATGTTCACATGCCATGATTAAGTGGGATTTATTCCAGGGATGCAAGGATAATTCAACATTTGCAAATCTCTCCACATGATATACCACATTCACAAACTGAAGGGTAAAAATCATATGATCATCTCCACAGGAGCAGAAAAATAATTTGACAAAATTCCACATCCATGTATGATAAAAACTCTGGGTAAAGCATGAATAAAGGGAATATACCTCAAAGACCATACATAGCAAGCCCATGGCTAACATCATACTCAATGGTGAAAAGCCAAAAGCTTTTTTTCTAAGATCACGACAAAGATGCCCACTCTCACTATTTCTTTTTAATTTAATTTTTAAATTCTAGCCAAAGCAATTAGGCAAGAAAAAGACATAGAAGGCATTGATTTTGAAAAGAAGGAAGTAAAACTGCCACAGCTTGTGAACATGATTTTATAGAGAGAAAATTTTAAAGACTACACACACACACAAATAAAAACTATTAGAACTAGTTTTTATAGAACCACAGAATTTCCTGAATAGCCAAAGCAATCTTGAGAAAGAAGAACAAAGCTGGAGGCATCATGCTTCTCAATCTCAAACTGTAGTACAAAGCTATAGAATCAAAGCAGCATGGTATTGACACGAAAACAGACAGATAGATCAATAGAACAGAGTAGAAAGCCCAGAAATAAACCTATGCAAATATGATCAATTAAATTGCAACAAAGGAGGCAAAAATATACAATGGGGAAAGGACTATCTATTCAATAAATGACGCTGGGAAAACTAGACAGTCACAGGAAAAGGAATAAAACTGGAGCATTTTCTTACACCATACATAAAAATTAACTCAAGATGGATTAGACTTGAGTATAAGACCAGAGACTGTAAAACTCCTAGAGAAAACATAGGTGGTAAATTTCTTTAAATCACCCTTGGCAATATATTTCTGAATCTGACTCCACAGGCAATGTCAGCAAAAGCAAAAATGAATAAATGAAATACATCAAACTCAAAAGCTTCTGCACAGCAGAGGAAACCACCAACAAAATAAAAAGGCAACCTACTGAATGGAAGAAAGTATTTGCAAATCCTGTATCCAATAAGGAGTTAATATCCAAAATATATAAGGAACTCAAACAACTTGATAGCTAAACAAACAAACAAATCAATCCATAAAAATTTAATTAAAAGTGGACAAAGAACTTGAATAGACATTTTACCAAAAAATACATGTAAATGGCCAAAAAGCCCATGAAAAGATGCTCAGCATCCCTAATCATCAGGGCAGTGCAAATCAAACCAAAATGGGATATCATCTCATACCTGTCAGAATGGTTATTATCCAAAATACAGGAAATACCAAGTGTTGGTGAGGATTTGGAGAAAAGGGAACCCTTGTGCACAATTGGTGGAAATATAAATTGGTGCAAAAGCTGTGGAAAACAGTATGGAGGCTCCTCAAAAAATTAAAAGTAGAACTATTAGAAAATCCAGTAATTCTACTTCTGCATATTTATCTGAAGAAAATGAAAACAATAATTTTAAAATATATATATGCACCTTTATGTTCATTGAATATATATATGCACCTTTATGTTCATTCAATATAGCCAAGATATGGAAGCAACCTAAGTGTCCATGGATACATAAATAGGTAAAGAAGATGTGGTATGGAGATACATACATATATATATATATATATATATATATATATATATATATACTGGAGCATTTTCTTACACCATACATAAAATGTATGGTATAAGACACATTATTCACACACACACACACACACACACACACACACACACATTATTCTCCCCTAACAGCTATACCAACAAGACAAAGCAAAACAATTAGTATTTCCTAGTATTGCCTTAAAACTAGAAAAACTCTTAGGAAAAACTGTCATCTTAATACTATTCAGTCCTTTTGACAGAAATAGTTTGTTTTTCCTTTTTTTTTGGTTTGTTGTTGTTTGCCATTTGATTGGATTATGCATCTCTTAATACACACTTTTCAGACTCTGAAAACACTCTTCCCTTGCGTTGGAATTGGAGGGCCCAAGGTTCTAACCCCAGCACCATCACATGGTCACTGTGTGACCTTGGACAAGGTACTTGACCTTCTAAATCTATAAATTCATCTGTAAAATGGAGTTATACCCTTATCTACTGATTAGAAGGTTTTAAAGATTAAATAGGAAAATTATGTTAAAAACCCCTTGTGTGAAATTAAATAAACACTCGTTAAATATTGGCTTTCGAAAATAGCACATTTTTATTGGTAGCATCTTTAGTTTTTAAAGAAAGGGAGCAAAAGTCATTGGAGAAGCAATGGCTGATAAATTGAGCATTCAAAGAATATATGGAGCCCCTGTGAAGGAGAGATCAGAAATGCAATGTTGGGGCATCTACTTCTTAAGTAATCTTCAGATGCTTGAGTTGGGTGAAGGGTGAAAAGACAGCCCCGGCTGAGGAAGTAGGTTTTGGTTATTTATAAGGCTCTGAGGGGAGGCCACAGGGACCTGTGGGAAAGACAGCTAGGTCTTCCCCACCAAGGCCAACCTCCTAGACACATGCTCCATGCAGTCCTATGGGACCCCAAGCTCAGAGGGCCTTGAGTTTGGTTTGTGCTCTTCTGCTGCCATCCTGAAATGCTTAAAAATTTCTGATTAAGTGGCCTGCATCTTCATTCTGCCCTGGGCCCTGCACATGATGTAGTTGTCCTATCTCCACCCCTTCCAGGTCTTGCCTAGTCTTCCATCTGATGGGGTAAGGATAGCCCTGTGTTTGTCTAGGCCCTTATCCCCAAGGGCCCTGCTAACACACCATTACATTAGGAAACTAAAAGGAGCTCAGCAGCGTACTTGCTCTGAAGAGGGAGAAAGAGCTAGAGAATGTACTTTTTCAGGAATGTGCGTATTGAACATTGGTGTACAGCTAAAATATGGGTCATAATTTACAAGCTAACTGTATACTCAGCTCTTAAAAAAAAAAAAGGATGTAAAGTGAGAGAGATGGGCATGTCAGAGGCACAATTTTTGTCCATGATTCTGAACCTGTGCTTCATGGCAAAACTGACAAATCTGCTGAGTTGCTCCCTCTTTCCTTCCCATCTACCATGCCCAGATGATTCTCTGGCAACTAATTATTTTCTTCTTAAAAGTGGATGAGAGTGTATAGAAGCAGTGATTGGAGGAGAAGATGAATAACATTTATTGAGTGTCTATCACATGCCAAGTGTTAAGCTAGGGGCTTTGCATAGAGTTTCTCATTTATTCCTCACAATGGCACAATACCCTGTGGGTGGGCAATATTATCTCCATTTTACAGATAAAGAAACAGGGCCCAGTGAATTAACCAATTCGACCAAGTCACAACATAAAGTAAGTGGCAAGAAAAGGATATAAACCCAGGTCTCTCTGTCACCAAATGCCTTGTTCTTTTTAGTGTAATATACTGCCCACCAACTGGAAACTGAGACAGATGAAGAAATATTCCATTACTATATTCCAAGCTCTGTTCTAAATGCATTACATGTTTTAACTCATTTAATTCTCACATTGAGACAGGCTCAGAAAGTTTAAGTAAATTCCATAAGGACTTGTAGCTGTTAAGTGTCAGAACCAGGATTCAAACCTAAACAGTCTGTCTTCAAAGCCAAAACCCTTAGCTAACCCATGATGCTACTTTTTCTTAAAAAAAAAATGGGGGGTTAGGGGAAGGACAAACTTGGTGAATAAATGTAGATTGAACATAGAAAAGGCTAAGGGTGAATTCTAGGTTTTATGTTTGAGTACCTGGTGGGAATGACCTGATGGTGTCATTTAGTAAAATGTGAACTATAGAAAAAAATGAGGTACAGGTTTCAGGGCAATGATTGTGACATCACTTTTGGACATGCTGAGTTTGGGGTGCTCAGAAGGCATCCACAACATTAGCACCTTCCTTCCAGGGTTGTTGTGGAGACTGAGGGAGTTCATACATGCAGAGTGCTTAGAATGGTACCCGGCAGAGTAAGTGCTAGGTAAGTGTTTGCTATTATTATGACCCAGTACACAACTGGGTCATTGCAGAGCTAAGAAGATTATTATGACCCAGTAAGCAATTGGGTCAAATGGAGCGAAGAAGAGAGATTTTGACCTGAGATATAAACTCAAGAGTTCTGAACTTACAGATGAAAACAGAAGTCATAGGCGAAGAGATCTCTTAAGGAGAAAAGACAGAAGGAGAAGAGAAGAAATCCTTAAGGAACAATTCATCTTGATAGACACAAATCATCTGAGATATTGGATAAAGGCTTATCATTTGGAAGTTACTGAAGTTTCAACAAAAGGGAAAACCTCCTTTATATTTGCAATAAAACATTGAGTCTCTGACCGAGAAAGACCATTCCTTAGATGGTAACCCATACAATCAGAAATAACAAGTGAGATAACATTAAATCAAATTCCTGCAGAAAGGGGACCACAGCTACCGAAACTGCTCTGTTCCATCACAAGAGTTTGTGCCCAGCATTAACATCCACTCAGGATTTCTTAGCTCCTCAATTAGCTTCCAACCCAAATGTGCTATCCCAGCTTTACGTGGTCAAGAGTCCTGGTCTTCAAGAGCTGTGAACACATACACACACACACACACACACACACACACACACACACACACACATATGCATGCGCTCAGTCTTTGATTGCTGCTTTCACCAGTGATCCTGGAGGATCCCCCCTGATCTCTAGGGATCAATATGAACTTCTTACAAGAAGCCTTTTGTGCCATTCACCTGGGCTTGGTGCTTCCTCATGGTTCCTTACTCTTGCCTCTATCACAACGCTTATCCACTGACTTGGAACTTTCTACTTTCTTATTTAACTACAAGCTTTTTTCAGAGATTTTTTTTTTTTTCATAGTCCAAGCCCTAGCATAATGCTTGGCCATTGTATGTGCTCAAGGACTCTGATTTTAAAACTGTATTCCTGGAAAGTGCATTTTTAATTTCAGCATCTTCTACATAGTCCAACCACACTTCTGTTCCTAGATAAGACTTAGACTCTGTGAGGATTCAGTGCTCTGGACCCCTCCTTGTCTAACATGTGAGATTGTTTGTTTGTTTGTTTTTTAGTCCACTTTGTTGAGGTATAATTTACAAATATTTCCCTTCTTATATTTTAAGTGTACCAGCCAATGAATTTTAGAATTGTATATATTTGCAGAACCACCAGGTAATGAAGGTACAGATCATTTTCAGCATCCCAAAAGGTCTCCCTATGTGTTTCCCTCTGTGGTCCCAAGTACCATACTTCAGGCTGGAAACTTTGATGTGTAGAATAGATGCGAACAGGTCAATCCCAGGTTTTGTGAAGGAAATGAATGAGCACGGATCAGACTGCTGTCATATAGAAGGTGTAATACATGGTTTGGTGGCAAATTAAAGGCAAAGAGAAAGATACCTCAAGTGGAATGCACGTTGGCAAAATCAGAAAGGCAGTAAGTTGAACTTGGGGTCATTTGTTTGGAGCAGAGCTTTGGGGTGGAAGTGATGAGAAGGAAAATGGTACAGGTAGGAATGCAGGTTTCCCACACAAGTGGGGAATATTGGTGATGTTGCATGACCCTCCTGGCATTTTCTCCATGTCCAGGGAGGGCTAAGATTACTCATGGGCTCTGCTCTCCTACCAACTCTAGTTAGTCGGCTGCATAAAGCAGCATAGAGCGCTGAGAGCTTTCTCCTGCGAGTTGAAGTCACTTGGCCACTCCTTTGCCTCCTTCGACTCAGAAGTCTGCTGTTTCAGACCCCGTTCTACTCTCCCCTGCCCAGATCCTGCCAGATCCCAAGGACAGTTGGACTCCTAGTCCTGCCCTTTCTACCTTGCCCTATCTCATGCTCCAGCGTCATTGTCATGAATGGAGAGGGAAACCTTCGGTACGGAAAGATAGTAGAAAGAGCCTGTGTTTCCCTCTTGCTTTTAATCTCAATAATAACAGTCGAAAATCTGCCTATAACTTTTGACTCCCCCCAGATTTAACTATTAATAGCCTACTATTGCCTGGAAGCCTTACTGATGAATAAATAGTCAATTAACAGCTATTTTGTAGGTTATATGTATTCTTACAATAGAATAAGTTAGAGAAAAAAATGTTATCTAGAAAATCATAAAGAAGAGAAAATACATTTACAGTATATACTACAAAAATTCTTCATAGTAATGGACCTGTATAGTTCAAACCCATGTTGTTCGAGTGTCAACTGTAATTTCAAAGCATAATCCAGAGGCTGCTTAGTTGACTTGAATAAAGTTCAGCAGACAGATTTTTTTTTTCAAAACAACTCACATCAAAGGAGGACATGCACATCACCCCTAACACACCTTTCACGGAGACGCATTCAATCCATATTTGTAAATCTATCTGTATTTGTGAGAAACGCCCTTCTTGGAAGACAGAAACTAGCAGCCAAACTCTTATAGTAATTCTGTGAACGGGGCATACAATCTCTTTCCCAGCACCCAGGTTGGCTAGAAAGTCTGCAGCAGTACAGCGATCTGAGACAAGGGACCAGGCTAACCTTCCTGAAAAAGATGCCATAATCATCCTCTCAGATTTTCCTCAGCAAATCAAATCTTGACTACAATGTTAGAAGTAAGCAGAACTGCATAAAAGGAACACTCTCATTGCATGGGGGGGGGGGGGGCTGAGTGAAATAGGTGATGGGGATTCAGAATACATTTATCATGATGACCAGTGAATAATGTATAGAATTGTTAAATCACTACATTGTACACCTGAAACATGTAACACAGTTTTATTACTTAAACTATACTGGAATCAAAATTTGGCACTGGGCTAAACTAACAGTGGAGGCATAGCGTAACTGGTTCTGACTCTGATGTGACCTGCCTCTGTGAACCTTATAATACGATTTTCCTCCATGAATCTGACTCTTCATCTGCTTCTATAGAATTATATTCTAAATCTTTAGGACTTCTTTTTCTTCCAAAGGGGAATACTTGTTCTTTAAAGGAAAATATCATTTTATCATCTGTAAAATGGGGATAATTACAGCATCTGCTTCCCAGAGTTGTTATGAGGGTTAAATGAGTTCATCCATATAAAGCAATTAGAGCAGAGCTTGAATGTAGTATAAGGCCTCAATAAATGTTTGCCATGATGGTGATGTTACTAATGATGATGATGATTGCAAGAAAACAAGGGCATTCTCCAAGGACCAACAACAAAGAGAGGACTTAAAATAGAGTGGGGAGGGTAGGGGCTGGTGCTCTGACTGCTGGCAGTGTTGTAACTTAAGTGGCAGAGTCTTAAAAGGAGCTTGGGAGCTGAGGCTGGGAACCGGCTGACATTTCCTCATAAAGCTGGAGTACTTGGAAGTCTCCAAATGTTGGATTAGGAAAACAATTCCAAAATGTGTATGAAGATTGTAAAACACCTTATCTGTCCTGACCTGGGCTCTGGATGGAATAGCTGTGTCTGTCCAGGGAATTGTAATTCCAGGAATATGCTGAAAGTGGGTTTGGGGTCCAGATGCAAGCTTCCCGTGCTGATTACCCCTGGGGCCCCTGGAGAAGGAGAGCACAACTGCTCTCACCCCAGGCCACACAGGCATTCCCATTCCCACACTCCCCTCCTGAAGCTGTATTCAAATCCAAAATGACAAAACACACGAGAAAACAGCCACATCCTCTGAGCCCCCTGTGAACTTCAAGGAATTAAATAACATGATAGAGACTGTGGCATAATTCAGCTTAAAATACTTAAAAAAAATCAGGATTCAAACACATAGGAAATTATAAGACATTCAAAAAAAAAGGTGACTTAAAATATAGAGCTTTTAGAAATAAAAAAAAATGAAGTCATGAAAAATTTAAAATCTCAATGAATGGGTAAGTACTATTGGAGAAGAGAAAACTACCAAAATGGGAGAGAAATCTGAGGAAGTCACTAGAAATGTAGAAATGAAAAACACGAAATAACAATTTTGAGTGAGAAGACCCAACACATGCCTAATAGGAGTTTGTGAGAGAGAGGGAGAGCTCCAAGAAATAATATTTGAAGAGATAATGGGAGGTGAACAATTCTCCAAAATTATTCAAAGATCTAAGCACCCAAATCATTCAGCCAACATGTAAAACAATCGAAGAGACTGCAGGGGCAAAGCCAGACAAATTCTCAGAAGGGCCAGCACCTCTGCAGTGTTTCAGTGACTCACTGAGCAAGATAGCCCAAATGGCTAGGGATTGATGTGTCCCCATTTTCAAGTTCACTCCAAAATTCCAATGACTGTGATCTGTGTGTTTCCCACATTTGCTGCCATTTTGCCCTGTATCCTCATCCTGAAATGAAAGCTGAGAAATGAACAAGTCCAGAGCCTGAAAACCAAGCAGCCAGCTGCTGTGCCCCCAGCTCGCTCCCACTAACACCCGCCATTCTCCCCTGCTGCGCACAGACTGTCTGCCTCTTTTCTCCACGCACTCAAGGCTATTCCACTAACGTTTTCAGGTTCTTGTCTTCAGTGCCAGGGGCAAGGTGACATTCCTTAAGATTTATTATTATTGTTTTCCATAACCTGAGGAATGTCAGTCCTCTAAAAGCCTCTGCACCGTGTTGATTTTCTAAGTTAACTCTGACTTAGCATAGATTTATTGGCAAGGTTTGTGGTTTGTCTTGTGTGTGTGTGTGTGTGTGTGTGCATGCAAGCACATGTCTGAGACACAAAGGGGAAGGAAGAGAGAAACCCAATATTTATTTAGCTTTAATATGCGCTGTCCTCAGAGCTAATTGCTATCATAGATGCTTACTCTTCCTATTCTTACAGTAATTGGATACGGAGAATATGACAAGCTCGCTTATTGCAAGAGGAGGTAGGCTCTGAGAAGTTAGGTAATGGTAAGGGTCACTTTCCTGGGAGTCTAATTCCATGGGAAAGAAAAGAAGAACAACAAGAGAGAGATGAAACAATATGCTGGACAGATCCCAAATCCATAAGTAAGTAGAATCATGATGTTGTGTGGTGTGATCCATGTGTATGGGGCAAGAGGGAGGTCCACATCCATTGGAATGCTCTCCTCTTTAGAGCCCAGTAAAAGATGTGCATCTAACCAGTGTCTCCCAGACAGCCTTCCCCCAAGAAACACTAGGACTTTTACACAGAGCCTTTTAGGCTACTTGCAGCTGTACCCACAGGGTTGTTGTCATGGGCTTGCATTCCACTCCCCTTGCCCGGGATCCTGGGGTCCCCTGCTTGTGCTCTATCATTGTTGTCTCATGCCTCACAGTGACAGTGAACACCCAACACCGTCCCGACACTCAGTTCTGCTGAGGAAATTTGTCTGTTCATTCTGAGGATAATAGTTCTTTTTGTCCCAAACAGAATTAGCCACTCTCCCTGCAAGGGGCCAGCTTTCTCCTTGGTTTTGGATTATCACAGATCTGCTATAGCGACAACACTTTGGGAATTCTTGGAAAACTAGTTTGTCGGAGTGTTAATTTGATGTGCACTTTTCTGGGTCACAAATCCAGCCTTCCTCATGAACTTCAGCCCTCCCCTTCGAGGGGGCTCGAAGAAATTGAGGCTTCTGTCCAACTCAGAGCAAGAGGGGAACAGACGCGCAACAGTGGGGGTGTGCAGACCCCTGGTGCTTACTAGCTGAGCTGCCTCAGGACGTGTAACCTCTCTGAGCCTCAGTGTCCTCATTTGGAAATGGGGATAATAATCCTACCCATTGGGTTGCCCCAAGAATTAGGTAGAAAAACCCATGGAAACAACTCAGTTAAACATTTTGGATTCTCCAGCCTGATCTGTTGCAGGCTCCCACTCGGTCGTCAAGGTGGATATGCCTATTAGGCTACTCAAATGCACCACCCGCAGATTTGCCTCCTATGAAGTAGAAAACATCATATTTCCAAGGACAAAGGATATTGAAAAGATTTGGTGTAAAATAGCAGGAAGGGCCTGAGTTCTTGAATCAAAACCTACTTCATTTCCTGGCAAATCACGTAACTTCTCAGAATTGCATTTGTAAAATGTTAATATGTACCTCATAAGGTTGCTCTAAGGATTCAATAAGACGATGTATATGAAAACACATGTAGACCTTTGAAATCATTCTTTTCGGAAGGCATCGGGCTAACCCAATTCAATCTTTCACATCATCTCATGGGGGGGCTGAGAGGTGGGCACCTGTACTACAGTAAACACGAAACCAGAGGGGCGTCCACAGTACCACAACTAGTTACCCTGGCTTCTCAGACAAGTCCAGCACGTATCTTGTCAGCAGGATCACACAGATTGTTTTTAAACTAAATCCTTGGCCTGACCGTGCCCCAGAACATTTTAAGGTGAAAATGTCCCAGACAACATATTTGGCATTTCCTCTAGCAGACAGCTCCCGGCTCCGCCCTCCCTGCGGCTGAACCTGGAGGAGGCGCTGCCTGCATCTCAGCCCTTCTACCACTGCCCTCTGGTGGCAGCAGCTTGCAACTTCATGGATCTTTTGGACTCCCTGCTGGGGTTCTTCTCCCCATTAGGCTCCCCAGGCCCCCCATGCTGCCTACCCTGGGCAGCATCTCCTCAACTCTGAGAATCCAGTGGTGCATATTGCATTATTTGCTTTCACTTTCCTCGCTAAGGCAGGCAGTTTCTTTGCAGGCTCCGGATCTCTGTATTGTCAGCCTGGCCGATTTTCCACTCCATTCATGCCCCAAGCAATCCAGAGTGATCTTCTAGGCAAATTTGAGGGACAACTCTTTGTTTATGTTATTTTTTATTTTTTAAAGACTTTACTTATTTGTTTATTTAGAGAGAGCGCATGTGCGCGCAGGGGGAAGGGGCAGAGGGAGAAGGAGAGAGAGAATCTCAAGGAGACTCCCTGTGGAGCGCAGAGCCCGACCAAAGGCTGGATCTCATGAGCCTGAGATCATGACCTGAGCTGAAATCAAGAGTCGCAAGCCTAACTGACTGAGCCACCCAGGCGCCCCCATCACTCTTTGTTTAAAAGCATTTGGTGGTTTTCACTGCCCTTCAGGGAAGCTCATGACACTTGGCATGAAATAAATATGCTCCTTCTGTGATATCTCCTTTGTTCCCATATTCAGTCTCAAACCTGGAGCCCCTGACTTCAGGGGTACTGTGTGTTCCTGCTCCTTGTCCTGCCTGAGGGATATTTCTAGGGCAGTTCCCACTTGAATGCCCTTCCCAGTCCTCGACTCAACTGGGTAACCCTTTTAAGCCCCAGTGCAGATATCACTTTCTCAACCAGGACCTTCCCCAGCAGCCCAACCCCTCCGTTCCAAGTTAGGTCCATGCCTACCCCACCCTGTTCTCAACTCTGTGACATGTTTTCCCACCAGCTTTGTGCTCTCAGACCTAAGTGCCACATTTTTTGCTTGTGTTTTAAAAATCTTCCTGGCGCCAGGTTAGAATACAGTGCTTGGCACATGGAACTTGCTCGATGAATGTTGAATGCACAACTTTAGAGTGGGAACCAGAAGAATAGCGAATGCTGCAAGGGGGACAAATAATCATAATTACTTACATTTGCATACTACTAATAATTGTAGGTATGGAGCATTTATTATATGCAAGGCCCCGTGAAGTGCCTTAAATTCATTTTCTCATTCAAAAGGCACAGGGAGCGCCCCCTTATACTATCTCATTTAATCTTTACAAGAACCCTGGCAGGTGGGAGGAGAGCAGGCATTGGATCTGTATTTCAGATGAAAAAAAGAAAACAAAAAATGGAGCCTGGAAGAGGTTGATGGGCAAGCACCCAAAGATAATGGGACAGCCAGGGCTTTAGCCTAGTTTCTGCAGCCTCTCTCCCAGTGACATGAGTCTGCTATCCCTTATTAATACTCTGCCACTTCTTTCTGACAGAGGCAGGTCCCAAGAGATGAAGCCAAACCCAGAGATGTGCTTTGCCTGCAGACCCAGGCTGTAAAAGCCATCACAGCCTCTCCTCTCCCGCCTCCAGTTCCTAATCAATTATGGAGGAAATGACAATGAAGAGAGAGGAGAGAGAGATTCAGGAGTGACTGCAGTTCATTGAAAAGCTACCGGAAGCTTTTTCTCTGCAGCCACAATGCCTGGCCGGGAGCACCAGGGCACATAGACATAGGGTTTAGTGGATGACACGGAGACAAAAGAAAAATGACAAACCAAGTGAATTAGTGAAGGTGAAATAAACGGTGCTCAGCAACAGATGGGGCTGATGCTGGGTAATTTTCTGCTGTCACCTCCCCTCAGGTAATAGATAATCCCGAAGCTGCTGGAGCTCTGGAGCAGGCAGGCACTGAGCCTCGGTCTCCTTCCTGTTTAGAAGCCATGCCCTCCATCCCTTAACCTGTCTCGATGATAAAAATCTTAAGAGCCAAACTTTTTGCAAGACTTATAGTGGCGATTTAACTCGGTCCTGGCTAAGGTTGCTATCTGTCAGACTGTCATGGTGACAGGCAGATTTGTAAATGCTCTGGTTCCAGTGTCAGGTTGAAGGTGACATTTTTCAGCTGGAGAATTTTTTTTCCCCATCCCTCACTGAGACAGAACATCTTGGAATTAGGAAAGCAACCCCCTGAATAAGCCTCTGTCGCACTCACCATCACCCTGGCCGGGGCCATTGACCCCTGAGCTCTGAGATTGTCGCTCAGTTCCCAAGACCCTCCTCTGCCCTGACCCAGGACACTCAAAACAGGGTGATTCCCTGTAAGGCCATGCCCCTGCTCCCACGCCCTCTCCCTGGTCGGTCCCCAGGCCGCACCTGACTTTCCTTTATAATGAGTTGTCTTGTTGGTTGATGGTCGTTCTGCTATTACCATTATAAATACCTACCTAGATTAATTAACCACAATATAAAAACCCAGAATCTCAACTAAATTCATTTAATGACCTGCCATGCTATTTCTTGGCTGAAGCATCTAAAACTAACCCCGAATGCTCAGTGACATTCTTTCTTTTGATTTCTTCCTGGAATCACTAAGCCTTAATCAAGTGTCTGTTTTAACCCCTCTTCTTCTAGGATTTTATTCTCAGTGTATTAACCCTGAGCAGCACTGACATGGAGCGATTTGGTTCCTTAGCTTCCTGCCTTGTTCTCTGCATTTATGAAGCTTGGGAAGGCAATTTCTGCTCTGATGCCACATCCACAGCTCAGCTAAGAGTCCCATGTGTCCCCACTTCATGGCCCAGATGCCAAAATGGAGATTCTCCATCTCTCTCTCTCTCTCTCTCTCTCTCTCTCTCTCTCTCATTTTCTTTAAGGATGAACTAGCGTTGTGCCTTCCGGGAGGTCTGCAGGGGGCAGGGGCCAACATCGTCCCAGCACCACCCAGGGTCGGCAGGGGGAGGGCTCCCCTCACAACCTGCCGCCTGGAGGGGTCCGAGGACATGGTCTCCAGGGCCAGCATGTAAGGAAGGGAGACACAAGGAGATGGTGCAGAACTGCACAAACATATCCTGGGACTTCCCACCCCTCCTACCTTCCTTCCCTTCCTCCTGCTTCGCATTCTGTTTGCTTAGAGGTGTGGAGCCTCCGCTCACAGCTCCCACACGCTACCCCTGACCCAGCGGGCAGTTGTCCCAGCCCTTCTTTCCTTCTTGACCAGAAGCAAGGACATTACCCATGCTGTCCCTCAGTCTCAGGATTTGAATTAGACGAGTTGTTCAAGTATCTTTATCTTCATTGTCTTCGTTTAACAAGAAAAGTTCAAGATATCTACTTTGTGCAGTCGCTGTGTGTGTGTGTGTGTGTGTGTGTGTGTGTGTGTGGTGTGTGTGTGTGATGAGGAAGACAGCATCTGAAAACCTCCTAAGACACGACCAAAGCTTGAACGTCGGCTCACCCCTGCCGCAGCCAGCTCTGGCTTCCTCCTCTCCGCCACGTTAGCACTGAACTGAGCAAAGAGCCCCACCTAGTGGCGCAGGGCGTGCACTCAGCCGTGCTGTTCGCACCCCAACTACTCCGTCTGAGCAGGTGCCCGAGCCTCTGAGCGTTCAGGTCTTTATGCTGCCCCCACTCTGGGGGATTACCATAAGGGGGTAGAGGAGAAAGGGAAGACAGGGAGAGGCGGGGGCTGGGGGAAGACTTCCAGACAAAGGAAGTTAGATAGAGTCCCACGCGAGGCGGGTACCGACACACGTCCCTGCAGAGAGTCCAGGAGGGACGCAGATTGGAGGGGACAGACAGACCTGTCGGTTGGGCCAGGGTGGGCTCCGGAGTTCCGCGGAAAACGAGCTCCTTGTGGACCCCGCCGCGGGGAGGGGCAGACACAGGCGGGGAGAAACCAGCAGAGGCACAGTGGCCTTCTATCCCCAGGCCACTTGGCAGGGGGTGGCTAGCTCTGTGCCTTCGGATGTGCACGCGAACTCTGTAAAGGTTAGAGATGGAAGGAAAATCGCTCCTGTCGCTGGAGGAGGAGAGGAGGCAGAGCCCACTGGTCGGTGCGCAGGGTGCGCTGCATGGCACCAACACCATCCCAGGCCCATGAACCCTCCCGAAGGAGCCAGATGTTTGTGAGAGGAGAGATGGAGAGTCCCGTGGGGACAATGAGGAGAGTCCTGGGGCAGGTGCAGCCTCACCTCTGCCCATCTTAGCCCTTCAGCTCAGCTCCAGGCTTGCACCACCTTCAAGAAAGCAAAAGGCCTTAGTACTCAGCTCCTGTGACCCTCCCTGACCTCTCTAGGGGGAAATCTGAGTATTTCTTCCATTAAGAGCAATCTTCTGCTGGCTAAGTTCCATCAAAGGCAGACTCTATGTCCCTTTTGCCCCTCATGTTAAACATTCCAGAAAGAGTGGTCTCACTGCCTTCCACGTTCCCACTTACCAGTGATGCCGGGTCTGCCCCCAAAACCTCCTTTCCCTCAGTTTTTAAACATCATTCTCATCCCCAACTCCTTGGGCCGGGTGTATCTATCCTGGGAGAAGAGTTCCTCATTGCATTACCTATCATTTTTGCTTTCTATGTGATTGATTTTTATTATTGGTGGAAGGGGACGGCCATTGTCACCTCATTTAGGCAGTTCATTAGTGGCATATATCTTTTAAATTTTGCATTCAGCTTGTGAAATATGTTCTTCCAGAGCTTCTGGCTTTGGGGCTCCAGCCTGGATGCTTGTGTGCCCTGCCTTTCCCCTCAGGAACTGGGGCACAAGTTCTACCCACCATGTGCATTCCTCTGGAAGAATGCCTCCTCTTTGATTTTCCAGAATTTGGGCAGTTTTCTTTGTCTTCCTGATGAAATGTTTGTGAATATGGGAATTGGACCGGGTCTGTGGGGAAGGCCTCGCTACACTGTGTGTTTTCCCTCTTCCTTAATCCGGGAACCGGGCTTCTCCTTGCCAGCCCCATGGGCTCCTGTACCCAGTTTTACAAACAGATGCGCTCGGGGACTGACGTGTGCGAGGGGAGAGAAGCTTCAAGTCCTGAGTGTGGAGAGCGTTCCCCTCACTGTGGACTTCCGCAGCATGACCTCTAGCCCGCAAGACCACCAGGTTAATGTACTGTTGAATTTCATCTTGGGCAAACCAGAGAGCCTACCCTGTTGACGCAAATACCTCTGTCCTGGGTATAGGCACATCACCAATAATAATTGGTATTTGCTATCAAAACAAAAAATTCCTTTTCACTACTCAGTCTTTCTCAAGGGCTGGTCAGTGGTGATAGAGGGGAGGGTGGTCTGGGGCACCTTGCCAGCCGCCCAAAGGAAGGGTAGAAGCAAACCTTGATCCCAGCCCTAGGAGGTATTAAGTCCAAGCCTGGGGGAGGGGGCGATGCAGGGGAGGGAGATTGGACTAGGGGAACCTACCCTTGCTGGCCTCCCTGTTGCTGCTCTGGGTGTGTCTGCATATCTATTTCATGTACATTTCATCACTGGGACACTGGGAAGCAACAGAATGTGGCCTTTCTTTATTTCCCAATGCACTGAGGACACACGAGAACCATGGTATCTTGCCAGGAAGCATCTTTCCAGCCTGCCAGGCCTTCTTGGGAGATTCTAGCCCACAATAATCTAGTGGTTTCTGCTTATGCAACAGCTCAGCCTACCGGTTGCGAGCATGGGCTGGATGGGAGACCTGACTCTGCCCAAACGAGATGTGTAACCAGTAACAACTCCAACCTCTCTGTGCCTTAGTCTCCTCATCTGTGAAATGGGGGTGATAGTGCCAACCACTTCCTAGGATAGTTGTGAGGAAAAGAATTCAATGATAAATGTAAGTAAAATTCTTAGCACACCACCCACAAAGAGCCAGTACTCAAGATCTAGTAGCTAAGTTTAGGTAGTTATCTGTGTTATCTTTTGTGATGTGAAGGAAAACAAGAGTATAGCATGCTGGTAATGTAATATTTTCCCTATGTTCCCACCTCTTCTCTCTCATAGGTAGCAGTGGATGGCCACAGAAAGGCAAGGTGGCCGAATCATGGAATTACAGGCAAGTGTCTTGGAAGAAGACGAATGTGGTATCTAATGGAGAGGAAATGTTCTCTGAACCGGGCTTCTCAAAATGCAGGCAGGCGAGCTCACCAACCTGGGGCAACCTGCTGCCTGCCTGATACCTGGAGGAAGGCAGAGGAGAAATGGGCCGCCGAGGTCGCCCTTGGGACGAGGCCCCATGCCCTCCCCACTCAGGTCCTTGCCCAACCTCATCCTTCCCAGGAGGCTACCACCCCTGGGACAGCCCCTCTCCATGGACTGAGACTCCACCTGTCCTCAGAAAGTACCCGAACTTTCAGGGGAACCAGACTGAAAGCAACATTTGCAGGGAAACTGAATTCCACAAGATAAATCTCCTAAGTCTGGCCTAGAGACTGAGCTAGGCTTTGAATTAAGGCCCAGAAAGTTAAAGAAAAGAGTTATTGTCCTGGGCTAGGATCGGAAGGGGCATAAATTCATACCCACTTGCTCCTTTTCCCATCCTGCCATCCGGTCAAAGTTACTGGGTATCTGAGGGCTCAGACTGCACTGGGGAGGCTGAGGCAGCACCAGGACAGCCCCCCTGACCCCTGTGTTCCTTCTCCCTCTAGTCTGGGCTCTCCCTCGCACCCCCATGCAGAGCCACAAGCTGTGCCAGAAGAGAAAGGTTCAGCTCTCCCAAGAAGAAAGGCTGGCTCAGGGTCAGAAGGCCGCCTGCAGTGTTGCTTCCTTCCTTGGACACCAGGGGTTGCCAGGGGTTTTCCTTAACAAATGTCCAATGTTGAGGCGCCTGGGTGGCTCAGTGGTTAAGCGTCTGCCTTCGGCTCAAGTCATAATCCCAGGGTCCTGGGATCGAGCTCCGCATCGGGCTCCCTGCTCCGCGGGAAGCCTGCTTCTCCCTCTCCCACTCCCCCTGCTTGTGTTCCTTCTCTTGCTGTGTCTCTCTCTATCAAATAAATAAAATCTTTAAAAAACAAACAAAATGTCTGATGTATATACCAACATTTGCTCTTGCTGACAAGTACGCTCACATAAAATTAAAATTAAGTACATTTAAAAAAACAACTAAATAAATAAAATGTGCATTTCATGAGTGGTCTGGAAATCCTAAAGTAAGATGTAGTGGGGTTCACAGGACTTTGAGATAGGGTGACACCTTCTCAGATGAATCTGTGACACTGATGGCCATATTTTCTGATCCCAAATGGTGTCGCATTGCCTGACAGCAGGATCAGCAATTTGGTTGGCATAGGCAGGGGGTAGCTGGGACCTTTGGCACAAGCCGCACGCCCATCTCAGGAAAGACAATATCACGTTCAACGCAAACATGAATTGCACACACACCTGCTGTTGGCTAGATACTGGGGATACAAAGAAAAACAATCGGGTCACTGTCTCCGCTTTAAGAGAGCCCCTGGAAGAACAGGGGGTGAGCGAGGACAGGTACTCCATCCTATGCATACCCACTTTATACTCTGCGGGCCCCCAAGACAAGCAAGTGAAAGGAGGAGCCAGAGACTATTATTGCCTCTGAGGTTTTGGAGCTCAACTCACAGACTTCTCCTAAAGAGAAATGATACATTCAATCACATTCTGATGTGATTCAAAAGCATTTTTCTTGGGCTTTTAAAATAATCATTAACATGCCGGTTTCCGATTTAATGATGTGAACTACCTACCCTCCTTCCAACCCTCCCTGTATGGTTGGGTTTGCAAACCATTTTAGGAAATTCAACTAGGGGCACGGAGAGAGAGAGAACAGGGCAGGCGACTTCCCGTCCTTGTACAGAGTCCGCCAGGAAGAGTCCTCCCCTGGTTCAAGGAGCCCCATTAGCGCGCAGAGAGCAGGCAGCTCAGGCGGCTGGCAGAGCACAGGAGTGCCCTCTTGTGGCCATTCTCCGGAGTTGCAGGCACCGCGACGAGCCCTGCATCTGCAGGCTCCCCATCCAGATGTGCGAACTGGTTGGCAGTTCACGTCCTACCCCTTTGGGGTTTATTAGCCTGCTGTAATGTCAACGCAATAATAGCCCTGGGGAGGCCATTACACTACTATTTCCACCCAGAGGAAGGCTATTCCATCAACTGCTCCAGAGGCCTGCTTGGTAAATGAGTTCTCTTTTAAAAATACATTCACTTGATTGCTTTGCTAGAGTGCATTCTGCACCAGGGGACATGTGTGGGCCGGGAGGACACAGGGTGAGCTGAGAACCACCCAGGGATCAACAGCAGAGGCCAAGAGAGGGCAACTCACGACCCTCCCGCTGCCCAGCTCAGAGAGCCCCCTCCTCCCTGAGGCCCTCTGTCCCTCTCTCCCTGGTGACACTTCAGCTTAGTTGTTTGGATCCTTGAGAAGCTTCCTCAGCCATTTATCTCTGTGCCCTAGCACCCTGTCCCCTAAATGCAGTGCCCAGGCCGGGCTTTGCAGGAGCTTGTGGAACATTAATTCCAGGGAGTCGTGCTGCCCCGTCCTGCGCTCACTCTCAGCGAGACACGGGAGACAGATAGTGCCGACTCCAGGACTGCACGTCCATAGAGGTCCCCCCCCCCGCCGCCATGAGAGCCTGGTGAAGGGGCTGGGAACAGAGAGCTCCGACCAGACTGGAGGTCCAAGCCACAGTGGGAGGTGAACGCTTGTCCTCCTTTTAGCCCTCATTAAGGTCACTGAGCGACAGAGCAGTCTCGTGGCCCTGCTGCAGCCCCGGGCACAAGAGGCAGACATCTCCGCAGGCAGAAACATCTCATTCAAGCCAGGGCGGCAGGAGGGGACCCTACGAGAGGGTTTGGACACCTTGCTCCCAGCACATCAGCGGTTCAGCTTTATTATCTACCGTATTTCACATTCTGTCCTGTTTCATGTAGTCTGACACTTGTGACTCTCTCCTGGAACATCGGGTTAGTCAAACTGTTTGTCGTTGTGCTGGAACGGGGAGGTCCTACATGAAGGAGGGGCCCATGGAGACCGGGCCCCCATCTGTCCCAGGGTGCTGGCCTGCAAATAAGGAGTGTCCCGATCCAGGGTCGCCTCCACAGCTTGGCCGCCCCCCCACCCTGCAGCCCCCTTGCCAGGGCCCTGGAGCTCTGGCCGCCTCACTGAGGCACGCCCGGGCAGGTCAGGCCTCGGGTAGAATTGTTTCTAATTAGCATCTCCCACAGACAGAACACCCTCCAACCCCCCAGCCTACAGCTAAGTGGTTCTCATAAGAGGACAGAAATTATTTCCTGCCTTTGAAAACATCAAAGGAAATCAAAGGAAATTAGTTCATTCTCATCTGTGCCTCTCAACCAGCTTCACTGTGGTGTCAGGTGGGGTCAGCCATTAGGTCTCGGAATCAGACAATCCCGAAGCAAGTCCTCCCCTCAGTTGCCCCCCTCAGAAACTGTGGCGCCCACCGTCCCTCCTGCCTGTGGCTCTTTCCTCCTGGGGTCTCTCACTGGGCCCCTGGATATTTGACACCTATGTGTGCTCCTTCCCTCTGGCTTGTGGTAACAAAACACTGGGGGGCAGGGCTCAGTCCAGACTTCCTCATAACCATTCTGGACCCAGCATGGTACTATGTTTACAGTACAATACCATGGGATCTCAGAGTTGAAAAGAAATCCCTCAAGTTTCCATGACTAGATTCCAAACATGTACTCTTATTAAGCGCCTTCCTCATGCCAGTGTTCTAGACACTGTGGATGGAGATGTGAGCAACGTCCCTGATCAGATGGAAGTGCAGAGACCTTAACACTAAATAAATCAACAAGTAAAATACATAATACTTCAGGTGTTAGAGTCAGCTAAGAAAAATGGTCAGCCAACGTAAAGAGATAGCACTGTATGGTGGTGATTCAACTATGTGGGGTGATTGGGAGGCATTTCTGAGAAGGTGGCATTTGATGAGACACCTGAGAGAAGTGAGGAAATAGTCCACTCCATACGTGGGCATTGCAAGTAGAGGAATAGCAAGTGCAAATTGAGCTAGGCTCAATTGTCTAGCTGAACAAACACCCAGCATACAGAAAGCCAGTGCATCTTCCCTAGGACAGGAGCCGGGCCTGGACAGTGCCCTTTGAGTGGAAACCATGCCCACCCTTCTGCTCCCTCTTGATGTCCAGGAAGCTGTGGCCTAGGCTGGTGAGGGCATGGTAAGGGCATGCTTCCAAGTACTCCGAGGCTCTGGGAAGAAGTTTTCATATGCAGTGACCATCAGCCTGCATCTTCCCTGGTGGAGTGGGGACGCTGCCTTTCTGCAGTTTCTAAGTGGTGAGTGTGGCTGGCCTATAGTCCTGTGATCCTGGGTTGTCAGCAGTGACCCAGCCAGAACAACCCTCTGAGGACCCCTCTGGAAAGTCTGGTGCAGCCAGAGATGGCCACTGTCCTCACATCAAGCTCATGGTCAATTCCACCATCACATCATGCCTCTTTCTACTCCGGGCACTGTGGTCAGCACCCACACGCGGCTCACTCCCTTCTCAAGACCAAAGTCAGAGATGAATAGCCAAGTTTAACAGATGGCAAACATGCAGGAGGGCGAGGTGAAATTAATTCGAATGCCGTGTCATACAGCCAGCAAGTAGCAGGGTCGTAGTTAAAACCCAGTTCTGTTAAACTCCAAGGCAAGAGGGAATCTGTTCAGTTACAAGAACCTCCATTTACCGTGGCCTGCCCTGTATCAGTGACCCTTCTAAATTCCCCACGCTCCCAGTGAACCCTTTCCTTCCCAGCAACATGGCCCTGGGATTGGGAAGATCCAAGGGAAAAGTTGGCCTGGGAGCCATCAGTTTCCATGACAATGGAGATTCCAGAGATTTCTGCCTCCAGGACCCTCCTCTGAAGCATCCAGCCACCTTTTCTGTGGCTTTCTCTCTGCGACCCCCCAAAATGCAAACACCATCCACCTTGGCATCTGCCTACTTCCCCTAAGAGCTCAGCCATACCCCCTCCATAGTGACAGTGATATTATTTATTGATTCATGTTCCAGTTGGGCCCCGGGGTAGGTTGGCTACAAACCTGTTGACAAAGTAACCCCTCTGACACCCCGGGCATATTTCCACAACACTACCAGAGAGTTCACCATACGAAAATGTGTGCCACTTACCCTATCTGCATCCCTCACCCATTTTCACCTCCGGTCTTTGCTCATAAGGCATGTACCTCCTCAGACTTTCTTGGAGCCCAGGCTGTTTGTCATCGCTTCCTGGGAGGGAGATTATCTACTGCTGCTGGAGGGTAGGGGTCATATTGCCTCCTCCCTCTGCACCCCGAACTGTGCCGAGAACACAGACTAGCCTGTCAATGCATCTTAGGTGACACACACGTCCTGGGTGCCCTTCTTGGCTTACTTCAGAGGAGCAAAGAAGAGGGAGACAAAGGAGAGGAACTGCTGAAGCCCAGGGAGTGATGTGGCTCTTGCAGGTGTGTTAGCATCTTCTTTTGATTAGGAAAAAAGCCTGCAGACCTTCTGGTTGAGTTTAGCAGAAAGGAAAGGAAGTTGTACTTCGCGAGCGAAAGTTTGGTTATAATGAGGTATAAGAGCTGAGCAAACGAGTGTAGGACTTATTTACACTAGGAGAATTTCTAGAAAGCTCTATGAACTTGTGTCCCTGCGTGCTTACGCAAGAGAGAGAGAGAAAGAAAGCAGGGGAAGCTGGTGTTGGGGTATCCATGTCATTTACATGCCTTTCTAAGTGTATTCTATCGCGCGTGGCAGGCCTGGCTGGCAGGGAGAAAGCACACAGTGAGCTGTGAGTACAGACGCTTTCTGCACCGACTGAGTAGGTGCTGGGGTTTCCCCTTTCTTGGGCTGCCAGGAGTCAAAAGTAACCAAACCCAAAAGAGGAAGGGAATGAAGAGCCAGGAAACACTTCTAATGGGAGACATAGCGAATTTCACATAGAGCTGTCAGAAAGCGAATGAAGTCCGCTTTGGAGCAGAGGTGCACTCAGACAGGGAGAAGCAAGGCCAGGATCTCCTGAGTTTGGGCATCAAGAGCAGGTAGGCGGCAGGCCCTCCCTCCTCCAGCCTGGTAGGGCTCAGGGCCTGCAGGATCCGCGGTCGCCACCAGGGGGCAGAATCTGAGCACGGCAGGCAGAGAAGACCCTGTTCTAGCTCTCTTCGGCTCTCACGTGTTCCTATGGCTTGGAGTAGAGAGGGAGAGCCAGGCAGAGTGAAGAAAACAGGAGCACTGTGGAAGAAACTTCTGGATTGGTCCTCCATGGTGCTTGCAGAATGCCCTAGAGAGTCAGGGCTCAAAGCACCTGAAGCTGCAATAGCTATTTTATGTATGTAGATTCTTAGAGGAGTCCTTACAATTAACTTTGAGACAGATATTACCCCATTTTCCGGGTGAGAAAACAGAGGCTGCTCAGAAATATAGCATGCCAACAGTAATGCATCCATCTCTCAGTAGCTGACCGGGGAAAGATCTGAAATCAGACACCTGTTGATGGTATGCAGAATTATTTAGCCCACTGTCCCTCGGGGCCAAAGAGGTGTCTCATCCGTGATGCGGCCACTGCCCGCGGAGGCCAAGTAAGAGGAGTCCTTTCATGTGGAGGTTCTGCCTCCAGCGCTGGGATCTGGGCCTGCATGATCTCTTTCCAGATATATCACCTGAGATGGGAAGGATGGGTGAGCTCAACCTTCTTACTTTTCATTTCCCTTGATTCTATGATTGTAGTGTGCAAGGAGGGAAAACACACACGCACGTGCATGCACACACGCCCCTCCCCCCCCGCGAAATCCACACAAACGTTCACCTTGTTCAATATTCTCATTTCCCTCTAATAGCCCAAGTGTGGATTTCTCTGATTCATTCCAGTGCAATCAGAAATGCTATTTTCACGAGCCGGCGCCGCCAGGGAAGAGGGAAGGCAAGGCGACGTGGTGGCCACGATAGGGGCCTAAATACCACAGAAGGATGGAGGGTCAGGCGCTCCGGGAATGTCTTCGTCTGGGTTCACATCACGCCGTCACCCAGGGAGCTTCATCTTCCCCCGCCCAGGAGGGATTTACTGAAGCTCGATAAAATCTGCTGCTGAATACTGCTATAAAATATATAGGTCCTCTCAAGCCGCTTCACCCAGAGAATCCTAAACCAGTAGATTCACCTTTCCATGACTTTGTTAAAAGAGAGAAAGGAGTTAGTCAAAAATCAGGACTAGCCTTTGCCATTCACCTCTCCATTCCCACGTCGCTCCTGTCCCATCACACAGCGGTCCTCAGGGGTGAGTCTGCAACAGGGTGACCCAGAGGGCTGGCCACACATCCCCTAGATTACTGAGTCTCCCCGCAGAGTCGTGAAGTCAGTCTGTCGGGGCCAGGACCCAAGATTTTGGGTTCCTAAGAAGTTGCAAGCGATGATGATACTGTAACATTTCACATTTCTTAGGACCTTAGGAGGGGAAACTAATGGCCCCAGAAGCTGTCAAAAAAAAAAGGCACCTGGGTGGCTCAGTTGGTTAAGCTACTGCCTTCGGCTCATGATCCTGGAGTCCCCGGATCCAGTCCCGCATCGGGCTCCCAGCTCCGCAGGGAGTCTGCTCCCCTCTAACCCTCCCCGCTCTCATGTACTCTCTCAAAATAAATAAATAAGTCCTTAAAAAAAAAAGAAAGAAAGAAAGAAAAAGACACGGTAAAGGTTGGCTACAAAGAGCAAAAAGAACAGCATACTCAGCAGTACCGGAGGTACAGACATCAGCTACGGGACGACTAATCCCCGGCACTCCTTTGCGCATGCCCGCCGCATGCGCTGCTCATCAATCACAGACTTCTTTCCTATTGAGCCCGGACTTGGCTTCAGAATCCTTTTCAACCTACTACTCCAGAAAGCCACGAAAACCAACTGGAATCTGTCGGCGAGATGTGAATCTTTTGCTGTACTTGATCTTCAGTTTGAACTATTTTGTTGTGGACCCCCCTCCCCATTGCTCCTTCCTTCTCTCAAGCATAAAACTTCTGAGCACGAGGGGCCATCTGGACCCGGGAACAAATGAGGAGATGCAGGAAGAGCCCGGAGGGAATGTGTCCTAATGCAAGAGGGAGCGGATTGAAGAACCTGAAGGGATGGGGGTAACTCTCATTTGTGAGCAGCTTCATGGAGTCCACAGCCGTGCTCCTGAGGGGAGCCTCAGGAGCGCAGCTCAGGGCCATGAATGGGTGCAGAGCACACGTGGACAGGGAGAGGGGCTGTTCTCCTTGAGCGCTTTCTCCAACAATGGAATATTTCCTATTTTAAAAGCAATTATGTAACATGACAGCTGCAGCAACTATAATAAAAGGATGTCACAGGAAGCTGTGAAGACAGGGACACATTTGGAGAATGTGTTCTCAGGGGCCCTGGGAACGCACTCACTCTCCATGGGAGCAGGCCCAGCCCTGGGAAGCCCACAGCCCTTCTGCTTCAAGGGAGGATCAGAGGTCAGAGAGGCAAGGTCAGTAAACAAAGACAGACAGAGCCAATAGCAGTTCCTCCCCCAAACTGGAAAAAGAGCAGGGATTTGAAGGGTTCTTGACAAAGAAAGAGATGGAGACCAGGAAGAGAGCAAGGTCTTTGAAGAACCCTGATATGAGGAGACATCTGGGCAGTAAAATGTCTGGAAACCTGCAAACCACCGGCCAGGTCTTTCCCACACAAACATGGTTCCAGGGTGGGGTGGGAAGGAGAAAAGGGAAGAGGGTCCATTTTGCATTGCTTCCTCCTTCTGGGCCATGCTCCTACAAGACTCAGGGATTCCTGGCTTCCGTGCTGAGCTAGAGCAGGAACTAGTGATGAGGACTGGATATCAGGTTCCCAAATAGGCAACAGCACCTAAAGGTGAGCACAGCCTGAAGGCTCACGGCCCCACCGGCAAACGTCAGGCAGTCTGTTGGCCAACTGCATTGCCTGATATCCCAAGTTTAGTTTGGTGATTCCATAAACCTTGATGGTGTGTCAGCTCTGTTGAAACCAGCACAGGGACAACCAGGAGGGCCTAAGGGGGGCACCACAGAAAGACGTCCCGAACTTCAATCTTGGCATGATCCAGAGCCCCTGAGTTTTCAGTCTCCCCTAAATCCTGGTCTGGCTCCCAGGTAGGAGAAGGGAGAGAGGAAGCTTATTTCAGGTGCCCCAGACCCAGAAGCTATCATACTCATGAATTCCTTAAAGAACATTCCAGACTCACACCCTCACAAAGTCAGCAAATAAATGAAACTCAGGTCATCGAGAGACTTGTGGAACCAGAGCTTATTAGCATATATCTGCACATCAGTGAAGAACTAAGGTCTTGCTTAATGAGTTGATAATTTCTTTTTTTTAATTTTTTTTAAGATTTTATTTATTCATTTGAGACACAGAGATACAGAGAGAGAGAGAGAGAGAGAGAGAGCATGGGCAGGGGGAGAGGCAGAGGGAGAGGGAGAAGCAGGCTCCCCGCTGAGCCAGGAGCCTAATGTGAGGCTCGATCCCAGGACCCCTGGGATCATGACCTGAGCCGAAGGCAGATGTTTAACCATCTGAGCCACCCAGGCGCCCCAAGAATTGATAATTTCCAGATTCAATAAACCCCTTACTTAAGAGTAGGACTTGCTGACAAGCTCTGTGTCACATGGCTCCATGTCACTGTGCCACCAGATGTATTGGGAAGAGGGGTGGGAATACAGTCAGCACACACACACACACACACACACGTATGCTCACGCACAGCAATGCCTCCGCAGGTGTTGGAAATTGGCTTCTTGATTCTGCCATTTCCTATCTGTATGACTTTGAATAACATAATCTCTCTGCAACTCTGAATCTCAGCCTAAGATTAGACACCTTTCAGGATTAATATGAGAATTTGGGCTTCTCTTGGCAAAGCATCTGACCCTGGGTAGACGCGCAGTAAGCCGTGGCCCTTACTAGTGCGAGAGCCTTCGGAGCTATGTGCCGAGAGGAGGCCCCGCTTAACCCCCAAGGAGAACCCGAAACCCATGTCCAGCTGTACACCAAGAGTCCTACCTGGACCGCCTGCTTCCATTTTCCACCATCGCATTTTACAGACGTGTCCTTGCACTGTGCTATTCTCTCTCCAGGTGGCCTCTCTGGGACATTCATAATAAATTATAATATAGTGCATTGGTCCAGCACTTTGCTGTAGTTTACTAAGCACTTTTACCTACAATGTGCCACTTAATTATTACTGCCACGGGAAGCCCTCACTTCAGAGAGGAGGGAGCCGAGGTTAACAGAAGGTGAGTGGCTTGCACAAATTCAAATAGCAGAACAGAATTCAAACCTGGGGCATCAGTCCCTGGCACCTTCCGCCTCTGACGTAAGTCAAGCTAACCAGGCAGGCCCAGGCTCTGGGACCCTCGGCCCTACAGTTCACAGATGCCCTTCCGTTCTGCTAATAACACTCATCAGATAATATGTGCCAGACTTGGAACTCTCTGCTGGTGATTTGAGCAGCATTTGAAAAGCACCCAGTACTGCCAGTCTGTCTGTAGTCTTCAAAAACGTCAGGCTAAGGCACTGTGGTGGATGAATGGAGGTAAAGCAACATGACAGCCAAGTGCAGCTAAGTGGACGGGGTCAGCGGTTGGGGGAAACTGTGAGAAAGGATGGCATTTGTACATCTGGGGAAGCTTGAATGCAGGCCGTGTACTAGAAAATAGCATTATATCTGTGTCCGATTTCCTGATTTTGGTCATCTTCGTGGTTATGTCAGAGGATGCCTTGTTTTGAAAAGCTGCCCGGCAAGTATGGGGGAGAGCTCTTCAATATGCTATTCTTGTTACTGTTTGGAAGGTTTGAAATTAAAAGGAAAAAAGTGCACCAGGCAAATTTCTTGAGCAAATACATCTCTGATAACTAGCGTGGTGCCTGAAGGCCCATCTTAAACATTTAATTATGGAAGTCCAGAAAATATGGAATTTGTAAAGGTCATCTGATTAAACCCTTCCTTTTCTATTTGCCCCTTCCCCTGTATGCACATGAGTGTGCATGCGTATTCACACACACACACACACACACACACACTGCCAGAAAACACCACGGCAGCCTTTTACTTCTTTGGGCACCTCAGACTTTTACATTTGTTTTATGTTGAACTGATTGTTCCCAAATAATTTAGGCCCACTGCTCTCGGTTTTGCTTTATGGGATCATACAGAAAACATCCCCTTCCTTTCACACCAAACAGCATTATCAGTATCTGAAAATGCTGGCGTGTTCACAAAACTCCTCTCTTTCAGTTTCTCTTCCATAAATTCACATATTTTAAAGCCAAAATAGATCTTTGAGTCTGCTGATGGTCTCCTGTCAAAACTCAGATTCTCCAGAGGAGAAAGTCAAGGTTCTTATTTCAAAATTGGGCTATGTGTGAGTCCTCTCAGACAGGGTGATTGCAAACCGGCTTGGCAAGTTTCTAAGATTCAAATCAAGGGACCAAAATTTCTGTCTCTGAAGCTTCCCGCACCCCCTGCCCTGCACTAAATATTCAAGCCATCAAAGATCCTTGCAGACTGAGTCTAGGCTGCAGGTGAGCCAAAGGGAGGTCGGAGCCTTTCCTCTCCGCTAAGGACAGGGCCATTCTCTTAGGGGCTCAGACGATGCACCCTCTGTTTCAAATTTTGAGTCACCTTCATAGGAAAGGACACATAAAAACCACAGCCACTGTGGTTTGCTGGCCGGCAAACTGCCCACTGAATCAAGGCCCCGAATGGAATGTGAGCAGAGGCATGCCGGGGGGGTGGAACGTTATTCGGAGAAATGCACAGGCTCCAGGACCAGAGCTGGGTGGGAATTCTATGTCCTCCAGGATGTGGCAGCTGTGAGAACTTGAGTGAGCCCCTCAGCCTCCCTAGGCCTCAGTGCCTTCATCTCTTAAAATGACATAATACTGTCTCCCCTCTGGGGCTGCGATGAAAGATAGAAGGAATAAGTTGCCAAGCTACATGGCCCTTAGTAGGCACTCAACAAGTACTAATTATGTATTCACGTGTTCGCCTTTCCAGAAACGTTATCGTGATGCCTTTGGCAAAGGTCTACTCTGTGGTTTAGGCTTTGTGAGACACAAATTAATTTTAATAATAGCATCGGTGAAATCAAATCATAGTCGGTAATAAAAATTTTAAAATGTGTTGGGAAAACAACCCCTGATATATTGGGATAGAGCCAAGACAAGCAGTCGACACACTGTGGCCACCACATGAGCTGCTCTTCAGGTTAATACACTTAATAAAACCGTGTAGCTTCCTCAAAGCGCTGTCTTGCTAAACAGAAATACCCCAAGGGTTTAAACAGAAAAGATAAATGACTCTGGTAGCCTCACACAAGAACTGAAGTGGGTGTGAGATTGGGGTTTCTGGAGGTCCATCTGGGAGCAGGAAGTGGAGGTGGTGAGTGAGAGCTGAAGTCTGCTCGCATGGGTTAAATATTTGGAAAAAAATGAGACTCTTAATATGGAGGGGGTGAATGCAGAAAACGGTACTCTTTTTTTCTTTACATGTCCCACATGCTGGGGAGTTTTCTTTTCTAGCAGTAAGTGAGTGAACTGTGTGAAGATTCAGTTGCAAGGGAAAAATCTAAGCCCAAATACTACTAACCAGGAGTAGTATTTTTTGATTTGATCCCCAATTCAGGTCCACTCCCGAGCCTTCTGTGGGTGTCCATTTCCGAGCTGGAGTGAGTTGAGGTGCCCAGTAATCTACACCCTCAAGGGAAGGACTTCTTTGTTGTCCGTTTCGGCGAGGCAATGTGACAGTAACCAGGCAGGGAAGTCAGGCTTGGTAATCACAATGGCCATATTCTTGTAACAGCGAATGGGAACAATAAAGTTGGTTCTGTAACACCAGCTTCATCGGGGCTAGAGAAAGGCAGTAATAATAGCGCTGAATGAGTGTAAATGCAATGAGAAAATCCCTACAAAGAGTTCCTCCACCAGACTAGCACGTGATTTGCCAGATCGCTGAGATTTCGGCGTTCCTCAAGGACATCTCGGACCTAAAAGAATATCTCGGCTGGAAGGAACCAGAAGCATTGTCTATTTCAAGTTTTATCACTTTACAGGAGGTAAGACCGAAACCCACAAAGGATACGTGGCTGACAAGTCACAAAGACTAAGCCAAGCTCATTCCTACTCGGCCAGCCCCTTCTCTTCTAGAGGGCCAGCCAACACTAGGAGGGACAACAAATGCTTTGTGTAGAGAAGGGAGACTTTTATGAACTGCTCTCCTTTTCAATCAGCTATTTTGGTTTTAATTCAGGCTGTGCCCAAACTCTTCGGCAACCTGCCTGCTTCTCTGGGAAACAGAAAATGGGCTGTGGCACAGTTTCTCATGGCCGCTAGAGGGCGGCAGTACCCTATGCTAAGGACTCCTCTTCTAGTCTACCTGATCACCCATACAGCATGTGTATACTTATTTTGAATGAGGTCAGGAGTATCAAGGTTGTAAAATAACATATTTTCACTTGTTTTCTTCCTACATCTCAGACGTAGCTTTTCCGAAGTCAATTATCTCCCTGAGTTGCTGTTCCCCCCACCCGCTTCCTCTTTGTGTTGCCTTTCAACACATCAGAGTCTGACACCAACCGAGAAACGGGAGGTGCGGGGCGGGGGGGGGGGGGGGGGGGGGGGGGGGGGGGGGGGGGCGGCGAGGGGCGGGGAGTAAAAGGCAACTTTTTTCCTTCACGAGAGATGTGAAATTCCTGTTTCCCTGTTCTGGCATTTTGTTTTAAAAGGCAGTTTGCAAACGTAAGGCCTCTGTTCTCCAGCCCCATGGGGGAGAGCACAGACAGGTCATGGGGCTGGGATGCCTTCTACGGAGGTTTCAGGTGAGGGCTGGGAACTCTCGCAGGGCAGGCCCCTCCAGGAACATTTCTTCAGCACTGCTCTCTGGGGAAGGATCGGAGGACATTTCTGGAAAGGTCTCTATAGAGGAGAAAATTAGGGCGGCAAGTGGGCACCCCCAAAGGGTATCATGTCAACATCTGGGTGCTGTGTTTAAATGGAGATTTCTGTCTACAAGTGGGAGACTAGGATGGCAAGAGGATAAGAAGAAAGAACATGCATGTTCACACACGCGCACACACACGCACACAACAGGAACAAGTTTTGCAGCTCTTGCAAGTGCAGATCTGGAGCTTGGCAGGGGGCCTGAGCTGCATCTGATCCAAAGACCCATGTGCTTCTTCCAAGGCTGCCATACCGTCCTGCTCAGACAAGGCCACCGCTTGTGGGCAGGAGTCCTAACAGGTCAGGAGAGATCTTCTTGGTCAACTATAAGCCCCGCGCCTCTCAGTGAGCCCTGGGCCAGCCCCTGGAGCAAGAAGGAGCTCCCACCACCACCATCCACACAATGCTGGTGGGCAGCCAGGAAGGATGGGGGAGTCACCTTCTGGTCTCCTCACTGGCCTCACAATTCACCACCAGTGGCTTTCTTACCCTATGGCCCTCCCCAGCCCTCTTGCCTGTCTAGATTTATTTTTATATAAATATATATATATATATTATATGGTTTTAGGCTTCTAACAAATAACACAGGAGCTTCTTCCCCCAAAACATGGTGATCTTCACTGTTCTAAAGGAGAAGTTTACCACAAAGCCTTCTTTTGGGGGGCTGGGAAGAAGCGACCAGGGCCAGTCCAAGAGTACTTCAATTCCATCAACCTGTATGAAGCCCTGACTATATATTTGGAGGACTAAAAACCTAAGTGAGCTCCTGACCCTTTCCTCTAAGTATTGGTAGTCTACATGGCCATGTGATCGCTGCCTTCATAGAGCTGGGAGCACAGAGACTGGAGGACGGGGAGGTGGTGGGTCAGAGGAAAAGGTGCAGAAATCCCAGGAAGACCAGACCAAACAGCTAGAACAAAGACATGTCACATCCTTGTGCTTGACTGGGGCGCAAGGCAGAAGCTGTCTGGGCTATCCAGCGCTCCACCTAGCACAGTTTCCGCAGGGTTGCAGAGCTGCATGGTGCTCAGCCCAAATTTGGCACACTCGTATGTCTTGTGAAGGAGTCTTGGGGTTTAAAATATATTTTGAAAGCCTTTCGATGAGGTGTGTATGCTCTAGTTGGCCACCCCCCTCCCCCTTCTGCCTCATGCCAGGCAGGCTTTGCTAATTTACATCCCCCACCAGGCTCCCGCAGGCATTTGGGACCACGTGCTGTTTCAAGGGCTCCCAAATGGAGGGCACAGATAGCGTCCTTGATATCATGCTCCTGGGGCTGCTGATGGTGAGGGAGGTGGCAGGGCTCCGGTGCCAGGCACACTCAGACACCCTCCTCCTGCCTCTGCCAAGGAGGCCATCGTCCAGGATGCATGGTGTCAGAAAGTTTAGTCCACTCCAAAAAGAGACCATTTGTCTAGAAAGAGAGAGGGGAATTGGGGCATGCTGAGTGGAGCAGGGGAAGTGCCCATCGCACGCCCTCGCCATCTGCTGCAGGTGAGGCTCAGGCGGGTGAGCAGCCCCTGCAGGCTCAGTGCTCAGAGGTGGCCTGGTGCAGGAGGGAGGTGTCTGCTCCCGAGCCCAGCCACTCCCGCTGTCAAAGGGCACCATATTCCTGAGACCCCAAACTTTGCCTTGACCTTCAAAGAGACCTCGGCTCCCAAACCAAGAAACAGCATTGCCTCCACCAGGCTCCCAGGTCCCCATTCTGGAGCAAGCTCAGGGGTCACAGTTCTCTCCACCATATTTTTTTTTTTTTTTTGGTCATGACTTTGATCAACTATTGTTGATCGGCACTTTGTCAACCTCAAGTGACCTGCAGATTTGTACCAGGTGTTAACTTCTTCCACCTCTGATTCTTAGCTGATCTTCACAGGGCTCCAAGCCATTTGCCAGTTCAGCTAAGTCACAGGTATGCCCAGTCCAGGGAGGGGGCCAGGGCTGGGGAGGGTCCTGCTAGGTGTCATCCCACCGCTCCATCAGATGCAGTTAGCATTGATTTAACCGCATTCTCTGCAAAGCCCAGAACTAATAAGGCAAGTGCAAGCAGGAGCTATGAATTAATCCCCTTGAATATGCAGGTAATTTAGATGGAAGGAGACAGGTGCTGTTGGCCCTCCATAAATAAATTGTGCAGTGATGGGCTGGGGGTGGGGGTAAGAATGGAAGCCAGATAGAGCCCCACGGAGCAGAGGAGGCGGAGCTGGCTTTCCAAGCTGATTATGGTTGGTTCTGCCTGAGGGGGACAGAGATATGGCCCCTTGATAGCCATAAAGTTGCCGAGTGTAGAGCATACCTAGAACGGCAAGAAACCAAGAGCCACCCAGCATATTCTTGAGCCAAACCTTCTGTGGAGGAATTCCTGGTGCTTTTATGTAGGGAGCAAGCAGGGGGGAATGAAAGAATGAGAAGAAGGTGATGGGGGGAGGAAGCAAGGAGGATGGGAGGGAGAAAAGCACATGAGGAAGAGAGGGACCCATGGGGAGCGTGAGCGGGGAGGGAGGCACGCCTCCAGGGGAGAGCTGAGAGGGAAGGAGCTAGCAGGGCCCTTGGCTTCTAGGAACTAGCTGGTCTACATTCCACAGCCCTCAGGGAGGGGACTGAGGGGGACCACAATCTCCACAGGAAGGCTCTCCCACTCCTCACACTGAGTGGCTCCGTCTCACTCACCTACATACAAGGACCTGCCACATTCCCAGTGACTCAGGGACCCAACATCCCTGGGAAAAGCAATGGCCAAGTCAGGAGAGCAGGCTGTGCCCCTGGACAGCCCTGTGTCGGAACAACGAAACCTCACAGCCCCCGCAGGTCCATCCATGTTATTCCAAATGGCAGGATTCTCTTCGGTGTTAGGGCTGAGTGATAGCCCATGGCTTGTCTACACACTACATCTTCGTAATTCATTCATCTGTCTACGGACTCAGGATATGTCTACATCTTGGCTGTTGTGAATAGTGCTGCTATGAACATCATGTTAAGTGAAAAAAGCCAGACACAGAAGGACAAATACTGCATGATCACTTGTAAGCGGAATCTAAAATAGTTCAAACTCATAGAAGCAGAAAGCAGAACGGTGGGGGAGAGCTGTTGGTCAAATGGTCAAAGGGTACAAAGTTTCAGTGTTGCGAAATGAGTGAGCTCCAGAGACGTGTGTACAGCAAGGTGGCTATGGTCAATGATACTGTGTTGTATATTTGCAGTTTGCCCCAGGGGCTGGATTTCAAGTGCTCTCACTGCACACAAAGAAAGAAAATGGTAACTAAGGGAGGTGATGGTTATGTTAATTAGCTTGATGGGGGGGGATTATTTCACAATGTATTCAAATTGCCACATTGTACACCTTAAGTATATATAATTGTTATTTGTCAATTCTACCTCAGTAAAGCTTTAAAGAAAGAAAAAGAAAGAAACTCAGCTCCCTGACCCTTGGAGCAACAAGAAGAAAGTGGGGTTGGGCAGAGGAAGAGCACAAGGTGGCCGGGTAAGCCTTTCTCAAGTCCCCTCTGCTTGGTCCCGCCCTGGCCAGGCTGTTTGCTGGATGGCCTGCAGCCCCATGCGGAGCCTCAGTTCCAGATGGACAGTGGATGAGTTGACCCCAAAGTGGCCCAAACCCAGCTGAGCCCTGTCCCCCAAGCAACCTTCCTACGGCACTCCCCAAATGTGAACAAAACCAATGCCACAGAATAACTAAGACAGGTATTTGGTCCTCCGTAAAAAAAAAAAAAAAAAAAATTCTGGCAACAAGTTTATTTTTTTCCCCTATTTTTTTCCACAATTTGGTTCATTTTGGTTAAAACCCAAAGGCCCAGTTTGGGCCCCAGGGGAAGAGGCTAGAGAGAGGAGCACTTTTGGGGTGCCTTCCGTTATCTCAGAATGATTGCTTAACAGGGAACTCATTTTGATTGCCTACAAATGAGAAGTCAGAGACAATTAAAATTCATTCCCTATTAATTGTTTTTTTTTTTCCTCTTTCATTATGAAGAGTTGCCATTCAGATAACAAGAAAGCCTGAAACGCAAAAGCAGCTACCTAGGAAGCTACATTTTGGCCTCTCCAACTGGAGCGCCTCTCCCTACAGCCAACCACTCCTGACCCCCGTGTGGCCACGAGAGAGCTCAAATCTTTAGAAGTTGAGGACCCTCTAAGCTGTGAAGTCACAGACAAGTTTATTACCAGGATGTTGCCGAATACTTTTTTTATAGTTTTTAATTCCAGTTTATTTACTCGGGCCTCAGCAACCGCGTTTCTCACTGATTCAGCCTTTCCTACTCCAGTTCCCAGGGAAGTCCTCCTCTCTCTCCCCGCTTCCCTTCTGGGCTCCTACCAAAGTCCCAGGCGACAAAGCAGCCGGAGATGACAGAAGCTCTGGAGCCTCCAGCCAGGAGGCCAGGCGCTTGCCCCGCCCCTCCCCCCCCACCCCCTCCCCGCCCTCCCCCCCCAGCCATGTGACATTGGCTGGACTGTAGCTCTGCCCTGTCTCACCTTCCTCATCCTTCCAAGGGAACTGTCTCTGATGCCCCAACGGCCCACTAGCTCTACAGCCTAAGCTCTACAGCCTAAGCTCTACATTAAAAAAAAAAAAAAAAAATCGATGCCAGCCACTGAACCCGTAATAGATGCCAAGCATCTTCTGCGCGCAACCTTACTTATCCTCATAAACAATCCTCTTAATCAGATACTTCCACTATTACCGGTTCTCCCAAGAAGAAACAAGCTAACCCTTTCCCACACGCAGAGCCAGGATTTGAAGCTAGCTGATTCCAGAGCCTCACCCCTTTACCCTCCATTTCCTCCATGGTTTTGATCTCTGACCCTCCTTTTAGGATGCTGGAGTTCCTGGCAAAAACCAGGGCCTTGTGCTTTCTTTTGGGATGGAGGAGAATGTGCCTGTTGAACTCCTGGCCTCACCTGCAATTAATGACCCAGCATGGACCGCGTCGAATAACCAAGCTGGAGAGACAGCTAGGCTGCGGGTTGCAGAGGCTGGAGCCAGGGAACCGGTCCTGCAACAAAACCCGGATATACAGCTGGCTTCCAGGAGAATCAAGAACGGCCCCTTTTGAAAACAGAGCTGGTTCCCATTGCTCCCACCATCAGCGAGTCTCCCGGGGGTTAGAGCTCTCACTGAGCCTTGACTTTATTATTATTATTGTTGTTTGAAATGCCACATAATAACTGGGATAGATTTCTTAGGAAGCCAAATAATGGGATGCATTCCACCCTGGCTTTATAATTAATGTTTGCATCATTTATCTTTCGTGGAAAGATTATTCTGACTAACGAGGTTCTGGGCCACTAATTCATTACACTGCCTTGTCACTTCCTGCTCCTTCTTATTACCCAGAAATAGACTCATTAGTCAGAGTTCAATGACAGGGAGAAATTGTGTTCGTTAATTTAATTCCCTCACTCATTTCTGGGCCCCATGTTTGTCCAAAATTGGGGACTAAAAGGGGAAAATTCATTGTCTTAAGTCTTTGCTTCTGCCTCATTATACCTTCCACCTTACTCCTGTTCAACAAGAAAGGGCCAGCGCAGCTCAGAGTGGTGGCCACAGTTCCCTTTCTTCAACTCTCAAGCTGTTGCGCCACCTGGGAATCCCTAGGGATGCCGGGCGTCCCCGAGAGTAAATGCCATAGGAGATACAAGAATGGGAGTTGAGATGATATAGTATCTATAGGCTAGGCTCTGGAATTAGATAGACATGAGTTCAAATCCTGCTTCTTCATGTGGAAGCTGTGTGTCCTTACATCAGGGGCTTGATCTCTCTGGACTGTGCTTTCTCATCCACAAAATAGGAATGCCAACAGCTATCTTTTGATATTATGAGGATCAAGCTACATGAAACACCAGAAGTGGTTTGCACAGTGTGCAATGACAAGAACTTAAAAGAAAGGTGCACTTAGAGTTGAGCTAATCAAAGCTCACACAATGGGAGAAGGGAATGTCTCCAAGCAGGGGCTCCTGAGCCTGGCTGCACATGGAAACACCTGAGGTAGATCCACCCAGAGAGCCTTTGAGTGGGAACATAGGGCAAGGGACCTACTGTTTTTAAAAGATCCCCCGGTGGTTCTGGGAAGAGGTCAGTGTTGGGAACTACTCAACCTCTTGAGGTCTACAATGAGCTCTTTCAACCTCGGGCGAGCACAGAGAGGAACCTAGCTATGTCCTTCTTGAAAAGGCTGCCTAGTGATGTTTCACTCCTGATCTAATCCTGTTCCAGGAAGGAATGCACTGCTGTGGGACAGGGACATTTCCCTGAGTCCCTCCATGAGCAATATTAGTACCTATTTTGTTCCAGGTGTTGGGCAGACCATGGGGAGCCAAAGCAGCTCCAGCACTTGCTATCATGGGGCTACTGGTCTTCTAGTGGGCTGGCATCAAACCACCAATGGATACTTCAGTGTCAATCAGAACGAAAACACTGAGGGAAAGGGTTGATCCTGAGGCTGTGATCTGGCGTGGGGACCAGGAAGGCTTCCCCAAGGAAGGGTCTTGGATTGAGTTATAAAGGACACCTGGAGTCACCCAGGTAAAGAGAGAGCAGGAGTGATTTCCAGGCGGAAGGACCAAAGACCAAGACGAAGACCAAGGCAAAACCCATGTAGCTGGAGAGATGAAAGCCCAGGAAAGTGCTAAGCTCGAGAGCAGCAGAGACCAGAATCTTGAGAGCTTTGCATAATTGATTGAGGATTTGGGTTCTCCTCTTTAAAGGCAAAGGGATGACTCTCTTAAATTAAGGAATTTTAGCAAGACAAAGAGCTGGGATGGCAAGGTGGAATAAGCCATCCCTCAAGGCCCACTCATCTCCTAGTACTGTGGTCCCAAGGGCCACGTTAATGGCATGATGGGAGGGACCAATCAAAGCATTCCATCCATGCTGAGATCCTCTGGTAAGCCCCAATGGAAAATTATGGTGACCCCTGGTATGGCCACCAGTGGGGGTGGGCAGCTATATTTCTCAGATATGTTGGTGCAGAAAATACCTGAGAACCTCTACTTTAGACCTTTCCCCACCGAGAAACGTGCCAATAGCTCAGCTTCCAGAAATGTTGACAGCAACCATCTCTGGAAAGTCATGTCTTCTCCCATGGTGAATTATTCAGTTGGAATTCTGGTGTGTCCATCAACTTTTTGTGAGTGTAGCTCTGTGAGTCATGTCCCTTGGACTGATTCTGTCTGTTTGTGAACTGGGTATGCTGAGGACGGTGTCACTGGTGAATGCACAAAGTGAATGTCAGTTAGGGCTTCTTGGCTTTCAGTCAGCATCTGCCTGGAGGTCAGGGGCTTCTCTCATCTCAAGATGTCCAAATTGTGTGTGTTCGCCAAGTATGTTTCTTCATTCTGAGACCCACTGTTCTGGGAGGGGCACATTTTAAGCAAAGCTCCATGTCCAAATAGACCAGGACATTGGCAGAATAGTTGACACCCTGGCCCCTTCAATATCGTGTGTTTGTGGTGCATGATATGTTCATGGTCACTAATTTCATCTCTAATGATGTAAATCATTATAAGTGAATCCTTCAAGGTTGGCCTCAGTTGTTAGTAACTGTGAGTTTCAGGTAAATCAAGGAACTGCAATTGGTAGGAGATGAGGCAGCCCAGGAAAGGGGGTCTGGACCTCTCACGAGCAGGCATCCAAGGCAGTCCTCTCCAAGCCAGGAAGGTGGAGTGTTAATGAATATCAGTCAGGAGGGGTGAAGGGTAGAAAGTACAGGCCTTCACTCAGACCTTGGCCCACAGGCTGATGAATTCAACAACCCCGGCACAGAGTCCTGAGGACACACTTGTCTCCAATTACCAGGAGAAAAGAGGCCAGATCAAAGGAAGTGCCCTGGATGAGACTTTTGCACAATACCTGCCATACAGAGAAAATTGCATTTATTCCTCTACCTATTAAGAGAAATAGTAAGAGTTAGAGAACTGGATATTGAGCACTAAGAGTGCGACAATATTTGCTATTCCTTGTCTCAATTAATCTTCACGACAGTAGTGGGATATATATCATACCCATTGTATGGATAAGGAAACTGAGGATCCCAATGGTAACTGGCCAAAGTCAAACAAAATAAGGCAGTGCAGGGATTTGACCTACAAACCTGCCTTTTTGTGGCCCATGGGAGCCTCTGCATGTTACCAGGCAACTTGCGTCGGTCTTGATGAACTCACGCCGTGTCTCCATCAGTCCTTATAGGCTGTGATAACAAAGTACCACAGGCCAGGAGGTTGAAACAACAGAAATTTATTTTCTCTTAGTTCTGGAGGCTAGCAGTCTAAGGTCAAGGTGTCTGGAGGTTGGCTTCATGCTGAAGCCTCTCCCTTTGGCTTATAGATGGTCATGTTCTCCCTGTGTCCTTATGTGGTCTTTCCTGTGTGTCTGTGCCCTAATTTCTTCTTATGAGGACACCAGCAGAGGGCCCACACCTATGACCTTAATTTCCCTTAATTTCCTCTTTAAAGGCTTTATCTCCAAATGCAGTCATATTCTGAGGTACTGGGGTAAAGGCTTCAACATACATATTTTGGAAGGGACACAAGTCGGCCCCACAACAGTGCCCTTGTCAGTTAGATAAAGCCCTTTATCCTCCATTTGCCATGGGATCTACATTTGGCTTTTCACATCAGTGTAATCACTGTGTACCCAAAATAGTTTTCACCCTGCTGTACAAAAAATGTATTTTACCATGAATGGTCGGGCAAATGTCAGGATTAAGATAACTCACTCCTGAGATAAGGTAAGGAAAGGATGGAGTGAGACAAAGCAGCTGTCAGTCTCAAGAGGGGATCCTCTCTTAATTTCCCTGAGGGACAGGAGGGACCACGTGAACGCCATTGGCAAACACAGGACGCATTTAGAGAGTCGCTTTCCCGACTGCGTGTGGTATGTGCACACATGGCCCCCAGTGCCCAACAGATGCATGCACGGCCCCCGTTCCGGGGGAACTCCACGAGAGCCACACAAGCTCCGAGGACACGCCGGCTGGTCTTAGTTCCTTTGTTCAGCTTCTCCTCTTTTAACCTGCCATTAACGGGTGGTGGCCACAGTAAAAGAGTTGCTTTTCAATGCTGCTGGAAAAAGGAAAGGTTGAAATCCTAAAGGAGGATGTGAGAGAGCACTAATCACCTTCTTGCTAACTGCATTTGATAAACTTTGGCCTTTGGGGATAATGAATTACATCTCAAATCGACTTGGTTTTTATTGTTCTAGTAACACGATCAAGGGAATATAGAGAAAGAAGAGACACGGGAATGGAAATGGGTGGCCTGTGTGGCAGGTGGGGGCGGGCACCTGGGGAGAGGGGCCATCTCCTGTCAGGGGCCCCTGTGTGTTTCTGAGTGATTGGCGAGCTCATTCTCTTCCCCCCTAGGCCTGGTATTGAAAGGAATGGAAGGAAGGCTCAGGAAGCTGCTAGAAACCGATCCTTGCTTTTGGCAAAGATTCTAGGCCCCATCAGAAAAATCAAGAACTCGACTTGGAGATTTGGGGAGCCAGAGTAAAAAGGGCCTCTGGGTAATGAGAGTAAGGACTTTCTTGGGTACAATTCCCTGGTTTGGTCTCCTATTAAGCTTAGGAAACAGTATCATACTTCATATGCCTTTGTCATGATATGGGAGGCCCAGAGAATTAAGTAAATTGCCTGAGGGCACACAGCAAATTCATGGCAGATGCAGGCCTCAAACCCCAGTCCTTCTAGGCCTGTGTCCAGTTCCTGAAATTTCATCTGCCTGTGCCGGCTCCTCCACAGCCCTGTCCAGAGGCTGCCTACGTGGCCAAGAGTTTGGCTGATGGAAAGAGCAAGAAAGGAGCAAGCCCAACGTAGCTTAAAGACTTTCCTTCCCTGTTACCCTCCATGCTTCCGACAGAGCACAGGTGGTGTGGGTGGGAGACAAGTGGTTAGGAGCAGGGATACTGGAGTACAGAGGTACAAATTCAAATTCAGCCTTCAAGGTCAAGCAAACTTAGGCAAATTATCCCATTTTGTTAAGCCTTAATTTCCCTGTTCATAAAAAGACGATGATAAAACCAACATCGTAGGATTGCTCTGAAAACAAAATACGTATGAATGTGTGTGTGTGTGTGTGTGTGTGTGTGTGTACTGGCTAGCATGGTGTTTGAAACTCAGTAAAGGTTAGTTTTAAAGAAATGTAACAAAATGTTCCTTGCCTGAAGAGTGGGGATTTCAGTAGTCCCCAAAGCAGGCTTTGTGGGGGTGGCAGAAGGCTAAGCTTGTGGAATTCGATATATCCTTTGTTTCAGTCTGTAGCACATCATACTCCCTGCTATTTCCTGAAACCCTGAGATCCTGGTGCCCAAGAAACACGAATCCATTGGAAAGCCTGGCCCTCTGTCCAGGGTCCAGGCCAGAAGTGGCCCAGACAGACGGAAGAGTCAAGGAAGAGCACAGAACCCGGAGTGGAGACAAAAACAGAGGAAAGGAGATCGGTGCTGGACCCCACATGATTCACTATGCCAACCAGGGGCACGGAAGCTGGGGAAGCTGCCAGATCGATGGATTCCAAAGCAAATGAAGAACCTGGTGTCTTTGGCCTCCAAGCTGTGAAGTTAAATACAGCGACTGGGCAAGGCGTTTCATAAATGATGGGGGAATGAAACAGAACACGTATCTCCATCTCTTGGGAAACAATAGTGAGAGGGCAGGTCTGATTCTGAGAAGGGCCTTTGGTCCTTGGCACCTTTCAACAGCAAAATCACAGCTATGTGTGTTTGCATCTAAAAATATGCATTTGCGTGCGTGAGTACTTGCAAGCGGTGGTGTGTTTGGGGATATATGTGTGGGCAAGTACTGCCCATTTGTCCTTCTAGTCCATGGGGCACAGTGATGCTGGAGAATGTGTTGTTTATAAGGTAGGTGCAAATAGAATTTTATTCTCATAGTTCGAGAATTGCAGCCCACTAAAATGAATCAAACCCACCCATGCACTTAACTTATATGCTCTGTGGAAATTTTTCTTGTAAACTTAACATATACCCGTTACTTCCTGATTAATAGGAAATTCCAAAGCATCAATTTCATCTATTACAATAACCCGGGCCTGGCAAAGCCCCTTGTCTCTGAACCGACAGGGCAAGTTGTAGTATTGAACCGCTGAGCCTGGGAGAGAAAGCTGCCCCACCCCCAGCCCATCCAACTTTGCCATCTGCAAAAAAGGCAGAATATCAAGACAAGGAAGACATTATATCACAGCCCTTATTCTGTCAGTGAATTCTAAAACTTGAATTTTCCAACTAAGTCACTGACACAATCAACCTCGATCTGAAGAGAGCAAAGAGAAACCTGCAGTTTCTATTAAAGGGGCTACGGAAAGCCCTCTGGCTAAGAGCCCTACCTTCTTCCTGCTCCACTGGGCAAAATCCTAAGACTGCTTCTTGGTTGCAGGATTTCTTCATTTTCAAAGCAGGTTGGGGGTGTGTGCAGACCTCTTGCTTGGCCTGGGACCCAGATAGATGGCAGCTCTGTTTCCCCCACGATGCAGGGAAGATAACCAGAGCATTCCCAGGCCTGTCACCATGAAAATGTGAGATGAGTCACTGTGTATTAAATGAAAATATAATAAAAGCCCACAAGCTTGGGTATGAACGACATTGTGCAAAGAGATGAAAGAGAGGTTTTGTGATTTTCTAAGCACAATGGGACTTCTCCCATTTCAGAGGAGGAAGTTGTGTTTTGAGCTTTTATCCTCTTTGTTGAAACTGACGAAAAGAGAATTTAAAGAACATCTGTGTATCCAAATTTTAGAAACAGAATTAAATACCTTTAATAAGGAATTCTGGTATTTTTGCCTCTTTCTAAAATTCCCACTGTCTACAGATTTGTCTTTTTTGTGTGGATGAGATCTTGTCCTCTGAGGACTTCAGCACAGATTGGACTTGTTTCTCTCTTCCCCTTCCTACCAACCCATACTCCAATCAATTGTTTATGTCTCTTAATTGGACAGAGCAGAGGATTGCACATTTTAAATATTTTTATTGAATTGAGTTTTACGTTCCCCATCTAGATTTATAGACTGTTAAATAGAATGTTTTACATTTCTTTCTGTCTCTCAAAGAAAATAACAAATACATGTGGGCAGAGCCATCAGTCAATTACCTCAGTGGATCTCTTGCAAGTATAGGAAAAATAAAAGCAATTCTGCTTTACTCTCTGGGGAGAGCCATGGAATTTCAGAACAAGAGAAAACCCAAATGAGTCTTCTTGAACTTCAAAATGCCTTCCTTGAATGACCAAGAAGAAATAAGGAGATTATAATGACAAATTAGCCTCTAGATTTAGAAAACCACTCTGCTTCATGCTAAGGAGAAAGCTGACAAGGAAGGTGTAGAAAAACACGTCCACAGCAATTAGACACGCCTTAAAATTAAGTAAATGATCTGTAATGTACCAGAGCACCTCAATTTCCCCACCAGTTCCACAAATCTTTCTATCCAGAAATTTCCATACCACTTGCAGTCTGATCATGACAGAAACGATCACCTTCCACATTCCTGTGCTGGGAGGTTTCACTTCTGCTTCTCCAGCTGTAAACATGCTTTCTTTCCCCTACTTCCTCTACCACCAACGCACAGCGAAGTAGCTGATTCATCGCATCAGACACAAAACTCCAACTCATTTCAGAATTCGAAACTTCACCAGAGAAAGACCCCGTGGCGACCGACTGCTTTCCAAGAGCAAAGGTGTCTCCCATCTCAAAAGCCACCACCACGCCTGGGACCTCTAGTCCTCGGGAAAGGTATTCACCACCGACTCAGGGGGGGCCAAGCCTCCCCCTTGCCTGTCCGTGCAAAGGATGATGAATTCAGTGGGCACCTACCTTTGCGACCCCTGGACTTGCCACCTCTTCCCACCTTCCCCGTTTCTTTTTCCGCTCATTTTTTTTTTCCACTTTAAAAACATCCAACTTTGCCTTGGGGATGAGCAGAATGAAATGTCACTTACCTATAAAAAGAGAGACAGAAGAGAAAGCCATGCATCACATTACATACAAGTTCTTTGAAATCAAGGCCAGCTTCTGACTTTGAAACTGTAACAATGAGTGAATATTATTTTTTTCATCCTACCTTTCTATATTTAATGAAACGCGAGATTTTGCAAGAAGCCCATCCCCAGGGCCCAGCCTCCCTTCGTGATTTTCCTTTTGTTTTGTCACGGCTCTCTGCCTCTCTTCTCCACCCTCACCTCCCACTGCCTGCTCCCCCTCTTCATTGAGGAAAGGTCAGGAAGGAACGGAGGAGACACAGACCGTAGAGATCAAGGGGGGGAGTTCAGGCATGGGTACTGAAGTTGCAAGGCGCCGGGAGCCTCTTTTCTCTCAGGCGGGGCCTCAGTGACCTGGGGTCAGCACTGGCCAGTGCCTACACACGAGGGAGGTCGCAGTCCCCACAGGGTGACTTTCCATCTGCAGCTCTGGGACCTTTTCAAATGGCCCTGCTTCTGAGTCTTTCTCTCCCTCGCCCAGCTCCCCACCATTCCTCCTGGTTGGGATGAGCTCACATACCGTTTCTCTCCCCCGCCTTGTCACACAAAGTGTGCCACCTTAGTACTCACGGTTCAGATCTGCTTCTACAGGAATTGCTTGTTATCACAATACCATAAGGCCAGTGTGACCTGCCTGGGTCATTTTCTCTGTCCCCTGCTTCAAAGGAGGATCAACTTAGTTCATGCTTTTTCTAGGAGACCCTCTGTCTGAGAACTGCAGGATGCTGGGTCCACATCTCACCTGGCTCCTGGTTTCGAAGGCTCGCACCCCTCACAATGCAGGGTCACCACAGCCCAGTGAGTCCCCTACCTCCCTCTGCCGCAGAGGAAGCCAGGCTCCAGCCTTCTACATAAAGAACAGACCCTCACTGTGCTATGTACCAAATCCCCTAACATGCTAAATAGTTTAAAATCGATTTCAGTGGCCTGCCAGTATCTTTTTCTTATTATGCCTGAATAACTCAGCTCTTTTAGCTTCTTCTTAGAGATTTCAGTTTTCTGGGGTTTTTTGTTTTTGTTTTTGTTTTTTTTCTCCTCTGAGCTTCTCTGAGAACCTCTATGGAGGACACCCCCAAGCTGAAGATTGAATCGAAAAATAACCACATGTCCTCCATTTGACCAGGTTTAATGCTGAATCCCCCAAAGGGAGGCTCACTGGGGATGCTCTGCCAAAAAATGGAATCATAGTCAAATATTTTCAAGAAATTTTGCCTCCTCCTTCTCCTCTTGGACATTCATGACTACATTCGGACTGTCCACAGTGAGGGGCCATGCTTAAGCTTTTCCTAAAATGATTCAACTCGGAAACTTTTCTTCCTATACACAAATTAAAACACCCTACTTCAGAAGGATGGTGATTTGACGGTTTTTTTTATGGATGCTACATTAAGGTAACTGATTTGTTTCATCACAGGCTGTCGCCAGGAGATCCTGAAGGTGACGCCCCCTCCTGCCAGGACCTGTGGGAAGCCAGGTCCAGGACTCAGCATTCTAGCCTCTGGCTGGGCTCCGCCCCTCAGCCAATGTGAGGAGTCCACCAGCTGGCTCCCCTCTGCCTCTTCTTTGAGACTGAGGGATTTCTAAATACCCTGTATGCCCACTGGGATGTTGCAAGGCTGTACTGATACTTGAAATGTGCTTTGTAAACTGTAAAGAGCAAATAGCTTTAAGCGCTCAGTGTTGGGTACCACTGTCCTTGGGCTACACTTGGAAAGAAACAGAGAATGCTGAGCTTTAGCTGCACAGGGCAGCTGGGGAAGAATGTGTGGCTTTTGTTTTCCCCAGTGAATGAGAAGGCAGGAGCTAGTGCGCCTTCATTACTTCCCCTCCTCTGAGCCCTGAGGGAGGGAATTGATCTCGTAGGCCTTTTTCCATCTTTAATATCTGTGCCTACGTGATTCCCTCTGTTGCACAGGAATGATTTCTCTGCCTTCTCAGTGTTTACACCTTTCAAAGCTTGTAATCCTGTTCTGTCTCTGCTCTGCCACTTTGCAGCTGGGCAAGTTTCTCAGTAGACCACGAACCTCTGTGTGGGGGCACGAAAGAGAGAGGTGTTGAATCAGATCTGGGGGAGCGATGCCTGTCTGCCTCCATTATCACTCTTAAGGAAGACCAAACAGGCATTAAAATAATGGCGTGTCAATGTAGGTACATGAACTGCAACCAGCAGAGGACTCTGGGGTGGGAGGGGGGTGCGGGAGGCAGGGTGTGCGGGGGAAATCTCTGTACTTTCCGCTCAATTTTGCCAGAATCTAAAACTGCTCTAAAAATTAAAGTTTATTAATTTTAAAAAAAGTTACTGTCCTTAAGTTTCCATTTATTCAAGAAAATATTCTTGATCACAATCTACGGGCAAGGCCCACAATGATTTCCAGCAGAATAGGGGAATTCTGGGAGATGACTTCTTTTGCTTGGTACCATCTCCAAAGGAGTCCTCACAGCACCTTTCTTTGAGGGCCACGTGGAAAGAATAGGAAGATACGACTCAAGCCTCAGCCCTGGGAGAGCTTGAAAACTTCGAGGGAAGAGAGGAATATAAAAAGTTTGGGAAATACTCAGAAAGGCATGAATGCCATCCCATGTGCACCGTGTGTCTACCTATCCCACACCCTCATCTTTGGGAATCATATCTAACATTTTTTTTTTTTTAAAGAGAGAGAGAGAGAGAGAGCAGGGATGGGGAGGAGGGGCAGAGGAGAAGGAGAGAGGGAGAGAGAATCTTAAGCAGGCTCCACGCTCAGCATAGAGCCCAACCCGGGGCTTGATCTCACGACCCTGAGACCATGACCTGAGCCAAGTTTAACCGATTGAGTCACCAGATGCCCCCATATCTAACATTTAAGCCCAACTTCAATGCTGTGTCCTCTGAGGCCATCTGCCGGCTCCCCTCTGTGCCCACAGCTTGCTGCTTGTGGTGGCTTCTAGCACCTCTTCCATTCTGCCATTTATGAGAGATCTGTTGTTTGTATTCTGCCACGTTTTGACTTTGCAAATTTGACAATACCTAGCCCAGATTTTACTGCAAATGAGTTATAGCAAACTTTAGATGTTCAGACCTTTTTGAATTTGGAATTGCAGATAAGGAATTGTGCATCTCTGTACACCAGATACTGTCAAAACGCTGGGGCTACAGAGATGAAAGATATGATCCTGCCTTTTATAGTCTAGGGGGAAAACAGACAGGAGACTCTGAATCCTAAAGCAGCATCACCGCTGACACGACAGGGCAGGCATAGGGTGCTCTGAGAGGACAGGACACCTGTGTCTTTCGTTTGGGTGCTGAGAAGAATATAAAAGAAAAAAATATACCCTGGAATTCGATGGAGACTATCCGGGAAAACTTCAAAGAAGAGACTGGCCCTTTTGAGCTGCCCTTGCTGCAATGCTGCGCTAAAACTCTGCTGACCACCATCTGTCCCCCATCCTTCCGAGGCAAGGACAAGAGATGGTTGGTCCCTCCCTGTGTGCACTGCAGAGTTTTTCTGCCATGGAATTCCCAACGCTGTCCTGAAATCGGAGGCAGGGCTCAGAAGCTGGCCTTGTTAAAGAGCTGAGATCCTAGACACTGCGGTTGGGGCTGACTGGACATTCAGTCCCCACTCAAGGCACGACAAGCCCCTGATTCATTCCAGGGATTTTTTTTGGCTGCTCTTTATAGGGCCATTGTAAAACCACAAATAGCGACAGCCTAACTGTGCAACATGGTTTCAACTGAAGGTTCTCCTTCTCCAGATCGCTACTCCTGACTATGACAGTTAGTATGAAGGACAAGCCAGGTAACCCCTTCGGTCCCTCAGCCAGGGACACTCCTAAGCCTTTGAGAGTTAAGAAAGGACCCCCGACATGGAGCACAAAGGACTCGGCAAATTCAAAATGTACACATTCCAAATGTAGTTGAAGTATGTTCCATGGAAGTGGGTCATCTTCTTGGAGAAGAATATATATATATATATATATATATATATATATATATATATATATATATAAAACTCTGTGCCCAAAGCGGGGCTTGAACCCATAGCCCTGAGATCAAGAGTCACATGCTGTACGAACTGAGCCAGCCAGGGCCCCCAAAAGAAAGCTTTAAACTGACAGTTGCTTACTCACTCAAAGGGCTCTACACTGGCTCTGGTCTTGAGCCAAGGACTACCTTTTCTCAAACCCTCCCTCCGATGGCTTCTGGGCCTTCAAGGAAAGAGACAGGATGCAAAGGCAAGTGCTCTGGTCCAGGGCTCAGCAGTGTCCCTCCTGCCCCCCCCTTACACCCACAGTCCTCCTCTGTGCAAACTCGGAATCTGGAAATCCACCCACTGGAGCCCTGATGCCACCTCTGTGCTCTGTGACCTTTAGTAGCACCTCTGCAATGTGCCCCATGTGGCCTGTGTCATCTCCCAGCTCTACCCATGCCTCTGGGGGGGTGACGCTACAGACCTGCAGTTATTCTCTTGATTCAGAGGTACACGCCACGCTCCATGCTATATTTCTAGAAGGAAAAGAAATGAGGATTGCTTTTGAGTCTCTTAAGTAGAAAAATTATGTAGGAGCATCTAGAGGTACAGTATGTTTAGGTAAGTGTTCTAAAAGGCAGTTCGATGGATTTAAAACCTCTTTTCCAGCCAGCGTTCCAAATGGATGCGAGGTGGGTGGAAACTTCCAGACCTTTTTCCGTGTTCTCTCTAAGGCAGAACACTGCTGAAGGGCAGAAGCCTCTATCCGTTCCTACCCACATCTTCTCCAAACTCCAGAGAGAGAAGTCTACTACTAATACTCTGTTCGTGGGTAAGAAGTGGCCCAGGGAAATGTCAGCTGGAATCTGATGAATGCAGGGGGCGCTAATGGACAGTCTCTGGCTCTCCATCATGTGCCCTCTAATTCTTCCCTAGGATTGGGGAGGAGGTCTTCCCAGGAGCTAGGCAACATGTCCAACGGTGGGATGGGGCAGATGCCAAGATGGACAATGAATCTGGTCCCAGAATGTCTGAAAGAAACCGGTTTAAGGCTGCTCTGAGGTTTCCATTGGAGACCAGCAGTCCTCTGAGTAATACTTTTCCTTTCCCCTCCTGGCTTCACACAGAGCTTGGCTGGGGAGAGTCTTCTTTTCTTTCCAGTGAGTATATTTATCGATTTTCACAATCAGACACCATCATGTGCTAAACATCTAGGAAATCTCAATTTTCTTCCCAGCTAGCCCCGCCCTTCGTTCTCCACCACTCCTAGGTAGGGATTGCGGGGAAGCGAGGGGGGAGGGGAGCAATGTCAGCTCCAGGAACAGCTTCTGACCTCGCCTCGCTGCACGTTGCCTACTTATCTGTGAGATAGCTCCAGAAATGAAGGTGAGAGGTGCCAGCTTAGATGCTACTGATTAGCATCTTTTCTTTAATGACTGTGCAAATGTCTGGAAATTGCTAAGAAATTCTAGAAAACAAAAAGCATAACAGCCAAAGTTCTGGCGTAGGGTAAGGATCTGAGGGCCCCTCTTCTCAACAGCAGAACTTTCAGCCTCCTCCACCAGTTCTCCACTTTGACTGAAACTTAGAATCACCTGAACAGATTTTCAAATCCTGGTCCCCAAACTTCATCCCATCCAATGAAATCAGGATCCCTGGGAGTGGACCCAGGCATCAGTGTTTTTAAAAACCAACCAAGTAATTCCAACATGCAGCCCCACTGGAGACCCCGCGACCCCGGACAGCTGTTGGGAGTGCAGGAGGTTGAGTGCCTCCCATTTCTGACTGAGTAGGTCTGGGAATCTGCATTTCTGCGGAATTGTGGGTGATGTTGTTGCTGCTGGTAGGGGACTAGACTTTGAGAAGCAGTGCATTGGATGGTCTCTAAAGTTCTCAGAAAGAAAAAGGGCCTGTAGGAGTTATTTCCTATTACAATGGCAGTTTGGGGGGCTCTGAGGTCCCCTCTCCTCCTACTAGGCTGACCCAGGGCAGATAAAAGGGCGCTGACCCTGCCATTGAGCAGGGAGGTCCACTTGGCTTTTCCTTGTCTACCTAGAGCTCTGTCTAGAAGGAAAGCTTTCTGTGAAAACCTTCCACAGCCAAGAGAAAAAGAGGCCAGTGTTCCCTTCTCCCACCCCTGCTACTGCCAGATGATTGACTTTATACCTCTAAAAAAGAATCCTGAGATCCAACAAGGAGCTTCCTGAGGACAGGAACGAGGTTACCTTATTGTACCATCAGCTAGGACAGTTGTGTGCATAGGGAGACGCGTGTTATATGTTTGTTGAGTTAATCAGTGAATAAACAACCCATTTTATAGGCAGGAAAGCCAAGAGGCTGTCACATAGTTTTCTGGCAGAGCATGAGGCTTTATATGCTTAGTTAATATTTAACAAACACCTCTGTGAGCAGTGCAGCCACTTTTCTGATAAGGCTGGAGGCTCTAATAACCTGAGACAGGGTTTATTTATTTATTTGTTTGTTTACACATTGATTGATTGATTGACTGATTGCATGGACTTTTGTAATTTACAGCCTCCTTCCAGCAACATTTTCACCCATGCATCCCATAAGCCACTCTTCTGAAGAGCCTAGAAAGAGGCAGAGGAGGCAGATCCCAGTGAGGGGGCTTCTTGGATGCACTCCCTGCCTGTGTTCTACTGGAAGCTGCTCCAGGACCCCACACATGTGAGCGTCTCAAGCTCTCTGCCCCAGACTTTCTGGGAGGAGCCAAGGGCAGGCCCCACCCTACATCTTGCTCAGTATCCCGCACTTGCTGCCGATGAGGACTGGGGGCAGCCACGGCGGGGCTGCGTGTTGAGGGCCCGGCGGCACCTGCTGTCCACCTTCTGCAGGATTGCTCGGTTCAGGGCAGGCACGTTTGCCCTGGCCCTCCAGTCTGCTACACTGCGGCAGGGGAGGGAAAGAGCAGAGGGGAAGGGCTGCGTTCTCTCCCTCCCTCTGAGCTTGTTCATATAGTCAAACACAGAAGCCCCGCTGTGACTGTTGATCACGTCCAAAGCAGAGGCAGGTTTGAAATTCATCAGAGATTTCTCCCACAGCTGCAGCAAGCCAGGCCTGAGCCTCGCCCTCCCCACGGCCCACCGGCTGCTGCCGGTCCCCCAGTGAGAGCCGATAACTATGAAGTTGTCTTTCTCAAGTCCCACATCTGTTTCTAGAGGCTAAGAGAGACAGTGGGTGGAGGAATATATCTGAAACTGAAAGAACAAAGAGGGAAAGAAAAAGAACCCCCTCAGAAAAAGATCCATAAGAAGGGGAAACTTAAAGGAGAGACTGCCGAGAGCTCTTTCTTCTTTCCTTCCTTCCCGGTCTTTCTGGAGCTGGTTCTGTGGTCCACATGCTATACGTGGGTGGGGACCCGGTGACCGTGGCTGGCTTCCTCCAGCCCCTGGCTAGTAATTGTAGTGGCTCATCATGCAGGCTGGTGCTGTACTGATGCTATAGCCCATGATCTATGGATTTTATGGGGATTTTTAGGAGATTGGTAATAAGGTTGTTCCAGTAAACAGTCTGGCAGAGCAGTAAAAGATGAAGGCAATGCACAGCTTGCATTCCAAGTGGCTTTCTGAAGGCGGAGTGTCTGTCAGCAGGTGCCACATGTTCTCAGGCTCCCTTTCGATTCTGGGGGTCTGGAGCCCCTCTTCCCGCTAAGATTCCCACCCTGATGCAGGGAGGAGCGAACACATGGTGTGCAGCACCTTCCTTGTTGGCTTGTTTATTGATAAGAATATGTGTATATCCCTTCCTCTTCCCTTCAGGGCCAAAGGGAGCCTGAGCAGCCAAGGGGGGTGGGGGGCATGCTGCAGCGAACCACACCCCAGAGTTTCTAGCCCCAGAATTCTGACTCTATGGAACGCCTAAGGAAGTAAGGGAAGCAAAGGGTGGACCTCTGCTCAACCCAGGACCTACTCTGGCTCTTTCTACAATTAAGGTAAGTCAGCTGCCATCTTGCTCCAACTTGAACTGCTGTCCATTTGGCAACACTGCCTAGGAGCATTCTTTCCAAAGGATTAAAACGGGGGTGGGTTGAGCTCTTGGGAAGGTGAGCCATCAGCCGTGTGGACTTGGGTCTGGGCCCCATGCCCAAGATCTTATGTGGTTCTGTTTTGCAGCTATTGGAAATCTGAGTATTATCTGGATACCAACTTCCCCCAAAATGCATTTGGTTGCCAACAAAGCCTCATCAGACTATATTATCCCAAGCCCTTGCTCACTGGGAAAACATCACAAGAATAGTGTATCTATTCACGGGCCGAACAGTGTAAATGATCTTCTCATATACGTTAGCATCGCAGTTGCTACTCACATGAAGGCTTCTGAGGACAATATTCTTTTACACTCCCATTTTATAAAAGAGGAAACTGGTGTTCAGTAGGTCATCATTTGCCCTAGGTCACAAGTTGTTAACTCCTAGATCTAGAACTTGGGTGCAGACCCCAATTTCCATGCCCATTTTCTGAGGGTTCTGCTAGAAGGTGTCAGCTTCCTGGATAGAGGGCAGCATGGCTGGAGACCACCTCTAGCAGTCTGGGACCTGCAGCGACCTGCTCACAGAGCTCCCTGGAACAGCAGAGCTGATGAGCTGACCTCAGCATTCCCTTCCTAGTGGATTTCATTTTAGCTTTTATGCTTTCTTCATTTATCCCCAGGAAGCAAACGTGTAAACTTACTAGCCCTGAGCTGAATGTAGACCCGAGAATCCTACCGATGTCAGTGAATACAATTTATTCTTGCCATTCAGGGAATTCCACTTAAAAATTTACTATTGAATCTATCTAATTGATTGGGCTGCAGAAGGTAACAAGTAGCTAATTTAATCACTGGCTAGTATTTACTCAACTTTTTATTTTTTTCTTGAAAAGATATACTTGACTAGAGTTTATATGGTGGTTACTGCGTGTTAAATGAAAATCAACTGATTATCAAAGACATATTTACTGAGGATTAATTCTGTAGTAACCAAGTACACAGAATCTATCAAAGTAAATCTTCAATAAATGCATATTCTGGGAGCTTAATTTAAATTGTTTTCACAAAGCAATCTTTTTTTTTTCTTTTTCTTTTTTCCACAAAGCAATCTTCAAGAAAGTACTTTCAAGAGAAGTTGGCAGTTGCAGGAGCCAGAAACTAGTTTCTTGTTCTGTTAACTAAAAAATGACAGCACTCTTGGTCTTTTTCATCTATGAGTTAAAAGCCACATATACAAAAAAACAAGAAACAAACAAAAAGCTAGGAGTCCAGATCAGTAGATTTAAATTTGTATGTAATTTTTGATGATTAATGGTACCTAAATGCCTGAAAACATTCAGAGCTGGCACTGGAATCACCTTATGTCCCCAAACAGTGACTCTTTTATCATCCCATAAGGGAGGTAGAGGGATTTTTAGATATCTCCTTGGAATTAAATAACAATTTAACTGTAATTTTATTTTTTTAAAACTTAGATTTTTCTCTCTGCTGCATTTATAGCTCGTTTCTTTTAATGGGGAGCATAGCAGTGATGAGAACTAGGCAGTCCTTTGTCTCCTTTCATCCCTCGGCCCTGCTTAAACCGGTGATGGTGGTAAGGACAATGATGATGACTTTATTGAGAACTTTCTATGAACCAGGCACAAACTCTCACTTTTCCTTATAAACATTCTTTGGGGGGTTTCGTTATGTTTGTTATTTTCCAGTCTTTACTGAGAAAACAGGGATCTTAATAATGCAAGATCGGCGTCTTGGAAGCTACAGAGGAGAGGGAGGAACAGAGTTGGAGGTGAGGGCTTGGAGGGAAGAGGAGGTGGGTCACCTGCATTGAATGAGGACAAAAATGCAGAAGCAGCAAGAGCCCCAGGGCCAGGTTAACCAATAATCACCTTCCATGCAGGAGGACGTGATGCTCCAATTCAAGACAGCGTTGTTCTTAGCATCCTTGGGGAAGGCAGAGATTCCATCTTCCCAACATTTGCAGTCTTTAGCTTCTGCCTTTCCCTCCCTGAGAACCTATCTTTTAGTGAAATAGTACCCTGGACTACCTCATGGTTCCATCCTCTGTGAATGACCCGAGGGACTCGGCTAGCATTGCACCTGCCTGGGCCTTGTTTCTCTCATCGGAAAGAGTGAGGAGGTCAAAGGGGAGCGATGCCTAAGATTCCTTCCTGTATAACTATATAAGGTTCACCTGATCAGGCCAGTGGGAAAGAAGTTTGTTCAGAATCTCAAGCCATAGCCCTGTACCTGTTGACCTGTAGACAGCCTACTTGAATCATATGGGAGGGGGGTCAGTCTGGGGAATGCTAAATTTGCAAAACAAACCCATTTCACAATCATTGATATCCTGGACATTAATACTCCAAAAGTCAAAAAAAGGAAAGCACAACAGCGTGGATTATTCATAAATTGTCATCCACTTTCCTTTCACCTACCTGGCCATCTCTATTGCCTTGGAATTTGGGAAGATGTAAACCACACACACACACACACACACACACACACACACACACACACACACGAACACCAGTTTCTTATCTACGTGCTTCCACTGAAGGAGGTGATTAACTCTTGACCTTACGGAACACTAACGTGACCTTGGAGAATAGATAGAATCTTGTTACCTTGTAATGAGTTTTATGGCTTATTTCAGTTCGTTTCAGCCATGTTTCTCCAGTGATTAAGGCAATTATCAGCCTATGCATTTCAGGATTATGAATTATGGAGCTCTCTCCAGATACTGAAAGGGCCTTGGGAATGCTCAAACCACTTCTAATCCCATCAATAACTAGTGTCACTCCCCCTCCCCCACACACATAAGCAGCTACTGCGTTCTGTTTCTGCAAGCCCTGTACTCGCCTATGGTTATCAAAGCAATGCCTTTTTGATATCCTTGATCGAAGGAAATTCCCTGTTTACCATGAACTGGTGCCACGCACGGCGTTATAATCACCATGATTATTACTCAAATTTAGACAAAGACATCTTTCCCTCTTCCACAACGATGTTATAGAGCAAGTGGCAGTGCTTAACGGAACACTTGTGGTTGTCAGCACAACAACCTGTCACCACGCACCTACCGCGTGACAGGATGAAATGAACAACCCTAGACACAACATCGGCAGACGTCTCGGGCCCACTTTTGTCTCTGGCTCATGCTTCAATATTTGTCAGCTTCTTTTGGCTTCCATTTGAATTCACACAACTCAGAGTGATTCTTCTTCTTCTAGTTCCTCTTTCTGGATGTGCCACAAAAAGCAGTTTGTGAATCCAAGAGAAATATGCAATGAATCTCAGGTTCTACATCCTCATGCCATGTAATGAAGTATAATGAGAGAAGAATGTGGGAATGGCCCACCCCACCATCCCCCCCCATGCTTTTGCCCCCTCTCTTTTCCTAGTACGATCGTTAAACTATCTTAGTATTACAAAGTGATGGGGTAGCTGTGAAAATATGTTACAAAAAGAAATTAGGTCCTAAGCTGTACTTCGCTTAGGATCCAATATATGCCTGGAGGAAATTACCTGAAATAAATATCAAAATCATCATTTGTAGTAGGTTAAAAAAAAAAATGCCCCAACCTATAAGGTACACAAAGGTCAACTTCTTCTCCCAGCTTTGTTCCTGAAAGAGCTGGGGACAATAGTATTCCAACCTTGCGTGGTGTAGTGAAGAATCAGATGTAAATTTCTATCCGGTTCCGTCATTAACAACTATATAAACTTTGGGCAAATGTTTAAATCTGCTAAGGCTTAATTTTCTCATTTATTCCATGGACATGATTTATAGAATTTCAGACATGTGGCAAGGATCAAATGAGATCATGTATAAAAAAAAATAAACCTGCAGACTGGGAAGCTTGTTGGATGTCAGATTGCTTACCCCTCAATTTGTTTTTCATAGCTTGCCCTTTCTTATCTGGGAAACTAAGGGGTCCTCTAAGGGCCCGTTTCCTATAAAATTCTGCATCGTAGCCCACAATGTGGTGGTTGCCCTCTGTGATGATATTCTCAAAGCTTATAGATGCACTGTTCATGCCTAGCACAATTCCATAGCTATTGACGTCTCTCCATGCACTTAAGAACATTCTTACCGGTGATAACTCTCGAGTTTGAAGAAAGTTGTGAATTTTTTTCTTTGCTCAGGGCTCAGATTTTCCCTGGATCAAATGCCTCTGAGTCTCAAGGACTTGCTTTGCTATTTCTGGACACTTCTCCGTGATCCACTTGACCTTTTGTTAAGGAAGGTTGGTGGGAGATATAATCCCACTGATAAATGTGTGAGATTTCAGATAAATTAACCCAGAGTTTTCAGCTGGTCCTGCTTGGGTGTGAAGGCTAACCTCTTTATGTACAGCCTCAGGTCAGGGAGCCCTGCAGGGCAGCCTACTGGTTCCATGTCCCCTTCCACATTTTCTGTCTCCATATAATTCTGGACTGAGGGCTTTACACACTCCTTAGTAAACACATTATGGTGTGAACATGACCCAGAAACAGTGAGCACATCCTTGTATTTCTTCCATAATATAAAAATCAATACTGAAAACCAGGAAATATGTCATACTGGGAATAGTAGGTTAAAATTGAAACAAAACTCCAAAAGTCGAAAAAGCTGAGATTGAAATCCCCTCTAGAGTTCATTTCTTTTCAATTTCCCACTATACATTTCTGGTTGGAGGTGTCAAGAACAGTCTGATGATTATCACACCTACCCCAGAAATTCCTGGCCAAATTGCAGGATCTGGCAAAGAGATTCAAAGTGTGAGACAATGCACAAATAATTTCCTTACCATTTATGCTAAAATGTACTCTGAAAAGGTAAAGTACAATAAAAAAAATCTGGAACCTCATGTAAAATCTGCATCTAATTAGACCATGGCACTGAATGTTCTGAAGAAATGCCTGACTTGCGGAAATTAAAGTTCTGAGCTCTTTTCAAATTCATTTACGTGACAGGGAAAGAAAATGGGTTAAATATGGGAGCAGGGAGGGCACTGGACTTACAGAGATTTTTCCATGTGAAGTTTAGAAGAAGATTGTATGCTTCAAAAATAGAAGTAGAGAACAGGGCTATGCTGTAAATATTTAGGTTTTTGGGTCACGCTGTCTATGCCTTACTACTTGACCCTGCTCTTGCAGTAAGGTAGCAGCCCTAGATCATGTGCAAAAGCATGGGCATGGTTTCATAACACTTTATTGTAAAAAAAAAAAAAAGGTAACTTGGCCAGATTTGGCCCAGGGGCCATAATTTGCTGACCCCTGCCTTAGATAATCAATTGTGTGCTTCCCCTTGAAACCTATTCATAAAATGTACTTCCCCTCTTGTCCACTTCTCTGTGTGGCCGACCGTGCAAGTACACTCTTTTTAGCCTCCTGCGCATGTGCCTCCATATGTGCATTTTTATAGTTAAGATTGGTCTCAGGGTCTCATACTCTTAATAGTTAGAATCTAAGCTTTCTATTTCTGTTTGCAAAGACTGAGCATCACGGATATTTCTGATGGTGTAGAATGGTGTTGGGGTCATGATCTGGTCCCCCACATTAACTTCTACCCGTTCTGGGTGCTCCATGTAACCCAGTATCTCCAGGCCTATCCAAGAACCAGTGGAAGAATGGTATGAAAGACAATATTTGACCCTTCCCAAGGGCCAAAGGGAGCTCTGATACAATGGAGGAAAGAAGATATATGTGAATATGTATGTATCCAAGAACACTTATAAAACCATCTATGTAGACCTGAATGCATAAGAACTAGAAGAATGCCAAAACAAATCTTTGGAAGAGGGCTCCATGGTTGAGATGAGTGTTAAAACTGGGTGAGATTGTAAAAAGAGTAAGACATGGCTTGGCCGTAAAGAAAAGACTGTGCAGAGTTTGGTGTAGTATAGACTGCCTTTCCCATTTGGCATGTAAGGTCTGAATGTGAACGTTACATTGAAATGAAATGCTCTTTCACACCTGCCCCAGAATGCCTTTTGCCTTTACCTCTCTCCAGCCACTGGGCTCTGACTCAGCATGACTTTGTGCTTTGTAGAAAGGCTGAGGATAGTAAACACATTTGAGAGAACGGAGGTGCCTCTCCAGAGCGAGGACCTACAGAAGCATCAGCGTGATATAGGGTTCCCAAGCACATGGCCTTGTCATTGAAACTAGACCTCACCACTTATCATCGTGGGCGGTCACTTTCACTTCTCTGTACCTCAATTTTTCTAACTATTAAATGACTAATGATAGTATCTACTTCATGATTATGGTGAAGTGTGCTAACTACAAATGAAGCACTTAAAGGAAGGGCTCACTCCATAACTTTCTGTATGAATCAGAACACAGAGACGCCCCAGATCTGAGCCTGCTGAGGCTTGGCAGAGTCCAGGTTTGGCAATGTTTCAAGCCTGTGTGCTACAGAAGCAACATTTGATAACAATGCACAAGCTGGGATAAATGAGGGAGTCCCAGTTCCCATTATGAAGCACCTAAACATATATGGGTTTATTGCCATCCTAAGTTCTTTTTCAGAGGAAAAAAACCATTTCTCTTCTTATGCCAAATGGCCAAAGGAAAATGTACCTTTCGATCTTTTTAAGACAAATCTATCATGCTGATAAAATATTTACAAAAAGAAATTGAGAAATCCTATAAACTAAACCCCTTATAATAAATCCATTCCTAAAAGAAATAGACTTTTCTTCTGATGAAAATCCATGTATGAAAAGAGTGTACTGCCCAATTATCTTATGTAGTATTTGTACAATAAACTTTTGTAGCAAGTAATGAATTTGGGTAGGCCCTCAGCAAGAGCAAGCTAGTAGAAAGCCCATCCTGCTGGTACTTTGTAGAGCAGGATGAAGGGCCCATCTGGCTAATAATCAGTCATGCAAATGAAACACCCTGGCACAGCATCAATCACAGGCCCTAGGATGAAATTTCCCAACATCCTATCATGTCCTACCAGAACCAGGATTTCAGGTGATCACATAAATCCCATGGCCAGATATTATCGCATATGTTCCCATAGATTTGCATATTCTATGTGGTTAGATCAATGGTTAAGAACTCAGTCTATCTGGTCCCTCAGAGCATCTTTGACTTCCGTGGGCCCCTCCTTCCCACCCCCCTACCCCAGACAGCACAACTCTTAGCTGGGAAGCAGAGAGGAGGGAAGATTGAGGATAACAGGAAGAAATTTCTCAGGGAGCTTGCACTTGGCCTCTTACACATTGGGCCAGAGTCGTAGTACCACATTTCTAGCTCATCAGCCTTTGGATCAATTCCCCCAACCCCAACCACTATGTAATCTCCTGGGAGATTCTACGGAGATAGTCTTAATGAAAAGAAGTGCAGAATAATAGAAGAAGTACAGAATTTCTGTGTGTGATTATGATCATACTGAAAAAAAATCCAAGCCAGACCCATTTTAGGCAGCATATACCTCTAGGATATACCCTCTGAGCATCCCCAGGTCTCCATTATACTGTTCTCCTGCACACGCTCCGAGTGAGTTTATACACGTGAACTCTCAGCCTGACCCACATTCTGTGGCCCACAGATGTGCAGGCTTGATGAAGGCAGCGCCCATGTCTATGTTTTGTTATCATTGGAGCTCCAGCAGCTGGACACAGTCTGGAATATAGTAGGGAGTCCGTGAATGGCTGAGTGGATAACAGATGGCGTTGTTGGGTTGGGCCAGCAGTCCAGCACCTTCTTATGGAAGAGCGTGCTCCCTGCAGTCTCAGGGTGAATGTGCCCCCAAGTTCCTGTGCACCACAGTCATTAGTGAGAACCCTCCAGGAGCGCCCGGGCCAGCTCTTGAAGAAGAAGATACAACGGCACTAATATCATTCATCTCTTGGGTCTTCTGCCTTTGTAACAAGCACACAGATCTCAGACGGTGCCCGCTTACAGGGCACCCAGGTACCCTGTGCTGGCTCCCCATAGCCCTAGGCAGGTACAGCCAGGACAGACCAGGCACATGGAAAGTGTCAGATCAGCAGGTGTCTCCTGTTGATAGAATCATCCCTTAATTCGCTCTGAGCTGTGCCATTTAATTACCTTGATCCATGCTTTGTTTTGCTAAAGTGAATGTCACAGATTGAGTGTTACTTGCCGAAAACAGCAATAGAGGCTTGAAGGTTCTGTAATGGGAGCTGAAATATGATCTCTCTTTTTCCCTGGACCCTTTTCTCATTCTGCTCTTCTCAAGTTCCTTTTCAGTCTTTTTTTTTTTTGTTGTTGTTTCTTTTAAGAGCAAAATGTAAAATATTAATTTTGAGCAGAAGTAAAATTAAGCCCTCTGGAAACGATTCTGGGAAACCGAGCCATAGCCTGACTTAATTAAGAAGCGATTATGCTGAAGAGCCTATATTAAGGCTTCACGTTTCTGGTACAGACAGAATCGCTTTTAGAGAAGTCAAGTCAGGCAGCAGAGGGGGACTGAGGGAAGGGACGGGATGGTAATTGGATAGATGAGAAAAAGCGTTGTTGTCGTAGACGTGGTGACAAAAACACATAATAGTGGAGAAAATGTAAATAGGCTCGGAGATTTCTCAATACCATCTTTCAGGAAGATCAAGATGAGAACATGGACACCCATCACTATCTCATCCAAACTCTTTGGACCACGCCAGGACAGGCCATATCCAATCCACTCCCTATCCCTCCAACTCGGGTGTCTGAAGAGGCAGGGAAATGGGCTTGTGTGTAACAAAACTCCAGGGAATGTGGTTAGCCCCCTGCTGCTCTCAGGATGGCAACAACTAATTAGCCCCACAAATTTATGGGCTCCAGGGATGTGAGCAGATGGGTATTTAAGTTAACAGCAAATCCAATTTGTCCTCCATTAATTCCAGAGTGATACCTGAGTTTATTGGAGTTTTATATTGTTTCATCTGTTTCAAAGTCAGCTTTTGCACTTCCCCAAATTGTTATTCTTTTGACAAGCAACTATCTGGCTCTCTCTTCAGTTTCTAGAGTGGAGGACTGACTCAAATCCCAACTGCTTTAACTTTCTAATATGTTGACTCCTGATGGGCCTTCAATCTGGGGTGCTCTTCCCAACCCTTCCCATTTCCCAGTCTCCATTTGGTATGCTCATCACTGTCCATTCAGCCTGATCAGTTGTTCCAAAGTGGCTGCACTTTGTGCCTGGCAATGGTCGTGTTATAAAAATCACCAGAATTAAGATGGGTATCTCTTTTTGTTCCCTACTTGATTTTAAGATATACTAGGAGCAAAGTCTTAAAATCCAGAATATGGAGCTTTAAGAAAACCCAGAGATCATTTATTGTAGTAAATTACCAGTTAGGGTACTACTCACAGCCACCACTGACTCCCATCTCTCCTCTTCTCTCCCCAAAAAAGAGGGGTTGGCATTGGAAAAGGTAAACAGGCTGACAGTTCAAGGCACCCGGACTGGCCTCAGTCGATAAGATTCCAATCTCCTCGCTCCTTCTGAGCTCAGCAGACCAGAGGGCTCATGGTGGTCTCAGAGAGGCCTCACAGTCCTGCAGCTCTGCTTGCACACCTCACCCCTGGCTGCAGCCAGAGACACTTTATATCTGTTTTGTTTAAAAAGGATTCTGCTGTGAAATGCCTTTTGAAAACCACCAAGCTAGTCTAACTCCCTTCTTCTTATAAGTTAAAAAACCCATAAAACTCATTAAGGGTAGTGACTTGTCCAGGGTCACAGGGGTGGACTCCTGATACCCCTTCAAAGACATGCCTATTATTTCACTACTCAGTCTTGTGAATTGGGAAATCATCATCATCATCATCATCATCATCATCATCATCATCACCATAATGTCAATCTGGGTACAGAATGTAAGTCTGACCAGAGAAATTAGCAAGTAGTTACAGTGTGGACATCCATTAATTGTCCTCGAGTGGCAAATAAGCACAGAGGGACACCTCCTAAGAGTACATGTTTTCTTGTGTAGACCAATTTCTGGTCTCTTGGGCAATGCCATTCCTATCATTCCTTTTGTATACATACTAACAGCTAGCATGCAGTGCTGATTTTAATGTCTGGAAACAAGCAAGGAACTCATTTAGTACTATATCTTGGCAGGTAAAAAACAGGGTAGGCACTAGCGGCGGTCCCCAATGAGGAGAAACCATGTGACAGTCATTCTCAACCTCAACTGGGCATCCAAATCACCTGTGAAGATTTGAAACAATACTGATCTCTAGATCCCTCTTGGTAGATCCTGGTGTAGTAGTTTTGGAGAGGGTGGGCAAGGGCATCTACAGGCATGAGAAACCTTCACGACTTTCTTATCGAGCTTGGCCAAGCCCCAGGTTTAGGAGTCACTGCACTTAATTGAAGTCACCTGTGGAGTGTGAGGTCCTTCAGTCTGGCCTCTGGATTCACATTTCAAGCTTTTTTCCAAGCAGTGGGGTAGAGTCAGGCTCTTTTAACAAGACAAGAAATGGCAAATTAGGTCAACCCCATAGTTCAGATAACACCCAAATATGGCTTATGAGAGCCTGTGGGGGAGCCTCTATTGGGAAGGGTGATTATCCTCTCTGAGCTTTACCTTCAAAGGACCAGGTTGAGCCAAATGCTGCACATTCTCTGTTAATAATCTGCTTCAAGATATATGGATCTAAAACTTTCTTGAGCCCATTTTTGTTTTTAGTCTTTGTCTCCCATCATGATAATAAGTTATGTATGTTTATCCTTCCAGCATGAGGAAGTCCTGTCTCTTTCCATGTGGTTTCGTAGTCTTTTCAGGTGTAAGGAAGCCCTTTGAAGTCTCTATTCTTCCCAACTGCAAGGAGGTTGCAGACCCAGCAAGAAATAAACAAGAAACAAAGAGACATCCTCAGAATTGGAGCTTCTCTGCTTTCAGCCTCTCCTGGGGTGGATGCTCCCATCATTCCCTGGCTCACTATAACCGGAAGGGGAATTCGGCCACCCCTCCCCCTATTGAAGAGCTGTCAACCTCTCCAGAGAGAGTGGTAGAGTAAGTCTTTGCGTGGTGGGGGAGGGGCAACATTTGTGAAAAGAGATTCTTCCACTTCTTGGCTTAACAGTAAAGTAGTTAGGTCTTGTGACTAGGTCTAGGTATCTGAACTACTAGGTAGGATGTCTGTGGTTGAGGCAAAAGGTGAAAGCACACGTTCCTTTTTTAGACGTCTAAGATTTCTTTATTGAAAGCAGCCTTTCCACTTTTATTACCAAATTCTATTTGATAAGTAGTGATTTTCTTTGGAAAATAAATGCTATCAGCAAAGAAAAGAAGGTACAGTCATCAACCTCTTAGGAAATGCCCCAAACTGGGAAAGAAGGAAAGAAAAAAAAAATCAGTATTACTTTGCATTCCAAATGGTATGATTGCAATTATCTCCATGCTAACAAATATCTTAACATTCTAGAATGCTTCTACATGTACTGTTGTGACTCTCACCTTCCTAAATTGGTTAGGGAAACAGTATGAGATAGGAGGGCCAGCATGGGCTTAGATGGCCTAGTTTTAAACCCCAGCTTTGCCACTCATCAGTAGTGTGACCTTAGGTAAATTACTCAGCCTCTCTGTGCCTCAGTGTCTCATTTGTCAAAAAAGCATAACAATATTAAGCAGCCTTGGGGCACCTGGGTGGTCAGTTGGTTGGGCGTCTGTCTTCCACTTGGGTCATGATCCCGGGGTCCTGGGATCTAGTCCCGCATCTAGAAGCAGGGAGCCTGCTTCTCCCTCTGCCTCTTCCTCTCTCTCTCTCTCTCTCTCTGTCTCTGTCTCTCATGAATAAATAAATAAAATCTTTGTTTTTTAAGATTCCACCTATTTATATGAGAGAGAGAATGAGAGAGAGAGAGCATGAGAGGGAGGAGGGTCAGAGGGAGAAGCAGACTCCCCACCAAGCAGGGAGCCCGATGCGGGACCCGATCCCAGGACTCCAGGATCATGACCTGAGCTGAAGGCAGTCGCTTAACCAACTGAGCCACCCAGGCGCCCTAAATAAATAAAATCTTTAAAAAAAATAGTAAGCAGCCTTTTAATGTTCCTGCAAAGATTGAGTTAATTCATGTGCAAGTTTTCAGAAGAGTGCCTGTAAGTGCTTCATGAGGCTGAGTTATCGCTGTTGTTAAATTTTCTAAATTTTAATTTAAAAAAATGTTTTCAAATGGCGTGCCGGGAGAATTATATATTTTTTTCCATTCTAGAGATAATAAAACTACTACCAAAGAGAGTGTTCAAGATCCCCCAGCTATGTAGTGGAAGAACCTAGAACTAGGATCTAGAGTTCCTCATACACATAGCATGGCCTTCAAGTCTCTGATCCCCCAGCTATGTAGTGGAAGAACCTAGAACTAGGATCTAGAGTTCCTCATACACATAGCATGGCCTTCAAGTCTCTGAAAAGGAGATACAAGTGGGGTCATAACAGACAGAACTTGAAGCCAGCCTGTCCCTTTCAGCCAGAGCAATTCTAGAGTAATGCCTTCTTTATCTGATTTACTTATCATTAAATATGTCATTATTATACCTTTTTTAAATTTTATTTTATTTAAATTCAATTAATTAACATATAATGTATTATTAGTTTCAGAGAGAGTTCAGTGATTCATCAGTTTTATATAATACCCAGTGCTCATTACATCACATGCCCTCATATCTTTCTAAGCCCACTTTTGAATAAAGTTTTCCTAAGTGTTTTAAATTCGATAGACTCCCATCTGATTCTCCTATGATGATAACATTCCTAACCTTATTAATAGGGGCACAACTTTTCTGTAATTGGTAATTTCCATGAACTGATTCATCTATACTCTTCCTCCCAGAAGAGTTTACAGTGCATGAGAACAAGTGCTTGTCAAAATCGGAGGATCTCCGCAGTTAATAGGGTCAGACTATGGAGGCAATGCCATGCCCCGTGCAGCCAGTGTGACCCGGTAGGATGTAGCTGTTTAGGACATGGGACCATTGAGGGGGACTGGTACTTGTTGGTGATCAGTCCACAGAGAAGCTGAGCTGTAAGAAGGGACTAGAATCAAAGTCTAGGAAACAAATAGAAAATGCTACCATTTTTGAGAGCATATTTGTTTCAAGAACTTTAGTTTTTGGCTCAGCCTTATAACATCTCTGCAAGATGCATTCTCTTGCGTACCACCAGGCTGGCTTGGCTTCTAGGAGGTAAATTTTCATGCAAAGTGGCTACCTAAGGACAGTGTTCTTTTGGCTTGGGCACAAGAACTGGAGAGAGGTTAGGTGGTGGCAGAGGTGAGCAGAGAATAAGATTAGGGGCAGGTAAGACTCGCCCTTAATTCAAGTCGAAAGAAGCCAGTTACCTGTTTGCAGCTCAATAGCCTTGATTTGGGGCCAGGCTTTCTTCTCCAACAGGAGACACAGGATGAGTAGTAGGTGACGCTGCTGGCCTGGCAAGAGCAGGGACAACCTAAACAGCATGGCCCGGACAATGGGCCAACTGGACGGGACATGAGAATAGAGATGGGGCTGGTGCATCCAGTTTGGGAATCAGGGGAGGAGACGCAGTATAGCTGACTGCAGAAGGCTGAAAGCATATGTAACCTGCACATATTATCCTTTGATATTACTGCCCGAGCAGCTGGAGTGTCTTTCCTCCTGCTATTTGGCTTTTTAAAATTTAATGCAATTTTTTTCCATAGAAAGTGACTCAAGCCTTCCATGAAAAAACAAAACAAAACAAAAAAACCCCACAAAAACAAAACAACAACAACAAACAAACCAACAAACACAGCTTCAGGAGTAGCATCTTCCCTGGACTTTGGGTTTTGTTTGTTTGCTTTGCTTTTGTTTTTGTTTTAATTTTTAAGTAATCTCTACATCCAACGTGGGGCTTGAACTTACAATCAAGAGTCACATGCTGTACTGACAGAGCCAGCCAGGCCTCCCTGGACTTCATTTTAGAAGGGAATGAGAGCATCACTGTCGGGGCAAACCAGGAGAAGACAGAGGGATGGCTTGGACATCCATGCTAGCATCTGTCACCGTGGACAAAGACAAAGAGGTTTCACTCAGAGGCCGAGAGGTGAGTAGGGGACTGTTTCTTTGGAGATGAAAGTTGCCAGCTTTCATGGGCAATCTGGGTTCTCGCCTGACCTCAGTGATAACTACCTAGCCACTCCTGAGACTATGGAGAAAGCAATGTCAAAGTCTCACTCTGCCCGAAATGAGGCCAACAACAATTGGAGCGGAGTTCCAGAGACAACTAGTATGGGTTGTGCCTACCATGCATGGGATCTCAGTAAAGCCTCGTCATTACACTGGGAGGTGTTGGCATCTCCATCTGATGTAGGAGAATAGGGCCTCACAGAAGATGGACAATAACTCACTCCAGGTTACACAGCCCATGGAAGGGGAGTCGGGGAGAACCCAGGTCTGTGTGATTCTGAAACTCATTTTTTGTCCACTGGGCTCTGGGGCAATGTAGAATGTAGTTGCTCTGACAAGTGCACATTGAAGAAAACTTATGTAGGACAGATACTCTGCATTATTTTATTTACCACAACCTAATAAAATATATAAAGCTATTACTTCAATCTCACAGATGGAAACAATGAGGTTTAGAACGGCTAATATCCAGGTCAGGATTACAGCTCTAGTCTTTCTGAATCCAGAACCAGAACGTTAAGCTTCTCTTCCTGGGTGGGGCTAGGCATTTTCTCCTGATTCTCCTACATGTTCCCTGCCCGTGGTTGTGCAGAATTGGGCAAATATTTGAGTAAAATATGAACGTAGGAATTTATGAATGACTATGTAGGCTTTATGTATATATACACATATCCATATATAATTTCTAGTGTGTTGAGTGCCAACAATGTACAAGATACTGTCCATACAGTTTATTTCTCATGTTACTATAACTATGCAAAGCAAGGAAAATTAAATATTATTAAACTCTTTTTACAGAGATAGAAACTGAAACTCAGAAAAAAAAAATTAATTGCCAGTGTGGCTAAGTTGGTGAAGCCAGAGCAAAGATTCAAACTTAAGGCCATTTGATTACAAAAGCTCATGCCTTTTTTTTCCCCTGTCTCTGTGTAAAATGATCCTAAAGTGACTTCAGAGAGAAGTGATAAGACCTCTCCAGCATAAAGGCTTAGGAAGCATATTACAAAATAAGTTTACAAGTGTTCAGTATCAACTTTTTTTTTTTTTTTTTTTTTGGTCAGTGCATTCAAATCACAGAAAAATAGGTTAGGCTTTGTTTTCATTACTCCATTATGCAGAGGAAGAGTCTCTTTGAGAAAGCAATTTTTTTTCGGGGGGCTTGAAATTTCCTCTGAGCAGCTCTTTCGAGAAGAGTTATTAGAATTTATTTTCAATTATACACCAGAATAAGCCGTCTGCAGTATAGTTAACTTTCAATTTCAGCCAATTTTCGACGCATTCAATCATAGATGCCTCAGTGATTAAGAATCTATGTTGCAAAACAATTCCCACTTTGCAACAATGCAATCAAACAGATCTACAACTCATAACATATTATCCAATGCTTTTTCAGCTCACTGGTGAAGTGAAATAGAATTTACCAACCATCCCTGTTTACCCAGTGTGCTCCAAGCTCATTTGCAAACAGTTCTGCAACTCAAAACAGCTCACAAGGGCGTTTTGGTTCAACACAGCCTTGAAGAGACAGAGGTGGGCTTTGGAGATTCATGACTTTGGGCCACCTCACTTTCTCTTTCTACTCCTAATGTACATTTGGCTGGACATAACATACCATGAGAAACAGAAACCCTCCCTTCAAGATTCTGAAATTGCTCTCCATTATAGAAGTAGATTCATTAGGTTTTATGTCCAGCTGTTTGCTCTTATCAATGGCATGGCAGCTGTGTGTGTTGGGGGTGGGGTGGGAGTAGGGGGTGCAGAACAGAACCTTGCATAGAAACACTGACAGGCATATGCTGCAAACTTGAACTCTTTTAAGTTTGGAAGATGAGGCTATCTTAACAGATATATGGAAAAGTTTGAGTTTCATGGATTGAATCAAGCCACAATGAACACTTACATTGGACCTTGCTTTCAATACAATGCATCCTATATTAAGTTCTGTTTGAAGTCCCTGGGACAGAAGAAATTGGTAAAATAGGTGAAGAGGAAACCGAATAACCTCTCAAAGAGGATTGGCTTCCTGCTGACCGAAGCGAAGTCTTCGGACTTGCAAAAAGAACTACTCTGAAGTTCAGGATAAGCCCCCTCGGAAATGTACATCTAACAAAATGTAAGAGGATAAATCAGAGCCCAGTTATTAAGAAATACTTCAAACAGACTCAATTGACCTCTCCCCCTTGTTGGACCCTCAGGCTATGGTAAAAGTGGAATAAAATACCAAACCTCTGGTTCTCAGAACAGGTTTTGGGTACAGTGAGAAGAGAGTATCAGAACAAATAGATGGTCTGAACAAAGCTGCCCAAGAATAAGCAAGATGAAAGGAAATGCGAAGGCAAGACTGCAAACATATCACAGAAAAAAGGAAAAAGGACAAATTAGAAATAAGGAAAGGAACTTTGCTTGCAAACGTCAATGAAAAATCCTGTTTGGAAGAAACACTTTCCTCATATTCTCTATGAGTGCATTGTCCCATATCAGGATGTGACAAGAGCCTGAATGCAAAATAAAATAAGAATTAGAGAAAAGATTGGAAAACAAGAGACTGAGATGAAAACGTAGGACTATGGTTCTAAGGCCCAAAGTGGGGATCGTTCTAGGACTAATCAGTCAGGAGTCCATGACAAAAGAGGGGACATGTTGGCCAATTCAGTTAGTGGCATAAAAGAAAGACTTGAGATACTCTCAGCAAATGCTGAGGAAGAAAGACAAAGTGATTAAAGAAATTAAAGAGAACATAAAGAGTATGGAGGGAACCGAGCATAAGAAAAAGTGGCCTTCCTGGACCAAAACCCCTAACGAATACACTGAGAAAATACTCAAGTACGCAAGACAGGAGTTTGGCCCTGAAACTGAGGAATAACTGAATCTGCGGATCACAGGGGCCCTCTGTGTTCCTGGAAACATTGTTTCAAAATGATCCCTGCTGAAACCTGTCCTCCTCACATGATAGAACATGGAGGACATAGTAAGAATTCTCTGGCATCTAGGAGGAAAAAAGAGTCACTAGACAAAAATTAAATAAGTAAACACAAGCTGATCTCAGACTTCTGCAAGGTAACAGTCAATGCCAGATGACATGACGATGGTGTCTGCCAAAATCTGAGGGAAGTAAAATGTAACCTCAAAATATTACGGCAGTTGGGTTGCTTTTTAAAGGCAGGAAGCTGACATCCGCAAACATGTAAAAATACATGAATGAATCAAAATGGAGGAAAGGTAAAAGATTCTTGGGTTGTGGAACTTTAATGCATTTAAATTTATAATTAGGACCAAACAATGATGAAAATTGCAGTAACAAAAGTGAATGACAATGGGAAATAATGACTTAATTAGGGGGAAAGTGATAGTATTACAGTGCTTATTTCCACATCCTTTTTAGCTGTGAGTCAACTGCTACTGTCTAGAGTGAAAACATGTAGTTTAAAAAAATACTCCAATCTCTTAAAGGTTTTAATCTCTTTTACACACATTAGAGGGAACTTCTAGAGAACAATATATATTGTGATTTAAAAATCCATCTTGGCTTTGAAAATATCTAACAGTAACACAGGCAGGAAACAGACTGAAATTGAGAAGTTAGGCTGATTGAAAATTTCATCAGTTTGCGTCCTTTCTGTGGTTTGGGTGGTTTCCTCCCTCTGGGGACTTTAGGCAGTAAGTTCATTTATTACACACACAACCACACTTTTTATTGAACAGTTAGTAAGCTAAGCATGCTTTACACACTATCTCATTAACATTTCACAGTGCCCCACACTATGTGTTATTATGATCACTTAACCGGTGACAGATCTACAAATCAGAAAGGCTAAGCAAATTGTTAGTAGGGTGCAGGGTCCTACTAAAATCCATATGTTTCCAAATGCATTCCTGAGTTACTTACCACTATGCTGTACTTCCTCAACTATTTGATGTCACCCTGACCAATAGAACAGAGTTTACTAGAGAATATTGAGAAGCGGGCTGCCCATTGTGGAACATATACGACCATAAACTGGGGAAGCTTTGGTTTCGGAAAGCATGGTTTTACCTTCAGTGTTTTTCATCCAAACTGGTTCCCTTGCTTTGAAGAATAATATCACAAAGATACCATTAAATATTAGCTTTTCAGAGGAGAAAAATTGTAAATCCCTAACAAACCCTAGTTAAAATTTCATATAATGTGCCAGAGATAAGGAGAAAAAAATATTCAATAAAAGGCTCAACCTGAAATACAGATCACTAATTAACCTTCAAGAGATCCCAGCGCAGAAGGTGATTATCATGATCTAACCCGGGGGGATATAAAAAAGAGAAAACGTAGGTTTCTGAAGTTGTCTACTGGATCTTGATTGGATCATATATTAAGAGTCCTCCACTCTTAACTTATTCTCTGACTATAGATCTCATTTCCGTGACTAGGCTATTTGGCCTATGCAGGGAGGATGAATGCTAAGGAATGAGAGAATAATTTGAGAAACTAATCATCAGGATTGGCACACACTTACCACACAAAGATTTGTATTCAACTCAAGCGAAGTATGGAAAAAGGTAACACCAAGAACTTAGAAGGGTCAAGCAAACCTGAAAACTTCCAAGACTTTCCCCTAGACTCAATTTAAATGGGCTCACCCAAATCTTTGTAGTTAAGATGAATCACAAGAGATTAAGTTGAGGTTTGGAAGAGAGAAAAAAAAATATTTTGAGAAGCTTCTCCTTTGGGGAAGAAAATCTGATTTTTGGATAATAAATGTAATAGATTTCTCCTGATCCAAAGTAGAGATTGCTAATTTCCTATTCCAATATCCAATATTATTACTGTCATGAAAATCTCTAGAATTTAGTGGAACATGTGGCCTGACCTCCTTTGCAGTTGGATGTAGCCGTGTGGTTATGTTCTAGCCAGCAAGAAGCTTGGGTGGAAGCTTGCAAGAATTGTCCTCAAACATAGTTGGTTCATGCTCTTTGACCTTTCCTCTTCCCTTTGTTCTGTTTGGAAGGTGTATTATTATGTGATGGTTGGACCTCTGATGACCATGAGGCCAAGCATCACACTCTGGATTGTGGGGAGGAGCACTGGTCCTAGGTGACTACAGAACCACCGAGCCAGGCTTGGGCTGCCTATCTTTAGAATTTTATACATGCAAAATGGATTTCTATATTATATACACCATACTTTTTCAGGTTTCTAGGACTTGCAGCTAGACCTAGTCCTAACTGATACACCTCCTTTAGCAAAATACAAATTTGGATCCTTTATTCTTGTGCACAGATTGCGGGTCTAATGGAAAACAAATGAGGTTCTATCCTCTGCTCAGCCAAACCGACCAAATGTAAATACTCCCATTTCAAAATCGTGTGCATGTATCCATGCATCCTCCAGGGTGTTTCTTGTAAGTGAGCTTCTTTCTTCCTGGGGCTTCCATCAGTAGAAGCAATTTTAAGTAGATAAGTGTGAGCAAGAGGCAATAGAGTGTCCTGTTCTCCCCAGCCAGCCAATTATTCAATGTATGGATATCTGTGTCAGCACATTCCCTCACCATAGAGCTGCTTGTTTTCAGAACTCTGCTCAGAAAGGGGTGTCCCTTAGGTTAGGACGCAAACCTTGTCCATGCTTTAGGCCATTTCAGGGGCTGGACAGCCATGCAAACCTGGATGGTGGAGGGTAGGGAAGGAGAGAGCTTCCACGGGCTTAGGTGGAAACATGGCTCCACTCCAGCATAATTAGAAATGATCAGACCGAAAGAGCCTTGCAGGAAATGGCTTAGGCATTCTGTATGGGTTGTAAAGCTAAAAAGAAAAAAAAAAAAACCTTTAAATGTATTTGCAGCCACACGGTTTTTACTCTTCATTGAATCTGTTATTAAGTCCCTGGGAAGACCTCTGTCATCTTCATTTAAAGGAAAGAGAAAAATTCCCCAAACTCCCAGTAACAAACTTCACAAGGGCACAGCTCATGAACTCTCTTCTCCCGACCCAGGAGCCTAGCAGAGAGCTGAGCGACAGGTTGGGCGCTCTGTCACCACACACCATGCACAAGATGCCCTCCCAAAATGAGTCCACCAGCTGCCTCTTTGCAGGACCTGTGTTCTTCTCCTTTATTTTGCTTGCTTTTGTCTTATATCCCCGGTGGTTAGGTACCCACTTCGGCATTCCGGCTGGACACTTGCCTCTGCACCAAGGGCACAGCAGTTCCTCAGGGTTGTCTTTTGATTTTTACAAACTCCGACAATACTTCAGCCTACTCTTTTATTTGTATGTCTCCAGTGAGGAGAAAGGCCGTTCCCCAGTCTTCAACTCAGGTAGCCCTTGGTCTTCATGGACCAGCAACCCTCCTGACACATGAGATTCTGACAGAGGCAGGAATTTCCTTAGAAAGCAGGATAATTGGTATTGAGCATGAGGATGAGAGATGTGAATATCATTTGGGTGTCTGACTCTTGTCTACCAGACATGCCCCAAATACAGCTGATGAGCGGTTAGTTCTAACACACACACACACACACACACACAAACACACACACACACACACACAGTTCTACCTAAAAGCTTTTCAAATATCTGTGTGCTTGGGCAAAGGGCCCACAAATGCTTAAAATATTCTTGGTAACAACCATGTTTATTGAGCATTTATTGCATGCCAAACCCTGTGCCAAACACATTATTACATTAAAATACTCTCTGTGAACCATTAATAACTATTATTCCCCACATTTTGCAAGTCAAAGAACAGATTTAGAGATGCTATAAGTAACTTGTCCCTGTCCACACTGCTCTTGTGTGGCCAAGCTCTAAACAATGCTTCTTTATGTATGGCCAGTGACACCAAGGTTCCCTGAGCTGTGGCTTAGTTGTGGACAGGGCCACATGAGGAACACCCGTGAGTAAGTTAGATGTGTTTCTTGTAATGTCCTGCTGATTTCAGGTGTGTTGAGGGTGAGAGATTTTCCCCTTTTCTTCCTGTCCCCACATCGGGTTTTTCCTGAAGTTTTGTCAATTCCCTCACCTGGCCGGAGACTTCTCCAAGCTTTGCAAGTCACCGGGGAGCCGAATTACAGTTTCATGGCCTGGAATAGCTCCCATTTCCTTGGCAAACACGGCTACTGCCATGGATGTCTGGGCTTCGGGGTATTTAGAGCAACAGCTGTCTGTTGGGAATATGGGAATATGGGATTCTTCTCCCCTGTGGAGGTTATATTTTCTTTTGCCCAAACACTAACTCATTAGAACTTGCACTCCTTTCCGAGGTTGAAATCCTTATTATGAAAAACACTCCTGATGGTACCTGGAAAGATAAGACTCAATTGGTGCTCTGCAAGGGGATAATATTTATAGAGGTGGCACGGTGTAAAAGAGGGTCTTTGCCAAGAGACGAGGATTCTGATTCAGTTTGGCTCCTTCATCACATTTTCCTTCCTCTGGCTTCAGTTACACTTTTTTTTTAGAGATTTAATTTATTTTTTTTTTCGGGGCGCCTGGATGGCTCAGTTGATTGAGCATCAAGACTCTTGATTTTGGCTCGGGTCATGATCTTAGGGTGCCGGGATTGAGCCCCACCTCAGGTTCTGCACTCAGTGGGGAGTCTGCTTGTCCCTCCTCCCTGCCCCTCTGCCTGCTCAAGTTCTATTTACTTACTTACTTACTTATTTTAGAAAGAGAGAGAGCACAAGCGCACAAGTAGGGGGAGGGCCACAGGGGGAGGGAGCAAAAGAATCTTCAGCAGACACCCCGCTGAGCATGGAGCCTGATGCAAGACTTGATTCTATGACCCTGAGATCATGATCTGAGCCAAAACCAAGAGTTGGACCCTTAATCAACTGAGCCACCCAGGTCCCCCCTCAGTTACACTTCTAATAAAACCAAGCCAAGTTCACTTTCCTCAAATGTTGCATTTTCCTCAAAGGGGCACTCCAGACACCCCCTTGCTTCCAAGCAGGACAGTGTATATCTTCTTCCCATTCCCACTTACATCCCTCTCTCCCCTCCTTCCCCAAACACAGTCTGCTTTATCTCATGCACAAATAGCAATTTCAAACCTCGAAGAAACACCTGGGAGAGTCAGGGCGCTCGTGGTACAAGATAATTAGAGATTATTATAATCGAAATTTCATTGCCACATCAAACTGTGTCTTTTAGCATTAATTAATCTCCAATCCCAGCCCCTGAGCCTCTCAACTCGCCTGCTGGAGCCACCAGCTTGTCAAACACACCCAAGCCTTGCATCTCATTATCTTACCATGGGTGCAGGGGAGGAGATAAGCCCAGATTCCTCAGAGCCTTGGCCCAAGCAGCTGTAATTCACAAGGTGGTTTCCCCAGGAAGAGGCAGGTGGGGGAAGCAATCTGAGGAAGGAGAGCTGGGCTCTTTATCTATCTATCTATCTATCTATCTATCTATCTATCTATCTATTTATTTATTTATGCTTTCTCAGCAAACTAAGAAGCAAAAGATGAAAACACTTCTAGCAGGAGAGCTGGGCCATGGAAGAGGTGATTCATAGGTCACAGGTGAGGAATAATTGTAGCTTGGTGAGGCACCTTCACCCCTCTGCTGATTCTCTGATTCTGTCCTGATCATTTGAGTGTAAAGTTGTCTCCTGATTCATGGCTATCTTCTCCCTCTGCTCACCACCTCATTTTTTGCAGTGTTTGCTGTCACTCGACACATAAGAAGTTTCAAAACCAGCATTTTAAAGACTGTTTCTTATTGACGAACACTTTGCCTGCAATGGGGCACTGCAAACTGCCACCTTTTGGATGAATGGCCAAGTGTGTCTGATAGCTGTGATTCACTGACTAGTCTGTTTTCCATACATTTCCCTACTCATTTTGGTAACAAAATAGAGCTCTTTACCAAACAGGCAAGCGTTAACAGTTAAAATGATTTATAATTCATACCCATTTTGTAGTATTGCTCACTATTAGTACTGCAGTCATGACTAATTGCCCCAAGGAATTATTTGAAGAAGTATAAATACCTTGGTACAATTAGATATCTTTCTCACTCCTACTCTCTCCACGTGTTTGAAGTTTGAAAACTTTTCCTCTGCCGGAAAACTCTGATATAGTAATTACCATATCCACACAGGGGAATACTACACAGCACTGAGGGTGGCAACCACATATTCAGGCACCAGTACAAATGAATGCCACAACACAATGTGGGACAGAAGAGGCCATCCACAGAGAGGACATTCTGTAGGATCCCATCATGTAAGCTGAAAAGCAGGCACCCAGACTTAAGGTGCTGGGAGTCAGGCTGGAACCTGTGGGAGAGCAGACTTGTGACTGCAAAGGGTGTGGGGATTCAGGGGGGATGTGTTCTCTTCCTTACTTATCTTGAGCACTGGCTATTTGGGTGTGTTTAATTTGTGACACTTCATGGAGGCTACGTTTTGTGAACTTGGCTGTATGTGTGTCATAACCAAAAGCAAGTTAAAAAAAAAAAGTACGTGAAGCCTGCTTGCCTGACTCCTTTCTTTCCTTCTCCCTCCTTTCCTCCCTCCCCTACCCAACTGCACGTCTCTCTCTTTTCCTAGGGAAAGTCTCCATACAACTAATTTCTATGAATCCCAAGAAGCAACTAGGTTACCCTCTATGCCTTTGGTCAAGCCTGATTCCTAGAAACTCCTATTCCTTCTTCTGCAAGTTATAGCAAGGGAACAAGAAACTCACTCCCCTTACATGGGGGACTCTCTATAGCCCACCAGGGGAGGACTTTAGCGGGGTGACCAACCACATCTGCAGCTTGGACTCTGATACAGTCACATGCTTTGCTTTTTTTTTTTTTTTTTTTTTTTTTTTAGAGAGAGAGGGAGGGAAATGTATGAGCGGGGTGGGGGGCAGAGGGAGGAATGAGAATGCAAAACAGGCTCCACACCCAGTGAGAAGCCTAATGTGGAGCTCAGTCCCACGACCCTGAGATCATGACCCGAGCTGAAATCAACAGTTGGATGCTCAATTGACTGAGCCACCGAGGCTCCCCTCCACATACATTTTTTGAAAATGTAATTAATTTATTCATTTGAGAGAGAAAGTGTGCCAGTAGGGGCGGAGCAGAGGGAGAGGGACAAGCTGACTCCATGCTGAGTGTGGAGCCTGACTAGAGCTTGATTCCATGACCCTGAGATCATGACCTGAACAGAAATCAAGAGTCAGACCTTCAACCGACTGAGCCACCCAGGTACCCAACCCCTCCATATGCTTTTGAAAAGACATATTCATCTTCAAAGAACATGAAAAATTAACACTTAAAATAGAACATAACTATTTTTTTTTAAATGAGGTGGTTTCTTCATATGGCTGCTTTCTGTATAGGAGAGGGAATAATCTCCACAGGTGGTACAGAGCTCTACTTCTAGCTGGATGACAGGTCAACATTATAAGGTGCACATTACTGTTTGCATGCCATCCAGCTTTTCAGGTTATGGAGATCTCTATGTACTCTGAATCATCGACAGTTTCTTCTTCAAAGGAGCAAATACTTCAAGCAGATCAATGATTGAAGCCCACTGAAGCTAGAAGCCTTGGATGCCTTGTTCCTCATCACCACGTCCCAGATTCCTGGCATTCGGTAGGCAGGCAAGACATGTGTAGTGAGAGAATGGAGGAATGCATACAGCAAACTGAAATGTAAGCCAAAGACAGGGTGGCTTTCCCTCTGCACAGGCCCTGGAGTAGTTCCTGATTAGCATGGATGGATGTTCTGGCTTCACTCTTGCATTGTTCATGAAGCAAAACAGACTTGGGTTAACGAATCAATCACTCGTTAAATATCTACCCTGTGCTCGGCAAAATACTAAGTGCTACACGTGGTGGAAATGTATGTGTGGACCTAATTCCAGCTTCTAGAGGCTGGAACTCATGAAATAATAAGTAATATAAATAGCTCGCAAATGGTGCAAATATGCCACAGGGCCCCGTGGCAATTTGGGGAAGAGTAGTCAAGGGTGGTAGAGCGGCCAGGGGAGATTCTTGCAAGGTCCATAGTTTACAAGGTGACAGACCCCGTCTCAGCCCTGGGTTTGAACTACTGCATTTAATACTCAGAACTGCTCTGTGAGCTGAATAGCCCTGGATTCATCTGCTAGATGAGAATGCTAATGCGGTGAGCCCGCAAGCACAGAGCTGGTCAGTAGTCTTCTATCTGCAGAACAACAATGCATACCGCCACTGGGAGATGCGTTAGGGGAGTTGATCCTTGAACACCAGATGGGATACTGATGCATTGGATGCCCAGACCAGACCATACTGTGGTACCTGCCAGAGAATTGTCCCTAGGAGCTGGGAAAATGGAACCAGAGCCCTGCCATCCTCAAGCACAAATGGGAGGGCTTGGCCTCTAGCAGAGCACAAGATTCCCCAAGAAGAGATGGGGGCAAACACATCCTGACATGGCCCAGCGGCTCTTTTCACAGAAAAAAATTAAGAGTCTTTAGCTACCTTTGTGAAAGCAACTGCTTTTGTTGGATAAGAGTGGATGCGAGAACTCAAATTCTGAACTTCTAGGGCATGCCTTCCATTTTATGCTCTCCAAATGTAGGGCAGTCATGAGGGTTTTCCCCTCGCTGACAGCAGAAGAAAAACAGGACAGAAAAGGGAGAAGTTAAACAAGCAAACACAGCCAACTCCTCCCCTCTCCCTACATACACATTAGGTGCTTAATTGCGCAGTGTGCTTTCTTCCGCAGGAGGGAGAGCACCCGGCCCAGAGGGTGACATGCTGGAACACAAGGACCATCAGCTCTGATCACTCGCAGCCTGGTGTCACTGCAGGTGCATTCTCATCCGTATCAAGGCCTAGTCCATTGCTGATTATTTGTTTATTTAGTTACTGCTGTCTCCCTACAAGCGCGCTGCCATCCAAATGAATTTTCATTTAAACACGCAAACAGAGGAAGACGGAATTTTAAAACGGAAGTACTTGGGCTCGCTAACAGGATTTGGTCTAAAACAAAATTTGGTATACAGCATGGTGTCTGTCTTAGGCTTTAGCTTTTAGTTATTGAAGAACCAAACGGCTCTCATTTTAACAATAACCGGTATTTTTATACGGCTTTGCTGGGTGCAAAGCCTATATTTTCACCTCTATTTTCATTTGATTCTTAAATGAGTCCTGGGAGGTAATATTACCATCCACACTAAAGGAGCCGAGGTTCAGAGAGGAAAAGTGACTTTCCCAAGGCCACCCGGCTATCACGTGGTAGAACTGGGACTCGGCTTTCATCTTTTGATCGCGAGTTCACACTCTGCACTGAGCCCACACCACCACTTACCTGGGGCTGTGCACAACCTGAGGGAACTTAAAAAGGTGAATTCCAGTTAGAGGGGTATCTGGGAACTCATGGGGCTCCCCCTCTCCATGCTAGATGTATCTTGGGCACATGAGTTTTCTTAGAAAGAAAAATTGTTTCTTCGGAGCCATTTCCCCTTTATTTTATTTTTTATTTCTCTTTTTTCATTCCGGAGAACTACAATTTTGAAGCCCAATCACTAAAAAGAGCACCTAGATAAAAGGCAGCTGATGTCTTGGTGACAAACACAAAGATAAAACTTTAATAGATGAATGCCAACTGACTGACAGTCGCAGGAGAGGCACTTAGGTTTCTTGGCTTACTGGGGAAAGGGCCCAACACAGAGGATCCCCCATGAGTTACTGGGGTGCGGATTTCCTAGGGGAAGCCAGGACCCCTCCTGACCTTCTCATCCTGTGTGCTGTTGAATGCCACAGAAAGAGTAGGGGCCCAAAAGCTGAACTGAAGCCAGTGGATGTCCCATTTCCCTCTTTTTATTTTCAGCGCTTTAGCCGGCTCTGTGGCGCAATGGATAGCGCATTGGACTTCTATTTTCAGCGCTTTGTTGACTGTGTTGTCACAGAAGAGATACAATCAATTTGTATTCTGTTTATGCAGCAAAATTTTGGCTACCGAATAATGGTTAATTTAATAATCTGGTCAACTTAGAGGTAATAAACAAAATATTAATATAAATGAATTAACTTTTCAAGCAAGAAATAAATTATTTGTTCATTCTTTCCAAAAGCGGTTTTGAATATTAGGCTATATTAAGCATACAAATGAATGGCTGTCCATGAGCAATGCAGTTGAAGACAGAGCAGGGACATGCATTGGGGATCTGAGTCTCAGCTTGCAGGCTTGTTTACCTGAGATTATGCGAACTATGGGATAAATAAAATACACATTCACTTATTTTAATTCTATCATCTTTCCTCAGTCCTCACCAGCTTGTGGTGCCCATGAGGTCACTTATTTTTTCCCCAAAGATTTATTTATTTATTTGAGAGAGAGAGAGAGAGAGAGCATGTAAGCAAGGGGAGGGGCAGAGGCAGAGGGAGAGAATCTCAAGCAGACGCCATGCTGAGTGAGGAGCCCTATGTGGGGTTCAATCCCAGGACCCTGAGATCATGACATGAGCTGAAATCAAGAGTCGGATGCCCAACCGACTGAGCCGCCCAGGCACCCCACGTTATTTTTAATAAGTAAAACTGGCTGGCTTTTTATCCCTCTTATATAATTATGGGGACTTAATCTCCAGTCATATCATCCCCATTGATTGGTATGGATTCCTAGAAGGGTCTGCTCCTCTCTTTACCCTTGGCCTTTTATTAGTGTCTCCCTCCTGCAGGTGACTGGGGCATGACACCCACCATGCCCACAGCCATAGATGCCCTGCTCAGATATCAGCTTTCCCGGCTAATGTGCTATTTCTCATGCTCCAGTGAGAAATGGGAAGGCCGTTTGTCCCTGACTCTATTTGCTCTGTAGGCCCCCAAGTATGGACTGCATGTCTCACAAAGCCCCAGGTGGAAACAGTCCTTTCAGTGCCTGTCTGTGGCTCTCTTTTCTACAGGGGTGGGAAGAATGATTCTTGATCTATGGTTTGCATTTAGGGACAGACAGACCTTCTCCCTTATATTTGCCCATGACTGTCCCTCAGACATGTTCTCACAAATCTCCCCTCAGTGGTGTCTGATGAACATTTCTCCTCCCCCCTCTTCATCACCTGGTCACCCTCTATATTGTCATACTCACAGGTGTTCCCAAATTATTGTCATATTAATACACCTGGTCTCCCCAGTTAGAATCACTTTTTAGAGGACAAGTAGCTTACCGTATATTGTGGACAGGCAAACCCTGGCCAGTGAATACAGGTCTGGCCGACAGGTCTAAGCAATAATTTAGGTCTGGACCACCACCTACTGGCTATGTAAACATTGATAAATAAGACATTTTTGCGTTCCAATATCTTAACAGGGAGTGGGGTTTGATTAGCTCTGATTCCCTTCATACTCTCAAATGTCACATCATTTAAGTCTTGGGTATTCTTGCATCATACTCCTTAAGGAGTTTTGTTTTCTGGCAACATATAATTACTGTTACTGACTGGTATCCTTGGTCAGCATAGTTTCTACTTATGATTCATTAGTTCATTCATTTCCCAAATAATTATTGAATATCTACTATCTTCCAAGTACTCTTTTAGGCAGTGAGGATATATTAGTAGACCAGCAGACCAAAGAGGTCTGAATCTCACAGAAATTGCATCTTAGTCTAGGAGATAACATGTAATAAATATATTATCTAAAGTCAGTTAGTAATATGCTATGAAGAAGGGCAGTGTAGGGCTGGTGGTAGAGGATGTGTTATATTGGGAGGTAGCATATGTGCATCGACTTGAATGGTTATTGAGCAACCATGTGGAAATCTAGGAGGAGAGCATTTCAGGCAGAGGGAACTGCAAATGCTAAGGCCCTAAGGCAGGTGCATGTTCGGTGGGTTTGAGAAGCCCCATGTGGGTTCGGTGGGTATGAGAACCCCATGTGAGGGGCTGAGTGAGCAAAGAGGAGTGATAGAACAGCAGGTTGTGGAAAAGCCAGGGGCTGGATCATGAAAGCCTTGTCAACCACACTAGGGCATTTGAATTGTAGTCTACATGTGATGAGAAGCCACTAGGAGATTATAAAAAGGGAGTAGCAGGATCTGATTTATGTTTTAAAAAGGATAACTCTGCCTGGTGAGTAGTGAATAAGAGGAAGGGATGGGCAAAGGGGTAGAAACAGGAAAATCAGTAAGGTCTTTTTGAAGAACTTGATGGGTTTTAGTAGTGAACATGGGTTTTAGTAATGAAGAGATTTAAAAGGGGTTCAGTAGTGGATATGAAGAGATCCTTGGTACAATGGAAGGGGGTAAGAAAGAAAAGATACATATAAAGAAAACTTCATTGCAACTAATCCTGCTGGGGCTATCCTTGCAGTCATAGAAGTTAACCTCCTTGGGTAAAGTCTTATATTACCTTTATTTACTACCTATTTTCTGTGCTTTAGTATACAGGTATTTGAAGTCAAAATATCATGTCTATATAATGCCCTATTATTTTCCTGGACACGGCATCTACAGTTCTTTTTATATCACACCTACTGTCCTCCATGGGATCTAATGTAACAGTTTCTTCCATGCATTTCTCTCCTTTTCCCACAAGTTTTGCTTTATGATCTTCTTGACTCTCTGTCTAAATGTGGTCTTTCTTCCCTTCTTCATGGGTACATTCTGTCTATTGCTAACCACCCACATTTTTAGTCCGATCAACTATGGGTTCCAGAGACAAAATCCTATGTTGCATTACTAAATACATAATGACTTTTACTTTCTCCTCTCTTCATCTTATTCCTGCTCTTGAAGTGCTAGAATAGATGAAAACATCAACTGAGCTCCCACTGTGCTTTCTTGCCCCAGCCTTCAATGCTACTGGAGATGTGTATCTTCCAGGTTCTTCCTTCTGTTGTCAAGTGTTTAAATATAAATCCAGAATGGGAGCAGTTGTGGGATTGGTAAGCCTTGGCTGCCTATCCATATTATTTCATGGTCCAAAAAGTAAGAAAGCTGCTTCTTTTTTTTAAGATTTATTTATTTTTTTGAGAGAGACAGGCGGGGGGTGGAGTGCAGAGAGAATCTGAAGCAGATTCCTTGCTGAGTGAGGAGCCTGATGCAGGGCTCCATCTCATAACCCATGAGATCATGACCCAAGTTGAAACCAAGATTAGACACTTAACCAACTGAGCCACCGTGGCACCCCCAACGAGAAATCTTCTTAAATAACCATGTCAGTTCTCCATTTGATCACCTCCATTTTTTAAATTAGGGTATGACTAACCACTGCCAAACATTTCTGATTATCAGAGGTGTATGCCTGTGCATGCTCTTTTGAGCTCATTTCATAGTGTGCTACTGTATCTTAGAATGCTCACTCTCTCCAAGGGCAAAACTCTTAACATCTTCCTTCCTCCCCACCACCCCCTGCCCTTTTTTCCCCATACCTCTTTAGCTTAGCATTAATTCTTCCATTCTCAGCATATTTTTATCTGCAGGATTTCTGTCCTTTGGAATCTCTCTTCATAGGCTCTAAAAACATTCCAGATAATTATTTCTTCCATGTCTCCACTATCACCTCCCTTAGGAATACCATCTTGCATCAGGAGCACAAATACTTGGTGACTAAAATATATGGGCAACCATATACAGCATCTAACTTCTAGCTCATTAGAACAAGTTTCCTCATATCCATGCATGGAAGATGTTCTAAGCCATCTGTTTCCAGAAACATACTGTTTTGGTTTTTGGGTTTTGCTTTTGTTTGATACTCACTTCTCCCTGAACTTGCTAAAATCCAAGTCAACGATGGAATGCTAGGATTTTACAATTAAATTCCAGTTTCCTTGTCTCATCTGAACATCAGGAAAGCTAGTCAGGCCCACATTCTGATATTATCAAGAGCAAAGACTTCTGCCCATCTCTCTTCTTTGAACTAAAAATGTTGCTCCCACTAGAATGAAGCAGAGTCAAATAGAAGCCCCGAGCAATATCAAACTAATTTAATTTAGAAAGCATGTCACCAGAGGGCACAGAGAAGAGGTATATTGGCACATTTGCTGACTAACTGACTGCTTTTGAAACATCTGTATCCATCTTGGATTGCACTTGGCCACGGTCCAGAGAAAATTTGGTTCTTTTTCTGCTAGGCTTTGTTTTGGTACCAGTGCGTTAGGGAATATATGAAATATCCTTCCTGAGAAATATTTAAAATGAAATGCCATTGTTCTGGAATGGTTGTAGGCACAGACCTGCTTAGGGGAAGGGGCTGCACTAAGTAACCTCTGGAAGACTTTTGAGGTCTTGGATCTGCTGAATTTCCACTGTAACCAGAGTTATACCTAACTGCTTCCTCTATAAAAATCCCTCCCAAAGGTCTCTCTTACTGGAAGAGAAGTGAGTAGCATGCAAATGAGCAGCCTCAAGCCTTTCTGGGATTGCTGTTTTGGCACCAACTCCCTACCTCTTTCTGTGCCCAGCTCTCATCCCAAAAGCTTGGTCCTGGGCCACACCAGAGCAGCGGGCTCTGGCCCAGAGCAGCTCAGCTGACAGCTCTCTACTTTCTCTAAGACGTCTCCATCACTCTGTCTGAAGGTCAGATGTGCGCCCCTCTCCCCCCGCCCCCGCCCCCCGGCCCACTCTACTGCCTATCTGCCTTCTGGTCTAGATTCACCTCTCTAATCTATAAAAGGCATCTTGTTGTCTTTACAGTGATCTGTTTCATTGCTTCAGCCTCAACAACAGCAAAAACCCCTGGGGAAAAGAGCTTAGTTTCAACAATAGTTTGTGTAGTGGAAGCTGGAAATGGGTGGAGAACATTTGAACTCTGTTGACATGAGCCACTATATGGCCAGTTCTGTTTGTGAACAATGTAGCACTTGGACACATTAAAGCAATGAAAATCGAAAATCGCCTTTAAATTAGACCTGGCCCCCGTGCTGTGTAACACTCAGATAGCAGCATTTAGTACATGCCCGCTATACTCTGAGCACCAGCAGGAAGTTCCATGTAATTCTGCTCTGCTCATGCTTTCACTTTAAAGATGGTTTCTCCATTGCCAGGCACATGATGGATGCTCACCAAATATTTGTTGTCTCTTACTCTGTTACATCAAAACCCCTAAATTGCAATCTCAGTAGAGTAACATTGATATCTTAGTGATACAAAAGACATTTAGGACAGAGAGGGGTCAGTGCCTCAGCAAAACTGAGACTAAGATAACCTTCCGAAACATAGGCAGAATCTTAAATGTTGATTTCCACGTAGGCCCACATGCATGCACATAACATACACTTTCTTTCCATAAAAGATACTCAGTTCACCTGTGAAGTGTTAGATCTGGAATAGGAGCTTTGCAGACCTGTAACTCTAGATTCTTGCGGTCCCCAACCCCCACCACTCACCACAATTCCTAATACAAGCCAGGTTCAATTACATATACATACATGTGCGCACGCACACACACACAGATACACACACGTGCATGCGCACACAATCAAAAAGGAGAACCAAGGTAACACTACCCTCTGCCACACACCTAAGATAGCCCAGCCCTTGCCTGGGTAGCATCCAGCCCTAGAGCTCTAACTTCGCCAATGAGGCTGACACAATGTGGCACCCCCCTCCCCGATTCCCATGATGGAGCTTGTATCTGCTGAATGAGCAGTCTGCATTCCAAACCCAACATCTGGGGTGTAAGAACTCAGATCCTGGAACTTATTTCAAGGTCAATTTGCTTTAGAATCAAAATCCATTTACCATAAAGTAGAGATTTGCTAGAGAAAGGAGGAGGGCCTCGAGAAGGGAAGGCATGTTCATTAAAACAGCTGTAGGAAAACTGAACGCTACACATGCATGTGTGCACACGTACACACACACCCTCACCACCTGGGTCTTTTTAAAACCCTGTCTTGATCTGGGTTTTTTTTTCTCCGTATTCCCTCCAATGCTGTGGCTTCTGTGAGCTGAAGGGCTCAGCCGTCAGAGGAGCAGGGTTGGGGAAGAGGGCTGTTTCCACATCTCATCATCTTGGGTTAAAAACAGGTGAGATCTGCCCTGGCTCAGCTGCAGCCTTCCATCTCATTCTGAGTCACCAGGCCATTACTAAACTATTACCAGTTCCTTGCAGACATTTTCCTGAGCCCCTGACAGATTTCCTTGAGCCCATGAGTAAAGCTCAGGGTGTCAGAGAGAATTGGCAGTGGCAATTTTCACCTCATTGTCAAATTGCTTCCTCTGTTTTATGATGGCCTGTCTCTCCCCTTGTCCTCTGTCTGTGGTCATTTCTTATTTCTCAGTTTTGAGGAATAGTTCTTCCTCTGTCCTTCAACCCCCAGATGCTGTCCCTGCATCCTGCAGTTTGCCCCGAGGCTGCCTTGGTCAGAGGAGGGGCGGGGGGCCAAGAACCCGGCCGAGGAGAGGAAGGGGCGGGCAGAGAGCGTGCATCCGTGCTATCCCGTGTTGTCTCGCCAGCCTGCCATGGATGCGAGCCATCTAGCCCTTCCCTCTTTCTCCTGAGCAGATCTGGCAATCATGATTTGTAGATGATTTGCCACCCAGTGAAGAACCAGCTCTGTAAGTGCAGGAAGCTGAGGGAGCAGCTGAGAGCAGCAAGGACCACTGGTTAGCTTGTTCTAAGGATTCTATTGACCGCCAAGCAAAAAAAAAAAAAAAAAAAAAAATGTAGCAAAAGCCAATTTGTTGCATATGCTCCCCCGAGTGCCACTTTCTTGATCCCTCATGGCTGCCTGAACCTGGGGGTGCTGCGCACACACACCCCTGACCTTGACTCCTGCGGAGTGCGCATGCGTGGTACGTAGACCATGGCTTACAACACTGCCGAAGGGCAGCGGAGGTCCTGCCAGGCTCACTCATTTCAAGTCTGGGCTGTCCATTCATCAGCTGGTCCAACGGTTACTCCATAGACCCCTGCTGTATATATTCTCAGCACGGAGCAGGTGCCAGGAGGTTTACAAAAGATGCCTGAGACAAAAATCCCTGCTTTCTGGGAGCCGTGAGCTTCCAGCAGCTAGGCCTATGCATCCTGGAGAGGCCACTGGGGCTACTGTGAGCCAGGGGTGGTGCTAGCTTTTAACTCCAGCCCCTCACCATCCCCTTATCCCGAAGGAGAACACCGAGGCCGGGAGAGGTTAGTAACTTGATCCAGTTCCAGAGTGAGCAGGCTCTGGAGAGTCAGGATTCGAACCCTGCTCAGACTCAGTCCTGACTCCAGGCATTTAGCCAATGTGTGTGCCATCTCAGGGAAGTCTGATGATTGCTTTGACGGGAAATCTGTCCGCTCACCAACACTTTGGGATGCAGAGGTAAGTTCAAGGTGAAAAAGCCTCCTGTTGTAAGATCGCCTGGTTTTACCACCTCCCAATATTAAAGGGGTGAGGGAGGAAGGGCAAAGGGAGGGCCATGGCCTGGGATCCAGTTGTAATAAGATAAGGAGCCGGAATGGAGCTGGCAGGGGCCCACAGTGATGCCAGTCACATGATAGGAGATTATCCAGTGTCTCACTTTCAACTAAGCAATTTCAAATCTCAGCGTGTTTTCCAATTTCATAGTCTTGGTGGACAATATGCAGTGGCAACAGCTTTTTGTGCTCTGAGACCTGGGACAGACAATGGCAGTTTCATAACCCAGGGGACCTTTAAACAAGAACTGACAAAGCAGTGACAATCTTGGTGAAAAAGTCACCCAGAGCTAGCCCCAGAAAACTGGGCCAAATGGCACGGAAGAGCTTCAGGCCAGGTCTGGCCTCAGGGGATAACTTCGCAGCTCCCTTGGCCATGGCTCCAGGGCATTCCTCTGGGTCCATTCTCTTTCCTAGAGCTGACAGAACCAGCAGTCAGCTCTGGGTCTACACTGCAGGCGCCAGCCATGCCTCTGTGATGGCTTCCTCACCTCCTGGGGGAACGTCAGCAGTTTTGCCCACCTTGGGAAGAATAAGAGATCAAAAGAAAAAGAACTGACCCATTTTTTGGGAAAGTGTTTATTTTCTGACATAGATCTCTAGTTGCTAAGAATAGAGCTGGAGTGGGGAGTGGGTCCCCAGCAAGTGTGGGGCAGGAACTCGCCCTTCTGGGCATCAGGGCACTTATAGGAACTGTTCTTTCTGGCCAGGTCACACCAGGGACAACTAGAAATGGAACTGTGTATCTGCAGCCCTTTCAGATGCTTACTCTCTGCGTTGTGGGAAAGGAGCACACAATTCAAAAAGCAGCTCCTCAAAATCCCTTCTTCTGGTTCTAGACCAGTGGCAGGCATCACCCCAGGATCCCGGGGACACCTTACAAGCACTGAGGTCTCCACATCTTGGTGCATGCTGGTGTTAAGGGGCCACTCGAAGTCCCTTTATGATACCAATATTTGAGGTTTTCTGCAAAGCAGGGAGGGAACTACACGATGTGTGTCTATATGTAAGAAATGGAATTTCACAGACAAAGGGAGTGAGCCGAGGGTACAAGAAAGCAAGGGCCAAACTGCTGGTGACCAGAGCTCACTTCTTCCTCAGCTACAAAGTCAAGGCTGGGACACAAGGCTCGCTCAGTCTCCCTGGAGCATTATGATAGTGGATGGGCCCGTGCACCTCAAAGTGGGGATGCCACGGACATAAAAAGACCTCAGGTCTCCCAGGCTGTATGGTTTTGGGCTGAATGCTTAACTTCTCTGAGTCTCAGTTTCTTTTTCTGTGAACCAGGAATGACAAAAATACTTCTGAGTGGTATGGTAAGGATGAAATGTGATTATGTATGTCACCTTCTTGGCGCAATGCCTGGCTCTTGATCAATGCCCAGTGAGCGGAAGCTGTAATTATTAATTTTCAAAGATTGGACTATTCAAGTTGACTTGTGGTATGTTTCTAATTTTTGCTAAATTTGAAAGAAATGTCCATTTGATCATGGATTCCATCCTCAGGCGGGCATTTGGTGGTCAATGTTTGAAAGGATGGAACAACATACCCCAGAGGAGCAGCCTGAGGAAGGGGGCCAAGAGATCCTAATGGAACCTATTGCAAGAAACATGCTTTTCACAGGAGGCCAAGGAGACTTTGGGATAATTGAAAAATCTATTTCAGAGACCACAGCATGAGGGCCCAGGCTTTGGGCAAACTAAGATATATGACTTGTATCCAGGGTCAGTGGGATGGTGAGTAAGGTCATCACAGGTCTGCTAGTAGGAGTTGACTTATGAGCTTCAAGGTCAGGGACAATGTTCAGATGTGCAGGCTAATGGCTGCCTCTCAAGATAAAAGTGCCCAACTGGACTCTTCCCTGCAAGAAGTGGGTCAGATGGGAAAGCAAAAAGGCATTCCATTCCCATAAGGGAAGTGGGAAGTGAGGAGGGGAAGCTTCAAGGAAGACCACTTGCAGAGGGGCAGACTAGGAGGAGCCCTTGTGGACGGCTCAGGCTCTGTGTCCTCAGATGGGTCTGATCCCAAGGCTGTAAGCCACAGTCTAGGCAAATGGCCTTGGATATGATGAATTTCACGGGCTTTCACGGAGGTGAGGTTGAAATACAGAAACAGACTCCTACAGCAGAAGCCAAGGAGAGGATGACTGCCAGGCCCCTGATGAACCCGGCTGGAGCTAGGGCTGAGCCTCCTGCTCTTCTGTGCATGGGCTTCAGCCAGCGGAAGCTGTTACTCCTCTTAGTGAAGCTTGGCTGCACACCTTTTTGTGGCGTGGCTGGGTAAACTTGTGTTCCACCATGGTAAGTTTAACCATGGAAGCATTGCTTATAGTGCGCTCTTGTCAGGAGTTCAGCATTTGATAAACATGTGAGGTGACAATGTAAAGTGCTTCATCTGTAACTGTCTGCAATTTCAATTCAATTTAACTCAATAAGCACATGTTTGACATCTAATATGCATCCATTTCTTTTCCTGAGCTCTGCTTCCCTCCATGAAACTTTGCACACTTTTGGACAGACTTTGGGCTGAAAGCATTTTATTCATAAATTTCAATAGCTTGGTGATGCATTACCGCAGCCAAAATATTTTTCACATTAACATTGAGATGAGCACTCTAAACAGTTCTAGTACATTTTGTATGACTCTAGTGTATTAGTTATCCATTGCTGCATAACGAATCAGCCCAAATCTTCGTGGCTCAAACTGCAATAATACTTTATTATATCTCATGGTTTCTGTGGATCAGGAATTCAGGAGCAGCTTGGCTGGCAGTTTTGGGTCAGGGTCACATATGAGGTTGAAATCTGCTACAGGCTGGGGCTGAAGGCCTCTGTAAGCTTGGCTGGGGCTGGAGAAACCCCTTCCAAGGCAGCTCCCTCACGTGGCTGCCAAGCCGGTGCTGCTCATTGACTGAGGGCCTGTTGAGTGTGCTTCAGATATGGGCGTGGGCTTTCCCTCCAGCAAGTGATACAAGAAAGCAAGGCAAAAATGGCAATGTCTTTCATGACCAAGCCTCTGAACTCACATAACATCACTTCCATCGTATTCCATTAGTCACATCGGGACAGCTTGGATTCTTTGTGGAAAGAGACAACAGAGCGGTACATACCAGGAGGTAAGGCTCACTGGAAGGAAAGTCCACGATTGGCTATCATAACTAGCAATCGATATTTGCAATCTACTTTTGGACTATCTTTAGAAGTGTATGTCATGTGCACAGACATGCACGTAGACAATTCTAGTTCCACATGGGAAAGGCCTCGCTTTTCCCACCTCATCTGACATGTTTGAGTGTATCTCATTGGCTCTGGCGACTTCTGTCCCACCACCCAATTCCAGTTCAGTCACAGCACTACACCTCTGTCTTAATGACTCTCTTGTCTTCAGTTCCTTTCTGTTTCAGGCGCCGGTTCCTTGCTACCAGCAGCAGGGCCGGTACATGAGGTCAGGTCCTTAGCTCCGTTTGGATTAAAAACCTTTTGTCTTTCCTCCTTGTTCTTTTCCTCTTTCCTTATATAAGTGGATTCCCCTTTGAGCTATTGTTATTTCAGTCCCAGAGCAATATGATTCCACTCAGAGGAGCTGGAGAGGCAAGGAGCCAGAGGATTTATCCTGTAATTACCAAATTCATGTACATATGCAGAGTGTAGCATATGATTATAAAATGCTATCATACACGTAGGAACCAGGACTTATTTCTGAACAGATCCAAGGTATCATTTGAAGTTCAAGTTCTATTTGAGTTTCTCTACCAACCTGTCCTGGATCTCCTGCTACGACCTCCTACTTAACATATTCAAGTAAAGCCAATGCATCATTCTTCCTGAGGTCAGCTACCCCTGCTGACTCACATTTTTCTATACATGTTTCCACCTAAAAACATGCAAAGGCTAACAACTTGAGCTCTCCTTAGTTGACATGATCCTCTTTGCCCCATATAAACACACAGTGATGGGCTGACAAGTCTCTCTTCTTCATCCTTCTTTTCCATTCTCCTAACCACATTTTCTAGGTATATGTCATCTTGCCACACATTATTTGCACCAGTATCCTGAGTCGTCTGGCCACGTCTAATGCCTCCGATCCAAATGGTTCTGCATGCTTTGACCAGATCAAATAGATCAATTCTTCTTAAATGGTACCCTGGTCATTTCATTCTTATGTTCAAAGCAAGCACCTTCCGGTTTTTCTCCACTGATGTCAGGATGAAGTCGAAACTCCTTGGCCTGGTATATAAGATCCTCAACATTTATTCCAAAGTATATTTCTACTTACTTCTCACTCCCACCCAACCTGAGAACTCTTACCATGGGCTTCTATTCTACTCATGCTCTTCCCTGCCCCTAGTAAGGCCTTGCCCTTGCCCATCCAAATTATATCCATCCGTGCTCACCGCGGCCCCATCACACCTCTGTGAGGGCTCGAGCTCCTCCTGGACTCTGCCTGTCTTAAACTCTGATTGCAGGTATTGCCCATGATGCTCACTTGCCCTGATGTATAACCTTGTATTAAAATCAATCTCTCTTGCTCTGGGGGCAGAACTCCTGAAACAGTCGTCTTCTTGTAGACCAGACTGTGGGTCTTTTCCACCTACCTGGGTTGAGCCCACTGCTCTACAAATGAGAAGAACTCAAGACTCATTTACGGATGAATTCTGTGAGCCAGAAACCCTAATGAAAGCCCCAGGAACAAGGTTTTTAATGGCTTCCTTTCTTCCTCTTCTGGCTCAACAGCTACTTTGGGTGGAAAGAGCTAGATTTCCCATCCTGGTTAAACCCAAAACATCTGATTTTTGCATCAGTGAGGGGCATGGCAGCATCCTGCCCAGCAGAGGAGACACCCCATTTACTCTGCTATTTCTGATTCCCCAGTTTTGCTTGTTTGCTTGCACTAGGTTTATTTTCTCTCTCAGTTTACCCTGTTTATTGTTTGACAATTTAACGATTGTTTTTGGTGCCAGTGGCAAGTGTCCTATTTAGGGCTACCCACTGTGGGAAGCTGGAGTAATTACTCTTGTACATTTTTGTTTTCCACAAGATGCTGCTAGGGTGATAGAGCCAGGACGGCGCAAATGACTGAAACAAAGAAATGTATTTCTCCTGTCGCCAAGGGCAGAGACTCCCACCTCCTTTGCTAGATGAAGGGATGGATTCAAGAGAAAGACAGGCATCCTGAGATCTGCTGTCTTCTGGAAGAAGAAAGCCTCTCCTTGGTGTCTTCTCCCTGACAGAGAATAATGACCTTAAACCCACATCCTAATTAGCATTTATATTAAGTGAACTAGGAACTGGGTAGAAGGGTTGAAGACAGAAGCATGTTTTGGCTGTTAGGGAGGAGTGAATAAGGGGGAGTAGTTATTTACTCGTCCAGCAAATAAGGATCCATTAAGTGCCAGCCCCAGGGGCTGGCATTGTTACTCGTACGAAAAACACCAAGAAATAAATCCAGCTCAAATGCAAACCACAGTCTGCCTTTGCGGTGCCTTTTCCTCATCAAGGAGTCTTTGATCTACTCTGGATTAAGTCAAAGGCTGTCGATGGAAACCCAAACTGAGTCGCGGTCGGGAAGCCACACAGCGTGAAAGCAGTGATGAAGGAGGCCGAGGTCATAGCTTCCATTACTAAGCATGGGCCAGGTGCTTCCCTGCCGTGTGTTCTCTCAGACTTGGCTTTGTCGGGGTTTAAATGACTTTAATAATAGAGCTTTGACCATACCGCAATGCCCTACTATTAAGCCTGGCATAATAATAGTGAAATAAACCACCATGCCAAACAATTTAAGCCTAAGCTCTCAGTGTGGCTGAGACAAGCGTGACTCTGAGAACGTCACCCTGGAATCCACTGCTCACCAATCCAGAGCATATAGGACTGAGGCCTGTAGACCGCAAACCTCCTCACAGGGCAGCCTCCTAAGGGGCAGGGGGAAGCTGAGTGGGTGTGGGTCCCATCCACGCCCTCACCCGAGCACCTCTACTTTTCTTGGTTTTAAGTGTTGAGGATGAGTTCCCTTGGTTTTTTTAAAAAACATTTGAAATTATTATTTGAACAAATAGTTCCAGCTATTAGAGGTAGCATGACTACAGAAGAGCCAAAAAGATCAGGATGAAAAAATGATATCTTGGGGCACTTGGGTGGCTCAGTCGTTAAGCATCTGCCTTTGGCTCAGGTCATGATCCCAGGGTCCTGGGATAGAGCCCCGCATCCAGCTCCCTGCTCAGCAGGAAGCCTGCTTCTCCCTCTCCCACTCCCCCTGCTTGTGTTCCCTCTCTCGCTGTGTCTCTCTCTGTCAAATAAATAAATAAAATCTTAAAAAAAAAAGAAAAAATGATATCTTATCATGGCTTTGCCCTCACTTTGTGGGACACTATTGAATCCCGGTGTTGCTGAGGATTCGTTTTTGTTGTCTAACAATATGAAGCAACTCCACCAAATGTTATTAGGGAAGTCTTCACAAGCCAGACATGAGAAAGAGATAGAGACACGGAAAGAGGGTGAGAGAGAGAAAGAAAGAGACAGAAAAATAAAGAGGGATTGAGGAAGAGCTGACAGGCTTGAAGGGGAACCGGAAATGGTGTAGCCCACTTCCTGGAGACATTCCAGGGAACGAGTCCCGGAGACCACTGCAAGGTCTTCATCTGCATCTGATCAAGGCCAACAAATGTTAGATTTTCAGAACCCATCGCTTTGAAAAATGGTGTGACACCCATATAGAGAAGGCTCAAAAGAAAGCTTTCTCTTTAACTGAGATTTTCATATCTGCCAGTCTGTAGACAGCATCTGAGAAACATCCAAACTAGTGAAAGGGATCATTATTTTTATAAAAACCTGCTACATCACTCTGAGCCCTTTCCTGTCACTTTGTCTCATTCACTCATTTTAAAATGTTTACTGAGAAAACGGTGTGGGCTTGGTTTTGTGAGTACAGGAAACAAAACAGGATCATTTCCTGCTTTCATAGAGTTTATGGTCTAGTTTACAGAATAGGTTGGGAGGGTGACGATAAATAAATAAATACAGCAACCATCAGTTCTATTATCTTTTAGTAATTGCTACATGAGTCTTCAATCTTCGCTTCATAGAAGACAGGACTATAAATTGAGAGGGCTCAAATACCTAACCCCAAACATATACTCTCCTTACTGTATATACTGGCCACTTTTCCACCCCCAGGAGAGAAAGGTCTATAGCAGAGGAAGGAAGAAATAGAGAAACAACAAAATTGAAATCATGGGTCATGTCACAATTGGGGTTGACTGGCCCAGGAGAATTAACACTTGCTCATGAAAAATTTCAAGTGTCTAATTTAGGCACTGAAGCCACAAAAGTAACCTACCAGAGCAAGGTTGTTATGAAAGCAAGCAAACCAACAAAGTAAACTATGAGAAGGTCAGTATCAATACGACGGCGGAGAAGCCTGGACACCATTTCTCCTCTCTCCGAGCAAATGAATGGCAAGGAGCCCTCCTAAGTTGTCCTCACAGATAATTCCACTCAGTTTCATAAAACTTCCAGCCATGAATGTGTCTTTTTTGCCAGCTCCTGGCTGTTTGAGAGCCATGCAGACATTTGTGTGAGATATACAAAGCCATTTCAGCTGCTCAAAAGCTATCAGTGCTTACATGCTAGGTTTGAGCAAGACAGATCCTGCAGTACTCAGGGCATCAAAGGGGATTACCCAAAAACTGATAACAGATTTTAATTTAGATGATCATGATGGGGGCTCAGGAGGAGGAGGCTGAGAAATGGACAGATTTCACTGCAGGGTGGTAAAGGGAAGAAGATGAAACTGATGATAAAGGTACATTTGGAGGTTTATTTAACCAGCCACCATGTGGTCTCTTATGCCATGGCCTTTCCTTTGTGATACACAGCAGGCCGGGGTAGGAAAACACCCCAAAGTGGGCTGGCCAGGTGCCTAGGATGCTAGCCTGCTGGGGAGACTTTAATAGCTATTAGTGTTCTTTGTTACCCTGGAAAGTAACAAAACATCCTGTTAACACCCCAGACTATTGAACAGAGTATATACCGGTTTCTGGGTGGGGTATGAGGGTGTCCCAAGTTCACAGAGCTCTTTTTGCTTTCAGTTCCCACATGCTGGCTCTCTCTCTCTCCCCCCTCTTTCTTTCTCTCCTTTGTTTTGGCCAGTGTTTGAAATCTTTCATTGCAAAAGTGTTTCTGCTATATTCCCAAGTCATTTCTTTCATCTCTAGTTAAAGGCCAATGTTCTGTTTCTATCTAATGAGTGACCACTTAGGACCTATTTCTATAGGATACTCATTCATTAACTAATTTACTCAATTATTCAACAAATATTTATCAGTTGATCAACTGCCACCTGCCAAGAACTGTGGTAGACCCTAGAAAATACATCAGTAGACAGGACAGACTTGGTCCCTGCCTTCCTGGGGAGAATTTCATTGATGCGATGGTTATAAAGAAAGAAAAACAACAACAAGGATAAGGAGAGTCAACAAATATTTGCAATTTCTAAGAATTAGTACAGAACTGAAAGAATGATTGTAAAGCTGATTTGGGTGAGATCATCCAGGAAGGGCTCCAAGGCTGCTGGCATTAGAAATCCTAAGGAGGGACCATTTACACTGACTTAAATTTGAAGAAGACACATTTACATAATAAAAATATATTAAAAAAACCTAGAACTAGAAGGGAGCATCTCATTCTGATAAAGAGCATCTACAAAACACCCATAGTTATAATCATCCTTACTGGTAAAAGATTTTGAGCTTTCCCCCTAAAATCAAGAGCAAGGCAAGGGTGTCCATTCTTGACTCTTGCACTCAGCATTGCCCCCCAGGTTCTATTCAGGGCAATTAGGCAAGAAAAATAAATAAAAGAGATCCAGGTTGAAAAAGGGAGAATTAAAAATATGTTTGCAGATGACATGATCTTATCTAAAGAAAATCCTAAGAACTAAGAAACAAGTTCAGCGAGGTTGCAGGATACACCATAAATATATGAAAATAAATTGTACTTTTGTAAATATACAGAAATAAGCATACACTAGCAATGAACGATCTAAAGGTGAAATTAAGAAAATAATCCTATTTACAATAGCATCGAAAGGAATAAAATGTCCCGGGATCATTTTAACAAAAGACATGCACAACTTACACCCTAAAAACTACAAAACATTGCCGAAATAAATGTAAAAAGACCTAAGTAAATGGAAAGTCATTCTATGTTCATGGATTGGAAAACTTAATATTGTTAAAATGCTAAACTTTCAAATTTATCAATAGATTCAATACAATTCCTTTCAAAATCAGCTACCTGGGGGGAGGAGGGCAGAAATTGACAAGCTGATACTAAAATGAACATGGAAACACAAGAGACCTTTGTGGAATTGTGGAATAGTCACAACAGTCTTCAAAAAAAAAAGAACAAGGTTACAGGACTCACATTTCCTGATTTTAAAACTTACCGCAAGGCTATCTATAAATCAAACGTCAGTGTGGTACTGACATAAGGACAGACATATAGACCAATGAAATAGAATAGAGTGTCCAGAAATAAAACCCTCACATTTGCGGTCAATTAGTTTTTGACAATTGTGCCGAGAAAATTCAATGGGAAAAAGAATTATCTTTTCGACAAATGGTGCTGGGACAACTGGATAGCACTTGCAAAATAATTAATTTGGACTCCTGTCTCACATAACGTATAAAGATTAACCCAAAATTGATCATGGACTTAGACGTAATACCTAAACATAGAGGTACATTTTTGTAGCATTAGGTTAAGAAATGGCTTAGTGATTTTCATAACCATTGTTAAATATATGACAAACAAACACTACTGACCAAAGGAAAAGTAAGATTAATGTTGTGTTCATGCCTGCTAACACATCCATTCTGCAGCCCATGGATCAAAGAGTAATTTCAACTTTCAAGTCTTATTATTTAAGAAATACATTTCATAAGCTTATAGCCACCATAGATGGTGGTTCCTCTGATTCATCTGGGCAAAGTAAACTGAAAATCTACTAGGATGGATTCACTCTTCTCGATGTCATAAAGAACATCTGTGATTCATAGGAAGTAGTCAAAATATTTAAAATTAACAGGTGTTTGAAAGAAGTTGATTCCAGCCCTTATGGATGACTTTGAGGGGTTTAAGACTTTAGTGGAGGAAGTACCTGCAGATGTGGTAGAACAGCAAGGTAGCTTGAATTAGAAATGGAGCCTGCAGTTGGGACTGCATTGTTGCAGTCTCATGTAAATCTTGAACAGATGAAGAGTTGCTTCTTTTTTTTTTTAAGATTTTATTTATTCATTTGAGACACAGAGAGATACAGAGAGAGAGAGAGAGCATGAGCAGGGAGAGAGGCAAAGGGAGAGGGAGAAGCAGGCTCCCCACTGAGTCAGGAGCCCGATGTGGGGCTTGATCCCAGGACGCTGGGATCATGACCTGAGCCAAAGGCAGACACTTAACCATCTGAGCCACCCAGGTGCCCTGAAGAGTTGCTTCTTATGGATGAGCAAAGACAGTGGTTTCTTGAGAAAGAAACTGCTCTTGGTGGAGAAGCAGTGAAGATTACTGAAGTGACAAAAAAGATTTCAAATACTACATAAGCTTAGTTGATAAAGCAGTGGCAGGGTTTGTGAAGATTGACTCTGGTTTTGCAAGTTCTACTGTGGGTAAAACGCTATCAAAGAGCATCACATGCTATAGAGAAATCATTCATGACAGGATGAGGTAATCCATGGGGCAAACTTCATTGTCTTATTTTAAGAAATTGCTACAACCACCCAAACCTTCAGCAATCACCACACTGAATAGTCAGCAGCCATCAACATCAAGGCAAGATCCTCCACCAGCAAAAAAGATTATGAATCACTGAAAGCTCAGATGATGATTAGCACTTTTTATCAATGAAGTATTTTTTTTAATTAAGGTATATACATTGTTTTTGTTAGATCTAATGCTATTCCACATTTAATAGACTATAGCCTAGTGTAAACATAACTTTTATGTTATGCACTGGGAAACCAAAAAATTGATTTGACTTACTTTATTGCAATACCTGCTTTTTTGTGGAGGTCTGGACTGAATCTCCAATATCACCAAAGTGTGCCTGTATGTGAATTACATCTCAATCAAGCTTTTTAAAAATAATTGAGGAAGAGTTAGCCAAGCAATAAACTGGGACAGGAGGAGTAAAAACCCCTTCTACTCAAATTGTGGTCCACAGACTAATGGTCAGCATCACTTGGAAGATTGTTGGAAATGCAAATTTTGGTCCCCACCCTAGATCTATGAAATCATATTCTGCATACTGATAAGTTACCCAGTTATTCATATGCAAATTATAGTTTGAGAAACACTGATCTAGATAAACAGTGAATGAGGGTCAAGGCTCTGTCGTGGGAAAGATATACCAACATATTATTATATTGGAGGGACTGAGAGAAGCCTGTGTGGTTTAGCATGGAAGAGAGGGAGAAATGACATGGGGATTAATGGGGAGAGATAAACAGAGAGCATATTTTTCAGGGCCTTATAGTTAGAGTATGAAGTTTGGATTTCACTGCAATTGGGAAGGATCAAAAGGTTTAAGCAAAGGAGGGACATCATGACACTTGCTGCTATGTGGAATATTAATTGGGAAGCAGCAAATGTAGAAATTCAGAGACTAGTTTGTTGTTGGGCAGAAAGATGTTTGTGCTTTGAACTAAGATGATGGTAGGGGAGATGGAGAGAAGATGATTACAAGATATATTTTGAAGGTTCACAAGACTTGCTGATGATTAAATATGGATGGTAGAGGAAAGGACTCCCGGGTGTTCAGCATGGACACTTGAATGTATGCCAGTACCATTTACTGACAGTGACGACTGGGTGGGATGGGGAAGAGGTATAGAGTACAGATCTCAAGGAGAGAGATGGATGTGTGAATCTAGAACTCAAGGTGTTTGAGCTGGAGATATAACTGTGGGAGTCATTAACACAAAGATGCTATGTAAATGAGATCACCTAGGAGAGTATAGAGAATGCAAAGCAATGCTAAAATAAGCAGAAAAGGTTAATTCACTATCTGATTGTTAAGCCAGAAAAGTGCTATGAACTCTATAGGGAGTAGATCTCTATTGACACTCATCTTCTAGGAACCTACAATCTAAGGAAGCATTGATATAGAAGATAGACTGGCTTTGGGGGAAGGACATTATTCAGCATATTTAATAATTGGTAAGGTCTGGCACTAACCACAAAGGCCAGGCTCTGGCCATGACACTGTACGGCCCTGGAACCCCCCCGCCTCCTACTTCCACTGTTTAGAAGGGTAGGTAGATAAAGGAAAAGTTGAGATGGGTAGGTTCAATGTGACAGGGCAGTAGAGGACACTCAAGGAACTCTGGACAGTCTATTCACCAAGCCACATGGAAGTATTTCAATATTTTAACAACTGGGATAGCCATCCTGGTGCAGCCTGGCTGAATAGCAATACAGAGGACTGAGAGAATAAGAAAGTATTTTAATTAATGAAGTGACCTAACAAACAAAAATGGACCATAGAGATGCTCAATTAATTTCTTTGTAAATCTAAATCATAGTTTTTATTAGTAAAAAATAAATTGTTTGTACCTCTACTGTCACTCTTCTGTCCTGTGTTTTGAACTATAGCATGTTGTTTAGATGCTTGTTGATCCTTAGAGCAAGGACCATGTCTCACACCTGTTCTGTATTCAAGTAGTATTTAGCTCAGCATTCCACAAGCATTGCATGTACAAGTCTCAGGAAGGGTTTTTTGAATAAATGGATAAATATCTGATGACTCTCAATAAGTAGGAGTAAAACTGAGGCCAGATGAAGCCATCCTGTCATGTCAACTAGTCAGACACAGGCCACAAGTTCAATATCAGAAACTTATAGTTGGAAGAGACCTTGTATATCACCAAAGACATTGGTTTTCACACTGTACTCTAGGACTCCCCACAGAATCAGAGCTCCAGGCTTCCTGGAGGTGGCTTTAAAAAAGGGGAGGGGAGGGACGCCTGGGTGGCTCCGTTGGTTAAGTGCCCCACTTGTGATTTCTGCTCAGGTCATGATCTCATGGGCCATGAGATCAGGCCCTGCGCTGGGCCCTGCATCAGGCTCCGCACTTGGGGAGAGACTGCTTGAGATTCCTTCCCTCTCCTTCTGCCCCTTGCCCCACTTGCTTGCATGGGTTCTTTCTCTCTGTAAAAATAAATTAATTAATTAATTAAAAAAAAAAAAGAAGAGGGGTGGGAAACTGGTTTGAGGTTTAAGGCAATTTGATCCCCTGATCTTTACCCAGAGAAACAATTTTATCTGCTCCCAAATGAGATTTCATTAAAACAAATGGTATGATTATCCGTTTTTAAAAATAAACATTTAAATTAAAAGATTAAAAATCATGCTCTAATATAAATTACTCTATTTTTCATCATTAAACTGAGACCCAGAGAAGTTGAATAATAATGGCAAAATTACATCGTTAGTCTGTAAGAGAGAGGGATCTCATGGGCATCACCATGCATCTGACTGAGAGACCACTGGGCTGTAAAAGCTATCCAAGCTGAATCAGAGCTTGAGGCTGATAGGGTGGGTTCTGTCCCTCTCAGATCCCATCCTGTCCCTGGAGACTTACCCAAGTACAGGAAAAACTTAATACTGAGAAAGAATCAGAGAGCTGCCCTATCCCAAGTCCCGAACTTGGAATCTATTAAAACCCAGCTCTGAATTTTACGGGGCATGAGGATCTTCAAAGAACTCCATCCTGCCCAGAAGCTGATGGGTGAATCAGATGACCCCTGATCCTAAGTTAAGTCATTATTCAGAAATATAAACCATTTAGAAGTATACCTCAAGGTAACTCCTGGTTTCACAGGGAAAAGCTGATGAATGTCTGCGTAGAAGAGTAGCCACACTTTGAGTTTGGCAGGGATTGCAGGCCCTTTACACTGAGGCTTTGTTTCTCCTTGTGTCTGGACCAGCAAATGCATTTCCAACCCTCTCTTCTTTCAACCCATAAGTACTGGTCAATGGTCAAGTTGCTTTCTTGGCAACTGACATAATAAATGTAGGCAGGATATTTACATTCCTTATTATATGTTTTAAAATTTCTTTGGCAAAAGAACCATAAATGCAAAGTAATAGTATGACTGGGAGGCAGGGGACCATAATTAAAATCCCTTTTTGTTTTTTAAATGGCTTTATTAAAATGCTTGGGAAACCCGCGACACAAAGCAACAGCCAAAACCCCTTTGCTGCTAAATGGAATGAAATGGATTTTTCAAATGTCATGCTAGTATCCACTTAATAATACATTTTCCTATAGACAGGACAATAATATATATTTTAATCACTTTTCTACAGGCAAATAGACTGCACAGGAGCTGCCCTTCACTGGCACTTGGAAATTATGAATTTTTCAATAACCTTTTCTATTATTCATCCTGTGTTATTCCGTAACATTTCTGCATGAGGAATGTGCTTCCCAGACACTTTATGAATCTCTTCTATTATTTATTAAACAGCAAGGTGTCCCCCCACAACCCTCACCCCAATCCCCCAGAGAAGGCTGTTTGGAGGGGGGGGTCCAAACATGTACAGCTACATCCTGGGTTATTAATAATTTCATATCTATAAGAGATGCAGATTGAGCAGCTTCCTCCGTGTAGTTCAAGTTGGGCTGCCAGAGGTTTGTTGGCTCAGAGAGGAGATATGTACTGTATGGGAGGAGGCAAGGAGGATAATCAGCCTGAGCCAGTCCCTGCTTACAGCAATTGGTGTCTATAGTCTGGACTCCTAAACTGCACTATTCCAGAAGGAAGGCCTCTTTTGGGAGTATCACTCTGACCAGGAAGACGGGATTCCTGAGTTGCGTTCTCTGCTACAGATACAGGATTTGACTTGGGGAAACCTCAGTTTTTCATTATTCCTCCCCCACCTCACCATCAATATTTTCTTTCCCTGGATAACTTCAACTCCCCGAACACAGGAGCCCCTCCTACCAGGTGCTTCCATAATGTGTCTTTCCTATTACAGCATTTGTCACGGTATCATTTCATTGTTGTGAGTCATCTTAGGGAGGCACAGCATCTTTATTGCTCTCCATTATAACTCCAGTGCCTAGATATATGCTTGGCACAAAGTAGATATTCAATAACTATTTAGAATGATTGGATAGATTTACAAATGATATGACCAATCAAATGCTCCTCTCCAAAGTGGCTGTTAAGAGGTCTAAAAGATGCTAAGGACCTATGTGGCAGAACTATTTATCGCTCATAGGCTTCCATATATTTCCAGGTCCCTTTGAAGTTAGGAAGGATCACGTGACCGTTCTTGTCAATGGATGGGCATAGATGTGGTGTGGAAAACCAGTGAGGTACGTGGCTGTCCAGCTCTCTCTTCTGTTGCTCTGGTGTTAGTGGAGACCAGGTGTTCCAGATAACATGGTTTCAAGATGGCAGAGTCTCCAATCTGCTTCAATCACTGAGTGACTAATGTTGAGAAGAGTTCCCCCACACCACACATGTGTGCATGTGCACTCACATACACACCTATCTTTGTTAAGCCACTGGGATGTAGGTGTTAATTTGTTACTGCAACATAATCTTGACTAACATAACCTATATATAACCAGAATAGTGCAGAAAGAGAAATGTGCTGGAGGGGATTAGTTGTGTCATTACTAGTCTATTTTCTTTATCATTTCCGGACGCTTCCACTCTGAAACATGAGAATTTGCCAGAATATTACCATCTGATGCCACAGCTAAGAGAGAAGGCAGTTCTGGAAAAGCTTCTAGAACTCTGGCAATGTGACACACCCCTACTATTCCTTTGAGAAACGCCTGCAAAAAATATTTGCTAAGGTAACTCTCCTGCCTCCAATAAGCTAGTGAATTGTCAGTCCCTGACATACCTGTTTCCTCCACTTACAGCCTGGAGATGGCAAGGTTGGGATCAGCCCCCAGCAGAACATGAACATGTCTCATCAGTGGTGCTCCAAAGAGCAGAACTTGATCACAGCCAAAGGGGTGGAGGAATAGAGCCCCAAGCCACCCAGTTCTGTGGCTTGTCTTTCTGGGCCATTTCCTGATAGGCTGTGCAATTTTTCTGTGCACCTGTGCAAATGGACTCTTTTGAATTTATCTGAAAGTTGTTTTCCTAAAGTTAATGATAAAGGATGTCAATAATGATGTGGCTACTTTATACCAGGAGATTTATGCATACTCAAGTCATCCATATGTGAACCTTAGGAAGTAAGACATTTTGATGGAATGTTTTCCCTGCTTGCTTTCCTGCCTCATCTTCTTCAATCTGAGAACAGCATGAAAAGTGGAATAATTTTTTTCTGGAGACCACTGAGTGCAAAGCTCAGGAGGCTGGAACATTACCTTCAAAGTCAACTCTAAAGGAAAGGGTGCAGGGTAAGGGCAATTCATACAGAAGTAGGAGACAAGACTCCCTGCCCTCAGGACTGGAATGTCCAGTTGGGGTAAAAGAGGGTCCCTGCCTGGGGAATGGAGGGGCTCAAGTGAATGGATGGTCTGGGAAGTGCTGAAGGCAGCCTCTGCAGATGCTTCATCACCAATCTGGGCAGGAAAGGAGTGAGAGTGGAGGCATTGAGAAGCAGGGAGAGAAGAAGAGAGGGGAAGGGGAGGGGAAAGAGGAGGAGAGGGGAAGGGCGAGAGAGAGGAAGAGAAAGCAATAGATAGCTGAAACCTCCTATGTGTCATTAAAGGGACCCCTAAATTTCCTGAAGACCCAAACTGAGCCTCAAATCAGCCACGGTTCTAGTCCCAGGGGGAAAGCGGATGGAGTATCAGGGCTGCACCATAGGGATGCAGGTGGAAGACCTACGTGGGCTTGCCCCTCCCTGGTGTTTCCAGACATCTCTCCTATTCCCATGGGTTTACCAAAACCCCAAATGAGTACCTTGTTCCCCTCCCAGCTAGCAGAGTGCAGGGGAAGGAGAGGGAGGGGAGGACATGTGGAAGTAAGCAGAGGAAGAAAACCCAGAAGGGTTTTGGGCCAAATTCTGCTTGTTGTCTATTTTTGTAAATAAAGTTTTATTGGAACCCAGCCATTGTCATTTATTTACCTCTGTTGCCAACATGGTTGAATTAAGTATTTGCAGTAGAGGCCTATAGCCTCAAAGCCCAAAATATTCATAAACTGGCTCTTTAGAGAAAATGTCTCTTGATCCCTGGACTCTCACTTAAATAATAATCTTGACTTTGACTGAAGAAGCCATACAAACATTTGTGTGAACTGAGTATAATTGGAGGTATCTGGATCAAGATTCCCTACCATCCAGGGAAACAAGGAGCTGTGGTCAAGAACACTTCTGAGTTCAACAGAGAGTCCTATTGTTCAATGGCAGGAGGGAGATGCAGTCACCAGGTGGTACTCTCCTCTCCTCATGACAGGAGCTGAGGCTCGGGGGACCAGCGGATGCTGAAGGCAAAGGGACCCAGCTTCTAAAAGAGGCATGTCCATCCCATCCAGGCGTGGTCTCCAGTGCATTATGTCCCAGTGAATTTTTGTTCTCCTGGATGGGCAGGACCTCCTGGCTTCTTTCTATGGCTTGCTGTTCAGCGCAAGTGAACCACGTGGGTCAATTCCATCTCTGAATCTTCTCTGAAGTATGTGGGGTTTGCTTTTGAGCTCTTCCTGAGCTACTCTTGCCTCCCTCCCAGCCCCTCATTCCAGACAGAGTCCCTACTAGTTTCAAATAGTAGATAGGGAGGTTTGATGTGATGTGCCTTCTCTGTCACCCCCCAAACTCCATGCATGCACAGCCCATCCTAGGGGCTCATGAAGGGAGTGTCCTGGGAAACAACACAGCCCTCTGTTCTTTCATCTCAGCCAAGCCTCCTCCACAGTCAGCAGCTCTCCAAATATCATTTATTTATGTGGGCTTCAGAGGGAGGGGGGACACAGCCACTAGAGACGGAGATGTCATTTGCGAAATAATAATAGTGTCCCAGCCGATGAGAGGCAAACACCCCCGGGGTCAATCTGGCTAAATGATACATCTTTTTTAACTATTTAACTTGTGAAGATACATGAGCAGAGCACTTAGACTAATTTCAGGGTCTTTTCTTCCCTCTGTATGAAATGCTCAGCCCTCTTGAATGTAGAATCTGTATTCCTAATTGGATCTCATCAAAGCTTTCTCGTTGTCTTCAGCTGGTGGCGGCACATTGAGATGTGGAGGGAGGGGGCAGATACCAGCAAGTGATCAGCTGGTGGACCGTGTCTGGCCTGTGGCTCTGGGAGCCCATCTGCCCCTTGCAGAGCCTAAACAGAGAAGCAAGTCTCATGCTGCTACTCAGCTGAGCCATCCACCCTCCTTCAAGTCACTGTCCTTACTTTTAAAATGTCAAAACAGCAATGGTATTAAGAACCCCCTTTAATTGAAGGATTATTGTGTATTAGACACTGAGTTACACATTCTGCATGCATTTTGTGATTGATTTGAGTCCAATAAAATCCTCTAACGTAGAGGCTTTATTAGCCTAGTTTTATAAATAAGAAAATGAAAGCACAGAGAGGTTGAACAAATGGCTCAAATACACACAGCTAGTGAGTGTCTGAGTAGGGACAGAACATCAGGAAGAAGCGTGATGTTTAGAGTATGGAATGGTCCTCCCTTAATACAGCTTGTCTCCGTCTTTTTTTTTTTTAAGATTTTATTTATTTATTTGACAGAAAGAGACACAGCGAGAGCAGGAACACAAGTAGGGGGAGTGCGACAGGGAGAAGCAGGCTCCCCGCCGAGCAGGGAGCCCAACACAGGGCTCAATCCCAGGACCCTGAGATCATGACCTGAGCCAAAGGCAGACGCTTAATGACTGAGCCACCCAGGCACCCCGCTTGTCTTGGTCTTAATGAAGATCAACAAGCCAGAGCCCATTCGGTTCCTTCTACCCACCCCCCTTCAGAAGAGTGCACTATTTTCCTCGGCAAGAGGATTGCTACCAGTCTTTCTCAAACTAGTAAACATACTGTCTGTTATAGATAGAACATAAGAGCATCATATAAAACTTGGAGGGCGCCTGGGTGGCTCAGTCGTTAAGCATCTGCCTTCAGCTCAGGTCATGATCCCAGGGTCCTGGGATCGACCCGCATTGGGCTCCCTGCTCCTTGGGAGCCTGCTTCTCCCTCTGCCTCTCTCTCTCTCTCTCTGTCTCTCATGAATAAATAAATAAAATCTTTAAAAAAAAAAAAAAACTTGGAGGGAAAGGACCACAAGGATGTCTACTTATAATTCTCCCCCAACACAAACACAATTAGTACTTGGACAGGTACAGGACAACTTTGTGTAGATAGCAAAAATCTACAGGACATACCAGAATTTCTCTCCCAAATCTTTTAGAGCGCCAAAGTAAACAACATGTAAATGGACTACAGGTATGGATTTTTTTTCTTGAATCTAATTGTCATGAGATATATACTCTGAAGTGTCCTGTTTTCTAATTTTGTCTATAGCAACCAAAATTATGTATCTAAAGGCAAAGAATTTTCTATATTACTCAGAAACAAGAATATATAAGGCCAGGGCATAGGATTTAGCAATTGCCAAACAGCAACCTCACTGAAGAAATATCAACCTTCTGAATACATTTATTCTTAACAAACATGTGTAGAAGATCCACTAGGTGTTGGGCACTATGCTAGGTGCCAAAGGAAGAAAAGGAAATAAGACATAAACCTTGCCCTGAAGGATCTTATAACCTAGTAGCAGAGAGATGGATAAACAGATGATTGTAAAACGATATTGTAAGTGCAGAGATTGAGTGTGCCCAGAAACATAGATAAACATGCAACACCAAACAAAATACAATAAAGCACTAAGTGTTTTGGAACTAGATAGTGTTTGTTTTAAACCCTAGGTTTCCCCACATACCACAAGCTGGGTGACCTTCACCTGGGCACTTGGGTTCAGTTTCCTCATCTGTGAAACAGGGATGATGGTGCTTCTCCGCAGAGCCATAATGCGGATGAAGTCATGTAAGGTGTGTAAAGTTCTTAGAACGGTGCCTGACACGGAATAGATGGGTCTCTCCCTGGGCCTGTTACAGATACTCCGACTGAGTGACCTTGAGCCTGTGTGCTGTGGTGACACCCAGCCCCCTGCCCTGAGGGAGGGGTATAACCTGTCCCCAGAAGATCCTAGACACCCCACCTGTGGAGAGCCCAGCAAAGAGGTGGCTTTCTTGATTGTCCTCCATGGATCTCCAGTCTTTTTTTTTTTTTTTTAAAGATTTTATTTATTTATTTATTTGAGAGAGTGAGAATGAGAGAGAGAGAGAGAGCGCGCACATGAGAGGGGGGAGGGTCAGAGGGAGAAGCAGACTCCCCGCTGAGCAGGAAGCCCGATGCGGGACTCGATCCCGGGACTCCGGGATCATGACCTGAGCCGAAGGCAGGCGCTCAACCAACTGAGCCACCCAGGCGCCCCAATGGATCTCCAGTCTTGCTGAAGCAAAATCCAAGCTCAAGCAGGAGCCCCCGTGGCTCGAGGAGCTGGAGGGAACAGAGAAAAAGAGGTGTGGTTTGGGTGGGGCACTGCAGGAGGGGCCGGTCTGCTCGTGGTCTATTTCATCTCTTGAGTGCAGAGGGAGAGAAAGAGAAATAAATAATAGTTTGTTTTTCGCTGGACGTTGAAGCACATTTCCTGCCAATAGCACCTCTCACAAGGGCAACTGCTTGACACTTAGGCAAGGGAGTGTGTGGAGAGAACAGGACAAGACAAAATTACAAGTGACAGCAGAGCCTGTGTCTGCAATTACAATGCATTGTAAACAAGGAGAATTGCAATTTCAGCTGCCAGGCATGGCCAGAGACTGACAGGGACAGCACGCCGTCTGAGGAGATGGCAGGCTCCTGCACATCTGCTTTGAGCCCGGGAGGGTGGGGACACAGACAGGGAGAGAGGACCTGGGGGCTGCAGCATGGGGAACATGGCAGTCAAGGCATGGCAAGGAGACCAGGCGGGGCTAGAGAGCAAAAGGTGGTGGGGTGGTGCCAAAAAGTCCAAAGAGTGTGTGTGTGTGTGTGTGTGTGTGTGTGCGCATGCACGCGTGTGTATGTGTGTTTCCTCCTGCATAGGAGAGAGGAAATCAGATGCTCGTTGCATCACTCCCACCACCACTGCAGGGCAAAAGAAACCAGCTTTTTTGAGAAACCTACTACACACTGAGCTTCATAAGGCATTTTATTTTTTTTTAAGATTTATTTATTTATTCGAGAGGAAGACAGTGTGGGAGCAGGGGAGGGGCAAAGGGAGAGAGAATCTCAAGCAGACGTGTCTCCACGCTTAGTGTGGAGCCTGACACGGGGCTCGATCCCAGAACCCTGAGATCATGACCTGAGCTGAAATCAAGAGTTGGCTGCTTAACCGACTGAGCCACGCGGGCACCCCCTTCATAAGGCAGCTTATATCTGTTATTTCAATGACCTGCACCACAACCATTCAAACAATGACCTCTTACCAAAGAAGGAATTATTGAGCGTCTATGATTTCGAGGCCCTGGACTAGTCATTATGCATAGAGATTAAACGGATAGAGCAAGTGCCACTAAAAATGTAGAAATCATTGCCGATGAAGAAATTGACTCTCAGAGGGGTTAAGTCACGTGCCTAAGGATCCTCAGCTAGTAACCACGGTGTAAGACTAAAGCCAGCATTCAGCACACTCTACTACCTATTTCATGAATAGGAATTCTAATGTCCTCCACTGTTGAAGCCATTCTTCTGCTTTTATCAAATATTAATTTACATAGGATCAAATATGATGAGTTCATTATAGATGCTCAATAAAAATTAGTTTTCTTCTGTCCATCATCAGCTTGACCAATACAGGCACCTATCAGGAGGAGCATCCTTATCAGACCTGACCCCAAAATGCTCCTGGAGCAAGTACAAGGAAAGAAGGGCAGCTCTGACTTATACGAAAGCTGGCGGATGACCTGGTGTTGGTGCTTCCCCAGAGCCTACAGGAAGGGCACTTCTCCAATGAAACCAGAAAGCAAGATGGGCCTAACTTTCAGCAGGAGGGACTTAGGTCAGACACATGAGAGCTTATTTTAGCTATGAATACAATGTCCTCTCTTCATTCAGGGCTGGTGCCCCACTGCCAGTCACATATGTACTTGGGATTTCCCCCGCGTCTGTGATGGGCAGGGCCAAGCCATCCACATTGCCGTTTCCCCCCATGTGACTGAGGGCACATGTCTCTGTCTTGTGGGAGACATGGCAAAGGCAGCAGAGTGGTGACTTTCTTTATCAGTGGCTTTTATGGGGACCACTCCCTGGCCTTGCCTCATTCACACTGGGAAATCCTGGCTCAGCTCACCCGCAGACTGTTGCATTGGGCCGGGACTCCATGCATGCCTGTGTGGGGCTGTCAGATGGGATGAAACTTAGCAGGCCGGGCTAACCTGTGGGGCGGCCAAGTGTTCCCCACCATGCATACGGCTCCCCAGGCTCAGCTCCATGGCCTGTCAGCAACAGAGAGGCCAGGCAGATCCACAGGGAGACTTCAGCTCTCCTCCACAGGGCCTCTGAGCACAGCTTGTCTCCATGAGAAGTCTTTTGTTACAGATCCGGCCTCCCCCAGGAGGGCTTTCGTTCCCCTAGGGACCTTCCAGGGCTCTGCCAGGCTTTCTGGTCCAAAGATGAGTGAATGGTGCTGAGAATTTGGGAATGGGGGTGCTGGGAGGACCTGAGGTGTTCCAGACTTAAAGGCTGAGCTGGCAAGAAATTTCCCCAAGAAGTTGAGGCTCTGGCTGGATCAATGCAGCTGACTCCCAGAATGGATGAACTGAAATCACACCCAAGCATCTCTCTGGGTTCATTCGACCTGCTTGTTGCACTTGTCACCTCCTATAACATTAGCCTTCTCCTAGGAGCATCCCATGCTCACAAAAAGGGAGCACAGCCCCTTTCTCCCAAGCCCACGGGCACTTCGGGGCTACTGGGCACTGTCCAAATGCTGCACGGACATCAGCTAGCATTCTCACAACCTTGGAGGTGAGTGGAGACTGAAACAATCTGTACTTCAAAGCACTGGATTGGGGGTCAGACCTGGTATTCAAATCCTGGGTCTGCCACTTATTGCAATACACAGTGGACACATTGTTCAAACTGTCTTAAGAAATCTGTGTCCTCATCTACAAAATGGGAAAATAGCCTTCTCTTCAATGTGATTGTCCAGTGGATCAATTTTAATAATGATGTAAAGCTAGTCCTCAGTGCCTGTCCAAAGGACTCAAAGAAGGAAAGTTATTCTTGTAAAATCTGAAATAGGCCATCAACCTGCTATTGAGACATTAAGCAGCCATCCAAATGTCCTCATGCAGAGTAGGGGACACCCGGCCCCGCATTCCATGCTGACATCAGAGACCGGATTCAATGACGTTCTCTTGGAGTCAAATCTTTAGGCTGTGCTTCGCCCTGCTCCCTGCCCTGTTCCTACCTTCCTAGACCATTACTCTCTTCCCTTGTTTGCAGCTCACACTTGACCTTTGGCCTTGCCCCTCTGGCATCAACCTGCTTGCTGTTTTTAGGTTCAATGAGCACTCAGCTCTTGGTCAACCCCACTTCTAGTCACCTCAAGTAACTCTGCTTCTACCAGTTCTATCTAATACCAGAGAGTTTATTTTTGACACAAGCCCTTGGGACCAGCATTACCATGGGGTGATCCTGGCTCTGAAAACAGAATGGACAGAGATGGCTGTCATTCGGGGTAGGGCAGAAATCACCCCACCATGACAATGAACACGGCCAATAGCCGTGAGGTCAGAGCTGGACCAGGGGCTGTGCAAAATAGTCTGAAAGACTGCAGAATTATATTCACAGATCATCTTGAGAGCAATGTTTCCAGGATTGGGGTTAGAACACATTAGCTCCCGAGGGAATATCTGTGTTTAATAGGATCCTGGGGCATGGCTGTGGAAGAGTGTATTTCTTGCTTATATTTCTGGTTTTAGTTTGAGAGGACTATTCCTCCCTACTTTCTGAAGTGAGAAATGTGTTACTTATATGATACTATCACCCTATCTTGCTTAACATCAAGCCTTACACCTCTAGCTAAGGACCACTGGATAGGGGCCAATAAGTCCTCCAAAAATTTGGCTTTTCCCCTCAGCTGTGAGGCCAGGGCAGTAATGCCGTGCATTCACCTGACACCATGTGTGAGATGTATGTATGAGAGACATGTGTGATGAGGTGCGTATGTGTGATGTGTGAGGTGTCTGAAGCGTGCGATAAGGTGTGTATAAAATATGTGATGGGGTGTGCATGAGGTGTGTGGTGAGATGTGTGTGTGTGTGGTTGGTGTGTGAGTGGTGTGTATGTGTGAGGAATGTATGAGGGGTGTGTGAGGAATGCGTGATGTATGTGAGTGAAGGGTGTGTATGTGTGAGGGATGTTCAAGGTGTCTGTGTGTGAGGTATGTGGTGTGTGTGTGATGGGTAAGTCTGTGTGTGAGTGTGTGTGGTGTTTGTGAGGTGCGTGTGAGAGGTGTGTGCAGTATAAGGTGTGTGCATGAGGGATATGTGGGGTCTGTGTGTGTGAGGAGTGTGTTTGTGTGTGTGAGTGAAAAAGGAGATGAGGAAGGGGTGAGATTGTGCTTCCGTGCCATGTATACGTAATATTCAAAGTCTGGCCCAGATCTTCCTTGCCTTGCCATGGGGTTACATCCTTACAAACCCATCACAATTGAAAACCTTGTAAGTTGAAAATGCATTTAGTGCAGCTAACCTACCAAACTTTGTAGCTTAGCCTAGCCTACCTGACACATGGTCAGGACACTTACATTAGCCCACAGTTGGGGAATATCATCCCACACGAAGCTTTTTTTAAAAAAATGAAGTGTTGAATATCTCATGTAATTTGCTGAAGCCTGGGCTGAAGGTGAAGAACAGAATGGTTGTAAGTGTACCGGTTGTTGGCCCTTGTGATCATTCGGCTGACTGGGAGGTACGGCTGCCCCTTCCCAGCAACCTGAGGGAGTATGGTATCGCCAGCCTGGGAAAATACCAAAATTCAAAATTCGAAGTACAATTTCTATTGAATGTGGATCACTTTTGCATCATCATAAAGAAAAAAAAAATCATTAAGCCAAACCACTGTAAATCAGGGACTGTCTGCCCGTGGAAGATGCTAAACACGAAATAACAGTCATGAGTTAGGATTAAATAAGCCAGAGAGGAGAAACCTACTCTGCTTTCGTCATCACAGGCAAGGAAGGAGAGGATGAGGCAGTCTTGGGCTCTGCAGAAGCTGGTGTGAGCAGCCCTGGTGTGCATCTGCAGGGTAGCGCATGGCTGTGCTTTCGACCCCTGCACTAATCAAGGGGGCAGTGGCGTGAACAATCCCAGGATACTAGCTCTGGCGAGAACCTCAAGATAATCTTCCTTGATCTCATCACTTTATGATGAAAAATGTGTGTCCCAGAGAAGAGAAATACTCAAACTCACTTAGATTATTAACAGCAGACATTCATTAGAAACTGAGTCTCCTGACTTCTAGAATGTGCCTATCCCATACAGCCAGAGCCTAGATATTGATTTTTAGGTTAACCAGAGCATGCTTCCCTGTATAACTCTGTTTCCTTAATCTCCCTTAAATACTGCTTTCATTACGTTAACTGTCCCCTCAAAACCTTTAGCAGCTACCCACAACCTAACGGGCAAAGGCCAACGTCTCTCCCTAACATGCTCAAACTTTGAGACCCATGCAGCATTATCTTTCACTCTCATGTTGTGTGATCCACATCTTTGATAGCACCCTCCCTCCTTCTCTCTCACTTGTTCAGTAAGGATCTCTTGCTCAAAACTCAAATCATAGCACATCAGCTCGCAGTGACCTGCCATCTTGCAGTTAGTATCTTTACCTCATTTAGTGATGATTACATGTCGCCCTGAGTTGTAGATTTATCTGTACTGTCTTCATACAGGCCAGAGACCTTGTCTTATATTTCTTCATATACTTACAACACCTAGCCTGGTGCTCTTGCCCATAATAGATACGTAAATAAGTGTTAAATATTTGATGTTTAGTGAAATTCTACCAGGACTGAATAGTCATTCCCAAGCTTTCCTATTCCTTTTGATTGTCTGCTCTAGTTCTAGGTAAAAATGAGGTTGCTAAGATGTCAGATCCCTCTGGCTACAGTTGGGTTCTGTACCCCTGCGCTACCCAGGCCCAACACCTATGGAAGGCACTGGAAGATAAATATTCCTATTCTTCAGTTCTTATTGCTTCATAGCCTTCACTTACTAGTACTACTGTCTTAAACTATACTGCCAAAGAAATTTAGTATTCTGATTAAGATTTAAGATAAAGGACTTGGACTCAGGCCATACTGAATTTGTGTTCTGACCCTTTTATTTACCAGTTGTGGTTTGGGATTAACAGTAATCTCTTTATGCCTTGGTTTCTTCATCTGAGAAATGGGGATAATTTTAGCAGCTGTGGCATAGGGTGATATGCAGATTAAGTGAGATAATGCACGCAAATCACGTAGAATAGTGCTTGACATGTAACAAACATTCCATAAAAGTTGCTTTTCTGAGTCCTTGTCTTACTTCATCTTCAATTTTGGGTCACTCTTCTTCATCAAAGTTCTCATAAAGATAGTGATTTGGTTTTTCTCTGTCTCACTTTTTATTTTATGAACGCTGAACTTGTTTTGATCTTGGGCCACCTCTTCTTTAATACTGACAACTACCATGCTCTCTCTGTGCTGACTCCTGCCTAATTATTTCTTTCCACTGTTTCTGATGCATACTCATGGAAGAATAGAGCTCTGCACTAGGTAACATGGAGCATTTCAGATACAATTCCATTCACGTGGTTGTGTGTTGTGACTGGCAAAAAAAGGTCTACATACATGGGATGGAATTTAAAGTATACATTGGAGTATCAAATTAATTCCACATGTGGGTAATTCATCGATTTTTCAATCAACCAACATGTGTGGTCTTAAGACCCAACTGTATTTAGTAACTTGAATTTGTGGTCAAGAGGGTGGGCTCTGAAGTCAGACTTCTATTATTATTAGCTATAACATGGAGAAATGTATTTAAACTCACCGTGTCTTAGCTGTCTCATCTGTAAAATGGAGCTAATGATAGGACCTACTCCATAAGATAAAGTGAGGATCAAATGGAATACAATGTAAACCATGTGGGAAAACTCCCACACATAGTTAGCAGTATTTAGTATCCCTCCCTTTTCTGAGAACTTCCACTAGTTCGGTAGGTCCCTGAGTGAGCATTTACTTATATACATATATATATATATATATATATATATATATATATATATATATATATATATATATTTTAAGATTTTATTTATTTATTTGACAGAGAGAGACACAGCGAGAGAGGGAACACAAGCAGGGGGAGTGGGAGAGGGAGAAGCAGGCTTCCCTCTGAGCAGGGAGCCCGACACGGGGCTCGATCCCAGGACCCTGAGATCATGACCTGAGCCGAAGGCGATGCTTAATGACTGAGTCACCCAAGCGCCCCCATTTACTTATATTTTTAAGTCACTGATGTTAATTTGGTATACAGCATTGTCTGATATCTCTTTCAGTAATTGGAAGTTGCTCTAGTTTTAGATACAGCTCGTGTAGAATTAGTGATATACATTCTTCCATACAAGTTAAAAACACTTAAGAAATAGTCCCTTTGTGCTGAAGCTGGTTTCATATTTTCTCCTGGAGAAACTACAGTCTTTCTCTTTAAAGAATCTTAAGAGAAGGATGGAATATTTTATTACAGTGGCCTGGGAAGCCACCTTACTAGTTATCTCTTCCCATGTAATAAACTAAGTAGCTGAAAACAACAGACATTTCTTAATCTCACAGTTTCTAGGGCCAGAAATCTGGTTCAAGGTTTTTCATAAGGTTACAGTCAAGCTGTTGGCCAGGGCTGTGGTCTCAACTGAAGGCTTAATTGGAAAGGAGGAAATCTGCTTGAGGTCACTCACATGATTGTTGGCAGATTTTAGTCCTTGGCCAAATAAGCCTTTCCACAGGGCTGCCTCACAACATGGCAGCTGGCTTCCCCTTACAACATGGCAGCTGGATTTGTGAGCAATCCTGGAGAGAGTGGAGAGAACTTTCTCAAGATGAAAGAGCTTCAATCTTTTCAATCTTTTTATAACTTAATCTTGGAAGTGACATCCTATCACTTCAGCCATATTCTATTTGTTAGAATTGAATCAGTAAGTGTAGCTCACGTTCAAGAGGAAAGGATTACACAAAGGTCCTGAATACTAGGGGGCAAGGATCTTGGGGGCCATCCTGGTGGCCGACAGCCACAACCACTTACACAAAAGGTGACCTCTGGAGAGACTTTGTGCACATGCAGTTTTTTGAACCTGAGATAAAGAAGGAAGAACTAAAATATTGTTTTAAAAGACTAAGCTAACACACACACAATTACCTATGATAAAATATCATCTTGTCAACCTTTTGGTTTTTTTTTTTAAATTTCTTATAAGATTATTTATTTATTTATTTATTTTAGATTTAGAGAGAGCACAGAAGTGGGTAGAGGAGCAGAGGGAGAGGGACAAGCAGACTCTTCGCTGAGTGCTGAGCCTCATGCAGGGCCAGATCTCATGACCCCAATATCCTGACCTGAGCTGAAATCAAGAGTTCAATGATCAACTGACTGAGCACCCAGGAGCCCCTCTTTGATTCTTTATTTTATTTTTTAAATATTTTATTTATTTATTTAAGAGAGAGAGAGAGAGAACATGAATGGTGTGAAAGGGAAGAGGGAGAGGGAGAAACAGACTCCTCACCAAGCTGGGAGCCCAATGCGGGGCTTGATCCCAGGACCCTGAGATCATGATCCAAGCTAAAGGCAGCTGCTCAGCTGACTCAGCTACCCAGGGTCCCCCTTTTAGACAGAAGTTACTCTACTCCAGGCTCTGTGCTCAATAGTTTATAAACTATTAGTTAGTTACCAAAGAGAACTTTGTAGAGGATATGAGCCTTGAGTTAGGTCCTGGTAATCAGTGAGAATTTGCCTGGCCAGGGAGAAGAAAGGAAGATAGTAAAAACAACACAAAACTACCTAAAGAATCTGGCCTGCAGCCCTGGTAGGGAAAGGGAGAGAAAAGAAGGAGAATGAATTCAAACAGAGAAGCAAAAGATAGGACTGGCCATTAACTACAGTCATTTTGGGGAGCAAGGTTTTTATACTTCTTATTTGAAATGCCTTAGCTGGAGACAGAGGAAGGGGGTGTGGACTGCACGGCCTTTCAAGACAGACTCGGACTTCGAGCATCAGGGATTCTACACCAAAGGTTGCACTGATGACGGTGAGAAACATTCTGCACCAGCCACTATCTGGGCCCTGTGGAGAAGGACAAAGATGGCGGTGGTGGGCTGGCCCCCTCCGTGGGCAGAGAGTGATTCAGTCCTGCGTGGAGCTCCCCTCTGCCCTCCTTCCCTCCAGGCACTAAAGCCCAAACAAGGGCCTGGGAGTGTCTCCAGAGCTTCTTCCCACAAAGCCTGGGAGAACTTGTCAGTCGCGATCAGCCACCAGCGTGGGTTCCCCCAGCCAGGCCAGCTGGCGGGAAAGCTGCCAAGACAGCAGATCTGACGAAAGAATTCTCAATCACATTTACATGTGCATGGTGCAGAAAGGGAAAGGAAGGGGGGGAAACCTCTCCGGAATCCAAAAAGAAAGTCACTAACTAATCCACCAAAAAAAAAAAAAGAATCAACCACAGATTTGTCTCAGATGTTCTCAAATTGCTGTCCTTAAAAGCTCTGCTTCCCCATCTTCCTCCTCCTCCCATCCGTCCAATCGTCCAAAGAAAGTCTCTAATTTTGCCTTAATTTGTGCCTCGGTTGCAAGAACAAAACAGAACGTCACTGCAGCTTTCCCCCCGCCCCTCCCCTTGGCCCCTCAACAGCTGCGCTTCCTCAATGGCCTGATAGAGCCCTTTCTCCGCCATCATTCCCTATTCTTTGCCAAGCTGATCCTTCAGGAGCCAGGCCCAGTGGCACTGGGAGGGGGGCGCCCCGAGAAGGCAGCCTTCACCACCTTACTGCTATACATCAAAGGGTCATATGCACACCAGCGTTACCCTGGACCTCTCTGGGAGCCAGGGGAAGCATCCTTTGGGGTAGGGAAGAGCAAAATGTGAAATGGCCCAAGAGGGGGTGACACAAAATGCAAACTTGCAAAATTACAGGTATCTTAGGCATTTTGCCAGGACCCTGGGGGTAGTAACAAATTTGGGTATTCACATCATTTTTGAATGATGTCTCCTTACTTCCTCCTAATTGAATCTTTTGCAAACGTCAGATGACACATTGTTTCTCTGTTGCCTACTAATGGGGACACAGGGCCGGTGGTGGGGGGGGGGGGTTGTTCTCAGATACAGCATGGACTTGAACCAAACAAGCCCTTCCTTAGAATCCTCACTCCCCACTCTCACGGGAGGCTAATTTAAGTCCCCTCTCATGGCCTCCACCCCTGCCTCCACCAAGGATGAGAGTTCTGAGGAGCTTCTAATTAATCTTTGTCAATTGCTCTGCGATCCTGGGATATAAAGGCAAAGTATTATTAGGAAATTCTGGCTGGGTTAGTAGCCGGCCATAAAAGTCAGATGCTGATCAGCTCATTTTCATGCTGCAATTATTGGGAATGGTTTGCAAGTGGTTTTATGCGATGGGCACATCATAAGTCCTTAAGGAAAGCACAGAGCAGGGACCTAGAGACGTACACTTGTGACTCAGGGCGGGTGTCAGGGAAGGGTGTTTGCAGCCAGTTAATCTCTGAGCTCTTGCCTGCACAAGTCAGAGTGTAGCAGAATCCAGCAAGATGTCACGGACCTCTGTGACTTGTGTTCTGCTAAAGCAGTCCTCCTCCTCCACTTCCTCCTACTTTTTGGGGCATTTGTAAAAAATCACTTGTGACTGAAACGGGTCCTCAAAAGCAAGTAGTTCCCATCTCATTAGCGGGAGGAGATCCTCCTTATGATATCTAGCCAGACACTCTTGGAACAAGTGAATATCTGATTAAAGGGGGGAAATGAAATCATTTCTCAGGGGCTCATCTATGGGGTTCATGCAAATCAAAGAATAGAAGAGATGCCTAAGAAATTTAGGATCAAGAACCCTTGATTTCTTAGCCTCACTTGGGACTTATTTCTGTCCATTCACGAAGCTTTAGCTAAAAATTTCCGCCTCAGAATTGTTGCGTGATGCGAGAAGCAGGACTCTCCTTGCTCTCTCTTTGCATCTATATCTGCATTAATCAGATATTAATCCACCCCTCCTAGGATATTTGGTGGAGTACCTAATTAATGTTTAAAGAATGCTCTTTGAACACAGAAAAGCACAGTGTCTGAATGTAAGGTGCGATCAGTCTTCTGAATTGCACATTTGCAAGGGTGATTTTTGTGCAGGCATATGACCTTCAGAAGAAAAATATCCAATTACTGCAGTTTGTTTATTATTTCATGTTAAAACATTGTTAACACAGACATTTTCCCTTAATATTTTATGAAGAAGATCTCGAAGACAGATTTAATATTTTAATATCTATTTGCCACGAGGGCTAAAGAATTAGATCAGGAGAAGTATGTATTGTGTGTGTGTGTGGTGGGGGGAATGGTTGGGTGGGAGGGGTACCAGTATGAGGCTTCAAATTTCTCTGAAATGAGTTAAATTAATTCAAAGTGCGGAGAGACTGTCGTCTCTACTCTCCAGGGCCAGTGGGATGGTATTCAGCTTAGGGGTCTGAAACCAATTGGAAAACCACGGAACATAATCCGTTCTATCGGAACTGAGGAGTCTGAGAGCGGCTTTCCTCACAGCTTCCCAAGCACTATGGAAATAGGCTAGTCATGCCTTTGGGCTAATCAAAGGGAGCAGGAGAGATGGGTGCCCACACTGCAGAGAGCAACATTTGTGACAGCCGAGTTGCCTTTAGAGCCATTGTCCCAAAGGACGTCCGTCCCATTAGAATCGCTTAGAACCTCAGTTAGCAGGAAGCATGGGCCTTGATTCACAGACTGGAGAGTAAAGGATTAGCAGACAGGGAACTGGAGACAGTGAGGCTCACAGGTGCCCAGGTCTGAGGCAGAGGTGTCACCACAAACCTCAGCAAGCCTGAGAAGGGACGGCTTTTTGCTTTGTGAGGCGTTTGCACAACAGAAAAGTAGTGGCTGGGTGGGGGTGGTAGTGGTGGAGAACGTGACCTTGATTACTATGAATATTATCAGTGTGTAAATTACTGAGTATTAACTCTGTACCAAGAACTGTCCTAAGTGCTTTGGGGAAGGCATTATTTGATCGTTCCTCTCACCACCTCTGAGGTAAACATTGCTCTCGTGTTCAGATGATAAAATGAAGGCCTGTCCAGAGTAAAAACAAAGCAAAACAAGTAAGTGGTGGAGCTCAGATTTAAAATGCAGGCAGTCTAACTGCAAAGCATGGCTTAGCTGCTAAGTTAACTTTAGCAGTATCTTACTTAAATTTAGAAGTGCAGCTACTGCTAGGATTCTAAAAAAAGCCTAGGGGATTCATTTACATACAGTTAGGGCTCACGGCTGACGGGCGGGTGGCAGAGCTGGACTCTTTCTTCATGTTTCTCATAAGCTGGTTGGTGCCAGTTGGTATAGATTCAGTCCATATTTCCCCCTCAAGGCTATTCTTGATGTTCATTTAGAACAGATTTTGCCAGCATAGGAAACCCCTCAAAGGTAGAACTTCCCAGCAGTAGCACTTGCTGCATTTTAGGGGCTGAGTAAAACTGGCTCTTTGGGGGCATGTGGAGGGTGGGAGTGGGGGGTGGGAAAAGCTTTAGTAGGCTTTTTGATTTGTGGAGTTAAGAATTGGAGTCCCTCCCCCTCCCCAAAAAAGAATTGGAGCCCAGTCTAGAAGGGGATTTTGAGATCATCAGGATGGAAAGGCTCTACACAATAATGTCAAAGCCTGTGTTCTTTATGGGCAGAGCAACATCTCTGATGAACTAAGATGGCTAAGGCAGCTAATTTGTCTCCCTAGAGAAGAGGCAGAGAGAGGAAGGGACAGGCCACCAGGAGAGCAAGGGCCCAGGGAGAGCCCATAAGTGATGGTTTTAGCAGTGTGATGTCTGACATCTCTGAAGTAACTCCCCTCTCCTACCACCATGTGACCAGCCTCTTTGGGGAAAAAGAGAAAGAACAGTATCGACATTTGGGGAAAGACATCATAAAGAGGTGTCAAGGCTGCCAGAGGGGATGGAAGCCTGAGCAGGCAGTTAGGGCAGACCTGTGGAGATCTGTGAAGGGTTTCAGAAACACAGGGAAGATGGCTCCACCCACCAAAGGGATGAGAGACCCTCCTGTGGTTCTGTGACTAGGAAGAGGAAAGCATGGCCCAAAGACTGAAAATTGGAATTTTTTCAGAAAGAAAAAGCATTTTCTTGGAAGACCCATGTGGCATTCCCAATATGGCACACTCCTCTAGCAATAACCCCGGGCCCTACTATTTTCTAAAATTTAACTACCTCCCTGGATTTTCTGTTTCTCTCCTTACCAAGTGTAACTCTATTGCTAGCCTCTTAATGGCCACCATGACTTACAGAAGAGGGAATTTTTGCTGCTTCCCTTGTGACAGTGGTTCCAAGAGTTCATTCACAGGATGCACAAGAGGCCAAATGCAATAAAACAAAACAAAAAAAAATAGATTCTTTAATTTCTATAAGAAAAGTAATCTGATGAATGTGGCAAGCGTGATTCAGACAGTAAGAAGAAATGCTAACTTACATTCCTGATTGCAGACAATAAGATGTGGAAAATCTATGGCCCCATTGTCAGAGCTGAGATCTAGGGGCTCCGGAGAAAGGTCAGTTCAATTACAGACTTCTCACTCTCCCCTCTCTTTTCCTTCCATTAACTCTTTCCATCTGTCAAGTGACTCTGTCCAAAGGCCACCGTCCTGTGAGCTCTCAGCCTTACGGAAGAGCCCTGGTCTACCCTGAGCCCTGGTGGAAATGCGCCTGCCCCTTTGTTCTCTCTCTCTCTGTCTCTCTCTCTCTCATAGATCCCGATTTTCCTGTGCCTATAGCGTGATCTATAGCTGCCTGCAGAGGGCAGGGGTGGCAGGTGGATGGGTGAGGGCCAGATCACCGTCTGCGGCCTTACTGTGCTGATGTGTAATCACAACTCAGCCATACACCGTAATGTGGCCATAAAGACCTCAGAACCACAGTATATGAGAGTTATGCCTGAAATGAAGTCCAATCTGTGAGAAAGCAGCCAGCATTAACGCCACAAATATGTGACCGCGGGCAGAGAAATGACTGATTGGGGATGTTTATAAATATAGGAAGTGAGCTGCTTGTGGCATCCAATAGAGGGGGTTAGCAAAATGAAGACAGATGGCGGCCGATTAGCTCTTACATTCCTTTATGGCTGCCAATCCACGGAGAGAGCTCCAGTGCTCAACTTCATCGCACCCCCCTCCTAGAGGGGCCCTCCAGGCTTGTTAGAGACCGGCTCCACCTCCTGGCTCGGTGTAGAACTACATGTAGCTCGCTTCTTAATGGCTGCTTCTGCCAATGACAGAGGGCCAAGATGTGGTCCAGCACAGCCATTCCAAAGACGGCACTGACACGCTGGAACTACAACAAAAACCCTGGGATTTACTCAACTGACTCATAGTATTTTTCATAAAAACACTGAACACTATGTTGGGGAAAAGACTGTAAAGACCGCATCTAGGCCAACTCTCCAAGCGGAGCAGACATGCCCTCTCTGTCTTTGCCCAGCCCATGGGAAGTATGCCCTTTTCCAAGGTGGAAGTTTCCCCCTTTGTCATTTTATTGACTCTGGATTCAAGAGTTAAAGGTCTTACCCTAGAGCTTCCATCCTCTGGTCCTTAGTAGCATATTGAGCAAGGAGTAGCCAAGACAGCCCTTCACAAGACAGCCCTGCAAATATTTGAAGAAGTCTTATGTCTGTGTGTGGACATGGCTTTGGTTCCCTCAAAGGACCACTGCAGACTCTAACGTCCTTTGTTCACACAACGTACACGCATGCTCTTCTACAATCCTGGCCACTTCAAACCTCTAAGTGTGGTGCAGTCGTTAACGTGGCACTCCGGATATTGTCTGGTTGATTTGTAGTAACACATCACTGGTAAATGTTTTTGTACTATGTAATATGAAAGGGGGAAGGAATCCCACTCTTGTAACTTGTAAAAGACTGACAATTAGTAAAACCAGTACATGCTTTTCCTCCTCTTTTTTCACTCTACTAAAATGAAATTCTTCTTCAATCCATTAGCCTCTTCCTAATTTCCAGCCTCCATGCTGCATTGTTCCTCAGAGCAGGATTCAGATCAGACACTGTCCACAAAAGTTTCCACCCTGCCTCTGTCTCTATAATCAATCCTGATCTCAAGCAGGTGAGACTTAAAGTGCATTAGCCCAATACCTGGACCTCTCCATCAAATGTTACCTTGATTTGGACTTTGCATTTCTTTTGATTGCTTAAATTCCATTTTAGTCCCCAAATCCAGTTTGCTCCTTGTTACGCAGATCTGGCTACTGGCATCCTGTCTTTCTTCCTGTGACTATCTTGCTAAGCTTTGGGGCCTTGAGATCTGCAGCCCGGGGTATTCTGCTTGATGCTACCAAACTTCCCTCCAAAGAAATAATGTTCCTCATCCCTCCTCCTTCAATCAAGCTGTGCACCTAGCAAAGGATAGTCAAAACAATAAATACCCCATGTGCATTACTAGACTGCATCTGCACTGGAACCCTACGAGGTAGGAAGCTAGAAGTATACCTCTATTTTACAGATACAGGAATTGGGGCACAGAGAAGTTAAGAAGCCTTTGGCACATGGCTGGTAAATAGCAGAGCCAGTATTTAATCTGAGTCTAGAGCCTGGCCCCTTAAAGACCATACACTGTGACCTCATGACGAATATTTTCAGAGAATGAGTAAAAGAGTTATTTCATGTACCTGATTCTCTGTTACTGTTCTCAGTCAGGAATTGTTGCCAGTTCTGACCCACCAGGCTTTCCTACAGCCATACGCCATGGAATATGAAAATATGTTGTCCTGACATATTAGCTTTTCCCCTAATTCCATTTTCCAGTACTCAGATCTACCCGAAGGACCCTCTTAAAAAACCCCTACCTCCTGCGGTTGGCTAGGCCATGCCTGAATCTAACATGAGATATAACATAAACCTATATTTGAATAATTTGCTTTTTGAACCTAATTATAAGATATTGCATTTTCCCCGTTAAATTCCGTCATCTTAGATTTGGCCCATTCCTGCAGCCTGACAAGATCTTTCTGGATTCGATCACCTGATAAATTTGTTTTTCCTCCCAATCATGTCATCTGCAAATTTGATAAGTGTCATCTTTATGTCTCCATCCAAGTTGCTGATGGAAACGTTTAATGATACAGGACAGAGCCAATGTCCTGTGTATCCTGGCAGCCCACTGCCTGACATTGATCAATTAGTTGTTCAGCACCTGTTGGCTTTAGTGTTCATCCACTTACTAATATACCTAATTTTGCTAGTATTCAGCATAAATTTCTTCATCATTCCAACAAAGCTGTTCCAAAAGGCCTATAAAATGTATTCCTGAAATACCAATTCACTCTGTCTACTACATTTCCCTGGAAGACACTGTCAGAGTAGGAAATGAGGTTTGTTTGACATGCCCTAATATTAATAAATCTAAGACCGTAGGAAATCACTATTAATCCACACTGTGCATTGTAGGAGTCTAAAGAACACCCCCCACCTTCAGCACATTGGTTTCTAAGCTGTCTTTTACAGAGTCCTAGATTTTCCTCGAGGTGCTCCAGAGGCAACTGCAGGGGATGAAGGAGAAACGGAGCAGGCACCCAGCCCCTTCCTTCCGAGCAGCTCCACCATTTTAGATACTATAACAGTGTTCTATTTTAGATCCTTCCTGAAAAAGTGAGATGCAAATTATAATTTGAAAACTATTGCTTTAAAGGAGGAAAGCAATCTGTCTGTCTAGAGTTGTACTTGATTATGCTATATTGACTGGTGCTCGGGACACTCGCTCTGCTAACAAAATCAGGACCCCATTATCCACATTAGCCCTGTGCCTCGCAGAAGTGCTATCAGAGTTGATAGATAGCCTTAGGACAGAACAACTAAGCAAGTCCATTATTGAAATGCACACATCTAAATGCCCAAAAGAATCCTTGTCATTTTTGCCCGAGCGATCTGCTTAGCGGATGTTTCTCCCATCCCCAAACATTTATTGAATGCCTCCTAGTTAGAAGGTATTTTCAAACACATAAATTTCTTCAACGTTTACAACAATCCTAATGAGGGAGATACGATTTTTCCTGTTTATCGATGAGGAAGCTGATACTAAAAAGAAGTTAAGTGAGTTACTTACAATCACCCAGCCAGTAATCAAAAGAGCCAAGATTCAAGCTCAGTTTCGATTGATCCAAAAGTCCTCGAAATTTACCTTTAGGTCTCATGGGGTATTATTATCAGTGCATTGAGATCTAGTATTTTTGAGTGTTGACAATGAGCTAGCCACTGTGCTGAGCGTTTATAAAGATTATCGCCTTTAATCTCACAATAGCCGTACTGTTGGTGATATTATTATGCCCAATTTTGTAGACGAAGATGAAGAACTTCCCCAGGGTGGCACAGAAAGAAATTGGCAGAGCTAAGATTCAAATCCACATAACCTAACTCCAGAGACTGGTGTGAAGAATCATGCTATTATTTATATCAGGGCTCATCTTATTATCAAACCTGACACTAGCAGGTGCCCACTGGCCATTCTTTGAGGGGCCTTGGAAGCTGTAGCTGCTCCTCTGAGCTCTCCTATGTGAATATACTGTTAGAGATGATCTTTTTCTTCTTTTGAGTGAGGCATTGTCTTACATTTAAATGGAAGCAGTCTTTGTCAGTCAGTACAGATTTGCTCTGAAGTAGAGCCTCTCCAAAGTGTCTAGTTGAGAGGAGAACATTGAAGATCGGGGCAGAAAGACAGGTAAGCTTTGATAATCTTAGGGGTGAACAATAGGGCAAAAGCTCAGACGATGGGTGGAGGCAGGTCTGGGCCACAGGCCCCAAGAACTATGGAACCGGGCACTGTAATAGGAGGGGAGAAGGTACTAGGCAGGCTTTACCGTCAGCACATCTAGTTACAGACTAATCCTGGTTCTTTTGAAAAATGACCCCTTAAATATCCACATCCTGCTGTTTTCTCTCGTCTTTTTCCAACTGTGCTGGAGAATAGTTGAAAGGGATTCAAGCCTGTAGAATATGTAGTCAATATGAATAGAACCGCGCTCTGAAGCAGGGGGATTTCGGTGGGGTAGCTGTTATTTATGGTCCAAGGGCTGGGTCCCCCCGCCAATTGGCAGGAGCAGAGTGGAGGGAAGGGAGCACAAATTATAATGGCTCCCCCTTTCCAGCCCATCTTCTTGATATCATGTCGAAGCCTGGCTTTCTGCCGACATATATATTTCTATTGCCTATTGAACACAAGGGAAGATAACAGTCCTGAATAGCATCAGACAAGGAATGAAATGAAATTTTAACCCCGGTAATGTAAGATGCACTGCACTTCTCCTCCTTTTAGAGTATATTTGCCACTTAAGATAATTTGGTTGGAATCCACAGAGTATCCAGTGAGCCAGGAGACAGACAGCAAGAATGTAAAGGTACCAGAGAGAGGCTATGAGTTATTAAGAGAGAGATGTGATCTAAGGGATGGCCTAACCCTAATTTCCTATACTTTGGACTCTTTTAGAAGAGGGAAAAATTAAGCCATCATCCTCATGATCAGCCTCCTGATCACTCAGCCTTGGTCTCACAGCTGAGAAGAGGGGAGGAAGGGAAGTCTCTCTCCACTTCCTAGGGCCATTGGGTTATTTTAATAGCAGCAAGGCTGTACCGGTCACCTGCCCCTCTGCAAAGAGATCCCTGCCTGCCCAGTGGCCTGAGTTCTCTCCGACTCGGAAGAGACCTCAGGCAGCATCGACATCAGTCTGCACTTGGTGCAAGAACATGTTCTTCAGCAGGGTTTCCCAGAATGGTTCCCCAGACCATCAGTTCCTTGGGATGGTCCTTTAAATAAAAGGGGGAAGAGGGCTCTATACTTCACTAGTTTATGAAACCTACCTTCCTCTGATAGATTCACAATGAACTTTGCAAAAAAAAAAAAAAAAAGGCTCTGAGCAGGGGGCGCCTGGGTGGCTCAGATGGTTAAGCATCTGCCTTCGGCTCAGGTCATGATCCCAGGGTCCTAGGATCAGGTCATCATCATCATCATTATTGTTATTATGTAAATTTATTATATTATAATGAATTAGGGAAATAGGGTGAAAGTAGGAGGAACAGGCTGGGGGTTACAGAAAGGTAGGTCCCGATTCAATTGTTGGAACTCCTAAAGTTATAGTGATTTGATAATGAAACAAGGTTATTTCATTAAATATGTTACTAAGTTAGAATGCAGTACTTTATATTATTTCAATTTTTTGTGCATCTGATTGAAAAGAGCAGTACTAAGCATCTTTATACGTTGTGTACTGTGATATAAATAATATCATATATTGTTCTTGAGTTCCAGAAACATCTCAACTGGAAAAGAAAAGAAAATATGCCCATATACCCAAAGACATATACTGTAAGAACACTTTAGGAAAAAAAGTTTTAACGTAATAATGGGATTCCTTCTCCTGAAGCTGTTTAAACCACGTCTGTATAAAAGCCTTCTAGTCTTACCCTAATTTAACCATGTTTTCCTTGCTGCAAACCTTCTCAGAGTCTTTATTTATTATTTATTTTTTTATACAAGCAGGGGGAGCGTCAGGCAGAATGAGAGGGAGAAGCAGGCTCCCTGGGGTTCGATCCCAGGACCCTGGGACCATGACCTGAGCCAAAGGCAGATGCTTAACCATCTGAGCCACCCAGGCGCCCCCTGCTCAGAGCCTTTTTTTTTTTTTTTTTTGCAAAGTTCATTGTGAATCTATCAGAGGAAGGTAGGTTTCATAAACTAGTGAAGTATAGAGCCCTCTTCCCCCTTTTATTTAAGGGACCATCCCAAGGAGCTGATGGTCTGGGGAACCATCCTGGGAAACCCTGCTGAAGAACATGTTCTTGCACCAAGCGCAGATTGATGTCGATGCTGCCTGAGGTCTCTTCCGAGTCGGAGAGAACTCAGGCCCCTGGGCAGGCAGGGATCTCTTTGCAGAGGGGCAGGTGACCGGTACAGCCTTGCTGCTATTAAAATAACCCAATGGCCCTAGGAAGTGGAGAGAGACTTCCCTTCCTCCCCTCTTCTCAGCTGTGAGACCAAGGCTGAGTGATCAGGAGGCTGCTCCCAATGCAAATTTGGAGGAGGTGAAAGGACTTTCTAGAAGGGATATGATTGTTTCCTTTACAAAGTCTAGTCCTCTTTTTTTCTCTCTCATCCAGGACACTCACTATCACAGGAAGGGATCCTAGCAGTTGGTATGTGAATGTAAATATGCACGTGTGTGCATACACATGGACACATACACACCTACTGTCTCACACACACACACACACACACACACACACACACACATACTCGATTGTATTGCTTGGGTCTATCCACGTGGCCCAGCGGGTATACCACAGGTATGGATTCTGAAGTTCCCTCACTCACAATGTATAACCTTGAACAAAACACATCACCAACTCTTCCAGTCTCAGTTTATGCAACATAGAGAGACTACGAATGATCCTTTCTCCCTAGGATGTTGAAAGAAAGGCAGTGGTGGACACGAGGGGGCTTTAAAAAAAATACAGTGCGTGGACACTTGGGGATTGCTTTTGCTCATGTTTCGTGAAAGAGACAACGCAGTAAAATCGTTTCCTAAATCACAGTCCCCGCTGCAGTGGTGCACCTATAAACCAACCAGAATAAAGTCAGCATTTTACCATCACCTGGTTTTCAAGAGGCAGAACTAAACCTGTCTCCCCAAGCACTTTATACAACACTTGCATAATCCAGATATTGGCCACCTAGCTTCCCGCACCCCCAAATCTGAATTCAGCCCTAGCACCCATATGCTGGAGCCATGAGGGGCAAGACATAAAATTTCATGAAAGAAGAAGAAGAAGAAGGAAGAGAACCCACAGGCTTTCATCACGAAGCCGGTATGAATCTGCTGTGGTCTCCTATGACCCTACCATGTTTGGTGACTTAAAGAAACCTCTGGTAATTTGAATGTTCCTAGGCAGAAAATACTTCTGACACTTTAGAAAAAGTCTAGACAAAGGGGTAAGCTCATTCTCATCACCAAAATCCAGAGGTGATTGAGTAGCCTGTCTTCAGATTCTGATTCTTGAAGAAAAAGTTCCCAATATTTTCTTGAAAAAAAAAAAACTATTGGGTATTACTTTAATCAGGAGAGATTTAGGGACCGGATAGTGCTTATGAGACAGAGGGTACTTTTGTTGGCTAAAATAATCTCTATTTTCCTTTCAGTTTCTGCCTGGCAATCTTAGGAGAGGGAGCTGATTTGAAAGAAGGGGCCCTGGCAGAGTTGGGCCAGCCTGGGAGAGTATGAATCTACCAAGCAAGACTTTGAGAAAGGCAGAAATTCTGTTTCAAACCAAAAGATTGGAGGAAACTGAAGTGACTACTTTCGATTGAATTGAGCCCTAACCTGCTGGCTGGGAGTCCCTGCCTTCGTTTTCTTGCCATCTGAACACACCACACAAGCTAATTTATATTGGCTTTCCAGCGTGAGGCACTTTGTGTAAAACATTTCGTCTGTTCCTTTCCACAGTTTTGAAAGGCAGGCATTTTGCAAATGAGCAAACTGGAGCTCAGGGATGCAATGAGAAATTAGCAGAGACAGGACTGAAACCCTGCGTTTCCTGCTTCCAAGGTGACGCTCATGGGTCCAATTTTATTTCTAGTAATGCTAAGAAAGCATCTGGGCGCTAGCCAGAAGGTTGGGATTTACCAGCGGTGCTGAAGCCCTTTTCCAGCAAATCACCAAGCTGGTTGCTGCTCCCTCCTCTTTTTAGGATCCCCGAGCACCCTGGGATGAAGAGTGTGCAAAGGTGGGGTGGTGTTCCCCTGACCAGCTCTAACGGAGATCTTTAGCAGGTCCCGGGCTGTGCACCCCCTCATGCTGGCCCTGGAGGTTGTGGGGGCATGAAAAGTGGGCAAACATGAGGGGGCAGCCCGGGCTGCCCAGGGCTCTGAGCTCTCAGCCAGGTTGCTGACTGGGTGCTAGGAGCTGGCTTCTCATTCCACGTGCGTCTGGGCATGTTCTCCTTCATCAGCAGAAAAGAGTTGGATATCTTGAGACACTGAAGTTTTCATCTTCTCTTGATCGGGCTCTACAGCCATTTAAAAAGCCTTTGCCTGAAAGGGAGAATCGTGTCACACCTTAATAGCCTCATTTCTGGGGCGACGGGGGCTTTTTAAACTCCCCGAGCCTCGGTGCGGATGTCTGAGCTGCTTGCTTTGTTTGTCTCCTATGTATTTCTATTCAGGGAGCTGTCTCAGGGAAGTCTTTCATTGAGCACACAGTCCTCCAAAGGGAAAGAGAAACATGCTGTACATGAACATTCGTGGCAGCTGAAATTTGTCACACGGAAGATCAAAAAACACAGCCAGGTAAAGGAAGACAAAGGGACAGAAGCAGGGATGGGGGAAATGGGAACGCCCAGACTGGATGGGTGGGTTGGAAGGGAAGTGGACACAGTTCAGGTCTGGTATTTATCCCTCTGGAGAAGAACCACGAGCGAGAGCTTTCTTTTGGGGCAAACGTGTCATATTGCTCTGGGGGTCGGAGGGATTGTTGGTTCTGGGATGTACCCACTGTGAGCCCGGGAGCAGGCTGTCTCATACGTTAGGGCACCTCTGATTGGGTCAGGCTGTCCTCCCTAAGAGGGCGGCTGCTCTGCATATGGCCCCACACTGTCTGCCCATCAGGCGGCACACATTCACACACTCACCTGCAAGCCAGGCACTGGGGATGGCTCTTTGTGTTGGCCTGTGTGCATTCGGACGCATGTATTGTCTCTCCACCCTGCCTTTTTTTAAGCAAGAACATGAACAGAATAGAATTGGCCCCCTGGGGCACAGCATGGTTTCTCCAGCCCAGCCCTCTCTGCTGACCATGGTACCGAGAGACATGGTGAGGGAGGGCACGGATAGCTCGAATATCTTGGTTCTCCTCAGAAACTAATTATGGAGCTTCCCTCCCACAGTTGCTTCTTTGCCAAAGTGAATGAGAAGAACGTGTCTGGCTTTGTGCGGGATTTGGTTCCGTTTCCAGCTAGGTGACCTTGGGCAAGATGCTCAAACTTCCTGAAAAGTGTCAGTTTTTTCCCGAGTAAATGAAAACAGGCATAATCCCGACTCTGCAGAACTTTTCTGGATTCATATCAATATATGTAAATCATCAGGTAAAATGCTTGGAGCCACTGCAATGTCATTTCATCAGGATGCTCTCCAAGGAAGGACTCCAGTTACACCATCGATTCCTAACACTTCTCAAAACTATGGCTAATTTGTTCCCCAATAGTCAATACTTAACTGAGCGCCTGACGTGTGTTGGGCATCGTTTGAGGCACTTCTTACAACACCCTGATGAGGCACTACTGGGATCTCTATTTTAAACATCAGTAATTGGAGACACAGAGCAGCTAGGTCACTTGCCCAAGGCCACACAGCAGGACTGGGAGTTCACCAGTGGGAAGGCCATGGCTGCTGCCCACCGCATGTACTGCTACGGGACCTTACTGACTTATTCGGGACCCATCTCCTCTGTTGCCCTGTACGTTCTAGGGGAGGCAAAAACTGCACTGCTCCTGCTCGTTTCTGAGTCTGCTATGCTACATCATAAGCAATCCCATGTATTGACTGAACAATTATCATTTTTATATAATTATTTTAGCCAGCATTTATCCTGGGGGTAAAGGGCACCACAAATTCACAACCTACTAAGGCATTCCTTTAAATGTATTTTAAACCCATTTCTTTCAAGGTTCATGTAGAGCTTCCAGGCTTTAGAATTTTTCCAGAATTTGAAGAAGTCCAGTTCACTCTCCTCTTCAGGCATTTTTGGCGTCTGTCATCTGCCTGCTCTGTGCCCACTCTCTACCCCAAAGGGTCTGAATTGACTTTAGTCAGCACCCTGATCGCTCAAACAATTGTTTCAGTTGCTTTTCCCTGGCCTGCTTCAGGCCAACGCTGTTTTCACTGGGGTGTGCTCAGTCAAGGTCAGTGAGGCTGGGGGCTCAGCTTGATGGGAAAGAAGAATTCTACTGGGATTGAAGGCAAACAGACTCTTCGTCAAGCAAATCAGGGGCACCAGCTGAGAAACGAGGTCAGGCAGATTGAGGGCCTTCCTGCCTGGGCCCCGGCACCCACAGGGTCCTTGGCACCTCGCTGTGGGCCTTGCACTAGCCTGTCCCTCTCACATAGATGTCCTGCCTGCAGGTCTTCACAGAACTGGGTCTTATTCCTTTCAGGCTCTGCTCCCACCACATCCCTTCCGATCTCCTTCCCAGTCCCTCTCCACGTCTTACCCTTCCTGATTTTGTCTGTTGCACTTAGCGCTCTGAGGCTTTATTACTTATTTCTGTTTGTGTGTTTATTTATATCTGTCCTGCTCATTGCTGTGGCTTTCTGCTCAAAGGATGCATGGCATTGAATAGTCATGCAATACATGATGCAGGAATTCAAGGCACAGCTGGTCACACACCTGGATCTATCCCAGCAGGGTGAGCCCCTGGAGATCAGGGGCCATTGGCGACTCATCTTTACTGGCCTCGTACCTCACATGCCTCAAGTGCAAGAAATGCTTCAAGAGAGGAGCGAATGAATAACTGAAACTTTCAGGGTTGGACAGCGAAGGTGGAAGGCAGGGCAATGATGAACTGGGTGGAAAATGGTCAGGCATATCCCCAGAGACCTGTTGGTGACCAGGGATAGAACCAAATAACAAAGAGGGTTTCTGGAAACCAGGGAAGGAGGGGATGAAGAGAGAGTCAAAGAATTCCACCCATTTCATAATTTCCTGGAGAACTTGGGGAAAATGCTAATTCAGATGAATATAGCCTCGGAGGTTTAGATCCAAGAAATTGCAGGAGATTCTTTGCACTTTGCCGTGGGAGGAGCCCTCGGTTAGAAGACTTGAGAGAAAAGATCGGAGAGAAAGGAAAAGTGAGATGGACAGACCAAAGGACTTCTGCGGAGAATGCAAGAACTAACGGAGGGAAAAGCCCAAGCGGCAAGGTGAGCTCGCTTGTGGCTGCCCTGCGCAGGGACCACGGGCCCATGAGAAGTTCGGCTTGTTCTCAGGAGAACGGTCTCTGAGACTGGGAGTGTGAACCTAGGGCCTAAGCCATGAAGGCCTAGGTTTCTTGGAGCTGGAAAAGTGAAAGAGAGAAAAATCTGATCCCTAGGTACAAGTGAGAAGAAATTTCAGTAAATGACAGTAGGAAAACAGGGGGCACCTGAGAAAGGCACATGATGCGCTGACTCATGCCACAACATGGACAAATCCTGAAAATGTGGTGCTCAGTCCGAGGAGCCAGACACAGAGGACCACATATTGTCTGATTCCACAAATCTGAAATGTCTAGAATAGGCATTATTATTGCCTAGTAGTGGATTCATTCAACCAGTAGTTACTGAGCATAGACCAAGTGCTATGCTACACATATTTGTAAGAATTTGGGTCGCTGGGACCTTGGTGACGTTTCATCTCTCCGTGCCCCCCCCAACCATGGCCCGTGCCAGCATTCTCATTTTGGTGGATGAATGGACGGATCCAGGAAACATCTTTGCGAAGTTGTTTGGGGACAGAAACACACATCACTTCAACATTCACCCAATCGAGCTAGTGTAGGATCACATTTGCTTTTTTTTTTTTAAAGATTTTATTTATTTGTTTGACAGAGAGAGAGACAGTGAGAGAGGGAACACAAGCAGGGGGAGTGGGAGAGGGAGAAGCAGGCTTCCCGCGGAGCAGGGAGCCCGATGCGGGGCTCGATCCCAGGACTCTGGGATCATGACCTGAGCTGAAGGCAGACGCGTAAGGACTGAGCCACCCAGGCGCCCCGATCACATTTGCTTTTAGAATGATTATCATTTCTAAAACCAAATAGAGGGCACGTGGGTGGCTCAGTCGTTAAGTGTCTGCCTTAGGATCAGGTCATGATCCCAGAGTCCCTGGGATCGAGCCCCGCATCGGGCTCCCTGCTCCGCGGGAAGCCTGCTTCTCCCTCTCCCACTCCCCCTGCTTGTGTTCCCTCTCTCACTGTCTCTCTCTCTGTCAAACAAATAAATAAAATCTTTAAAAAATATTAATTAAAAAATAAATAAAACCAAATAGAACTTTTTAAAAAACTGTTTAAGGTAAATTTTATTACTCGTGAAATGAAAGGACTATAGGTCAGGTCCTAGCAGCACTTCCAATGAGAGTTTTTTAAGGATTTCGGAGCCAGAGTTCTTTGAAATGCCTGTGATCAGACTCCAGGTTTTTCCTAAGACCCTTACCCCAGCCTGTCCCTTTCCTGCCCCCACCCCAGACCATGTCTCTGGTAATGAGGACATGGCCTGCTCCTTCCTGAGACAGATGGGAGCAGAGCATGAAGCCTTTCTTTTGAACCCTACCCTTCTCGCCAGCTTGGCCCTATCCTCCCCAACCCCCTGCCTTGCTCTGCCCACTGTGAAGGCAGAACTTCAGCTGAGCCATTTTTCCAAATCTAAAATGTGTGGCTTCTCTGAGGAACTGCTCTCACTTCTAAAGCCTCCTCCATTCAAGGTAGTACCTGGCAGGACTTCTAATCACAGGCAATTGATATTCTACTGAGCATCTTCAGAAAATAATCTGCAAACAAGAGGCTGCAGGCTATCAAAGTCTCTTTCTCGCTTCCTCTTCTCCCTCTATCTTTTTTAAAAAAAATACAGCTTACAGCTTAATAAAAATACAACCCAGGCAAGAGCAGGAAACCATAGCACGTTGCCCAACAATATTATCCGTTTAAGGGTTTTATTAATCGGTTTAAAGTTGTACTGCATCTGGCTGAGAGGTGCAATGTGCCTTCCCCCGCCGACAGGACTGTCCATGCATTTCAGGAGTTGGCACTGTTGCCTCAATTAACAGAATGGCCAGGAAAAGAGGGTCAACCTTGCAAAGCTCAAGACTCACACTGTGTGTATGATGAGCTGAGCAGCAGTTTGGTTCTCCTGGTGCATCCCACTTGCACCCAAGCCACACACACACATGCACACGAGCACACACATGCATGCACGCGTGCACACACCATGAGCAGGCACACCAAGACTGCCTCCTGGAAGAAGGAGCACAAAGGTAGAATAAAGGAGTTTCTGATTTGTTTTTATCTCCTTGCTGTTAAGCCATTTGTAATACATTCTGCAGGGAAGACTCGCTAGCTTGCAGGAACAGACAAATGCATCTGTCAATTTAGCGGCATCGTTTGAGCTCAATCAGTGTGGCACTGGAGGAGTCCCCTAAATGTTTAATTTCTTCCAGTACCACAAGTGCTGTGGTAGGTCTTATCAGGATTGTATTGACTGCACAAAATGAGACACGGTGTGGAGCGCTTTTCTTGAAGGGAGAAACATTAGAAGCACACACCAGGCACCCATTTAACACGTTGCTAATAATATCATCTTCTATCGACACCGCATTTTCATTCCTAACCACTTCAGTTTTGTGTGTACACACAGCTTACTCAACCCCTTCTATAACCCAGTGTTTTCTAGCTGGGGGCTGATAGGACTAAAGGTAGAACAGAGGTAAGACTTCCTGAGTATGTAGCTTGCTTGGCATAAGGACCAAGATGTTCCCATGAGAATATCTACTGATAGAGCCCCCACCAAAATACGCCTACGGTTTTGCTGGAACGGAGTAACTCGAGATGACTTCAGCAAGATGCATTAGATCACGTTTATCAGAAGTGATATGCAGAATTCCCATGTGATACAGGGTCCTATACAGATTTCTCAGATTTTTTTTTAGCACGTATGCAAAATAAATCAAATGTATGATGAATTTTTGCTCTAAAAAACGTGGAACATAGAAGTACTTATTGGCTCACATGTTCATTCATTAAATATTTATGGAATGCCAACTAAGGGCCAGGCCCTGATCTCAGTATACTTTTGGACCAGAAGGCGAAGGAGCCATGAAAACAAAACTGCTCCACCCAGCGCGGAGAATGCTGACGAGGGTGTCACCCCCAAGGCACTGTGGTGGCACAGGGGAGGAGGTGACAGGCTCCAACCGCCTGAGGAGGGGGTGGAAGGCAGGGAGCAGACCCAGGAACGTCACTGAGAAGAAGCTTGACCCGAGCCAAGAATATGAGGTGACTTCTTCCAGACAGAAAGTGGAGTTAATGTTACTCCGGGCAGAAAGACAAGCATGAAGAAAGGCACAGAAGAATGGAACATGACACGGTTGGGAAATGAGAAGCGTTTCGTTGAGGCTGGAGGCAGACTTTGAGACGAGATGAGAAATCTGCGGAGAAGTCCATCTGCGGGAAATCGTCACAATGGCCTCAGTGCTGTGGTCAGACAGCTCCTAATCACTCAGAGTCATTGTCCTTCTCACCACACACGCCCTGTCCATGTCACTTGAGATCCCAGAAGGCTCAGAGTTGGTACGTACGTCCCAGAGTGTCACACCCTGCGAGGGTACAAGTTACAGCTAGTAGCAACCCAGCAAAGGGCAGGTCGCTGTGGCCTGCGTAGTATATACATGAGGTGGCCCTAAAGAAAGTGAAGGATTTAAATGACAGAAGGGATGTGTGTGTGTGTGTGTGTGCTTGTGCTCACGCTCATGTGGTAACAATATTCTTGAAAGAGGAATGTGGGATGAAAGACTCAGAGAGGAAACTGAGTATAAAAGTTGGGAGTTGGCAGTGACATCCAGACTAGCTGCACAGGATGAAAGAAAGAGGAAGTGAAAAGCTCTTTTTTTGTTAGTCAGTTTCTTCCTCAGAAAAACAGAATCAACACCAACCTTCGAAATCCAAAAAGCGCGCCCAGACACAAGGGGCTTAAAGTACCGAGGGAAAGCCTTGCATGAATGTCTGCTCGCAGCTCTGAAGCTAATATGCAATTACAGGATCCCCAGAGGAACACAGACTAATGTGACTTTCCACGCAGCCCGAGGTTATAGGGTCAGGGCAAAGCCTGAGGAGCAGTAATATTTCCGCCCCTCAGTAATGCAGCAACCTATGTATTGCAGGCTGTTTGGAGAAATCCTGGGGGTTTGCTGGAAGAGCTGATGAGAACCTTAGCTGGGGGAGCCAGGCGGCCCACGAAACCTCAAGGACAGGAGAAAGAAGGGGGGGGCAATGGCTGTCATTGCCTGCCTGACACTATTTTTATCCCTGAGGAACACAGGAGCCATTGTCTTGAGGGAGGTGGTTCATCTGACACAGTAAATTCGTTTGATGCTTTTAATAGAGAGGGTGCCCAGTTATTTGAAATCAATTCAAGGATGTTGTATGAAGTCTTGTTTCTTAAAAATACTTGGCATTTGGCTTCTATGCTGAGCCACAGAAAGTGTCCAGAGCTGGGCGGCTGGCTGCAGTAAAGGGCAGTCGGTGGAACCCAGTGCAGGGGCGAGGACCCCACGGCACAGGGAGACAGAAAGCACAATCAGCAGAGGTGTTGCCCCGGCCCACCCCAGCTAATGCCTTGACCCCGGGGAGAGGGTGCAAAGAACAGGGACGGGAGAAGGGGCGGGGGGGGGGGTGCAGAGGATACCCAGGAAGATTTTCTTGCAGTCTTCCATCTAGACAACGTCGTCCTTGACAAACGGTACATTTTTTCCCCGCTACCTGGTAAATGACTCGGAATTAAAATTAATATTTTTTTCTTCAGAAAAGAAATAATTATTAGCCTCAACCACAAAATTGGAGTTGAGGCTCCAGTGATATAATAATAATAATTTGCACTCACACGGATTCTTTCAAGCAAAGGTCTCGGAAGCTTTGCCAAACATTAATTAATTAAGCCTTGCAAATTCCCCCCAGGAGGCTACCTACTATTATCTCAGCTTTCCAAATGTGGAAACTGAGTCTCAGGGAGGTGAAAGTGATTTGCCCAAGGTCACTGTGGGAATGAGAAGCAAGATGGAGATGGAAATTGCAAAGGCTGCTCCATGCCCAGAGTTGGGGGAGCTTTGTGCTGCTTCTCCCTCCGGGGCGCTGGGGGGGCTGGGTCTGTGGAGGTGGCAGCAGGGGAGCTGGCTGGCGCCTTAATGCATATGCAGGACTGAAAGAATTTCAGTCCACTAAGCATGTTTAAGGTGGCAGAGAAAGACTCCCCAAACTATCAATTTTCATTTGCAAGACTCAGGCTGCTTGTGACTAGGTAAGGCTCTGCTAAAATTTGGAAACGAACAGGGGGAAGGGGGTAGCTCAGGGAAAACCTGATGATAAAATGCTCTAGGGAGAGCTCCATGGAACATTGTTCATGGGATTATTTATACCTGACCTCTACCTTTAGCTTCTGCGGAGCTGAAAAGTGAGGCGTACAAAGGAAAAGAAGGTGGGGGTGAATTTGAGACAGGGGGAGAGGCCTTCAAGGAGGTCTCCAGGGTGCCTGCTGAATCTCCTGCTTCCATTCACCATGAAATGCCCCCGGATCTGCCTGGCCTCCTCCAGCATGGGGTGGGAAGGCTGTTTGCAGGGGAGAGCAGTGGAAGCCAGCGCCTCTCTGCCTCCACGCCTGGTTTAGCAGCTGACAAACACCATCAGTGAATTCCCCACCCTCTCCCCCACCCTCCCATCTTGGGTGCTGCTGACATATTTTGATATTTCCTCGTGAGATTATACTTCACATAATGGATTTGATTCTTCAATTCTTTCTCTCTTTCCCTCAAAACTCTGCAGCTTCTGAGAGTTTATCTGCTGCAAGATGAATCGCCCAGAGACTCCTGGTGCATCTTTCTTTACACTTCACCTCCCCCACTACGGATGAGAAATAGACTTTTCCCTCATCCATCATAAGTCAGCATGACAGGGCTGTCGTTCCCCAGGCCCAGCTCACTGTATCATCCTTCTCTCTGTCCTGCTTCAGTGCGTGGCCGGCTTGCTTGGGAATAGTCAAGACCCTTTGCAAAAGACTTTAAATGGTAGTAGAACCAGACCCCCAAATAAAAAAAAAATAATAATAATGATAATGATAAGAGGGAAAAATGAATTTAAAAAATAATATAACAGAAAGTGATTTCCAAATTTCTTTTCTCTGTGGGCTATTCTGTTTAAGTAGGATATGGTGAAATTCTAATAAATCGTCTTTTTCCTGACATGTTATCAATCTTCAAACATCCCTAGAGGGTAAAGGGCAAATCCTGAGTTTGCAGGCTGGGGAGACGAGACAAAAGGAAGCGAAGAGGCAAGGTTAGAACGCAAGGCCAGAGGAATTCGGGGAGAGAGAGGCAACGTAGCCATGGCCCCTGTGTGGTGGGAAGAATGAATATAAGAGGGTACCGACAAATAATTCCATCACTCCACCTCCTGCCTGTCTCCCAATGGAAACTGAAAGGAATAAAAATAGATTTAGATTTTAACAGAGGAAAAATCCATTTGTAATGCTGAAGCAAAAGGTCACGGGAGTGGAAGCCGGGAGACCCAGGTTCCAGGCCAAGCTAGGATGAAAATGACTGAAATGAATGTACCTAGTCTTTAGCCTTTGCTGGATAGGGGGCTGGGGGCTCAGGTTCTCATCTCTAAAATGAGGGGGTCCATCTGGAAAACCTTGAAGTTTTTTCCAAATACTACAATTTTCAGGTTTGATTCTTAACAGGGTTCTAGACAAAGTTACCAAGTAGAGTTTAGGAAAGCTGTTATAGTGAAGGTTTTAAAAATCAAAATAAGCCTCCACTGTGGGCAGATTTTGACTAGGGCATCTCTGTGATGTAGGACAAGTGCCGAATGAGCGCAGCTGGTGGGCCAGCAGCCGTCCCTATAACCCAGACAGTAGCAAGTCTTCTCTTTACCAAGACAGGGTCAGGAGGACAGCCTTCTAGAAAGGTGTCCGCAAACCCTCAGGCAGCTCAGTCCGGCGTGGTCCATCCTCCATTCTCTTAGACATCATGGAAATGAGCTTGGAAGGCTACGGAGCCTCTGCCAGCTGTGAGGGAGTGTCTCAGCCGGCTGCCGTGAGGACCGGGTTAGGGAGAATGCTCTAGGGGCTGCAATTAAGTGAGCGGTCACAGCTTTTGTGCTTGCTTTGGTCTCCCACAGCGAGCTCCTGAAGATTCCTTCCACTACCTTATCACTCTCTGCTTCACGGATAGCCTGGGCAGGGTGAACCTTTGCTTCCAAATGTTACTGGAAGATTTAATTAAGCACCATTTGAAATTTTTGAATGGAAATTACTGCATTAGTCATGATTATTATCCATTTTCTTTAAACATAGGGCCAACTGCTAAGCTGTTAGGCACAAGCATGGAAATTACAAAAATATTCAAATATCCATTATCTGAGACTCTGTTTGCCAAGCATCCTATCTAATCAGGGAAAGCCTGCTGGAACAGATGGGCCTTACACTGTGCCCTATAAGCCAGGAAACTTGGACATGTTAGAACCGAGTGAATCAAAGTGCTAAATGTTATCGCTACTACAAAGAACTCATTTTCTCCTCAGCAAAAGACTGATTGTGCTTGTTCTTTTCAAAGAACACACGTTTCCCACCTACACCTAAGGCTCTGACTTCTCCAACACTGGGCCAGGAAGGCAGCAGTTCCATTCCTGCGGGACAGGGGCCCCGGGGTCTCACTGCCTGCAGCCGGGAATCTTGCCTCCGGAGCTATTTCCAGGTGATGGGAACCATCAGCATCAGGGGTACTGGATGGGAAGAGAGAGCAGCCTTGCAGGAGAGGGCTGTTCAAAGCTGCTAATGCAGGTGCTTCAACAGAGAGAAAGTGCCTTCATTTCAACTTTATATTTATGAGTAGTTTACAGAAAGCTTTGCAGCCAAAGGAAACAAAGTTGGTAAACACAGTAAGTAATAGATTCAACAAATACGGCTAAGGATAAAGAACTAATTTACATTTAATGAGACAGCGATTGTTTATTAAATAAGAAATGGTTGTGTTTCTGAAGATGGCCTTAAAGGTTTTTCAGAAGAATACATTAAGCACTGAATACGGCTTTTCATATTCAAAAGATGAAACTTGAGGGGAGGGGGGAGGGGAGGAGCCAGGAATGAAGGAAGAATGTAGGGAGCTGATAACTTCTTCTGGAACATAGGGCACATGCCGGGCTAGAACTTAATGGAAAGAAAATTCCACAGGTTCCCTTCCTGGGACATTATACCACAGGCTGACTCTACGACATTGCTTTTTTTTTTTTTTTAAGTATATAATTACTGAAGAATTTATGGCATGGTGGGACATATATTCTGACCCTGACCCAGTGTAATGGATTTTTGAATCAAAATCGCTGCAGCTGGGTTTGTAACTATGGAGATATATGTTAGTTGCTGCTATCTTTGTAATTTCTAAGTGAGGAAAAACTAGGACTTTCCATGTAGAAAACTAGAAAACTCTCTAGCATCCTATGACAGATAAGACCAAGCAGGAAGTGTGACAGAATAGCAAAGTTATTTCTGTTTGGAATTTGCAAAGGCCAGCTGAATCACAGGATTTGCCTGAGACTCTTACCTGTAGGATCTCTTAAAAGACGTATGGTGTAGCAATTTTCCTCATTCATGTTCGAAGGTAAATCATTTTTTAAACTTGCTGTTTCATGTCTTAAATGGCACCATATGCAGAGTCAGAACACCTGAATTTGAATCCTGGGGGCCACAAGCTAGGGTTGGTAGAAAATTCTAGTTTTTACCAGATCTTCTTCTCTTCCTGGTTTTTCTTTTTTAAGATTTTATTTATTTATTTGAGAGAGAGAGAATGAGAGCGAGAGAGCACATGGGGGGGGGAGGGTCAGAGGACGAAGCAGACTCCCTGCTGAGCAGGGAGCCCAATGCAGGACTCGATCCCGGGACTCAATCCAGGGACTCCAGGATCATGACCTGAGCCAAAGGCAGTCGCTTAACCAACTGAGCCACCCAGGCGTCCCTTCTCTTCCTGTTTTAACAGCCAGTCTGCATTTCCCATCCACTTTTGCAATTAGGTCTGCATGTGAAACTGTTTTGACCAATGGGATGAGGGCAGAAGTAAGGTATACCATTTTCTGATCCTGTGTTTAAAAGGAATATGTATGTGATTCCTTGCTCCCTTATTCCTCCCTGTTGTTTGGGTTACAGATGTGATGGTAAGTGCTGAAGCAGCTACTTTGAAACCAGAGGTAAACCTGTGGCTGTCAGAATAACTTCACCAGTCCTAGGCCATCTACCTTCTTGAAAGAGAAATACAGTTCCACTTTGATTAAGCCACTGTATTTGGAGTTGCCTTGTTAAAGCAACTCAGCCTATATCTTGCTTAATATAGAACTCAGTTATAAAGGCCTTTGAAACTAAGATGTCATTTTACACATTTTGCTTCTGTTTTTAAATACACACTTCTTCAGGGTCAGGTGTATGTGTAATAAATTTGAGACTGTGAAGTGAACATACCATACTCTCCCCATGTATATTAAGGAGAAGGAGAAGAGAAAAGTATAGGAGAAGCAAAGCATTTTCCTTAAATGTAAAACAGAAAGCCAGTTTATCACTTTACTGGAGAACTATCAAGAAACACCTGATTGAAATACTAGGATTAGTTGATAGGCCTTTTTGGTGTAACATGAAGAATACTATTTGGTATAGCCACATGTTTCACTAAAGAGAATTAGTAGAAAGTTTTCTATCAGGCTTTTGGGAACATGGCTGAAAATGTACAAAAATGGAAGTTGGTCTGTCAAGAGAAATCCCAGTCAGCCAGAAGAAATGCTGGTCATGTGACATAAACAAAAACAAACAACACCAGTCTTCATTCTTGCTCTCTTTCTTACTTACTCTGATTTGCATTTCATAACTACCCCCTCAATTATCATTTGAATTTATTTCTTATTAAGAAAATATTCAAACATTCACAGAAAAAATGATAGCATAAACCCCAGACATCCACCATTTGGATTGAACAATTATCAAGATTTTGACACATTTACTTATCTGTCATTGTGCTCTCTTTTATTAGGAATCACATACAAGGCAAACGGTACATTGGAGGCCTCAATTCTCTCTCCTACAGGCTTAAGTTCTAGTCAGCGTTTACACAGCCACTCCTGGAAATCCAAGGAGGAGCAGCATTCTGCCCCTCACATTGACCACTATCCTCTTAAAGATGTGAAAATGATGTCCAGTGGTCCCAATGATACTTGGCTGATTTTACAGTATCCTACACTTCAGACCAAGGAAGGAACGGCTCGGTTTATTAGGATAGTGCCAACCTCATTAGCAACTGATATCCTCAAAATCTCCAGGGATCTTCTTGGAACGATTTTAATAATGGGATTGGCATATACACAAAAAGGAAGAAATCTTGACAAGTTGAGAATAAAATAGACTTGTAGCTCTAGGCAAAAGAAAAGAGGCAGCTGAGGATTTTGGAATAATAAAATCAGTAGCATTTTTATACAAAACTTTGAGGATTAGGGAGCAGACCTCTCTGCCCTTTGATTCCCTGACAATAAGAATAATCACGGGTTACTGGACAGTTACGAGTATTTTCAATCCCTGCGTTTGAAGCCCAGTAGAATGGGTCTGTCGAATGTGCAGGTGGCTACGTGGAGTCCGGGCTTAGCACCAGGAAGGGCCACCAGGGACTCCGTGCTGCTCCCATGGCAGCAGGTAGCAAGACTCACCGAAAGAAAGAAGGAAACTATGGTTCCAGTCTAGTCCCATCCCTCTACATAGATGGTCTCTCTCACTCTCTCCCTCTCTTTTTTTTTTTTCCTTTTCAGTGGCCTTAAGGCGGAATGTCTAGGGAGCATCAATGGTAGTAGCCCACAAAGCCAAGCTGTATGCTGCAAAGTGAGTTATGCGTTGGGCTCTAGGGCTTAGCTCTTTTGATATTTCAGTCTTAAGATGACATTTAACATTTGCTCAATGACACAGACTTGATAGAGAACCACTGGCTGCCCTCATCCCCACTGCCCTGCCCCCTAGCCCACCTAACGTCATCATCAAAATGCTCCAAGAAACATCTAAATGATCAGGCACAAGGAGAAACTTGGGTTGTTCAGTTGGTTGGGTGTCCAACTCTTTATTTCAGCTCAGGTCATGGTCTCAGGGTCATGCAATCAAGCCTGGCACCAGGCTCTGCACTCTGTGGGTAGTCTGCTTGAGATTCTTTTCCTCTCCCTCTCCCTCTGACCCTCCCTGCATTCTCTCTCTCTCTCTCTCTCTCTCTCTCTCAAATAAATAAATAAATAATCAGGCACAAGTGGATCAACAACAGAACCCCCTACATTCTGGAAGGTGACAGCCCAAAGCAAAGACCCACACACTTCTATGTGCCACATAATAGAGCTGATAAAACATGATCAAAATAATTTCAAAGTGTGTCTTCCAGGTAGGAGTAAGATAAATCTATTATTGGCTTTAAGTCAGGGAGCCTAAGCTTCCTGATGAAAGGGTTTATGGTTTTATGGGCATCAGAAGTTTGGGCAATTTTAACACTATGATTCAGTCATGATGACAGAAGGAGCCAAATCTCCTTCACATTTGCAAAAAAAAAAAAAAAGACTCTTTCCTTCATGCTACTTTCAAAGGAGAAGCTTGAAGCATAGAAAGGTGAAGTGGATTTTGTAGGGTGAGGAGTCAATGATAAGACGAAGGTCATGAATCTGGCTCTCCTTTTCGTTCCTCTGAGCCAAGCTACCCAATTCACAGAACGACTCACTAGCTGCAGGGCTGCCTCAGCCACAAAGACATGCGACAGAGCAGTTATCCACCTTGGCTATGGCCTCTTCCTCCCAAAGACAAGTGGCTCAGATGGACAGATACGATTGATCTCAATATTTGCTTCAGGAACAGTGGTCACAGTGGCAGTGCTGTCCCTAGCCTAATGCTGCAGATCCTGCATGGTCACATCCAGCCTGATGCTGCAGTCACCTGAAGCCTCCCCTGATGCTCAGCGCATCCTAACCCGTCCCTGCCCTGCCCCTCCATCTGGACCTGCACTTCTTGCTACACGCACACCCTGCGGGCCCCCACTGTGCCCTGCCTCCCATCCTGGGAAAGCCCAGAAAAACAGAATCTGCTTCAAAACACTAGAATAAGCTGCCCCTGCCTGTCATGGCACACAAATTACCTGAAATACCCCCTCCCAGGCACACACATGCACACAGCGACAGAGTTATTCCACCATGAGTGTTCTGCCCCAGAATGGTTTGAGTATAAGTAACAGTAATAACTAACATCTACAGCATGGTCCTCTAAGATCTGCATATGATTTCACTTAATTCTCAAAATTCCCTATGAGATAGGCAATTTTTATAGCCTTTTCTACAGAAGAGGAGGCTGAGGCACAGAGAGGTATAGGATTCCGCCCAAGGATTCACAACTGGTAAGGGGCAGAACCAGGCTTTAAACCAGGTACCCCGACTTAGCCACTATTAGACACCATTTCCAGCAAGAGTGTAATCTGAAGTATTAAATGACAGTATGCTGCCTTTAAGTAATTCATATATAGATTGTTGGTTTTCCAAATTTACAGTGATTGATAATATTTTGTCTACCTGCTTCACCCTGTTTGGGGGTAAGGGAAGGAGGGGGTAGTGACTTTTTGGTTTTAATGGCTCGATCCTTGACGTGGGAAGGTGAGCAGGGATTGGACATCAATAAGAGGCTGATATCAGAGGCATCCGGGGTTCTAATCTTGCCACTTGTGTTGGCTTTCACACTTGTTTCCAATCTTCCATCTGTTTTCCTGCTGCCTTCAGCTCCAAGGACATATTCTCTCCATGACGGTTCTCAGAACACTAACTTTTGTCCACAAGGTGCTAAGCCATCATTTCCTGGCAAAAGCAAGAGGCTTTCCTCTGACTGTTCCCTTGGAAGCTAGTTAACTTCCTCTCAAGGCCTGTGCATAAAGCTAGAGGCTACCAGTCATCCACAAAGGTGGTGTCTTTGCCCCTTTGCCATTTGTAATCCTTCCTTACTCGCTACCCATGGGACCTGGGGGCTGGGGGCTCCAGTGCATTGTCACTCCTTGGCATTTAAAAAATGTTCTATTAAGTCCATTCCCTGGGGAAAGTGACTGCTCTGGGGGAAACAGATGCTATCAGAGAAAGTGTGTTTTGTGCCCGATGGGGTTATCATCTTCCTGGCAGACGGCACTGATAAAGGAGAGAGAAATACCTTTCCTGCCTGGGCAAGAGCCGGAAACACTTCTCTCCCCAGACAGCATCTGAAAACCAGAGCTGACGACTGGGCTGGGATCAACTGAGGAAAGTGAGGCAAGAGACTCCCCCAGATGTTCCTGGACCACTTTAGGCTACACTTATTCTTAATATACCTGTAATCAGGTATGCCAGAGGCTGCACACATGGGGGATCTGTAGGCAATTCAGGATCATTAGTTCATTCTCCTGTGCTGGGGGGCTCTGTTCTACAATCCATTCCAATGCCGAGAAAAGACTTGGGGAACTACTCATGGGTTTCAAGTGACCTTTAGGAGAATTCCTCCAATAGATACAATCCTAAGGACAAAATGACCACCCTGTCTAATGGAATTCTGCTCTGTTTGTCCCATCTCTCCCAAAGAACCAATAAAAAAAAAAAAAAGAACGAAAAGAAATGGTATGAGGTATAAACTGACTTTGACTACAGGTTAGGAAAAATGATTGTGTTTCTTATATTTATGACATGTGGCATTAACTGTATTTAATACATATTGGTGACTTAGAAAAATGTATGACTTCTTTAAAAGAGACAGATTTCTTGTGTCTTATGAAGCTAGTCCCCCCAGAGACACCCTGAGTGGTTTAATTACAATGGGCAGTTGGGACAAATGCCCAACAATCAGTAGCCTCCATTCCCCGGCCAGGAGCAGACCTGGGAGGCAATGCTCTTCAGAAGGCAAAGCAAAGCACATCCAAGCAGATGTTCACTTCTCTAAGAAACAAGGGAGTGTTGGGGGGAGTCCAAGTGATTTCTAAAAACTTTGCTGAAACCTAATTGTTCTTGGTATATAGCAAAGTAGTGTTAATATATAACTTAATCCTGGAGATTCTTTTGCTCCTCACTTGAGAATTATTTAAGACAGCAGCCAGAGTAATGAAAAAGCCAGGTGAAAATAGTAGAATGGAGGGATGAGAAGTAGCATCCTGTCTTCCTTTGTACTCATGAGTTATGCCTTTGTAAATATGTGTTTGTGTGGGGGGGGTTGTGTGTGTGTGTGTGTTTGAAGGTGACCTAAGTAAACTTTGCATATAAAGAGTATTTGTAGCAACATTTGTTTATAAGTTGTTAGATCCCTGAGCATCTTGATTTCGCCTGCCAAAAATCATAAGTAACTAAATGTTGTGTTTGATCAACAACTGATATGTCACCAAATACTGGAGGGACTTAGCTTCTTCATGTTATGCCCTAAGCCTCAAACTATCACGGGATCATCATGTAAATCATTTATTGTTCACACATTCGTTCAGTAACTTTTAATGAGCTCATACTTTGTGGTAAGCATTAATCTGGGGGCTGCGGATATAATTATGGCAAAGCCATTTAGAGGTTTGCATGATCTGAAAGAGAGACAGATATGTCAACACACAATGACCAAAGAACATGTTAAGTTATACAGTAAACTTAGCGGTAAAAAGTGCGGAAGAAGAACTCTTACACCATCTAAAGGCAGGAAGAGAAGCATTCATAAAGGAGGTGTCATTTGATTGGGGCCTTGAACAACTGATAAGTGAGAGGGATTGGCCAGGGAAAGAATGGAGTGAAGCTATTGGCAGAAGGGAGAATAACGGGTACACGGGTTAAGAGAATTTGAAATAGCAAGTGGTCAAGTTCACTGGAGATGAGAGTGAAAATGTATGTAGGTGCCAGGTTTTAAATCACTGTGTGTGCTGCAAGAGGTCAAAACTTGATTTTACAGATGATGGGGAAGATTTTAAAACAAAAAACCATCACACAGGTTAAAGATTATGCAGTTCTAACAAAGATTGTGGTAGTGGACATGAGGGCTTGGATATATATATATTTTTTTAATGTGTAGGAGGTGGCAATAAATTGGGTTTAGGAACTAACTGGATATAAACAATAAGGAGGAAGAGACAGGATGATTCTCCGCTTGCTAGCATGGGAGGTGCGGCCATTCATAAAATTAGAAAACTTTCAAAGAAGGACTGGGTTTGGAGGCCAGAGTGATGAGTTCGGTTAAAATCCTTAGAGCTGGGCTATCTGTTGGACATCAGGTGACGCTGTCTGGGGGCTGCTAAGTGTTCATCGAGCCCTCAGAGGAGTGGAAATGGTCTGTATTCACATTTAGGTATTCAAAATCTTATCAAAAAATCGTAGAATATCAAATACCTAAAAAGTACATCAAACATGGACATGTAGCTTGATGAATTCTTGACAATAGAACACCTTTGTCACCACCACCCAGACAAGTCAAAGGACACTGCCAGTACCCCAAAACTCACGGGCCCCCTCCCCGTCACATCACTCCCCTTGTGCACTAAGCAGAACCCCATCCTAAATTTTATCATAACCACCTCCTTTGGGGTTTTGTTTGTTTTGCTGGGTTTGTGTTTTGTTATATGCATCCCCAAACATAAGAGTTTAATTTTGTCTGTTTTGAAATGTCATACAGCTTGCGTTCTGAGTCTGGCTACTGTAGCTCAGCGTGCTTTGTGTGAGTCATCCTTGTTCTGTGTCTTTAGAATTGACTAATTTTCAACGCTGTTTGACATCCCCTGGAATGAATATACTACAATGTATGTCTTCATTCTACAATGATAGACATTTTCATTGTTTCCATCTTGAGGCTATTTTAAACAACATTGTCAGGAACATTCTTGCACACATCCCCTGATGCACATGCAAACACATTTCTTAAACTAGGAATGTAATTTATAAAGTCACATGCTATGCGCATATCTTACACTTTGGTAGAAAGGCAAACTATTTTCCAAACTGACTTCCCCAATTTACACTCTGGCAAGCTGTGTGCGAGGCACACATTACTCCATGTCTCACCAACACTTGGTATTGGCAGATTTCTTTTCTGCTCTTTCTCTCTCTCCTTCTCTCCTTTGCCTTCCCCCTCCCTCCTCCACCCTGTCCCTTTCCTTTTCGCTTCTTCCTTCCCTCCCTTCCTCCTTTACTTCTTTCCACATTCTGGTGAGCTGTGGCTTAGTATATCACTGTGGTCTTAATTTGCCTCTCCCTGATACCTAATGATGTTGAATTGGCCTTTTGGGTCCTCTTTTGTAAAATGCCCGTTTAAGTCTTTTGCTTGCTGGAGTCTACCGGGCTGTCTAAAGATCTAGACTTTGACGAAGACATGTGAATTGCAGGACACTTACTTTAAAGGTATCTGTAGTGATCTTAGCCAACAGAACTCTTCAGTTCCCCTGAGTGTTGTGTAACGGCTGTGGATGGCCAAAGAGGTCCCACCCGTCTTTTCTGTTATTTCCAGTGTGTGGCAATCTGGATATGGGAAGTGAGAGTTTAATCTCAAAAACTAATTAACTTTTTTGCTAGGTCTTCTCCTGTTCCTTTTCCTCACCTGAAAAGGCAGGCTTTGCTACTACAGACATAACCTCTGTCATGTATCCCTTTCTCTAATCACAAAGAGAAATCCCCACAAGGACATTTGTGGGTCCTCTCAAGGGTGGGGTAAGGAGCGAAGTGACTGCGGGAATAAGCATTTTATCAACAAAGCAGTCTCATGGATAGAGGATTTTTGAGCATCTGCAAAGATGTTAACAGAAGATAAAAAGAAAAAAAAATAGTTGATGAGTGTTGGTTCATGGTTCCATGTGTTTGAAACACAGAGGTTTTAACAAAACTAAATTGGTTTCTCAGTTACAAGATTTTCTGAAGCCTTTATGCATACTGAGGATTGAATTTCCAAGAAGATGATCATAGTAGATACCATGTTCTCAAACTTCTTTGACCATTGCAATCATGCGATTTTCTTTTTATTTACTTTTTGAGGAACATCTCACAGTATTTTCCTGCTACATGTGTTTCCTTCACCTTCAAAATTCATTCTGTTTTTGTTTGTGTGGTTCCGACAAACTCGCTTACTCTTGGCTACCAGAGTAGTCTTTCCTTTATGCACCACTGTCTTTTTTCTCTTGCTGTCACTCTAGTCTGTAAAGGTCGCCCAAATCCCTTATCTTCGTGAACTGCTATGGAGTGGTGCCAGGGAAAAGCAAGGTCTCGAAGGTAAAATGTTTGGGTCTGAATCCGGGCTTTGCCACTGCCAACTGGGCCAGCTGGATAGCATTCACAAACTACTTTACGTGTCTAAGCCCGGTTCCCTCACCTAAAAAGGAGACAGAAGAGTGTCTGTTTCAAAGGGCTTTCTTTCTTTTTTTATTCTTTTTGAGCCTTTATTAATACATTTCATGTAATGTGTTCGGAACAGTGCTTGGCACATAGTAAATATTTAATAGAGTTATTTATTGTTCTTGTCCTTACTCCTGAGTCTTTTGCCAGCGTGGATCCTTAATTCTCCAGATCCAGAGACACATGCTTCCCCTGAAGCCATGCAAGCCCTTCTTGGGTGCTCATGGGTCTGCCATGAAATGCAAGTCATTACATATTTAATTGCATGAACATAATTCATCATGCACACACATGTATGTGAGAAGGACACTACCTTCCATTGTGTGTTGTCACTTGAAAGATGGAACCTCATTGCTAGTGTTAGGAGAGGTTCATCATCTTTGGGGCAGAATTTAATTTCCTCCTGTGAATATTTTATCCCCATCCCCCAGCTTCCTGACTCTTTACTAATGAAGATTTTTGAAAGGCTGTATGGAACTGCTTTGAATGACCATGAATAACCTCCAGTAGAATGTCCTTGACTGAAAACCCTTTCTCAGGGTACAAGGCATATGAGCACATGGGGCCAAAAAGCTCAGGGTATCAAAAAAATACAGCCTCTTGTGACTTGGGGGAGACTATTTCCTGTCCTTCGATCAGTTTTGTTTGTCTTGTTGTCTTGTTTTTTGTTTGGGGGTTCTTTTTCCTGAAAATTTAAGGAAGCAATCACTAGTCCATGGTTCATTGTGGGATAATATATATGAAAGGTTTAGCTTAAGGCCCGACATCCTGAAAGCAGTCAAGAACCCTTTGACTCTCTCTCCTGTTCCCTTCTGCCTGTAGTTTCTTCCACATAGAGTGTGACCCTAGACCTATGTTCTTTATTCAGCTGCTTACAATGTGCTGAGGAGGATTCTCAGAGGCACCATCCCAGATACAGGTTCCGATCCTAATTAAATGTCCCGAATTCTGTGCTTCTGGGCTTCTGCTGCGAAACTCTAGAATGGGATCAGAGAATACTCCAGAAAGGGAGAAACCTTCCTTTCTGAATCTGCCTCTGAACTTTAACCATACTTTTCCTGGCGTCACTTTTTGGGCACTGAGAAGAGTAGTGATTGGTGGGGATGAGGAGCTTTTCTGCTTCTGGGCATTTACTCACCTATGATTTTAACCATCACATATGTACAAGTACCACATAGAAAACAAAGAGGCACAAGACCTGAATTCTGCTTTCAAGGGCTCCCAACTTTGAGGGCAATCAGATCATTGGCTGTGAAGTCCGGTGTTACTGTGGCTTTCTTACTGCTCCCCTTTCCACATCAGTGCTCCCAATACCCAGTTATCTGGTAACTGACTTTAAGTTATTAGTCGGTGGTGGAAGTCTGCTATTGGGCTTGTTTCTTTTCATTTGATGTACAAGGTAACTGCCAGATTTAGATTATAGGAAGAGGCCTGGAGGCAATGGGTGTGTTGGATGTATATCACATAAATAAATAAAACACCGAGAGGTCAGCCTCTCATTTCCCGTACACCACCAGCCCCCAGACTGGATCAAAATGAAGTCTGGATGGGAAAACAGACGTTACTCTACCCATTTCAATGGGAATCAGCAAACTTTTGTATCTCCGGAAGCCTTGTCAGTATCACATTTAATCTGTTATCATAATTATTGTTAACTTTTCATTTATATAGCACTGAGTCTCTGGGGAGGAAAAAAGGCTCCGTGAATATAAAAGATGATCAACCTTCACCCCTCCCTACCAGGGAGACAGAATACATTTTTTTTTTCCCATTATTTTTCTTCCTTCTCCTGACTCACTCCTCTAAGCATCCCCAGGATATATTGCCTGGGGGCTATTTTTTTTTTCCTGGGTGGGACTGACTTAGAAAAATGCAAAAGGGGAGAGTGGTGGTGGAGGCAAACATGCTTCTGTCCAAAGGAAAAAGTTTTTGCAATGACTTCAGAAGGAAGGGAACTAAGATTTATTAACAACCTAGTAAAATCCAAAACCTGAGTTTCTTGTTTTCCATAGCTAACTGAGCAGTCACTAAAATTCCCAGAGAAGTACCACTCTCCCTATTTTACAGTTATGGAAAGAGAAGCTCCTTTAAAGTCGGGAACTTACCCCAGATCACTGCGTGCATAGCAGAGGCTGAGTTTGAACCCCCGCTGTCTCTTTCCAAATTTCCTGCTCTTTTTGGTGTGACCTTGGAAACAAGTTTTATGACCTTATTCCCATGCCTTCTAGCCACCTACTGCCACACACTGTGCTAGGCCTCATGGGTTTGAGAGCAATGATTCATAAATCCTACTTCTCACCTTCCAAGATTTTCCAAAAGAGAAATAGAATTAGGGCACAGAATCCAAGAACGAACCATCCATGTGAATTAGGTGTGAAGGCACGTGGTGAGGTCTGTGGGAGTGGAAAGGATGAGAACATTAGTAGGAACAAAAGTCCTAGAGAAGTCTTCTTGGAGGAGGAGGGTTGGAGCAGACCTCACAGACCAGAAACACCGAGCGGCAAGCATTATGGAAAGATGGTAGTGTGGCACAAAATCCAGAGACAGAACTAAGGGTTTAGGGACAGGGAAGAAGCAGCCCTGCATGGGGGCTGAGGCCAGCCAAGGGGAGGGGCACAGGGATTTACAGAGCGTCCTGAGGCCGGGGAGATGAGTTCAGAGGAGAAGACAGGTACAGCTTGAGAAACAGGGAGACGAAAGAGAAAGGTTCTTCATCGGGGCCTCCCACTTTCCTCACACACCCCAAGGTCAACTGCTTTCTCATTGCCTCCTGGGGTCACTGGGCAGCTTTGCTGAAAGATCAGCATGGTGCCGGTCACTCCCGGTTTACTTGGCTGCTCCATGTACGTTCCCCCAGTGGCCGAGGCAGCTGCAGAGGCTGCTGGGTCTCTCTTGCTACCGGCGAATGTGGTGTCACCAGACAGAAAAGCTCCAAATGAGATACTGGGCAGCTCGGTGCCTCGGCCAGCACAGGAAGCATGGGCTGGCTCTGGAGTCTGGAAGACATGACACGGTTGATGTCGGCCAAGGTTGATAGGCAATTTTTCAGCCTTAGCAGAAATCCCTGCTGTGCAGAACTGTAAAAAGAAGGGCAGGTGTCTATAAATGGGATGACAGGGAAATGGGACAGTTGTCAGGGAGAGTAGAATTGCTAATGCAGCGGTGGGAAACCTTGCTCCTCTGGAGGGTCACTGACCCACAGAAAAATAAAATCAACCGAGGTTACTTGGAGGTAAAATACAACGTGGTTTCCTTTGTTAAAGAAATACATAATAAGCTTATACTTAACCTATCTTAAAGTGAAAGGATAGGAAACAGAGAGCATTAGACCTGCTTCAAAGAGCATTGTCTTGCCTGAAACCCTGCCTGCCTCCCTGCTCTCAGAAAGGAAGAGACTTAACGCCTTAACACAGCAAATGATGCCGTAAATTATTAGTGTTACCTTTTGATAAAAGTAATGCACGTTGATGGTATAAAAATTCAAGTAGTATGGCTGGGTATTAGGTAAAATGTAAATGTCCCCCTTCTTCCTTCCCCAGCTGACGATCCATGTGGAAATGCCGTTTGTATTTTCCAGTCTCTTGCCAGGTTCCTGATTATCAAATTCAGCAGCCCTTCTCTGGATCATTTCTCATTGCCGCCCTCCCCAGCCAGGTTAGATTACTTTCAGATATTCAAATGTTCGGGCACTTCACGCCCCCAGACTTTTGCTCAGGCAGCACCCTCTGCCTGCAAATCCATCCTCCCACTAGCCCCCTGCATCTTGCGCTCCACTAGGCGACACCTTCAACACAGCTTAATATTCAGCCCAAATGTTACTTTCTTTATGAAGTTTTCCCTGATATGACCCTGTAGGCCTGCCCATCACCTTCTTGAAACCCATCTTCTCCTGCATGTATTTAATAGGTTTTTGATTTCATGTCTTCCTCCCCATGCTGATTCAGGATTGCTTGGGTGTGTGTGTGTTCTTCTCTGTGTTCTGAGCACCAAGCCAGGAGATTGATGCAGACTAAGAACTCTGTGAATGTTTGTGGAATGAATGGATGGATAGATGAGTGGATGCATGAAATGTACCAAGCCAAACTGAGAAATGCTCTTTGATTCCTTATTGTAATCAAAAGGAGAGGTGAGAGAATGAGAATGATGAGAAGAGAAAAAGGGGTCGAGTAGAGAAAAAATGGAGTAAAGACTTCCAGCCACAGAAAGACATAGAGAAGAAAAAGAAGAAAGAAAGAAAGAAAGAAAGAAAGAAAGAAAGAAAGAAAGAAAGAAAGAAAGAAAGAAAGAAAGAAAGAAAGAAAGAAAGAAAGAAAAGAAAAGAAAGAAAGAAAAAGAAAGAAAGAAAAAAGAAAGAAAGAAAGAAAGAAAGAAAGAAAGAAAGAAAGAAAGAAAGAAAGAAAGAAAGAAAGAAAGAAAGAAAGAAAAAGAAAGAAAGAAAAAAAAGAGAGGCATAAGATCTCATACATTCAAAGGACAGAAGGATAAGCCATTCTACCCACACTCTCTTATTTACTTGGATCTGTTCCTAGGCATTCTAGAAATGCTACCTAGTGACTTTTCATAATTCTTTATATTTTTTTCATTCTTAAACCCTCAGAGAACCAGGTTTGGGTGGGTTAAATGGAGCAGCCCATCAAGGAAGAAAGTGTCATCTGAGTCGCTGTTGGTGAGAGAAGTAACAGTATCCGTATAGCCAGATGAACTTTCTCTAAAAGAAGACCTGGGGTTAACAAAGAAAAAACTGGCAGATTGAGAGGGGTCTGAAGTCTTGCAGCCAAAGATCTCAGATGAGATTGTGATTCCATGGTGGCCTGCTTTGCTCCTCAGATCACCTCTGCCGCCGCCATATAGTTACCGTCTTAGGTGGCCAGATCATCTGCAAAAATGGATATTTTTACAATCTGGCTCTGGGACCACTTGGAGAGCCCATAACGCCTCTCTGAGGAGGGTGTTTCAAACCCATCATGTGTGTTCTTTGCAATTCCTTACATTCCCAGGGCCATGGTTTCAGGACCTGTTTTGAGCAGGAAAATACTCTCCAAATTTCAATTTAGACCTAAACAGTTGTATCTAATTGCGATGACTCCTGGGACTTGAAAAAGAAAACATTCCAAGATAAGGAATCCTAAGGGTACCACTTCTCCTCCTTTTGTCTTCTTGGACCTCGAAGTGATAGGAAGAATCCCTGAGTCAGGAGAAAATGTCTAGGGATAGAGGATGGGGAACAGCTCATAGAACCAAGAGGGAAGGGTATAGAACAGGGATAATTCAGTAGTGGAATGAAGCTGCATGTGCACCAGGAACAGAAGAGAATAAAATCAAGGCAGGAACTTGTAAGGAAGAGGAAATAGGAGAAACCCAGAAAAGTGGACACGTCAGCCAGTGATTCAGTCCTGCCTCTGGAGTAGGACTAAGGTAGGCTCTCCCTTTCTTCTTCACATTCTTCTGTAGTACTGTCATTTTTCAAAGCAAACTGCATTACTTTGGAAATTGGGGAAAATATTTTCAAAAATAAAGGAAAAAATTGAAAAATTTGCTTCATCCTGAGTGCTGGGGAAAGCTGTCTCAGAGCCCCAAAGCACCCAAGGACCTGCACCTGAGACTTCTGTTCTAGATGACAGAGCCTCCCCATGTGACTGGGCCGTGTGGGTCGTGTCCTCATCTCATTTGCCAGGACTTGGGTGAGAAGTCACCCAGGATGTACTAAACATTGGGGGAGGGGTTTTGAGGAAGGATGACATCTCTGCAAGAAACAGACCCAGCCTCTTTCCTGAGAAGAGAGGAGAGGCCACCTGCCTGGCGTGTTTGCTAACACGCAGGAGCTGTGGCCTGTAATCATCATTAGCTCTCTTTGGTGTTTACTGACTGTTATTAATTAGAATGAGCAAACTTGGCATTAATGTGCCTGCCATAAGGATGAAGGCTCTTACTGCACAACCATCCTGCCTAAGCAGCTAGACTGGGACTCATTTACCAACTGTTACCGGGATGATGCAGGGGCACAGACACTGGCTGACCAGGCAGGAGCAGGGGCGGGGGTGCTCTGACCTGTATCTCTCTAGAAGTGTATAGTTAGGGGAGCTCTGCCAGAGCAGAGGGGAGCAGAGCCTCTCCTTAGCTCATGTGGTTGCTGCTAGCAGGCTCAAAGTAGCTTCCCAAAGCAGCCCAGGCAAGCTCGTTGGTGTCTATCACCAGAAAGAACTTCCCTCTTGTGCAGGACACGGCAGCTTTTTCCACAATGAGGAAGTCACGGAACGTAACTTCCTTTAGGAGTCAGTGGACCGGTGTTCTGTGCCCTCCAGTGAATTTTGGGAAAAGAGGTTGGTGGTGGAGGGGGGGGTAGCGGGGGTGGGTATAGTTGTCAAGAAAGAGAAAAACCTTGTTCGGGGTTCTGATCTATCATACAGTACTAATATTTTCTGGTTTCTCTGGAAGAGACACTATAGTGATGTATTTCCTCCCCCTAAAAGATCCGCTTTCGAAGAGGAGACTGCCACCGTCTGGGGGATTTAGAAGACAGGAGTTAAAGGCCATGTCAGCTGGAGAAGGGGGTTAATTTGCTCCCGCAAAGATAAGCAGCCTGGAATGGAGAGGGAGCTCTCAAGGCAAAATGGTAAAGTTTCAACTGGTTCAGAAGTAGGGCGCTCGAGAGACTCAAGCTAGGAGAGAAATTCGTCTGGCCCAGAGAAGTCATGTGCTCCCCCTCAGCTTCCCTGAAAGAGGCAGAGTGATCCGCAAGCATGAGGGTAAGGCCTGACAGAGAAAGGGCCCCGGGGCTGTGTCCTCTAGGCTCTTGGCCCCGTATTTTGCACTGTTTTGCGCATCACTCTTTCTTCTCCCAGAGGACCTGGGAACCGGTCGGACCTATCGCAGGGCTCCCGTCTGAGTGGCCAGGGAAATGAGTAGCAGCTCCTATGCGGACAAGGACCTGAGCAGGCACGGGACTGCATGCCTCCTCACCAAGGCCTCCTTCCTTCTCTGGCATGTGACTGACTAGGCCGTGGCACGTCTGAATACCTTTGCTTCCCAGCACACCTATGCCCTTTCCGCTGAATCATGAGTGGGACGGTGGGGGTTGCAAAAAGTAGGAGAGCTGAGGAATAAGGGCACTGAACAGGATCTGGGTGACCTGGGAATTTGGGGGAAAGGGTGGCTTAAGATTTTGTGTCATCAAAGACACCTATGGTCTCAAAGAAGTCCAAGAAAAAAAAAAAAACCTTCAGGCAACTCCACGTTTCTGAGATCTCGGCTGCTAAGGAAGGAAAGGCCCCTTTGTCACGGGAGGTTTGGGCCCATGAGAGTATCTGGTGAACAGCACTTATCATTGCCATGGTGATCAAGTACCAAACCCCTAGAAGTGCACAGTGCTACTCTGACAAGGTGCTTCTTTCTGCCTCCCCTGTCTTTTTCAGGTGCTACCTGCTCTGTTGGAAATCTGGTCACTCCATTAGGCATTTGAAGAAATTCATGCAGTTGTAAGGCCAATCTCAAATGCCACCTCAATGAAGCTTTCTTGACCCTCCAAGCTAAGCTGGGTTTCTCCATCTTCTGCGGGCTTATTAGACCTGGTACATTCCTTGAATGCAAACAAAGCATCGAAACAGAATGAACAGTCTTTCCCATTTCGTTGTGCACTGTCCAAGGTCAATACCTATGTTTTATTTATCCCTCCACTCTTCTAGATCCAGGGCCTGGCATGCTGTAGATACTAATGAATGAGCTAAAGAACAAAAACCACCATGCAAAGGTCTTCTGGAAGCTGCTCCTCTATCAAAAATACACTGGTGTTCACAGACAAGAAAATACATAGTCGATAAATTTACAGTTAATATTGAGCCAAGGCATAAAAAGAGAAAAAATAAAACTTTTTAGGGTAAATGTTAAAGTGTAGAGGAAGTAGAGTTGAAATAGGGTTTTATTGAGCAGCTACTCTTCACCTGGTGCAAGACGAGGTCTGTAAATATGTCATCAATTTCAGCCTTCACCACAGTCCTTTGAGGTGGCTGTTATGACAGCCATGTGTCCACTCCTTAGATATATACGGGGCTCTTACTCTCTGCTAGTACTGTTTTAGGTGACTGAGTCCAACTGTGAACAAGAGAAGCTGGATCTCATCACTTGCTTACACATAATCTACAGTTGATTGTACAACTCAGAAAGGGTCGGTGTCTTGCCCGGCTTTATGTATCTCAAAAGGCTTCAGCCAGAATTTAAAGTCAGGTCTGTGTGGCTCTAAGGTCTATTCTCTCTCCCCAATCTAGGTTGCATATGTTCCAGAAAAGTTGGGCCAGGGAACCCTGATGTTTCCATTATGCAATCAAGAAGGACATCCTTGAAGAGCGAGCATTCTGGGGCCTCCAAATAAGCTTTGTCGATGTTTAACAGACCCACAATTTCATCTGTCAGTGCTGGGCTTGACAGTAGGCCTTGGATAGGGAAGGAGAGCGATGCCTCTCTGTCACTTTAAGTCCTAAATTGTCTTTAGGTGTTTGTTTAGAGACAGCATTGGGATGTTGTCTGCCATGCAGGGAAGAGCATGGACGTGGCCTCCTTTAGACCTCTCCTCATCAGAGTTACTTTGTCGAGTAACGAGGAAGCACGGGAATTGATTTGATGCCTAATGAATAATCAGCTGCCATCAATAATTGTAATCACTAATCTGGTGCAATTAGAGGCAATTATAATAAATGCAATTTCCTCCCGAGCCACTAACGAACTACAGAAATATGAATTGACTTAAGGGGGCTGGCAGTGATTTATGTGATTGTGAGATCACGAATACCATTATCTTGGTAAAGTTTCTTAAAGGAACAAGGTCCTAGTCTGATTTCACTCTAACTAATGAGAAACTAGAAAATACAATTCCAGAGGTGAGGAGCATAGGCAGCTACTGTATTTCTCCCACAACTAGCTTCAGATAGTCCTAGATACCTGCACAGACTCAGCTCAGACTGTCACGTGAAGGTCTGTTCCTGTACACTTTGCTTACTAGAGAGAGATTCCAAGTTCATATCTTCAAGTCTTGAAGAACAAGGACTAAAGCATCCAATCAATTCTGCAAGAAAGGGTGTTGACAGCAACATCTGGATGGAGGTGGCCTTTGTTATTCCCAAGGGAGGCATGTCTATTGGCCCATTACCCTTTCCACATCCAAATGAATCCCCAGATTTCATAAAGATTTGATCTTTATGTAAATTGAAGGACCCTAGAGGTTGTCAGTATCTTATAAATGCTTAAATAACTTTAATTACATTATTCCCACTCCCAGAAATTTTGATTGGCCATCAGTTTCCTAATGAATCAGCCAGAGACTTTGGAGGGACTCCACAACATGGCCCCAAACAATTGCGACAAGACTGCAGCAATGAGAGTGGGAGGTAAGGTGACTGAGCCCTACTTGCTGGGACAGAGGGCATTCCCAGGATGCTGGCCTTTCAGTACGAAAACTGGGAAAGTCTTGGGCAAACCAAGATGACTTGTTCCCACGGAGACACAGGCCAAGGCCAGATAATGCAGGAAGGGAGGTTGGACTCTGTTCCCGTGGCACTTAGAATGAAATTCAATTTCCTGGCCCTGGACTAGAAGGTTCTGCAAAATCTAACCTCTGCTCGGCTGCCCAACTCCTCTCCCACTGGTGGACTCACCCAAAATTCATTTCACATGGGCCTTTTATTTTTTCTTTCTCAAGTGTGCCAAGTTTGTTCTTGCCTCAAAGCTTTCCACTCGCCTATCCTTTGCCTGGAGGGCTCCGGAACTCAGATTTTCCCATGGCTGGCTGCTCTTTGTCATTTAGGTCTTACCTCAGATGGCCTCTGTCAAATTAGGCTCCCAGGCATTCGCTGTTACATCATAATCTGTGGGTGGGTGTGTACCTCCCAGGCTCACCCTCTCTGCTTTATTCGCTGCAAAATCACAGACCTACAAGGGGTGCCAGCACAAGGCAAGGCCTCAGTAAATCTCAATCCCATGAATGGCTGAAGCCACTCTCCAGGCCCACTTTCTGCTGCCTCTGCACCTGTTGTCATCCCCCGGCACTTTGTCTATACGCCATTCCGTGAACACATCCTATTTCATATTCTGCCTTTTGCTGGAAATGCCCTTCCCACATGGCTGTCAGATGAAATTCTTCCAGAAGGTAACTTCAGTGCTGTTCCCTCCACAGCCTTCTCTGGCCCCTTGATCCAGGATGGCCCCTTCATGTCCTTTAAGAAACATCTAGTGTGTACTGCGTGTCAGGCATTAAGTGCTTTAGCTTCCGACATATATCATTCCTTATTGCATCCTATCTATTTGGTGTCATCACCTCTGCTCGATGGTACCGTCCTATAGGGCAGTGACTGCTTCTCCCTCTGGCCCCGACTCTGCATCACCTGCTCCGTGCTCCTGGCACTTCGATGGGGACAAATGTGCAAGATAATGTGCAAGCCTCTTGCGCATGTCTTGTGCATGTCTTGCACAGAGTGGGATCTCCTACCCAAAGTCAGATTTTTGACTTGAATAGAAATAGAGCCTGCGTGGTGTTGTGACAGCAAATTAACTTATGGTTCTGCAGATACAAATGTTAGTCTCGGGGTTCCCACTAACTAGGTGTGTGGTGTTGGTCAGATCCCTTTATGCCCTGCCTGTGGTTTCCTTGTATGTCAAATGAAGCAACACTGTTTGGGTTTCCCAAGCGCTTGCAGCTCTCACACTCTCCGGTTCTATGCTTTGCTGGAACTGCAGGGGACGAGGGAGGGGAGCCTCAAGTGTTCATGTTTAAAATTTCAAATGGAGGAAGTTGTTGTTTTCTTCTCTTCTCCCTAGTGGTAGCAAACAAGCAATAAATATGGAAATCCTAAAAGCCAAAGAAAATAGTGAGCGTTCTCCATCTTGCTGACAAAGTACACAGAGGCTGCATCACCAAATAAATGGGCTTATCCCTCCACTGCACTTGCACGAATTCCTCCTGGCCCAGCATGGCTGGACCGTTCACAGAACAGGTCTCTTTTGTTCTGTGAACACCGGGCCCTGGCCCTCTTCCAGCCAGCACAGCCCAGGGAGGCCAATGCAGAGCGGAGGTGCAGCATTCCTTCACCAGGGAGCCCGAATGGACCGAATCCATGCTTACTAAAACAATTCACAGCCCATAGAAACTATGCAGGTGAAAGGCGAGGGTGGTTCTGGGAGAGAGTGGAGGAAAAGAGAGACAACAAAGGCAAGGCAGTATCCCCGCAGCAGGCAGCCAAACCCTCTTCTGCCAGGGGACAGGTAACGGGTTTTCAAAATTGTGCAGACATACTCAGTCACTGATCTGTACCTTCTCTATCTGCCTTTTAAGCTCCAGCCAGGATTGTGCCTGAATCACATTACCAGCACATGTCCTAGGAAGGACTTAAGTAATACAAGCCTTTTCCATCTGAGTTTCAGCAGCCTCTTCCCAAGATGGCACTGAGGGCAAGGCTGGTATTTAGTGGGTCTGTTGGCTCTGGGTCCCTCCCTGAGATGCCTCCACCCAACGCTGGGCCTGCTGCATTTGGACCATTGGAAGGCGTCGGCTCTCCTCCAAGGCCCAACGCCCCCTACCCCAGCAGGTCTGTGGTATGTAAGCTGCCCTGGAGGCAGGCCCGCAGGCTCTTAAGCCTCCACCAGGACCTTCAGAATGGACTCTCAAAATCCCCCATCTACTTCCCAACTAGTTCCTCAACATCAATCTCCCATATGTACCGATTCTTTTTTTTTTTTTTTCACTCTGGGTGAAAAGGGCCCATCCCTCTAGACCAATCTCTTGAATCGCAGTACGCGTCACTCAACAAGAAAGATACCCAGCTCCCTCAGGGGCTGAAGCCCCGGAGGTATTCATACTGAGCTTTGGTCCTAAGCACTGAGGATGGTAAGGATGATGCTGGCTCCAGAATAGCCTCAGGCAGGGCGCCTGGGTGGCTCAGTCGTTAAGCGTCTGCATTCGGCTCAGGTCATGATCCCGGGGTCCTGGGATCGAGCCCCGCATCGGGCTCCCTGCCCGGTGGAAAGCCTGCTTCTCCCTCTCCCACTCCCCCTGCTTGTGTTCCCTCCCTTGCTGTGTCTCTCTCTGTCAAATAAATAAATAAAATCTTTAAAAAAAAAAAAAAGAAGAATAGCCTCAGGCAGGAGGGAGGGGGAAGTTAGTACTAACTGGCCAGAACAATGCTGCCCACTTTGTCCCTGGGTTTGCACCTCACTACAGACCATGCTCTTTCCGTCTCCGGTCCAGATCTTACACATTCTTCCAGACCCAGCTCAAGTCCTGCTTCCCCCAAATGAAATGGCCTCTGAGTATTTTATTCCTCATGGAAGATCATCATTTCAACTCCAACCAGACGCATATCTCTATCTCACTATTTAGCACTGCTTTGTAAAACACTGAGTAATTGTTTCACATGTATATGTTTTGTTTCTGTAAATGGAATATATCCTTTATATAATCAGAAGTGTCATATTGATGGATGGGTTGCAGATAGAGAGATAAACTTCTGATAAAGAAAATGGAGTAAAATGCTAATTATAAGAATCTAGCGATTTGTTAGTGGGGACTCATTGCCGAATTCTTGCCTCTTCTTGGTATGTTTGATGACTTCCCTATACACATGTAGAAAAGCATTCGAAGTTTCTTTTCTTCTGCTTCATCCACGGATCTGTTTCTTTAGCACTTATGAAGTGCTTACTACATCCTGGGATCAGAACTCTCTGTGCAGGTCCTCTCTAATAACGCCGGTGAGGCTGAGAACATTTACTGGATGGTCCACAAATAATTGCTAAGTGTCACTCCCGGCCACTCATGTCCACTCAGGTTCACCTTCCACCTGCTTCTGCTTTTCTGATTTGCCATCAGGGTTGACCAACCTTCACATTGTAGGCTTGGGGGGTTTGAGGGCTACCAGGCCAAGGCATATTACTCTCTTTGTCCATACCTCCACACCCACGGGAAGGAGGTCGAGAGCACTTCCATGACTGCTGGGGTCCAAGTAACCTGCTTGCCCTAGGACTGTCTCAGGGAAGATCTCACTGAGCACAAGTCCCCTTCCCCCCAGATTTTCTACCAAGAAAAAGAGGAAATACAGTGAGTGCTGCCACCCAACCACCCGACCTATACATTTATTACAAGTATTGACTTTTTTGACATGGAGTCCTTCTTTCCAGGAAGGCATTGTCCACTCCTAAGAGTTCTACTATAGATATCAGACGTGTTTGGCAGATGTCACGCATTAAGTCAATAGCACGGTATAAACATTCAGTCAGCCATGTTGGGGAGTGGTTTCTGCCTGTCAGTCATAGTAAGCAGTGACAAAGGGAAGCTACTCTATGTTGAATCTAAATTAAAAAAAATAAAAATAAAAAGGAAGCTACAAAAGCAAGTAAAGCAAGCCCCTGTTTTTGGATGGGTTGTGCTCCTGTGACGGAGACAGATGCGTGAAGTTTCAGGGCCAAGTCACAACGGCTTCAAACCAGAAGATGTGGGTGACCGCCTCTGTTGGGGGTGATGGCGTTCCCTGCCTTCTTCTCTTTGGGGACCTCGGCACCACGCCTGAGCATCTGGAACAGGAGGGACAGAGATTCTGATAAGGACGTTGATGCCATTTGCCTGACACTTAACGGGCCGCCAAGAACTTCAAAATAGCATTAGATGAGGGGCCGGGGCAGAGGTCCTGAGACATACGTTGCTCACTTCGTGATCGGAGGCCTGCACGAGGCAGTCAGTAAATACACGCTGATTGATTTTTTTCCCATAGCATTTAATGTCTGTGCCTTTCATTTGGTAATTAATCATTGTGTGACATCTCCTATAGCATTGTGCTGACTTGTTATTTATTTCTTTTATTGCCATTTCACTTTTCACATGCTTATGCATTATCACCCTTGGCTAGAATTTAAGACACCAGAAGGCAAGACTGTGCCTTGTCTTCTACACCCCACTGTGTCTAGCACAGTGCCTGGCTCACAGTAGGTGCTCAATCAATGCATTGATTAATTAAGTCCTCCTTCTGCCTAGGGCCCATCATGCTTCAGAGCTAACAGCTGTCACCTGGACCACCCTTGGCCGCAGGGGCACACAGACAAATGAGCTTTGTCTACTTTCCCTCCGTGAGCAGCATCAAGGACCCTGAGAGGCAAACCTAAAGTGAATTTTAAAAACGTGTTCAGTGGGTGGTTGCAGAGCAAACCTACTTGCAAGGAAAGGCCTTCCCCCGCCCCCCCCCCTCCCCCCGCACTCTCTTCAGTGCCACTGGAGCGGCTCGTTCCATTTGAAAATACAGCAGGGATTTGTACCGCACAGCTATGCAGCCAGGGCGGGCCGAGTTCATACCAGCCATCAAGGGCTCAGCATGCTCTGGAGGGCTTTGTGCTCAAACACTCAGGCAGCCTGGCTCAGGCCAAGCACACCCCTCTTCCTGCTGAGGCCACAGTGCAACCATTTCTGTAAGTGACTTTTCAATAATGGCCCCGTGCCTAAGAAGGATACCAGTATCATCGTGGGTGAAAGTTTCTTTTCTCCCTCCTATTCTTGACCTCTCCCCAAAATATCATAATAAGACTTTTTGTTTGGGCCAAGAAATAAGCTGGTGATTTTCTTTTTCTTTCTTTCTTTCTTTTTTTTTTTTTTTTTTTATGTTGGGTTAGGAACGAAAGAACATTGATTAAGCACCTGTGATATGTCACAGATCCTGTCATGTGCTGTTCTATTTCTCTGGTTATTTATTTATTATTTTTATGTGCTGTCTTATTTAATCCCAACAGGAGATACAGAGGAGGGAACCAAGATTCAGAGCTGCTTTGCAACTTGCCCAAGGCCACATGCTAAAAACGAAAGTTTGATTCCCTTGCTGGCCCCAGCCCCCTGGCCCTGGTCTGATGTCACTGTTCATACCACTTCCACGTAAGCATTAGGAGAGGCTCTACTTTACCCACCTTTCAAACTATAGAGAGCCTGTCCTAATAGCAAGAGGGTGGAAGGGGCTTGGTGACTGGAGTTTCAGATGCCCCCAGGAATGTCATAAAGCAGCTCACTTATTATTCAGGGAAATACCCAACAAAGTGATGACTTCTTTCCTCGCTATCAGTATCCACTACCAGCTGTTCACTTGGATCGGGGGGATATGAGGGATTTAACTCTGAATTCTTGAATGCTGCTAAATCTCCTTCAGAGAGGAACCACAGGAATTAGTGCTCGTGGGGCAGGACTGCCTGGTAATTCAAAGGACCAGGGGACAAGCAGAATGTTTGCAGTGGCGGGGGGCAGTGTGGAGAGTGCCTTCTGTGTTCTAGGGTGAGGTGGGGGAACACAGAAGGGGGTCTGCACCTTGGGAGACGAGCTTTCTTTTTTTTCTCTATTTTTAAAGATTTTTTTTATTTATTTATTCATGAGAGACAGAGAGAGAGAGAAGCAGAGGGAGAAGCAGGCTCCCAAGGAGCAGGGAGCCCGATGCGGGACTCGATCCCAGGACCCCGGGATCATGACCTGAGCCGAAGGCAGACGCTAAACCACGTGAGCCACCCAGGCGCCCGGGAGACGGGCTTTCAAAACTATAGGAAAACACAGCAAATAAAACTGTTAGATGACATCTGCCTTGGGCTCTGGACAGAACTGGCATTTGTTTTGTACGTATGCCTGCTTTGCTGCTATAGCATTTTTTGCCTGGTTCTGCACTTTTTTGCCTTCTTCTCCAGCATCTCTCAAACTGCATTTCCTGTCAGATTGTGTGCACAACACGCTTTGCTTCCTATGAACCATATTACAACCCCCAAACTACAATTCCTTTCCCCACTTTGCAGAAGGGAAACCTAAGATCACCCCAGAAACAGAGGAGGAGCTAGGGTCTGAGGACAGGAATTCTGACCTCCAGTCCTGGACTAGATCTGTTAGAAAAAAGCAGCTAGTTCTTTGCTTTACCTGACTATCTAGGATCAAGGCAGGGCCAGGAGAAACCCTTACGCGGAGGGACACAGATCCTTCGTGGCCCGGGTCCCCCATTGGCATGTTTGGAGACACCTATCTCATTGTTCTCCGGGGCTGGAGTTAGAGGCAAAGAGAAAGGCATTCATCAAGGCCAAGCTGGATCACCCTTTTCCCATTTCCTTAAATGTCGGGATGTAAATCACACTTGAAGCTTGGAACATGTGGGCGTTAGCAAATCAGACAAGGGTAATGTGTTTCTAATCCAATGGTTTTCACGATGTATGATTTACATCCTCAGATTGTTTCCTGGTGGTTTTCTGGGTTTTTATTTAGCTTGGCATTCCCACATCTGCTTTGAGTTTTATCACCTTTGGCCATGGGGGACTGTGGAGGAGCAGCTTATTCACGAAATACCAGAAAATACATAACAACAACAATCAGACTTTTAAAATACTTCTCCAGCCTCACACTTTAGCAAGGCAGAGCTGTGTTTTACTAAATGTAAAAACAAATAAATTTAAAACTTTATTGGTTACGTTTAGCTCCAATTAATTCTATAGTCCCCAATCCTCAAAGCTTATATATTCAAAGCAAACAACAACAACAAAACCAAAAGCCAAAAAACCCAAACAACTCAATTAAAAAATGAGGACTTGAATGGAGATTTCTCCAAAGAAGATATATAAATGGCCAATAAGCACGTGAAATGATGTGCAACATCACTACTTCTTAGGGAAATGCACATCAAACCACAATACTCAGGAGTTTGCCGCCCCCCCCGGAAAACCACCAGTTTCTGTGAGCGTATGGAGAGCTTGGAAACTTGGAGTATACAGAGCTGATGAGAATATAAAGTGGTATAGCCAGTGTGGAAAAACAGTTCCTGGAAAATTTAAACATAGCATTATCCTATAATCTAGCAATTCCATTTCCGGGTATATACTTAAAGGAATTGAAAGCAGAGACTTAAATAGAATCTTGTACACCAATGTTCATAGCAGCATTATTCACAGAAGCCAAAAGATGGAAACCATCAGTTATCCAACAACAGATGAGTATACAAACACCATGTGGCCTATACATACAATAGAATATTATGCAGCCACAGAAAGGAATGAGGTTCTGATACATACTAGTTAAACATGGACTAACTTTGAAAACATTACACTAAGGGAAATGAGCCAGATGTAAAAGACACAATTTGTATTATTCACTTATATGGAACATTTAGAACTGACTAGTTCTTAGAGATAGAAAGTAGAATATAAGTTACAAGGGGCCACAGAGAAGGGGGGATGGGAAGTTATTGATTAATGGGTGTAGAGTTTCTATTCGAGATGATGAAAAAGTTCTGGAGGTGGATGATGGTGATGCACAACATTGTGAATGTACTTAATGCCAATGAATCACAAACATTTAAAAATGGTTAAGATGGGGGGCTCCTGGGTGGCTCAGTCTGTTAGGGGGATGTCTTCGGCTCAGGTCATGATCTCAGGGTCCTGGGATCTAGCCCAGCGTCCGGGTCCCTGCTCAGTGGGGAGTCTGCTCCCTCTCCCTCTGCCTCTCCCTCAAGCTTGTGCTCTCTCTCTCAAATAAATAAATAAGAAGATTTTAGAAAATGAAAAATAAAAAATGGTTAAGATAGTAAAGTTTGTTATGTATATTTTACCACAATTTTAAAAAGACCCCCCCAAACAAATAAACAACAACAACAACAACAACAAAAACCCCTGTATGTTAAGGCAGCAGATTTTGAAGCCTGACTTTGATGCCTACTTTCTCTGTACCAAAGGGCCTGGGTGACCCTCTTCACACCAAATGCAATGGTCTCTGTCATGGTCTGAGCCTTCGTGCATGTTGTTCCTCTGTCTGGAATGCCTTTCCCACATGGCCCTCGAAAATATCAGCTTATCACAGAAGCTTTAGCTAATTCCCCTCACATCAGAAGTCTTAATGTTCCCCTACTTGTTTTCTGAAAGCATTTACACATGCCTTATTAAATCACTCTACCTTGCTTTACAATGATTTCGTGAGGTAGACTGCGAGTTTCCTGCCTTGGGGATAATGTTTTACTCATCTTTATATCCCCTGCACATAGTAGCATATTGAGCTCCTAACCCATAGTAGGAGCTCAATAAATATTTAATCACACCAGTTGGTCTTAGAAGTGTTTTGTTTTGTTTTAGTTCTGTGCAGGGTGGGGAGGGTGGGGAGGCAGGGGAAACAGGCAGTGGGAAATGCTCTGAGAAAGCTGTTGCAATTGACAGCAGTGAAAGAGACACATCAAGGAAGATAAAAGAAAGTGTTTCCTCCCTTCCATACCTTCGGCTTCAATAGCATTGCTGTGGCATCTGACCCGTGTGGGGTTCTAGCCTCACTCTAGTGTGGCCGCGGAGTCTCGTTATTTAACCTGGCTGAAACTGACCATCCTCAGCTAGGCTGTGGGAGCAGCAGGGATGCATGAAATGTGGGTGTTGAGGACCCAGTGAGATAGCACTGGGAAGCTGGAAGCCCCTGGCCCCTAGCGGCTGCTCAAGACCTGCCTTGTGTCTGTTTCAGGGGCTCCTCCTGGTAACTAATTTTGCTCAGTGCTCATTCCACCCACGAGGACTTTTCTCCCTCCCCCACCCTACCCCCAGCTCAGGTTTCTTCCTTAGTGGTGGACATTTTTTTCCTCATGAGGAATTCTCTCAGCAATGCCCTCTCGCCCTTTCCAGGGGAATCATTAACTCTTTCTTTTGCTTCCTTTAGCAATGGGAAGGGAAAGAATTAGGGGAAGGTCCTTCAAGCACAGCTGTTCTAAGTCACCATTATCCTGCTCAAATCCCTTTCCGTGGCTGCAGCAAAGGGCAAATGCCCTGCATGTGCTGAGGTTGGCAGGCCCTCTGGTGCCTTGGCATGTCCTCGAAGGCCTTTAAGCTTCTATTCTTGGGTGAATCACAGGGCTTTTGTTCATGCCCCAGCCCTCCCTATAGTGGAGAAAGCACTTCCCTTTCCCTCTTATTTTCCCACCCTCCTTTCTCTTCTGTGAGCTTTCAAGCCCCAATTAAATAACTGGTAAGTTTTCTTTGTGAAGAGCACCAAACTTTGCTGGATGACTTCCACGGTCAATGTATTTCTTTCTCTTTTCTTTTTGCCCTTGAATTCTTATGTATCCAACCTTCTCCTGGGGCAAGAATAGACTTAAACAGGATGTAAAGTGCCCATCACAGGGGTGAAGGTACATCTCAAACCCACCTAGATTTTCTTTTATTCCTGTGTTCAGCGAGTATTTGGTGAGTGCCTTACCATGCCCCAGACACTGGGCTAGGCACCAGAAGGGCCCCTCTCCATGGGACAGGGTCCCTGCCCTAAAGGAGCATCTGGGGAATGTGTCACTACAAAGTGACTTGATTGATGTCTGACGTACGGAGGGAGTTCAAGGTGAAGAGGCAGCATCCCGTGAGCCCGTTCTCTCCAATGGGCATGGCAGTGTGGGTATGGGATGGATGCGCAGGATGGACAAATTCCTAGTCTGCTCCCTTCTAAAAGGCACTCACCTGCTCCTCAAATGAGCTCTACAGGGTGTGTGGGGTGGAGGGGTGGGGGGTGACTGAAGAGGGAGGCATAACAGGATAAAAGAGTTCATTCCTTCAAAAGGCAAATTATTCGTAGAATCACAAAACAGGGATGGTTATGCCCTTTTGCCAACAACACCAAGCGGCTGAAGTGCGGGGGTGGGTAACCAAGGGTAGGGGAGCAGTCACTCCAGGCCCAGATTGTCCATCTCCTCTTGACTTTTCTCTTAATTACTTCCTAGAGAATCTATGCTCTTTGGATAAATATCCATGTGATGAAGCCAACACGTGCATCAGTCAGTCTTGATTTCAAGGTGGTGCTCATTAAGTCCCGGAGTCTCAGATGCTGAAGGAAGCCATGATTTCCCTGGCTGCTCTTAACAGTTATTACCATGGCTCTTCTTGATTTCCTTGGGCACTGAGAGCCTATCTGCATTTTCCCATCCTATTTATTCTGAGAATTTTTTTGCTCCTCACTTCCAGGAAGGAGCAAGATTGAGAGTCAAATTCTGCCTCCACCTTTAAGGAAGAGTTAGGTTGGGTCTTGTGGGGTGTGTGTGTGTGTGTGTGTGTGTGTGTGTGTGTGCAACCGTGTCGGGCACCATTCATCCAGTGAGTGGAATTTTATCAATTACCTTGGGGTCTCTCTTTCTCTCAGACCATTGCCCTCTGAATTTCCTAAAAGCTGCATAACACCCTTTCTCTCTGGAGACCAACACTCATAAGGTGGATGGAAGTACAGTGTGGCAGTATGTCAAATTGTGCCTGAAGCCAGCAGCCAGGATGCTGCTCCCTGACCTGTCAAAAACATCTGTTTAGCACAAACCACATGGCAGTTTCTCTGAAGATTAAAACAACAGCCCAGGAGGTAATTGCTATTTCAGTGTTCCTTCTGGCTTGAAGTGTGCTGAAGCAATACTCAGTTCCACTTCAATCCGTATTTACTGAACACTCATTATGTTCTGGGCACTAGGCTAGGCACCAGGGGGAATACAAGGGAAATATAACAGAATTTATTGGGGAATAGGAAACACACACACTGAACAGTTAGAACCAACAAAGGATACGATATAATCAAAAGTCTAAACACAGAACGGTTAGGAGAGGTCAGAGAAGAGAGAGGTTCTAAACTGCTAGACCTAGAAAAGACTTCCGGGGTCAACTGTCCATTCAGCGTTCACTCACTAAATATTTACTGAATGCTGCCATATGCTGGGGATGTGGAAGGTGGTAGAGGGGAGAATAAAGCTCAGTTCTTTAGAGGCAATGTTCAAGTTATAACAGAAACTGGAAACAGAATCCATGTCTTACTCATAATTCATTCAGCTAATACTAAATGATCATCTGGTATGTGTCAGGCACTGGGCTAGATGCAGAAAGAATGCACTGCATGCTGACGAAGCATGTCTGATACTTGACCAGTTGCATAAACCTGCACCAGTTTCTCAACATCCCTCCACTTCCTTTTCCTCATTATAAAATGTGGATGTTAAGAGTGCTCCCTCAGAGCAGATGTGAGCATTAAATGAAGAGAAAATATAAAGGCCATAGCACAATTGCCGATGCAAAGTGAGTGCTTAATAAACACCAGTTGCTATTATTGTTACGGAGCTACTTCAGTAGATAGAACACGGTCCCCATCCTTAAGAAACTTATCCTAATTCTAATGCAGAAGATAGGCATATTCCCAGATCTATGTGTCTTCCTGATGCCAGAGCTTTGGGGAACACATAAACAAGTAGAATGAAAGTAAACAAAATGAGAACAAGAGTGAAGAGAGGCGAACGTTTTATAGGACGGAAGGGGCAGAATGTTATGAACAGCCAATTTTATTTATTGCTTTTCCAGATATACAAAACAGGCAGATCTCTAATCCTGGAAAGTAAAACATTCAGAGGCCAACTTGTCCATGTCCCCGTCTCCCATCTATTAATTAATTAATTATTAAAGGGCACTAATTAAAAACCCATTATCCTCTCACTCATACTCCAATAACATAGGTATCGTGACCTGTGGTCATTTGGCCTTGAAGTACTCTGAAGTTCTGGCATATTGAAAATAGCCAGGGGAGAAGGAAATAGAAATGGCTCTTGCAAGGATGGGACTTGGAAGATAGTTCAACAGTGAGGCTTCTTCCTTTCCTATCCCCACCTGGCACAGAGCAGAGTTCAAATGTCAATGTCCAGGAGAAAAAAATAAAATTTTAGTTCTTACCCATACAGGGATATGCCAGGGAACTAATTTGGGAGATAGAATGGGCATGGCAATAGGACTGTCCAGATAGTGGTGATGCTGGCTGAACGCAGAAGATACATTTTGATCATAGATTTGATCGAGCTGATATGAGACTAGTAATCCATCACTAAGTGTAAGAGAGTGTCAAGTAGGAACTCCAGCTCCCGAGGGTGGGAGAACAGAAGCTATTTTGTAGAAATCAGGGCAGCAATCAACCAAGCTGGAGTTCAGAATCAGATGACTTTCCAGGAATGGGGACAAAAGACAATCCATTTAAACCAAGTACATAAAATGAGAGTAGGTGGTAAGTTCTGGATGCCCAGGGGTTTCCACATAAGCGCCTCAGCCATGGTGTGGGCAAAATTACCGCATATTCTAGTCTTTAGTATGGATGAGACTTCTGACATGTAGCCTGACCAAATTCTCATGGCTTGGGACTACATGAGACTGAGACCCCCACCTTCATTAACTCATCCTGGACAAGCGCCCACATGAAGACCAAGAAAGGGGTCAATGTGCACCAGTGCACACCCTGAGGCTTCCCCCTCCCCGACACAGTGCTCAGTGAGAGAATGGGCCTTCCCCTTCCCTTCAACTTCCCTGTCACCCTAGCACCAGTCTTCGGTGACGACACCCGTGCAGGAGACACACCACTTAGCCCCGCTCCAGCCCTGATTCAAATCAAATGCTGACACTTGCCAATATTGCTCGAAATGTCATGGCGGTAGAGGCGACCCTTCCTCACATTCCTTCCTGCTCCCAAACTGCCCCCAATATACTATTGTTTTTAAGCAGCTCATGTGTTAATTAAAAATAGGAATCAATTGGCCTCATCTCTCCACTCCAGGCTCCTGTGCACACAGGGATTAGAGCTGCCTCCACTTAAGTCAATTAGAGATAAGGAGAAGCTGACATTTCCACAACCTGCCTTATCACACTGCTCAAAAAACAGTCCAGATTAAAATGTACAAAGATGATTTCTTTAGTCCTTTTCCTCCTCCTTTACCTTCTTTTAATCGTTACGAAGAAAGCTGACAGTCAAAACTGATGGTGGAGATGCGTGCTCTAGGCTGTGGCGACCAGCCATCCTGAAATGCCCAACCTATCCGTGTGAATAATGCTGTAGACCGGGGACTCTGCTGGATGCTGGGGTGCAGAGAAACATTTGACCTGTGTCTCACTTTGGGGCTGATAATTATGATGCTGTAGAAAGAATGACCGAGAGTCAAGACACTGGCACAATGCTGCTTAATGCACAAATTAACCTCTTTGGCCCTTGGCTTCTCTGAGCCTCAGTTGCCTTAACTGTGAAAGGGGGCAGTAATGTTGCCCACAAGTACTTTTGTGAGGCTCAAGAGAGAGCACCTGTGTGCAAGTGCCTGATACGGAGCCTGACACGAGGGGTGCTTAAGCAGTGTTTCAGTTGAATCTGAACACACTGGGGTTCACACTAGGTAATTCCTGAATGGAGAAAGGAGGCAGCTCACAAGTGACCCCATCTATCATAAACATTTCTACTTGTTGATCACAGGCCTTTATTCCAGGCAATTTAGATATACATTACCACTAAAGCAACCCAGCACGTTTGCTATTGTGATCTCCACTTTAAAATGAGGAAGCCGAAGATCAGAGAGATTAATTAACTTGCTAAGGTTCACCCATCTGGTGAGTGGAGAGCTGGGATCTGAACCCAGAGCCCATTATCTCTCCATTACCTCCTGCCCCAGTGGTGCTGAGCAACCGTGGGAAAGAGAAGAAGTGTGGTCTTGTGACCTTCACAGTGAAGAGAGCACTACCTTATTGACACTGGTGTGGGAATGTATTAGCAATTTTCCAAATTTGCCCAGTCCATTAGCTAGGTTTTTTCTAGCTACCTTTGACTCCTTGCCCACCCAGCCTCTGGGAAATGCTGAGGACGAGCCTCACACAGTCTCACTAGCCAACACTGGGTCCTTCTCCACATCATCACTCAGCACACTGCCTCTCTCATCCGGCCTTCTGCTCTTCCTCACAACCAGTACTGGCAGACAACGGCTGACATTGAAATGGTTCTTCTGCCATCCAAGAGCTGTGCCGGGGTCTGCAATCAATGGCTAACGCCGATCTGTGGACACTGAGTGTGTTGCCTAGATCCCCCTCCAATGAGGACTCAGTGCTCCAGCTGCCAGGAGTGGCAGAGACAAGTGCCAGTAGCCATCAGCCCCCTCGGGGACCCTCTTACCTGGAGAGAGCCATCTTAGTCAAGGGTTTTTCTTCTTTCCCAGGTGGCCCATGCTACAGTAGACCTGGCCACCTCTGCCTGCTCCGGGTTACTCTGGAAGGCCATTGTCAACCAAGGCTCCTCCCTGTGGAGTATACCAAGGGGGTGTTGGCCTGCATCATTGTTTGGATTGTCTCTTGTCCAATCTTGCTTCCTTACACACCTTTCCACAGGTGTTCCTTTTAAGGACACTCCTCAACTAACAACTTCTTGCTAACTTTTATCTCAGGCTCTGCTTCCTGAAGAACCCAATTTCAGAGTCAGGTAGGTCCTACTATTAACCACACTTTACAGTTGAGGAAACAATAATTGGTCAATAAATCGTTGTGTTAGAAACCAGATTAGTCTTAGACCAAAACCCCACATACACTCTTTTGCCTTAACAGGTTTTACTGACATGTTCCTGCTATTCATCATATGTACTACTGAATTTTCACAATTTTCTAACTCAAAACTATCATTTCTCTGTTCATTTGCTCTTTCTGGGGAGTGACTGTGGCAGATTAAAGATGGCCGCAAATTATTTGATAGTCCCACCATTGAGAGGTGGGTTCCAGTTATGCCCTTTCTGAATCTGGCCCAGCCTCCGTGCCTTGATAGACCAATTGAGTATAGCAGAAGTGACACCAGGCCAGTGCAGGCCCAGCCTGAGAAGACTGGAAGCTTCCATCTTGGTCCCTTGGAGCTCTAGATTACCACATCAAAGTCCAGCACCCATCCTGGAGAGACCACATAGAAATGGCCTGAGTCTCCATGAACAGGAAAAGAAGCCCAAGTGAATATGGCCTTACAAAGCAGCAAGGCATGTGAGGAAAGTTGTTTTGGACCCTCTAGACCTATGCAGTCACCAGCCAAATACCACCAACTGACACTAGTCCATACCACATGAAGCAGAGGAATTCTCCAGTTGAGTTCTGACCAAATTCCTGATCCACACATCAGGATGGTTTTAGTGTAGTTTAACAATAACCTACTAGATGAGACACACACCTCCTGAATTACTCTGAGAAGTCCTCTACGCTTGCCTTCAATCTCCTGTCCGCTGGAGACATTTTCCCTCAGCTACACTACCCTGCCCAACATCTTAACCCTCCCCGACCCCATCCTTCCTCTTTATCTTCCCACTGGAAAGGAAAATAATTCACTTCCAGGTGTAATTCGCTGTCTCTTCTTGACTTCCAAACCTCGCAAATGAGTCATCAACATATACAACCTCAGCTTCTCTACCACCTGCTTCCTTGTTGGCCTTTGAATTCTGACTTCTATCTCTCCCATTCTTTGATTTCAAAGTCTTGAAGTTTAGTAGATGTTTTTGAATTACAACGTTTAGTGGCATTTTCTTAGTTTAAGCGACACTTGCTTTTGGGAAGCCATTCCTGAAATTCACCTCTGCAGACTAGCATTACAACTGCTGGCTCTCCTCCTTGAGGACTTTTAGCATTCATTCATTCATTCATTCATTCATGCAACAAATATTGATTGAGGATCTGTGCTCAGATGCTCTCTGTGACTGGAGGGTCCCAGACCACTTAGTAGCCGAAAAAATGTCCGAGTCAGAAATGGGGAGTCACAGTCATAACCAATCTCGCCTAGGTTTTAAAGATATCTATAGATGCTTTCCTCACCAGTTCCCAGGACTGAGGCTGTACTGAGATTTGTCCTTCTAGTCAACCAGGCGATTCCCAACTCTGGCTACATATCACCAAATACTGATGCTTGGGTCTCACTTCTGGAGATTCATTAGTCTAGGGTAAGACCCAGCAAACAGTGCATTTTAAAGGGTTGCTGAGTTATTTTAACATGCAGCTGGGGCTTGAGAGCCATTGGCTGACCTAAATCCTTCATAATGCAGCTTAAGATTGTTTCTCTTGCCCGTTGCTCTGTGAAGACAGAGAAAAGCACTGGTTGGAGAACGTTTTAGATGCTTGAAGTTTTCCTGAAATCTCCTTGCAGCTTTTCTGTCCCACATTAAATGATCCCAGTTCCTCCAACCCTTCCACATAGGTCTTATTTGTAGCACTTTAATCACTCTGTAATCTTGTTTTGATTTAGCTCAAATAGGTCTGTTTCCCTGGAGAAAGCATTTCCAAGTTAGATGTCTCTGTTTTACAGAAACACATAACCCTGATAGCTCATCAGTTCAACTGTGCATTGCACAGTAGTTGCAATGAAATACATATCAGTAAAAATTTCAGCAGATCATTTTGTTTTATATCTGCATTTGTATTAGCTAAAAAGCAAACACCACACTTATCAATGGAGGGGCTTTTTCCCTGTTGTTCCACAAATATTATTAGCAATGCCTTTGGTCACCGAATTTATGAGTCAGCTGATTTGTACGGAGCTTAACTTTGGCTCTCTCAAATCTATCCTTCTTCCAGTAATGCAGTTATCAATAATCCTAAGAAAAATAAGACTTGCTCAGAAGCCAGCCTGTAAACGCTGGACTTGGAGGGACAGGGGGATCCTGGACGGCCCCAGCAATTAATCAATATACACCCATGACCTTGATTAGCAGCCACAAAATGACCCATCTCTTTAATCCAGGAACCCAGAGCCACTCTCTGCTATTGTATTTTCATATATATCTGCATGGTCTTTTCTTCATATAAAACACATCAATTTAAATTTTACTTTGTTTATGACTCCAAAAGAAGTTTAACCTATTATTTTATTAGAAAGGAGAGAAACATGGATTGATGAAAAATCCAGACATAAAGGTCTTCAAAGATCACAAAGGGGAGGCAGAAGGTAGTGACATATAGATATAGGAGTCTTAGTAACATTTGGAGTAGAGATGAGCATATTTTGACTCAAATATGTGCAGATCCCTTTTAGTACATACTTGGATTGAGAGGTGCCAAGTGGTAGTTTTCAGAAAAAAAGAAATTTCCCTTTAAAGATAGTATAAATATAAAGCTTTTAACCCATTCACTTATCAAGATAAAGTAAGGGTCCATGGCATGGCAATAATGACTGGCAGCTGTCATAAGACACAAAGGATAGAATCAAAGTTAAGCATCATAGATCAATAGTATTTGGGCGGATTTTTAAAAAGCTTTGCCTGCTCCCTGAGTTCCTAAGAAAGAGTCAAGATCTAAGGACATTCATAAATCAAACTGCTATCTCAGACACCACCTACGGATGGTGGAAAGATATTAAAGAGAATCGACATTTGTTGTTTCTCAGGGTCCTCTGAACTTCTTGATGGAGTGGAGTCAATAGACTCCTGGTTTCAAATTTCATCTCTACCATTTATAATAAAGTTTTATGGTCTTAGGACAATCATCTAAATTTTTCAAATGTAGTTTGTTATCTTGAGATTGTGATAATATCTGATTGTCAGGAGGACTCAAGAGAATCTTTATAAAGTACCCAGAACAGTGCCTCCACACACTGGATGCTCAGTAAATTATTATTATTATTATTATTATTATTATTATTATTATTCCCAGCCCCTACATTACCAACACTAGAGGAATTATAGGATCACTCAGAAATTTGATGTTATATTATCTGGTGATTCTATGATGCAAATGTGGATGAAGAAAGAGGTTGGAGACCCTTCTCACCACCTCCTAGGTACAGAAAGCAAGATACTGCCTCTTATGGAAACCTACAGGTAAAGAAGAGTTGGGTTGGTCAGAACTAACTGCATGTCTCGCCATCAGGCAGGTTTCTGGTCTTAGTCTCAGATGGGAGAGGAGGCCAAGAGAAGGATGAGAAGAGATATGTCCCAAGATCTCAGTTTTGAATTCAGGGCTTTTCTCCATGAAGCCAACCCTGGAAGTAGCTAATCTGATTACTGTTCAGAAAAGTAGGGGAGGCATAGTATTTACCTAATGCTACTTCAACATACCAAATGGCAAAACTCCTGATTTCCATTCATTTAGTCTCTGTTAAAGGTATCAGAGGTTATTTATTGATGCTACTAGAGAGAAATAACAGGAAAAATATAGCTGCATTATGGGACGCTTGGAGTATGTTACATCTGAATTGCCCCTGAAATAAGCTTTGGAAAACATGTTGGCCTAATTAGTTATTATGATCAGGTATCTATGGAAACAGCTATATATTTGGCCTTAAGCCAGACAATCGCTTACTCATTTACTAGCATACAATCCACACAAACCAAGCTTACCGCTTATATATATATATATATATATATATATATATATATATATATATTAGCTTCTTGCAACACATACAAATCTAGAGCAGAAAATGTAATGAAAATAAACAAATGGAGGGAAGTGGGTCTGTTACACTGGGATGGTGTCCTGCCTACAGTGAGTAGTAACTAAGGAAATCGAAAGGTCCAAAGTTGATTTTATTCAGGGCATCAGTTTTGAATGAGCCCAACGAAATACCTCCCCAATGGTGTAGCAGGGGAAGAAATTGTCCTATTAATAGCGTGCTTCAGCTACATTATGGGTTAAATGGGTTAACTGGGCTTTTGTTGAATGGCCTTGTAACATAGTAACCATTTATAACATAATTTCTATGGGAGAATGTGTCCTGAATTCCAAGTACTCAACTCCTGAAACACAGTCTGTGTGTGTGATGAGGACTTCCTGTGTCCTCAGGGAAACAGCCAGGTGAAATAGGAGAAGCCCTAGGGTTAATGTCCATGGATCTGGGTTCTAGTCCTTCCCTTGCACTTACAATGTGACTGATTTGAGACTTGCATCTTCTCTAGGCTTAGCTACGTTGACCATAAAATGGAAAAGGTGGTATCTTTTTCATCTAGATTATAAACTCCACCAGGGCAGAACCACGCCCGTCTTAATCACCTCGGCTTCCCCAGCCCCTCAATAAATATTCGGTGAGTGAAGGAAGGAATGAATAATTGCCTACATCTCAGCATTGTAAGCAGAATCAAATGGGATAATGCATGTGAAAACAATTCAAGAAGCTGTAAAATGGAATACAAATGAGAGACATGATAATTATAACCTATTGTTACAGACAGAATGTCACCTTCTGTGAGTTCCATGTAAATGAGGATGTTTGTGTTCGTGCTAATTCGAATGGCTGAGCCGATATCCAGAATACTGAGTGCTACAGATGGGCCATGCAACCTCAGAGAGCAGCAGGGGCTGGTGCTACAGGGAGGGGTGGGAGAGTGGGAAAGTAAGTAAGAGAAGTTAAACAAGGGAGCACTTTGGCTGGAAAATGGGCTAATTAGACCCAAGGGCTGACAGCAGGCAAATACAGGTATCCTTGTCTTTTCAAGGACCATTCCATGGGTTAGGCTATTCTGCCTGAGCCTGAGCAGAAACAAAGAAAAGCTAGACCAAAGAGACTGGCTTCCACTCTGGTCGGCTTTAAAAATAAAATAAAGGTGAAAAAATGAAAGAGCAGTGCTTGGCCAACATGTTAGGAAGGACACAGGTAGGGCATACATAGAAAAGAGGATTTAACATGTAAGTGACTGAAGCAGAACTCAACTGGGTCTCTCCACACCACTGTTTGCCAGCCTGCAGATCATTTTTGCCTGCTAATAATGACTCTTGTGATTATGTTGTTGGGCTAATATTCAGGCTGTGCAGCAGGGGAAGGAAAGAGCGAGCATGATAAGGGAAGGGTCTCTAGGACGGTGACCCTGGAGTCTTTGTTTGGCATGTGACATGGGCATTTAGAGTCTGGTTTTCCTATACATTATTCAGAATCTTTTACAAGCATCTCGGGTGCAATCAAGCGTCCATTTGTGGGGCGTGATTGGGATACCTATAAATTGAGAGCCAATCAGCAGCTTAGACCTTAGCCACAGCATAGACAATGAGAAGTCAGGCTCTCTGATCACTACCCAAAAGATTCTGAGCCACAGCTGGGAAAGACTTCCCGATCAGCTGGCTTATCTCCCCTTAAGCAAGCATATAGCTACTTCCAATGGTGACCTCCATATCAAGATAGATAGCCACTTGATAGACCATAGTCACCTTTCCTGCAACAGCAACCAACCCTGAAATGCAGTCTAAAATGGCTCTATATCTACTTCTGTGGAAACCACTTAAAAGGGCCCAGGAGGAAGCAAAAAGAGTCTTTTTTACATTACAGAAGAGAGAGGGATGGAGAAAAAGACAGAGAGATGACCTTCTCCCTGAGTACTCACACAAGACATTCTTCTATGCCATTTTTCAAGTTAATACAATACATATTTTCTCATAATGCAGGGTGCAACTTTCCACGAGGGACGGGGTCGTCCAGTGGAAAGGGCACAGGCTGGTGACTCAGAAGCCTGAGGCTGGATCTAGCAATGCTACCCCGTCCCTGAACTAACTGCCTCAGAACCCAAGCCTCGGGTTTCCATCTGTTCTGTGAAATAAAATAGTATCTACCTCCTGCTCCACAGGACCATCGTGTAAATCAAAGGAGATAATATATGTAAAAGCACTTTGAGAAATTAAAAGCACACTCTAGAAATAAACCATTCATTAAAGGAAATCTAGCAGTACCTTCCATCCAGCAGTATCTTCTCTAACATATTTATTTTCAAACAAACAAACAAATGCACACAGCTATTAAGGGGACACTAAGTTCTATTCAGCACATTGGAAAGGTTTCAAAGTTCACCAAGTTGTCCGTATTTTCTCTCTCTCTCTCTCTTTTTTTAAAAGATTTGTTTATTTGATGGGGGGAGGGGCAGAGAGAAACCTAAGCAGACTCTGCACTGAGAGTGGAGACTGACATGGGGCTTGATCTCAAGGCCCTGAGATCACGACCTGAGCCAAAACCAAGAGTCGGACGCTTAACCAACTGTGCCACTAGGCGCCCCAAATTTTCCGTATTTTCTAAACCCAGTGCCATATGGGTCTTCTCTTTGTGACTATTTTCCTACCTAGAAACTGGATAGAGAATAGACATTTGTTTGGCGCTACCATGGCGGGACTCAGCATAATTAAACAAAAATGACTGTAAATTAGCCTGGGCATTCACAGGAAGCTTTATATGTGTATCTCTCTGAAATATTCCTCATGTCTATGCTTAAACACCTGATCCAGCCAAACTAGCCAAATGAGCAAGAGGAAAGCTCTGATCCTAGGGCCATAACTCCGTAAGTTCATTAACTGTGAATTATTGTTTTGAACCGAGTTTGGCTTCCAAGGCCAGAATCACACATTCCTAAACTAATGTGCCTGACACCAGCAGAAAATTATCTCCACAATTCTCACCTTGAACTCATGGGGAACTCCTACCTCATCTGTTACCTGCTCTTTGAAGAGGTGACTCTAAGTCTGCAGTTTTGCCTTTAATTATCCACCACATTTAAGGGTTGAGGAAGTGTTTAAGTGGGAGAGGAAAATACACAACATCAAATTGTTCAGCAGGTGAGTGCATGTTCAAAGGCAGGGAGGAAACACCACATAATATGGGCAGAGAGCCCTGTTCCTGGTAATATTCTCTAATGCCACGGACTCTCCCCCAGGCCAGGTATGGGTATGACCAGATAATGTGACCTTATTGTGCACTGGCCATTGGGCTGGACACTTGGCATACATGAATTAATGGGCTCCTGTATCTGCATTTTAAAATCTGCTTTTCCAAGACTGGCACTAATACCAATGTTAATAATAGCTCACAGTGCTTGAGAGTTATTCCATGCTGGACAGTCAGCTGAATGCTTTGCATGGTGCTTCCCATTTGAATTTTACAACAACACGATGAGGTAGATATTAATATTGTCCACACTTACAGATAAGGAGGCTGAAACTTAGAAAAAAAAACACAGGGTTTGCCAAAGAAGGCACGAGTACATATCAGTGCAGGCATTCCTGCCCCACCTTTTCTGACCCTGAAGTCTGTGACCCTTTTCCTTCATCAGCTGAAGCAGAATCCTAAATGAGAGAATGAAGTCAAGCATTTCTGTTAGGGGCAATTTCCTTCTGCTCTCTCCCCTGGGACATTAGTGATGGTGTCAGCTGACTTACTATTATTATTATCATTATTAATAAATTTTCAAGGGGAAGGCTGATGCCAGAGCTCGCGAGCATCATTTCCAGAGGCAGGAGGCACAGTGAAAATACTGGTGTCTATCAGGAGGCAGTGGTGCTGCAGGGAAGGGTACATTTGATTGTCTTCCCCCTGGGCTGGGACTTGGCAGAAAGCCATTTCCCGACACATAATAAAGATAAAAGTTAACCTCTGCCCCTCCACCACCCTTATAAATCTCCCTCCGAATCTCAGTCTGTCAAGGTCTTTGCACAACAATGCTTATAAATATGCTCGGCTTCCAAGGACTCTGCCCAGGCAGCCAGAGGCCCCTACCATCCCCCCATATAATCAATATTATCATAGGGTTAAAAGGTAATCATAATACTTTAGATCCTTAAGCTCCTTTGAGCTTCAGTAAGTTCCAAGCACTTTCATATTGGTTCTTTCATTCTATCTTCCCCACATCTCACAGTGGAAGGAGGAATTAAGGAAGGAAGCTGCTATCATTCCTTAATCCCATCTCTCACAAACTTGAAATTGGAACACCTTGGCCTCATACTGGAGGCGGAGCCGACCCTTGGCTTGTGTTCGAAAGTGTTTCTCTGTCTTTGTTCGGTGTTTGTGGTCCGGCTGGCTGGGCCACATCCATGGTGTATCGCCATCTCTGTATTCTGCTCTGGAAATCCCAGAGGTTGGATGCAGAGACCCTAACTCCTCTGTAGCCTCAGCACAATGCCCTCCAACAGGCTGGTGAAGGGAAGCTTCCTACTGACAGGCCTGGCTGTTTCTTTCTAGAAAGGAGGTGCTGCCGGTATGAAGTGTTGACCCCACTTTGCACTCTGGGTTCATTCACTCAGCAGTCGATGGGACCCTGCTTATGCATTAACACGGTGCAGCTTGTGAGGTCTGGGGGTGGGGTGTGGGGGGGGGCAGAGATGGAGCCTTCCCTAAGGAAGTGAGGAGGATACAGCCTCATAGGCAGAAAGGATGCATTCAAGGAATAGAACAAGGAGCTGAACGCAGTTGGAGAAAAGGACCGGGGTGGGGGCGGGGGGGAGGACAAGACAGGATATCAGGACCTGCCCCTCATCCAGGTTCAGAACCTGGCTCCAAGTGTCAGTGATGCCCTGTGCAGGGCAGAGCAAGCAAATGCTAACTTGGGCAATTTATCTAGATGAAGGGGCAGGAAACTTTCCAGAAGGCAAATCTGGGCCAACACAAGGTGAGAGCAGAGTGTGGGGATGGCCCTTCAGCGACTAGGCAAGTGACAAGATGTCCTTCTCCCCCAGTTGTGGATCCAGGTCTGGCAGGGGCTATGGAGACAGGGAGAGGACAGACAACATGGCAGAGCGGCCTATGGCTCGACAGTACCTGCTGGGCCTGGGGAGTGATTTCATATCCCACCCTGTGAATGCCTTTCTTCTCTGAGTCATGAACTTAGGAACTCAGAGCTGGGACTAAGCTTGCTGCCAGGCAGAGACCAACAGAGCCCAAGGAAGGAGACTCTGGCCATTTCACATGGGGCTCTTCAGAGCCAGGGTCTTTGAGGAGTGAGTGTAGCTGCAGGTATGGCCTCTGGGCTCTTCATCCAGGGGAGATCTTCAAGGCCCTGAAGTTCGGGGCCCTCTCCCAGGGCTCGGTCTTTAGAGAGCCCCTGCCTGGGCTGGGCCGAGTAAGGGTGATGAAGAGCAAGGGCAGCAGGCAGTGGCCGTGGCCATGGAGACCTTGCGATTGGAGATGGGCAGCAAGGACAGAGATTTTAAATGTATTCAGAAAAGAGAACCGACAAGAGACACATGAGCAAACACCTAACAAATGATTTCTGTCATCAGTTCAGTGCATGCTTCAACGTGCGTGTAGCGGGTGGCTCTAGAACGAAACAACAGCCCCACGGTGAGGTCCACTCATGTCCCCTGAGCTCTCATTCCACTCCGCTCCTCCCTAAAAAGAGATTCGACCACGGGGTCCGAGGTTCACAGGTGGGCTACGCAGTATGGAGCTGGTAGGTCTCTGCGCTTGGCTGGGTGGTTCACTATCCAGCCCCTTTACTCTTCTTCTTTTCCCTTCCTGTACCAGTGGAATCTGTTTGGATGGCAGGTGGGCCTGGCTTTGCCATATGATTGGAAATTCTGGGCCACTGAGCTGGGCCGTGTGCCTGACATCCCAGGTGTGGGTCAGGTCCTTCTGCATTCCTTCTCCATAAGGTCACCCTCTGACACAGAGATTGGATTTGCAAAGTGCTCCCAGTTATAACGGGCTTCAGTAAATGCCTCTGTTTGTGCCATAAGAGCTGAGGATTGTGGGGACGGAATGGAACTAGATGTTGCCTATTTACAAGTGTGTGGAAGGAGGAGGTGGAGAGCTCAGCTGCCAGGTGCCTCAGCTCATGATTGCCCAAGACAATAATCCCATCTTTCTGGCTTCCTGCAATTGGGGATGGAGAAAAATCAATCCTAGGCAGAGATTGGATGCAGTCATGTAATATGTATAACCTTAGGGTTTTTGTTTTGTTTGGGTTTTGCTTTTTATTTTTATTTTTTTATTTTTTGAAGTGCAGGCTTGAAGTCAAGCCTGCATGAAGCCTTAGGCTTCACATTGAAGGCCGGAGGTAGTGGCGGTGTTGTATTCACACTGTCCTTAAGCAGGGAGAGAAATGAGGGGTGTTTTGGAGCTTGCCGGGTAATAGCATGAATGTCATGGGAGCCCTGGCCAGACACAGGCCAAGACTGAGGGTCTCTGGCAGCCAGGCTGCCTTCCTCTCGCTTTGATTCAATTAGGTCTAGGGACCGCTATGCTCTTCCCACTGGCCGCTGGCCCAGCCCCACTTGCTGGGCTCATCTGCCTGGCTCAGCCCTGAGAAGGTGGCTTGGCTCCTCCTGAGCTTCTGCTGCTGGTCGGGAAACCCATGTCCACCAACTACCTGGCCTCTCGACTCAGATGCATCCACATCTGTTGTGGGTCTTGGAGGAACACCAGATGAGCCCCTAAAAGCATTGCTCAGAAGACCACATGGTCCAGAGCACCGGGCTGATAAAGTGTTTCCAAGGGCACCAGCTCCCTTGATCCTCTCAACAGCTCTGGAGGGGGCCCATTCTCTTCAAAACTGTTTTCAACCTAAAGATCCCGAGTTTCTGAGAGATTAAGTGATTTCCCCCAACCACACAGAAAGTTGGAGGCAGAACCTAGGTTAAGGTATGATGTGCCAGGTTCCTTCCACACAGATGGCCCCTGGCTCCTTCCAGAGAATCAGGGGGAGGACTTCACCGCAGATCACTCTTCTCACAGCCTAGTGGTTCCTGCGAACCCTGTCCAGCCAGGGCTGAGCAGAAGGCAGAGCCCTGTGCCAGCCACCCCCATACAACATTAGCTGCTTCAGTTACACGGGCCCCTGGGACTTTGAGAAAGGTCTAGTAATAATAAAATGAAAGCCATGATAACCAAAATAATACTAACAGTGATATGGCAGGTAGTAATTGTTATTCAAACTGAAAAAAAAAGTGAGGCTCAAGTTACTAGGCACTTAGGAGAAATGAGTAAATTGACCATAGTCTTATAAGCTGAAACTTGGAGCTGGATTTGACCCAAGGGCTGTCTGGCTCCAAGCCCCATTCTTTGGATGGCTTTGGAAAGGAGAAAAGGTAATCAGAGCCATCCATTTCCCATCTCTGTGAGAGAATGACACAGGCCAGGTGCCTTTACCCTGGAAAATGCCCCTGAATAGGTTCTGCCTCTCTTGGCTGGAGCCGCGGAGCCCTTGAGCCAGGGTGGAGAGTGAGCGGCAAGCCTGCTGGGGCTGGTGGGCACAGGGAGGAGGAGAGTGTGAAGCTAGGATGAGGAAGGAGAGCCCCACATCCCAGGGCTCATTCTCAGCACTGGAATGGCACAGTTTCGACCCTAAGTGGAAAAGCCTGGATCTTTTCATGCAACTTGTGAATTGCCATCCCTGGGTACCTCCAGGCCCACAGTCTTCATCTCCCCACACACTGCCGGATGCTCAATCCCTGAGCCACAGGGACCAAATTCTTCAGAAATGGAAAACTAGATCTCCACTTACATTTCATCTCCTTCGTGAAGTCTTCTCTAATCCTCCTGCTTAATGATTTGGTTCTTCTTTGATGGCTTGTGGCATTTGTATTGGTATCATGCAAATTGGCATCATCTTATTTACTGGCCCCGTTCTGTGTGAAGCAACGTGCCCAAGATGGAGCTTTATTTAAACAGCTTCTAGCTTTGTAAATCTGGCCAAGACCCTGTACCTCTTCGAGCCTCCATTAGTTTATCTCTAAAGAAGGAATTAACATCCCAACCCTCTCTTACCAATGGAGAATGGAATGAGACAGTGCTCTGAAAATATTCCATACTATCAAGAGCCATATAATGATAACAATTACTTTGATGTTTAACTTATGGATATATCCTGCCTTCCCAGGAAATTTATAAATTCCTTGAAAACTAGAACTGGGTTTTATATTTCTTCATATCCGCCCTAGGGTCTGGTTATAAAAAACATTATTGACTCTGTAATTGCTTGCTGAAAGCTTGCCCTGGAGAAGCTTACACTTTGGGATGGACAAGAGCATGCTCATGGTGCAGTGAATAAATCCACTGAATCATCTGTCTGCATCTGGGGGAGGAAGGTGGCAAGCAAGCAAAGGAGGAAAAAAAGACAGGAGAAACCAGAGAGAATTGACAGACATGTTGTAAGGACGGAGCAAACGGGAGCTTGAAAAGGAGTGCTTAGGATATGCCCATGGACCGGGCACCCATGTCAGGCAGTGCTTGGGCAGACCCCCAATTTAAGATCACTCTTCAGTGAAGCTTTCCTTCTGAGGCAGCCTGCACCCCGAAGAGGGAAGAGGATTGTGCCCACCTTCCTGGAGAATGCAACTTGGTGCAGTGGGGGAGGGGCAGGTTGGATTTAAATTCTAAAATCTGGGTTTGAGGCCTAAGTCAACAACCTAAAACTGGTATATCCTGGGACAACTTTTTTTCAGGTTTCAAGACTTACCATCCTTCTCTAACATGGAAAAACTACAATCTGCTCTTTCTCATCTCTTGTGGTGATCTAAGGAAACTGTGAAACTGTGTATTAACATAAGGACCTAGCTTCAGAGGGAGCTCATGCCTAAAGGGTAATTAATCTCAACATAAACGATCATATTTTTTTAACAGTGATTTTGCTCTGAGGCATCAATTTGAACCCCTTTAAAAGGATGAGTCAATTGCATGTTTCTCCATAATATCCACCATGAGCCTTTATCTGGGTCCTTTGGACTTTGGACTCAAGATGACAGAGGTACCAGCTTTTGACCAATATCCTTAAGTCCTCTGCCCTCCAGGCCTCAGAAACAGAGGTCTTAGAAAACCAAATGCAAAGGAAAGGGTGCAAAGAGTAAAGTACGTTTCCTATAGGCCCCTTGCCTCATTTCCATCAAATTCTGTCTGGTTTCTTAGGCCCTGGGACTGTGGACCCTGCCATATTCTCCTGGCTTCTCTTGGCTCTCCGGCAGAGTGAGTAACTCATCCTGAACTAGATCCAGAGCAGCCCCTCAGCAGGCCCAGCATGCGACCTGCACCACTGAGTGAGTCCTCTCTCCCTGTGGCTTCCTCTCCTTCTCCTCCTCCTCAGAGTGACTTGGCAAGATTTATAGGGCTGTCCCAGCGACACGCCATCTCAGTAACTGCAGAATGGCAGTTGTAAAAAATCCCATTTGCCAGGGTATTAGAATCCCATTAGCACTCCCGATAGAGAAATAACCTCGACCCTTCAGAAGGAATTAAAGATATTCGGGCACCAGCATTTGGAGTGTTATAGGCCCTTCCCCTGTTTGGATGATCACACCAACAGACATAAAGCCTCAGGCACCAGATGTCCTTGGTCCATAAACCCCTTGAGAAAAGTCCTAGGAATGATGTATGAAAGGGCCTCCAGTCCCACAAACAAGCTCCAGAATAATCACAAGGAATAATTGACACAGGGCCCTCCGATCTGTCTGCGCTGGAGAATGAGTCATTTTAGAAGAAGCTAGGTTTGGATTTTAGAATTTAAAGATTCTCTTACAACCTCTTACATCTTTTTTTTTTTTTTTTTTCCATTTCCCCCTATGCTAACTCCATTACTAGAGTGGTAATTGACATCAAGCAGAAACACTGACAAAATTCTCATGCATGTGGAGTGTCAGAACAGAATCACCTGCAAAATAAAAGGATAATCACAGAGGTACATTGTTATGATATCTGGTTTAATCATCCACTTTATCAAGAAAGAAACAGAGGCTCAGAGAGGTGAAGTAGCATGCCCAAGATCACACAGCCGGTTACATTGAAGTCTCCTCATCCTCAGTCTACATTCCTGCCAGTACCCTTTCTTCCAGGGAGGGGAAAGATAGTTCTCAGCTTGTCTGGTCTCTCACCTCCAGGCATTTCAGATCACGGGCTCTGAATACACTGAGTGGCTGCCCATCACTTTTCCGTGTGTGTGAGTATGTGTCTTCGTGTTTACTTCCTCACAGTACACGAAACCACGGTGGCAAGGACTGATGTCAGAGAAGTCAATCTTAAAGCCTAGAATTTGCCATGTGTTTGCTCTGTGGCCCCGGCCAGGTTATTTACTCAGGTTTGACTTTAGTCTGTTCATCTGTAAAATGAGGATAAATAAGGGCACTGTGTCGCTTTTCAGCATCTTGGGGATCTTGTTCAAATGCCAACTGACTCAAAAGGTCTGGAGATGGGAGTCTAAAGTTCCAGTTTTAAACATTCCCAGGCGACCCCGATGCTACCATTTCAGGGACCACACTGAAGATTGAGGTCATTGGGTTTTGTAAAAGGTAAATACAATTAAACATATAAAGTCCTTAAGATAGTGAGAATAATAATTCAATAAATGGTAGTTGTTCATATTACATGTTTGAGATTTAGAACTTACACCATAGATTCAAGAGCATTTTTAGAGACCTACTATGTGCTGTGAACTAAGCTACACACACGGTGGCACCTTGTCCTCTAACCGTGAAACTACTTCTATATGACAGGTCCCATGATCCCTGTTTCTTAGATGTGGTTCAGCAGGGCCCAGAGAGGTGAGTGACTCCCCCATGGTCAAGTAGGATGGAGGTTTGATGACTCTGGGGCCAACATGTCTTTCCACCCCCTGCTGCAGGTACAGAGCAACATCTGGCCTTCATGTTAACAGCCTCTGCCTGCTTTCTGGCCCGGGGGTCAGACAGTGCTGAGGACAGGGTGGGTAGATTTCAAAAGGAGTTGATTTGGAGACATGAGTGCCAACTGCCAAAAGAAGAAAGATGGCTGCAGTCAGGCTGGCATTGGGGGAGACACAGGTGCAGGCAGAGGGAGCAGGAGGGGTGGATAGACTGACAGCAGGCCCCATGGCAGGGAATCTACAGATTGATAAATAGACAGATATCCAGGAAGACTGATGGTTGACAGACGTGTGGGGGTGCACCAACACCCAGATGGCCATGGCGTACACAGACCAGGCAGTTTGTACGAGCTGGGAATCTAGGTAGAGGTAGACAGGCCCAGGGACAGAGAGAGAGGTGGCACATGTGATTTGGCAGCGCCATCTGTGAGTGAGAGAACCCCAGCGCAGTGTGGAACAGACTCCAGATTCCATTTGGAGCAGGGGATGGGCGGTATGGTGGCCCTCGGTGAATTGAAAGCCCTTCTAGTTCTCTGCCAAGTAACTTGATCTGGGAAAGTCACTCCTGCCAAGCCCCAAGGGGTTAACCAGGGCTGAGCTGGGTGACGGCAGCTCTGATTTGAGGGCATTCCCCAGTCAGGAGAGGACAGGGGTCTGTGTGTGTCCCCAGGGAACTTGAGCCCAGTGGATCTGCATTCTGAAGTCAGAAATGGCCACAGGCCACCAGAAGAGGCCCAAATGTGTGTTGAGGGGAGGGGTGCCGTGCAGCAGAGAGAGGAAGAGGAGCACAGAGGCAGCTGGGCGGGGGAGGAGGGGTTCTTCACCAGGCAAGCCCAGATGAGGAAGACAGGCACAGTATTTAAAGTGGGTGCCTCGGGAGCAGGGGACCTGGGGGGCGGGTGGCAGCCGGCCCAGATGGTCCTGGTGTGAGTGGTCCTCAGGAGCCTGAGTCAAAGCGAGCCAGATAGCACCTTTGCTGGAATCCAATCTATCAGAAAGGCTGTGGCTCAGTCACCCTCGCTCGGACCCACCTATTCTAGAATCACTAACAGCCCTTTGTGGTTGACAAGACTGTGATGGCATCTGAATTAATCCCTCCTCCTATTAACTGCACCTTTACGTGGTTGGAGAAAAAAATGCATAAGCATGCCACCTAGCCGAAGTTGAAGTTTATGACTTCAAATATCAATGCACCTGAAATTGCCAGCGATCCTGGGATACTTTCCCAGTAAATTTGCTTTTCCTTCCGCCAGAGAGGACTATCCTACAGCCCCTGCTTTTCTCCTTAAGCCTCCAAACCTCTTTGTCTTCCCCCTCAGGTAAAGACCTCACTTCTTACACTTCAGAGGAGCTGGAAACAATCAGAACAAAGCTGCAATCCATAATCTTTTCTTCCCAAATCTCCCACCCGTGTATCCTGCTTCTACTTCAAGACAACCCCTCACCTGTGCTCAAGATTCCCTTTCATCCCATTTTGTCCCCCGCCCCCTCCACTCAGGACTTTGTTCCTGCCTTTATTCACCTCTTTGTTTCTTCTCCATTTGTAGCTTCCCCTTTCCTGGAGAACTCCCACCAGTACACCGACTCTGCAGGCTGACATCCTTTATTGTCTGCCCCGGAAAATAGGAACAAGCACTATCAACGGAGCAGAGGTGTCACCAAACTGCCCTGGAAAGTTGCCGGTGTTCTCCACCTGTAGATCTTCCCCTATCTCTCCCTCACACAACACATTCATTCAACAAGGATTTTGTTAAACACCTAGGAAGGACCAGGCCTTGTCCTGGGTGCCAGGAATATGTCTTATTAATTACACAAAAGAAGCAAAAGTCCCTGCCCCTACAAAGCTGTATCCCAGCGGGAAGGTTGGGGTGGGAAGGAGTGTGACCTGGAGAGAAATAGGTCAGGGAAAGGGGGAGCGAAGGAGTGCCAGGGGCTAGTCAGGATTTGAAGTGGCATCTGCCTGGCAGAGGGCTCACCCCTCTTGCCCTGCCTCTGTCGCCCACTGTTCTGGGACAGCACAAGCTCCTGGGTCTCCTCCCTCGTTTGCTGGCTTCTCCTCTTTTTCCTGACCCCCTCCCCCAAGTCTTGCAGGGCCTGGGTCCCTCCTCCCCTCCCTGTTCTGTCTACGCTTTCTCTGTGGGCTCTTGTCCCATCCAGAGCTTCAGTGCCACCTGAATGCTGATGTCTCCATCTTCCACCCTTCCCTGAAGCCCAGACCCATAGACCCAATACGCCCTGACATCCCCACTGGAAGTCAACTGGTCATCTTAAACTTAACATGTTCACAACAGAACTCTCGATTTCAGGCTAACCCAAGGTTCGCACGTGCGCGCGCACACACAAACACACACACACACACACACACACACACCTGTTCCTCCTCTGGTCTTCTCCATTTTAATAAATGATGTCACCATCTAACCATCTGCTCAGGCTAAAACCCTGGTAATCAGCATTGATTCTGCTTTTTCTTAGCCCCTGCCACACACACAATTCTACAGCAAATGCTATCATAACTGGAGCTCTAAAACATCGTCCGGCCCCTTTTGTGTCACCCCCACTTCAACATTACAATAGCCTCCCCTTACTTGTGGGGATACACTCCAAGCCCCCCAGTGGATGCCTGAAACCACGAATAGTCCCAAACTATATATACCATGTTTCTTCCTATACACACACACTTAGGATAAAGTTCAATTCATAAATTAGGCACAGTAAGAGATTAGCAACAATAATCATAAAATAAAGCAGTTATAACACTATACTGTAATAAAAGTTATGTGAAATGTGGCCTCTCTCAAAATATTATATTGTACTCACCCTTCTTCCTGTGATGATGTTTGATGATAAAATATCCATGTGATGAGATGAAGTGAGGTGAATGACGTGGGCCCTGTGACGTAGCCTTAGGCTATTATTGACCTTCCGACAGCATGTCAGAAGAGGATCTTTTGCTTCTGGATGGAGATTGATCTCAGGGAACTGAAACTGTGGAAAGCAAACCCACACATCAGGGGGCCTACTGTACCTCTCACTTGGACTGGAAGAGCATGGCCATTGGTCCTTTCAATTTCATTCTCTAAAAAAGCAGCTAGAATGACCCTTTAAACATGTGCATCAGATCTTAGCATCCCTCTCCTGAAAACCCTCTAGTGGTCTCCCAGTACGCTGCAGTAAAGCCTGAACTCCTTCTCTTGATGGCATCATCTCCTTGCCCTGGCCCTGCCTCCTCTCTGGACCTCGTCCCCTGCCATGTGCCTCCCCACTCCCCGTGTTCCCGCACAAGAGTGGTTCGCAAACATGACAGGTCCTCCTCCCCATCCTCTACCTGGAACATTCTTCCTCTGGATATTACACAGCCAGCTCCTTTTATCTGCCTGAAAGTTACCTCCTCAGACCCCCACAGACCACTCACCAGCCATCTTCGTCCCTGACACCCAGCCACTCTGTGTCCCCTTCCTTCATAGTCTTTACAGCCCTTACTGCTGCCCAAGGAGCATGGGTGGTGTCTTGTCTCTGTTTGCCATCTGTGACTCTGACCAGAAGGTAAGCTCCATGAGGGCAGGCAGGTTGCCTGGTTGGTTGGACTCTACGTAAGTGGGCAGCTTGGAGGTCATACTGTCCGAGTTTGGCTTCCAGCCACACCACTTACTAACTGTGTGGTCTTAGGCAGATTCCATCGCCTGCCTGTGCCTCAGGGAGCTCATCTGTAAAATGAGGGTAATGATGATAGTGCCTACCTTGCAGGGATATTATAAAAGATGATAAATAAATACAGAACATGTGGAATAGAGCTTCATGGGGATTTTTACTCAATAAATATTCGTGGAATACATAAATCTTAGATCCTAATGATTCCCTTGGGGATAAAGATCTAAAAAAAAAAAAAAAGAGGCAAACACTCCTTTCTGCACAGGCTCCTGCTGTCCATGCTAACAAAACATATAACCTGCCCAAAGAAGGAAAAAGGACATGTGGAGTCCCACAGTCATGAGGGGGCAGGGCTCTGCAGTTTGGAATTGAGGAATGAGCAAGCACACTAGTCCCCACTTCCTGGCACCCAGGATGGTGCTCCTTCGAGGCACGGAAGGGCTGGAAGTGCAGCAGAGCACCTGCAGCCTTTCTACAGAATTCTACCGTGTCTACCCCTTCCAGTGACACACAGCGCTTCTGTCCCATAAGTGGTGCCGGAGCACACATCACCCAGGGGTTTCATTTGCAGTGAGGTAGCTTCTCCAAGAGGCAAAACGATTCACAAAATATTAAAAGAGAAACAAATTAATGGAAATGTGTATACAGCTGACCTACAGGTACACATCAAAAGCACAGGATACTCTTGGAGCATATTAATGAAGGGGGAGAGGAACTTAATCTGGATTGGGGTCTCAGGAGATGTTTTTTCCCCTGATGCAAAAGAAGCTTAGCATATTTAAAAAAAAATAGAAAAGGCCAGTGTGGTTGGAGAATTGTGAGCAGGAGGTGGGTAGGTGAGACGAGGCTGGAAAGGCACAGAAGAAAAGTTAGAGATTTTTGCATTTTTTTTCCTCAAGAAGAAAGGAAAGCCAATTTAGAGATTAAAAGAAGAAAATTAGATGATCCAACTTGGGTTTTACAAAGAACATCCTGGCAAAGTGTGGAGAATGAATTGAAAAGAAGCAGAAGTGTTGGGTGGGAAGACCTTCAGGGGACAGGTGAAGAGGTACACTTAAAAAATTAGAGTGGCTTGGACCAGGGTGGTGACAACAGATGTGAAGGGGACCGAGTGGGTATAAGCAAGGCCCTTGACCCATTTCAGTGCCATCTGAACGTTGGGGAGTCATTACCATTAAGCCCATTTTAAAGATGAGGCTGAGGAGGCTCAGAGTAGGTGAGTACCCAGGTTACCCAGCTGTTATTTGACAAGATCATATTTAAGCCCATGTCTAGAGATCCCAAGAATGTTTTCTTTGTCTACCACATCATTTACTCCAAAAAGAATGTGTAGAACTATCAAATCTGTGCTCCTCTGAATTATGGATATAATGTTCTTCAGCACTACATGAGCTGTACTAATCATTTTTGCTTTATTGTTTAGTTCCTCCGGACTCCCAAGTAAACTCCGAGTGCTGGAATGGAATGTCCCAGGGACCACTTGGCCAAGTGACACTGCTCTGAGGAAGGCAGAGCCAGGACCAGCCTCCTGCTACTGCTGAGTGCACAGGTCACATCTCCTGCCTGGAACTGACACTGGCAAGACAATGCCAGTTAGAAGTGCCCATGGCAGGAGCCAGCATCCTCCTGCTTACCAGCAGGTGTCTCCAGAACAGGGCAGGCAAGAACAAAGGAGATCAAATGAGGAGCTGAGCAAGTGGTCACCCCCTCCTGGCAGCTCTGGCCTTGGCCCCCCAGCCAGCCCTCTCCAACAGAGCTCCTTTTCAGGCCCCAGCTCAGCCCTACTCCAGAATGGGAATGAGCTGCTCATGTATATGCAAATGCCAAGATGGGAAGGCAAGCTGGGGGAATTAGCATTTTTAATGAAACAAGACCACAGGGAAAGAGCAGAAGTAATGAGCAATAACTTGGTGTGATTTTTTTTTTTTTTTTGAGGAAAAAGAGGGGAAAGGTCCTGGCCCCAGGACAGACTCAGAGTCATCTGCAGGACTCAGAGGAATCTTATAATAACCATAATAGAAATAATAACAGAATCAATAAAACAACAATACAAAATAATTAATATTATTTCAGTAGCTGTTCGTAAGCATTCAGTAAGTATTAGCTACATGCCTAGCACCATGTACAACAATCTTCCCAACCACCCCACAAGTGGGGTAGTATGATTATCTCTATTTTAGGGAATGAAGAGGCATAAGCTCATTCTGTCACATCACCAGTATGGGGCGGAGCCAGGATTTGAACTCAGGTCTCTCTGACTACAGAGCCCTTCCCAGTCAAAGCTACCTCCCTTGAGGTCGCACCATCCACAGCACCAAGCACCACCACGTGGGCTCAGGAAGGGCCTGTTGGCAGCAGAGATCTCCGGTGCAAACTGGGGGCGGGAGAGAGAGGCCCCCCACTCCACAGGGTTTGGTTTGGAATGGAGATGAAACAGGCAGCTCTCCTCCCAGACCAGAGCAGCTCATAAAGCCAAGTTTCTCCTCCTAAACCTCAACAGCCTTGCTGTGAAGCAAAGCCCAAGTGGATCACTCCACTTGCTGGAGAGAATTCAGTAACAGCAAATCCCATCTGCGTTCCGGAGGGAGTGGGATGGAGCCGGGAGGGCGAGGTGTGAGGTGTGACTGCCCCGTAAGGTTTCCTGGGTTCTGCTGTCTGGGTAAGGCCACACAGAGACCCTCAGTACCAGCTCTGACATTGCTGTCATAATTCCTATTATCTATGCTAAGCTGTTAATATCACTTGGTTTTCACTTACAGGGTAGAAGAGGTGGTAGATGTGCCCGTCTGTCAGGCGGGGCGGCCAGCATGCCTCTAGCCACACACCAATTTGGGATTCATGTCAGGCACTAACAGTTTTATTGAATGGATTATTGAACTGGAACAAGCTGAATGCTCCCAAATAAGCTGATGAAGATGCTGGGTCTGGGTGACTCCCCCAGTGAAGAGGGCTTTGCTAATCTTCACCCACTTAGCATTTGGTTCCCAAAGGTTTCTTGGGGCTCCTCCAGGGGACTGATGAAGGGCGCGGGGTGTGTCTGTGACCCACGCCCCCTGTGCCCCTAGCCCTTGGCTCTGCCTGCCTTTGGCCTGCCTGAGTTTTGTTCCCCTGCTTTGTCTATAGGCAGAGACGCTGCCCGCTGTCTTTGGGTGGGTCCTTCTCAAGCTGAACACAACTGCCCAGAGAGCAAGGAGGATTTTGCTGAAATGCTGCAGACATGACAGGAACACAGCTGCAGAGTCACTAGGAGGTCTCCCCTTTCTCAGACAAGAGGCTGGACCCCAGCTGGCTTCCAGCAGGACCTTGAAAGCACCATCCTCTGGGGCAGGGGTTGTGAAAGCCATTGCCTAGGTTATTCCCAGCCATGAACCCTCAATCTCAGAACAGGAAAGGACCCAAGAATGCCCCCTCCTCCCTAGCCCTAAGGTGTGGCTGGGGTGGACACACAGGTTGGTGGGGACTTCACTGGGAGAATGTTAGTCTCCAGTTAACGGAAGGGAGGGATCTGTTTCATTCTGAACATTTGGTCAAAGACCACTCACTTGCCTCCATAGCAGTCAATTTCCCTTCATTCCTAAGGAGCTCAGTTTTGAATTCCACGAAACTCTCATGTTTGCCTCTCCCTGGAGTTGGAAGACGATTCAGCCTTTTTTTTTTTTTTTTAGATTGTATTTATTTATTTGAGAGAGAGAGAGAGAAAAAAAATGAGAAAGAGAACATGCGAACACAAGCAGGGGTGGTAGAATGGGCAGAGGGAGAGGGAGAGGGAGAAGCCGATTCCCTGCTGTTTGCAGAGCCTGAGGCAGGGTTCCATCCCAGGACCCTGAGACCATGACCCGAGCCAAAGTCAGACACTTTAACCAACTGAGCCACCCAGGCGCCCCAGGCCATTCAGACTTCTTGCAATCACTACAGATTCTTAGCATCCATTCTGATAAACTGACACTACCCACGACCCCATCCCCAGCCCCCAGCGTTCTCCTTTGCTAACAAAACCATCCCATCAGTGAAGTGGAATGCATCATTTTGCACATAGGGTACTGAAGCATTCTGTTGCTGTACAGGCAGTCTGGGAGTAAGAATACCAAACGTTCTCCAACCTGGGGCTTTTGCTGAGCCAGAGGGGAGGAAGGCAGCTCCCACAATAAGAACAAGCATTGTGGCTGGGAGGTCAGCCACAGTAGGGGCATGGGGGCGCGTGCTCCCCGGGGAGCACTCTTCCCCCCACCCAGCCTCATTTCTGTGCCAGATGCTTCCGGGTGACCCCTCCCAGGCTGTGGTCAGGAGAAGGGAAGCAGAGAAACCTCTGCTGGGTGGGGGAAGTTTAAGGGAAACTTGTGGGAGAGAAAGTTTGCGGGGCAGAGAGCAGGAGGCCAGGAGTCGGACCAGTGCTCAGGCAGTGGTGAAGCTGGCCTGGGCTGCGGGCCACGGGCTCCTCCCTCCAATCAGCGTGATTGCAATCAGCCCGAGAGCCTAAGTGCATTCAACAGAGCAAGCGAAAACAGGCAATCTGCAGAATGCATGTCAAAAATCGCAAACCAGGACAACACAAACAACAGGAAGGGGAGCATGGGGGAAGAAAGACAACCCACAGCAGGCTTTCCTAGCCTTCTCCTGGTGACCAGACAGGGGACAAGGAACTATGTGTGGAGGGCCACAGACTCCCCCGAAAACCCCTGAACCGGTGTGCATGGGACGCCAGGGCAGGGAAGCTCAGAGATAGCCCACATCAGCCCTTCAATCAGTCTGTTTTACTAGTAATTTCCCCTCATGTTTTTTAATTTAATTCTCAGCTTCCTTCAACTACCAGTCAATGAACCGTCCAAATTTCCTCCAAATACCCTTGAAAATGTTGAATTATGCAATTAAGGATGGTGTAATACAATAATATGAGAAGAAATGTTGTCATACACATTTTAATGAAATACACAGGCTTGGGAGGGATTGAGGGAGAGAGGAAGAGATTTCCCAGAGCTGCCTCTAGCCCACCTTCAGGTGACAGCTCCATCTTCTTTGTTATTAAAATCCTGCCATCAAGGCAAACCCCAAAATGAACATTCACTGTGGACGGACACCTTAGGGGTAGCTGCACCCTCCCAGGTTAAATCTGGGTTTGCAAATATTGAGAGGTAGGTCAATCAGTAATGGACTATTACTCTCAAATATTCATGCATAATTTACTCATTCATTCATTCAAAAATATTTACCAAGTTCTGTTACCTCCTGTCTTTGCACAAGTGACCACAGTTTGACTGGGGCTGTCTCAGTTTTTGTACTCAAAATCCAGTGACTCAGAAAACCCCTTAGTCCCAGACAAACATGGATGATGGGTCACCTAACATGAAGTTGTATTTGCTTGACTAACTGAACCACGTTCCTTAGACATCAGCTGACCTCCTCTGGGAAGTTCCTGTGGTGATGCCAAAATGAATGTCATTATTTCATGGCACCATTACTTGCCCTATCATCCTATATTATGTATCATCACACTTTCCTTCCACATACTCCCCACCACACACATACACACACACACACACACACACACACACACACACACCTCCCATGGCTCCTTGGGGCCAATACCATGTCATATTTGTCATTAGATTCCTAATATCTCACCGTGGTCAGACACATTGTAGACACTCAACTACTTATTAAATGACTGGTAATAATGATAAAAATTGTAATAATATTAATAGCAATAATTTATTCAGCTGTATTATGTGCCTGACACATGAGAACAAACCTTAAATGACATATAGGGTTTTGAGTGGTGGAGAGGGGGAGGAGCACATTCAAGAAAGGAAGAAATGTGTATGTGTTGAGTATAATACTCGATAAAAACTAGGTAGATAGAACTTGTCGAATGACAGGCCTTAAGAAGTACAAGAATAAAAGGTATTTGAGGAGAAATTATTATAAATTTGATAAGAAAAGAGAGTTGATATAAGAGGCTCCAGAGAAAAAAATACAGGATGGATATGTAGGTGCCGCTCAATCATGGATGCTGTAAGTATGAAAGTTAGTTGCTCAATCTTGATAGGTGAAAATTAGAGTCTCAATATTGGTCTCTGGGCAAAGGAATGGGAAGGTCCAGTGTAGGAAAAGATTCTGGCGTTTGTATCCTTTTAAACCTGGGTTTCATTTTGGTTTACCACTTGAAAAAGTTTGTTAATGTGTTGGTCCCACTGTTTTCTTCTCCTTCCTTTATACATGTTTCTTCTGTGAAATAGGGGACTGATATTTGACTGACAGAGTACCTTTGGATCAGAGGCAATTTCTGTGGGCTCTTCAACACAGTAAGCAGTGAACAATGGCAGCCACCACTATCACCACAACTACCACCACCACTACCACTGCCATCACCACCACCACCACCATAGCCACCACCATCACCAACACCATTGCCACCACTATCACCACCACCACCGCCACCACCATCACCACCATCACCACCACCACCATCACCACCAGCACCACCATCACCACCACTACCATCATCAGCATCACCACCACTATGATCACCACCACCACCACTACCATCACCACCACCACCACCACTACGATCACCACCATCACCACAACTACCACCATCACCACCACCACCACCACCATCACCACCACTACCATCATCAGCATCACCACCACCACCACCACCACCATCACTATCACCACCACTACCATCACCACCACTACCAGTGCTATCACCACCACCATCACCACCACCACCATCACTACCATCATGGCCACCACCACAACCAACACCACCATCACCACCACTACCAGTGCTATCACCACCACCATCACCACTGCCACCACCACCACCACCAATATCATCATCATTACCACCGAAGAGCTTAAGGAAAATTAATCTAATGAGCTATGGGTGATAGAGAATGCTCCCACTTTTAAGTGGCCACCTATAAAACTACAAACTAGGTCACCTTCTAGGTCAACTATAAATTGAAAGCATTTAGTAAGCAAGGCTCTTTTCCCCATGGATCCCTGGGCCATTTTAAATATGGTTATTATATTATCCTTCCATTTATAGTAATTGAAAGACTCAGTAGACTCAATATTAATTTTCTACATCACTTATCTATTTTTTCACAAATAGTTTTAAGTTGTTGCTTTCTGTTTGTTGCTGTTTTCTTCTCCTTCCTTTATACATGTTTCTTACTCCCAGACTAGAGGGCAGTTTGAAGCTAAAGAACACACTTGGATTTCTTCAGTTTATTCACCCAGTGTTGAGGAGAGATCTCTACGTATACTCAAGGCAAAATAACGTCTGCATCATGGTACTCCAAGCCCCTATCCTCTGGCCCTAATTTTTTTTTTAAATTTGATACCCATCCATGCTATGTTCCTGCCACAGGAATCCACTTAGTTTCCTGAGCCCACCATGCACTTCCAAGTCCTGGGTGTTTGCTCTGTCTTCTGTTCCCCTAGCATAGGGAAGGGCCAAGTTGTGTTTGGGATTCTAAAAACAGCCTGGAAATACTGTCATTTGTGGAGGGATCAACACTGGGAACGCTGCTTGTGAATTGTCAAATATCCAGGGCTCAGGTGCTTCATCTCTGACCCACATGTTTCTCTTTGGTAACACTGGGATAATAATAATAATACTTTTTCTAAAGTTGTAGAAATTATTGTGTTAGCACTATACATAAAGAGGTTTTAGGAACTGAAAAGCACTATTGCTGAAATGTATTAATCCATAGTGTGATATAATGAAAAGCCTACAAGAGTTGGCTTTCAGTTCTAATACCACCGCTTACTAGCTATGTGATCATGAATAAGTCACTTTGCAATTTTAGATTTCAATTAATCACCCATAAAATGAGAGTAGCAGCAACTGTTCTGCCAACTTTTCAGGGCTATTAGGATTGCAAGTGAGATGCTCTCTGTAAAACTGCTTGATAAACTGCACAGTGTTAGACCAATGCAAGGCAGGGTCGGGAGCTGCTAAGGAAGCAGCCTCTGGCGTAGCTGGACTCACTGGAGCCCTGGTTCCACTACACAGAGATAGCGTGTCCTAGGGCAGGTTCCTGCCCCTCTCTGTGCCTGCTTCCCCTATTTACAAAATGGACAGGACACACTGGGAGCTATTTTGTTGTTAGGGGGAATCAAATAAATTAATGCATACAAAGTGCTCAAAGCAATGCCTGAACAATAATTAAATAAGTGAACTATAATATTATTGTTGGTGTTATTATTAGCTGTGTTAGTCTCCCTGGGCCCCAGACCTTGATCAGGTTTGAGGGTGTCCTGTGGCCAAAAGTTACTGCTCCCTTGTCTGTCTCAGCAGCTACCAAGTAAAGCTACTTTCTTCTTTGCTTTTCTCATCCCTCATCCTGTCTTATCTTGCTTTGTATCCTCTGGCTCTCTATTCACCCCAAGAAATACAAACCAGATAAGTCATTTTACAGTGAGCATGATTCTTCCATGCTGAGAGATAGCACCAACTCCAGGATTTTATTAGTTAATATCCTGTCATTGCCTTTGAGAGTCAAGACTCTGATCTAGGTACAGACATGGCCCAGATTCAGTGGGGCCTGAATCTTATATTATATAGTTTTGAAGCTCTCTTTAAGAAAAAGGACATACAATTACAAATATAAAAGTAGGTTTGGATGTATTTATTTAAAATGAGAAATCATAAGTTGTAAATTTTTAAAAGCTGAAAAACACCCATATGCATCAGAAACTCTAGAATAATATATAGATATTAAATAATATATAGATATTAAACAACTCCACAATACACTTCAGTAAAAATTTTCCTGTTTCTAGCTTTATGCCTTTTTTTTATCACTTTTTCACTGGAAGCAATTTTATATTTTCTATAGAAAAAAACAGAAAAATAATTCAGTATGTCTTCTAAAATGGTTGATTTTTTAAATTGACAGTTCGAAACAGTTTCTTTCAGCTTCCTGAGTCATGATTGGTCACATCATGAAAATTTTTAGGATTTTGGCCAAATCTGGGAAAACATCTATCAAGTTTCTTTTATTTAGTGCTGTGATATTTGGAAGATTTTTCCCAGACTAACATGGTTTGGTTCCTTACCATTGTTTTTCCATTCCCCACATATTTCTAATGTGATGCCCCAGACGACCCATTCATGTCACAATATGACTTCTGGGTCACACTGGGTGTCTCATGGTAGGCAGTGGGAACTTTCTGGAAGCCATCTCTACATTGGAAAAGCTAGCAAGAATTAATATGCAAGGAAGTGACTATGAAGTGCATAAAGTACATCTGACTAAACACAAACTCAACGTATCCCCCACTCAAATTCCTCTTAGCTGGATCCCCAGAATGCTTGTGATCTTTCAAATACCACCTGACACAGGGAAATGTGGCAAACATTATGCCAGATTACAAATAACGGAAGTCCTGATTGGTTACAGTTAAAATGCCTTACTTTTCTATTGCTTACGCCATATGGTTGATCAGGTAACTATTTTTTAGTGCCTCTTTTTCAGACCTTGTAAGAAGCCAGTACCAGCCTGTTTCTGTTATGTACTGTTGTATAAACAGACTGTCCCCAAACACAATGGGTTGAGGCCTTCTTAGATGTTCTAGTCCCAGAAGAGCATCCTGCAGAATGCTGCCACAGGAGTAACCCCAACCATTTCTCCAGGTGGCAAAGGCCTCCCAAAGTAGAGACCTTGGAGAAAAGATCAAGTCAAGGCCATGCGGGGCCTCTAGAAGATTTAAGGCAATGCCCCAAACACTCTGAGCAAGACCAAAGGGCTCCCAGGAACCATAATAGTGCTGTCCCAAAGCCGTGTCCTACTTCCGAAGTAGAAAGACTCCAATCTCAGAAATAATTTTGCTGGGCCATGGGACATGGAGTAAACCCCTGTGAGATTGATAGATAACATGACATTTTATTTTGTTTATTTTTTTTAAAGATTTTATTTATTTGACAGAGAAAGACACAGCGAGAGGGGGAACACAAGCAGGGAGAGTGGGAGAGGGAGAAGCAGGCTTTCCGCGGAGCAGGGAGCCCGATGCGGGGCTCGATCCCAGGACCCTGGGATCACGACCCGAGCCGAAGGCAGACGCTTAACGACTGAACCACCCAGGTGCCCCGATAACATGATATTTTTTTTAAATGTTTTATTTATTTATTCATGAGAGTCAGAGAGAGAGGAGGGGGGCAGAGGCAGAGGGAGAAGCAGGCTCCCTGCCTAGCAGGGAGCCCGATGCGGGACTCGATCCCAGGATCCCAGGACCCCGGGACCACGACCTGAGCCGAAGTCAGACGCTTAACCATCTGAGCCACCCAGACGCCCTGGATAACATGATATTTTAAAGAGCTTTGTCCTGAGGAGAGAGAACTGCCAGACTGGATAAAGGAATAGGGAAGTTCAAAATGAAAAGAGGTCCTAGAGCTCCAAACTTCTGTGGGAAGAAAGCAGGTTGAGAAAGTTATTCAGCTCAAAACTTGGGCTATTTCTTATGAAAAAGGAAAAATGAACCAGAGGGCAGAGTCTATACAGTGGTTCCAAAAGCAGTATATTTGAAAACCCTCACAGAGACAGAATTTGGCTCTAAAAAATAAAATAAAATAATAATAATGATAATAATAATAAATAAATAAGGAGTGCTCACCCCCATGCCCGAGGAAAGGTGAAAATTCAGAGAAGCCTCTTTATATTTTAGAATCGCTATGGACCAGTAACTGCTATGTGCTTCTTGTTCATCTCCTTTTTGAGCAGGAGCGTTTATTGTAATTGTTCCTGTATTAGCACTATATCACAAGTAGCTATTGAGTATGGGGGGATTCGACTTGTATTTTTCAGCTCACAATTCTTTAGCTCAAGAGATGCTCAACCCAAGGACCCTCGTGCACATCTCTACCCATTCATTATAGATCATGAGATACTGGTCGTGAGGTTGCTGCCATATTGGAATGAAAATTTAGGATGTCTTGGTGGGGTGAATATATTTTCCACATTAAAAGGATGAGAATTGATGTAGTGTGGAAACAGACTATGCTGGACTGTCTGAAAAGAGACCCCTAACAATTCTTCCCACCTGTGTGTGCATGCTCCTCTTTCCATCGTAAGATAGAATCTGTATTCTATCATCTTAAATCTGGGCCAGCCTGCAACTTTCTTTGACCAATAAATTGAGGCAGAGGGGATGCCGCGTCAGGTCTTAACCTAGGTCTTATGAGGCCTGACAGTTTATATTTGTCCTTCTGGAAGTCAGCTGCCATGTAAGAAAGTTCAGCCTGGACTACTGAATGATGAGAGACGGTGTGCAGGAGAGACCATGTTCTGGAGAACCAAGGAGCCCAGACATGCAAGTAGAGCTGTCTGGTATATTTCAGACCCAGGTGAGGTCTCAGCAGAATGCAGCTGCATGAGAGATTCCAGCTGACACCATGGGAATCAGAGAAAAACTTCTAGCCAACCCACAGAAACATGTGAAATAACAAATCATTTCTATTTTAAGCAATCGAGTTCCTAGGCTGTCTGTTGTGCAGCAAGACCAAATGGAAATAGACCTCAAAGCTTAAACTTCATCAGCTTCATGGAAAATCTACCTTTGCAATATAAAGCCTGGGTAGGAAGACAGTGACTCTTCTACATGCCAACCATATGATGCCAACCATTCTCTACACTTCTCTGCTCTTCTCTGTCTCGAGGAATGCTGACCACATTGACTGCATCCCTTTCTCCTTTGCCGCCTGGTTCCAGTTGGGTTTGGCAAATGCCTACAAAGAAAGTGGCCTTATCTCCTGTTCCCACTACACTACAATGCTGACATAATGACAGGGGTTAACCCTTCCAAGCCTCAGATCCTAACAAACAGACACTCTTCTATGGCTCCAGCTTTCACTTGGCTCCAATTACATCATCTCTTCTCCTTTTCCCTTTAAGAGTAGAGGTGGTAATAGCTTCCCTTAATTGTGAACTACCGGGTGCCTCAACATTCCCATTGGATTTCCCTTTTTCTGCCTACAAACTCTATAAATTACATCTTCATTACCATGTCTTCATTTGAACCAAGTGGGATTCTGTTTTCTGCTATTACCTTGACTGATAAACTCCCCCATCAGTCCCCAAATTCTGAATCCTAATCAGCTGAAAAAAAATGAATATGGAACATGAAGTCAAAGATACCGGATTTCAGTCTTAGGCATATAATTTCTTAGCCCAGTGACCTTGAACTAATCAGTTAACTTATCTGAGTCATAATTCCGTCAACTGAAACTAGAAATACTAATAACCTACTTTACAGGTTTATGTCTGAGACATCCACCATTCACCAAGCCCTTAGTCCTGAATATAGAACTTACTAGGCACTCTATTTAAATACATTCCTGGTGCAACCTGGTGTCATGCATGTCATAGATGGCTCTTCTGCCTGGAATTGGGACTTTAGGGCCGTGCTGGTAGCATGAATCAGCAAAGCCTAATCCACCCCCATTTCTACTCCTCGCACCCGACTCACTGCCAAGTTCTGGAGGCAATAGAGTCCCATGTTTGTCTTCTTTTCCGAACACCCACAGTGATGTTCCTATTATCATTATTATCATCATCAAACACTAAATCTTCGCCAAGTGTCCTTCATTCTGTATTCTGTATAAGGGAACTGATATTAACTGAGCCTTCAGTAAATGACGGTTGCTCTGCTTGGTATTTAAATTGTGTTATCTAATTGAAGGTTCACAACAACCCTGTCAGATGTTACCATCACCATTTTATAGGGGATATAACATGCTCAAAGAAATAATGTAGTTTGCCCAAGGTCACATAGCTCATCATAAGCAAAATGTCTGTGCCTAGGCTCTCCCAAAAAATAGAAACCAACACCCTCCTCTCTTTCACAATCATGCTGTTGAGGCTGCATTTAACCCTGGAGGTTGCTAGTCCTTTATTAAGGTTCCATGATTATGTATGCACTGCAGGAGCGTGGGGTCAGCGTGTACAAGGCAAATAAAAACTCACCTCAGCACTAGCACAGGCACATGGAGACGAGTTTAAATTAGGTCCCAGGTTCCCATTTTGGATAGTTCGAGGATAAGCTTATCTTCCCTGGTATTAAAACTGTCTACAGGGGATGCTGGATGAAACACTGACTGATTGCTAATTTACAGCTTATTCTCAACTGCAACACAAATTTTCACTCCTTTTAGGAATTAATGATCTGGCCACATGTCCTCAGAAATGGACACTCCTTGGTAGTTCAAGACTAAGGCTTAACACTCTGCTGGGACGCTGGGAAGTTGCCATTCCTAATTTGTCCTTCTGACCCCACTGGGGACAGTTTCCTGGAGTTGTTGAGATTGGATGGGGCAGGGGTTCCCACCCCCCACACAGGCCTACAAAATAATCCCTACAAAATGCCCAATATGGGTCCTGGCACAGAAAGGCCTCTTACCAGCCCTTGTTGCCTTCCCTGGGAGCCAATCGCAAATTCTCCCCACCCCACTGAACATGTCAGCCTTTTTGCCTCCTTCCAGCCTCCTTGGGTCAAGAGAGTCATAGATTTAGATCTTAACAGGCACGAGTAAGTGCCTCTTGATGTCAGCCTGCGGGCCAGATGCCTGATGGTTGTAAGTCAGAGCATCCTTGGGTGGGGTGGGGCGGGGGGTAAGGTTTGGTTCCAAATGAGAATTCAGAAGGGTTGAATCAACTCAGTTATTGAGCACCGCTGTGGTGACCGGTTCCATGCTGGTTTCCTCACATGTAGTGAATTCCTTTCAACAACTCTCTAAGGTAGGTCCGCTCCCCACTCCCCCTATTTACAGGTATGAGATTCTAAGTTCTTTATCCAAGGCGAGAAGGATTTTGGTACAAATATCCTCTCAGATGGTTCTGACTCCAGTGTCCGCATTCCACTTCTGTTTGACTATCGTGCTTCTGGCCTCTTTTTCATAATTGTGTTTTTGAATTCCCTGGGCTTGGCCCACGGTCTGCAACACAGGAGATGCTTAGTAATTAAATGTTCATCGAATGGGTGAGGAGCTAATGAATGAATACCACACACACGCCTTTAGGACTAGACGGCCAGACTGGAAGAGTAGGTCTCGGTGTAGGGGCTGAACTGGCTCATTGTTCCCAGGAAGGGGGCAGTGCTGATGTGGACAGTCCAGCTGGAATGACTCGGTTTCTCCTCACCTATGCTCCCCACTTCAGACCACCATCAGCTGTCTTGCCAGAAAACCAAGTGTGTCTGCGATAGGTAGAGCTGCGTCTTCCTGAGGCTAAAGGCTCAGACCTCCCAGACCTTAACATGGCAAAGTTAAAGAGTAGGACCATTTCTCCTGCTCCTGTATTTGCATGTGAAAAGGAAAATCAGCTCTTGGGTGTGTGCCAGTCTTGTATCTTTTACTGGTATCCAGATAGCCTCACCTTTAAATTGAAAAATCTTCTTTTAGTCTCTTTTTCTTAAAAAAAAAAAACACACACAAACAAAATTTACCAATAAAAGGAATTCACTAAAAAGATTTCTGGCATAAAGCAATTGCTATTTGTGTAAACGACGGGACACTTAACATAATGCAGGCAGAAAATTAGCCTGTAATCACTGCTTTCTTTTGGATCTGCTTTAGATGTATTTAAGCCCAAGAGACTTCCCTAGAGAGTGTGCCCCTGGGACTCAGCGCCTCCTCCTACTCATTCCCTTTGGTTTTGTTGTCTGCGGCAAAGAAAATTAGGGCACCATGGCTATTGAAATGCTTGTGTTGAGCCGGTGAGATGTTCAAACAGAAAAATGACAGTCACCGCATATGATTTTGGATGATTTAATGGCTTGAATTATCTTGCAGGTTCGTGGAGGAAATGCCAAGGCTGGCAGCACCATGCGGACATCTTCTCCTTGTCCTGTCTCTACCCAGTCCTTAATTGCCACGGGCAGAAGACAGGCTGTGCTTCCTCCACTGCCCTTTTGTTGGGTCCAAATAAAAAAAAGGGACAGTTAAGTGAGGAGACCACCAGGCATCTGAGGCTATTATGCAGGATGAACTATATCAGGAAGAGGTGCAGCTCTGTGTCTCTGCTGGTTTCCCTCACTCTCAACAAAGGGCTCAAAGTAACTGTGTGCAGAGAATCACCCAAATGAGCAGGAAATGTGAAACCCAAGAGGAGACTCATAGTTTTCACTGAATTCCTGCCCCTTTGTAAGAACTGAATTTTCACTTTCAGCATCTCTCCTCCTTCTTCATCTTCCCTTTTATAAAAATTCAAACTTCTACTCTGGGTTGAGGTGCTTCTTAGGAGCACTGTAACCCTGGATGAGTAAGTCTCTCTCTGGCGCTAGACCTCAGTATTCACGTTTATGAAATGGGAATGTAATATTGACTCCTGAGAGTTTAGGTGGAAATAAGAATGTATGAAGCTGCTGTGTAACCCTAGAGCCTTCTGTGGATGTGTGTTACCGTAGAAGGTGTGGAGCTTCTTGGTATTCGGCAATTTTTAACACACTCTGCTTTTTAAAATCCTTCAAGGAGGGTAGCACCACAAAATGTGTTTCCAACCCTCAGGTTAAGAATGGGGGGGAGCAAAGTCCCTGTCCCTGTTTGAGCTTCTCTCAGAGCACCAACTTCAGCCTTCCTGTTAAACATGTGAACTTGGATAATCCCAGATCTGCACATAACTCAGTCTCAGGAGGGTTTTCCATGCAAACGAAAATACTCCAACAACCAGACATAATTAAAACGAATACCGATGTTTATTTGTACCCCTCTAAGAATACTAAAAGAGATCTGATTGATGACTGTCAGCCAGACTTCTTAAGATTCTTTCCCTTACTGCTCTTATGTTTTCTCACACACACAACCCAGCTACCTTGAAGCTTCTTTCTTTTCACACCCCATGCTCATCTTTCCCCCAACAAATCACGCACATATTGAATTAGACTTTTCTCCCTTTCTCCTTTGCTCTGTCTCTGCTTTCTTCTTCCCTTCCCCGAGTTTATGCCCTCATCTCCCCTATTCTAGTTCTGTCTCTGTCTATCCAGTGTCCAAAATTTGCATCACAAAAGCTTATCGCATAAGATTAGCTTATGGCAAAGGTAGAATTCTCTTTTGGAGGGTAAAGGGAATAAGGGGAGAGGAGAAACAGAGTGGACAAAAATAGCATTCTCTTTGTCAATCAAGTCAGGGTGGAAGACTCAGAAGATTCACATGTTAATAATTCTTGTCACCATCAAATATGACTGGGGACACATTCCGGGGTGGTTACAGATTCCATTCCAGCCTACCCAGGAGTGTGTAGAAAATGGAATACCAGCACCAAACAGGTGAAAGCAAGAGGATGTCATGCTTTTGTCAGTCTGTTGGATGAAAACCTGAAGCAATTTTTGCCCATGAATATGCATCATGTCTATGTCTTCGCTCTCATCAAGCAGTGTTCAGCAGACGGCTGGTATGTGTTGAGATCTGCTACACACTATACCTGAATATTGTGATGGTGGGGGGTGGGGGCAGAATCAAGAGCTGGACAGAAGCTGTCAGAATGCATGACACATTGTCTGGGGGAGTGGCGACTCTCCATTACCCTTGGTCCCAGGGCCAAAGGCCACAATCTTATAGAATATAAAAGGTAGCTCTAATGAGTAAGACATGAAAAGGGGCTTGACCATTAGTGGTCATTAATGCTCCCATTCCCAGGGCCATTAACCTCAGGTTCCTTGGCCCAATTCCAACTAGGTTAATTGTATACCACCTTCTCGAATTCCCTCTTGCCCTGACAGCTGTATGCAGTATAAGAAATGTTAGCAGCATCTGTCTTCATTATCAACCTGAGGATGTTGCCTTCATTATTGACTCCCGTATTTGAGCAATTTCATTGTGAGTAGGGGGGAACTCACCATGCTACTAAAGGAAATATGTCTTCTCTTGGTAAAGAAGACTTTACCTGTTCCTAAATGGTGTTCCAGAGAAGCAGATAACACACCTCCAAAAAAAAAAAAAAAAAAAAAAAAAAAAAAAGACAGCTCCTACCTAAGAGGGGATTGTTTGGCTGCATTTCAAGAGAGGAGATAGTACTGTTAACGATGCAGAGTTCATGATGATTGTAGAGATGCCAAGCTAACAAAAGCAGCCCCAGTCACTAAAAAGTGAAGACTGTGTGGCAGTCTAGGCTGACCTATGGCTAAGCCTACAGAGACAGGACCCTGTGATCACACAGATCCCTCGGCCATTTCTTGCACTATGGAAAAATGACATAACACTTGGGAGTGTGGGACTCCAATATCGCTCGCATCTCTTCATCACTGGTGTTGTGTGACAGTGATGTCAACTCATCACTGGTCTCATAAGTCACTGCCCCCAGTGCTAGCTCCTTCTACAGTTCTCCCCCTTCTACCACCCAGCTTCTTCACCTGTCACATGCCCTACATATTCCCAACTTGGGATCAGTTCTGGAGCCCAACATCCCAAGCCCTTGCCCAGAAACCTGAGCACAACTGGACATGAAAACCATGCAGTCATGTAGACTGGAGTCACATGCATTTGTGGTCCCCAAGTGCAGAAGTTCTGCAAGGAAGCTTCCAAATCCACTCATTATCTTTGGCCAATTCTCTTTCCACTTCTCTTAAACTTCACTAGCCTGCTAAATATTCACCCCAACCCCATGCTCTCACAAGACAATCTTTTCTTTAACTTCTTGATGAAGATTGAAGCCATCAGGGAAGCTCCACTTAAATTTTCATCCAGTCTTCTTCATTATCAAATTTTCTATATCAAAGCCCAGCCCTACCCACTGTATCATGTTCTCTACCCAGGCATTGCCTTATATACAGCCTTGTAATACAGCCTTGTAATACAGCTAGTACCCTCCCCTCTTACACCTCACCATCTCCAATGTATTCCATCTGCACATTGCAATTAATTTGGGAACCCCCATACCTTCTTAGATTTCCAAAGGCCACAATATTTTTCAGCCCAAATTTTGCACTGACAGAGTGTATTATATCTGCATTGAGCCAGGATATGAGTGAAAAGAAACTTCGGGGGATGGAGAGAAATGAGTTTCACTGCACTGAAGACATGGAGAGAGAACTGACTGCTCTCCCTGGCAGACCCCATTTCCCTCCTGCACCGTCCTTTCCCAGGGATGGCTGGGTGCCCTTTATGACTTCTTCCCCAGGTTTTCCATTTTGGAGGCTCACTGCTATTTCCTCCAATCTGCTCTATAGGAATCCCTTTTTTAGTACTGCTTTATTTTAAACCACTCCTATTTTAGAAACTGCTGGAGCTTAGAAACCAATTTCCATGCTTATTCCAAAGCATTTGTGGCATTTAGACAAGTTGTACACAAGCTTTATGTGAGTTTCATCAGGGGAGACCCAAACCCAGTTTGCTCAGAGGGAGGGCCGGAGGCGGGGTCTGCATGATGTCTGCATTTGGCGGAAGCTAGCATAAAATGGCAACTTTCCGTGGGTAGAGGAAAGGTTACAGGGAAACGAGTCACTTTTAGAAACAGACCGAATCGTCCTTCAACAGAGTAAGGCACCATCGTGGCACACTGATGCATCCTGTCTGACAATACCCTTAAGGATTATTCCTGACAACCCCCCCCACTCTTGTTCTCTGCCCCGTTCCAGGTCCAAAACTAGGGAGGTGAATGAAACACTTGCCCCAGTGCAAAATTTAAGAGAGTGTCCCTGGAAAATAGTAATCAAGATCAACAATAATTTAATGTGATATTTCTAAAAACTCAAAATCATGTCAAAAACATAATGAACAAGCTATCAATTTTTTTTAAAGATTTTATTTATTTATTTGACAGAGAGAGACAGCAAGAGAGGGAACACAAGCAGGCAGAGTGGGAGAGGGAGAAGCAGGCTTCTCACTAAGCAGGGAGCCCGATGTAGGGTTCAATCCCAGGACCCTGGGATCACGACCTGAGCCGAAGGCAGAAGCTTAATGACTGAGCCACCCAGGCGCCCCAAGTTATCAATTTTTAAAATAAAGCCAGGATCAGTGCATGACCATGTTGAGCCTCACTGGAGCCAGAGACAAAGGGAAAAATCAGTAATACTGATCTGTCTTTATTTAAAAATTTGATATTTTGTTAATCATGGGGTAGTTATTTAGCATTGATTTTGATGTTTTAAAATGTTGTATTGAAATATTACTCAGCTTTATTGCTGAGCTTTGCTGTTCCCTTAAATTCTGTCCTGAGGTGACTGCCTCACTTGCTTCACCCCCTTCTGGGCCCTGCCCTGTTTCCACACACAACTACTTATCCTGACCTTCACCTTTGCCTCCCAGTTCCCTTTAGAATCACTTCCTGTCCTCCATACTTACTGCCATAGGCCCAGTTCCTTTCCCCCATCACCTCTTTCTTGCATAAGTATAATAGTCCTCTATTTGGTCCACTAATTTCCGGAACTACCCCTGTCCAGACGGCAGAGTCTGCTTTTCCCACTGTTGAAGGACCATTCAGGGTTCCCTAGAGCTTAGTAAGGAATTCAAGCCTATAGCAGCCACAGACTCATTTCTCTTAGTTTCACCTTGGAAAACCCTGAGTTGGCCTCTGCACCTTCATTTTTTACCATTTCCTGTTCCAGGCTCCTCAAAGAATCCATCAGCTCTCATTTCAGGATCTAACATTTCCCCAAGCCACTCACACTCTCTCCACCCATCTCACACTTTATACATGCTGTTCTCTCTTCCTTCTGTCTGGAAAACTTGCCCCTTGTGTAGACTTCTGTTAGAACACACTTTCCACTGCAGTGTAATTGTCTGTTGGTACATCTGTCTCCTGTACCAGGCTCCAAAATGCTTCTCAAGGGCAGAGATACTGTCTCCAATTTATCTCTATATCAAAGGCATATAGCAGGTGCTCAAAACAAGTTTGATGGTTATATAAATGAATTATGAATAACTGAGTAATTGAATCATCATGGTCAGAATGCTTATAAATAAGCTTTTATTAAGCTCTTGGGTTTGCAAGGTGGTGTGCAGGGCACTAGTAATCAGTGCTGGCCTTACCAGTGAGTGTTCCAGTGAACTCCACAAGGCCTGTAGCTATCTGGCATCCGCTTTTTATCCTTCCCACCCAACGTATGCATGGAGAAGAGTAGATACTCAGTGAAAAGACGAACTGAACCAAAATGCAAGTAGTGGGTTATGTAGAGAAGCCACTTTACAACTTTCAAAGGGTTGAGATGCCCATTTTAATTAAAAATCATTTCATTGGTAGAACTCACCATCTTTGAAATCCCCAAGAATAACCAAACAGGAAAGCTATTTCCAATGAAAGGGAAATCCATCCAGGGTAAGTGGATTGAAGGTGGGTGCCATAAGACAAAAAGAGAAGTCAAGTGCTTATAGTGTGTGGGCCCTGAGATGATGATTAGAGAGCTCTTTTGCCTATGTGTTGGGCTGGGTAGGAGAAAGGATGGGGAGGGGTGGGCACGGGCAAAGTGTGACACTTGTTCAAAGTGTTCTCTCTTAGACTCTTATAGTATAAAAGAGCTGTTTTCACTCAAGGGCCTTTAGGCTCTTACCTCTCTTTTTTATTGTCTTGATAAATCCTTTATTGGGGTAGCTATCTTAGAAAACTGGCCCAGAACACACATAAACCCCTTGATCAAAAGTTATAAGCTTGTCCTCCCCCCATTGCTCCGGGGCCGGCAAATAAGACTGATTAGAAAGCAAGGACTGGACAGAGCACAGTGCCACCTTTCTTTCCCCCTTCTGGATGTGTGCCAGATGGGGTCCCATCAAGTGGACAAGCAGGGAGGCATCCATTCCCAGCATGCGTCTAGGGCCCAGGTACATGATTATCTGGGATCCTACTGGTATTTGGTTTTAGAACCTCAACTCTACGACTCACTTGTTGTCTATTTTATTTTATTTTTTTAATATTTTATTTATTTATTTGAGAGAGAGAGAATGAGGGAGAGAGAGAGAGAACACACAAGAGGGGGGAGGGTCAGAGGGAGAAGCAGATTCCCTGCTGAGCAGGAGGCCAATGCGGGACTCAATCCCGGGGACTCCATGATCATGACCTGAGCCAAAGGCAGATGCTTAACCGACTGAGCCACCCAGGGGCCCCATTTGTCATCTATTTTAATAATTCATCAAATTTAACATGGTGAGTTGATGTATAGCCCACATGTTAGCCTGATAAAGTGATCCCTAACCTTCATGGGTAATAGATTTTGTGTGAATATCCTAGAAGAACATGCCATGGGCAAGAACATGCCATAGCCTGGAAAGCTAAACAGTAAATTGTTAATGTAAATGCAGTTAATTTAAGCTATCTTAGACCAATTAATAAAAAGGCCCTTCCTTCCTTCCTTCCTTCCTTCCTTCCTTCCTTCCTTCCTTCCTCCCTTCCTTCCTTCCTTCCTTCCTTCCTTCCGTCCTTCCTTCCTTCCTTCCTTCCTTCCACAAGTATTTATACTGAGTACTTAACATGTGGCAAGTAGATACTCACAGTAGTGAGTAGATACTCATGGAATTATGTCCATATTGATCACCAGTATAATCTCAGTGACATACCACTCTCTGGGTAGTAGATGTTCAACTCAAGTTTGTTGAATGTGTCTTTCTCTTCCTGCCTCTCTTCCTTGTCTTCCCAGCCTTTTGAGAGTAACATAATTTCTTCCTCACTCTATCTCCAACAACCTGTAGGGTACTGACTTCATTATCTCTATCTTTTCTTTCTAAAACTCAGATAGACTTTGGCTTATCCCACAAGATCCCATTAAACAATCTATTTTTGACAGATTTTTTTAAGGAAATGAACATAGAACTATATAGGTGATGATTCTGCATTATTCAGAGAATCCTTTTATCTTTTCTCTTTTTCAGTGACCTGGGTATTAACTTGAATCCTAACTTATGGCATCATCCACATGATTCAACCATATGAGTTCCCTGTGCTATCACTGCTTTATTTGACATTCTCAGCTCTCGCTGTACAAACATTCCTCCTCCCATTGCAATTCTTTATCCCCTGTCCCATTTTTCTGAGAGCCTCATTCTCAGCTAACTGCCATGACCCCCTTTTCATAATATATGGAAACTGGTAAAATTTAAGGGATTAACCTCCTCCCACAGAAATGTATAGAGGAATCTCCAAAAGTAAGAAGAAATGAACTAATAATGAAATAACAGAAATGAAATAATTTTAAACAATGAAAGGTAACTAGTTATGAGCTTTTTAAAGCCCTACCCTTCAAACTATGTGGGTAGACACCTACTCTGTCTACCTATAAATGTGGGCTGGGCTGGCCACATTTATTCCTTCATGTCTGTGAAGGACTGTGCTCAGCCAACTGAGAGAACAGATGAAAGATCTAATGGAGCCAAAGACGTGGTAAAGGAGAGAGGAATGCAGGATATTTTAGGTTGAAGTAGCACTCTGAGCAGAGGACTAGACAACACTGGACCCGGATAGGCTAGCAGTGATTGCAAGTAGCATCAAAATGATAGGACATAAAGAGCAAGGGTAGGACTTGAGGTAGAGAAATGGGCCGGTGTCACATAAATTAAACCTTTCTGTGTAGCATAAGAAAGCTTAGTATTTCTCAGATCGAAGAAGGATATTCATAGAGTCAGCTCAACATTTTGGAAACATTCTCTGGGAGTGGTCTGGAGGATATATTTGGAGGTAGGGGATGGGCAGAGTAGAGGTAAAAATAACAAATAGGAGGCTATTGTAATAGTCTAATGACTGATACAGAAAGAAGCTAACCCAAGATGCTGACAGCAGGGGTGACAAAAAGGGGATATCTTTGAAATGAAAATTTCAGGTCTGGTGACTGGTTGTAAAGGGAACTCTGGAGAAAGATGAATATTGAAAAGTCTAGGTTCCTGGCTGGGCAACTGAGCAGATGGAGACGCTAACAAATCAAGAAAGAGAATTCAGAAGAAAACAGAGTAAGAGATAAAGATGATGAATTCAATGTTGGAGTGTGAAGCATATGGTGCCTGCGAGGCATCCAGGTGACTCTGTCCAGCACACAGTTGGATATATAGGTACAGAACTCATGGACCAGAGATAGACTTGGGAATTATTAGCATATAAGTGGAATTTTAAAATGTGAGTATAAATGAAATCGGCAAGGATAACAGGTAGAGTAAGGAGTGAGCTAAACGTAGAACCCAAAGGAAACAACCATTTAAGGTGACAGTTGGAGAAGAAAGGCAGGTATTGTGGAAGCCGAAGAAGAAGAGTTTTGCGATGGGGGACGTGGTTAGCTGTGTCAACTGTTACAAAGATGTGACCCATGAATATGTTCAGAGAAAGATCAGAGAAATTCTGAAAGTGCTTTGTAGTTTTTGTCATATAGGAGGTCATTATTTCTGACTTTAATAAAAGCAATTGCAGTGAAATAGAGGGGCTAGAGGCCAGATTACAGCTGATTGAGGAGTGAATAAGAGGTAATAAGGTGAAGACAGCGGGGGTGTGGACCACGGCCATTTCAAGCAATCTGGATGGTAATGAAGGAGGCAATTATAAGAGGACATATGTTTAAGGTTTATTGTTCTTCTTAATTTTTAAGGAAAACTTGATAGGTTGGAAAAATAGGTTGAGAAATGGTGGTCAAAGGGAAGAGAGGTTAAAAATGCTGGAGAGAGAGGGAAGAAATAAATGGAGTCAGAGTTCCAGAGGGAACAGGAGTGGGCGGAATGGGTGGGAGAATTGGCAGATCAGCCCTCAGCAGAAAGAGGGCCACCTCATTCTCTGAAAAGAGAGGGAAGAAGCCAGTTGCAGGTACACATGGTGGTTCGGCATCAAAAGTGGTTCTGTTTGGCATAAGCACAGAGTGAATGGGAGAGAGAGCTGAACACAGTCCATCACACTGCCATGATCTATGAGTGCGGCCACTCAATAATGTTAGCTTCCATTTGCCCTGCCCTAACTCAGTTTTGCTTCCAAGTTTCTCAAAAACCTTACAGCTGGGAAATTCTAAGTAATGTCTAATCTCTAATTCTTCTGATATGATTTAAACCCTGCCCATCCCAGCCTCTTTGCTGAGAGAATAAAAGACATCTTTACTGGTGGCATCCCCAGGTGCTGCAGAGAGAAATTGAGCCCCTAGTAGGAGATGGTGAAAAAAATCGAGTGTCTGATACACATGCTCACCCACTGATTCACAACCCCTCCCTCCTCATCCAGGATCCATATATTCTGCTCATGGTCTCCATTAGGAAACTTTCTTGGAGCAGTTGGCAAAGCATGGAAAATCTGTCTTTTGGTATGGAGCTACCATGCGCGTGCACACACACAATCAATCAATGTTAGGTTCCAAACAAGTTAAATCTGTGAATCAGGGTGGCTGTTTTTGTTCATGGGATTGGTGGGTTTTTTTTTCTATCCTGTGTTCCCTTCATTTTTCAAACTCTACACTGATTTCCTTTCCCCGGTCTTCCCTAACCCTTCTGCAATAGTTTCCAGGGACATGAGTGATGTCCAAGAGCCCTTCCAGGGCTGGGCACTGACGCCAGTGGGGTATACCCAGTGCAATTAAACAAAGAGGGTCTGGCTTCCCCTATGTGTTACCCAATTAAATACCCACACAGTAATTCACTCAAGGGAATCCTGCTGATGTCAGCAGAAGAAAAGAGACTCAATTACAGCCTCTGACTGGGCCAGTTTATTGTTATTTATAATGCGGTCTTCTGACTGGGAAGCAGGGAAGAGAGATATTCCGGGGTAAAGAGCTGCCTGTTAATTGCAATATCTTAGTTTCAGGAAACTGGCTGGAATTCCCAGCCACTCCAACACTGGGCAGCAAATCCATGTTCCCAATAAAATCTCTGGCTTGGCAAATTTTGATTCTCCCACTTTCTAGTCATTGATGAGAAAGCTTCATTCCTACGCTGATGCCACTGAGTTTATAGGCTGGAAAGACAGGCACCAGGTAATCTGTGTAAATCCTCATTAGCTCAATTTAGCAGAAAGAACTCCCAAGAGCAACACCTCTAACCTTCAACACATGAACAAAGGAAGGTTAATCTGAAGGCACTTCAAGCATTTGCCTTTGAGGGTGGAATGGTTTTACTGGTGTGCTTTTGTCTTGGCTAAGCCACATCAGTTAGGGAAACCCTAAGAAAGGCAAATTCATTTCAACATTGGCACCTCAACCTGCCCTTCCCCAGACTTTTATGGAATTCTTGTACTCATTCCCTAAGTCTTGATATCATGTCATCATGTCATCAAAGCCTTCTTCCCTCACCGCCACCCTGCTCCCATGGGCAAATTTCGGTAGGGCTTCCTGGTATATCCTGCCTAATTCTCACTAGCGTAAGTAACTATTGCAGTTAGACAATTCATGTAATTATGGTGAAATGTGGATCTTTCCCCCATCTGTGATCGATTCTGCACAAAGACTGTGGCTGTCTTAATACCCTGGCATTTCCTAGTATGATGCCTGCATAATGTATGCACTCCAGGAATATTGGTTGAATAAGTGAATGAATTAACCAAGGAAAAACTTCTTTGGGAAGGCAAATAGGCACATAAAACTATGCATTGTATTTTGAGGACCCTTAGGATTGTCTTGTATATTGCCACTCCTGTTAGATTACCTGAGCCAACTGCCCTCCTCCCATCATTGTTTTAGAACTGACAACACTCTTGTATAAGTAAAGTTTCTGTTGGATTCAACTTGGTCAATCTAATTTGATTTTTCAGGAATTCACTGAGCACCTCCTATGTTCTATGTTCCCAGCATGATGCTAGGCTGCAGAGGATGTCAGGGTAGATGGCAGTCTTCTTGTTCACCCTGAGCGGTGCTCTCCCAAGGGAGATGAAAGTTTGATGTAGGGAGCCCAGTATAGCTCAGAAACAGATTAGATGTCTAGATAAGGCAGGCTGTGAGAGTTTGAAAATGTAAGCGTTAACAGGCATTGCTTTTCCGCTTCTCACTCAACAAAAGCTCCAAGAACACTGGCTGCTTTCTCTTTTAAGTTCACAGGTCTCTGGCCTTTCCCTCTCCCTCGAGACCTTGTCTAACTTTGCTGCATGCAAATGACCAACCAGTTTTCTTTGGTGTTGTGACCCAAGAACTCCTGCCTGCAAGCCAGGGGGAGCAGATCTGCCTCCCCAGATGACAGCCCAGAAGGACTGGAGGAGCCTTTTAGGGCATTTTGCACTGGTTCCCACTGGCCAGGCTTTGAACTTTCCAATCCTTCTTATTGCTTTGGGTGATTTCACTTTTCTCCTCTCCCAGGGAATGGTGTATTTTCAAGATAGTGGTAATGTGTGCCATCGTGAGGGTCTAGAGGAGACAAGATTAATTGCTCTCTGGTCAAAAAAAGGAAAAGTGGTAAATTTTTATGTTTAGAGAAAGATGTGCTGGTGAAATACAGCCAGGATGCTTTGCCCAGTCTTTTATTTTGGAGGAGAAAATGCCTAATACAGTCAGACAAAAGCTCATTTTCTGAGGCGCCTCCTTGCTTGGGCTTTGACTCAGAATCTCAAATCCCTCTGCCTTGAGGACAACTGAGAATCCTTGGAAGCTGGATATGTGGGCTGGCTTCCTGCTTTTCCACTCGCTTTCTGACCTTGGGCTAATTGCTGAACAGGTCTTTAAAAGAGGGAACGTAATCCCCACCCTGCCCATGGGGGCCAATGTGCAGTTCATACGTTTGTACGAAAGGAGATGTAGACGTGAGCAGGCGTTGCCCATGTGGAAGAGATATTCATGTGCAAGCTGTTCATACTGCTCCTACTTCCCAGTTTTCACCCTCCAATTTTGTTCTCATGGGCATAGCATCAGAAATAGCTACAGAGCTTCAAGGAAGTGTAAACACAGACCTGATTCGTAGAATTTCCAAACCAAAGTAGACCTTAAAGGCAACTGCATCTCATGTTATAAATATGGACACACAGACAGAAGCTAAGTAATGATAGTGAACATGCACTAAGTGTTTACTATGCACGGAGCTCGGTTCTCATTCTTACTCCACATGCAGTAACTCATCTCATCATCAAAACCATTCTCACGAGGGAGACAGCATGAGGATCACCTCCCTGTTACAGAGGGAAGCTAAAGTCCAGTCACCCCTCTCCTAGTTACATGGTGGCAGTACTAGGATCTAAAACCCAAGCTCACTCTCCCCATTATTATAGTGAATGGCTGTGCAGAAACTGAGTTCCAAGGAGGGACGGGCAACTGGCCCAAGATAACTGAGCAGTTAGGAATCAAAACTGGGTCCCCTGATTCACAGCCCAGATGTCTGCCTGTCTACCTGTACAGTAATAAAAGGTAAGGTTCAGATCTAGGTTGGACACATGGTAGTGGGGATGACTTTGGGCAAGTCACTAGCTTACCTGGGATTTGGTTTTCTCATCTATACAAAATTGTCATAACATAGGTCTTCTTCATAGGTTGTTGTAGGAATTAAATGAGATCATATGTGTAGAGCACTTAGAGAAGCCCCGGGATGTAGCTATGCAACAGGAAGTGGCTATTACTGTTACGACACACTGCCTTTTCAGGAAGGTTCATAGAGTAGAGATAAGGCAGCACTGTGGTGGGACCCGGAGGGACTGGCTGCAGGAGGTGGGAGACCGGGAGAGGACGTGCCAGAAGCTTGTGTTTGCAGCAGAGAGCAGTATCCAGCCTTTCCAGGACAGAGATGAAAAAAATGAAACAGAATGAAAAGGCTAGAGACACAGACAAGCTAACGCTTTGTATCTTGCCTCTCGCCGTGGTATTTCATCCATTCCCTCTGCCTTACATGGACAAGTACCTGCCTCATTCCTCAGGTCTGGCACAGATGCTCTGAGCTACCTGCCCCTCTCAGCCTCCCAGTTCATCCTGCGACAGGTTCTGACAGCCAGTTTGGCTGGCCAATCAGCTGCCAAAACACAAGGTTCTAGGCCAGGGAAGGAGTTACTTGCGTGCTCCTCCCGAGGGAGCTCTGGAGATACGCAAACTTTTGCAATTGCTTCTGCCTTCTCAAATCGCTCTCCCTCTGTTAACTCGACAGACATCTTGTCTGTTTTTGATAAATAAGCTTCTCTATTTATTCAGGGGAGTGAATTTGTAGCTATTATGATTCAAATGACATTGACATGATATTTTCTCTTTTTTCCCCCTGCTGTTGAATCAGGAAAAGAAAATCCATAGGAAAAAAAAAAAATCACAAAAACCCAAAGCAATTACTCTGTATATCGGTCCATGAAATAAATGAATGCATAAGCCAACTCTCTTTTGGGGTGGAGGTAAGGGAACTGATAAATAATTTAGAAATTGTTGCTGCGTCCTGTTCCCAGAGATGCAGCTGGTATGTGCGAATATGAGGCACATGCTGCATTCATCAGGCACCGAGCGACGTTTTAATTCCTCAACCATTAACATTATCGGCAAGTGGGGCTGTGCACAGAGTCAGATCCCTGGGATGTCAATCAACCCATTACACAGCGCTGGCTTCGTCATATGGGGTGTTACCTCTCATTAGGTTGCCTGAGTCAGCCAGTCAATCAGATGTGACTGAGCAGACGGGCAAGAAGAGGAGGCAGGCGAGGTGCGGGGAGGGCAGGAGGTACACCAGCCAGCAAGTGAGCTCTGTCTGCCTCTTGGAAGCCCTTGTGTTAAGTGCCTTTCCTGTGTGATCAGCTTCAACTTACTCTATCTCCTTCCTTTCCCCAGCTGTGCTCATCCTAAACTGTCCGAAGGGCTGACGGAAGAGGGGTCTGTAAAGTTTTGGATGTGCACGATAGGCTAGAATCTTCTCAAATATCTAATTCCAGAAAACACAGAGGGGTAGATCTTGTCATCAGAAGACTTCCTTGACCATATTTTTTAGACTCAGAGGCTCATAGACTCTATAGGCCTGCTGCCTTATTTGGTCCCATGGATTTCAAAGATTTGGGGGGAAAATTTTTTTTTTTTTAAATTACAGGTGTAAGCCACTGGTTATTTAATGACCTCTCCTGGGTTGCAAGCTGCAGGTTGAATAACACTGATTCAGTGCAACAATTTGGGGGACTCAGGTCTGTGAGAATAAGCAGACCCATACCAGGGCATGCCTCTATCCTGAGGGAACAGTACCAAAATATATGGGGAAACTTTCTTCAGGGCCAGTTTAGAACTTCAGTAGAGTTCTGAAGTGTAGTTGAATTCCTTAGTTGTCTAAAGCCCATACTCAGAGGCCATGTGGCAGGGCTGATGAAGTCCAGAGCACTCCTGGTGGGGGCCGGGCTCCCTTGTGCTACTGACTTGTAATGGGAATGAGGAAAATGTATATATATCCTGCAAAATGGGGACTGCCAAGGGCATGCTTGTCAGGATCACAGCTTTTCTGAGTTATGGCTCATTTTCCCTGGGGACCTCTCTCCTTTTCCCTCTTCACACCCCTATCCCTTTCCTGCCCTTCGCCTTTAGTTCTGCTTACTTTCTCCTGTGCCTTCCTTTACCTTCTCTCTTCCCTATCTTGACCAAAAAGAAAAATGTTTTAAAAACTTCATTCATTGTTCACAATCTGCTAAAGCAATTCTTTAAAGTCCCTGGAGGCCAGAAACCTAAACATCATGTTGACGGCCATGCATGGGATGCTCGAGTGTGCGCACTCCCGTATGAGTGCTCGCATGCACGTGGGCACAGATGTGTGAGCTGGAGAGCAAGCCAACGATTTCATTTCTCCCTTATGAGAGGCTGTGAGAGTGCGGCATTAAAAGAGGAAGAGCCTGCAAATCCCTGATACGAAGAAAATAATTTCAAAGGAGAGAAGAAATCATCACTTTTTTATTTTGCTTCCCAAAAAAGCTGTCTTCTTTCTAAGTATATTAGTTTTACATTTGATTCTATTGCTCTATCAGCAACTGCAGTGATCCAGAACCATGATATACTCAACCACCTAATTTTAGTGGAAACGAAAGAATTTGTAGAGATTGTCACTGAGAGGTTAGCAATGCTGTGAATTTGAGTGGCACTTTCTCTGTGGAAAGCACATTATGAGCATTAACTAATTGTGCTATACAACATCCTCAAGAGAGAGAGGAGGAGTTGGGAGAGAGACAGAGACAGAGAGACAGAGATTGGTTCTCTCACAGAGATTGAGGAAGGGCTGGCACCCAGTGTGCACGACCCCAGGGTAGGGTGAGTTCCCCAAGAGCTGAGATTAGAACTCTGTTGTCATTCTTCTCAAACCCTCACAAATACTTAAGCCTTATGTCAGCAGCAATGTCTATTTTCTTATGTCCTGGGACAGGTTACTTAAACTTTTGGAGTTAAGTGTCCTCAGCTATTCATTGGAGATAATAATAGCACCTATTGTAATAAGGTCACTGTATGAATTAAATGAGATCCAGTTTGCACATGGTCTGGGTCTTATGAAGTACTCAATGACTCACGGCTGTGTTATCAGTTTGGAGAATATCCCCACGTCCCTTATTTATATTGCCCTCTCCATCTTTTCGCTCTCTTTTTCTGCTCTCTTCCTCTCTCCTTTCGTGGGCATAATCCTTGGTTATCAGGGCTGGGAAACAGCAGGCATCTGGAATATCAGTCACATTTGGGGGGAAATAGATCCCTACCTTCTCCCCTGTTGCTCATCTCTCTGCTAAATGTGCTGAAGGTAATGGGTTTGGGAGAAAGCTTATAGGATCCTAATAGACATGCATCCTGCTCTGCTTGAAACCCCTGCTGGGTCAGAGCTCCTACTCACAGGGTAACTCCAGGGGTCATGCCCCCTGGTGGTCATCAGCCATCTGTTGGTTATTAGCAACCTTTAAGGCATCCCACTGTGGCCTTGGAGAACAGAGAAGGGCTCTGTGGCTCCAAGCATAACCAGAGCACAACCACAGACCTTTTCCACCAGCCTGGGTACAATTCCTTACACATAGACCTACAGAAACACGCTCTGTGATTTGCTCTGGTGCATTTAGATGGGACTATCTAGTCCTATCTGTCTGTACTAATGATAGCCCCGTTTGGGATTCTGAGAAAGGAAGAGACAGTGTTCACTGTGGAATTCAATACTTTATTGACTTTCAATCAGAGTTTGTGCTCTGCTCTGTGAAATCACAGCACCCAAGAAACCTCAGGTTAGTTACACAAGTCCCAAGGGCTTAGGCCCACAATAGACCCACTCATGACAAGGACTTTGATTGTGTATAGAACAAGAGGTAGTAAGCTAGCAACACAGAAGAAATCATAGGCATGACTCCCTCCTGGTGGGCAGTTGCCTCTGTCAGTTTCCTGCTCCTGTGAGTCTATTATTCCTAGCACATGGCCTGCTGGATTTTACGCAGATTTTATTCTGTTTTTATTTTTCAAAGATTTTATTTATTCATTTGAGACACAGAGATACAGAAAGAGAGAGAGAGAACAAGCAGGAGAAGGGGGAGAGGCAGAGGGAAAGGGAGAAGCAGGCTCCCTGCTGAGTCAGGAGCCCGATGTGGGGCTCGATCCCAGGACCCTGGGATCATGACCTGAGCCGAAGGCAGGCGTTTAACCATCTGAGACACCCAGGCGTCCCTTACACAGATTTTAGTCTGACTCAGAGTTAGTCTGGAATGCAAAGAAGAAATGGGCTGCAGTTGCAGTAGGTAGTGTGTATGAGAGCAGGAATCCCAGAGAGGTGAGGATCCAATGGGCCACCCATTTGTGGGGTCATCTGTTTGCAGGTCACCCCTGAATAGCTTGACCTCACATCCAGCTGGGATCTGTTCAAGGAATACAAAGTCATTTATCAGCCAAGCGAAGGCCAATTAAGAATGCGCTGGTACTGCGCATTAACTGCCTACCACACACCAAAGCCAAATAGAAGTCATTCTGGGGTCATCCATTCTTGGGATTTATCTGCCATTGGGGGATATTGGGAAATGGCTAGACTGGGAGCAGTGTATGCTTGCGAATCTGTGTCATTTCCCCCTAGATTTCAATGCTACTTGTCCCTGAGTCAAGGTTATAGAAACTCTGGGTAAAAGTGACAATTGGAGGCCTTGTCCAAGAAGGGTATCAATCTGGTCTGACATGTTCCATGGCTGGAGATTTTTAGGAAAAGCAGGCAAAATATTTGGCCAACTTTTTAAGCATGACTTTTTGCTACCCTTGACCCCTCTCATAGCTCCGGCTGGACATTGATAAATGAAATTCTGCCAGAGTCTCCAACAGAATGCCGTTCCTAGCTGGCAGAAGGACATCTTGGCCCCTCAGAGGGCACAGCTGGTTCCCAGGATTCCCTCAAAAGACATCCCTAATTTGTGTGCCTGTTTGGGGTGTCACAGTGTTTGAGTCTGTAGGACCTTTGCCAAGTCGGGAGTAGGGGAGGAGGCAGTGAGGAGGAGAGAGAAAAAAAGAGGAGGAAGCAGGCAGCAAGAGAGAAGAAAAACGAGTAAGACTCACGTTAGGAAGGAACAATCTGTAGTAGGGGCTCGGCTAATGTACAGCCCGTGAATTACACCCGTCAGGTGGGAGACGGCGGCCAGAAGAAGGGGGTTTAGTCATGAGCGTGTGAGGCGGCTCCCCTCCCCTTCCCGCTGGTTTCTGCAGACATTGACTAGAGATGGCGTCCCTCTTGACAAATCGTCCCTCTTGACAAATCGTTCTTCGTTTCTGGGCTCTGCGCTGTGTTTGTCACTTCCAGTTCTCAGGAGGTTTCCACATGCTGTTGGGTCTCCAAGGACTGCTTTTCCCCGACACTTGAAATCAAGGAGCAAGGGCCAGCCACGCGGGAGCTGCGGCCGTCCCTCCCACCGTCCCCGCCGGGTCCCCCGCGCCAGCCTCCGGAGCTCGGGCTCAGCAGGGCACTCGGGCTCAGCAGGGCGCTCATCAACAGGCTTGGGAGGGAGGAAACGCTGGCCTGAAGTGGGAGACGGGGGAAATTGCCTCGAAAGCTGAGCACCGCGTAAACAGCGTCTTAAAAACAAGAGCGGTTACTTTAATTATGGCTCCGTGCTGCTTTATCACCACAGCGTTTCTCACACGTTCATCAGAAACCTGGGGATAAATCAATCTCTGGAAGCCAGAAGCTGCCACAGTCACTGCCTCCAGGCTCCAGCCCTCTACGCCTCACGGATTCGGATTCCGCCTCGGTTTTGCACCGAGGCTCCGAATCAGGCTGATGCCCACCCCCCCCACCCCCCACCCCCGCCTCCGCACCAATTTCGTGGACAAAGTTTTAGCAAGGAAGAAAGGGTCCGAAAGGAGAATATTTGTAAGGGTCAGCTCTGAAGGTGAATGAGAGATATCCTGCCCATTGGCGTGTTGGACTGTTTTTCAGACACTGACTTACACCTTTGATGTTAATGACAGTAATAATAAGAGTAATATGAATAATAATGACATATAGTAGTAGCTGTTATTTACTAAATACTTATATGCCTAGCTAATACATTTTAGTCCTTAGAAACCACTCAGTGGAGTACGGATTATTATCTGCATCTTTCAGCTGTGAAAATTGAGGTCAAGCCTTCTGCCCAAGGTCACAGACTGAGGGGTAGTGCCGCTCTGCTGTGGTTCATAACCTCCTGCTCCAGGGATCCTGGCATGCGTGCCTGGTGGCATCAGTTAGGGGGACACTGAGGAACTGTGTGTCGAGAGCAGGGCTTGTGCTCAGACTAACAACCTCCGCGGCTGCTTTTCACTGAGAGATGGGGGAGGACAATGTGATAGAATGTTGGCACCAGGAAAGGACCTCAGACACCTTGGAATCTTTGTATAATATTTTTCCAGAAGGGGAAACTGAAGCCCAGAGAGGTGAAGTTACAGTCGTCAAGGCAAACCTGGACCTAGAACCCGGTTCTCTAAAGTCCTGGGTTGGCAATCCCCCTACTGTATAGGAGGATGAGAAGTTGTATTTGAACCTTAGGAATAAAAGCTTCTTAGCCATTCCTTTTTCTCATGAGTAGTTAAGTGGACCTTCCGAATTCAAGGTTAACCTTTGATGTCCTCAGAGTTCAGCTGGATGGCATGGAGCCTCGGGCACACAGGCTGCCTGCCCTCGGGGCAGCTGGTTCTGCCAGCAGGGCCGGTGGAGGTTGCAGTCCGGTGCTCAGAAGGGGTGTTTGCCCCAGTGTAGGAGGGAAGGAAATCACTGAAATAGAATCCATCCCTTAACCCCAGCAGTAGCAACATTATACCATGGACAAGAGTACTGGGGATAAAGAAACAACATTCAGGTGGGAATCCTCCATCCTTCTTGGCTAAACCTAATTCATCACCTTCAAAACCCAATTTTTATCGTCCCTCCTCTGAGGCTGGCCCCGTGCTCAACAGACTCTATTTTGTTGCTGTTATGTGTTTTCTTTTTTCTTTAATAAAGATTTTTTTCATCTGACAGAGAGTGGGAGTGAGCACAAGCAGGGGGAGTGGCAGGCTGAGGCAGTGGGAGAAGCAGGGTCCCACTGAGCAGGGAGCCCGATGCGGGGCTCGATCCCAGGACCCCGGGACCATGACCTGAGCTGAAGGCAGACGCTTAAATGACTACGCCACCCACGCGCCCCTGTTTTGTGTTTTCTTAAAGTGAGGTATAGTTTACATATACATGCAGTAAAATTCATGATTTTTTTAAAGATTTTATTTATTTATTCATGAGAGACAGAGAGAGAGAGAGAGAGAGGCAGAGGGAGAAGCAGGCTCCCCGCTGAGCAGGGAGCCCAATTCAGGGCTCGATCCCAGGACCCTGGGATCATGACCTGAGCTAAAGGCAGACGCTTAACCATCTGAGCCATCCAGGTGCCCAAAATTCATCGTTTTTAATGTGTAGTTCTATGTATTTGAGCCTGTTAGAGGTTTCTGTGCATAGGTATGCGTGTGAACCTATGTACTCATTTCTCTCGGGCTTGCTGGGGTATAAGGTAAGGGCATGTTTAACTTGAACCTCTCTGGGTTTGATCTCTCACATCTCTGAAAGTCAGGTCTACAGGGAGTTTTCATTAGTTGTCTTTAAATTTTCTTTTAACCCACTGAACATTGTTGAATACACGTAGGTGCCAGGCACTATACCGGCCCTGAAGATAGAAGGATTCACAAAATGCTCTTCTATGATCTGTATATCTGCATGGCTTCCAACTTGCTGATACAGTGGTAGACATTCTACTTCATCACAGGAGGGAGCTGGAACTGTATACCACTGGCCAACCCAAGTCATACTGGCACAATATGTCTATAAACAACTAATAAATTGACTGTTCATAAGCAATAGAACAAACAGTGATTCCCTGCAGACACGCCCATAAATGCTGGCTCACAGGCAATCTCTCACTCAGATGTGTGGGCAAGGGTAGATTTTGCAATTAATACTCTCATCCTCACAATTCCTTCCATATGTGAAAACATCCAGAGGAAATAATCTAAACTATTGGAAGAATAAAAATATGGTATACCAACAGTTTTCTGTGCGCAAGCTTAAAAAAGCACAGTCATGGCGCTTCCAGAACACAAAGTCTTCTTGTTCAGCCTTGAATCTCCTCTGCAACATCAGTGCTCAGCCAATGGCCGCCTCTCCCCAGTGATACCAAGCTCACGCTCCTGATCATCTAGTTGAATCAAGCACTGTACCTGAAGTAGGATGTGCTTTATGCTGTGTGAGTTGTTACCTCTTTGGTTCATTTCATCCTCATGATTATTTCACCTATAGATTGTATTGGATACTAGAAATGTTACCTTTATATTAAGCCAAGATCTGTAGCCCTATTACTTCATTGACTGATCTCATATTTGGCCTTTAGAGCCATTCAGAATAAGTGGAATTCACATATTTCAAAATATCTGAATCACTGTGCCTTCCTTCCATCTTTTCCTCTTTAGGCTTAAAGCTAAACTCCCCCAGTCCCTTCTGTTCCTCATCATAAGAAGCATAAAACACATTATCCAATCTATTCATCATCTAGGCTACTTGGACATGATTCTGTTTGTGTGTGAATCCCTAACTGCTTATGAAGCTGCAAATATAGTTTGTTCTGGGCACCGTTGGTCTATTAATATTGTCCCATATATCAACTTTGGGGGAGCTTACATTGCATTAATGACATGTTATGCTTTCTAGCAACTAAAATTCCTCAATATTTTTTTTTTGAATTCTGCACTGAGCCTTGTTTCCTTTAACTGCTTTGAAATAATTGTTCCTTTTTTAAAAAAAAAAAAAAATTTGGCCCACTTCCTGAGCTTGTCAAGATCTTTTGAAACTCAGGTCCATCCTGCTGACAAAATACTAGGCATCCCAGCTTTGAGTCAGGTGAAAGTGTGATCTGTGTGCCTGTCATATCTTCATCTAATGCTATAAAAATGTTAAACAGGATGGGTTAGAGGACTAAGGACTTCCTCCAGGCTGACCCCAATCTATTACTCAGAACACCATGTAGACTGTCATGCAATCAGCTATGAATCCACCCACAATCTGGGAACATCATGAAGACCCCTGGGAGATACTATGCTTAAATTTAAAAAGTGATATCTACCAAATTTCCCACGTAAGTCATTATATGAAGGAAATGAGGTTGGGATGCTAGGACCTTGCCATAGTGAACTGATGTTTGCTTGCTCAGAATCATCTGACTGATACTTTTTTTTTCTATAGTCTTCCTTCTTACGAGAAGACACTATGGAAAACCTAAAATTCTGAATATTCAAATAAATATGGCTCATTTCTTATTCTCAAGAACCTGGTAGAGGGACATAGGATTTAGGCCTTCAGTGATGTGCATATGAACAAATCTCTAAGATCATTTAAAATAGGTCTTTGGGAGCCACAAAGCCTTTCAGTACCTGGGGAAAACGGTAGAGAAGGAGGTGCTGGAGAAGCTGCACCTGTTTATTTGGCACCCTTGCTGGTGAGTGCAAGAGGCCTGTGGCCTTCAGTCTCTGCAGGTCCAGAAGGGCCAGTGTCTGGTGGCTATGCAGATATCTGCCCCTTCTCCATGTGGGAAGCTAATGCCTGGTGTCATGCCGGCATTTAACAGGATGGAGAGGGACCATTCTCATTCCCCCATGCGGCCAGACCAGATGCCTTTCTGCGCACACAAAAAAATCAGACCAGGTTCTTCAGGGAAGCCAAGTAACAGACATGCTTGAAAGAAATCACATTTCAGCTCTGGGGCAGTAGTTCTCAGAGTGTTTTTTGCCTGACTGAAGTAGAAGCTTTTGCATCAATGGAGAGCTTGTTAGAAATGCAAATTCCTGCGTGTTTCCAAACCTACTGAAGCAGAAACTCTGTAGTGGGGCCCAGCAATCTGGGTTCTGATAAGCCCCCCCCGGGGGGGGGGGATTAGAATAAAAAGTTGGAGAAGCCTTGCCCCAGCATGGGCCAACCCAGTTTAGACAGCCCTGGGAAGGGATGGTGTAAGGTTGGTGACAACTCTCAACATTCAATTCAGCCAGCGTTTTCTGGAGTAGCTGTTCCACAGAAAGCAATGTGCTAGGTGCTGGAGGTGAGCAGAAATGCGAGTAGGGCACAGTGCACAGCCCCTGTCCTTAAGTTGCTCATGATGTAGACAGGAACAAACAGTGGCAGAGAGTAACAGGTGCAATGGCATAAAAATTCTATAGCGTGTTAAAAGGAGAAGTGAATCAATCCAAGTGGGTAGGGCGAGGACAAGAGCGAAGGTAGATGAGGGTCAATTAATGGAGCAGATGGCCTTTGTGATGGGCCTGGCAGGATAGCTGGAATTTTGCTCTCTTCCTTCTCTGTACTCCACTGTGCCCTATACATATGTCTACATTGGGGCTTTTCTCCAAGTATGCATATCTGCACGTCTCCACCATTCCATCACGGAAGCTCTCGTCCGGTCCTGGGTGACCTCAACACAGCCAAACCCATGAGTGTCTCCCTAGTTGTCAGCTCGTGCCACCTGTCAGCATGAGTAGTGCAGGGGGTCACTGTGCTGCTTAAGGCACCTGTCTGCTAAGAATCCACTCCTCCTTCCCTGCTTCATGGCTCGTCCTCCTTGGCTGTGTATTACAGTGACCCAGGACCCAAAACTCAAACCTGTTCTTTTTCCCACCCACACTCATCCCTTAGGTGGTCCAGTCTCAAACAGATGAATTTCCGATCTAGGTGATTCCAAAACTTCCGGTCCAGACCTCTCTAGATTCACATGCAAACACCGACCTCACATCTTCCCTTTGCTGTCTTTTACGTCTCTTAAACCTAACGTGCCCTGATGTCTTCGTTTGCCATTTCTAGCACATGTCCTCCTCCCCCTTAATTGTCTTCATTCGGTAAAAGGAATCCCCATTCTTCTCAGATCTCTGGTCAGAAACTCAGAGTCATCTTTGTCTCTACTCTTTCAAACCCCATATCCAAGTCAGCAAATTCTGTTTGACTTTGAAATTGCAGAATCTGTCCTCTTCTCATCTCTTCCAGCTGTTCAGTCTCTGCTTCCTCTGTTCACCTCCCCCCCACCCCGGGGCTTCCCATCTCAGACTAAAAGGCAAATGCTTCACCTAAAAGGCCCTGTGCGACCCAGCCCCTCCTCTCTCTCTCTGTCCTGATCCCCTACGGTTCTGACTTCCTTCATTCCTCTTTAGCCCATTGGTCTCCAAGCTTGTGCTCACCTCAGGGCCTTTGCACACATGAGTCCCTACTCCATGCAGTGTGTTTTCTCTGAAACTATCTGCATACCCTCACATTTCTTAGGTTTGTACTCAATTATCACCTTATCTAAGAAGCTCCCTCTGGCTACCCTGTCTAAAGAAGTACACCTCATACTGTCTATCCAACTTAGCTTTCTTTATTTTTCTTTATCACAATTGTCTGTTTGTTTTGCTTTCTTTCTCCACATGGATCCTGGAGGGTAGAGACTCTGCTGTTCTCATTGCTATATATCCCTAGCACCTAGAACAGCCCATGGAGCAGAGTAGATGCTCGATAAATATTGATTTGTATTATACTACAAGTCCAATTCCCAAAAATATATGTTGCATTCCTTGAGTCTGATTAACATGTCTTACACAGGGCACCTGGGCAGCTCAGTTGGTTAAACATCAGCCTTCGGCTCAGGTCATGATCCTGGGGTCCTGGGATTGAGCCCTGCATCAGGCTCCCTGTTCAGTGGGGAGTCTGCTTCTCCCTCTCCCACTCCCCCAGCTTGTGCGTGCTCTCTCTCTCTCTTTCTCTCTCTCTCTGTCAAATAAATAAAATCTTTTTTTTAAAAAAAGTGTCGTACACAATGTTAGACCTCCATAATCTAACATGGTGCCTGGCATGTTGCACTGAGTGAATTGAGAAGAAGATCTTACAAGTATTAGAAGAGCCTAACCATAAACGTAGAGATAGGAAAACATAGGGATCCAAGGTCCAGCGAACACTCCAATTTAGCTGTAACAGAGGACCATGTGAGAATAAAAAAATGTACAGTTGTGGGCCTCACAGGAATATGCAGGATCATCTATTCCAACTCCAACTCAAAACGTAATCACCCACAGCCCTTGCAAGTAGACGGGATTTTCCCTACAGTCAAAGATTTTTTTGGTTCCAAGTTAATATTATGCATGATGTTAAGGTTTGCTTTTGAGCTCTGCTTTCCCTTCTTAGTCTCATTTCCCTTGGAACTGAACTTGACCTCTGACTTTTCATCCTATCTACCCTGCAACACCATTCCGTGAGCTATGCTGGCTAGGCATCTTGGGAACTATGCTAGGGTGATTGACCTTGGCATGCCAGATGAGGACCAAGGAGGGAAGGAAGTCTCAGCCCAGCTCCCAAAGCAGAGAAGGAGGTATGCCAAGTTGAGGATTGCCTGAATGCCTTGCTCAGAGAGCCTTTCCTTGCCAATGCCTTCTGCAAACCAGACATGCCCACTAGCACTGAGCTGCTTTGCTTTAGAACCGTGGCCTCTTAAGTCCAGACCTTCCTTATAGTCCTCTATCCAGGCTGGACTTAATCCTCCATTGGAGCCTAACTTAAGCCAAGATCTATTTGACATTGAACACCATGACTAAGCCCCTGTCTCCACGCTGTTTGAGACCTTTCTTCCATTTTTCTCAGTCTCCATTCCTACCTCAGGGGGCCAATTTCCTCCCACGGGACAGTTCTTTCAACACAGTTATGGGCCCTAACCTGACACATAGTTCTTTTCCTTTGTGGTAAGGCTCTCAGTAAAATATTAGCTTGAAGGCAGAGGTCTAACTCAGTGGCCTGAGTCTGATGGTGGAAATTCCCATAGCAGCCTGAGAACAGGAACACCCGGGGGCGTACAGCATTTAGATAATGCCATCAGCCTCTCAGGTACATCCCCTCTTACTCCGCCTGGCTTGGAGCACCTCCTTGCCTCCAATCTGTGACTGAGCGTTAAGAATTCAAGGGGCGGCTGGCTACAGCCCCTGCTTTACACTTGCAGGTTTCAGGTCGATTGCTGAGCCACCCATTGATAGCACCTGATGCCTTTATTGCCAAGCGGCTGCCAGACAGAGATTTTAAGTCTTGCTGAGACTCTGAAATGGAACTATCATGCTTGCATTGAATAACACACACACACAAAATCAGAAAATTTATAGTCTGCAAGCGTATCTGCAATGATGTTTCCTGTTTTTGGAAGACAGGCTGATTAAAAATATTAAAGATTGTGATGTCTGCCCCTCCCAGAGCGCCCCCTTCCACCCCCCATCATCATCTCTGTCTTCTCTTCTGTGTTTATCTTTTGCTGGAGGCACATTTCAGAGCTTCAGGCTGACAGTTTCATTTAAAATTATTTAAACTATGCCAAATACAGGATCTGTATACAGGTGATTTTTCTTCTCTCTGTGGCCCCAGCTTATTACCAAATCGGGATGTGGTGGCTCGCTGCGGATGCCATTAATTTCTAAGTCTCCAGCCCTTTCTTCCCTGCTTCTCCCCCTTCCCCCGCCACTCCACGCACACACACTGCCCATGGAGGCAACTTCCTCAAATTTATAGCATCTGCAAATCGTGTGCTTCCTTGGATGGATATAAGCACGCTGCTGCTCTGCCTCTTTCACCTCCGCCCACAAAATCCCTAGCCATGGTTCCAACTCTGAAAAGAAGCAGGAAGGCAGCAACATGTCCGGGGCTGCAGTCCAGACACAAAGAGAGGAATGGTGTGTTAGGGGGAACATCGGCCATTGCCCCATGGACTTTTAGACACAGGAATGAGAGAAGAAAGTTTTTAAGAGAGAAAAAGAATAGTCCTCTTACAGGTGAGCTGATGGGGGTCTGTTCATAAAAGGTCAAAGAAAATAAATATGTGCTTAGAGATGGGGAGCAGTGTGTGATGGGAAAAGGACCCCAGATGGAAAGGAGGAGAGGGACCACTGCGGGAGTCCCAGAGTCGAAAAGGAGGAGAGGTTTCAGTGCAGGGCATTGCCCAGCCCGCTACTGAGAGTGGGACCCATTAGTCCAGTCCACAGCCGAGAGCCCTGAGGACCCCCACACGGAAATTCTGGGCCTTCCAACCTCCTTCTCCTCCAGCCCGGCCCCTGACAGAGGGACATGTCCACTTGCACTCCCGAGAGTCCGGGTAGCACATGGATATTACAGGGTCCTCATGCTCTCCTCATCATGTAGATACTTGGAGCAAATGCTGCACAGATGTTAGGGATGGCAAAAAGTTTATGCTTTCAATCTGAACGCCACGGATGGGCATCTGACACATGAAACACTTCATTTCACTTTAGAGTGCATATTCTACACCAACATACAATATAGCATTGCACCAAAAAGGCGGATCTTCCATAAGGCTCCTGCAGGCTTGGTCATTCTTAAATAAGCTCTTTTCTTTTGTTCGTGTGTTTTGTTTCTTGAATAAAATGACTCTTTTCCTTGTACTTGTCTTTCCCTTTCTCTATATCCCTCGCCTCCTTCTCCACCACTAGAGGAAAGCAGTTTCTAGTCTTCATGCAGAAAACGTGCTCTGTGATTTGTGGTGGGAGTGGTAGTACCAGGTAATTAACCAATGAGTTACGGTTCCTCAAGCCTTCTAAAAATGAAAAGTATTTCAGATCACTAATTGTTATTAATTATAATCACAAGAGGCCTCCTCTCTTTGAAAGCACCTGTTGGGAAGATGCAGATGCTGGATTTTCTACAGAAGGCAATATTTCCCCCCTCTCCTATTTCCCAGTCCCCCAGACTAGGACTGCTTTCCATGTGCACCTCCAAGAGTATAAGGTCCAGGAGTCCAGCGCTGATGATCTGGGTTTCTGTCCCTGACCAGCAGTCCTGACAGGATGTCCTGGGTATGAGAGGAGGCTCAGAAATTCAGAAAGCATCTATGCCCCCAACATATGTCCGCTGGTAGGACAGACTGCTTCATTGGGATATGAAAATAAAGCAGAGATATGGTCTTAGAAGACCTGGTTGAGAGCAAAAAGAAACCAGAGTCTGTGTGCTTTATCACCCAGGACCTTGACAATTGCAAAGTCCCACAGGGAATCTGGGCCCCAGGGGTGAGTTATTATTACTGTTAGTATTTTTTCCTGAGCGGTTACTGGATAAAATAGCAGTCACGGTCGCTGAGTGATAAAAAAACCCTACCTAAAGGCATCACAGGTATCTGCTCAGCCTGTTTCTGAGCACTGTCTGTACTGAAGAACAAGGGTGTGGGTTTCCAGGAATCTCAGAGGAGCTGGGCTCCCACCAAGGACCTAGCCAGGGGGTCTTGGGAAAGCCAAGAAGCTCCTCAAGCCTCAGTGTCTTCCTCGGGATGAAGATGAACGCCCACATTAAAACAGCTTTCTTGACGGAACACCTTCTACGTGCCAGATATTTTCATATCTCACTTATGTTTACACAGTTGAAAGCAAGGTATTATTCCCCACTTTCTTTTTTTTTTTAAGATTTTATTTATTTATTTGAGAGACAGAGAATGAGAGAGATAGAGAGCACGAGAGGGAAGAGGGTCAGAGGGAGAAGCAGACTCCCTGCTGAGCAGGGAGCCCGATGTGGGACTCGATCCGGGGACTCCAGGATCATGACCTGAGCCGAAGGCAGTCGCTTTAACCAACTGAGCCACCCAGGCGCCCTATTCCGCACTTTCTACAAACGAGAACACATACCTCACCCGGTTCAGGAAGCTTCCTGGGGACCTATTTACCTTCAGCAGCGCTGGAAACACATGAACCCCTCTGCAGAGGCTGTAGGCTCGGGGAAGGGGAACATCTTTCCTCAAGTCACAAAAGGAGGATGCCTTCCAAGTGGGGCCTCCTCGCCTCCCCGAGATCGCCAGTGCACCATGGGGAGAGCAAAGAATACGTTCAAGCTAAGGCGTCCATGCCATGGAAAATCGCCGAGAGCCGGTGGGGCCCACAGACAGGAGGCTGCCCCAGTGCTGGAGCAGTAAACAGGCTGGGAGGCCAGGCTGCTACCAGCTGAATGGTTTTCCATTTCTCAGCCCATTAAGCTCAGAAAACTCCATTCAGAAGACTTTAACAGTGATAAAATAGCATCTAGCCCACCATGCCACTGGCTGGCCCCATCCTTTCCAAATAAGGCTCTCTCTACCCCAGTTCCAAATCCAGGGACCCCAACTCGCCTCTGACTCTTAGAGGAAAGAATGGGAAGGATGTGGGAAATGGGGCCACAGCACCAAGGCCCAGGTGAGTGGGAGTGGTCCGTGGGGTGGGTGCTTTAAGCTTTGCCCGCAGCTATCCTAGAGAGGCTGAGGGCCTGGGTCGTTCACTACCCTGAAGCCATACACCAGCCCTCCCTCCACTACTGCAAAGGTTGGAGCCCAAGGGTATCATGTCCAGACAACCCTAGTGGCCCCTTATGGGCCTCGGTGCTGCTATACAAGCCCATTTCTGAACCTGTGCACCCGAGTCCCCTGGTCTGGCTTCCCTCTGCTCACACCAAGTTCCACGTGGGCCCATCCGCCTGGCCTGCACCCACAGCGCCTCTCCTCTGCAAAGCCTTCCCTGGAACTTCAGCCCACAATGACTTCCCCCTCCTCTGCTCCTTTTACATTATTTTCTGCACTGCATAATTAGCACCTGATGGTATGCTGTCTTCTTCTCTAATTATCTGTACCAAGTAATGTACTCCTTAAAAATATCTAGAGAAAATACTCATCTATAAAACTCTTGTCTTTGTGCATCTGCTTGATTTCCCTACCTAGATTGAAAATCCATGCTTTCATACTGTGTTTGTCTCCCCAAGTCCCCCTTGGGATTAGGCATATAGTTGGCACTCAATAAATGCTTATAATTAAACATTTGTTAATTTAGTTTTCTTTCCCTACATAGATACCTTTTCCCCCTAATTCTGTAAGTAGAAGAAAGGGATTTTATTACATCCAATTTATAATATCCATAAAAAGTTCAACTTTTTAAAAATGATGAATACAGATTGATTTCTATGTACAGAAACCACATGGGCCTAACCTACCCAACAGAGTTTCTGGACACTTGAAGGGCCTCTATTGTGCTGCGCCATCTCTTTTGCATTCCTAAATGTGGAAAGAAAGGTTTATTCATTCAACAAACATTGTTGAGGTAGCTACTATAATGGCTTTCAACCCTGAATTAATATTTGAGCTCTTCTTTTTAAAAGAAAATCAAGATCCCATACTTAAAGATTTTGATTTATTCTTGGAGGTGGGGCCCAGCACAGATATTTTTAAAGATCTCCAAGTAATTCTAAGTTATAATTTCTATTAAGAACCACTGAAATATGCCAAAAAAACCCAACAAAAACAAAGACAAAACAAACAAACAAACAAACAAGAAAAGCAAAAAACAAGGGTACAGACCAGGCCTTGAGATGATCATGGTCCATTAAGAGAGATGGGTGAGGAGATGCCAACATTGTCATGAATGCCCTAAGGCCTGTTCAAGATGTCATGGCCATGTGGGTAGGCCAACTGCCCAGGTTGGGAACTGGGGGGAGGCTTCTTAGAGGTACAACCAAAACCTGCCTTAGGAATCTGACAGAGTAGGAATGAGTCAAATGAAAAGGGAGGAGGGTTCTAGGTAACACAGCTGAGAATGAGGTGTGAGGCAGTAGGAAGGGCATCGTAGGTGGCCGCACTGAGTTCCAGCCAACAGAACCCATGGGAGCCATGCACTGCTATGCACCACTCCCCAGTGTGGCCCATGAGCCCCTCGGGGGGACTCCCTGCCCCCTCCATGTAAACCGTGGTGTTCTTCTCCATGTCCTGGATGGATGGAGAGGAAGCTGAGGACTTCAGTCCTCCTAACTGGAGAGAGGAGTTAGCAAAGACAGGGAGGTGGTGGCCAAGGTGGTACTTGGGAAAACCATTCCACAGGGCAGTTTAGTCTTTGAGAAGGTTTTTTTAAGAGACAAAGTGGTGGCAACTTTAAACAAAGCAACTTACTCTGAGACCTGTAAGAAAGGAGGGAAAAGATGTAAAGATCTCCAGCTGTGGCCCTGGAACAGTGACTCTCTTGAGAAGTAACTCTGCATGCCTGGGTGTCTGCGACTGGGGGTCTCCAACCCCAGTACTAGTTTGAGTAAATGCAGAGGGAGTGCCTGGCACTGAAAGGGTGCCGTGAAGAGGCAGGAGCCATCCTTCCCTGACTCACCCAGTTTCCATCTGGGAACCAGTGTGAGTTGACAGCCGGACCCTGTTGGTCAGGACAAGCGTTTCCACACCCAGTGTGTGTGGGTGAGATACTCTGGGCTTCCAAGGACTTTGCAGTCCCTCCCTGGGAGGGCGAGATTGGCCAGCACACCTGGGCCCCCACTGATTGTGCACACCCACGCGCGCGCGCGCACACACACACACACACACACACACACACACACAGATGTTCTTCTGAAGGGCCAGCCATGGAAATTGCCACAAGGACAGAGAGAAAGTGTGAGGTAATTAGGAGGGGAGAGAGAGTGTGATTAGAAAAGATGAAGGAGACAGGATCTGGGCGATGCTGAAGCTGCCATCTGGCCATGCATGCTCTCTCCTTCCTGCACTCATAACCCCCCAAAGGCGAGGAGTCTTCACAGAGGAAAGACACGCTCACTGTAAAGGAACGTTTACTGCTCGAAATACTGGCCCAAGCTTTGCCACCAGCTTGCTATGTGATCCTAGGCAGGTACCTTCATGACTCTGGGTCTCTGCTCCCCTTTGCAAAATGAGGAAGCTGGACTCTAGTTATCTCTAGGGTCCCGTCCCTGTCTGTAAATGAGAAATGCTGGTCCCAGTCTCCACCTGCTGGAGCCCACTAGTGAGCAGCCACACCAAGGCCCCCCGGGGCTCCTCTCACACATGCCTGCCCGGCAAACAGCAGCTCCAGGGCTGTCCTTCCTCTGTTGCTAATCTCATGCCTGAGTTACTGCACGGCAGCTCCATTACCAACAACAGTGTCTGTGCTGATGAGAAAAAAAATAAATGTAAGCACCTAATCTGACTGCACCAATTTATAGCTCGGAACCCCCAAGACTCTCCCTCCTTCTCTTCTCTGGGATCACCTAGCACAGTCCTTCATTTGCCAAATGCTTCATATTCACAATGCTCTGTCTCCCTTCTTTTTCTCTTTGTGTGTTGTAGGCCCTTCTGCTATCCCCTAGAGGGTTCTTGGAGGATGAACAAGAGCTTTCACCCAAGTAGAAACAGGAGCTTAAGGGATGCCCCCAGCAAGACTCCCCGAAATAACTGTGGCCACCATGCCTCCAGCTCTGGTGGGGTCTAGTCAAGCCAAGGTTGAAGGCATTACCATGCAGTGGCTTTTTCATGAGTCTTGGGGTCACCAACATGACCAACCTGTTGGCTGGGGTCGCACTGGGGAGCCTGAGGCCTGAATGGAAAGGCTGCACTGTAAGGGGGACACCTCCAGGACAGGCATGATAAGAAATACATTTGATCTTTGTTCCAGTTCCAGGCACAGAGCTCCTCAAACCCCAGGAAGTACCTGAGTGAGCAGAGTGTCATTCATAAGAAGCCCTCATTTGAGTTTATGCTAATGAGGTGACTTATTTTATCTGGGTGGGGCCCCCAGATAACCTCTGGATGGGGCTGGTCACTAGCAAGAACAGGTGATTTACGAAATCTCGATGAGATACCACCTCACACCAGTCAGAATGGCTAAAATTAACAAGTCAGGAAACAACAGATGTTGGCGGGGAAGCGGAGAAAGGGGAACCCTCCTACACTGTTGGTGGGAATGCAAGCTGGTGCAGCCACTCTGGAAAACAGTATGGAGGTTCCTCACAAAGTTGAAAATAGAGCTACCCTATGACCCAGCAATTGCACTACTGGGTATTTACTCCAAAGATACAAATGTAGGGATCCGAAGGGGTACATGCAGCCCAATGTTTATAGCAGCAATGTCCACAATAGCCAAACTATGGGAAGAGCCAAGATGTCCACTGACAGATGAATGGATAAAGAAGACATGGTATATATATATATATATATATATATATATATATATATATATATATGTATGTATACACACACACACACACACACACACACACACACACAATGGAATATTATGCAGCCATCAAGAAAAACCATGAAATCTTGCCATTTGCAATGACGTGGATGGAACTAGAGGGTATTATGCTGAGCAAAATAAGTCAATCAGAGAAAGATATGTATCATATGATCTCACTGATATAAGGAATTCTTAATCTCAGGAAACAAACTGAGGGTTGCTGGAGTGGTGGGGGGTGAGAGAGATGGGGTGGCTGGACATTGGGGAGGGTATGTGCTATGGTGAGTGCTGTGAATTGTGTAAGACTGTTGAATCACAGACCTGTACCTCTGAAACAAATAATACATTATATGTTTAAAAAAAAAAGATAGTAGGAAGGGAAAAATGAAGGGGGGGATATCGGAGGGGGAGATGAACCATGAGAGTCTATGGACTCTGAGAAACAAACTGGGGGTTCTAGAGGGGAGGGGGTAGGGGGATGTGTTAGCCTGGCGATGGGTATTAAAGAGGGCACATACTGAATGGAGCACTGGGTGTTATACGCAAACAATGAATCATGGAACACTACATCAAAAACTAATGATGTAATGTATGGTGATTAACATAACATAATAAAATAAAATTAAACTGTAAAACAAAACAAAACAAAAAGAACAAGTGATTTAGGGGGCTGGGACTTTCAGCCCCACCCACCAACCTCTGGAGAAGGAAGGAGGGGGCTGCAGATTAAGCTTTATAAAAACTCTTGAGGGAGGGGTGCCTGGGTGGCTCAGTCCTTAAGCGTCTGCCTTCGGCTCAGGTCATGATCCCAGGGTCCTGGGATCGAGCCCTGCATCAGGCTCCCTGCTCTGTGGGAAGCCTGCTTCTCCCTCTCCCACTCCCCCTGCTTGTCTTCCCTCTCTCATTGTGTCTCTCCATGTCAAATAAATAAATAAAATCTTAAAAAAATAATTAAAAAAAAAAAAACTCTTGCAGGAGGTTTGATGAGCTCTGGGTTGATGAATGCATCCACCTGCCAGGAGGATGGTGCATGCCAGTTCCTCGGGGACAGAAGTTCCTGCACTTGGGATCCTTCTGGACTTCTTCTATGTACCTGTGTCTGGCTGTTCTTCTGTATCCTTTACAACATTCTTTACAATAAACTGTGAATTGTAAGTGAATATTTCTGAGTTGTATGAGCTACTCTGGCACACTAATCGAACCTGAGGAGGGGGTCATGGGAACCCAATTTATGGTAGCCATGAGAAGCACAGGTGGCAGCCTGGACTTGGGTTTGGTGCACGAAGTTGGGGCAGCCTTGTGGCACCAAGCCCTTCACCTGTGGGATCTGATGCTCTCTCTGGAGAGGTGGTGTCAGAATTGAGTTGAATTGTAGGACCCTCCAGTCAGCGTCTGCTCAGAATTGTAGAATTGTGTGGTGGTGTTGAGAACAACACATGGGAACAGGGGAAATGCTTCTCTGGCCCCTTTCTCCTCCACATGGCTTGTACTGACAGAACAACACAACAATGACAGAACTTCAAGGGTGGCAGCCTCTGTGGGGTTCCTTGTGAGCAAGGGCTCTTGTCAGCACCTGGAAGGCCTTCTTGGTCCCCTGGGAGGGCAGAGTCCAGCTTCCCTTCTTGGCTTTCAGATTGCACCAGCTCATCCCAGGAAATATCATGCTTGGAGGCACAGTTAGGGCCACACCATACATACAGGTGTATATTCTAGCCACACAACTTTCTCCTGCTGTCCCTCTTCAGACTGGAAGCTGGTGTTGGAGACATGGACAGCAAGCCGAGTGAGCATGAGCCCAGATGGGTAGGAGAAAAATTGGGGGAGTGGAGGGGTGGGGAGGTCAGACTGTCCAGGACAGACTGGGCATCAGTCAGAGGAGAGAGGGATGCAGCAGTGACTGGCCCTTGCACCACCTGGCTTCTCACTCGGGGCTCAAATGGGTCAAAGGCAGCATGAACTGGGGGAGGACCAAGTGCCGAGCAGTTCCTTCCCTCCCTGAGCTTCAAGCTGTGTCCTCATCAGAGACCAGTCTCTTCAGCTTTAAGATTCGGTGCTCAGCTGGGGCTACCAAGCTCCCCTTTGCAATCTCAGAGCAGGAGATATTGCAGGCCAGAGTGACCTGACTTCACTAGGCAACAGGACAGAGTCTGGCTGTGTGACCTGATGTGCCACAAAGTGGGGATGCCACAGTCTGAGGACTCAGGATGGTCCAAGTTTCTGTGTTCTATCTTATTTGCTCTCTGGCATTTGCCATCAATCGGTGTAAGATCTAACTACCCAAGACACAAAAGTACAAGGAGATTAGTGAAGCACAGATACAGGAATGTCAGGATGGATCCTCTCCTTATCCTCGTTGCCCAAATGCAGCTTCCTTTCAGGCCTCAGCTCTGGAGGCCCAAATCGGGATTCAAAATCTCATCATGAAACATCTGTCTTCCCTTTCCTTTCCCTTCCCCCAACTCATCCAATTACCACATCTAACATTATCCATCATCTCGTCTTTGTGGCAGCAAGAATCAAAGAGCAGACGGGGGAAATTAATAATAATTGTGGTGTCAAGGCGCAGGATGCAATCAGAATTCAACGTAGAAGCAAATACAAACACAAACAAACCATATTTATTCTTCTGAAAGATTGCTCAATTCCCTCCCCTCCCTCCTTCCCCCAAGAGCAGCCAATGGTAGCGCTCAGGAAAGAGATGCATGAGCGCTAATGTGGGGATTAGGAGCTGATTCTCCAGCCTGGCCTGTACCACCACAGAGAGTGCTCTAATTGGAATTGGAGCGGGGATCTGGGAGCCTCTGAGGAGACAACCAAAATACAAAATCTGCCAGGGCCACATGAAAGGCAAAGGAAAGAGACATCTCTCTAATTCAGTGGTAAGCACATGAACTCTGAAAAGATAAAATGGCAAACTGAAGCATCGATCCAGGAAAAAGCCAAGAGAAGGAACTACCCCCCAAACTTCACCTTCAGGGGGTCTAAGAAGCAAGGTAGGGGATCCACAACCAGACCTCCTTGGTCATCCCCACACCAAACTGTGATTATCCACATATACAACTCATGGAAATTATCGCAAAATGAGAATGTGCAGCCACCTGCAAGCACAAAGAACTCAAGAATCGATGTTAAGAAGAGGGGATCTTTGGCATGGATCATATAAAAGGGCAGTATGTTGAAAACAAAAATAATTATTTTTGGCTTGTTGAGCATTACACATTCATATTTATATCCTGTTACTGCCTTTCCTTCCTGACATTATTTTTAGTTAGGCTAGTAGTTAAATGCATTTGCCTTCCGTCATCTTCACCTGCCACCCATTCAGACGTGGTTACTGATACCTGCCAGTTTCCTCAGAGGGCCCCAGACAGATGTGAAGGTCTGGAGTGGGGCTGACCTGGTTGGAAACCCACCTTTGCCTCTTACTGTCACTGTGATTTAGGACAATGTACTTAATCTGTCCAAATCTATGTTTAGCACTATTATCCACTTCCAAGAATTTTCTCGAAGAATAAATGAGATGTGTATGAGGTGTGTGTGCTGTGTATGAGGATGGTCCTTGGCCCGTATTAGGTGCTCAATAGAGGTAGCTACATGTAACCTGTAAAAAACTGGATCTCTTCACAGCCAGGTGCAATCTGCTGTTTCAGAATTTCAGTGAAAACAAATATAGGCATATTTAAAGGGGAGGTCAGAGGTTACAACATGTATCACACAGAGACATTTCCTTAAAAATTTTCAGTATATATTAACTTTCTCTCAGAAGTTTCACGCTCACGGCACTTACTTGCCCTCAAATACGTTCTCCACTATTAAATGCATGCCACCACCTCCTACCAAAGCTCACGGTCCTGCCACTGGAAGCTTTTGGCCATGCATTCTAACCTCTGGGAAGTCATCTGTGGTTCCCACTAGGACAGCTTTTCTTGTCAGGAGCAGTGGAGCTGCAATTCTGGTCAGTAGCACCCTCCTGCCACATAGCTAAGGGATGCAGAGAGCCCAGCATTATATTGCCACACATTAGGTGCTCAATGGATGGTGGGCATATGTAACATGCATTAAGAGTCTGGAACAGTTTCTCCCATGCATGTGCTTGTATATGTTACAGCCATCCTTTCCTCCATGTCCTGATACCCTAATCCACCCCAAGGAAGGAACCGCTTTGGGAGTAGATGGGGTTCAAGATGAGTTGCACTGTGTTAAGTTGTTAGGAGTTGCCTGGGATCTTTGTGCATCCATATAACCCCACAAATTATGCCTTCCCCAACGTCTACCTTCATGGCCTAGATTGAATGAGAACCTGCAGATGCTGGGGACCTGCCCTAACCCCAGCCAAACTGGCTGGGTCCTGATAATCAGTGTCATCTTCTGAGGTTCTGCTATAAATAAATTGATTTTCTAAAACCAAAACACTACTATCTGTATTCCTGTTGCTGACTCCATGTGTTGGATTAGACCACAGTGGTTTTTAAAGTCAGCCATAATTAAATCTGAATTTGCCACATGCCTTTAAATACAATAAGGCTGTGCGCTGTGATGTTCCACAGTCAGATTCCAACTTAGGTCCCTGTAACAACTGAGACTTATTCAAATTACAACACGTTTCTTGGGAATACTCTGGGTAACAGTGAAGATGAAGGACCCAAATTGTGCTGAGCATTGTAAGTCAGTCATCCAGATCTTACAAACTGCATTAACCACAGCAAATCCTATGTAGTCAGCACTGGCTGTACATACCTATAGTTAGAGTTGATTTCATCCCAAACCCTGAATCAGAGAAGCATTTATGACTTGAGGAAGGCTCTGGGTGGGCACAGTGGGTCCAGCGCTGTGGGAGACGCTGTAAGTACTTGCTTCCCTTGGCTCCAGAGGCTCTGGGTTTCCAAGGTGAAGGAAAGGGGGGTGAATGAATGTGTGCCTGGATGTGATGAAGAATTTTTTTTTTTTTTAATTTGCTTACTAGTCCTGTTCAGTTCTCTACTAAGGATCAAAGAAGAATGAAAGAGCGAGGTTTGAGTCCAAATATCTGAGAGTGCTTTCTTGGAAGTTTTAAAAGAGAGAAAGAGTAAAATTCGAAAGGAGGAGAGCAGCTGAGAACAGTGAATAGGGACAATGCAAAGGCTGGTTTCCAATCGAAATTCTGCAAACTGGAGAATTTGGGAACCTGTAGTAAGACTGAGCTGAACCTACGAAGTTCTGTTAGAATAAAAGCTGTATTTAAGCACAGAAAATTCCAATGGGCTTATACTACCAAACTTGAAGGGGGGGCGCTCAGGTGAAGGCTGAGAACTCTCTTAAGTATATGATAGCCCTTCCCCCATGAGGCTTGGGGAGTCTTAAATTGAGTATCTAAAAACTCAGAATTATTGTTGAAAATGAGCAGGAATGATCTGCAAAAATTATTTGCTAAGCTTTAACTTGCAAGATAGGTCAGTCTAGAACAGGGTTTTTTTCCTATAGATAGCCAGATAGTAAATATTTTAGGCTTGGTGGACCATAAAGTCTTTGTCACAATTACTCAAATCTGTCATTATAGGGTAAAAGCAGCCATGGACAATGTGTCAGCTAATAAGCCTAGCTATATTCCCATGAAACTTTTTTTTTTTTACTAAAATAAATGATGGACTGGATTTGACCAGTGGGCCTTAGTTTGCCAACCCCTGATACAGAAGGGAAAAAAAATACTTGCACTCATAATAATTTTATGTTGCCCCAAAAGCAAAGGAGGTAGGATGGTGTATATAAGTCTCATCTTGCAGGAATGCCTGCCAGGTCCATCACTTACAAAAGTTGGGAAGTCAAATGTGTCTTTGTAACTTACACCATCACACTTCTCAAGAACTCCCACCTATCTGTATCCAACTCGAACACTTTGGGGCTAATTGCCATATGCCATGCCTGACTTCAAAGATCAGCTCCTCCATGATGCCCTACAACAACACCCCTCATTAACCAAAGAGACCTACCCAATTCTAGCAATGTTACCCCAGGCTTAAGATTGTTCCCTCTACTTTCTTAACTCATCTCCCCAACTACAAGTAAATTTTCTTTTTCTTATTCATTCACTTGGATGAAGTTCTGTGCTTCCCTTGGTGACCATTGAGCACTGAATGAATCTCAAAATCTGATTGAGCTAATGTGTCAGTGGGTGCTAATGGTTTAATGCTGGGACTCTCTAAATACCGTTAGGGGTACAAGCCAATGTGTCAAGATAAACATACTGCAAGATAAATATAATGCAGCTTTCAGAAACATACATTTTATTTGAATAATTTTGGAGGAAAACATATTAAGGCATAGCTAGAACATGAATATAATATAAATAGTAAGTATTAATAATTAATTTTAATTTTTGAGCTGTTGCTGACCACTTTGTGCTACAACTTCAGATTGCTAGGGATGTACATTAACTCTTTTTTCTCTCACTAGGGATAAATATAACATCTGAGGGGCACCTGGGTGGCTCAGTCTTTAAGAGTCTGCCTTCAGGGCTCAAGTCATGATCCCAGGATCCTGGGATCGAGCCCTACATCAGGCTCCCTGCTCGGCAGGAAACCTGCTTCTCCCTCTCTCACTCTCCCTGCTTGTGTTCCTGCGCTCGCTCTCTGTCTGTCAAATAAATAAATAAAATATTAAAAAAATAAATAAAATATTTTAAAATAAATAAATAAATAAATAAATATAACATTTGAGAAACACTGTCTTGATATGCATCCCTTCTGGCTTTGATAAGTAAATCAAGGTCAAGTTCTCATCCTCCTTTCCAGAAACATATTTATGCCCACATTTAGTCTTTCCTTACATTTTTCCTCCAGTTTTAACTGGTGAGCTACAGTTCTATTTAGGCGTCCACCTGTGTACTTGAATCTACCTTCTCCCATTTTCTCTGTGGCTTTCTCCAACTGGTCACCCTTAACCTATCCTCAATTTTCCACTCTCCCTCTTCTTCTGGACCTATTATAATCATAAACACATTCAAGTACTTCCATAATGAATAGCTGTCATTTTATGTCATGTCTTCCTTTATCAACCAATCCTTCTCCCTTCCTCAATCATTCTTCTCAAAACATAGTCAAAACAAAACAAAACAAAAAGCATAATCTATGATCTCTCATTCTCTCTCTCCCCCTCTCTCCCCCCTTCTCATGTGCCATTTATTCCTCAACCCACTGCCATCTGGCTTTTATCCTCCCTACTCTCCTGAAACTGCTTTTAGTAAGATTGCCCAAGACCATATCCCAGTTGCCAGCAATATAGGACACTTCAAACCTTATATTACTTGAGCTATCTGCACTATTTGATAACGTTGCTCTCCTTTTTCCATAAAATGCATTCCCTAATCTTTTATAATGACAAGTTACCCTGTTTTTTCTCATTTTACCCGGTTTATTTTGTCCCCCAAATTGGCTCCTTTTCTCCTTTTTCTTCCTCCCCTCCCCTCTCCTCCCCTTCCCTTCCCATCCCTTCCCTCCCTTCCTGTCTTCCTCTTCCCTTTTTCCTCCTCCTCCTCTTCTATTTTGTCTATCTAGACACTGGTGAGCATCAGGGCTCTACTTACCTTTCTCTTCACCATCCTCCTTGATGGGTTCAATATTCTCATAATTTTACCTACCAGTATTAGTAATCTTTTGCTATGTCATAAATGCCTTAATCCTCAACAACTTAATACCAGAAGCATTTATTATCTTATGGTTTCTGTAGGTCAAGAATCAGAAAGAGGCTTAACTGAGTTCCTCTGGCTCAAGACTTCTCATGAGGTTGTAGTCAAGCTGTTGGGCAAGGTTGTAGTTTCAACAAAAGGCTCTATTGGAGGAATGGTGGGGGGTCGGGCGGGGGTGGAGATCTTCCAAGCTCACTTATGGGATTTTTTCAGGCCAGCTGGTCTCTTCACAGGGCTACCTCACAGCAAGGAAGCTGGATTTCACCAAGATGAGCAATCCAAGAGGGACTGATAAAGACAGCTCAAGATAGAAGACACAATACTATTAGAACACAGTCTTGGAAGTGATTCCCCATTGCCTCTGCCGTAGTCTACTCATTAGAAGTGAAATCAGTTAGCCTAGCCCACCTCAAGGGGAAGAGATTACACAGGGTGTGAAGTCAGTAGTTGGGGATCACTGGGGACTATCATAGAGACTGCCTACCACACCTGACCTGTACACTGATGATCCCATGTCTGTATCTCTAGGTATCTCCAATGAGTTTTTGACTCATATACTCACTGCTTTCAGGACAGCCCTCTTTGGATGACTCATAGGCATCTCAGCTAATATATTCCAAAGAAAACTTAGGTTTTCCTATATAAATATGACCTATTTTCTCCTATTCTCCAAATACGGTACAACCACAAACCCAGGCATCCTAGCTATAAGCTTGGAAGGCACACTTCATTTTCCACTCTCCTTTATCTTATCATGGTATAATCAGCTTTTATTCCCTGAATTTATTTGCTATATATTTTCAACTTGTTTCCATTCTTTCCAACCCCTTACCACTTACAAAGTTGAGTTGCTCATTGTTTTTCACCTGGACGCCTGAAGTAAATTTAGCTCATGAGCCCTACCACCTAAGTAACAATGTCCAGCACACTGCATTGTTGTGGACATGGATAAGGGCTGAAATCTGTAATGCCCATTCTGTTGTTGTGCTGTTGCTGCTGCCTTCATCGGCAAGGATGATGATGATGATGATGATGATGATGATATGTGATGAATTACACCATCACTATAATAAAATGTGAGGCTCAGTCTCAATCATGGCTCTAAGCAAGTTATATCTATTTATGAGACTTTTCAGCCCTTGTCAGAAATGCCAAATCACGAGTTCCAATGCCACGTGTCATCATCTCTGTTTTTGCACCTGGATGCTCAGTTAAGGCTGAGTCCTCAAAATAAACTCTGTTTTTGAATGAGGAAATCATCACAGTATAATTGGAGCTGCTGAAGAGCCTGAGATGTCATTCTAATTGAACACTATTCTGAAGTTTTCCCCAGTGATTTAAGAAGTGGTACATCTAATCAATCATCTAATCAATGATTTAATCATTATTGATGTACCCATACACAGAAACTCTGTATATGTTTTCTCCAGGCTTCCAATTTTGTCCTCTCTCCTGTAAGGCCATCAGCACTTCCTCAGAGGTGAATCAACTAAATCATCACCACGAGCCCACACTAAGCAGAGAGAGAGCCATGCTGGAAAAGTTATGAGATAGATACTATCACCCAGCATCAGCAGCCAACCCTATTCCTGCCTGTGAATTCAATGGACTTCCAAATGCAAAAAGACAGTTGGTGCCTTAGGACAAATTTAGCGGTGGCTGAGCTAGATCATGGATGGTTACTAGCATGAAAATTCATTCATATGACTTTGGAATATAATACCTGACACAAGATATATCGTGCTCCTATCCCAGATAAGGACACAGCAGTAACAGATGGAGGAACAAGGCACTTATCTTGTTAGTTGATGGATTTATCTTTTTTTTTTTTTCCTCTTTCCTACATATTCCATAGTGTTTAGTGAGTGGTGGTTTTTACCATGCAGCATATGGAGAGTGAATCGATTTCTTTTCTCCCTCCTTAATTCAATAAGAACCAGAGTGGAGGATAAACAGCTTGTTGTGCTAGAAAAATTTCCAAACAGTGAAGAAAACGTCAAACTGCCTTTTCCTCTTTTTGTGCTTGGGATTTTAGTTCTGGGAAGCCTTCTTCCCTCAGCAGGAATGGAAATGAGAGTGCTTTGCATGATTAGGATAATAGCACATTCACGGTCTCTGGGCTTTGGTTGGGGACAGCATCAGCTCATTCTAAGCGTATGGCCAATGAGAGTTGTGCTTAATAAGCGGAAGGGAGGCAATGCCCTGCAATCGAAATACTCTTGACATGACTAATTACAATGGCCTGAAGAACTGTGTTAAGTTCTACTTTCTTCCAATACCCCTCTAAGATAACAGTAAAGGAAAAAATCAGTATAGACAAATTAAACAAGAGACAAACATCAAACATCAGCAGATGAAATACGTCAACAAAACTGTATAGGATGGAGAGCAGATGAATGAATAGTAACTGATTTAGCCACTCAGGAAAAGTTAAAACCGCAATGTCTGGGTGGGAGAAGCCAGCTGATTCAGGCTGCAAACCTCTAGAAATACTCACCGTATATTTATGGAGGCTGTGGTAATGGATGGGGCAGGAAACAAGGATACTGCTGAAAGTCTCTGAGGAAAAATCATCTTCCCCAAATCTTCTCTCAGACTGGGGAACATGACTTCTATCCTGGTAAGAGATGGAAAACTTATTCTCTAAAGTAGTGGGTTTGTTTGTATTTTTTTTTAAGATTTTATTTATTTGTTTGAGAGAAAGAGAGAGAGAGCATGGGCGCAGGAGGGAGAGGAAGCGAGAATCTCAAGCAGACCCTGAGCTGAGTGTGGAGCCTGATGCAGGGCCTGTCCCATGACCACGAGATCATGACCTGAGCCCAAACCAAGAGTCTGATACTTAACCCACTGAGCTACCCATGTGCCCCTAGAATAGTGGTTTTTTAAAAATGTGGTCCCCAATTCAGCAGCAGCAGTGTCTGGGAACTTGTTAGAAGGGCAGATTCACAAGCCCCACTGAATTACTGAGTTAGAGTCAGAACCTCTGTGAGAGAGGCCCAGCTATCTGCATCTTAACCAGCCCTGCAGGTAATCGCGACCCATGTTCAGTGTGAGAACCACTGGGGCACAAGGCACAGTAGAGTCAGAAGCAAGCACAATTAAGCAGATTGGAAGAGTCTTCTCTGAAAAATGCACCCACACAAATAGTGCAAAACTGCCAAGACTTGAGGGTTCCCCGACAAAATGTCTGTTCCTCACCATTAGCTTACGACGAAGCCCTCTGGTCAGCACAGTCACATACACAATTCCAAAGAGCTGCTAAGCACTTTCCTCTCAAAAACAAACAATAAGTAGAAAATAACAAAGAACTCTTGAAAATGAAAAATGCTAAAGCAAAAGAAAAAATTTTAAGTAACATGAATTTTAAACATAGTATGATAAAGTTGAGGAACTCTCCCAGATAGTAGAACAAAAAGATAGAAAATTGAAATGACAGAATATTTTTTAAAAATACAGTGTCCATTTAATGGGACTTCTAGATGGAAAAAGAGAAAAAAAAAGCAGAGAAAATTTACAAATAAATATCAAAACATAAGTTTCCAAAACTGACTGAAAAAGAATTCACTAAGTACCCATAAGGGCAAATTAAAACAAACAAACAAACACAAAACAACAAAGTAGCCCACACCAAGCCACTGTATAAAGAAATTCCAAAATACCAGGGATAGAGAGAATTGCCTAAGACCTTCCTAGGAAAAACTATAGATCACAGAAAGAGGCCAAAATCAGAGTAGCATGTTTCTAAACAGCCCCCCGGGAAGCTACAGGATAATGAAGAAAATTCTGAGGTAAAAATATTTTGTGGTGAGAGTTCTATACGAAACCAAACTAACAATCATGTGTGAAGAAAGATATATGATATCTTTCAAACAAGCAAGTTGTCAAAGCTTTCCTCAAGAAGTAACTGGAAAGTGTACTTCTCCAAACCAGAGGGGGGGAATCGAGAAAATGGAAGCCACAGGGCCCTGGAAACAAGGATTCCACACTGGGGAAGGGGCACTGGACAACTGTAATAAGGGATTTCTGGGTGAGAGATGTGAACAGGCCTGGGGAGCACCCCACTCATTGGATGAGGACAGTTGGGGGTTCTAGAAGAGACTCTAAAATAAACACTGCAAACAGCAACAATGAGAAGAGATAGGCCACTTCATGCTTGACACCTTTGTGCAGTGCCATGGGAAAAATTCTGGAGAAAACAGGCATACACACACACACACACACACACACACACACACACACACACACACACACACACACACAAGTAGCTCCAGGAAATGTAACAAGCTGTATAAGAAAGCAAATGGAATCATAATTCACTTGATTTGATTTGCATTATATTGATAATTTGAGTATTGACTACTGATTCAACCAAAATTGTGATGTAAAACTACATGTTAGGAAAATATGAGAAGTAAATGTAATGGGGGAGGGAGTGTAAGAGTGCTAAATCTGCACTTTCTGTAGCAAATTAATGTGTGGATTTAGGAAATAGCTTTATAAGCATGCTATTTAGAAATCTGGAAGTAAATATCCGAATATACTGATGGTGGTCAAAGATGGTCGCCTTTGGAGAATGGGATTCTTAGATGAGGGACATGGGACCAATTTTTTTCTTTAACTGCACTTGTAGTAGTATTGATATTTAATTATTTTGGGAAAAATAACATTCTTTTTCAAGCCATAGATTTGAGGTCCTAATTCTACTCTGTCCTAGTGATGTGACCTTGAACAATTCATTAATCTCTCTTAACTAGGCCAAGAGTTTATCTCTTTGCCTTCTCAATTTAGTTGTCATTTCCTCAAAAATGTCTTTTCTGACATCCTCCAATATAAAGGAGTTCCTCTGTCTGTTTCTCTCACAGAAGCTTGTTCTTCTTCTGAGAAGTCATCACACTTTTTAATGAAAAAATTATTCATTTATTATCTATCTTCCCCACTAGATTGCAGAGTCCATTGAGGGATGGATCTTGGTTTCTTAATCATTATTTCCCCAGTGTCTAGCAGAAAATAAAGCAATGAAGGAATTTGTCTACATACAAGTTCATCCTGACGACTATCTTTCTACATCAAAAATGGCAGTTCTCTCTTTATAGAGGAATTAAGTCTTCCCCACCGCACCCCCTCTCTGCTATCCTGTTATCGGTAAGAACTCACACTGGTCTAAAATAGGGCCTTGGATGGGTGCCTGGAAGGCTCAGTTGGTTGGGTGACTGCCTTCGGCTCAGGTCATGATCCTGGAGTCCCGGGATCGAGTCCCGCATCAGGCTCCCCACTCAGTGGAGAGTCTGCTTCTCCCTCTGACCCTCCCCATCTCATGCTCTCTTTTTCTCATTTTCTCTCAAATAAATAAAATAAAATAAAATAAAATAAAATAAAATAAAATGGGGCCTTGGAAGAGCAGAGGGTGGAACCCTCTTTCCACTCTAGGTAGGTTCAAAATCCCTGCACTTACCAAACATTTTACAACTTCTCAAATAAGAATCATTGAGTGTAAAAGTGTTTCTTCCTTGAAATTTAATTCTGTAAATGCCTTTCATCAACCCTCCTTCCACCACCCAACACAAGAAAATTCAAGAAAAAGTCGTGTGGGAGGTGGGGTGAAATGGGGGTGGTGGCTGATGGAGAGAGGTAGGGGGTTGTGGGGTAGCAGTGGAGGAGATAGAGGGTGTTGGGGGGCTGTGGAGTGGGAGGGTTGAGGAGTGGGGAGGAGGAGGTGGAGAGTGATGGGGGCGTGGGGAAAAGGGGGGGCTAGTGAGGAGCAGGGGGGAGAGGCTGGGGTGGTGGGGGACAGTGGGATGTGGTGGGGAGGTCGGGAGTGGGGGCATTGTGGGAGTAGGTGGGGAGTCATGGGGAATGGTAGGGAAGGTGGGGAAGGTGGCTGGTGGTGGGGAATAGTGGGCTTCCTTGCTGGGTTCTGTCCCACCCAGGGATCTCCTTGCTATGTGGAAACCCCCTGAGGGGCAAGCAGACTCGCTCTCACTCATATTGCTGCATCAAGACATACACATTTGACTCTAGTCTCAATGTAACCTGGAGAGGGTCACCTGTTCATCTGTGAAATGGGCATAGAGACCAACCTACTTCATCCAAATCTCAGGGTGTTTGTGAGAATCCAATGAGATAATAAGTATTTACTAAATTAATGTGTGGACTGAAGGGCCAGCTGCATGCTAGGGGTGGGGGGTTTTTCATGGACACAAGAGCTTCTGGTTTCCCAGATATCTACCGTGGGAGGCAGATGAGCAGACTTTAACAGTCATTAACCTAGACTTGTCTTTGCTTAGAGGTATCTTTTTTACTTATCTGCCTGTCATTCTCCTCCACCTCCCTGAAAGTTGAATGTGAGTATATGAGAAGGTGTGTGTGTGTTGGGGGGGGGGGTCTTGAATAGGAATAAAATATCAAGAGACATGTGCCTAAACCAGGGCAGTGGCCCTCACAATGCTGGATGAATAATTCCAATTCTGCATCCTCTTTTGCTTTCCTGTCCCTGCTCACTGCCCACAAAGCCCAAATGAGAAAGCCATACTCCGAGGGAATGATTGCCATCAGGAAAGCTGCAGTCCCGAGCATGGCTGAGGAGTGGCTATAAAAACAGACAGGTACCACTGATAAACAGCAAAAGGCACACCATAATCAAGACCATGGGGATTTTTGCAGGTCTCTGCGACACTTTGCACCGAAGCTGCTACAAATCAAGCTAACATGAATCACCAGAGCCCATCTTCGCTGCAGCTTGGAGGAGACTGCAGTGTGCCTCAGGGGACAGCCCAGTGGATAGAGAAGATCCTGACTAGGATCCAGCAATGGGTTGAGGAGGCCTGTGGGGAGACAGGCTATTAGGGTGGCAGCCTGCAGGATCCTGCTGGGAGATAGCATTCTGGGGGAAGCTGATGATCCAGGCTGTGTGGCCCAGCAATACCCCCGGTGCTGTCACCTGCAGGTAGGATATTTAATAGAGGAAAATGGGCAGGGTGTGCCGTGGGGGCCCGGGACCCATCAGCTCTGCTCTTGCCATCTGAGTGCTGTGATAAGGTACAGGACAGGTGTCTTGCTGAAGAAGAACCATTTAGTCCCGATGAACTTGCTGCTTCCCTTTTCTGTAATCAGTCTGGATCTTTGCCCACTGTCACTCTCAAACTGCTCGAGGCTTTCTCTCATTTTCCTGACCATAGCTATATGTTGTGCTGTGTGGCCTGGGAGCAAAACCCTGGATTCCAGTCCTTCCTCTGCCATTAACTGATTTGGCAGCCCAGAGGAAGCCAGTCCTCTTGCCTATCTGGGGCTCAGGTGTTTTGTAGCTTCCATGTTCTAGACAACTTCTCATCACAGGCTTTCTGTGGCTCTCCCGGTCTGGATTATTCCCCTCCCCACCATTCACACCCCCATCCCTTAGATTTTAGATTTTAGATTTTAATAACATTTGCTCAAAAATCCTTTCCTGCACCCTTTACATGGTTGGGAACCCCTGTATATTCTCCTAGCACATTATATTTTTGATTTGTTGCACTTACCACAACTTTAATTAAAGCACTCCTAATGGCTGGGCTCTGTCCATCCATGGCCTCTGTATGTAAGCATGACCAGCACCGCTGCCCGTCTAGCACCAGGCACAGTGAAAGGCACTCCACGAATGTACATGAATGAATGAATAAATAGCTAGCAAATGCCTTTCGAGCACAGCTTAGGTGTTTCACACTATACAAGGTACCAGGAGCACGGTGAACAAGATAACATCCCCATCCTTCAGAAATTCAAATAACATTTGAGGCACACTGAGGAGTCAGCCAACAGTGGCCCTGTTGGCGCCATGATCAGGGTAGCATCAGAGTGCCTTGGGATACGTTGGAGGGACATGCAAGCTATTTCTGGAAATGAGGAAAGGTTTATGGCATGAATTCACAATCGTATTATAAATCTTACTGAAAAAGTACATTAGAGCAATGTTATGTGAAGGGGGAAAAGAAACCTGATAATACAGAGAGTAGACAAAAATACTTTCTTAAGCATTTCTTTTTCCTGGAGACCCCTAGCTTGATAAGCGTTCACATGACATGTGTGGGAATATGCCAGAGCTGTAGATTCAAGTGGCTTTAGTGTTCCCTGTTTTTTCATGTTTCAACGTTCCTGTTTAAGTTATACAGCTTACTTATTTTTGTGTTACTTTGTGTCTTTATTATTCATATTTTTTCATAATCATAATTATCATCCGTGTTACAGATAATTACTCTAAAAAGTAATGATGTCCAGAATCGGGGCTCACGTTTGACTTGTGAAAGCACTTAGGACCCTCACTGAATTCTTACAGCATCCTTATAGAACAGGTAATGTACCCTTATTTACTTATCCTTTGGGCCCAAGGAATCTGGGGTTCAGTTGGTCCTTGCCCACATCTTCGAAGTGAGAAAGAATCCAGGTGTTTTCTCCACCCTTCCTGTGTTCCTTGCACCTCTTTCTGAGGAGGCTGTCCCTTCTCTCTTGGCCATCTCTCCACTGCATTGTTCAGGGAATCCATACATTCGTTTTCAGCTGTCCTCCTCCTCATCCATACAAAGTATTACCATCATCTAGGTCTCAGGTGAGAGTCACTTGGCAGGAACACATCTACCTTGAAGACATCAAGATTGAGAAACACTTCAAGGAAGTAGTGACCCACTATGCCAACTCCTTCAAGGAAATCAAGCTTAGGAAAGAATGAGAAGCTTAGTCAATGGTAAGGTCATGGGTGTCCAGGGGTCACGATAAAAGCTGATTTGCAGTATGTTGAGAAATAAGATTTGGGGACCCACTTTCAAGAAGTTCAGCTGTGAAGTAAAGTGAATGGGGTTTGTGAGCAGAACACTGAGAGGTAGGGGGCATGGAGGTGAGGTCCAGTCCTATTCATGATGAATTAATGAATTTAAGCTATTAATCTGCAGATTTTCCGATTCATTTGCCTAGTGAATGCCTGGGGACCATAGTTCAAAACTGCTGAAGACAGAAGATAGCATGCTCCCAAGATTCATATGTCAAACTTAGTTCCCCATGCGATAATTTTAGGAGGTAGGATCTCTGTTTAGGTCATGAGGGTGGAGCCCTTATGAATGAAATTAGTGCCCTTATAAGAGAGACTCCAGAGAACTCCCTTTCCCCTTCAGCCACATGAGGACACAGCAAGAGGATGGCTGTCTGTGAATCAAGAAATGGGCCCTCAGCAGCCACTGAATCTGCTAACACCTTGATCTTGGACTTCCCACCCACCAGGACTGCGAGAAATAAATTTCTGTTGTTTATAAGCCACTCAGTCTATGGTATTCTGTTATAGCAGCCCGGATGGAAGAAGACAAAAAGGTCTCACTAAAAATATATATAATGGTCTTTTCCCTCTTTCTTGTCCCTGGATCTGAAAAGGTAAACTGAAAAGCTATAACTTTTAAGACATTTTGGTTTGCCTGCTAGATCTTTGTCAAAAGATCCATATTTCTTAATCTCAGAGATTTTGGGGGAGTAGGACCTTTCTTACAGTTACCAAAACAAAAATCAACATGAATGACCTTTCTTACAGTTACCAAAACAAATCAAAATAAAACAAAACGCAAAACACAAGAAACACAAATTAGATACCTTGACCTCTCAGGTGCTAGTCTTTTGCTTCAGAACTGGACAAGCTGGTGAGATCCCTGCTACTTCTCATTTTTTCCCAGATACACCCTGAACTCAGGGAAAGGTACATATCTAATTTATTCAAGGTCAAAGTCTTCCTCCTCCCTGGCAGACCCCCACCACGAGGCCTGCTGCCTTCCTCCCCCTCCACCTCTGAAGGTCAAAGGGGTAAAGACCAACTCGGAGGAAGATAATAGAGTGGACAGCACTTCATAAAGGGGAAATATAAGGATCGAGGCAGAGTGCTGCTGGCCAGATTAGGTGCTTCTGTCGATATGGTGAAGAAGAGTAATGTTGACCCTGTGAACTCAATTTGCTTCACTGCTTTACACTTAAGAAAATATTCCAGTTCTTCCTCTGCCTTTTGTGCCCCAAGAAAGCCCAATGACGGCAGCTTTCTGCAACCTGCCACCTGCCTACTAACTTAGTTGTTGAGCAGGGCGGCCTAGTTCTGACAGGTGGGCCTTCTGACAAGGGGAGAATGGATATCAGGGTCTCTGGCCTCTGGGCCCAAGCCCAGGCTGATTTCATTTCAGATTAAGAGCTGCTGAAATGCAGCAATCGATAACTCAGCTCTTTTGTTTGCTTGTTTTTTCCAAGTCCCCAAAGAGATTAGATCTGATTTCTCAGACCTTTAGCAAATTTAATTGTTTTTTATTCACAGTTGCTCAATACAACTCTTTAGAAGCTGGAAGCAGAGAAATTCTCCCCCTGCATACTGGGTTACTTTGAAATAAAAAGCCAGAGTTCCTCAGGTGTGCCAAGGAGCATGGGATCACATCAGCATGAAGACACACTTGCTTCTTGTGGCTGTTCATGGCTCACCACCACCCCTCCTACCACCATCCTGGACAGATTTCTCCTCCTTATTCATAAGATCAGCAAAGAAAAAGGTGAACATGAAATCAAGAACCTGTACTCTCGTTTCCCAGACTTCATCCTGACACCTGAACTGAAGGGAAAGATAACATCTTAGCCGAACAGGACCCTTCTGGGGATAAGGAAGGAGAAGAACCTGGCTGCAGAACTCACGGGCCCTCAGTGACTACTTCCAAGAGGGTGACACTCACAGTCTGTCAGCAGTAAAGGCCCTTGGTCTCCTGTTCAGAGACTGCCCCCACTACGATCAGGTTTGATAGGGTCCCACTTGGTGAGAACCCAAACTCTCTGCATACTCCTTACTGTTTTCACTGTTCCACTGTTTTCATCAACATTTTACTATTCCTAAGACTTTTGCCCAAGAAGATAACAGTTGCAAATAACTCCAGGAACTCCCTGAAAGACCCATTAAGTTATCAACTAAAAAAACACAAAAGGATACATTCTGCGCCAAGACTCTTTGTATCCACCAACCCTAACAAATTATATTATGACCCTTATGGATCCTAATCAGCCCCTCCTTAGCTCTCACATTGAAAAAGCCAGGTAAAGCCAGGTAAAGCCAGGCTTGGACATCTCAAAAAGTAGCTTCAATCTGACCTCCTACCTCAGGAGTGGTAAGAAGGCTATGTAGAGATGGTGTTCTCGTTATGGCAGGAAGTGAGGAACATGGTTTTCCCTTATTAACAGGGTGCTTTAGTGATTTTGGAGGAGAGCCAGTATTCGACCCTACCTTTTATTAAAGATAAAAAGAGACAGGAGGCTTAAAATGGAGTCACTTGTGCTAAGCCCCAGGTCTGCAAACCAAGACTTAATATCTAACGTAATTGCAGTTTCAGCCTCTCCAAGGAACGTGAACTTTAACCAGTTAATCTGGAATTAGCTGTTCCCCACTAATAAAGTAATCTGCATGACAGACCCCATGCTTCACCCAAAGTAAGGTGACCATGCCTGAAACAATCTACTTTATTAGCACCTTCCCTTTTCTGCACCCCCTCTGCCTATAAAAGGCTTCCATTTTATACAGATCCTTGGACCTCCTTTCTATTTGCTAGGTGGAATGCTGCCCCATCATAGAATAAAGTAGATCATCAAATCTAAGTTGAATTTTGAAAAACATATTTGGTGGCAGTGGTGGGATCTGAAGCAAACTCCTGATGACATTTGGGGACAATGAGAAACACAGATATGGTTTCTGCAAACACTTTAAAGTTATCTGTCCTTCTACCCATTTTGAAGGCTGTGAGTAAGTTTCTTTCAGTTCTGAGCTCTTCTGTCTTTGTGTCAAGAGCCCAATATAATTGGCTTCCCAGTCAGTTCCATGCTAGGAGCTTCTGGTAGTTCAGGCTGCAATTCTTATTGAATTAGTAGAAAACCCCAGTACTTGATTCTATCCCAAGATCCACATGGGAACTGTTAGTGGGAGTTTACAGTTCCCCCATTTATGTGGAGCTCCCAGTCCACAGTGCCCATTTGTTTAAATCTATTGATTCAATCTTTTCCCCAGGCCAAGGTTCCATGGTGGAATAGTGGGTGGTGTGTAGAGGGCCTTCTCTTGGACAAAATGCAGTGACATCTCTTGGTTACTGCTGAAATATTAAGGTTTGCATGTTTATTTGTCTAGATTTGTGTAGATAAAGTCTATTGCTAATAGAAATCTCAGGAGCAGCTGAAAATCTGGTGAGCACGAGTTTAAAAGCTGCTAGAGCTCTCACCACCTAACGCAAATACTCCTATGTTAAAAGAAGTTGGTCACAGAATGGGTTATATTGACACCAGTTCACCCAATGACCTCAAGAAAATTTCTGTGCAACAAGGTACACTGTGAAATATTACACATTCCCTTTCTCAACCTAGTGGTCCATCCCTTTTAGGTATCAGCTTGGCTTTGAGGGGGCACAAAGGCTTAGCTAGCTAGCTAGCTAAGTAAGTAAGTAAATAAATAAATAAAACAGGACCCTTAAAATCCAAAGAGGTAAGTGTGCCTGCCACCTTCCAGTATATCTGCTTATTTTATGTCTAAGAACTATGGTACTGGGTGTTATAAATATCTATAAAAATGGCAAAATCTTACCAAAGACAATCTAGAATTACAATAGCCATCATGGGGAATATTTCACTTAGACAAGATCATTCATTTAAGAAGGACACTTGATAGCAAGTGTTCCTGAATTAAACAAACAGAACAGGATACCTATTTTAATATTTAAGATTTAATTTAAAGCTTCCAAAAGTCTTCAAGATTCCAAAATGGCCTTATTGAAAGTTTCATTGCAAAAATGTAATGAAAAATTAAAGACATAGAAGGCATCTAAAATAACACCTAGGCCTCCGCCATCACTCCTCTTTCTAAGGATCTATCATTAAAATACTGGCGCAGAAATCGATATCTCATTTGTATTCAACTGGCACACTGGAGAAAAGATTGTCCTCAAAGGTTTTGTGTAAATTCTTCAATACCAACTTGAATGACTCCACATCTACTTTCAAAGGAAGGCCCCACATGGGTCCATCCCAGAGTAGATGAAACTCTGATGGGTTTTTTGGTAAACTGCTATGCTATTTCCTTAAACAACAGGGGAAACTAAAAGTATTCAAAACCCTAGAGGAATTTTGTTTTGTTTCGTTTTAGGCCTCCTCTCCTAAGCTAATGTACCCAGAAGCAAAGAGAAATCTTTTGAAACTTTTGTGAAAGGATTTTCTAAACCATTCCAAAGGCAAACAACTCTAAATCCAGAACAGAGAAATCTTTTGATTTCCATCTCAGTTGAAAATCTTTTCCTTGGTGTATGTGTATGTGTATAATTGTGTTTGTGAAATATACACACATATTAGGATAATGTGGTTAGATGTGTAGATCAATCTATGATGTCATTTAAGTGGCAACCTAATTTTTTGAGGAATTGAGAACAATTGTCCTTATCTTACAAATCTTTGCAAAACTAGAAATGCAGCTCTACAATCAGTTCAAAGCCCCTCTATTCTTTTTCACCAATCACCAAATCTCCCTTATGTATGTCAAAAGATTTGTAAATATTGACCTTAGGAAACTAAAGTTTTCCTTGGTGAACTTGGATTCTTTCCCTATGCCTTTGAGATGTAAATGTTAACATTATCTAGGCTGTCTCTTTAAAATGCACCCTTCAGGGAGGTAATTCTTATCAGATGGAAAACAAAAAAGAAAAATAACATTTGAAATTTAGGCGAATGAAAAAATCATGTATCTTCACAAGTATTAGTAGAAAGCTTTAGTCATCTAAGCAGGTAGCTTTAACTTATTCCATCTACCAGAAAAACAACTTAGGTCCACCTCCTTTTATAACTAGTGACTTTTGTATTGTGCCTGATTCACAGCTAAAATTTTAAAATGGAAGCTATATGTATGTGTACGTGTATGTGTTTGTGTGTGTGTGAGTGTGTGTGTATATGTATGTATTTATTACTCTAGATGTGTGGTATTTTCTACCTCCAAATGGTATTACTAAAATTAATTTGTAAAAGAGCTCTATTTAATTGCCTTGAAGAGACATAGGGCTTCTGTGAATAAAGGATTCCTAAAACTCTCAGAAATATACTAGAAACTAACCCAAATGCTTTTCAAATTCATGTGATCTGAAATAATCTTTGGTAAATAAAAGCTAGTTTAAATTCGTTAGACTGATTAAAATAGGTACATCTTCAGAATTACTGGCATTAAAAATAATGCAGACTTACAATTTTATTCTACTTGGGTTTATTAGTCAAATAAATTCATGTTATCTCTGTTACAAAAATTTGTCAGCAAGAAAAATACCGTGAGATGATGGCTAGCTTTATCTAATGTCTCATGAAGTTTTTGTGGGCAATCTAAACATAATTCTTGAGAACAAGTGTAAATAGATGTAAGTGGGATAAAAGTTTCTAGATGAACTTGCTAAATAGCTGCCCCAAATCTTTTTGGTAACCTGAAATCTTAAAGATTTGTTAAGTTAAATTGAATGATGCATAGTCATTGCATATCTATATCTTTCCAAATAAGATAAACACTAAAACACTAATTACTGAACACAGGTTTATCTACTTTTGGCTTTCTTTTAAAAGGGTCTATTAATAAACAGGTTTTGTGCTACACTAAATAATTTACTATAAGAAAGCATATATCTCTAAAAATTATAAAAAGTATTTATACATTTTTCTAGCCACAGAATGCTAATGTAAAAGACAATTCACAATTGTTCACTTCTTTATTTTAACTAAAAATTAAGGTTTTCTGGGGGTAAAAATTATAATATACATATTATAATATATAATTATATATAATTAAAGCTACTAGAAAGAATAAGGAAGATATCTCTGTATGTAAGAAAAGTAGAATATGTTTTTGGTAAAAGGAGGTATGTGGAATGGAGATGTATTTTTGTTAAGGAAAAAGAAAGTAACTTTGCCCTAAAATGAGACTGGTTATTTCAGCATGGGAAAGAGAAAAAAATAGGACAAAATTGTAAAAAAAATTTGGAAAAGGAGTCTTGGGAAATGAATTTTATGGGTGGTCAACCTAGCTAAAACTAGAATGAGTTTATTTAAGTACAAAAAAAAATGAGTTTTAATGTCAAAAGTACACTGGTGCAAAATTAGAATTGGTTTTCTCTTTGTTAAAAGGACAACATTTTCTTGGACTTTTGGTCTTTTTTCAGTAACAGACTATGAAAGTTTCTTTATCCTTTAAGTAAATTGCCTAGAGAGCAAAGAAATTGTCTTTCCAAAATAACTTACTGTGTTTCATGTTATCTTTATCATCACGTCTCTGACTACTTAAGAAAACTGAGTATTCTCTATTAAAAGAGCTAAGTTTGGTTTTGTTGGTTTTACAACTATTTAATTTTCTGTGTTTGCCTGCAAAATCTTTGTTACTATGAATAAACATATAACTAAGTATTGTTTCACAGTAACCTATGATTCTATCTGATCAAATATTGTTTAACCTTTTGATGTTTTTGACAAACTTCCCCAAATCCAATTCTGAATGAAATCTTTTTAACCTCAAACTAATGTGGGGAATTTTCAAAGGGTTCCAGGAACATCTCAAAAGATTTGTTCTCTCTACGTATAAAAAGGGAAATTTTAAACTAATTAGACATATTTCATATGTTAAATTGCATGGGAAGCATTGTCAAATAAGAAGTAATACTAAGCTTCTTTACATTGCATTTGTAGAAGTACATAAGTGTTCCAGAAATTATATAAAATTCCTAAAGTCTAATACGTTCTAGTATAAAGTTATTATCATAATTTCACTTATCATTTAAAAATGTGTGTCGCAGAAATAACCAACTACATTTCCTTGTTAATTCCATTTTAATGAACTCTCATAAGATCTTTAACAATGGGCACTTTTAGGTCTTTTGTCATTTACAGACAGTTACTGTTTTACTCAGAGTCTTTTGCAAAAATGTTCCTGAAAAACTGCGTCATTTTCAAGGAGATTCACAGAAATAAACTTTGACAAGTAGAGGTTTCTGATAACTTTAAGATCATAAAACTGAACTGGGTAAGAATTTCTAGAACTAATGGAAAAACTTGGTTTAAGCAGAACAAGTATCAATTGCATGGGTCTGAATGAACTAAGGAGGATGATTATAATTCCCTATGGCTTTTTGTTGAAACACTGATGATTCTTTAATGTTTTATTTTTCCAGATTTAAGGAAACCTTTTCTTAATCTATCTATGACTTACAGCAATTTGGTAAACTATATCATTATAAACAAAATGGAACATTTACTTTTTCTCCCTATTTGATTCTTGAAGAATTCGGGAACTCTTGAGTATTCTTTTCATGGCAATATAATTAGTTATTTGCATAAGCTCAATAAGAATCTGTTCTTCTTATAACAGGACACGATTGGAAACATTGGCTACATTACCAAGCCTTGACTGGAATGTTGTATTTGAAAGAGATGTGTATAGACTCAGAAATGACCAGACAGCTTTAAGGAATTGTGGGAAAAGATCAGTTCAGTACCTTCCTTATAGGGTTCCTGGAAGCCTTAAAATGGGGAAAGTTATTGCCTGGCAGGCCCAAGAACCTCAAGTCATCTGGGGGACATCTAAAAGAAAGGAATTTACCCAAACTACAGTTATTACAAGTAAAATCTAATGGTGAGTCCTTGGTTTAGCTTCCTGACCTCAGAGGCTTTAATAGTTCAATCTGAGATTCCTTTTGTAAAGTTCCAGCAAAACAGTCTTTAAAAAGAGCTTATATGGTCAATCACTACTCTTGCTGCACTTACATAAATAATCAGGCCAAGTTTAATGCAAACAAATTAGTTTTACTATGATTATCTTTGGTTAAAAAAAATGGGGGTTATAGCTGAGAGAAGTTATGTTTGTAACTCCATAGACATTTGATTCTAGTCCTGTTAATTATCTTTGAGGTTTTGTTATATACCTGTAAACTGGTGTGGATCCTGAATTATCCTAGTTCCCTCAAATATCTGGCTATGACTCTCCAAACTAATGTTTCCAACTCTCTCTTAAACTCCTGATTTGGAATTATTAAGAATAAAGGGTACCCTTGAATCTCCTTGGAAGGGACTATACCAGATACTCCTCTCTCCCCAGATGGTAGCCAAACTTCAGGGACTTAAACCTGAGGTATACATCTCACATCTAAAGAAGGCTCCACCTGACTTCAATGTAGACTGCTTCCACCCAAGCCACTGGATCAAGACTTTCTACTGTAATGAAACACAAAACACTTTCATCTTTTCTTTCTTTCCTTTATGCTTTGTCCTAGAAAGATAATGACCTCATCTGAATTTCCTAGGCCATTGCTAAGTGTGTAACCTTTCAGACTACTAGATTTGTCATCAAAAGCTCTGATCTGTCCACTAACTGTGTCACCTTAGCAGGAGTGGTTTGTGCCCTGACCAGATTTGTCTTTGTCTGTGGTGGTGATCATTTTCCCTGGGCCTAGGGTTGCCTAGATGGCTGGCACACAACTGGGCAATGTCTCTTAGGTTATCTACTGTGCCCCTAACAGTTTACAAACAGACTGAGACACCTCATGGTTCCACTCCTCTGAATTTACATTACCGATCGAGAAGACACCCTGTCAGGAGGTGTTCAGGGTTCTGGATTTGCCTCCTTTACTGGGACCCTACTTCCCTGGTTAGGAGTGAGTACGGTCAGACCATGATAGGGAAACTCTGCTTAACTCTTGAAAGTACTGCCAAATCTGTTGTGAAAACAGTAGCTGCGCAACAAAAGTCCTTCAACTCTCTGGCCAAAGTTGTTCTTAATAATAGGTTAGCCCTTGATTATCTTTTAGCTGAACAGGGAGGTGTCTGGGCTGTGGCCAGCACCACCAGCTGCCACTGGGTTAACACTTCTGGGGAAGTTGAAATTCAGGTACATGAGATCACTGAGCAAACCATTTGGCTTGAGAAAGTGACTCCTTCAATGGGGTCTTTTTTTGACTTGTTGGATTTTGATTGGTTTGGGTCTTGGGGACCATGACTCTGAAGTGCACTGCAGACATTGGGAATTATCCTGCTTATAATAATCATAGTAGCCTCCTTGGCATGCCATATTTTCTCAAAAGCTTTAAATGAATTTTCACAGATGTTAGCCACCAAGCAAATGATCTCCCTAAGACTGGAACATTAGAAAAGGAATGAAGAAAATGACAGACTTAAAAATTGTGACTCTGAAGTCGTGACCTGTGAATATCTTAGAGTCTAAACAAAAAACATCATGACCTGTAAATGCCACACAGAGGTTCAACAAAAACTGTGATCAGAGTAGGGTACCTGAGAGTGGTGCTAATGTCTTAAATTTTAAACAAATCTTTCAGAGAAGCTGAGAATCTGATCAAAATGGGGGAACTGTGAAAAAGAGAGAGAAAATACCAAAAGTGGAGTCACTTGGGCTAAGCCCATGTAAGCAAACCATGACTTAATATCTAACCTAAATGCAGGTTCAGCCTCTCCCGGGAGTATCACCTTTAACTAGTTGATCTGGAATTGCTTGGTCCCCACTGGTGAAGTGATCTGCTTGACAGACCCTGGCATTCCTACAGAGGAAACAATCCACTCTTCCTTAGCAACTTCCTTTTTGCCCTCTTCTGCCTACAGAATCCTTCCATTTTGTACAGCTCCCTAGACCTCCTTTTTATTTGCAAGAGGGGATGCTGTCCATTTCATGAATCACTGAATAAAGCCAATCAGATCTTCAAAGTTACTCAGTTGATTTTTGTGCTTTTTGGAGGAACACTTCAGAACTCTTTCTCCACTCATTTTTAAGTTTTCATTACCATGTTGTAGGGTTTTAAATGTGTTTATCATTTACTTTAGTGTTTTGGGGGTCTTAACATCAAAAGGCTGCTATTGATTGAAATACTTGACCCTGGATTGTTTAGAACTGCCTGTGTGTGACTCTCAGCTGGGAGCTGTGGGAAGGTGTTTGGAGACTATGGCCTTATGTTGAACAAAACCTTGAGCATAAGCAATTTTGTTTAAATTATTTCTTAACTCCCACCTACCAAACAAAACCCCCCAAAAAACAAACCAAGCCAAACCAAACAACCCTTAAAAGGTGAGTAGCAAATATCTCCACTTTAAAAATGAGAAAAGTCTGTACTACAACGGCTTCCCCAAGGTATAAAGAGAGGGGACAAAATAAGAACTTCAATTCAGACCTTTTCCTCTTTAGCCCAGTGTTCTTTACAACAAAATGCACTTAAATCTGAGAAGATAAATGAAAAAAAGAAGAGGTTACAAATAGAACTAAGCTACTGCAAACCAGACAGTAAGTTATGATGTGCCTTCTGAGGAAAATGCTTGTTCACAGGCCAATTAGGTACTTGAGGCATTTATCTGTAATAATTTGCCTGCCTGTCAGATGGGTCTAACTGGTTCATGCATTCCCTAAGAAATGGAAAATTCAGGCTGGCAAAACTTTTGCAATATGGAGGCAGGCAGTCAGCGTGGACCCGGCCAGTGCAGCGTGAGCAGAGCCACCCTCCACACAGCCTCCACCCAGGCCTGTATGCAAATAACCTAGCAGCATACCAGGAGTCAATTGCTTTCCCATCTGCTATTTTCTCTCTTTCTCCCTTTCTTTCAAAAAAAAAAGTGCAGAAATTCATTCCACTCTGCATTAGTGCTTGATGTAATGGTGCAAAACATTTTTCATTTATCATCATAATGCCAGTCAAAGGAACTCCTAATAATGTAAATGCAGGAGAAAAGCCATTAGAGTTTATTTGCATGGCAGCTTTAAGATCATTCTCCACTCAGGGTGTGAAGTGGGAGTCAATGGCCAGGGCTACCTCCCTAACCAGCTGGCCAAGTGGACACTACATTTAACCTCTGCCTGGTGGAGCCTCGGAAGAATGGAAATGGCCCCTTGGGCCGGGGACCCCAGCTGGGAATGCAGAGGCTGCTGATTTTCCCAGAGGAACTCCAGAGTGCTCTGCACAACTCCCTTCCTGGACAAGAGGCGGGCAGACGCTACCTCCTGACCTGGAGGCAAGTGGGATTTGTTGACCTCTGGTAGCCTGACATTTTTGAGAATTCTGAGTGGGTATCAGAAAACTCTCATGGTTGCCAAACAGCTAGGGCTTTCCTGTCTGCTCAGCAACAAACACTCCTCCTGGGTGAGTGTTAAATCCTTCACTCTTTGTACCCTAGAAGTGCCGACCATGCAGCCAGATACCAGGAGAAGCTAAACAACAATGTGATCTCTCACTGAATGAATAAATAAACTGCACTTATACAGATCCTACTGATCAGCACCTTTAGGTATTTTAAAATATATCAGCTTTATCCCAGCAAGTATCAAAACAGGAAACTCCACTATCTTGGAGCTGGATCTTTACTACAAATGGATTCTCCTCTAAATCATCATAACAGAATAGAAAAAGCATGAACTATGGAGACAGAGAGAACTGAACTTAAATCCCTGATCTGACACCTCAGGGTTCTCATCTGTATAATAGGTGTAATGATTCCTACCCTCTAGGGTTACTGTAAGGGATAACTGAAATGATGTGAAGGAGCACCTCGCAAACTACAATGTACGTATGGATCACCTAAAGACCTTGTCCAAGTGCAGATTCTGATTTAGGAGGTCCACTTGGGGTCTGAGTGGCTGCATTTCTAAAATATTCCCCAGCAAAGAGAATGCTGCTGGTCCTGGCACCACATTTTGACTAGCAAAGATGTAGTGCACCGAGGACAATGCCTGGCACATAGCAAATGCTCAGCACACATAGATCTTCTTATTGATCCTTTGCTTCTTGCGGGGTACTTTATTCACTGTTACAAAGTGGAAACAAGAACAGTAAGAGATGTTGTCCCTGATCTTAAGCTGACAATTTATACAATATTCAACAACTATTTAAAATTTAGGAGAAATAAATTTCACATGTAAAATGCATCAAATAAGCAAGTGGATTTATAGTGTAGGAGAAAGGAGTAAAATTAGCCATCTGCAATGACTTCCTGCATGCTGTCTTCTTGATTTATACTGGAATACATATTTTTGAAGGACAGGGGAGGGAAGAGGATTCTGATAAGATTTCCTCCCCAGACTAGTGTCTAAAATGGCTCAGGTTCTCTATGATCTGGAAGAGGGAAAATGGGCCAATTTACTTTGAAAGATACTTGTGAACTTTGGGGATTCTGAGATTTACCCTAGATATTTGTCACCCAGGGAGTTTCAGGAGGACCTCACAGCTTCTGTTTTTTTGTTTTGTTTTGTTTTGTTTTGTTTAATTTGTGCCTGATCAAAAACTAATGGTCTTTTTAAAGACGCAGGTATTCGACAGCCATCTCTTTTCTAACACTGGTTTCCAGGCACCCAGTTCCAGGGGTAATGTCCTGTAACTTCAAAGCCAAAGCAAATGGCTTCTTCCCAAAGTGAAACTGAACATTTGATGGTACTTGATAAAGCATTCTTTCTTCAGCATTTCAAATAAGAAAAGCTTTTTTACTCCTCTCTTCATCTTTTGATCAGTTTAATTCTATTTCCCCTATGGGAAAACCAAGGCATAGAAAAGTTAAGGTTTTTGCTTAAAATGGCTCTTCCAGAGCCAAGTTAGTAGAGTCATGCCTGCTATTTATCTTTAGAGATGCCTCCATGATTTCCTACCTCCTAATAGTCAGGAGGCAGCATGGTATGGTGGTCGAGAACTTTCCTTTGTATAGCCACAGGCATTCAAATCCTGACTGGGATATTCACTAGCTTGGTAACCTTGAGCCAACTAATTTATCTAGCCAATGTCTGTTTCCTCCTATGGGAGAGTGATTTCAAAACATTTTATGAGGGGTCACGGTAGTGATTAAATGAGATAATATTCATGATGCAGTTAGGATCATGCCTGTCACATAGGAATTCTCAATAAACGTGGTCATTATTAATAGAGTTAGTATAGCAGAGAGGTTAAGAGTACAGATTCAGAGCCAAATTTCTGGGTTCAAGTCCCATATTTACTACTTATAGGCTGAGCATCTATTGCAAATTACTTAAGCTCTTTGTGCCTCAGATAATGAGATTATGTATAATGCCTACTTTGAAGGGTTGTGAAGATTGAAGGAGATATTTTTAAGGGCTTGGAATAGTGCATGGTATACAGTAAGTACTCACTGTTTTAAGAATTCTTACCACCATCCTCATGTCTATAGGTAGCAGGCTGAGTTGTTTCCCTCCAAAATTCACATGTTGAAGTTCTAACTCCCATTTCATCAGAATATGACCTCAGAATAGGTGGAGATAGGGTCTTTAATAGGGGTAATTTAGGCGAAATTAAGTCATATGAGTCAGGCTCTGATGCTACTTGACTGGTATCCCTATAAGAAGTGGAATCTGGGGGTGCCTGGGTGGCTCAGTCAGTTAAGTGTCTGCCTTCAGCTCAGGTCCTGGGATAGAGCCCCATGGCGGGCTCCCTGTTCAGTGGAGAGTCTGCTTCTCCCTCTCCCTCTGCTGCTCCCCCTGCTTGTGCTTTCTCACTCTCAATCAGGTAAATACATAAAGTCTTGAAAAAAAATTTTTGAAAAGAAAAGGAGATCAGGACACACAGCGAGACACCAGGGATGGGTGCACACACGGAGTAAAGGCATGAGGACACAGAGAGGAAACCATCTGCAAGCCAAAGAGAGAGTCCTCAGAGGAAACCAAACCTGCCAGCCCCCTTGATCTTAGTCTTCCAGCATTCCATTCTGTTATGGCAGCTCAGGCACACTCACAGAGATGGACCCCATCTTTTGTCATCTCTTTTGTAGCATCTCACTGGCCAGGTAGAGAAAGTTAGAGGTCCTAATCTGAAATATCAATTCTGGAGGGTAACCACCAACACAAATCCATGGTCAGAAGCTTGAATTGGGTACGGTGGGACAGGAAGTGCCACGAGAGGGATCACTGGAAGAAAGGAGGAGGTGAATGGGGCCAGTAGAACAGGCCATTTAGCACCTTCCTCAGTCAGATTAGACAGGGCAAGGGGCCAAAGGCAGAAAACTTGTGGAGATGAAACAGACATCCAGACAGATGACAGGTGTCTAGATGGAGAATCTGGTAGAAGCATCAGAAAGGAGGCAGCAGATTGGAGCTGAGCAAACATCAATTTCTGCAATATTTGGTAAGAAATATTCAGATGTGACTGCTGTCAGATATCATAGTTCTGAATGGCCTATTAATCCTAAACTTTTCTCTGCTCAGCCAAGAGGGACCACAGTTTTTTCCCTCTTCCCTTAGGACAAAACAGGATACCTACACCAACTTCACTGCATTGTGGCTAAAATACGGGGCTCAGATCCGAACATGGAAACTCTCTGGTTTATTCAATCCATTGATTCTTCAACAGTTTATGCTCCTGACCACCACCTGCTCACAGGACATAGGAACAGCTAATTTCTCTGGAGAACATTTAAATCCCTCAGTAATTATGGAAGTAAAATGCATTTATAGACACAACCCTTATTAGCGAGGCGGTCACCATAACAAAGTTAGGAGGAAAAAGAGAATCCTCATGTGTATTCATAAGAGGAAGAAAATAACTAACCCCAAATAATCACAATGCTAAATATGTATCTCTCCAAGGCCAAGGTGGAGCATTCTTAATAAAGATATGTAGGTTAGCCAGCAATTTCTTTGTTTAAATCCGAGGTAGAACATGGGAAGCCCGAACAAGGCAGGACAGAGGCGACAGTTCCTGGGAAAGAAAGTCTAAATCTTGACCCATATCACCCCCTGTCATCTTGGCCTTGAGCTCTTGGGGAAGTCGCCTGTAACTGCATATGCAGTATCTTCCTATAAATGAGCCCTAATTAAGCCCCTGTTCCGGGAGGCCTGTCTGGAGGGTGACCAGATCATTAGTCTTGGTTTCAGAGAAAGAGTCTATATGGGGAAAAGGTCAAAGGATCCAGCAGAACCTTCAGCATTGTCCAACCCATTTTCTTTCCTCCAGGCAGGACAGCATGCTGGCAGCCCATGCAAGGAAAGGACCATTGAGCAGGGCAGGATTCTAAGTCTTTTTTAGATGTCTTTGTCCTTTCCTCCATGGTGAGTCCCGTCACTTTCACAGAGAAAAAGATTAGCCAAGGGCCATTGTCAGCCAGCACAGAAAGCTGGTTAGCCAGCCATGCCACTGGGCTTGGAAGTCAGCTGAAGATCTGTTGGAGGGCAGTGCCCGTGGAAGAGGCAGAGCTGCTGCTAGGTAGATGTCTACGTTTATTTGAGGGCAAACGCTTGATTCCTCAGTTGCAAAATTGGTATACTCCCTCTCCTGGTAGAGTCCTCTTCAAGCTTCTAGCCCATGTCACAATGCACAGGGATCCTCATACTCTGCTCCAGAGTCTCAAGGGCCAACACACTCCAACTGGTTCAGAATGGAGAGACGCTGAAGGTAGGGATGAAGGCACAAGAGAGAAAGGCCAGTGCCAGAGATGGGGTGGGAGGCTCCCGAGCATGGTTCAGAGTTGAATAGAAAAAGCTTTAAATCACGTAAGACAGTTAGACCAAGCTTTTGCCAACAAACACTCACTTGTTCTAACAAGTTATGATTCTTGTCATTGTTTCCTATTTTTAATAAAGTTAACTTTTATAAAACAGAAACAACAATACAATAAATACATTCTTTGTGAGCTTATCTGGGTCATGTCTCCTGAGCCTCTCCCATTCCAGAAGCCCAATGCTTCAGTGTCCTCAGTTGGCTGCCCTGCCAAGGGAAACAAACTTTAGATGCATGATAATGGGAGGGCTGTCTCATTTGGGTGGGTGCAAAACAGAAGGCCTGGGGGTGCAGAAAACAGAGCTTACCACGTTGAGTCAGACTTGTGCCTATACGGTTTCATTATTAGTACTTTTTGTATTAATTTTTATTGCTGCTGTAACAAATCATCACATACTTCATGGCTTAAAACAACATAAATTTCTTATCTAATAGTTCTATAGGTCAAATATTTGATATAGTTGTCTCACTGGGCTAAAGTCAACTGGGTGACTCAGTTGGTTAAGCATCCGACTCCTGGTTTGGGCTCAGGTCATGATATCAGGGTCCTGGGATCAAGGCCCATGTCAGGCTCCACGTTCAGTGAGAAGTCTGCTGAAGATTCTCTCTCTCTCTCTGCCCCCCCAATTCTCTCTCTCTCTCTCAAATAAATAAGTAAATAAATAAATCTTTTAAAATAATAAATGTAATCAAGATATCTGCAGGGCTGGTTCTTTCTGGGGCCTCCATTTCTCTGAGGTTTTTTTTTTTTTTTCCTAACTTCCAGAGGCTGCCAATATGCCTTGGCTTGTGGTCCCTTATGTTATCTCTCCAGCCTCTTGCCTCCATTGCTCCTGCTACTGCCTTTGACCTTGTTGCCTCCTCTTTAAAGACATTTATCTTTACATTGGGTCCACCTGGATAATTCAGGACGATCTCTCCATCTCATAACCCTTAACTTAATCACACCAGCAAAATCCCTTTTGCCATAGAAAGTAGCAGAGTCAAAGGATCCACATATTAGAGCGTGGACATCTTTGGAGGTCAATTGTATAGTCTATTGCACTTTCACTTATAAAATTCCAGCAAACAACTAAGTCCTTTCCAGAACAGGACACTGTACCTGGTGCTGATCGCCCGCCCACAACAACCAAAGGAAGGGAGAAAGTCGAGGAAGGCTTCCATAATAGAATCCTCCTATGACATTCCTGGGCACAGATGACTCAGATTTATGTCCCCAAGAATGGCATACAACCAGTCCTGACCAAGGTTCTCTCTTGTTCACTCTATTGGCATCTCTTGTCCTGGCTACTATGGTCACCCTCCTCCAATTTTATCTACACATAGCAGCTAAAAAGAATCCTTTTAACTCCCATCCCTCCCTCCAATGTCTTGCCTTTACTTAAAATAAAAACCAACTTCTTTTTATGGCCTCCAAACCCCTACACAATCTAGCTTCTGTCTCCTACCCTTTCATTTGGTTGCACTCTCTCCCTCCCCTAGCCAGCCCAGCTGTAATGGCCTCTTTCAATCCCTTAAAACATGCTGAGCTATTTCCCACCACATAGCCTTCCTGTCAGCCCTCTGCCTGAGATGCTCTTCTGCCTTCTCTTTCACCACTGGTCTCTTCTCAACCTTCAGGTTTCAGCTTGAATGACACTCCTCCAAGAGCCCTTCTCTGGATCGCTCTATTTATGGGAATCTTCCCTGTGCCCCACTGTATTCTCTCTCTATTCTCTTATATGCTGTCATAGTACTTAGCACAAATTATAGTTTTATATTTATTTACTTGCATATAATAAGAAGTTTTCATATATAATAAAAATAATATATATTATATATAATAAAATCAGACAAACAAGTTATGAGAAATTTAGTTGTTTCTTCTAGGACTGATGATTCCCCCACAAGACTATAAGCTAATGACAAGGACCAAGTGCAGGCCCTTTCTCTTCATCAATGTACCCTGAGCACCCAGAGTAGGCTGGGTTATCTGTTGGACGGGTGAATAAATGAATGGATGATGGATGTACGGGTGGATGAATGGAAGGGCAGATGGACCTATGAAGGCTAGTCCAAGGAAGATGGTCTACTCACCCTGACCCATGGGGTCTCTCTGTACTGGTCTAATTAGTGCATACGTTGGTAATTGCTTCTGCCCATTTGGTGATGAAAGTATAAAACTTAAATAGCTCCTAAAGTATACCTTGATTTTAATGCATGGGAGATTCAGTGTGGGACACAGACTCTCCTCATATTGGAACCTGGTCCATATGTCTATACACATGTGACACACAAATATCAATAGACAGGCTGACAAAACCTGACTGATTTGTTTTACTTTCTTGCAGTTTAATAGAGAATCAATAGGCTGACCAGGAAAATCTCTATGTCCATGTCATTGGTCCTAATTTCCACAGTGACTCCTGCCAGGGTATAAGCAGTTGGCTTTGCACAGGCAAAGAGACGAAAGAGGAACAGAATCTCATCTGGTCTTTGAGTGGTTGGATGGACAGGCTTTGGAGCCCAACTCAGTCATGTCCCGCCTCCTCCCCATGCCTCCACTCCCTTGCTAGCTCTGCATTTGCACACTGTGGGTGAGCTCAGGCAGGGTGCTTATTCCTTCTCTACATGTTTGGTGTCACTCAAAGCCCAGTCTTTGGAAGAACGATTACCAATTCCCTGGGGAGTGGAAGATGAGAAACAAAGGAGATTTGGATATCTGTGGGTGGTGTCTGACCCATACTGACACTGTGATTGTGATCTGCGCAGATAGCTTCTAGTTCACATTGCTTCTGATCGGCCATTTTCTGACACGCTGATAAAGCCATGGCAGGCCGCAGTCCAGGTAGAATGCTTCCACCAGGGGTACAACAAGGCATTTGATTCCTGGGATTCCTCTACATCACAGCTCTGATACTAGCTTCCCAGTGAGTTCTGAATTCCACTCAAAATTGCTTTGTTGACATTTAAAGGTCTCCATCAGTCTAGCCGTGTGGCAAAAAGGACTGGATAAAATCACCCCTGCCTCACTACCTCCTAGCTGAACCTAAGACAAAACGATTGCAGTCTGGAAGACAAGCCCGAATGTTCCCTCCAGCTCAAAAATTCTATGATCCTATGATGCCTCCTGTTCAGCCAGTTGTCTGAACCCCTGTGACTGCCAATAACTAGTAGGAAATCCCATTAAAAGCACAAATGAAACCTGTACCCAAACCCATCAGGGGACAGCCAAAAGCTGAGGACATTTTCCACCATGGACTGTTTGTTTTCCAAAACTCTGCCAGCACAAATGCCACACTGAGCACCATGAATAAGATAATGAGCACGCCATTTTCCTTCTAAATAAAAAATTTCAGCCTGGAACAACAGCAATTCTAATGTTTCTTCACATAAGTTCTCTGCAGAGCTAAGCTGTTTTCAGAACGACCCAACTTCCAGGTTGGAACTAATTGCTTGATCCTTCTTTTACGTGGAAAGAACCCTGGGACATTTAGAGAAATTAAATGTTGATCTGGTCCCGTGTGAACTGGCACTTGGGGGCCTTTGGGTTATTGTGGTTTCAAAATGCCCTGCATTTTCTTCGGCCTCTGCAGGGATCCAGCTAGCCGATCACACAGTTAGGTGTTGTGTCTATTTCTGCATTGCGGGTCTGCTCCAGAGGAGACTCACACAAGACCATAGGCAGCCTTGGAAGCTGGCGAGCCCTCAACACACTATCCAGCCGCACAGTGTACATAAATACATAAGTCTCTTGCTTTTATTAGAACATTGTTCTCCCTTAGTAATTAAGTTTTGAACCTACTCACAGAGAGGTGCTCTAGAGTTGTTCAGATTTCCTCTAGACCAATGAACTTATCTTCAGTTCCCACTAATATCAAATAACAAGTCCCTTCATGTCTAAAAAAAAAAAAAAAAAAAATACAGCCCTTTCTGGAGCCAGGAAGGCCTCTCACCAAGGATAGACTACATTGATCTGATCAAAGGGACCCCGGGTGCAAACTGAAATTTCATTAGAGTCTGCCCTGAACCCACAATTTGAGTAGGATTTGTTATTATTACTGTAGAGGGTGAGGGTAAAAAAATGATCAGTTGTTGTTTCTCCTTTCTGGTGTTTGAGGCACAATCTTCTAAATGAAACACGTGGTGTTTGAGCAGTTGACATCTTCCCTGGCCTCAGGGTGCCAGGGCAGCAATGGGTTTAAGCTGCCTACAGATAAACAGAGGTCTGGGAAGGAAGTTAACAGATCCCAAGAAAAAAAGGAAATAATTTGAATCATCAAGCTAAAAGTTGTTTAATTTTAAAAATACCCTCATTTTACAAATGAGAAGATTGAGAATAAGAAAGCTTCTGGGACTAAGGCAAGTTCACATGATAATACTGAAATAGAATGGAGACTAGAAAACAGGTCTGCTGACAGCCAGCCCTAACTCTTTCCACCACCAAAAGAGACTCAACAGGGGATATGATGAGAAAACATTTTGTTTTGTATTCTACTCTATTTGCACCTCTCTGCCAACATTCCTCCCCATCTCCCAATCCCCTCCCTAATTCAAGTTCTGTTAATTGGACAGCACATCAAAACAAGACTATAGATCCATTTCCTTTGATTTTCAAATCAAGTCCAATTGGAGCTTCAAGTTTCTTGGGAAGATCTATTAGATCTATTAGGCCAATGGTACTTTCTTTGCCTCCCACAGTATCCCCCCCACTCCTGCCTCCACACACAAGAGAGTCTCTGTGCTGAGTCTAACCCTGTGTCTTACAAACATGAACTCGGTTTTGCTGGTAAAGTCCAGCTGAGGCCATGAGCAGTTCATTTGCCAGCATGGCAAGTTCATCAGCAAGCACTGGGGGTGGCAGCCAGGCTATGGAACCTGCTAGGGCTGGGAGCTGGGCGCTGGGAGCAAGGGCAGAGAGGCAGCCCTGTGATTCTGCAAAGGTTCTCTTGACCTCTTACTCAGCAGTTTTTATAATGTGGTGAACGTGCAAGTGAAATAATGATGGTAAAAAATGATGAGTTTGAAGGTTATTTCCTTCCCTGTTTCATACACGTTAGCTCCTCTCTCTCCTAGCTTCTCCCACCAACACAGGAAGGGACTTGGGTAATAAGTGCACAGTATTGAGATGTGTGTCTGACTCTGAGTGATGAAAAAGGAGGAGAAAAGTACTGAAAAAGGAAATTATCCTAATTCGTGATCTGTCCAAATAGGGTTGCCAGACAAAATACAGGATGCCTATAAAATTTGAAATTCATGTAAAATTTTTTTTATTTTATTATGTTATGTTAATCACCAAACAGTACATCATTAGTTTTTGATGTAGTGTTCCATGACTCATTGTTTGCGTATAACACCCAGTGTTCCATTCAGTACGTGCCCTCTTTAATACCCATCACCAGGCTAACCCATCCCCCCACCCCCTCCCCTCTAGAACCCTCAGTTTGTTTCTCGGAGTCCATAGTCTCTCATGGTTCGTCTCCCCCTCCGATTTCCCCCCCTTCATTTTTCCCTTCCTGCCATTTTTTTTCTATGCCCAACCCGGGGCTCAAACTCATGACCCTGAGATCAAGACCTGAACTGAGATCAAGAGTTGGACGCTTAACCAACTGAGCCACCTAGGCATCCCAATAACTTTTTAAGATAAGTATGTCCCAGATAAAGTATTTTTCATTGTTTATCTGAACAACAAATATAACTGGGTGTTATGCATTTTTTTGGCTCCATCTAGCAACTTTAGTCCCAAAGAAATGTGAGGCATTCTGTATATTTTAAATCTCTTCTACCTTTCACACCCACTACCAAAATAAAAACATAAAAATACTAAGGGGGAAAATACCCAAAGCATTAACCCATACCACACTAAGAACATTCTAAATTGCTGAGAAAATTCAAGGATCAGCATGGTTTAGGCCTTGACAGTTGGTCATAAACTTCAGCATGCATCAGAATCACTGGGGGCCTTGTTAAAACACAGATTTTTGGGTCCCATCTCCATGGTCTCAGATTCAGTCGGTCTGGAGTTGGGCCTGAGAATTCACCTTCCTAACAGGTGCCCTCTTGTATATCTAGAGCCTTAGAATTACAAAATCAAGCAGTATGGAAATAAATAAGTTACTGAAGCACTACTCTTAGTGACTTCATTCGTAGTGGAGTTTAGCTTAGATCAGTAGCATTCAGAATGGGCTCCCCACAGTGGCCAGGGCATAGGGGAGGTCTGCAAGGCTACCATGAGGAGCTGAGCATACCAGGCTCTGGGTTGAGTCTGCTTCCACCAGAGCAGGTCCTCTTTATCTGCTTTGTATACTGAAAGGGGATTCTCTGTGTATATAGGTGACACTAGTTTAAAAAAAGAAAGAAAAAAAAAAAAAGTCTGCAACCCATTGACTTAGAAAATCACCTAGGATCCTTTCTAAGAGTCTACGATTACAACTCAATTCCATTCCAATTCCAGGCTCTATTATTTTTCCCATACAGCCTGCCCTTGGTTTTGCTGTCAATAAAGAGTCCTCTCAGTCTCAAGGGAAAGATCAGCTCCTGGATGACACCTGGATCACCCCCAAAGTCATCATGATTGTTCACACTAGGTACCAAGTGGCAGGACGGGCAGCCTGGAATCTGATGGGTCTGGGGAATGCATGACTTGCTCTCCAAGACCTTGGGCAGCTGCAGTGTACAGAACGATTCTGTTTGGAGATTGAGAGCATAGCACGCAAGCCTATGAGAAGTTAGAAAGAGCCTGTAAGAAATTAGGAGAACTCAAGTGCACATATGGGGAGGGCAAGGCATTCTCATTGGAGGAATAGACATGTGGGTGGTGATCAAGTTAGAGAAGGGATAGTGAACACAATATGCACCTCCATCCATCACCTGGCAATAGGCAAATGTAGACACCTGCAAAACCCATGGACACTCAGCCTAGGGCCAGGCTAGCACATGGGAGACAGTGATGTATTTGTCCAAATAACCTCACAGACCGTTGGCTTTGCTCTTTCCTCCTCCAAAGAACCCTGTAAACTTCTGAATGCTCTTGAACTTCAGAAAGAAAATGTTTGAGTGTAGAGGCATCCCCAAGCCTCCTGCCCTGGTATTCTGCAGTGTTACTCCTCATGGGATGAACTTTGGTGTGGCCTTTAGCACTGGTACCTCCATGCACTCAGTGATCTAGGGCCTCACAGAGGGCCAGTTCCACAGAGGCAAGTCAGAGGCCTGGGCAACAGGCAGGCTCAGCCCTGGGCAGGAAGAAAGAAATGGGAATGCCATGGGGGTTGGCATTTCCTCCTGACCTGGATTTGTCCCAGGGTCGATCTCCACTTTCATGACATAGATGTCCTGATGTCCCGGGTCCTCCTGACTGCCAGATCACCACCTAACCCCGCCAACTGGCTTCCCTGCCTCTTGATCCCTGGAACTTCTCCCACCTGTCTCTGAGGGTCTGGACTGCCAGGAGCCTGTAACCTCATGCAACCTCAGAAGGCGATACTGCTGCAAACGCTATCATTTTTAATAAAATTCCTTGGCTTGGCAACCCAGCTGTTTGTGTGTCTGGCCTCATTTAATCAGACTACTGTTTCTTTCAGGTTGTAGCACAAAGGAAGCACACCAAACTGACAACAGTTCCCATCCAGGGGAGAAGATACCAGTTGTACCCACAGGACAGGGCTCTCCCCAAAACAGCCCTGGAGGCAGGACAGCGCAGCGCAGGGGTTGTGTCTGGGTTAGCAAGTTCGGCCAGGGCATTGGCTGGGGACTGTCATCCCCTTGTCCTCAAAAAGAGGACACACAGTACTTCAGGGTCATGCCCACAGTAGCTAAGCTGGAGTTCCAGAAAGCAAAAGGAAGCGTGCTCATACTGTTTATTACTGAAACAGAATAAAATGCTGTTTAAAGGCAATCAGTCGGAATTACATTCAATACATAAATATTTTGGGAAATGATTAGTTCATTTTAATTACTTCCCTAACATTGATAACAATATTTTTGCAAGCGGTGGCTTCTCCAAGGAGGTTACAAGGTGGCATTGATTCTATTCCTCACACCTTGGAAAAAGAGCCATTGTCCATTCAGTGGAAGGGTTGGGGTTCACAGGCAATTATGTTCAGCTCACAAAACCAAGGGGGTAAAAATCCTATCTCGCTTTCACCCAAATCCAGCATTAAGTCTTATTAGATCTTAAATGTTCTCTGGCCTAAGAGCTCTGTAATTGAGCCAGGGCAAGCTCCGCTCAGAATCTACAACCATCTTAGGACCAATGGTTCTCCCATCATAGATGTTCTCCATTTAAACAAACCAAGAGAAAGGAGACATTTTTCCTTTCTTGTAATTAGTGATGATTCAGAAACATACGCACGCACATACTCCCCACAAAGAGGTAGCTGCTTTGCTGAGAATTACATTCAAGTATACATTCCTTTTTTTTTTCTTTTTTGAAACAACTGTGTAGATTTTACTAACTCCAGAAGCTAAGCACAAATCCTGTATTTGTAACCCAGGGAGTAGATCAGACACGAGTGTCACCAATAAACCGTATTACTCAGCAAACAAATTCATGGCTATCAGTTACTTGGGGAATTAAGAAAACTCTTCTACTTTGGCTAAGTATTGAAATGTCTAACTTGATGTAGTGGGGAGGGGAGGGGACGACAATTTTGTCTTAATATTCCAGATTATTATTTGGAAGTCAGGTGACGAAGATTATAGAGGTGAATGTTACCGTCACAAATGTATGCTTTGAATTGAAAATGCACAGATAAGCAAATTGTCTATTTGCTTTCCTTTTCCATACCGCTCCCTAGCCCGCCCCTTCCTTCCTCCCTTCCTCCCTCCCTCCCTCCCTCCCTCCCTCCCTCCCTCCTTTCTTTCTTTCTTTCTTTCTTTCTTTCTTTCTTTCTTTCTTTCTTTCTTTCTTTCTTTCTTTCTTTCTTTCTTTCTTTCTTTCTTTCTTCTTTCTTTCTTTCTTTCCCTTCCTTCCTTCTTTTCTTCTCTCTTTCTCTCTTTTTCCTTTCCTCCCTTCCTTCCTGCCTGTCTTCCCTCTCTTCTCCCCCCTTACCCTCCCTCTTTCATTCCTCCCTCCTACTCTCCATCCCTTCCTCTCTTCCTTTCTTCCTTCTTTCCTCTTTCCTGTTTTTCCTCCTTTCTTCCTTCCACACCATATTACTTCCATGAAACCGAAACATTCAAAAGGTGATTTACACTAAATCTCAGGGTTAGTCTTCCTGACAAGTGTCTGGTAACTGCTTAGTTCATCAACATTCCATTGTTAGAATCTACAAGCTTATGAAGGCAAAACAAAAGCTGTCCTTGCTTCCTTAGCTCCCACATCCCTTCTGGCAGGAGTTCCCAGGCTAGCATAGGACAGGAAAGGAGGAGGTAAAGACATAATTCTTAGGGTTCAATAAACTGAAGGGACATTTCTATTAGAACTGCAGTGGCACTGAGAGACACTTCACTGAGCAGGCGGCCAGCTTGCTCTCCCTAGGAGAAGGGGCAGGGTACATGGCAGCTCTGGGGCCAGGAAGCACCAGGCTTGAGAACAGAAAGGAGCCAGCTATGTTTTCGGATCTAGCCATGCAAGGGATTTTGCAACAGCTCTTTGGACATAAGTAAGACAAATGTTGCTTATGGTTTTGTTCCCTTTGCTGCATAAAACTGTCCTCAGGGCTCTGTTCCAAACACATAATCAGGGAAGAAGAATAAAAAAGTGACAGCCATGTGCTATGATTTGCCCCAAATGCTCTTTGTGCTCTGTAAATCTGGCACAGTGGGCAGAAAGGTATCTCCACCTGCAGTTGAGATTCAGGGCTGCTGGGGTTCCCCTCCCCCAAGTTTGAGAGCAGAGCATTGTGCCCTATTGATTTGGGGATCCCCAGTAGTTGCTAACTGAGGTCTCCTTATTGTTGATTGTGCGTGCACGTGCACGCACGCACACACACGCACACACACACACACACACACAGCCTTACTTAAATCCTCCAGCAGGCTTTTCTCTCCATCCCCTTACTCTTCCCTGATGGGAAAAAAAAAAAAAAGACTAAAATCCAGAAACATTTTCCTCCTTTTTCCCCTCCTAGCTTTGAATGTTAGGGGGTGGCTCTTGTATTATATTATTATATCTTTGGCAATCTTTAGCTTAGACATCTGTTCAGTGTCAATTAGGTCCCAGGCATTGTGCTAAAAAGGAGAAAGCACACTCCCTGCTTTTTTTTAAAAATCTCATGGAGCTACAAGAAATGTCCCCATAAACAAATCATTAAAAGAATATAATAAGCACATTATTTGCAGTGCACATGGACTGCCATGTAAGTATCTCAAAGAAAGTGATTAAAACCTCCATGAAGAGCTCATGAAGGCTCACAGAAGAAGTGATCTTTGAGCAGAGTTTTAAAGGCCAAGTGGGATTTGCCAGCAGAGAATGAAGTGAAGGTCCAGTGGGTAGAGTAACTCCTAGGGGCACAGTCATGTCAGAACATGGCTCACTCGAAAGGACAAACATGCAGGGCATCGGGGAAGGGGACTGACAGCAAATAAGGCGGGAAAGGCTTATAAAATTCAGGACACAAGAACCTTAAACCTTGCTGTAGTGTTTGAAGTCTTATCCCAGGAGAAATGGGGAGCCATTGAAGGTTGAAGCAGAGTAGTAGCATATTTTTTTTTTAAGAAATGTCATTCTAAAGCGACAACCATAGTCAGAAATTGGGAAGATAACGAATCTGTTTACAACAGAGTTGAAGGATGTGGCCCTCCAGCAAAGGCAAACTAATTACCAAAAACAGGTTGGCATGAGGGACCACGGAAGGGTAAGGGGAGGAAGAAAAGGTGCAAAGGATACAACCAGTTGAAATCCCTCCTCCTTGAAGGGACTAGTTTGAATCGACTGGCCACATTTGCAGGCTTGCACCCCGAAAGCAGCTTCCCCTGAGCCTAGACCCTCCTCAGTGAGCACCTTGAAGTTGCCACCCCTCCTTTCCTCCCTGGGTGACCAGCAGCCAGCTGCCATGTCCTTCACCCTTTCTGACTCACCGTCTTCTCTTCTCTTGTCTCACTTGAGCACCCCTCCACCTGTCTTTCTCTTGCTCTCCCGTATTAATTGCTTAGATTCTGTGCCATGGGAAGCTGCTATTAACAAAAGATTAGCCCTTTTTAGAGGAAGAGGTGATTAAAAAAGGAGAGATTTTTTGTTTTTAAGGCAGATGAAAGAAAGCCCAAGGAGATGTGCATTTGACCCTCCAACATGCTTCTTCAAGCCTCCCTCAGCAGTACTTAAAGGCGCTTCCAAAGGAAGGCTTTATGAATGCAAAATGAAGTCAGTGCCTTGTGTCTGCTCCACAAGAAAGGGAAAACAGATCTTTTATATACAATATTTCCTTTATGGCTGGCACGGCTCCTCCTGCCCCAGTGATGCTGCACCACTTCAGAGGCCAGCTTGACCTTCTCAAGGTCACTCCACTCAGCAGGCCCCCTTGTGCCTCTCCCAGGGACCTGCGGAGGAGCTGAAAGGGCCAGGTTTTGTTTTCTGTTTCTCCTCAGTCACAGTAGAGTCCTTGCCCAGGGGCAGAGACACCTGAAGTTCCCAGCAGGGTGGTCCCAGTCGGTTACTGTAGGACTTGTGCCCCACTCTGTGGAAAGAGGCCCCTTGGCTGTTTCTAACCAGCTCCACGCTACTCCGCCACTGGTGGGGTCCATAGATGCAGCACTCATCGAGCTTGAATATGCACACAGGGAAGTGCCCATGCTCAGCCTCCCTTACACACTCGCCTTGTGTCCTTCTGCTTCTCAGACAGCTTTTGATACTAATAATTTGCAGTCTTATTACATTTCACTTTGCAGTTAGTATTTTAGGCTGTGCACCTGTTATTGTCTTGCCGACATTCGTGATTTGTCGTGGATTGCATGTCTCCAGTGGTTAGGGATGCGGCTCCTTCTCTGCATGTCCTGACAGCTTTGGAGAGCACAAAGAGTGGCTTAGTCACATGGATATCTGCTACAGTACCAGGCAGGCACTGTGCTTTGCACAGAATGGGCACTAGCTACATGTTAAGTTGTTCCTTCTTTTCCAAACATAGGTTCTGATGCAGGTAGAGGAATCTGCTTTGTGGGGTGAGGATCCCGCTTCAGTTAATTTCTGTACAAAGGAATTGCCTCGAAACAATGTTACTAACTAACTTGAACTTTAGTTAGAATCTTTGTGTGTCCAAAGCTGTGGGGCTCTGGGCAAGGGATATCCCAACTCTGAGGCTCGGATTTCTCATCTGTACAATGGAAACAATGCTGCTTTTTATCTCATAAGGTTCTTGCTATGAACTTTCATAATATCACAGCAAATGTTCAAAAAGTGACCATTCTTTTTACCTACAAGCGGATCATGATGAGGGACAGGGACACAAGATTCAAATTCCACCTGAAATGCTCTTCACATTTCTATGCATATAAATTGATGCCTTTTTTCAAGACCCTCTTCAAACACTACCTCCTAGAAGCGTCACCCAATTCTCCCTCTCCCCCAGACAAAAGTAATTCTTCTTCTTCAGAAGTCCCTGAATTTCACCACTCATCTCTACCTATGGCACTTCTAGATTATAAGTTCCTTATAGACAAGATAGGGGTTTGCCCATCTCGGTAAATATTTTGCACAAGTGAACAAAAGGAAGACAAGGCATCTTGTTTCCCTCTTCCAGCAGGGAAGGGTGTTTCCAAGACCCGTTGGCCATTCCTGGGTGAGAGCAATCTCTTCTTGAAGCCTGAGGAACACTGAGTGACCTAATGATAAACAACTGGCTTTTAGTTTAGGGTAGGCCTGGAAATGCCCATTAAGGGGGCATTGAGGCATTGCATTAATTTCCCCTTAAACCCAAATGAAATAACTAACTGTTGCATAATTCAATAAGAAGCCCAGGCTGGGGGCTGCATTCACTTTCCGAGTAACCAGTGAATAAGTACCATCCATGAAACTATTAAGTTAATTTAAAATCCTGACAATTTAGCACCACTCTGGCGAGATAAGAACCATTTATTAAAAGGCACAGTTCATTAACCCAAATGCTACTGGCTTATTTGCTCAGAGAAAGGGGCAAGTCCAAACCCCATCAGGAGTCACCTTCTCCCCCCTCCCAAACCCCTGCCCAGGAGCCAAGCAGATCCAGGCAGTGAGGCCAAGAAGTCCCTGCTTGTGGTGTCCTGGGCAGTGTTTTTGACCATATGACTCCTTCTCCTCAATATCCAGTCCATGGGGACCGTATCTCATAGTATTTGAATTAAGGCAGAAAGTGTGACAAAGCCTGAACTTTGAAGGTACCCAGAGCTTTTTTTTATATTTCCTGCCTTCCACCCCCACTGACTATTTTTCTTTGCCCCAGATCTCCTCCTCTGGTTTTTTGGTAAGTCTTGCCTGCACCTGGGGCATGTTTCCCACATAAATTTTACATGTCACATTTCTGTTCTCTGTCACTGGGGCTTTTGAGCATGCAGACTGGGTGCTGCTATAAAATATTTCATAATTCCACCATGACATTGCTTTCCAGGGCATTGCATGCCACCCTTGTATAAAAACTGACAAGCAAAGGACAGCACAGAGCACATGGCTCCCTTTTGTGACACTTTTTTTCTGACCACACAACATCTATTTAGGATGAAAATGCACTGAATCCCATGACGGACATGTTGAGTCACTAAGATCCTCTCCTGAGAGTCTTGGGTTTTTTTGTTTGTTTGTTTAATTTTGTCTGGGCGGGGGAGGAGGGGTTGTTTAAATCCAGTCTTGTAACTATTCACTAGAAACCCACAGACTACTGGTATCAACAGAAAGTGGAATGCGCCTTTTGGAGTGAACCAGTACCTGGAACAGGGGGCAAGCCAGGGTCTTCAATATTTACAACCTAAAATGCTAATCCCATCTCATTAACTTTATTTATTTATTTATTTTAAAGATTTTATTTATTTATTTGAGAAAGAGAGAATGAGAGACAGAGAGCACGAGAGGGAAGAGGGGCAGAGGGAGAAGCAGACTCCCCACTGAGCAGGGAGCCTGATGTGGGACTCGATCCCGGAACTCCAGGATCATGACCCGAGCCGAAGGCAGTCGCTTAACCAACTGAGCCACCCAGGCGCCCGCCATCTCATTAACTTTAAAAGTAAACATCTTAATTTTCCCAATTGTTTTAATCAACTCAAAAACTGGTTTAATGTAGACCAATGTAACAATTAATGCTTGTGTAGGGGAAGGTGTCTCTATCTGTGATGTTCGGAGCTGTTCAATGCAGAGCCCTTTGCTCATCTATGCATATTCCTAGACCACAGATTTGCACTTGGATTGCTGGGGTAGAGCATCTATCTGGTTCTCAATGAGTAATATAATAAAGCTTCCCATTTGGCAAACTATTTGTTTGCATAAATTATTTCATTTAGTTCTAAAATCACCCAGGCATATAAGGATTTCTGTACGGCCACAATAGAAATAAGTAAGCAGAGAAATGAGGTTTAACGAATTTCCCAATTTCCAGAAGGGTGTTACATTTCATGTTTTGGAAGGATGGTAGCACTCTTACATTCAGAGGTACCACTTCAAAGAAGAAAAGGTGGAAGATCACAATGTATTCCTTCATTAATTCTGACATTATTGATCAATCATCTACGTGTTACCAAACACCACCTTAAGTCTCAAGGATACAGTAATAAATGAGATGATTCTTTTCCCTCTTGAACTAACATCTTCATTGGATGAAATAAATAATACAAGTGTAAACAAATTAACAAAATGACTTCAGAAAGTGGGAGGTGCTCTACAGAAAGTTGTATAAGTGATGTGGTAGAGAAAGATGGGGCACATTCAAATAGTCTGAATGAGAAAGGCCTAAGAGTTGAATGATAGAAAACTGCCCTGCATGGAAAAGTCTGGAAGGAAAAAGGTCCAGGCAGAAGACATAGCAAAGGGAGAGTCCCTGAAGTAAGACTGAAGTCAGGAAGTCTGAGAAACAGAAAGGCAGATGGTTATGGGAGCAAAATTACTGAGGAAGCTGGGGATATGTGGAGACCTCATGGAAGCAAGGGTCAAGGCTTCAGAGTCTATGGGACTATGAGGAGGAGTGTGGATTTTAGTCAATGTAAAGGAGAAGTAACAAAGTCTGATTTATGCTGGAAAGTATTTTTTGGGCTACTGTTTGGAGAATGGATTGTAGGAGGCATGAGGCAGAGGATAGGTGGAAAGCATGGAAGCAGCAAAACTAACTACCACGATGGTCTAGGCAAGATGTCTTGGTCCCATGGACAAAGGTAGTTGAGTGAAGGGGAATGGAAATGCATTGGAGATTTACTTTGGAGTACAACTAACAAGAAATGCTGATAGTTTTGAAGTTAGAAGTTCTGAAAAGGGAGGAACGAGAATAATTCTTTTTTTTTCCCCATTTCATGGAAATTTTTACTCCAAAAATTTTAACAATGCAGACATTACATTCAAGCAACTTATCTAGTTTTCATCAATTAACATTAGCAATCATGAAATTACTTTGAATACTTTTTTTTTTATCTTATCCATCTTATCCAAAAATTCACAGAGGGCAAGTTAACATATGCCTTTCCCCATTAAAGTAACATTTTTCATTAGTTCTATAGTAACAGAAAAAAAGTAGTTAAATTTCCTCTTTGACAAAAAATTGGTACAGAACTTGTTTTTAATATCTGCTACGGTCTCCTCTTTCAGAATGGTTTCCCCCACGACCTCCTCTGGAAGCCCCACAACTTCAGCTACCATATGATTCATGAGAAGGGTACACCCTATCCATAGAGGGTGGGAACCCTCGTTCTTGTCTGCCACCACGCTCACGACTTATGTAGAGATCACTCCGGCTGCTTGAATAACTTTCCCGACCTCCACCATATCCATCACGTGCTCTGCTATAATCATAGCGACTGCTTCCGCCATAACTCAGAGGGGGCCCACGTGCAGGCTGTGCACCACGGGAGCTACCATAACTCTCATATGATTCTCTGTAAGAGCTTCCACTTGAAGGTTCAGAATAATCTCTATCACGACCACCACCATAGCCATCACGATCACTATCTTTGGTATTGTAACCATCATCTCTTGGTGAAATATAGTAATCTCTCTGGGAAGACATTGGCGCTCTGCGTGAAGGACCTCTATAATTTTCTCTCCCACGTGATGGTGGCCCTCTTCCTCCAATCCCTCTGTTGCTACGCCCGGGAGCAGAAGGAGCAGATCTTTTAGGAGGAGGACCTCCACTTCTTGAAGATAGGCCTCTTTTAACTGGAAAGGGTCCCCTGGAAGAACTCACGTTGAGGTTAAGAGTACATTCTCCATCATCCAAGTGTCCTCCACGTGAGGAACGCCCTCTTGCTCCTCCACTTCCTCCTCTTCCACATCTCACACTTCTTGGATGGCCTCTGTTTCTTGGATGAGGTGGTAGCTTCCGTCTTCCACCACTTTCAAAAGATAGTTTGTTGGCTTGCTCCACTTTAATTGCTTTTCCATCCAAAGACTTCCAATTCATATCTTTGGCAGCATGTTTAGCATCAGCAGGGCTCTCAAATGTAATAAAATCAAAGCCTCTGGACTTGTTTCCCAATCCTTCATCAAAAGAACTTCCACTATGTGACCATATTTCCCAAATACTGCTTCAAGAGTCTTTTCATTAGTCTCGATACTGAGGCCTCCTATAAACAGCTTCCCAGGTGTATCTGCTTCTACCATTTTGCTGTTAACTTTTTTATCTCCAGCTCACCTAACGGCTCGCCTCAACCCTCCGCTAAGTGACCACCAGCTCATCTAACCGAGAATAATTCTTAAGTTTTGTGCTTGAGCAATATGTTTAAAAGGGTGCCATCAAGTGATTTAGAGAAGACTGAGGGAAGAACAGCCTCCCCACAGGGTGCAAGGTGGTGGAACAACAAGCTCCATTTTGGACATACCAAATGGCAGATGTAGTCTATTCTAAGACACACAATTAGCTTACATACTACTTAGAAAGGTAAAACAAGACAAAACACTTTCAACTGGTCATACCAGCCTTTATGGATTTGAAGTCTTTTTGTATTGCAAAGGACTTGGCAATTTTCTCTGCTTTAAGGTAAAGTGTGATGGTCAACCTTATTTATGTATCTCAACAACAAGGTCATCAGCTGTGCGCATCCTTTTCTATCTTAGGTTCTATAGAGCACTTGACTGTTGTGGACATTCTTCCATAGACAAATATGTACTTCTCTGCTCTCAAATTTGCACCTTACTCTTTTGTTTCCGTGCATTTTTGTACACAAAATAATTATTTCAATGCTGAAGCATTGTGTGATTCAAAGAATCATTTCTTGAAGATATTTTAAATGGCAGTTAAACTAACTCCTGTTGTATCAACAATACATAGCACTCAAAGAAGTGAAGAGAATGGGAGCAAGTTTTGTGTCTTTGCGGGCAGTAGTGACTACACCTCTTCACTTGGCAGACTGAGGTTATAAGATGCCATTGAACATAAGATGCATCCTAATTGCAGAGATATAAAAATGTGCAGAAATAGGAGCAATTGAATGAATGAAATGACATAATAAGTTTGAAGTATCTTTATAAATCTGGAGTCCATGAGTGAGGTCTCGACTGGAGATGCGAATTTGGCAATCAGTAGATAGAGGTATTAGAAACCATAGTACTAGATGAGACTCAGAAAAATGAACAGATACAGAAAATACCTGAGGACCAAGCCCTTGGCACCCCAGCATACAGAGATTAGGCAAAGGTGCAATCAGCAAGAGACAGAAGAGGGATATTTAGTGAGGTAGGAAGAAAACCAGAAGAGGGTGATGCCAGGGAAGCCAGGAGGAAAATTCTCAAAAGGAAAGAAATTGTCAGTTCTGTCAAGCGCAGCTGAGAGGTAGACTAAAGATTGGAAATTGACTACTGTATTTGGCAATATAAATGTTGCCGATGACCTCCACAAGGACAGTTTTAACAGAGTGGTATGGACCAAAGCCAGACAGGAGAGATGACCAGAGAGTGACAGGAGAAAAAGTACAGATGGTAAAGTGAAGATCATTTTTCTGAGAAGCTTTACTGGGAAGGGGAGCAGAAAAATATGGCTGAAGCTGAGGGAGAATATGAAGCCTAGAGAAGTTGTTGATGTTATAGTTGTTTTAAAGATGGGAGATACTAGAGCAGGTGTGTGCCAATGGAAATGATCCAGTGGAGAGGAAAGAGGTAATGATGTAAAAGAAAGAGAAAGAGAATTATAGGGTTGAAATCCTTCAGTTAGGAAGGAATCCACCCAGAGCATACATGGAGAAACTGAATTCTGAAGTGAAATGGGATATTTTTTTCTATTATAACAAGACTGAAGTATAGGTTTAGAAATAAGAGGCAGGTATATTGGAAGATTTGGTATCTCAAAGATGAGTTAGTTCCTGATTCCTTCTATTTCCTCAATGAAATATGAGTCATCCACCCCAGATGGGAGCAAGATTTTTTGGAAGACTGTAAACATGTTGAGGAGAGGAGTGGAAGTACCAATCAGATGTCTGAAGAAAGAAAAGCAAACCTCCCAGGAGTACGTAGTAGGATTCATGGACATTGGTAAGTAATTTAATTTTAAAATGGCATCAGATCACATTGTTCTTTCCCAGCAAGTTCCAGCTTCACAAGTCCAGGGTCAGATAAAGTATATAGGTGGTTTCAGCTCAGCTTGAGGATTTGCCAGGGAAAACACAACAGAAAGAAAGAGAACCAGAGAGTTGAGCATGTTTGCAAAGGAGTGCTTATGGGGACAAAGCATCTGTAGTAAGGAAGGAGTGAAGTGAACACAGGAGAGGGATGAAAACCTGTGGGGTGCATGATTTAGGGAATGTGCTGTAACCTTTGGGACAAGGGGAGGAAGACTGTCCTTGGTGAGCAATGGAGGGTCTCGTAATTTTACATGGAAGAGACAAAAACAACCTCCAGAAAGAAGGAGGTGAGTCCATCTGAGATCAGAATATAAGAGGTGTCTCTTCTCAGAGAGTGACAACAGTCCAGGAGGCCTAAAGCTCCCACCATCTGGAAGAAGTGTGAATGGGTTCGTTGGCTTTTCCTTTTATGCCATATAAGCTTTTCTTACTGCAATTAAATTAGGTTTCACCTTCTCCAGTCCCTAATGACTGGAGAAGTCCCACCTTCCCCAGTTCAAAGCCTAATGAAGAGCAGCTGCTTGTCATCCACATGGAGAATCCTTTATTTTAATTGTGAACTTGTATTAAGTCACCCTTTAAATTTGTTTATCCTGCTGAACAACTTTAGTTCCCTGTGACAGTCCTCATAAGCCCTGTGATATGGCCCTTTGATCACTTCCATTGAGTTCCTCTGGAGTACTATAGCAGATGCCATAAAAGTTTAGTAAGGGTCCTAATAAAGGTTCAATAGTACCAGTATGACCTCAGGATATCCCATAGTGTCTATGCTTTTTTTTTTTTTTTACCTTGGATTATATGCTTTGTTTTAATGATCACTTTCAGATAACTACCATTTTCTTACAGGTTTAAGTTCAATTCTTGTTTGTTTCAGAAAATCCTTCGATCCTGTATAAGTAGACACTTGTATCTTTTTTTTTCTTTAAAAATGATGTTTATTATTAACATTTTATTTGGGTTACTCAATTAGCTTTGGTCTAGTAAGTGTTATTGTTGTAATCCAAAGGAAGATTGTATATTTTCACCAGATAGCTCTGACTGAGGCTAGTCTCTGTTCTCATTAGAATTTTTTTTTAATTTTTTATTGTTATGTTAATCACCATACATTACATCATTAGTTCTTGATGTAGTGTTCCATGATTCATTGTTTGTGCATAACACCCAGTGCTCCACGCAGAATGTGCCCCCTTTAATACCCATCACCAGGCTAACCCATCCCCCCACGCTCCTCCCCTCTAGAACCCTCAGTTTGTTTTTCAGAGTCCATCCTCTCTCATGGTTCGTTTTCCCCTCCGACTTACTCCCCTTCATTCTTCCCCTCCTGCTATCTTCTTCTATTTCATTTTTCTTAACATATGTTGCATTATTTGTTTCAGAAGTACAGATCTGTGATTCAAAAGTCTTGCACAATTCACAGTGCTCACCATAGCACATACCCTCCCCAATGTCTATCACCCAGCCACCCCATCCCTCCCACCCCCACCACTCCAGCAACACTCAGTTTGTTTCCTGAGATTAAGAATTCTTCATATCAGTGAGGTCATATGATACATGTCTTTCTCTGATTGACTTATTTCACTCAGCATAACACCCTCCAGTTCCATCCACGTCATTGCAAAAGGCAAGATCTCATTCCTTTTGATGGCTGCATAATATTCCATTGTGTATATATACCACATCTTCTTTATCCGTTCATCTAGACGCTTGTATCTTGATTGACTCTACCACCTATTGGCTTGTGCTTCCTTTTTACAACTCCCGTGAATGGGGCCCATCTTTTGTGGATATTCATGTAACTTTTTCTCGTAGTTTTTCATCTCTTGACTTCTCTCTGGAGATCTCATCTACCAAACTCCTTTTGGTCAATGGGCCAACAGGATCCTCTAAAATTTGGTTCTGTTTTCTCTATAAACTAAGGGGAAAAAATGAATTGTCTCCATTGATCATTCTCTTCCGAATACCTCAGTATAAGGTACTGTATCCTGGAGATGTTCTGTATATGGAACTGAGAAATGTTACAGAGATCACAGTAATTGCTAATCGTGGATCCAATATCTGATCATTGTAGTTATGATATTGCATGCAATTTTCATGGTATTGCTTCCATAACATTATCTATGGAATATAATCTATTCTTAGGACCCTGTGAAGCCAAATTCTCCCATCCATATAAATCAATGAAGATCCTTTACCCATTTCCTTCCAGCTGCCTTTCCAAAGTTGACACTAAGTCCAGAAACCATCTGAGAAGGACTCTCAGCTCACAGGCACACTATCCCACAGTGGCAAGGTGACTTCTGCCAAGACTTTGATGACTGAGAAAGGCACATCTCTCTCTTCCATCTGCAACTAAGACATCAAGCAGTGGCCACCAGTCACAGTTTAGTTCCTCTTTTGGTGAAATTCTTAGTTTAAATTAACATACGTAGGGGTGCCTGGGTGGCTCAGTTGGTTAAGCATCTGCCTTTGGCTCAGGTCATGATCCCAGGGTCCTGGGATCGAGCCTCACATTGGGCTCCCTGCTCATGGGGAGCCTGCTTCTCCCTCTCCTCCCCACTCCTGCTCTCTCACTCTCTCTCAAATAAATAAATAAAATCATATATATATATATATATATTCTATGAATTGCCCCATTTAAAGCATCTTGCTGGAATGCCCAATATCCTCAGGGAGGAGAGACATTGGTGAGCACTAAGGACATCCAGTGGAACACGGAGAAGGAAATAGCTGCTACTGAGACTTCTAAACATCAGATATTAAAATGTGTGTCTCTCTATATTGAATACCTAATATCAAGCACCACCATATATTCATTTATCTTTGTAGCACCACAAAGACTTAAGTATTATAGCTGATTAAGTAAGGTTAAATAGCTTATAGCCAGCAGAGTACACATCAGTTATTTGAACTCTTGTCTACTTGTTATCAAAACCCATGTTTTAACCAAAGGAAACAATAGAAAGAGACATCCCAAAAGTCTTCCCTGAGTGTAGCGAACACATTATTTCAAATACTACAGATACCTTGATGGGATTTGGGCCTTTGGTAGGAATAGATAAAGCTACTTGACCTGGGAGTTTATTCTGCATGTGACCTCGGGATGCTTTATATGGCCTCTAGGATTTTGTTTGTTAATTAAAGGATTTTCTGATCACTAAATATTTTTGGCTTTTGAGGTTTTTAATGGTTTTAACATCTGTCTATATCTATCTATCTATCTATCTATCATCTATCTATCATCATCATCTATCTATCTATTTATCATCTGTCATCTCTTTCTCTCTCTTTCTCTCTCTCCCTGCCACTTACCCTGTTTTTCTCTCTCTGTCTTTAAGCTCCTGTCTGGTTTCTACGTGTGCCTCACTTTTTTTCTTCTGTCTCGATATGGGAGAGGTGACTATGTTTGAGGAGGTTTAGTAACAGACTTCAGAAACTTAAAAGGCCCAGGGCTAGGCCCAGAGAGAGGAAGAAGAAAACTAGTTCTACTCCAAACTCAAGGGAGAGAAATTAAATAATAAGGAACACATGTCCTATACTTTCTAAAATATGCCTTACTTTAAATCCTGTGGTCCATCATCCCCATAAACATATCTGTACTTGTTGGAACTTTGGGCTCAGCTAATAGTTCAGCACATGGGGTTTTTCTGGGAACAGATAACCTCAGACTTCTTTCTCTGGCATCCCTCCCAGGTCACCAGATTCAAAAAAGAAAGAAAAAGAAAGAAAGAAAGAAAGAAAGAAAGAAAAGAAAGAAAGAAAAAAAGAAAGAAAGAAAGAAAGAAAGAAAGAAAGAAAGAAAGAAAGAAAGAAAGAAAGAAAGAAAGAAAGAAAGAAAGAAAGAAAGAAAGAAAGAAAGAAAGAAAGAAAGAAAGAAAAAGAAAGGAGGGAGCAAAAATGTGTTCTGTGTCCATAATGTATGGATACCGTTATGTATATTCTGGCATTTGATCATCAAAATCATCTCATAGTTGACAAAACTAAAGCTGAGAGAGAATAAATAAATTGTTCAAGGTCAGATAGTAAGTGGTAGAATCAGGATTCAAACCAAGGCTTCCCAAGTTCTGTGCTTTTGATTGACACTGTAAGATTTTAGAACAGAGACACTGTCTAAGGACAAAGATTGTGCATCTGGAAGGAGTTCCTCTGGTGCTTTATACTTCAGAAAAAGCATATGGTCTTTAGCATAAAGAGATAAGTACCCTAACATGAATCCTCAGGAAAGCTAGTAGAAACAGAAACTGGGTTGCCATAGCCTCAGGACAGCTGGTAAACCTGAGGGAACCTGAAGAAAGATTGAAGAAAAGGGACAGGTGATATCCTAATCATCTATTTGTTACAGCTTTCTTATCCTACAATACTCTAAGTTTGTTGGGTCCCTTTGCAGCTTCCCTGTGCTAACTGGGGGTGGGGGTGGGGTGGGCATGATGGTTATATATCCACCTTTCTCCCTTCATGGCAATGTGCTATCAACAGAGACATATTAAGGCGATTCTATTCCATACATGTACTAGGATAAGCCTTATGAAAATGATGTTATGGGACATAAAAATGGTTGAATATCGGCAAATTTGCACGGTCCAATTTAACACTGTAATCATGATTATGCATAAACTTTTCCCTAATCATGCCAGAGCACAGAGCCTCCCATCCATTTCTGTGCAGCAGGAAGAGCCATCCCAGTGATTCTGGAGAGCCAGCTAGATGGTAAAGAAGAGGGTTCCGAGAGTCCTACAGTCTCCCTCACCCCATAACTGACTTGTGAATGGGTGGTTAGGATAAGAGCAAGAGCTGAACACATAAGGAGCATAAACTGACTCATCATACTTCTCGAATCTCAGGAAGACACTGGGTGAAGGAGGTGGTATGTGCATAGTGCAAGAGATAGGCTTGATGGCCACGCTTCAGGCTTGAATCCCATCCTATCACTAGCTTCTGCATGAGCTGAACCTCAGTCTTTTTGTCTGTAAAATTATGATAAATGTAGCACCCACTTCATAGAAACATTGTAAAAAGTAACAGAAATAATACATGCATAGCAATTAGGATTATACCTAGTAACTAGTGGGCAGTCAGTAAATTTAAACTATTGTTATTATTGGAGACTATTCCTTTGGGTTGTAAAGCCTTCAAGTCTTTACTAAAACTTACTGCAGTCCTGTTCCAGCTCTCAATATTCAGAAGGGTCACCCCATCTCTCTTCTGTCACTTGGATATCTCTATAAATTAAAGAGGGCAGGAAAGATCCAGAGGGAGATAACCGTGGGTTCCTAGAGGTTCTAGCTGGGAAAAAACTAAGGGCGCCTTGGCTGGGCAGAGCAAGATGATGGAGGAGTAGGAGACCTGGATTTCATCTGGTCTCAGGAATTCAGCTGAATAGGGATCAAACCATTCTGAACACCTACGAACTCAACAGGAGATGGAAGAAGACAGTAGCAACAACTCTGAAGAGAGAAGCGACCACTTATTGGAAGGTAGGATGTGCGGAGAAGTGAATCTGAGGCGATATTCGGGAGGATAGACGGCGGGGGAGGGGGCCTCCGTCGGCCATTTCTGGCAAGTGCTAGAGCAGCGGAGCACAAAATTGGAACTTTTAGAAGTCGGTTCCGCTGAGGGACGTCACTCCAGTGGCTAAGCGGGAGGTGAAAACCTCGTGGGACAGTGTGGACTCAGGACCCTCGGGGTCACAGAAAGACCGGGGGTGCCTGAGTGCAGCAGAGCTCCCAGGTATCGGAGCGGGGAAGCCGACTGCAGAGACGGAGCCCAGGCGCGGGCTCTCAGCTCGGGGTTGCCATAAACTGTGATCCGCGGCCCAGTCGGGCCACTGCGCCTCCAGCAGGGACCCAACAAGCAGCAGAGCTGGGGAGACTCCCCTTCCTCCCCCGGGAGGAGCAGCGCGGGAACGCACCACAGGGATCTGCTGGGTTTGGAGACTCCACACGGGGTCGGTTGCCAGACATAGAAACGCTTGGTCACAGGCCGGGTGAGCACGGAGTGCAGCCGGAGACCAAGGAGATGTGAGTGATTGACTGCTTTTCTCTAGTGGCGCACTGAGGAGCGGGGCCCCGAGTTCTCAGCTCCTCCGGGCAGAGAATGGGAGGCCCACCATTTTCACCCTGGTCCTCCAAAGCTGTACCGAGAGCTTTCAGGGAACAAAAGCTCCCGAGAGCAAACCCGAGCAGCATGCTTAGCCCGGACCGACAATAACCTGGACCGACAAGGGTGGGGCAATTCCGCCTCCAGCAAAGACATTTGGGAACCACGGCAACAGGCCCCCTCCCCCAGAAGATCAGCACAAACAGCCAGCAAGCCAAGACCAAGTTTACCGATCAAGGAGAACGGGAGAACTCCAGCGCTAGGGGAATACTGCACATAGAATTCATGGCTTTTTTTTTTACCATGATGCATTAGTTTTTCAAAATTAATTTTTTTAACTGTTTTTTTTAATTTTTCTTTTTCCCTTTTTCAACCATCTTATCAATCCCTTTTTCAAAAAAACATTTTTTATTTTTCATTTTTAGAGTCATATTTTATCCCTTCATAGTAGTTACCCTTATTTTGGCATATATATATAAGTTCTTCTCTCTTTAAAATTTTGATATATAGTTTCTCCTAACAGATCAAAATATACCCTAAATCACTACTGTATGGCTTTGTTCTAGTCTCCTGCTTGATCACCATCTCTCCCATTTTTTTCTTTCCTTTTTTTTTGAAATCTTCTTCTTTCTTCTTTCAAACAACTTCTTATCTTATCAATTCCGTTTCTAAAACCTTTTATAATTTTCATCTTTACAGTCATCTTCCATCCCTTCATTGTATCAACCCTTATTTTGTACATAGATAAGTCTTTCTTCCTTTAAAATTTTAGGAAGCAATTTCTTCTAACAGACCAAAATACACCCAAAATCTAGTGTGTGGCACTGATCTATGCACTAGCCTGATCATATTTGATCATATTTTGTTTTTTTTTGTTTTGTTCTGTTTTTGTTTGTTTTTATCTTTTTCATCTTTTTTTCTCTTTCTTTTTTCTTTCTTTCCCTTTCTTTTCCCCAGGTTTCAGGACTTTTCTGATTTGTATAGAGTATATTTGCTGGGGACATTGTTAACCTGTAAGCATTTTGTTCTCTCATTCATCTATTCTCCTCTGGACAAAATGACAAGACGAAAAAAATCACCTCAGCAAAAAGAATAAGAGGTAGTACCGCCTGCCAGGGACCTACTCAATACGGACATTAGTACAATGTCGGACCTAGAGTTCAGAATCATGACTTTAAAGATACTAGCTGGGCTTGAGATAAGCATGGAAGTTATTAGAGAAACCCTTTCTGGAGAAATAGAACTAAAATCTAACCAAGTCAAAACCAAAAGGCTATTAATGAGGTGCAATCAAAAATGGGGGCACTAACTGCTAGGATAAATGAGGCAGAAGAGAGAATCAGCGATATAGAAGACACAATGATGGAAAATAAAGAGGCTGAGAAAAAGAGAGAGAAACAACTACAGGATCACGAGGGCAGAATTCGAGAGATAAGCGATACGATAAGATGAAACAACATTAGAATAATTGGGATCCCAGAAGAAGAAGAAAGAGAGAGGGGGGCAGAAGGTATATTGGAGCAAATTATAGCAGAGAACTTCCCTCATGTGGGGAAGGAAACAGGCATCAAAATCCAGGAGGCACAGAGAACCCCTCTCAAAATCAATAAAAATAGGTCAACACCCCGACATCTAATAGTAAAACTTACGAGTCTCAGAGACAAAGAGAAAATCCTGAAAGCAGCTCGGGAGAAGAGATATGTAACCTACAATGGTAGAAACATTAGATTGCCAACAGACCTATCCACAGAGATCTGGCAGGCCAGAAAGGACTGGTATGATATCTTCAGAGCACTAAACGAAAAAATATTATATCCAGCTAGGCTGTCATTGAAAATAGAAGGACAGTGTGGTCACAGGATCCTCCGGGTCACAGGAGAGGTAAAAAGCTTCCAGGACAAACAAAAACTAAAGGAATTTGCAAACACAAAAAAAGCCCTAAAAGAAATATTGAAAGGGGTCCTCTAAGCAAAGAGAGAGCCTAAAAGCAGCATAGATCAGAAAGAAACACGGACAATATACAGTCACAGTCACCTTACAGGCAATACAATGGCACTAAATTAATATCTTTCAATAGTTACCCTGAATGTAAATGGGCTAAACGCCCCAATCAAAAGACAAAGGCTATCAGATTGGATTAAAAAACAAGACCCATCCATATGCTGTCTGCAAGAGACTCATTTTAGACCCAAAGTCACCCCCAGATTGAAAGTGAGGGGGTGGAAAACCATTTACCATGCTAATGGACACCAAAAGAAAGCTGGGGTGGCAATCCTTATATCAGAGAAATTAGATTTTAAAACAAAGACTGTAATAAGAGATGAAGAAGGACACTATATCCTACTTAAAGGGTCTATCCAACAAGAAGATCTAACAATTGTAAATATCTATGCCCCTAATATGGGAGCAGCCAATTATATAAGGCAATTAATAACAAAAGCAAAGAAACACATTGACAACAGTACAATAATAGTGGGGGACTTTAACACCTCCCTGACTGAAATGGACAGATCATCTAAGCAAAAGATCAACAAGGAAATAAAGACTTTAAATGACACACTGGACCAAATGGACTTCACAGACATATTCAGAACATTCCATCCCAAAGCAACGGAATACACATTCTTCTCTAGTGCCCGTGGAACATTCTACAGAATTGATCACATCGTAGGTCACAAATCAGGTCTCAACCGACACCAAAAAATTGGGATCATTCCCTGCATATTTTCAGACCACAGTGCTTTGAAACTAGAACGCAATCACAAGAGGAAAGTCGGAAAGAACTCAAATACATGGAGGCTAAAGAGCATCCTACTAAAGAATGAATGGGTCAACCAGGAAATTAAAGAAGAATTAAAAAAATTCATGGAAACCAATGAAAATGAAAACACAACTGTTCAAAATCTTTGGGATACAACAAAGGCAGTCCTGAGAGGAAAGTATATAGCAATACAAGCCTTTCTCAAGAAACAAGAAAGGTCTCAAATACACAACCTAACCCTACACCTAAAGGAGCTAGAGAAAGAACAGCAAATAAAGCCTAAACCAAGCAGGAGAAGAGAAATCATAAAGATCAGAGCAGAAATCAATGAAATAGAAACCAAAAGAACAGTAGAACAGATCAACGAAACTAGGAGCTGGTTCTTTGAAAGAATTAACAAGATTGATAAACCCCTGGCCAGACTGATCCAAAAGAAAAGAGAAAGGACCCAAATCAACAAAATCATGAATGAAAGAGGAGAGATCACAACCAACACCAAAGAAATACAAACAATTATAAGAACATATTATGAGCAACTCTATGCCAGCAAATTAGATAACCTGGAAGAAATGGGTGCATTCCTAGAGATGTATCAACTACCAAAATTGAACCAGGAAGAAATAGAAAACCTGAACAGACCTATAACCACTAAGGAAATTGAAGCAGTCATCAAAAATCTCCCAACAAACAAAAGCCCAGGGCCAGATGGCTTCCCAGGGGAATTCTATCAAACATTTAAAGAAGAATTAATACCTATTCTCCTGAAACTGTTCCAAAAAATAGAAATGGAAGGAAAATTCCAAACTCATTTTATGAGGCCACCATTACCTTGATCCCCAAACCAGACAAAGACCCCATCTAAAAGGAGAATTACAGACCGATATCCTTGATGAACATGGATGCAAAAATTCTCACCAAAATGCTAGCCAATAGGATCCAACAGTACATTAAAAGGATTATTCACCATGACCAAGTGGGATTTATCCCTGGGCTGCAAGGCTGGTTCAACATCCGCAAATCAATCAACGTGATACAATACATTAACAAAAGAAAGAACAAGAGTCATATGATCCTCTCAATAGATGCAGAAAAAGAATTTGACAAAGTACAGCATCCTTTCTTGATCAAAACTCTTCAGAGTATAGGGATAGAGGGTACATACCTCAATATCATAAAAGCCATCTATGAAAAACCTACAGCGAATATCATTCTCAATGGGGAAAAGCTGAGAGCTTTTCCCCTAAGGTCCGGAACGCGGCAGGGATGTCCACTATCACCACTGCTCTTCAACATAGTATTAGAAGTCCTAGCCACAGCAATCAGACAACAAAAAGAAATCAAAGGCATCCAAATCAACAAAGAAGAAGTCAAACTCTCACTCTTTGCAGATGATATGATACTGTATGTGGAAAACCCAGAAGACTCCACCCCACAACTGCTAGAACTCATACAGGAATTCAGTAAAGTGGCAGGATATAAAATCAATGCACAGAAATCAGTGGCATTCCTATACACCAACAAAAAGACAGAAGAGAGACAAATCAAGGAGTTGATCCCATTTACAATTGCACCCAAAACCATAAGATACCTAGGAATAAATTTAACCAAAGAGGCAAAGGATCTGTACTCAGAAAACTATAAAATACTCATAAAAGAAATTGAAGAAGACACAAAGAAATGGAAACACATTCAATGCTCATGGATTGGAAGAACAAATATTGTGAAGATGTCAATGCTACCTAGAGCAATCTACACATTCAGTGCAATCCCCATCAAAATACCATCCACTTTTGGGCGCCTGGGTGGCTCAGTTGGTTGGGCGACTGCCTTCGCCTCGGGTCATGATCCCGGAGTTCCGGGATCGAGTCCCGCATCGGGCTCCCTGCTCAGCGGGGAGCCTGCTTCTCCCTCTGACCCAACCCCCTCTCATGTACTCTCTCTCATTCTCGCTCTCTCAAATAAATAAATAAATCTCAAAAAAAAAAAAATACCATCCACTTCTTTCAAAGAAATGGAACAAATAATCCTAAAATTTGTATGGAACGAGAAGAGACCCCGAATAGCCAGAGGAATGTTGAAAAAGAAAAGCAAAGCTGGCGGCATCACAATTCCGGACTTCCAGCTCTATTACAAAGCTGTCATCATCAAGACAGTATGGTACTGGCACAAAAACAGACACATAGATCAATGGAACAGAATAGAGAGCCCAGAAATGGACCCTCAACTCTATGGTCAACTCATCTTTGACAAAGCAGGAAAGAATGTCCAATGGAATAAAGACAGTCTCTTCAACAAACGGTGTTGGGAAAATTGGACAGCCACATGCAGAAGAATGAAACTGGACCATTTCCTTACACCACACACAAAAATAGACTCCAAATGGTTGAAAGACCTAAACGTGAGACAGGAGTCCATCGAAATCCTAAAGGAGACCACAGGTAACAACCTCTTCGACCTCAGCCGCAGCAACTTCTTCCTAGAAACATCACCAAAAGCAAGGGAAGCAAGGGCAAAAATGAACTATTGGGATTTCATCAAGATAAAAAGCTTTTGCACAGCAAAAGAAACAGTCCACAAAACCGAAAGACAACCGACAGAATGGGAGAAAATATTTGCAAATGACATATCAGATAAAGGACATATCAGATAAAGGGCTAGTATCCAAAATCTATAAAGAACTTATCAAACTCTACACCCAAAGAACAAATAATCCAATCAAGAAATGGGCAGAAGATATGAACAGACATTTTTCCAAAGAAGACATCCAAATGGCCAACAGACACACGAAAAAGTGCTCAACAACGCTCAGCATCGGGGAAATCCAAATCAAAACCTCAATGAGATACCACCTCACACCAATCAGAATGGCTAAAATTAACAAGTCAGGAAATGACAGATGTTGGCAGGGATGTGGAGAAAGGGGAACCCTCCTACAGTGTTGGTGGGAATGCAAGCGGGTGCAACCCCTCTGGAAAACAGTATGGAGGTTCCTCAGTTGAAAATAGAGCTACCATACGATCCAGCAATTGCACTACTGGGTATTTACCCCAAAGATACAAATGTAGGGATCTGAAGGGGTACGTGCACCCCGATGTTTATAGCAGCAATGTCCACAATAGCCAAACTGTGGAAAGAGCCAAGATGTCCATCGACAGATGAATGGATAAAGAAGAGGTGGTATAGATACACAATGGAATATTATGCAGCCATCAAAAGGAATGAGATCCTGCCATTTGCAATGACATGGATGGAACTGGAGAGTGTTATGCTGAGCTAAATAAGTCAATCAAAGAAAGACATGTATCATATGACCTCGCTGATATGAGGAATTTTTAACCTCAGGATACAAACTGAGGGTTGCTGGAGTGGTGGGGGGTGGGAGGGATTGGGTGGCTGGGTGATAGACATTGGGGAGGGTATGTGCTATGGTGAGCGCTGTGAATTGTGCAAGACTGTTGAATCACAGATATGTACTTCTGAAACAAATAATGCAATATATGTTAAGAAAAAAAAAAGAAGATAGCAGGAGGGGAAGAATGAAGGGGAGTAAGTTGGAGGGGGAGACAAACCATGAGAGACGATGGACTCTGAAAAACAAACTGAGGGTTCTAGAGGGGAGGAGGTGGGGGGATGGTTAGCCTGGTGATGGGTATTAAAGAGGGCACGTTCTGCGTGGAGCCCTGGGTGTTATGCACAAACAATGAATCATGGAACACTACATCGAAAACGAATGATGTAATGTATGGTGATTAACATAACAATAAAAAATTTTAAAAAGAAAAAAAAAACTAAGGGTGCCTTCCTTTTAAAGTACAATGGACCCTAGTTTGGGTGGGGTGTGAAGAGGGAGGCAAGAGTTTTATTAGGGTATGGGATCCATATGCATATCAAGCACTGTGGTCAGGTGGAATAGATACTTCTCAACATATACCACTCACATTATTTCTAAAACATATGGATGCTGCTGTATTTAATTGCATACATAGTTTACAAATGCTACATAATTTAGGATGGCTTTTACTGTGTTTTTTTCTCAATTATTGCACACTAAAAATCAAATTAGTTCTATGTGGACACCCAACACATTTTTCATGCCCTATTACTTAGAAATATGGAAGACCATCATATAATGGAAGAAATGTAAAACCAGGAGAGAAGAGACCTGACTTCTGGTCAGAGTGCTGCTCTTCTAACCCACCATGGGGTCTAGAGTCACTTTACTTCTCTATATTTCAGTTTCCCCTGAATCAAGAGATTTTGTGGTAATAGTATTTCTAGTGACCTGGTCTAAGGAAACAATCGTAAAACTGGAATGAGGGTATATTCATGACAACGTTCACTAAAACATCATTTATACCAGCCAAAAATTAGAACAACATAAATGTCCAAACATAGGGTAATGGTATTGTACATCTACTTGATGTAACGTAATGAAACCAATTAAAATTATGTTCACTAATACTATGTAACGGCATGGAAAATTGCTTCTGATCTATTCTTAAAAGAAAAAATGAGATATAAATGATATGATTATAACTCTATAATAAAAACCATGGCAGAGAATAAGGAAAAAATTGGAAGAAATACATTAAATGAAATTGTGCATGAGTGACTTTAAATCTTTTAAAACTACTTTTGTATGGTGTCCAAATTATATTTAATAAGGATACATTACTTAAACTAAACAAAATACATCAATAATAATCAGCTGAGAAAGTTGGGGTAAATGTTTCTAAGGCCCCTTCATTTCTGAAATCCAGCAGCAGTCTTCAAGATTTAAAAACCTAATAGGTTTGTGCAAACCCTTTCAAAAGCATCCAGCACCACACAATTATAATGCCTTATTATTATTAACTCGCACCAAGCAAGAACTAACACAAATCCATTACAAAAGCAAAGTAGGGAAATAAAAAAGAGGCAGATGACACAATATTCTACTTGCTGTGAAAGCTCTTTTTGGTTGGAATATTCTTGACGCAACCTTTGGAAGAATGAATTTTACACAGCTTTCTGCCATGCAGCCCTCTCTGCCCTTTGTGCTGACATAATTGTCAAGCAGGTTTTATTGCATTCTCAAGTGATGGGCAGAACAGATGGCCAAAGCCCAGCCTGGGGACTGGTGTCTGCTTAAGAGTGTCAGTGATGCTTCGCAGGGAAGGGGTAATAGAGATATGGCTGGCCCTGTAAGGAATGGGGACTGGGACCGCACAGGTAGGGAGACTAGAAATGAAATGGGGTGGCTGGCTGGCTTCCCTGTAGGAAACCACATGGAAGCTCATTTATACATTGCAATGCCAATGTGAATGTAAGTACAATGGGGAATCAACCCAGGAAAGTAGATTTTTAGCCCAAATCATAGGTCACTGGTTATAATCCCTGCCAGAACAGGAACAGCTGAAAAAGTAGGTCTTTATTTTATACAAGATGGGGTGTCACCTCATCCTTACTCGTAAGAGCTGTGGGAGTGGGTGAAACAAGACGAATACTGAAAAAACAACAACAACAACAACAACAAAAAATGCCCAGACTTAAATTCAAGAGATCTGGGTTTGACCTGTGACCCTGCAATGTACATAAATCTCAGACTGGGCACACTACCTCTTTAAGCCTCAGTTTACTTATCTATAAAATGAGGCTAACCCACATTGGAAGAGTATTATAAAGGATTAAATGATATCATCTCTGAGGTGCCTGGTTCCTGGTAGGCCTTGAGAGGTCATCTCAGTTTAACGTGTGGATTTGAGACAACCTTGAAAATAAGTTCAAGTCTATAATTCCGAGTGCCTAGCACAAAAATGGGTGGTATCCAGAGAAATCAGGTGATTAATCAAGAATGAATTAAATGTACATTTTCTATTTTCCTCATCTATTTGTGTTTGCTTTTTTCAGAGTTCTTTTTTTTTTTTTTTTTTTTGCTTTTTTTAGAGTTCTAAGCTCTAGGGCATCGTGTTTGACAAGACAAGAATTTAAGAGCACAGCTGGTCGAAAGGACCTGAGTCACCGGCAGGGCCCTTTGGGCAGACTCATGGGTCAAACAATAAAATCACAATATTTACTAAGATCAAGGAGCCCTAAAAATATGAAATCCAAAAATAAAAGAAGTAAGGCTTAGAGACATGAAGTGATTTGCTCAGACTCTTACAGCTAATAGTAACAGAGTGGATACTCACATTTAGATTCCCCCATTCCTAGTTTAAGATACTTTCTACGACATATTTTGATGATTTAAATACGTTTTTCTGGCTTGAAAAATATGATATGAATGCAGCAGTATGGAGGTTGGAAAGTATCCATACTCGTGGGTGTGAATGATGACAGGGGACTGCCTCAGCAAGAGGTCAGGGTATATATGCAGAGGGGCAGATAAAGGCAAGAAGTGCTATCAATCATGACACCTTGCCTTGATGTCACCAGTTTTAAAAGTTTAATGTAATTGCAGCTCCATTTAATCCTTACAGATTTCACCTTATTAGTTGGGTGAGACAGATGTTTTATAAATAAATTTATAAATAAAGTATTTATTTATTTGTTTACTTTTATTGGAGTTGGCACAATTTTTACATTAGTTTTGGGTGTACAATACAGCGATTCTACCGCTCTCTATGCCGTGCTATGCTCCCCAGAAGCATAGCGACCACCTGTCACCGTACGATGCTATTAGGAAACCATCGACTCAATTCCCTGTGCTGTGCTCATCATCCCCACAACGTATTCAGTCCATAACTGGAAGCTTGTGCCTCCATTTTGTAGACGAGGAGGGAAGTTAAATGTTCCTCTTGTGGCAACAGGGGGGCAAGTGGTGAGCTTTCTTGACCCGAAGAAAGAGAATTCCTTACATGACCTCTTTCAGCGTGCTCATTTGGAGCCTATTCTTGAGTGTTTGAAGAGTCACATCGATAGTTTTCGGCATGACTTACCTCTGGAATTCTCTGTGGTCCGTCAGGTTTAGGAGCTACAAAACCATGGCGTGACACTGGGTCAGTAACTCCGCTCAGGATGTTGCCTTGGCCCTGGGAGTCCAAAGATATCAGAGTGTGTGTATCTGCCTGGAACTTTAAGCCACGAGGCATTTTTTTAAAGATAAATACAGGCAACCAAAGAACAAACTGGGTTGACATCTGGTGGTGGGGATAGGGGTGGAGAACAAAAGAACAGAGGAAATGAACCAGGCTTTATCAACTCCACCATGCCTTTCCCCTGGTGGGCAGCAACTAGGTACCAGCCACTTGCCTCTTTACAGTTTTAACTAAAAGGAGCATTACAGAGGTGAATTAACATTTAAAAAGAATGTAAAAACTCAGAGCTGTTCTAATGATGATTAATGGAGAGCTATAAGGGGGCCATGACCTGCTAGTGTCATTAAATGGATTGGCAGGTTTCTGAGCATTAATTATAAATAGCCACAGGAGTTCTCCTGCTTCACAGAATGATGATAAATCCAAGTCTCGGAGAGAGAAGAAAGGAAAGCAAAGAGGGGGAAAAAGTTTGCCTGTAAGTGTCTGCCCATGTGTTGTGGGGAGGAGCAGAGAGCAGAGGGAATGAGATAAATGATAAATTAGACCCTGCCAGTCAATCACATTTTCTAAATGTTTTATGTCCCAAAAGCTATAAAAGCAATATTCCTTTCTGCCCTTATTGGAGCCATTTCTGTAGAGCAATCACATCAGTTTCCTTGGGGATTTCCACTGAAATGTGCTGTGCCTTTTCTTTTTATATTTACTCTCCAGCCTGTGACCAAGGGAGGGTCAGGGTCCGCATACAAATGGGCAGGAGAGAGCCCCAGTGACCAGGAAGGCAGGCAGGGGGAGTGGGAGGCGCTGGCTGGGGGCCCTGGCTCCCTCCATGGCCCACAGCAAAGTCACCGAGAGCAAAGGCGCTTTCCATTCATCCTGGGAGGGTGTCAGTGAACAGGCCAATGGCCTGATAGGATAGACAGTGAGGACTCAGCACAAATTGTGCTGACTCGACAGACCGCAAGCATCATGAGGGCAAGGACGGATTTGGGGTCTGCTTTATTCACCGCCAGAACCCAGAGTGGTGCCTGGCACATCAGAGGCATCCCGTGACTTCCAGATGGAGAAGCATTGCCATCTCAGCCCGTGCACTCAGCCGCGTCGGCGGAGAGCTCCGGGAGCCTGGGCTGGGCCCTTCTCTCCCGGGGCGTCCTCCTTTCCCTTCTACCCGTGACAAGACTCCTCAGGGTTCACTTACTATCCCTGGTGAAGAGATGCAGACGGAGATGGGACAGGGAGGGAGAGAGGGAATGAAAGACCCCCAAACTAGGATTTGGAATAATGCACACTCCTGGACGATGTGATATTTTTTGTGTGTCGTTACTTTTCAAGGCTTTTGGCTGCAAGTCATTATTTCAGCTGATTGGAAAATGGTGTTGAAAGCCCTGCTTCCCTGGTACAATTTTCTTCATATCCTATTAGTTGCAATACAATTACAGAGAATACATCAATTCCTGGCCTGCCCGCCGCTGCCGCTGGAGCCGCCTATTAAAAAGCGGCCTTATTAATGGAATTGTACATCTAGGATTAATCGGCTTGCGTTGGCCATTTACATTTCTCATTCCACAAGCACTTTTGTTTGCTTAATAGGCTGAAGGAGGTAGGAAATGACACAACAAAAGCCTCTCCCGATTGCCACGAGTATCACTGGTGGATTTAATATCCCCTCCTTCTTTCATCCTGAAGTGCCGCATAGGGATAAGATCTGGCACATGCCACTAGGGAAAAGCAAGGCAGCAGCGAAACAGCCATTGGTGGGCAACCAGGAAGGAAGGAGGGGCCGAGAGAGAGGCCTGGGCCAGAAGAAGGTCTTTGCACTTTGGGGAAGGAGCACAGGTTCCGGTTTTCCGCCTACCCTGAGAGGTTCGCCTGGGAAGAAGTAGCACCTTGAGGACGAAGGCCAGGAAAGCAAGGTCCCAGTGGCAGGGCAGGAGGAGCACAAGGAGGCAGTTGCCCCGCTTTGGTGGGACGGACACACCCTCCCCTGTGCCAAGAGTGACTTTTGCAAGTTGTCCTTTATCCAGGCTGCTGCATTTTTGTTAATCCTCGTCTGGCTCCCTGCCCATCTACACATTCCTCCATCATTTCCCTTTAGGGCTTAGGGAATAGACGTAAGGCTAGTGGATTCTGAGTCACTCTACTACCGGGCCAGGCCAAGCACGGTGTAACATGGAGGGGAGTGATGGGGGGACAGCGCGGGGATGGAGGAAATCACGTAGGTCCAGTTGGCTCCCTTTTTTTTTCTGTTGGCATGGGTAACTTAGAACTGACAGCTTGGGATTTCTTTCCGAAACTTAGGGAAGGAAAATCCTGAGCATCACGGCAGAATTCTTATGTTCCCTGGATTCCAAGAGATGAACCCCCAGGCAGCTGTCTGCAGCAGTCTGCCTAGGAATGAGTGTGCCAGGGAGAGATGCCAGCCCATCTGAATGATAATCCCTGACTGCAGGGGAGTGGTAGTGAAAGCAAGATAGGAGGGAGGTGAGGATGCTCCAGGCCCTTCCTTACCCACCGGACTCTCTGAGGGGAGCCGTAGTAGAATCCCAACTCCTCCTCCACACACTGGCTTACAGGGTGTTCCCCGGGACATCAGAGAGGCTTGGACACCCCAAGGAAGAGTTGTTTAAAAATAATAGAACTTGGACCTTTTCATCAAACCTTATCTCCATAGAGTTCAGCTTTTCCTTTCCAGAACAGGATGGGGACGGGGAGGAGGGACACATAGGGCATCAAGCCCCTGGGAGGGCGTCCAAGTTGTTGATGGACAGGGAGCGGATTTCCTCTCTCTAGGCAGGAGCCACACCTCCCAGCCGGGGCCAGTGCCCACCGGACCATCATCTTCTCCTGTCCTCCTTCAACCTGCTCCATGAGGTAATGCTATGAAAGCTCATCCTTCCAACAGTGATGCTCTGCTGAATTTGCTCCTCCCTTGGTCTCTGGCTGGCTGGCTTCGCCCAAACCTGGGGAGGTCTGTAAGGTCTGAAATGCGGACGCTGAGGCACATGAAGCCCAGAGTGCCTTGCCAGGCAGGGGCTCTGTGGTTCAACAGAGGGCTCCAGTCTCAGGGAGGGTATTACCCCAGCAGCAGAGTCCATGTATGTTGGAGTGATGTAATATAGTATGACTTTTCGCTTTAATGGAATTTTTCTAGACCACTAGGAATACAGACTCCATTAACCACACTACAAGGGCCTCTACTTATTAGTATTTTTGAACAGTGGCAAAACATTTCGTGAATCTAATTATTGCTGACAAATATGAAAATTGAAATCAAAGTTAAATTTTCAGCTACAGTGCCTCATATGCCAGCCCTTCTCTGACTTCGACTACTGCACCAACACGTTTATTCTTCCAAGAGTTTCAGCAGAAGATTGGCTATTTTCCCTCTCCCCTCATACCACTTGCTTGCTTCCCCCGGCCCCTCAGCCCTCCCTGGCTCGGACCCTATATATTTTGAAGCATTAAATCTGACATATTCATCTTGGTGGCTGGCACGAGCTAACTAACTTCATGTTTACTTGTCACAGATACAGAAATGGGCTGAAGCTGCTTCCCTCTCCCCATTCTCTCTCCCTCCACCCCCAGTCCTAGACTTCTTTTTTTTTTTTCAAATAAAAGTCATTTGACTGATTTCAAATTCCTCGTGATATCAGGACAGAAAAAAAAAGGACTTGTCAACACCTTTCTTTCTTTTTCCCTATTAAGCATACTGTAAAAATCAATCCCTTTTGTCACTTCACTCTGCTTGCGAGAATGTTTAATGGATGTCAAGGGAGCTAATGATCGCTGGTAGAAAATTCATTTTAGATTTGCTATTTATAAAGTACTCAGTACTCAGGTGGGAAATTAACATGAGGCAAGGAGTCGGGTGGGGTGGGGGGAGGGAGAGGAATATAGAACTGGGGCCCTGCCAGGCTGGCAGTTGCTTTGGTGGGTGGTACCCGAGGCATTCTGGGGGCAGAGGCCGCGTGTGTCAGAGATGCTGGGTGGGACAGGGCAAAGAGCATGGGCTCAGGAAACCTCCAGACCTGGGTAAGTTGATCTTTCTAAGCCAAGATTTTCTCAGCACTAAAATCATATCTATAACACCTAGCTCACAAGGTTGTAGAAAGGATTAAATAAAATATCACACATAAAACATTTACCAGTGCCTGGCACTGAGTACTAGTACATGTTTAATAAATGTTAAATTTCTTTCCCTGTAGCCCCGTAGCCCTGTGAGGGGGTCAGGACAGGACAGGTCAACACAGAATTGCTCCAGGATCTGGAATCTGCCATGGGTGCACTCACGCACGAGCCCACGTAAGAACCCTGAGCATCCCCTGGCATCTACAACATCCAGGTGATCAGATTAGCCAGTGGTTGTCAAACATCAGAATCCCCTGGAGGGCTTTTCAATACACAGACTGATAGGCCTCATTTCAGGGGTTCTGAAAGTCTATAGGCCGGTGGCAGGGCCTGAGACTCTGCATTCCTGATAAGTTCTCAGGTAATGCTGCTGATGCTGGTCTGGGACCACACTTTGGGAACACAGAGGTAAGCATACAAACTCAACTGTCTCCTGAAACAATGTAGCCCCACTGTCTAACCAGCACCCCCAGATAAAGCCACAAGTCCTTCCCCACCCCTGACTCATCCACACACCCTCAAACCAGTATTGGACTCAGAAGTTTGAGGCAAATCTCTTAGTGCTAGTTAATTCATTCCGCAATTTTACATCACTGGCCAAGCAGGAGAGGCAAGGGCTGACGTTAATTTTCTGGCTTGCTGCAGTATGTAGCCAAGCCTCAGTTTCCCCTTTACATGGCTGGTGCCTCAAGTGCTCAGATGGATCCACTTTGTCCCCCTGATGTTACCTCAGTTGCACATGGAACTCCAGGTCAAGAAGCTCCAGTCTACCCACACCCTTCTAATTTCTCCTTTTCCTGGTCCTTCTCTTGGATACTTCTCTGTTATATTTGGATTAACTGCAAATCTCCTTTGATTACTCACTCTCTGTTGAAACAGACAACCTGTTGCCACGTGTTTGATTACTGAATCCCAGGGGAGTTCCGATTTGTAATGCAGCCAGTTACAGTACACTTGGCATTACACACAGTCATTGAGCTGCTAATTCATTGTCTAAGAAGTTGCTTTTCAGTTTCTGATTTTTCAATAATAGGCTTCTCACAAAGCCCTTAAGCTTCAGAAATAGGCCAAAAACTGCTTTTCCAGTAATTTACATAAACACAAGTGGATCAGGAGGGGGAAAAAATGGAATAGTTTTATATGTGATTCCTGGGGGCTCTGGAGCCTCGGTGGATAGCATGTCAAGGCTGTAGGTCTGCAAAAGCACCATGGGAACTATGCGGGCTCTCAGAAAACCTGACACCAAGGCGAATGATAAATCCTGAAATTTCTCCTGACGCCTAGGCTGCCGCTTTGCCGGGGCTGGGCAGATATTCTGGGCACCAGCAAATTGTTCTGTCAGCAAGCCGCTCCCTCAGCTGCATCTTGTTAGGGAGTCTGTCACTCATTTCCCAGTCACAGCACCACAGTCCCACCTCTGAGGTGGTGTCCTGTCACCTGGGACAGGTAAGGAGGTGGTGTGGAAAACCTGCCCAGGAGACAGAGTCCTGAGGGAGGGAGCTCCATCTCCCTGAAGCTTGCTCCATATTTTGGCTGTGGGGGATGTGGATTCAGGGCCTGGCCCTTATATGGGTGCTCCCTTACTTCAAGAGGGAGGAAATTCCTGGCATTCGGGCCACTTTCAACCACCATCTTGTTTCTTTCTCTCTTCTCCGCGCCCCCCCCCCGCCCCGCCCCACCACCTCCCTTTTTTCAAATGTAGATTTTACAAATAACCCAATGAGCCAGAAAGAACAGCCATTCTTTTTCTTCCCAGACAAATCATTTTCCTCTTCATTAAAGAGTAAAGAAAGAGATTACTATAACTTTTACCTTTTAAATACCTAATTCCGACCAGGCTCTTTCGTTTGCACACCTAGCCCTTAAGGGACAAAAGGGAAAGATAAAAAACAGATAAAAACAGATAAAAACAGAACAGAAACAAGATGCCCAGTTAAATTTGAAATTCAGACCAATAGCAAATTTTTTTTTTAGTATAAATGTATGCTGTGCATAATAAAAAATTACTTGTTGCTTATCTGGAATTCAAATTTATTGGGCATCTTGGATTTTTGTTTGCTAAATCTGGCAATCCTAGCAAAAGGGAATATTCAATTTCTTAGTTTAGGTATTTTCATAGCTTACATACCACCAAGCTTGCTTTGTCCTGGTATTTTGTTTTGTTTTGTTTTATTTTTCCCTGAGGTGGGTATATTCAAGAGAAACTGACACCCCTCCCATGAGGGCAGAACTATATCCCCCCAACACACACACACACCCAGAGCCCAGACTAGGAGTGGCCCTTCCAGTCAGAGCTCCCTCCATCTGTGTTCACCATTTCTCTAAGTCAGTGGTTCTCCAAATTTAGCATCAGTCACCTGAAGAGCTTATTAAAATGCACGTAGCTATGTTTCAGAAAGCCCCAGACTTTCTGATTCAAAGACCACACTTGAACAGCCACAACTCTAAGGACATTGTGTAAAAATAAACCCCTACCTCCTCCCCATGGGCAGACGAGGGACAAGGAAACTGCTGTGAGGGGTCTGCTTGAAGGCTCAGTATAGAAATGATGGAATAGAGTAGATCTCAAAAATCTTTGTTCTCCTTTTCAGCCTTTTAAATTCTTTTCCTGGCCTTATTTATTCCATCATTCCATCTTCAACATTAAAGCAAGTTAGGACAGTATTGCATTGGGCTAATCCTGCAGGAAGGACATCCCTGACAGAGATCAGTGTGTGCGAAGGCACTGTGCTGTGGCAGGGTGTTAGTGTCCAGGGTCAGTGCCTGGGCTGGGGTCAGTGGGGCAAAAGGGCAGAAGCAGAAGGGTGCCGGGAGGCAGAGCAAGAAAGGGGCTGGGGCAAGATAGGGAAGGGACTTCTGTGCGAAGTTAAGGAACTTGGGCTTTTGTCTTGAAAGCCAGCCATGTGGCACTAACAGATATTTTAAGAAAGGACTAAGGTGACAAAATTTGGGTTTTTAGCAAGATAATTATTAGCAAGAGAGAAGACGGACTCATCTGAGGAGAAAACTGGTAGCAGGGGATCTATTTAGAGGCTGTATTAGTTTAGCAAGACATGGCTGGAGCTTGAACTGAGATAGGGCCCACATGTAGGAAAGGAGGGACAGAGAGATACAAAAAGTCACTCAGAGGCAGACCTGAACTGAGCTGGGGAGTGATTATAGGAGCAAGATGGGTGGAGGGGGGTGGAGGGTGAAGTGCCGTCCTCAGGTTTCACAAGCATAATTCAGTGAAACATGGAAGCTACATTCCAAGGAAGTTTAAATATCCTATTTTACAGATGGGGAAAACAAAGGCACTGGGGAAAACACACACACACACACACACACACACACACACACACAAAACCTCAATTCCAAAAGTCAGAGTTAATGACAGGGCTGGGATGAGAAAGAATATTCTGACTGATGTGAGGATCAAGAAATATGGCCCATGTGGATATGCTCCGCAAACCGTAAATATAAAACTGTGTCTGGTGTAATTCCTACGACAGTTAACTCAAGAAAGGAGTTGGGAGGTGAGCACATGTTTGGGAGATAGTCTGCTACCATCTCCTAAATGGTAGGACCAGAACCATAAAAAGAGATGGAAAAATCAAGTAGGAATGGATCAGATTGTATCTTAACATCCAGAGAGAAGAAAATGTCATGAGGAAAGGAGGGAGATTTTGTGGAATCCCGAGTCAGCCCTTTTGCCCATTACACAAGTCAATGTTTTAGTCCTTTTCTGCCTTCTGGAAAACACAGCCTACAGGTTTATGGACACATGTGTGAACATGTACACACATGTGTGCAAACACACATCTTCCCCAAATTACACTCAGAGAAAATCAAAGCCATTGAATGCAAACTCCTTCAACTTCCCGCAGCCAAGGTGAAAGGTTTACCTGAATCCAAACTGTGCAAGGACAGCTGATTCTCTCTTTTTCCATTTTTCTTTATCAGAGCAAGTTCTATACAACACAAAATTTACCATTTTAACAATTTTAAATGTGCAATTCACTGGCATTAAGTACATCCACATTGTTGTGCAACCAGCATCAGCATCCATCTCCAGAACTTTTTCATTATAACTTTACCCATTAAATAATAACTCCCCACTTCTTCCTCTCCTCAGCTGCTGGAAACTTCTATTTTCTGTCTCTATGAATTTGCCTATTCTAGGTACCTCATATAAGTGTAATCATACAATATTTGTCCTTTCATGTCTGACTTCTTTCACTGAACATCATGTTTTCAAGGTTCATCTGTGTTATAGCACGTGTCAGAATTTCATTCATTAATTTCTTTAAGGCTGGATAATACTTGATTGTATGTATGCACCATATTTCCTTTATCCATTCATCCATTGATGGACACTTGGGTTGTGCCCACCTTTTGCCTATTGTGAATAAGGCTGCTGTGAACATGGCTGTACAAATATCTGAGTCCCTACTTTCAAATTTTTGGGTCTTTTGGTATATACCTAGAAGTGGAATTACTGGATCGTATGATAATTCCATTCATAATTTTGGGGGGAACCACCAAACTCTTTCTCACAATGGTTGCACCACTTTACTTGCCCACCAGCAATGCACAGGAGGGTTCCAATTCAACTTCTCCATATCTTCGCCAACATTTGTTATTTTCCTTTTTAAGTTTTTAACAATAGCCATCCTAATAGGTATAAAGTCGTATCTCATTGTGATTTTCATTTGCATTTCCCTAATGACTAGAAATGTTGAAAACCCATGGTTAGATGCCACAAAGTATGTGGTGATACCTTAGCCACATGTCTGTTGTATGGCCCAAGGGCTTCTTCCACCTTTGTCTGGGGGAGAGCTAACATTCCCTCCTGTCATACAACATGCTAATTGCCTCCTAACATTCATACTCCTCTTCTTCCATGAGAAGAAAACATTACTGCAGCCAGGAACAAAGTGGAATGTTTCTGTGGTTACACAGAAAAACTTCTATCATATTTAAGCCACTATTGTGTAGTTTCTGTCATTTACAGTTGAATCCAATCCTAATAGGAATTCTGAAATAAGCTTCTCCTTCCTTACTTTATTTTTTATTTTATTTTTTAAAGATTTTATTTATTTATTTGACAGAGAGAGGCACAACGAGAAAGGGAACACAGCAGGGGGAGTTGGAGAGGGAGAAGCAGGCTTCCTGCTGAGCAGGGACCCTGATGAGGGGCTTGATCCTCAGACTCTTAACGACTGAGCCACCCAGGTGCCCCCCTTACTTTATATAGTAATGCAATTGGTCTTTTTCCTTGTCTTCAAGATTCATTCTTTTACCAGTGCCCAAGATTCGCCACGCCTCACACCCTCTCCTATTCCCTAGGGGACCACGCTTGGTCAGTCATCTCCTGGGTCTTCCTTTCCTCCTTCCCTTTTAGGAGCACCTGCCCTTCAGCATTCAAAGAGGTCTTTCCCATCTTAGAAAAGCAACAACATCCTCTCCAACTGCAATTCCTCTTTGTTTCCCCATTTCCTCCCTCTTGTTTTCTTAACAACAGCAATAACAACAAGCAAAAAAAAAAAAAACCTTTTTGAAATAATTGCCCACATTTTCTATATTCTTACCTTACTTTTGTCCCCCCACACTAGGTCCCTACCCCACAAAACTGTTCTCCCAAGGGGATAGAAGACCATCTTTGTTGAAGCTCAGAGGTCTCTCCTGAGTTCCAGATCAGTGTAGCTAACTTCATATTGGATAGCACCTCGAAAATGCCTATGAGGCATCTTCAAACCCATCATGACTCAAACTGCATTCATCACCATCTCCCTAAAACCCACCTGAGCATCATTTACCCCAAAACAAAAAGTTTTCTTTCACTTCCCTTTATTACTTATCATCCTCTTTCCTCTCCATCTCCAAGTCATAACCTTTCTACCTCCATAACAGTTGAATATTCCCAAATCTCCCCATCTCTGCAGCACTCATCCTCTCGTTCACTTATGCCTGATTGGCTGCAACATCCTCTAGAAGGCTCCTTTGCCTCTAGTTTTGCCCCCAATTTAATTCGTTTTCCACACTGTCATTAGAACAATATTTTAACATTTTTAAGTAAACCAAATGTTACTCAACAAGTAAAACGGCAAATCTGATCATGTTACTATTGGACGTGCAACCCTTGAACACACTTTCTTCTCTCAATATAAAGTCTTTAATAGGAAACATAAAGCCATTCAAGCTCTGACCTCTGCCTACATCTCTACCTACACATCTTGTCTTTCTACCTACATCCTTTCTCCCCCATCCCTTTGAGCACCAAAACCACACATACACACTCCATGTAGCCAGATTGGATATTGGATTCCTGAATCCCTACCATGCTCTCCTGACTCCAGGCGTTGGCATATGCAGTCTGCTACACTTGTAACATTTATCTCTCCTCTTACCTGGTTAAATATCGTCATCTTTGTGTCTGGGATTTCACATCTCTTCCTTCTAGAAGAATTTTCTGACCTTAAAAACCCCCAATTGCTGCCATAGCAAACAACACTTGCTTTTATCTCAGCACTTACCATGTTGTATTGAATTGTCTACTTTGTTGAGTATAAGAACTCTGTTTTGTTGTTGTTTATGGCTTGCATACAGTAAGGTATGAATAAATCATTCTGGAGTGGGTGAAATACAAATGTAAGTAAGAACTTGGCCATGCCTTGGGTCTATTATGTTGCTTTTTTTTTCTTTTTAATCATAATGATTAATGTGGAGATTACATGTCTATATCATTTGAAGATGACATAAAGCTGTTGGTGACAACTCATCAGAATCCAAAAATAATCTCAGTGGATTTAAATAAAGCACCCAAGGTGCAGTAAAATTTCAAATACTTGGAAGAAATATTTAAAGAAAATTAACCAAAAGCCATAATAGGAGAGGTCTTACATAATAGCATTTTTGTCAGAGGAATGACTACAACATCAATATGAGCCAATAGTGTGGTATCTCTGAAAACAAACAAACAAACAAACAACAACAACAAAACCCAGAAAAGAATACAATAAAAAAGTGAACCTATGTCATTATAAAATCCAAAATGCGGTAGGTAATGGTCCATGCCCAACTTTAGCAATCAAACTACATCTGGGAGAATTTGTCTGGTAATGTATTTTAGTGGCTCAAACTGGAGCGTGTTCAGAAGATAAGGATCAGGATGATTAATGGTCTAAAAGTTATGCCATATGATAATCATAAGAAGGAACTAAGAATATCAAGGTAAGTAGGGTTCATGATAGCCATCTTTTAGAAACAGGATCACATAATATTTCATATATTCCTTATATTTTTGAGCAGCTCTAATTGGCAGAAGTTAGAAGGAGGCAAATTTTTGTTCAACATAGATTCATTAGGATTATATTCATCTGTGAGTAATAGAAACCTAATTAAATAAGATTTTTCTTTCTCATAAGTGATAGTGAGTATGGGAACATGTATTCTAGTGCTGGTACAACTGCTATGTCATCTTGAACCCAAGGTCCTTTAATTAGATTGAGCCATTTGAAATTTCCTATACTCAACTATTTTTGATTTACCAAAACAGCGGAGTCCATTTGGTTCAACCTAAAAGCTTCCTTCCTTGCCATTCTTTTTTTTTTTTTTTTTAAGTCACTTCCTTACCCAGTGTGTAGGCCAGTGCAGGGCTTGAACTCACAACCCTGAGATCAAGACCTGAGCTGAGATCAAGAGTTGGATGCTTAACCAACTGAACCACCCACGTGCCCCTTTGCCATTGATATGTATTGTTTGTCCTCCTGTTTCCAAGCTGTTTCCTGGATCTCCAGGTAGTATGCCATTCTCTTAGTCAAGAGGAATCAGCAATGATAAGGTTTAAAAAGTGCAGGCTTCCTGAGTATAATCTTCAAAACTCCAAGTAAACTTATGCTTACATTCCATTAACCTGAAGTGCATTACCTGACCATACTCAGCTATAAGGGAATTTTGGTGGTGAATATTTTAAAGGGGCACATTGCTGCCCTGGACAAATTTAGAGCACTGCTTATACAGAGAAAAGATAATAATTGATTTTGAGGTGATATCAAAAGTGCTTACCAGAATAGTGTTTTCTCACAGAAGTTTATCAACTATGGAAAGGGATGCTAATATCATTTATTCTTCATTGTATCTGCACAATAGAATCATCTGTAGTTATTTCAATGTAGAAGGGACTCTGCCCTATACTGACGTATTCAATGAGAATTTTTGTGAGTCATGCCTGGGCCTCTGTTTATAACAATCTCCACAGGTGATTTTGATAGGAAGCCAGAACTGGGGACCACAACGCAGGTGGTTAGTGTCTGCTCACTGGGAGTCTCTGGAATTGTTGGGCAGAAATTTTTGAACATCATTCAGATGGGATTGTTGCCTTAAGGGGAAGACAGAAAATTCCATGATATCTCACAACTCTAGGAGTCTGTGAAAAAGCTTTTGTATTTGATGATTAAATTATTTTGGCCTTGACAAGGCTTCAGCAGTGCAAGAAAGTAATGAAAAAAAAAATGGTGACAAGGCATTTAGATCCTTCTATTAAGAAGTGTTACGGGGAAAGGAAGGAGAAATGTAGAACAATTAATTAATTCTTATTTGTTTTCAAAATTAGCAAAATGGTTTATCCAACTGCAGATGTCTATGCATCACCAGTTGCATTGAGAAAAAAGCTGTTAATTAACCTTTTCCATGTCTGAGCCAAGTTTCTTCTTGAGTGTTTAGGAGGAGAGTCAAATGCCCTGGTGGACAACTTTGTGAAAGAAAGAAAAAGTAGATCTGAAGAAGAAGTAGATCTGAAGATAAGAAACACCTGACCACTTCATCTTCTCCAACTAAATATAATCCATCCAGTCACTTCCCTCTTTTCTTAAATCCAAACTTCCCCTGTCTGTCTCACTCCTCCTGATGCCAATGTGGGTTCAGATAGCCACCCCATCCTCCACTCATCTGACCTATTGACCACTAGAGTCAATATTTTCTGCTCTTGGGTAAGTTTAGTCATAAATATTGAGCTTATCCACCACTACCTGTGTGCCTACAACATATGTTTTATGACTGATTATCACCAGGAGAGATTGCTAAAATATGGGATCACAGATTCAGAGTCCCAAAAAGATCTTGTCAGAAAGAAAGTATCTAAGATAACTTCAGAAAGGATAAGTTCTGAGACCAGGTTGTTGTGCACATAGTAAAACACCAGAAGCATAGGATAAGGAAGGGTTGAATTGACAACAGTTCACCATAAGTTGACAGGGTCATATGGCTCCTAAAAATCCCCAAGGGGATGTCATACCATTTTCCTTCTGTCTCTCCCTCTCTCTGTCCTTTCTTTTCAGCCATAAATGCTGAGTATTGAATTTATGCCAGGGGTTGTGTGAGGTGCCTTAGGAATGTAAAGATACATAAGGCAGTCCTTGACCTTTAGGAGCTCAGAGTCCAGTAAGGGAAGATAGACATGTGAGCACATGACTACACTGTGTGTGATGGATGTTAAGAACAGAGGTAAGTACAAGAGAAATGGAGGCATAAAGGATGAAATGAGAGGCTTCAGAGGGACGCTGAGCCTGGAATTTCTTCTTGAATTATAACAAGTGTTTTTGAGGTAGGCGAGAACTGCACTCAGCAGAGGGAGCAATGTGTACACATGCTGTGAGGATGAGACCTCAAGCAGTCCATGGAACAGTAGTGCAAAGGATTAGGAGAAGCTGGCAAACCCAGGCCAGACCCGTAGGGTTTCCAACACCTTTCTAAAGAGCTGAGACTTCATCCCCTTTGGATTTGGAACCAGGAGGGGTCATATTCTCTAATATTTTGGGCTCCTCGGAGCACAATGGGAGAAGAAGACCTAGAGCAAATGGTCAGAATCTATAAGAAAACAAATTCCCCTTCTCCTTTGTCTTCCTCCTCTTCCTGTCTTCCTGAAATCCAATGGTCAGGGTACGATAGACTATCTGGAGAGATGCATATTCCCCCTTTTTGGAGATAGAAGCTGGGGGACTACTGTAGCTGTGCTGTTGAGGTATCAGAGCTCAAGGAAAGGGACTAAAATAAGTCATCTGGAAAGTTCCTCTGGGCTTGAGCTGGTTGTGACTCTGGGGCTGGCTGACACAGCAGTGTGAGCACTCTGGGGAGCCCTCAGTGTGAGTACTTCCTGAGTTAACCAGAGACTGCCCTGGGCACAAATTTGCATGGTAGCTCTGTGTGCCATGTGCCTCCTCTCCGGTGTATCCCATCAAAACAGACCAAGTTTTCGCCCCTGCATGCGCTGCAGGAACTGACCTGGCTTGGGGAGGGCCAGCAGCGTCACTTCTGCCCAACGCACTAGCTGCAAAATTGCCATTGAGGTTCTCAGCACTGAGCCTTTGCTGCCCATGAGAAGGAGAGCAAGGGAAGCAACACTGTTGGCTGACTCTTGGGGACAAGAAGCGGAGCCTGAGCAGAAGAGAAACATGCGAATCTTCACACTAAGGAATGGAGCTTCTTCCAAGGCTCGCCATCGCTTAGCACTCTCTAAATCCAGCTCTAACACATTCTTTCTTGACCCACATTCAAGTGGCTCCTGAATTTCTCTTATAAGCTGGATCAGTTAAGAATCCTTATCATTTCCAATTCCCTATACCCAAAATGGTGTGACTCCTTTTCCCCCATTCTAAGGATTCCTTATAAAGAAATACAGGCATAAATGGGTATGTGATGTAGTAGATATCATACAACATGTAGCATTTACATGCGCACACACCATTCATACATTCTGACTTTGGTCATCTGTCTGTAACCATGTCTATATTCTTAGCCTCCTGCAAGCAGAAACTGCTTCTGAATACTTCCTTCTAGCATCACTATCTTTCAAGTGCTATACTCAAAAAGACTATTTGCAGAATTACAAAATGTTTAACTTTAAATGAAACTTGAAAATTATTTTAGTCAGACTTCTTTATTTTAGAGATGTGGAAACTGAGGTTCATATAGAGGAGGTGCCTTATCCAAGATCATAGAACATTTCAGATGACTTTAGAGGTAAAATTCTTAAGCCTGACCACATATTAGAACCTCTTACAGAGCCTGAATAAGATTGGCGATGAAATTCTGATTTTTTTGGTCTGGGATAAGGTTCAGGCATTGGTATTTTTATAAAGCTTCTCAGGCAATTTGGTACACAAAGTTTGAGAACCACTGATTTAGGGAATGAAAATATTGCAAATAAACACACATTGCACCTACCCCTGAGGACCTTTCAGGCTCTGAGATGGGGTCAGGAGATGTTGAATTGCTGTAGGCTGCTTGACCTGGAAGAGTTGGGATCCGTGACAAAGCAGTTATCTGTTCTCCTACATGAGAAAAGCTAAGAACAATCATCACCACCACTATGGGAATGCAGATAGAAGCATCCAGGTAAGCAGTCATCCTAGAGCATTCAAGAGACAACTAGTACACAGTGTGAGCCTAAGAGAAGCTATGTTCCCTCTTGTATATACGACTGAAAACACAAGTTGATGGATTAGAAGAAGGCATATGCCCCAACTGTGGTATATGACCAGAGGAGAACAAATAAATCATGATGCATTTTTATTATTCCAGGAACCCTAAGTGAGGTGTGATGAGTGGGTAGCAAATAAAAGGGTTCTCAGAAGGGAGATTATCTTAGATCTGCCCTGAGGAGTGAATCCCTCGCACAGGTCCCCTGCACATATTTGCCTCATCCAGACTAGCTGTCAGAGGCAAATCCTTTCCTGGTCTTATATAAGTGTCTCCCCACCCAGCTCCCCTTACCTTCTGTGGCCCTCTAGTTCTGTGCAGAAGGCAGGGCAAAAAGGAGGTGGGTAAGCTTGGTAGCTTTTCTACCAAGAAAGAGACAGGGTGGCATCGTGCCAAGAATCAGCTAATAACTTGAATGACAAAAGACAATTGTCACAAAGCCAACTAACTTACACTAGCTTTCATCATCCACATACTAACTGAGGGCACATCAAACATGCATGAGCCCCTTCTTGGCAGGAGACAGCAGGGAGAAGCAAAGGCAGCACCTCTTATGTGTTATTAACATAAAACTGGAGTCTTGCACCCTCTCCCAGTGCTCTCTAGGTAAAACAAGGATCAAGCGTTAGTTGCTTTCTTGCCGTCCACGATCATTTCCATGAGAACCCGGAAATTGTGTCATTTACTCTTTCCGCTTGCTTCTGGCACTCCTGTTGGTGCTTCTGAATGCTTAAAAAGGATGGCAAACCAAGTCAAATCTTGGAAGTTCTACTCTGTCTTTGGTCACATCCTTTAGTTTGTTTTAGTCACCGATATATTTATTCCCACCACCTACAACTATACACAGAACATAATAGGCACTCAATAAACCTTTGCTGGGTGACCGAACCAATAAACACATACATAGCTACAGTCTGGGTTGGGTTCGAGTTTGGTGGCACCACCAAGATAAAGCAAAGTCAGCACCTCCAGAGAGTTAATCTGAATGAGCCACCGAAGCCAAAACCAGCCCAGTTCTTTGAACAGCCTTTTATAACGGTGAAGGCAATACTCTTAGAGAAGAAAAAAAAAATCAAATTTAGTAACCTAAGATGTCCTTAGTAACAGCGCTAAAGAATGTGTTTTCCAATATTTGATTTCTTAGCTTGACAGTCTCTCTTGAAATATTCTCTTCTCAGCACCGAAAATGTGAATCTTTGTTGGTTTGTTTTGCAGTTTGAAAATGACTTACAGAGTTCTTCTGGCAGGGTTTCTGTTTTTCTTCTTGGAAATAAACAAAAGGCCATCTCTCTAATATGACTTAAGTGGGGGAGTATCTGTGATCTCTCATGGTTTTGGAAGGAGGAGAAAGGGAGAAGAGGGCAGGAGGGGGAAGTAGAAAGGAAAAGGAGGAAAACTGGAACTGGCAGGGTATAGAAGCTGAGTGAAACGTGGGCAAGTGGCAAAGGTAAATCGGATATGGAAAATTAGAGTGGCAGGGATATCAAAGAGCTGAGGACCCTGTAATCAATCAACGGGGTCCCGGCTACCCTTGCTGGGGACGGCTGAACTTGCCCACCAGGTCGTTGGTCTCCCCTTCCCCCTGCTGCGGCCCTATCATCTGGGCTCCTTGTGAACTGGGAAGACAGACTTTCCCTCCTTCTCCTGGGCAAGCCTGCATGAAGCAGAGCAACCCCTGCCAGCATGACCTAGATCTGTCAACTGATCAATTATTGTTCCCATAGAGGAGAAGGAAGAACGGAAGGAGGAAAGAAAAAGAGAAATGGAGAAAAAGAGGAAAGAGGGAGAGAGGGCAGAAAGAGGGAGGGAGGGTGGGAGGGGGAGAGACAGAAGGAGAGGGAAGGTGGAGGAACACACAGATCTTTTAAGTTTAAGCAGGTGATAACACGAGCAGGCTTCATCCAGAAGGTTGCGTAAATAAATACAGAAATGCAGGAAATAAAACAGAAAGCCCTTAGAGATTATTGACCAAAATTGCAGTCAAAGCGGAGGATTGAGTCCTCTTTTTCTCCATTTTTTTCTAATCCAGACTAGAGCTGTTTTTACCCTCTAAAACTCCCAGCTCTGACTTTCTTACCCAATCCTTCTCCCTTCTGCCACCTACTCACCCCTCCAGCCAGCACTGCACCTCCATGCAGAACTCTCCTTTCACAAATGGATGGGAGGCAGGCCTCCTTCATGTTCCTTCCAAAGCCCCTCTGCCCTTCCCCAATGCACTTGCGAGTGGAATGGAATGGAAGCATCCACCACCAAGGGAGGAAGTCTACAATGATGCCACCAGACCCCATCTGACCCGTATACCATCGATTACTTTATTTTTGTGTGTTTTCATCTTTTATGTTTAATTTGTTTTATTGAATTTCAAATGACTACAGACATAAAGTAAACATTTAACAAGCCAATAGAGCAGAAAGGAAGTAAACTGCATAAATACAACCAGTCTCAGCATGGAGTTCCACTTAGCACCACATGTTTGGAGTGTTACAAGCATTAATGAGTCCTTACAACACCCAGGGGAGTTGCTCCCCAGCCTGACAGGCAGGTGGGGAGACAGGCTCACAGAGGGAAAGATATTCCCCTGCAGAAAACATAGGCAACTTTGAGCTCAGATGTACCTGCTCCCCACCGAACCTTGCACAGGCCACCAGAACTGGATTGAAACCTGAAAGGCATGCTCATGAGAGTGTTTGAAGAGTCTGTAGGGCCTCTGCTGAGGTCAGATATAAAGCAAAGTTTGTTTGCATCTTTGGCATTCTGGTTGGTAGGCGGGAGCAGGCATGAACTCCAAACCAAAAAAACCTGGAAGAGAGCCAGCTCCCAGACGTGATGATCCCACCCAAAGTGTGTTCATCATGAGTAGACAGACATGAAAAAATGCTGCGGATCTTTTCAGCATGTGTCTCCTGTACATGCCGGAAGCATGTGGCTCATATTGATTTAGAAATGTCATCCGTTCTTAGGATATGAAGAGGGATCACCACATCCCAATGGATAAACTGTGGCCGAAGGCCAAAGGTTTGCTGGGACATTTGTGACCAGTAGGCGATCCCAACCCAGGTTACTATAACTCTAGGCGATCAGAGTGCAGGCACACCAAAAATAGAATCCAGACATTCCAGAACGGAGCACCCGAGCAGGGAAGCAGGAGAGACCATCTCTTCGAGGACACAGTTGAGCACCTCTAATACCACCATTATGGAAGAGGCTTACTGAGAAACAACAGAAGTCAGGGCCTAGGCATCCAGCTCATAAGAAGGCATTATTGGGCTTATATTCGGCTTTAAAAGTGCCACAAAGGAAGAACCAGCACCAGGACGAGGCTTTGCACCAGGTCACCAAAGCTGCAATCCCAAGAACGGTCTTTATGCAGCAAGGCCTGCTGGTCAGTGCTGGGACTCTCCAGGCACCCTTGATCAAATGCTCAGAAGACCATCACTGAATATGAAGGATGAAGGTGAGCTGCATTTGTTGCGCTGTGCACGGCTTGCCTCTAACTTGCCCCAAGTTGGTAGCAGCAAGCATGTCAGCCAGAGTTTACTTTATGAGGCTCCTCTGTCTCTTTGCCCTGCCTTTTTTTGGCGGGGTGGGGGGGATCATGCTTGCAAGTGCCCTCAATGCTTACATCAGGCTCAGGGTCCCATCATCCCACACTGATTTTTCACTCTGCCAGTAAACATGGTTATGGCCTCATCTGCCTCCCTCACATCCCTGAAGCATCACCCAACTCAGCCTGCTGCTGGCACCCAAACATTTCCTGTGAATGGCAGGAAGTTGGCCAGTCTGCCCAGCAGAACAGTGTCCATGTCGTCGGCGCCGAGTGAAGGAGAGCATGAACTTTAGCCCCACGGTCCTTTTCCTTCTGCTCTGCCTGTTTGTGTCTCAAGTGGGCAGATATAAGTTGATGTGGGACGTGAGGAGATGAGAAAATTTGAAAGGTAAGACAGGAATCTAGCCAAGCTCATTGGAAGGTGTTAAAGGGAGCATTAATTCTTCGAAGGAGAAATGGTCGGGTTTCTAGAAAGTAAAAGGCTGCAGCACTACCAGCCATTCCTTTCAAAGCCTCTCAGTGGCAGAAGGTGGGCAGTGTGCTGAAAAGGACAGCCGCCTAATCCAGCTTCCCCAGCTCCTGTTCCCAGGAAAGAGGAGCTGCTAGTTAATCAACCCTGATGTGTCTTAGGGTCAGAGCCCCAGGGCGCTAATCACCCCCTCTTAGCCCCTCCCTCCTGTCCGTCACTAATCAGTGCTGATTCCCTTGAAAATTCCCTCCCCCTCTAAGCTGGATCATGGTGGCTGGTGGGGTTGGGGGGAGGAGAGGGTCAGAAAGGGGTCCATAATCTGCCACTAGCCCTGGACACCTTTTTTAAGAAGGCAAAAAACCCAGGAAGTAGCAGCTCTAGGAAGAGCCAGCTTAAAACAAAAACAGAGAAGAAAAAATTATCTTGGAATGTGTACTGCATTCTAACTAGCCCCACTGGGTCAATGCAATAGGGGTGGATTATTGCAGGCAAGACCCGGGCTGCCTCAGTAATTCTGTAAGTTTGATAAGAGATAGCTGGTAGACTCCAGCCTCCTTCCCCTGAGAGAGGAAATAGACATCACCTTTGCCAGTCCAACTGGCATGTGGTGTGGGGGTCTTTGGGGGTTATTCCTCCTTAAAATTGGGCAGCCTGTTTTATTATGACACACTGAAGCCTATTCAGGGCTGGCTCAAGGTGGGTAGCACAAATAAGGCCATTATTCTCCTAAAGAAAGTCAAATTTGGCAGAATGTTGAGGAATAGACCTGTCACCTCTAGTCCCACACCAATATAGGAACAAGACAACAAAATCAGATTTCACCGTGGAGAATTTTGTACTGCCACTTTCTACTCGTCTATTTAGGGGTGATTCAAAGTATGAGCAAATATGCTTCCCTGCATTTATTTCTGACGGAAAAAAAAAAAATCATATATGCTAATTTATATGTAAATTCAGTACGGCCCTGGGGCTCCTGGCATGCTGCCAATAGGGCTGTTGCTGGTGGAAGTTTAGCCATTGTCTCTAGTTTGATGTATAGATAGAAGAGACACGGACCAGAGGACAGATGGAAATTATTGAAGACTTGGGACCTTCCCTTTCCCTTCCTTTGACCCTTCACTCTACCCTCTGTCTACTTGGTTTTCATCTTTGTTGTTAACATCATAGAAGCCTGTCCCTGAACTCAGTTTCCCCACTGCCAGTGTTGGAGCTCTGCTCTTCTCAGGTGAGCCCCGAAGCACCAAGAACAGGCAGGCAGGGGTGCGAACCCTCCTCTGCATGTGCACACACATGCACACACACATACATGCGCACACGCATTATTGCTGCTCCATATTATGTAAGAGGAGTCGGTCGAGGGTGCCTCCAATTTGGCTCCTTTACTCTTACACGCACCAATGCTCCCATGGGAGAGGAGAGAGATACTGAGGCCAGTGCCCCTCTGAGGCTGAGCGCAGCAGACGACATCAAGGATATCCCTGCAAAATCCACCGCTGTGAACTTCCTTGTCATTGGACAAGGAAGCACCCCTTGTCTTCCTCCTTGAGCCCCAGCCAAGGGTACACACACATTTGATTCTTCCCACCCTGGTCCTCTCTGCTCACCTCGTGTGGGTCTATATGGTAGCCACACTGCAGCCGATGTCAAGGGGACAGAGGCAGCCCCCAACGCCTACCCTCAGAGGGGGGTCAGCAGGAACAGCGGCAGGGACAGACAAGACCCTGAGCCCTCCATACTGCAGTAGAGGAGAATGAGGTGGGTAGAACTCCCCATCCTTTTTCGCCCTGTGAGGCCGAACTTTCCTCTGGGAATACAAGGCACAGGGCTGAGCTTCCGCATGGGATCCTGTCTGTGAGCTCTGCTGGACCACCCAGGGAAAGTTTCTCTGCCTGTCTCAATCCTTATGAGTTTAAGCCCCCTTGATATCCAAAGGCAAGTGAGACCCTCCAGAGGACGGGTGGGTGAGAGCAAGCAGGTGAGCAGATGATATCGCTGCTAGAACATCAGAGCTAGGACAGAGCGTGGGGCCGCACGGTGCAGCAAATGGACTCAAGGTGGAAGCAAATTCCAAATGCACCCCAACACAGCACAACCAACGTCAAAGGGTGCCCTGTGCTAGAGAGCAAGCCCACCCTCAACTGCCTCCCCAGTACCTTGGCTTCCTGCCGATAAATAAACAGAAAATTAGCATTCGACTCTTCTTGCCTCTCTCCCTTCAACTTGGAAAATCTTTCCCGAATTTCAGATCCCCCTGAGTGTTCCCACTGCCTTTTATCAGCTGGTTATCCTCCCCGCAAGCCTGCTGCCCCCACCACAAACACACCCCCAAACACATTAAAAACTAATACAGTTGTCCACCACTGCCGCAAATTGATTCATCCCTTCAAGCTAGGTCTCTGACCAGAATCTTACAGGATGCACAGTTACCTGATTCTTCCTAGCCTGCATTTTTCAGTTGCTCCTTTTAGAAGCTTTGCAAGTTTACTGGCCGATATTTAAAGTTTCCTCTTGTAATTTCTTCCCAGTAACATAACCAACACATTAGCAACCCCGCTGCCCTCTGAATCTGTAATTTTCCCCTGCTTATTTGTGTGCTCTGCTGTGTATGTGTGCAAGAATGTACATAAAGCCAGGGAGAGCAGTACATAGCCACGCACCTAACAGGAACACCAGACACATTGTACTTATGCATATACATTCTCCCATTCCGGTAGCAGCCAGAATCAAATCAATATTCTCACAGCCTGGTAGGGAGAATGAAGTCCCAGCCATGCTGTTTAAACGCTCTCTCCTCCACCTGCAAACCGTGCAGCACAGCCGACTCGGGAAGCCTGCGAATCATATAAAGCACCCTGTACGATTCCTGGGTCTACTGTAGGCAAATCAATAGCAAGCTCTTACCTTGAAAGAGAAACAGAGCAGCCAGCCCCGTGAAGATTGCCCAAGAGATAGAATTGTGCATTTTTGCCTGGATGGTTTTCATGATTTTTTTTCTTCTTCTTTTTCTTCTTTTTTGTCAGGTTCGGTTTTTTCTTTCTTTCTTTCCTGACAGATTGCGTTGCTCTCAAGCTGTTGGAAGGAGATTTAAATCCACTGTTTTGCTGAAGGACACAACAAGAAAGCCGAGGGTGTGAGAGAGTGTGACTTCTCAGTAATTATCTCTACTCATACTCTGGCACTGAGACACATCGTACAATCTGGCCCCGGACAGCCCTCCTACAAGCTGCAATCATTGGTTCTAATCCAAGGATTGACAGAGCTACAACACACGGGCGCTGGCACACACACACACACACACACACACACACACACACACACACACTCTCACTCAGGAATCATTTACTGGGCAAATCAGGCTAGCTGATTAAAGAGACAGGAGCCTGGAGAGATGGGATGATAAATGCCACTTTGCCCCTTCTATATTACTTTCATTTTTTAAACTGACAGTCTCAGAGCCCCAAGCATCAAAAAATCCCTTTCCTTCTGGCGTTCCCTGGCCTCCTGAACTCAGATTCCCTGTGCACTGGAAAAATCCCAGAGCCAGCAACGACTTACGGGAAATTTTAAAGGGACATTTTCATGCTTGGTGAAACTTGCAAAGATGAGTCAGATTTCATTTGTTGGTACCTATTTTCCTCTCCGATGAAAATATCATTCAGTGACAGTTCTTTTTTTCTCTCTTTCTCTCATCTTTCACCTTTTCCCAATCAACTTCTTACTTAGTTGCTTTGAAAATAATAACTTTCTATTTTTTTCTGCTCTCACTCTTGTTTCAGAATACCTGTATTACTCTTTTCATTCACTTAATTTATTTCCTAAAGTTATCCATATGTATACAATACCATGGAAAAGAATGAGGCTTCTGAGATCTTTGGAGAGCTGCAGTCTGAATAAGGAGAACCTTCTTCAAGAGAGAACAAGAAATGAGTTTGTTCTCCATGCCTCAGTCAATCTACATCAGTTAAAAAGAGTAATATAAGTGCTTGTGGCTTAAACTTCAGCAAAACAGATTGAAGTTAGACATGCTGAAGGACTTTCAGAGTGTGGATTTTGTATGTGGTTATAAAATTGTCCTCAGAGAGTTGCAGACATGCATCTCCTTGGTGATGGGTAAAAAGAAAAATCAGACAGAAATAGTCAAATGGGCATAATGACTTCTAGAGGGACTTCTAACTCTAAGGACCAGGAGGTTAATGTCAGTTTTTGGTTTGTTCTTATGGGAAGGAAGGTATGGGATGTGAATAAACTTCTGGAACACTTAGGCCCTCAAAGAACCTTTCCTAGCTGATTTTGACAAATACATACCATCACGATGCCTTGATACACATTTTTGAAATATTTCTCCCAAATCTCCACAGCTAATTACTATATTTCTTTGTGACCCCTATAATAATGGTAATGCATATATTCTTGAACTACATAGAACAAAAGTACTTCTTGTCCATTTATATTTAAGAGCATACAGGCAAAATGGGAACTGTTCTGCCATCCTGCACAAGTTTAAGCGGTGCGTTCACCCTGCATTGTGTGTGAAGAGGAACGGTGGTCCCCTGGAGGTGTGCAGCACAGTGATGGCGTGGAAGGAGAGCTGAGGTTTGCTCACACAAACCAAAGGACGGTGGATAGCTCATTTTACCTCTGTGATCCTTGGCCTCTCATTTGTAAATTTAGAGAACTGGAATAATTTCTAGGATCTCTCCATTTTAAAGGTGTTTTATGTTAACAGAGTTTTTTTTTCCCCCTTGCCACTATGTTATAATTCACATGTCCATCAAAATGTCCTTGATATTGTGAGCTCCCAGTGGACAAGAATTTTATTTCTCTACTAGTCTTTTTGTGTGGTGCTCAGCAGAGTGACATGTACAATTAACTGCCTTGGAATGGCTGTGGCAACTGTGAAGAGTATAGTCCAGGAGGCAGGAGGGCTTCATCTTACCATCATCCCACTGCCCTCCAGAATGATGATAAAGACCATGAGTCATTGAGAAGTCTTTAGTCCCTCCCAGGAGAGGCAGAGACACTAACATTTGCAAATGTCCTCACCCTAAACTGCCATAAATCTGTACGCTGCCCCATTTTTATTAAACATCTGTATGTGTGACAACAGTAATCAATGAATAATTCTAGGTGATACTTATTGAGCATTTGCTTTGGGTCAGAGATGATGCTCAATGTTTTTCATGCATTTCTCTCATTAAATCCTCACCTATGAAGTGTCCTCACCTGTTATCATCCCCATTTTATAGATGAGAGCACTGAGGCTCAGAGGAAACATGTCCACATTCACACAGTTGGCACCCAGTGGAACCAGAATTTGAGCCCATTTACCTCTCAATACTACCTCTAAAATACTACCTATGCTAAAAACTGTGATGGACCCAAGCAGATATCATTCTTATATATGATGTCTTTGCTATTTTAATAGCACATGAGATTGCAAATTATATGAAACACACATATCAATAGAGGAACTATAAGAAAACCCTTATATTGTCTTTAGTGTTAATTGAATTACAAATGGTTGGTACACATAATTAATTTTGTCAGAATGCAAAGAAGTGATAGATGGGATTTTCTGATAGTTTTTAAAAGTTCTACGGAGATGGCAAAAGTCATGACACACCTTGAAAATGTGGTAGGAACTATATCTAAGGCAGAAGGAAGAATACTGCAGGCAAGGGAAACCATAAATTAAAAATTAGAGGTGGAAAGACATCACATAAATTCGGGGCTCTAGAGACCTGTCTGGATCTCCCATCTTGTCCCACTGTGTTGCAAGAAAATATTTTAAGGATAAAAAAAGGGAAATGTAGTCTAATGTTAGATCCATATTAGTTACTCTCTACACACAGATAATGTGTCCATCCCTGGCACACACAGGAACACTCCACAGACACCAGTGACCATCCATGTGGCCTGTTGACTAAGAGCACAGGTGTTGAATCTAACTGGGTTCAAATCCCAGTTCTGACCCCTAGGGGCTATGGGCCTTTGGTTGAGTCCTATCGACTCCAGGTCTGAAATGGAGACAGTGATTCAAATTCCATTTTAAGCATCACCCTACATCATAACCGTCAACTAATTTTCATTTGTTTTACTATTTTAACCAAACGAGACTGATGTGGTCTCCCATGTGCCATTGGGAGGGGCCACCAGGGCTTGTGGACTACGATTCTGGGAGGCGGGGAGTAGTTTCAGAATTGTAATTTTTGCATTCACTAAGGCAAAACATATCCTCAGGGATTGCCAAACCAAAAGTCTAATTTGGGCTCTGAGCGCTGCTAAATGCTAAACTATCTAGAGAGCTATATCTCTTTCAGTGCTTGAATTTACCCGCATAGAGTAATTTCCCAATGGCCTTCATGTTTCACAAAAGCACACAGTTAACCTGCTCCTAGAGAAGCCATCTTTGTCTCTCCCTTGTCTTGGGGTTTAACACAGTGTCACCTGTCTAGGCCTGTTGGGTCATTTGGCAGCTCATTGATACAATTACAGATTGAAAAGCTGATCGCGGGCTGTACACAGAAGGGTTTTGTTCAACCAGGCCCATCTCTTAATGAAATGGGTTTCATCAAAACTGTCAGAATTTTTCCTCTCCTTTTTTTCTGTTTTAGTCTCAGAGTCATTCAGGCCTAGAGCTGGAAATCTCTATTGTTGCAACTGCCCCAAACAGCAGGTAACTTGGCTCTTTGGTGTTGGGCTGGCCCATGGCTGCGTTTGGGAGTTTTGTGACTAGATATAAGGGAATGACTAAAGAGGCTCTGATTGGGGGAAGCTCTGATTGGAAGGAGATACTTTGAAATCGCCGTTTCTTACTCAACAATCACAGCTTCTTCCTCTGAATTAGGAGTTGCAAGTACTTACAATCAGGTGTCTGCAGAACTCAATTTGCTTCTGGGATTAGCTAGGTGCACATTATGCATCATTTACTTCCCAGTTCCAGGGTCAAAGGAGGATGAATGGTCCAAAGACAAACTTAATGTCAGGAAAGGGACCTCAAAGTTTAGGCAGAATGGTGTTCTCCCACCTTCACACTCCTTGAAGATAAGAGAACTTCTTTATGACAGAAATAATTTTTCTATTTGTAGGTAAGGAATAAAGAAAAGGCATAAGAAATAAGGAATAAGGAAGGGGAAAACAGATGAGGTCTCTAACTTCTGAGAAGAGGCAACCAAGATGGCATTTCATCAACCTTTCATCTCAGGTAGCTTAAGATTCTACACGGTGTGCAGTGAGCTAGTACAAATTGGGACTGATTCGCTGTAAACTGCCCTCATGCACACCTGTCACCCCGCCAAACCACACAGGAAGTCCAGGAAGGTCACTGTGGGGCCTGGCTGTCCTACTGTCCAAATGTCATCTGAGCCCTGACAGCAGTCCTCTAGCCCTGGGAAGAGGGATGGGCAATGGTTCACACATGGTGCTCCAGGCCCAGAGGACTGGTGGACAGAAAGCCCCAGTGAGGAGGAGGAGGTAGGTGTGAATGGTGTGTGGGAAGGAGGGAGGAAGGGGGTGTGGGGCAGTGTTTTTTATTTCTCGCAGCTATTATGGAAAGAACCGCAGGAGCTTAAATCTAAAGAGCAGCACTGAAATAATGTTCAGGACTTAACAAAAGCCTCTGCTCTGCTCTCCCGTCTGCCCGCTGTGGCCTGCCTCAGCTGAGGCTCAGGGCGGTGGGTGATCCGATGCAGGGAAGAGCCCTGCTTCCAGGGAGGAAGGGAGCTAGCCTGCCCTCCACACACCTGGGTTTGAGGAGGATCCAGCTCTGACTTGCGGGTGTCACTTCAGGGAGGGAGAAAGCCAGGGCAGGAAGAAGGCAGCCTTCTACCTTTTCGCGGGGCTCTCCATGAAAAGCCATCTTGAATGTGGCTCCCGTTTCATACGGTCATGTTTGATGTGAATGGAATCGGTCTAGGATATAAATGTTGGAATTATGTGGGGTCTATTTTGAGAATTTGACTCCTATCAGGAGATTTCCTGATTTATTGATAAATTGCCTAAGCTGATATTAAAAATGAAAGCCTAACTCTTCACAGCACAGAGATTAAGGACACAGATTTAAATTTGCGTTCCTACAAATTTCAGTGTTTTCTAACTGGAGTTATAGGCACAGTCATCTGGCCTTGATTTCTGTGAATTATCATCATCATCTCAAAAAGAAGCAATATGGCATAGTAGTATAACAGAAAGAATTTAACACTTAAAATCAGGAGACCTGGATTTGAGTCTAATTCCACTTATCAGCTTCAATTCTATGATCCTCAATTTTCTCATCTCATGTCCTCCCATCTTGTCCTTAAAGTGGCAATAGTAATATCTACTTCACAGAGTTGATGTGCATTAACCCAGTGGAACACTATGAAAGCCCTCCTGTAATGTCAAACGCACACATTGGCTCCTGTCTTTGTAATCAGCTTGCTTGAAAAACAAATCACCATGCTGGATCATATTCAATAAGAACTTCACAGAAAGAACCACTGCCTTCAGGATGCATATTACCAAAAAGTTTTCCCTGGGGTCTGTAGGAGACTGAGAATCTATTTTCTTTCTTTTTGTTTTTTTGTTCCAACATAGTTTAATTTTCTTTGTATATAATTTCTTTCTTGATCAGTGCATACTTAACTAATTGTTTCGTCTCTTTTGTATACATACACATTCTGCTAATAATTATTCTTACCTATGTTAAAAAATCAAGTGGTATTCTTATAATTATTTAATTTCCAACACAACTCTTTTCTTACTTGCTTTTCCTAACCTCTTCCTTTACATTGCTAAGTACTCTATCATTTGTTTGATTTGCTTTTCCTGAAGTTTATTCTCCTTTGTCATTCTCTAAATAAGTTTGTATAACTTCACTTTTTGCTTTTCTCAAGAAATTTACCATTCATTACACTTTCCTTTTTGTTTTACTTTTTTCTACTTCTTTTTTTACTCCCCCAGCCCATGTTTTATTATACATTGCCATATTTTAAAACTTCTTATTCATAATTTTCTTACTTCTAATTAGGGCCTTTTCTTTTCCACCTAAAGAAGTCCTCTTAACATGTTTTTCTGGGTTAGTGATGATGAACTCCTTTAACTTTTTTGGGGGAAACTCTTTATCTCTCCTTTAATTCTGAATGACAACCTTGCTGGCTAGAGTGTTCTCAGTTGCAGGTTTTTTCTTTCAGCTCTTGAATATATCATGCCACTATCTTCCTGCCTACAAATTCAGCTAATAGTGTTATGGAGTTTCTCTTGTAAGTAACTTTTTACTTCTCTCTCGCTACTTTTAAGATTCTCTCTTTACCTTTAAATTTTAACATTTTAATTATTATGTACTGTCATGTGGACCTCTTTGGGTTCATATTATTTGGGGTTCTCTGTGCTTCCTGAGCCTGGATGTCAGTTTCCTCCCCCAGGTTAAGGAAGTTTTCAGCTATTATTTATTCAGATAAGTTCTCTGCCCCTTTCTCTCTGCCTTTCTGTGTTTGTTTCTATGAATTGGGTGGAGCAGCTACTTCTATACTTGAAGAAATGGTCTCATGTATGGTAATCCCCTGTGTAGACTGTGTGTGCCTGGTGACTTTGGCTGGCTGTCTGGAGCTGTATCTGGCATGGGCTGGGGATTCCAGGGCACTCTGGGATGGCCAGAACTGAAGTGAGCATGGCTGGGGGTGTTCCTGGAGCTCTCTGTGCAGAGAGCACCCTGACAGGGTAGCTAAAGCTGAAGTGAGCACGGGCCAAGGCAATCTCTGGGCTCTCTGCTCAGAGGGAACCTAGGCAGGATAGAGGAAGGTGAAGTGAATACAAGGGAAGAGGTCCTGAGCTCTCTGCACAGAAAGTGCCCTGGTAGGGTGGCTTGAGCTGAGATGGGGCTCAGGCCAGGGAGTCCCAGGGTGCTCAGCACAAGAGGCACCATAGCAGGACTGTCACTGAAGTGGGCATGGGCCAGGATGTCCCTGGGTGCTCAGTGCAGGGTTCCCTACCCAGATGGCTGGAGCTGAAGGTAGGATGTAAGCTGGGTCTTGGGGCACACCACACAGAGGGCATCTTCACAGGGTTGCTGGAGCCGAAGTTGCATGAGCTCTAAGACGTCCTGGGGTACTCTGTGTTGGGGATGCTCTAACAAGCCATCTGAAGCCAAAATAGGGCCTGGAGTGTTCTGGGGCTCTTTGCACCTATGTCACCTTGGCATAGCAACTGGAGTTGTAAGGACTGCTGACCAGGCATGTCCCAGTGTATGCCACCCTGGGGACTCCTTGGTGGGATAGCTCGGGCTGATGTGGGCTAAGGAACTGGGGCTCACTGAGGCAGTAGGCCAGCTAGGGCACCTGGAACATGCTCCCATCCACTCTCTCAAGGTGAAGGCACTTGCCAGCCACTTCAACCCAGAGAGAGTTCCAGCAGCTCATCTGCCTTTGTCAGGCTTCTAGGGTTAGTTCCTTTATATCCTAGTTTACTTTTAATTAATTAATTTATTATTTGTAAGGATCACAGGATTTGTTTGTTTTATTTTCATTATTGCTATTATAATATCATAAAAATGTTTTAAAATTGGTAACACATCTTTAGGTCAACATATAGTGAAATAGACTTTGTTTTCACAATGTGAGCATTTTCTGACACCCTGAAAATAAACATATTTTTAGGGCTCTAGTTCTTTTTTTTTAAGATTTTATTTATTTATTTGACAGAGAGAGAGAGAGAGAGACAGTGAGAGAGGGAACACAAGCAGGGGGAGTGGGTGAGGGAGAAGCAGGGCTCCTGCAAAGCAGGGAGTCCGATGTGGGGCTCAATCCCAGGACCCTAGGATCATGACCTGAGCCAAAGGCAGAGGCTTAACTGACTGAGCCACCCAGGAGCCCCTAGGGCTCTAGTTCTTAATTCTGCCTGAGCACCAGCATTTTCTTGCAGCTTTATACATTCCAAATGTCTACTCTTCACTCAGAGAGGTTGATATAGCAGGTCTGAAACAAAGCAATTAAAACCTAGCTATATAGCACTCTGGGCTGGCTTTTCCAACAGAAGGATTTCTGTGTGTGTGTGTGTGTGTGTGTGTGTGTGTGTGTGTCCACATATTAATTTACCTAGTTTACTTTTTAAACTGTAGCTTTTTTTTTTCCCCAGCACACTGGAGCCAAGGAAGGGCTCACTGAGGCAGCCATAGTGCTGAGACCCCTGCTCCCATTGGTGTTATCACAGTGGAGGGGGGCACAAACTGTGGACCCCAAAAGAGTTCCAGCAGCTCTCCCACCATTTCATGGAATCTAAGGCTGAATATTTTATATTCTAGTTGCTCTTTTAAACTGCACCTTTTTTTTTCCATACCCCAGGACAGAGAATCTGCTCCCGTCCCTCAGTACTATCCTTCCCACTGCAGTTCACAGTGTAGGTGTTGGGGACTCCCTTCCTTACCGTGTCTTTGTCTCCCTTGTTATTTTCTATATGCCCTCTCTACCTTTTTTGTGCAGAAGCTGTTCAGGCACCTTCCAGTTCTTCCTCAGGAACAATCTCCCTATAAATAAGTGTAGATTTGATGAGGTGGTGAGTTCAGGATCTTCCAACCTTACCATCTTGGATCAGAACTCGAACAATGTCTTTGGATGCCTGGCACGCTTTCCTTCCACTTGTCCATCAGGAAATCAGTTCTGTGTGGTTTCATCATAGCTGCTATACTCTTGATGTGGGAGTGGACAAATGACCCTGGTCTGGCCAATCAGTTTCTTCCCTGAGAGTTTTCTAGGCACTTTTTGGAAAGAGGCATTGCTATTAGGAGGATATCTTTCCTAACAGGTGGAAAAAGTCTGCAAGGAAATGAAGTCAACAAAAAAGAAGGTAGAACCAAGAGGAGAGGGCATTATTGAAAGTAGGATGAGTCATGCCTGAAGGCAGACATACATCCTCAGACTTCTTGGTTCCCTTATTTGCTTGTTATTTTGAATTGAGTTTCTGTCACTTGGAACTGAAAGTGTCCAGACTGAGAGGGTCCATGTGGAGGGTGGTTGAATACAAACTTCCTTTGCTTCCTTCTCCTTCCTACATTACTTTCCCTGATTTTTGGCAAATATCTGTATACAATATGACATCTTAGGTAGAGATATAGGTATCTGAGGCTCTATATTTTATAAAATGAATAGTCAGTGTTATTATTAAATTGGGATTAAACTAAGGTCATAGATGGAGTCAAAATGGACCAAATCCCTCCCCCTTCTAAGTGTTGGGGTGCAAAGAGTAAACCACCATTTAATGAACACCTCATATGCCATGGAGTGCAGTAGCATTTTGCATGTATCTTCTACTTATATTAGAGTTAAGTTAGAGGGTGAATACCATTACCCTTAATTTGCAAGTAAAGAAGTAAACTAACTTGTCCACAGTTGTCCAGGTAGTATTTGGTCAAGCCTTCTGAAAACCAAGACCCTGCTATTTCCCTATACTTGCCTATACTCTAAGTAAAATAGACTCAAAGCAGAAAGATCGGGGCAGCTTTGTGTGGTCAGTTAGAGCTATCAGAAAGACATCTACCTTGGTCAACTTTAAATAAGAGAATGTGGGAGTTTATTCAAACTAAAGTGAATGGCTCAGTGAAGGGCTGGAGGAAAACATAGAGCTCTGTGGGAATCAAGGTGATCCAACTTGGATGGATTTGAGGCTGTGTATTCAAGAGAACTGAGAGTACATGTAGTTTGAGCCAAAATTGGAAGGTCTTAAATGTTTAAAAGGTTTCAACTGAATTTGAAGAGCATAACTGCTGTTGATTCTGAGCAAGAAAGTGAAAGTACTAATAATTGGTATTTCTGGTGCTTTATATGGCAAAATGCATAGTAAATCAAATCACTCCTTCAGAGGAGATCCCGCTTCCCTGATCCAGTCCCCGGCCCTGTAGACCTGGACAACTTCCCATCCTTTGCTTCTCCTAGTCTACCTGGGCAGACTGTGGGACGGCAGCCCCCGGGTTTTTAGCAGGTCATACACACGAGTGACTCTGGCACATACACAGGCCCTGGCACCCTCTTTTTGGTAGTCCACTGCCAAGCAGCTGAACAGACCATAGTACTATGGTGGGAATCAAGCCTGAACTTAGAGGAAGGTGGGAGCATTCTAGGGATACCGGGGACAACACTACTTCCCTACATTGGAATTGATGACTCAGTCTATTTGACAATCAAGTGCCACTGTATTGCCTTTGACCGCTTATCCCATCGGACATATTTAATTTGGAGACTTAATGGGGAGGAGAAGTGTGGTCTGAAGAAAGATTTATGTATTTCCTAATCAATTGGCCTTATACTATCTTAATACTATCTAAAAACATGCTGAACTCTGTCAGCTGGATTTGGGCAGCACTGTGAAATAAACAGAGTCCGGGAACATTTCTGTTGGTCTCCCACACTCGTTTTACACTGAGAACTGGTTCAGAGAAGGTCAATAACATGCTTAGATTTATACAAGTCAGAAGCAGAACTGGGAGTAGAATGAACGCTTCTGACTCCCTGTCCAGCATTATTTCTTTTATTCCAAAATATATCTGGATGCCTTAGTTCAAAGTTTGATCAAATGGCTCCTTGCAAAAACTCCTCTGCCTAAGCAATACCTCTTGGCTTGCGCTTCCACCCCCAAATTGTCTTCTTTGTAACTGAAAGTTTTGAATCATACCTGGATGGGATAGATAAATTAAACCGTTATCTATTATTGAAAGTTTAGGGTGAAGGAGTTTCAGCTTCCTTATAAAGCATAGGTTACAAAAGAACAAAAGAACGTATGTGGTATGTGGAATGTGAGGAAAGGAAAAGAGAGGGTGGGAATGGAAACCGGAGAGGCTGGGTTTGGCAAGGATGATGGACTCAGCTTTCTTAGTGATTCTGAATGTTTCTCTGCAAGGCAGGAGATAGAAGATCTAGTGGTAAGAGGGCATGGTGTAATAATTTTATCAAGCCACTGACTTGTCCATGTGCTGCCCCCATCAGCTACATTGATGACTCTTGCAGAGAGGGAGATAAAGATTCTTCCAGGAGGGTATCAACGGAGTCTATGTGGTAGGTGACTAGCCTAGGCAGCAGTAGCTATTCATCACAGACATTTGACTGATTCTAACCCACAGTAGGATATAGAAGAGACATATAAAGGCTTAAAATCAAATCATGTGTCAAGCTGAAGAATAATGGTACTTTCTGTAAGGAGTATGTATATATTTTTAATTTCTGAGTGAATTAAGTGCCTATAAAAGGTGTTGAATTGGCAGCCTAGAAAGCTAGAGTCTTTGATTTATGCCCAGAAGAAGAAAGACAGAGACAGTTGTCTGAATCATTCCTGAGTGTTCTGAGCCACCTACCCTCATAGTCTACCCTTTGTCTCTCTAAGAGTTGTGATCCATTGTCCCTCCCTTGTGTGCTGGTCACTCTCACCATTCTGTATAAGCTTTAGGTTAAGATGATACAAGGGCTAACTGGTAGGGAAATAAAATCAATGAGTTTTAAAGTCCTTTGCAAACAAATTATTCTATGACTATCATTATGGACAGAATCACAACACTACGGTTTTTTACAACTTTCTCAAAGTTGAATTTCTTTTTTCAAAGTATGTTGGCACAATTTACTTCCTAATGTTTTCATAAAATATTTATAATCTGTGTTACCGCATTTCTGTTTTGGATGGGAGACTGAGATAGAGAAAATGATAAGAATGAGAGGTATAAAAGTAATCTTAGAGAAGTGAGGGGGACAGAAATAGAACCCAGATATCCAGAAGAGAGAGAATGAGGAGAGAAGCTTCTGGTCAAGAATGATGGGCAGCAGTGGAGGTGCAGATGGAACTCAGCTTTCCTAACCCCCTGCCCTTGTTCCACTGGTTCAGGCATGAGTTAACATTAATACAGAGCAAGACAGAAAATACACACAAACACAGAGACAATGCAATGATGATAATGAAAACATTAATAGAAATGGCATCTTATGAGGGAAGAAAGTAGCAAGATAGATTAGAGACCTAGAGGCAGAATAGATGTGTAGTCTTTGTGAGGCAGAGCCAATTCTTCCCGCGTCCCCACTTTGCTTTTTTTTTAATAGGAGATTTGAGCTGCCTGAACTGTAGGCATCCCATTCGTAACAACAGCCTCATAGGATTAAATGCAGCATATATGTGAAGCCACTGGCACTCAGTAGCCACAGAGTATATACTGATTCTCCTACCAAAATAGCACTATTTTTCCATCAGGTGGACAAATACAATTATTTGGAGAGAAACTTTTTATGTAAATAAAAGATGGATTTTAACATTAAAATTGTTATCTTTTCCTTTTATTTCTTTTCTTTCCTTTTTTCTTTTTAAATGAAGAGTAGATTATTGACCTGATAGAAGAATTAGACTTCCATACATCTTCTTGGCATTTAGTCCAGAAAAGGTTTCTGGGGGGTGGCATATGCTGACAAAATATCAAAATATATTGATATATACTACTGATATATACTACTAAAATATGGGGGAAGAAATGACTCCAGGCAGAGTGGTGCTTCTGCACCCATCCCATTCAAGAGGGAGGCCTATGCCCAGAAGTGGGGATTCTGGGACTCTCGGTGCACAACTTCCTGTCACTCTTAATTGAAACATGCACTCATAGACATGGTTCGTGCCTTCTACAGCAATCCAGAAATACCATGCAATGGCAAAAGCTTATATGGGGAGAAGGGGCTTTAACGAGTATGTTTGTATTTGGTGTTATTAGAAATGAAATGTTTGTAGAAATGTCACTGCACAAGTTAGGCACTTACATGGGACAAGAGGTGAGATTCTTAATATAAGCTGGAAGTAGAGTTATACATGTGCTCAGGCTCATGTGTGCACACACACACAGGCTCTCCCCCTTTCCTTTCCACACTTACAATTGTAGTTCAATCTAAACCACACATGAAAGTAAAAGGGCTGAAAATACAACCAGAATTCTAGTATGTTTTTATTTGCTGTGGCATGCTTTGCTCACTTTTATTTTTCTTCCCCATCTTACAAATGGGATAAGTGAGAAGCAAAAGGATCAGGGTGACGTGGTGTAATCAAACTGGAAGGGAAACTTGTGAGGCCTGGCCCCCAGTCCTCACACTGCAATCACTGATTGCAAATGATGTCCTCACGCTGTAAGAACATTGGTCATATTGCAAAAACGCTCAAGGGTTTTATTTCCTTTATCTTTTTATTTTTATTTTTTAAAGATTTTATTTATTTATTTATTTGAGAGAGAGAATGAGAGAGAGAGAGAGCACATGAGAGGGGGGAGGGTCAGAGGGAGAAGCAGACTCCCTGTTGAGCGGGGAGCCTGATGCGGGACTCGATCCCGGGAATCCAGGATCATGACCTGAGCCGAAGGCAGTCGCCCAACCAACTGAGCCACCCAGGCACCCAATGTAATATAAAACTTTATTATGTTTCTCTACCAAGTAAAAGAGACTTAAAGACATGTATTCACAAATCAAACTATCAGCAGGTATATACTGGGCTCCAGCTTTCTTCAGGCATGGTGATAAGCTCTGTGTCTTATCTAGATACAGTAACAATGCATCCTTGCCATTTACCGGCACACATTCATCCATGTGATGGATGGGCTAGTACTGACTTAGCACCCGCTGTGAGCTAGTCAGTTTACAAGTACTACAAATACAACTATTCATAAATTTGGGTTTTTTTCCCGAAGTTGGTCATAGTTTAAGTGAGAGACTGAACAGCAGTTATAAATGCAATAAGTATTGATTTAATCAAGATAAATGACATTAACTGACACAAAAGAAGAACTCTAGACTCTGTGGCTTAAGGCAGAACAGTTGTTTGCAGGGTTTTTTGTTTTGTTTTGTTTGCTTTTTTTTGTTTTAGCTCATGCTAAGTTTCATATGGGGGCAGGGACACTATTTAGGAAGTCAAAAGTAGAGTTTAGACAAAAAACGAGAAGGACCAGAATTAAGGAATACCATGAAATAGTAAGCAGAAGTTGAATTCCGGAAATACCTCATCTAAGGTATTATGCTATATGATAACTTCACTACGTGCTAAATATCAGGACAGTTTCATAAAACACAGTGATTATTAGAAAAACACAAAAGTGATACAGCTATAAGTAATAGTAAAAAGAAACCAGTAATACTTACAGCTAAATATAAGTAATTGATGTTATGGTTTTGTGAGAAAAAACTTAAATATTAAAACTAAAATATTAGTTGCTTTTAACATGGGAGGGACCAAGTGTTTTGATGGGTGGAGAGCCGTGGAACAGGAAACCAGAAAAAATTTTTTAAAAAGCTAAGATTCTGTGTTCTTAAGGAAAAGTTCTTAAGGAAAGAAAAAACACCTAGATAAATTCGATGTATTTTTAGAAAAGTACATTTAATTTCATGACTTAAACATGTATGGATAATATACAAAAAATGGATAAGATAAAAAATCTGAGACAGGGCTAACTAAGCAACTACAAAGAATAATACAGAAAACAGCAAAGTAGATAACTAGAAAAAATACTAAGATTTCACCATCAATTAAGAGTGTATTAACTTTCTCTATTAAAACAGAGATTTGCATATGGGGGGAATCTGGTTTTAGGCTATTTAATAATGATACATATAAAATAAAACAATACAGAAGTTTTATTAATATGCCAGGAAAATAATAACAAAAACAGGTACAATGATATTAATATCAAAAGAAATAGAAATCCAGATGGAAAAACTAATCATGAGAAAAGGTGGTATTCATAGGATAAATAGTACAATCCACCAAGAAGAAATAATAGTCAGGAGTTTCAGTGAAATGAACAAAATGGTTACAAAATAAAAACTTTTGTATATGCAAAGATAAATGGGCAATTTCACAATTCACGTAAAAATATTAATATAACTCTCTAAAAAACCATAGGTGCACAAATAGTTAAAAAGAAAGTATGTAGAAGATTTTAATGACAAAATCAACCATCTAGAAATAAATACATGAATAATATATAGATAAACATAGATACACAAATAGGCAAATGATAGATACATAAAGAGACAGAATTTTGAATTATGAAAATAGAGAATGTTCATCCTTTTCAAACACAGTGGAATTTTCACAAACTATCTTCAGGTCAAAATATCGTGATACATTTTAATATTCTGAATGCTGTGGGCCATGTTCTCAGATAAAATACAATAAACTTAGAAATTAACAGAGAAATAAGAGAAACTAATTGAAAGGAGAAAAATCCTAATTCACACAGGAATTCAAGTGACAATTACAAAATATTTATGAAAGAATTAAGACATTGTGTATTAAATCATATAGAATGTGGCCAACAAAATTTATAGCCTTAAATGACATTAGATAACTAGAAACATTAGAAATAAATTCAGGAGGTATACATGTCTGTTAGGAATATTTCTACAAACAACAAACAAAAAACTAAATTCAATGCCTTAAAAAAAAGAGAATGAGTTGTTGTTGCTGCCGTTTTTCTTTGCTTAAAAAGAAGTCCAGAGATGGGCATTTACTGGCATTGGTTCAGTGGTTAAGCAGTATCAGGGCTGATGTTTTTGCAATTCTATTAGCCTTTGCCTTACCTCTTGTGCTGCCTAGTACTTCTCCAGACATTGCGTTCATATCCTAAACAGGAAGAAAGAGAAAACAAAGAGTGCATTAGCCTTTGTCCACCCCCTTGTATTAGGAAAGAAAATGTTTTCCCAAAATCCCAGTAGTTTTCATCAGCCAAAACAATAGCAATTGGCCAATGTTGGCTACAAGGGAAAATTTGGAAAATGAATACTGGAGTCAATGGAGGTTATGAATAACAATAAGAGGAAAAGGATATATGAGAAACAATTAAAACAGAAAACATGATCAATAAAAATAAAATGTTGTTATTTGAAAAGACTAATATAATAGCTAAAGCTCAGGTCAGTGTGATAAGAGGAAATACGCAAGCAACATTATAAATAAGAAAGAAGACACGAATTAAACTTTAAACATTGGGAGAAGGCTAGGTATATCTTTAAGTCAAAATTTTTTAATATCTAAATGAAATAGAAGATTTCTTAGGCATATGGAATTCTAACATTGACTCAGTAGGCAGTAATCTGAGAAAGAATAATCATCAAATAAATTTCAGAATGTATCTACCAGTATTTTAAAAGAATACAGTGGAGTCTCATCATATACAAAATCGCATACAGTCAAAAATAGCTTTTAAAATCTCTTAGGAGTCTAGCATAACCATTTTTTCCCCCTCCAGAATTGGAAGAATTCACTGGTTTTTTAGAGGTGGATCAAAAATGAAGTCGCTTGTTTAAATTTAGAGGCACGTTGCATGAAAACATATTTCTTTAGATATGTGAATCACATTCATCTTCATGAAATATACACAGAAATGGAAGCCAATTGAAGGAAAAACATACTTAAAACTCCCACCTCATCCTTACTCTGTGTCTGAAATACTCGAATAGAGTTTAGAACAAGATTTGTGTGCCTACTGGAATTTAGTTAATACTAAAGATGGTATTTTAAATCAATGGGGAAGAAATTGGCTATTAAATAAATGATGTTAAGAAAATGATAATTTTCTATCCAAAAGGAAGAAAGGGAGAGAGAGAGAGAGAGAGAGGGAGAGAAGGAGAGAGACTCTTCCTTTCTTGATCTTGTACAAAAGAATTAATTTAAGATGGGATGAAGAATTTAAGGTTAAAAAAATTCTTTAAGTCTTTGAAGAAAATATCAAAGAATATATTTTTAATTTGTATATTGGAAGGCTTTCCTAAGATACAAAACCTAGAATTTGTAAAAGAAAAGATTGACAGGCTTTTCTGTACAAAAATTATAAATGTCTGCATGACAAAAGACTCCATAAACAAAGTTAAAAGACAAGTAAAAGAAATATTGGTGCAGCAGAATAATATTTTGATATTAGAACTGATTTCTCTCTGACTTCACGTTATACCTTCCACCTAGCCCCACCAACTGCCCCCTCCTTGTTTTGGCAGCAGTGAGGGTGTTCTATGTTCATTGCCTCAGAGAACAGATGACACAGCATAATGCAGAGAACAAAGGAGTCAGTTCTCAGGTTTTGAATTTCAAAAACCTGGCCATGGCATAGAAAAACTATTTGGAAAAATGTGTTTGTAACCATCTCATTCTCAAGATCTGAATGTCTAGATTATCAATCAAGATTCTATTGGCTGTGGGAAGAAGAGGAGTTGAGAGAGAAGTAAAGAGAAGGGCCAAACTGGTGGATGCTTGAGAAAGAAATCCTGCCTCCAGACTCTGCCACAGGCTGAGCTTGGTGTGGTGGGGGGTACTATAAATTCGGGGGTAGGGTGGGTGGAAGGTGGGCTAGGGACAGAAAACTCAGAAACAGAAGCTTATATTCTTTTTCCCAAGTGGAGCCTGGGGCCAAGCAAGACCCTAGTGTTCCTACTTCTTAATCCAGCCCTTTGTTGCGGGAGAGCATTAGATTGAAAACATCTTCATGATGAGTCTGGGAGGACAGGCTTGACATGTTCTCACAGATTTCACTCTTGTTCAATATGAGCAAAATAGCCAAATTATCCCAGTGCACCAAGTAATAGCACTGAAGTAGCAAACAAAGTCACCTTGAATGGGAACAAAGGATGATTCAGCTTTAACTTAAAGATCAAGAACCACAGGATATAAGGTATTTCTCAGGGGAGGCAGAGTGGACAGAAGGTGGCTGAAGACCAGATGCATCCTGCCACCAACACCTTTGTACTCTCCTGCCTCAGGAACTTGGCCCCAACCCAAGGGAAGGAGTGAGGATGGTTGGGTCTCAGATTCAGCTTCTGCCATCTAGTGGAAAGGGCTGAAATCAAATTAAGTGAGAGAAAAATGAGATTTTCACTTGTTGCTTTTGGGGGGTCTGGAACCCATTACATTTGCAACATTTATTTGGTACCAGAATACCTAAGGTGCTCCTACAAATCATTACAATAAAGACAGGCATCCTGCAACAGGTTGGATTCTCTGTGAAGCTGACTCCAAGATGGGGTATATGATGAGGGTGCTTATGAGGCTGCCAGGGCACCCTCCCCCCATAACTTGGCAGTGCATCTCCTTACGCATCAACACTCCAATATAAAAACAGGCAAACAGAAGATACACAGAAAGGAAATACAAAACAAACAAACAAACAAATAAATACATATGAGAAGATCTTCAAGTTTACTAATATGCATAGGTATTCAATTTTTTTCTTTTCAAAAATTTTTTATTATTATGTTAATCACCATACCATAGGTATTCCATTTTAAACAATAATAAGATTCTCCACTCTACCCCCTGTCATAGATTGGCAATATTTTTAGAATATTGACAGTATTGAGGGTTGTTGAAGATGTAAGAACATTTCACACACTGTTGGGCAGTGTCAATCAACATTTAGATGTGCATTTTCTTTTAGTCAACAATAGTATGTTTAGGTGCTTTACTCCGGAGAAATATGGAGAGGCACTAAGAACCATCTAAGAGTGCATTGTCTGCAATGTCAATTGTAGTAATGGAAATGAGGACCACCCAGATATCCATCAGAAGGGATGTTTTAAAGTACACATTTGTTCTATTCTACAGAATGCTGTATAGCTGTTTAAAAGAATGGGGTTAGGCTGTGTGTACTAAGATATCTCTGAATGAAATTATTAAATGAAAAAAATCAAAGCATGATGAGTATAATATCCATTTATTGATAAAAGGTAAGTATACATGTGCATATATCTTGAGAGGGGAATGGAAGTGAATCAGTTGGTAGACAGTGCTCACCTTGGGGTTGGGGCCAAGGAAGGCTGAAGAGCGACTTTCATATCTCACTTTGCATATTTCCATCTTCATGTATTCTTTTGAAAACATGATCATGAAATATTTCTATAATAAAAATAAAAGAACTGAGAAACTCACATGTGCAATATTAGAAAATATTTGGCTTTTATTTGGGTTATTTTAAAAAAACATAAACAGTGCATTTTGTATTATTTAACACCCTCAGCACTTGCTCCAAGTCCTGACTCATCAGGATGGCCCTCCCAGAACTGAGCATAGTGTATGGAGAATGAAATCCACCTCTCTTATTCATTCTCGGCTAGCCATTTCCTGACTGCTGGGAAGGGCAGGGCAAGTGAAAGTCGGGGACACACCATGGGGCAGGGGAAGCCAGGAGCCAAGAAGGTATCTGATCATCATCAGAAAGATTGTGGGCCTGTTGGGTCTGAGAGAAAACAGAAACAAGCAAGATCACCTGACTAGAGTAATTTGGAATCATACAGGTCACTCCCACTTAGGATTCTGTCCTTTGTCAAAAATACTTTGCAAATATATCTGCATCCCCCTTTTCCAACTCAACCAAGCTACCAAAGGACATAGGTTCTGTTTTAACCATCTATATTCCCAGTACATATGCCTAGCGCAGGATACCACACATAAGAAATTCACTAACAGTGTGTAAATGGATTGGTCTATCCCAATGTTGCCTCTGCTGTCTAAATGCTCCCATGAGGGGCACATGATAAGATAGTAGAAAGCCAACGGATTCCCTCCATTGGAAACACCTGTTCTAAGGCCACATAGCAAAGATAAAGAAACTGCCATTCTTAACGATCTTATGTTTCTGCTGCACTCAATTCATTTTGAGAAATAGTTTTATGAAAAGGATGTTTCTATAAGGTGGATGGTCTCTCTCATCTATAGTCAGGGAAAACTTCCTAAAGGAGCTTAGTTGGAGAGATGGCAGGTGTTTGAAGAGTTGGCATGTGTTCTGTGTGTAAAGGATGCCTTATAGGCATTCTTTGAGGCATGAATTGGGAATGACATGAGTGGGAGAAAGAGAGATGGACAAAGACACATTTTGCTGAGCTTTTGCAAAAACAGAAAAGCTGGTAGAGGAACACAGAATAGGACAAAGAATGAAATCCAGGCCACAGTTGTTGGCTCTGATAGAAGATGTGATACAGAGATGAGAAAATGTTGGAGAGAACCACATGGTGGGTACTAGTTAGACACTAGGGAGATATGTTAGCCCTGGCATGTTGACTCAGAATAATAAGAGGGCTATGATTGAGCATCAGAGGTGAGACACCCATAAGATGATTGGGACCTGGGCGCACAGTGCCAGGACAAGCTCTGTGCATGAAGCATCGTGGTTGAATCTTATCCAAATCCATACTTTGGCTCATTGGATGTACCTTGGTTTTATTCAAGTTGCTGAATAAGACCTTTCACTGCCTGAGAAACTCCCTGATTGTATTTTTGGCTGCTCTGAAAAAGCAGGCTCTTCCAGCCCTTCTATGCTATTCAGTAAATTGTTCTTTCTCTAATCAGTGAAACCTGGTAGCCTGGGAAAAAAATAATAACTTTTATATGGCCACCTATTTACAACTCTAAGTTCCAGGCACCAGAAAATTGCTTGAGTCTCTTCAATATGCTTTTGGATATAAAGACAGGCAGCCTCTACCCCCAGTCCTTCCTTCTGCAAGCACCTGACCCAAAGGTTATACTCCCTGGGAATGAGGATATTTGGTGTTTGTTGTGTTCCACTTGCTAACGCAGGGTCTGGAATGTAGTCAATGGGGTTTTGTTTTTGTTTTGTTTTGTTTTTTGTTTTTTTCTTTTTTAATGGATCTGAACTGTCTCTGTTTCTTCATTCCACTTCCCCAAACTTAGGATGGTCTCCTTCACAAAGGTTACCATTGAGAACCAGTTGGCCTGCATGGGACATTTCACATTGATTTCCCTCATGGATTCCCTATGACCATAACTGCCTGTAGCAAACATTTTGAAATATAATTTTGCATTGTATTATACCAGTTCCTTATTATTTCATGTGAAGTCTTGTGTTCCAGGGGAGCTCTGTGACCTATATGGAGTCAGTTAACCTTTCTGAGCCTGTTTCCTTACCCAGAAAATGAAAAGAAAAATACATATCTTACAGGCTTTTTGCTGAAATTAAAAGAGGTAACTACAGAAAAAGCTAGCAGAGTGCCTGTTCCAGAGTAGGATCCTGGAAGTGTTAACTGGCTTTCCCTTCCCTGGACTAGGTTCTCCATTTAGGAAATACATCTTAAATATATTTGTATCGGCAACACCTCACAAAGTGCTCACCACAAATTAGAAGAATCATGGAATTATGGGATTTCAGGTGTAAGAGGAACTTAAAGGTCATAGACTCCAGTGGCTTTCAAAAATGTTATTGCAATGCACATTTTATACCACGACACTGTGTGTATGAGTGTGTGTGTATGTGTGAGTGTGGTGTGTGTACTGTTAAGTTTTTATTCTGTTCTAGCCCATTCATTTTAAAAAAATGCTGCCCATGGCCCAGGACATTGATTTTGTGATCCATCAGGTGCCATGATTTACAGTTAGAAAATAGTTATCAATCCAACTTGTAGATCAGCTACACAGGAGATGGACATTCCCTCTCAACACCATCCATTCCATGATGACTATCCAGCATCCATCCGCTTAGGTAAGAAATACTCCATACCGAACAGGGTGCCAATTTTGAGGTACTAAGTATAAAGTAATGCTGAGGCCACAGAAGATGCTCTCACAGTGCCCACCCTACACTGCTGTGTGCATGCACCAACCAGCATGCAGACACGCCCCCCTCTGCTCTCATAGAGGAGGAGCTGGTTCTGACCTTTCAATTATGCATGCTTCCTTTGCAAAAGTTCTGACTAAATGAAGTGGCTGCAGCAAGGATACCCATGAATTCTTCACAGGTGCAGGAGAGGGATCACCCCATTCTTTACTCCATCATGCTTTCCAGATGCATCTCTTATCGTTCCTCATATGTTCCCACTCAAACTCTGTTGCAATGTTGTGTGGATGATTGGGACAATGCTTCTTGCTGGCCAAGAAGTGGGAGCTGCTTTATGCAGGTGGACTGGCTAGAAAAGGTGGGCTTTAGTTTCTCTAGAAAAAAATGACTCCCAGAGATGCCCATTTGCCCACAGAGCAGAAAAGAAGACGTATTTCTAGCAAAGATACAATGTAACCTGGACTGGTCTCCCAAACACACCTGAAACCCTGCCTAAGATGTATAGATTCAAGTGTTCTCCTGCCATTGTCATTTAATTGTCCTCCCTAGGAGTCCTTCCTGCCCCTCCTCCTATTGAGGGCAAAGAGGAACCCAAAAAGAATGCAGAAGTCTGTGCAGGATCGGGTCACTCCCTCTCTCCAGCAAAAGTATAGCCTTCTGGCTGATTGAAGTGCAGGAGCCACCCCTTCCTCTTTTCTTTCTCACTCAGTGAAGAGCCTGGGTTGTGGCAGTTAGGGGAAGAGACTTGAAGACATCTTTCAAAAGGATGAATTAGACCACTTGAGTGCCATGAGCTGGTGGCATCAACAACACATGTTTATTTTCTCACTATTCTGGAGGCTGGAAGTACACAGTCAAGGTGCCAGCATGAGAGCTCACTTCCTGGCTTATGGACAGCCATGTTCTTTCTGTGTTCCAACATGGCATTTCCTCTGTGTGTGTAAAGGTTAGAGGTTCAGGATAGGGAGAAAGATCTGAAATCTCTTCTTCTTATAATGACACCAGTCCTATTGGATTAGGGCCCCACCCTCCTGATCTCACTTCATGTTAACGACTTCCTTAAAGTCCCTATCTCCAGATACAGTCACATTGGGGATTAAAGCTTAAACTATGACCTTGTGGGGGGCAGTGGGGGGAGGGGGGCAGTTCAGTCCAGAACAGAATGATTTATTATTCTTTGTGCCAGGGCCAGGAAATGCATCCCAGGTGGTTCCTTATGAGTACCTGTTGATGTTGCTAATAATGTATCTGGAACAGAAGAGACCTAGGAGACTAACCCTTGGCTAGATCAGGACCTTGTTTCAGGAGGAGAAACTCACTCAGTTTAAGTTATGGCAAATGTTAAAGTATGTATCAAACAAGATTTTGGCTGTATTCAATCATGGCAACCTGTGATTAAATTAATAACTTATTTTAGTTAATACTTGAAGTATTATTCATGGACAACTTTGGGAAGAACGTCTTACTTCATAATTTCCCTGGACCCTAGACCTGCTTAACACAGCTCCATATGAAAGACATATGCAGCCAACATTAGACACTTCTAGAGGAGAAGGATAAGTTAGTAAGTGCTTTGCTTGCACTTTGAAAGCTCATACTTCCTAGTATTTATTTACATCTTTCCTGGCTGGGCACACTGAGGACTGCGAGTCAGGACTTCTGGGACACTCACAGACGATGTGTGATCCTCTTCTGATTGACTTAATCCACCTGCTTTCCAGACATTGAACATCAGTTAAGGATAAAGTTTTCTTAGAGGACTTTCCATCAATGTATTAGGATCTGTACATGGTTCTAACAACCAGCTCACCTAATGCTGGAAGGAAGTGATGAAGACGAGGGTTGAGAGAGTGGGGAGATTTTTGAAGGGGGGTAATCATTCAACCGACTTATTTCCTTTTTAAGTCTCAATTCCAAAGTTTATGTTCCAGCTATTCAGATGCTCTTTGTATCAGACAGCTAGCTGCCTTCTCTCTTCTTCCTACCCAACGTGGTCCTCTCCATACTTCTGCCCCACTTTTCTCCCTACCTTACTGTGCCTGAGAAATCAGTATCTCTTTCAAGTAAGAACTCAGGGTCGTTATGTCCAAGAAATTTGCCCTAATTTTCACAGGCTTGGCTAGGCACATTCCCCTTGCATTTCCATGTATCTGGGCTCCTTTCCATCACAGCACTTACCACTCACCACATTTTATTGCAATCATCAGTTTACTGATCTCTCTCCCCACATCAACTGTAAACATTTAGAATTCAGGGTTCATGTCTCAGTTGTCCCTGTATATTATGTGCCTAACATAGTACATGGTATACGATGGATACACAATAAGTGCTGAATAAATGAATAAAATATTTTTCCTTGATCCCTGTATTTCCATAAGAGATTGACCATAGCATTTCAACCCACATGAATGTTGCTCATGGAGATGGGAGGAAGGAAAGGTTGTCTTCCTTGGCAGTAACTGAAGCATCACTGAAATATTTTTTTTCCAAATGAAACTTGTGTGACAGTTGACCATCCATCTTGATTTTCCTGGTATTGAGTGATTTTCTGAGATGTAGGAATTTTACTGCTAAAATCAAGCTCCTAGTTAGGGATGATGGTCCTACCTGGGGACCACCTGATTAGCCACTTACAAGGTTTCTGTGGTAATCACCTTCCCATGTCTTTGGTTCTAACATTTTCTGTCACTCAGATGCATGGACTAAAGCTTTATCTGATTTAGCTTTGGCAAATGAGGGGCTAACCATGCCTTGCCAATAATTTTCCAGGCTATCTGGATGGATGTCTTAGACATTTTTCCCACTCAAATTCCCTTGCCCAGAGTCACACTGTTCTCCTTTCTCTTCTACCCCATTTTCCAGTCTCCTCTTCTAGCAATACAACTCCTATGAGTTTTAAAGATGACAGAAATAGAGCGGTTGCCTTGTACTCAGAGGCAGAGCCACATGTTGGGGATGCCAGAGCTGCTCCACAGACTGTGTCATGAGGTGAAAGAGGAATAAACTTTGTTTAGACCAGGGTAATTTCCAGTAACTTTATTACAGAGATTACCATCTACCCTAAGTAATATATTAGCCAAACATTATTGTCTATCTATAAATCTCATGATTATCCACCTGTTGAAAAAACTCAGAGATTTCCCAACCCAGAGACCCATGGAAATCAGTAACAACAAAATCAACAAAAGCCACTACTTCCTTACTGCTAGATGGGACATCTCTGAGAGGCCCTTAGGATACATGAGCTTCTGTTATCCTGACAATAGTCCTCTGTGGTGAGTTTTATTTTTTCTATTTTGCATATAAGAAAATTGAAGCTAAAGATGATGTAATTAGTATAGGTTATAGACACAATAATGGAAAAGTCAGGATTTGAGTCTTGACCAATCTGTCAAACATAAACTATGAAGCACTCAAGTCATTTTACCTAATATCTAATTCCCTAGAAACAAAAAGTTACTCAGAGGTCAAATGAATCTCTCTTCTCCCCGTCCCCTGGCAAGACAAGCGTCTTGACTTCCACATTACTCACCTTCTCTGTGATTCCCTTTAGTCTCTTCTACCATCTGTCTGTTTTCTACCTTAACGCCAGAGCTGTGTGTGCAAATCAAGACCTAGTAGTCATCTGCATAAAAACTTTCAAAGGTACCCCATTACCTCCTGCAGCTATTCTTAGCAGGGTGAGGATCAAGGTGGAGACAATATTGAAATCATGTCTAATATTAAGAAAAAAATATCCTCGACTGAAGCGAGAGGTGCTAGAAGCATTGGGAGATGCTGGGAAACAGTAAAAGAGCAGGGAAGCACCACCTAGCAGCCTGCACCTGGAGGCCTGGTTGGACAAGGACATCGGCCTCAGAGAGGATGTGAGAACACAACTGCTGAGCAACAGGGGATCAGGGGAATACTTGGACTCTTCCATTCCTCAGAGTCTTGGAAAGGGCAGGTGGCCATGGGATCCAGAACCGGGAAAAGGCAGATCTCTGCCCTGCTTGCCAATGCCAAGAAACAGTATGAAAGCCCTCTACAGTGCAAGGGAGACCAGCTCCAAAACAATATGTAGCAGAGGATAAAATATGGAGGAATTCCTAAAGGAACTGAATTTTAATCCAGCCTTTCAAAGAATCAGGAATTGGAAGAGAGGGCTGGCATTTACTGAGAATGGCAAAAGCCCAGAGAGGGTGAAGTCCGTACAGGAGACTACAGATTGTTTGACTAAGGCAGAGTAGCCAGTGGGGGAGAGGCTGGGACGTGAAGTTCAAGCCAAATGCAGGACCATCTGATAAACAACAAACGAAAAAAAATACCCAGCTGAATCAAAAATCCCCCATTTCTTCTGTACCTCGCCCACATCTACATTCTAAGTGTGAACATCTAGTTTAAAAAGAAAACAGAATGAGCAGACAAACAGCAAAATAGAATACCAATATTTATTAAACACTTATTCTATACAGGCAATATGTAGTATCATATGTCATCTGATTTATTCTCTTATATATAGTAGTTGCATTTACATATCTTATCTCATTCAAACCTCATAAATGTTCCATGAGAAAGATGTTATTATTATCCCTACTTTAAAAATGAGAGAGCAGACACCTAGAGAGAATAATTCACCCAAGATCATACTCTAGTAAGTTTCAGAGTCCAAATTCAGCCTAGGTCTGGATTCCAAATCCCCAGCCTTTTCCATAACAACAATCCCTAAATACAGTACATAAAACTCTTCCCCATGTGGGATTAACCACATCTCCTGTCAGATCTTCTCAGCTCCTTCTCACACAGACTATCCTTGCATACCTCCATTCATTAGGATATGCAACCCATGGAGCCTGGATTTCTCAATTTCATTATCGTAAGGAACGATAATGATTTTCTCTTCCTTCCCAATCAGTCAGTCCCTTCTTGCCTTCTCCTTTTCTCTATCTGGGCAAGAATCCATTGTCTAATACTTCAACCATACTCCTGCCAGGTTTCCAAAATGTCCATGCTTCCTTCCTTTCCATTATATTAACCTGAAAAAATCTTCAACCCTGGATCCATCCAGGTGTCTTCTAACCTCCTATAGGGGGGTTGCTAAGAATCTTTGGGGAAAAAAAATCATAACTTTCAAACTATTTCATGGTCTCCAAATGCTGCTGGTACATTAACATTTCACCATGATACTTCTACCCTTCCCGAGACACTTCTCTTCCCCGTTGTCATGCTCTCTTCTCCTCCCTCAGCAGATGGTATTGCTTCCCATTTCACTGGGAAAAAAAAATAGAAGTCACCATTCATTCATCCATTTATTCATCCAACAAATATTTATTGAGCCCCTTCTATGAGCCAGGGATACTTCTGGGTTCCAGGGATACAACAGTAAACACAAGAGATGAAAATCCCTGAATTTGTAGAGCTTACATTCTATTGGGAAGTGACAGACAGTAAATAAATGAGCAAGTTTACCACTACAGAGTATATCTGATAGTGAAGTTGTCATGGAGAAAAATAAAGAGGAGCAGGGAAGGGACAAATTGATATTTTAAATAGATGGTAAAGAGAGGCTTCACTGATAAGGTGACGTCTGTATAGAGACTCCAAAGGAACATCAACCTGAAAATTTCTCAAGCTCTTCTTTTTTTTTGCTTTCAAACAGCTTTATATCCACACCCACCTATGTGGCCACAGTGGAAGCCAAGCTCTCCCTCTGCTGTCATTCCTCAGTGCTCTCGATTGCATTTCCTTCCTCAGAGGCTTCCTTCCAACAATTACATCTTCTCTCTCCTGTATATCCAACCTCTCTTTCCCTTGCCAGGTCTTTCCTACTGCCATTTAAATATGTCATGTTAAAAAAAGTAATCAAAGAACCAAACCCCATTCTTCTTTGTGTTAGTTTTCTGGGACTGTCATAAGAAAGTACCACAGACTGTGCGGCATAAACAACAGAAATTTATTGTCTCACAGTTCTAGAAGCAGAAATTCAAGTTTAAGATATCAGCAGGGCCATAGTCCCTTTGAAGCCACTGAGGGAGGATCTGTTCCAGGTCTCTCCTGGCTTCCAGTAGTTCCTTGGCTTGTAGCAGCATAACTCCAATCTTTATATGGCATTCTGTGTGCATGTCTCTGTGTCCAAATTTCTCTTTTTATAAGGACACCAGTCGCATTGGATTAGGGCCCATCTTACTCCAAAATAACCCCTCTTGACTAATTTCATCTGCAATGACCCTGTTTACAAATAAGGTCACATTTGGAGGTGCTAGGAGTTAGGATTTCAACATACGAATTCTCAGGGGACACAGTTCAACCCCTAGCATCCCAACATGTTCCCAGGACTACACATCTGTCTTTCTTCCTGCCTCACAGCTATGGTTCCTAAAACAAATAGCTCCTACACCATTTCTGCTTCATTTTTAACACTCTTTTCATTCTATATACTTTCACTGAAATCTGTTCCTAAGGCTTCAATTACCATCTTACCATAATGATTCCTGAATCTCTATCTCTAGCCAGATCTCTCTCCTGAGCTCCAGACCATATATCCAACACTTAAAGGAGATCTTCAGTTAGATGCACCAAATTGGACTCCCCATCATCTCCCCCTTACCCACACCTAAGTCCAATCCTTGTACTATTTCCCTAATGGAGACAATAGCATCACATCAAAATCTGCAAGTCCCCCAGCTTTCCTATCTCTACTTCACCCCTCACCGATTGCCATGTCTTCTTGATTCTGGCCCCTGAGTATCTTCAGACTGCATTCCTTTCTCTCTGCTCAAACTGTCTCCTGCACTTGTGTAGCAAAATCCTCTCAGCTGCCTCCCTGGTTTCAAGTTTTCTTTCTCTCTGCAGTCAGTCTTCCAGTTGCAGCCAGTATGATCACTTTCAAATGCCATGTCACTTTCCCTTACCGCCATCAAAGTGCCTTCAATGACTATAGTCCAAAAGATGAAGTCCAAATTGCTGACATAGCACAGAAAGTTCTTTAAGAGGTGACTTTTCTTACCTCCAGTCTTGTGTGTCACTGATCTGTTCCCCAACTTGTCCTCCACACACCCTCCACACTGTATACACACATAGGTTCATAATCAAACTTCAACTATACTAAATTATTGCCAGATCCTCTTGTATATCACATCTTTCTTACATTTGGGCCTTTACATGAGTGTTCCCACTTCCTGGATCATCCTTCTCCTTCCAAGTTTTCTTTCCTCAGGACTCAACTTAGATTACCTCTTCTTCCAGTCAGTCTTTGCCGACCATTGCTCAAGACTGGCTTTGGAACTTTTTGAATGTTTTCTCTCTGTATTCTCTACTTACTTCTTCTATACCACTCTGTTAGGTTGTACTAGATTACACAGCATAACAAACAACCCCAAAGTCTCGGTAACTTACAGCCAAACCAAAAAGATATCTGGCTGATGAGTCTCTGTTTCAGCCTGTGAGTCAGGTTCAGTCTGTTCCGGGTAACCTCTCTTCTAGGACCCATGTTTCAGGGGCATCTCTCTTCTGAAACATGCTATTCTCATGGCAGTTGGCATAAAAAAACAAGAAGCTGAGGGCGCCTGGGTGGCTCAGTTGGTTAAGCAACTGCCTTCGGCTCAGGTCATGATCCTGGAGTCCCGGGATCGAGTCCCACATCAGGCTCCCTGCTCAGCAGGGAGTCTGCTTCTCCCTCTGACCCTTCTCCCTCTCATGCTCTCTGTCTCTCATTCTCTCTCTCGCAAACAAATAAAATCTTTAAAAAAATTAAAAAAAAAAAACAAGAAGCTGAATGGAACAATCCAACAGAATGTAAAATTCCTCATAGGACATGGTATATGTCACATACACTCACATGACTAGCCAGAGCAAGTTACACGGCCAAGCCCAACATCAGTGAGGCCGGAAATTATATTTCTTTCCCAGGGTGGCAGGGCAGGAATGGGTATATATAATACTGCCACAGAGGAGGAAACTCATAATTGTAAACGATATTACAATCTACCTCAAGCACTTGGACTGAAATGCCTTTTCATTACCTGTTTCTCTCAGTAAAATGTAAGCTCCTTTGGGATCAAATTGATTTTACACCATTTTATTTTCAATACTTTATAAAACACCTGGCATGTCATAGGTGCTCAATATGGATTAAGCAAATACAGACTCACATATATCACTTTTTATATGTTCTCCTGATGTTTTAGCTAAGAGAGACACTTCTTTCTTTGTTCTTTCAAAAAACAATAACATAAGTCTATTCTAGCTTTTATGACATTATACATGTTTTTTATTACATGTGAATTTCCCTCTTCTGGTCTAGAACCTACAATGGCAGGAACATCATCTCACTTCTATCACCTAGCATAATACCTGGAAGAAAGGCATTCAATAAATGTTTGGATAATCTAATCAAATAGTCTCTCTGTTTAAATCAGCATGTGTTTATTGATTACCTACTAGGTGCCAGGCATTCTCATTTTAACAGTTGGGGCTAGAAGCTAGGAAGGCAAGTGAGGTGGAGAGAGGAAGAGGCAAGGGGCAAGAACATTCTTGGGATCCTATCTTGAAGGGCTGTATACTTGCTTTGCAGCAAGCAGACTAAGTGCCACTCCACTAGCCCATGCTCATTCCCACTCACCTCTGCCTGAGCCTCTCACCCGACAGCATGGCTGTGATCTAATCTTCCCATCCAGTTTATTGCTTTGCACTGCTCAGCTCACCAAACACATTTGTGTTTATTGTGCGATTAGTGCTGAATACACTGAACAAGGTAATGACATGCAGCAAAGGCCAAAAGATGATGCCCTGGCTCTGTGCATTGCTTAACACCTTAGTAGAATGAAGCTCTCTTTTCCCTCTCTCTGAAGCCCAGCTGCATTAGATATTCAAGCCTGAACCCCAGGGTCCCAAGAAGGAGCCCAGTGGAATGAAGCTTAAGGAACTCTTCAGAGGCAAACCTGATAACTGACAGCACCAATGATTTGGAGTAAAGAGCATTATTTTCCATTGAAATGTAGCCAATAAAGAATTCTGTGTTTGTGGACAATCATATATGGTCTTCCAGAGACTGAGTGTGAGGGAAACTGAGGCTGGATTTTCAGCATGCTGGCCTTGAATTTAGGGAAAAGTGGAAATTTGCAACAATGTAAAAGGGAAGAAGGGCCTGGAAAAATGGTGGACAATGCTGGGTTATGCCTTCCCATCTTGGATCAAGGTCAGAAAACTTCTACCAAGTAGATACAAAGACCCTCCTGTGACTAGACCATTAGGAACGGTTTTCAGGGACTTGGGCTACTACTGTTCTCTCCTTACCTGGATGAAATACAGTTCACAACCCCCCTCCCACTGAGCAATGAATATCATCTCTTCCCCAAATGACCACCACACTACCATCTTTCTTTATATTTGTATTAAAATAGCAGATTCAAACATCTCCCTCCCTACTTCTCCTCTAAACTGTTCACCTGTTTATATAATGCATAACTTACTGCTGGGTACAGAAGGAACACCAATAAGCACTAACTCATTCATTCATTCAATTCATTCCACAAATAACTGAGACATATATTAGCTACCAGGCAGTGGGTGTACATTTTGAATACAATAAAATATCTCTGTTATGGTGACACCTTCTAGTGAGAGAAATATCAATAAGTAAGCAAATAAATATATAAATACAGATTGTGATAAGTGTTATAAATGAATCTTTTTTCTTTTACAATAGGAGTCTTTCTAACCTGAAGGCTTCAGGGGAATGATAGGTGGGTTTAAAGGAATCCATGAACTCCTTAATGTCATATGCAAAATATCTTATGTATGTGGGTAGATTTTTTTTTTCTCTGTAAAGTATCCATGGCTTTCATCAAAATCTCAAAGAGGTCTATGACCTCATAAGAGTTAAGAACCGATGCTTTACAGGCACACCAGACAGGATTTTTTTTTTCCAGTGCCATCCCCCAAGACTGATTAAATTGTTGATGTTTATGAATGACACTGAAGCAATCATGTCAGAAAAGCAAAGCTAGAGAGGCTTGTGTTGTCTCCTGCACAGACATATGAGCAGGGTGAGCACCCACCTTGGTGGAGAGTACCCACCAAGATGTTAATATTGGTTGTCTTCATAGTGTAGGAAATAAGGTGATGTCTACCTTCTTTTCCATAGGTTTCTATGTTTTCCATATTGTTTACAATAAACATGTATTGCTTTTGTAATCAGAAAAACTAACACATTAAAGCTATTCTTACTTTGGGAGAAATAATGTATTTTACTACTTGTATACATCTCATTGACTAATGCATAGAAATCTATTATACATACAATACACTGGTGTGATTATATAAAATCTTTCTCTTACTAAAGGTAGCCTTGGTGAGGAGATAGAATGAGAAAAATCTGTCTGTTCAGCTCTGAACCACAGTGATCTTAGTGAGCTTCTTGTTGGGGAGCTAGCATCTTGGGCATGTATAGTCTATCACCTCTGACCTTGGCCTCCACCATGTGTAGTTTTCAAGTCACTGAACAGGAATCCATTCAGATACAAGGCAGGGGTATTTAATACTACCTTTCCTAGGTCAGGAGTCATGAGTGTAAAGAGAGTCTAGGATTAAAAGTCAAATGATAAGAGTATGCCCAAGCTCTTCAAATGTCTAGATATCTGATCTTGGGCAAGATGCCTCTCTGATCAGTGGTTCAATTTACTCACCTATAAAAAAGGGATGTCACATTATCCCTGTCCATCACATAGAGTAATTATGAGACATAAATAAGGTAATGAGAACCAAGATCTCATAAAGATCAGAGAAGAAAGAACGTGCTACAACACAACGATGTGTCAACCAGAAACATGTTGCACGTATTATCACAAACTCTAAGAATAAAGTACAATTGACCCTTGAACAACACAGCAGTTAGGGATGCTGATCCCTCACACAGTTGAAAATCCATATATAATGTTTGATGAACCCAAAACGTAACTACTAATAGCCTACTGCTAACCAGAAGGCTTATTGATAACATTAATAGTAGATTAACACATATCTTATATATTATGTACTATATTCTTACAATAATAAAAAGAAGTTTCAGTATTTCTAAGCTACATGATTCATCTGCACATTTTTTCAAATTGCAAATCTCCAAAAAATTTTTTTTTAATTTTTTTGTTATGTTAATCACCATATATTACATCATTAGTTTTTGATGTAGTGTTCCATGATTCATTGTTTGTGCATAACACCCAGTGCTCCATGCAGAATGTGCCCTCTTTAATACCCATCACCAGGCTAACCCATCCCCCTACCCTCCTCCCCTCTGGAACCCTCAGTTTGTTTTTCAGAGTCCATCGTCTCTCATGGTTCGTCTCCCCCTCTGACTTACTCCCCTTCATTCTTCCACTCCTGCTATCTTCTTCTTTTTCATTTTTCTTAACATATGTTGCATTATTTGTTTCAGAAGTACAGATCTGTGATTCAACAGTCTTGCACAATTCACAGCGCTCACCATGGCACATACCCTTACCAATGTCTATCACCCAGCCACCCCATCCCTCCCACCCCCCACCACTCCAACAACACTCAGTTTGTTTCCTGAGATTAAAAATTCCTCATATCAGTGAGGTCATATGATACATGTCTTTCTCTGACTGACTTATTTCACTCAGCATAACACCCTCCAGTTCTATCCATGTCGTTGCAAATGGCAAGATCTCATTCCTTTTGATGGCTGCATAATATTCCATTGTGTATATATACCACCTCTTCTTTATCCATTCATCTGTCAATGGACATCTTCACTCTTTCCACAGTTTGGCTATTGTGGACATTGCTGCTATAAACATTGGGGTGCACGTACCCCTTCGGATCCCTACATTTGTATCTTTGTGGTAAATACCTAGTAGTGCAATTGCTAGATCGTATGGTAGCTCTATTTTCAACTGTTTGAGGAACCTCCATACTGTTTTCCAGAGGGGTTGCACCAGCTTGCATTCCCACCAACAGTGTAGGAGGGTTCTCCTTTCTCTGCATCCCCGCCAACATCTGTCGTTTCCTGACTGGTTAATTTTAGACATTCTGACTGGTGTGAGGTGGTATCTCATTGAGGTTTTGATTTGGATTTCCCTGATGCCGAGCGATGTTGAGCACTTTTTCATGTGTCTGTTGGCCATTTGGATGTCTTCTTTGGAAAAATGTCTGTTCATGTCTTCTGTCCATTTCCTGATTGGATTATTTGTTCTTTGGGTGTTGAGTTTGATAAGTTCTTTATAGATTTTGGATACTAGCCCTTTATCTAATATGTCATTTGCAAATATTTTCTCCCATTCTGTCGGTTGTCTTTTCGTTTTGTGGACTGTTTCTTTTGCTGTGCAAAAGCTTTTTATCTTGATGAAATCCCAATACTTCATTTTTGCCCTTGCTTCCCTTGCCTTTGGCGATGTTTCTAGGAAGAAGTTGCTGTGGTTGAGGTCGAAGAGGTTGCTACCTGTGTTCTCCTTTAGGATGTTGATGGACTCCTGTCTCACGTTTAGGTCTTCCAACCATTTGGAGTCTATTTTTGTGTGTGGTGTAAGGAAATGGTCCAGTTTCATTCTTCTGCATGTGGCTGTCCAATTTTTCCAACACCATTTGTTGAAGAGACTGTCTTTTTTCCATTGGACATTCTTTCCTGCTTTGTCAAAGATGAGTTGACCATAGAGTTGAGGGTCCATTTCTGGGCTCTCGATTCTGTTCCATTGATCTATGTGTCTGTTTTTGTGCCAGTACCATACTGTCTTGATGATGACAGCTTTGTAATAGAGCTGGAAGTCCGGAATTGTGATGCCGCCAGCTTTGCTTTTCTTTTTCAACATTCCTCTGGCTATTCGGGGTCTCTTCTGGTTCCATACAAATTTTAGGATTCTTTGTTCCATTTCTTTGAAAAAAGTGGATGGTATTTTGATGGGGATTGCACTGAATGTGTAGATTGCTCTAGGTAGCATTGACATCTTCACAATGTTTGTTCTTCCAATCCATGAGCGTGGAACGTGTTTCCATTTCTTTGTGTCTTCTTCAATTTCTTTCATGAGTATTTTATAGTTTTTTGAGTACAGATCCTTTGCCTCTTTGGTTAAATTTATTCCTAGGTATCTTATGGTTTTGGGTGCAATTGTAAGTGGGATTGACTCCTTGATTTGTCTCTCTTCTGTCTTGTTGTTGGTGTATAGGAATGCCACTGATTTCTGTGCATTGATTTTATACCCTGCTACTTTACTGAATTCCTGTATGAGTTCTAGCAGTTTTGGGGTGGAGTCTTTTGGGTTTTCCACATACAGTATCATATCATCTGGCAAAGAGTGAGAGTTTGACTTCCTCTTGGCCGATTTGGATGCCTTTGATTTCTTTTTGTTGTCTGATTGCTGTGGCCAGGACTTCTAATACTATGTTGAAGAGCAGTGGTGATACTGGACATCCCTGCCGCATTCCTGATCTTAGGGGAAAAGCTCTCAGCTTTTCCCCATTGAGAATGATATTTGCTGTAGGTTTTTCATAGATGGCTTTTATGATATTGAGGTATGTACCCTCTATCCTTATACTCTGAAGAGTTTTGATCAAGAAAGGATGCTGTACTTTGTCAAATGCTTTTTCTGCATCTATTGAGAGGATCATATGGTTCTTGTTCTTTCTTTTATTAATGTATTGTATCACATTGATTGATTTGTGGATGTTGAACCAACCTTGCAGCCCGGGGATAAATCCCACTTGGTCATGGTGAATAATCTTTTTAATGTACTGTTGGACCCTATTGGCTAGTATTTTGGTGAGAATTTTTGCATCCATGTTCATCAAGGATATTGGTCTGTAATTCTCCTTTCTGATGAGGTCTTTGTCTGGTTTTGGCATCAAGGTAATGGTGGCATCATAAAACGAGTTTGGAAGTTTTCCTTCCATTTTTTTTTTTTTTTTGGAACAGTTTCAGGAGAATAGGTATTAATTCTCCTTTAAAAGTCTGATAGAATTCCCCTGGGAAGCCATCTGGCCCTGGGCTTTTGTTTGTTGGGAAATTTTTGATGACTGCTTCAATTTCCTTAGTGGTTATACGTCTGTTCAGGTTTTCTATTTCTTCCTGGTTCAATTTTGGTAGTTGATACATCTCTGGGAACGTACCCATTTCTTCCAGGTTATCTAATTTGCTGGCATAGAGTGGCTCATAATATGTTCTTATAATTGTTTGTATTTCTTTGAAGTTGGTTGTGATCTCTCCTCTTTCATTCATGATTTTGTTGATTTGGGTCATTTCTCTTTTCTTTTTGATCAGTCTGGCCAGGGGTTTATCAATCTTGTTAATTCTTTCAAAAAACCAGCTCCTAGTTTCGTTGATCTGTTCTACTGTTCTTTTGGTTTCTAGTTCATTGATTTCTGCTCTGATCTTTATTATTTCTCTTCTCCTGCTCGGTTTAGGCTTTATTTGCTGTTCTTTCTCCAGCTCCTTTAGGTGTAGGGTTAGGTTGTGTATTTGAGACCTTTCTTGTTTCTTGAGAAAGGCTTGTATTGCTATATACTTTCCTCTCAGGACTGCCTTTGTTGTATCCCAAAGATTTTGAACAGTTGTGTTTTCATTTTCATTGGTTTCCATGAATTTTTTTAATTCTTCTTTAATTTCCTGGTTGACCCATTCATTCTTTAGTAGGATGCTCTTTAGCCTCCATGTATTTGAGTTCTTTCCGACTTTCCTCTTGTGATTAAGTTCTAGTTTCAAAGCATTGTGGTCTGAAAATATGCAGGGAATGATCCCAATTTTTGGTGTCGGTTGAGACCTGATTTGTGACCTAGGATGTGATCTATTCTGGAGAATGTTCCATGGGGACTAGAGAGGAATGTGTATTCCATTGCTTTGGGATGGAATGTTCTGAATATGTCTGTGAAGTCCATTTGGTCCAGTGTTTCATTTAAAGTCTTTATTTCCTTGTTGATCTTTTGCTTAGATGATCTGTCCATTTCAGGTAGGGGGGTGTTAAAGTCCCCCACTATTCTATTGTTGTCAATGTGTTTCTTTGCTTTTGTTATTAATTGCCTTATATAATTGGCTGCTCCCATGTTAGGGGCATAGATATTTACAATTGTTAGATCTTCTTGTTGGATAGACCCTTTAAGTAGGTTATAGTGTCCTTCTTCATCTCTTATTACAATCTTTGTTTTAAAATCTAATTTGTCTTATATAAGGATTGCCACCCCAGCTTTCTTTTAGTGTCCATTAGCATGGTAAATGGTTTTCCAACCCCTCACTTTCAATCTGGGGGTGTCTTTGGGTCTAAAATGAGTCTCTTGCAGACAGCATATGGATGGGTCTTGTTTTTTAATCCAATCTGATAGCCTGTGTCTTTTGATTGGGGCATTTAGCCCATTTACACTCAGGGTAACTATTGAAAGATATGAATTTAGTGCCATTTTATTGCCTGTAAGGTGACTGTTACTGTATATTGTCTGTGTTCCTTTCTGATCTATGCTGCTTTTAGGCTCTCTCTTTGCTTAGAGGACCCCTTTCAATATTTCTTGGAGGGCTGGTTTCGTGTTTGCAAATTCCTTTAGTTTTTGTTTGTCCTGGAAGCTTTTTATCTCTCCTTCTATTTTCAATGACAGCCTAGCTGGATATAGTATTTTTGGCTGCATATTTTTCTCGTTTAGTGCTCTGAAGATTTCATGCCAGTCCTTTCTGGCCTGCCAGGTCTCTGTGGATAGGTCTGTTGCCAATCTAATGTTTCTACCATTGTAGGTTACATATCTCTTCTCCCGAGCTGCTTTCAGGATTTTCTCTTTGTCTCTGAGACTCGTAAGTTTTACTATTAGATGTCGAGGTGTTGACCTATTTTTATTGATTTTGAGAGGGATTCTCTGTGCCTCCTGGATTTTGATGCCTGTTTCCTTCCCCACATGAGGGAAGTTCTCTGCTATAATTTGCTCCAATATACCTTCTGCCCCTCTCTCTTTCTTCTTCTTCTGGGATCCTAATTATTCTAATGTTGTTTCATCTTATCGTATCGCTTATCTCTCGAATTCTGCCCTCGTGATCCTGTAGTTGTTTCTCTCTCTTTTTCTCAGCCTCTTTATTTTCCATCATTGTGTCTTCTATATCGCTGATTCTCTCTTCTGCCTCATTTATCCTAGCAGTTAGTGCCCCCATTTTTGATCGCACCTCATTAATAGCCTTTTTGATTCCCACTTGGTTAGATTTTAGTTTTTTTATTTCTCTAGAAAGGGTTTCTCTAATAACTTCCATGCTTTTCTCAAGCCCAGCTAGTATCTTTAAAGTCATGATTCTGAACTCTAGGTCTGACATCATACTAATGTCCGTATTGAGTAGGTCCCTGGCTGACGGTACTACCTCTTGTTCTTTTTGCTGAGGTGATTTTTTTCGTCTTGTCATTTTTTCCAGATGAATGAGAGAACAAAATGCTTACAGGTTAACAACGTCCCCAGCAAATATACTCTATACAAATCATAAAAGACCTGAAACCTGGGGAAAAGAAAGGGAAAGAAAGAAAAAAGAAAGAGAGAAAAAAAAAAACAAGAAGAAAAAGATAAAGATAAAAACAAAAACAAAACAATACAAAAAAAAAACAGAATATGATCAAATATGATCAGGCTAGTGCATAGATCAGTGCCACACACTAGATTCTGGGCGTATTTTGGTCTGTTAGAAAAAAGTGCCTCCTAAAATTTTAAAGGAAGAAAGACTTATATATGTACAAAATTAAGGTTGATACAATGAAGGGATGGAAGCTGACTGTACAGATGAAAATAATAAAAGATTTTATGAAAGGAATTGATAAGATAAGAAGTTGTTTGAAAAAAGAAAGAAGAAGATTTAAAAAAAAAAGATAAAAAAAGGGAGAGAATGTGATCAGGCAGGAGACTAGAACAAAGCCATACACTAGTGATTTAGGGTATATTTTGATCTATTAGAAGAAACTGTATCTCAAAATTTTAAAGAGAGAACAACTTATATATATATATATATATATATATATATATGTCAAAAATAAGGGCAACTACTCTGAAGGGATAAAATATGACTCTAAAAATGAAAAATAAAAAATGTTTTTTTAAAAAAGGGATTGATAAGATGTTGGTTGAAAAAGGGAAAAAAAAATTAAAAAAAAACAGTTAAAAAATTAACTTTGAAAAACTAATGAATCACAGTAAAAAAAAAAAGCCATGAATTCTATATGCAGTATTCCCCTAGCGCTGGAGTTCTTCCATTCTCCTTGATCGGTAAACTTGGTCTTGGCTTGCTGGCTGTTCGTGCTGATCTTCTGGGGGAGGGGCCTGTTGCCATGGTTCCCAAATGTTTTTGCTGGAGGCGGAATTGCCCCCCCCTTGTGAGTCTGGGCTAAGCGAGCTGCTGGGGTTTGCTCTCAGGAGCTTTTATTCCCTGCAAGCTCTCAGTACAGATTTGGAGGACCAGGGTGAAAATGATGGCCTCCCAATCTCCACCCAGAGGAGCGGAGAATTCGGGGCCCTGCTCCTCCGTGCGCCCCCCAGAGAAAAGCAGTCACTCCCGTGTCCCCGGTCTCTGGCCACACTCCGTGCTCACCCGGCCTGTGACTGAGCGTTTCTATCTCTGGCACCTGACCCCGTGTGGAGTCTCCAAACCCAGCAGATCCCTGCAGTGCGCTCCCGTGCCGCTCCTCCCCAGGGAGGAAGGGGAGTCTCCCCGGCTCTGCCACCTGTTGGGTCCCTGCTGGAGGAGCAGTGGCCCAACTGGGCTGCGGATCACAGTTTGTGGCAACCCCGAGCTGAGAGCCCGTGCCTCAGCTCCGTCTCTGCAGCCGGCTTCCCCGCTCCAATACCTGGGAGCTCTGCCGCACTCAGGCACCACCAGTCTTTCTGTGACCCCGAGGGTCCTGAGACCACACTGTCCCGCGAGGGTTCCACCCCCCGCTTAGCCACTGGAGCGACGTCCCTCAGCGGAGCCGACTTCTAAAAGTTCCGATTTTGTGCTCTGCGGCTCTATCACTCGCCAGAAGCGGCCGACAGAGGCCCCCTCCCCCGCCTTCTATCTTCCCGAATATCGCCTCAGATTCACTTCTCTGCACGTCCTACCTTCCAGAAAGTGGTTGCATTTCTGTTCAGAGAGTTGTTGCTACTCTTCTCTTTGATCTCCTGTTGAGTTCGTAGGTGTTCAGAATGGTTTGATCCCTATCCAGCTGAATTCCTGAGACCAGACGAAACCCAGGTCTCCTACTCCTCTGCCATCTTGCTCCGCCCCCTCAAGATTCAAAATTTTTCTAATATATTTATTGAAAACAATCCACATTTAAGTGGCCCCCATGCAGTTCAAACCCATGTTGTTCAAAGGTCAACTATATATTACTGAAACACATAATTTTTATAGACATAATTAACAATAGAGAGGTAAATATCACTTCAGAGATAGCTCTTATACACTGTTTTTTAATAAACCAAGGAACACCAAGGAAGAAAATATCACTATACTCAGTCAGGAACTGTGTTTCCAACAGTCTATGTCCAACCTCTGGCCCCAGGCACCCATTTCACCTACAAAATTTATCCCCAGAAAATGTCTATCTATCACATCCCATTGCACCAAATAGGAGAAAATGATAAAGAATGCATGAGCATGTGGTGAGTCAGTCACGGCACAGAGGACTTTGAGGGCAGGAAGGGGATCTAGGAAATAGCAGATTATCTGTAACTTTTGGTCTGTGAGCTCTCCTGCAAGATAGGGCAATAGGGTGATTATTGCTGTTATTTATAGAGCAATTTTCCCCCTCATTTAGACATACAGTCTAGCAAGGCACATTGGCACAGATAAACAATACCTAACAGTTCTGCTAGACATTGTTCTAAATATTTTACTTATTTATTTTTGTGCACCATGAAATCCAAAGTGGATAGAGAAGCTTGAGGGTAAAAAGAGGAGGATCCCTTTCTGCAAGAGCAACGTGAAAGAATGAAAATGGACTGTGAGAGCCACAGTCTTTCTTTCTTCATGTTTGATGACTTTATTTCTTATGAAGCGGGTGCAAAATGGGAAATATGACCCTGAACTGTATTCAAGTCATGGTCAATGTTACCCTACCTCTGTGTCACAGTGGGATGAGTGCTTAACCTTTCTCGTCTATGGTGTAGTTTTCAGGTAAACATGAGATTTGGAGTAGATCAATATTTCCTAAGTTGTGTTCAAAAGAACATTAGTTCTACAAGATGTTAATAATCATTAATGTGAGGGAAAAACATAGGGTTCTGTGGTCAATTAACTTTGCGATATGCAGGGTTGAACAGGTTTCTCTATTGCAAAGATTTTCAGAGCTTTGCTATGGTAATGTGAGTTCTGAATCTGACGACCATAAATAGGAGAAAATCTACCCCCCACCCCCAACTTACTTGGCCATAGAATTTTGGGGCTTGGTTTTGGTTTTGGTTTGTTCTTGCTCTATTGTACTTAGTTAGCACCAAGAAAGATCTGGAGATAATTTTAGAACACTAGACCAGATAGTCTTTAAGGTCCCTACCAATCCAAGAAAGAATGGCATTCTGTAAATGATCATTAAATGGCCATTGTGCATTTTATGCTTGGGGATGGCTGAGAGGGACCAGCATCATATTGATGACAACTGGGTGTAGCTCCACGTGTGTGTTTCTCATTCAGTCTTTAAAATAACCCAGCAAAGTGAGTACCATCATTCTAATCTTATGAGAGGTTGTTGAAGCTTTAAAAAATTAACAAATTTCTCAAGATAATGCAGCTAGAACTATGGATCCTCTAGTCAAACATAGAGATGTATGGATGGAATCTTTTTTTAAAGATTTATTTATTTATTTGAGAAACAGAGAGAGAGAGAGAGCGGGGGGGGGCAGAGGGAAAGAGAGAGAATCTCAATCAGACTCTCCATTGAGCATGGAGCCCAACGTGGATCTTGATCACATGTTCATGCCTGAGATCATGATCTGAGTTGAAATCAAGAGTTGGACACTCAACCAACTGAGCGACCCAAGCACCCTTGGATGCAATCTTAATAAAATGGCATTTGAACAAAAACCTGAAGGGGGTGAGATAAAAAAAAAAAATTGAAGGTGATAGCCATGCATATATCTAGGGAAGAGTGTTCTAGGCAGAGGGAAAAGCTAGTACAAAAGCCCAAAGATGAAAGTGTGCCTGGTGTGTTTGAAGAAAAGGAAGGAGGTCAGTAGCACTGGAATGGAGTGAGTAGAGAAATGAGAAGTGGGACCAGAGGATTAATGGGTCATCAGATCATATAACACCTTGTAGTAATCATAAGAACTCTGACTTTGACTCAGAGGGAAATGGAGAGCAGAAGAGTGATACCATCTGGCTTATGTTTTAAAAAGTTCACTTGGTATATTGGTTTGAGAACAGATCCTAGGAAGGTGCCATAGTCATTAGCGCTGTCCACAAATTATTTCTGATTCCCTAGGACAGGGTTGGATTGCACTTTCTTGCCCCCCTTGAAGTTAGGCATGGCCATGGCTTGGCCAATGAGATGTGACAAGAAGTCCCGTATTTCACTTCCTGGTGGAAGCTTTAAGGGCCTCTGGGCAATTCTTTCTCCATCACATGACTGGCAATGATGGATGCTTTGTCAGTCTGGGTTGGTAAGAAACTGCAGTGAAGAGAGTCCCTCCATTAACTAACCTACGTTTAATGTGAAAGTGAGCAAGAAGTAACTTCGTTGGTTAAGTCACTGAGAGATTGATGATATTTATTTGAGCACCATAATGTAGCGTATAATTACTGATATAGAAGATGAGAATAGAGCAGGGAACTACAGGAAACCATTGCAATAATCCAGGTGAGAGATGATGTTGGCCTGAGTGAGGGTATCAGCAGTAGAGATGGTAGAAGTGCTTAGACTGTGGATATATTCTGTAGGTTGGGCCAACAAGATTTCCCAATGGATTAGATGTAGGGTGTGAGAGAGGTCGGGGAGTCAGCCTTGACTCCAGGTTATTTGGCCTGAGCAATTAAAAAGATAAAATTGCCATCCATCGGGATGAGGATGACTGACTAAAGAGACTTGGCGGAAAGGCAGTTTACTGTGTTTTTTTATGTTTCAATTTCTATTTTATCCTTTTGAATCTTTTTATAATTTCTGGTTATCTGCTGAAATTTTTCGAGTTTGGTTTTTATTTCCTTGACTATAGTAGGAGAAGTCATAAAAGGTTCTAAGCAGAAGAGTGACGGGTTCCAATTTATGAATCTTGCCCAAAGCTCAGTGCAAAGGGGTAGTGTTTTGTTCTATTTTCCTCTGTTTTTGGGGGGGAAGTGAGCAACCTAAAGTGCCTAGGGAAGATACTAGCAGCATTTTATGTGAGTCCCTTTTGGAGCCAGGGTTCAAAAAACAAACCATTTGGAACTCATTGATTTTAGTTTTCTCTTTATTGTTTTCCACCTTGATTGAGTCCTTTGACTGTAAAGAGCAGATTGATTCAGACACTTCTAATTTTCTGCCTGCTTGATGATTCCCACCTATCATGGTTGCTTCCTTTCTTCAATCATTAGAGTCTCCTTCTTCTGGACCCTGCTAAAATCACACCACCTAGGGAGGATGGCTCTCTGGACTTCAAATTCCTCTGCCCCGAGATGGTTTGCACTTGTGAGGTTCCACATCTCTAACAACAAAGTCAGTATCCTGAAGCCCTTTACAAGGCAGAGGTGCAAACTGGCAGCCTTAAGGCCAAATCCTCTCTCAGATTCCTGGTACTTTGTTTGATCAGCAATGATTTTAAAAACATTTATTTTTTTGACCCACAAATTCAGAAGATTGCTTTCAAAAAATCAGAAATGTTGGCAATACTGACATACTTTCTGAATCCCTGGCAACAGTCTGTTGGAACTGAGTAGCCATTGCCCCTTTAAATGAGGCAAGACTCCTTTCTAAGCCTTGCCCCCACCTGGATAGCTAAACTCATTTATGCCGCCTGCCTGGCTCCTATGAACATTTGTGCTTCTGCTCTCTGCTTTCAAGATTACAGAGGACTTCCATATACATTATCGTATTTAATCCTAACAATCTTATAAGGTCAATATTTTATAGATCGGGAATCTGTCCTTCTCAGAGCTGTATTAATTGCACTTTTTATTTGAGTGCATTTAAAGGTACTTAAGTGTTTCTACTTGGATTCTCTGAAGGCAAAGATGAAATATTCTGCATCGTCTCTCTTTCTAAACAAATAGCAACCGAGACTCCGCTCAGGAATATCCACCCAGGATGGTGTCTGATCTGTGGCAAGAATGGTAAAGTTGTAGGGTACCTGGGTGGCTCAGTCGGTTAAGTGTCTGCCTTCGGCTCAGGTCATGATCCCAGGGTCCTGGGATAGAGCCCTGATCTCAGCGGGGAGCCTGCTTCTCCCTCTCCCACTCCCCCTGCTTGTGTTCCCTCGCTGTCTCTCTCTTTCTCTGTCAAATAACTAAATAAAACCTTTAAAAAAAAAGAATGGTAAAGTTGTGATAGAAGTGTGGACTCTGGGCTCACACTACTTCACATGATCACTGTGTCTCCTTGAGCATGTTATTTAATCATGCCATAACTTGGTTGTCTCATCTGTAAAACAAATATAGAAAAATAATATTTATTATTTTCTCAGGATTTTTCCTGTAGAATATAAGCTAGAAGATATTAAGTGACAAGGAATCAGAATTAAAGAGATAAACTAAGACCAGGTCATGGAAGGCAAGATCATTTTATTTTGTAAGCCAGCGATTTTCAAACTATATGGCTTGGATCCCTAAGGATCCTAGACTCTGCATCCCTCTGCGGACTGTCTGGGGGCAAAGATGTCAGTGGTCTGGACTCCAGATCCCCAACTAATTTTGAAGGATATGAGGAGCCACTGAGGGCTTTCAAGTGGAAATTGAACTGGTCAAATTCTGAATTTGTAAAAATTTCTCTGTATAAAGGATGGATTTGAGGGGACAAATCTGGTAACAGACAGGAATGCAAGTAGAATATGATATATTTAGTAAGATGGAGAAGAGAAAAGGTTATGAACTACCTAGTTGGGTGACCATATAGCATCAAGGAGAGAGAGAAATCAAGGCTGACTTCCATGGTTTAAGTTTCACTGATGGTTATGGGGGAATTAAAGAGGGGTCATTTAAGGATGATAAACAACTGTAGAGAAATAGCAATGAACATGAGCGTTGTGACGGGGCATCTAGGTTGAGGTGTTGATTAAGAAATTGGAGGAGATATTAGGCAGTCCAAACAAAGAGATCTCCCACTTAGCTACTTAAGAGCTCAGATGAGCTTAGGAACATACAGTCCATCCCCAGAGCCCATTTCCTCACCCACCAAGTGAGCACATGAGTGTACTGGGAGAATCGGAGGATGAATAGACATGCGAGGATTTTGAACACCATTAAGTTATATGTAATATAACTTTTTACATGCCAACAGTTTCAGTCAGTAAAAATGAGAGAGATGAGCAAGAGATTATAGAATTTTAAAGTTGGAAGTTCTCCCAGAGACAGGGCTAATCTAACTGGAAAGTCCTGCAGAACGCACAGTAAGATCTTCAGGGAAGTGTCTCCACAGCTTCTCAGCACACCTTGCAGAGAGAAAAGTTTGGTCCTATTCTCTAATTTTGTTTCCTGGTGGGAAGATTCCTAGAGGACCTTGCTCTAAGCATTGAAGGTAAAAGTGATGCCCAACAGTTGACTCTTGCGCTTTCTGTACTGCCCAGGTAGAACTTACTTCTTTTTGGTAGTATTACTTTGTCAGTTGATCATTCCTTGGATAGCACCTTATTGTCTCAAGTAAATATTATTTGATTAATTTCTATCTAATTGAGATTTCCTTTTAAGTATTCTTTTTTTTTTTAAATTTGAGTATTGTTGGCACACATGTTATGCTAGTTTCAGGTGTACAACATAGTGATTCGACAAGTTTATAGGTTATGTTATGTTCACCACAAGTGTAGCTACCATCTGTCCCCATACATCGCTATTGCAATATTACTGACTATATTCCTTATACTGTGTCTTTTATTCTCCTTTTAGGTATTCTTAAAAAGATTAAATGGAAGATAGAATATGTATACATGAAAGTGGAGACTCTTCTATCAAAGGGGGAGAAAAAGTTTATGTGTTCTGCAGCTTCTCTGCCCATTTCTTGATCTCAGAGAGGCAGCTATGGATTAGATAGCATGATTATAGAAATATGCTCTGTTTTTCTGTTTGGTTTGTTTCTTTCTAGTTTTACTGAGAAATATCTGATGCACATCACTGTATAAGTTTAATGCATACTGCATGATAGTTTGATTTACATGTATTGTGAAATGATTTCCACAGTAGGTTCAGCTAACATCCAGCTTCTCATATGGATACAGTAAAAAGAAATGAAAGAAGAAAAGAAAAAAGGGAAAAAATTCTCCTTGTGATGAGAACTCTTAGTATTTACTCTTCTAACAGCTTTCCTGTATATCCTACAGCAGTGATAGCTATTGTCATCACATCATACTTGACATCCCCAGTACTTATTTATATTAGAACTGGAAGTTTACACCTTTTGACTCCCTTCCTCCAATCCCCACCCTCAACTCTATCTCTGGTAATCAGACAAGTCTGATCTCTTTTCCTATTTTTTCCAAAGATTTTATTTATTTATCTGAGAGATAGAGCGAGCGAGCATACATGAGCAGGGAGGAGGGACAGAGGGAGAGGGAGAAGCAGACTCCCCCCTGAGCAGGGAGCCGGACATGGGGATCGATTCTAGGACACCAGGATCATGACCTGAGCTGAAGGCAGACACTCAACCAACTGAGTCACCCAGGTGCCTGATCTCTTTTTCTATAAGTCTATGTCTTGGTTGTTGTTGGTATTGTTGTTTTTAGATTCTGCATATAAATGAGATCAAACAACACTTGTCTTTCTCTGTCTGACATATTTCACTTAGCAGAACACCTTCAGGATTATCCATGTTGTTGCAAATGGTAAGATATCTTCATTTTTTAATAGCTTACTATTGATTTTGACCTGTAGTTTTCCTTTCTAGTAGTGTCATTTTCTGTTTTTGATGTCAGAACAGGGCTGGCCTTGTAAAACAAGTTTGGGAGTGTTTTCTCTGCCTCAGTTGTTTTTTGTTTTTTGTTTTTGAAAGGTTTGAGAAGGATTGGAGTTAATTCTTTCAATGTTTAGTAAAATTTACCAGGGCAGCCAACTGGTCCTGGGCATTTCTTTGTTGAGAAATTTTTGATTACTGATTTAATTTCTTTACCAGTAATTGTCCCATTTAGACTTTCTATTTCTTTCTAATACAGACTTGGTAAGTTGTATGTTTAAAGAAATTTTCCATTTCTTCTAGGTTGTTCAATTTGTTGGTGTAGAGTTGTTCATAGTAGCCTCTTATAATCTTTGGAATTTCTGTAGTATCAGTTGTAATGTTTCCTTTTTCATTTATAATTTTGCTGATTTAAGTCCTTTCTCTCTCTCTCTCACCTTTTCTTTTTCTTTTTTTGGTTAGTCTAGTTAAGGGTTTGTCAGTTTTGTTTAGCTTTTCAAATAACCAACTCTTAGTTTTGTTAATCTGTTCTTTGTTTTTCTATTCTCTATTTCATTTATTTCAGCTCTAATCATTATTATTTCCTTTCTTCTGCTACCTTTGTGCTCAGTTTGTTCTTTTTTTCTAGTTTTTTTAAGACATAGAGTTAGGTTGTTTGTTTGGGATCTTTCTTGTTTCTTAATGTAGATATTTATTTCTGTGAATATCCTTTTTGAAACTGCTTTTGCGGCATCCCATAAATTCTGGTATATTGTGTTTCCATTTCCTTTGTCTCAATTTTTTTTTATTTCCCCATTAGTTTTTCATTGATCCATTGCTTATTCAGGAGAATGTTGTTTAATTTCCATGTGTTGGTGAATTTTCCACTGACCTCTCTTGTTGATTTCTTGTTTCATGGCCTTGTGGTCAGAGAAGATACTTGATAGGACTTTAACCTTCAATTTGCCAAGACTTGTTTTGTGGAATAACATTCAGTTTATCCTAGATTTTGTTCCATGTGTACTTGAGAAGAATGTGCATTCTGCTCTTGTAGGATAGACTATTCTGTATGTGTCTATTAGGTCCATTTTGTCTATAATGTTGTCCAAATCTGCTGTTTCCTTATTTATTCTCTGTCTGGATAATTTCTCTGTCTGGATAATCTATCCATTGTTGAGAGTTGGGTATTAAAGTTCTCAATTATTAGTATATTAATGTTTACTTCTTCTTTTAACCCTATTGGCTTTTGCATTATATATTTGCATGCTCCCACATTGTGCGCATACTTACAATTGTTATATCTTCTTGATATATTGACCATTTTATCTTCATATGATGATTTTCTTTGTCTCTTTTGACCATTCCTAGTTTTTTTTTTAATTTTTTATATACTTATTTGAGAGAGAGAGAGAGAGAGCAGGGGGAGGAGGAGAGGGAGAGGGATAAGCAGACTCTGCACTGAGTGCAGAGGCCAATACAGGGCTCAATCTCACAACTCTGAGATCAAGACCTAAGCCAAAATCAAGAGTTGGACACTTAACTGACTGAGCTACACTGGTGCCCCTGAACATTCCTAGTTTAAAATCTTTTTTTTTTTTGTCCAGTGTAAGTATAGCCTATACAATACAATATAGCTTATACAATACTGTTTTTTGGGGGGAGGGGGAGTTATCATTTGCTTGAAATGTCTTTTTCCACCCATTCATTCTCAGTCTATTTATATCTTTAAAGATAATTTAAAGATAAAATGAGTACCTTGTATGTAGAATAATGTTGGATCTTATTTTTTTTTATTATTCCTTCAGCCATTATATTCCTTTTGATTGGAGAATTTAATCTGCTTATGTTTAAAGGAATTACTCATAGGTCAGGACTTAGAGGTGCCATTTTGTAATTTTTTTCCTGGTTGTTTTGTAAATCCATTATTCTTTGTCTCCCATTCTACTGCTTTTTTTTAAAAATGTATTTTGATGTCTTTTGATAACAGTATTCTTTGCATTATTGTGTTATTTTGTATAATTACCACAAGATTTTCCTTGTGGTTACCATGAAGCTTACATAGAATATCTTAAACTTTAACACCCTATTTTAAACTGATAACAACTTAAATTCAATAGAATTCATAAACTTTACACTTTTCCTTTTCCTCCCCCTCATGTAGCTAGACTGAACAAGGTTTTCTCTGCTGCTCTTCCTCAGATGTGATACCTGTGTGACCTCTCAGAGCAATGGACCAAAGGTCAGCTCCATCTTATTCCTGTGCTATTGCCGAATGTGTGGCTGTGCTGTGGCCAAAAGGGCAGAGAGCTTCATCAGAAAAGGAAGAGATATGGTACTGCCTTCATATAGAGAGGGACACTAGAATACCTGTTGAGGACATCTAAGCCCAGCAGTGCAGCCCCTTGGCTGCAGGTGTTCACAGTAAGGCTAGGTCCTTCTTCATCTTTCCAAACAACTGACATCAATAAAAATTAGGGCTTAGTTCTGTGAGGAGATTGATTTGCAGATGGCCAAGGGAGGCACACAATTCCTCCTTGCTGCCTTCTTTAGCCCATTCTATTCTGTGTATCTACCTTGCATCTCCTGCTTGTTCATTGGCCATCCAGCCTCTTACTGCCCAGCAGAAAGTATAAGCAGCATCTGGGGAGATTAGTTCCGTAACTTGCCCATGAGAACCTGAAGGAAATTGAATGTGACAAGAAAGGGGCCCAGAAGTGTAAGGAGCGGGGTTAGGGAAGGGATTTCTTTCTTTTTCTTCCTTGGTTGTTTGTGTTTGCACAAGATGTGTTTCCTCCCTAAACCTCATGCAGCTGTATTCCCAGCAAATTGAAGAAAGGAGGGAAAAAGCTATTTAAATTTATACTATTGAATTTCTGTAGGACACCGAAATATTTTTGAAGTTAATGGGGAGCTTTGAATAGTCTGTTTCAAATAATTACAGGAAAAAAAATACATTGAAATAATTAGTAGTTGCTACTAGAACATTCAGCAAAATGAAATGACATCTTTGCATGCCTATTAAACAGCACTTTATTTTCAGTTTAGGGTGTTTTGGATGAAATTAGATGGCAAACATACTGCATCATTGAGTGATTAGAAGAACTAGTATCATTTAGAGTTACACTAGTACCACCATCAGCTTTTTTCTCTTTCCTCTGAAAAAAAAGTACTGTGTTCTCCTTCCCGTTAGGGAGATTTTAATAGAAATGGGACCAACTGCACCCCTTGAGACTTGAGCTTAAATGGCTTAGGTGTAATCCCTCTGGATGCAAGGAAAGGCATTAAACAGAATCTGATTATTCCCTGTTTTCTAATTCTGGGATTCTCTTTCTACTTTGCTTAGAGAATACTTAAAGCCCCCTACTCCACCACCCTTTCCAGTCTCAAAGCAGAGTGGTATTTGCAAAAACCAGAAAACGGTCTTCATCTAATGAGTAAAACCTAATTTGCTTTTAGCTCCACACAACCACCTTCACAGCATTTCTCCTCTCTACTTAAAATTTTAAAAAAATTAAAAATATTGACAAGGAATCTGATTTTCAACATTTTAATTTATGAAAGGCCTTTGACAAACCCTGCCCACAGCCTGATGCTCCTTTCATACTTTCACTCCCCTTCTTCTTCCCTCTTCTTCTTCTTCCTCTTTACCCCATCTCCGCCCTCCTCTTTACCTTCTCTTCAAATTGCTTCCCCTTCTCCTCTTCCTTTCTTGTTCCAGGGTGAGAAGAAGAAATGGAAAGAAGAACAAAGAGAAATTGAGGAATACTTAATGACGCAACAGTGTCACAGATATTCAGGTGTTTATTGCATAAAACAGTGTTTAGTTTTTACTTTTACAATACACGACTTTGGAGGAATATTTTTGAGGCAAGAGGGACTGAAAAAAAAAATCTGTATGAGGCTGTTCTACTTTTCTCTAATAGTTTATCATTGTGTCCCAAGATATTTATCAGAATAACTGCTGCTTCTTCATTAAAAATAAATAAATAAAACAATAAAAAAATTAAAAATAAATAAATAAATAAATAAATAAATAAATAAATAAATAAATTTTAAGAAAAGCTGTTTGAGAGTTCTGAGATTCTATTCAGAGCAGAGAGGGAAGAAGAGATGGGAGGGAAGCGGGTTCATGATCCATGATGGGAAAAAACAAAAGAATAAGCAGACCAGATATGGCTCTGCTTCATAGCTTGACTTAGAGTCACCATGTTTCTTTCCTAAGGCCCAGTCATATTTTTTGTATTGCTGGGCTTCTCTACTAACCCGTGCCTCGTACTTCCTTCACCCAAAACACCCACAAGGTCTCCCTAGGCCTTATTTGTCCAGAGATACCCACCATGATGCTCTACCTGCACCTCTAATTCTGGTTTGTGTCTCTGTCCCTAGGAAAAGGGGGCATTATCTGTCTCTCCTGCCCTAGAAGCTTCATTCTCCATGTGTCTTCCAGTGGGACATTTAAGCAAGGTTACCATGTACTCATAAGAGGGCAACCAAGTCTATGAGCTTTCTTTTGTAACATTTGCTATTCAACTAGCTCCCCTCCAGAGATCAATTTGTTGCTAATCCCATAAGGGTGATACCAAATTTTAACATTTTAAGTAAAAAGAAAAAGAAGGAAGGAGAGTGGGCTCTGGGGCTTATGTGGGGGTAGGACTCCTAATGATGGTCCTGCCATCTGCATCCCTTTTGCTCAAGGCTCCCTGGTTGCAATGCTGTTAGCCTGGCCCTGACACACAGAGATGAAAATGAAAGAGCCATGGCTGCTGTGTGGGCCAACATGCAGCCCCGCTATGAGAAGAAGTCTTCTTTGCAATATCACCCATCTCCATCAGCTCAGTGAGGCCACCTCTCCCTTCTCTTTCCCTCCTGGTTCCCCCCTTTGTCTCTGATCTTCCTTTCTTCATCCCTGCCTGTCTGTATCTCATCCTCACACCTGCTGTTTTGTTTGACTGTGCTCTTCTTCTCTTTCCTTCTATTAATAGAGCCCCATCAGGTCACACATTTTCTTTTCCTTCCAGTGATACATTAATGGACTATCTCCTTTCTATCTCCCCTTCCCTGGTACTACCTGTGGTGACTTCTCCTATCACCCCATTTGAACAGCCTCCCTCTGAGTTTGATGTAGGCATAGTGCAGACCTTAATAGGTGGCCAGCCTCCATGCAAAATGCTTTCCTGTGACTTATTTCTCAATACCCTCCTGGGACAAGCTCTGGATCTGGTGGCTACAGATCCAGAGCACTGTCTCCTCAACTGTAACAATGACCCTTGGCAGGGATGACTTGCTCTTGCTGAAGCAAGAGGCAATTTTTCAGACCCTGAACCAAAAACAAACCAAGCCTTTCTAGTGAGTGTTATTTGAGGATACCCCTGGGGGAGCTGCTGCCACTCAAATCTATGATTGTCCAGCTCACCTGCTGACCATCTCCCACTTCTGTCTTTAATTCTGATAATTCTTCTTGACTCTAAGATCTTAAGAAGATGTCAGTGTTTGTTTCTGCTTATTCCCTGTGCTGGGGACATGGCTGTGCTGGGCTGCTTCCCCAATTCATCATCTTCAGCTATAAGGCAAGCCCAGTGTGCCTCTGCCAGGCAGCAGTTGCTGCAGAAAGGAACAGAAGGAAATTTGGTTTTATAGGGCAGCAAATATACTGAAAGCCCTTAGGGAAAAGCCACAACCTCAGTTCCCAAACCAGGTTGGTTCAGAAGATTTACGTTCTGGATTTATAGTGTCTGTACTGAGCCAATTTAAACAATTTCAACCATATGATAAATTGCATGCAATGCATCTTTATAAAAGAAAAAATAGGCTTGGATTGAATCTGAACTTTGGTGATCCAAGTAGTTTCAGAGTTTCCCATTATAGCCATTAAAACTAACTAGGCAAGAAGAGACCAGTACATAAGCTAACAATAACACTGTGCCCTGGAAATATGACTGAGGCTGGTCAGTAGCCCCATAACAAGTGCCTTGTGAGGGGTATTTGGGGTGGCTGTCTGAATTTGCAACTTACCAACAGGCTGGCTTTGGGAGAGTTAAATAACCTCACCAAGCTTACTCAGAATAATAGTCATATGTACCTCACTGTGCGGTTTGTATATTAGAGATAAAATAAAATAACTAATATTTATTATACACTTAGTATGTCCCGAGTAATATTCTAAGCAGATTCATGTACTAGCCCGTGCAGTGAAAGTTGGACAGTTAGCACAGTTCCCAGCACATAGTAGGTACTTAAAAATTGTTGGGTGTTCTTGCTAATAGCAACAGTCATAGTGGACACTTTTAAAGCACACATCACATATCAAGATCTGTTTAAATATCTTACATATTCCAGACTTAATATGTGTAACAACTCTGTGAGTAGATGCTGTTACTATCACCCCATTTTACAGATGAGGAGAAGGCTAAGTGAAACATTGACCAAGGTCAAGAACAAAAAGGGAGGTAAGATATTCATTGTGTGGGGAATATTGAAATTTTGGATCAGAGAAAGCCTCAATGAGAAAATGGCATTTGTATAAAGACATAAAGTTGCTGAGGGAGCTAGCCATGAAAATTTGTAGTAAGAGTAGCCCAGCCAGACAAAACAGGTGCAAAGTCCCGGGGGCCTGTATTGTTCAAAACAATGGGACTAATTTGATCCATATTCCCTCCTTCCATCAAACTGCTAAGCTTAGCAAACAATCCCACTGCCAGGGACAAAGGAACAAGTGTTGGAGGCAGAATTTTGGAAAGTTTCCATTTTTTCCAAAATCCAGCTATTAACCTGTGCTTGATATGGGTGAGATAATGACTGCCATGGGACATGTCGCTCATTCGTATGACACTTTTAGGACACATCGATATCCCCTTCCTGAAGAACTAGTTCACATCTTTTGCTTGCAGTTAGAGTGAGTAAGAGAAAGGGTAAAGCTGAGCACAACCTTATTTAAAACCACTTTGATCCAAGGATTGTAACCATTTAGTGTTTATCGATTTTTCTTTCCTATTTTTAGGAAGGTGGGAGCTTGGTAATTAAACATTTGTGAGTGAAGCCAGTTTCTAGGGAGGATGGCTTAAGAGTCCCTGAGAGCCAAACCCTTTGTTTACTTTCCAACACAGGCTCCTCAGAAACGAGGAACAGGTGGATGTGCTGGTTTCCTGACTCCCGGTCAGTCAGATTCTGGAACCTGGCAGAGGACACTGATTTCCATGCCTCTTCTCACTTTGTCTTTGACCCTTGGTCTCCTATGTAGAGAGTTATCAAAGATGGTTGAAGGGTCCATGGTTTTAACAAGAAGTAGGAACGGCCCTGTTGAGTTTACTGAAACATGTCTTCATTACACATAAGCCCGTTGGGACAAGACCACTCTGGAATCTCAACTGACTCCACATATGTGACTGGCAGCACCAGGCAGTAGTCACAGTTGGCGCCATAACCAGCCCATAGAGAGGAGGGGGAGCTGAGTGCTGGTGTTCTGCTCACTAGACCACCCCAAATATCCTAACAGCCAAGGCAAAGAGGGGAGACAAAGGGACCCTCACTGGAGGACATGCAAACACACGCAAACTGACTTATACTTCCCCTTCAACATATTTCTTTCTTCTCCAACTTTAATTTTGTCCTTTATTCTGTATTAAAGTTCCAGTGTTATTTTATTATACTTTTAATAATAACAACCAACATTTAGACCTACGCTATCCTTAGTCTAATGAATTCTTTTAAAAACTCTGAAAAACATATATTATTGTCCTTATTTTCCAGACAAGGGAAGTTTAGAGATATTATGTACTCACGCAAGATAAAGAGTTAATAAATGACAGAGTGAGGGTTTTACCCAGATCTGAAGACTCTAGAACACATGCTCTTAATCATTTTGTTGTACAGATTTATTTGTGTCAATTACCTAATATCTGAAAATGTATATCTACTCACACACAAGCATATGTGCATAAACATTACATGCATATATATATATTACCCCCCAAAATCCTATCTATTTATATATATATATATATATATATATGTATATATATATATATATATATACACATACACACACACCACACCCTTGGTTATGGAAGGATTGGATAGAATTAAAAAGATGGTGCTATGCACTATACACTGTTGCATGGAGCAAGGTGTAGGTAAGGAAGATGAGACTTGAAGTAGACTTATTGTGGGTGGGAACCATTAATACCCAGTGCTCCAAATGCCTCATGGGGACCCTAACAAGAGGGAGCTGGGCTGTGTATCCATGCATTTGGGGCACTTTCAGTGCATGCAAGCTGTAAATAAAGCTATTGTATAGTATAAACTCACCATTAAATCGGCAGATGGAGTGACATCACCAAAATGGTTGCATAGGTTGTTTCTGACTTTACTCCTCCTCACAGAAACAGCTAATAATGTTTCAGTAAGATACTACAGAGAGAATTGTAGAACATGCAGTGGGGCTGAAGCACCCCCTTCACCACAGACACCAAGACAGACTGCATTACAAGGGTAAGAGAAGCAGCTACACACCAACCACATTGCCTCTCCCCCAGACCAGCACAGTGCCACACGGAGAGGTCTTCTCTTAGCCTCCAGTTCCTCCAGTGGGAAAAGAGAACCCAGGCAGGACAATAAGCCTCCCCCAACATTGTAGGTCACTTTTCAGGAGCCCCTACTCTGATCTCACACCATAGAAATTGCAGTGGAATATGTGGGGCTCAACCACTGGGGATCTGACTGTGACAGAGAAGGGGGGAGGGGCTTGCACCAACCAGCATGTGGATCTCTACAGACTGAGTTCATACCTGCGATGCCCAAGTAGTAATCCCAATGAGCAGCTTTGCTCACCTGCAGAACCAAGTCAGGGGCTCACTGACCAGGGAACTCAGCAAGGTGCAGATCTGCCTGATTCTGATTCTCAAAAAGAGAAATTTTCTGGCCCTAGATCCTGTTTTGGACATGCCCAGGCAAGGTGATGAGTCACATCCCTACCCAATGGAGGGTACCTTGCAATCCTATCTGACCAGAGGGCTAAGGACAACTCCTAGAATCTGTGTGGCCCCCAGAGTAAAGCCAAAGCCAGTATGGAAGTTCCATGTGGTACACACAGGCAGAGGAATTCATTCATAGCCAAGGCTGAGAGTAGTGTTTCAGGCCCATGCCAACTACAGTCCCTGTTTGGGAAACTGGCAGACAGAGTCAACAGTTTATAGAACAAAGCTAGTGGTTGTGTTCAGCCATGGAAGTTGGGGTGTGGGTCAGCTTGAGTTAAGAAAAAAGATAATTTTACCAGTTTCAGAGTTGTTTCTTCCACAGCATCCAGTCAGGGAATCTATTTCATAGCCCCACACGTCACTGGATAAAATCTTCAACTTATTTGACCAGGGAACCTACTCAAAGCATATGAGAAACTGCATAGCTTCAACAGCCTATGCACAGTGGCACTTGAACAAAGAGCACAGCCTGTGGCTTCCCTCATTTGCAGAGCAATATTGGTGGTCTAATTTGACCAGGGAATCGAGGGCACACTTTGACCTAATTCAAGACTACATACAATGAGCTGATCAGGCCCTAGGCCGTGGTCTGCTGCCCTGTGAGAGCAGGAAAGCTAATTCATAGCCACTTCCACTACTGACTATAGTACCCAGTCCAAACTATTTAAGTAAGCCTGACCAGAAAATTCATGCAACCACAGAGCCCAAGCCAATAGTCCAATCGAAGTGTTCTCAGTCAGAGACACACACCTCCATTCTTGTCCTCAGAACACAAACAATTGTCTCACCAAAAATAGACCATAATAACAGGCCCCACCTGCCCAAAGATAATACCAGAAGATACAATCAGAAACCCAAACTGAGCCAACTGGTGAGAAATAGGCTCTGCCAAAGCAAACCTGTAAAGAGAAGCCTGATTACTCAAATGTATTCCAGTGTAAGGAATCAAGGATCATAAAAAATCAGGTAAATATGCACCACCAAAGGAAACTAATAAAGCCCCAATAACTGATCCTAATGCAATGGAGATCTATGAACTGTCAGACAAAGAATTGTTTTGTTTGACTGTGCTCTTCTTCTCTTTCCTTCTTTTAATAGAGCCCCATTAGGTCACACATTTTCTTTTCCTTCCAGTGATACATTAATGGACTATCTCCTTTCTATCTCCCCTTCCCTGGTCCTATCTGTGGTAACTTCTCCCATCACCCCATTTGAACAGCTTCCCTCTGAGTTTGATGTAGGCACAGTGCAGACCTTAATAGGTGGCCAGCCCCCATGCAAAAAGCTCTTCTGTGACTTATTTCCCAATACCCTCCTGGGACAGGCTCTGGATCTGGTGGCTACAGATCCAGAGCACTGTCTCCTCAACTGTAACAATGACCCTTGGCAGGGATGAGCTACTTGTGTTAAATTCTTCTTCTTACGTAAGTCTATTTCTTACAACCAAGAGTCCTGACTACCTGGCTGGGTAGTTCCAAGCATTAAATTATGTAATATGTGTTAAATGTTTGTCACATTAGTTACCCTACAGTTTAAGCAAACACACACAAATGATAGTTGCTCATCTTTATTAGAAGCTGTAAAACATAGTGGTAAGGTGCATGGACTTCAGACACTAACTTTCTGGGTTTCAGTCCTAGACCTACTACTTAGTACCTATGTGAGCTTAGATGAATTATTTTTCTGTGTCTTAGTATTATTGTCTGTAAAATGTTGGTTATGGTGAAGATTGAATAGCTCAACACACACCATGACTTTAGAATGCTGATTATTATCAACCTTACCTAAATTCTCAAGGTTTGCATGGTCACCTCCCCAGGTAACTAGGATCAAAACTGTCTTAAATGCAGAGTATTTGTCTTAAAATTTTCATATCAGATAGCACACGTAAGATATGCAGCAGGCTTGCATAAATGTTGAATAAAAGACTAAAATAATATTCCTTTATAGAATGCTCTCTAGCTGTTCAAGGTGGGTGAGTTTTCTCTTCTAAGTTAGACCCTGCACACGGACAGGTGACAGGGCCAATGCTAGAGACATGTTAGGAACATGTCCTTTACTGATTTCTGGGCCACATCTGAAGAGCAAAAAAGGATGCGCTGAAGGCATTTTTGAGGCATTGCTCTCTTGCCTTCCTGAAGTTTCTTTAACAGTTTCTCAGGAGCAAGTGGGAAAAGCTATGTGGCGAATACAGAGCTGCTTTGTCCCATTTCCCAAAGCACGGGCCTTTGGATGCTAAGTGGAACTGTTCTTAGATTTGTTTCCAGCAAGCACTTTGTGAAATTCTTAGGGCCCCTTTGAGGTGACAATCATAGGAGAACCCCAGGGTAATCTTACTCTGTGGGGTGGTTATGAGATTATCTCCTTGTCCACTGGGGACTGTCAGTAATGGCAGCTCAGAGCAGCTGCAGAATCTGAAGGAAGATGAAAAAAACAACAACAACCCTCACCAATCCATGCGCCTTGATGCCATCAATGAATGCAGTGTCTATCTCCAGCTGATTTCATCTAATGTGATAACACTCATGATAATAAATATTGTTAAAAATAAAAGTCACTCTGGGGATTGCGAATCACTGGGACAGGTGTTCAGAATGAGAAGAGTGCAGTAATTGGGTGACTTATTCATTATTGGAAATGCCGTTTAAAATCTATTGCATTTAAAAAAACAATACTTCAGCTGCTCTCTGGCCTTCCAAAGTCATTAGCTGGTGTTCTTTATCTGTTTGTTTTCCTCACTGAAGTGAGGTTTTTAATGTCACATAAGAACTAACTTGACTCCGTGCCAACATTTCAGAGTGAATGATGAAGCCCTTCTGAGGCTCACACATCACTCCGCACGATGCTTCTCCTCTTTAGAGCTCATTGTCTCCACAGTCTGGGGACGGGGTTATAGGGAGGGAGGGAGAGCCATTACAATCCCTGCTTGACAACAAAGCCCATGGAGTCATGGGAGACGGCCATTGTTTTCCACCAACCACATAGTCAGGCTGTTTGAGAACTCTGAGGGAGGGCCTCTGTGACCTGACTCTCAGTCCACATTCTCAGACAGGAGAGGCAAATCAATGATGCTAACACTGTTTCAGGCAGTACCCACCAGCTCTGTCATTTTTGAAATACTTCATCTGTTTTTATCTCAATCAGGAAAAGAGTATCATGAGGGCATTTTGTCCCATACTGTAAACTGGAATGTCCAAGGCTCCAACAGAAGAAATGAGCTCCCGATGTCGTGTAGCAAGTTTCTAATTGTCCTTGAAGTCGGTTTTGAAACACCCATTCACATTCTTTTCTAGATATTAGTTCCAGATTCTACAAGAATTATCCATGATTTGAATTTCTAAGCCTAGGTTTGCTCTTGTCCGTTGGAGGAACTCTTACCATGTCACATAATGTGTGTTGGAAATTGGATTTGAGACTTTGCTTTGGCCTGGAATATTTGCTGAACTTCTGCAGGGATAGCATATTGTGTTCCTGTTGAATTTCATCTTCTGAGGTGGCCTCCTCAGGGTTTTTCTGAGTATCAGGGGAAAAGCTGGCCCTGAGTAGGGAACCATTTAGGTCCTTTACCCCTATTTAATCCTCCATAAAGTTGGCTGGGGAAGTCTTGGACCAAAGCTTCCCTTTCCAACTTCTAAAGGTAAACACTTTGGAGTGATTTCCTGCCAAAGGTATTCCTGGGGGGTTGGAGGAAAAGGGTAAGGAATGGCTAAATGTTCCACTACTCTTTTGGGAGAGCAAGCAGAACAATTCACAACCATATATTGAGGGTTGGCACCCAGGAAATGTTGAAAATAAATAGAAAAGTTCTATTCTACCAAGCTTTCAGAACAAGGCAGCATACATAAGACTGGGGACCAAAAGAGGCAGAGTTTTCATCCTCTGGGAATTCACGGGTATTTGTGATAAGGCACCTTAGGTTCTAGAGAATCAGCAAAAAGGATCAACCCCAACATGATCAGATACCTGCCAGGGAATGACTTGAAGGTTGAAAGTCAGGAGGCCTGGGTTTTACTCTCTCCCCAGCCATTAAATGTTCGTTTCCTCCTGATTCTTACTCATCCTGCAAAATACAATGAAAACCAGTTTTCTGTGGAAGAATTTTCTTGAAATATCCCAGTCTAGATTAAGTCTTTTATGTGTCTTTCTTGTGACATAGATCAAAATTATAATTAAATAGATCTTTCTGTGATTGTGTATAATTTGTCTCCACTATCAGGCCAGAAGCACCAAGAAGGCAGGGATCATGCGGCTCTTGTATTGACGGTACCTCAAGACAGTACCTGGCATCAAGTAGGTAGTATTAAATATTCGAGAATAAATTTAAAAAATAGAAAAGTTTTATCTATATTAGTCCTGAACAATGTCAAAGCTGATAATTGACATCCAAAAAAAGCGAAAACTGTTTGAGCCCTACAGAAAACTATTTAGCCCCCTTACTTTGTCCCACAGATGGAGAACTTTGTCTTGAATGGAAATGACTTCTTTATTGATGAAAACACTAGGAGAAGAGAGTATGGAATGCTTGGAAAGATGACAAATACAGGTCTTTTGTGCCTATCTTGCCTTATATTTTGACTTGTCCATTTTTTTTCAGCTAATGGCCACTTATGGATGAGGGGGAGGGTCCTAGAAATACAGGGCCCACCCTATTCCTTCCGTGGCTGAGCCACAGCCCTACAAGGCAAGCCAATGTGGAGACAGCCAGAGTGTATCTCATCATGGAGCAGCTTACAGGGCCAGGAATTCCCAACTGGCTGCTGAATAGCATCTCCGATATACCAAAGAGGTAAATTAAATGCATTAATCTCAGTGAGAGTCACCATTGAGGCATTCAGGGCTCCACAGAAATTTCCAACAATTGGCCTCATTTGCCTCAATAACAAATAAAAAATAAAGGAGGGAGGGGAGGAGGGAGAGTTTGGGTGGATACAGGCGGCTTTTTTCTGCTCTCCTTCTCCAGACGGGTAATCAAAATGAAGTTCCACATTGAGAATATGCATTTCATTTTATTCCATACTTGAAAGCAAACACATTTGGCCCTTTCTCCTGTAATAAGGCAAATCCTTTATCTGTTATTCATTTAAGAACATAAAGATGATGTTGGTGACACCAAGACCCTGCAAGCTTCATTTCAGCCTCCTGTCAGAATAAAAAGGCAAATTTATTTTGGTTAAGATAGGTTTGTGCCGGGTACATGACATTCATTCTCTTAAACCGTGGAGGCTGCAGCTATATGGATCTATTTATGTTTTTATTTCTATTTTTCAATCATTCTATTTCTATTCATGGGCCTGGGAGAACCCCCCTCCTCCCAAGGCATGCACCAAGGTTGACTACACATTTTGTAGGAATTGAGAGAAAGTTCAGCACAGTCTAACCCCAAGGTGCCCGATTTAGGCTTATTTTTCAGAACTTCACTGGGATCATGCAATGGTAGGAAAGACGTAAGACTGGGAGTCAGAAGAACTGGGCTCAGCCTTGGCTGTGTTGGGCGATTTTGACTGAGTCAGTTAATAGAAATGAAAATTCATTGCTTCCATTATCCCATTTAAGCCTCAAGACAATCCAGTGGATTGAAATATTACAAATTTCATGTCATATTTGAGAAAGCAGTCTCAGGGAGGTTGAGAAGGCATCTTTGGGCACACAGCTGGTACACAAAGAAGCCAAGATTTGGACCCAGGTCAACTGATTTAGAAGCCTGAGCTCCTAAGAGCTATTTCACACTGCCTACGGGCCTGAATTACCCTTTGAGGGATTTGGTTTTCTCCGTGCTAATACCTAATAAGGCATCTCTCCCAGGAGTTTTGGGTAGAAAAAACTTAGAAAACCTTAGAAAAAAAAGTATGTTGGAAATTATAAAAACAATATAAAGATAAGTTATTATTATTATTATTGTAAGATCATAATGTATTGAACTTACTAACCCAAATATTTAAAAAAAAAATCCCACTGTCTGATCACTTTTTAACTATTTTCTCAGGATATACAGACAGAATATGTTCCTATGAGTATGGATGTGCTTTTCCAAAAAAGGAATTTATATGACACACTGAAAATGCCTCTGGGAAGAGACTTAATCCTGAAGCAGGAAATTAGGACTTTGGGAGGTGAGAAAGAGTATAAAATAAGAGATGGATGGGGAAATTTCTCTCTCTCGAGCCAGATGTCACTTTGCTCTGGGCACACAGGATGAAAGCAATTAAATTGGTTGGTGTGAACTTCTTTAGGTCCTAGGGAGCCAAAAACAAAAAAGGAATTTTGCCTAGTAACGACCCTTGCATTACTCTAGGCTGCCAGTGCCCTGCTCATCCCCCCTTGGCCCAAATGTTCTCATAGGTGACCATAGAATCTTATGGCAACCTGTGATCCTTCACCTGAGGGCCTTCTCTCAGGCCATTCTAGAGTGCTTTACTACAAATGCCCAGGAGTTTATGCTCTAGGAGAAGCCTTCCAGCAAAAATGGATGAGAATAAGGGGACAAATACAAGAACTTCTTCATTCCCAGGTGGGACAACTGAGGATGCACTACGTGCATCATGACTCCCAGAGGCGCTCACAGGGATTGAGTTTTGCTGGCCCCAGTGATACTCTGCTTGCTAACATGCACCTGGTAATATCCCTTCTTGTTCCTGTCTTAATTTCCCACTTCTTTTCCAGAGTTTCCTGAGTTCACTTCCCACATAAAGTATTTATACTCAAATTCTTATTTCAGGTCTCCTCTCAAGGAATCCCAACCTAAGACATAGAGTGGAAGGGCTCTCTCTACACTGTGGCAAAATGGCAGAAAGAAGTGGGATGACTCACTCCCCCAAACCAGCAGTGAGGAGGACTTTGGGGACAATAGGGTAGTTGCTTAGGGCAAGCTCTTAGGAAGAAGCAATGCTAAACCTCGGCTTTTTGCCACTGGCATCTGGCAAGGTGCAACCTCCTTCTGAAGAAACCAGCACCCAAGGCCAGGGTCCTAGGTTCCATGGGCGGTAAGAATGCATCAGCCATAGTGAACAGAAACCTCATGTATCCTTGACCATTTGGCACTGGAGAGTCATTCCAGGTGGAGGTATCTGGAGGTACACAAGAAAAACCTAGACTTCTTTCTAAACTGGGAATATGCATTCTCAAAACTATACTTTTAGGTGGCACCAATGTGATCTATCAACATTTATATCCTAATATGCAGCTTAACATAAAGGATTATTAATATTTTAGTAATGTGGTTATGTGGGTTTTTTTACTCATATTTACTCATTTCACGAAAGAGTCCTTTTCCCAAATGAAAAAGAGAGAGAGAATGTTTTAAGGAGGGAAGGAGCATTGATCTAAAAAGCGAAATTCTTCCAAGGCTTTGCTTCTCACTAACACTGGTGCTCTGAAGAGGAGCTGCAGTGCTTGGATTTTAATTCAGTCCATTAATAAATGAATTATGCAATTAGTTGATATACAATTAACTGGATTCACAACGCATGTAGAGCTAACTGGGTCAGCCTGCATCTGTATGAGTGTAATGTGCCCAAATGAATATGCCATCAAAGGACATGCAGTGGAACTGTGACTCAGATTTGTCTGAGGCAGGGAGTTGTGCCTGCCTACTGCCAAGTGTGCTACAGATAAAGCCTTGGTCTGAGTTGGCAGGAGAAACAAAAGCAGCACAATGCAGGACCCCAAGTGGCACTGTCTCTTGTAGCAGCATTGTTCTCCTCAGATGAGTTTGGACAGAGATCAATAAATCCCAAATCCTTCTGGGCAGAAAAGATGAGCAATTGGATTTGGATTGAGATCTATCAATCAATCCCTAGCCAAAAGTGGTTCTGGCAGCACAAGATGAAAACCTCTTACTTAGCACAACATAGCCATTCCCTGGGCTGTGCAATGTTGACTGATCCCAATGCAAAGTCAATCAAAACACCTAGTCCTATGCTATCTAATTCCAGCTGGAAAATGTAAGGCAATAAAACATTCAGCTGTGGTTTGTGGGTGTGACCAATCAATCCATGTCCAGGAATTTGTCTTACAGTCAAGGCTTTTGCTGATTGAGTTAAGGTTGATATCAGAAACTCCCTGATATCTGTGACCAAAGCTGATGTGTGTGTGTGTGGATGGGTGGCCATGTGCGTGCACATGTGTGTGCATGTGTCTGTGTGTATGTGTGTTTCCTCTCTAGGGAGAGAGGAAAATTAAGGGAATGTCTAAATTAAGTTTACTTAATTTTGTTTTTGAATTCATCAAAAATGTTTTGGGATTCTCGAGTCTTTCTGAGTCAGAATCTGTACTCTAACAAGATCCCCACATGATTCACTTGTACATTCTGGTTCTGTCTGAGAAGCATGACTGTAAAGCACTTCACATTCATAGGAATAGTCATTGTAATAAAATAGGACATTAAGAGCTCTTCTTGTGTGCAGAGGTCCTGTGATATGATAACTCATTATCAATATGAAGGTATTGACATCACCACCCTTAGCACCATCACTGGGCTGAGAGCATACTTCGTGTGGGCTCTGGTCTGGGCTTCACCATGATTTGCTGCACAAATCACCTCACCTGTCAGTGTCTGTTTCCTTATTTAGACAATGAAAATGCTGGATTGGATTGTTAGTTCCTGGCCTGCATTACCTCCATCTGTGAATATGGTAAAGAAAGGAAGCAGAATAACATGGTAGTTAAAAGCATGGGATTGAAATCCAGTGGTCCTTGGGTCAGATCTAGGGTCTGCCACTTGAGAAATTTATTTAATCTTTCTAAGCTTCAGTGTCTTCAACTGTAAATTGGACACATTTAAAGTGTTCAGTTGCGTGGATTTTGACAAATGTATTTCATAAAAACCCAAACCCCGTTGAGACACAGAACACTTCCATTCCCCCCCTGCTCACTCTTACCCACTATGCTGTGGTGGCATACCACCAGTATGGCACTGTGAGTAAGAGTGGATGATGGGTAATGGAAATGCTCTGTATCTTGATTGGGGTGGTATTCCTATGAGGATACATTTCTTGAAATTGTAGAACTATGCACTTAAGGCACATCCATTTTATTGTACGTCAGTTATACCTCAATAAAGTTGATTAAAAAAAAATCTTTGGGAGTAAAGCAGTTCTTTAGTTCCCTCTTCAAGAGCAGATTTCCCGGTGTGTTTCTTAGAACATAAACCCAAATAGCAGAGGAACAGTAAAAGTGAATTGAATATTCCAAGGATAGGGTGGGTATTCATGGCAAAGCTACTGAATTCCCCCTTGTGGTTGACCTTCTGGGGCTAGTAAGTGCTTCACAAGTCATTATATTGGGCATAAGGGTCATAAGGGTACTAAGGTACAACTTCTTCTGTGACCCGTAAGTGAAAGGTAGTCTGACTCCCTGTGTGGCAATCCTTCCTGGGGCAGAGGCATCTGAATTTTCCAGAAAAGATGGGCAAAGGCAGAACCTTAGCCATCCTCACAGGCCTGACCACCATCCTATAGCCACCTCAGAGAGGAAATGAGACAACGGAGAGCCTCCCCCATTGCAATCTCCCAGAGCTCAGAGAATTTGCTTAAAAACAAAAATGCTCATACACAAACAACAGCTACAGATTTAACCCCAAGTGTCAAATGTAAAGAAGTGAGCAAATTGCTAAAATGAGTTGAAACACAGCCTCAGGACTTCTTACCACAAGCTGTTAGTCTCTGACCCAGGTTTATGATCTGATCCAATTAGCAGGTGCTACCTTAAAATTATAGAGCTAAAAGGGCACCTGAGAGATCATCTAGTCAAAGGATTTCAAATTATTTTTAGACACCAAATATTTTCCTCAAACCAAATCTTATGCAAAGATGTAAACTAATAAAAGTGATAAAAGCACAGGAAATCTAGCAGAAGCAGAGGTGGGGATTCCAGCCTCCCACCCACCACTAGCCCTATGATAGCCTCTGGGAATGTAGTTTTATAAGCACAGGATCTGGTCCAACGTCCTTATTCTATCAGCTGGGAAACTGAGGCCCTGAGAGGCTTCTATAGTTAGGCAGGGGCAGAGGCAGGTCTGGAAAGCTCTTGACAATAGTAAAAAACACTTTGTTGTTGTTGTTGTTGTTATGCAAATCTGCCTCAACCAATAGCACAGAAACCCATTACTCTGGGCCAAATAATTTGTTCCATTCTGAGCCATTCCATGGAGAATCCTGAGACCTTCATGCAGAAGTCAGCCAACTCAGATTCGTTTAGCAGCCATGGGTCATCATTCCCTAAGTGCTCCTTTCCAGAGATAGCACCCTGACTGAGAGAATCCTCTTCTACCCAGACTGGAAGGAAAACGTGCCTTTGCAGCTCAGGAGGAAAGAAAGCCTGGAATAGAAAAAGAAAAACAAAGATCTCCCCATGGCGAACCACATAACTGGCCCAACGTAGGGGGCAAGGGGAGTGTGATCAGAGACACCTGGGGGAGAATGACAGCCAGCTGGTCTGATGTCCCAGAACCACCTAAAAGACAGCCTCTCACAATCCCTCCCCCAATGTTTAGTATTCAAGTAAGCCACTCACTAACACTTAGAATCCAGGGGCCCACAGGATTTGGTGAAAACCACAAATATACTTTCTTCATGTCCCAAAGATCTTCTTGAAAAGACTGCTCCAAGAGCAGGCTCTCAGGTCAGAGTGGGAACTAAGGAGGTGCCTCAAGCTGGTGTCTCCCATGGCAGCTCAGCCTAACTGAGAAATGAAGTGATTCTGCCACTTACAACCAGGAACCTCACATCACCAGGGGCCTCCATGCTTCTTCCCTGAACCACGCTGGATTACCATCCCTTCAGAGTGGGTCTAAAAGTTCTGTCTATAGTGTCTAAAGATGCTAAAACTCACACCACTTGCCCCACCCCCCGCCATCCCTGGATCCTTGTTCAACTTTAGGGTAGGTCCCAAGTGTTCTAGAAGGAGGAATGAACCATTCTAAAGGAGTATCACTGTGTTCTGATGCACCAGTTCCTGGAATACTATTGATGTGCCCTGGTGTTTGAACCCTGGAAGATACTAAAGTTCTCCCAAGCAGATGCCTTCAGCCTGGGGGCTGCACACTCTGCATGCTAGTCTCTACCCCAAATCTACCCCCAGCCTGCTAATGCCTGAGTTTTAAGCTGTCTGTGGTCAGCTCCCATGCTGAGCTGAGAAGCAAAGTGCACCCCAAATGGTCCTCTGAATTGTTGAATAAATCTCCTAGACTGTTAGAGAGGGATTTGGGAGAACCAAATCCTCACACTTTAAAAAAAAAAAAAATTGCTCTCCTGGACCAACAGCTAATGAAAGTCGAGAAAGTTCCTAAAAGATACTTCAAGACAAGCTAGTCATGTTTCAAGAAGCACAGTTGGATTCATCCAAGTGTAGAATCAGCCAGGTCTCTTTGGCCTTCAAGGTCGTTGTGGTCAGCGAATTTCCTGGTGGCAGCAAGGGTGCAAGCTGAGAAAGCCCTGGTCTCCAGATGTGTGCTGTCAGATACCGCAACCCCGGTTCCTAGCCGCTGATGGCTCCGTACGTACTGCGCTGCACAGACTGAGCGCATCTCTATCAGTGCAGAGAGTTCTGCGGGGCAGTGCTTCCCTGGCCCTTTTGTTCAGTCATTTATTCATCTGCCATCACCTATCTGAGTATCTACTAGATCGGTAGCAGCATGCGAGGTATGATGTCAGGTTGGGGGCTTCAGAGCAGCAGTTTGCCTGGTTCTCAAAGGCTGAGCAGTAGCTCCGGTGGAATGGGGTCAGGAAGATAGGGAATGCCTTATGGGGAGAAGAAGAGGCCCCTGCAGGGACAGCTCTCCCTCCCTTTGCTCCTCCCAACTCCGCCTTTGCTCGGTTCTCGGCACTTCTCCTGTAGTTTTTGTTACTTAGCCATCAACTCCACTCTCCAGCTGGGTGGGCTTGTTGAGCCTCAGTTTTTTTATTCATAGAATGGGAGTAAGAGCCTTCTCACGGGATTACTATTTTTTAAAAGATTTTATTTATTTGACAGAGAGAGAGAAAGAGGGGAGCACAGAGAAAGAAGCAGACTCCCCACTGAGAAGGGAGCCCGATGCGGGGCTCAATCCCAGGACCCTGAAATCATGACCTGAGCCAAAGGCAGACGCTCAACCCACTGAGCCACCCAGGCACACCTCATAGGATTATTTTAAGGAGCAAATAAAGCACAGCAGAAGGAGGCATGCCGCACAGTGTGTGACACATATTAAAAGCTCAGCAAACGTTAGTTAATTTTTGGTCTTGATCATATTTAAGCTGGAGGTCCTTAGGAACAACCGTTTCCTGGGTTTCTCTGCCCAGGCCCTGGCCACTGAGGCTACACCCTGTGGTCCCCGCATGTTCTGCCAATGTGCTTGGCCAAACTGCTACGGTTAATTGCAACTATTTGCAGCCCACAGCAGAGCCTTTTCTTTTTCCCTTGCTTTGTTTGGCAGCAGGTGGTTCTCATTATCACACAGGGAGGTGGTGGGAGGGATGCACTGTCATGTGCCATGTGATTCTTGAGCCACGTGTTTCATGCCCAGGGACTGTGGGCGACGTCTACTGGTTGTGCAGTTTGGAATCTTCGCTGGTTAACCTTTAGTCTTGTGGGGTGCAGCCTAGGGATGGGGAAAGGCCTGGATTTTGGAATCAAAGCCAGGATTCTCAGAGTCCCAACTCCATCACTTATTGGCAACCTTGGGCAAGGTGCTTATTCTCTCTGTACTTCAATGTCCTCATCTGTGGGATGAGGGGTTCATTCTACTCAACTCATAGGACCCTTGTGAGGCGTGATATGGTGACATCCAGTAGGGCATCCCATAGGCAGTGTTGTTCTCTTTCCCTTCTGGTGTTAAGAATTCAATGATTCTAGTATAGAGAGGCAGCTCTCTAGACATCATCTTGTTTATACGACAGTCGTGTATCCCTCATGCATCACGTGTGGGCACTTCATTGCATGGTCTCATTTGGTTCTCTCGAGAGCCTATGAGAGAGGGATCTTCATCCCATGATGGAAGTGAGGAAAACAGAACGCAGAGAGGTGCAGTAATATTTTCAATGTCAGGCAGCCAATGAAGGCAGAACTGGGCATCCATTTCCAGCCTGTCTCTAAACTCATGCCCTCAGTCCATTGTCTTCCCAGTCCACAGCTGTGTCATGAGGAAGGAAAAGGGCTGATGCGGATGGTTGGGTTTCTCTGCTGCGGGCATTTGTGTGCATTCTGTACCTAACATCCCAAAGAAGCAACCATGTGTGTGCCTTCCACACCTAACATCACAGGAGAACAGCCGTGTGTGTGCATTCCACACCTACCATCACAGGGGAATAACCATGTGTGTGTTTCATACTTAATATCACAAAGGAGCAGATGTTTGTGCATTCCACCCCTAACATCACAGGGGAATAGAAGAGCAGCCAGGGACTCAGAGAGAGACAGTAATGGGAAAACACCTGGGCAGGACCACTCTGAACTTTTTAGCCATGCATTCTTTACAAGGCCCAATGTTTGGTGCAAGCTATTTGCCAGAAGGAGCTAGCACTCAGGCAGTGGCCTGGGTAACTAGAATTGGACAAATTGACTTCATACAAATAAAATGACCCAATGGGAACAGTAATTGGGAGGTAGAGCCCCATGCCTCCCTGCTAGTTCTTCTGGGCCCTCTTTTCTGCCCTAGTTAGATGCCCAATTCTTTCCCTCGGTCCTGGCCCCACCTCATCACCCAGAGCAAACTGTGATTATCAAAAACTTTCGGTTCCTACTGCTGACTCACCTGTCTCTCCTGAATCAGCAGAACTGGAAGATATGCACTCCCCAGAGAATCCTGCCTCCCGCTTTGCTCCTGGAGAGCCAGTGACGATATCGTAGCCTATATTTAAAGCACGGGCTCCAAAAGCTCTACTCGCGGATTCTATACATAGTGCCTTTTGTCCAGTTTCCACTTGGTAAGTGCACATCTTCTACGACACACCCCACAGACACAGTGCAATAGTCTGGGCTAAATTTGTGGGGTGCTGGGTCCCCCAAATCACTTTTCTTTGGCTAAAGACATAGGAATGATCTTCATGAACCAGGAGTTTAGAGAAGGTAGCAGTTTCAGCCATGGAGTGGGAAACACGCAACTATCACCATGGTCTGTTTGCTGGTAATTGCTTTCATAGTGTTTATGATGATGGGTATCCCGTGCGATGTCAATAGTATGGACCTGTTTTATTTATAGAGCATTTCATATTTTTTTCAAACACTTCACACATAGGGATCGATTTATCCCCATTTTCTAGATACAAAACCTGAGAGGCAGGGTGGTAGCCCTGCAGGGAGCTCACTGCAAGGCGGGGACTAAACACAATGACTGATCCTCATTCATTTCTCCATTAACAAATATCTACCTACTGGGATTCTAACTCCTGGGAATGCAACAGTGAGCAAAATATACAAAACTTCCTTTTCAATAGCAAAATTGAGCAAGACAGTCATTGAACAAAATTAAGAAGTAAATGATACATCCTGTGAGGTGAGGGGAGCCAGTGTGGAGGGAGGGTGCAGGTCGGGGAGAGAGTAGCCACTGTAGCCCCATGAACTTAAGCAAAGCCTGAGGACTTGGAGGAGGTGAAGGAGATCCTGCTAAAGCTCTGAATTTTTCCAGTTTGCTTTCCCACCCTGAGCCACAAGTTGTGCACAGGAACACTGTCTGAGAAGATGAACGGGCGACTTGTCAGAAGCTGAGACTTCCTTGGCTGGCCCCAGCCAGCAGTCGGTGTCACCTTGCCCGAGGGTTACTTCTGAATGGCAGAAAAACAGAGGCCACGAGGCCACACTGAACCCAGGCGCTGTCCTTCCCCGTCAGGGATGTGATCCGAGGACTTGGGAAACCAAAGATGTCTGTGTCACCACGCGAAAATCTTAATGAGAACAGGGAATGGAAACAGTGGGGGTGAGGTTTTAATTAGCAGAAGGGAAAAGGAGGGTAGTGGGGCTGCCCATTTTCATTATGAGTCACCAACCAGAGTGGGGAGCAGCGTCCGAGGTGCACACACTGCCCCTCATTCCCGGACCCGCTCCTTCAGCCACAGAAGCGGGCTATGTGCTCTCCCCCCTTTTACCCACTCTCCTCCTGGGCATCCAGTTCTTGTCTTTCTCTTGACACCCACATGCTCAGATTTCACAGCCCCTTCTGGGCACCCTTGGACCCATCAGTCCAAACTGGGGTTTGGTCCTTCTTTGTCTCCCTTTGGTCTCCACTTCCCTCTCCACGTGCCCTATCCCTCTTCCCACTCGCCTTTCCTATGCTGGGGCCAGGCCCGCAGCCTGTCACCCATTTATCAATGCATTCCAACTGTAACTCAGGTATTGATCTGTGTTTGTTGTTGTTGTTTTTTTTTTTTTCCCGTAAACTCGGGCTGTAAAGGTTTCATTAGCCTGCCTCACAGTCATTACATCAAGTAATAGGAAACATCCATCTTCCTTGGGCTTCACTTCTGTACCCAATGGAGATCAGTTTGAAGAGTGTTAATCAAGCTATGAAAATCACTGGCAGCTCATTCCTTTTTGATGAAAAGGCTGGTTTGCAGCCTCACTGGGTAGCAGAGGCCTGACACCTTTAGATACCTACAGCAATTATGGGCTGTGTGGTTTCCTGCTTAGGGACACTATTCTTTGCCTAATGCCTGTATGCAAATCTCATTCCTTGTGATTCTCTGAGTCACAGGCAGTAAGAATAAGGCATGGGCAAGGTTGGGCTCCTCTGCAGATCCCTGAGCAGAAGGGAGGGTTGTTGGTCACTGCCATGGATCCCTGCCAAGGCCAGATCCGTACCTTGGTGGGAAAGGAGTCTACGGAAATGGTGTCTTGTCTATGGTTGGAGCCGAAATATCACTGACTTGCCCACTTACTGGCTCCTTCCACCCAGCCTTTCAGATAGAGCTCAGTTCTTCAAAGATCATTCTGGCTGCTCTGTGGTTAGTGTGGGCAGGGCAGAGGGTACAGAGGGAACAGAGACAGGGACACCAGCTAGGAGGAAACTGTAGTATCCCAGGTCCGTGGTGGAGGTGGCCTGGGCCAGGGTAGTCAGAGGAGGGATGCGGGGAAGAGCCAGGGAATGTGCTAGATAACTTAGACACATATATCTAATCCCACTACAAGTCTGTGAGGCAAGTATTATAAACCCATTTTCCAGATGAAAAAACTGAGGTGCAAAGAGTTGGAGACTTATCCCTGCTCACAGCTTTCTAAGTAGTGTTCCCTCTAGCTTAAGACTAGAGCAGTCTTTCTCTACAGCCATGACAGGAGTACTTGTTTGATAGGAAGGGTTAGTTGGAGCTGACGAAGGAAATAGGAGCAAATGTCTATTATGAAAAGAGCCCCAAATCTAAATCTCCTATTAACTATCCTCTGCTAACACACTGATCTGCTCCTTGCACATATATTTCCTGTGTTCTTCCCTGTCTGGCTTAGGCTTTATTGTTTATTTCTCAAGTCTTTGAAAAACCTCAAACAGCAAAGAAAAGAGCTTCTATCCCCAGGGTATCAGAGGGGGAGCCTGAAGCACAGCAAGCATGAAAGTTTCTGGAAGTCACCTGTTTTATCTTAAAAATTTATATGAATGTTGTATTCTGCTTCACAATGCATCTATGTTTATGTTAATGTTTAGAAATATGATGTAAATTACAGTCGAGTATAACTTCTTAAAAGCCAAAGGATTTTTAAATAGTTTACCTTCCTGAATCATCTCTCATAATATTATAGGTACTTTGTACTGTGTTACTTACTGTGTACCAGGCATGGTTCAGAATGTGTTATTCGAATGACCTCATGGTGAAGTTTCATTATCTCCATCTGCAGATGAGGAACTAGGTGCTCAGAGAAGGAAATATATTTGTCCAAGGACACACAGTTAGTAGTTGGCAGAGTCAGGACTGGGTCCTGGATATGTTTGTTCCAACACCTGTGCACAAGGCCACCTGCTGCATATCTGCAGGGATTGGTAACCCAGCTTGGAAAGCAGATCTAGATGGTGTCTGAAAGTTTATGCAGAAAAATAGCATCATTCATGGTTCAGGTGGGTTGGACACAAAGTACACTCAGTCTTCAAGTTTTTAGGTTTGGGGAGAGGAGGATGACAGAGGGGGGAGGCTGAGAGGAAGAAGCTAATGTGATTCTGGGGCCATCCTCTGGAGGGCGGTAGTCTGCAGGTCAGCAGTCCTGCCCTAGGGTATCATTAAGGCCCAGATTGGTATAAGGGCAGTAGATGGCCACAGGGTCTGGGATTTCTGGGCAGAGTTCTGACCATCCACTCATAGTGGGGTCCAACTCAGGACTGAGGAACTGAGGCCCGTTTTCAGCCTTTGCTGGAGGGGTTGATAAGAAAAAGCAGGTGTGAAGACCAGTTAAACAGATCATGTCTCAAAAAAAGAATACGAGATCCAAGAGGGAAGCCAGTGAAATGAGGCTCCAGGCTTAACTGTGTGCAGGGCTTGATAGGACAAGGGAGACGAGGCTGCAGCTTAGTTGGACCTGAGGGCTACCAGCCCATCCCCCGCCCCTCACAGTGCCGTTGCTGCAGACCCCACTAGCCCTCAGGTCTGAGCCTCTGTTCTCCTGCTTCTCTGGCCCAGTATGGCTTAGCAGGTGGAGAGGGTTGGCTCTAAGGTTAAGTGTTGGGAGATACTGAGAAAGACAGCAGAGAAGAGGTCTACACAGCATTTCTTTTAATGAGTCAAGGGTTCAAATCCCCATCGCTGTGGCCCAGCCCCCCTGCAATTTTCGTTTAAATTACAGTATGCTACTATGGCAGTTTGACTCTTGTTTGTTTTTGACAAAGGGAAATAACTCCAAATAACAGCCTTCACATGTTAAAACCTTTTTTTTTTCTTTTTAAATGTAAACAATCATGCCCAAAACCTATAAGGCAGTTTGGCTACCTTCTTTTTCTCCAAAAGTTCTGCACTCTATTTATGGGGTAAGACAGAATCTGGACACAAAATGGAGGGGATCATGTTTGAGGGGTCTCCCTTCCTCTGATAGATCTCTTGACATTTTGCCATGCCTTATTTCCTGCTAACTCTAGCCAAGGGAAAATCCGGCTTGGGTCATTTTCACTCAACGTAACAAGAGCTCAAGATTCAGGCAAAGAGAGGAATGAGTTCATTTGCAACCTCAGGGCTAGAAGCACAGGTTCATTGCAAACCCCAAACCAGTTAAAAGACAGGAAGCAAAGACTAAGGGTAAATTGTCAATAACCATCTTGGGAAAAAGGTTAATCTGGAGCTTCAGGGAACTTGTGTGAGGGCTGAGATCATTCAGGACCTGTTCAATATGTTAAAAGGCAGTCATTTCCCAGGGACACGGGGCACCTAGTTCCAGAAGGGATACAGGAAGAGATAGAGAAAAGAGACATTTCTATCACATCACACATTAACTATTTGTTAACATTTATTGAGTTCAGCTCTATACCACACACTATGTTATGTACTTTGTATGCATTTCATGCGATTTAACCTCTCAAAAGCATTGTGAGGAACGAACCATTTTTGGTTTTTTTTTTTTCTGTTTTACAGATGAAGAAAATATGACTCAGAACTGAAATGCCTAAGATGTGCTAGAATTGGGACTTCAACTCAGGTATGCATAACTACAAATCCTTTAGTCTTAACCATTGCATTTTATTGTCTCTTTATACTACTTGTAATTACTTTGCTGTTGTTGTCTGGAGTTGAGTTAAACCTTAGATTATTTCAAATTTTGTATATAAACAGTTTGGGTTTCCTACCTGATTATGAGTTCCATTAGGAAGAGACAGTTTTATGCTTCTTTAATATCACTCCAAATGAAAAAATACCCTAGATATAATAATTTGCCTTTTCACAGTATTTTATAATCTTCAAAACATTTCTGCATATGTATATTTCTTCACTGCACTCCTATGAGAAAAATAAGCCATTATTATCTCTAATTCACAGGTAAGAAAGCAGAGGCATAAGGATTTTTTTGCAATGTGTCTCAGTTAGCAAATGGAAGAAAATGACCTGACTTCCTTGTTCACTTTACTTCTAGTACAATGCCCTTTTGTGTCAGGCACTGTTAGCTGCCTTCCTAAAAGCCAGTTCTCCTTGCTAAAAGGCAGAACCTCACCACACATTTGTTTAGGAATCAGAAGGGATCCTTTGATTTTAGGAAACATGAGCTCAGCCCCTAATCCAAGAGTGGGCATTAATCCCATTTTAGTGAATGAGATGTAAGCAAGGAGTGTTATCCTCTCTGAAAAGAGAAATACCCTGTGCTGCTCCATGTTTCCTAACTGGAACGCAGGACCTGATTCTTGGCACTGCTGCAGCCATCTTAAGACCATGAGGAGATAAATAGAATTGTAGACATGCTGACTTGAGCCCTAACATCTTTGAGCTGCCGAACCAACATGCGCCCCTGCCTACAACAGCATCTTTGTTATAATAAAGCATAAAATAAACTTGTTACTTGTAACGGAAAGAGTTTCTACTGCACCAATGAAATGACACTTAGCCGATGGGTCTTTGGAAGAAGATAATCTATAAATGTGCTTTGTACAGCATGGCCAGCAAACACATTCACTACATGACTGCAAGTATCATTGTTACTGTTACATTTTATTTTAAACACTTACAGATATGATTTTGTGTTTCCATTTGGACACCTAGAACCCAACTCCCCACAATGGAGAGTAAACATACTTCACTGAGAGTAAAAGCTGTTCTGATCAATTGTCACTGAGCCAGGTGCTGGCCTGTAAGTTGAAGTGTTATTATAGGCAAGCCTTCTCTGCCTCAGTTTTGCTTTCGGTTCACTAGCATTATAATGTCTACTCTCTCGGCTCAGAGTTTAGTGTGAAGACAACGTGGAGATAGGAAAGGAAATTAAAGGAGCAATGAGGAGGGACATTCAACACTTATTCAGATGATTATTATATCCTTGCATTGTGTTTGGCATTTTACCTGTGAAATCTCATTAACTGGCGACCTTACAAGGTAAACATCCTCTCTCAACACTGAGGGACATGTTGGGGGTATGGCGGGGTAAACTGAGATGTGTTGACTCATCTCACACCCACTAGGGATTTGAATGTATTACCTGGGCCTGGAACCCTTCTTTGTCACTTTGAAGAGCTTCAGACTATAAAGCAGTCTGGAAGGGCCTCTCTTAGGCCAGGGTACTGGGTCACAAGGAACAAAGTCAATAGAATTGATTTCTTAGATAGACTAAGTGGGAGTCTTTTCATCCTTACGGTGACGGTGTGTTGAATTGTAGGCATAAAAGGAATCTTGAAAGAGAGTGAGCTCTGTCCCCCAACTCTGTACAGTCATCAGTCAGAAAGAGGAATTTGGCTCTCTCCTCCCTAAGGACAATGATGTTTGGCCAGGGGAAGCTGCAGAATCTGCCAGGCACAAGCGGGGAAAGGATTGCTCAAAGCATAGAGAGAAGAGAAAGAAATCAGAAAAAAACAGTACCAATGCAGAACAGTCTTCCAGAAACCTGAGAGTAAGGGAAGGGACTCAGTCAGAGTTCCCACACCCAACCTCCCACACTCACCCACCTCGCAGACTATATGTGGCTTTGAATCAATTCCTGAACCACTGAGAGACGAGTGTTTAAGCCTTCCTCAGGGACTATTATAGATTTGATTCATAAGTGAATAAAACTCAGTCCCTGCCTTCAAGGTGCTCAGTGTCTGTATGGAAGCTTAAAGATGTAAAACCATAAATAGCAAATGTGGCAAGCATGGCATTGACCTTATGATTTTTAGCTGGAATCTCTGAGCTTTGCTTACTTCTTTATTTTCATCAGTAAAGACTTCCTAAAAGACTGAGATATAGTTTGTTTTGAATGAGTGTTGGAAACCTGAGGCTCTTCAAATAGGCATATTGTATTGAAATTTAGATAATGTATATAAAGCAGTTAATGCATGGCCTATTACACAGTAAAAGGGAAATGGGTGTTAAAAAGTTCAGGCTCCATAGCCAGGATGCCTGAGTTCAATCCTGCCTTCTCCATGTACTAGCTGTGTGACCATGGTCAAGTTATTGGGCCTCTCTGTGCCTTCATTTCCTCATCTGTAAAATACAACAATAATGGAATCTACCTCCTGAGGTGTTCAGAGACCAAATGAGTTAACACATGTGATGTTCTTAATTGTGCCTGGCACATAGTAAGTGCTCAGTAAATTTCAGACACTAAAAGGAATTGCTCCTTACATGGCAAGAAGCCACAGTAGTAGTAGTCAGAATAAGCTGGGGTTGGAAAAGCAGAGACACATGCAACTGGTCCGTGACTGATTATCCACTGGGAAGACCCAGAAAATGAACACAGAATGTGGGAACACTACATCGTTAATGGGAATGGCTAGGATTTGATGAAGGCTTGAACAAGTCTCAAATTCTCAATTCTTCTCAGATTTACGCCTGGCCAGGGTATACCACTGTGCTCCCAAGAAACTGCAGAAAAAAAGAAAACAACAACAAAGAAAGAAAAGGCAAAGAAAACCAACCTCAGCATTAAGTTAAGGTGAATTTGGGATAGGGGCAACTACTTGGTTGTAATCTGAAGTGACTTTTCTGTTTGATATAAAGCCATAGAAAATGCACAGGGACAGTTTAAAGAACAAGCAAGGTGAGTGAGCTGCATTAAAATGGGAATGAAAAATAACCCAGAAAATGCTATTTATTGTAAAAATTGCTGGCATGCTTAGAGCTGCTTTGATCATCTTTGCCTCAAAGAAAGCGGAGCCAACAAAGTGAAGTTTCAGAAAAGGGCAGCAAAATGATCAGAGGCATAATGGGTGAAAAGAGGTCTTTATCCCTAGAAGGAAAGAAACAATTGGGGAAAAAAATTCTTTGGCTTAATAGAGATCTATTGGATAATGAATGGTGAGTAGCGGCCATTCAGGTGCTGCCCTCTCCCCTGTCCCAAATCACAAAAACGAGAAGGAATTTGAAAGGACTGAAAATAGATAAATGGCCATCATATGTTTAAAGCCTCAACTGGGGGAACTGGCAGCCTCGGGGCATTTTTGAAGCAAACAATAGAGTGACTTTCTACGAAGATCAAAAGTTCTGCTCTTGCCCAATAGCAGCTCATCATCCAGGGATGTTTGCTGAAAAACAGAGGGGCAATGCCCTGCACCAGACCCTCTGCAATAGAGAGAGCCCTTCCCTGTGGCTGTTCACAGGGACTGTTCGTTGAAATGGAGGCAGCAGGGGGAGAAAAAAGACTGAATTTATTTCCCCTTTGGGATTCAGAAAATGCAATGGGATAAAGTTGAGAAGACACTTTCAGGCTTTAGATGATGTGAAGCAAGTTTTCCCACCCTCCAGGTCCCCCACACCCCCTCCTCAAGGAAGAAAGAATTCCATCCCGGCCCTAGCCACTCAAAGTTGATCCGAGACCAACTATAGCACTTCCCCAGGGAGCTTATTAAAAATGCAGAATGCTAGCCCCATCCTAGACCCCAGAATCAGAATCTGCATTGTGATAAAATTCACTGGTGATTTGCAGGCACATCAAAGTTTGAGGGTTTACTATAGTCTCGGGACATTCAAAGAAAAGATTAGGTGTGCCTCAAACCCAGCTGTGCCATTCACTCACCATGGGAACAGCCAACTGTTACCTTATCACTGTGAGCTGCAATATCCTCATCCAAAAACTGGGAACTAAATTCCTGTGTATTAAATTAGATAATGCATTTAAAGCATTAGGAAATAGATCTGACACATAATAAGAAGAATTCAAAAAGCATTAGAGAATATGTAGGTTACTCTTGATATTTATAATCATCCAACACCAAGAAATGGGAAGACAGCCGTAAGAATGAGCCTGTGTTAGAAGAATGGAAAAACTGGGGGCGCCTGGATGGCGCAGTCCATTAAGCATCTGACTCTTGGTTTTGGCTCATGTCATAATCTCAGGGTTCTGGGATAGAGCCCTGATTCAGGATCCATGCTCAGCGGGGAGTCTGCTTGTCCCTCTCCCTCCCCCTCTGCCCCTCCGCCTGCTCAAACGTGCGCATGCACTATCTCAAATAAAATCTTAAAAAAAAAATAATGGAAAAAAACTGTACAAGTATTAAGAACAAGAGACAAGGACACTAACTCAACATCCCAACTGTGAGTGAGATGTGTACAAAAACAGGGGACAGCGGAAACCTGATACTGTTCCAGGATATATAAATGGCTTTATATAAAGCCCAGCTGTGAACAGACTTGAGAGACAGGTAAATGGGTTACAAGTTCATCAAGAAAGACAATACGTGGCTCTCCTGTGTCTACTGTGTGTGTTCTTTTCTTGGTCATTTACCAAACATTTTGGTATTATTTGATTTGTTCCTGAAAGCTGTTAAGATAAATTAATTGCTTTATAGCATCCTAAATAATTATTATTTTACTTTTTAACCACCACCACAACAAAATACTGCATGGTAATCACCTAGAATTTCTTACTAACTTTACCAAAGCAAGACTCAACCTGAGACTAAAGTTATTCTTATAATAGTTACACAATCCCGATGTTATCAGGAGAAATAACTCAGTGATGATAGTAAAATGATAATAAAATGTAGATTTTCATCAGCCTCAAATGACCAAAATAGTGGTAAGAAGGCATCACAGTTGTAGAAAAGATACAAGCTGCACCTAGAGTTCACGTTAAGTAGAATTCTGGGGGAAGATGAAACTTGAATTTGGAGGTAGAGTCATCAAGTGACTTGAGGCCAGTCTCTTGGACCTGTGCCCACAACCTGAGCTGGGTAACTGAGTATCCCATCTATGATGGAGTCACTGTAATCACTTAGCTCATGCTCTCATCATTTAGATACGCTTTGTAGTGGACACTCCCTCCCATCCTTATCCTTCATCTAATTAATAGCATGAGTAATAAACAGCCACCTGTTATTCACAGACAGGTGTATACCCTTGTCAAAGGTCTTGGCTAAATCATCTGGATTGTCTCTAATAACAATGTTAACGACCCTCTGCATTAACTTCAGGTTGTAAAATATCTTTCCTTGATGTTTATTCAATATTTTCATGAGAATTAGAAATATCTATTACAGACTCTAAGATACTAAAGCGGTCCTGGAACACAGTGCTATAATTCACGCTGGGGACTCAGCTGAAACCACACTACTTGGAGCCCTGCTCTATCATTGACCAGAAAAAAAAGAAACGCGGTCCTGAGACTGTCTAGAATTTTTCTCCCAAGGAATATATATACACCCACAATTAGAAATCATGGATTTCTAAGTAGATTTGTGTGGTTCACTAACTTCCTAACCAGAATGGTCACTATGTGTAGGTGAGTTTTGCAGCCAAACTGCCTACTCTGATACTGAATTGTATATTTTATCAATATGTAGATATGCAGGAGGACAAATACAAGAACAATTTAATTGATCAATAATGTGGATTAACCAATGAGAGACATTAAAAATAGCTGGGAGCATATCCAGGGAGTATTAAAGAACCAATAAAGGTCATTTCTTTTATAAAAGAACGTGTTCCCTATTAACAAGCTTAGTGGTCCTGAGATTATGAGGGATCCAGGAAAATGGGCAAAAAAGATATCCCCTTGAGAGTTTCCTTCCAGGATAATGAACAAATATCTTCTGCTTGTTCATTCGAAATCTCTTTGAACTTAAGAGAGAACTTAAGTCATATCTGGACTATTCGGAAGGCAGAACTTTCGAGTTCTAGTTCTTGTTTTCACTTGGTCCAAATTTCTTGTTATATCAAGTAATGCCACTTTAAATAACTGTCAAATCTATGTAAATGTATGAAATTTGCACATTCTGTAGCCTATGGACTGGAAGCTAGGCTTGATGTCTTTCCCCTCATCCATCCCAGATCTCTCAACCCATGTTCTATATTTTTAAACTGCCTATCGTAAGTCTGCACTGGGATTGTCTTATATCACCCAATGTTACCTAATGTAAAATAGAACTCATAATCTGCTCTACCTCGTCTGCTGTATATCTCAGGCCTGCTCCCAGTGACTGACTCTATTATCAGCAGTACCCACTACATGAAGTCTAGAAACTTTTTTGCCATTTATGGTCAATCCTCCTTTTTTCTTGAATCTAACTTACTACTTGGAAATAATTCTTTTTCTGAATTCTCCATCACAGTTACTCTCCAACCCTCCCCCACCGTCATTCCCAACATTCATTCACTTTATCACTCATTTAATAAATATTTTGTGGGCATTTATGATGTTCTAGGTCTCAGTCAGCATCTTTGAAGGGCTGGACCCTATGAATGGGAGTCAGAAAGTAGCTTTGCTGTTTGAAACCTTGTCTTTTTGTTTTAGCTCCTTCTCTGATTGAATTGATGTGATCTATTTCTATTCCAGTTGGCTGCCAGAGAGTAAGTGAACTACTCTGCAGAAAGATAACATCATCTAGAGTCTAATTCTTTATACTCAGTGTCTAGAATTTTTTAAAAATTACTAGACATATTAAAAGACAAAAGCAAAAGTAAAAGAGATGGTAGAAAACAATCACAAGTGACACAGGCTTGGGTTTTCAGAGATGGACTTTAAATAGCAATAATTAATATGTTCAAGAAAATGGATGACAGGATGGAGAATTTCACCAGAGAATGCAACATATATAAACATAACAAACAGAAATTCTTGAACTGGAAAAAAAACCCTGAAATTATAAATCCCACAGATGGACTTCACAGAAGATTGGCTCTAACTAGCTTTATGAGGCCAACATAACTTTTTACAGAATGTGACAAAAACTTTGTACAAAAAATAAAAAGTGCAAACCATTTTTCTCAAAATCACAGTTCCAAAAATTCAAAACAAAATAATATAATTCAGTACATATGTATATTAATAAAAAATATATCATTTCATTAGATGCAGAACATTTGATGACATTCAACAACCATTTATGATATAAAATTTTAAAAAACTCTTATCAAAATAGAAATAAGACCTTTCTTAATTTTATAATTATTATCAACAACAACAAAACTACAGCAATACCATTTAAGAGAATTTTGAAGACATTCCTTTGAGACTAAGAACAATAACTACTATCACTACCTTTATGCTACATAATAGTGGACATAATAGCTTATGCAATAAAGCAAAAAAAAAAAAGGATTATCATGATTCAAAAGAAAGAAAGAAAGCCATCACTATTCACATTATTCAACTTTTGATGGCATGATGATGAGCCCAGAAAATTTCTTTTTTCAGCTCCCACACTTTATGAGCCTAGAAAATTTTAAACAACTCATGGAAAATAACTATCAAAATTTCAAAATTAATAAGTAGATTTAGCAAGGTTATTGGATATAATTATAATTTTATAATTATGTAAAAATCAATTATATTTCTATCCACTACCAACAATAAGATTATGAAAATTACAAAACCAATCTTGTTTACAGTTTTATATAACATCAAACATGAAGGAATAAACTTAACAAAACACGACGTAGAACATGCATACACAGAAAACTACAAACTATTACTGAGAAAAATTAAAGAAATCCTAAATAAAGGAAGAAATATATCATGTGTATGGATCAGTAATTCAATAATTAAAAATTGTGAAAATGCTAATTCTTCTCTTATACATATGTAGATTCCAGGCAATCTGAATCAATATCCCAACAGTATCTTTTGGTGGAAAATGACCAATTAATACTAAAATGATCAAAATAAAAAGGACTAAAAATAACCAAGGCTATCTGGAAGAATAAGAAAAAAATTGGAAGATTTGAATTGCTAGATATCATGACTCATAGTAATAAAACTTTAAAAAAAAAAACTACACTAATTGAGGAAGTATAGTAATGTGCAGTAACAGGATAAGGAACCCAGAAAGAAATCCACTATAGTCATTTGGTTTATGACAAAGGTAATACTCTGGTGGATGAAGAAAAGATAATCTTTTCAATAAATGGTATTGAATAAAATTAATATCGATGTTGGAAAAATAAAGTTTTACCATCTTTCTCACACTATATACAAAAGCAAATTTCAAATTGATTTTAGGTCCTAATGTAAAAGAAAAATAAAACTGCTAGAAGTTAGAAACAATACTCTTTACAATATTACCTTGATTTAGGGAGATTTTTGACAGGGACATAAACAGTGCCAACCAAGAGAAACTGATTGATTAAAACAGACTTTGTTAAAACTAAAAATGTGTTTTCAGAATTAAGAAAGTAAAATCTCAAGTCTCAGAGTGGAAGGAGATATTTGCAATATATCTAACTGACAAAGAAGTGGACTCATATCCAGAATACATAAATAATACTTCTAAATCAATAAAGGGAAAAAAAAAGACAAAATGCCATGTAAAAATGGGCAAAAGATTTGAACAGGCATTTAACAAAATGTTATATATAAATGGCCAACAATCCCATAAAAAGTATTCCATTTCATTAGCCATCAGAAAAATATGAATTTTAAAATACTGAAATATTACCACATGGCTTACATTGAAAAGACCGATAATACAAGTGTTGTTGAAGAGATAGAGCAACTGGAACTGGCATACAGGACTTGTGGGAGTGTAAGTTGGTATAACATTTTTTGGAAAACCGTTTTGCTGTATTTCCTGAAAGTGAATACATGACCCAGAAATTCCACCTCTAAGTAAATGCCAAACAGAAATGTGTACGTATGGGGCGCCTGGGTGGCTCAGTCAGTTAAGCGTCTGCCTTTAGCTCAGGTCATGATCACAGGCTCCTGGGATGAAGCCCCACATCAGGCTCCCTGCTCAGCGGGGAGTCTGCTCCTCCCTCTCCCTCTGTGCTCTCTCTGCCCGCCTCTCTCTCTCTTTCAAATAAATAAACAAAATCTTTTTAAAAAGTGTTTACGTATATGCAACAAAGGTGTGCACGATAGTTTTCATGGCAGCACTATTGACAGTAGACACAAACTGCAAATAACTCAAACATCTACTAACACTACAATATTTAAATTATGATAGGTCTATGGAATGGAATCGTACACAACAATGAGAATAAACGAACTGTTGCTATATGCAAACATGGATGAATCCTTCAGACAAAATTTGGAGCACTAGAAGTCAGATACAAAAGTAGACACAACATATAAATCCCTTTCTGTAGAGTGCCCAAAACAAACTGATGGTGGTAGAAGTCAGGACAAAGGTTAGTTCTGGAGATCAGGTAGGTAAATAGGAAGGGGCATGAGGGGAGTTCTGTGGTGTTGGTAATATCCTATTTTCCCCCCTCTGGATGGCGAGTTTTGACTTTATAAAAGTTAATTTATGTGTACACTTTTTATTTGTGCACTTTTCTTGGTAGATATTATACTTGAATTTCAAAATTCCTTTAAAGATGACTTTTGAAAAGAAAAAAAAATAATTGACAGTGTCTATCTACAATGTTAACAAGTTAAATAAACTGAAGACAGTAAATGAATATATTTTTAAAAATGGATATTATTGACAATCTTGACAAGAACAATTTTAGTTTCCTCGTATTAACTACAACAATCCTCAACTTCTGTATTTAATTACAGTAACCTTAGAGCTCTTCCTGACTTGAATATTTCCCTGATTTTAATTCACCAAGAATTCTTATGCTAGACAGCCCTCATTAAAGACTTCTTTGCATCATACGATTTCCTCAGGAATGTAATGGTTTTCTATTTTCAACCTTACCGTGTCCACATTTCTCTTCTTAACATTAAGATTCCTCCATCAGCTTACTTCTCTCTTCTTGAAAACTTACTTTTGACTACCTGTCATGAGTTTTTCACCTTGGTCTGGCTGATTTCTTTACCAAATCCCATGTTTTATTTTCATTATCATTCACATTTCTTTATGACCCTTATTATTATTCATGCATTATACCCAACATTAAAGTTCTCTTCTGCCACTGTAAACTACTGCAGAAATACTAGAATGCCTTGCCATCGTAGATGAAGTTTCCAGTGTCTATGACAACTGGAGAGAAGAATTCTATTGCACAGAGATCCTAGATTTCATGAGAAAGAAGTTAGAAGACTTGTAACTACTCAAATTCAGTCACAGAAAGAGTTAATGACTTACCAGTTCTGAACCTGTGATATGACAAGGTTAACTAGGGACAATCTTGATCTCGAAAAGGATCCTTGTGAGTACTGACATTTTGTTTTTGAAATTTATGGAACATATCTCTTGGCTTGAAATTCACCAATCCCATTTCCTCCAAAGACACCATAATCTTTCCCTCAAAACTTCGTTTCCAAGGCTCTGTACACAGGTTAATATTATCATCCTCTTGCTCACCCAAATGCTAAGACCTCTTCAGCTTACTATTCTCCTCCTCTTCTTCCCCTTATTATTGGTCAAACCCCTATGATTCTAACCTAATCAAATCTCTTGCACTACCCCTCTTTTTTGACCCTAATGTCTTTGAGTTGGTGTAGATCCTTACTTCTTGCTTACACTGTTGAAGCAACTTCATAACTGAATCCTCTCCCTTCTATGTATTCCTTTGCATTCCAGGTTCTAGAATACTAGAAGAATCTAAGTGAAAATAGTCCTCAAAAAACTCCATCAGTCCTATATTGCCTACAGAATAATACCAGTGATAGAGCCTGGTATCCCAGGTCCTATGTAAACAGCACCAGTTCAATTTTCTGGCTTTGCCTCCCATCATGGCATTCTCTCTAACTGGGGATTTCTCCAAATACCCTACATATGATTAACCTCCCTTAATCTTTGCTCAGGCTGTCTCTTCCCCTGAAGCTTCTTCAATTACCTCTACACTTATCCATTCCCTTTTATGTCTATGAAACTTTTGGCAAACACTCAAGACTTTATTAAAATTCTGTTCTCCAAAACTCTTCTCAGATCTCCACTCCATGTTCATTTGACTTTCTTCCTCCCATTTACCCATGACCTCTGATCATGGCTTTATTTAAGCATCTATCATGGTCTGGATTATATCACATGTACTTACATGTGTTCATCTGCCACTCTAGGAAGTACATTTCTAAAGTGAAGAAATGATGTCTTAATTACCCTTGCGCTTTTTTCTCCATTATGCTCAATCTGGCAGGTATCAATTGGTTGTTAATCGGCTTGTCCCTTAATGCAATAGCCATAATCATCATTTTCATAATCTGGAGTATCTGTTACATGGATTACACTATTTGATTTTCAAAACAACACCAAGTAGAATGGTATTATGGTATATAAAAATTGAACTCATCTAGGAGTCAAATCACCTGGATCTGGGTCTCTATCTCTGCCACTAATTTTTTGTGTGTGAGTCCAATTTTGAGGGGCAAGTCATGTCTTGTTTCTGGTTCCTCATGCCCTGAGCATTAAAAAGAAGGGATTGGACTAGCTCTGCATTTCCAAAAGCATGTTCCATGGAACACCAGTTCTGCATGATACTCTCTCCACCAGAAATTATTCTATGGTCAAATAAATTGGGCAAATATCAAATAATATGTTCCCCTTACAAGGATTTGCACTATACTAGTTTTCCAAATTGCAGGTCATGAACAACTAATAAAGAGGACATGAAATTAAGTGGGTCGCAATGAATATTTCTTAAAATAAACTGGAATAAAAGACACCAGAGGCCATTACACATAGAAAGGGTAAATATTGCTTCATGAAACTCCTGTTTAAGTTGTGTATGACTGTATATGTGTGTACATGTGTGTATGCATGTGTCTTTTTTATTGAAGGTTTTGGCCAGACATGCTTTAGAAGCACTGCACTAAACACTAGCATGTTAAAGGCTCTAAATTATCTTACATTAAATTGCCTATTTAATTCTTTTATCCCAACCTTTTTCAACTCCCTTACCTCCATACACATTCCTGGAAGTCCACACTCCTTCCTCACACTGTGGACCTGGCTTTCACCCTGGTCTGTGACTCCCCACTCTTTCCTTTCTGGCATAACAGAGCCAATAAATAAAGAGACACAAACTGTTATACTAGACTGGCAGAGAAGCTTGGAGTAGAATTGTATACAAATCTTGGAGTGGAATCACAGGGACACAGCTTCATAACATTCAAGCGCTTGACATAGTTTTCCTTCTATATCTGCCTTGCACTGCTGCTCAGAACCGCCTATTTCTCTCTTGCTTCAGCCCCAAAGTTCACAAACCTATTTCTCTTCACTCCCTTGGCACCTGAGAAGTACAGTTTATCCTTTCTACGGCACAAGACCACCCCCAGTCACAGGTTAAATTGTTTTTCCACTTTGAAATCACTCAAGGCCCAATTCTGTTTATAGTGATGCCGCAGAGTTTTCACTACAGATTACCGTGAATTAAATTTATTTCCCTCTAGAGCCCAGCCCAAAATAAAGGGTCAAACGAAGTTTCTCTCTGGTAGTACTCTTCTCACCATGCCCTCTGCACCTCTCTACCTTATCCATATGCTATCTTTTATCTCAAACCAGTTGTGTGTGGATGTGTGTGTTTTCACCAGCAGCTCTTGAGAGGAGTACGCTATTCCAGGTTAATGTCTTCTCAAGTCAAGTTTCAGTAAAATCCACTTATTTTGGTTCAGAGAGATTAAGGCATTTTAGAATGTTAGTTGACAGTTTCTTCTAGAAGAGTAATGATTGGAACGTATGACTCAGATCATGTATACTACCCATGCTTTAGTTATAACAATAAGAGAAGGGTAATATATTTAAAGAAAAAAAATGATAAAAGGGTCTGACGTTTTCTTCTGAGATAAACAGTTTCCAAAGATACGTGTATTAGTTAGAGGTCTCCAAAGAAATAGAGCCAATAGGATGTGTGTGTGTGTGTGTGTGTGTGTGTGTGTGTGTGTGTGTGTGTACAGAAGAAATATATTTCTTTTGATTATGGAGGCTGAGAAATCCTAAGATATGCAGTCAGCAAGCTGGAGACCCAGGAGAGAAAATGGTATAAGCTCCCATTGGAAGGCAGGAAGAAGCCAATGTCCCAAGTCAATAGTCATGCAGGAGGAATTCCTTCTTACTCCCAGAAGGCACCGTCTTTTGTTCTAGTTAGGCCTTAATTGATTGGATGAGGCCCACCTACTTTAGGGACGACAATCTGCTTTACCGGGTCTACAGATTTAAATGTTAAGCAAACCCAAAACACCCTTACAGACACACCCAGAATAAAGTTTGATCAAATGTCCTGGCACGTCATGGCCCAGTCATGTTGACACATAAAAAATTAACGATCACAAAAGGGTTATTGGAACTATCATTGGCTTTTCCATCCAAAACACAGAGGACAAGAAAAAGGGCCAGGCCAATGGGGGAAGAGGAGCATGCAAAATTAATTGACCAGAGAATGAACAATGATGGGAGGACTCTTTGCACTTGGGAGAGAGGAAAAGTCAGAGACGGTAGCCTTCACAGTACAGCTAATGCTGTCCCTAAAGGGGTCAGTTGGCTAGTGGTTGCAACAGTCACTGTGGCTAGGTTGGCCAGCACGATCAGAACGACATATGGCCAGGGAAGTGAGTGACCACAGAACCATGTAGGGTAGAGCAAAGCCTCTTAAAGTTCCAGGAACCAAAATGTAAGTTTAGGGGACAAATGATTGAAGGGAGTATTATGGACTACATGTTTGTGTCTCCCCAGCATTCATGTGTTGAAACTTTAACTCCCGCTGGGATGGTGTTAGGCCTGTGAGGCCTTTAGGAGGTAATGATACTTAGCTGAGGTCATGAGGATAGTGCCCTCATGATGGGATTACTGCCATTATAAGAAGAGAAAGAGACTAGAGCTTTTTCTCTCTACCATGTGAGGATACAAGAAGATGACGGGTCTGCAAACCAAAAAGAGATCTCTCACCAGACACCAGATCTGCAGGCGCCCTGATCTTGGACTTCCCAACCTCTAAAACTATGAGGGAATAAATATTTGTTGTAGAAGCCACCCAGTCTGTGATATTATGTTACAGCAGTGTGAACTCACTAAGACCGGGAGATCCCTCTTTGGAAAGTAGGTGCAAATGGCCCACAAAAAAACTGTCATGCAGATTAGTATAGCTCAGTTGTTAAGGAAGCTCGGGGAAGCCACAACCAACATGCATCAATGATATACATCGAATATCAAGTACAGCAGATTGAAGCAGTATTACTTCTCTTTCCTAACAAGACAGAAGCAGATGTCTCATATCCACAGTGCCATGTCATGTGCAGATGTACACATGCAAAAATACAGAAACAGCTGGAAAAAAATTAATAATGCCATAACACTAGCAGCTGTGGCTTTTAAGAGAAAAATGCTTAAAACAATATAAATTGAACCTAAATAAATAGAGAGCAATATTGTGGTGCACTGGTAGCCAACATGCTCTAGAGACATGTTATCACATAAGGTGATGACCAGCCTACAGGGACAAATGTGGAGCCTGAGGGGAAGACTGTGAAGACTGGGACCAACTCTGAGACTTTGCCTGTAGCTATCTATAGCTGCAAGAATGTGCTAATCCCTTTGTGTGATAGCATCATACCTGTGTTATAAATATTCAATTATTGATACAGGTAGCTTGGCTAACTATTTAATAAAGCTCCATATAATTCAGTCATCCTCTTATGTGAGCTTTTTCAGTTCTTTAGCTTCTAAATCTCCCATTATATAATCGATGTGTTGATGGGTTACATAGTGTTGGGGCCAAAGTCACCCAGACAATGCCCCTCCACCCTTATAGAAACACACTTGTAACTCACTATTCTTAACTTGTGTATCAGTTAGTTTTTGCTGTATAACAAATCACCCCCAAACTGTGGCTTTAAACAATAAATGTGTATTATTTTTTACAAGCCCTGGTGGGTTGCCTAGGTAGTTCTTGTCTGGAATGGTCTGGTTGATCATTGTGATCAGTTAGTGACTCAATTAGGGCTATACAGATGAGGATGGCTTTCCTTTCTTGCGGACAGATGGTGTCTAGGGGAGTTGTGGGGGCAATAAAGATGACACGTTCACTCGTCTCTTCTTACCCAACAGCCTCGCCTGGGCTCCTTCACATGGAAGTGGTCACAGGATTCACCAGAGCAGCGTACAAATAAGGCTCTTTTTCAGCTAGATAATAATGATCACGTGCAAACTTCTATCCAAAGTCTTGCTTTCTGCTTCATGCCCTTTGATGACTCAGCAGTATGTGGGTAATGTACATAAGGTAAGGAAAACTTAATATGCAAAATTCCAAACCCACAGAACAGATAAATTAGGGAGTAGAGAGTGAGTCATCCCATCACAATACGCTTCTTCACTGTTACATCAAGATTCTTTAAAATAGCCAGCTCCCCAAGAGCCCCTATAATAAAACTCATCACCAAACTTTACATGTAAATTCCCGGGAAAACACCCACTGCATATAGCAAAGGATTTCTGTATTGATTATTCCATGCTTGGTTTTGCTAGACTTAACCTCTGCCTGCCAAAATGGTCAGTAAAGAACTGTGTCCTAGTCAAAAAAGTATACGAATCAAACCAGCAATACTATGCCCAGAGGACATCTATAAAGCTCATACCATTCCCTGATTTCAGACAAGTGAACATTTCATCTCATATTACAGTCTTGTGGAAACTGAACCTACCTCCCTTCCCAGAAGGAGAGAATTGAGTTCAACCATCAGCCTTCAGTGGTCAAGGGGTGTGGGGGAGGGGCAGTGTCAATCAGATAGAGCAAGGACCGAACTGGGGTGGAAATCCCTGCACTTCCCAGGGCATTGTCTCAATTGTCCAGCGTCCCCCCACAACAGACACACACACAACCTTCTTCCTCCTCTCCTGCTGGCTCCCAACTTTGCCATGATTCATTTTCTGCTCTTGACTGACACAGCCTTTAAAGAGCAAGCATCTCCATCCCCTTGCTGTGTGTTCAAGCATGGCGATGCAGGAGGCCTAGAATCCATTAGTGGGATGAATAGCAGGGCCCGGTCCTCCAGCTCACAGCCCCTGCTCCGTGCTGCCCTCCGTTCTGTTCCACTGGGGCTGTTGTGAGCTAGCAGGTTACATAACGTCCTATAGAAGGCTCCTATTTAAAACTCTGATAGGTGACAATCCAGATGACAAACAGCCTTCAGTCTGTCAAGCGAACATCCCCAAAGCATCTGCATTTACTGGGCTGCTATTTTCCTTCTTGTAGTTTAGCAGGGCTGCGCTTGGCTATTCACGCCCTTCCAGGGGATGGGAGCCGCTGTGTCTCAGCAAGGGGCTGTCAAATTGTCCCACTTTTCCTGCCTAATTCATACAGGAGTATCCATATTTATATTCATCTAGGCACATGAATGGCATACTCATGCTAGGCATCAACTCGGCAGAGATGATCCAAAGCAACTTTGCACTCACTAAAAATTTCAGGTTACCCACAAAATACATGTATTTAGCCTTGTCACCGATGTGATTTGTTTCCCCACTACAAACAGAAATCACATTAAGGATTGAATATATCTGTGATATATATATATATATACATATATATATATATAATATTTAATTATATGTAGTTTCTTTACTATGTTAACTTTTTAGAAATCCCGTCCACCGTTCAGTCTGATTGTCAATTTCCTACTGCAGCTCACCTATAAATTAAATACCCGTAGCTCCCACTGTCAATATGCCACCTTAGCGCTCTCTTCTAAGCCCACACTCAGATGCAGCTCTAACAAAATGCAAACCACAGAGGGAACAAAGCATTAGGTTGACTGTCCCAAGCACGTCACATCACAAATTCACGTGTGCCACGATGGAATGTGCATATTTGCCCATTACTGAACTTTCCTATTTCTACCGTTGTGGCAAACATAACCTGGACCATTTAAGCTGATCTGTTTCTTCTGGCTTAAAACTCAGTATCTTCCAGCTAAACACTCACATCCCATACCTCCCTCCGCCCTCCAGGTCTATGACCTGGGTATGGAGAGGAGGGAGGGTGGCACGTTCTGTCATCCAGGACTGTCAGGGAAGTTCTTACCTGGTGCACTCCCATCCTCCACCTTTGTCAGTTACCTGTGAGATGCAGCTGGCCTCTTCTGGTCCTTGTCATTTTCCTTTGGTGTCTTCTGTGGATATCCACCATTCCAGCATCCTGTGATAGCCCAGAGTAAACAGTCCACATCATCTGTGTCCCAGTCACAGCCTCTCTCATTCTTCAGCGCCTCCCTGGGGTCTTAGCCCTACCCCTCCCAGATGCTCTTCCATTACTGTGACGGGGTGCTGGGATTCTGCAAAGCTGTCCCTAGATCGTTTTCATTCCCTTGGGCTACTCCACAGCTAAGGGGCTCTACTGCTACTGTGTATACTGAGTTACACCGGGGGCGGGGGGGGGACTGTATATGTCTCCTCTCTTCACCTTGTATGGAACTTACCTGGGATATTTGGCCACCATCCATCAGCTACCATCCATCCATCCATTGTTAGCTCTGAGATGGTATAGAGGTGGGGCTCCTATGTAGTGGGGTCCATAACTTTGACATTGTCTTAATATCCACTTCCACATCTCTCTGGAAACCATTGCAACCAGAAAGGATTCTGATCCCTTTTTCAGGGTGTGTGGAATCTCACATTTCCATTATTATGTATTTTCTACTCTATTGTTGCTGTGAATTACATTTTATGCCTTCATACTTTTCTTCTCTCAAAAAGCCCATCACTGGCAAATCAAAAGTTTTCATTTTCAAGACTTTTGTTTCTCCTCTCCATTAAATTATGTATTTAATAACAAAATGGACTTTCACATTTTAGTATTTACCCACGTTCCCCCAAGAACAGTGCTTATCGGAAACTGTTGTCTAAATCTTGGCACAGAAGGTCATAAGTACCTGAAAACTTGGCGTTCCGTTATGGGGATAAGAAGAAATAGTTTCTATATAAAAATTTTATCTATTCCTTTCTTATGAGAAATCCATACTCATCTTCTTTCAGCACAAAAACCCTTAATATACAGATGGGTGTGGATTATTACCACTGTTACCCACTATAAGCTGTACTATTACTAGTATAAAATGGCATGACTTTAACTCTTATCACAAGGACTCATTCATATCTATTTTAACAGCATGGACTTCATCATATTTGTATGTCAGCAGGACTAAATTCTGTACATAACGGGTCACTCTCGGTAACTGCTAGGTGACCACCTCTTTGGGGGCAAGGACAGCACTTACCTTGCTCGCTGCATATGTCTAGTGCCCAACATGATGCTTGCATGCAGTCAGCGCTCTGTAGAGGTAGGTTGATTGAATGACTGCCTCCCATCCCCTTCACGACTGCTGAAAGGGGTTTCCAAGCAGAACAGTTTTAAAAAATCCAGATTTAGGTTTTGTCTGCCCAATATACTCCAGAAGGAGAATGAATGTGTAACATATCAGAATTTTAGAATCCCTATTGTCTCCGCTGACAGGAAATGTAGGGTGGCTTGTCAAAATGAGCCAGGACTACCATCTAGAAACCTCCATACACTCTAATTCAACCTTCCTTTTCAAACTGATATGCCCATTTCATCATTTGTCGCCTCCAAAATAGTGAAAAGTATTTACTTCCTAGACCTTCTTGTTCAGATTGTCTCCTGTTTTCTCCAGAACCGTGTCTGCTGGTAAAAACAAACAACAAACAAACAACAACAAAAAAAACCCACAAAAACAAGCAAGCACACAAACAAAAAAACAGCATCTAAATCCATCCTTAGAAAATGAAACAAATATAAAGAATGCTGCTAGAGAAAAAGAGAACTTTCTTGAAAGGGAAATTCAAGACCAAGGACACCTGCGTCTCTTGGTTGCTGTAATTTAAGGGCAGGATGAGACGCCACCCCTAATAAAACCTTGGCCTTCACAGACCATGCTGGTGCTCAGTTAAAAAAACAGTCAAGCAGAGTATTTAAATATCAGCTCTTAACAGTGTTGCCCTTCACAAGAAAGACAGCCAGATTTTGTGCACCCACTCTCCTTAGGCCAAGATTAATGTGTGCCTGAGAGAGAGAGAGAGAAGGCTCTTTTAGGACATAAGAAAGGATTTCAGGAAGGGGTGGGTGGAGGCATCTCTCTCAGCTTGAGGCTGCTGGAGCAAATCCATCAAACAGAGCCGTCCTGAGGTTTGCCCGCCAGGTAGGCAGCTTTCCTAGAGTTTGCCATGCTTTGTGCTTAGAATAGCCCCTCAAGGAAGAGCAGCTGTAGAGAGCCAGCTCTTTATACGCTCAGACATTTAACCTTCCTCCAAAGCCCACGGTCTATCCCCCATACTTGTCTTTTCTTTATCTTCTTCTTTATAACTCAAGCTTTATTCCTCTTATCACCCTTCCAATATTTGTTAGATTTATAGATAACATGTCCTATAATTTCTGAAATATTTTAGAAATCAATTCAACTTGTATTATTTAGACACATGGATTTTAAAAAGGCATGCATATCAATAATACATGTATATCAATGATAGTGATACTAGACACCCATATCTATGTTTCATAAAATGGTAAAGTACTTCAGGGAGTGCTAGACCCTTTGAAACCACACTACCTGGGTTTGAATTCTGCCTCTATTCTTTCCTACCTGTGAGGCTCCTGGGCCTTGATTTTATCTTCCCCAATGTGGAAATAATAAAATTTTATTTCATCGAGTTACTATGAAGATTAAATGAGTTAATTTGCAAGTAAGTTCCTTCAAACACTGCCCCGGTTACGTGTACTTAACAAATGTTAAGTAATATTAGTATTATTTATCCTTTTCCTCCTTTCTTACCATCGCTTTTACAACCCACAGATGTTGCTGAGATGCCCCACTGAGCACTGGTCAAGATCACAGAAAATTAGTGTTCATGTGTGGAACCTTTTCATCTTCAGGTCTCAGCTCGAATGTCACTTTCTGGGAACATTCGAGGTCCATCCTGGGTCCATCGTGCCACTGTCCACCATTCTCCCATCCGAGCTCTTAGATGAAGTTCATTTCTTGAACATACAACAGCCTGCACTGGTTTCACTCATTTATTTGTAAAATGTTTATACATTATTTTTATCTAAATAAATGCCCATACAGAACAGCATCGCAGTTGCCCTTTAGACTACAAAATGATTTCAAAGACTTTGTCTGCCTTTTCTTGGCTATATCCCCAGGGCCTAGTGCAGATGATTCATGGTAAGAGTTAATAAGTATCTGTTGAATGAAGGAAGGAAGGATTGCTATTATCTTGCAGACAAGGAAAAGTCGGGCACAGTAGATAGATAAAAGTATCTTCCCCAAGGTCACCTGATTCTCCAGGGCAGGACGGGAAGAAGTCTAGCACTAGTTCTATTGTAGCAATACCACGTGTACAAGAGACTAGAATAGTGTGCACAGAGTGGGATCACAGCCCCCCAGGAGTCCTCGACACCTTTCGGGGGTCAAAATTATTTTCATCCTTATGCTAAGAATGCTATTTGACTTTTTCACTCAGTTGGCATCTGCCCTGGAGATACAAAAGCAATGGTGGGTAAAAATGCTGACCACTTAGTGGGAATTAAAGCACAAGCACCAAACTGTCTTAGCCATTGTATTTTTCACTGCCACGTGCTCGCAGTAAGGAAAACACAAAAGCCAGTTCACCTAAAGAATACCTTCTAAAGAAACAGTAAAAATGATTAATTTTATTAAACCACAACCCTTAAATATAAACATTACTAATATTCTGTGTGACAGACTGATGTCCACATAAAACGCATGGGCTGGCAAAACGAAGTATGAAGGTTATCGCAAGGAAATGAACATGCGTGATTAAGTTGTGAGCTCAACTAGCCACTTTCTCCTGTTTTTTTATTGAAGAATAATTGATGTATGTTATTGTAGTTGTTCCAGATGTACAATATAGTGAGTCAATATTTATGACCATTAAGGAATGGTCACCACAGTAAGTATAGTTACCGTCTGTCGCCATACAAAGTTGTTAGCTGCTTTTTTTCCTTGGAACACAATTTTTGCTTGAAAGAACAAATTTCAGACAAACCATGGTTATTCAGAGTTGGGCATTTGGCAGACATTTTCTCAAAAAATGAGCAAAGGGAGCCTACCAGTTAAGGGAAAACAACTTAGAGTATTTGTTGCCAATGACAAAATGTGAGCATCTGAGCAAAACTCAGAATTAAAAAAAATGTGTGTCTGCAACCATGAGCTAGACAGCATCCCAATACTCAAAGAGGATTTTTTCTTATATGATTAGTAGTTATATTAATAAGGGGTGGGTTTTTTTATATTGGATTAAAAAACATGTCAACTTTTGGATGATCTGAATAACTCAACAAACCGGTATTTTCCAAATGGCTAATGCCTGATGTTATGAAATCATACAGGGGTAAAAGATCCATGAATTTTTATATAACAGACTATAAGTCTTCACTAATGTGGTTTCAGATTCCATATGGCTTTTAACCTTTAAGAAACTACTGCAACCTGTCAAGTTTTGGTGTAGTAACAAAGAGTATGCATAATTATTTTAAAAACCTATGAGACTATGTCTCCTTTCTCCTACTACATATCTGTAGGAGGCCCAATTTTCTTCACATACTTCAACCAAAACCAACCTATTCCAACAGATTGAATGCAAAAGCGGTTAAGAGAATCCAACTGAGTTCTATTGTCCGACATTAGAGAGATTTGCAAAATGTAAAATAATCACACTTTTCTTACTAAATTGTTCTTATTTTGGGAAGTGTGGTTAATTTTCATAAAAACATTTTATAAAGGGTTTATTGTTATTTTACAATAATAAATATTCTTTTTTTCAGTTTTTTCTTTCTAATATGATAAATAGTGATAGTGATAACTCCCAAAATAATCCTACTTTGAGGACCTCAGATATTTTGAAGTGTGTAAAGGGGGTCCCGAGACCATAAATTTTTAGAACCGCTGAATCTGAACGTACCCGCTGATGTTCAAACCTCTAAGTGTTTATGGAAGTATATGGAGTCCTCCTGGTCGGTGAGTTCCAGGGTCATAAAGCTCACACCATCTTGTGATCTGTGATGCAGTTCCCCAAGGCCATTTTAGTATCATTTTAGAATTAACAAATGATCTGTAAAATTTTAAAATTAGTAAATAATACCTATCTATTGATCAGGATATTGGTTAAAAAAAAATCTTCAGGGGTAAAAAGAACAAAGATTTATTTTTTCACACATGGTAAATGGACATTTCATGTTGTCTGGGGCTCTGCTGCCTAGCTCTTCACTCCAGGATCCTGGCTAATCCAGCATCTAGCATTTGAAGTGTTGCTGGTTGCACTGGCAGGGGAAGGGCATGTGATGAATTGTCCATCCTAAGAGGACCAGCTCTTAAATCTCCCACCAAGAAGGGGTGAGTGGCACTTCCACATGTATGTCATTGGCCAAAGCAAATCTCAAGACCCTGCCTAATTTCCCAGAGGTCAGGGACTTGCCATCTTGCCATGAAACCGTTATCAGGGAAGTAGGGAGGTTGGGGTGCAGGATTTGCAAGAGGTAGGATGCTTCAGCAGCCCCAATGGCTATCCCAATATACTGCTCCATTCAAAACATAAAACCTCATTTATGAAACTTACCGATATCTTATTCTTAATTTAGTCATCCATAATTTTTCATACGTAAATTATTTTGTGCATAATGTTTTGTGTTCTTTTCATTTGACATCATTTTAAGCGTCTCCATAGTTATTGCATTTGTCATTTTAATGTCAATACTAAATTTTACTCTATTGATAAGTTGTAATTTTAGACATTTCTTAATTGTTGGTTATTTGGATGGTAGCTAGTCTTTCACTATTACAGATGGCATAGCAAAGCACATCATTAAAAGGAAATATTTTTAAAAATGATTTATTTGGGGTTACTGAGTCAAGAAGTAGGATGGATTTTTGTAAGGACACATCTTACATAATGCCTGCCATTTTATAAACTTTTGTGGACAAGGATCTGGCCTTATTCATTTCTGTATCCCAGGAGCCTAACAAAATATCTGGAATTTGGTAGGCATTCAACATATGTCCACTGAATGAATGGCTTTTGCCAGATTACTTTCCAGAATTATTACACCAATTTACAAGGTCACCAGCACAGAATTATATCGCTCTAACCGACTCTTTAATAGTTTGAGCAGTGGTTTTCCTTTCATTTATTTAACGATTAGCAGGGCTAAAAAGAATGCCAAGATTTTTCTTTTATTATTTGTATTTCCTTTCATGCGTGCTCCCCTTAGTAAAGTGAACCTGGTGATCCCTCGAAGGAATTTATGTACTGTCCCCACATGTTTTTGTTTTCAAGGACTCATGAAAAGAAGAGAATAAACTAGGAATAAGTGGAGGTGGGGCCAGTGGGCTCCGCTGAAAAAATAAAGCACAGGATTTTATTATTGTTGTTATATTATTCCTGCTGCTATTTCTATTAGCACACCAGCAGACACCATGTTATCGGACACACTTTGTAAATATTATCTCTAGTCTATGTAACATTATTGAAAGGTAGAAACTATGATAGCTCCATTTTTTAGGTGATGGAAAAGTTGCAATTGCCCAAAACTACACAGGTAGGAAGAAGCAAGTCAGGGGTTGAATCTATGTTTGTCTGAACTCAGATCCTGAGTTTTTTCTCTCCACTTTCTGTTGCCTCCCACCGCTCACTTGAGGGCCTCATCAACAGCCTAAAGCAGAGTCTAGGGAGGAAGGGTTCACTTGGGCCCATGGGGCTGACATGGGGTACTAGCCCAGGCGGTCAGATGTCTGCAGACAGAGGCTCTGTGGTGATTCTGTTGTGATACTTCGGGTGTTACAGGATTTGCGTCTCCTTAGCGCCCTGGTTCTTGGTCACGTGGCTTCAAATAAAGAAGTAGACCAGATGAACACTGGTGGGCAGCAAAACAAAGTTTATTAAGCAATAGTATAAAGCTCCCGGAGAGGGAGGAGAGGCCTAAGTTGTTTGCCCCAGAGTTTCTAAGTTTAGGGGTTTTTATGAGTTCTTGTGCAGAACTATCTTGAGCAATCAGGGTGTGCTGACTCGTGCCAATCAGGGCTTTGGTCACGTATCTGTCTACCTATTAGGTTAATGTCCACGTGCTGAAGGTGTTTTGTTTTTGTTTTTGTTTTTGTTTTTTGCTGACATTTGGGGGCTTAGGTCTTAACTGCCCCTTGCCTATGATATTGACAAATGCTTTTGTGGCTAATTGTCTTATTTTAGGATGTTTTGCAGAAGCCATTTCTGCAAAGGCTGCAAAGCAGAATGTTAGTGTGGTCCTGTCTAGGCTGCAAAACAGGATGTCAGCACTGTTTTATCTTAGCTGTCCTGACTCCATATTTTCTTGTTGGGGACGCTGGCCCTGACTACCTAACTGTCCAACTTTAATTGAACTCCTGACACAAGGACATGTGACCTGAGGCAGGGCCCCCCAGCAGCATCTGAGGTCATGCAGCACAGGATCTAGGCCTTAAGGACAAGGGTGTACAGTAAAGAGGTAGGTTATCAGAGCTCAGTCGAGAAGGTGCCATCTCAAAGCAGGTGCCATTCGGTGGAAGAGCAGAAGGGCAAACCAGGGAGGATGGCAACAGCCCAGGAGGAGTCTCAGATTTAAGCTGCCGACAAGTTTTAGACCTTGCCTTCCGCTGATAAGCACTGGCTATGAAGCCAACTGATGGAAACCTCTTCCTTAGTTCTCCAACAGGCAGCCTCTAGTCACATAGGACTATTGACATTTAAATTAATTAAAGCGGAATAAAATTAAAACATCAGTTCCCCAGTGACACCAGCTACACTTCAAGGGCTAGTATCCACATGTGGCTAGTGGCTACGGTATGGGGCATCACAGATATAGAAGGAGTCTGTCATCACAGAAAGTTCTCTTTGGACGGCGGCTAGACCCCTGCTTCTCAAGGTGGACCAGCAGTAGCAGCAGCAGCTTCATGGGGGAGCTTGTGAGAAATGCAGCCTCTCAGGCCCTGCCCCAGCCCTACTGCCCTGGAAGCGTCAGACTACAAGATCCGCAGGTGATGTGTCAACACAGTCAGGTTCAGGGTCACCTGTCTGGGCGGGTTCAGGAAATCAGTGGCTGTGCTCTGCCTGCCCAACACCTGCTACCTGCAGGGCATGGGGCTAAGGAAGAGAAACTAACCTTTAATTTGTCTTCTTTACTGCAACCGTTCCCCCGGTCTATCGCTTTTCCTTTTCCTTTAGTTTTGTTCATTTGTTATGAACATATTTTTGGAACCTATTAATATTTAAAAGATTGTGATGGTGGGAGCCCACCCTGGCTTTTACTTGGGAACAGTCATATCCCTCAGCCCCCCCGTTCCCCTCCTGCTTCTCCCTCCCCACTCCTCCTTCTCCCGGCCTCCTTCTCCTCTTCCCCCTCCCTTTAGATTTTGGCTCTATAGCCAACACCCCTGCAGCATCCCTCCACTGAAGTGGCGATTTCACCGGCTCAGAGCTGCTCAGTTTTAGCAGCATTAGAAAAGGGACTGGAAAGACTCTGCACAGCGCCTTTTGCAATATAACCTTGCTGGAGAGCGTTTATATATTCCCAGGCAGTGATGGGGGCCCATCTTGCAAAGCCTCATAAATATTTAACAACAAGCACTTTGTAAAGAAGAGTGTTATTAAGGGCGGTGCTTCCAGTGGCTTCAGAGGTGCCCATATATCAGGAGCTTCTGATGCTATGTGGACACAACCCTCTCGCAATAATAGCCCCAGGCAAATCAGCTCCTTATCTTTTAGGGGGACTTGGGAGAGAATTTAAAGGAATTTGCAAATATCCCTGCTCTCCAGAAGAAACAAGCAAGTTCCTCTCCCAATAGAGAAGTGCCTTCCAAAAAATCATGCATCTCAGAGAGAAAAAGCAGTGACCAGAAGAAAAAAAATATATACATATACACATACATATACATATACATATACATATACATATGTGTGCTTGTGTGTCTACATAGACAGTCCACACAAAGAAGATGCCTGTGCACCCAATTTTTAGCAGGGCTTTTATTCTGATGCTATCAGATGAATCTTTTATCCCCATGGAAGCCAGGCACAGGCCACTTATTTCAACACTTCAAGCTTTAATGATACTGTTTCATTTTCCTTTACTCTGTGGATTGGATACAGCACATTGCAATTCAAATCGCCCCAAACACCCTAGTAAGCATGAGGTGATCACATTTCTTCCTAAGTGTAAATGACTCTCCACAGGGGACTCATTCTGAGAGCACAGGGCCTGGGGCAGCACTGCCCTGGCAACCTCTTTTTCCCCAGATGATCATCACTGGAGGTAAATGCTTGGAAGATTAAAGTCCCCAATCCATGAAGCAAATTCCAGTTAGGTTCAGAAAATATCCTCCATTGGCCACTCTTAGTACAACCAACAAATCACAAGGGATTAGAAAATGAAAGGTTGTATGTAGTGTGTGTGTGTGTGTGTGTGTGTGTGTGTGTGTGTGTGTGGTGTATCATGCTTATTGCATTTTCCCCCAAAATAACTCTTGTGAAGGGGTCTGAAAAGTTAAGTTGATTGGCTCAAGGTGACCCACAGAAGCCATTGAAAGAGCACTTGTGTGTTTTCTACCATAAACACTGCCACCCCCCCCCCCCCCCGCCAGGTCTGCCAGGAAAGCAATTGAGTTTTGAGCACAGGCATGGATTATGTACCATACAAATAAACAATGTTTTCCTGGAAATCACCTTCTACATGCAGAGCAGAGTCCTAGCACCATATACATGAGTGGGAACTGCTTATGTGAAGTAGTGATCCATCTGCCTTTTTGTGAGTGATTCTGGGCTGTAGTTAGCAAATTGCCCAGAGCCTGGCCAGCAGCCCTGTTTTTGCTGAGAACAGGTGAGAGAACCTTAAGGAAAACCACGCGTGCTGACTGAACCGTGCCCTAACGCAGCCATCACAAACCTGCCCTACATATTCATGAGCAAGCCGTTCCCAATATATATGCTTTGTTCCAAGTCATAATCAAAAAGTTCATTTTTTAAGTTAGTTGCTTGGAACCTGGAATAAACTTTCCCATAGAAACGATGTTATAAATAGAGCTCAAGCCTAGCCCACAAATGATTATCTAATCCTTAATGTGGTTCCAGTATTATAGAGTTGCAAGGAAACTTTGTGGAAAACAATAACTGTGCCATACCAGTAATTAAACCAAACAGTGGAACAATAAAATGCAATGTCTTTTTTTCTTCTTCCATGGAAGCTCATTCGTGAAGAAAGTCAGATTAATTGGAGAAGGATAAGCAGTTAAATGGAGACTGTGTGGTGCTCTTGAAGGAGGCTTTGGGGTTACCTCAAGGGCTGTTGAGGTTGATGGCACAGGCTCTTTACTATGTCTCATTTCACTTCAAACCTTACGACTTGCCTCCTGCTTGATACACGTATATAGCTAGTGCTACTTGTACTCATCCTCCATAATTAGAGTCAGGTTTTTTTTATTTTCCTCACCAGTTGAAAAGAGAGCAAGGGAAACTGAGAGGAGAAGGAGGGAAGAAAAGGAGAGAGTCTAGAGGGAGGGAAGGGGGAAGGAATTTTCTCGACTTTACAAGAAAGCCAAAGTTAAAACACGAAGAGTATAAATTGGGAGTTTAAAGAAAACCTGTGAGTCAAAGAGTGCCTTCAGGTGTCCAATGAATGGGTCAAAAGAAGGGGAGGAGGGGCACCTGGGTGGCACAGTTGGTTAAGCCTCCCACTCTTGGTTTCAGCTCTGATCCCAGGGTCTTGAGATCCCGCCCCACGTTGGCTCCTCCGCACTCAGGGGGGACTGTGCTGGAGATTCTCTCCCTCTCTCTGTGCCCCTCCCCACCACACGCGGGGGCGGAGGGGGGGGCGCCCTCTCTCTCTCTCTCTCTCCTTCTGAAATAAATAAATCTTAAAAGAAAAAAAAGAGGAGGAGGGAGAGAGGGAGGGGAGAGGAAGAAAGTGAGGGAGGGGAAAGAAGGGAAGAGAGGGGGAGGGAGGGAGGAAGCTGGAGAAAGGCTTGACCCTTGAGTAGTAAATCCTGCAGGTGGCAGGGAGGGAGCAATGAGGTAAAGAGGGTGGCAGGATAGAGGGGATGGAATGGCTTGGATGAAAGAAGAAGCTTTTACAAGAAGGGAACCTGGAGGCTTCCCAGGGTCCCCGAGTGCTCAGGAACTAAGGGCTGAGTTCTTAGACTCCGGGCAAAGACAGACTCAAGAGACGCAAACCCGGAAATCCAGTTTGAACTGTGGGGCTTTAAAAGTGTGCAGCTCTCGGATCACGTGGGTCAAGGCTTTGGCTTTATTATGCGGAGAGATTTAATTCTCTTTTGTCTCAATCCTTCACTGCAGACAAGGCTTTGGAGCCTAACCCAAAGGCCTATTAATTGGCTTTTCTAAACAAAAGGACCATCTTCCCTGAGATAAAACCTGCACGCCCTTATAATGCACAAGTGGATGAAGTCATTTATTTTTTTAAATAGCAATCTTTTCCCCTCAGGTTACACTTATTATATGTGCTTCTTTACAATCCGCAAAGAGTTTTCGTATAATCCCTACCTGGCAAACTCCATCCTCCAAACTAAACTCTCATTATTTGGGTAGGAGCTGTTGAATAGTAAAAAAATATTTAATCGCCACCAAAAGAAGTAAAAATAGGAAAATATTGCCACTTGGAAGGCTGGATCAAAGCCAATGACAATTATCTTCCCATTACTGGCTGTAAAACCCAGGGGGGAAGAAGGAACAAGCAGGAAGCGGAGAGAGACCCAGAAAGGCAGAGTTAGCCAGAAGCCAGACTGAACTGGCCTGGGAGCCTGACCACACCAGCACTAGCCTAGAACACTGAAGGTCTTGGGTCCCTTTTAGAGCTCTCTGGACCTCCCTCCCCACAGCCCTATTCTCTCCAGTTTGAGCCCCTGAACCATGGTGCATGCCTGATTTTCCTGACTTAATTCCTGGCATTGGTGGTTGAACTTGACTTTCTTTCCTAGTCCTCCACTCAGAGTTTGGTAGGGTGGGGGTAGGTATGAGGGGGTGAGGAGTTTTACCTTGAACTTTCTTCACTCTCCAAGTCCTGTTGTGGTCACTGAGCAGAACTGATGATATAATTGATATGGTAACTGACCAAGTCTTTTGGTTTTGGTTTTGGTTTTTTGGAATACCTGCTTTAAGATTGCATTTGTGACAACAGAGAAGAGTGGATTACGGATTTTGTTGTTATTTTGGTAGTGAATCCTATATGAGAGGATTGTTCAGAAAGTGAGATTACATGAATTTTTAAAAAATCAATTGTAAAGCAAGACAAAAATTAAGTATAATGCAACTGACAATTTAATTTGAAATTGATTGACCTGACTTAAAATAATACAGTTACAATATAAAAAATACTGTTACTTTTTCTTTATGTCATTTATTTTTTTAACCTCATGTCATTTTCTTTTTAAGATTTTATTTATTTATCTCACAGAGAGATAGCAAGAGCAGGAACACAGGCAAGGGGAGTGGGAGAGGGAGAAGCAGGCTTTCTGCCGAGCAGGGAGCCCGATGTGGGGCTCGATCCCAGGACCCTGGGATCATGACCTGAGCCGAAGGCAGACGCTTAACGACTGAGCCACCCAGGCGCCCCTAACCTCATGTCATTTTAAATATTTTTCATAAAGTGCCAGGATATAAAGATTTAAGTTTTTGCCAAGGTGCCACAATACAGTAGGTAGGAAATTTCAAAGTGAGTGGTCAAAGCAATGTAGATTACGAAAGGAAATTAATGAAAACCCATCGCACAGCTCTAAGCATTTCACATGCTTTCAAGACATAAAAGAGTCAAGGGAAGATTTGAAGAGTGTTTCTTTGGAAGAAGCCGTCACCATGCTCCAACACCCAAGCCCTGTGGGGAAGGAGTATGCTTTCTTCTTTAACCAAGATTCCTGGCCAGGTTTTTGGTGGTCAGTGTGAAGGAGAGCAGACTTGTAACCAACTCACAGGAAAAGGAAAAATCAGATCAGCCTGCACTCCCAGCTACCTATAGCCAGACATGCGCCATGCCAAAGAAGGAAAAGTCTGCCAGAGCCAGTTTGAATTTTGCCTAAGAGGGCTCCTTCCAGAGGGTGAAGAGACACAAGGGCAAGGGTCCATGACAATCCCCACTTGGGACCTCACACTCATTCTGTTGATGTGGGCATGCACCTTTTCCTCAGCTGGCACGTCCTAATCCCCGCCATGAGAAGCCTGGCTCAGGTCCTATGACCACTTATCTCTCCTCAGCCCCACTGCCCATCCCCAGCAGAGGCTATCTGCAAGCTGGAGTGGGGAGAGGAGAAGGCTACTGTCTTTCTGGCAGAGTGTTGATTTGATTAAATCAAGTTCCAAATCCTGATGAAAATCTTAGGCTGCGTATTCTAATTTCCTAACTCAGATTGTATTTGTGACTTAAATAGATGATTGGTTACTTAAGAACCAATCTGATAGGGAACCAGCCAGCCTCAGCACACTCATAAGGATTGCCTACTGCCAACGTCCATCCTGATTGGCCAGTGTGCACATCTGCTTCATAGGAAGCAAACGAGTCATGGGCCTGCCAGCATCCACATCCAAATGCAGGTAGGGATTATAATAGAATAGAAAAAAAGAAAACGTCTTATATATTGAATAACACATGAGATAGCGAGTTTTAAACTAATTCCATGTGTTTGCTTCCACAAAATCATTTCAAACTGTTTTACATGCTCTTTAATACATATTATGCATCTCATCATTTTTGGCCAGGATTTTGAGGAGATAATCCAATTAGGAATATTCTGGAATCAGGTTGAAACAAGAGACCAAAAGACCACACAGAGATGGGACTAATTCAGAAGTCAGTAATCATCGGAAATAGTTTTTCAAACCACCAACTATGATCCATTCATTATTTAGGAAATGAATCTAGTGGCTTATGACCCAGTGAATTATTTTTAAATGAAATTGAATGGATGTGATGGGACAGAAGAGAACAGAATAGAATAGAAAATGTCACTCATGGTAAGATTAAATATGGTTCAGCAATGGCTTTGTTTGCTTTATGTGTGTGTACCTGTGTATCTGTGCATGTGTGCTGGGTTAAGGACATAAAATATAGTTCATACCGTATCTCACAGTTAAAACAAGTTTTAAGATTAAAAAAAACTTCATATACCAAATCTATGGAGAAGAACTGAGTCAGGAATCAAAGGTAGTACCAGAAATAAAATAGAGAAAGTGAGAGACAAGAGTGTGACAGACAAGTCAGACAAGTTCCAGATGTGTCTTCAGCTGTCCGCTCAATGTCTTTTTCCCCCCCTCTAGTGGAGGGTGGTGCTCACACCCGGAGCTCCTTACAGGCATGTTATACTTTTTGCCTTTGCCAAGGGAAGGAAGAAGGAAAGGGGAAAGAAAGGGAAGGAGAAGGGAAAAGAGCACTGAGTCCCAGGTCTCCTGTGGGTCTTGACCACTGTGGAGGTCAATGCTCAGTCTTCATCTGCTCTTGTATGGCCTTTTCCTGGACTGGGGCGGGGCGGCGGGGGGGGAGTCTCCTGACAACTAGGTAGTATATATAACTTCTTCATCTTCGTACTACCTGTAAGGCATCTGGTAAGTCTAGTACAAGGAAATCTCTTTTTTTTCCTACAATATGCTGACAGCAAAAGTCTCTCCCTATCTCCTCCTTTCATCTTCATTCTTCAAGGGCCAGTGAAGCTTCCAGGCCATCTTCAGTGGAGCTCTTTCTAACCACTCAGCTCTCATTGCCCTTCCTCTCTTCTGAATGACCACAGCACTGAGATTTTACACTACCTGATTTAACTCAGTAAAGGCTACCTTGTGCTGCTCACTGTGGTCTTATGTATTAGTGTGAGTCTAGAGTATTATTTAGACTGGGGATTTCATAGTCTTTGGTATTCTTTGCAGCACCCAGCATCCTGCAGTGTCTGAAAGTACAGGCAACACTCAGAGTTGGTTGTGAGAAGTCAATTCCTGGAGCATCATTCTCTTCATGTGGGAAAAGTAACTTCTGGACCAATGGATCTCTCTTGGAGAACTTCTGAATGGTTGGACATGGTTTCTGGAAATAAGAAACAGAAAAATAAAATTAACTTATATGCCAGGCAGGATATAAAGTGCTTTATATACATCATTTTTCTTAGTACTGATCACAACCTTATTTGGTATTTTTTAACCACAATTTATTGAAGAAGAAATAGAAAATCAGGGGTGGGTCTCTCTAAAATTGTACAGCTAAGAAGTGGTAGAGCCAAGATCCCAAGTCTGTGCTCCCTTTACAAAAGTAATACCTCTTATGTAGATTAGTCCTGTTCTGAATTTCAAATAATTCAGGGAGAATGAGAAGTGCTTCCTGTCTGCTAGGGAGTTCTTCCAGTTCCGGAGAAGTTCTGAGGACCTTCCTTCCCAAGAACTATAAGCTAGTTATCCAGGAGCTGGTAGGACTTCTGACTATCTTATGGATTCACACTGGACGTTGGTCATTCATAAGAAAATCACCTCCAACCATCAAGCTGAGATGAAGGCTGCAAAAAAAGAAAAGAGGTGCCACAAGTGAATCATATAATCTGGGGTAAATAACAAAGAAATCAAAGATCTAGAAAGACTGGAATCAACCAATGACAAAGTAGCTAGGTGAAGTTAGTGAAGAATTCATAAAACAGGTCAGAATGTGTGTACAGCTTTTGACAGACTTGATATCTTTTAGAAAGGCTGTTGTGTCATTGCTACAGGAAAAATAACACTCAAGGCTGACATGGCCAGAAGGCTTAGTACTCCTAAGCCCAGGGGAAATGATGATAATGATTTAAAAAAAAAAAAATCTTTATTTGGCACTTACTATGCTGAATACTGTGTTAAATTTCTAACATAAATGTATTACTTAAACTAATGAAAACATGATGTGGATTGTTTCTGCAAGTGTTTATTGATCTCTTACTATGAGGGTATGGGAGTGAACAAAAGAGACAACATTCTCTTTCCTCTGCATTCTTAGAAATATTATTATTCCTATACTACAGATGAGTTAACCAAGGCTTGCAAAGTTCAAGCAATTTGTACAAATCACACACAGATAGTCGAGGGCAGAAGGCTTGAGTTTTAACCCAAATCTGTCTGACTCCAAAGCTCAAATGGAACTCCACCCTGCCACTGCTTCCAGACGTACTCAGAACACAGCCAGGCGTGTCCCCTGTAAGACCCCATTCTTAATTATCTTACTTGATGGAGCATTACACACATGGTCTTTACGGTCTGTTCTGGCCCTTGATCATATTGTCATTTACTATTTTCTAAAAGTTTCATGGATATAAAACTTGCTTGTCCACCTAAACTGAAAATTCCTAGAAGGTTGGACAAGAGAATATATTCTGCAGTATTTCCCAGAAGGCTGGGTGCATTTCACACAGGTTTTAAGCACCTGTTAATCTGCCAGGGCACCGTGCTCATCACCAGGGGGAATTTTAAAAAATTAAAAGAATAAAATAAAATATTGCCTCTGCCATTCGGAGTCTTATAACTTAGGGGGCACTGTCATTAAACATTGACTGATAGAATTTTAGTTTCAACAAATCTAATTTTTGAGAACTCATGACTGACTGGATAAAGTTCCCAAAGACTAGAAAGAGACCAATGCAATGGTTTTCAAAACGTCAGAAAGATTAGGGCTCAGAAAAGTAGATATTGGTAATAATGCCTAACTTGCCTATGAAAAACAACTTCAAGACAAATGAAGAGAGAATTGATTGAGAGAAGATCATTGGGTGTTGGGTGACAACCAACATGGCTTTGAAAGGAATACATCAAGTCTGACCAACCCAGTTTACTTTTATCCCAAGAGCAAGATGGACCGTGTAGAAACGGTGAGTTAATAAATAAATATATCTTTACTATAGCAAGGTTCTGCTCTCTGTGATATGCTCATAAATAAGCTAATAAAACATAGCCTGGGTGACTATGCTAGAAGGTGGGTACACTCAAGGAAGCCACAGAAGAGGTGTTTGATAGGAACTGGTTGAGTCCTGAAGTAGTTCCAATTTCCATTGATGATGTGGAGGATAGGAGTATGGATGAGCTTATTAAATCATGAGTAGCCCCAAAGTGCTGTGCAGGCACTCCCTGTTGATCAGGCCTAGAATTCTCTATGGCTCAGACAAATTACTGAGGAAATAGTTGAAAACGGGAACAGGTTAGATTTTAATAAAGAAAGTATATAGGGAAAACCACTTCTGATCTTTTCCTCTTTCTCTCTTGACTTTACTTCTGGGAGCCAAGTGTGGAGGAAGCCTCCTCTTGAAGCCAGAGCCTCTGATGTGGGAGGAGGATTATCTGGCTTTGTGTTGTGAGTCGGTCCACCGGGGCCTCGGTTTTCCCATCTGTGCAATGGGATAACAGCTGGCTGGCTGTACAAGCATTATCTTGTGTGGATTAGCTAATTAATGATCTTTTGGGGTCTTAAAAATACCAAATGTTGCATAAATGCTAAGTCTTATTATGCTTCATGTAAAAGGGAAAGATCCTGACTTGGAAAGAAAATGGGAGGAAAACTTACAGGAGACAGTAGGGGAAAACACAGGAGAGAAGCTATTAGCCAGTTTGGGGAGCACAACTGCAAGGGCTTGAGCATCATAAAACATCTGTAAGTAATTTCCACTCACCTCTGCTCCTGCAGTGGCCATAAGGGAGAACGCAGTCTATTGTCTTTAAGTAAAGAATCAGGGAAAGCAATAAAGTGAGCATTTGCCCTTGCCAAGGCTGAGGAAATCTCTCAAATGTCATGCAATTTTGGATGTTCTAAATGAAGAAATTATTTAATCTACCTGGGGGATTGTGGCTGTTACATAAACCAACGTAAACAAGCCTCCAAAATCCAGCTACTGAGGATCCTTTGGACACACAGCAGACTGCTTCAAATTGACAGGTTTCCTGGGCTGCCCTTGAAACTCAATCTACTGACACTCAGTTCATCCCCAATTAATGAAGTAGCCTGTTCAATGGCCAAAGCTGCCTTTCTGGGTTGGCCTCAAGAGTCCTCCCTGGGGCCTAAGGAAGGCTATTAGGACAAATTCTAGATGTCCAGTTACCATAGGGTGATGTCAATTAAATAAAACTCATTGGCCTCAGAGGAGGGGAAGGGGCATTATGGCAAAGTCTTCTCCTATTGGAGGTGATCAGCTGAGCCCCCAAAGTGTCAAAGAGATTGGAAGTGGGAGTCATTTCAGAAGCTGATGCCACAGGCAAAGAGAAACACTATTTGCCCACTTTTTTCCTTCCTGGTTCCAACCACCTGCCACCTCAAGGGTCCCTCTAATAAATTAAAAGAGCCTTGTCAAGTAGCTGATTCTATTATTAACCAGATGTGTCTCTCCTGGGCTTCCTGGCAGATCAAGAGGACTGTCAGCCTCCTCCACAGGGTTCCAAGACCACTTAGCTGTGCTCAGCCACCTCCACAAGGGAAGGACAAGGAAGAAGGACAAGGACAAGGAATGCCCTTAATGTGGCCAAGTGGCCCAGAAGAGGCCCAGTGTGATCACGGTTGGACTCTTCTTGGTGCTGTCCCTCCCAGCTTCCTCAAGGGCCCTGGTGCTGGCCATGAATGTGGAGTAGAGGCTTTAAATATCCTATTTGGAGACCCACTGGACTTTTTACCTGATTGCATAGCTCTGGAGACTTGAGAAACAGAGAATTAACTTCTGTCCTTGGAACAGAAGTTGTCATTATGATAATGCAGTATGAATTAGCACATGCCCAGGAAGCAACAGAAATCAGGACAGATGAAAATGAGACAGGCAGGATTCTAGATTACTTTTTGAAACTTGACCTTTTCTAGGATCTTTTCATGACTCATGGGTCATGGTACTCTTGTTTATAAGTAAACATATATCTTCTTATGCTGGCAGGAACAGAAAGAAGGAAGAGTCAAGATGACAGGAGGCAGAAATGAATGTGGGTGGAAACATTATCCATACTAAGTCAGCAGTGCTTCTTGGGAGACCCTGTCACTCTTCAGCTCCAACTAGCCAGCTAAACGAACAAAAACAAATACAGAAAGAAAAGGGTCTTCCTCAAATTTTTGAGAACGTTGACATAATCCACTAAACTGGGAACTCCTCCAAAGCCAAGATCACTTTTAAATCTTTTTTTTTTTTTGAAGTCTCTACCACAATGGCTAACAGATAGTAGGTCTTCAACAGATATTTGTGAATGAGCAAATAATAAAGAGTAAATTATAAAGTGCCCAGAAATGTAGTATAGGAACTCAACATTTCTTTAAAAAATGGAGAGGATCACATTCTACTTTTATTTTTTTTAATTTTTTTGTTTTTTGTTTTTTTTAATTTAAATTCAATTAGCCAACATGTAGTACATCATTAGTTTCAGGTGTAGTGTTCAATGATTCACCAGTTGCATATCACACCCAGTGCTCATCACATCACGTGCCCTCCTTAATGCCCGTCACCCAGTTACCCCATCCCCCCACCCTCCTTCCGTTTCTTTCCTGGAGTCAAGAGTCTCTCATGGTTTGTCTCCCTCTCTGATTTCTTCCCATTCAGTTTTCTCTCTCTTCCCCTGTGATCCTCTGTGCTATTTCTTATAGTCCACATATGAGTGAAACCATGTGATAATTGTCTTTCTCTGATTGACTTATTTCACTTAGCATAATACCCTCCAGTTCCAACCACATTGACGTAAATGGTAGGTATTCATCCTTCCTGATGGCTGAGATATTCTACTTTTATAAATGCAACTTAAACAAATACATTTTTACCAAAAGGTAATCTAGATTAGGTCCTTGAAGCCCTCTTCCTTAGAAGTAAAATTTCCAAAGGCTCCCCTGGGTTGGTGAGAACCCAGTGTGGAGCTAACAATGGCAGTTTCTCTCCCCTTACTCATGTCAGCTGCTCAGGAAATCAAAGATCTGTGCTGCTGCTTAGGCTGTCCTGAGCATAATTCATGTTGGTTTAGGATTTAGGCTTATAGGATTAGACTGATGATCATAAACCTTGCCCATTATAAAATCCTAAAATCATTATTAATTTTAAAAGGAGTATAAAACCTTGGGCAAAACTAATAACAAATGTATGCCAACTCTAAGACCAATACGAGGCCTAAATCCTGTCTAATTTGGAGAGCTCAGGCTAGAGCGGATTATCGAGCAAGACTGAGGATTCTCCCTCCCTGGAGAGCTCAAGGATGGGGAGGACAGGCTCAGTCTTCCTGCCCAAAGTCAGGGGACTGACAAAGATCAGCCTGATAGTCCTCTAGTCTGCAGTTTGAACAGAGAAGGATTAGGGAAACTAGAATCAACACTCCCAGGCTGAGGAAAGTCCAGAGGGGGAAGGAGGGAGAGAGAGAGAGAGCTGAGACGGAGGACAGCATCCAGGGAGGTGAGGGCAATACTCCTTAGTTACGGGTCTTGCAATTGCCACCTGCTTTTCATAGGTATGAAAGGCAAGAAATGGAAGAAAAACATGCATCAGCGTCCTGAGGATGGGGCTCATGATCAAACAGAGAAACTTGCTTCCAACAAGATGTACCACAAATTTGCTCCTGCAAACAGTCCACTGCAGAGCACTCAGAGCTAGATGCACAAATGAAGGGGAGGAGAGGCCAGTCTCAACTAGAGGTGTGTGATTTACAGCTGAAGTTCAAAGTGATGATAATACCATGTTTTTACTTTTTAAATTGTTTTATCCTATTTTTCCAGCCCATAAGGAATGCACCTTGGTGTCAACAGAACCCCTTTGTCTTTGTAAGCTATTTTGAAGCAAAATATCGGTAAATTACTTCCCAAACCACCACACAACTAGATCATGCTGAGAAAATGGGCTTTGCAGGAATGCAGTAAATTGTTTCTGTCACAGAAGAAAATACAACCAGTAGAAATCGTTATGGATGAGTCATTACGAGAAGGGGCCAAAAAAATTAACCTTCCTCCGTTTTCTTTGTCTTTGTGCATGCAAGGGAGGGTGTGTGTGTGTGTGTAGGTGTTTATTTGAATTCACCGGCCACACTTAGGAGTCTGGAGGTGGGAACAGTTTCAGAGATAAGCAAGACCAGCCCCTTCATTGACATGCACACAGGACGGGGAGAAAGAGGAAAAGCGACTTCAGAATATGGTGTTGCTGGGAAGGTGTTTAGCATGATTGAAGGACAAGGAGTTCCGTGATCAAGGAGGAGGGGGAGAAAATCCCTGTGTTTTAAAACAGTTATTTAGTACTATGGACTGAATGTGTCACTCCCAAATTCCCAAATTAGGTGAAACCTAATCACCAGTGAGATGGTGTTGGGAGGTGGGGCCTTTGGGAAGTGATTAGGTCATGGGGGCTTTGGGTCATGAGTGGGGTTAGCGCCCTGATTAAAGAGGCCCCCAAGTGTTCCCTCATTCCTCCCACCGGTGAGGACACAACAATAATGAACGAGGAACCTGGTCATTTCGCTAGACACCAAAATGGCAAGCACTTGCTCTTGGGTTTCCCAACCTCTGGAACTGTGAGAAATAATGTCTGTTGTTTATAAGCCAGCACAGTTTTCTGTTATAGTAGCCCAAATGGACTATGACATTAATATTTACAAAATAGTACCAGGCACAGGACTGAATGTTTCACACTCCTCCTGACAGTTCTATTGGGTAGGTGCTGTTATGACCACCATTTTACAGATAAAGAAACTGAGGTTTAGAGAGGTTGGGTGCCTTGCCCAAAGCCTCACAGCAATGAACGGGGTGGATTGGGGCTCATATCAAGGTGGCCTGATTTCAAGCCCGTGCTTTCAAGCAGGTGTCTGTACCTCCTTGGGTAGGGAATATGCGGTGCGGGGGGCGGAGGGCACCATGGACGAAAGCCAGCACTCTGGAGTCAAGCTGTCCACCTACAAGACTCAGAAGAAATTATTCTCATCCACCAGGTTTGAACAAGTGTTTTCACAATTGCCTGGTGTATCCTCACCCAGCTCCTCTGAGAACCCTCCAGTCACTGGGAGGCTGGCACTGGGGCTCCACGGAGTGCCGTCGGACACTCTGAATTCACTTAACTTAGCTCCTGCCTGTTGTCCCTTTGTGCTGATATAGAATCCATTTCCAATCCCTTGATAATGATTCTTCCTGCACCCCCATGCAAACAATAGTACAGAAAAATGCTCCGTTAAAGTGTTAAACATGCCCTAATGTGTGGTAATTGATTTCACATACGGAATCAGGGCCACGGTAACAGTGTGCAACAATGGATTTGACACAGGCGCTGTCTGACTTGATGAACCCAGCTGCAAGGAGCTGATTCTCTGTGCAGGCGCTAATTGCCCGGCACACCTGGCCGAGGGCCTGCTTCCATGAAGCGGTGCCCTAGGTGGACAAGATAGGACTCAGAAGGTCACCTTAGTCCCTGTCAGGGACCATTTCGTCTCCTAGCCGGTGGCAAGTCAGATTGGTTTGAATTTGTGAGTTCTGTCCTGCCACACGGATCTGTGGCACGAAGCTACCTCTGAAGTCAGGCAAGCTCGGGAGACACCCTGAGGCAGGTGCAGGTCAACACCGGCTGCCCGGGGAGAGCTGGAGAGAAAAGAGCGTGAAAGCATGCCAGTGGGGAGGAGGTTAGGACTGCATGGAGAGAACATGCTCACTGCTCACTGACAGCACCCGCATCTGGACTCCAACTCGGGGATCTGGGTCTAAAAGCCAAAGGCGACAAGAAGCATTTGTACGCATGCTACTGCCTAGTTTACAAAGAACTTCCACAGACATGATCACATTTTGAATTTCCTCATCAACCTTGCAAGGTTGGGATTCTTCCCAACATAGAGTGAGAAGTGGATTACTAATCCTCAACTTGGGCCACATTGTTCCCTGGGAAGCTTCTAAAAAGCTACTACTACCCAAGACCCCTCCTCCCACGCCCAATCCAGATCCCTTTTTAGTGGTCTGAGATGGGACTCAGGTGCTAGTATTTATTTTTGTATGTGTGGTACAATAAAAATTAATAGACACTAAAATTTGAATTTTATATCATTTTCATGTGTCGCAAGTATTATTTTTTCTTCTGATTTTTTTCCCAACCATTTAAAAATGTAGAAACAGCTTTAGCTGTAGAAATAAAACAGACAGAAGGCTGGATTTGGCCCAGGGGCCATCATTGGCCAGTCTTGCTTTAAAACAACCCATATTTATCTTCAACTTACTAAAATCCCTCTGTGCCTCCCATTTCCATATCCTTCGTGTGCTCTGTACTCCCATTTTCCTCTAAATCCCCTTGATAGCCACCCTTACAGGCACACCCTACCCCAAGCATCCCACACTCAGATATTCCTTCCTTCCCCATTCCCTACGTAGAGCTTTCCAACTAGCTCTTTTGTTGTTTGGTTTTGGACCAATAAAAAATTGTATATATTTAAGGCGTACAAAGATGAGATTGTGATATATGTATACATTGTGAAATGATTATCATAATCAAGCTAATTCAGAGATCCATCACCTCACACAGTTACCTTTTGTGTGGGTGAGTAGTAAGAACACCTGAAATCTATCCTCTTAACGAATTTCAAGTATACAACACATTATTATTAACAATAGTCACCATGCTGTGCATTAGGTCTCCAGAAGGTATTCAACCTTCTAACTGGAAGTTTGTATCCTTTGACTGACATCTCCTCTTTCCCCCCACCCCTCAGCCTCTATGGGCTGATATTTTTTAAAGTTCCCCAGGTGATTCTAACATAACCAGATCGAGATCCACCAAATTAGACAAACATTTATAGATGAATAGATTGAAGAGAAACATGTTAGAACTAGAGAGGGACATAAAATCCAAGTAAATAAATTTGGGAGACAGGAGCGGAAAGACTAAAGACATGAGAGCACTTACATCTGGCCTGGTCCGATGGACAAAAGCTGGAGGATCTAGACAAAGTCCTGATGCCCGGTGCAAGGGGAACACATCCTCTGTTGTCATTAGCAGAATGCTTTCTCAGGTGACACGCCCATACCCAGAGCCATGCTTTCATCCATGTGATTTAGAAAAGAAAGAAGAGAGATGTCCTCTCAGATACAGGGTGTGCTTGGCGCAAAGTGAGCACAAAGGAGGCCCGAGGAAAAGACCGTTCTCTGTCCTTGCTTTATACTCCACAGATTAACTTAAAACAATTTTTAGAAATGTCCTCAACTCCTAGGGGACTCATTTAGCAGCACACAGCCTCTTCTAATGAACTATGAATTGTACTGATATACTAATCTCCAAAGAAAATACTCTTTTGCAGCCTGAGTTTCCACAAGAGTTGGGACAATTCCTACATGATTTGATGAACTGGCAATGCAATGATGATGATGATGATGGTATGATGATGATGTTGATCAACAACAATATCTACCATTTCTGAGCACCTCTTCTGTGCCATAACCGTGCAGCATACTTTAGCTGGACCCTCGTGTTCCTCTTTCCTTATACACTACCTTATGAACTTCCCCATCTTGCCAATGAGGAACATGAGTCACAGAGAGGATAAATATTATGCCTGGTGTCACATGACTGACAAGGATCAGACCCAGATGGTATCTAGACATGCCTGGCTCAAACTCCCGATGATTATGGGTACCGATGTGCAGCATGAAATGAAGGTTTGCTCCCTGCCACTTGGAGGAGAAAATGATTAATAATAATACTGTTTCCTGAGCAATTCTTTTAGCCTGGCACTGTGTTAAGCCATTTAAATATATTCTCTCATTTAATGCTCAGAAGACCCTGAGAGGCAAATATTTTATCCGCAACGGACTCTTGAATCATTACAGGCTCAAAGATGATGATGTAAGCGAGACCACTGCTGGTAAGGAGTAGAAGCACCAAGGGGATTGTCACTGCCCTGTCTAGCTCTGAAGCCTGCTACTCTTCACCTGGTGCCCTGGTGAACACAAGCACTCTCAAGACCATGTCTCTTCAGCATTGCCCTCACCCATCAGAGACGGAGTGGATTCTGTCCTCCAGCTGGGGAAGTGCATGGAGAATCTCAGGTTCTAGAGGAAAGCAGAAGCCCTTTGTTCTGACAGTCTTCCCAGTCAAGGGCTGTCCTGGGAGCACAGTATGAGGTGTGCCCAGTACCTGGATAACAGGCTGCATGACAGCAATGTGTTCAGAGCAAGGCTTTGACATCAAGCAGACTGATGTTCAAGTCAGTGAACTGATTGAGTCATGTGGCCTCTGGGCCTCAGTTTCTTCATCTGTAAGACACTGATTAAAATAGCAACTTTCCCAGAGTGTTAAAAGGATTATAAGAAATAAGATATGCAAAGTGCCTAGTGCCTGATTGCTTGATAAATGGAAGCTATTATTACTCTTAATGGCTAAGGGAACTGGGACACTGACCCCATATTTTACCCCTATTTCCAGGAGTGGGAAAAGCTCCACCATAGTTTTCCCATCAATAATGGTCAGTTCCATCCCCCAGAGAAAGCCCAGCTGCCCCTGGGCTTGAGAGGATGCTAAGGCACACAGGTAGGGACGGAGATGACCTAAAACAAGAGGCCCCCAGTGCTTCAGGAATGTGCATGTCCTTATGCATGATCCAGGCAAACCAGCCTGGATGAGGTCAATGACCATGTGCCCAGGGTCCCCTTGGATACACAGATCCTGCCATTCCGTCCAACCCCCAGCACAGGCACACACACGTGTACACAGCACTCACGTGCACATGACATACATATGTGTATGCATGACACCAAACATGTGCATATAGGTGCACACAGAAACACATGCACAAACATGCACACAAAGGCACACACACAGCCCCATACCATGCACCCCACAGCAGTCAGGATTTCTGCTGAGAGAACCATGTTTATCCGGCACTGGCGCTTCCCTGGGGTTGCAGGGGTGGGGGGGGGTCCCCTGAGGCATCTGCAGCCCCTTCAGTGGCTGTAGAAATCTGCTTTCCCCCCAGCCTTCTTTCTGCCAGTCACCTTCTGTCAAGGAGTGATTATGCTCCTTTCTGTCAGGAACACTGAGTGATTGTGGCAAGAAAATTGCCTTCAGCGATAGGGATTTAAGAAACGCTTTTCCTGAAAATAGTGCTCAAATTAATTAACTTGGAGGAAAGGATTGCTTTTTTTTTTTTTTTTTTTGGTCTGGATTTAATTTATTTTTTCCCGAAGAGTTTTGTGTTGTGTGATAAGTGGTGAGGAGAGCGTTACCTCCTTGGACATCACCTCAAGTCTGGGAGGCCTCGTGGACGCCAGTCCTAAGAGACACCAAGGAGACCTGGGGCTGTGGGCTTTGTGGAGGGCAGAGGAGGCCCTGGCTCAGTTCTGTTGGCTCTAGCGAAGAAGGCTGCTTGCGCAGGGGACACACAGTGTGTCTGAAGGGCGGACTAGGTGCTGATGAAGAAAAATCCACAATAGGAATATGAAATGGTGGTGGTGATGGAGCAAGAGTGGTCACATGACAGCCTGGAGTCTATCACTCTCTGGCACCAACCAGAGAATCTCATGTCATTTCTCTAAGCTGTCGTCCCTTCATTTACACAATGGGATGATAATTTAGATTCATTCTGCCCTTCAGGCTAATGGTCATGAGGATCAGGCAAGGTCTCTCTGTGGCTGATTTCGTGTTCAGCTCCATGATGGTGGCACCAGGGCCGAGGCCAGAGGGTAGAGAACACTGTCAGAAAGATCTGAAGCCAAGGCCAGTCCTCTATCACTAGCTGTGTGACGATGGGTAAGTAATTTAACCTCTCTGAGTTTTTATTTCTTCATTGCAAAATGGGGATAAAAATAAACACAGCATAGCATCATTGTGAAAAAAAAATCAATGAAAACACCCAACATATATCAGATTGATAAATCTTAGTTCCTTCCTCCACCCTAATACCAAGCAATACAGCTAGCAGGCACTCAAAAAAAATGTAGGTGTATAATATATATTTGAATAGATGCAAAATTAAATATTATGCCTGCCCTTTTTTAATAACTATTATTTTTTTCTCATGCACATTTCAATCCTAGTCAGACCAGAAGGAAAACCACTAAAATGTCATGTAAAAGAACTCCCAGGTTCTGCAGGACTTTTGGATTAAGGTGTTCCAAATCAACTCTGTGATCCACATTGGGTTGCCAAGTTTTCCTTTCATTTATTTATTTTTTTTTTAAGATTTATCTATTTGTTTGGGAGAGAGAGAGAGAGTATGCGAGTGGGGGGAGGGGCGGAGGGAGAAGGACAGAAGCCGACTGAGCGGGGAGCGCAGTGCTGGTTCTGTGCGGGGCTCCATCTCATGACCCTGAAACCATGACCTGAGCCTAAACCAAGAGTTAGACGCTCAACCAACGGAGCCACCCAGGCGCCCCAAGAGTTGACAGCCTTTCTGATGGCCACCTCTTCTGGGTCTTGTCTCCAGGTTGTATGCAAGAAATGCGAAGGCATTTCTTACCCATTTCAACAAGAATGTCTTAACCCAGACTGTGTGGATGGACTTTTCAGGGTCCACAATCCTTTGAAATTTAAAATACCGCATTCAGTTTATGTAAGTTTTCTTGGGAATTACATTCATAGCTTTCACTGGGGCAAGGATAGGGGTGATTTGTGATCCTCCTCCTCAAAAAAAAAAATTAAGATAAATTGGCTTATACCAAATAGAATATTGATGGCACACCAATTTAAAATGTGTAAAATTCCCAAGTTGATTATTACATCAAGAATTTTTCAATACTCCTTTTATAAAATTTTAAAAAGCTGATTTGAAGAATCCCCTTCGGAAATTACTCTTTTCAAAGTAGAGGTCTACTGCAGGAACCTACATGCAGATTTCACACACACACACCCGCTGTTCCAGTCTTAATGCTCCCCATAGCAGCTGCTTATTACAGAGAACCAGAGAACTGAAAACTGTGTTTCTGCAGCATCCTGCCTCCCAGGATCATGCAGGCCTTTCAAAGCATCTCACCAGCCCTGGCCCTGCTCTAGGCTGGTTGTTCATGGCTTGCAGGTGGAGCGAAGAGAAGGAAAATATTTTGCCCCAAAACATGCAGTAGGGATGACTCCACTAATCCCTGACTACCAGATCATAATTAAGAGAGAAAGGCAAGAAACAGAATTTAGGCAATCAGAGTGACTGCTGCAGAATTTTAAAGCAGAAGAAGGCAACACTCCCACGGGGAGCTTTGCCGGGACATTAGGGTTTATACCCAACCTTCTGGAACGCAGTCCTGGGATCCTGGCTATGGGCAGAAGCAGCATGGCAGGCATACAAATGCCATTCTGATCAAAGGCAAGAGTGAGGTATGATTGTCTTTCCTACTTTCAAAGAACTATAGAAGAAAGTCCATGCTATGATGTGCTTAGCACCATGTCCATGTAAACTATAAGACATTCTTGTAGACTTTCATTCAGCTATTACCATTACTGCTAATAATATAGTTATTACCTTATTTTCATGACTCATTTGTGTGTTTACACAGTAGTCAGACAGCCCATATAGGAGGCCTAGGGAAGCGAATGCAAAAGTGCGTACCCGAGTATATTGTGACACGGATAAATTATCCCAGTTCCAAACTTGGAGGAAAAATTAAAGACAGGTGAAGGACTGCTGACACAGACCCGGGCTTCTCTTTCCTTGCCTCCCACTCAGTGCCTGGCAGAGAGCTTTTCATACAGAGAGGACTCAAATTCTTGCATAATATCAAGGAGTACTCACAATTTTTCCCCTCACCCTCATTTCAAGGATAACGACAACCTTTGCTCATGGAAGCAGCGTTTCTCAGAGTGTTGTCCATGAGTGATCTGCTTCAGAATCACCCAAGGACCTTCTTTAAAATGCAGCTTCTTGGGCCCCTTCCGAGACACCCTGAACCAAACTCTTTAGAGATAAGGTCCAAGCATCTGCATTTTAATAAGCCCACCCAGTGAGGCTTGTGTGCTTCGAACTTTGAGAACCACTGACTTAGACAAAGGATTATTTGTCCAGTGGTGACCTTTAAGTCTTCTCTGAGAGCCCCTAGTAAATCAATTAAACCATGCATTGATGCATCTCTAAAGTAGCACTCTACAAAGCCTTTCTTCAGACTGATTGAGAATTGAGTATCAGAAGGGTTAGACAAATCAACTTGGACCATAAGTTTACTTGTAGACCCTTTATGAAGAGTATTTGGCTGCAAGTAAGGGACAGTGGGCCCAGAATGTTCTTCTCCTATCCATAACTCATCTCCTTGTCTGATGGAGCACATGGGCCAAGAGACCCCCACCCAGCACTGCCAGTGAATTTCCCTCAGCTAGTGAGATTATAGAACAACTCTACTAGTCACTGCCATCTTCTCGATAAAACTATTACTATGGGAGGGATTGACTGAGATTGAGAAATGGAAAGAGATGAAATGGGTGGGGAAAAAAAGAGAGAAAGAGAGAGAGAGAGAGAGAGAGGAGGGAAGGGAAGGGAAGGAAAGAAACCAGACAAGAGAGGAAGGGAAGTGGAAGGGAGGGCAGAGAAGGGGACGAAGAGAGAAAGGAGTTGACTCTCTAGTGAGAATAAACCCCTATTGTCTTGAAAGCATTCCACATCAGCAAATCCTTTAATGGAGTGGGGATTGGAGGACTGTCCCAGAGGAACAAAAGGGAGAAATAATGAAAGGTGACAAACAGAAGAAAAGAGCAAAGAGAAATAAGGATTGGCAAGAGTAAAAAGAATGTGAACTACAAAGACTCCAGAGAAGTGAGGGTTTTTTAATACTTTACAAAGACTTCATTTTACTACACTTAATTAATCATAACACAGGAACATAAATGTTTAAAGGGTGAAATAAAATGTACAGAAATATAGTCATACTCAACAAAAATGCGAACACATAAATTTACCATAAGGTTGTCACGCCCACACTCTCTCCCAGCGCACAGGACGACGGCGCTCATTCCAGCTCTCCACAGCCATGGGTGAGCCCCCAATAAGGAAGATCTCTGCGAGCTCTGGCTAAAATCAATTAGCGAAATGCAGAAGGAGGGGGAAAAAAAAATAAATGCTCCAAAGAGAGAGGGAAAAGGGCAGAGAAAAAAGAGCAAGTATGACCAGGACAGAAGTAACTTCATTCTCTCCTGCCAGGGTTGTTCAGACCAGGAAGTCCTCTAACATGTCTAACTCAAACCTCCCCTATAATTCCAGCCAATTTCATGTTCTTGTGGACCAACCCAGTAAGAAACTGTGACAATGTACTGATTCAAAATGCTACAGCATCAAAGAAAGAAATTTAAATGGCGTCCACCAGGCTCTGTTGCTGAAATCTTGGACCTGTATGAAAGCAGGGCCTGACATGAACAGGCACGGGCAGGAAAGACAGTCAAGGATGAAGAAATCTCTTCCCTTTGCCAACAATTAAAAACCATCTTCTGGCACAGCGACAATTTATCATTCTAAGTTTGTGAATTCAGGCCTGCATGTGTGGGGTGGGACCACTACCGTCCTCCACAGAGGGGCAGCTGAAGAGTCTTTCCAGTTGACTTGTTCTCAGCTGTCCCTTTGAGGGTCTGTCTTGGGTCTGGTAACTGAGGCTGAGGAGTGGGTGCACCTTGCAATCGGCCCCCACTTGTACTTTAGTCTCTGCGGGGCTAATGTTCTCTCTGCCCTACTGTTGCTGGACTCACCTGTTCTGCAAGACTTGAGCTCTGCCATTGTGTCCCCACTCCATGGCAGGGCCTGCTCATGCCTGTCTACTCGCTCCATGCTGACCGTCCAAGTGGACTTCTATTACCTGTTTACACCTCCTCTGTCATTCCTTCCTCCCCTTCGTGCTCTGGTGCACACGAGCTCCCTCTTACTAGACTTGTGGGATGGGTAGCTCTTCACTTCTGTCAAGTCCTAAGGAGACTGTACATGTCCAAATCCCACACCTTAAGGTTTGTCATGCATCTAAGCCCCAAAGCTTGATATCTTTCCCAGTCTGCCTGCTACTGGGACCCGAGTCCTATTTGGCTGGCCAAAGCACACAGGGAAGGCCCCTGGAAGTCTGTGTGTCTTTGAGAGACTGCAGAGGAAAGCGGTTCAGATCCATGGTCTGCCCATGACCTGACTGTGGCTGTTTTTTGCTTCTCCACCATTGAAGCTTATCCTTATCCCTGAAACAAACCAGGATGACCCCTTTTATCAAAGGTTTAAAATTCTTGAGAGGTTATAGAGTACAGTGGTCAGGATGTAGGACTTAATGTCACATGTCTGAGTTGAATATTGACTGTATAACTGATTCCCCATGGAATCTTGGGGTTAAATCTTACAGAGTTGGTGTAAAGGTTCAATATGGTTATGTGAGATTTTTATCATAGTGTCTGGCACAGAGATACTGATAAAAAAAAAAAAAAGCTGATGAATAGTTTCTGCTTTTCTTAAGTCCCCAGGGCTCCATAATTGTTCTTTGGGAGCTTTATCATCATTACAGAGACAGACTTCAGCTAATGCCAAGCCAAGGAGACCTCTTACTTTGTTAAGAATTCTAGCAATTCTCTGTGGCTCGCCAGTGCTAGATTCAGCCATGCTCCCTGAACCTGCTGGCCACTCTTAGGGCCCCCTAGCTAAGCACATCATTCTTGCAGCCGAGAAATTCTCATCTTCCCGTGCAGCTCCCAGTTCCCTCTACCTTATCCTATCTTCTAGTGCTCGAAGAGAACATCCAAAATATTTTACCCATGGCCTGAATTCAGACCTAGCGTGTTACCTAATGTGTTCAGGCTTTATTTGTGCCATTCTTGAGGATTTCTAGTGTTATAATCACGTTTATCATCCTTGATAATCCCACAACTAACAAAAATGTTAATATCTTAATGCAGAGAAGCTCTGGGAAGCCCATATGCTGCCTGAGGTTACTTAACCTATGTGAAAGAACATAAGCTTTCCTTGACAAAGACCTGACTGTACCTTTGCCTTTCCATTGGCAGATAAATGTTCCCGGGCCTTGTAATTGGGCTACAATTAACCACGAGGGTGTCAAGATTGATACCTGAGGGAAGAGTTGCCTGTTATTAACCGCAAGGAACATGCCCCCCTGTCCTCTGAGAGGCTTTGGACCCTGAGCTACTCCCAACCGCCCATAATTGGAGCGCTGAGTGACAGATTTTAATTTGTAAACCCAATTCTGAAAGATTCAAAAGTCACTCCCAAGTTAATCAGCAGAGTATAGCAATCAATTAATGGTGTCTATTTTGATCACTTGAGGAAGAGGGGCAGTTTTTTGTCAATAGCCCTTAGGGCCAGGAAATCAGGCACTACCATCTGAAACCTGAGATCACCCTGATAATCTGGAAAATGTGGAAGCTCATACAATTAGCCCAGACCTGGTAAGCTGGTGAAAAAGTGCCCCAGTTGTTTCCCCTTCTTCTTCTTCTTTTTTTAATCCAGTATCCTATCAAGTGGAATCTATCCTTCCTCCCCGGAATCTGTTCTGACCTTGTGACCTGCCTGTAAAATGCGGTGACAATGAGAACGTGCTGGTTCCGAGTCTAGTCCTGAAGAGGTCTTGCAGTCCCGTGTGTGCTCTCTTGGAACCTGTGTCTGTCACGGGAACAAGCCTGAGCTGGTCTGCTGGAGACTGGGAGACTGTGCGGGCCAGAGCCAGCCACCTGAGGCCAGCGAGGACTAGCCATTTCCCAGCCGAGCAGCCTGCTGACTGCAGACACTGATGAGTCCAGCTCAGAAGAGCTGCCAGTGAGCTAGATGAATGTTCATTGGTTTGTACCACTGTCCTGTGTGTCTTTGGTTTTCTTACACAGCATTATTCTTGTAATAGATAATGGATTTAAAGGGTAGCAACAAATTACATCCTGATGAGTCTAGCCATAACTACTGACCATGAACTTAGGATTTTTTTTTTAGTTACTCTTCCCATATGCATCTGATTTGATGCTTCTCTAACTTTCTCTGGTGAAGGGCCAGCTCCATATTTTCACATTTTTTTGTTTTGTTTTTATTTGAAAGAATTATAGATTCAAAAGAAGTTATAAAAAATAGAATAGTACACAGAGAGCTAGGTTTTAGGGTTTGGGTTTCCCCCCCAATCTGTTGTAGATTAAATTTTTTAATATAAAATACAACAGAAATGAATTAACAGGAAAATGAAAAAAAATTATGAGATGTATAAAATACTACACAAAATCTTTATTAGATTTAATAAAGCAGACATAAAACTCTAGGAACTTTAATGAAAATTTAAATGCTTATCGTCAGTTTGTATAGGCTTCTAATCACAGACCAATGACAAATGTGTCATGGCCTAGCACCGATCCTCAGACCACACCCAAGTAGCATTACTTCAATTCTGTAAGATCTTCTGAGACAAGAAATGGAAACCAGGCTTGAGTATAGCAAAGATAATTTTGGTCTCAAACAATCTTATCACAGAGAAGTTCTCCTGAAGAGGATATTTTTAAAATATCTTTTACCCTAAGTGCTATAAAAGAGGGTTTTTGTGGTTATCTAACACTGGATGATGGGAAGAAACATTATAAAGCACGCTTCAGCCTCTATACGGGAATTTTCCTCTACTGATTTCTTTCTTTATCCCTAAAACTGAAGCAAATAAGTGAAACAAAATAAGCAAGAACATGGCCACATTAGTCCTGAAGAGCAGATATTCAATATGTGTGATTCTAAACCATGTGAACCAAAAAAGAATTTATTACTGGTTAATATGCCTCTGGTAGATTGGTTTATTTGTCTGGTTTTTTGTTTGTTTGGGTGCTTTGTTGTTCTTTAGCTGTTACTTCTTCAGCTTGTCTCTCTAAGTAAGAGAGACATGTTGAGCCAAAGAGAATTGGACTCTGGCATTCCCCACCCAACCTTTTCCTGAATTTGGGGGAAGTAAGTCCTAGGAGACAGGTCACTGCCTCTTAGAAAGCTCAGGATGGGGGATCTAGCGAAAAACTAGTTTTGTTCAAAAAGGCAGAAGTGGAAAAGGAATTACAAAAGATCTGGCCACAGACCAGGGCTGCTGAGGTTGGTATACTATCCAGATTCATTACAATGATACCTGATATCCACATCTACTCCCCTGGGCTCTCTCCAGGATGGGAAAGGTGGGGCCATGCTCCAGAGAAACCGGGAACTCTCTGAGCATCATAAGTCACGCACACCCGAGGGAGAGTCTGTCAGACATTTGGCATAATGACAGTGGAGGAGCAGGTAATTTTTGCCATTTTCTCTTTTCCTCTTTGTCCACTCTCATAATAAATGAGCATCTGTCCCCTAAGTCTTACCAAAGAGTATTTAATTTGGTTGGAGCATACAGAAGGACCAGAGAATGGGAGAGACCATTGGTAAATTATTGACATCTTAGCTCACCTTCACCCTTCTGCAATTTTTCTGCATCCATCCCTACCTCTTTCCAGTCCATTCTCCCTCAGATAGGCGGATCTGATCATGTCACGATCATGTTTTAAAAGAATTCAGTGGTTTCTCATTGATCTTAGAATCAAGTTCCAAGTCTTCAGCATGGTCCCTGTGGTCCAGCTTGGGTAAGCCCCTAATCAGCACCTCATTTGATCTCCCTCCTTCCCACTTCAGCCCCTTCACACTGGCCTTTTCTCTTCCCTCAAACTTGTCAAGCTCCCCCCCACTTCTCCATCTGCACATCCACTCCCACCCTTGCCCCTTGTCACCTAGCTGCTCATCTTGTATTCCTCAGCGTTCAATTTCCAGACTAAAGTAAACCCTTACCATTAGTTCTGAGCACTTTAGATGTATTCTCCCCCACAGACATGATCACAACTGGACTCAAATAATTATGTGGGTGATTCCTCTTTAATACTTATTCTCTCTCATGAGATCGTGAGCTCCAGCAAGGCAGGGACCATGTGCACTTTGATCTTCTTTGTGTCTTCATCACCTTGCAGTATCCCTGGTTCATTCCATGTATTCCTTGGATGAATGAATGCAAAGCCATTTCAGTACCGGTCCTACTACCCAGCCTGAAAGTTCAAAGCCAACACATTGTCAAATTCTGCATTCTAATGCCAAAGAAAAGCAGCACAAGACCATTTTCTTCTGAATTCAAACTCCAATGAACTCAGAACAGGAGCACCTATTTTTCCAGGATAAGAAAAAAACTATAAATAAAAAACAAGGTTTCATGGAAAGTACAGCTAGATAAAGGCAATCTTAAAATTGAACAGATAAAGTTAAACTCTGCTGATTCTTGATAGATAACTATCTGCTGGAATGATGAGGACAATCCATCATGGTGGGATTCCTCCAATTCCTGCTCTGAGTCAGGGCTACCTCCCTGTGACTGTGGTCTTACCTAAACTAATGAAGAGGATTTTTTCCTTTGGCCTCGGCTTATGGCTGCTAACATGATTTCTAGTAGCAGCATCTTCTGAGGTACAGAGAGCCTCCTACTCTGGTTGAGCAAGAAAGCATTGGAGTATATATGTGCCAACCCAAATTATCATTTTAGGACTGTATCCAAACAAAGTCTATTCAACTCTTAAATTCTCCTGTATTCAATACTAAGGGTTACTCAATTTCTAGGTAGTCCAAGATATTTCCAAAAAGAATAGTAAAATATTTCCCCCCTGATCAATGTAAAATTAGCTACTAATTACATAGGTCCCTGAATTATTCCCAAGATCAACTTGGAAACCATATTTCTAGGTTGTATACCCTGATGTTATTTTGGCTCTTCTGCTTGACAACTCTGGCCTTTGACCTTTTAATAAAACTGCTGATGCACTGCTTGTCAATACAGTGCACACCTATTAAAATTCTGAGATATGCCTTATAGGGAAGTCCTAATATGACTGTTTACACAGTGTGTGACTCCTTTTAGAGACAGCCCAACAAAGTATGCTGATTGCTTGTTCAAAATAAGACCTTCTAAAATGCCTCTGATATTTTGCCCTTCTCTTCACCGTCAAGCCCATGAGTATTAACTTCACATCCTGACAATTTTCAGTCCTTTCTGCTTTCTAACCTTGAGGAACTAAAGACAAAGTTAAACAGATATTTATTCTTTCATCTGCAACTCGAGTGGCTGCTCAATATCTTGGTCAATGGAGGAATCCCTGTAGTCATGCTTCAAGCTTCAATTACCAGGCTTCAGTTAGAATCCCTGCATATGCACACCGCCCTCACACAGAAATGTATCTACAGAAATGTAGATACAACCTCATAGTTGTTGGACCTCCAGGATATAGACCATGAATGTTTGTAAAGTGGTGTGAATGTGGAGAGAAATGAGTGATAGTGAATTCATACTTACTACAGTTATTTTGAGTTTTTAATAAAAATTATTTTGTTCAACAATATTCTTCCCATGTAGGAGGCAGTGGTATGCAGCAGGATGTTTTCTCCAACCCATTTTATTTATTTATTATTTTTTAATGATTTTGTTTATTTATTTGAGAGAGAGAGAGCAGAGCAAGAGAACACAAGCGGCAGGGGGAGGGGCATAGGGAGAGGGAGAAGCAGACTCACCACGGAGCAGGGAACCTGACATGGAGCTGTGGGGCTCTATCCCAGGACCCTGGGATCATAATCTGAGCCGAAGGCAGATGCTTAACTGACTGAGCCACCCAGGCACCTCCCCACCACCAACCCATTTTAATGATTATTAACAATCCCTCAATAAAAAACCCCAAAACTTTAGATTATAACTACTATTTCTGTACAATCTCATAATGTCAAATATCACTGAACCTAGAGTAGCATCACTGCATGAAACAAGTCAGGGATCACTAAACCTACCAGCATCCTGTCATTTTTTGTTCATTTATTGGTTAGGCATTTTGTCATAGAAGGACACACTAATATAATGTAAAGGCTATGTGTAAATGTAGGACTGCACCCCTGTGACAACTCATCTTTAAAGGACTAAAAAGACAAGACTTTGCTCCATACAAATTTTAGGATTGTTTGTTCCAGCACTTTAAAAAATGCCATTGGTATTTTGACTGGGATGGTGTTGAAAGTATAGATTGCTCTGGGCAGCATAGACATTCCTAAAATTTGTATGAAACCAGAAAAGACCCCAAATCGCCAAGGAAATGTTGAAAAAGAAAAACAAAGCTGGGGGCATCACGTTGCCTAATTTCAAGCTATATTACAAAGCTGTGATCACCAAGACAGCATGGTACCGGCACAAAAACAGACACATAGATCAATAGAACAGAATAGAGAGCCCAGATATGGACCCTCAACTCTTTGGTCAACTAATCTTCGACAAAGCAGGAAAAAATATCCAATGGAAAAAAGAGTCTCTTCAATAAATGGTGCTGGGAAAATTGGAAAGCTATGTACAGAAGAATGAAACTCTTACACGGTATGCAAAGATAAACTCTAAATGGATGAAAGACCTCAATGTGAGATAGGAATCCATCAAAATCCTAGAGGAGAACATAGGCAGTAACCTCTTCAACATCAGCCACAGCAGCTTCTTTCAAGACAAGTTTCCAAAGGTAAGGGAAACAAAAATGAAAATGAACTTTTAGGACTTCATCAAGATAAAAAGTTTCTGCACAGCAAAGGAAACAGTCAACAAAACAAAGAGGCAACCCACGGAATGGGAGAAAATTTTTGCAAATGACACTACAGACAAAGGGCTGATATCCAAGATCTATAAATTCTCAAACTCAACACCCAAAAAACAAATCATCAAGTCAAAAAATGGGCAGAAGACATGAACAGACACTTCTCAAAAGAAAACATACAAATGGCTAACACACACATGAAAAAATGTTCAACTTCATTAGCCATCAGGGAAATCAAATCAAAACCACACTGAGATACCACCTTAACACCAGTTAGAATTGCAAAAATTGACAAGGCAAGAAACAACAAACGTTGGAGAGGTTGTGGAGAAAGGGGAACCCTCTTACACTGTTGGTGGGAATGCAAGTTGGTACAGCCACTTTGGAAAACAGTATGGAGGTTCCTCAAAAAGTTAAAAATAGAACTACCCTATGACCCAGCAATTGCACTCCTGGGTATTTACCCCAAAGATACAGATGTAGTGAAAAGAAGGGCCACATCCATCCTAATGTTTATAGCAGCAATGTCCACAACAGCCAAACTGTGGAAGGAGCCGAGATGCCCTTCAACAGACAAATGGCTATGAAGATGTGGTCCATATATACAATGGAATATGACTCAGCCATCAGAAAGGATGAATACCCAACTTTTACATCAACATGGATGGGACTGGAGGAGATGATGCTAAGTGAAATAAGTCAAGCAGAGAAAGACAATTATCATGTGGTTTCACTTACTTGTGGAACATAAGGAATAGTATGGAGGACATTAGGAAAAGGAAGGGAAAAATGAGGTGGGGGAAATCACAGGGGAGATGAACCATGAGAGACTGTGGACTCTGAGAAACAAACTGAGGGTTCCAGAGGGGAGGGGGGTAGGGGGATGGGTTAGCCTGGTGACGGGTATTAAGGAGGGCACGTACTGCACGTGCTGCATGGAGCACTGGGTGTTATGCACAAACAATGAATCATGGAACACTACATCAGAAACTAATGATGTACTGTATGGTGACTAATGTAACAGAATAAAAAAAATAAATAAAAAGACCAAAAAAATAAATAAATAAATAAAAAGACCTTGCTTTTAGCCATGATAGGGGTAACAAAGACTGGGTTTATGTGACCATAATAAATAACTAGAAAACACCCACAAAAAATGTATGAGTCCAACTGTTTTTAGGTATTGGACAACAGACTGGAGAAAATAGCAATGCCTGAAAGAAGAGAAAAAACTTAGGCGAACCCAGTGATTCTAGATTCCCCAGATTTCCACCTGGAGTCAACTTCTGAACTATGCTTTCAGAAAGGGGAACCCTAACAAAGTGCAGTCTTGGTGAATTAAGGAGAGGAAGAATGCCGTTCAAGGAACTGGTGGCAGCTGGAAGCTGGAGGACACAGTTCCTTAAAGGAGAGAGCTATATAGAAAAAACATGTTTAGAAATCTACATAGGGCTCCCCTTGAGTCTCTCCTGAATAGTAGGCCATGCAAAAGAGATCACATGCCCTGCAAAGCCTGAACTATTTCTTATTCAGCTGTTTATAGAAAAAGCTAGCCAATCTTTGCCCTAGAAGTGAAAATATGAGAAAGTGAAATTTTCACTGGATGAAATTAAAGACAGATTAGACATTACAGAAGAAAATATTAGTAATTGTGATGATACTAATAGAATCTACCCAAAATGAAGCCAACAGGAAAAAAGTACTGAAAATCAAATGAAGAGAGCCTCAGAAATTGGGGACCATATCAAGTAGTCTAACATACATGTAATAGGAATAGCAGAAAGAAAGGGAAGAAGAGAATGAGGTATAAAAATATTTGAAAAATATAATGGTTCAAGTTTTTCCAAATTTGATAAAACCTATACACTCAAATGAAATAAGGCCAATGAATGCCACCTAGGGTAAACAGAAAGAAAACCCCACTTGGGTGCATCATAATCACACTGCTTGAACCTGGTGATAAAGACAAAGTATTAAAAACTGCTGGAGACAAAAAGTCACCTTATGGACAGATAAAGATAAGAATGAGAGAAGAAAACTATGCAACCCTTAAATCAATAGAACAAAGTCTTTAAATAACTGGAAGAAGAAAAAAAACTTGTCAACTTAGTATTTTATACTCAGTGAAAATAGCCTAAAAAATGAAGAGAGAAAAACCTTTTTCAGACAAAAGCTGAAAGAATTTATCACCAGTAAATCAGTTCTACAAGAAATATTGAAAAAAAAGTTCTTTGGGCAGAAGGAAAATGGTAACAGCATGAAAACATGGATCTACACAAAGAAATAAAGAGCACTTTAAAATGTCAGTATTTGCCTTTTTCCTCATCTTTTAATTTCTTTACAAGATAAATGAATGTTTAAGGCAAAACAGATAGCAATGCATTATGGAATATTATAATATGTGTAGAAGTAAAATGTATGATTATAATAGCACAAAGGGGAGGCAGGAAAATGGAAGTATTCTGTTATATAAGAAACGATGTTATTTCAAGGCAGTCTATGGTAAGTTAAATGCATATTATAACCCCTAGAACAACCACTAAAAAAATAAATAAAACAAAAGATATAACTAACAAGGCAACAGTTGATATAAAATGGAAAAATAGAAAATCCTTAATTAATCCAAAAGGCAGCAGAAAATGATGAAATAAGAACAAAGCACATGAGATGAACAGAGAACAAACAGCAAGATGGTAAACTTGAGACTAATCATATCAATAATTACATTAAATGTAAATGGTCTAATAAAAGGCAGAAATTGTCAGACTGAATACAGAAGATACAACTATGTGTTGACTACAAGAAACCTTCTTGAGATTCAAATACATAGATATGTTTTAAATACATATGTATAGATACATACATATATATGTATAACAAACATTAACAATAAGAAAGCTGGAGAGGCTATATTAATATCAGATCAAGTACATTTCAGAGCAAGTGAATTACCAGGAATAAAGAGGGGCATTTCAAAATCAAAGGCTAAGGGATTACAAATCTTCAAATTCAGCCCAATTAAAGTGAATTGCCTTATAGGCTTGCCACTATCAAGCATCCCAACTGATTAGAGTTAAGCACCATTTAAGCCAGTTTGGACTCAAATTTAAAGAACATAGATGACATACTCCTTTTCTGTTCCAGTTCCAACTTCTAATATACCCATATGTGTTTGACCCTCTTTAAGTAAGTCTGGGATGATTACCTTTACCTACCTCAAGTTTCATTTTCTCCTTCTCTGTTTTATTCCAATTACTATTTCAGTCCAAGCAGTAGACTAATATCTAATTTGAGTTCCATGTTGCCTTGCATTTCTTTTAGGTTTGCACCTGTGGAAGAGCCTGCAAGTTGTCCACCAATATAATTTGGCAAACCCGCTTCCTTTAATAACAGAACTCCTGCCTTTTATCTGTGAATATCCGTACCCAGCTGAAGGTTGGTTTCCCAGCCTCAGTGGGCTATGTGGCCATGTGACTAAGGTCTGCCACTTCCTGGTTGTGCTTTAAAAGAAATGATGTATGAGCCCCTTGCTTTTGTACTCCTTCTTCTGGCTGAGAATCACTTTTGATAAAGGGCCTGAGATTTTTATTCTTGTTAAACACTATTGAGTGGGTCTCTTTGTAATAGCAGCTTAGAGTAAATTCTAATATAGTACCTCTTTAATTTTCTTTGCCCAAGAGAATTGGTAACTTTGCATAGCGAGCCAAATTTCTCATGCAATCCCTGTGTTATCCTATTTAAAGAAAATAATCAGAAAACTGCTGTCACTTTTTAACTGATAAGGACTCTAAAAAAAGAATCTTGTGCCTACCTCCCTACTTTAATGCTTGCTAACTTTACCCATGACAGATTCAATTTATGACTTAAAAACACAACAGTTTATTGTGTTTAAGGTCTTTAAGACCCTAGTCTTTAAGGAAGTGGAGACCCTCTAGGCATAGATATTAAGTGTAGTTTCGCAGTTAACAGAAAACAGCGAACATGTACAGATTCAAGCGTTAATTTGTGTGGCATGGAATGAGCCCTTCATTCTTCTAAACCTCTGTTGGTTGTCTAATCCATGAAAGGGGAATTAGTAAGCCTGCTCTGATTCTCCAAGGGTTTCTAACCATTTGCCTGGCCCCAAACCCAGCTTTTTCTGGGCCACAGGCTTTATGGTCTCCCAGGTTCAGCTGATGCTATTTCCAGAATTTTCCTTTTGTTTTCAGGGTTTTTTTTTTTTTTCTTTCAGTGGTCATAATGGAGACCCTGCTGCCCTCCAGTCTTTGTATGTTAGGATTAGAGTAATTAAGATAATGGGAAGAATTGGATTTTGGAACACTCAGCAAAGCTAATTCGAGCTCCTGCTATAAAGTTATTTGAATCCTTCCAAATAATCTGTGGTATATGCTGTTGAGCCACCCAGCCCTTATGTACGCTAGGGCCTACCAAACCCCTGGAAAATCTCTTTTCAGGATAATCACTGTCTCTGATTAAAACTAGGATTCTCAAGGGGGGGGGGGCTGTTTAGCATCAACATGTTACCTTACTTAAGTTAAGCTATCTCTGCTCTGGTGAATGGATAGAGAATAATAACCAGGATTGTGTGGAGACCCATCACTTTGCTTTCTGTGAAGCTGCTTTATCAGGAACAAGCCCCAGGGTGGCATTACTTAATCAATAGCAGAGATGTAGAGAGAGAGTTCACAATAAACTGATTGCTGCATCTGGTTTCCTATGAGCAGTTGTAAGACTAGTGAAAGTCCTCTAATCTCATCAAGCAAACAGACAGATTGATTTTGAGTTCATTAATAGTTGCCGGGGTAGATGAGAGAGAAAGAGAGATGGGAAATGAATTCATCGTTGGTATCTACACCTTTAACAGAGATCAAGAAGCTCTTAAAAGCTGCTCATGGCCTCTGAGCGTGCAGGGCCAGAACGTCTGGTCCCCGGCCCAGAGTCAAGGTCAACATCCAAGTCCTCAGAGGAGGGCAGAGGACCTGGGAATAGGAAGCCATGTGCTTTTAGATTTGCCTACAAAGCATCCAAAACTACAAAAGAAAAGGAAAAGTCTCAGTTATTTATCCAGATAGTTTGTTCACAGAATATCAAATAGCTTTCCAGCCAAATGCTTGGCACCATATACATCTACAGAGGTATTTTAGCAAACTCAAAGTTACTTATCAGCCTTATTCTACCAAAGAAGAAAAGCTGGAACTGTGCCCGAAAAGGACATCAAATAACAATAAGTCAATTTGATTTGGGGTGTAGGTGCTTTTAACTAAATTCAGAATCGGTAGAGGATTCTGTCTAGGCTGTCCTGTCCTTCTAAACTCTTTTTATTCCTGTACCTGTTAACCAATATGCTAATGGATTGAAAGGGCTAGTGACTCACCAAAAAGTGTTTATTTTAATGCAGATGCCTTGTTGCTTTATACAACAGGTATATTCTTTGGAGGTTGTATACAAATTGATTCAACAATAAAATACATGGAAATGGGCAGGTTTGCTTAGAAGAATACCAATCTTCTAACTAACTCACAATATATCAGGTTGTTAATATTAATGTTTATATATTGCTTTCTCTCTAAACCATCATAATAATTTCCTGCTAATGTGAGGTTCAGTCGAAGGCAAGCAAGGTATCTTTCAAACAGGCTTAGTTAGAAGTGTACAGCAACGTTCCACTAGGCAACCTTGCCCATGTGCCCTCTTTCCTTCCCTGTGGTACAAGGTAACTTATGAGAATCCTTCATTAACCACACAAATATTTACTGACTGTCTAGTATGGGCTACACATTAAACTATTATTAGTGATATAATGCATGCTCGCATAAGCGTGGTCCTTCGCCTCAAATGATTCAGGACTTCTCATGGGGGTTGGGAGGTATGTTCTGGGATCGGCTGACAGAACTTAGATGAGTAGAGCTTGCCTTGGGAAACTGGGAGATTATTCCAGCAAGACCAACAGCTGATATGAACCTGAGGAGAAAGAGCAGGGTATGTTTGAGGAACTCCAAGAAGCATGGCAGGAGTTTAGGGAGGAAAGCAGACAGCAGGAGGATACGGGGCCAGGTATGTTCAGTGGCAATGCTGCTGCTAAACTCATAAGGGATGTGTTTGGATATAGATGATCCTTAGAGATCATGAATGGGCCTGAAGACAACCTCACAGAGAACTGACAGATTTGGGTTTAGGAAAGATCATGCTGACTGCAGAATATAGAATCCATAGGGGCGGAGGGCTAAGAGGCTGTGAAGGAGATATTGTAGTCATCATGGAAATGGACAATTATGGGAGGGGCTACACACAGTGCACACCTTTTGTTGCCCACCCTCAAGCCCTGTACTTCCTACAGCATGGTGTCCCAACCAGGCTTTATCCACCCTAACATGGATCAGCGAAGGAGCCCTGTCATCAGACCCTTTCATGATCCCATTATCTAGACTCTGTTAGTGAGGTGGCAATTTTGCTCAGTCATAAAGAGGTAAAGATAGTAATAACTGTGAAACTAAACCAGGTGTGTTCTAAATATTCTGTGAAGTAGACACAATTTTTCCTTGTAGAGAGGAAAGTTTGAGATAAATAGCAGAGAATTGGTAAATAATTCAGCCTATGACCTTGATGCTTATTGATTCCTGCAGCTGTTTATCTTTCTCTAGGCTACCCAGGAAAAAAAAAAAAAAAAAAACCTCCAAAAAACAATTACCACTTAATTATAAAATTGCTTGTCTTGGGAGAGCCTTCTGGTTGGTTGCTGAATACTCCAAGGGGGTAAGTTAATCTCTATAAACCACCCAGCCTGACTGAAGCTGCTGCTTAAAATTCCTAACCACAGCCTTCATTATTCTCTGGTGTGGATGAAAAATCAAAGGAAGAAAGAAAGAAAGAAAAAAACACCCACATTTTCTTCTCATTTTCAGACACTTAGGATGTTTAGCCAATCAGATGACTCGGATGACTGTCTATTTCTCACCTATGGGATTTGAATACTGATGGATTCTGGTCATGGGGGTGCCAGATGTGGTAGACAGTGAGCACTTGATCTGTGTGAGTAGCAGTGCTGGTGGAAATAGCTGCTGAAGTTGTGGTAGTAATTTTCAGATTGGGCTACAAAAGGGAAAATGAAAAGGATGAGAATTTTTCTTTTACACATAAATAATTTCTTCTTTAACCTTAGTTTGGATGAAAGGTAAGGCCCTAAAGCCAAATGCTGGTTCTCACCATCTTAGGGGGTGGGGGTTGGATTTCTCATCACTAGTGTCATGACCACTCTGAGCCAGAGGTCTAATCATATCAGCAGGGTAGTGATAAACTGTTTGACCAGCTTGCCCTATTCCTTTATATTTATTTTCTTATCTTGGTGATCATTAAAAATGTTTGGCTAGCAAACAACCCTATTAAAAATGGGCAAAGGACTTAAATAGACATTTTTCTAAAGAAGATACACAAATAGCAAATAATAACATGAAAAGATGTTCAACAGCACTAATCACTAGGGACATACAAACTAAAACTACAATGGGACACACCTCTCACCCATTAGGATGGCTACCATCAAAAAAGGAAGGAAGGAAGGAAGGAAGAAAGGAAGGAAGGAAGGAAGGAAGGAAGGAAGGAAGGAAGGAAGGAAGGAAGGAAGGAAGGAAGGAAGGAAGGAAGGAAGGAAGGAAAGGAAAGGAAAGGAAAAAGAAACCCATAAAATAGGAGTGTTGATGATGATGTGGAGAAATTGGAACACTGTGTCCTGTGTGTGGGAATGTAAAATGGTGTGGCCGCTATAGAAACCATTAAGATGGTTTCTCCAAAAGTTAAAAATAGGATTATCATATTGCCATTCTGCAATTCCACTTTGGGAAAAGAACTTAAAACAAGGTCTCAATATTTGTACATCCATGTTCAAAGCAGCATTATTCACAACAGCCAGAAGGTGGAAGCACCTTAGGTATCCACTGGTGGATGAATGGATTTTAAAAAATCGGTATATAGAATGGAATATTATCCAGCCTTAAAGAAGATAGAAATTCTGGCATATATTACAACACGGATGAACCTTGGGGACATTATGCTAAGTGAAGAAAGTCTGTCACAGAAACATAAATGCCATAGGATTCCACTTAACTGAGGCACCTAGGGTGGTCAAATTCATAGAGACAGAACGTTCACCAGTGCTTACCAGAGGCTGGGGAGAGTGGGGAATGAGGAGTTGTTGTTTCATGGATACAGAGTTTCAGTTTTGCAAGATGGAAAGATTTCTGGAGATTGATGGTACAACATTGTGCATGTACTTAACACCACTGAACTGTACACTTAAAGGTTAAGATGTAATGTTATGTGTATGTTACCACAATTAAACATTTTTATAGACTGCTTGGCTAGCTTTGGGAAATTGAAGTATAGTCAGCAGGAAAACAGACAGAACTATGGAGCCCTATCTTGGCTCCTCTTCCAAGAGGTGACTTTCGGGAAGACCTCAAACAAAACACCGAACTATTCAGTTTACCTATCTCTAAAATGTGATGGATGTTATTCTTATCTCATTGAGGGGTGGGGGTTGGGAGAAGGTGTTCGAAGCAAGAAAAGTGTCCAATGTGGCATAGAGGCCAGACTGCCTCTACCCACACCCTGATGGGAAATAGCAAGTCACACACTTACTTCTGGTAAAGGGGAAATTGCAAAGGATATCTGTTTCTGTGGGAATGTTACTTTTCTTTAGCACTTGCTACACACAGATAACCCAGCAACATCAGGGGGAGGGCCATGCCACTTTCCTGCTTTATAATTGTGCAAACTAAGGTCTAGGTGTGGAGCCTGAATGCCTATCCTATGGCTTTAAGTCCAGAGCACATGCTATGGTCTCAACTTCCCACCTTCCCTCATGATCATTTCCCATGTGTAGAACACCCTGAATTCTTTCTGCTGAGTATCCACAATCTACCCATCCTCCAGACCTGATTCAAGTCCTTCCTCTACTCCCAACTCCTTCTCTGAGCCTCCTTACAATATCATTTCAACATCCCACTCTGACCATTCCTTCCTCCTATCCCTTAACTTCCTCCATGCCTAGCCCTAGATAAGTGCTTTGGATTTCTTACAGTTCTTCAAATCCAGCGGGCACATTCCAGCCTCTAGGGTAGGTCCTTGGTGTTTTATCTGCCTAGGATGATGTCCATCTGACTTATCTCCTTCAAATACTTCCCCTGGTTTCTCTGCTTAAAATGTTAACCCATCACTCTTGCCCTTGGAATCCCTATCTGCACAGAAGCAGGTAGGGATTACTGTACCCCATACTTATCACCATCTGATGTATCAAAGGTTTTGCATATTTACTTATGGTCTGTCTGTCTCTGCCCAGGAGAAGGTAAACTCCATGAGGTCACGGATTTTTGCCTTTGTATTCATTGCCGCATAAGGGTCTGGTGCACAGTAGGTGCCTAAATATATTTTTGAATGAATGAGTGAATGTACCCCTACAGTTCACACAGAATCTAACACATAGCTATATGTAACTTTGTCTTTTTTATGATACGTTCTGAGAAACAGTAGTCTATGCAGTGTTAATAGTTGTTATGCAGGATAAAAGTATCATCCTACCAATCTAATTTAGGGAAAACTCAGCTAAATAAAGTCACATGTATTTTTTTTTTCCTTCAGGGCTTCTGAAATCCCTTGGTACTTTGATATGCCAGTGTGCATGGCAGAGCTCTAGGGGATGGGATACCATAGGCCACATTCTCCCAGGGGTTTGCCCATACAGTCAACATCCAAGGGGCATCTGCACACTTGGAAATGCTATGCTATGTGAGTGAGCACTGCCTGTCAGTGAATTCCTTCCTCTTCTGTGGCCTCAAATTCTTGATTTAATTATGGTTCAGAATGGAGTTCTGACTGGTCTAAGGTTTGCTTTGATGGTAGGATTTTAGTCTCAAAGAGCTATTCTTAGTTCTACTTCATCACTCAAAGGTGCTCTGCTTGAGCATTCCTGGCTGAATCCAGCGGTTCACTACTTGTGTCGCCATCAACAGGCTCATTCTATCTGATAATCTGGAAAGTTGCTTAAAAGAGGAGGATCCTGAACTCAGTAAAACCAAAAACCTCTAAACCAAATGTAGCCCCCTGCCCTGCTTGCCACCTGCAGCATGAAGCAGGAGTTGGTGGGAAGAGCGACCATGAGCCAAGTGGGGGTCATATTAGGAATTTTACTCTGCCTTTAGAAGGGAAGCCATTGCAGATGCATGAGATCCATGTCTGGGGACTATTTATGGAACGACATATAAGCAGGAAAGCCAAATGTTTACACCCCAGAGCCAGAGTTGACATCCAGCTCCCTACTTCAGGAGAACCTTGGGACTGGCCTGGATACCCATCCCTGCTTAGCCTCTCCCAGCTGTCGATGGCAAGCCCACTAGGTGGCAACCTCATGTCAACTGTAATGAAGAGAGGCAGTAGCTAACAGAGACAGAGATGATAATCAATTAAAATTTATTGGGTGTTTACTATGCATCTGACACACTTGGAAGCATTTTCATGCCTTATCCATTTGGTATGCATAACTGTGAAATACATATTACATCCTTATTTCACAAATATGAAAACTGAGGCTCAGAGAGGTGAACAAATGTGCTCGACGTCACACAGCTAGATTCCCAGGCTCTAAGGTAAGGTCCGCTATAGCACAGTAGTATCTGAGAGAGAGTGTGAAAATAGAGAAGCAAAGCTCTAGGAGACTGGGTTGGTGAGGAGTGGAGGAGGGGGTGGAGAATAAAGAAGGCAGGGCTTGCTCACCCATAGACCCCTTGAGGTTAGATGAAAGCATGGGACCTGACACCAGAAGACAGAAGGCGACTGGGAACAATTTCAGGGATTATATTACTTTCTCATGGGGAAATTCTAACTTTGAGGAAGGAGATGGGGGAAACAGATGGAGACAGAAGGTAGACGTAGAGTAGGTGAAGAGTCTTTAAGTTTCTATCTCCTTCAGATGACCCACTTACCCTTCCTTAGTGTCAAGCACAACGCCAATTCTCAACATCCATCTGGCAGGCTTGGTGAGAAAGAAGCAAGATCTTTGGAACAAGGATGAGTTTAGGAAGAGTGGCATTTAAACAATCAATCCTGATTTGCTGGATTCTCACAGTGTGTGAAGGCCTTGACTGGGCTATGCAGGAACATGCCCAATGGTCTCCAACCTCAAGTGACCTACAATAGAGTTGGAGGAATGGGAGAAGTCTCTCATGAGTACCTAACACTGTAAGACAATATGTAGGAAATGTCAGGAATGATAAATACGACAGGGTTTCAGAAAAGCGTGTCCAGGTAGTGAAGAGATAGTCAAATTTAGGCTAACAACTACTACACCAAGGAAGATGAGAGCAACACCCACAGGAACGCATGGGAAGCAGGATTAGGAAGCAGTGAGTAGACCCACTGGACTAGGTAGAGAGCTTGCGAAGAAAAATGAAGTGAAGCCAATTTGTGGTTGCATTTAATGCTTGTCTAAGAAGTTCAGACTTTAACGTCTAAGCACCAAAGATTTATAAGCAGGAGGGTGGCAGATCCTAGGGCATAGTTTATGAGCTCAGAATGATTGCAGGATGCAGACAGGATGGCCCAGAAGGAAGAGGCTGGGAAGCAAGTGGGGAAGTATTTGCAGTGAATACAGTTTCTTTTCACCTACCGAGTATCCATTTCCCCTTCTCCTGGGAACTGTGCCAGAATGTTCCTGTGGGAACTTTTCTCATCAGTCTCAAGCTCTGTGCTCTGGGTGGGGCTGATGCCACCCCTTACTCCCTTTCTAGAGACTAATGCACGACCCAAACCCTGGCCACACAGTGGTTAAAAATGAGCCATGCCTCAAGTCGGTCCAGTGAGAATCCACCCTTGCATTTTTTCACAATCATTGGAAATGAAGCATGTGCTTTGTGTTGGGTTTGTCAACAGGAGGCTAAAACCGTGAAGGGTTGGTGGCCATTTTGCCAACACGGGAGAGGGGAATAAAATCTAACCAGAGGAGAGAAGAGCCAAGAGATGGGAAGAGAGAGTGCTAAAGTGACTGAACCCCTGGATTCAGCCAGGGCTGATATGTGGTCTGGAAAAAGAAAAATCAAACAGCAGAGGCTAGAGATCACCAGAAAGGAGGAGTGGTGGTCAGGGTCGGCCTCTCTGACAAGGTGACTGGATGTCTTTCTCATCTTACCTTCTTGCAAGCTCTCTGCCTAGCCCAGCTGGTCCACCCTGATGGAGGCAGAGTGAGCAACGTGGGTGTCCAGGGGAAGAGTCCTCTAGAGAGAGGGAAGAGCAGAGCAAAGCCTTTGGCTGGGATGTGCTCCCCATGTGTGAGGAACAGCAAGAAGGCCAGCGTGGCCTGAGCCAAGTTAGCAAGGCAGAGAGTGATGGGCCAGGGGTCAGGTCATGTAAAGCTTTGTTGTCCCTGGAAGGGAGCTCAGCCTTTCCTCTCAAAATGAGTGGCAGCCATTAGAGAGTTTTGAGTTAAGCAATGACATAATGCAACCGATGTTTAAAAGGGTCACTCCGCTCAGCCTGCGTCTGAGAACAGAAGGAAGCAGGGCAAGGGTAAAGGGAAGGAGATGATTCAGAAGGCAGTAAACACCCCCGCCCTTTGGCTTCAGCCAGTACGATTTGAGATCGGTCTCCAGACTTGGCACCAGGTACTCAGAAATAAGGGCCTGGGGTCAGGGGGTGGCTAGGAAAAGGCACGGAAATGAGGCCCAAACAGAAACAACCCCAGAGGAGCGGGCAGCCAAAGAAAGAAGGCAGGAGAAGGGGTTAGCGGGCTCATGGCCGGGCCCTGGCCCGGGGGGAGCACAAGGAGCCAGCTGCTGCCACATCCCCAGGGACGGCAAGGTCACCGGGGGACCCCGGTGGAGGACTGCAGCTGTGAGCAGCTGGTGGAGCTGAGGTCTGGTGGGGGCTGCGCAGCCAAGTCCGCCTGTGTCTCAGCCACAGCCTGCATTGGCCTCGTCCCTGAGTCTCTCCTGAGCTGCGACGGGGAGGCTCCAGGAGCCCAGGGCAAAATCCTTACAGGGTTTGTGAAAGCCCCCTCGCCAGGGCTGTGCTCCCCACTTGCCTTGGCCCTGTCTGCAGGCTGTGGGGCAGCCCAGGCCCTCTGCCAACAGCCGAGACCCAGCGACTCCCTCCCACGACCTGAAGCCAGCCCCTTCCTCCCTCCACGCCCATCCTCCCAACCCTTTTCTTTCCTTGCTTTCTTTTCTCCGGGGAGGACTGAGAATCAGACCGAGCTCACACATCCACTTGAAGGGGACCTCGGCCCTCCGAGGGGGCTGGGAGGGCAGAGCTGCGGGTAAATTCCCAGCGTCAGCATGAAGCCACAGTCAGTCCCGTAGCCAGGGGCCCCTCCACCAAGGTCAGGAGGCTTCTCCTACACAGAGAAAACGTCAGGAATTGATCTTGCTCTTAGCATTTACCTGGCACTCACCGAGGAGGCCGCTCCGTGGGCTGCACCGTCTGTCTTTGGAAAAGATGCCGTCTTGCTCCACCTCCTCTCTGCAGTCCCGCCACCGCTTGGCTGAGGCTCCCAGCCGGTGCCCCGGAGTCACTGGACGGGGGGCGGGATTGGGACCGGAGCCAAGTGTCCCCGACTCGGAGACTCCACCGGTACGCAAGTCACCACTTCCTCCCCTTTGCTCTGTGACATCTCCGTGTCGGGCCTTCGCTTCGCCCTCAGTTCCAGTCCTAAAATGCCTCCATTGAAAAGGGCCTGCCCGTCATCCATCCCAAGATGCTCATTTGACAGACCAGAAAACGGAGATTTCAAATGGGAGTAACGTGTCCACGGTCCCAGGTGACGTTAGGGGCAAAGCGGGAACTGGAAGCCCCCGCCCCCTCCCGGCCAGTTCGGCGAGGCTTTGCCCAGCGTGTTTTCTAGAGAACAGGGGCGGCTGAGCACTTATGTTAGCCTGCAGCAATCAGCACTTGGAAGCCTTTGAAGTAGGCGCTGCTGAATAGACAGATTTTTATTTGGTAAGCAACAGTGGCATACATCTGTCCCCGTGAGGGATAGAGAGGGCAGAGGCCACGGTCTCCTTTCCTCTCCCAGGGAGTTGAGACAGGTTGTACAAGACAAAATTATCTTTCACCTGGTTTCCTAGACTAGGATTTGGCTTCTTCTGAGAAGGACAAGGAGCAGATGTGAGGGTCCTGTTATAGAATAAGGTGGTGGGCAGTTGGAGGAATACTCACTCCTTAAACAACGTTCAACAGATCCTTATTTGCTTGCTCTATGCCAAACTCTGAGACAGGACCGGGGATCCAGACGTGGTAGGAAAGCCTGGAATAAGATGTGCCAATTCAAAGCCAGAATCAAGAGTCTGTGTACCACGGAAGCTTGCTGATCGTCAGTTTTTCCCTGCATAAAATGGGAATAATAAGAGCAACGCCCTCATAGGACTGTTAGTGGATTAAATGAGTTAATGTATATTAATTCTGGCAAGGTATCTAACTACAGTAGAACCTCAGTAAATGAGCATGCCTAGTGGCCAAATCTATAGTTGAGAGCAGCACTACACAAGAGAACTTTCTATGATTGGAAAAGTTCCATATCTGGGCTATTGAATGCAGTAACCACCAGCCACATGTGGCTGTTGAGCGGTTTAAGTGTGGTTAATGTAACCAAAAACTGAATTTTAAATTTTACTTAATTTTAATTATTTTGACTTAAATAGCCATACTATTTAAGTTTTATGTGGCTAGTGCCTCATGCGCCAGACAGAACAGGCCTCTATGTTAAGAAGTACCAGAGTTTTTGTTTATTTTTTTTATTATGTTACATTAGTCACCATATAGTACATCATTAGTTTTTGATGTAATGTTCCATAATTCATTGTTTGCATGTAACACCCAATGCTCCAAAAAAAATAATAAAATAAAATAAAATTCTGCTTAGATATTAGTGACAAAAAAAGAAAAGTACCAGAGTTTAAAAAAGAACAGTGTGGTGTGGTACATTCAGACAACAGGATAGTTATTATTCAGAACTGAAAAGAAATGACCCATCAAGCCACAAAAAGACATGGAAGAAGCTTAAGGCCAAGTTACTAAGTGAAAAAAGCCAATCTGAAGAGACTACAGACTATATAACTCCAATTATATGATGTTCTGGAAAAGGCAAAACTTTGGAGATAGTAAAAAGGTCAGGGGTTGCCAGGGATTGTGGGCGCGGGGGGGGGGGGGGGGGTGGAGGGATGAATAGGTGGAGCCCAGAGGATTTTAGGGCGTGAAACTCTTCGGTATGACACTCTAATGGTGGATACATGTCATTATATATTTGTCACATCCCACAGAATGAACACCAAGAGCGGACCCTCATGGAATGATGGATTTGCGGTGATAATGATGTGTGACGTAGGTTCATCGAATATGACAAATATATGATGCTGCTGGGGCAATGTCGATAGTAGGGGAGCTGTGGGTGTGTGTGGGCAGGGGATATATGGGGATCTTCATACTTTTTGCTCAATTTTTCTGTGACCCTAAAATGGCTCTAAAGAGTAAAGTCAATTTACAATAAAGAGTGACGTGGGAATGCATGGAAGAAGCGAGATTTGAAGTAAGTTCTCGAGAATGGCTAAGGCTGGAATCACAGGAACTGTGTTTGCAATGCCCAGCAGTGTTCGGGGCTATGAGTCCAGCAGTGGGTCAGAGCAGAGGGTTTTTATGGGAGAGAAGTGGGAGCCTGGCTAGAGAGAGTAACTGGGGAATTTGAATTCCACATTAAAGAGCCTAAAATGTATCAGCAACCAGTTGAGTCCCTGAAGGTTTTCACACAGGGATACGGGATACCCAAAAAGTGTTTTAGAAATTTCAATATTCCAAATAAGCATCCTCTCTGGGACTTGAAGTTTTTTTGAGGGTCAGGTCCATGTCTTTTAAGTTAAATCATGTGAGGTTCCTGATCACATCAGGAACTCAAAAGTGCTTAAAACAATTTAAATCAAACAAATTGATAGCTTAGCTCGGGATCATGCTGCTTTACGAGAATCTTCCATTATCAATGTGGTATGTCCCATATTGCCTGGGAAATTACGGGCTTTTAGGGACTCCTGCTTGATGGATTTGTCTAAATGTGTCTAAAAGGAAGAGCACAATGGAGACCCCATCAGCACTGGGGACTCAGCCTTCAGAATTCTTAAGTATCAGGAAAAGATTTTCCTTTGTGCTCTCCTATGGTGCACTATCTTCAAAGGTCCCCAGATTTATTATTTCATCAACAGATCGGAGAGGGGAGTTTGTATGAGATCAAACAAACACAAGTACTATGGGAAGAAGGCTGGCAGGTGTTAGTGTATAAATTGCCCGATGGAAAATGTCAAAAGTTGACATCAGAGCAGTGGGAGCGGGGGGGGGGGGGTGGCGGCGAGGAGGGGGAGTATACGGAACACAGAACAAATGACTGCTTTTCTGAGAGCCGATTCCTTATACAGTCCAGCTAATGCACTGCAAGAAACTCGGGGCTCAAAAGCCCACTGAGAATCCACTGAAACCCGTTAACTCAAAATATATCCTTTATAAAAAGCTTTAAAAAACATTTCTTCATTTCTACACCTGTTCTCACTTCTGTTCTCTTTGCTTTCTTCCTGTCTCTCTGTCTCTTTCTGTCTCTCTGTCTCTTTCTGTCTCTCTCCCCATCTCACACACCAATGTGCACACACTCCTGTGTGCATTCTCTTTGCCTACCCTGCATTCATCGCCTTGTTTGTTTTATATGTCATTCTTTACATCTACTTGACCAATCTTTCAAGGGTAGTGTCTTGATAGTTAAAGCATCTTCCAAGGTAGAAAACTCTATGTCCTTTGTCATTGCCAGAGCCCTGCGGATTCAGACACTCTGATATAAGAAAGTGAGTTAAAGTCTCTCCTAGCAACATCCGTGCTCATGTCCTGAATCAGTTTCCGTGTGGCTGAACGAGAGGGTAGCAAGCAATGGCAGAACAGTCAGCGTGGTCTGAATGGTAGGCTGTGATCTATGTCGACCAGCTACTCCCCCACCTCGCCCCATCCAGTCTTTGTGCAAATGCCAACTCTGGAGAATGGGCCTTCCCTGACCACCCTCCTAAAATACCCACCACCCTCTGGGCAACAACCCATCCCCTTGCCCTGCTTCTATTTCACAGCACATTTCATTACTTGCCACCGGAATATATATTTACTTCTTTGTCGGTAGCCTCTCTCCTCTGTTAAGATGTAAGTTCCATAACATTTTGAATCCTCAGCAGCCAGGTAAGTACTGTGACGAATTGCATTTTCCAGGTGGAGACACGGTAAGGCTTGGGAGCTGAGGGGCATCACTATGATCATGCAGAGATCGCAACCCGGTCTGCCTTTTACTCCAGAGTCAGGGCATTCTACGCTTATGTGTTTATGTCCAACAGAAGTCACGTTTGAATGTGGCTTCCATGAAAAAACCAAAATGGCCTGAAAATCTCTTGGTTCCCAACCTACCTTGTCTACTCTCTTCTTTCCTAGTGAGAGGTGCTAGGGAGTGGCAACCAATTCTAAACTCCTATAAAAACATAGCCTATCAGAATTTCTCAGAATGCAAGTTCTTCGAGCACAGAAACTGTGTTATTTGTAGGCAGCACTATGTCTAGTGGCTGAAATAGCATGGAGCTTAATCAATATGTTTCTGTGCAGTTCCTAGACTCTCTAAGAATACATAGCTGGTATACTACCAGAGTCCAATAAATGTCACCTTACTTTATTTCTCAAAATCAGGCTTACTTTGCTGTGAGCTCCCAGCTACCAGTCTCAGCAGTTCGGGCCTCCTCCTTCCTTTCCTCGGTAGAATCATAGCGGGGGCCCAATCTTGGTTCTTCCTATTGCTGCAGCCATCTGCAGATACTGCTGGCCAGCACTGGCCCGGGTCCTGGTTATTTGCCATCCATCTCTTGGGCATTCTGCTTTGGGCAGGCTTGAGTATGTTCTTCGCTGCAGTCTGCCTTGTAGAATCCAGCCTTCACGTGTGGGGCACGCTGAAGAGCTGGTCTCTCCTTGATACAACTTCCACCTTGGCAACGCAACGCATATATACCATCCATGCCTTCCTCTCTGTAGACAACCCCATGCCCCCTTCCTCAACAAAACTTTGCAAACATCACCCTGCCCTTCTTTTACTGAGGTTAGGTACAAAAGGAGAAATTAAATCCAGTTATATTTTTAAAAAATTAACTCATTACCAATAGTGTGTGTATTAGATTCATTTACAATTACGAAAATTTCATTAATTCTCTTCACACCCTGACCATTTGGACTGCCAAATCAGTACCCTATTTGGCTGATAAATACCTCTGCTGTGGCCAAGAAAGAAGAACACTTCTTTCCTTTTTCAGATAACATCAGGCACGTGATTTCTCCCGGGATCCTATCGCATTGGTTGCTTCCCCTTGATGGCTGGCAGTGCCCCTGATACCCTCAGTGAAAGGAGAGCCAAGGGGGGTAAGGTTGCAGGGGCAGGGCTCCCATGGTGCTCCTCCCCTCAGTCAGCACTAGCTCATGCTGGTGCCACACTAACACTATACAAGTTATTAACGGCTGAACAGAACTCCAAACCTTCTGTTCCTAACACATTTCTAACACCTTCCATAATCCACAGTTGTTATTCAAAGGCATTTGCAGCTGTGAAGAAAGGTGGGTGGGCAGGCTAAATAAATTAATAAATAAAGAGTTTCCATGCAGAATGCTCAGCATAGCACACCTTGAAACCTTACCATGACCCATCTTGGAATAAAACAACTTAGGAATTCCTGTTTCTTTTCTTGTCCTGCCCTCATGCAGGAGAACATACTGCTAACATCAGTCAGGGAGTACATCCAGTTATAGAGCGCCTACCACATGCAAAGAAATATTGTGGTGTTCATGAAGAGACAAGTAACAAACCAGGAAGGTGAAAACCACATAGAATGACCCGGATCCCACAGCAGTGTTTCTTAAACATTCTGAACATGTAAAGTGCACTCTGGATAATGAACAGTGAGCATGTGTTTAGAGGGGGACTTCAAATCCAGAAAAGGTAGATTTGCTTTAATCTTGACATCTACCATGTTCCAACTTCACTCCCTCTTCTGAGCATTCGAATGGTGGGAAGAGATTGAACACTGAGGGTCCAATCACTTAATACTGCACAGAGGAATATTGGAAAAGTAGCTGATCCTTCACCAAATGGTTTACAAATTTCTGAAGATCCAGTGAGAGTGTCTCTGGTAGATTCTAAGGTTTGAATATTATCTAAGTTAGGGTGTCAAAAGAAGGTAAATGATTGGGCTGAACTAACAATGATTAATGGATACAGCCAGCCATCCATTTACACAAACATTTATTGAGTATTTCCTCCATCTCCTCTATGGCAGGCATCGTGGTAGGCACTGAGGATGAAATGATGACTAAGATATGTTCCCTGCTTTTGAGATGCTCATGGGCTAGTGAAGGAGTCAGAGCAATAAGCAAGTAACTTTCCTTTGGCATCACACAAGGTATCATTGTGGCCTGCATGGGATACTGGGGAAGGCAAATGGAGTGCACAACGGAGGAGGGAGTTAAGAAAGATTTCTAGAAAGAAGAGATCCCTAGGATAAGTTTTCAAGGACAAGGAGGCATTAACCAGGTAGAGAAAAATGGGAAGAAAATTCCAAGCAAAGTGGATAGCAGGTGCAGAGGTTTATGGAAGAATGAGGAAACCAAGAGCATTTGGACATTTTCCCCCAGCTCTGTGGGACTAAAATAGAAGGTCAGTGTGGGAGTGGCAAAGAACAGGTCTAACTCATATTAAGAAGTCTTGGGAGTCATGCCAGTGGATTTAAATTTAATCCTGAGGGTGCCTGGGTGGCTCAGTCGTTAAGCGTCTGCCTTCGGCTCAGGTCATGATCCCAGGGTCCTGGGATCGAGCCCCGCATCGGGATCCCTGCTCCGCGGGAAGCCTGCTTCTCCCTCTCCCACTCCCCCTGCTTGTGTTCCCTCTCTTGCTGTGTCTCTCTCTGTCAAATAAATAAAATCTTAAATAAATAAATAAATAAATAAACAAATAAATAAATAAATAAATAAATTTAATCCTGAGGTTTGAGAGGGAGACACTGGAGCATTGGAAAGGGAGAGGTACAGATAGATTTATAATATGGAAATAGCAGTCTTACATAACTAGAGAGCAGAGACTGGGTTAATGGATGGAGTGAAGACATGGAGACTGAGAGAAATGTTTAGGGACCACTAGAAAATTTTAGGTAAGAATAGATAAGGTCCTGAATTAAAAAGCAGCAATAAATATCAATGATGAAAATTTAGAAGTATTTCAATTCTTAGGAGTGGTTTCCTCTATTGAGAATGAACCATACAGAATACCACCGGTGGTCTAGTGGTGCTAATTTTACCATAATAACAGTATTACTACTGTAATTACTACTGTAATAAGTACTAAAATAGTGAACTCATCTGGAAACCTCAACAATGTGTACAGGTTTTCTTTTTCTTTTTTTTTTCCTAACATTTCTAATATCAGGAGAAAGGGATATTCCTTTGCTTTTGCCTATAGTCTCCTATTTTGGTCTTATTCTGCTTGAACTAGGAGCCAGTAGAGTAAGATACTTCTTTTCTAATGAATATGGGTCTGTGATTTTTTTCATACTGAGAAATGATTGGCTTAACATATTATTCTTTCTATTTTCTTCCTCTTCCACTTCCTCCTCTCCCCCAGGCCAACCAAGATTTAACTTAAACTAAAGATGGACCCTCTCACCGTGGAGTCTTTGCTGTGGTTGAAGTTAAGAAGAGGAGAGGGAAACAGGAGAGGGAAACAGGTCTCCTGGAAACAGGAGAGGAAACCCAAGGTCAAGCTGGACCACAGAAAAGCATCACTATCAGGACTCTCCGTAGCTTTGCCATGCAGAGTGACTGTCTCTCAGCCAGGGAAGGTCCAATGGACTCTGTTCCAGTGGGAGCACCGTGTACCAGAGAGACCCTAGGTCTTGGAGTCAGATCTGTGATCTGGTCCCTGCCTGCTTTCTTGCCTATCACATGGATGCAGAAAGGCCTGTCTGTGGCGTGTAGTGATGAGATCACATGCGTAATGGATCCAGCACAGAGTCTGGCTCAGGGTTTCCTTAACCTGGGGCGGTTTTGCCCCCAGAGGACATTTTGGTAATGCCTGGAGACATTTTCAATTGTCAGCTGGTGTTGGGTGGGGGTTGCTACTGGCATCTAGTGTGTAGATACCAGGTGCTGCTAAACATCCTAAAACACACAGGACAGTCTTCTACAAGAAAAAATTATCTGTCCAGAATGTCAGTAGTGATCAAGGTTGAGAAACTCGTATCTAGCTTGGTAAACATTCCTTCTAGCTCCTCCTTTCGACTCTCCTAAGATCACCCCCTCCAAGAGGACAGACTAAAAGGAATACCCACCCCATGGGATAGCCTCTGGCTGCTGTCTGGAGAGATTAACCTGATAAGACTCCCTGTTGTCTTCCCTACGGTGATTAGAATGACTGGTTTGTGAGAAGTCGGCTCATTTGGGCCCCAGGCTCTGTGTTCCCCTTCACTACAATTTTGAGTGAATTTTATTTGCCCCCTTGCTGGCCTTGCCCCTTCTCCTCGCTGTGCTTTTGGTCCTCCCCCAGCCACCGTCCCTGTCATTTCCTTCCTCCCTTCCTCACTGCCTGCTCCCCCCAAGCCCAGAGATGACTGTTTACTGACCATGGAGCAGGTGTGTGTGTTCTCAGCAAATATTCCTAGGGACCTTTAAGGGACTTTTATTTTTTCACATTTATAAACCAACTTGTAAAGCAGGCTGCTCTGATTAAGAGTCGGATTTGCCGATTGCGTTTGAGCCCCTCCCTGTCCTTTATCCCTCTCTGTATACACAGTTGGTACCAGACAGCTCTGCACCTTTCTGAGCAGCCATCCTCCAAGAGATGCTCCCTTCCAGAACAAATAAATGCAAACCTGTGGAGAGAGGAAAGGAAACAATCTTCTCTTCTTTTCGCGGCTCGTTATCCATACATATGCATGTACGGATGTATGGATGTACAGCACACAGTATCCAAAGATGCAGAGACCCACACACGTACAAAAGGAAAAAGAAAGGTGTTTTGGGCAGGATGTTCAGAAACAATGCCAGTGCCAAAGGGAGCCTGGCTTCTGGCTGCAGGGGCCCCCAAGGGCTGATTAGCGAGTGGTTCTGCCTGGGGGTACTGGAGGTTGGGAGCACAAGGAGCAGATTTCACCTCCCTCCAGGGCCCCGGCTCCAGCTGCCCCCTTCTAGCTCTCCTCTGTGCCGTTTGCTGCGCAGCTTCTGTTTCCAACCATTCATAGGCTAGCCCTCAAAATCAAGCAAATGCAGTGATGGACACTGATCAGGGTCCCTAATTATTATCAGCTCAAGATTTGCCAGTGGAAAACCTCCCACCCCCATGTCCATGTGCTGAACGAATCAGCCGGTGACAATGTAACTGAGTTTGAGGGAAGGCGTAAGGGACAAGCGTGATGGTGCAGGGACAATTCCAGTCACAGGTAGAGGTCTGTGGGTTCCTTCCCTTCCTCTCTCTGGAGCTTGTTCTCTTCCTGGAGGCACAGAGGTGGGCAAGAATGGGGAGTGCGGAGAGACTTGTCTCTCCGTCTCTCTCCCTGGTTTTAGGAGCTTAGCTTAATCAGGCTTCAGTGAAAAGAAGGACCTAGAAGACCTCCCACCAAAAAAAGAAAAAAAAAATTTGTTCCTGAAGAACTGACCGTCCTAGAAGCCACTTTGGTTAAATATCACTTTTTGATCTGTCATTTCACATAATATTTTATGCCACCAGTATTTATTTTTCAGTGCTGAAAGCTTTTGGAAGTCAACCCATGAAGAGCCTCAAATTCAACTCCTCCCCCCCACCCCGCGTGACAGAAAGTGCCATGGGAGCCAGGCTGGGGAGTCAGGGAAGACTTTGTGCAGGAAGGGATATCTGAGGAGAAGAGTTTTAAGGTTGAGTGGAAATTATCCAGGTGACAAGGGAATTAGGGGAGAAGAAATGTTGCCTGAGGGAACAGCACGAGTAAAGGTGATAGGGCATGAAACAACATGGGAGGCGCTGAGATTTATAAGCACTTAGCATGACTGGAATATAACACAAGAGGCAGGCGGTGGCGAGGAAGCAATCTGGAGTGGTGGGGGAGGGCAGAGATCACAGAGGACCCTGCCAAGACGTTTAGACTTGATCCCGCAGGCAGGCAGAAGCTCGGAGAGGTTTAAATTCTGGAAAGAAATGATCAGATGCACCTTTCAGCTGGATCACTCTGGCAGCTTGTGTGTGTGCATGTGAAGGGGGGTGTAGGGAGAGACATGAAACATTGCTCTGTTTTCACGTGGAATTTGAAAGTCTTTGAAATTTATGGGTAAAACATGGGGCTAGTGTCTGTGAATCACGGTCCACATATTTAGGTGTGTAAGAAATCTATCTTTTTATAACTCACCTTAATTTCTCTTTCAAGTTCCCTATGTGACCAGGTTGCTAGAAAAGTTGAACCTTCATCTTTTTGAAGTGCTTTCCTCCCATACTTTGTGCCAAGGTTTGGGGAATGCTTCAGCCATTCCAGATAAGTGGACAGACCATCCCTCCACGTGGGTTGCTTCCATATACCCCTGGTCCTAGCCAGTGCTGATGACCTGTCTGTGTAGAGGGGAAGAGACATAAAGGGAAGACATCCCAGTTAACACTGAAAGTGGCTTACTCCACCAAGTTGGTTTTTTTAAAAATCAAGCAAATACACATATCTGAGGAAGGGACACCAAGACGTTATATAAGACACTATGAGAACCTGAACCAGGAGTAAGACAGAAGGAATAAAAGAAGAGAACTCAAAAAAAAAAAAAAAAAAATCATTAGAAGCAAAATAAATATGAGCTGGAAACTGATGACAAGTAGAGGGGAGAGAGAGGGGCTCTGGGCTCCTGGACCAGGCCAATGGCAGTATGGTACCAACAAAGCTAGAAATTACAGCAGGAGCAGGCATTGGGGGGCGGGGGAAGGGATCACCGGGGGACAGCTGAGGTCTAGGGCTCATTCATGAAGGCGACATCCCCAGCAGCGGAGGCAGCATTCCTAAAGCTGCTGTCCCACCAGGGGCTTCACCTACCAAGCCCAGCAGGAGCCCAAGCCTCCCCTTCAGGTTGTCTCTCTTGCCCAGATTCTTCTACCTCAGTGTCCGCCAAACATTTGTGTTTATCTTTCTACACTGACTCAATTGCGTTACCTTCTTGAAATGTGTGTGCATATGGCTACTGTACATTTTCCCAATGCGTAAAGATTATTCTTCTCCCCTTACACTGTAGCTTCCATCATGACAGAGCTGCCCCGTCCCCTGGACACCAGCGGAGCCATCCCAGTTCAGAGGCCCAGGTGCAAATGCTGGTGGGGGTTTGATGACAGTTGGCAGATCGTAAACAGGTCACCAGCTTTCTTAGCATCAGCAACCTTATTTGTAAAATGAGAGCAATGATACATACTCTGACCAACTCCCAAGGGTGTTATGGTGATCAAAGGACATAAGGCCTAGAAAATGATTCTTTAAATGGAATATGTTGCTCAAATGTAAATTATTAAGTCACCTCTACATTACTTATCTCTGCCTGCTTCTCAGCTTTCTTTTGTTTAGCAATCCCTCACCCTGTGAAGCTAAGCATGGAAAACCATCTCAGGAAAGGGAGGTTGTGAGTAGAAAAGGCTTGGAGCTGCAGAGGACAGGGGTGTGAGGGAAAGCACTGGGGTGTCGTGTTTAAGAATCCGTGATGTTGACCCTCTGATCAGGACCAGTGTCAGAACTCAACCGTCACAGCCAGAGGCTCCAAGCTCTGGACTGAGACCGCTGCAGAATTGACTTTTTTTTTTTCCTTTTTGCTCGTGGTAACCTGGTAGAAAATGGCACCTGCTATCCCTGTTCCAAGCCCAACAAAATACAGCTTTCGTCATTTGACAGTGTACATGTACACCCCATGCAGAGGCACAAAAATCAATGTGCATTGATTCCTAAGCTAGGAATTCATAAACTTCTTTAAGGTCATGGATTGATTTTTTACTTTCAGTAAAAAAATGTAAGACTCCAGACCTTTCCCTTCATTTCAGCTGCCTTACTCATCTGCAGGGATGCACACTCTTACACACGTCTCACCTGTGTGTGCCCTGCCTTCCCTTGTTAGGTAAAAACGGAAGGGAGAAGCACTTAGATACACAGGGAGAGGAAGAGAGGTACTTAAACACTCCTGCCCACTGCATCAAAGCCTCCTCGCTCTAACCTAATCCCTGGATTAATCAAATAATGGAACAAATGGATTTGAAGGATGACACCACAGAAATGAGCACAGTGGTCAAAACAGACTCATTTAGCGTTTGCCAAATCAAAGCTGGGCAGCAAGAGGTTTGATTCAGAGCTAAGGCCAGGGGCTTGCTTGGTGCTGCACTTCAGCATTGATTCTGCCCCTGGCTTTGAGTGGTGAGCAGGCACTTGAGTTCGCGTCCAAAGGTGGGCACCATTACCAGGGGGGTTTCCTCATCGCCTGGACCTCAGTGGATCCACCTCTGAAAATTGAGAAAATATCTACCTCCTGGGACGGTTACAAACACCAAATATGATTACAGATGTAAAGGCACTGTTTAGACTGTAAAGCATCAGATGAGTACAAGATAATTATTACTCCAGGGACACAAATCTTCCTTACTTATAATTAGAATCAAAAAGTTTTCAGGAAATTCATGAATGATATGACTGATGGGGTCACCAAGAATTCTTTCCTCCCTTCTTTTTAAAAAAACATTTGTTTTACCGTGACAAGAGTACCTAACATGAAATCTACCCTCTTAACAGATTTTGAGGTGTACAATACAGTATTGTGATTTATAGGCAGTGTTGTACAGCAGATCACTAGAACTTATTCTTCTTGCATAACTGAAATTTTGTACCCACTTATTAGCAACTTCCCCCTCTGCCCCCTTCCCCAGTGACTGGCAACCACCAGTCTGTTCTGTGCTTCTGTGAGTTTGACTATTTTAGAATACTCATAGAAGTGGAATCTAGAGCTGCCAAATGATCCTACAATCTCCCCTCTGGGTATTTATCCAAGACGATTGAAATCAGCAGCTCAAAGAGATATCTACATTCTATGTTGACCATAGCCAAGATGCAGAAACGACCTAAACGTTTGGATGGATAAAGAACAGGTGACATATACACGCAGTGGAATATTATACAGTCTTTAAAAAGAAGAAAATCCTGCATATTCACAACCTGGATGAACCGGAGGACATTATGGGTAAATGAAATAAGCAAATGATAGAAGGAGGGGAAAAAAATTTCCAGATTACGCTATCTGCAGCTCTCAAGCGTAAACTCTGGAGCCGAGTACCCCTGGGGTCACATCCCCGCCTTGCTACTTGTTAGCTGTCACCCACTTACCTAACCCTCCTAAATCCCGGGTTTCATCATCCCTAAGATGGGGATAACCTGCACCATGTGAAGTTGTCCAGAGCACGGAGCAAGGCAGCATTTGAGGCTGCACGCGCCGAGCCCCGAATGCAGGCTGGTGCCATTATCACTATCATGACTCAGAAGATGCCCGTCCTGCCAGCTGGAGGGCTCGTGTGGCGAAGTGGAGCCCGGCAGCCAGGCCTTCCGCGGGACCGCCGCCAAGCCCCTTGGATCGGGGCTGGCTCGCAGGCCCAGCCCGGCCCGCTCTCCCTGGCACGGCCAGCTTTCTCGGCAGCCTGCGGCAGTTGGTTCTCCCTGCTCCCCAGTGAGCCAGGGGAGCGAGAGTCTCTGGTCTCAGCTGCGTGTGGGTCACGTGCTCGCGCTGGTGTCAGGCTGCTCAATTAGCAGCAAATCAAGATGTTCAGATGGTGCAGCCACACACCGGGCCAGCCAGACCCCCATCTCCCCCCTGAGGCCGGCAGATTGCGCCTGTGTTGGCTACCAACTTCCTGTCAGCCTCGCAAGCCTCTTTGTTGCACGCCAGTCTCCTCTCTGAATTCTCCAAGTCCTTTTTACCCTCTGGCTCGGGTCCTGCGCGCTGTCAGCGCCTGTCCGCGATCCTCTGGGGCTCCGCTGCACCTGCCAACAGGTTCCCTCTCATTAGCGGACGCCCCCTGCTGGCCGGTGGCTGCAGCGCAGGCCGGGAGCCCGGAGCGGCCCCACACTCTGGTCCTTCCCCAGATCCCGCAGCCTGCTGCCTCCCTGGCACGGGGCTGGGCCTTGCGACCCTTTTCCCTAACCTGACCAGCCTGCGGCAAGGCCAATGTTCACAGGGGCTTTCGGCAGCTGTGCTTCACTCGCAGCCTGAGGAGGGGATGCACGATCTTAGGCTCCTGAGCCCAAAGTCATCTTTTGATTATGACTCTGGCAGAGAAGTTACCACAGGTGAATTGGCAATGACCCAGGGAGGAGATCAGCACTCCTCCAGCCAACCAGCGGATACTACCATAAACACAGGGAGACTTGATCACGTGTGTACCAGAAGGTCTTCCATCTTTCCTTCCCCTATAGCCTGTGGTATCCCTTTATCATCTTTTTGACTTATACTTCAATGTTAGGGATTTGGGGAGAAGGGGAAGCATATGGAGGAGGAGAGAAGGACCAAGGAATTACTTACCCCTGTTTCCACCCTGCTAGCCTGTTGACTCCCTCAGGGCCCTGCACTTGGCCATTTGCGGGGGCAAAGCCTCTGAACCCAGGAGGCTAGGGTCCCAAGGTTGATGCAAGGCTCAATGCACAAGAAAGAGTACTGCTGGAGCACCTGGGTGACGCGGTCTGTTAAGCCTTGGACGCTTGGTTTCAGCTCAGATCGTGATCTCAGGGTGGTGAGATTGAGTCCCCAGTGGGGCTCCCTTCTCAGCCTGGAGTCTGCTTGAGCTTCTCTCTCTGTCTCCCTCTGCCCCTCCCCACCCCTGTGCACTCACTCGCTCTCTCTCTCTATCTCTCTCTAAAATAAATAAATCTTAAAAAGAAAGAAAGAAAGAAAGAAAGAAAGAAAGAAAGAAAGAAAGAAGGAAGGAAGGAAGGAAGAAAAAAAAAGGAAGGAAGGAAGGAAGGAAGGAAGGAAAGAAAGAAGAAGAAGAAGAAAGAAAAGAAAGAAAGAAAGAAAAAAGAAGAAAGAGAAGAAGAAAGAAGAAAGAAAGAAAGGAAGGAAGGAAGGAAGAAGAGAAAGAAAGAAAGAAAAAAAAGAAAGAAAGAAAGAAAGAAGGAAAGGAAAAAGAGAAAGAAAGAAAGAAAGAAAGAAAGAAAGAAAGAAAAGGAAAGAAAGAAAGAAAAGAAAGGAAGGAAGGAAGGAAGGAAGAGAAAGAAAGAAAGAAAGAAAGAAAAAGAGAAAAAAAAGAAAGAAAGAAAAAAGAAAGAAAGAAAGAAAAGAAAGAAAGAAAGAAAGAAAGAAGAAAGAAGAAAAGAAAAAGAAAGAAAGAAAGAAAGAAAGAAAGAAAGAAAGAAAGAAAGAAAGAAAGAAAGAAGAAAGAAAAGGAAGAAGGAAGGAAGGAAAAGGAAGGAAGAAGAAAGAAGAAAGAAAGAAAGAAAGAAAGAAAGAAAGAAAGAAAGAAAGAAAGAAAGAAAGAAAAGAAAGAAAGAAAGAAAAAGAGAAAGAAAGAAAGAAGAAAAGAGTACTGCTACATGTAGGATGTGTCTAGGTACAGTGGGGGAGTGACCTGGTCTTAAGGCAAAGAGGTTTCAAAGGAGGACTAGCACCTAGGCTGTGGTGCTAGTCCTCCTTTGAAACCTCTTTGCCTTAAGACCTCCACCTCAAGCCTTAAAAACACACGTTTAATGTGTGTTTTTAAGGCTTAAGACCTCCACCTCAAGCCTTAAAAACACACGTTTGAAACCTCTTTGCCTTAAAACCTCCACCTCAAGCCTTAAAAACACACGTTTAATCTCAAACTGCCTTTCCCTGGGTTGCCTTTCAGAGGGTGGGTGCTTCAGAAATACCAACTTTTTAAAATGTGTTTCCTTGTAAAACATGATTGTGAAGGTGAAGAAACACACACCCTTGACTGGGAGATTGGGTCACCTGCAGAGTTACTGCTTCCTACAGGGATCAGAAAAATGGGGGTCAGTTACGACTTCCTGTGGATGTCACAGTGAGTCCGTAGGAGTCCTGTGAAGCAAGGTCACGCCTCTCCCTTCCCCACTTCTCTCTCCTCATACAATCTCAGAGAGGCTGGACAGCACAGAGAAACACCCAGAATCCACTGAGCTATGTGTGCCAGACGTCACCAGCTCTCTACCTGTCCTGTCAGGGAAGAGGAGAATTGCAGGGAAATCAGTTACATCTTGAATAGTTGGAGCAAAGACTCCTATGGTGAAGGCTTTTGGGGATTAGCCAGCCAATCTCCTCTGTGGTATTCTGCGATCTCTTCTCTCTTACCCACTTGAGCATCCAGCACAGAGCTTGCTGGGGCTGCTTCCTGCAGAATATTGTTGGGATCCTGGTCTTTCTTGTCTGTTACCTCCAAGTAACAGAGTAACCTCAGCAGACAGACATCCACAGAGATGTGATTCCTCAAAAGGTGATTCCAATTCGACTTCAGGCTGGTAAGACCCTAATCTACCACAATGATCCTATCACAAAAATATCTGGAAAAATACAGTGTGAAATATATCTCTTCTTAGCTTGGAGCATGACCCTCGCTATGGTCAGGCCTCTTTTGGGGAGGTGGCTGACAGTGAGTGGCATGGGAAGATGACCAGAACCTAGAATGGTCAGTGCACCAAATGAAGAGTTCAAAAGTTATTTTTCAATGCACAAAAGAGAACCTTGCTTCAAGAGTTGCCGGGGACTCCTGCCTTTGCACTTGGCATCAGTATGATAGTTCATTGCTGTACCCTGTTTATCCCATCTCGGCCCTCCTTGGTGTCCATCTGTACGGTCACGTAGAGCACTTCCCTCCTGATCAGTTTGTCCTGAGACTAAAGAAAACACACACCACCTCTCTTGTTTCATGAAGTTGGAAGTTTGTTCCTGTTTTATTCAACTGTAATGGCACCTAGTCTCTTTCTACGCCAATGGGTTTATTTCCAGGGAGTGGCCACAGCCCAGAAGAAGGCCTTGGGAAAAGCAGGGCAGTGGACACAAGACGTACCCCAGGATTATGCAGGGGCATCAACCAAGGGAAATGGGCTAGAGCTGTTACCAGGAGCTCCAAGCCCCAGGACGCCAAAAAGAAACCCCAAGGCATAGAAGTCAGTAAGACCAGAGTCTGGAAAATTTCCAGAACAGGCAGTATGTGGGGAGGGAGAGAAACCAGAGGCTATTCCTTTACTGAGCAATGACCTAATGATTTTAAGTGCAAAGTGTACTCCCATCCTGCCTTTACCCCCAGCATGTCCAGGTCTTGCTGATTCTTCTTAAAGAAACTATGCTGGGAGGTGCACTTCAATAGCACATTAATGACAGCATGGGAGGAGTAACGTCCTCTTTAGGCTTTCTGTTTTTTATAAAAAAATTCTGGTGATTCACTGTCCCTCAAATTTCCTCAAGTGTCCCTGGGTCCCAGGCTAAGAACACCTGGTGTGAGCAAGAGCATCCGGCCCAGTCCAACCTCCTGGATGTCACACTTTGGGGCAGTGGGGAGTGTCCTGTGGATGGAGGAGATGATGGCCTGGGGTCGTCCTGAGGACAGGATGTGGGCCCTGTGGGAGCAGGAGCCCCTGGGACAGTCGGGTGTGGCGTTGCCCTCCCAGTGAGCCGTCAGGTAGAAGAGGTGCCAAGGACGGAGCTATCACTCCGGCAGCAGGCCACAGCTTCCTGCCCTCCTTCTTACCCTGCTGGCTTCTGGAGATTCTCCAAAGACCGCAGCAGGCACCAATGGCTAATTGCTCCGAAATAGCTAGTCTCCATTTCAGGGTGCTGCTTTGCTTTCGCTTTAGTAGCTGGCAAATGAATCCTCCTAGGGATTATAATAACCCTGTCCTGGCTGTGTTCCCTGGAATCCTGCCCTCCTTCCCTGGCACTCGTCCCAAAAGGGATGGAAATCTCTTAGTATTTATCCCCTTGAAGATTCCCTGCGCCTGCCTGGCTCCCCGCCACTCTGCACACAGACGGCCCGCTTCCTGCATTTCTCCATGGAGCAGATTGTGCCCTGGCTCTCCCCCGTGCCGTCACCCCCCGAAGGCTGCCGTCTCCCTGCTGGGGCTGCCCACTCTCCTCCCGAGCCTCTCTGTTGGTACTCTCATCCCCCTGGGCAGAAATACTTCTTCCCTACAGTATCTTTTCCTCCAAAAAGCCCAAGAGAAGAACTGGGATGCCTTGCCTTCTCTGATGGAAAGATATTAGCTACCCCTAAAACAATGAACGGAGTGTTTGCTTCCTCAAATAGCTGACTGTCCTCCTTCCTTCCTCCTGACAAAGACATGACTCTGGGGACAGGGGACGTGCTGACATGTTGGTTCTGCACCTGAAAATGTTAACGTGGCCCATTTAGTAATACCTTGCTAGAGCAGAGGAGCGAGCAGTCAACTCTGCTCACTTGCCAGGTGATGTTACTCCGGGCGGTTCTGTGTGTCTGTCCCCGCTCACCCACTCCACTAGACTGAGCTCCATGAAGACAGCGGCTAGATCCTACAGTTCTTTGCAGTTACTACCAGCCACTCCTAATCCCCAGTCACTAAGGATGGGGGCAGGGCGGGGCGTACCTAGCCCAGGACTGGCATATATTATAAGCTCAATAAATCTTTGCTGAATGAATGAACTATGATGACCCAGCTCATATACTCTTAGCAAAGCCCTTTCACAGAGCATTGGGTTTTGGTGTAGGTGGACCCTGCTTGTAGATGGCTGCTTAGAATGTGAGGCTGACCAGTGCACAGCCATGCGGCTCATTTTTATTTCACGCGGTCCTTGGCCACTGATCCCAACGGGGATTGGATGAGAGGGTATGTAGCTAGATCACAGCAAAACCATCACTATTGCTGGAAAAAACATCGCGTATGGGTTGGGAGTGTTATTTTGGTATAGGAAATGCAGCATATTTTCCTTAAGTCAATCCTACAAGTGCTATACAACACTCAGGAGGATTCTCAGCTGCTTGCCTCTAGGAGCACTTACCCTAAATAGACACTTAACTGAGCAACTCAGTGTAGGCTCCCCATTATACTCCAGCCACTCTGGTCAGCAGGACCGTACCTTCCCTTCGGTTGCCTCCACTTTGTAATGCAGGCCCGCTGCCTTCCTGAAAACAATATTGTAACATTGTCTTTGAGTGCCCTTTGCCAAGTCACTATTGGATCTCCGTGGCAATTTGAATGCAATCATAATAAATAAACAGCAGCAATTGAGTCAGCTTATATAGATCATATAAAAGCTTTATATGGCTGAAAAGCCCAATAAGTGGCCTATTAACAAAAGAGAGGGGGTGAGTGGGCCAGCTCGGAGGGAGTATGTTTGGAAAAGTCAATTGTTTCCAAGCAGCTATTATGAATTCCCCATATTCAAAGTGAATTCACGATTTCACCGCTCCAGAGACAGACTGACTTTCCCTGTGCATCCAATTGCAGAGGCTGTCAGAAAATCGAAAACAGTACATAAGGGAGAGCTTGAAATTTGGTCAGAAATTGCTTAGTTAAATCAGACACTTAATCAGGAGGCATAACACATGAAGAAGTTGAATGTTACTTGGCCTCCCTCATGCAGGGTCAGACAACTTCTGCAAAAGAAGATTGACAAATCCCCAAGAGGCTGGGAAGAAGGCCGAGTTTTCAGAAGCAGGTGCTCCTGGTAAAGAGGGAAGAACTTCCTTTTCCTGCTCAGCTCCCCAAGGAAGCTGCACAGGGGAAGAAAGTCCAGAGAGACAGGAATTTACAGAGGAATCTGACATTTTTATGAGATCTGCTCTTAACCTTTCTAAACTTTCCTGCGTCTGTTAAAGGGGATGGAAATACCTACTTCATTTATTCTGAGAATTAAATGAAGTAACCGATATAATGGATTTATCAAAGCATTTAGCACGTAGTAGGCGCTAAGAGATGTGGTCCCCTTCACAAAGATTCCTGTTTGGAAGAAGGCAGCCCTACTCGCCACTATACTGCCAATGTCCACTAGATTCCCCAGTGCTTGCAAAGGTCAAGGTGACCCTCTCCCACAGGAAAGTATTGCTTGCCTTGGGAGTTAGGCCTGCTCTGGCCTCATTCAGGGCCTGCTTTGTGTCTTGAGAGCATCCTTGGCACCAAGGATGGTTAAAATGAATGAGATAGAGCCCAGATCTCATAAAGAAGTTTGCAAATGAAAGAATCGTCCCGCTGATTGCTCTGTCTGTGCCTGAAGGCAACAGGGAATCAGAGGAGACTAGAGGTCATTGGGGAAGCATCAAAAAAAGGGGTAACTATGAGAGTCCCCACAAAAAAGAAGAAAGAACAAAAAAGAAATTGCAGAGGAAGGATCATGAGAAGAGCCATGGAGGAATCCACGTGTGTGGTACATTTGCAAGTTCCCTAGAAGCACCTGAAGCTCAGGGAGCAGGAGGGAAGTGGAGGGATGTACGCACACCTCTGTCACCCTCAACTGTCTTCACAGGCCATGAAATCAGGCTAACTGGAAGACCTGTGAGGAAAGGTTCGGGGGCATACACCGCAGAGTAAGCGAGTTGGTGGGACCCTCCAGGCTTAGAACTTGAACTTGGGGCAGCGTCTGGAGTGGTGGTGAGGGGGGTGGTGTTGGCAGTAGGGAACCAGCAGACTCCACAGTTCTCTGATTGAGCTGTGATCTGCTCCCCCACCCGTTTTTAACACCTTGTATTATAAAGAGCAGAAATTTAAAAAGAAAGCCAAAGATGACAGTTGTAGGGTAAAAAAGGTGTGGGAAATATGAGAGGAACAGAAGGCTCAGAATTCTGCTCTGCTGTTAGTAACTCAGGAGGGGTCCACAAGAAAACCACAATAGCTGGGCCTGGGGCTTGGGGGAGAGCAGCACAGGGACTCGGGGACCTGCAGGAAGGGGGGCCCGAGTCCCCTGTAGTTTTCGGCCTGGTCCTTTCATGCCCCAGGGAGGACAAGGCTGACCCCAGCTTTCCTGGGGCTGCCTGGTTACTGTCCCCACGCCTACCTCCTTCACCTCTCTCTTCAGTATGGACTCTGTAGGCTGTGATGGTGGGGATGCTGTCCGAAAAGTACTTAGCACCTTTAAAAGGACGAAGCGTTCCGTAAGCCTTCAGTGAAATCATCGAGACACGTGAATGAGAAGGCAAATCGTGCTGGTTGTTTAGTAGGTCCTTGAAGGATAAACGAGCATGAGAAATAAGGGTTTTGTCTTCTGAAGGAAGATGGCCTGTTACCACTAGCCCAGTTCATTTTCACCAGAAGAAGCAGAAAGTTCTAAGTTATCCAATCCGCATGCCAAGATCTTCCTAAATCCTAGACCTCCTTTGCTCTCAGTAGTGGAGAGATCAGCTGCCTTAATGTCTACACGGGGCTCAGCTCTCGCTGGTGTGAAGCAGGGAGACAGCAGAGCCCACTTCCCCCGGACCACCGTTACAGACCACACTGTCTGCCTTCGAGGCCAATCAATCCTATTGCCATCATAGTCCCCCATTCCTTAAATCCCAGACACTTGCCTTCTTACCTGCCTGTGCCCCTCAAGGACATACAAGGAGGGTCTCTCTGTGACCATCAAAAGCTATAGAAGACGAACTGTTATTTCTGGAGAGGATGATGGGCATTTGAAGTCCAAGATAGCACCATTTGGTGCAAGAAATATCTCACCTTTGGCTTTATAGGTTCTTGCGGCCACGATAAACAAGTGGCTGCTCCGGGAATGAATGATGTGCTGGTGTTCAGTTAAAGGCATATCCTGGGGGAGGGCCACACCCAGCTGTTCCCTCCTCGTAACATCTAGAGGCAGAGACTGCCCCACCCTCACAGGTGTCACACCACCGGTGTCTGCCTGACATCGGAACCAGCCTTCAGTTAGCTGAACAAATGTGTTTAGTGTTGTTACAGATCGTCTCAAAGCCATTTATATTTGGCTTCATAATGCATGATGGCAGGGAGGTGGGATGAGGGTAGGAGGTGGCAGTGGAGAGGTCTGGGTAGGAGAGAGTTGCTGAAGATTTATCTTTCTAATTAGGCTTTGCTTAGGGCTAATATTAAAATTGGTTTTAATTCCCTGAGCACACAGCAGCTCAGGAACATGCTGGGCATTGGGGAGGCTGGCCTAGGATTTTCAATTTGCTTAGGATAGACACACCTGGGTAACGGCAACTCAGCTGTTAAGGCCCAACTCTCGGGCCACTGGGGCCGGCCTGAGACCTCGCAGTCTGACTGCCCCATAGTTCACACAAGGAGGGAGCAGTCGTACCACCCTTGACTCACACTGGCAAATGGCGACAGCAGTGAGCCATGCAGCTATCATTCTCTGGTGAAATAACGCTAGATATGGTAAATAATATGCAATTATTAAATTAATACAGAACGGTGTGTCTCCTTTACCCCCAGTGCCAGGGATGTGTCGTGCTAATGATTTTTGCACCTGCTGAGGGTAATTAGTGAGTAATGTGCATGGGTATGTAATTACTGGGTAAACACATATTTACCAATAACTTCCCGCTAGGTAAGCACCAATAAGCACTGACAGGTAGCTGGTAGGACTAAGTTCAGGAGAAATGAGAACTAGCTCAGACTCGGGTCTAACTCTAGGCTCTAACGAAAACTTACTTTAAAGAATATAATTTAATTTATGAGCAAGCTCCCTACCAACAGCATGCCCTCCTGGCTTTTTAATCAAACCTGGAAGCATAAATACCAAATATCCTAAGACATCTTATTTCTGTATGAGAAATAGCTATGTTCAGGAATCAGGAGAGCTCTATGTGGACGTTGAGCAAGACACTTGAGGCTATCCCTAGTTTTTTTCTTTGTTTTTTAATCTGTAAAATGGAGATAAGCCTATTTCATGAGCTTGTTCTGTCTAGTGAATGAAACAATTAACATGGGAGCAAGGTTAGAAATTTAAAATCTCACAAGTGTATGTTATTAAAACTATTATTCCAAGCTGGCCGACACTACGGAAACTGGGATGTTCTATGGGAAACTGTAGGAGAGACAGATATGGTCAGACAGGGATTAGAATCCTCCTCCACCCTGTGCCCACCCTTAGTGGTATCTAGAAACCTTCAGTCCTAAGAAGGGAAGTAAAGGCCTTTCATGCTGCAATCTCTCCCTACACACACACACACACACACACACACACACACACACACACACACACACACACCCCTGCAAGCCACTCTCACAAAACTTTCTCATGCATAAAATATCATGAGTGCTGATCTTGGGCAGAAGGCAGGGGAGGAATTCATGCTCCGAAGGTCTGAAGACTCCCCCAAATGTGTTTAGCTACAGTTTGAACTTCCAATAAAGCTTTTAAGGTATTTTAGCCACACAGATATCCCCATCCCAACATACCGACTTACTTGCACCAACTCTGGCCGTGAAGTCTAAGAATCAAGGTTATGAACAGGAAAGGGCCGTGTGCAGGAAACAGAAGGAGAGTGTGGTTGGATGCAACCTGCTAGGTCAGCCTGTAACAAACCCATTCCTGCCATAGGGGCATATTGTGTCCAGGTGTCCTGCTGGATTTCCTGAGTTCTCCTCATCTCTGACCCTGCCAATCTCTCCGTTTACCTCCACCCTACATGGCAGCACCTCCAGCCCCTCAGCTGTCCTTCTACTCAGTGATGAACTTGTGTGGGGTTCTTCAGAACTTCATGCAGGGTTGTCACTGTCAGGCCAATGGCCACATACACAAACAGCTAATCAAGGTGAGAGGCATAATCTGTGCCCTCAGAATATAGTGGAATTGGGGCACCTGGGTGGCTCAGTCAGTTAAGCGTCCAACTCTTGATTTCGGCTCAGGTTGTGATCTCAGGGTTGTGAGAGTGAACCCCCTTTCAGGGTCCATGCCCAGCAGGGAATCTGCTCGAAAGTCTCTCTCTCCCTCTGTCCTCTCTCTAAAATATGTGTGTATATATATATATATATATATATATATATATATACACACACATGGGTTATATATATGTTATATATATACACATATTATATATATATATAACATATATAATATATACATGGGTTAATTGGCAATCTGTGGGTCAAACACAAGACCTCAGCTTCATTGGGGGCTGAGCCTTAACCAGATGAACTTACTGCCTACAGACACACAACACGGTAATTAACATGGGTAATATCCACTTCTGGGAGTTAATTTTTGGTGAGATAGTAACAGATCTAAACTAATGTGATATTCTCTGGGTATTCACCAAAATCCACATTTTATTTTTGAAGGACATTTGCCATGGCATGATTTTACAAATATTTAAGTAATTGCTTAGAAATTAACAGAAACCCCTTTGACTTTCACTAGATAGAGTGTGTATTTTAGCTTTTTTTTTAACTTCAAATAGCTAATCAATACATTCACATAGTTCAAAATTCTTTTTTTTAAGATTTTATTTATTTATTTGATAGGGGGCATGGGGAGAGGGAGAAACAGGCTCCCTGATGAGCAGAGAGAACCCGACATGGTGCTCGATCCCAGGACTCTGGGATCATGACCTGAGCTGAAGGCAGATGCTTAACTGACTGAGCCACCCAGGAGCCCCAACACAGTTCAAAATTCTAAAGATACACAGGGCACCTAGTGATATCATCTCCTTTAATTCCTGATGCATACCACACACAGGTTCCTCTCCCTAGTGTCACCAAGTTACTGATTTCTTATTTATTGTTCCAGAAATAGTCTATCATATATAAGCAGATATACATATATACACATATATGCTTTCTCTCCCCCTTATTTTACATAAATGGTAAGATATCGTATATATTCACCTAGGTAAAATCTCAATGGGAATCTTCAAAATATTGTTAAATGACTCAAACATAATTTTCTGATTTATATAATTTTTATACTGGACTTCATATCGGATGACTCCCGGCTCCTGGAAGATTCTTCCAATTCTTTGTTAATTTCCATTTGCATGAATATCCATCCAACCCCAGGGTACCTTGTAGGTCGAATGTACTCTCTTTGCTTTTTCAGCAAACACACTATCTTGGGTTCAAACTGGAGGTGGTAGGGCTAAAAACAGCCATCTCCCCACACAAAATAAACACAAGATAATAGCTTATGTTGCTGATTTCTTTCACTCTCTCCTTTAGCAGAAGCAGTGACATCTGATGATTACTGCTGAGGGCGACGGAGCGCAGGAAACAATTAATTCAGCGCCTGGTATGTGCTGAGCAAGTACATGCAGTGGCTTTCTCACCCCTCCCACCACACTGGTAGGTGAGGATTATTATCCCCGCCTTCAGGTAAGATAGTGAGGCTCAGAGAGGAGAGTTAACTTACGGTCCCACGATTCATTAGTGGGGAATCAGGATTTGAAATTGGAAAATATTCTCTGAGCCCAAACTTCTCCCTCCTTGCTATCCTGCCCTATGAAATCTTAAAAATGCTGAAAAGCCCAGGAATTTTTTAGAGCAACACGTGAGTATAGTAAGGCGGGGAATGTAGTCTGACTTATGCCAAAGCCTTAGTGCGGTGCTCCAAAGAAGCTAGGGCTCAGGGCTTAACTCCTGGTTTGGTGACTGTAACACTCGGCTTTCCTGTAGAGCATGTCAGCGTAGAATCCAGATTTTTCCCCAAGGCTGGTCAGCACCTGCACTCATGTGAGGTGTTCCCCTGGAGACTAAAAAGTGTGTTAGCTGCCTGCTAACCAGGATTGGGGATGTGCCCGGAACTAATACCTACTCATCTTTGCCTGGATGTAAAATAGGATAACCTGCGTCTCTATTCCCACTCTTTATTTTTATCCCCAGCTCATAAAATTTCAAAACTGTCTTATACAGAAAAAGATCGTATTTTCAATTATATCCCTAAATTATTGTGGGGAAGGGCTCCTTTCTGTTTTCCTCATTTTTACCCTTCTCAATTTCCCTAGAAACGGGAAGACCTGGGCTGTGGCCGTTTCCATCTGGGTAAACTAGAGGATGCAGACAGACCTTGAGATCTCAAATCTCAGCTCCTCACTCACTCACTGCCTTTAGTACCTGAAGATGGTGTACAGCCAATATTTTTCTTCCCATTTTGCAAGTCAGGAAACTAAGGCACAAAGGGCCAAAGAAAGAGTGGCCCGTGGCCCCCGAAGCCATCCTTCTGAAGAATGGCTCCCTAGCACAGGTCTGCGTGCAGGAGTCACCTGCTGGAACACTTACGCTGATCACCCAGCAAAGGGGGAAAAGGAAAGGTGAGGTGTCTCCCAACCACACTGGGCTGCAGGCCCTGAAAACACTGTGCAAACTGTGGTGAGCAGCTAAGGATCCATTTCATTCAGCAAATACTGTTGGTCCCAGCAAAAAGCACGGGGCCTGGGAATCCCTGCCACAGTAGGAGAATCACATTTCACCAGCTGCTTCTAGCCCAGGATGCAATCCCCTGCTGCCAACATCCCTCCGACCTCCAGAAATAGGGAACATCTGCCAAAAGATAGCCCCATTAGCAAAATCCCCCACTTCCGAGGATCTCTGATTGTATTTCTTTGGAGCTTTCTGCACATTTCCCGCACCCCTGGCGGTGACATGCTACTTCTCTAAGCCCGTTGGAGCAAGTCCAGGCCCAGGCCTTGGGTGACCAGAGCTACTGTTCTCCCTCTCCTTCCCCCTGAAGTCGCTTCCCCTCCAGGAGCACCAACTCAGAGCCGTCACACTCCTGTCAACCAGATGGGAGGCCAGCCACAAAGCTGCTAATGCCTCTTACAAGGACAGGGCCTGTGGTCACAGGCAGGCTGTCTGAGAGCCTCCATGCAATGGGTGGGGGCCTTGTCATCAGCTGCAGTCACTGTGGGGGAAAGGGCCCTTTTTGTCCTGAGGTTCCCACCAGTAGCCCCGCCCCCTCCCCCACCACCACTTGCCTTTCCTGTCCCTCCGCTCTCACTGTTTAATTGCAGCCAGCCAGCTTTGCAGCAGCGGGCTGACAACAGAGCGCCCCGGTGAGCTGCCATTCCAGATGTCAGCAACACGCTCCCAGGTAGGAGCCCTGTAGGATATTTATGGCTTTAATTCCTCAGTAGAGGTTTCTGTTCTGTCATGCAGCGACATATGAATTGCTACTCATTTGCTCCTGTGTTTCCACGTCAGTGGCAATTATGGAAGGGCTGCTGGCTTCTTGTACGACCCCACAAGTTATGATCCCAACACATTTCAGACTGAGGGAAGCTGAGCAGGATTGCAAACACCGATGAGAAAGGGCTAGGAGATGGCAAAGCAACAGAGGCGAGGGGCAGGCTTCCAGGCCTTGAGGTGGCTGTCAACTTGTAAGGGCAGGCGGGGCCATGTCACATGTTTCTGGTGCTTCCTGAGCAGATCCAGGGGTAGGTCTGGGGGGCCATCGCCTATAGAGGATGGCCTCTGCTCTGCCCAGCAGCTACTCGTCCCTTCGTCCACCTGTGACCTTGGGCAAGTCACTGGACCCAAGTCATCTGGATCCTTCTTCCTCAGTTTTAAAATGAGGGCAGGCAGCTTCCAGCCTCCAGGAGGGAGGGAAGAATTCACTGATATATGCTCAGATGAGAGATTCCATCCAAAGACCCAGAGTCATGTTGATCTTCATGGACCTGGGGTGCATTCTGGCTCATCCGTAACCATTTTTACACTTATAAAAGAACAAGGCCTGTCAAAATCCAGTATGCCACCATCTGGGGAGAATAAATCCCCCTCTGCTGCCCTTTTTTGTAATCTACAACAAATTCATAAAACAAAGAGGCTTTTTTAATTTCATTTTGTCAATAAACCTGGCAATGGAAATACCAATTTGAACAACAATTTTCCCCCTGGTCTGAGCTGAAATTGGCTCTGGATGAATTGGTTTTCAGTTTTTACATGTAAATTTTCTCCACACCCCTCGCTCTTATAGACAGTCCTGGGACATTCCCCTGCTTCACTGCCACTTCTCTGTCCAAACCTCTGTCTTCTGGAAACAACACACTTGTACACTGCAAAGACTCCAGTGCCTTCCACTCCAAAGCCCAGCCACAAAAGGTATGTTGCAGCCAGAAACTGTGGGAAGACCTGGAGGTATCACACAGCCCAGTGGACAATGGCCCATCACATCATGACCAGCGGACCAGGCATAACCCAGGGGAGGTGACAGGCTGTCCAGGCAGGGTGGAGCGAGGACTGGGATACAGGTGTCCTGAGGCCCAGTACACATTCCCTATGTGCTTCCCTGACGCTTCCCTGACCTTCATGTCACCCACTTCCAGAAAGACTCACTGGGTCCCAGCTAAGCCCAAAGACCAAATCGTAGGTGTAGGTTTTAGCAGATTCTAAACAATTCTGGGGCTGATGTCTTCATACAATAGGGTTGTCATACGTAGCAAATAAAAATATAAAAATAATATTGAGTGTAAGTATGTTCTAAATTTTATTTGAGATGTGCTTATGCTGAAAAATTAGTCATTGTTGGGGCACCTGGGCTGGCTGTCTGCCTTCAGTTCAGGTCATGATCTCAGGGTCCTGGGATTGAGCCCCACGTCGGGCTCCACAGGGAGTCTGCTTCTCCCTCTCACTCTCCCTCTGTGTTTTCCCTCTCTCTGTCTCTCTCAAATAAATAAAATCTTTAAAACAATTATTCATTGTTTATTTGAAATTCAAAGTTCACTGAGTCCCTATAGGAAGGAGCCTCTGCCTCCTCCCCCCTCACTTTCTTACAAGTCAAATCCACCGGTTTTTAAGAATTCCAACCACTTGTCTCTCGTGCTGCTGAAGTCAAAAGGCCAAAGTGATCCAGGCTTTAGAGAGACAGATGGAATTTCCAGTCCTAGCTCTGCCATCCAGCAACTCTATTATCTTGGGGTCAGCTAATTTCTTTAGGCCTTAATTGACTCATCTGTAGAATGTGGACAACAAATAGTGTCTATTTCACAACGATATTACAAGGATTAGACAACACATATACAGTATTTTTAGTTCAGGCTCACAGCAAGCATTCAGCCAGTGCCTATCACTGATGTTTAAAGTTTCCGTATATAAATCAGGTTTCAAACAGTATAGTAACATGAAGTGTATAGGTTAAACCAGCAGTTACAAAAATTTTCTCAGACCTCATATTTGTTTTAATATCCCTGAAATGTACTACTACTCCATTTTATAGATGAAGGTTAAGTACATTTATGGAGGCTGCTGCAATTAAAATGACAAAGTGGGAAGTTTGAGAAAAAATATTTTGATTCTCAGGTCAGTATTTTTCTAAGAGTATTTCACTTCTTTGGTCCCTGCCCTCAAGTAGATTATTCTGGGAGGCATAATGCAATATGGAGTTATTCCCCAAACCAAAGCATGTGCCAGTACCTTGCTGCTTTAACTGGACTTTGGAATCCAGTCTTTTCCCTTACTTCTCCTGGGTAGTGGGCCATCCTTGACCCAATTAGGAACAGTGTGAGGCACCTGAGAACACTGACTGTGTATAAATCCGCAAATTATAGATAGGCAGTGTGGGTGTATTGTCCGGCTTGACCCAGCTCAGGAAGACAGTCTGGATTCTCTTCATCCTTCCACAGGACTTCAGCTGTCTAAACTGGCCAGAACTCTCTCTCAGCTTCCATTCTGTAAGAAATTCATCCTCCACAGTTCTCTAGACCCAAACCTTGGGTTGAGATTAAAATCTAAAGTAGTTCCAGGCATCCCAAGCTGATTAATATCCCCTCTCTTCCCGGGTTCTAAATCTCCCTGCACTATTAGAAATTGGATGTGCTGCTTTAGTTTCTCCGATGACTGAGAACAGAGGATCCCAGGAGGGTGTACCTAGAAGATGGGCAATTAATTAGGTCCCTTCTGAGGACCAACAACACAGTGGTGACCGCTTCATTCACCAAGGCAGGAGGATGGTCCACGGTGATGGTAGATGCATTGGTGATATTACAAAGTGTGCTGGGATTTCTGGGAATGCACCCACTCTCTCTACTTTCTCGATGTTGGTAAAGTCTTGCTTTGATCACCCTATTATTCTTCACATTTTAAACTCCCACAATAGCAGTGATGAGTGAATAATACATTGATTTACAAAAAGGACAAACAGCAAAGCATGGGAAAGTCCCACTTCCTGAAAAAAATACTACACTCATTCCCGCAGCTTATAGGAATCCATATCTAAAACCCAATGGTCAGTGCCTGTCCTTGCTTTTCAGCCTAAGACATTCTCAAGAATTCTCTCTAACTTCCTTTTTGAATAATCTAAAACGCTGCAGGTTCATCTTTTTTATGTTCCTAGCCCACTTCTAATCAATTTTCTTTCGCACTTTCCTGTCCTCCAGATAAATCAAATGCCAATTTATCTTCTTCTTCCTTATTTTCTGCCTCCTTTCATTTCATCTCTGCTCATCACTAATCAGCTTGTGCAAGCATCCACATGTACATCCCGTGTTTATTTGATAGTTCTTGTTTGCAGCAAGAAGTGGTACCTCAAATTCATCAAATACCCAAGCGATAAGGAAGAACGCTATTAACTGCAAGGAAACAAAGTAAAATATGTAAGGCAATTAGAGAACAATTCGAGCTAGTAATACAATTAATGACTAATAAAGTTTGTATGCAGCTCTACGGGGCACAAAGCATCAAACACCCTGAATCCTATTCGATCTTCACAATATGTGATCTAACCTGATAATAGAGAAAACAGAATGGTGGAGGGGAGTGAAAATGGCATTTATCATCAAATAGATTAGGTTTGAATTGCAACTCCACCAGCTAATGCATTGCATGGTACCTGGCCAGCATGATGCAGGCTCACTTTTCTCAGCTCTAAAATGGAATAAGAATATTCAAGATGCAAGAGTTTGGGATAATTAGTATGGATGCATATAGAATGCCTCGCTCATGGTTGGTGACTTATCATAATCCTCATTTAATGATTTAATGAATAAGGAAACAGAGACCCAAAGAATTTTACAAGTTTATTTGAGGTCATATGACCGGTAAGTGGCAGAGCTGGGATTCAAACCGGGCTTTTATGAACTAAAACCTCTGAATGGCCCATCACATCATGACCAGAACCTTTGGCTCAATGCATCTTAGAACCTAGTGTACAAACCAATCACTTAGAACCTTGTTAAAATGTAGATCTTAAGTACGAGGGTCCCTGAGATTCTGCATGTTTCACAAGCTCTCTCCAAGGTGATATTTACCCTGTCAGTCCACACTTTGGATAACAAAGATATAAACTCTGTGTTTTAACCAGAATTTAGAATTACCCTAGAGTGATGCAGGTGGGCCTTTAAGAATTGAGGCTTTTACATCCAATTCTTGGTTTCAGCTCAGGTCATGATCTCAGGGTCCTGTCATCGAGCCCTGCGTCGGGCTCTGTGCTCAGCAGGGTATCTACTTGAGATTCTCTCTCTCCATCTCCCTCTGCCACCCCCCAAAAATAAATAAATAAATCTTTTTAAAAAGAGAATTGAGGCTTTTAGTGTTAGTGATGAAGTTAGAACACAAAGATCACCACCATTTATTCAATGTGTCACGTGCTTGCCAAGTGCATGACACAGTATCAAGTGCTAGGGATATGAAGATGAACCAGATATGCTGAGAAGCACATAAGTTAACAAACAACTCCAGCAAATGGGCCTAATAGATTCAGAGGCTGATAGGGAGATCCACACAATAAGAGAGAAATGTGGGGCGTGTGTTTGCAAATGTAGGATAAGGACAGATGATGGAGAACCTCGACAGATTCCTCGTGGGCCTGTAACCTCGATCCAAGCCCACAGGGACCTATCCTAGGTGTAAAAACAAGGTCAAATTTAAATCTGGATTGAAACCAAGGATGCCAACCATGAGGCTATTGCAGAAAGCAGAGATGAGCTGTTGTGGGCTTGGCTTTGGTAGAAACCATGGCAATGAAGAATGAAATAGAGCTGTAGGACACACTGAGGAGAACTGTGGTGCAGGGAGCACTGGACTTTAAACTCCAAGTGAAGCCTGGGCTCCATTATAGCTCTACCTCGTGTGAGCCGTTTCTGAGCTTCTGTGTTCTCATCCATAAAATACAGATCATCTATTTCAGGGGCCATTGGGAGGATTAAATAAGATAATGCACGTGGATGCCCTTTGAAAACTCTAAAGCACTATATAAATTAAGGAGCTATTATTATTAAGTTTCTCATGCAGTATCTGACACATTATCACTGAATTAATTAAGTAATGAAAGAACGGAATTTAATGAATGCTTGGCTATGAAGAATGAAGAAGAGGAGAAAACCAAAGGTGATCTCAAAATGTCCGGAGTTCTAGAATAAGAAAATAGTTGCCCTGTGTTTGATGGGAATGGGCGCAGGGAATCTGCAGGGGAATGAGATGGGTTAGGGGTTTGTGAATCTTATGAGAGACTTGGCTCTGAGAAGTCTGAGAGTCCCAGAAGCAGGACATTTCTCTGACTCTCAAAAGCAATCTGGGATTTCTAATAACTTAACTTAATTTTTATCATCCCCAAAACCACCCATCATCATTTGGTGTCCAGCTGGTTGGCCTTGGACAGGTTTTACTGAGTGTTTGTCACTTCCTCTATAAAATGGGCATACAAATAATACCTACCTCAAAGGAATGCCATGAAGACTGCAATTAATACTTATAAAGCTCTTCACCCAGCACATGGTACATCCTGGGTTCTTCATAACCCCCTCCCCACCTTACTATTGTCATCATTGCTATTATTATGGTGATGCATGGAGCCCAACATGCACGGGCTTGAACCCAAGACCCTGAGATCAAGACCTGAACTGAGATCAAGTGTCGGATGCTTAACCAACTGAGCCACTTAGGTGCCCCTGTTATGGTGATATTTAAAACAGAAATCAGAGAAACATGGAATCAACCTGTGTCTGGATCAAAACATAAAGAACATTAAAGCTAAAGGAATCCAAAAGATCATGGGTCCATGTCTTCCCCATCCACGCTTCTACCATTTTACGAACAAGGAAACTGAGGCCCACGGAAGAGGCTAATGATCGATGTCACTTCTTTGGGAGAGTTCCCATTGATTCCGAGGGTACAAAAAATCTCCAGGCAACTAAGCAAAAAAAAAAAAAAAAAAAAAGTACCTGCTGAAAGCACTGATTTGTGAGCTTGCTCCATGGTTAAGGTCATTCTTTTCATCTAAGGAGAAGTATATTCCTTCCAAGCTGGACTATTAATTAAAATTCAGCGATGCTAATTTTACTGCCAACTTAGGAGATTCTTATTACATTTATTTTCCAGGTAATTGCTGCTTGTACAGGAGTTCAAATAGATGTCTTTTTTAGATGGTGCAATAGATTAGAATTATAATAGTTAAATTCTTCACCCTTCTTTTTGCTCCCTCTGATTCTAAAGCCCACTTACTCAAGTTATACCAAGAACTCCCTCCCTTCTTCTCTCTCTCCTCCTCTCTCCTGTGCTCTTTGCTGCAGTCCATCCCGTGTTCTCTCTCTCTCTCTCCATCATAAGACCCACAGAGGCAAAGGGTAGCAAAATAGAGTTTCCGTTTTGTTCTTTGCCATTTTATCAGACCATTTCCCCTCAGAGGAAGAACCACAAATAATCCTGTACATAGGTATGGAAAGAAATACCAAGCACTTCTTACACCACCCATTTTTATGCTAATTTATATCCCCACTTTACAGATGAATAAACTGATACTCAGAGGAATAATTTCCCCAATGTCACACAGCTAGTAAAAAAGGCAGATTCTGGCTCCACCTCTTATTTTTTTAATCTAATCCAGGAAAAAATTGTAATATGCTGTGCTCCAAAGCAGAAAAACAGAGATGGTGAAAGTGGCAACATCACTCTCCAGGAAGAAGGACACCTGGAGGGGAGCCGTGGAGGCCGGAAGGAACTCCTCAAGTCCTGTCCAAAATCAGAGGCGTCTTTTCTCCCTCCTGTGTCCCTGCGCCCTCCTCTTACAGTGGGAAGATTTTCTTCTCCCTTCTCCACAACACTAGAGCCGTGATGATGCTTGGGCGGGATGAGGCCACACTGGAAGGCCCTTTTCAGGAGGAAGCAACAGGTGCCTGAGTCCAAGCACAACCAGCTTCATAGCTATGAGCTTTCATGCTCTTGAGACGCTTGGATCTTCCAGCCAGAGCACCAATTAACTGTATGCTGGGGAAGGAGATGGTTGACAGGCAGAAGTATATATTAATTTTAAAATCTCAGTGCCAGTTGCCATTTACTATATCCTTATTAGGTGCCAAGCATGATACTAAGCATTTTACATGCTTCATCTCCATTTGCCCCAACAACCCTGTAAACTGGGGACTATTACTATAACTGGGTCTCTTTTATGGGTGAAAAAGCTGAGACTCAATAAGTTAAGTAACCAGTGTGAGGTCATGTCGCTAAAAATTGGTGAGGCCATGATTTAAACCTGGGTGTCTCTGACTCCAGAGCCCCTCTACTCTGAGTAGCTCTGCAAACTGCCCACCTGGAATCAGGTCTACAAAGGAGTATTAGGTAAGCAGGGAAAGGAAGTATTGTGACAATAGCCGTGGTATCCACATGAGACGGCTTACGCCTCAAGGGAGGTGTGTATGCTTATCCAACAGGGACCTAGAAGAAAATATTAGCTTGTCAAATTATATTTTCATGCCACCCTTTGAAAGTATGTACATACAAGTTTTATAATATAAATAACACATTAGTACAATAGTATATACAAAATTCATAAAGAAATAAATATAGGATCTTTCTCAAACTTATTTAACAGATTGGAATCAAAAATATTCTTTGTTGGGGCACCTGGGTGGTTCAGTCAGTTAAGCATCTGCCTTCCACTCAGGTCATGGTCCCAGGGTCCAGCCTGCTTCTCCATCTCCCCCATGCTTGTGCTGTCTCTCGATCTCTCTCTCCCTCTCTCTCAAATAAATAAATAAAATCTTTAAAAAATACATTCTTTGTCTTGAGATCTAGAATTGCAGGACCTTAGAATTGGGAAGGAAGTTTAGAAAACTTCTAATCTAACTGCATGCTCCCACCCACCCTGGCTAGGCTTTCTAGGATTAACCTCTAGCCTTCTTCTGAGTGCTCTGGGTTTGCAGCTTTTTGGGTGATTTTCTTTGCCACACTTTCGTAGCTATGGTGACATTAAGCACTTCTTTCCTATGACTCAGATCTACATGTCCTAACTCTAGGCCCAGTGAAGTGCTGTGCACTCTGCTGACTCAGCAAACACAGAATGAGACCCAGGTACGGGACATAGACTTTCATGTGAATGGTGTCCCAGGACTGGCCGACAGGGCGGCCGAGCAAACATACGTGGGGAAACCAGCAAGAAGTAATGAGGAGACATCAGAGAGACTCATCAACACCCCGAACACAGGAATCCCTTCAGTGGTGAGAGCTTGTCCATCCTGAGACTGCTAGCCTGGTGAATTAACTTGGAGCGCTGCTTTTCTCTTCTGACCTCAGCCCCTCGCCCATTCGTTTTCCTTCCTGTGCTTAAGAATTGCAGAAGTCTTCAATCAGCACCACAGAGCTGGCTCCTCTGGAAGAAAGCTGTCAGGGCCCTGACAGAGAGCTGGTGGATATGCAGAACAAAGCCGCGAGTGAGGGAACCTGCCATTCTGTGCAGGCTGGGGAAGCAGCCACTGGAACCCCACGAGAGCTAGAGCTGTGACAGACAGAGAAATGACAGGTGTTCTTAGGGCTTGGGCGGTTCCAGAGAAATCAATGCCAGCTGGTTCCTACACGAATGGTTCTCTAGACAGGCTGACCTTTGTCACTTAGTAGGGTATATGCCACCTCTAAGCCCATTTCCAAAGCACTGACACCCAATGGAGTTTTATCCACCATTGAGCTCAGCCTGAAGAGGGTTGCCACACACCTCAGACCATCCACTCATCCGGCAGTTGTCATTGCTGTGATCACCATAAGTGTCTCTTAGCACCTGTGTTGCCACCGTAAGTCAAGGAGATATTTCAGGCAGAAGTAAGGGCACAGACTGTTGAGATAGGGAACCCGAGTTGAAATTCTGCTTTACCAGCTACTAAACTGGCAACATCTAGAAGCTGTTGAACTTCTCTGGGTCTCCCTTTCTTAGTCGGCAGAAGAGGCTATCACTGCTATACAGAGAAAATGAGAGGGGATGTGATGCTCCTTGCCAGTGTCACGTTTCTGCATCACTCTGTCTGAGGGCCTCCTGCTGTGGCCAGAGACTGCTCTGCCCCCACCAAGTGAATCAAGGCCTCCCAAGCCCACAAGAGGAGCCCTCGAGCAATGATTGATATCATTGCCATATAAATCTCCTAGTTCCCTAGCCTCAGGTTTGAAAATGCTGAGGTGCATATTCCACACTGGGCCCAGAATTTCCTATGGGGCTAAGCGCAGGCAGCATGGTAGCAAGGTAACTTGCTCAGTGATATGCCACGTATTGGCTGCCTTCCCTTTCCTATCTCAGGCCCCACTCTCCCACTGGTGTAACCTGGAATCACCTCCCAAATCAACTACCACACTTGAATTCTTGTCTCTAGTTTTGCTTCTGAGGAGACCCCAACTAAGATAATACGCATTGCTCTAGATACAGTGTTTGAATCAGAGCAAACAGTGAGAAGGGGCTTGCACCTATACCATGGAATTCTTGTGCAAGTGGTAGACCATATCCCTTAACCCTCTACCATTCATCTGACACCCTCCTCCTTGCCACACCAGAGTCAAGGAATCTTATATCCTAAGAGAACTTCTTTTGTGGCCTGGGTACGTGCTCTGAGAAGAGTATGGAACTAGGCCAAGTCAATTAGCCAGTAAGAATTTATCGGTTGTTTATAGCATGCCCAACACTGTGCTAACCTCTGTAGAAAACTTTAATGGTGAAGACAGGGTCCCTGTCCTCAGGTTGGGGCGATAGGACATACAAAATTAGGAGCCGTACATTTCTAATCCATGCTGCTTTCACAGCAGTGGTACTTGTCAACGCTTAGGCGGCATGCAGAGAAGCCTGCCCACGTCCCGCCCAGGTCCCCTTCCCTGGATGGCACGCCTGAGCCCCAGCTGAAGTGGCGGTGAGTAACTCGTAGTCATCTGGCCACACCTTCATCTGGGCAGCTACCGCCCGCCACCACCAGCCCCTCTGCTAGACCAGACCTCAGCCGTGACTGAATGGCCAGGGAATGCAAAATGAGACTAAGCGGCAGTATGCTTGTGCTGCAGAGTTTCCCCATGGGATCAACCTGAAGTCAGCCTCCCACTGAGACCACACCCTTGCTTAGCTTTTTTCCATGGGCCTCTCTGGTTCACCTCACCCCTCTTCTCCTGAGAGCTGTTCCCCAGGGAAGTGGGTAGTCTCACACCTGGCTTCTAGGAAACCTGGTCTAAAACACGACGCATAAGAATCATCTGTGGAAGTCTGTAAAAATATCTCTACCTACACGTAAACACCTCAACCTACTGAATCAGGATCTATAGATCTTCATGAATGGAGGATAGACAACTGTATGTTTTAGACCCTGATAAGTATATCTCAGGCATCACTTTTCTCTCAACTTTTTATTTTGGAAATTTCAAACATACAGTAATAATAAAAGAATAATATAATAATAAACACCTATACACTCCCCATCTAGATGCACCAGTTATTAACATTTTTCCTCCATTCTCTCTGTCTTCCTCTCTCCTTCCATATCAAAAATAATTTGCAAGTAAATTATAAACATTATGACACTCCATTCTTAAATACTTCCAACATGTGTCTTCCAAAAATAATGACATTCTATATAACCCTTAAAAAGTTAGTATTAATTGGTTAATATCATCAGAGTATACAATCCATATTTAAGATGCACCCTCTTTTTTTAGGTCAGGTGTTGAGATTTCCTCAACTGCAGATATAGTAGAAGTTCAGAAAAGGGAAAGAGAAATCTTCAAGCAGGAAGTAGGATTTGAATTGGACTTTGAAGAACTGATACTAGAAAAGAGGACAAAGAAGAAATAGTCAAATAGAAGTAAATAAATATAGACAGAGGTACAGAAATGGGAACCAATATGGCTCTTGGTGAGAGGAAGTCTCTGCGCAGACCCAGCGAACCGTGGAGCATAGTAGAGGGAAGCTGCACAGGTCACATGGAATCAGAGCACGAGAGGTTTGCAATTTAAGCAATCAAAGAAACGGTCACCACATACTGAGACATTTTCAATGTGACTGGCCTTATGAGAGTCACATCAGATTCTTGGAATACATTCAAATGGAAAAGGGGAGGAACAACGTTTAAAGATTTAGAGTCAAAATTTCACTGGGAAATTTATCAGTAACTAAAATTCATTCATTCACGTATTCATTCTAGAAACACTTTCTGAGATCATATTATTTTCCAGGTATCAGTCTAAGCACAGGAAAGAGAAGCCTTGAAAAAGACAGACAAGGTCCCTGCTTTCCTGAAGCTCAGGGGAGTGTTCGTATGTGTGTGTGTGTATGTGTGTGTTGTGTGTTTTGTGTTGGGTGGGAGGAGGGCCAGGAATCATTTGATAGTCAAATAAGTACATGAACAAGAAAAGATTAGATTGATAGTGATACGGTTCAAATAAAAAAATAAAAGAAACCAATTTAATAGTGATTGGGGCCTTGTTCAAATTCAGGAAAAGCAGTATCCAAAGCATCTAAAGAACAGATGGCTAAGATTTCCACAATTTGGTTTGCCGTTTGACATTACCTTGGTAGCTTTAAGTAAGCCATGGCAGAATATCTACACAAATTGGCAAATGGGACAGATCACAGCTTCTTTCTTCCAGAGAGCTGCCTGTCAATCAGTTACCAGTGTACCCCTGCATCTACGCCTAAGCCTACATGGCAGAGGACTAGCAGTGTAAAGATCCAGAAGAGGGTATTCTAGGCTATCAGAGCAAAGGCCGTACGATGTAAAATAAGCCCAGTGTATTTGAGGAACACAGAGAAGGCTGAAGTTTGGTGACACTGGGGAGAGAGAGGAGCACAAGATGGGGAAGGAGATTGACAGAAGCTGAATCACTTGGGACCATGCAGGCCTGTCATGACATTGGGGCTTTTATTTTGAATGTGACGGGGAGTCATTGGAGGATCTAAAGCATAAGGATGGCATAATTTGAATTATGTTTTAAAAAATCACCTTGGTTTTTAGAGAATGGTTGGGAGGAAGGGAAGAGTTACAGCAAAGAACTCAGCTAGGAGTTCAGTGCTTACAAAGCAATGCATGTGCAAGGTTATTCGGGGCAGCATGGTGTCACGGCAAAATACTGGAACCAGCCTAACTGTCCATTAATAGCAGAGGAAGTAAATTGATAATGGTCTTTCCATATAACAGAGCTGCTCAACAGTTTTTTTTTTTAAGAAGACCCCTTTTACTTAAGATTAACAAAATATCTGTAAGATAAACTGTTAAACGAAAAAGAAGTTGATACAAACCAGATTGTAAAAGATGCTGCTCTTTTGTGTAAAATGGGGGACAGGGTACAAATGAGACCTTGTTGGGATTTGCACGTATATACATTACAAAATATCTAAAAGCAGCTAGAAGAAGCTAATAGGTCAAAGCATGTTCAATTGTTATTTTTGGAAATCAAAATGATTTTAACAAAATCAGCAATTGCATACGATTTGGACTACAAGTTGTTATTTTTGTTGTTGTTTTATTTGATATTTGTTATAGGGGAGTGAATAGATGAGGTACAGTATTGTGAGGTGCACTCTTAGTCTATGCCCTTTAAACTTTTTTAAACCATGAAAAAAATGATCTTTTATTCCATATTTTAAAATTAGGTAGATAAATGATTGATAGATAGATGACAGGGCGAGGGAGAGATGAGAGGTTCATGCAAAAGTCCAATAAAAGTTTATGGGAGGGTGCCTGGGTGGCTCAGTCGTTAAGCGTCTGCCTTCGGCTCAGGTCATGGTCCCAGGGTCCTGGGATCGAGTCCCACATCGGGCTCCCTGCTCAGCGGGAAGCCTGCTTCTCCCTCTCCCACTCCCCCTGCTTGGGTTCCCTCTCTCACTGTCTCTCTCTCTGTCAAATAAATAAATAAAATCTTAAAAAAAAAAAGTTTATGGGAGCTGAGGCTAGAGTGGTAGCAGCAGAGATGAAGAAAAGACAGATTTGGGATATAATTTCAAGGTATGGTTGATAAGACTCACTGTTAGATTTGTGTTTGGGGTGATGCAATTAAGAAAAAAAGAGGAAGCAAAGAGACAACCTCACTTAAGCAATTAAATATAGTTGCTCGAGCAACTAAATCAATGGTGCTATCATCAAAGGAAGACAGGAAAGATGGGAGGGAGCAGGTTTGGTGGGAAGGGAGACACTGAGAAATGTTCCATGGGAGAGTGCGGTAGACCCTCAAGTGGGTGTGCCAGTTGGGAAGTAGGAATGGACTCAGACAAATCTGGGGTTCAAGAGAGAGTTTAGGGCTTTGAGCTCTAACGTCAAGAGTGATCTCAACAGGGCGCCTGGGTGGCTCAGTTGGTTAAGCAACTGCCTTCGGCTCAGGTCATGATCCTGGAGTCCCGGGATCGAGTCCCACATCGGGCTCTCTGCTCAGCAGGGAGTCTGCTTCTCCCTCTGACCCTCTTCCCTCTCGTGCTCTCTATCTCTCATTCTCTCTCTCTCTGAAATAAATAAATAAAATCTTAAAAAAAAAAAGAGTGATCTCAACTGTCAGAAGGGAAAGGAGGATATTTGCAAAAGGGATTCTGTGAACCTCAAGGCTCTTTCTTTTCCCTTGGTCCAGGAATATCACAGAGGTTTGCACAATAGGTAAATCAAACCGAGTGTCAGAGAGAAATGAGTAAACCAAGAAAATCCAAACATGTTTCCCCACATGTAAATGCCCCGGTGCCTACATATCGTGTGGTATTCCATCCATGAGCACTCGCAAACGTCATCTAGAAAGTCGGGGAGAGAGGTTTTCAAGTGTGGCACCATCGCACGGGGGCCAATCGTGGCTCTCCAGCAACTGAAGGACGGAAGGTAGTTTCCTGAGTGTCAAAACATCTTCCCACCAGTTCAGTGGGAGGTGGGAGGCGGGGAAGCACAAAGTAAGTTCAAACAGGGGCAAAACCGAAATGATTCTATTTTCCCCCTCAAACTAGCTAATCCAACTGTAAAAAATAACTCAAAGAGAAATGGAGCTCAGTGGTGGGAGAAGGCAATAAACTGACCCTGTCGTATGTGGGACTGGGGATAAAAGAGTAAGTCACAAAAACAAGATAAATGGAAACATGATCAAAATAAAAACTTTTGAGAGATCTAATGATCGGGATTCTCTGCCGAGGATTCGGGCTCAGTACCCAGCAGGGTTTGAAGTGAGCTTGGCAGTGGGGAATGGAGCAGAGTCTCTGTAGGTTTGCAGAAGCATGAAAACGCAGGCTCTGAACACAACTGCACACACTTATCTTCAGAGAAGATGGTCCCCGGGCGCTTCTGGCGAGTGCTGAGCTGTTAGCCTTGCATCCTTGCTCAATTCTAAAAATGGATAATTAAATTCTATTGCTCTAATGAAATTTCCCCTGTCGTTTACACTGCAGACTGTACATGGAGACTTCCGGGAGACTGGAGGTGGGGGGAGCCCAACCTAAGCAGGAGATCATCTACGCAGCACAGAGCAAAATAGAGATGAGTCACTGGCTAATGAAGGCGAGCCTGGCGGTGACTCCAGTGAGAAACTCAGGACTGAAACGGGACAAGATTAGATCAAAACATCTTACGTGCTTTAGGTGCGGGGCTGTCCCCACTGAACAAAATCCAGGTAATTGCCACATGTGTACTTTAGTTTGGTGTTATGAACATCTGGGTCTTAGCTCGCCCTGGAGAGAAATACACAGAAACTGGTAGGCTAACAGCTCTCTTGTCTACTCGGAAATCTTCCAGAAAAAGAGGATGTGACCGTATATAGAAGCATACGTTGTTCTTGTACTCACTACTGCTATTATTGGATCCATGACTGACAAGGAAGGAAGATGGTATGAAATTATGCAAAATTTAAGTATACATATATTTATGAATATACATTTAAGGGCTCTTGTAGAAAACCAAAAGCTCAGTGCACTGAAGATTCTTACGGAAACATTTTAAAAATAAGAAATCATATTTCCTTTTTGAGTGTGAGGTCACGAGGCCCTCAAGATCACTGTGGTGCTCTGAGGTTGGTCAGCTCCAGTCAGTGAAACAGCATAGGCCCAGGAGAGTCTGTTTTTATCATCTGTGTTAGGTTCTTATTCCTTTTTTAATGGAGGGAACTTGCCACTGACCCTTGCAGGGAGTTCATTAAAAAACAAAACACACACACACACACACACACAAAAACCCGCAAACTTTTGGGATCCAAAGAGATACCAAAAAATGTACATTAATATTATAACCTAAGACAGGAGCAACGGGTAGGTGGGGGAGGAATGAATTAAGGGAGTCATCATGACAGTGAAATGTATTATTACCTAGTTATTCATGCACTCTTGGCTTTTCAGGTGATGAACTTTTCACACCAGAAGTGAGGAAATTAATCAACTTTTCCTCCCTGTATGTCTTCTTGTGTCTTCTCTACTGTCTCATCTAATTGTTTTGCACTCAATATGGACATTGTTCTCATTTCAACTTTCTCTGCAAAGCTCGGGCGCCCTTACCTGACCCTGAAACACATTCTCACCTCTTCCAGCATCACGTGTCTCTCTAGTTTCTGCAGCAGTTCCTCAAGCAGACATGAATGAGGAAGTTCCTTGGCTTCTTTTGTGATAGTTGTGCGATCCCGGAACCTCGCCTCCTGCTCAATCACGCTAGTAGAAACTTCTCAGTTTCCCTTGCTGCATTTAACAAACTCTCCTCTCCTCTCCTCTCCTCTCCTCTCCTCTCCTCGCCTCTCCCAGTCACCCAGGAGAACCATGAAGGGTCCAAAGGTGTCAGCGACACCTAGGACCAGCCTTTGTGAAGGCCCTAAAAATGTCCAACACCACCTGCAAGGTGACGACCTCGCTGTAAAATATATCACAGATGTTTCTCACTTGTCAAAATGATTAACAAAAAAGAGAGAATGGGAGAAACCTTTTGGATGTATCCCAGTTTACTGAATACCTCCTGATATAGAGACTAAACTTCTGGAAGGCTAAATAAACTTTGTAATTATTGCCCAGAGTTTTCACATTCTGTAGGGAAGCTCCTTTCTCCTGTGACACAACCCATTTACATGCCTTCAGTAGTATCCTGGGAATTTAAGACCTTTTGAACACCAAGCTAACGAAGGCCCTGGATGTCAACTTTCAGGTTTAAAACCATTTATTTGAGCCAGTGTTGACGTCACTCCTATGTGACAAATTTACAAAGGAAGAGACACAGCCTGGCACAAGAAATATAAGATGATTCTATGTCTTAAATACTTAAGACCTATTACCAAAATAGGTGTGCAATGTTGCCATTATAAATGTTACGCTTAACAACTTTTGATTCTTTTTACTCTGAAGTGTCCAACCTATTATGGAACAAAGAAAGGCCGTCTTTTAAATCTCGCTCACTTCGGCTTCCTCAGAGATGGATGGGTCCCCTCTGAAGCCCGGCTTCACATAAAAGCAGGGCAGTACACGGCGGTAAATCTGTTTTACATCAGCTTTTATGTGAGCCAAGTCTGGCCTGGGCTTCATTATCCCCTTTTTTGTTTTGTTTAGTTTTTTTGACTGAAAAAAAAAATGTAGTCTCCAGCAATTCAGATGATTTGCTTTGTAAATAACATGAATGCACTTTCCCTTAGAGAAAACCATTGGGACACGCAGAGCCTGTAGTCTCTGTTCTGGTATGACAGGACGAGCCATCGGCTTACAGAGGTGCCTTCCCGGGCCATCCCAGGGTCTCTGGACCTTGCCACTTTGCTCTGGTGGAGCCATCACTGGCCTTAACTCTTCAAGGGCGGGTCCCCAAAATGCCATGTGGAAACCAGGGGAAATCAATACATGTCAACATCTTGAGTCTATCAAGTGGTCTCTACAGAAATGCTCTAAAAGTTTTGAGTTTTATTTTAACGTTCAAAGCTGTTATAAGTTGTGATTCTCTGATACGATCACATGTGTACTTCCTGAGCTGTGCCTATTCAAATGCAGCCTTTTAACGACTACTTAAAGCATCTGAATTATATTTTAGTCAACACCAATTTAATTAGAATTAAGGGTGGTATAGTGGAAAGAACAGTGGAATGAGAGAAGTTATAGGTTCATTGGCTGTGTGATTTAGGCAGGTCAGTTTCTCTGAGCTGCTGCTTCCTTATTCCTAACTGAGAGGCTTTTACCAGATAATCTGAGAGGTTTTGTCTGATTCTGTCTGGTTCTCTGGGGCTGTGGTTTTATGATCACTGGGTGCCTATCACAGAGGAGAGAAACCACTAGTCCTCAACTTGGGCTTGGATCCCTGACAACTGAGTCCAGAAAATGTTTTCTTTCCCAGATAGCTGTCCTATCCAGAACAAAAATTCAGATGACTTAAAAATAAATTGGAGCTGAGGACCTTTTTTTCCAGCAATAATGTAATGTCTTGAAGTACTCTGCTGGGATTAAAATGGTGGACTAGATTAACACTCACTTGCTTCCAGTTTCCTCTAAAAAACAATTGAAATGTAAGTACAGAAGTGTAAAAAGGAATAAAATATTACTAACAATAGCTATGAGAAGAGGGGCTTCGATATGGGGGTGTCATTAATAAGCAGGCATTTTAATGCATTTCTTGGAGACAGAAAGCAGAGCTGACTAAGGAAGCAAGTACAGAAGGCTACCACCCACAAGTAGGTAAGAGGTGAGGTGGAATCCATCTCCCCCATGGAACCCTATGAGGTTCTGAGCTGGGAGAGAGCAAGCATAGCAGAGGGAGGGAATGAAAAGTCAAAATGAAAACAAAAGAGGATAAGAAATGAACACATTGTGGAAGACTTTTAGTTAAGCATGTTGATACTCTGTTATGGTTCTGCCTCTTATTGCCCAGATCCCACAGTCAGAATTCCCAGTTATTCCTTACGTATCAATATGTAAATAAGGATTGCTTGGAATAGGGGAACCAGAAGCAGGAAAGACAAAGGCTCAGACAAACAAACAGGAAAAAAAAAATAAAACCTGCAAGGAAAAGACATGATTTTGAAACCAGTAAAGAACTTTCTTCATCATCACCATCATCACATCATCATCATTGCTGATGGACTTGAGAAAATACTTTCTTGCACGAATGTGCAAGAATGGCTCACGAATATTAGAAATACAACTGACAAATTTTAAGTGCTATAACTAGAAAATGAAATTAAGAAAATAGCCCAGATATAAAACAAAAAGTCAAAGACAAAGAAATGCGAGGGAAATCGAAGAGGTAAGGAGGAGCCATTCAAAAGATCTAACATCAGCTAAAGTGAGGCTTCGAGAGAGAAAATGGAATAGCTGAAAGAGACAATCGTCGACAAGACAATAGATGAGAATTGCCAGAGCTGAAAAATAATGAGTTTTTAGATAAAAAGAAAAAGGTTTACATCTCCATACATTTCATTGATAAAAAGAGGATTCTAAAAGCTTCCAGAGGAACAAAATAAAGTTGCCTACACAGGTATGAGAATCAGGCACACACCCCATCTTACTTCCAATTAGCAACCTACATGTAGGAAGATCCTGTAGCGATGTTTATGATGTATGACGAAGGGAAGAGCATTTTAATTTGGAGTGCTCACCTGGACAATCATCCAATTGTAAGGGTAGAAACTCACTTTTAAAATGTAGGGACTAAAAAGCTTTGCTTCTAAACCACCTTTGTTGGGGGAAATTGTTTGAGAATGTACTCCATAATCCCAGAAGAGGAAAATGTGATCCAAGAAACAGGATTTCATTTAAGAGAGCAGCAGAAGACATTTCATGATAGCCGCTATGTGTGAAGCCTAAAAAGCCATCCACAGAGACTGGAGTAGAATGGATATCCAGGATGGAGGTGAACATGGAACAATGGAGACCTCTGAGGATAGATGGTGTAATTGAGAGTTTGAAAAACATTTAAAGCCACAACAAAGGCAGTAGTACAGGAGAAAGGTAATTATTCCTCACAAAAAAAATATTGTATCAGAAATTCATGTTCTAAATAAGAAGCAATGTAAAATGAGGCATGATTCTAGGCAAATGATAGGGTATGAGAAAAGAGAATCTATTTGACTTTGAATCGAGGAATAGTCTCCTCGAGAGGACACCCACAGAGAAGGAAATGTAATCTCAGCCCCCTCCTTGGCCAGAGATTGAATAATATTTTTCACGGTCACAATAATGTAAATGCTATTTATTAGTTTTCAACTTTTAAAGAAAACCTGTGTGTGTTTTCTGTGTATGTGGGGGGCTGGGACAGAAGCCTTATTTGTGCTGCAGACCAGAATATAAATGATGTCTATCAGCCTTGTCAATGAGAGCGAAAGGAACATGATATAGAAGAGGAAGTAAAGGAAGAATAAAAAGCTAGGGTATTAATGCCCTCCTCTTAATCAGAGAATATTCAAAAAATACTGTCAAAAGGCGATGCTGTAAAAATAAGGATTTAAGTATATTTAAGTAATTTTAAATGTAACCAAATGGGATAATTTTTGAAAACAATAACAAAATTTTAAATATTAACAGGATGCGTGTGTGAGAGAGAGAAGCAATAATAACCTAAATTTTCATCATCCATGTAAGAAGTAATTTAATATTGACTAAAATTGATAAATCAAGAAGTCCAGTTTTAAGCTTACTTCTTAGGTTAGAACATGGTCTCCTCCTTGGCTCCAGACCACCATCACTGTTGTCTGGGCCCCACCCCAGAGATTCTGATATCATTCCTGGGGGGACTTCCCATTCCCCAGAATCAGAGATTCTGATGTCATTCCTGGGGGAACTTCCCATTCCCCGGGGGACTTAAAAACATCTCAAAGTTCCAAAGATGTTTTTAATCCCCGGGGGGATGGGAAGTTCAGTCAGGCTGAGAGCCCCCCCCTCTGGAGGGCCTCAAATAGGATTGCAAGTAGGGAGGGTTGGAGAGGGGGCCAGGGACAGTTTGTCTGCATCATCAGCTGCTCTCTACTGTTGGATTTATTACCCTATGCGTAGACTTTCTTCATAGAAATTGAATTTACAACCTCAAAAGTGGATTTGATAACAGAGAGCTTCGCTGAGGTACAGAATCCAGGTGAGTCATGGTTCAGAACATTGTAGCCTCCAGGGCCTGGGGTTAAGGAGTCCTGGGGTATCCTCTGGTCCTTCCTCCTTCCTTTAGAGAAGAGGATACTGGGGCCCAGAGAGGTTGAGTCATAGGCTGCCTGCCTCAGGTTACGAAATTAGAAGTGGAGACAGGGCTCATAGGTACCAGCAGACATCTCTCCTTTGTCTCTCCCAAGATTGAACGATCCTCTCCCTTTTCCTTCTAGTCCCATCCTTCCCTTTCCCCTGCAAATGTGCTCTTTGTGTTCTACCTTCATCTTCCCATTTTCCTGACTCCCTCCTCTGAACTGCACTCTAAAGAAAACACAGACTAGAAGGCATGTCTTAGGGATCACAGTTCAGTCTCACTGAATTGGAATGTGTTTTCTCCTTGTTAACATGGATATGCTTCATCTGCATTAGACCACCTTCCCTTTCAAAATAAACTAAATTATCTTGCATTTCACTTTTGCTTGGCCTTCAGCTGCCCTTCACGTGCCTCAGCGAGCCTCCATGGAGTAATGGTTCTTCATCTTAGCTGCAAAGACACCTTCAGAGAAGGAAGCTGAGCAAGGGGCCCTCCCGATGTTATACATCACATTATGGAGAAGCTGATTTTACTTTTTTTCCTGGCTGTTTTTTACTCTGTGTTTCTTCTTTTCACTTAGATCAATGTGAAGGACACATAGATCTCCATTGTTCTCCCCACAGCCATGAGAAATATGGCAGGGCCAGGGACAAAGGTAAGAGATTTATAGACCCCACAAGATCCCAATTAATACAAACCAGTGGGACTGTGCCCTGCCTACCACTTCTGAGGACCCCAGACATGTAGCCACATCCTCTCGTAAAGCAGAGCATGTTGACAATAGAAATAAACTATCAGTAATGGTGCTCAGAAAATGCTTTGTATGCATTCCCGAGCCATATTCTGTATTTAAACTCCAGCTTTTTAGTATAATTTTAGTCTTAGAACTTAACATTTTTACTGCCTTTTTCTCCAAATAATCAATATTGATTTTACTGTATCTGCTATTATCCTGACATGAAGATTTATTTTCTTGCTTTGCTTTGCATGAGATGATAGTTTATAGAATGAACATTTATTCCATTCTTTCAGGAATGCTCCTGGGATAATTATCTTGCCCCATTGGCAAATCTTTCAGCTTATATTGTATTGAAAAATAATAATTGGCTTTGCCCCCTCATCAGGTTTGAACAGCTTTATTATGATTATGTTTGCTGGTACACTGTGATAGCATCTTTGCAGATTTGGAAAGTGTTAAGGACTCGGAAACATGAATCCTTTTATGTGAGGTCCCTACTCCAAGCTTTCCTGGACCCCGTCTGCAGTGAACAGTACAAAGTACACTAACGTTCCACTTCTCATGTCCAGAAAACTACCATTGACCCAGATGTGCAACATCTTGGGTGGTGGTCATAAAATGTGAGCAGGGAGTGCGATAATGTAGGCACCAAGGAAACTGATCTGTATGTTCACATGCTCACTGTGGCTTGTGCACTGGAATATTTCACAAGGAGGCTAAACTTTAGAGGGAGCTGCAAGGTGTAGTGGAGAGAGAATGAAACGGGAAGTCAGTGAGCCTGGGACCCACTCTTTACTAGCTACGTCACCCTAAACAAATTACCTAACATCTCTGAGCCTCTGAGTCTTCACTTAGGAACAATAGTCTACAGTAGGAATATGCCTATTGTTTGGTTTTGTGCATTAAATAAACAACATTATGTATAGTGGTTCATAAATGTAGCTATATACAAATAATATGTGTTTATGTGATATCAAAATGTAGGAGTTCATACAAAATGTCCAGAGGGAACACAGTTGTAGGGAGATCTACCTATTCATTCCCTCCTTAATTTGTTCACTCAACAAATACTTATTTAGCACCTGCTATGTGTATCAGGCTCTGTGCTAAGTGTAAGAATTCCGGAGGAGACAAAACACAATCCTGCCCATGGATCTTACAATTGGTTGCAAACATAGACATTGGGCCATTAGTCTCACAAACAAATGAAATGTCGGCTGTGATGAGGTCCACGAGAACAGGTATGAGGAGCTGTGAAAAGCTTGTCATTGGTCTGGAACCCTAAGAAGTGGCACTTGAGCAGAGGACTGAAGGAGGAGAAAGTAGCTACTTGCTAAGATGGAGGGAAAAGCATTCCAGGCCAAGGGAACAGCAGGTAAATAGCCACATGGCTGGAAGGAACTCCGCAAGCACAGGAACTGAAGCAGATCAGTCTCTCTGCAGAGAGAGGAGCCCATGGAACAGTGGTCAGAACAATGGAAGCCCACAGTAATTCCAATAAGGCCCAAAGAGCAGGGATAAGTGGCAACGTTTGTTCTGGGTGATAGGCTTGTGGACGGTGTTTCCTTCTTGAACATTTCTGTGTATTAAAGCAAAAGACTAATAAATAGCCACAGGAGGTGGATGGAAATGAGAGGACATGTGGCAAGGCGCGTGGCCGGTTGCGAGCAGAATGTGAGGGAGATGGGCTGAGGGCAGGAGTCCCAGTCACAGTGGCTCAGGCAGGGTGCGTGCCTTGGGCTTCATGAATACCCAGTGGGCGGCTTGGGGCGGATGCGGCATTTACAGGTGCAATGAGGGACACATTACGTTTATCAAGAAGGGAAAGCAAAACAAATAGAAACAAAAACAGGTGGTGTAATGAAAATCACAGTGGGCTGGGCCCAGGGCTTATTCCATGTGATCTCCAGTATTTCCTAGAACTCAACAATCAATCCTCTCCTCTCCAGAGAAATCATACCTGCTGGCAGATACAGCTCTCCATCTCAGGGGACCCCACAGTTCCCTCCTGCTGTTGATTATGCCACAGTTACTCTTGCCCCAACCTCCTGTCTCTGTAGCTGGGTGAGGAGACGTTCGAGGCCCGGAGCTGCTACAGTTCAGGGGATCTCAGTTCTAGAGCAGTCTTCAACAGAGGCTTCTGGGATGCCAGCAGAACGCACGGACATGCTGCTCCAGTTGACCTGCCAGGAGATGGAGCGTCTGACCCCGACACTCAATTAGCAGAACAGACGGTGTATAACGTATGCTTGACACTGATATGATTTAACGTTAATAACTGGTTTTCAAATATTTATTACAGTGGCTGTTTTAATAAATATTTCATGAACACCATTTTTTTTCAAAAACCCTCTGTTGCCAGCTTTGCTGCCTTAATTTGCCTTAATGAGGGATTTTTTTTAAAAATGCAGTGATAAATTGCTTTCCTGCCAGTGTACAGGAGGTGCACAGGGCCCTTCTGGAATATCCGTCATCGGGGGCAGTGAAGCCAGGAAAAGATGAAGAACCAGCAAAAAAAAAAAAAAAAAAATCCCCAAAGAAGGACCTAAGCTGTTCTACTCCTCAGAGGAGATGACCGAACTTAGCCTGTGGGCCCCTCGAGATGGGGAAGTATTTCTAAGACAGAGAAGGTCACAAAGCCCTTGAACAGGTGACTGAGGACTGTGGGACCTCCCTAGGAAATCCTGGGAAACATCAAAGCAAAGGGAGAATCCCAGTCTGGCCGTGGGCCTGCTGGGAAGGTGGAGGGGGCTCGAAGCCATTCTGGGGCCTTGCAGCCTGACAAAGAAAGGCTTCAGAGCTCGAGAGAAGCGGAGAAGGAAGAGGGTCCTCTGCCACTGGAACCTGAGGGCCCTGGGACACAGGCAGAGAGTGTCCCCGGGGCTGTCAGCCTCTGTGCTCACCTGCCCAAGGTGCCCACTGATGGGATTCATCTTGCCTCCCTTCCTGAACCACTCCTCACGGAGCTGCTAAGAACTGAATTCCTCGAAGACAAATCAGGTTTTTTCTTTGGAATATGACTGAAATTAGAATGCCTCGCACCATCCCTGTGAGAAGAGCATCCCCTTTACCCTGGAAAGCTTTTAACACAATACTGCGTCCTATCCGCAAGATGGTGCTACATCCAGGAAGGAGAAACCGTGGTAAGGCCGCAGTGCCAACGACAGCAGTGGGTGACGTGTGGAACTAGTGCCCCCCTCCCCACCCCAGTCTAGGACCCTGGAGCCCAGACCCCACTCCTGCTGCTGCTCCAGGCTCCACACCACTAGCGAAGTCTGCCCCGACCCCACTCCCTGCCAGGCCAGTGTGCAGATGACTGAGACCCCGCCTGAGTCACCTCTCCCCGGTTCTGGCTGATTAGCCTTCCTGGCAGGACTTGAGCCCAGCCCTCCATACCCCACCTAGCCACTGAGGCATTGTTACCCTGCTTTGCTCAAGTTCATGTGCCTTTCTGACCTGGGAGACTGGTCCGATATGCCTGCCCAAGGGCAGAAGAGCGCCCTTGCATGATAAGCAGCCCAATTAAAACCCCTCCAACCCCTACTTTCTATCTCTAGCGGGAGCCACTTTTGGGATGGTGCTTGTCCCCTCCAGCTGTGCCCTGCTGAGCCACCCCCATAGCTCTTTCACTCCCCTAGACCCTGTCTCAGCCCAGCGTTCTGGTCTTCTGCATTGTATCACAGGCCCCTGTTGTGTTCACTTATCTCAAACATTAGTTTGAATCGTGTTCAGAGCAGTTGTTTCTTAATGATTATGTTCTTCCTGGCATGGCCTCTCCTGGAGGGCCACTGTGAGGCATGGCTCCAGGAAACACTGTCCACACTGTACTCTACCAGAGTGGAAGCCCCTGGAATTTTGCAGACCTGTTCTCTCGCTTCCCCGATTCACCGACATTGTAAAGCAGTGGTTTCCATGGGCCCATTTAGGGAAAATGTAAGCCTAGAAAAGAGGAGACAATTAAGCACAGCAAGCATTTCAGACATCTACTGTGGGCCACACCACAGGTGCAAAGAAGGAAAAGATGTAAAGACCATAAACATGCAATTACATATACAGTTGTTGAATTCTATGATGTACGTATGTGCAGAGGCTGTGAGTTAGGGGCACCTAGCCAAGTCCATAAATGTGCTGGGGGTGGGATGCAGGGGCCACACATGAACTGAGCCTGGAAGTGGCAAAGGTTAGCCATGTAAAGAAAGGTGTGGTTTCGAGCGGGGGTAGGGCACATCAAAGAGGATTTCACGAGCACAGGCACCTACTCCCTGCCTCCAGTGATGAAGTCATTATCTACCAGTTTAATGTAGGCAGAACATAAAGTATGAGTCAGAAAATGCCAGGAGCAAGGCTGGAGTATTGGACAGTAACCATGTCATGGAGGAGCTCATTTACCTTCTTAAGAAACTCCATCTTATCCCATAGGTAATGGGAAACCATCAAAGAGTTTAAAAGAGGAATGATATGACTAGATTTAGGTGTTAAATCATCACCTCCTCCAGTAGCTCTGGAAAGAGTAGTTTTGAGCAGGACAAAATAAGGCAGAGAGCCCAGTAGTCAATAACACAGTTTTATATAGACAAGATAATAAAGACCTTGGCTAATAATAATATGGCTAATATTTATTGAGTGCTTATTATGTGCCAGACATCATTCAGATTCAAAGTATTATGTATTCAATGTTCACAGTAGCTCTATTAGGAAAGCACTAATAGTGCTTGGGAAAGCACTATTTCTATTTTGCAGGAGAAAAAATAAAGTCCAGGAAGGTCAAGAGCTTATCCAAGGACATATAGTCAAGGGAGTTGTAGAAAGGAGAGGGAAATGATTCTAGAAAGATGTAGGGGGCCAAATGAGACAAAGTGCTAAACCATAGGAAAAGGAGTGGGGAGGCTCAAGTTCATGTGCCTTTCTGACCCAGGAGACTGGTCCCATATGCCTGCCCAAGGGCAGAAGAGTGCCCTTGAATGAGTAGTCAAGAGTGATGCCCATTTTCCAGCATAGGTCACTAGGGAATGGGGCTACTAACAAATCTGGTAATTAATTTAGGAAAAAATTAAAATATAGCAGGAGAAAGATAACGAATTCAGTTTGGAACCTGAGCATGAGGTGTATGTGGGACATCAAGGCAGCAAGGACATCCAGGTAGATGATGGTAAGACAAAGCCTGGGAGTGGCCAAGGAAGACACTTGAGAGTCATCCACACAGAGCTGATAGCTTATCATGGTCAGAGAAGCCTATTTAAAAGCTGCAAATACCCCGGCCTATGTAAGTGTAATCTGGGAAATGATTCTGGTTCTCAGTTTTGAGAGTTGTTAGAAGGTGACTCTAAAAATACAAAGGCACCAGCCCAGCCTATTATAAATAGCCACAGTTTCCAGGATCTGGGGCCACCTCTCCAGCTGAACTAGACAGAGGCTGACCCCTGACTTATTCCTCTGGAAGTTCTTTTGCTGATCCTTTCTTGTTTAATAGCAAATAGAAGAGTGAATGTATCACATGGTCAGATGAGTCAGTGCCAAAGGGGCAGGGCTCATGCTGAATGCCAGCCGGCCATATCCTCAGGAACTATTGACTGAGCTTAAACACACACACACACACACACACACACACACACACACACACACACACACAAACACACACACACACACGTGTGTGCGCACACACACACCAAAACAAAACAAAAAAACCCACACTGATGGAATTACCTGGTGAAAGAATCGAGGCCTATGTGACCCCCAGCTGCAGAGAAGATATTTCTGGCCCCCGTCTGGCTGTGCCATCACAGAGCAGGACTGAGAATGTTTGCAAAGCAAGGACAGCAGACAATGGGCTCTGATTAAAGTTTGCGTGCAAGAATCCGGCTACAGCAGTGGTCTCTTCTAGTAACTGAATGTGCTTCTTGGTTTAGTGGCAATGTGTGATTGATAACTTCTTGATTCCCACAGATCCAGAAGAGGCAAAGTCAGCTTAGGCTGCAAGCATTGAGGGCAGAAACGGAGTAGTCATTGAGGTCTGGAATAAGACTTGAGCAGATTACCATGGGCCTTCTAACTAAGACTTTGGGAGTGGGGTGCATAGACTAAAAGAAGTGGTGGATCAAGGAGAAAACCCAGATGAAAGCCATGTTTCACAGGTTGGCAGAGGAAAGGAAGTCCGAAAGGAAGGCGTAGTCACCAGGAAAAGATAGACAAGGGGAGATGTGATGTGATGGCAGAGAGGAAGGAAGCAGAAATGCGGCAGGACTGGCCAATGGGCCAGACAGGCGAGAGGTTACTTATCAGGGCAGGGAAGCCTGACTGCAGGGCAGTGAGGAGAGGCCCATGGTATGAAGAGGTGGAAAGGGATTATGGACTATTATGTTGGCATAATAAGGGTAGGAAAGAAATTCAGCAGCTGCTCAGGAGAGGCAACGTTCAGGGACAATGATTTTATGCAGAGGGGTGTATTAGCTTCATAGAGCTGCCACAACCAATTTTCGAAAACTGGGTGGCTTAAAACAATAGATATTTACTCTCTCACAGATCTGGAGCCAGAAATCCAAAATCAAGGCATCAGCAGGGCCACCCTCTCTTCCAAAGGTTCCACGGGAAAATCTAATCCTTGCCTCTTCCAAATTCTAGGGGCTGTTGGCATTCCTTGACAGCAGGATTGTGATGGTTAATTTTATGTGTCAACTTGACTGGGTCACAGGATGCCTAGACATTTGGATAAAGATTATTTCTGGGTGTGTGTGTGAGAGTGTTTTTAGGTGGGATTAGCATTTGACTCAATAGACTGAGTAAAGCAGTCCCATCTGATGAGAGCTTGAATAGAAGAAAAAGTCAGAGGAAGGGAGAATTTGCTTTCTGCCAGACTATATGAGCCAGAACATAGATCTTATCCTGCTCTCAGACGGAGACTTACTCTGTTGACTCTTCTGGTCCTCAGGCCTTTGGACTCAGGCTGGAGCCACCCCACTGGCTCTCCTTGGTCTGAAGCTTACAGACAGTAGATTGTGTGGAATTTCTCAGTGTCTCTAATTATGTGAGTCAATTCCTCAAAATAAATCTTGTAGATATGTATATATAGACACAGCCAATAATCTATGTATAATGTTTGACTCCCCCAAAACTTGACTCCTAATAACACTACTGTTGACCAGAAGCCTTACCAATAACATAAATGGTTGATTAACACATATTTTATATGTTATGTGTATCACATACTCTATTCTTACAATAAAGTAAGCTAGAGAAAAGAACGTTATTAAGAAAATTGTAAGGAAGAGAAAATACATTTACAGTACTGTAACATATTTAATTGAAAAATAATCCTCATATAAGTGGACCCACACAGTTCAAATCTATGTTGTTCAAGTGTCAATTATATATATATATATATATATATATATATATATATATATATATATATATATAAATTCTGTTTCTCAGGAGAACACTAACTAATCCAAATTTCTATCTCTGTCTTTGCCTTCTCTGTGTATATGTCTCAAAACTTACCCTGTCTCTCATATAAGGTCACTTATGATTAGACTTAGGTGCAATCTTGATGATCCCAGGTAAGCCCCGCCTTTCAAAATATTTAACTTAATCCCATCTTTTGCTGTTTAAGGTAATATTTACTCTCCGCCATAAAGGGCGATATTCACAGGTTCCGGGGATTAGGAAGTGAATATATCTTTGGGATGCCATTTTTTTCAGCCTACCCCAGGGGGGAGCAGTATACTCTTAGGCAGAGGAGAAGAAATCAAAGGGAAAAATAGTTAAAGAACTGGGAAAAGATGAAATATTGGAGAAAAATTCTAAAAGACTTGGAAAGCATCAGGAGAAGAAACTGACCCCAAGAAAGTAAAAGGATTGCTGAGTGGCGTTAAGTTCTGAGAGCATGAATCTGCATTTTGGCAGTAGTAAATGTGTCATTTCCATTTCTCTAGGGTAAGAGCGGCAGTTGTGGATCATTGACTCACAACCAGCGTTTTGCTCGCTCATGCGTTACCCGTGTCATGTTCTGTGAGCCCCCCTTGCAAGGGAGGAGGATGACGCAGTCAGGGTTGCCTGAGTCAGCCCACCCCCAGCAGTGTGCCAGTGTGGACCAGTTGTAGGCGCTTGCTAGCTGTCACCCTGGTTATTTCAGAGGACATAGCCAACAGGCAATGAAAGTGGATGTACAGATTTCCACGGACAATGGGCTAGGGGGGAAAAGTATTGCCAAGAGGAAAGAAGTGAGAGCAGGCATGAGTCCTGGGTGGACTAGGGACAGCAGGTGTGGAGAGGGTCAGGAATGGAGAGGCAAGTGCCCAAAGGCAGGGCAGCAGAAGTCCCCACAGGGGTGCCCAGGGAGAGGGAGGTTGGCATTGCCAAGAGGAGGACGGGGGGGAAAAGACAGCTCATGGCACCCCCAAGCTCTTTCTTCACAATCTGCAAACCACTGTACCTGCAGGATGCTGTTGAGCTTCGTCAGTCACCATGGTCTCATCCTAACGGGATGTGTTCTTAGACAACTCACGTCACCTCCTAGGCGTCAATTTTTTCATCGACAGAATGGGAATAAAAGAACCTACCTACTTCAAAGTGTTGTTATGAGGGTTAAGAGAGTCATGCGTGTAGGGCCTAGGGCAGAGCCCCTGACACATCGAGGCTCCTGACAGATGATAGTTGAGCCATTATTACTTATGTCTGGGACTTAGACCTCAATGTGATCCAAATGCACTAAATCCCCTCTCTGGCACCCACATTTTTCCATATTTCTGCAAAACCCTCTCCTCCAGGTTGCTAGCCAATGGACTTGCTCCTCACTCCCGTCAGCTCTGTCAGGGGAATGCTGCTCCCCACCACTGAACCCGGAGCCTACACGGCATCCCCAGGATCCAGCAGGTTCCCATCTCCGGCCTGCGGAGTCAGGAGGCTCTGCTTCTCTCTCTGGTAGCAGCTTTTTCTCGCCTGCTCCTCTGCAGCCCCAGTACCCATACAGCAATTTGTTCCAGATGCTGGGCAATTTGCATAGCCCTGTTCAGCATGAAAAATATTTCCCCAATGCTTACTGACCTCTGGAAAAGCTGCTGTTTTCAAACCTGCCAGCCAATCACCGACACTTAGCTGGAAACGTGTGGGCCTTTCATCATCGTTGTCCAAACATGGGAAGAGCAGCGGCCAGCGGAGAGGGAATTCTTGCTGGGCTAAACCCTGGGAAGTGGTGAGTCTCTCACCCACCGAGCTGTGGCTGGAACCCCCCAAAGAGTCATTGTTTGTATGTCTTTCTAGGACATGTGTCTCCAGGAGTTTGGGGAGAATGTACCTGATGAATCAAGTGGGAATCTCAGCTGAAGCAGAATCAGTGGGATGGAAAAAGTGGTCCAAGAAGGAAGTTCAGTGAATCAGGCCCTTCCTGCCTCTGACAGAGGGGCAATATTCCTTGGACACAGGGAGCGGGGATAGCTGCTAAAATGTGGTAATTTAGTGCCTTATTACTCAGTGTGTGCTCTGAGGGCCAGCAGCACCCAGTGCCTTTAGAAATGCAGACTCCCAGGCTCTATCCCAGACCAACTGGATCAGGACCTGCATTGTAACAAGATTCCTGAGGGATCTCTATGTAAATACTGTTTCAGAAACACTGATTTATGGGACACATAAAGATCCTATCTTCTTCCCCACCCCAAAATACCTCCTTTCATTAAGCTCTGCTAGAGACACTGGCAACTTACACGTTCATTACTTCTTAATTAAGACTGGAAATGTTTTTTGAAAGAGGTTGCATATAGAGTCATTACTGTAATGGGGTCCCACTTCTGTAGGCCTCGGACTCCTTCTGTGGACCTTCAGTGCAAGATCAGGTTAAATTTTCCCTTAAGCCCTTAGTTTCTCACCCATAAGGCTTTTGCTGCTACTCTGCCTCAGCAGCACAAACAATGTTTATTATAAGCCCATGTGTTTGTTTCTTTATATCACCAGTGATGTGAACCAGCCCAGAGGCACTTCGAAGCTGCTCCTAGTAGGAGGAGAATATCATTAAAGTGTCAAAAGGGTGTGCCTGCTCCTTGTGCTATACAACAGTCTCCGGGCATGGCTGCCACCTTCCCAAATACTGCAGTGCGGTCTGTCGTTTCTCTGTGCAAGAAATTAAAAATCATCTTAGATTCCCAAGCAGCTCCCTCTGGGATGTACATCTTTCCTCCTGTGGCCCCAGTACCTGGCTCGGTGTCCAGCACAGCATCAGTCCTCGGGGTTGGCAGGACGACCAAATGCTCCTGCCTTGCATCACGTGCCCGCCACATGCCACTTGCGCTCTCTTTCCATTTCTTTAGGTGTCTGTTTACCTCTCCCGACAGGTATGTGTTCCACACAGCAATCCCACCGAGTAGGGGCTGTCTCCCTTGCTGGTGGCACAACTGGCAAGGAACAGAGCAGGTCCCTTTGCTCTAAAGCTCACGCTGTTTTCACCAGGTCACCTTGCCTCCAAGGAGAGCGTGCTGAACGGACAGACGATGGGTGAATCATTAGAGAGCATGTTAGGACACCTTGGCAAAGTTCACTTTTCCAGGGCCCCACCCCAGAACGCCTCTGAGGACAAAACCCCAAACCAGTAATGAATGAGAGAGAGGCAGCCCTTGTAGTCGATGACCTGAGCCAACCTCCCAGGGCCCGGGTCATTTCCGTCCAAAGATTGTCCCTCACACTCTTTAACTGACACCAGCTTCGCTGGGCATGTGAGGAAACCGGCAGATTAAGATTCAGTGTGGGTTCCTAAGCAAATGCCCAAATCCTGTGGGGGGAAATCAAGCTCTGGAAATGAAAACAAAAGTAAGGATCAAAAATTAGTTTCAGTAGGTATCAAGGTAAAAAAACTGGGATTTGCTCTGCCCCCCTGCCACCAGCTTTTCTCCCCGTGGTTTGAGAAGTCCAGAATGCCTCTTGGTACACGATTAAAATTTCCTCTTTCAGTGGCTCCCTCCCTCTCTCCCTCATCTTTTTTGGTCTGAGCCGACACCAGAGACAATTAGGGACTGTATAATCATTGCTGCTGGGGTTGCGCTTGCACATACATTCTCCTCAGAAGGGGCTGATTACCATATTAAGCATCTTTCACTTGACAAAAATCAGTGAGAATGTTTCCCTCCATTTTCCCCAGAATACAGACAAGGGAGTCAAGAGGGAGAGGTAGCCAGCTACCGATGAGGTCTAAATCATCAGAAACCTCTCTGTCTTGCATAACATTTATTTCCTTTGATGTTAAAATCTCTTTTTCTACTTGTGCTCTATTTATTTGTTTTTGATTTCTTCGTCTTCCTTTTTTTTTTTTTTTTTTTTTTTTTTTTAAACTGCCATTCAGAGCGGCTGTCCTCTCTGCAGAGCCCTGAACTTGCCATCATGGATTGGAAAGGTCTGCAGGCTCCAGCCACCTGAATCATCCTGTAGCTGTGGCCTGAGGCAGACCCTCCCATCTACTCAGATCTAGCCAGTCGGGCAGGAGGCTCTCACTGTGATTGACAGCTGGCTGGAGAATGGCAGGTTTCATTCCCCATTTTCCATAAACAACAACGGTAAGAAAAGTAAACCCCAGAAGCCAAGTTCACAACAAGCCCTGCAGTGCTTTCTGACTTGAAGGGCAAGAAAAGCAGAAACTCAGATCAATTGTCTAAATAATTCAAACCCCAAATATATTTCCCCTAGAAACACTCAAATAATTGAAGTAAAGAGGGCTTTGCGCTGATCTACATCAAGACCGCTCTTCATCTTGCCTCACCAATTTGTCTACCTGACTCGGACGGTGTCAGAAAGACCAGAGGATGTGGGGAGAATGGGAGTCATTTATTAAGTGCTTATCATGTTCGTCATATCATCTGAGTACACACCATTAAGATCCCGGCCTCTGTGTGGAGTAGTTTCATTCAAAGGATTACAGTCCAAAAATCATAAATAAGTTTTAAAAGGATTGCAATTTTAGCTCTCTTAAACTACCTTAAGAGAATCCAATTCATAACACAGGACAATGCTTCCTAATAAAGAACAAGCACACAAATGCTGTGACTTCAAGTCCAGTTCTCTGCTGCCCCACAGCCACAGGGAGCCCTCTCTAAGTGCCCCACACCTTCCCAGCCATCCCAAAGCACCTGCCATGAGGCCCTGGTCTTTTATTCATTTCTCCCTTAATTCCCACCTCTCTAGACACATCTCTATTCATTCACTGGATTCTAGATCACAAACCCGCAGAACGAGCTGTCAAAGACTGAATTCTCATTAGGAGGGAGGAGAAAGGAAAGCTGCGCAGGCTGCCGCAAAGACAAAATGTTCTTTGGTGGGCTGGGGCTGATGGGGCGGGGGACAGGGAAGGCTCAGCTCCCACGCTGAAGAAATTTGTACCTGCTTCACAAGCCATGTGACAGCTTTCAGAAGACGACATTATCTCTACTCCATGGTGGACAATCTGAGCCCCAGGTGAGCTGTTGACGGTCACAGACCTAACTGAGTGACAAAATTAGAACCTGGGCATATAAGACAATAAAGCCCACCGTTTTTTCACCAAACCACGATCAACCTATGGAAGAGATCAGGTTAATCTGGGATGATAATGAGAATAATAAGAGTCATATGATCCATTTCTCATCATCCTTTTGGTGAAGCAGATGTAGGGGTGGGAGAGATAAACCAAAGGACACTACAAATGACTGCCACTTGGTTTGTGACCCAGTTGGTCTTTGAGCCCTTATACAGCACTGGCTCATGGCTCTTTCTGACTATATTTGGGTGTGGTTGGCTTTCCTTAATAAACGTAATTTCATTTATATCACAAATACTAAATTCCTGCCACGTTAGGCATTATGTGAGGAGATGGAAGGCAAGTAGAAAGACAACAGGATCCTTGCCCCGAGAGAGCCGGAGTTGAGTTGGAGATGCCAGCATATAAAACAATTCGGACTGTGCAGGGTGGTAAGGGAAGCCGAAAACATCCAACAGAGCCTGAATTGATCAGGACAGACTTCACCAAAGGCATTTGAACTGCTCTTGGAGAATTGTGTTCTACTGCCTTTTTAAAATGGTTTCTCTTAGTTTTCAAGGTAATCTTTAGCTGTTCAATTTTCATACTTAACCGTTGTGTTCTACTCAATCCCTGAAGAAATTATTACATTGAGTGGACCCCAAAGTCATACCTTCCCAAGATGAGTCACACGGAAAAGTCATATTTTCTTGGCCTCTCTACAGTTCAATTCTATTATCCCTGGCATGGCTCAATAAATGTTTTTTGAGCATATAATTGTAAGCAAATAAAGACATAGCCTCCGGCCTCGTGGAGCTTAAAGTCCATTGGAGGAGATATGTATTCCTCAAATATTTGTAAAGCTTATGTGACATTTCATACACGTAAGTATAAAATTTCGACTATGCCCCGAGCAGGCAGAAAAGAGGGATCGCACCAGGGGTGGGAATGGGAGGTGGGATTATCAGAGATTTCTCAAATAGTCAATACTTGGGCCACTATCTGAGGGTCAGAAAGAAGGAGAGAGGATCATCTCTTGCAGAGGAAATAAAGAGGCTGTGGTGGGAGGGAGCAGAGGAAAAGAAGTGGCTAAAAGAACAGCAATATGCTCGGAGCAGAACGCACATGGCGAAGCGCAGGCGAGATGAAGCCAGAGACACAGGTGGAGCCAAATCCTACAGGGCCTGTGGACATGTGAAATATATTGGTCTTGATCCCATGAGCAAAGTGAAGCCATTTATGCCATGACAGGCAAGACCAGGTGTGCATCTTAAAAAGGCCACTTGGGCTTCTCCTTAAAGAATATGTCGCCGAGTGGCAATAGTGAATGTGTGAGACAGGTTAGGAGACCCTGCAGTGGGCCATGGGAACTAGAAAGGGTGAAAATATGATTGCCTTGGAGTGCAAAAGCGGGGCTCTGGTTCTGAGGTCTTTGCCTCGTTGGTCAAGGCAGCCTGTCTTTGCTTGCGTGTCCCCCTCTACAAAACTGGGGAAGACACTTCCCTACCTCTTTCCAGGGTTCTCTTGAAGATCAAATTAAGTGATGAAAATGAACATACACAATGTGCCATGGTAGGATATTGCTAGCAAACAAACAATTAAAATATGTGCCATGGGTACCTATTGCTCATGTGAACCCACCCCAAAGAAACAAAGAAAATAATGTAGCTTTTAAAATTAGCACGTATTCTAGGAGGTATCCAAGAGAAAGAGAAGAGAGAGAAGCATACAAGGAGAGAGGAAGGGGGAGAAATGATTCGAGGACCATTTTCATTTAGCTCTTTAAGGCAGAGAGTGGGGGGAAAAGAAGACTAACGTGTGAATACGGAGAAAACAGATGAAAAGTACATTCCCCTCGTCAGGATGTTAGTTCTGCCTCCCTGCTCCACCAGCTCGTGGATCTATTTATGAATCAGGAGGACTCTTTTCTGAATAATCCCTGATGCTATTTATGTTTGCTTTTAAAAGAGTTACCTCAATTTTCTGCTTCCCCCGTGTGAACCTTTGCATAATTACCCAATTGATAACATTCTCCTGACCAAAAAACAAGCCAAAGAAAGAAAGACTCACTCTGAAATTTCAGAATGCTGATTCCAGAAAGAACAGAAATGATTTCTTATTTTGCCCCTGTTTTGCAATTGTATAGCAACTTCTTGGCTTTTAAAATGATGAATAAGTAAACCCTATTATTCATCTTAATTAAAAAAAAAATTCCACCGAAACCCTTTTAAGGCTTATGACAAATGGAGTGTCTTGAATTAACAAAGTACTTGGAATGTGGAGCAAAAATTCCCCGCAAATATCCTGAAATGTGTTCTTAGATCACTTCTCCTGAAAGTTACCTTTGGAGAGCGGTTCACCGGCTGTCCCCCATCTTCTTTTCGCATCAGCCCCCTCCCATGGATGGCTTTGTTCCTAGAACTTTCACTCCATACAGTGTCAAATGTTTCTGAGAGCTTGGAGAGGTGTGCTTCCGGCTCCCAACGCCAAGCCTGGCCGCGCCAGCTATACAGAAATCCAGGGCGATGGGGCGAACGCCACCTGCTTGTTGGATTCCTTTCCCGCTCCCCCGTCCATGCCCGCTTCACCCAAGCTGTGGCAACCCCTCTCAAAGGGTGACCCAATCACCTTGAAGCAGAAATACATCAGTGTGTGAGTTCTGCAACAATGGGATTGAAATTAACCTGCTAGCCTGGCAGATAATTATCTTAATAAGAAATTTTCTTTGAAAACACAGATTCTACAAACTACCTCTTGATCTCCAAACTTGAACCAAGCAAACAGCTCCATCTCAAAATATGATCTTAGAATGAAATTAATATTGATTATGAGGGATAAAAAGTGCTGCATGGAAGATAGTAAAAATTATTTCAGATTAGGGGGTGGGGAAATAAGAGGAGAATAAAAATGAAGTATTAGCAAAGCACTATAAAATGACAATAAAGTCCAGTGTTGTTAAATCACTCAGTTAATTAATAGAAGATTCTGGAGGAATCCATTCAGTTACCACTGAATTGTATGATCTGTTGTTTTTGTATTTTTTTTTTTTAATATTCCACAGACTCAGAAATTCAGGAGGACTTTGGACAGAGGGACCTGAGGGCAGGAGCCTAAAAGCTACAAAATAGGATTAACTACATTAAATTTTCTCATTCACTCACTTATCCATTAAACACATATTTTGTAGGAAGCCCCCATGTGCAACTGAGAGCTAGCTGCTACAGAAACAGGGCAGATCATTGTCTTCAAGGTGCTTACAGACTAGTGGGGAGAATCATGATTAAATCACCACAAGGTTATGATGGGGACCAGAGAGGGAGAGACAGATGAGTTCCACCTAGAGGAACGAGGAAAAGCCAATCACCCCATAGAGCCAGCTTCCTGGTGGTGGTACAAGTGGGCAATTCCTGTGTGTATTTCAGATTTGTTCTGTTGATGGAAATATGGCTGAGACCTGCTCCCTTGTGGGAAGTAGGGCCAACCCAGAAAAAGGATATAATTCCTGTTGAAAATTCCCAGAAAGAACAGACGCAGGACTCCAGACTATAGAAAGCAAGCCGTAGAGAGGAAAAGAACTGCTTTTATCTCTTTCTCTGGTCTTGGATCTCTAGGGCCTGTGCTTCTAGTGATAGAGGTCTAAGTGTGTTTCCCCCTGGGAAATGGGTGCTGAACTGACGTCTAGAAAAAGGAATTCATCTAGGAGCAAAGGGAGGAATTACTCCCTACTTGCCATTGACTATTTATGGAGAGGACTCTGAACCTGAGAGATCAACCCATAGGACTGCAAGTTTCCTTAGGTAGCTATTACTCTCTATCTACCATTAAAAGGCTATATTATCAGAGTACTTGAGAGGAAGGGCCCTGGAGGCAAACTGTTTTCATTCATATGGTGACTCCACCACTAACTCTATGAGTAATTTCGCAAAAATTATTTACTCTGCCTCCCTTCATTGTCTTTAAAATGGAAATAATCACAGGATTTCGCTCATAGAGTTGCTATGAAGATCAAATAAGTTATTGCATGTAAGGTACTTCTTGTCACTCCCTGCAGGGGGCAAACACTCAGTAATTATTTGCTATAAAACTTTGTCATTAAAAAAACTACTTAATTTTAGTTTTATGTCATTGAAGTTACTGAGTGTTTGTAAAATTTTGAAATAATTAATAGGAACACTGGGCCTTACCACAGGGGTATAAAAGGTAAAGTTTTAGAGTAAAAATGTCCTTACCTTGAATTGGCCAAGAGAGTAGACATCAGAAAGAAACTTACAAAATGTAGTTTCTAGAGGAAGAATATGAGTCTTAAGTACAAGAAGCCCTTCCCTCCCATGAGATTCTCCTTTCAAAGATAGTCTTAAAGGGTCTGGCTTTTATTTTTATTATGGAATTTCATGCCAATACTCCAAAAGAAAATCGAAAGTCATGTCATTTGCACAAATGACTTCTGATTGGACTTCTGATTGGAATGAATTACATGTTCCTAATCTTCCTAGGTAATTTCCACAGAAAGTCCTGGATATATTAGCCAGAACCTTGGTTTTCAGGTCATTTCATTGAGCCAAGTCCATTTGCCCAAGTCAGGCAAGGATGTCAGGCAAAGGGGATACACACACACACACACACACACACCCCACCACCACCACCACCACCACCATCACCCCCCCCAAGTGTCATGCATAAAAAATATAAGAAAGAGTTATTGAGGAAATACCTACAAATGAGGATTGGCAGAGCACATGCAACCTTCATCCTTACCCACAAGGAACTGTGGCTAGGCCAGTGATGGCTGCGTGCACCCATGGAAAAGGCCCTATGAGGGACTCTATCACTTTGTATAAATTCGTACTACATTACACATTTATAGGAGAGGTGAGAAGGAGGCAGGCAATATCTAGTCAACTGTTCAACAGTGGGAACTCCCTTCCCAAGGAATGGCATCTCCCTTTCCAAGGAATGGCATTATTGGAAAAAGGGATAGACTCTGGAATTCAGTTGCTGGTATCCCCCTGTTCCATTGAGCTTACTCAGAACTGCTTAGTTGGCATCCTGCTGAGCTGTTGAAATTGGGAGGGAATGAATCTCCAAGGCCCAGAAGACCTGACTGCCATAGGCCCCAGGTGTCTTCTCTCTTATACACTTAAGGCTTCCCCTAAGCCAACCCATCCACTTTCATTATCTTAAGTGCCACCCATAAGTGAATGTCTCCTAAATCAAATCTCCAGCCTTGACTTCTTACTGAGCTTCAGATGGATATTTTTTCTTGCTTGTCTCACAATAATATCTCATACTCAGCATATCTAAAAATGGGTGACCCTCTTTCCCCAAACCTTCTCCTTTGCCTAAATTTTCTTGTCATATTTGATTGTTCCACCAAAATCAACTTTGATTGAGAGCATCCAAACCTGCAACCTGGCAGTCATCTTTGTCTCCTCCCTCTGGCTTTTCATATTAATTCATCACTGTGATGGTTCATTTTATACAACTGGGCTAAGGGATGCCCAGATAGCAGGTAAACATTATTCCTGGGGGTGTATGTGAGGATGTCTCTGAAAAAGATTAACATTTGAATCCATAGGCTGAGTAGATTGCCCTCACGCACGTGTGCTGTTATCATGCAATTTGTTGAGGGTCCAAATAGAACAGAAGGGTTAACTTGCTAGCGTTGAGCCACCCATCTACTCCTGCCCTCAGACATAGACATCCGTGGTCCTCCTTCTCAGGCTTTCAGACTCAGAATGGGACTTAAATCCTCAGCCCCAGACTCTCCAGCCTTCAGACTCAGGCTGAATTACACCACCAGCTTTCCTGGGCCTCTAGCTTGTAGACTGTAGATCATGGGACTTCTTGGCCTCCATAATCCTATGAATCAATTTACATAATAAATCTCCTTTTTATATCTATATTCCGTATATCCTTTGGTTCTGTTCTTCTGGAGAACACTAACTTAATACAATCACTAAGTCAGACCCATTGTAATTTCTATTTTTTTTAATGCTTCTCACCAGCTCCATGCCTGTAGCTAAGGCCTTAGCTCAGATATTTATCATCCCTTACCTGCATCATCCCATGTCTCTTAATTGGTCTCCCTATCTCAAACTTTCCATCATCATTAACTACCTGAACTCCAAATCTCAGCATGTCATTTTATTCTCCAATTTAAAATTCAAAATTCATTGCCCAAATTCTTCAAAATGACCTATAAAGATTTTCATGAATCTATATCTTGTGATGCCTCTTCCTTTACTATGTCATACTGGATACAATATGGTGTTCCTTGCTCTTGGGCTTTTAGCCTAGTCTTCTCTTTCCAGCACTATCTTATTTTATTTATTTATTTTTTAAGTTTATTTACTTAATTAAGTAATCTCTACACCCAAAATGTGGCTCCAACTCACAAACCCAAGATTAAGGGTCACAAGCCCTTCTAACTGAGCCAGCCAGACACCCCTCTTTCCAGGATTATTTGAGAGTTAACTCACTATTACCACATATCCCCTTGCCTCATTAGCTCCAACTCATTCTTTTTTTTTAATTTTTTTAAAGATTTGTTTATTCATTTTAGAGAGCGAGGGAGCATGAACACGACCTGGAGGGGTAGAGGGAGAAGGAGAGAGAATCTCTATGCTGAGTGTGGAGCCCGGTATGGGGCTCAATCTCACGACCCTGAGGTCACAACCAGAGCCGAAACCAAGAGTTTTTTTTTTTTTAATTTTAAAGATTTTATTTATTTATTTGAGAGAGAGAGAGAAAGCATATGTGAGAGAGAGAGGGAGAGATCAGGAGCAGAAGGAGGAGCAGAGGGAAAAGCAGGCTTCCCTGCACAACCCAGGCACTCCAACTCATCCTTTAGATTTCAGTGACAGAAATGTGGTGATCATTTATCAAGAAGATGCCAACGTATCCAGTGAAGGGTCTATTTGTGCCAAAAGAGAGTCTAGAAAATCTGAAAATCTCCAGGTATTGCCAAACTTTAACTGACCCCATTCCCTGGGTGCTGAGTTTTACCACTGACACCACCCATATCGGGGTAACTATCAGTTCGACTGTCATCAGTACACTCATTACAACGTCCTTCTTACTTCTAACCAAGGACTCTACTTGCTTATCCAAGAAACATTCCACCTCCATAAGCGACCCCACTTGATCATCTTTGCCTGAGGGGCCCTGTTTGTTTTCCGGTTTTGATAGAAATGCAACTTCACTTTCAAAAAATTTCTCATCTTATCTTCCTCTTCCTAGGCTGACAGGAAGAACTAATGGCTTTGAAGAACTTTTCAGTGTTACTCTACCCACCACCAAGCTGATCGCTTATAAGGTCAACTGGGCCTTCACAGAACAGGAGAACTAAGTTGTATACACTTCTCCTCTTCCATGTCTCCACCACTGGGCCAACCACTGACAAACTCTTCCGAGAAATGTGAAGTCTCACGGGCTTCAGAAGGCCAATCAAGTGTATTGGATTCAAGTCAAAAAGAGGGGCACCTGGGGGGCTCAGTCTGTGAAGTGTCTGCCTTCGTCTCAGGTCATGATCTCAGGGTCCTGTGATCCAGTCCTGAGTCAGGATCCCTGTTCAGCGAGGAGTCTGCTTCTCCCTCTCCCTCTGCCCCCTCCCGTGACTCATGCTCGCTCTTTATCTCTCTCAAATAAATAAAATCTTTCAAAAAATTTTTAAAAAACATCATTTCCTATTCAAATAAAGGACAGATTTGATTGTCTTTGTAATAATTTCTTATTCAATGTTCCAAAGATAAAGTTAATTCCATTCCCATCAGCAAGTACCTCTATACTCTCAAAATCCATCTTTGTTTCATCCATTAGTTTCATCTACGCTGCACTTCCAAATTCAAGCATTTGAGAATCTTCCCTGTATGTCCATGTGCTGTGTAAATGGCTTTTCACTACCAGCATCCCACTCTGCCTAGGAGATAAGCTGCCTGTTGGAGGATGTATGAAGTGGGTCCAGCCTCAAGAGAGATAAATCAGATTCCACCCCATAGGTTCCTAAGATTTAGTTTCTTTGCTGTGTACTCTCACTGTTCCCTTCCAGACTCATCCACTGCCCTGCTTTATAGCCTTCAATGACCCTCCACTTCCCACAGTATAAAGCTCAAGCTTAGGCCACAGACCCAGTGTGACAGACCATTTCGGATTTGACTCCCCTCTATCCACCTAGCCTCATTCACCTCAGGGAGGGGTCAAAGGGTACTTAGGCCAGAGTGTACCTTGGAGACATGTCAGCACAACCAGCTATTTGAGGAACATATTAGGGAGAAGTATAGTTTTCCATATAACTCAACTAACAGTGACGCAGGACTTGTGGGAAATAATCTCCTTTAGCAAGGCATATTTATACTAGCACAGGTATTTTGAGGTAAGGGCAATGTGGGAATTACACAAGAGGGATACAGATTATATCAGAACCCCAAGGGTTAAACCACAGTAAGGATTATCATCAATTCCTTACTGAAAAGAAACTGAAAACCTGTAGTTCCTTTGCTCTATGCTGCAATGTAAAATGAAGTGCAGATAGCTCTCATTACACATTGTGACTTCTGTCACACTTAAATCCTTTAGTCACTTCCACAAAGCTCTACGGTAAAAAATCTCTCTGGCCATTGTTATATATTACTGCCAGGTCCGCGAGGTCAGATCCTTCCTGATGATTGGAGTCAAGATTCTGGCACACCACAACAACAGGACCAGATGTGCCCTTCACTTCCGTGCAGAATGTCATCCTAACGGCACTTAGTCTTCTCCAGTGATCCCCCGTTGAAATGGCATTTGGTTGCAAGTCTCTTTCAATAACACTCCTATCTCTGGGGATAGGTGCCAGGACTGACACGGACCCCAGGTTGCTGATACCCCATCTCCTGCCTTAGAGACTCTTTTCCTGACCTCAGACTAATCACCATGCTCCACCTGCCCCATTCTCCATACCTACATGGATTCCACTGTCACGCAGTCAGGATCTCACTGTCAGAATAAGGGCATTCCTACGAGGCTCCTTTCTACCCATGGTCACCTGACCAGATGCATTTATTATGATCGGATCCAACTTTCCAGCCTGGCCTGCATTTGAACTTTATCCTGCCTGTTCTGCCAAACCCACATGAAGAGATGGGGCACTCCTTGGCCAGCTCCTGCAGTTTTGCTGGCTTTGAACGCTTCTGCACGGCCTTCCTGGGCAGGTGGAGTAGACAGTTTGGCTGAGGCGTATGTTTCGTGTAGGACAGTTATGGGAAATGGAGCTATAAAAACAGATTGGGGTCAGCCCAGGGAGGATTCTGAGAGAGAGAGGAGCATCCCTCCTCTGCTTCGAAGCCCTCTTTAGCAGCACGGCACTGCCACACACAACTCCAGATTTCATTTACTGGATAGGGAGCAACTCCATTAAACTTCAAAGCATCACTTGAGAGAGGATTATTTTCTTACCAAGGTGACTGGAGGTATTTCGGTTCTAAGACTTTATGATCACATTGTCTCAGAGGCAGCTTGACAACGTCTTATGTCTCTGACACTGGAGGGATTTATTCACTTGAAGCGTGGCATTAAATCCTTGGCGGGCACCGTATGTAAAATCTGACTTTATAAATAAACACTACTTTGCCCTTCTGCTTTCCTTTCTTCTGAGAATCCACAAGCCTCCAACATCCCATAATGAAATAAGCCTTCTGCTCCCACCTTAATGGAAGGTAGATGTTATCCTTGCTGAGTTGTAGAGGCTCTCTCCTCTATAGGACCAGCATGATAATATTCATACTTCTTTCCCTCCAGAGACATGAACAAGTTTGAGTGGCTAATAGGTAGAATTATTCCACTTGGAGATCTTGAGGAAGAAGTGAAGATCCTTTGTCCTAAGTAGCACCATTGTGCCTTTTTGCCTCATCCTTCCCCCAAAACTTCTTTCTGATTCCTAATTCAGCACAAATGCATGTGTCCAGTTAAAAAAAAAAAAAAAAACTCACTGGGTAAAAAGGAACCTTAGCCTGGTTATTCCTCCAGGCAGGATCACCTAGTTCTGCTTGAATCCCATTGGTGATGGGATGCTCACTACCCCCACAGGATGCCAGTTCCATGGGAGATAACTCTTTTCCTCACATGAAGCTAAAATCCCCTTCCTTGTTGCCTTTGGGTCCCAACCATGATCCTCCAGAGTATCTCTGAGCAAGTGTTATTCTTTCTGCATATGACAGCACCTAAATATTTGAAGGCAACTATCATAGCTACTTTTCATTATTTTCTTCTCCCACATGAGCTAGGGGCAGACCCTGGCAAGCAGGAAAAATTGTTCACAGTGACTTGTAATATTTCCATTTCCTTAAGGAAGAAATAAACATGGAGCAATTTGTCACCCACTTACTGTCCTATTTTTTCAGGTAGAATAAATGCTATTTTCAGCACTGAAATCTACCTCAGTTAACTCTTTGGTCTCAGAAAGCCACTGAATTTTGTAGTTCTCTGAAGCTTTTGCTGACCCTACTCCTGGAAAGCGTTGGTTGCTCTCTCCTCTGTTCTCCCAAGATACTCCATTTAAATTATTGCATTGTTTTGTTTCAGTTCATTTATACCCATACCTGCCTCTCAAGACTTAAAAGTTGCAAGCACAACCCGTATTTTAGTCATGGTGGTGTCCCCAATTCCTAGGAGAATGCCTAGAACTTGGTAGCAACAAAATAAATGTTTGCTGCTGAATGAACGCTGTCTATACATCATCATAAAGAGGGTTGTCAAGATTTCTTCAATGCCTTAAAACTATTGGGAATCTGTTACTTTACAAAGTTGGTTTATTATTTCTCCTGTCAGTTTCAGGTTCCAAAAATATGGAGCACGTGTACAAATGTGGAAGCAACTTTGTATATATATACCCCATAAAGAAGATCTATGCCAGCGCTCTGCTGTATTTATCTGGCGACTAGCATCAGTGGTGACACATAAAACTATACAGTTAAAAGACATTAAAGTACAGCTTAGATGAAAACAGATGAAAAAGATAGAAACTGCTCAAAAGGCTGCTGAGAAGAAAAATATCTTTAGGCCCATTCTTTAAAGCATTTACATAAATAATCCTGACTAGTTATGCACGTGCGTGTGTGTGTGTGTGTGTGTGTGTGTGTGTGTGTGTGTGTGTGTGTGTGACTGTGCATGTGATGGGAGGGGGACTGGTATGTTTAATTTAAAGTCAACATTAGCCATAATGCCCACTTTCCTCTCCTACTTCAATGTTTTAGGAGATTGTCAGGCTGTCTTCAAATATCTGTTCCATCACTTGCGAGGGTATTGGTAGGAAGGGAACTGTTAGTAGTCAGGGGGTCATAAGATAGCATAAATATATGAGCAAATCTGAGAGCCCCTGGGAAGGGGTGGTAAAGCTTACCTGCTCTGTTCAGTTTCCTACCAGCTTAGAATGAGAAAGAATGGCTTATGCCAGGAAAACAATCAGTTAAAAGACTCATCCTAACCAGCCAAATTTGTTGTAAGAAAACTGCTGTGTGTGTTTGATGAATGTTTCCCTCAAAGTCCATTATTTCGTATTTTTTAATTGAAGTATAATTAACAGTATTTTATTAGTTTCAGGTGCACAATATAATGATTCAATAATCTATACATTACTCAGCGCACATCACAATAAATGTACTCTATATACCCTTTATCCATTTCATCCATCCTCCCACTCACCTCCCCTCTGGCAACCACCAATTTGTTCTCCGTATTTAAGAGTCTGGTTTTTTATTTGTTTCTTTATTTTTTTTCTTTGTTTGTTTTGTTTCTTAAATTCTACATATGACTGACATCAGATATTATTTGTCTTTCTCTGGCTGACTTATTTCACTTAGGATTATACTTTCTTGGTCCATCCGTATTGTTGCAGATGGCAAGATCTCATTCTTTTTTATGGCTCTGTAATATTCCATTTTACACATGGACTACACATTATATATATATATATATACATATATATACATATATATGTGTGTATATATATATACGGTATACCACATCTTCTTTATCCGTTCATTTATGGATGGACACTTGGGTTGCTTTCTTATCTTGACTCTTATAAATAATACTGCAATAAACATAGAGGGACATCTATCATTTCAAATTACTGTTTCTCTTTTCTTTGGGTAAATACCCAGTAGTGGAATTACTGGATCATATGATAAGTCTATTTTTTAATTTTTTGAGGAAACTCCATACTGTTTTCCAGAGTGGCTACACTGATTTGTATTCCCACCCACAGGGCACAAGGGTTCTTTTTCTCCATGTCCTTGCCAACACTTGTTATTTCTTGTCTTCTTGATAGTAGCCGTTCTTACAGGTATAAGGTAATATCTCTCGTGGTTTTGATTGGTACTTCCCTGATGATTAGTGATGTTGAGTATCTTTTCATGTGTCTGTCAACCACTTGTATGTCTTCTTTGAAAAAGTGCGCATTCAGGTTCTCTGACCATTTTAATTGGATCATTTGGGGGTTTTTTGGTCTTGAATTGTTTAAGTTCTTTATATATTGTGATTATGAACCCCCTTATTGGATATATCATTCACAAATACTGTCTCCCATCCAGTTGGTTGCCTTGTTGTTTTGTTGATGATTTCAAATTCCATTTTAAATGTTCAGTAGATATAACAGAGTAAAAGAACAAGCCTAACCCTAACCCTTTAAGACAATTGCCAGCAGTTTTTTGTGGAAGAATCTGAAAGAGGCTTTCTAGTACTATACGCAAATAACGATAATAATAATTCAATCTGCCAGTTGAGAGGAGGGCCTGGGTAGAAAGATTAGAAGATTGGTTGCTGTATTATAACTTTAACCTAACTGGACAGAGATGGTCAGGATATGTCACATTGGAACCATCCCCACATTTACTTCCCACGTAATTTTAGACTCTAGAAAAGACATGGGACACAGAAGTGAGCTTAAAACATGTTGAGATGCTGAGGGAAGATGCGTGAAGGAGGGTAGCTCTTTATGAGCAAAGGAGGTAACTGGGTGCAAGGAACAGGGAACAGGTAACATCCTATATGGATTAGTTCAGGCAAGTAAGTAAATAGTCAAAGAGGCAGACCTTGATCTTTGGAAATGTTTAAGTCTTTCAAAGTTTTGAAGGTCAAAACTTCAAAATCAAGGTGTCAGCAGTTAGTTTTCCTGGAAAGCTCTAGGGGAGAATGCTTCTTTTCCTCTTTCAGCATTTGGGGGCTTTTGGTATTCCCTGGCTTGTGGCCACATGACTCCAATTTTTACCTCAGTCTTCACATGGCTCCCCCCTCCATGTTGGTGCCTTCTCCTCTTCTGTCTCTTACAAGGCCACTTGCCTTTGCGTTTAGGACCCACTCAGAAAATCCAGATGATCTCATCTCAAAATCTTCAACCTAATTAAACCTACAAAGATCCTTTTTCCAAATAAGGCCACATTCACAGGTTCTGGGGATTAGAACATGAACATATCTTTTTTGGGGGGCACCATTCAATCCACTATAGGTATCGATTAAGCAATGATAGTTACGTTTAAGTTAAATAATAAGTTTAGTTTAGAAGACAATTTTTAAAAATTGTATTGCCAATAACATTGCTCAAAGTTTGTCAATCAATTCCTATGGGAAAAAAATAATCTTAATAGAAACGTATTTCCAGAGGGCAATAATGGTTTAATATGGAACTGCGTAGTTTTTCTCTTCTTGAGGTGTGTGTAAGTGTGTGTGTGTGTGTATGTATGTGTGTGTGAATGTGGGTGTATGTGAGTGTGTGTGAGTGTGTGTGTTTCATGCAAAACAGGTAAATTTAAACTTTATAATGCAGGATGCTGCTTTTATTGGTGCCTACAATAGGGTTGTTCTTATAAATATTATTTATTAGATCAGAGTCCTAAGACCCTATCAATTTTAGTGCAAGTAACCAAAGGTGAGGTCAGAGTGATGGAATGAAAAAGTCTTTAGAATTGGAGTGGAAGCACCTGGTTTGAATCTTTTCAGGACTGTCTGACCTTCGGCCAGATGTCTAACTATTCAACTGCCTCATGTGGTTAGTTTCCTCCTCTGTAAAATGGGGGGGAATCCTCTTTATCTTCTTAACTTTCACCATGAATCCCCAGGCCCTTGATTTCCTGATCTGTTCTCCAGACCTGGTCAGAGCAGGGGAGCGCAGCATGCAACCAAGGATGTGGGGACAGGAAACTCTAAGGGCAAACTTTCCTTTCAAACTTCTTTTGTTCAAATCACAGAGACCAAGCTTACTTATATAAAAGAGGTTTACTCTAATATTATATAGGTGGGCTGAGACTGGAACTAAATGCCAGTCGGAATCCAGGAAACTGAGAACCAGCTCTCGGGGTCCCATCTCTCACCCCACCCAACCCCCACCTCTACTATGACGATCAGCTTCTGCCCTTGTATCAGTTCGAGTAGCATGCCCCTGAGCACCCTGCCATGCTTACTTGTGGCTTTGCTTCCTAATAACTTTGAGCAGCAGGGGTTTTGGCTATCCTGTTGAGCCCAAAATCTACCTTGTGTACCCTTTCAGCTTCTGCCCCCCTGGCTAACGCCTTCAATCTCCAAGTTGCCTAGAAAATTACCCAATATCCCCTTCTGGAATATGTTATGAAGAATATGGCTGTGTTGATCTGGGACAAAGGCACAATCGTCAGTAAATAGAAGGTGTGGCCACATGGGGCAAGGCAGGGCTACTGTTCTCAGAAGGGATTATATATGGATTAACTTCACTTAGAAGGTGGTTGAGGCAGGCAGCTATGTGATTGTCTTGTCACCGGTACCCTGCTCTTCTCTGAGAACCATTTTCCCATTCCCCAATTCTTACAGTTCCACATATGCCACTGTGTTCTTATCTGACTCCACCATCTAACCGCAGTTGATTTGATCAGGATACTACACCTATAACCTGCTGGACCAACAACTCCCATCTTCTCAATTACTGAAGTTGAGTTTATGAAAGGGTCTTATGAGCCTCCCTCTTTTTACCAAATCCAGGAATCTTGAACATTATAGGTGGCCATGTTTTTTGCCATATGTAGAAAACTGATATTCAGCATGACAGAAAGATGCCAACATGCAGCAGGGGGAAACTGAATGCAGGATGAAGAGGCTTTTGTCAGCATTCCACGCACCAGGTATACTTCCTTCTGTGACCCAGCTGCCTCTTGGCCATCCCAGCTCTGCCTTGGTGTTCAGACTTCACGGATTCCATAAGATACCTCAGAGTATTCCCACCAAGGTGACTACTTTGCTTTAGCTAGTTCAAATGGGTCTCTGTTGTTTCCTGCCACAGCCATCTTAAGAGTCTCATAGAGGCATAGGCAGGATGGGCCATGAGACTCCTCTAGAACCCCCTTTACAATTTTGCCTCCAGCTGGTGGAGTGGTACCCAGAGTTGGCCAGTGTTCTCATCTGTAGCATCAAGCCTCACATTTGAATTCAACAGAAGCTACATATGGAATCCCCAGTAGAATTTATTAGGCAACAAATATTTATTGAGTGCCTATTATGTGACAGGCCCTAGGGTCTGCACTGGGAATTTGATGAAGGATAAAACAATCTGCTGGCAGAGCCTTAATATTTTAAAGTCATTTTTGTCCTAGAATTCTCAGTAAGAAGTATTCATTCTGATTGAACATTTCACCCTAACCCACATGCCACCATTGCAAGACAAGAGCATTTGCAAACCCAGAATTCTCCCCCACTACATATGCTTCGATTATACTGATGTACTTAAGCCAAACAGAAAGCACTGGGAGCTGCCAGCTTTAGTGATTGGAAGGAAGCCCTGGGAGCCTCTTTTCTATCACTACATTTGGGACTTTGCTTTCCCTTGATTCCCACATGCAATTATAGGAAATAAATACAAGTCAAGTCAAGTCATTTATAACGAGGCACCTGGGAGAATAAGACTAACCGTGCTACTACCTGGTCTCTCCATTTTGCTGTTAATCTCCTTGAAGACGGAGGAGTTACTTGATTTCCTCAACATTTAATAAACATTTTTGAGGGTCTTCTAAGCACCCTCCACTCTTCCAGCCACTGAAGTTTCTGTGGTGAGCAAAACAAAAACATTCCCTTCCAGTGGAAAGACCAAGAGTAAGCTAACCACAGGTAACATAAAGTCAGGTGGTGAGTAGGACTATGAAGAGCAATCACATGGATTACAAGAAGAGAGGCCAGGCCACCTGAGAGAAGACCTTTCTGAGGAGTAGCCTGTGAGCAAATGCCTGAATGAAGAGGAGGAGAATAGTGTAAATATTTGGTGGATTATCCAGCTAGTACAAATGTCATGAATTGGAAAAATATTTCAGAAACAGTAGGAAATATGAATGACTGGAATGAAATGAGTAGAAAAAATAAACTAAACTTATAGTAGTGGCCAAGGACCAATGATGTAGGGCATTGTATTCCATGAAAAAGAATCTCAATTGTATTTTTAGCACGGAGGAGTCAAAGGTACCACAAATCCTTTGTTAGCCTTTCCTTGAGAAGGAAAGGTGTGTTTCTCCTTCCCTTGATTCTAGGGTGGCCTCTGATGACTTTGCACAATGGACTACTACAGAAGTAAGAGACCTGGGCTTTTAGAGAATTGCCAGCTTTAATTCTGGTCTCTGGGAGCACTTAGCTGTCATGTACAAGCTCTGCTGGATAGATGATATGAAGAGACCATAGACTACATGAAGAAGGAGAGGGGCTCACCTGGGCCCGTGGAGTCCAGCTTTTCAATCCTCTTTGCCAAGGTGCCAGGCATGAGAGTGAAGCCATCTTGGACCCTCTGGACCAGACTAGCCTCCAGCTGAACCTACTGTGACTCCAGTTGATACCATGTAGAAAGGAAGAATCACCTAGCTCAGCCTTGCCTGGATTCCTAACCCACAAACTCATGAAATGTAATAAAAATGGTTGCTGTTCATCTCAGTCAGCTCAGGCTTTTATAATGAAAATGCCACAGACTGGGTGGCTTATAAATAAAGGAAACTTATCTCTTACACTTCTAGAAGCTGGAAGTCCAAGATCAGGGTGCCAACATGGTCAGGTTCTGGAGAAACCCTTCTCCTGGATTATAGACTGCCAGCTTCTCATTGTATCTTTATGTGGTGGAGAGCAGAGAGAGGAAATAAGCTTTCTGGTGACTCTTATAAGGGTACTAGTCTCATTCAGAGGAGCTCCACCCTCATGACCTTGTCTAATCCTAATTACCTCCCAAAGGTCCCTCCTTCTAATACCATTACGATGAGGGGTAAGATTTCAATATCTGAATTGGGGGTGTGTGGGACATGAACATTGAGTCCATAAAACTACTTTAAGCCACTAGGATAAGGGATAGTTTAAAACTGGAGCTCTTAGTGTGATAGTAACCATTGGAGGCTTGTTGGCAGAGGGATGATTTGACAAAGGTCTCTGCGAAGAGTAGAGCATAGGGATACATAAGTGGCAGGAGGGAGATCAGTTAGGAGGTTACCATAGTAGTGCAATGAGAGGTGCTATGGGCTTGGAGTAGAGGGTGGAAGTGGAAGAGGTGAGAAGTAATCATATCCCAGAGATATTGCAAAGGTCAAGCCTGGATAATGTGTTAATAGTTTGCATGTCGAACGTGAAAGAGTCAGGGATGATAACATGTGTTTTGGTCTGAATACCTGGATAAATGAGAGGAGGGGGTTTAGAGGAAAGGCACAAAAATCTGGAAGTGGAGAAAGGGAGTTGAAGAGTATGGACAACCATCTGAGGGAGAATTACCCAAAGAGGAGTGCAGAAATGAAGGGCTAACTAGACCTCACTCTGCTGGGGTGATGAGGAGTGAGGAGCAAGCCTCTTAAGCATTCTGGAGGGGAATCCAGTACACAGGTGGGGGGGTCAGCTTTAGATGGGAGCAGGCAGAGCTTACAGGCTAGAAGGCAGAGTATGTGGGTACAGATGCTATTAGCAGGAGCTAATGGCATGCGTTCCTCCTCAGAGCCCTGGGCCCCTAATGCCTGGCTTTCCTGGCTTTAGGGTCCAAGCAGTATAGCCTTCACCCTGGTCCTCTTCTGCCACCTTGTCAGATGCAAGAATTGTGATAGGGTCAGGGTAGTGGATTACTTCTGACTGTTGCTATTTTCTCAGTGAAATGAAGTATGACAATTATCTGACAGTAGAAAAGGGGGTTTCAGAACTTTGAGGACAGAAATGAAGATGTGAAGTGGTCATTTCAGAGCAGGGAGAGTAAATTGATTAAGGAAACGTAGTAGGATTGGCCAGCAGGACTAAAGACCCATTTGATATTTTTGGTCTTAATTTAAGGGAACTCCCATAGTCTGTATAGTATCCACGAAGGTGTGTCACTCAGATCCCCTTTCAAGAGAGAGTTTGCAGTCAGCTGGAAGAGGAAAGTTAGCAGACAACCTCCCTATGCAGTATCTTTGGGATATAACAGAACATTTGCACCAAAGCCATGTGCTCCCTCTTAGCCCATGACCAAGCATGGCAGGAGCTCCTCATGGAACTGCCCTATTGGCAGTCTTTGTACCTGGGCGTGTCTTTGGGTTGACCAATAATTTTTCAGAATTGTAGCATAATCTAAGGCATTCCTTACCTTCTCACATGTGTCAGACCTGCCTCACATTCTGAAAGTCTTCCTTGCCTATCTCTACTCCCTCCTCGGCTTTATCTTTCATTGAGGTTACTCCTTCCCCTACCCGCTTCAAACTCCAGCTTCCTAGAGACTCCAACTAACACAACATGGTTAAGGATCTATTTCTCTAGTCACCTTTGGTTGCTCCGGTCACGGTCCACACATGAAGCAAGCAGAGGGCTGGACTTTTCCAGGAGAGCGTGAAGGAGCAATAGAGAAGCAAAGGAATGGGGAGTTCCCAGTATATGCAGATTCATCTGTCAACATGGAATCCATGCTGTTTAAAACGAGGAGCAAACCCCTGAGGATGATGAGAATGGTTGGGAGAGTCAGACCATGCACTCAGGTCAGCTTGTTTTCATCCCACAAATGTCTCATGGATCACCCTTCTCATCTGTGGAGAGCTAAACCTAGAAAGACAAAGGCACCTGCTAAAAAAGACTGTCCTTCATGCTGTCATTTTGGGCCACAGTCCTGAGTTGTCAAATTAACAAATTTATGCTGCACACCTTCTTTGTGCCAAGCATTGTGCTAGGTACTTTGTATCTATCATGAAGCTCTTTGAGCATTAAACAATAGGCAGGTGAGATAGATACCATTTTACTGTTTTTATATGTGAAGAAACTAAGACTCAAAGAGAAATTGCATTGCTAATAAGTGGTGGATTCAGGATTCAGACCCAAAGCCTTTGGAACCTGAGCTCTTTCTGCAATACCACATTGTTGGTAGTCATTAGATACAACTTACATATCAGAGCTACTAATTAATTTAATCTTGTGTACACAGAGTTTGTACAGAATGCAAATGTGTATGTAAATGATTATTTTCATTTTTACAAACAAAGATGCAAATGTATCCTTAGGTTTACAGGAAACTGGTAAGATAACTTTACCTCAGTTGACCCATTCTTAGGGATCCAGCAAATCTGAATCATTCTAATATAAATAACCCCCCAGCTCTCCATATGAGAGCTATTCCTTCAGAATTTAAAACATTGAGTCTCTGGCCCCCCATCAAGGATATTTTAGACTCCTCATGATGTTCTTTAGGGCTGAGATAAATGTAAAATGCAAAACCTCTCTCTGGAATTTTCTCTCTCCAAATAAGAAAAAAAAGAATCTATGCCTGAGTTCCATCCTTGGGAATTCAAGCCAGGACACAGCTCTGGCCTTGAATTGTCTAACTTCTTTAATCACACATTTACCTCAATTCAGAGCACCCGGAATTCACTTTATTCTCACTTTGTGAGCAGTTGGCTTAATTTGAGAGGTTCTGGGGTTCTCTACTGGCTCCCCCTACATCCCACCCAGTTCTCTGGGTGCTGAGTTCTGAATACTGAAGAGTATTCATTCAAATGTAAATCCCCTTGGGCTCAGCAGTCTTGCCACCTGATACTTGACTCAGATGAAATGTACTTTAAGACAAGGTGAGGAGGGAGTCAATGGGAAGAGGAACCTTAAACAAGGAAATGTGGACAGCCTACAAGACAAATGCTGCTTGGAATCATGGCTTCCCCAAGATCATATGCCTTCTGCTGATGGCACTTTGCCTGGTGGGATTGATGGCTTCTCCACCCACCACCACTCACAGACCCAGTGTTCCAGCATGCCCAGTACTTGCAGAAGTTCCTCAACTAGATGTTTCTTCCTTGATCTGAGCCTTTTGACCTGCTGGTTTCTATTCTTGAACCGTTGTTGCCCTACATTTGCCTGATTACTGCTTACCCCCAAGAGTCGGCTCCAGCATCTCATTCCCCCTCACACGGAATCTGTGCTAGCCTTCTCGCTGCACAGCACTCCCCTACCACTCTCCGCGAAGTCCCAGAGAACACTGATCCTGTCTTATTTATCTTCACATTCCCAGCATCTCACCCAGTGTCTTGAAAAAAAATCATTTTAATAAATATTCAAGTGTCTCAATGAAACTCTATTACCCAATTTAGCACATTGTCCAGTAGCTGTTAGATTGTCTGTTCCTGGCCCCCAGGGGACTATGCTAGTCTGAAAATTTGTGTCTGTCCATTCTTGTATCCCTAGAAGCTCAGTACAGTGCTTGGTCCATAGGGGATGCTCCAGAAATAGTTTGGGAGTTAATTAATTAACTTAGGCAAATGCATCTTCACCAATAAGCTGGATTATTTCAACAGTGGAAACAGCTTCTCCTCCTTCCCCTATTGCTGTCTCTTACTAGGAGGTGGCACGAAGCCACATGTTGACTGCACTCACACACACACACACACACACACACACACACACACACACACACACACACACAGTGAGGGATCCCGTCACTTGCACCTCTGCACCTAGTTAGATGCCCAGCCCCGTCTCAGTGCTTCATTATCCTGAAGCAAGCACGTATCCCTCCATCTCCTCTCCTTCTCTCCTTTTCCCGCTGCTTCTGGAATTAAGGTGCTGCGGACCTGGCCTCACTCTGACACTCATTACTGTGGTATTGATGGCCTTCCACCTCCCTGTTATTGTGTGAAGATTAGAAAGCAGAGACCTTTCTTGAGCAAGGGAATGGGTTTTGTCAGTATTCAGTGTGTAACAGCAGAAACTATAATAAATTCTGGCAGTCAATCGAATATGACATGATAATGAATGTTAACATCATGTGCCCCCCTTTGCCAACAGAGGGGAAAGTCATGTTAGATCACAGCTAAGCACAAGCACCATGTGATTTCTATTTGCCTCCCTTTCTTTCTCCTCCTTTCCCAGATTTGACCTCATTGCTTGCTCAACTCCACCCCTCCATCCCCAGCTTCATTTGCCCACACTGCTCAGAAACACTGCTTCAATTCCCAGGCCTCTGCATCTTGTCTGTGAGAAACCTGACCTCAGATGGAACTGCCCTCCCCCAAACTTAACAGAATCCTCCGCCTGAAAAGCCCACCTACAGTCCCAGGGCAGCCCCCTGAGTCTGAATCTGACTGAATAGGATAACAAACCAGGAGAGCACTGCTAGGTGAATTCCAAGCTCAATGCCAGCTTCATGCAAGTCAAGAGGCAAGACTCCTCTCCTCGCCGGCAAAATGAATACAAGACAAAACTAGAACCAAAAGCCTGTTTCTTACCTCCGTTTTCCCCCAAACTATTTGGTTTCAGGTGATTTGCCTGCTATTTTGAGTTTTAAAAACTCAGAGTCTCAGACGAACCATGAGAGACAATGGACTCTGAAAAACACACTGAGGGTTCTAGAGGGGAGGGGGGTAGGGGGATGCGTTAGCCTGGTGATGGGTATTAAAGAGGGCACGTTCTGCGTGGAGCACTGGGTGTTATGCACAAACAATGAATCGTGGAACACTACATCAAAAACTGATGATGTAATGCATGGTGATTAACATAACAATAAAAAAATTTTAAAAAACTCGGTCTCATCATATAATGATGTGGATCAGGATCAGCTTTTGCTCGGTTGCATTACTATTAATAAATATTCATATGCGCTTATAAAAAAAAACAACTAGAATCATTGAAGGATTTCTTAAAGAAACATTCTTTAGCAACTTCAGGTCCTTCCACTGGCCGGTCTGAACTCTTGTTGTTCAGCCGAAACATGGGATCACTGTCCTGTTACCCTAGAGGTAGAGATACCCTTCAACTAATAATAACCATTAATGAACCATGGTGATGTGCCAGGCATTACACCACTTAATAATCACACACACACACACACACACACACACACACACACACACACACACACACACACCCATACACATATACACACACACATAAACACACTATCGATATACAAAATATGTTATAACATACATGTTTTATGTTATACGTTATAACACATGTTTTAGGTTATATGTGGCTCTGTGGCTGAGAAAGCTGTAAGCACTTATCCTAAGTGTCGCAGCCATGAAGTCATCAAGTGTCGGGACAGGGGCATCCTCAGACTGTCCACTTTATCCATCAAGGGCCAATATAAGGAGCCACTGTGGACCACATGAGCAGGCCTGGTACTTTCTCTCCCAGGGGCATCTCCAATACGCCTCAGTAGAAACTGATTGAAGATACCAAAGGTATTTTGATAAGATAATGGAAAAGTAGGAAGGATGGCTAATATAACAATAACTATTATTATTAATATCTAATTAGTACTTTATAGGGGTTTTTTAGTACTTTAGAGTTTAAAAGCATTTTTATGTGCATTATTTCATTTGATCCTCAAAAAAAAAAAAAAAACCAGAGTAGACATTATTATCATACTCATTTTACAGATGAAGAAGCTGATGTGGCCTAATCAACATTCACAAGTACTTAAGTATTTAAAATGCAGACTGAAGATGAGGTCGCCAAACAACCAAATTAAATTTAATAGCAATAATGATCTTAGTGGTATTCAGATGTCACTTTACAGTTTCAAAGTATTTTCACATACATTTAGTTTTAAAATTAAATTGCACAAGTATACAAATTTAAAATTATGTATCTTCAACCTTGTCATCCCAAATCTTGAAATCTTTCATGGGGAAATAAACCAATATATACCAATAAACTCTATTTCATCATACGGTCTTCTTAAAAATCATAGAGAAACATGTCAGAGAGGAGAAATTCTAGAACTTTCTCCCCAGCCTGTAGCCTCGACCCTGGAAGAAGAAACATACACAGTCTGCCTCCCCTCCACACTCTTCCCAGTGTTCCCTCAGAGAGAAGAAACTGTTCTTTTGATTGCTAAGAGACGTAGATCCAAGAGACCTCATTTTAACAGTGGTGAAATTATTTTTTTTGAAAGATAATATGCATCTGTCATCCTCTTTCCAGCTTCTCCACCTGCACCTATGGACAAGACTGAAAGTCTCATCCAGGTGGGGAGACCAGAGAAATTGCTGATGTTCTAGTGTTAAGTGAAAAAAAGCAGAGCTCACAATTATACACACACATAAACACACAGTAGGACTTCAATTGTGTTTAAGAGAAATGACTGGAAGGCTATTTACACTCCTGTTAATGCTTACGTATACCTTTTTAATTATTATGTGTTACTTTCATAATCAGAAAAAAATCAATAGAATGGATGAGACTAGATTGACAATGGGTTGTATGAAATAAGACCCAGGGGTTTTAATAAACCCAACCTAAGCATGAGGCATCTAGAAATCACCTCGGGGGTAAATTGAGCAGGTCATAGCCTATCTGACCTAAAGAATCTGCCAGAAAACTCCTGGCACAGAATATGACCACCCTCTGAGGAAGATCGCTATATATAAATCAAGGCACCAACTGCCTGGCACATGGTAAGTCTTTAAATGCCAGAATTTATAAGTAATTCATGAACACGTGCTCTAAGATCATCTGGATATTTATCCAAAGTTGCTTAAAGAAGAAACCCAGTTTTTCCCACTTGCAGCATAGAACTGCATATACTGCTTACCTACTCGGCTGCAAATACTCAGTATCGATAAGTCCAGTGGTAAGCGCTTAGTACATGGCAGGAGCTGTGGGCCAGACTTTAGGTTAGGCATGCTTCAAACTTCATTGCTCTAATCCTCAATATACAAAAAACCTGGGATTTGTGCAGTGCTCTAAGATTTTAAAAAATTCTTTCCTCCTGTACCCCACCTCCCTTAGGATTCTGCACCCCTGTTACCATCTGTCAGCCCTATTCGAGGTCATTGTTGTTAGAGCTAGAAGGGATGACAGAGAGCATCTCACTGAGTTTCTTATTTTATAGAGAAGTAATTGGTAGCACAAGAAGTGAAATAACTTGCCCAAAGCCTGCCAGGTAATTAATAGCAGGGCCAGGCCATGAGCACAACACAGCACTCAGCAGTGAAAACACTGTACCTTGTGATCAAATAATTTACCCTCACATATAGAGAAGGGGCGGGGTATAGGGGAAAGCCCCCTGGAGTCATCAGTTCTAGATTTGCTGTCCCTCTGATATCCGGCCTTGGGAAAACCAGTTTGTACTCCAGGCCTGGTTTTGCTTCTACAAAAACCACCCAGAAGGACTTTTATGGGGGTTGGATGAGATAATATATGTGATAAAAAGCACTTTGTAAACTGCAAAAAGATTATATAAATTTCAAGCATTGTTACTATGACTGCTATTTAAACACCTTTCCAGAAGTATTTGCATTTTAAAAGAGATTTTAACCTGGTAAGAATCCTGGAGGTAAGGCACTTTCAGACATTGCTGGTGGGAATGTGAATAGCTGAAATGATCTGACAAGATCTATTAAAACTCAAAAAATGCATATATTTTGCACCCTAACTCACAGTTATTAGCACCCAACCCCTAGAAATGAAAGTAGGTTGCCAAAGAGTGCATGTACAAAGATGTTTATTACAGTATCGTTTTGCAAGTAGAAACAAACTAGATACCTCTCAAAGGGGGGATGGTTAAATACCCTGTAGGGCACTCAGACCATAAGATATTTTTCAACTAATAAAAAGAATGTGTTCCTGTTCGATCTATATCTATTGACCCAGAGGGATTTCTACAATATATTGTTAAGAGCAAAACAAGTTAGAGAGAAATGTACTTACTTGATTTCAGGTTTGTAAAACTATGACTACATAACCCCGTATATTTGTGCTGAGAAAGGGCAAAGGGAGACAGAGACGGAAGGAAAGAAAGAGATCAAAGCCACAATGAGGTCTGGCCAACTCAAAGTCATAAGTGTCCAATGGAGGAATTTCACCACCTCTGGCTGTTTAGCCGATGGGACAATAAATTCAAGATGCAATCAGGAGAAACAGCAGCTATGATCAGAGGCAGGCGTCTCTGCCTTGGTGTATGGCTGCCTCTCTGCGAATGTACATCTCCATTCAGAAAGCCCCGTGTTTCCTGTTTCTCCCTCTCGAGTACAGATGTCTGCAGCTGCTTAGGTCAGCCGTCCCACTGCCCCTCGCTCCAGAGAACCAGGAACCTGTGGGTGAAGCACATTCAAGTATTTTTGGATTTACCACTGTCTCATTCTTGGTTTCTCCACTAATGCTTAGGATGGAGCCTAAAGTGCAAGCCAAGATTGTAAAACAAGAGGCAAGCAATCAAGTGCTCTTGACAATAATGTTGCACCCTTCAGAGCACAGAGCCGATGGACCTCAGCACATAATTACCAATATAGTTTGTTGTTTCAAGGAAAAACGTTTTTTAATCATAATAAAACACTCATACGCAGGCAGAGAGTGCTGCATTTATACATGCCTTGTTGCTTCAGTATTGCCAAGCATCCAGATGCAGACTCAAAGGGAACCTCAGACAGGGAAGGGTTAAGGGTGTAGGTGAAGGAGTGAATTTCAGTGGTAGTCAGTCAGGAAGCCCTCATGTCCAAAAGGTGGGGCAGCCGGGTTACAAACAAGGGCAATGTGGAAATCATATAGTCTTAGAATTCATTGTTCCTTCAAGGCAACCATGAGCTGAACTATGCTTATTCCAGCAAAGATAGCTGTTATTAACTTCTCAGGTGCCATCTTGTCTGAAAAAACCTTCTCCCCACCCCACAAAGTTGATAGTTCCTTTCTCTGTGCATTCTTATACTTTGCTACACCCCTTCTAAACATGATGTGGTACTGCTTTTATTTATTTGCATGTCTTATCTTAAGGTCTTTTTCATCTTTATGTCAACCCCTTCCTCACCATTACTTAGCAGGACGCCAGTCCCAACGAGAGCCAATCCATGTTGAATGAATCTCCTCCCCTGTATAAGGCACACAGGCACAGCAAAAGTTAAAAAGCCCTAGGCTGAGAAGCAGGGCAAGTGAATTCCAGTTGTAGCTACATCCCTAGTCTCTCTGATTTCAGACAAAGCAACCTGGTTTCCCTTAGATAACTTTACCCACCTGTAAATTGAGCACAGCACAACATATTGAAACTGGGGGAAAAGTAAAGAACTGATGGGTGAAAATGTGATTGAGTCTCCCTAAGGGCTCTCCCACCTGTGCACCAGCAAACCCCTACCCATCCAGTAGTAGTGAGCCCAGGCGTCACCTCCTCACTGAAGCCTTCCACACCAAGGAGACTTGGTACGCACTGTACTACTTCACGATCATCTACTTAGAACTCTTTTTGTCTACTACACTGCAAGTTTTGGGGGCTTTGGGGTTGCGGGGGGCAGGGAGCAGTGTATTTTTATCTGTGTTTCCCCAAGGCCTGACATAGCATCTGATCAATAGCACCAAATAAAATTCCAATAGATGAATATGTGAATGAACAGAGAGAGGGAAGGTAGGAAGGAAAACTTTTATCTTAGATTCTGGTTTGGTTAAAATATCTCTGAACTGATCTAATGCTATTTGCTGATGTATACAGGGTGAAATAACACGGAAGTTCTCTAAGATTTGGGGACTTGGAATTTAAATATGATTACTCTCTTGATTTGTCCTTATTTCGATTAACTTCGCCCATCAGTGATATCAGGATGAACCAAACTAACTGTAGAATATTTTCGCAAATAGAGGCACCTGGGTGGCTCAGATGGTTAAGCGTCTGCCTTCGGCTCAGGTCATGATCCCGGGGTCATGGGATCGAGCCCCACATCGGGTTCCTGGCTCAGCAAGGAGCCTGCTTCTCCCTCTGTCTCTCTCCCTGCTCATGCTTTCTCTCTCTGTACCTCTGTATCTCAAATGAATAAATAAAATCTTTTAAAAAAATTTAAAAAAAGAATATTTTCCCAAATAAGGGGGGGAGGCAAGAGAATGCCTGTTATGTGCATTACATATGATCTTTCACTTAATCCTCATCATAAGTCCTCTAAGGTCGGTATTATTAAGTCCATTTCTTGGGTGAGCAATCTCAGATCTAAGAGGTGAAAAATTCATCTATAATCATCCTGCAGGAAGTGACAGAGCAAGGATACATCCAAAACCAGACCCAGTGGCCTACAAAATATCTAAAAGGAAATTATGCCCTGTCATCTCTATAGAAAAACACGGAGATGCAATGTACGTTGAAAAAGTATGGGAAAGGAGCGGCAACTGGTTCCTTGTAAGTTCGATCAGCCACTATTGCCTGTCCACCATCCCTGTCTGTGGCCCACACCTGCCTTGACTCTGTCGAGCCTGAGTAAGTAGCAATGTGCACACTTTCACCTGAGAGCCTACTTACCCATCTCCTTGGAGTGAGGAACTCTGTAATATGGAAACCCACCTGTGGTGGCCTGCTCAGTAGGCGTGAAGGGGCTGTGCTACATATAAATGGACTCTTTCACTTAGCAGGAGGCAGGTAATTTCTTTTGTCCCTGCTGATGCATTATTGATTGTGATGAATGTCAGAGTGGGAGCCCATTCCAGGAGCCATTAAACAATAATTTCATCTCCGGTGGGTAATTGATTGTCAGGGGCCCATGGTGGCCCGTTGCGAAGTGGTGGTAACGGTGAATGTTTTTATTTGGGGCAGGGTGTGAAGGGAAGATTGCATGATTTATTTATCAAATATCAAGTCCAGTTTTCAGGAAGAGGAAGCTGAGATGTGAGGCTGACCTTCTCCGAGACTCAGGCAGCCTGTCTCCAGAGGTCAGATTCCTGTGGCTCAGTATTAGGGACATATCAGGAAGTCTTTCTCTACCTAGTCCCAACTGTTACCATCACTGATAGCCACCCTCCCTATTCGTCCTGGGCACTGACTTTCAAGAATCGACACTTCTCCACTCCCACCATGGCAGTCCTCCCAACCTGTATGCCCAGCATTCAAATCCAGATGTGCATACTCTCAGTACAGAACAGTTTAGATCTACTGTACCATCTTTTGTCAATGCTAGAGAGAATTTTGTAATATGAGGAAAGCAAATGTATTAAATAAACTTGATATCACAAACAAACAAACAAACAAAGCCCCTCAGTTCACACCCTGGAATGCCTTCTCTTTGCCTGCCTGCCTACCCAGTTCTTCCTTATTCCCTTTGGCCCCAGCTGACATCATCTGTGTGGGGCACTGATCCACCTCTGTCCCAGGGAGCATTGTTAATATCTCTGCCTCACTCATGTCTTTACTACAGAACTCCTGTTACTATGTTCTGAATATTTGTTTGGATTCTGTCTTGACCACATGGTCAGTGATTCATAACTTTCCAGGATTACCAACTCCTTACAGAATTTGATGAAAATTATGAAGATTCTCCCTAGGGAAAAATGTGAGCATCTTGGCAGATACACAAAATACCAGATACAGTTTTAGAGCATTAGCAGATCCACTGAAAACCATTCATGGACCTCAGGTTAAGAATCTCTACCGTGACTGAGGTGTCTGAGACCCATATCTCATTCCCCTTTGTGTCTCCAGGCACAATGCAACATGCAGCACATAGTAGGTGCTTAACAAGTGCTTGGTAAATGGTTGCAGACTGTGTCTCTAGGGCAGATTAAGGACATGGGAGTGTCAGCTTCACTGGTTGGTGCATGCCTCCAGCATTATGGATGTAGGAGCTAGGTAGTGACATCTGGAGATGTGCAGGATGGAGTTGTTGCTGCCATCCTGAACTGGTCTTGGTTCTATGCTTTAGAGTTTCATAAATGGAAAGAAAAGCAATCAGAAAGGGCTTGATTATTACACAGTGTAGTAGAGCTTCATAGAACTGAATTGGGAACTCCAGAGAGCACTCAAGTATGAAAACTAAGGCCAAGGAAGGTTCAAAGACTTACCCGAGTCTCTGGGCCTCACTCTTCTCATTTTTGTTTTAGAATCAGAAGAATGAGGCAAAAAGCCTGGATACGATAATTTTTTCCATAATGAACCAAGCCAAAAGCAAGTAACTCTCAAGCTCTGGCTAACTCACACTATTAGCTTTGCCTTCAGCCCCCATAAATATGGCTCCCTGTGTTCCCTAGAACTTCTTGTCCTATAGCATGAACATTTCCCAGTCTGGAGTCCCAAAGACAAAGGCTGCTGCAGGAAAAGTTGAATAATGTCACACAAAGAATGCAGGTTCTGGAATCAGAATGCCTAGATTTGAACGTTAGCTCTAACATTTAAATACAGATCTTGGGCAAGTTCTAAATCTCTCTGCACTTTAGTTTACTTGACTGTAAAATGGAAGTCTCATAATTCCTACTCCTCAAGACCTTGAGAGGAACTAGTAAGGGATACAAAGAGGGCTCAGAACATATAAGTATTCATTAAATGTTAGCTATTACTATCACCACAGGAGGAGTTTGTGGATAGATATTATTACAGTAAAGAGTTTTCTGAGTATATGTGTGCAGAAGGAAAGGCTTGTTTTGTTTTATTTTCTTAGCTCAGACGTCAGTTGAACAATAGTTCCTGTATCAGGATCATCCTGTCCTCCAAAGATAAGGAACTGTCTTCAACATGCTCCCCATCAAAGAGACCACAATTTCTCCACATACAAAGTAAGCCAGCCCTCAACTTTGGCCTTAACCTCTCACTCCTGGAACTGTCCCTGGAAGCTCTAGCCCACGTGGAAATGCTCCTTTCTTTTGATCTCCTGATGCAATCACTGTATGTAAATGCATAGCCTCCTGATACTCATAGTTAATAAAATAGTAAGAAAACATTTATTATATATTTCACAAGTTAGATTTCTCAAAGACTAAGTAGTCTTTCAGAGCAGAAAGTGAATCCCCGCTTTTGGTTAGGGTTCTGTCAGTGCCTGCCACGTTCCCCTGGGCCTACCTCACGCACTGGAAAGAGCACTGGAACTTAAAACCGAGGCTTAAGTTCCTTCCCTCGCTGGTCTGGGACTCTAGGCAAGACACAGGTGCATGAGACTGTTAGTTACCCACCCCAATATCTGTTATCTACTTTATCCCTAATAATAAAAGCCCTGACTTTTCAGTTTACATGTGGCCACTTAAAGACAGTATTTTCCAGTCTCCCTTGAAGCTAGTTGTGACCATGTGACCAAGTTCCAGCTAATGAGGCAAAAGGGGCAGTTGTGTGAGATTGTTCCCCTTCTTGCCCTATTTCTCCTTTCTGCCGCCTGGCATATATCTGTACAATGGCTGGAGATGTTTCTGGCTGCCATCATGGACCCATTTGGATGACAGTCACACCCAGCAATGGTGTTGCCTAAATCCTTAGCAATTCAATGGAGCCATCACACTACCCCGGACTGCCTGTTTACAAATATTATTTAAAATGAGAGTGAAATAAATTTCTTTCTTTTTTAAATAATAGCTATTATGTGGGGTTTGGTGTTGCTCACAGCCCAACTCTAATCCTAACTAAGTACTCTGAGTCTCAGGTTTCTCATCACTACAATGCATGTCTGTATTACATGTAAAGGTAATATCACAAACGTAAATTCACTGTTGCAGTAGAAGTTGAATTATAAGTACTTATAGAAGAAATGAAAAAAAGGGAGGAAATAAAACAGAAGCTAGTGCCGTGTAGATTTTGGGATTGCATTTTGGAAGAGTGCATCAGGGACAAGGGCTGGGCTGCCCCTTGGAGAGTTTCTGAAAGATTCCTTTCAGAATCTTTAGATTCTAACCAGCACGAGCTGTTCTTCACCATAATTTTCCACAACCACGACCACGGACACAAAAAACAAGCTGGAGGAAGCCCTGGTTGGAAAGGTCAGGAAGTCCAGCGTGAATCGGGTCAGGTGGGAAGGAAAATGGCAACTCGGTGTCAGTTTCAATGAACTTGAAAAAGCGAAGGGTAAAAAAGTAATCTTTAACGTTGAAGAGAAGAGTTTATCTGTGAAAGGTGGATTTATCATGCGTTTCCTTCTTCCTCTCCTTTATTTTTTTTTATCCACTACTCCATTATCCTGTCAGCAGAGCGACCGGCTCTCCCAGAACCTTCCATCATGTGTCTCCTGCCATCTCTGGGAAGTCCTTGCAGAACCTCGGCCCACCACACCCCGCAAGTCCAGAGCCTGGCCCCTCAGGTCCCACTGCATCCTCGTGTCGTGGCTGATGGATGGACAGGTGGTTCCCCGGGAGGCCTGGTGCCAGGCCCTCAATTCCAGCTCAGCTCAGTTGCCTCCTTTTGGCCTCCAGACCTTAATAATACCTCTTACCATGCGTCTGAGAAGATGCCCTTCATCCATGCCAGCTTTTACAGGATGGTCTCTGCCCACTTTCTCCACACACTGCCCCTTGGAGAGTTTCTGAAAGATTCCTTTCAGAATCTTTAGATTCTAACCAGCACGAGCTGTTCTTCACCATAATTTTCCTGCTCTGCATGCCAGGTTTCCACGTTCTGTCTTCTGTCTCCCCATAAGAGAAGATATTTCTGGAAGGCAGGAGCACCTTCCTCTAGTAATGACTTTCCTTACAATAGACTTATTTGTTTGTTGTGCTTCAAAATGATTTCAACTAAAAGGTGTTGAGCCTCACAGATACTTCTTTGTATACTATCAGGTCATAGCTATGTGGCTCACCACTTTACAAATGGGGACGTTTTCAAATACCAGCAGACTTGTGGCCATTAAGAGTATAACGAGGAACCTGACTGCTCTGCCTCAAAGCCTACAGTTAGAGTTTTCCATCACATTTCTCCGTCTGTTCATGAGTCTAGGAACACAGAGCCTAAAGAGACAGGCGAACCCATTCCTGTAGCTTCCTCTGCCATACCTCAGCAGCCACCTCTTGCTGACAATGTCCCCCCAACCCACTTCCCTCAGCCAAGATCCACTGTCTGCAGGAGAACACTGGTTCCCCTCCTCCGAGCACCTGTGCCCCTGGGTGCTAGGTCCTTGCCTGAGGAGTCCAGCATGCTCCCCTTCATCAAATAGAGGTGGTCCTTAGCACATTTGCATAGACAATGTTTTGTTTTAGGAAATCAATAGAACAGCCAATTTCTCATCACAGCCTTCCTGTATCTCTGGAGGGACAATTTCCTTTCCCTCCCTCCACCCCTAACTGCTTAAGAGGGCAGAGGCAAGGCAAAATCCTAAACAGCTACTTTTTAAGCCATCTGTATTTGTTTGCTTGAAAAAGCAGGACCCTTGTATTTTTGACAAGAAAAATCGTATGCGGACCCTAAATATACAAAACGAAACAGAGCTATTCCGATCAAAGTGCAGTCGGAAATCCTGGTCCTCTCCCCAAGCCTTCCCCTCTCGACACCTCACCACCCCCCCCCCCCGCCCTGCAAGGTTCTAGTGGTCTGAAACGCAGCCCCTCAGAACCCTGGGGTTCCATTATAAACTGTTGAAAAAAACAGAACAGAATGTAAAAATAACTAACTTGATTTCAGTAGTGATTTTCCTCGGATACAGGCATGAGCTGATTTCTTTCCTCTCTGAGCAGAGCCCCTAAACCAAGAATTCTATTTTTAAAGATCTGGAGAAGCTGCACACCAGGGCCTGGTGACACCTCCTACTGTTCATTATTTTAGGGCGAGGAAAATCCTAAATCCGTGCAGCCTACATTTACTCCTGTGCCAAGCACAGAGCAAGAGCAATAGCAACGATGCTCCAGAAGGGGCAGGCCTGTATCTTATATCCCAGGACACAAAACAGTGCCCACTGGACACACAGTGGGTGCTCAAGGAACTTTTTTTATTGAATGGGTCTAAAACTGTATGAAAACCTCCAGAAGTATAAACCATTCTTATATCTGCCCAGCCTTCTTTTCTCTGGGTTAAATATATATATATATATATATATATATATATATATATATATATCTCAAACTACATTTTACTAATGACTCGCTCAGCTGTTTGGGTTTTCATTAACCATCCTTTATATTATCCAATGCCCTAACCCCAGATTTTTCAAATCCTTTGTAGAAAGGCCCAATCTAACCTTGTTTACTCATTCAGCAAATAGCCGAGGAGCACCTACTATGCACCAGATGCTGTTAAGTGAGAGGGAAACAGAAATAAGTGATCGAGACACGGTTCCTGCCTGCCAGGACCTCAGGGAAGAGAGAGCCCTGTAATCATACAAACTAGAGAAGTAGCTACAACAGGCTGCCAGGACCTGAGGGTTGGAAAATCACCTCCTCGTGGTTTCTATATCCCATTTTGATATTCCTATATGGGCACTGCACAATCTCATGTGACTTGCTAAATGATCTGGCCCCACTGAGATTGTACAACATTGGTTGGGAGTGTGAAGTCATTGCTTTGCTGCAAAGTCTGGCTCTATTATTTATTGCCTGTGTGTGTTTAGACAAGTTCCTTAAACTCTCTGTTTCTCAGTTTTCTCTTCTTCGAAGTGTTGATTGTAAGAGGATTAAATTAAACAAGCTTGTCAAGTGCTGAGAACAGTTTCTGGCATGGAGTGAATATCCAAGAGCTGTGAGCTCATTTCCACGCTGGTCCAAGGGATCTCTAGGACATCTGGGACTTGTGAATGGATGGACTTGCACACACTCCTGGGGCCCCAGTCTACCACAACGCATTAGACGTCTTTGTGCTCCTCAGTCCACTAAACCCTTGGTTCTGTCGTTCTGCCATATTAAATCCAAAGAGGATACTCACTGCCTGAAACCCCAGCCTCCCCAGGTCTGGCCAAGGGGACTTTTATTACAAGAGTCAGTGTCCGTTTTAAGCAGAACAGTTAGAAGCAGGGTAGTCAGGGCCCCACCTCACTTTCTGGTGGTCTTGAGATCCTTTAAGAGGATGGGGAAGTATAAACATCCAAATATGGCTGATAGCAGTGAAGCTTAATGAAATACATCCTGACGCTCTCTCTCTGAAACCTCCCTCCTTGGGTAATCCCTGAGCACATTTTCTATTACACAGTAGACACTCTATGTCTCTTGAAATTCAACACTGATGATAGTGTGTTAACATGGGAAAGCCTTTAGCTAAACAATATTTTAACTCATGGCACTGTGGACTTAAAACTTGGCTTCTTTGGGTTTTGCTCTTCCTCAGGTGTGACGCAAAGGTAACTTTCTATGTACTGATACCAGAAAGTCACAGTCCTTTGGTTAGCTAGCAAGTTACCCCAGGTGCAAACCATTCAGAGGCAAGCCATTAAAATGCCATGAAACAAGAGAATGTGGAAGTTTCTTAGCAGTTCAGGCCAATCTTTTTTGTTGTTGTTGTTTTTAAGCCAATGAAGAAACCAAGGCCCAGAAAAGGCAAGTGACTCAACCCAGGCCACTAGCAGTGGTCCTTTCAAGTCCCCAAATGGAGTCACTTGTGCTAAACCCCACATCAGCAAACCAAGACTCAGTACCTAACCTAACTGCAGTCCCAATTCTCCCGGGAATGAAATCTTTAACCAGTCAGCCTGCAATTACCTGGTCAGCACCAGTGACGTAGTCTGCCCCATAGGCCCTTTTGATCCTGAAACGATGTGCTTTTGCTAGTAAGATCCTTTTCACCTTTTCACCGTTCAAAACTTTTCCTTTCCTACAGCTTAGCAGAGCTCCTCTCTACTGCTAGATGGATTTATGGATTCATGAATGACCAAATAAGGCCAATTTGATCTTTACATGTACTCAGTTGAATTTTTGTTGTCTAACAACCTTATCCTGACATGATGGGGGACAGGAGTTACGATGGTCCTATCATCTCAAAAATCCATTTGATCTATGAGGTGAAAGGAAAAAAACTTCCAAATCTGCAAAACAAGGATAATGAGAGAGCTGTTGTAAGAATTCAGTGAGATGATACATTAAACACCTTAGCTCAGGGTCTGGCACATTAAAATGCAGGAACAATGTCACCTATGCCAGACCCAAAATAAGATGCTTTCACAGACTTTACCGCACCATACTGTCCCCTCTCTATACCATTCTGCTAAGTTCTGTAGCTTCCCTTCTTTGTTGCTTACCAGTTAATTAACTCAGTCTGCAAAGCAACTTTTTTTTTTAAGCCCATACTATGTGTCAGGTGCTAAGATGAATCAGGAGCAGCCTCTGCCCAATGCTCACAGACAGGGTAACACAACACCACTGTGCAGTATAAGGCACTGTAAAAGAGAGGTTGCAGGTTGCTCTGCATGGTGGTCATTAGAAGTGCTCAAGTGCATTCATTCTGCCTGTCCACCATCAGGACATGTGACAACATGGCACTGCCCCCCCCCCCATCTCTGGGCCAGCAGAATGGAGCAGAAGACACTAATTTCACCAACATGTGATTCATCTCTCCTCGATTTATCTCTGGCATGTTGCACAGCCAAGTTGGGATTGGGATTCCTTCATCAGCCTAGTCCCTGATGATCAACAATGTGTGTAAACAAGAAATAAAACTGTGCTGTTTTAAGCCATTGAGATTTTAAGTTTGTCACCACAGCATTAATCTAACTTATCCCGGGTGGTCCACTCTCTGGAGTGATGAAGATGAGAGATTTCTTGTTTTGTTTTGTTTTGTTTTTTCCTTAGTGTCCTGTCTATAGTCCCCAGCTGATATTTCCTACACATAACACACTAGTCTCTGGATGCTTTTTTCTTCTATCATTAAAGCATTTGCCAGCCTGGAAGCTCTCATCTCCTCCCCAACATTTGACCCTTTTTGGACTAACAAATGACCCCTGGATGAAGGGCAAATAAGCAGCTCCAAACCTCCTCCTCTGCTCCTCCCTACACCCTGCCTCCTGGCTCCTGCCTAAACTAGCAATAGATGGAGCAATTGTGTTTTAATAAAGAAAATTGATTTACCTTTTCAGCATTTTAACAAATGGCAGTGCACACAGATCTCTAAAGATTTATGCACACAATTTGCAAAATTATTTCTCTATTGATCAGCACAGGTTTGTTTTTCATAGGTTCAGTCAATTAAATAGTAACATTCAGGTGGGTAAATGAGTCAAGCCCATGAAATTCCTGGTGAGGACAGATGCTTGTTGTATTCTGTGACTGAAGGATGTCAGATGTGTAGGCAAGACACCCGGGACCATGGGGCACCTGGGTAGCTCAGTCGTTAAGCATCTGCCTTCGGTTCAGGTCATGATCCCATGGTCCTGGGATCGAGCCCCGCATCGGGCTCACTACTCCGCGGGAAGCCTGCTTCTCCCTCTCCCATTCCCCCTACCTGTGTTCCCTCTCTCGCTGTGTCTCTCTCTGTCAAATAAATAAATAAAATCTTCAAAAAAAAAAAAAAAGACACCCTGGACCTTATAGGGCAGACACAGAAGGCACCGGGAAGCCTGGGAAGGAGGTGGCACAGTGGTGGCAAGAAGGGAAAGGTGAGTGCAGAGGCTCCAGACTGTTTGATCTTAGGGTACCACACTGGCGGTGTTTCTGACAGATCGATCCCACAAGGTAGATGGTCAGCCTGGGCCCTTAGGTCTCATAAGGGAAAAAGAAATGTGGAGGATGGGACTAGAGTCAGGCTGCAGGCAGCATCATGGATGTCATCTTCCCACATCTGCCCTTACCCTGGCATCTACGCTTTGACACACCCTCCCTCCCTTCCCTGGTTCTTGAAAGTAGCCTAGCAAGTGGGGCCTGTAAAAGGCCTGCATTTTAGAAAAAGAGCTCAGAAAGATAACCGTTAAAATATTAACAGGTGTTTTTAGATCCAGAAGGCTTACCTATGTTTTTGTTTTTGTTTTTGATGTTGGTGATCACGTGTTACCTGGATAATAAAAACAAAAAAAAATTTTAAACCCTAATCATCTGAATGGCTCATGGCTCAGTAGGAATCTTGTATCTACATGATGTGCCCAAGGACTTGTCAAACTGAAAATATGCCCTCCTAGTGATTTTCACCAGCTTCATTAAAAACAAAAGCAAGAAAACAAGAAAAGAAGGGAGGAAAGATGAAAAAGAAAGAAGAAAAATGCTATGAGCACTATGTGCAGGCACCATGCTGGGTGTGGAAGACAAAGGTGAATGTCAGTGTCCCTGTGGTCAAGAGACTTGGGATTTAAAAGAGAGAGAAACACAAACCATGGCCCAGGTTCCTCGGTCAAATTATGAATGAGGGAACAGGGAAGCTGTGGATCCTGTAAGAAAGCGAGTCAGGGATAAGAGTAAAGAAAGGCATCTTTAAAAAGGTGACATTTGAATGGGAGACTTGGAGCAAAGAGGAGATGACAGTGTTAGAGGTTTTACCCACCCATTCTGTTGGAGGGCAGACTCTTAATAATGAAATTGCTTTCAAAGCTCAAGAAAAAGATGAAACTGAAATGTGGAATCCCAGGTCCCGAGACAAGGCGCAGGTAGATTTCTGGACAGAGACTTGTAAAGAGTGCATCAAAACAAGCGGAGTAAGTGGCACCTAATCTGCACCAGCAAGAGAACAAGTGCATTCATAGAGGAGGTCATTACCTGTCAAGGCAGGAGAATCACTGCATTCCTAAAAGGATACTGGATTGCATGCTTTCTATTGTTTGCCTTGTACGTTTTTATTTTTCTGCTCCTAACACCAAGATCCATCCTCCATTCAGAAGACAAAAGGCAAAGTAGCTGACAGCTAATCACTTTTTCAGCGGGAAGACATTCCTCTCTTCTGAGCAAATATGGACAGTGTGTTATTCTAGGAACTCTTTGTCTCTGTGTAGTTACTTCTGTGGTTCAGGGATGTTTGTTCTTTCAATCATCCAACAACTGTTTCATGTATTCGTTCAACAAATATTTATCTGAAGACATGTTTAATGAGTACTTAGTTACTATGTAGTCTATACTATTCAACCGCCCCCAAATGCCTTCCATGTCCCTCAGAATAAAAGCCAAAGTCCATATCATGGTCCATGAAGTCTTCATGATCTGGACGCCTTCAACCTTCCTAAAATAACCTCTATCTTCTTCTTTACCCCTTTCTTCCCTACCGCATTAGCCACCTTGCTATTCCTCTATTTCTCAAAAGCCAAATATTTTTCTATTTTGCACTTGCTTCTGGTACCAAGTCTTCCAACCCCCAATGGAGAAGACAAAAGACAGATGACTCCCGCATACCTTCCCTCAGACAGCCTTCTCATGCCCCCACAGTGCCTTCAAACCTCTTGTGAACATGTCACCTTGCCCTGAGAGACCTTCCCCGGCCACCCAACAGCCAGAGTACCCAGCACTCTCCATCCTCTTTATCATGCTATGTTTTCTTCCATAGTGCATAGAATAATGGTCATAATATAGGTCCATCTGCTTAAGTATTTATTATTTGGACTCTCCCATTACAATGAAAGCTCATGAGAGCAGAGACTTTGTTCATCATTGTATGCCCAGTGTCTAGCGCTGCCTAGAATATAGTAGCTGCTCAGTAAATATTTTTTCAATGAATTGATGAATATAGGAATGAAGGCTGGGACTGGTTGGGAGCTATGGTAATACAGTGGGCTTCTGTGCTGCCTGCCGTTTCCACGACTGGCTCTCTTCCTTCATTTACAGGAAAGCATGCTGCTGTGTCTGCAGACTGACAATGAGAAGCGTCCGAGTGAGGCTCTCAGGCCCGACTACTGTCAGAGACAAGACACAGAACTAAATGATCCATTGTTGAGTTCCGGTCTGGCAGTTCCCATCTAACCTGCAAGCACCAGGTAATTGGATTGGTAATGGGATATGGAGACTTTCACCTTGAGGTCATTGCTTCACTTCCAGTCCAAGGGACGGCTCAGCTGAAAGTCATTGCTCTGGGGGAGCAGTTCCAAGACCGCTGGGAAGTGGCTGAATCTGAGTTCAATTCAAGGCTGGGCTCTGGTTCAAGGAGAGAGCTTACAAGCTTCTTTTCCACCCTATCTTGCATCTGTGATCCCCTAGGAGGTCATGTGAAGCCTTGGCTTAAGGGCCTCCCAGGGCCACAGAGGAGGAGAGGAGCCCTGGTTGGGCCCAGGAGTCACAGCCCTTCCTCAGAAGTGATCTCAAACTACATCCAGATGTCGGTGTCCCAGCAGGCAGTTGGCCTGTGATTTTACCTTCACTGTTTGATTTTCTTATATAATAACCAATGGGTAAACCCCTGGCCTAATGGTCAGATTGTTCCACCTGGTCATGAACAGCAGGGGTTGGGGGGAGGGGGGTCATGGCTCTGAAGACTGAAAAATGTGGTTTTGAATTCTGGATTGACCTTTCCTAGTTATGTAATCCTAGGTGCATTAGTTAACTTCTCTGCATTTCCCCTTTCTCACCTATAAACTGGAAATAAAAACATCCACCATATAGCAATGTTGTGAAGGTTAGAGCTGGTGTGTCTAAATCATTGAGCACAGTGTCTCATACACAGCAGGTGCTCAAGAAATTGTAGCAACTGATCCACAGGGACCCTCCTCCCAGGAGCTAGAAGAGATATATTTATGGCCCTCCCAAAGAAGTCCATTTATTTGTCAGTCATCAAATAATTATTGAGGGCCAAATAAGCAAGGGGCAGAGTGCTGGATACTAACAAAATTGCTAATATGCTAATTGCAGGAGTAAAGCATGGGGGCTCAGAACAAAAGGTTCACTCCTTTAAGAAGCTCTTACAGAAATGAAGAAATAGTCATATATCTATAAAACCACAGGCAAAAGGGGCCTCCTCATGGGAACAAGAAAGGTCACTGGAGTCAGGGACTGTAGTCCCAAATAAAGTCAGGGAATTTACTCTCACTTACTCATCTTTGTCTGGCCCTCCTCAGGGCTTTGTGTGGAGTAGGTACTCAAAATATATTTGATCAATTTAAATGAGAGTGAAAAGAAATGCAAGCAGAAAGGAAGTCTGTGGACTTACCAACTTCTTTCTGTGCAACCAGATTTAATCTCGGGGACCTGTGTTTGAAACCTCTCCCACCCTGACCACAGCAGCCTGTTCTGCAGGATTCTGCAGCCAGGCCGGGCCCCACTCGCTGTGCTGTGTGGCCACATTGCTGACAACAGTGGCCTGATTTCGGTTTCGGACATGTGACTCCACTGCGGGCTCCTGGGGCAGAAGGCAGGCGGGAGTGAGGGAGAAGCCTCCCTATTGCATAAGCCAGGCCATCTGGGGACAGGGCCCTGGCAAGCAGAGGCATTTAATGGGGCTGTGAGCAACTTGAGGCACCCCAGCACATCTCTGCTGCACTGCACCTGGAGGCTGCGAGCTTTTCAAAGACCAGCCTCCGGTGAAAACCAGCATGTGAATTTGTCCTGTCCTGAGACATCTAGAAACAGAGCCTGCAGACTTCTCACTGGGCTCAGCCAGCAGGGCAGGTACTCTGCACTTGACCCCGAAGGGAAACTAGAAAATGGGAAAAAAAAAAAAAAAAAAACACTTGCCAACAGCACCAATGTGCCCTCTCACCCCAGCCCACCAGCTAGTCTCCTGAGAGGAGAGAGTAAACAGAAAACACAGTCTTCAAAGACCCTGGCCTGCCACTATTGACTCATACTTCTGTGCCTTCTTCAACACAGAAGAATAATAACTCTGTCCCTCCTTGTCCCCGACAGAGCGTGAAAAAGATAACACTAGGTGACAGCTGGGGAGGCCCCCTGGAAGGAAAAGTGCCCCTGGTGTCCCATACTGCTCTGACTTCAGCTCCTCTGGAGTCCGTTGGAGGAAGGGCCTGAACTCCAGTCCAGACTCACAGCAGAGTGTGGACCTGTCCACCAGCACTATTGGCAGAAGCTCCAGTGCCACCAGACACAGCCATGTAAGAAAAGGTTGTCTTTGCCGGGCCTCTGTCCCAAGGCCTATGACTCCCCATCCCCTAGGCTTCCAGGGCTTCTTTCAGTAACTGATGGGGCTCCCCATCCAGGACATACTGTCTTGGAAAGGCCACCTGGAGAGGACATGGTAACCCATTGCAATTAGTCTCTGTAACAGTGGAAGTTCAGCTGAGTGACTCCTGGATGGGAGATACTAGTTGGGAGTGAAGTTTCTTCCTGCCAACCTTGAATAATCAGTTCCTAGGGATGTTGCTAGGCTCTAAGTCAACAGTGGTAACTATGCTGATCTCCCCCCCTTCCCTGCTTTCCTTTGTGCATCTGTGGTTTGTGCTCCCTTCCCACTAGCCACAGATGTGCTATCGCCTCTAGGTGCCTTCAAAGCATGGATTTCACAGAGGGCAAGAGTGAGCACGAGGCAGGAGAGCCAGGAGGGGTAGAGGTGAGAGAGCAGAAGGAGGACAGCTGCTTTCTAATGAGGCATTTGGGTAACAGCGAGGAGACAGTTTAATGCTATTGTTTTTGTGCATATTAAACCACTAATCCACGTCCTATTTTGGCAACATAGGCTACCTCACATCTGTATGCCTTACCTACAATCTGTAAAGCTAATTTGTTAAACAGCTTTCTTCTCCCATGGGAATGAGGTCATTGGTCACAGAAGATTGATTAAGCTCTTGGAGAATCAACATTAATGAAAATCAACACTGCCTAATGAGTGTTTTTATGGCAGCCTCACAAAAAAGAATTTTAAAAGGAGAAACAAATAAACAAAAACAGCAAGAAAGGCCAGAAGCCTTCTCTCCTGATGTCTCTCAGTCCTTGTTATGAACGTGGTATCAGGACAGTGGTAGAAATCCCCTTGGCTATGCCAGTCTTCCTCCCCACCACTCAACTCTGACTCATTGCACCAGGTCTGGGAAGTTTGAGAGTGTGCGTAGGCGCACATTAGTTCCAATAACATATGTGTGCCTATTAGTTCCGAAGACATTTCCCTTTGCTCAGGCCGACTGCTGTGTAGAGACAGAGTAGACTTTAGGTCAGAAAACATGTTCGTTGAATACCAGAAGCACCTTTTACTGTGTGACTTTGGGCAGAACGTTTAACCTCTCTGACCCTGTTTGCACATCTCTGAAATGGGGACACTAGCTTCCCCTATATCTCCTCCAGTAAAGTTATTGCATTGAAAATCATATAAGCTAGTGTGTGTGTAGAAGCCCCATGTAAATAGTATTCTTATTGTTTTAAGGCAATGTTGGGTAGTGGGTAATAGGACAAAGATTGGAGCCATACAAACTGGGTTTGAATCCAGGCTCAGAGGCTGGCTCAGTAGCTTACCAGCTGCATGACCTCAGGCAAGCTACTCAACCTTCCTAAAGCCACACTTTTTTCATCCATAAAACAGAATAATTATAGCTTTGTACTTTTAGAGTTTGGGGGAGGATTAAATGGAATATGAATACAATATGCTTAGGAGAGTACCTGGCACATGAGAAACAGTTAAGAGGTATGAGTCAGTAGGATTAGAGTTCTTATTCTCTTTCATCCCTCAATGAGCAAAGAGCCTACCCACAGACCAAATGGGCAAGATCCATGAATCCACACAGAAGCCAAATGGAAACAGATAACTGGGCAACCCCAGTTCCCTTTGGGGCCCTGGGCTTGAGAGCAGAGGGAAAGGGTGCCAGGGGATTGATGCAGGTGGGGAGGGAGGATGGGAAAAAATTGGGGATGTGCAATTGTGAAAGAGAAACACCTGAGAAGTCTCCAAATAACTGTAATTTGGGAGGATGTTAGTTTAAGGGAGATAAGAGCTAACTGTTGTCCACTGAAGTGCCTAGGAGAAAATAATGGGCTTGCATTGAAAAGGGAGTGGTTTATGTGAAGACTTGAAGACCCAAGAGGGAAAAACAGGAGGGAAGGAAGGGAGGGAGGAAGGGAGAAAGGGAGGAAAGAAGGAAGGAAGGAAAGAAGGAAGGAAGGAAGGAAGGAAGGAAGGAAGGAAGGAAGGAAGGAAGGAAGGAAGGAAAGAAAGAAAGAAAGAAAGAAAGAAAGAAAGAAAGAAAGAAAGAAAGAAAGAAAGAAAGAAAGAAAGAAAGAAAGAAAGAAAGAAAGAAAGAAGGAAGGAAGGAAGGAAGGAAGGAAGGAAGGAAGGAAGGAAGGAAGGAAGGAAGGAAAGAAAGAAAGAAAGAAAGAAAGAAAGAAAGAAAGAAAGAAAGAAAGAAAGAAAGAAAGAAAGAAAGAAAGAAGGAAGGAAGGAAGGAAGGAAGGAAGGAAGGAAGGAAGGAAGGAAAGAAAGAAAGAAAGAAAGAAAGGAAGGAAGGAAGGAAGGAAGGAAGAAAGAAAGAAAAGAAAGAAAAGAAAGGAAGAAAGAAAGAAAGAAAGAAAGACAAAAAGAAGAAAGAAGGAAGGAAGGAAGGAAGGAAGGAAAGAAGGGAAGAAAGAGAGAGAAAGAACATCCAGAAGGAACTTTCTCCCCTTGAGGATGCTTTTTGTTAAATAAATATATAAAGAAAATAAATCAGTAAAAAATCTGTTCTCTCCTATTTTTTCCATTTTGTTTTTCCAGTTCTTCACATCTCTAATTTTACCTAAATGATAATTTTATGAGCAAATCAAGTTATACATAATACATTTTATGTTTCTTCTCAGCAAAATGATTTTAGATATGTAAATTGTACTACAAAAATAAATATTGCATGTTATTCTAATTTTTCACCAAATTTACATTCCACTCTCACCCCCCTCCCCAAATTCTCCAACCCTCTATCTCTAATGGTTTTAACATTTCCAAGACCTCGACATTTATAAATTTAGCTGGTTCCAAGGAAGAAGTAATTTCACATGAGGTTAGGTGGTACGGTCTGTTAATTGGCGAGGTTCTAAAATCTTTTTGGCAAATATCATTATTTTATCTCTGGGCCAGTGATTGAAAAGGTGGATATAATTGTATAGAATAGAGTAGGATGGAGTCTCATGGGCCTCCTACATTTCTGTGACAAGATTTTTGACACCTTCCCATTATACATAACATCTTCCTCAGGCTTAAACGTATTTGAAATACCACAAACCCCCGTCTCCTTTCTCTGAGGAGTATGTCCAGTAAAATGGGTATGTGAGTACTCCCCAGGCCTCAGAAGCAGAGTAGTATAGCAGCTGCCCCTGTCATAGCTCCATTTCTAGAAGCTTTGTAAGTTCACGATGGCATCGAATCCCATAGGGCAATGCAGTGAGGGTGGATAGCCAAAACCTTTGGTTGCTGATCCTGCAGATTGAGCTCTAATTCATCTTCTGGACGCTCTGGATAAACTGCTAGTTGTATTATATAAAGCTGTGTCATGCAATATGGTAGCCACCAGTTCTGTGTGGCTATTTAAATGAATAAACCCAAATTAATCAAAATCTCAGTTTCTTGGTTGCACTGGCCACATTTCAATTGCTACTTAGCCACATGCAGCTAGTAGCTTCCATGTCAGACAGCACAAATATAAAACATTTCCATCATTGCAGAAAATTCTACTGGGTAACACTGATGTGGAGAAAAATTGAGAAGAGTGAGTGAGCAAACTAGGCATTGGTAAGCGCCTTCCATGTACCAGGACCTCTGTGCTACAGTGGTTCTCTGAGTTACTTGATAATCTATGCAATAAATGATAATCATCCTCACTTTCCAGATGAGGAATTGGGGGCTCAAGAAGGTTCACATGCCAGAGTTAGTGGCAGAGCTGATGAGTGCAGGACTGTCTACTCTTGAAACTCTGCTGTATGATAGGATTAAAGTAAGATGAAAGTGTACAGCATGTGTATATGTGGGTGCAACAATGATAGATCATGAAAGACCAGGCCAGAAATTCAAATAACTATGTTTAACAAAAGAAGCAGACTCCCTCTCCCTCACCATGAACCTCCATGAGGAGAAGCAGAAGCATAAAGCAGACATATCCATGCATATGTCAGTCTTATTTCATACAGGAGGGAGCCCTGAGCAGCCATCAAGACTGCACTGCCAAGTAGTGAGGGGAAAGTCCAATATGGGGATCATATAATATTGCTGGCTGAAAATTCATCATGAGGGGTCTTCCAGGTACTCCATGGGCTCAACTCTGTTACTGAGGCCAGAGAGAACCTCTTCATGTTAGGAAAATGAGAGTAGATCCATCTAACATAGCCCAGGCTGCTGGTAGAGATTCGGGTGTAGGTCTCATTCCCTGTGAGGGGTTCCTAGGAAAACAGATACAGGACAAGGTAAATATAACCTGCTAACAGAGAGCTTCAGTAGCCAGAGCACCGGGAACAGCCCCTTGTGTCCTTTGAGTAGTAAAGGATTCTTGGTGCCACTCTTTCAAGAAGGTGTGGTGTGTGGCCATCTGAGAGTCCCATGAATAACATCAACAGCTGTCTGATGCTGCTGAGTGGCATTAGCTTGTAGGAGCAGGTCCCGGCAGTGGAGAGGTGCACTCATAATGTCCGTCACACACTCGTAGTGTTCCATAGTGGAGGGCCAAGTCTGCTTGATTTAGGGAGGAAGGCCATGAGCCAAGCAAAGGAGGCACAGTAGATGGCATGTTGGGGGTTGGGGTCTGGAGGGGGAAGATCCTGCTGGATGAGATCACATCTGTGGTATGCTTTACAAGGAGTACAACGTATGGTTAGGGTCAGAGTTTAGTATTGTTGATGATCTGTCTCCTCTACTACACCTCAAATCCCCTAGGAGAAGGAGCCTTGAGTTAGTTACCCTTCCCAGCTTCACCCCCTTTCTGGTAATGTGGAAGACACTTGGTAAATGCCCTGCTTCTTAACAATCACCCAAACTAGGTTTCCTCAAAGTGCACTTCTTGGGAAACTAGTTCTGAAAGATGCTAATGGGTATTTCAGAAAAAAAAAAAAATGAAATAAAGAAAAAAGAAACTTTCCATGGTCAACTTAGTTTGGAAAGTATTGGATTAAACAAGGTTCAACAGGGCAATTTACTGTAGGATTTCTCTGAGCCTTTTAAATGATAATGAGAGGAATATAGAAAGCACTTCCTAAGCTTAACTGACCATGGAATTCTTTTTCCACAGAGCATGTTGTGGGACTATTGTTCTGTGGAAACACTGACCACAGCGTTTAACTTCAGCTCACTATTCCAGGCTTTATATAAAGTAAGTGTGCCACTTTGGGGACGATTAGCTAATCAATGAATTGCACGACCATATAAAACATCGTTGGAGGCCCACCATCCCTGGATTCATTTTTCCATCTAGGCAACTGAAGGGTGCTTCACCTGTATTAATGTTGGTCCCAAGAGTATAGATTTCTTCTTCTCTGTTTCCATTCCAATAATACAATGATGACAACCTGGCAATCAAATTCATCACTACATCACCGTTGACTTTATCTAGTAATCTATTAATATTATCTATTAATTTGTAATTTAGCTATTAATCTATTTATTAATATTTTTGAGCATCTCCTATGTGCAAATTATTGTTATACAACCTGGGAAAATACAAATTAGTAAAAGAGATAAAGATTATTCCAGCTATCCAAGAATTTGCAACCTAATTAGGGAGATAAGAAATATATATATTTTCCTCCCAGGGTATTTGTTCCCTGCTGCTGCTCACACCCCCACCTTCAGATGCTTTCTCTCTGGTCCCTTTACTCAATTATATTTCTCCAAATACCTTCATTCTCACAATCTCAACTGGAGATAGCTCTGTGTTTTTAGGCCTGTGTACAGTATGTATTATTCATATGCTCGCTTGTTTCTGAACAACTTATGAAAACCAACTAGAGATTAATTCATAAAAAATAAGCTTTTTTCCCCCTCTCCCTTTACAGGACCAAATCTGTTTCTCTGCCACAATTATATTGGCTGATTGGGTTTCTGCTCTCCCTCTGCCCCCATTCTGTAGGAAAATCATGTCTCTTTAGTATTGCTTCCACATATCCTTTCATGTGCTTGAAATATATACCATTGTGTTCTGACTTTTTGTTTTGTGCAGAATCACTTTCATGCTCTATCTTGTGCAAGGTCCTTCTGTCTTGGCAACCAAAGACACTTCTGTTTGCAGCCTGGAGATTTCCATTGTACTTTGCACATCGCAAGATTTTTGTTCTGTGAGGTGGCCTTTTGTAGTTGAGGTTGCTAATGTTCTAACTGAAAACAGACACAACCATACTTCATCAGTCTCATTCTGCTCCAAGGCACGGTTGTCAAGCCCACTGAGGGAACCAAAATGCTCCCTCTTCACAAGGCAGAAGGTGGACTAAAATCAGCAGCAAAAAGGATCCACATGTTGCTCATCAAAAGGTGAAAGAAGCAGAGGTGTTTGATCATTGGGAATTTTAATCTTCTGAATTTCAGACACCTTAATCTTTTTTTCTACATGGGAATATGCCTGCTATTATTCTTCCTAAAAAAAATGCCTCTTTGGGACACCTGGGTAGCATAGTCAGATAAGCATCTGCCTTCAGCTCAAGTCATGATCCCAGAGTCCTGGGATGGAGTCCCCTATCAGGCTCCTTTCTCAGCAGGGAAACTGCTTCTCCCTCTCCTGCCTGCTGTTCCCCCTGCTTGTGCTCTCTCTCTCTCTGACAAATAAATAAATAAAATTTTAAAAAACAAAAACATGCCTCCTCTTCCATCCTGCTCTGGGACTACCATCATAGAGTTGCTCCCTCTCTGATTCCCAGTAGATTTTGTGGATAGATTTAGAGACAGTGAGTTTCCTTCCCTGCCCAGCTTCCTAAATTTCACTCTCAATTATGACACAAACACAACTTTAACTTCACTATGGTAATAAACCATATCTGTCCCATTCTCTAGCGCCTCATGTCCAACGTATGATTAGGGTTTGGGACTCAAAAAAAAAAAAAAAAAAAAAACCTGTTGAATGAATAAATCCATTTATCTCCTGAAACCTAGAAGCCCAGGCTTTGCCTGCTGCCTCCCATCCCATCTCCCAGGTACCATTCCTCTGCTGCCTCTTGCTGGCACAGTTCTCCAGGCAGCTGGAAGGACAGTGAATGTGGCATAGCATTGTGGTCTCTGAGGTGGAGGGGAAGGCATGGAAAGGCATTGACCTAAGGGAACAGAGTGCTACCCCTCCTCCCCCATGCAATGCATCAATTCAGTCATGGAAAGGCACTCTTAGAAACTTCGACACAAAAATCATCTAAGTCAATTTGCTCTTGCATATGGTCTCAAACTGCTTCTTTCCTGGAGTGTGTGTGTGTGTGTGTGTGTGTGTGTGTGTACCCTTTCATGAATGCTTGTCATTTTCTTCATCCCCCCTTACATATTTTATTTTATTATCCTATATCCCCCACTAATATGCTCTAAAACACACTTTTATATCCTTATCAATGTGTATTGGAAATATTTCCTTCCTTAAATGTTTCTCTCTTCTGTCTTTCTTTTTCTTTCTTTCTTTCTTTCTTTCTTTCTTTCTTTCTTTCTTTCTTTCTTTCTTCTTCTTTCCTTCCTTTCTTCCTTTCTTTTTTGTGTTTGTTACACTTGACTCTACCCATCCTTCTTTGAGTAATTGCAATTTATTAGTTGTTATAGCAAACCCCTTTGCTCTCAGTATCTTTCTTTCTCTCGCATTACATAGTTGCAAAGGAAGATGTTAGCAAAAAAAGACAACTTTTATTCTCCCTGAGTCTCCTCTCTAGGCCTTTCCTCATCTTCCTCATTATCTCTGTGGGATGCTCCCTGCCCTCCCCCACCCTACACACAGGTAACAAAGCCAATCAATCAATCAATCAATCAATAAAAAGCTATGTATCTCTGACTGTCCACAGTAGTATTATTTACTACTATAACAAAATATAACTGTAGAATGCTTGAGCTAGAGTAGCAAGTTGTGATTTGTGGAGCCTCAGGATATGTGGTAACTTTGGAAGCAGCTTCTCAAATTTGGAGTAGTAGTCATCACACCAGGCCAGATATTTTAGGGGAAGACAGGTGGCACGCTCAATTCTAATTTTTTCTGGCTTCAGCTTCCACCATTCATGCCCTATTTAAGACCCCTATGGGGTGACTCAGATCAGGGCCCATTAGAAGTACTCCATTCCTTTAAATTTAGCCAAGATCCTGTCTGAATCAGGACTAAACTGACTATCTACTAAATTCATAAAAAGATCTCCAAAATTTTCACTAACATTATTCCAGACCCCATGTTCCACACCCCGTTAGAAATGCACTCCATTTCTATATGTCTCCCTAACAAGTTATTTTGCTGTCATATTTTTTCTGACGTCTGTCACCTTGGTATCTAAGCATTCTGGCAAATTCATGAGGCTAAAAACAAACACTTATGTGGGAAGGGGAAAGAAAGCTCTTCTCTTCTGCTCTCTCATCTCCATAGGGACAGAGCAGCACAAAGAGGTTATGATTCTCCAAGGTCATTCTGCAAAGACAGCATAACAGAGCCAAGAAAAGACTGCAGAATCCTAACTTCCAGTCCCCGACCTCCAAATTTGAAGATACTGTGTTTAGAATTGATGTTTCTACAGAAAATACCCAAAGAGATTTTGCAGCTGCTGGCTACAGCCAGGAAGGAATCTTCACAAAAAAGTCAGATGCACCTCCTTCCCTTCCAAACTCTGCATCTTTCCCCATTATTCTTATTGCTGAGTATTCAAACACTCTTTCAACTTTAGTACTTAAATGACATGAACTGAAATGTTCAGGGGTTTCAGCCATTTATCAAATCATTCAATTATTATTAATTGAGAGCCTTCCATAGTCAAACAAATGTTAGAGATGAGCAAGACTCTACCTACCTTCAAGGACTTATAACGTAGCAAGAGAGATAAGAGACACATGCAAAAAATGCTTACCGAGGACATACTATTTGCTATTCTAGACTCTAGAGCAATGGATAAAACCTACAAGGATTCTGTTCTCATGGACCTTACCATTATAGTGACAAAAATAGACAATAAAGAAACAGATAAAGGAATAAGATATATTACATTAAAATATAATACAAGATGAAATGTGATATAACAAATAGAGAAATCGATGAAGTACCCAACATTTCTTTCTCACGTGGGATTTAAGTAGCTGAATTGGAAGTATGCTCTAGTTTCAGAATTGGATTTGTAATACCCCAGGCCTCTGAATGTAGTATTTTCTTCTCTAGTAAGCAAATATTGTTGCAGTTGTTGTATTTGGTAATCTATGTAGAGCAAAAGATTCAGCACCCAAATAGGCTAGTCACAAAGAATTTTAGTAGAACTTGGAGGCAAGCTGAAATATAAATGGTCCAATTCTAGCAGAGAATTTTTTTAAAAGAACCTCTGGGACCTATTGTAGTCCACTGGTCACCTGATACACTGTCATCCAAAAGAGAATGGAATTATTCCTCTACTCTGATGATTTAAGCAGATTTCTTATAGTTGTTGAAGATCAAACTAACAATCCTAACCTCTTTGTCTTTAAAAGTAAGTGAGATTTTCAAGCTTAAAAAAAAATATTTAAGTACTCAGATATATATTAGGTGGCAAGTTCTTTTCCAACATTTATTATTTCATTAGTCCACATTTATCGTCCCTTGGGGTACAGTCATTTGGGCAACACTGAGACTTTAGCTTCTCAAACAAATGACTTCAAAGAAACTTCTTATGCAACTTCAGTGTGTACTCTCTGCTGACCTAGAAACTGCCATTCAAAATAGTCACTATCCTTCATTTGTAGAGAAGTCCAGGAAGATAATGTTTATTATCAGAATTCAGAAGAGGTATTATGCTGGACAAATTTCAAGTAATGGAAAAGGTAAGTAAATTCTGGGATTGGTTGGTGTTATAGACTTGAAGAAAGAAGAAAGAAAGAAGGAAGGAAAGAATAAGAGAGATGCCAGGCAGGAGGAGAAAGAAAAAGACAGGGAAAAGACAGAAAGACAGAAAAAGAAGGAAAAAAGAAAACTATACAAGGTACACAACTATAAAACTGAGTAAAATGTATAAGGAAATTCCTTATAGGCACTGGACAACAGGAAGCATAGAATAATAATCCTAGAGAGAAGAAAAACATACACATACACAGTGAGCTTCACATTTGCATATGCTTCTTGACCAGGAACTCCTCTTGGACAAAGTCAAAGGGAAGTAGAGCCCAAGCAGAGCACATTAGTCTCTCTGCAATCTGAAAACAGTTCAGTACTCCTGAAACCCTTAAATTTTCAGGACAGGATAAATGAGAAGAGGGAGCTACACAGAAGGGTGACCTCAAAAGTGAGAAGAGTCCACAGAGCCAAACAGAGAATGGATGCTCCAGGACTTAGCAGTGATTCGAGATACAAGATGTCCACACAATTCTAGGAGACAAAGTAGATATCTAACTAAGAAACTTGGGCATTCAGTTGAGACCTCAGAAAGTCCATCTCGTACCTAAAGTAAGAGCCACATCCTAGGACTAAAGACAAAACTGCATTGAACCTACCCTAATAAAGAATAAAAACAACAGACTTAGATGGGCCCACCAATAACTTTACTGCTTACCAGAACAAACTTAAACTTTCTTTTAGAAAGGACAACACACTCCAGATTCATGATGTGTCACCACAGGGTCCAGTGTACAATAAGAAATTACTAGATATGTAAAGAAGCAAGAAAATGTGACCTATAATCAAGAAAAAAAAAAGTCAATGGAAGCAGCCTCCAAGATGACCCAGATGTTGGAATTAGTAGATAAGAACTTTAAAACAGTTATTATAAATATGTTCAAAGATAATATAAATATAGCCAAGTAAACAGATGGAAACTCAAGAAGAGATAAAAAAAGAACTCAGTAGACATTCTAACACTGAAATTGCAATATCTGAAATGAAATGTACTGAATAGGCTTAAGAGCAGATTAGAAATTTCAGGGAAAAAAAGCATCAATGAGCTTAGGTCCCTTTTTACTATCCAAACTGAAGAGAGAAAAAGAGTATTTTTTAAAAAACAAAACATAACAGAGATTTTTTTTGTTCTGTGAAACAATCACAAGTGCTATATAACATACATACAGTTCATTTCCAGAAGAAGAAGACAAAATGGGTAATAAAATATTTAAAGAAAAAAAAAGAAAAATTTCCCAGATAAACCAAAACCTCTGACCTTCAAATCCAAGGTCAGAAAAAAACTAGATACATCATATTTAAATTGTTGAAACCCAAATACAAATAAAGAATCTTTAAAAAAGAAAGTGAAAAATGCATCAGAGACAGTAGAACAATGATACAAAGGATGGCTTATTTCTCACCAGAAACACCAAAACTCAAAAAACAAAAGAACAAATTAGGTAAAGTGCTGAATGAAATGAAAAAAAGAAAACAAAAACAAAACCCAACAATTACCTAAAATTTTATAGATAGCAAAAATAATCTTCAAAATAAATATGAAAGTGAAATAAACACATTTAGATAAATGGAAACAGAAAGAACTCACGTTCAGACCTTCACTATAAGATACTTTAAAAGTTCTTCAGATTGCAGAATGGAATTTCTAATATGCAAAAAGAAATGAAGAGCATGAGAAGAGTTAAATATCTAGATAAATATATTTTTTCTTTTTAAAATGCCTTTAAAAAGCAGCTGACTTTTAAAGGAAAAATTAGACAATGTATCTTATGGTTTTAAAATATTTAAAAGTAAAATACATGAAAACAGTAGCACAAAAAATGAGGGTAAATGAAATTATACTCATAGAATTTTTACATTTTATGTGATGAGATGCAATATTAACTCTAAGCAGACTGTGAAAAGTTAATGATCATATAGTAATTCCTAGAACAACTCTGAAAAACTACAAAGAGGTATGGCTAAAAAGCCAATAGAATAAATAAATTAAAATGTTAGACAAATTTGATAAATTCAAAAGAAGCCAGAAGAGGAGAGACTGAGAAACAAAAAAGAAAGATTAAACAAGTGAAAAATAAATAGCAAGATGCTAAATTAAATCCAAAATCATCCATAATTACATTAAAAGCAAATGGACTACAAACTCCAAGTAAGAGAAGAAATTTCAGACTGGGTAAAGAAAACAAGACTCAATTTTCTGTTGTCTATAAGAGATACACTGTAAATATAAAGACCCTGATAAGTTGAAAGAAAAGAGCTTAACATTTAATCACACAAACAATAATCATAAGAAATCTTGAGTGGCTATACTGAGAACAGACAGAACAGACTTCTTGATAAGGAGCATTTCCAGAGACAAAGAGAGAAATATCACAATGATAAAGGAGATCAATTATTCTGGAAGATATAATAACCCTGTAAGAGCTTGTAATAACAGAGCACCAAAATGCATTAAGCAGGAAATGACAAGAATAAAGAGAAAAATAGAAAAATAAACAGAGATTTTAAAATTTTCTTAATCAGAAATTGGTAGAATAACTAGGGAAACAATCAATAAGGAAACACAAATATTTGTGCAACACTTGAGACTGCCTTGATTTAATTGAAATTTTTAGAACAATATAATCCTAAAACTATAGAATATACATATTTTGGGTATACATGATATAACATACTATACATATAGTCTATATGGACTATATATTAGATCATAAAATAAGTTTCAATACATTTCAGAAGATTGAAATTTTCACATATGTTTTCTGACAACAAAGAATTAAATAAGAAAATAATAAAAATAAGATATGTAAAAATCCTCAAATATTTGGAAATTAAACCACACACTTCTAAATAATCTGTGGATCAAAGTATAACTCATAAGAGAAATTAGAAAATACTTTGTACCAAATGATAATAAAAATGCAACATATCAAAGTTCATGTGAAGCCTCTAAAATGGTGCTAGGAGGAAAATGTATTATTACTTCAAATGCTTATATGAAAAGTAAAATAAATCTTTATAATAACTGACCTGAGTTTTCATTATAAAAAGCCAAAGAGAGAGAGAGAGAAAGTTTAACCCAAAATAAGTAGAAGAAACATAGAACAAAAAGTGGTCTTTGAAAGGTTAATAAAATTGAGAAAATCTGAACAAGATCAATCAAGAAAAATGGAGAATACTTTAATTACTATCAGAAATAGAAAGGGGGATATCACTACAGTTCCTAAAGAAATTAACAGAATTAATAAAGAATATTATAACAAGTTTCACCAATAAATTCAACAATTTGGATAAAATGAACAAATTCCTTGAAAACACAGTTTTATAAAACTGACATGGGGGCGGAGCAAGATGGTGGAGGAGGAGGAGACCTGGATTTCATCTGATCCCAGGAATTCAACTGGATAGGGATCAAACCATTCTGAACACCAACGAACTCAACAGGAGATCAAAGAAAAGAATAGCAACAACTCTCTGAACAGAAAAGCGACCACTTTCTGGAAGGTAGGACGTGCGGAGAAGTGAATCTGAGGCGATATTCGGGAGGATAGACGGCGGGGGAGGGGGCCTCCGTCGGCCACTTCTGGCAAGTGATAGAGCAGCAAAGCACAAAATCGGAACTTTTAGAAGTCTGCTCCGCTGAGGGACGCCATTCCAGCGGCTAAGCGGGGGGTGGAACCCTCGTGGGACAGTGTGGTCTCAGGACCCCTGGGGTCACAGGAAAACCAGGGGTGCCTGAGGGCGGCAGAGCTCCCAGGTATCAGAGAAGGGAAGCCGGCTGCAGAGACGGAGCCGAGGCACGGGCTCTCAGCTCGGGGTTGCCATAAACTTTGATCCGTGGCACAATCAGGCCAGTGCTCCTCCAGCAGGGACCCAACAAGCGGCAGATCTGGGGAGACTCTCCTTCCTCCCCAGGAGGAGCGCATTGGAGTGTACCCCAGGGATCTGCTGGGTTTGGAGAATCCAAACCGAGTCGGGTGCCAGAGACAGAAACACACGGTCACAGGCCTGGTGAGCACAGAGTGTGCCGGAGACTGGGGAGATGAGAGTGATTGCTTTTCTCTGGGGGCGCACTGAGGAGTGGGGCCCTGAGTTCCCAGCTCCTCTGGGATGGAGATTGGGAGGTCACATTTCACTCTCATCCTCCAATGCTGAACAGAAAGCTTTCAGGGGACAAAAGCTCCCGAGAGCAAACCTGAGCAGATTGCTTAGCCCAACCGACAAGCATGGGGCAATTCCACATCCGGCAAAGACATATGGGAACCACGGCAACAGGCCTCTCCCCCAGAAGATCAGCAAGAACCGACAGCCAGGACCAAATTTACCAATCAATGAGAAAGACAGAATTCCAGCGCTAGGGCAATACTGCACATAGAATTCATGTTTTTTTTTACCATGATTCTTTAGTCTTTCAAAGTTAATTTTTTTACCTGTCTTTTTTTTTTTGAATTTTTCTTTTTCCCTTTTTCAACCAACATCTTATCAATCCCTTTTTTAAAAAATGTTTTTTATTTTTATTTTTAGGGTCATATTCTATCCCTTCATAGTAGTTACCCTTATATTTGGTATATATATATGTTTTCTCTCTTTAAAATTTTGAGATACAGTTTCTTCTAAGAGATCAAAATATACTTTAAATCTCTAATGTATGGCTTTGTTCTAGTCTCCTGCCTGATCACATTCTCTCCCTTTTTTTTATCCTCTTCTTTCTTCCAACTTCTTATCTTATCAACCAACTTCTTATGTTATCAGTTCCTTTTATAAAATCATTTATTTTTCATCTTTACAGTCATATTCCATCACTTCATAGTATTAACCCTTATTTTTGTACATATAAAAGTTTTTCTTTCTTTAAAATTTTGAGAGGCACTTTCTTCTAACAGACCAAAATACACCCAAAATCTAGTGTGTGGCACTGATTTATGCACCAGCCTGATCATATTTGATCATATTATAGTTTTATTTTGTTTTTATTTGTTTTTATCTTTTTCTTTTTCTTTTTCTTTTTCTTTTTCTTTTGCTTTCTTTCCCTTTCTTTTCCTCTCATTTCAGGTCTTTTCTGATTTCTTTAGTGTATATTTTTTGGGGATGTTGTTACCCTGTTAGCATTTTGTTCTCTCATTCAACTATTCTCCTCTGGACAAAATGACAAGATGGAAAACTCACCTCAACAAAAAGAACAAGAGGCAGTACTGACTGCCAGGGACCTAATCAATACAGACATTAGTACGATGTCAGAACTAGAGTTCAGAATGAAGGTTTTAAAGATACTAGCTGGGCTTGAAAAAACCATGGAAGTTATTAGAGAAACCCTTTCTGGAGAAATAAAAGAACTAAAATCTAACCAAGTCAAAAACAAAAAGGCTATTAATGAGGTGCAATCAAAAATGGAGGCTCTAACTGCTAGGATAAAAGAGGCAGAAGAGAGAATTAGTGATATAGAAGACCGAATGATGGAAAATCAAGGAGCTGAGAAAAAGAGAGAGAAACAACTACTGGATCACAAGGACAGAATTTGAGATAAGTGATACGATAAGACAAAACAACATTAAAATAATTGGGATCGCAGAAGAAGAAGAAAGAGAGAGGGGGGCAGAAGTTATATTGGGGAAAATTATAGCAGAGAACTTCCCTCATGTGGGGAAGGAAACAGGCACCAAAATCCAGGAGGCACAGAAAACCCCTCTCAAAATCAATCAAATAGGTCAACACCCCGACATCTAATAGTAAAATTTATGAGTCTCAGAGACAAAGAGAGAATCTTGAAAGCAGCTCGGGAGAAGAGATCTGTAACCTACAATGGTAGAAACATTAGATTGGCAACAGACCTATCCACAGAGACCTGGCAGGCCAGAAAGGACTGGCATGATATCTTCAGAGCACTAAACGAGAAAAATATGCAGCCAAGCATACTATATCCAGCTAGGCTGTCACTGAAAATAGAAGGAGAGATAAAAAGCTTTGAGGACAAACAAAAACTAAAGGAATTTGCAAACATGAAACCAGCCCTCCAAGAAATATTAAAAGGGATCCTCTAAGCAAAGAGAGAGCCTAAAAGCAATATAGACCAGAAAAGAACACAGACAATATACAGTAACAGTCACCTTACAGGCAATACAATGGCACTAAATTCATATCTTTCAATAGTTGCCCTGAATGTAAATGGGCTAAATGCCCCAATCAAAAGACACAGGCTATCAGATTGGATTAAAAAACAAGACCCATTGATATGCTGTCTGCAAGAAACTCATTTTAGACCCAAAGACAGCCCCAGATTGAAAGTGAGGGGGTGGAAAACCATTACCATGCTAATGGACACCAAAAGAAAGCTGGAGTGGCAATCCTTATATCAGAAAAGTTAGATTTTAAACCAAAGACTGTAATAAGAAATGAGGAAGGACACTATATCCTACTTAAAGGGTCTATCCAACAAGAAGATTTAACAATTGTAAATATCTATGCCCCTAACATGGGAGCAGACAATTATATAAGGCAATTAATAACAGAAGCAAAGAAACACATCGACAACAATACAACAATAGTGGGGGACTTTAACACCCCCCTGACTGAAATGGACAGATCATCTAAGCAAAAGATCAACAAGGAAATAAAGACTTTAAATGACACACTGGACCAAATGGACTTCACAGACATATTCACAACATTCCATCCCAAAGGAACAGAATACACATTCTTCTCTAGTGCCCATGGAACATTCTCCAGAATAGATCACATCCTAGATCACAAATCAGGTCTCAACCAGTACCAAAAGATTGGGATCATTCCCTGCATATTTTCAGAACACAATGCTTTGAAACTAGAACTCAATCACAAGACGAAAGTCGGAAAGAACTCAAATACATGGAGGCTAAAGAGCATCCTACTAAAGAATGAATGGGTCAAGCAGGAAATTAAAGAAGAATTAAAAAAATTCATGGAAACCAATGAAAATGAAAATACAAGTGTTCAAAATCTTTGGGATACAGCAAAGGCAGTCCTAACAAGAAAGTATAGGGCAATACAAGCCTTTCTCAAGAACCAAGAAAAGAATCAAATACACAACCTAACTCTACACCTAAAGGAGCTGGAGAAAGAACAGCAAATAAAGCCTAAACCAAGCAGGAAAAGAGAAATAATAAAGATCAGAGCAGAAATCAATGAAATAGAAACCGAAAGAACAGTAGAACAGATCCACAAAACTAGGAGCTGGTTCTTTGAAAGAATTAACAAGATTGATAAACCCCTGGCCAGACTGATCAAAAAGAAAAGAGAAAGGACCCAAATCAACAAAATCATGAATAAAAGAGGAGAGATCACAACCAACACCAAAGAAATACAAACAATTATAAGAACATATTATGAGCAACTATATGCCAGGAAATTAGATAACCTGGAAGAAATGGATGCATTCCTAGAGATGTATCAACAACCAAAACTGAACCGGGAAGAGATAGAAAACCTGAACAGACCTATAACCACTAAGGAAATTGAAGCAGTCATCAAAAATCTCCCAAAAAACAAAAGCCCAGAGCCCGATGGCTTCCCAGGGGAATTCTGGGAAGAAATCCCAGAATGTTCTTTTTCAAGAACATTTTTCAAATATTCTTGAAAAAACATTTCAAAAAGAATTAATACCTATTCTTCTGAAACTGTTCCAAAAAATAGAAATGGAAGGAAAACTTCCAAACTCATTTTATGAGGCCACCATTACCTTGATCCCAAAACCAGACGAAGACCCCATCAAAAAGGGGAATTACAGACCAATATCCTTGATGAACATGGATGCAAAAATTCTCACCAAAATACTAGCCAATAGGATCCAACAGTACATTAAAAGGATTATTCACCATGACCAAGTGGGATTTATCCCTGGGCTGCAAGGCTGGTTCAACATCCGCAAATCAATCAACGTGATACAATACATTAACAAAAGAAAGAACAAGAATCATAGGATCCTCTCAATAGATGCAGAAAAAGCATTTGACAAAGTACAGCATCCTTTCTCGATCAAAACTCTTCAGAGTATAGGGATGGAGGGTACATACCTCAATATCATAAAAGCCATCTATGAAAAACCCACAGAAAATATGTTTCTCCATGGGGAAAAACTGAGAGCTTTCCCCCTAAGGTCAGGAACACTGAAGGGATGTCCACTCTCACCACTGCTATTCAACATAGTATTAGAAGTCCTAGCCACAGCAATCAGACAACAAAAAGAAATCAAAGGCATCCAAATCGGCAAAGAGGAAGTCAAACTCTCACTCTTTGCAGATGATGTGATACTTTATGTGGAAAACCCAAAAGACTCCACCCCAAAATTGCTAGAACTCATACAGGAATTCAGTAAAGTGGCAGGATATAAAATCAATGCACAGAAATCAGTGGCATTCCTATACACCAACAACAAGACAGAAGAAAGAGAAATTAAGGAGTCGATCCCATTTACAATTGCCCCCAAAACCATAAGATACCTAGGAATAAATCTAACCAAAGAGGCAAAGAATCTGTATTCAGAAAACTATAAAATACTCATGAAAGAAATTGAGGAAGACACAAAGAAATGGAAAAACGTTCCATGCTCATGGATTGGAAGAACAAATATTGTGAAGATGTCAAGGCTACCTAGAGCAATCTACACATTCAGTGCAAACCCCATCAAAATACCATCCACTTTTTTCAAAGAAATGGAACAAATAATCCTAAAATTTGTATGGAACCAGAAAAGACCCCGAATAGCCGGAGGAATGTTGAAAAAGAAAAGCAAAGCTGGTGGCATCACAATTCTGGACTTCAAGCTCTATTACAAAGCTGTCATCATTAAGACAGTATGGTACTGGCACAAAAACAGACACATAGATCAGTGGAACAGAATAGAGAGCCCAGAAATGGACCCTCAACTCTATGGTCAACTCATCTTCGACAAAGCAGGAAAGAATGTCCAGCGGAAAAAAGACAGTCTCTTCAACATATGGTGTTGGGAAAATTGGACAGCCACATGCAGAAGAATGAAACTGGACCATTTCCTTACACCACACACAAAAATAGACTCCAAATGGATGAAAGACCTAAATGTGAGACAGGAGTCCATCAACATCCTAAAAGAGAACACAGACAGCAACCTCTTTGACCTCAGCTGCAGCAACTTCTTCCTAGAAACATCGCCAAAGGCAAGGGAAGCAAGGGCGAAAATGAACTATTGGGACCTCATCCAGATAAAAAGCTTTTGCACAGCAAGGGAAACAGTCCACAAAACCAAAAGAGAACCGACAGAATGGGAGAAGATATTTGCAAATGACATATCAGATAAAGGGCTAGTATCCAAAATCTATAAAGAACCTATCAAACTCAACACCCAAAGAACAAATGATCCAGTCAAGAAATGGGCAGAAGACATGAACAGACATTTTTCCAAAGAAGACATCCAAATGGCCATCAGACACATGAAAAAGTGCTCAACATCGCTCGGCATCAGGGAAATCCAAATCAAAACCTCAATGAGATACCACCTCACACCAGTCAGAATGGCTCAAATTAACAAATCAGGAAACGACAGATGTTGGCAGGGATGCAGAGAAAGGGGAACCCTCCTGCACTGTTGGTGGGAATGCAAGCTGGTGCAGCCTCTGGAAACCAGAATGGAGGTTCTTCAAAAAGTTGAAAATAGAGCTACCATACGATCCAGCAATTGCACTACTGGGTATTTACCCCAAAGATACAAATGTAGTGATCCAAAGGGGTACGTGCACCCCGATGTTTATAGCAGCAATATCCACAATAGCCAAACTGTGGAAAGAGCCAAGATGTCCATCGACAGATGAATGGATAAAGAAGATGTGGTATATATGCACAATGGAATATTATGCAGCCATCCAAAGGAATGAGATCTTGCCATTTACAACGACGTGGATGGAACTGGAGGGTGTTATGCTGAGCGAAATAAGTCAATCAGAGAAAGACAAGTATCATATGACCTCACTGATATGAGGAATTCTTAATCTCAGGAAACAAACTGAGGGTTGCTGGAGTGGTGGGGGTGGGAGGGATGGGGTGGCTGGGTGATAGACATTGGGGAGGGTATGTGCTACGGTGAGCGCTGTGAATTGTGTAAGACTGTTGAATTACAGATCTGTACCTCTGAAACAAATAATACATTATATGTTAAAAAAAAAAAAGAAGAAGAAGATAGCAGGAGGGGCAGAATGAAGGCGGGGGCAGATGGAGGAGGAGATGAACCATGAGAGACTCTGGACCCTGAAAAACAAACTGAGGGTTCTAGAGGAGAGGGGGGTGGGGGAATGGGTTAGCCTGGTGATGGGTATTAAAAAGGGCACGTTCTGCGTGGAGCACTGGGTGTTATACGCAAATAATGAATCATGGAACACTTCATCAAAAACTAATGATGTAATGCATGGTGATTAACATAATAAAAAAAATTTAAAAAACTAATGATGTAATGTATGGTGATTAACATAGCATAATAATAAAAAAAGAAAAAATAGAAATTAAAAAACTGTCATAAAAAATACAGAAAATAAAAATAGCCCCTATCTAGCTTTTTTAAAATGTAAAATTCATAACCATAAAGTAAATTTACTATCCAGATGGTTTTACTACTAATTATATGACATACTTAAGAAATAATACAGTCATTGACAAACTCACAAACTCCTTCAGAAAATGAAAAAAGGACCACTTCACATCTGGTTTATGAAGCCAGAAAAACCCTGATTTCTAAACTTGACAAAAACATTTCAATTAAAGATTGTGATCAAATATCCCCCATGAACACAGACACAAAAATCCTTCACAAAATACTAACAAACCAAACCCAGCAATACACAAAAATTTTAAATTATGACCATGTTGGGTTATACCAGGAAAGCAAGGTTGTTTTAACATTCAAAAAACCAATCAATATAATTTACCATATTAACAAAACAAGGGTGAAAATTATGTATTATATCAATAGATGACCATTTTAATTTAAAAATCATTTGGCAAAACTCAACATCCATTCATGGTTAAAACTCAGAGCAAAGTAGGAATAGAAGGGAACTTAGGCTGACAAAATCATCTACAAGAAATGTTACAATTAACAGCCTATTTAATTATGAAATATTGAACTCTTTCTCCTTTATGTCAAGAAAAGAATGAGAATGTTTCTTTTAAATTATCCTATTCAACATTCTACTAGAGGTTCTAGGCAGTAAAATAAAGCACAAAAAGCAAATTAAAAGCATTAAGATTCAAAAGGGATAAATTCTGTTTACTCATAGAAATTGTAATGGTTTATGTAGAGAATCTTAAGGAATCTATCTACTAGAATTTATAAGTGAATAAAGTAAGGTCACAGGATACAAACTAACTATACAAATATCAGTATGTAAATTTTAGATAATGAAATTTTAATACCATTTACAATAACATTATGAGACATAGAATATTTAGGAATAACAGGAACAAAGGATGTGCCAAAGGTCTATGTTAAAAACTATAAAATATTGCTGAGATTAAAGAAAATATAGGAGAGATATATAATGTTCACAGATTAGAAGACTCGATATTGTTCAATTGTCAATTCTCCCCAAATTTTCTATAGAGTCAATGTAATCCCAGTAAAAATTCCAACCAGACATTTTACCAACATTAACAAATTGATACTAAAATGTATATGAAAATACAAAGGGCCTAGATTAGTCTAAACAATCTTAAAAAGAAGAAATTTAGAGAACTCACATTACCTGGTTTCCAGGCTTATGCAATTTTACCGGGGTGTTGATTATATAGGTGTATATATTTTTCAAAATATATTGAATTGTACACTTGAGATCTGGGCCTGTAACTGTATGTAAATTTTACCACAATGAGAAAAATAATAAATAATTGCAATTTCCTGTGGGTAGACTCCATCGCAAGAAGGTAAAGTGACTTTCAGGTGAGTATAGATGAAATACATAACAAATTCCTTTTCTTTCTGTCTCCTTTAGTAAATAACTCTGATGCATTATTCTATGTCATCTTGGATAAACTGAAAAAAAACCTATCCAAGAATCTCTTCTCTATATCCTTCTAAGTTAGCATTGGCCAAAACAAGAATTTTCACAGGATTTGGAAGGCAGCAATGAAACAATAGCTAGTAACCAGATGTGGTGATAGACACATGCAGAATTGCCCAGTGTGTCTCATCTTGTTCTCATTCTCATCTGCTCCTCATCCAGCCCTTTTTCTTAACTATTGACCCTGCTGAGCAACAGCAGACTCAGGCTCACCACCAGACCCGTGTCTGAGGACCCACAGAGATGATAGCTGCAGAGAGACAACATTCCCCATAGCCCTTCCCCAGCGTTCCCTTTTAAATTTTCACTTCTGATTGTCTGGTTGGTCACTGGTTCATTTTCTATTCTTCCAGCTCCCTTTCTGAGCCTTCACTTTTCCAGTTTCTTCCAATTATATAAGATCTAACTGCCAAAATAAATCCCTTACTGTGGAACCCTTTCAGGGACTCTGATTCCCTGACTTATGATATACCAACACTTTCTTCTCTGATGTTGGAGTTGGTTCACGTAAATGAGAGCAAGGTGTGATGTGAGTTGAGTGCACCACATGCAGGTGGAGGAATGGGGTATGACCCTGTGGTAGAACTACCGCAGGGATAGACTTCAAAAAGATGACATTAAACCTCAAATAAGCTTTCAGGTATCATTAGAGCATCCTAAAATCATAACATGTACCCTTGTATGAAAATGTGCTTCTCTATGAGTCATCTGATATAGATTCCGATTTCAAAACAGAAAGTTCAGAACAACTTATCTTAGGTCTTTGAGTAGACTAATATACATAACTGAAAAGTCAAAGTGCTGAGAGATGATAAAAGTGTGTGTGTGCATATAGGCATATATTTGTATTTATTTCTAAAAATTGGAAAAACAGTGCACATCTTTTTGAACAGAAATAAAAGAATAGTATATCAGAAACAATTAACATGGTCTTTGTACTTAGAACATTATAGAACCTTAGAAAAATCATCTTATATTCTTATTCCTTATTCTATTTACCATAAAATTGGATATCAGACCAGTCCTAGCTTCTCCATAAAAGAGTAGGAAATAATTCATTTCTGCTCTGTGCTAGTCATACTTTGTTCAACTGTCGTGTAAATAAAGTGTTATTAGCTTCATTCTACAGATTAAACTATGACTCAGAGATATTAAATAACTTAATTAGATCCACACAATTTCTAGGGAGAAGAGCTATAATCCGATCTCATGTCCGTCTGAGTGACTCCAAGATTCAGTCTTCCCACTAAACCACCCTCATTCTGAGCATGGGCCTCCATTTGTGTGTAGATGTTATCCCTGTGAAATTATTTTGAAATAATTGTAAAGAAAATAATTTTTTTAAATCTTCCAGACTTTTATACATATTTATATGTTCCTGGTCAAAGTGGTCACTTTGAGAGAGTGCAGATATATCCAAATGGGTTCAACAAAAACGCTATTTTCCAAAATACTTTTGGAACTCCTTTCTCAAAATTACAGAATTGTGCACAATGCTATATATATATATATATATATATATATATGTGTGTGTTTGTTTATTATTTAAATACATATTTATTTATATTGAATATAAATATGTATTTGTATTCATACATATATACATATATCTATATATACAACATACATACAGACACAAATTTTATATATTAATATATACACAAATTTTATACCATAGATAGACATATAGATGTATATGGCACCCACTTTCCTCTATATTCTCTAACGTACACATAGAATCCAAGGCAACTTTTTTGAGAAACAACACACGTATCAGGCAAACTGTGGTTGGTATAGCTGCATCAGAAAGGGAGTTGAACAATATGGCCTTTAAGGTCCTCTCCAACACTGAGATTCCCTGTAACATAATTTATTATGTTTGTTTAAAAAAAAAATCACTCTATTACATTATGGTCACCCCTCATAAAAAGCACTATGCAAATATAAGGTGGATCTTTGTTATGAATAATAATTTTATAATTTTATTCCTTTTAGTAGAATCTCTAATTGCTGAATTAATTTCCATCGGTTCTCACTATGAGGTGAGATAGGCCCTTGTTGAGTGTTCTTACAGCACCCTGATTTCTTACGTAGCAGGAGTCATACTTACTTGATTGGTGTCCAAAGTCCCCTCTAGGTCTTAAGTTCCTTAATGGCTAAGGCATATCTGTTCATCACTGTGAATTGGACTGGCATCAGAGGAAAACAATAAATATTTTTAAATGAACGATAAATATTTGTTGAATGACAAAACCATAGCCTGTGGAATCAATCTAAAAACTTTCCCCTGTCCTATAATTCCTGTGGAAATAATTTATGTGTCATTTACTAAAGGCTTCCCATGTGAAAGGCAGGAAGTGGATCTTATGTGGGGGAGAGACCTTGCATGTAGGGAGCATACAGCTTAGCAGGGAAGCCAATAAACACCTTACACAACCACAGGTAAACCAGACTACAGAAACCGCACACACTTCAGAGGAATTTGTTCCAGCTGGGGTGAATGTAGAGGGCAGGGCATCATGGGGCAAGGAAGCGTTTCTGCCCCAAAGAGACAATCATGAGTAAAGACACAGTGCAGAAATATGAAAAACTTTCCGAACATAACTGAGCAGCCCAGGTTGGCTAATGCATATGGTCTGTGGTGGGGAGGCAGGCACAGAATTAGATGTTGACTTTGGTCATGGGAAAAGAGTCAACATTGCCAGGTGTGGTAGGCTGAATAATGGCCCCAAAGAAACCCAAACCCCAATCCCTGGAACCTTAATGTTATTTTATATGGCAAACGTGACTCTGCAGATGTGATGAGATTATACTGGATTATGCCAATAGACCCTCAATGTAAAGACAGGGGTCCTTTTAAGAGGAAGGCAGGGGGAGGTTTCTGAGTAACAGAGAAAGCCATGTGACAATAGAACAGAGAAAGAATTGAAGATACTACCCTGATGAACTTGAAGATGGTAGAAGGGGCCAAAGAAGTGGGAAAAGGTGAGAAAACAGATTCTTCTCTGAAGCCTGAAGAGGGTTCATGGCCCAGACAACACCTTGGTCTTGGCCCAGAGAAATGCATTTCAGATTTCTGACCTCCAAAACTGTAAGAGAATAAATGTGTATTGTTATAAACAACTACGTTTGTGGTAATTTGTTATAGCCATCATAGGAAATTAATATAACCAGTTTAAGGCATTTGAGTGTTATTTATTAAGCAATGAAGAGTCATAAAAATTCAGGTGGAAATAGATTGAGGGAAGGCAAAAGAAAGGGTATGATGAGGGAAAAGTGAGGAACGGCAGCTTGATTTTAGAAATGGGTAAAATCTCCCTGGATATTTTGTTAGCAAAGCATTTTGGGATCCTCTGGGATGAAAGGTGCTGGAGAAAATGTAATAACGCTAATAAATATTCTATGATTTCTCTGGAACATGTCCTCGGGTGAACTACAAGGCAGCTCTAAATGTTACGATAAGAGATGTGGGAGACTCAGCAGTTTGGGGTCTCGGGGGTGCCATAGAAACCATGACTATGTTTGTCTCTGTTCCCTGGGGACTGGCATGCTCACATGTCTTCCTCCCCAAACCATAATTCACAGGAGCTCCAGGAGCAGCGGCAAAGAGCAGAGTCAAGAGCCGTTCAAGGCAACAATAGCAAGAAAATAGTGTCATGAATTATTTAGCATTTAACCAAGGCAGCTCAAGACCCATTCCAAATACTGAGGCAGTGATGAGTGGGTTAATCCATATGGATTTGTCACGAGTGGTCAGCCTAAACCACCAAAGTTTATATTGGGGACACCTGTCTATGCCAGGACCTAAGACCTGCTGATTCCTCTACCTCACAGGTCAAAAACTGGCAACGGAGGCTTTAACCCCCCAAAAAGCTGATTTTTAAAGCTTTGTCATCTTCTGAGAGTCCTTGAAGACTCAAAAGAGGCCATGACCCTGAAGGAAAAGAGCCCCACATTCCTCTCTATCTTGGAACTGAAGGGAACCTTGGAGATTGTGTCACACAAACCTCTAATTTTACATCTGAGAAATTCAAGGGCAGGGAAATCAAATGACCCAGCAGAAAAGCCTCTGGTTGCCCATCCAGGGATCTTGCTACTGGACCACACCCCTCCAGTCAATTTTTCCTTGGGAGCAGGAGATTCATGTATCCCCTAGGGCTGATGTTTTGGAGAAATATGTACCCAAATGTCATTGCCCTCTGGAGAAGGAAGGGATTTCTCCACAGGGATCTGGCTTTTCTTTCAACATCTGGGTCCACTTTTGAGCTTAGCCCACCTATAAGCACAATTAATGGAAAAGGAGCAGTGAGCATAGAGTCAGAGACCTGTAGTTAAATTCTAGCCCTGTCACTTTCTTGTTGTGTGATCAGAAGCAAGTTATTTGACCTCTCTGATCCCTGGTTTCCTTAGGTGTAATTATGGGATAATAATTCCTACCTCAGAGCCACTATGAAGATTCAGCTGAATGATACAATGGATGCAAAAGGGCTTAATAGAAGGCTTAGAATATACTAATGTGGGATAAGCTCATGTTTGACCTGAATTTAAATGAGTTTTTAGGAACACAAGTATGAATATGAAGGCTTCCAAAAATACCTTCACTCACACCCTGTTGTAAATACCTAAAATTCTACAATTAGCAATATAGACATTAGGTTCTAGAAAAACTGCCCATCTTTGGGAATTGCCATTAAAATAAAGACACCCCAGAACCTCAAGTCAATATTACTTAACACCTCAGCAGGAATTAATTGCTATGGAGAAACAATAGAGGTCCTCCAGAAATAAGAGAAAAGAGGTACAGAGAAGTGATTTGTGCTGAAAAGAACCAAACATTTATCAAATTCTCAATTTTCTTTGGACCAAAGGGACACAATAGCTGGAAATCCAATGAATTTTTGAAATTCTAAAACGATCCTAAAAACAATGTTTATTTTCTTATTTCCATGTTTTGCTACACTAAGATTATTGATAGGGGAAAAGGGCAAGGTCCTCCATCTCCTAGATGGGACACTGTTTTGGGCCTTGTGTTCTGAAGGCAGGGAATCTGCACCTACCCACTTGATTCATTTCTTCATTGATATATCTGGCTTTTTGATTTGGCACACACTTATTGAACCCTTGGAGACATAAAGAGTAATAAAGCAACAACCTTCTCTTGAAGAGTTGACCTTCAATTCCAATACAGATTTGAAGAAAGTAATTATAATACAACGTGACAGGTGCTTTATGGAAGCATGAATGCTAAAGGAAAACAGATAAGGAAAGGATTTTTTCTGGCTTGGGGCTTTGGAAATAGGGGGAGACCAGAAGGTTTCACAAAAAGGAGACATCTGAGTATTGATGTGGGCCAAACACTCTGCGGATGGGAAGAAAATTCTGAGATAGGATAGTATTAGCCAAAAACTGAGATATATAAGGGCCAAGCATATTTGGTGGTTCTGTCACTTCAGGAGTCACTCCAGTTATGAAGCTGTTGTCTCTCAGCTCAGAAGCACCATTCTTCCTTGGCCATGTGGTGCTGAGGCTGGGGATCTACAGATTACCTGGCTCCTCTGTCAGCTGGCTCCCCCTTAGGTCCCACAAACAGGAGCCAGTAGGGTGAGGCTGTAAAGCAGGGGGGAGTATGGGAACTGATCCCTCCTGTCAGCACTGGCCCATTAATTGCTCTTTACCCTGACAGCAGCAATTGGTTCCAACCTCTAGGGTCCTTTGACTCCCAGACTTGTTGTGCCCCATGGAAATATAAGCCCCAGCAGGGCAGCTTCCCCTCATCAGAAATTTAAAAGCAGGAGCATGAGGGCCATTCTCTGAATTCATGAAGTACGGAGGAAGCTAACTCATCCTCTTCAGAGATTTGAGGACCTCTTCCAAGGGACCCCTCTTCTGAGCTCCTAAGGTACTGGCAGCCATGGGGTATCTCTACCTCCTCAGAGATCTGAGTCTAATCTCCACAGAGCTCCTTCTCTGAGCCTCTAGGTTTTGATAATCCCAATGTCTTCCCTTTGACCCCCCAGCCTTAGGACTGGTAGCTGCTTCCTGCAATACCTCAATGTCCCCTTTTTGTTTCTGTCAGGCCTCTAACACCTATCTAATTAATTCCCATTCTAAATTTCCTCTGTCCAGATACCTAAAGAGGTTTCTGTTTTCCTGCCTGGATGCTGCCCGATATTCCATACATGAATTACAAGATGAGGCTGGACACATAGGATGGGAACTGGATTGTGGAGGGCTTTTTATCCCATCAATAGTGTTGGACTCCAGTTTATACATAAGGAATGAGGAGCCCCTGAAGTTTTCTAGGAAGGAGATGCCATTATAAAGGTGATAAAAGCTGTATTGGCAGTGGGTCACAGGACTAGAGAAAGGGAGGCAGATGAGTTAGGAGGACATTTCAACAATGTGGGCATGGGATGTTAAGAACCTGGCCATGGCAGAAGAGATGATGAGAACAGAACATATTTGAAAAACCATTCCGAGGCTTCATTCTATCGGTAGGTAATACAGATGCCTTTGATGGGAGCAGGATTCTATATCTCATCAGATATGACTCTCACTCTTTCTCTGGAGGTTCAGGAGATGCGGCATCTGAAAGAGAAACAGGTCCTTGGGGGCAATGGGACACAGAGGTAAAGATATGGGCACTGGGTTGGAATTCTTCCATCACAATCTAGGGAGAACAGCATAAAATACTTACTACATCAGGTCTCAGTTCTCTTACCTTCAAAATGGAGCAAATTAGGGCGCCTGGGTGGCTCAGTCATTAAGTGTCTGCCTTCGGCTCAGGTCATGATCCCAGGGTCCTGGGATCGAGTCCCACATCGGGCTTCCTGCTCGGCAGGAAGCCAGCTTCTCCCTCTCCCACTCCCCCTGCTTGTGTTCCTGCTCTCACTATCTCTCTCTCTCTGTCAAATAATTTTTAAAAAATCTAAAAAAAAAAAATGGAGCAAATTATACCTATATCAAATGGGTTTTTAAGTGCCATGTCTCCCAAACTGACTGACCGTTAGAATTATCTGGAGAGCTTTAAAAAATGTCAATTAACAGACCTTGTCCTAGACATACTGAATTAAAATTTCTCAAATATGAGTCCTGAAAATCTGAATTTTTTTTTCAGCCTCCCAGCTGATTTTAGCAGAAAGCTATGTTGGGAACCACTGACTTAGAATTTATTATGGATAATGTGTGTGACTGTGTCTAGCTCACAATTTACTATAGTCACCACTGCCAATGCCCCACCCATTTTTGCTCTTGGCACGTAGACTCTGGTCCATGCAGGTGGCCTCCTTGTGCAACCACCTGCAACTCCACCTGAGAGGCTTTACCAGCTGCAGGAGCATGCTTGGCCCTCAGGGAAGACAACCCAGGGGCATGTTCTACACACTGCTGCTCATAGAAGCACCCTGCTCATTATCGCACACTGTGTAGGTTATCTTCCCTCCTTCCCTGTCTCACTCAAACACTCTTCTACCAATACATCCTGACATCACCTCCCAAACAACTATTTATACTCAAATCCCTTTCTCAAGGTCAACTTCTGGATGAACCAAACCTAAGACATGAACTTAGTCACTGTTAGAGTCTTCCCTCTTCATACTTTGCAATCTCAGGTTCAGCAGACAGGAATGACTACCCATCCTACCTGTCCTACCCTAGTAAGGTGCTGTAGAGAGGACAACATACCCTTATAGACATTTTTCATCTTATCTGATCATTACAACCACCTTGGGCATTAGGCAGTACTAGTATCCCCTTCCGTGAGGAAACTGAGACCCCAATTGTTAAATGGTTTACACAAGACCACATAGAAAGTAGTAATACCAAAGTTTAAAATTTAGTTTTTCCATAATAGCAACATTTTTGAGAATCTGATGAAACGCTTATGTCCTTCCTTAATTCCATCCCCCCAAATGTAGACACCGACCTACTCACAAGTTTTCACACATTCCAGGATATCCATGGACTTCATGTCGCATGGATTCCCGTGGGAGACAGATGTTGCAGGTAGACCCAGGGCAACAATCCCTGCATTTCTGGCAGACTCTAAGTTTCTTCTCACCAGGATCACTTTTCCCTCAAGATTTCACTCAAGGCCACGTAGCCCACCATATGCTTCTTTTTGATGGTTTGAGTTAGAACTTGAGGGGACAGCAATGCTTATCAAGACCTGATCAACATTGTATATTTAAGGCAGGAGAAGAGAAAGGCCCTTGCTATCTGAAAGCATTCATCGACAGACAGAATGAGCAACCAACAATCAAACTACAAGAACAATAACAACAACCACAAAAACAAATCTATGAATAGGTTCATTTTTAGAACTCAGTCTGCAACAAGAACAGATAGTCAATAAATGGACGTGCTTCAATGTAGAGAGTTAGGAGAGTTTCAGAAAGAATACCTCTCCTCTATTCATTATGGAAGACTTTCTAAAGGTGCCAGCTCATGTGATATTTGAAACATGAAGATCTTAGTCGATGCTCTGACAGTGGCCATTCTTCAAGAGGCAAGAGCACAAATTCAGCTTCTTGGGTTAAACTAGCACGGGCAAGTCACCTAAACTCTCTGTGTTTCACTTCTTTCATCTATACAATGAAGATGATAACAGTACCTACTACATCATGTTATTGTGGAGAAGAATAGGAGTTAATACCTATATAGCACTAAGAACAGGGTCACACGCAACAAGAACTCAGTAATTATCAGTTATTTGCCTTAGAAATGCTCCCCATGGAAAGCAGATCTTGGGGCAAAGCTCATATAATAACCCTTAATAGGGAGGGGGACAGTTAAAATTCCAGGACACAAAATGAGAGGAAAAGAAAGAGCAACAGGGAAGCAGGGAACACAAATACAAGGTCCAAGGTCCTATGTTAACAAGATGACCGCAGCTCCACAAGAAAACATAACCGGTTTTTCATCCCAATGCTCAACTCCAGAGTGGCCACACGGAACTACCACATTTAAGAATAAGTGACTAGGAAGAAAAAGACTAGACATTTTCTTTCCTATCTCCTTTGCATCTCCCATCTTTCACTAGTCCTAGTTCTGTACTGTGTGACCAGGCCTGCCCCCGTCACTTCTGGACAAGCCAGTGCCTCTGTGTGTCTCATCGATTCAGACCCAGGCCCAGGAAAGTGGTGAAGGCCTTAGGGACAGGGCAGCAGAAGTGGTCCAGTGGATCTGGGGCATCACATTAACTGGGTCCACTGCAGTTATTAATGTAGTTCTCTCAAAACTGTTATTTTCCAACATGCGCACATCCGTCCTTTTCTGCCAACCAAGTTGTGAGTTCCTATCCGCCTGGTCCTGAACAGAAGTTTCTCTCCTGTTTTCTGCTCTAATCACAGAAACACTAGATTAAAGCTTCCTTCCCTGAATTGAATTTCAATTCCATGAAAGGACCACCATGAATCTATGAGAAGAAATGGATTTGTGGCCAAGAATCAGATGTGTGGTTAAGATTAACAGAGGGTTTTCATTTTGAAACTAAAGAGAGAATGTTTTCCACTCAGGCTTTCTAGACACTATGTCTCAGAACAGAGCTGGACCTGGAGAAGAGGCCTACCAAGAAGAATTCAGGCTATCTTCAGCTCCAGAACCTCAATACTGACCAGTAGAAGCTAAACATAAGAACCTGAAGGCTTTGAACTGGAAGTAGAAAGGCTCATGCTAATGCACAAGTGTCACAGGTTGGGTTCTCTGGGAGCAGACTGTGAGACAGAGTTTGGAGTGCAAGGAGTCCACTAGGGATCAATAACTGAAAGAAAGGGGAGGAAGCAGGATGGGGCAGAGGACCAAGAACTGTCATACAAACCCAACAAGCTCAGCCAACCCAACCCAGCTGGGCGCTCTGGAGCAAGTAGTGCCGATCACAGTTACCTTGTGTTGGGCCCAATGCCAGGGCTTTTATACCCCCACCTGGCTCAAGCACTACACATACATTGCCTCAGAAAGATATGACCTTAAGGGAGGCCACCCCTTCAGTTGAGCTACACCCTTAGAAGCTGGGGGCGGGAAAATGCCTGTCTCACATCTGGGCAACAAGTCTTCCCTAAAGGGAATCTGGATGACGCATCTCCCTGTGCTGGCCACAGTAGTTTATCTAACTGCACGACTCTAATCCAAGAGGATCCTGAGCCTTTGGTCACCAGGCAATTCTCAGGGCTGGGTTGCTAGACCAGTCCACTTATAGTCACAATTAGACAAGGCAGTACCAAGAAATGTCTCATCTATTGTTCTCTGGGCCCATTGTGTCCTATGGGTCCAACAAATCCTGATTATTGGGATCAGTTATACAAACTTGGTGACTCCTCTTTTTGTCTATTACTTGATGAATACAAATGCCCACATTGCCAAGGGCAAAGCCATAGCAAACAATTCAGTGGAAATCTTACTTTGTTCCTGGTCAAACTATATCCTTAGGGAAGCCAGGACTTTTAACCCTATAGAGCCTAGATGTGTACAAGTTCCCCAGTGGGCGTTAGGGGCATCCTAGTGGGTTCAGCCCTGCTTCCACCCTTTGTTTCCTGGGCTCATGTGTTTGTTTTGTTTTGTTTTGTTTTTCTGTTGGGGACACAGTGCCATGTAAAGATTTTTGATTCAGTGAGCATAATGCATCTCATAGGATGGCACCCCATCCTTACATAATGTTGCCTCCAAACTAATGCTTCATCTTTGCTTTTAGCAAACCATTTCAATGCTCTATCAGTTCAACAGAATCTGGGTAGTGTGGAATGTGGTGTGTCTAATGAATCCCATGGTCATGGGACCACTCCGTACAATTTTTCTTTTTTTTCTGTAAACTGGATTTCCTTCTCTGGCACAATGAAATGTGGGATTCATAGCTAATGGATCAGACTCTTCATACGCTCTCTGCTGACAGTGCTTGCTGAGACCAGTGGACCAGAAATGTAAACCCATGCCTAAAATATCTGTGTATTCCTATGAAAATGAAACCCAGCCTCTTTCAGGATGGAAAAATAGCTGCAATGGACTAAATATTTATATACCCCCCAAATTTTTTATGTTGAAACCCTAATGTCCAATGGGATGGTATTAGGAAGTGGAGAATTTGGGAGATGCTTAGAACATAAGACTGGAGCACTCATGAATGGGAGTAGTGCAATTATAAAAGACACTCCAGAGAGATCCTTTCCCACTTCAGCCATGTGAGGACACAGGCATCTATGAACCAGGAAAGGGGCTCTTGCCTGACACTAAATCTGTTGGTACTTTGATCTTGGACTGTGCTGCCTCCAGAACTGTGAGAAATAAATTTCTGTTGTTTATAAGCCAATCTATTGTATTTTTGTTTTAGTAGCCAGAAGAACTAAGACGGTGGCCAACTTACCCTCAAATGTCCAGTCGGTCTCTTTAAGGAATTGTGCCATTTTGGAGTCTCAGCATTATTCTCTGTTGCTGGCAAGTTGAACACACAGCAGTAGCAGAAATCAGTGTTGGAGTGGCAGTCCATGTTGTTGGGCCCATGCATGGGTCTCCATCCTTGCCACCATGACCCCTTCATCCATACACATGCTTAATGTCAACTTGCCATTTTGTCTTGGAGGTTGTTATGTGCCTGTTCCCTGGGGATTCATCTCTGGTGGGCATTAACATGTGAGACAAAGATCCTCACACATGGTGCTCACGTCCATATACCCACCCACATGCTCCTACCTTAACCTCCCAGCTTCTATCTTTGTCAATCCAGGTCAGCCAGGATCCCAGGTATTAATAACCAGGGCCCTTCCCATGATGTCACAGACCTGCCTTGGTTGGGTTGTTAGCTCAGTAATTAGAGTTCAGCTGCTCTCCCTCAGATTCTTGGGCTTACTCCTCAGCTTTCCCAGCACACCTGCTTGAGAATTTTTGTATGCAACCAAAGACGCCCTCTGGCTTTCACACCTGGCTTTCAATTGCCTGTTGCTCTGAGCTGTTTATTTTCATTCTGCAAAGCGTCAATAACCCTTAGCAATAGCCATCCAATCCTGTTATCCTTAAGCTAATATTTTCTCCACACCTTTCAAACACCTGATACATTGTTCCCATTAGTGCATTCCCTTCTGCCAGTACACTACCAGTGAATGGTAATCGTGGGACCCCCACTTTGGGCCCAAGGCTCTCTTTAGCCCACCTGCCTCCAGTGAAGTAGTCTTCTTGCCAGCCAGGAAGTGAGTGAGCCAGCTCCAAATCTCATCACAAACTACATCTTAGTACCATCCTGGGTTAGCACCATCCTAGGCTGGGTTCTCTAAAACAGACTCTGAAATGGAATTTGAGGTACGATATATCAGTCAGTAGTCTATAAGTCAGTCTATAAAAATAAAGAAAAAACAGGGATGGAAAGAGGAAGTCCAAGGGATACAGACCCTTCAAAGCCTCAGCAAACCCGCAGGGAGCTTTGGAGGCACATTTGCCCCTCAGTGTTGTCCTTGTCAGGCTGGGGTGGCTGGGCCTCTACACCTCCACCGGACTCTGTCACCAGATGTGGGCTGCTCTGGGAAGGGCATGCCTGTGGTGAGGCAGCCAGCCCTCTGCACGTTGAGACAGAGCCTAAAAGGGGCTGAAAGCAAGGCTGACTGCCAAGGACATGCCTCTAAGCTGAGCTGCTCATTCTAGGGTCTGGGCAGTGCCTTTCCACTTCTCCATGCCCACCACACTCAAGAAGTACTGCATCCACATTCTGGTCTTAACTTTGACCATTTCAGAGCTAAAACATACCTTCAGTAACATCTCTGTTCCTCTCTGCCCCTCTCTGTCACTGGTAAGAACTTACAACGACGGTGACTAGCTAAGGTCTGTCTAGAATCCAGGGTTCTTGATTACTAGTCTCTGATTAGCTAGCAGTCCTTGCTTATTCAGGTCTTTATCAAATGTTCTTCTCACCCTCAGGGCATGTATCTGTTGTATATGATGTCTGTATACTTTATGAATATTTCACTTTGTAGAGAGCCTCCCCCAGGCTGCAAGCAAAATGCCATGTGCCCTGCGGGTCTTCATTTAGATAATAATTAACTAAAAGGGAGAGAAAGAAGACCTGCTGTGTACCCCAGAATTCCTCATGTTCTCTCTGTGTCTCTGTCTCTCTCTCTATCTCCCTCTCGTTCTCTCTCTCTCTCACACACACACACACACACACACACACACGTGCAAACATCAGCTTGTTTGTGATCAGCATCACCACACTACAGTGCTAATGCTAGTTGTGTCTTCCATCCATTCACTAAGCACTCATGTGAGGCGCTGTGCTCAGCACTTGCGGATCCCCATGGGGTTAAATGGCTCAGTCCCGGGCCTCATGGAGCTTGCAGTCTCGAAGGGAAGACAAAGAAAGGTGGCTGCAATGACACGTGACAGGGCTCTGATGGAAATGTGCCCGGAACTGTGGTAACACCTGTAGCTGGGACCAGGCAGGGCTTAAAAAGAGAGGGATGAAGAAAATGGTGTGTATTCAGACAAGGAGCAGAAACGTTCTCTGCAGGCAGGAGGACAAGGCAGCATGGCCTGAGGAAGCTGCAGCAACGGGGGGAGGTTGGAGCATTCAGTGCGGGAGGAGGCCCAAGAGATGAGGCTCCTGAGGGGGTAGGGCAGGGTGCACCCCAGGAAAGTCCTGATAAGACTGGTTAGCAGTTTGGGGGGGGGGGTTGAGGGACCTGACCACGTGGTGCATTAGCAAGACGAGCCAGCCGAGTTGTGGATTGGGTGGGATGGAGGGTGAGTCCCGGGACTGCACTGGGGGCTCCATCACAATGCTCTGGGCAAGAACAGCAACAGGGGAAGCAGAGAAGGCAGGCTAGCTAGAGAGACATGAGGAAGTCAAATTAATCCGACTTGAAGATAGAAACTGAGGGTGAGGGAGAGGGAGGGCAAGGTGAGGTATAAAGGGAGAACAGGCTTGGCCTAAGCTTCAGGATCCAGTTTTGCATATGTCGAGTTGGAACTGACTGCGCATGATTAGGCGAAGAAGCCCAGTAAACCACTGCATTATGGGTGCGAAGCTTGGGTGCAGTCACTGTGCTAGAAATACACATTTGGGGGTCGGCAGGTATGTGACTGTGATATTCGATACACTTCCAGCTAGCGCAGCCGCACCTGTCCTTAACCCACTCCGGCTGGGCAGAGGGGTGGCAAGGAGCAGGTAGGCACCCTGGGAGTTAGGTACAAGAAGCTGCCTAGACTTTGAAACTGGAAGGAGAAGTCTAGATATTGCAGTAGAAAATAAAGCCTACCATTCAGAACAGTTTGCAAATCAAATCCCTCCCTTGGCCCTTCAACAGAGAGGAAATAGAGAACAAAGAATGGCAAACAGAGGGTTTTTAAATAAATCATAATTAGTAACACACACATGGGCCCAGTGTAGGCGAGCAATTAGACAGCTAATTATATTGAAACTGCATGTTCACGAAGCCAGAGAGCCTCACCCCAAAATGGGGAGCTTCCAGCTATTGTAGGGAAGCCTGGAGGGACTGAGGCTGCCAGTGGGACTGGTCCAGGCCTCCGACGGTTGGTGAAGGTAATGCGTACGTGTGTTTAAGGATACTACATCTGAATCCACATACTGAGAATTTTTGAGCACCTGCAATAGCAGCTGGGCTTCTGGCCCAACTGGAAGAGAAATGGATTCTCTTAACCAAGTACCACTCTTAAAAAATGCTGCCCTCCAGCTAAAGGCTTCACTGGTTACCCCAGGGCCCGTGGGGCTGGGCTTGTGCATAGCAAGGGCTCCATCTAGTGGCCAATGCTGGAATCACGTGCAGTATGTACTGCCCTGTGGCTCTTGAGGGTTCGCTCCCAGGAGTGCACACAGGAGCCTTGCAGGGTGGTGAGATCTGCATGCAGGGGCCTGACTGCTCAACCTGGTTAAGTATGCCCTGAGCTACTGTTAGAAGAAAACAAATATTCATTAACAGTGCATTTGTAGAAATAGACCAGGCGTAAAGAAAAATTGTGGGGGTTTTTTTTCCTTATTTCGCTTTTTCAATTTATTTTGTACAATTCTTTTTGTCTTCAAAAGCCTCAGGCTCTGTGTCGGGTTTGCCATTTAGCTATGTTTTTTACTCTCTTTTTTTATTCCCTTTCTCTTACAAACATGAGGAACAAAGGCTTCATCAGAAACAAAAGACTCTGCTAGTATCAACCTGAAAAAAAAAAAATAGGGATCAGGAAACCCTTGAAGGGGTGAGAGATGAGGAGCGAGGCTGGGTTCTTTTGAGAAGCCTCCCCCTGCCTCAGCCTCTCACTTCGCCTCACCTTGGTTTTCTGCCCCTGCGACCCGCGCATCCACACAAAGGCTGCTCCTGGCCAAGGACGCGTATGAAGGAATAGAGAGAAGCCAGGGAAAGGATGATGTGGTCTGTGCTGGGGAGGTGGGGAGGAAATTGGGGGCAAATGTTTTTACTGTTTGTGGAGAAAGGAATTTGGGCCACCTTCCAAAGAAATCGAGGGCAGAGGGTAATTCTGAGTAGAGAAACTAGCAATTAGGGTTGCTGTGGGGTCTTGAGATGGGGACTGCAGACAGGTGTGGGGGCCAGCAGCCACTCAGCAAAGCTGTGAGGCTTGACGATATCTCACCTTGGGAGAACCGATAGCAATTTCCAGCGCATTCTGTCTATAACACACTAATACGCAGAGCAAGTAGGTTGTCGGCTTTGCTGAAGGTGATTCAAGGATAAAGAAGGGGGAAAGAATTAGACCCTCCACTGTACCAGCCACCATGAAATCAGAGGGAAAAATGCAAAAGGGAGAGGAAGAACTGAGATGAATCCCTTTCCCTGGCATGCACATTGGCTCCCTGTCATGTCTGTCCCTGACACAGACCACATCCCTCAAGAATAGAGCTACACTCAGAATTCAAATGTGCTATCTATTCTGCACGTATATGCAGAAACAAGGTTGTTGCCAACACTTCTAATGGAAAAATGGTAGTCTGAATACAAAGGGAAAGCAGACTGTTTCATTCTATGAAATCGTCTATATGAAATCAGAAATAAAACTGCAAGAGAAGCAAGAAAAACTTGAGCAGAAACTCTTCTCTGGGCATAAAAATTAGTTGAACTGAGCAAAATCATAAATGCAAACCATCCACATCACCTTTGCCACAGGGGATGATGCCCCAGAATAGAATTTAATGCCAAATTAAATGTTCCATCCACCCTTTCCAGCAACAAAGCTATAAATGGGGAAAGCAAATAAGGTTGCTGCTGCAGTTGCTGAAGGATATTGGCGGATGGCACATAAATAAGCGTACAGGAGTTGGTTAATCCAGGTGTGGGATGCCTTGGGCCCAGAAAAGTCAGAGAGTGAGGGCCAATCATCACAAGGGGCATACCTTGGAGGTGAGGACATCAGTCACATTGATTTTCATCTGGCACCTCCAATGGCATTTGCCTTTTCTTTGCAGAGGTTTTGGAACTTCCCAGACTTTACCAGATGCACTGGAAGACTACTGATTATGATCGGACTGGCCGGACAGGAGGAAATGGGGGAGGGGGCATTCCCATAGCAGAGACTTGGTAGCAGGTAAACAATGATGCCCCTGACTTGCTTTCGCAACAGTGGCACGAAAATAGTAAGGAAAAATGTGAATTGTCAAAAAACGCTCTGGGCTCTGGGCTTGAATTCAAAAGGTCTGGATTCAAGTGTGGCACTGACCTTTACCAGCTCTACAACCCAGGGCAAATCACTTCAGTGAGCACTCCAATCTCAGCATTTTTTGTTTGTGCAGGGTTGGACTTGGACAAAGTGTTCTTGAAAATTCCTCTCTGGAGCATTATTTGATGTGGGAACACTTGCAGAGGTGTAGGGGAAGGAATAAGTCTAAATGGGATGCCAGTGAAGACCAACACTAGTCATGTCTACAGAGACCTCAATAATCACTTTTGCTTCCATGGGGCTTATTTCTAGTTCCACTGTTAGGAAATATCCTCTTTATCTTTAGAAAACAAACGAACAAGCAAACATTTTACCTCTACTTAAAAGTGCATACAGTCACCCAAAACCATAAGATACCTGAGAATAAATCTAACCAAAGAGGCAAAGAATCTCTACTCAGAAAACTATAAAATACTCATGAAAGAAATTGAAGAAGACACAAAGAAATGGAAAAACTTTCCATGCTCATGGATTGGAAGAACAAATATTGTGAAGATCTCAATGCTACCTAGAGCAATCTATACATTTAATGCAATCCCTATCAAAATACCAACCACTTTTTTCAAAGAAATGGAACAAATAATCCTAAAATTTGTATGGAACCAGAAAAGACCCCAAATAGCCAGAGGAATGTTGAAAAAGAAAAGCAAAGCTGGCGGCATCACAATTCCGGACTTCCAGCTCTATTACAAAGCTGTCATCATCAAGACGGTACGGTACTGGTACAAAAACAGACACATAGATCAATGGAACAGAACAGAGAGCCCAGAAATGGGCCCTCAACTCTACGGTCAACTAATCTTCGACAAAGGAGGAAAGAATGTCCAATGGAAAAAAGACAGTCTCTTCAACAAACGGTGTTGGGAAAATTGGACAGCCACATGCAGAAGAATGAAACTGGACCATTTCCTTACACCACACACAAAAATAGACTCCAAATGGATGAAAGACCTAAATGTGAGACAGGAGTCCATCAACATCCTAAAGGAGAACACAGGCAGCAACCTCTTCGACCTCAACCGCGGCAATTTCTTCCTAGAAACATCGCCAAAGGCAAGGGAAGCAAGGGCGAAAATGAACTATTGGGATTTCATCAAGATAAAAAGTTTTTGCACAGCAAAGGAAACAGTCCACAAAACCAAAAGACAACCGACAGAATGGGAGAAGATATTTGCAAATGACATATCAGATAAGGGCTAGTATCCAAAATCTATAAAGAACTTACCAAACTCAACACCCAAAGAACAAATGATCCAATCAAGAAATGGGCAGAAGACATGAACAGACATTTTTCCAAGGAAGACATCCAAATGACCAACAGACACACAAAAAAGTGCTCAACATCGCTCGGAATCAGGGAAATCCAAATCAAAACCTCCATGAGATATCACCTCACACCAGTCAGAATGGCTCAAATTAACGAGTCAGGAAACGACAGATGTTGGCGGGGATGCGGAGAAAGGGGAACCCTCCTACACTCATGGTGGGAACACAGGCTGGTGCAGCCACTCTGGAAAACAGTATGGAGGTTCCTCAAAAAGTTGAAAATAGAGCTACCGTATGACCCAGCAATTGCACTACTGGGTATTTACCCCAAAGATACAAATGTAGTGATCCAAAGGGGTACGTGCACCCTGATGTTTATAGCAGCAATGTCCACAATAGCCAAACTGTGGAAAGAGCCAAATGGTCCATCGACAGATGAATGGATAAAGAAGATGTGGTATAGATATATACACACACACATATATACACACAGTGGAATATTATGCAACCATCAAAAAGAATGAAATCTTGCCATTTGCAACGACGTGGATGGAACTAGAGGGTATTATGCTAAGCGAAATAAGTCAATCAGAGAAAGACATGTATCATATGATCTCACTGATATGAGGAATTCTTAATCTCAGGAAACAAACTAAGGGTTGTTGGAGTGGTGGAGGGTGGGAGGGATGGGGTGGCTGGGTGACAGACATTGGGGAGGGTATGTGCTATGGTGAACGCTATAAATTGTGTAAGACTGATGAATCACAGACCTGTACCTCTGTACCTCTGAAACAAATAATACATTATATGTTAAAAAAAAGAAGAAGAAGAAGAAGATAGTAGGAAGGGAAAAATGAAGAGGGGGAAATCAGAGGGGGAGATTAACCATGAGAGACTATGGACTCTGAGAAACAAACTGAGGGTTCTAAGGGAAGGGGGTTGGGGGGGATGGGCTAGCCTGGTGATAGGTATGAAAGAGGGCACGTATTGAATGGAGCACTGGGTGTTATACACAAACAATGAATCACGGAACACTACACCAAAAACTAATGATGTAATGTATGGTGATTAACATAACATAATAAAATAAAATTTAAAAAAAAAACAGTATTTAGGGGAAAAAAGTGCATACAGTCGCCTCATTTTGTAACTGCATTCCTAGAAATCTCATACTAAAGTGGATTGTTACCAACCAAATACCATTTTCCCTGTAGGAAGATTGCTGTAATTGGGAATAGTGTTCCACATTAAGAATTTGGCATCAAATAAATCAGAGCTATCACTAACAATATGATATAAGGGGAGAAATATAACAGGAAACTTCTATAATCATTTAAAATAGTAAAATTGTGCTCCGACGCACATAAAATGGGCATAAGTGTATTGTACATGTTGATTATACAAGAGACCCCAATGTGCTATAAAGTGTACATAGAACACATAAAACTCTAACATTAGCATACCATAAATTCAACCTAAAACCAGCATACCAACTATAATAAATTTAATTAAACATTAAATGAGCAATACTTTGGTTTTCCTTTTTAGAATTCAGAAGGGCTTGTTGAGGCTAATCCTGCTAACTCGTATCTCTTAAAAACAACAATAACAAAAGTAGGTTAAGTCGATGTGTTCTTTTTGCCTTTTGATAATTTTTTGTGTTAAAAAGGAGACAGCCCGGGGCGCCTGGGTGCCTCAGTCGGTTAAGCGTCTGCCTTCAGCTCAGGTCGCGATCCCAGGGTCCTGGGATCGAGTCCCGCGTCAGACTCCCTGCTCAGCGGGGAGCCTGCTTCTCCTCTGCCTGCCGCTCCCCCTGCTTGTGCTCTTTCTCTCCTTCTCTCTCAGACAAATAAATAAATAAATTCTTTATAAAAAAAAGGGGGGGGGGGGACAGCCCGAAACAGAGTCACTTATCACTTATCCTAATCCCCACCTAGACCTAACACCCGACCTCAGGGCAGCTTCAGCATCTCCCAGAAATGTGATCCGTAACCAGCCAACCTGGAATTTCCTGGTCAGCACTAGGAGGCAGTCTACTGATAGACCACATCTGTTCTTCCTAGGAGGGCAGCCTTGCCTGAAATCATGCATTCTTTGCTAATACTTTCCTTTTGTCCCCTCCCTCTCTGCCTTGAAACCCTTTCTTTTTCTGCAGCTCCACGGAGCTCCTTCCTATGTGCTAGATGGGATGCTGCCCAATTTATGAATCACTGGATAAAGCTGATTTGACCTTTACATTTACTCCGTTGAATTTTTGTTACTGAACACTTGTAACAAACAGGGGAATTTGGACAGTTTCATTAACCATGGAGCCATCTGAAAGACAGTAAGTACGAGTTTGCTTTTTGAAGATAATGATGATGGCATTTCCCCCCAAATAAACATCAGTTAAGTAAAAGCTTATCCAATATCACTCCCCTTCACCCCTTCTTGTCTCCTCCCTTGTTCTGAAGTTGTACTCTATATTGGACCAAATAAAGGCCAGCCAATATGAGAACAGTAAGTGCTACTTAAATCACTCCACATGACGTTTTGTTGACAGCTATTAGAGACCTTCACACCTTATCAAAAAAAAAAAAAAAAAGGAGAACAATTGCAAGTCATTTGAATGGCCTTCAGAAAGAATGTTAAATTATTTTTCTTGGACATAAGATAGTTAGAGCAACTGTCCACAGCTTTTTGTGGACAACAAAATATTCTCTTACATTTTCATACACTTCACAGTTTAAAACTATTATGTAATTTGACGATCGTAGCTAACCAACTAGGAATATATGTTGGGCACGATGATTTCCTACTTTATGATTGAAGAAATAAAAGTTTAGATAGCTTAAGGGACTTATTTGCAGTTACAAAGCCAGAGAAAAGCATTAAGAGCTGAGGCATTATTATAAATTTATAGAGAAGAATGTCCACAAGTATTTCATGACTATGAGTCTATGAATCCTAAAATAATAAGAATGATAATAATAATAATGGAAGATGACCTAGGGGCACCACTCCATACAGGAGTCCCCTTCATAATATTCGACTCATTTAAAACCACCCCCTGGCCTATAGCAGTCCACTTTCTACAGGGACTGTCAGCCAGGGTTAATTATCCCACAAGGCAAAACACTCCATTTTTTGAAAAATGTTTTAATTACTAGAAAAGTCCTCCTTCATTTATCCTAATTCTGCTTTCTAGAATCTCAAAGAATATGTCTAATCATTCTTCCACACAATATTTCAAATATTCGAAGATAGTTGTCATGTTTCCCACTCGTAAGACACAACTTCTAGACCCTCTGTCCTCCTGGTGGCCATGCTTTGATTTATCTATGCCACTCTTAAAACCAGGTTCCCAGAAGCAACCATAAAACTCCAAGGCTACTCTGACCAGTGTATAGTGGCCTGAAATTTCTATCAGTATAGCTCTCTGTGTTCCGGACTGAAATCTCTATTAAATATAGCTTAAGATAACAGAAATTTTTGGCAGACACATTATGGTGTTGGTTCTTATTAAGCTTACACCCAACTAAAATCTCTATGTTGTCTTTTCCCATATAATCTGCTAGTGAGCCAATACTCTCCTATCATAATCATATTAGGTCATGACATTAGCAAGTATGGGAGGCTTATCTTTATGTATTCAGTGTTTCTCAACAGGAGTTCCAATGACATTTTGGACAGGATAATTCTTTGCTGTATGGATGTTCCATATATCACAGGATGCAATTAAGTATTAGTGACAACATTTGATTGTCCTTGTGACAATCAAAAATAACCCTGTACACCTCCAAAACACCCCTAGGAAAGAGATACCCCTGCAGTTGAGAATCCTTATCAATTTATCAATTGAAATGTTGCAGTATGAAGAACAGAGCCCTCTGTCATACCAGTACACACTCACTTCAAGTTTGACATGTATTTTATGGTGAACATTGTATAGATAAAATTTTTATCCAGCTACACATCAACCTAAATGTATAATAGTAAACCCCCATTTCTCCTTATTAATAAAAACCAGATGAAAACATTTGGAAAATTACACTTTCAGAATAATAGCAGAGAAACTAAGGATAAGTAAAATATGGCAAGAGTTGATTATAGTTTAGGAAGCTAATTTCCAAAGTTGGCCCCCAGTAAGCCATGCCACCTGCTGCTCACGACCTTCTAGTCTCCTCTCCTTGGAGATGGGCTGCCTCTCTGACTTCCTTGAACCAATAAAATGCGATGTAAGTGATGCTTCCAAAGCTAGGTCAGAAGAAGCCTTGAAGCTTCTTCCTCACTTTCTTGGAACTCTCTCGAAGACCCCTTAGCTGCCCTATAAGAATTCTGACTACCCGAAGCTGCTAGTGAGGCCAAACTCCCAGCTGAGCCCAATCTTTTAGCCATGGTTAATAAGGTGCCAGTCATGGGAAAGTATCTTTAACTTTCCAGACAAGCTCATACTCTAGCTGAATACTACTAAGTGACTTTATTCAATGCCACATGGAACAGAATTTCAAAGAAGAGCATTCCCATATTCCCGACACATAAAATTGTGATATGTAATAAAATTTGACGCAAAAGCTTGTATTCTTTCCTCCCTAAAATTCATATTCTGCAGCAAACTGTGCATTCATTTCTTCACTTATCCACTACACATTTGCTGAACTCCTATTACATTTCAGAATTTTAAGAAACATCGGGAATAAAATGGGTGATAAAAATTCCACCATCTCTGAATTCAGGAACATCACAGTTGAATGTCGGAGATTCATAAACCAATAATTATGATAGATTTTAAAGTAGTATGAGAGGGGTGGATGTGGGGTGCTGTGAAAGCAAAGAGAAAGATGTACAGTGGGGGTAAAGAGATGTCACTAGAGGCCCTTTGGCAGTAGGGAGTCATAAAAGGCAAGACAGAGTCATCCAGGCAAAATGAAGAGAGTTAAAATGATTTTTTAGGCAGAGTGGATTGCATGTAATGGCAAAGAGTTTTGAAAGACACAATGTATTGCAAGTTTAGTGTGACTAACGACCACAGTGTGAGAAAGTAGTTAATAGTGATGATGGAGACTGACACAGTCCGATAAGAAAAGAAGCTGGAGAAATGACCAAAAGCAAGATTTTTGAAAGTTGCTAAATGACATATACACTAGTCAGCCTCCAAGATGGCCCCACAAAGAACCTATGTTCTGGTATCTGGACATTTGTGTAGTCTTCCTGTGTTCTACCAAAGTTGGTGTGTCTGATAGCATCCAATGAAAGCGAGTATGTCACACCTGAAAATAGTGTATAAAAGACTGAGGCTTCCATCTTGAGCTCCTCCTGCCCCCACATCCCCTTTCCCCCTTCACCCCTCTCTCTTTATCAGATACTTGCTTTGGGAAAAGCATCTCTTCCAATGGAGAGACCCATGTGGTAAGATACTGAAGACTCCTGCCAATAGTCATGTGAGTATGCTTGGAAGTAGATCATCCAGCCCCAGTCAAGTCTGCAGACACTGAAGCCCAAGCCAACAGTTTAACTGCAACCTCATGAGAGACCTTGAGCTAGAACCACCCAGTTAAGCTAGTCCAAGCTTCCTGACACTCAGAAACTATATGACATACTAATGTTTTGTGGCTTTAAACCCCTAAGTCTTGGGATTATTTATTATGCAGCAATAGATAACTAATACACCATGCGGAGAGGTCTGAACATTACCCTTAAATTGATAGAAAGCCTTTATAGGACTTGAAAAACCTAGACAACTATTTGCACATTGGAAAGGTCATTGGGTTAGCAGTTTGGAGGGTAAAATGAAAGAGAAAAGGGGCTACCTGGGAAGAGACAGCCATAATAATCCAGTCCTGAACAGATTAAGAACAGTACCAAAAAAATTGAAAAGGAAGGAAGAAAAAGATGTGGCTTTAAAGTATATTAATGAGCCCAGGTTTCCCATTTAGACAACTGGGCAAGCAGAAGCAGAGTTACTGAGTCAGAGAATGCAGGAAGGGGATAGGATCTGGAATTTGTGGTAAAGGTGACGCACTTAGATTTGAACATGTTAACACTAAGAGGCCCATGAGATACTCAAGTGAAGAAAAGATACATTGGATATATAGATCTGGGACTCAGAGCTGGTCTGGGCCATAACAGTCATCAGCATGACATTGGTAACTGAAGTCATGGATTAGGATGAGCACCACCGAGGATGGTGTGTGTACTAGGAACAGCAGGAAGTCAGCAGAACCGAAGCCCGTTTACTAGTTAGACCCTATTCCTTCTTCTCCTTCTTTTTTATTAAATCAGAGTTGGGGGAGGAGGGGCAGAGGGAGAGAGAGAGAGAATCTTCAGCAGGCTCCACCCCCAGCATGGAGCACAATGCAGGCCTCAATCTCACAATCCTGAGATCATGACCTGAGCCAAAATCAGGAGTTGGACACTTAACCAACTGAGCCACCCAGGCACCCCAAGACCCTATTCCTTCTAAACCCCAAACAGACACATGGGGGATTGAGGCCTTTCTCTGTAGCCAGGGATTATAACAATCATACTGTAAGATAAAAAAAATCACTCTTTACCCCAAATATGCTGGAAGGAAGGAAATCATTAAGTATTCTACAATAATTTTCATTTGCTTATTACTTTGCTTAAGTCAAAGATGATTTCTGTAAGTTTAGATGCTCCTGCAGAAATCCAAGCCTGCTATTAAAGATATAGATTAATTTCTCCACCAAGTCTCTAAGGCAGTAGAGAACGGTGCTATTATAGGAGAACCTCATCATAGGCAACTTCCCCTGGAGAGGAGATGTGCCCTAAAAGTAACAAATCAGATGAAAGAGAAAGATGTAAAATATCTCTATCAGTCAGGGTTCTCCAGAAAAATAGAATCAAATGTGTGTGTGTGTGTGTGTGTGTGTGTGTGTGTGTGTGTGTGTGTGTGTATGAAATCATATGGTATTTGTCTTTCTCTGTTTGGCTTATTTCATTTAGCATGGAGGTTGCCAAAGAGGAACGATATGAGGGGGTTGGTTGAAATGGATGAAGGGGATTAAAAGGCACAAACCTCCAGTTACAAAATAAATAAGTCACGCCATAAAAAGCACAGCATAGGGAATACAGTCAATAATATTGCAATACACTTATCATGGTGAGCATTTCACAATGTGTATAATTGTTGAATCACTACATTGTACACCTGAAAATAACTGAATATTTTATGTCAACTATACTTCAATTGAAAATTTAAAAATTGTGTGTGTGTATGTGTGTGTGTGTGTGTGTGTGTGTGAAAATATTTATTTTGAAGAATTGGCTCACATGATCATGGAAGCTGGCAAGTTCAAAATCTACAGGGAAGGTGAGCATGCTGGAGACCCAGGAGAGATTCAGTGTTGTCGTTCCAGCCAGAAAGTCATCTGCTGGCAGAATTCCCCCTTGCTTGTGGGAGGTCAGACTTTGTTCGGTCCAGGCCTGCAGCTGATTGGATGAGGCCCACCCAAGTTAAGGAAGGCAATCTACTTTACTCAAAGTCCACCAATTTAAGCATTAATCTCATTCAAAAAAACCTCACGGAAACATCCAGAATAATGTTTGACCATACAACTGCGCACCATGGAGTTGCTACCCTGACACGTAAAATTAACCATGACAATATCTGTGGTGGGAGGAAGGTGGGGGACAGGCTGATATTGACTGTTATTTATCATTGCATTCTTCTTTGAAGCCAACATAGAACCATGTACAGTGCCCTGCACATAGTAGGCACTCGGCTAATGGTTCATGCTGACATTCATAGTCCCTGACATATCCATTCATGGTTCCTGCCATATGCAAATACAGCTAATTTGATAAAGGTGACAACAACATCACAGAGGGGCTTTTTCTCCAATGTGTTAGCCAAGAAGGTAAATAAAAGGCCCACCCTAACACCCATGTGCTTTTCTGACTGTATTCCGTTCTCTGTGGTCCTCACAGCAGCAGGTGGTCTGTTGAGACAGCGACCTTTGCGGGCGTTCCCCCCATCCTTCGGGGGGAGCCATCCTTGGGGGTTGCTAACCAAGTGTACCACTGCTGACAAAAGTAAAAATAAAATATCCCAGAAAGAGATGAATTTGTCTGCATCTGGAAAGATACTCATCATTTTTTGTGTGTTTGTTTTGCTTTCCCTTCAGGAGAGAGTGAGGGGAAACTAAATGAGCTTTTCTCAGTTAGAAACAATGTAAAATTCAGAATGAGGCAGGCTGTGGGAGGCTGCTTAGAGCATGGTGAGCTAGTGAAGAAAACATACAAACAAACAAACAAAAACCCAAGTCATGGTGGATCTGGGGCAGGGCAAGGGGTATAGCAGGGTGTCTAAGTCCCGAAAGACCCCTTCCTCCACCTTCATTGACTTTCATCCCTGTGGAGATACATCTGGAGGGTTAGTTAAGGTATCTAGGCCTTTGCAGCCTACTTAATCTCTAAAAAATGTTTGATGATATTTTCCTTGCTTATTAAGTTTCTTCCCAAGAAGGGATGACTTAATCTGAGGTCCACAGACCCCTCAGGAATACAAGCATAGAATTAGGGGGACCTATGAACTTGGATGGCAAATATATATATGTCAACACTCTCTAGCTGAATTGAACATTTCCCAATAATTTCAATGTATGCAACAAGCCCCCAAAATATTTTTGCACATATCTAAAACTATCTTTCATGTTTACCACTACTTCATCCTACTGCAACTTGATGGTCCAAACCCATGCCAAGATTCTGCAGGTCCCAAAGTTTAAGGTAAGTGAATTTTCCTATATTCTCCAATCTAGATGTGCCAGTAATGAAGCAAATGCTGCATTATGATCTCTATGTGGGCCCTTAGATCCATCTTCAACTGGTAGAAGCCAGAGAACAGGTAAATTCAACCCCCCCCAAAAAAAACCCTCCTAGGGCAGGTAGGGCTTCTCATTCATTTGGATGCTAAATTATAGAACCCCATTATTATACTGAGCCCCTGTCTGCATAACTGCAAGAAATCCAGCCCCTTCCCCAAGTGGGAGTACTTAAACCTGGCACAAATCTATCTTCATAGCTGATCATCAGCTTTCTCTCTAATTCACTGCTCCAGGTTTTCCTGCCCATTTCCTCAGATTTCTCAGAGCTGCTCCCCAACACTGCCACAACCCTCCTCCAGCTCCTTTTTGCCAAAGTGAAGATGTAAATACCTCCACTGTGGCTCTAAGCACCGGTCACCCGGAATGGTGATGGTTTAGTGACTGAAGTTCAGGGAAGAAATAAACTACAAAAATTATAAAAGAAAATTAAAATGAAATTATGATATATAACTCTCCCAGAATCCACTGATTAGTCTCTCCATAGGGGTCATGAACGGTCACATCTTTTCTCAACCTTTTGCCATGTGACTGGCGCTCACTGACCTCCCAGGTCGGGAGTCCCTTCAACATGTCCATCCCCCTTCCTCCAAGTTTTGTCCCCCTGCTCAACTCCCTGGCTCCAACTAGAGGAATCCAAAACTAATTAACTTCATGGTATTCTCTCCAAACTCACAGCTGAAGGTAGCCTGACTTAATTATTAAACAGAATATCTAAGTCTGAAGTATCTGAAATTAGATGATTCCTTCCCCCCACCCCTCCACCCCAGGCTTCCTGAGAACTGCAGGTGACATCTGCCTCAAAGCTGTGTGAATACAATGCTTGAAAAGGTGACCCCTGCCCGTACAAAGGAAGCTTGGCAGTACACACCCACCCTGGAAGGACCCTGGAGGTCCCACCCTGGAATTAGAAGTTGTATATGATTACCCAAATAGTAAGTTTCAAAAACTTTAAGACCCATTTCCTACCTTAAGAAATATGGAGGAACTACTGGTAGCACTCGGGTAGCATTTTTTTTTTGGCGAAGAGGAGGAGGTGTCTCTCTCACAGAACATAGAAGAAGGAATACCTAATTAATTCTAGCGTTCTTAGGAGAGATTAGAGAAGGCTCCGTGGAGGAGGTGTCATTTGCATTAAGGTAAAGGATGAGTGTACGTCATCTGTGGCTACTGCAGAACTGCTTAGCAAGCTCATCATGTGAGTGATAAAGAATAGTGAGAACAGGGATCTGAGAATGCTCTACTAGGCCCATCTCACCTCCATTAGTTTTATTGAACCTTGAAATGGCTTTTGAAGTTAACAATCACCCCAGAGGATACAAAGTTAGACACTTTAAAAAAATACATTAAAGTTTTGTAAGTTCCCCAGTTAATCCATCAAACACATTTCAGTCTTAGGTAGCAGTGTGTAAACTCTATCAAGGGCATCTGAGGTTCCCTAGGAAACATCTATAGCCAGACAAACAGGTGACACTCAGTAGAGATAAAGAGAGCCTAAGGAAAGCTATGGAATCACCTTTGAGGCAAAGGTGTGTTCATTGAAAGCACATAATTTTTTATAAAATCTTCTTGGTGTTGAGCAGGAAAGTGGCAGAGGACAGGTGAGGATGGGGGGGTGAGAAATCTTACTAGCTTTGCCATCTGAATTTGGCTCTGTTCCTGTTGCTAAGCTTATTGTCCCAAGCTTCTCCAATTCAGTACATGAGTGGAGGAAAATACTGTATTCTTTCAAAGCACAATTAAAAAAAAAAAAAAAGCTAAGGTGGCACCTATCCAACTGCTTCCTAAAGAATATAGCATAGCATTTAGACTGCCTAACAAACCTCTGGAAAAGAACAACATCTTAGAAAGTTCTTGTTTGAGTTCTGTAAAATTTAGGGGGAAAAGTTTTCTTTAATTAGGTGATGGTTAATGAACTATTAAAGAAACCCTTTGCTAATTAAAAGAATAAATTGAACTTGCTGGACCTTTCAGCTGCTCTCAAACACCTTGCTTCTGAGGTTTTCCAGCAGAAAAGAAGGTTTCCATCTCAACATTAGTCAATGAGTTAAGGAAAAGTGGCAGCAAGAACTGGTTTGGGTGGTTGGATCACACCTTCCACAAATAGTAGCCAGATGTGCCTGTGGAAGTGACCCTCAGCATGCTTTGGATGGTTTATTTCAGACTGATGCCTGTTTGTTCCTTGCTGTATTTCCCAAGCATCTAGAATAGTTCTGACACTAGTAGATGGATGGATGGATGGTTGGATGGATGGATGGATGGATGGATGGATGGATGGATGTATGGATGGATTGAAGGAAGGAAAGAAGGAAGGAAGGAAGCAAGAGAGGGAGGAAAGGAGGGTGGAAGGGAGGGAGGGAGGGAGAGAGAGAGAAAAAAAAGAAAAGAGAAGAAAAGAGAAAAGAAAAAAGAGAAGAAAAGAAAAGCGAAGCATGGTGGGGGGAGGGGTGTATTTCTTGAAGAAATGAATGAATCACTGCTTACCCAGCAGCAAGTAGCCCATTTGGTTTGTTTGGGATCTCACTTTTCCTAATCCAGGGTGGAAGTCCATCAGAATCAATGGCAGGTGATAAGTGAAGTGATCAATATTAACTTGGCAAAAGAGGTGAGGAGACTCGTCCCGTGGCACTGACTAATATGCAGACCACAGCCAGATCGTCATCTTCCCCCTCTGAAGATCCTATTGAGAAAATGGCTAAAAATTCTGTCTTTCATTCTGCCCGTTTTCAACCAAAAAAAAAACCACTTGGTGCAATTTCTGCTGTTTGCAAGGGCTCAGCAGCTCTGCTAGAAGTCATCAAGAAAGCTGTTTGTTTTCTTCTGTAATTCTGGACTCAATGCATTTGTCTTAGGCTCTTGGTGATCTGGGATACCACATTATATGATGTCGTCCAGGGCCATGCCACTTAGGAAGTTTTGCTTATGTCAACATTATGCACTATACACATTTTTTTTCTTTTGCTGGGGGCAGCTGAAAGTAAGTGACACTAATTTCTATTCTGCAGTTATCCAAATATTGCACTCACAACACAATCCATAAACATAATGACTACCCATCAATAAAGCAGGGGAATGTCTGAGAAACCATAATTGTCACCCCCCAAAAATTTAAAAAATAAAAAGAAACAACAAAAACGCTGGCAAATGGTAGGTCCCTTATCTTAATTACAGGCTTATTTGCATTTAAATGAAGGTTATTCTATAATTACTACTGAATGTTTTGTATTGGAGTTGAAATACCACTCTGCAGGCTGTCAGCCCATTTCCTTTTCATTTTCCCTTGTCATTCTTCTTCTCTATAATTGTCTGACACAGGCAGGCAGAGAGAGGTGCTGGCTCTTAATTCCCTTTCCAAAAACATCACCACCTCAGGGCACCTTGTGGATTCCGGGGCATCTTGCTACAGTCCTTCCACAGGATGGTGCCACGAGAATTAAAGAAACCTCCCTCTTCCTACAAAAAAACATCTCCAGATCTGCCAGCTTGAGAGAAGAATTAACGGGGCCTGACTAGGCATTGGCTACGATGCTGAAAATCCCCTCTCTCTCCCCTGTGTGCATACCACACCCTGCACAAACATTAACATTCATCAACAAATATAGTCCATTCTTGTTACTTGTGTCACTGTGAACACCAAATTAGAGAACTCTGAACCATTGCTCCCAGGAGGGGATGTACAGGGCTAGGTTCCTGCAAGCCTTTGCTCATAAAATTTTTGTTAAGCCATCAATACAAAACCTCATTCTATGCTTAGAGACACCTTGTTTAATATATATATTGTTGATTCATTAATATCGAACTCACAGCGAGTAACATTGTAACTCATACCTGAACAAAGTTCATCTGGCACATATATTTATGGGTCAATAAGCACATCACAGCCTACTTACACATAGAATCACTGGACAACACTCTACCACTATGCTTGAGGGCCACAGCAAAACACAAATAAAAAGCACAAAAATGTTAAAAACAACAACAACAACACGAAACAGACCACAAAAAGGACACCTGTTTGAGAGCTGAAACAAGAAGGCAGAGCATCATCTTGTTTAACCTCAACTGGGAACAGGCATATGAGATGACCCACATTTTTCAGTTTTGCACATGTCTGTGAATAACTATAAAAGCATAGTAGCTATTAATTTAGGTGGTTACAAATAAGTTTTAGTGAGCAAGTGATTTCACAAATATGGGATGCATGCATAATGAGAATGGGCTGTACTTACTGAGCATCTCCTTTATGTTGACCCCATGTGAGATGCTCTCCAGGGACTAAGAGGGTTTGTAGTCCTCAGATAGGAGGGGGGTGGGGAGGATGCACAGAGAGAAACTGATCAAAAAGATAATAAACAAAAAAATAATAAAACTTTCAAATCATGATAGTGCTAGGAATAAAACAAGCCAAAAAAGCCTTCAGATGGACATAATGAGGCCAATAGGAAAGGGTTTATTTCTTTAAAGATTTTATTTAATTATTTGAGAGGTGGGCACATAAGCATGGGGAGGGGCAGAGGGACAGGGAGAGAGAAAAATCCCAAGTAGGCTCCCCATTGAGTTCCGAGTCCAAGTGGGATTCCATCCCACAACCCCAAGATCATGACCTGAGTCAAAATCAAGAGTCGGATCTCAACCGACTGAGCCACCCAGGCACCCCCTGAAAGGGCTTATTTTAAATATCAGACAGCATTTATGGTAAAACTTGAGAGGCCCTTCAGAGCTGGGGGAGAGATGGAGAGGGAGGGAAGAACACCAAGCAGGAAGAACAGTGAGCACAAGACCCTGACCTGGGAAAATGTGTGTTCCCCAAATTTGACTAATGGGACTGGAGACTATTGCAGGTGAAGAGGAAGAGACAGTATGAAACGGGGTTAGAAGAAGGGCGGGAGCTTGGTCTAGTGGTGCCTACTGGACCCAATGACACAAGTGCGCTTACTTATTGGTGCTCATCTCACTAGAAAAGAAGTCTCCTAGTGCCTAATAAGGTACCGCACACTGCAGGCACTCATAGCACTGGCTGACTTACTCACCAGGGGCCCTCAAAACATGATGGGTATGTCAGTTCAGGACTGAGTTTTCCTGGACATAACAGAAAAACCCCAACATATAATGGCTTAAACAAGATCGGAGTTTATTGCTCTCACTTAGTGAGAAATCCAGATGTAGACAGTTGCTGACATTGGTTTGGTGGCTAAGGGATGTCCAAGCCAAGCTCTGTGGAATTTCCTTGATTTGTCTCGTGGTTGCAAAATTGCTGCTCCAGCTCTAGCCATCACATTCTACCTCCAGGATAAGGGAAGTGCAAAGAGTGTATGTGCCAGAAGAGTCTAGTACCCCTTATACAGCTTTCCTGGAAGCCTACCTATTTATTGTCCACTGATCTTATTGGCCATACTGTGCCATGTGTCCACCTCCAGGAGCCAAGGAGCTAGGAAATGTATTCTTTACAGTTGGATACATTGCTTCCCCTAACACAATCATGTGTACAGAACAGGAGAGAATATTTTTCAGCAACTAGTAGTCTCCATTCCTTGGGGACTAGGAGTACATGTTCCAGCCCATGCCTTGGAAGTGGTAGAGTTCTCAGAGATAAGAGGGTCTCTTGGGCCATATAGTAGATTTACATAGTGGATATGGGACTTGAAAGTTGATACGGTAGATCCACCAAGTCAGAAGATCTTTATTCTTTCCCCTTAGGCCAGGTAACCCTTTCCACTGGGGATGAGGGCCTCTCATAAACCAGTAACAAATGTAAGAAATTAACACACTTAGCCATGTTCAGTCCTAATATTATATTTTGAATTTGTTTACTTATGGCTTTTAGCAGTCAATTCACAAGTCCTTTGGCTTTGGGAGAACGTATCATGGGGCAGATATGTTTTGAAGTAGAAATAAGGGATGGGGGAGGGAGGGAAGAAAATCAAAAACAAGGCCGCTGCTAAAGAGATAGGTTTTGGAGGGAGGAGCAAGATGGTGGAGGAGTAGGAGACCTGGATTTCGTCTGGTCCCAGGAATTCAGCTGGATAGGGATCAAACCATTCTGAACCCCTACGAACTCAACAGGAGATCAAAGAAAAGAATAGCAACAACTCTCTGAACAGAAAAGCGACCACTTTCTGGAAGGTAGGATGTGCAGAGAAGCGAATTCGAGGCGATATTCGGGAGGATAGACGGCGGGGGAAGGGGCCTCCGTTGGCTGCTTCTGGCAAGTGATAGAGCCCCGGAGCACAAAATCGGAACTTTTAAAAGTCAGCTCCGCTGAGGGATATCGCTCCAGTGGCTAAACTGGGGGTGGAACCCTCGCTGGGACAGTGTGGTCTCAGGACCCTCGGGGTCACAGAAAGGCCGGGGGGTACCTGAGTGCGGCAGAGGTCCTGGGTATCAGAGCGGGGAAGCCGGCTGCAGAGACGGAGCCGAGGCGCGGGCTCTCAGCTCGGGGTTGCCACAAACCATGATCCGTGGCACAGTCAGGCCACTGCTCTTCCAGCCGGGACACAACAAGCGGCAGATCCGGGGAGACTCCCCTTCCTCCTCCCGGAGGGGCGGCATGGGAGCGCACCGCAGGATTTGGAGACTCCACAGGGGGTGGTGTGCCAGAGATAGAAACGCTGGGTCACAGGCCGGGTGAGCACGGAGTGCGGCCGGAGACCGGTGAGATGGGAGTGATTGACTGCTCCTCTCTGGGGGCTCACTGAGGAGCGGGGCCCTGAGTTCTCCGCTCCTCCCGGAGGAGATTGGGAGACGCCATTTTCACTCTTGTCCTCCAAAGCTGTACCAAAAGCTTGCAGGGAACAAAAGCTCCCGAGAGCAAACCCAAGCAGATTACTTAGCCCGGAACAGGCAAGGGCGGGCAATTCTGCCTCCGGCAAAGACATTTGGGAACCACGGCAACAGGCCCCTCCCCCAGAAGATCAACAAGAACAGCCAACCAAAAGCAAGTTTACCGATCAATGAGAATGGCAGAACTCCAGAGTTGGGGGAATACAGCACATAGAATTCATGGGTTTTTTACCATGATTCTTTAGTCTTTCAAAGTGAATTTTTTTTAACTGTCTTTTTTTTTTAATTTTTCTTTTTCCCTTTTTCAACCAACATCTTATCAATCCCTTTTTTAAAAAAATCTTTTTTATTTTTTTCATTTTTAGAGTCATATTCTAGCCCTTCATAGTAGTTACCCTTATTTTTGTATATATATATAAGTTGTTCTCCCTTTAAAATTTTGGGATACAGTTTCTTCTAACAGATCAAAATATAACCTAAATCTCTAGTGTATGGCTTTGTTCTAGTCTCCTGCCTGATCACATTCTCTCCCCCCCCTTTTTTTTAAACCTCTTCTTTCTTTTTTCAACCAAGTTCTTATCAACTCCTTTTATAAAATCTTTTATTTTTCATCTTTACAGTCATATTCCATCCCTTCATCATATTAACCCTCATGTTTGTACATATATAAGTTTTTCTTTCTTTAAAATTTTGGGAGGCACTTTCTTCTAACAGACCAAAGTATGCCCCAAATCTAGTGTGTGGCACTGATCTATGTACCAGCCTGATCATATTTGATCATATTACGTTTTTCTTGTTTTGTTTTAGTTTGTTTATTTTTATCTTTTCCTTTTTCTTTCTTTCTTTTTTTTCTTTTTTCTTTCTTTCCTTTTCTTCTCCCCCGGTTTAAGGTCTTTTCTGATTTGTTTAGTGTATATTTTCTGGGGATGTTGTTACCCTGTTAGCATTTTGTTCTCTCATTCATCTGTTGTCCTCTAGATAAAATTAAAAGATGGAAAAAATCACCTTAACAAAAAGAACAAGAGTCAGTACCGACCTACCAGGGGACCTAATCAATACAGACATCAGTACAATGTCGGAACTAGAGTTCAGAATGATGGTTTTAAAGATACTAGCTGGGCTTGAAAAAAGCATGGAAGTTGTTAGAGAAACCCTTTCTGGAGAAATAAAAGAACTAAAATCTAACCAAGTTGAAATCAAAAGGCTATTAATGAGATGCAATCAAAAATGGAGGCTCTAACTGCTAGTATAAATGAGGCAGAAGAGAGAATTAGTGATATAGAAGACCAAATGATGGAAAATAAAGAGGCTGAGAAAAAGAGGTAGAAACAACTACTGGATCACGAGGGCAGAATTCGAGAGATAAACGATACGATAAGACAAAACAACATTAGAATAATTGGGATCCCAGAAGAAGAAGAAAGAGAGAGAGGGGCAGAAGGTATATTGGAACAGATTATAGCAGAGAACTTCCCTCATGTGGGGAAGGAAACAGGCATCAAAATCCAGGAGGCACAGAGAACCCCTCTCAAAATCAATCAAAATAGGTCAACACCCCGACATCGAATGGTAAAACTTATGAGTCTCAGAGAAAAAGAGGAAATCCTGAAAGCAGCTTGGGAGAAGAGATCTGTAACCTACAATGGTAGAAACATTAGATTGGCAACAGACCTATTCACAGAGACCTGGCAGGCCAGAAAGGACTGGCATGATAGATTCAGAGCACTAAATGAGAAAAATAAGCAGCCAAGCATACTATATCCAGCTAGGCTATCATTGAAAATAGAAGGAGAGATAAAAAGCTTCCAGGACAAACAAAAACTAAAGGAATTTGCAAACACAAAACCAGCCGTACGAGAAATATTGAAAGGGGTCCCCTAAGCAAAGAGAGAGCCTAAAAGCAACATAGACCAGAAAGGAACACAGACAATATACAGTAACAGTCACCTTACAGGCAATACAATGGCACTAAATTCATATCTTTCAATAGTTACCCTGAATGTAAATGGGCTAAATGTCCCAATCAAAAGACACAGGCTATCAGATTGGATAAAAAAAAAAAAAAAGACCCATCAATATGCTGTCTGCAAGAGACTCATCTTAGATCCAAAGACAGCACCAGATTGAAAGTGAGGGGTTGTAAAACCACTTACCATGCTAATGGACACCAAAAGAAAGCTGGGGTGGCAATCCTTATATCAGACAAGTTAGATTTTAAACAAAAGACTGTAATAAGAAATGAGGAAAGACACTATATCCTACTTAAAGGGTCTATCCAACAAGATCTAACAATTGTAAATATCTATGCCCCTAACATGGGAGCAGCCAATTATATAAGCCAATTAGTAACAAAAGTAAAGAACACATCGACAACAATAAAATAATAGTGGGGGATTTTAACACCCCCCGACTGAAATGGACAGATCATCTAAGCAAAAGATCAACAAGGAAATAAAGACATTAAATGACACACTGGACCAAATGGACGTCACAGATATATTCACAACATTCCATCCCAAAGGAACAGAATACACATTCTTCTCTAGTGCCCGTGGAACATTCTCCAGAATAGATCACATCCTAGCTCACAAATCAGGTCTCAACCGGTACCAAAGGATTGGGATCATTCCCTGCATATTTTCAGACCACAGTGCTTTGAAACTAGAACTCAATCACAAGAGGAAAGTCGGAAAGAACTCAAATACATGGAGGCTAAAGAGCATTCTACTAAAGAATGAATGGGTCAACCAGGAAATTAAAGAAGAATTTAAAGAATTCATGGAAACCAGTGAAAATGAAAACACAACTGTTCAAAATCTTTGGGATGAAGCAAAGGCAGTCCTGAGAGGAAAGTATATAGCAATAGAAACCTTTCTTAAGAAACAAGAAAGGTCTCAAATACACAACCTAACCCTACACCTAAAGGAGCTGGAGAAAGAACAGCAAATAAAGCCTAAACACAGCAGGAGAAGAGAAATAATAAAGATCAGAGCAGAAATCAATGAAATAGAAACCAAAAGAACAGTACAATAGATCCACGAAACTAGGAGTTTATTCTTTGTAAGAATTAACAAGATTGATAAACCCCTGGCCAGACTTATCCAAAAGAAAAGAGAAAGGACCCAAATCAACAAAATCATGAATGAAAGAGGAGAGATCACAACCAAAACCAAAGAAATACAAACACATATAAGAACATATCATGAGCAACTCTATGCCAGCAAATTAGATAACTAGAAGAAATGGATGCATTCCGAGAGATGTATCAACTACCAAAACTGAACCAGGAAGAAATAGAAAACCTGAACAGACCTATAACCATTAAGGAAATTGAAGCAGTCATCCAAAATCTCCCAACAAACAAAAGCCCAGGGCCAGAGGGCTTCCCAGGGGAATTCTACCAAACATTTCAAGAAGAATTAATACCTATTCTTCTGAAACTGTTCCAAAAAATAGAAATGGAAGGAAAACATCCAAACTCGTTCTATGAGGCCACCATTACCTTGATCCCCAAACCAGACAAAGACCCCATCATAAAGGAGAATTACAGACCAATATCCTTGATGATCATGGATGCAAAAATTCTCACCAAAATACTAGCCAATAGGATCCAACAGTACATTAAAAGGATTATTCACCATGACCAAGTGGGATTTATCCCTGGGCTGCAGGCTGGTTCAACATCCACAAATCAATCAACGTGATACAACATTAATAAAAGAAAGAACAAGAACCATATGATGCTCTCAATAGATGCAGAAAAAGCATTTGACAAAGTACAGCATCCTTTCTCGATCAAAACTCTTCAGAGTATAGGGATAGAGGGTACATACTTGAATATCATAAAAGCCATCTATGAAAAACCCACAGTGAATATCATTCTCCATGGGGGAAAAACTGAGAGCTTTCCCCCTAAGGTCAGGAACACGGCAGGGATGTCCAGTATCACCACGGCTATTCAACATAGTATTAGAAGTCCTGGCCACAGCAATCAGACAACAAAAAGAAATCAAAGGCATCCAAATCGGCAAAGAGGAAGTCAAACTCTCACTGTTTGCAGATGATATGCTACTTTATGTTGGAAACCCAAAAGACTCCACCCCAAAACTGCTAGAACTCATACAGGAATTCAGCAAAGTGGCAGGATATAAAATCAATGCACAGAAATCAGTGGCATTCCTATACACCAACAACAAGACAGAAGAAAGAGAAATTAAGGAATCGATCTCATTTACAGTTGCATCCAAAACCATAAGATACCTAGGAATAAATCTAACCAAAGAGGCAAATGATCTGTACTATAAACTATAAACTATAAAATACTCATGAAAGAAATTGAGGAAGACACAAAGAAATGGAAAAATCTTCCATGCTCATGGATTGGAGGAACAAATATTGTGAAGATGTCAAGGCTACCTAGAGCAATATACACATTTAATGCAATCCCTATCAAAATACCATCCGCTTTTTTCAAAGAAATGGAACAAATAATCCTAAAATTTGTATGGAACCAGAAAAGACCTCGAATAGCCAGAGGAATGTTGAAAAAGAAAAGCAAAGCTGGCGGCATCACAATTCCGGACTTCCAGCTCTATTACAAAGCTGTCATCATCAAGACAGTATGGTACTGGCACAAACACAGACACATAGATCAATGGAACAGAACAGAGAGCCCAGAAATGGGCCCTCAACTCTATGGTCCACTAATCTTCGACAAAGCAGGAAAGAATGTCCAATGGAAAAAAGACAGTCTCTTCAACAAACGGTGTTGGGAAAATTGGACAGCCACATGCAGAAGAATGAAACCGGACCATTTCCTTACACCACACACAAAAATAGACTCCAAATGGTTGAAAGACCTAAATGTGAGACAGGAGTCCATCAACATCCTAAAGGAGAACACAGACAGCAACCTCTTTGACCTCGGCTGCAGCAACTTCTTCCTAGAAACATTGCCAAAGGCAAGGGAAGCAAGGGCGAAAATGAACTATTGGGATTTCATCAAGATAAAAAGCTTTTGCACAGCAAAGGAAACAGTCCACAAAACCAAAAGACAACCGACAGAATGGGAGAAGATATTTGCAAATGACATATCAGATAAGGGCTAGTATCCAAAATCTATAAAGAACTTACCAAACTCAACCCCCAAAGAACAAATGATCCAGTCAAGAAATGGGCAGAAGACAAGAACAGACATTTTTCCAAAGAAGACATCCAAATGGCCAACAGACACATGAAAAAGTGCTCAGCATCGCTCGGCATCAGGGAAATCCAAATCAAAACCTCAATGAGATACCACCTCACACCAGTCAGAATGGCTAAAATTAACAAGTCAGGAAATGACAGATGTTGGCAGGGATGCAGAGAAAGGGGAAATCTCGTACACTTTTGGAGGGAACACAAGCTGGTGCAGCCACTCCATACTGTTTAGTATGGAAGTTCCTCAAAAAGTTGAAAATAGAGCTACCATATGACCCAGCAATTGCCCCACTGGGTAATTACCCCAAAAATACAAATATAGGGATCTGAAGGCATACATGCACCCTGATGTTTATAGCAGCAATGTCCACAATAGCCAAACTGTGGAAAGAGCCAAATGGTCCATCGACAGATGAATGGATAAAGATGTGGTATATATATACAATGGAATCCTATGCAGCCATCAAAAGGAATGAAATCTTGCCATTTGCAACGACATGGATGCATTTGGAGGGTATTATGCTAAGCAAAATAAGCCAATCAGAGAAAGACATGTATCATATGACCTTACTGATATGAGGAATTCTTAATCTCAGGAAACAAACTGAGGGTTGCTGGAATGGTGGGTGGTTGGAGGGTTGGGGTGCCTGGGTGATAGACATTGAGGGGGTATATGCTATGGTGAGTGCTGTGAATTGTGTAAAACTGTTGAATCACAGACCTGTACCTCAGAAACAAATAATACATTATTTGTTAAAAAAAAGAAGAAGAAGAAGATAGCAGGAGGGGAGAATGAAGGGGGGAAAATCAGAGGGGGAGACAAACCATGATAGACTATGGACTCTGAAAAACAAACTGAGGGTTCTACGGGGAAGGGGGTTGGGGGATGGGTTGGCCTGGTGATGGGTGTTGGGGAGGGCACGCTCTGCATGGAGCACTGGGTGTTATACGCAAACAATCATGGAACACTACATCAAAAACTAATGATGGATGGTGATTAACATAATAATAAAAAAAATAAATTAAAAAAAAACTGTAAAGACATAGGTCCTGGACAGACAAAAAAAATAAGAGGGTCAAGCCAGTCTGTAGAGTTGGGCAACGTTCTTCTGAGGAAGTGACGCTCAAACTGTGACCTAAGGATCAATAGGAATCAATTAAGTATCAGGGTGTGGAAGAGCAAGAGAATTCCAGTCCCAAAATCCTTTGCAAATGTTAACAAATGGAAATTAAATCAGGGCAAACCTCATGCTTAAATGATAAGGGGAGCAAAGAGACCATCTTCCTGGTCTTTGCTAATTTATCAGAAACTCAAACCTATTGAAAAGCTTCTTGATTTCTTGGCTTTTTAAGGCATTTGCTGGGCAGATACCAGTGCAAGTGCTTTGGGTTTCCTTAGCTGTTTAAGTTCCGCACTTTATGAATATTGAGCTGACTATTTACCACCTTAAGTTCCGCACTTTATGAATATCGAGCTGAATATTTACCACCTAAGCCTAAAGGGCAGGTGGAAAAGCAACCTACTGTGTGGCTTGGCTCAAACCTGCATGGAGCAGGTGGCCCTTCCCCTGCGAGGGACAGAGAAATCTAATACCTCTTTATAGCCCCTGCCAATTCTGCTCCCCCCATGCTCCTGAACCTGCTGGGACTCGTCCCTGTGTACAGGCAGATAGGCACCTGGCACAGCAGATGTACCCAATGACCACAATACAGATGTCCCCAGGCATCTCTATGTGTGTGCATCCTCTACCCAGCTGCCAGGGAGGGCTTTCCAACCACAGATCCCGTCATGCCTTTCCCCTACTCAGGAACCTCCAGGGGCTCCCCTATAGGATAAAATCCAATCTCTTTAGCATAACTTAAAGATCCTCCCCAATCTATCCTCATCTTAATTTTCCAGATTCACCTCCCACATTCATCTCCTGCTCTCAAGCCACACTGAGCTGCTTGCCACTTTCTAAATACATCGTGCTCTATTCTCACCTCTATACCCTCTTCTTGGCATGCCACCCTCACCCCACTCCTCATCTGGCACTTTAAGACCCAGACCTTATGTCACTTCCTCTGTGAAGCCTCCCGCAATGCTTAGCTAGTTGTTCTCTTTTTGCAATTATTTTTGCAAATCTCTATTCATATATCTGTTCTCTCCTGCTGTACTGTAGGCTTCTTAAATACAGGGGACAATTATAACCATTTGTGCACCCTCCACATCTTGCAGAGCCTGGCACATCCTAGGGCTTCAAAATCACTTGTTTCGTAATTAACCATGGTCCAGTGAATGTGCATGACTTTGCAGTATGCAGTAGCATCCATCTTCCTGAGAGCTGCCAGCTCTCGTGGTTCACCTCTGGTCCCCCACCCTGCCCCAAACTAGTGGAGAGGTGACTGGGCGGCACCCCTAGGATTACCTGTCCTACTGTGTTGGCACATTCTGCTTTTGTACCCTCCTCCCACTAAAAGGCTCCCAGGACCTGAGTTCTCTAGTTTTTTTGAAGTCCCCATGGAATGAGTAGCAGCTGAAGGACCAGGTAGCTCAGGGGGGCTTGGGGGCTTCACAGGGATCCTAAGTGAATCAGGGGCTCCCTGACCGCGACATCACCCCCTTTTATGACTTCCCCCATTCAGGGCATTTGTGGTGCGGGAGGCTGTGTATGGCTGCAAAGAATACTGTTCTCCCTGAGCCTCTCCTACCCTCCCCCAACCCCACCGCCCCCTGAAGTCCCACACTGTAGAGGGAAGAGAGAACTCTTCTCATCAGCTTCCTAGGGAACTAGGGGCCGCTGTGCCATTGTTCCCTTGCTCTCCACCATTCTTCGCCTTCTTATTTTCCTCCATGCACAGCCTCTTCCTCTCCTCCTCCTTCGAAAGGAGCCTCGGCACATTTCCCCCTGCCCCTGACAGGTGTGGGGAATGACCCTGGCCCTCCACTGGGGGCCGTTTGCTGTGATGCTCGAGCTTTATAGAGCGTCATTTGTATTCCATCCTTCCCTCTCCTGCTCTTGCCCAGTGTGTTTTGATGAGCTTCTCTCTGCACTCATATTGTCTCCGTCGTTAACCACTCATTTGCAAGTCTGTAATTTACTTTTGATCATTCATTTTATGAGGCGCACAGGGTAAAAAGCCGATTCTGTTCTTTACTTCTTTTTCCTCTCCTTCCTCAGGCTTGTTTGCAGCTAGAGATTCTCTCCAAGTCCCACACCCCGTTGCCTTATCATCTCGTGGAGAGGCATGTGCCGCCTGGACATTCCTAGGAGAGATTTTCCTTATGCTTCACCTTCTGATGTGGTTCATTAGCTGTCTTCCCCCCGCCCCCCGCCGCCCTCCCGCCCTTAGGGATTAGCTTCTCTGGGAAATGGAGTCCTTGGTGGAGGCAATTATTTGTGGGTCTATTGATATGATAACCCCCATTGACAGCGGGGAGAATCACTGGCAGAACTGATGGGATCGCCCCACCGCCTCTGCGCACTAAACCCCCAGGAGGAGAAGTGACAAGTTGAGGCCCAGCAATGCCTTCCCAAGCTGACATTTCACAGCCAGTTTTTGTTTAGCAGGAAATCGCCTCAGCCCAGGATGAGAAGGCAGCTGCCTGCCAAACAGGCGCCCTGAGTATCTGGCTGCATTTTCCTCCTTCCCGTGGTCATCGGAATTTTCAGTGACTAAAACCTGCTGCCTCTCTCTTACCAGAGGGGAGAAGAGTTGATGGCAGGAGTAAACTCATTAAGCCCAATTTTCGCTGAGCTTCCCAGGTTTTCCCTATTTTGTTTTCTTCCTCTTCTTCTCTTTGGAAACAAACACTTTTTCTAAAGAAGAAAGCAGTGCTCACATTATTCCACATTGCCGAAACCTTCCCGGCTGGCTTGCACGGTCACAGGCAATCTGTTGGGCCTGCAGTCACAGGCTGCCATCCCCTCCCCAGACATTCCTTGGGTCCCCAGACTCTTCACCTTTCCCCCCACCCCATCCCGCTATGGCCCTTAGAGCCTCAGGAGTAGGGTATTCTGGCCATCCTTTCTTGGGTTTCACCGTTCTGGCCAAACTGGGAACTTCAGAAAATGAAAGGAGGCATGAGTAACAGGTACAAAGGACAAAAAGGGATAAACCTGAATTGTCCCTGGTTACCAGACTCCCAGGGCCCACTCCCAGGGCTGAGTTTCAGTGTGAAGAGAACAAGTGAAGATTTACTCCCTCTCCCGGAGTCGCTCTAGGGACAAAATGGATGCATGGGGTTTTGACTTGAAATTCAAAACAGGCTATCACAAAAAATCATTGGCATAAATGGGGGTTAGACTGGATAATTCATTATGAGCTATGATGTCAATGGTCTGCGTTTATAAAAGGATTTTCAGTAGGGTACCACCCTCTGCTGTGATAGAACAGTTTTGCTGTCAGTTTTTAGATTTGTAAATTTGCCTCAAGGGTCCCACATAACCCACCGCAGATCAGTGCAGGAGCCATGTATCCTTGAGTCAATGAGTTGAATGTAAAATCCCTGGCCAAAAAAAAAAAAAAAACAATTTAAGTAAAAGACTTTCTCGTATCTTCAGGACACAGTGGGTATAATGAACTTCTGAGATGCGGTTCTGAACTACTACAACCTCAGGGTCATTGTTCTAGTCAGGAAATACCATTCTACAGACACAATTTAATTGGAAAGCCAACACCAAGACATCCCACCCGAGATAAGAGTGCTAAGAATGCGTTTTGAGGGCCCAGTACAGAGCTGGAATATGCCTCAGAAGATGTCATCAAAATTTTAAGCAGAATAAGGAACTTATTCTCAATCCTTCTTTACTGAAGGGCCAGATGATCTTCAAAGAAATATCCTTTGGAGGAAATTAGTAAATCTAACATGTCCTCATTGTTAGTTAGTATCCCTGGATCAAAAAAAAAAAAAAAACTCTGAAAAGGTGAATTTACTGCAAAGGAGCTTTCCACACTGGCCTAGGACATTTTGAGTCTAATCTCCACAAAACACAATTTTGTGGAATTGCTTAGTGGATGGGTCCTAAAACCTGGGTCCTAAAACCTACAATAGCCATGTCAAAATGATATCCCAAGGCTTATTCTTTAATTGGCCTGTGTGACCTGGCCCTCCTCCTCTGTACAGCCTTGCTGCCCCACAGGCCCCAGCAGAAGTCCTCCCCTAGGCTCTTGCCAGTCCACCCCAAACATAGAGCTTAGTCAGCCCTTCAGCAGTGGGGTGTGGTACTCTCCAGCCTGTGATTTACCCACTTAAAGGACCAAGGCAAGTTCTGCTCCCTGGCCCCCTAAGAACCCAACCACATGCTACACTCTTCACTCAGTAATCCTGTGGTGGTTATATTCACCCATCCCCGGTCTTTGCCATTTCAATATCCATCCACTAAACAACTCCAACTATATAAAATAAATAACTCCTTTCATAGGGTCAAATGTTGGCAAGTCTATATAAATAAAACTAATTCATCTCTTTCTCTCTCTCCTCACCTTCCACCCCATACCACTAGTGCTAGGCATGGCATAGGGGCTCATTACACACTAGTTAATTGGTTAATTGATTCATCATTTGAAAAGCACCCTCCTTCTAGTGTACCCACATGTATAACTAACTATTTAGTATGGACAGAATACTGCTTCGTGAAAACTTATACTAAATGACAATACCTGTGTATTCTAATTGGTAATGGTTATTCAGCAGCTGGGCCCTGGGTGAGAAGCAGGATCCCAGAGCACCAGGTGAAAGTCTTAAGATTCTGGTGGAAGGTAAAGAAGAGTGGAAAAAAGAAAGAAGAATGAATAAATGGGGTGAACCTTGCAGAAAGTGAAGACTTGGTTAAACAAGTAGCCCAGAGACTCAGACCTGAGATGCTGTTTTCATTCCTTCACTGAATTCTGAGCATTTGAGGAACATATAACATGTGCCACTTCTTTGCTAGATGGTGCACACACACTGAAGAATAAGGCAAAGCCTCTGCTTCCTGGGAGCTCCCATCATGGTCTGGGAAACATGTGGAAACAGCAAAGCCTGATCCATTATAGAGGGGCTATAGCATAGATGCAAATAAAAAGTTATGGTGGAAAAGGAGATAAAGGAGATAATTAATTCTTCCTGGGGGAACCAGGGACAACTTCATAGAACGTCAAACTTTGGAGCTGGGTCTTGAGGGATTAGTGGGTGGTTTCAGATAGGAAAACAAGGGAGGACATTTCAGATCAAGAGAACAGAATGTACAATAGCAAGAAAGTAAGATGGAACCAGGAGGAAGATGGGAAACTAGATTTGCAGAGCCAGGGGCCCAGAAAAGCTGAAGAAAAGCTCGACTTGGATTGGGAAATGGTCAAAAAGAACAAGAGAGAAAACACAGAATATCAAGGAGTCAGAGAGAAAAAAAAAGAATAGGAATAAGATGGCTATAGATGGTCATAGAGACCCAAGGTATCTCCAAACCAGGCCTTTCATTTCCTGTGGAACCTGGCTGCCAGGTTGTACTCCATATATGCTCAGGGTGTGCCCCCATATCTGTACTCCTCCAGGAGTATTAAATACTTTAAGTCACAACAACTGTACTAAAGGTAATGTACTTTACTAAGTACATTATGCATGTATGTAACTAAACATGCATTCAACCTAGGAATGCAAAGTCAAAGAAGACATAGTATTAACAAGTACTAGTACACTAACTTGTGGTCTAATCCAGTAGACAGAGAAGTGAAACCTCTGGTATGTATGTGGAGGTCACAGTAGTGGAGGCAAATGCCAAAGTTTCAGAGGTGACAGTATCAGGAAGGAGCCTTTAGAATCTGGGGATGGTTTCATGTAATTTCAACCATCATTTTGCTTACTTCTTGCTATTAATGTGGAGACTCGTACTTGACTTACACTGGATCCCATCTCTTTAGCTCCATGATAAGATCCATGGTGGTCAAGTTAGGAGATTTCACGTCTTTTTTTAAAAATTCTGATATTTCTATCTTGGTCTTTATCTGGCTTAGTAATATAGAACACAATTTAATCTTACCTCTACCCCTTCCTCTTTTCAGCAGCCCCCAAAATAAAAAATAAAAATAAAATATTAAAACAAAACTCTTTCCCTAAAATATTTCCCAACATACATTTATTAGATTTTATGTGGTATGTTTTGCCTAGAGAATACATGTTCCAGGCCCCACTGGAAAAATATGTATATATTTCAAAATCACGTGTATGTGTGTGTGTGTGTGTGTGTGTGTGTGTGTGTGTGTGTGTATACCTATGAATCCTAGAAAACTGGGAAATCATTCAACGTTAAAAAAGAATAAGTTGCAATGAAAGAATTTGATGGTCTTTTCAACTATTTTTTTTTTGTACTTTGTATGCGGTCTCCTCCACTGATGCTTGTCCTCCTTGCCTAACATATTGCTGGAGTCTCTCTTTTCTAAAATAAAAGGGGGTGGAAGAGAAGAGGAGAAGGAGGAAGACCGGGAATCATCTATGGCCTTGTCTTCTCCCTTGAGCCATGGTCTTCTCTCCTTGAAGGAGTAACTGATAATTCCTCTTTCCATTCCTCATAGGGTGATCTCTGTGGTAAACCCTGGGTCACCATCCAGCCTCTGCCAGTTTTTTTTTTTTTTCCCCACCAGGACTCCTCACTGGTTCAGGACTCAGGTAGCCACGTGCGTCCAGGCAGACTGTGTCTCTTCCAAACCCAGGGATAAATCCCATTTCTCTAAACCAGGATTTCCCAAACTTCTTTTTTTGTCTCAGGATCTATTTACACTCTTCAGAATAATTGTGTTCCTCAGGGAGTTTTGCTTATGTGTATTATGTCTATTGATATTTACCCTATTAAAATTTAACATGGAGAAATTTTAAAGTAATTGTTTGTAAATTTGTTCTAAAAATAATAAACTGCATACATACTAGTGTAAATAACATATTTTTAATAAAAAAATAACTACATGTGCCAAAAGAATTTGATGAGGCAAGTGGCATTCCTTTATACTTTTGTAAATCTCCTTAATGTATGGTTTAATAGAGGACAGCTGGATTTCCATCTCTGCTTCCACATTCCAATCTGTTGTGATATTTGTTTTGGTTGAAGTATGTAAAGAAAATTTAGCCTTTAATTACACAGGTACGTAATTAGAAAGATAGAGGAATATTTCCTTTTCAGATAATTGTGGATATTCTTGTATGACAGTCTAAAACTTGCCAGTGGTGATTTTTTTTAAATTTAGTTGCAATGTGGAATCTTAAACCAAGTGATGACCTTTTCATATTTTATTGCACTAAAGTCCATTGATTTATCTTGTTCTTTGAATGGATCATTACCCATGTATGATTTTTTAACAGCATGCTTTAGTCATTTAGAAAATATCAACTCACTAAATTATGCAGATCTTCCAAATGTTGACTTATTTTACTATATAATATCAAAAAAAAACCCACCAAAATACATTTGTTAATATCACCATTAATTTTATCAAAAAAAGTTTTTTAAGTGTTGGAAAACTGTAAAGCTGATGGTAGCAGATATAAGTTTTTCCAAAACTCTAATTTTTATCTGAAAGCTCAAATTTTATCATTCGCAACAAATAATGTCAATTGTTTTTTCTTGAAGTGACTCACTTGATTCCTTTTTGGGAAAGTTTCTGTCAAGTATGTAAGTGTGAATAACCATAATTTGTCTTGCTGTTCTTTCAAGTAAAAATTGTGCTATGCCTAAAAAAGTGGATAATTGATCTTACTACTCAAATAAGCACACAAGTGTTTTTGCCTCAAGACAACCATCATACTTCAGAATGTTATAGAAGTGGTTTATGTGTAATTCCAATCCTGTCACACAAAATAAAAAATAAGTATTTAAAGTTTAATGAAATTAGTCATTTTACTGCTTCACCAAGGACATTTTTAAGTGAAAATGGCATTTTTCTTTACAATGAACTTGCGGTGGTAGAGAACACAACAGCTAACAACAGTACATTTGGTGACTTTGTCTTGTTGTTTGTTTGTTTGTTTTATAGAAGTTACTGTAATACAACAGTACATAGTATTGAATCCACAAAAATATGAACATGCCCAACCAGTGAAGGGCTTCACCCTCCCTGTTCCCAAGAACCCCTGCCCTAACCCCAAGTTGATTTGCCATACCCAGAAACGTGGCTCACTTTTCTTTCAGTGCCTTAACTTTCATTTGGTGACTTTGTCTTGGTTGGTGTTAAGGTGTTACCATTGCTTTTGCACTATCAGTGCCAATATCTACACATTCAAAAAGACCAATAATTTGTTAGTATTATTACAAAATAGTTTGACTTTTCTGACTCCCCGAAAGGATGTCAGAGAGCCCCGTGCATCCATGATCAAGACCATTTGAGACCTGCTGGCCTAAGCCGATCATAGCACTTCATTCTGCCTTGCCAAGTTACCAGTTTAATCATGGGCATATTAGGCAACTTTGACCTATCATTGATGAAGATAAATATATAGAGAAACTTCTTGGAAGGTCCAAATTCTTTTTTTTTAATTTTTTATTGTTATGTTAATCACCATATATTACTTCATTTGTTTTGGTGTAGTGTTCCATGATTCATTGTTTGTTCATAACACCCAGTGCTCCATGCAGAATGTGCCCTCTTTAATACCCATCACCAGGCTAACCCATCCCCCTACCCTCCTCCCCTCTAGAAACCTGTTTGTTTTTCAGAGTCCATCATCTCTCCTGGTTCTTCTCCCCCTCTGACTTACTCCCCTTTATTCTTCCTCTCCTGCTATCTTCTTTTTCTTTTTTCTTAAAATATGTTGCGTTATTCGTTTCAGAAGTACAGATCTGTGATTCAACAGTCTTACACAATTCACAGCGCTCACCATAGCACATACCCTCCCCAAAGTCTATCACCCAGCCACCCCATCCCTCCCACCCCCAACCACTCCAGCAACCTTCAGTTTGTTCCTGAGATTAAGAATTCCTCATATCAGTGAGGTCATATGATACATGTCTTTCTCTGATTGACTTATTTCACTAAGCATAACACCCTCCAGTTCCATCCACGTCGTTGCAAATGGCAAGATCTCATTCTTTTGATGTCTGCATAATATTCCATTGTGTATATATACCACATCTTCTTTTTCCATTCATCTGTCGATGGACATCTTGGCTCTTTCCACAGTTTGGCTATTGTGGACATTGCTGCTATAAACATTGGGGTGCACGTACCCCTTCGGGTCCCTACATTTGTATCTTTGGGGTAAATACCCAGTAGTGCAATTGCTGGATCGTATGGTAGCTCTAATTTCAACTGTTTGAGGAACCTCCATACTGTTTTCCAGAGGGGTTGCACCAGCTTGCATTCCCACCAACAGCGTAGGAGGGTTCCCCTTTCTCCACATCCCCGCCAACATCTGTCGTTCCCTGACTTGTTAATTTTAGCCATTCTGACGGGTGTGAGGTGGTATCTCATTGAGGTTTTGATTTGGATTTCCCTGATGCCGAGCGATGTTGAGCACTTTTTCATGTGCCTGTTGGCCATTTGGATGTCTTCTTTGGAGAAATGTCTGTTCATATCTTCTGCCCATTTCTTGATTGGATTATTTGTTCTTTCACTGTTGAGTTTGATAAGTTCTTTATAGGTTTTGGATACTAGCCCTTTATCTGATATGTCATTTGCAAATATTTTCTCCCATTCTGTCGGTTGTCTTTTGGTTTTGTGGACTGTTTCTTTTGCTGTGCAAAAGCTTTTTATCTTGATGAAATCCCAATAGTTCATTTTCGCCCTGCCTTCCCGTGCCTTTGGTGATGTTTCTAGGAAGAAGTTGCTGCGGCTGAGGTCAAAGAGGTTGCTACCTGTGTTCTCCTTTAGGATTTGGATGGACTCCTGTCTCACGTTTATGTCTTTCAACCATTTGGAGTCTATTTTTGTGTGTGGTGTAAGGAAATGGTCCAGTTTCATTCTTCTGCATGTGGCTGTCCAATTTTCCCAACACCATTTGTTGAAGAGACTGTCTTTTTTCCATTGGACATTCTTTCCTGCTTTGTCAAAGATAAGTTGACCATAGAGTTGAGGGTCCATTTCTGGGCTCTCGATTCTGTTCCATTGATCTATGTGTCTGTGTTTGTGCCAGTACCATACTGTCTTGATGATGACAGCTTTGTAATAGAGCTGGAAGTCCGGAATTGTGATGCCGTCAGCTTTGCTTTTCTTTTTCAATATTCCTCTGGCTATTCGGGGTCTCCTCTGGTTCCATACAAATTTTAGGATTATTTGTTCCACTTCTTTGAAAAAAGTGGATGGTATTTTGATGGGGATTGCATTGAATGTGTAGATTGCTCTAGGTAGCATTGACATCTTCACAATGTTGGTTCTCCCAATCCATGAGCATGGAATGTTTTTCCATTTCTTTGTGTCTTCCTCAATTTCTTTCCTGAGTATTTTATAGTTTTCTGAGTACAGATCCTTTGCCTCTTTGGTTAAATTTATTCCTAGGTATCTAATGGTTTTGGGTGCAATTGTGAATGGGATCGACTCCTTGATTTGTCTCTCTTCTGTCTTGTTGTTGGTGTATAGGAATGCCACTGATTTCTGTGCATTGATTTTATAGCCTGCTACTTGACTGAATTCCTGTATGAGTTCTAGCAGTTTTGGGGTGGAGTCTTTTGGGTTTTCCACATAAAGTATCATATCATCTGCAAAGAGTGAGAGTTTGACTTCCTCTTTGCCGATTTGGATGCCTTTGATTTCTTTTTGTTGTCTAATTGCTGTGGCTAGGACTTCTAATACTATGTTGAATAGCAGTGCTGAGAGTGGACATCCCTGCCGCGTTCCTGACCTTAGGGGAAAAGCTCTCAGCTTTTCCCCATTGAGAATGATATTCGCTGTAGGTTTTTCGTAGATGGCTTTTATGATATTGAGGTATGTACCCTCTGTCCCTATACTCTGAAGAGTTTTGATCAAGAAAGGATGCTGTACTTTGTCAAATGCTTTTTCTGCATCTATTGAGAGGATCCTATGATTCTTGTTCTTTCTTTTGTTAATGTATTGTATCATGTTGATTGATTTGCGGATGTTGAACCAGCCTTGCAGCCCAGGGATAAATCCCACTTGGTCGTGGTGAATAATCCTTTTAATGTACTGTTGGATCCTATTGGCTAGTATTTTGGTGAGAATTTTTGCATCCATGTTCATCAAGGATATTGGTCTGTAATTCTCCTTTTTGATGGGGTCTTTGTCTGGTTTGGGGATCAACGTAATGGTGGCCTCATAAAATGAATTTGGAAGTTTTCCTTCCATTTCTATTTTTTGGAACAGTTTCAGGAGAATAGGTATTAATTCTTCTTCAAATGTCTGATAGAATTCCCCTGGGAAGCCATCTGGCCCTGGGCTTTTGTTTCTTGGGAGATTTTTGATGACTGCTTCAATTTCCTTAGTGGTTATAGGTCTGTTCAGGTTTTCTATTTCTTCCTGGTTCAGTTTTGGTAGCTGATACATCTCTAGGAATGCACCCATTTCTTCCAGGTTATCTAATTTGCTGGCATAGAGTTGCTCATAATATGTTCTTAGAATTGTTTGTATTTCTTTGGTGTTGGCTGTGATCTCTCCTCTTTCATTCATGATTTTGTTGATTTGGGTCATTTCTCTTTTTTTTTTTATCAGTCTGGCCAGGGGTTTATCAATCTTGTTAATTCTTTCAAAGAACCAGCTCCTAGTTTCGTGGATCTGTTCTACTGTTCTTTTGGTTTCTAGTTCATTGATTTCTGCTCTGATCTTTATGATTTCTCTTCTTCTGCTGGGTTTAGGCTTTATTTGCTGTTCTTTCTCCAGCTCCTTTAGGTGTAGGGTTAGGTTGTGTATTTGAGACCTTTCTTGTTTCTTGAGAAAGGCTTGTATTGCTATATACTTTCCTCTCAGGACTGCCTTTGCTGCATCCCAAAGATTTTGGACAGTTGTGTTTTCATTTTCATTGGTTTCCATGAATTTTTTAATTCTTCTTTAATTTCCTGGTTGACCCATTCATTCTTTAGTAGGATGCTCTTTAGCCTCCATGTATTTGAGTTCTTTCCGACTTTCCTTTTGTTATTGATTTCTAGTTTCAAAGCATTGTGGTCTGAAAATATGCAGGGAATGATCCCAAACTTTTGGTACTGGTTGAGACCTGATTTGTGACCTAGGATGTGATCAATTCTGGAGAATGTTCCTTGGGCAGTAGAGAAGAATGTGTATTCCATTGCTTTGGGATGGAACGTTCTGAATATGTCTGTGAAGTCTATTTGGTCCAGTGTGTCCTTTAAAGTCTTTATTTCCTTGTTGATCTTTTGCTTAGATGATTTGTCCATTTCAGTCAGGGGGGTGTTAAAGTCCCCCACTATTAGTGTATTGTTGTGAATGTGTTTCTTTGCTTTTGTTATTAATTGCCTTATATAATTGGCTGCTCGCATGTTAGGGGCACAGATATTTACAATTGTTAGATCTTCTTGTTGGATAGACCCTTTAAGTAGGATATAGTGTCCTTCCTCATCTGTTATTACAGTCTTTGTTTTAAAATCTAGTTTGTCTGATATAAGGATTGCCACCCCAGCTTTCTTTTGGTGTCCATCAGCATGGTACATGGTTTTCCACCCCCTCACTTTCAATCTGGGGGTGTCTTTGGGTCTAAAATGAGTCTCTTGCAGACAGCATATTGATGGGTCTTGTTTTTTAATCCAATCTGATAGCCTGTGTCTTTTGATTGGGGCATTTAGCCCATTTACATTCAGGGTAACTATTGAAAGGTATGAATTTAGTGCCATTGTATTGCCTGTAAGGTGACTGTTACTGTATGTTGTCTGTGTTCCTTTCTGATCTTTGCTGCTTTTAGGCTCTCTCTTTGCTTAGAGGACCCTTTTCAATATTTCTTGGAGGGCTGGTTTTGTGTTTGCAAATTCCTTTAGTTTTTGTTTGTTCTGGAAGCTTTTTATCTCTCCTTCTATTTTCAATGACAGCCTAGCTGGATATAGTATTCTTGGCTGCATATTTTTCTCGTTTAGTGCTCTGAAGATATCTTGCCAGTCCTTTCTGGCCTGCCAGGTCTCTGTGGATAGGTCTGTTGCCAATCTAATATTTTTACCATTGTAGGTTACATATCTCTTCTCCCGAGCTGCTTTCAGGATTTTCTCTTTGTCTCTGAGACTCGTAAGTTTTACTATTAGATGTCGGGGTGTTGACCTATTATTATTGATTTTGAGAGGGGTTCTCTGTGCCTCCTGGATTTTGATGCCTGTTTCCTTCCTCACATTAGGGAAGTTCTCTGCTATTATTTGCTCCAATATACCTTCTGCCCCTCTCTCTCTTTCTTCTTCTTCTGGGATCCCAATTATTCTAATGTTGTTTTGTCTTATCGTATCGCTTATCTCTCGAATTCTGCCCTCGTGTTCCTGTAGTTGTTTCTCCCTCTTTTTCTCAGCCTCTTTATTTTCCATCATTTGGTCTTCTATATCACTGATTCTCTCTTCTGCCTCATTTATCCTAGCAGTTAGTGCCCCCATTTTTGATTGCACCTCATCAATAGCCTTTTTGATTTCGACTTGGTTAGATTTTAGTTCTTTTATTTCTCCAGAAAGGGTTTCTCTAATAACTTCCACGCTTTTTTCAAGCCCAGCTAGTATCTTTAAAGTCATGATTCTGAACTCTAGGTCTGACATCGTACTAATGTCCGTATTGAGTAGGTCCCTGGCTGACGGTACTACCTCTTGTTCTTTTTGCTGAGGTGATTTTTTTCATCTTGTCATTTTGTCCAGAGGAGAATAGATGAATGAGAGAACAAAATGCTGACAGGTTTACAACGTCCCCAGCAAATATACTGTATACAAATCAGAAAAGACCTGAAACCAGGGGAAAAGAAAGGGAAAGAAAGAAAAAAGAAAGAAAAAAAAAGGAAAAAAAAGATAAAAACAAAAACAGAACAATACAAAAACAGCAGAATGTGATCAAATATGATCAGGCTAGTGCATAGATCAGTGCCACACACTAGATTTTGGGCGTATTTTGGTCTGTGAGAAAAAAGTGCCTCCTAAAATTTTAAAGGAAGAAAGACATATATGTACAAAATAAGGGTTGATACAATGAAGGGATAGAAGATGACTGTAAAGATGAAAATTATAAAAGATTTTATAAAAGGACTTGATAAGAAGTTGTTTGAAAAAAGAAAGAAGATTTAAAAAAAAAGAAAAAAGGGAGAGAATGTGATCAGGCAGGAGACTAGAACAGAGCCATACACTAGTGATATAGGTTATATTTTTATCTGTTAGAAGAAACTGTATCTCAAAATTTTAAAGAGAGAACAACTTATATATATATATGCCAAAAATAAGGGTAACTACTATGAAGGGATAAAATATGACTCTAAAAATGAAAAATAAAAAATGTTTTTTTTTTTTTAAAAAGAGATTGATAAGATGTTGGTTGAAAAAGGGAAAAAGAAAAAAAAAAGAACAGTTAACAAAAATTAACTTTGATGAACTAATGAATCATGGTAAAAAAAAAGCCATGAATTCTATGTGCAGTATTCCCCTAGCGCTGGAGTTCTCCCGTTCTCCTTGATCGGTAAACTTGGTCTTGGCTTGCTGGCTGTTCGTGCTGATCTTCTGGGGGAGGGGCCTGTTGCTGTGGTTTCCAAATGTCTTTGCTGGAGGCCGAATTGCCCCACCCTTGTCGGTCCGGGCTAAGCAAGCTGCTCGGGTTTGATCCCAGGAGCTTTTGTTCCCTGCAAGCGCTCGGTACAGCCTTGGAGGACCAGGGCAAAAATGGTGGCCTCCCAATCTCCACCGGGAGGAGCTGAGAACTCGGGGCCCTGCTCCTCAGTGCGCCCTCAGAAAAAAGCAGTCACTCCCTTGTCCCCGGTCTCCGGCCGCACTCCGTGCTCACCAGGCCTGTGACAGAGCGTTGCTATCTCTGGCACCCGACCCCGTGTGGAGTCTCCAAACCCAGCAGATCCCTGTGGTGCGCTCCCGCGCCGCTCCTCCCCGGGAAGGAAGGGGAGTCTCCCTGGATCTGCCGCTTGTTGGGTCCCTGCTGCAGGAGAAGTGGCCCGACTGGGTCGCGGATCACAGTTTATGGCAACCCCAAGCTGAGAGCCCGCGCCTCGGCTCCGTCTCTGCAGCCGGCTTCCCCGCTCTGATACCTGGGAGCTCTGGCGCACTCAGGCTCCCCCGGTCTTTCTGTGACCCCAAGGGTCCTGAGACCACACTGTCCCGGGAGGATTCCACCCCTGCTTAGCCACTGCAACGACGTCCCTCAGCGGAGCCGACTTCTAACAGTTCCGATTTTGTGCTCCGCGGCTCTAGCACTTGCCAGAAGCGGCCCACGGAGGCCCCCTCCCCCGCCGTCTATCCTCCCAAATATCGCCTCGGATTCACTTCTCCGCATGTCCTACCTTCCAGTAAGTGGTCGCTTCTCTGTTCAGAGAGTTGTTGCTACTCTCTTCTTCCATCTCCTGTTGAGTTCGTAGGTGTTCAGAATGGTTTGATCCCTATTCAGCTGAATTCCTGAGACCAGACGAAATCTAGGTCTCCTACTTCTCCACCATCTTGCTCCGCCTCCCAGAAGGTCCAAATTCTTAAAGAGGAAACAAAGATATAGATATTTTCTTTTCTGACTCTGGAGATTGGCATTTTCTATTATTCTTAGAACTGCAGCAGCCATTTGCAGCCAGGAGAAAAAATCAAGAAAATCACAGAAACATGGATCCTAGAGTTCTAGCATAAATTTGAATCAGCAAACTAATAAACATGGGCACGTCCTGTCTCTGGACTCTTTGCTCTGTGAGATAATAAATGTCTTCTTTGTCACGTTTTAGTTGTATTTTCTTTTATTTGAGATGATATTGTCCTTAACCTTGCAAAGTCTACAGTCTACCTGGGTTGAATATTAATATATATACTTTATATAAATCCAGTCTTCCCAGATAGATTATAAACTTCTTGAGGGGAGAGACACTTTATAACTGCCTTACTAGTGATGAACAAGGGCAGTAGAAAATCAGGACAAAAGTGATCAGCTTAACTTCAACGAATTTTTCTATAATTTGATGCCCTGATTATGCTCTGTGGTCTTGCTGCTAGAGTTTGGATGAATATCCTCCATTCTGTAAGAGACAGATTCTTCTCCTTTTGAGTCCCTGTCATTTTTGCTCTCTTTCACAAATCTTTTCCAGATAATTAGTTTCATAAAATATTACTGTCTGACCTATCCTCCACATCTCCAATTCCCACGCTAAATAACGATCAAGGATGCTTATAAAAAAGCTACAATAATAATACAAGTTCAGTTATGAAACATATATATAATGAATATTAAAGGGATAGATTGAATTAATCACTAACATATCTTGAAGACCTACATCTGGGAACCCATTTACCTTACAATCATGGGCTTTGGCGTTCTTTATTGAATATACATGTGAGATTGAGGTGTCTTTGTTACTATATTTAGCCTCTGGAAATTTTCCACAATGTTTCTCACTTCATGAATTGAATCTTGTATGTAACCAAGAACTTCCATTCATCTCCATTCCCAATCAATTGTCCTAAATCACAAGTCTGCCACTTACTGGTTGTGTAACTTGAGCAATTAACTTAGCCACTCTGTGCCTCAGTTTCCTCATCCATAAAATAAGGATAACAATAATATCTATCCCATAGAACAGTCATAAAAATTAAATGAATTAATAAACATAATATATTTCAGAAAATGCCTGACACATCTTAAGAGTGCAACAAGAATTAGCTCTTATTACTATTTTTAACATCATCATTGTTACTTTGCCTAAATGTGCTGATTCTGCACCCTTTTATATAGGACTGTAATCTCCTCATTTCCCACATTCTGGCAAGTATAACAGAGCTATTAGCAGTAGCTCTTTTATCCTGTTGTAACCTTGGAGTACATGGAAAAGTTACAGATGTTTCAGGGAAGAAGAGGGGATGAGTTTTTTTCTGGTAATTTCCAATATATATATATGTCCTTGTTCTATTTCTTTTCTTTCCTTGACCATATCTTCCTCTTTGGGGTTTTCTCATTTCTTCTTTATCCTCAATTTTCAAATGCTCCTCTACACATATCTCCATATTTGAGCTCCATTCTGTTTTGCGTTTTAAGAGCATTTAAGAGAAGAACAAATTTATCCCTGTCATTCTTATTGACTTTGTGGTCAAAGCTGGAATCTTGAGCAATTGATTTTTGTTTGTGTATAGTTTTGATATACTGCACTTCAGTAATTTTCCAGAAGGACAAAGTGCCGATGGCAGATGGTGGGTTTCCCTTGTCTAATCAAACACCTGCTCAGCATTCTTGTTCAAGAAATTGATGATTCCCACAAGAGCACTTTGGAAAACAAAAAGAATATGTCATCACTTCCTTTGACAGGGAACTTGGTTGATCTTTTACCCATATAGACCCTCAAGAGAACCTAAGAGACAAGGGTCTAAGAAGAAAGATCAAAGGTTCTTGATTAATAAACATCTTAATGTCCAAACCCCTAGAGCCAATGATTACTTTCTTTCCACCCAAGGATAGTAGCCATGAAAGGCTCTTTCCCTACTTACTGTCATTTCTGAGGGTCTTTCTAAGTTTTACTTCCCTGGAACTTCCTAGTTTTTGTCACTTCTTTTCTATCTCCAGTATTTTGCCTGGTAATATATTCTTGTTGTTTACCTGTTCTCTTTCCAAACTCACTTTCCAAACTTTTCTTCATTTGGACATAGAAATCTTTCCCTTAATTTTTGACTGTTTCTGATACCAACCACTCTTGCTTTAGGGCAATTAAAAGCACCAAGGAACCTATGGGTAGGGTGACCATATAATTTATCATCCAAATCAGAATACTTTTGAGAATGAAAGGAGGTGCTATCAATAATTAACCCAGGATTTGGATATAAACTGAGGCTGTCCTGGGCAAACAAGAAGACAACCCCCTTACATGGAGATGAACACTACTATTTCCAGGATGCAATGATAATATAAGGCATGCTTTCTGAATTTGAGCTTTCTTGGTCCAATGTTGACTTTCAACTAGCATTTTGTGCAGTTTAGTAAAGTGTGCATTCAAACCATCAGTGGCGGTCAATGTAATTATGTTTAAATCTGCCCTATCTTGAGTCCATTTATCTATAATAAACTTTCTGCTTCCATGCAGTATATGATTGAACAAGAATACTCTTCCCACCTTCCCATTCCCATCCTGGAGAAGGATCAACAAGGTGAAATTAGTGACTTCTGTGGGGAAGAGGAAGAGGGGAGAAAGGGAAGTAAAGGGAAGTAAAATTTGAAATTCCCAAATCTGTCCTTCTGTTTGATAGACCTAAACATAATTTTACTCCTTTACCTCGTCTCTTTCTTCTCATAAGAGTCATTATTGCCCTGCTGTTGATTCCATTCTTAACATAGGAATGCAACATAGGAGGTTGGAGGTCTATGCCAGAAATAGACCTATATGGAACCACAGTAGACCGCATGAGGTCAGCAAATAATTAATTTGGGATCAACTCTTTAGGGATACAGCTGTTCTGTGAGCTTCTGAGGGAAGTCTTACAAGTGCTCAGGTGGCCAGAGGGTGAGGGGTAGAGAGGGATGTGTGTAGACCAATACCAGGCCCAAGGCTAGGAACTAGATGGGATGGATGGGCTTAGGAAGGAGTTGAGCAGAAAGATGGCAAGGTAAGAGCTGAGCAGGAGCAGAGGCTTTGTTAAATTATCCTCACAGTCAGCGAAGCAGGTTTTTGGGTCAGTGCAAGAAAGAGAAGGCAAGAACTTCAGGTCCTGAAGGAAAACCCACGAATGAGCCTAACTGAAAAAGAGAGGTGAGTGTAAAGGCCTTTAATGGAGGATACCCTGGATATTAAAGGGGAAGTTTCCCCATGGAGCAAAGGCTACATAGACCCTAAAAACACTTATAAGAAAACACCAAAATCATATCTAAGTCTCCCAGCCCACCAAACTCTGCTCCTTTAGAATCAAGGCTTCAGTGTACCTATACAATTCAAATTTCCTGCCTATATATGATCATTATCCAGCATTAGATGCTCAAAGCAGCAATGGCTCAAAGAATGAGGGGAAAGAAAGCCAATTGGCTCTACTCTGGCTTTCGTTCTGCAGAAGTCCCCAGTTTCCTCTCCACTTGATTTGGCCACTTTAAGTGCTTGAACCCAGATGTCAACGTTTGCCCTCTGAATTTTGGTATTTAGGCCTCATGGAAAATTACTTACTCGTGAATGACTAACAATACACCTGCCAAACTGCAAACATGGCCGAGATCCTGCTGTTGGTTCCTCACGTTTAAAGAGCTTTATTTTTCTTCAAGTACTGTCTGAGATGTTTCTGTGGATTGGTGTTTATATGCAGCAAGTGCTGCAGTTAGTTAATAATGTCAAGATCGTTGAGCCTCCCTAATGAAAGAGATACACAACATCAACTGTCATTTTAAACAAACATGCAATCAGGATAGCAGTGCTGGAAATATGATCTGCCTAATTTCATGGAGATGATGCAGGAACCAGGCTGCTTTCATAGTGTTTCCTCTGGCGAGCTCCATTTCACAGGATTTCAGGGGGGGAAACGGTGGATTTTCACAAGAACCGCAAAATTGTCAGTTCTGTGAAAAAGAAATTGCTTTAGCAGCTGGAATTCAGGAGGACAAATAGGTGCACTGATTATATCTTCATTGTTCACCAGAGCCACAGCACTCAGCAAGTTGTAATTACGCTGTGAAGAGCTCAGTTCTGATAGTCAAGTCTTCCCCCGTGTGAATATAAACAGTATTATTCTATTTGTTATCAAAGGCTTGCAGCCTATCCTGCAGCACACACACACACACACACACACACACACACACACACACACACAACATATGCAAACCCATAAAGTCAAGCTCTGGCCCATTTTGTCCAAACATAGTAGAGCCCTGGACACATTAGCATTCTGTCCAATTAGGCTTCAGCACAGAGGTAACTGGCTGCACTCTAGCCAACTCATTGGCCAAGGGTCCTGCAGAGAGAGTAAAAGAAGTAAGGTAGAAAATAGGAATATGAATAAGTGAGTTAGAAACTTGTGTTATGCAAAATGATAGGGAAACTAAAGACAACACAGTTTTGAGACACCTTTGACTAAGGTTTGCGTGATGTCTATTAGCCACCTCTGAACAGCTTTCTGACAACCATCCATCAAATGGCACATTCCTGCTGATCTCATTTGTCTCTGATATGTCTCCACACACAAATCTGCAAGAGTTACTAAGTGTTTCTTTGGCCATGGACCGTTGATTTCAACTTCCGCTCTGATTCCCAGAATCTCACTCCTTCGAGCGTCAGGAAAAAGACAGCTCCTGATATTTCTGCTCCCCTCTCATTTTGCAATGTAAATAGGTAAATATTACCAGCATTACCCACTCATCTAACCTACGGAATCTATCTTGGGATATTATGAAACCTTATGAAATTATAGAATTGCAGGGTTAAATTCCCAGAAGAGTCCCAGGGCCCAGTTAGGAGGGAGAGAGCAGTGACAGAAATATGTTCCTTTCCCAAGATGACATTCCCTCCATCTATGGGTTGTGGTGATTTGTGCATCAAACACCAGCCAATAAATCAAATGTGGTTTGCTGATCTCATATATCTTCCCCCTTCTTCTCATTCAAAGACCTAACTCCTATTGGAAGAAAACAGGAGAACAAAATGGAAAAAGTTATAGACTGGGCACTTGTAGACCTAATTTTAATTTATATTAATAGTCATATCTAACACATGATGATTTAGAACCTTGTACTTTTCAAATCCTACCGTAAAAGAGGAGGGCTTTGAGGTAAACTATAGGGACAAGATAGACTCTACAATAGAAATCACCACTGGTGTTCAACAACTGAAGTTAGAGATTCACCATAAAGCAGAGGCCAGAAGAGATTAGAAGAAATAGGAGGAGAGAAGGGCTTCTTACCTTTTCCTAAAGATGCTGGGTCTTAAATATTTAGAAAGTGTGCAAGAAAGAATTTTTGTAATATTAATGGTTGGATATTGATAAAGATAAAATACTGAGAAGGGATAAATAAATTGGAACTGGTTAGCATACATCACCACTATTACCCACTCCCATCTGGGAAAAGAAGACTGAGCTTAAAAAGGAAAGAGAATGAGAAGATGAACCCAGGATGGAAGATTTGGGTGCAGTAATGGCATTTATAGCCCATTAGCACTACTGGAGAAGAATGATATGTATATCTCAGGACCAAGGGCAACTGTGGAAGAAAAAAAGCTGAGGTCATAGCTAGTAATATAACAAATGACTCAGTAAAGGAAGGAGTTGCTTAGTATGCATAAAAGAGCAGTAGATATACAATTAGAAGCCATGAGTCCTGGCTGTGGATCTGTTGGTGAATTGTCCAGTGTTACTCAGTTTCATCCAGAGTTATTCAGTGTTATCCTGAAAACTACAATGCATTGATTTTCACCTTGAGAAGACTGGAGAAGAGAAGAAGATGGGATTATATTCCAATGTCCCTCACAGCTCTCAAACTTGTAACTGGACTTTACAACTCTTATTCCATAATCATGCAATCTGAGCAAAGGGCAAATAGATGCTCAAATAGGGTTGAAAATGGGAGGAAGCTAAAGACCATAGACTGCTGATAGTGGAGTAAGGAATCAGAAGGGACTAAAGAAAAATGAAGGCAGTCCACACTTACAAAGGACCACTAAGCTATTTCAAAGTTGAATCAGCACTTGCCTTGACAGCTAGGTGATTAAGCACACCTATGCCTCAGGTGATGTGATGGTATAGGAAAGATTTAATATCCTAAACCTCATGGCTTAAATCTCTAAATTCCTCTCATAACATTTATAATTTTTATAAAAGAAGTTATCACAGAACATAAGCACTAGCTTCTTATGGGAGAAATGCCTAATCTTTCCCCCCCTAGGTCTCAACAAAAAAGAGAGAAACAAAGAATGCAATGAAGAAGATCAGAATCCTGCCTGGGTGGGGTGGAACTGGAATGCCTGGTTGACTCTAAAACAAGTCCCTTCTCAGAAAGTCAATTTCATTGAAGACTCTGCTCATCTTTATCCCCACAAAAATCTTCCCTGGTCTTACCAATGAATTTCAACCAATCTTTGAACAATCAGCATATCTGAGCCACCACCCTGAGTATAACACTGTACCAGGGCAGTGGGCCAGGCTGGGGTGGAGGGCAGAGGCACAAAAGTAAGGACAAGAACAAGAAATCTGCCCTCTCTTAGCTTTGTGATCCTACTAGAAGACTAAGATGCAGGGCCACATTTCCTGTATGGTTTCTATCAAGGTGTTGACCATTTTTGCTATTAAATTCTCCAGTCTGAAAACCAGAAGACAAGAGCCCTCCCTACCTTGCAGATTAAATACCCCAGGGTAGATAAGAGCAGAAGGGATGAGATGGGAAGCATATGGTAGATTCTAGGTATCAGGTTGGAAGCTCTTTTGAATAAGTAGACAAGTAAGAAATACAAAGAGAAAAAGGATTGCCACTCTTGCAATAATGATAGACATCTAATAATAACCACAAGGTCCAGTATGTCTCAGAATTAGTGTGAATTGCACTCAGGGCTGGCTTCATGCCGTGCAGCCTGTGCACTCACACACAGCCTCATGCTCAGAGGGACCCTGTGCATGGTTTAAAGCTTCCTTGTCACTGTCTTTGAAATCCTTCACTTTTGAACAGGGGGCCCTGCGTTTCCATTTGGCATTAGGTCCTGCAAATTGTGTTGCCACTTCTGACTGGACTCAAGGGCAAGGATTATAAAAATCAGTCTGAACAAGGCATCTGACATCCTAACCCAAGGCTGAAATAGCCCTTTATCCTTGTTCAGTTTCCTTAAATGTTTGGGCTCTTTGTTTATTTTACTTTTCCAGCTAAGTGTTTTAATCATCCTTCTTATGGTCTACCTTTCCTCACCTTTAAAATCTTTATGGCCTTCTTTATAGAGATCTAATTTTCCTACCTATTAAATGATATTATATAATTTAGAGTTTTTGAGGTATAAATGCTCAACATTGTGTAGACCCACAAAAAGTCTGAAAATACTGAGTACACTTATGGGTCTAAAATGGGCAGGGACTGTGACATATGCAATTGGTAGTGTTGCCACCAGCAACAAAAAGAAAGTCAAAGAGGAGATGAGTTCTTTAAAAAAAATATATCAAAATGTGCCTGAAAGATTTCTTCTGTCAAGGACATTATGGGATATGAGTTGTTAAAGCAGAAAATTGAATAATTACAATATTGAACAGAAAAATCATCTATAAAAAACATTCTTGAAAGAGGTAGAAGAGAAAAGTGGTTAAGAATGTGACTTTTGTGTCAGACAACTGGGTTCAAATACCAGCTCTGTAATTTTACTAAGGATGTGACCTTGGGCAAATTTCCTAACCTGCGTTAGTCTTCTATTGCAGGGTAATAAATTACTACAAAGCTAGCAACTTAAAACAACACATCTTTATTATCTTACAATCCCTGTGTGTTAGAAGTCCCCTCATGGCTCAACAAGGTCCTCTGCTCAGCATCTCACAAGGCTGCAATCAAGGTGTCAGCCACCCTGCATTCTTATCTGAAAACTTATCTAGGGAAAGTCCAATTCCAAGCTCATTCAGCTTGTTGGCAGGTTCCATTTCCCTGCAGACATAGGACCGAGGGCCTCCACCTCTCACTGGCTGTTGCTAGCAACTAGTCACCTTTAGGTCCAAGGGGTCACGAGCAGCTCACTCCATGTGGCCATCTCCCATAGGTGGGTCATGACTGTTTGCTTCTTCGAGACCAGCAGCAGGCTCTCTGTCTTTCCAGTATGCTAAGGCAAGTTGTATATAATGTAACAACAACATAGCAGTGACATCCCATCACCTCTGCCATATCCTGTGAGCTACAAGCAAGTCCTAGGTCCCACCCACACTTAAGTGGGGAAAGATTAACATCAGGGGATGAACATTACATCACAGGGTCTTTTTAGAATTTTGCCTACCACAGACTACCTTTTAATTACAATTTGGACAGAAAATAATGTATAAAATCCCCTTCGAAAGAGGTAGAGTGAAAGAGTGTTTAAGAATGTAGACTCTTAAGTTAGAGATCCAGAGTTCAAATCCTGGCTCTTCAATTTCACTGAGGGCATGAGCCTTGGGCAAGGTTCTTATCCCCGCTATATTTCACTTTCTTCTCCTACAAAATGGGAATCATAATGGAAATTACCTCATGGGTTAATGGGAGGATTAAATGAGATAATGCTTGTAAATTATTTAATATAGTGCCTGACACTTAATGAATGCTCAACACATGTTAACTTAATAAACATGCTCCTCCTTGCAGCCGACCTAGAGCAGAGTCTAGTCTAGTCCGAGTTCTTTAAACCAACATCACTTGGCAAATTAGAGGCAGAGCCATGGCTAAACCCCAAGGTCAGAGTTTAAGCTATCATCAGGGTAAGCCTGTTGTGCCTGCTGAACCTGATTCTGCCTCTCCAAGCTGTCCCTTCCCCTGCTGAATCAGCCTGCCCTGTGGGTGGGGACGGAGGGGCGCATTTCCCTTAGAGGGGGCTAGTGATGGTCAATGCAGCAGAATGAGCAGCACAACACAGGAAAGCTGGCTTTCCTCCTGGGATGAGTAGATGGTTAGACTTGGAGGCTAATTTGAGAAAGGAGGTTCAGGGTCATGAGGCTCTGCAAGAGAGTTGAGGGTGTGTGGGTGGAGCAAAAAGGAGATGAGGGAGACAAGAGCAGCAGAAGATATGGGTGTGCTGAAGTGACCTCGTCTCTGCAGCAAGCTCAGAACAGCAGAGGAGGTGATGACTTGCAGTTCTACTATTGGTGCTGCATGAGTCACTCGCCATATGGCTGGCCTCGTCTCTCTCTGTATTTCCCACATCAGTTTAAATGAAACTACTGCACATATAGCTGTGTATACGAATGTGCCCGGACAGCTTCAAGTGTAGTGGGTCAATGCTTGCTCTGAGGAGCGAGACCCCTCTCCCAGGAATTAGGCATAAATTTGAACCTCAGTGTGATGACTCAACATTTTTACAAAATACCATTTGTCAGTGCAAGGATCTTAGCAAGTTTTAAGGAAATGACTTAAATGATCACCTTTCCTTGAAGTAGAAATTAATCTCTTGGATTGATGGGAACCCTGGGAAAAAGGGATACAGGCATGACTCAAGAGAGAAGGAACTAGAATTGGTTTTACATTTGCAAACAGCTCACCATTAACCAAAATGCTTTTCCATGTATTCTCTGCAGTCCTCACCAAAACAAAGAAAATATTATCTGCCTTTATATAAGAAAATGAGTCTCCAGGACATGAAATAAGTAGCAGAGGAGAATTCTAGAATGCAGATCTTTAACATCTAATTCAGTGTTCTTTCTTCTCCAGAATGGGAAAGGGGACCCCAAAACAGCCTACTTCAGCACGCTGACTTCTATGTAGAGGTTACTGGCTAAGCTTTAATGGAGCAAGTTCTGTCCAGGCACTGCTAAAATAGAGATACGTTACAGTATACTCTCTGAAACTGTTTTCCTATCTGTAGAATAGGGATAATAATAACACTCACCTAATTGCTTTGTTTGAGGATTGAATCAGTGAGTAATTACAAAGTGCGTTAGAAAGTGACTGAGCAAAATGTTAAATTAAGTGTTAGCTGATGGTTTTGGCCTCATCTTTTTGCCTTCCCATTTCAAATAAAATGCTTCTTCAGGGAGGAATCAACACTAACTTGCTGAATGAAAGGAGGAGGGACGAATGGAGGTAGCAGAGAACACAGAAAGAAACGCAAAACGGCCGGGGAAGGGAAAGTGACTGGTTTTCCCACAGTCTCCTGATGGATGGCCCCAACCTTGGGGTGGCTAATATAGTCAGAACCTAAGTTCACTAAACTACCAAGGAGTTTCTTTTTCTCTCCATTTCGGTGTCACTTCCTGCTTCATGACCATAAAACATTACCTTTCATGCAGGAGATGAAACAGTCTTACCTCGTCTGACATTCACTTGACTAGCTCTCACTGGTGTGCTCGTGCACCAGCTTGGCAGGGGATGGAGCCCCTTTGATTGTGGCGTTTGCCGATATCTGTGCCATAACTACCCCCACTATGACTGATTTCAAGCTACCTCAGATTTAACAACCAGCTGGCAAATTTCTGAATATTTCACAATCAGCGCTTACACATAGCTGTGCCCGCTCCCCAATTCCATCCTTCTCGTTTCCCTAAGAGGATTTAGAATCACTGCTAAGTCCATTAAGCCACATTGGGTACGGATTCTTAAATTCAGCTCCCCAAACTCTACCACCACTATGTCCCATGATCTCTGTACCTTGGGACCTTGTCATGTAGGGGCAAGGAGTAAGAAATCAGGGCAAAAGGAAACAAGCAAGAGAACCTGGGAGCTGAGGTTTCTAAGTTTTATTCCAAACCACCATATTAATAAACAGTTTGAACTGAAGAAAAGCCAAGTCCACCTGGTCTTGGTGGCTTATTTTCTCCATTCATCAGACAATGACAACAGTGACCTCAGTCATGGGAAGGCAGGAGCTTCATTAGCTTGTGGCTTTTAAAGGCTCAGACACAAAAGCCAGTGTAATAGAAGTGCAAAGTCTCATTATTAGGTAATAATTTTCATCTGGCTGATTCAAATTGCATATCTCTTTGTATCTAAACTTCTTCCAGTTACCTTGCTTCATTTTTTTTCTGGATATTTTTTTAAAGTCACTTTGAAGTGTCATAATTCCTATTTGAATAAAACCTCACATAAGATGATTGAGTTTAAACTAGATGAAGAAAGCAGGAGAAACCATGCTCTCCCCACCTCCAAAAAAAAAAAAAAAATTAAAACCTCATCCCTTTACAAGCAGTGAAATCAGTGCCTTATTTGGAAGGTGTTCATTCAAGGAGAGAAACTTTTTTATGTGGAAATGATCATTGTACACTTGCCAGATAGTTAATTACATTAGGTTGTTCTGCCCACGATTGTAAATCAACTTCATGCAGCAGGGATTTGTGGTCAAGATAATAGCAAAAGATAATGCAGTAAAACAACTGTGAAAAGAAAATGGTGCAAAGCATAAATGTTGAAAATTGCTGTTTGTTTTTATATATATGTATTTAGGAGGGTGGCAACATGCTCTTTGCTGTTATCACAAGCATTAAAATTTAATAGACCATCCGTGAGTTATTTACTGCTCAGAAACACCTGCTCCATGAGATAAAGTAGCAGCTATCTTTCTAGTTTTAAAATTGACATTCAGCCAGTTATATTTCTGGTCTCTCTCATCACTTAGATGGCTGTTGACTTTTTGTAAATGTCAAAGGAGATTTTCAACTTAATTTTATTCCTCATGCTAGTTTCTTCCTTGGGCTCTCCAGAGGCTCTGCTTGTCTGTGGCCTCTAAGTCAGCTCCAAGGAAGGGTTGCTAAAAGGAAATCTCTCATTTGAGAAAAGCAGGTGCATTTACAACTGTCTTCTGCACACATTGTAAAGAAAAAGGAATTTACCATACTTCATCCATAATTACTCCTGCCTGGTCTTTCTGCTGTGTTCACGAGAACGAATGCTATATAGTAAGCAAGTATGGTATATACACATATCTAGAGAATCACAGGTTATAACTATGTTCTGTGTCCCCGTGCAAATGGCTTCCCTTTCCTTTCAGGGCCTGTCTGGTTTCTCGTAACATCTCTCTTCTCTGCATGTTTTCTCCGTTCTCTATCAGCTGGCCCATGTGCTCCATACTCCACAGTCCAAATTCTGGAAGCTCAAGTCTGATTAGCTTAGCACTCTCCACTCCTAGACCAAGTTCTTTACCCCAAAGCATTTCATAGAACAACAACCAAACTAACCACTCGAGGGTGGGTGCTCACGTCTAGTCAGTCAATTGTCACTTCTGTGCAAAAAATACTCATCAAAACTGCCTCTGGCAATGGCCACAGGTTGGCTGCATTACCCCAAAGGAGATGCCAGGTGTTTCATACACACCAACTGACCAGTGCTGTATATGACAGGCTAGGTTTTAAGGCAGCAAGTGCTAACCACAGTGAGGAGTCCTGGGAAGTATCAAGTTCAAAAAGAAATTGAGCTGGGCTGTGGAAAGAGCCAAGATGTCCATCAACAGATGAATGGATAAAGAAGATGTGGTATATATACACAATGGAATATTATGCAGCCATCAAAAGAATGAGATCTTGCCATTTGCAACGACGTGGATGGAACTGGAGGGTGTTATGCTGAGTGAAATAAGTCAATCAGAGAAAGACATGTATCATGTGACCTCACTGATATGAGGAATTCTTAATCTCAGGAAACAAACTGAGGGTTGCTGGAGTGGGGATGGGGTGGGAGGGATGGGGTGGCTGGGTGATAGACATTGGGGAGGGTACGTGCTATGGTGAGCGCTGTGAATTGTGCAAGACTGTTGAATCACAGATCTGTACCTCTGAAACAAATAATGCAATATATGTTAAGAAAAAAAAAGAAGAAGAAGATAGCAGGAGGAGAAGAATTAAGGGGAGTAAATCGGAGGAGGAGACGAGCCATGAGAGATGATGGACTCTGAAAACAAACTGAGGGTTCTAGAGGGGAGGGGGTGGGGGGATGGGTTAGCCTGGTGATGGGTATTAAAGAGGGCACATTCTGCGTGGAGCACTGGGTGTTATGCACAAACAATGAATCATGGAACACTACATCAAAAACTAATGATGTAATGTACGGTAATTAACATAACAATAAAAAATTTAAAGAAAAAAAAAGAAATTGAGCTGGGAATTGTGAACAATAGAACATGGCTGCTGGACTTAGTTCAAATCCTGGCTCTACCATCAATCTCCATATGACCTTGGGCAAGTGATTTAACCTCTCTGTGCCTAATACCCTCGTATGTATAATGGGATTTCTAACGTTACCTACCTCGTAAAGTAGTCATAAGGATTAAATGAGGGGACATGTACGAAATGCTGAGCCCAGCGTCTGCCCATGCTAAGTGCTTAGTATCTTGTTGTGTTCAGCTATTTATTTGATGTTTGTCTAGGGGTATGTGTCTGTGTTTATCTCAGGTACACAGAATTGGAATTAATGATAATCCTTGGTCCATGACACACTTCCCTCATTTGGCTCTGCAGTGCTGTCTTTTATTTTATGCACTCATTTATAATATAATCAACATCCAATAACCCATCAACCTGTAAACTTCTCCCAACTCAGCTCCTTCTCTCTCCCAAAGAGATAACCACCATCCTAATGATGTGTAAATCATTGCTCAGCATTCTTTGTATTATTCTTATAAAAATGCATATGCTTAACAACATAGTTTTAATTGTTTTTAAACTCTATAAAAAAGGGTATCATATGACATATATGGGACTTGCTTTTTGTCCCTTAAAATTGTGTTAGATAGACAGGTTTGTGTTGTCATGTAGTTCTTATTTCTTCATTTTCACTTCTGTGTAATATCCTGTTCTGAGACAAATTATTTAAAGGCTCAGTAAATATTAGCTATTATTTTCACCTGTTACTCAATGCTAGCCATCTTTCCTTGCTCTTTTCCCAGTTACTAAGCATCCTCTGCTAACTCCTAATTTCAACCTTGGACACTGTCAATGTTCGGTCTAGAACTGCACTTCTGACCAGCAGTAGACCAAGGTCGAGGGCGCCCACCTATTTCCTTCCTCCCTTTCTCAGGACTCTGCACCCCTAAAACATACCCCTGCTGTTTAGTCCACTCTATCCTCTATGGAGAGAAGAGGGCTAGATAAGTAACTGGTAGGATCAGTGAATTGATTGTTGCCTTTTAATTTTTTCAGTGAGAACAGGAAGAGCTTTTATTGACAAGGCTGTTATGCAAATGTGAATCTATCACAGTGCATTATTGGCATTCTTATTATCTGGCATTTCTGCAATCCTGCCCTGTTTCAGATCCCTCCCCTGCCACCTTCCTTTATCCTTTCGCTCATGGTTCTAGTAGAAAAACTGCAGACTACAATACTGCATGGAGCCATAGGTAGGTAGGAAACAGTTGGAAGATGCTTCCCATGTGTTCTCTGAATACAGAAATGGCAAATAAAGCAAGAGCTCTGGGTCCCAGCTGCATTTTCTTTCTAGTGACTGCTGTGGGCCCAGTAGAAAACTCATGAAGTGACCCTTATTAGTTTGGCCAAGCTCCCTCCCAGGCAATTACTGTAGCAAAGCTCAGACACTGAATTCTGATTGATTCTGGAAGATTAAGCAAGAAAACGAAGGCACCATAATATTGTAGGCAGAAAGGTAACCTGGCTTTAAACTCATGCACTGATTCAGAAGAAAGAGGCAGGCTGCCAACATTTCATGCCAGGTTTTCTAAGTTACATCACATTTCTTAATGCTGATTTTGACCTCCCCTCCACCAAATATATATCCACGCTTCTGATTAAAGACTAGATGCAGGTGGTTTAGTTCCACATTTCTTCCTCCCACCATATTGATCACATTTTTCTCCCCTGTTCTTTGAGTACAAGAGGTAGGGCAGAAGGAGGGAAGACAGGGGAATAGTATAATTGAACATGTATTGAAGAATTTCTCTGGGGGAGCCTGGGTGGCTCAGTCATTAAGCTTCTGCCTTCAGCTCAGGTCATGATCCCAGGGTCCTGGGATTGAGCCCCACGTTGGGCTCCCTGCTCAGCGGAAAGCCTGCTTCTCCCTCTCCCACACCCCCTGCTTGTGTTCCCTCTCTCGCTGTGTCTCTCTCTGTCAAATAAATAAATAAAATCTTTAAAAAAAAGAAAAGAATTTCTCTGTAAACTGTAACATAGCTTGTTACTGGTGTAGGGGCCACATTTGGAAGTTTTCTTTCCCTAATTCCACTAACGGTTTCAATGTTTGTATGTTTGATTTTGTGTAAACACTAGCAAAGAAACTCAAAATTGGCATCCCCCTATGATGAGTGCTGAGCTGGAATCTGAATGAACGGCAATGTTTATCATGGTGGGAGAAGTAATTTTTCTTTTTTTTTAATTTTTTAATTGTTATGTTAATCACCATACATTACATCATTAGTTTTTGATGTAGTGTTCATTGATTCATTGTTTCTGCATGACACCCAGTGCTCCACGCAGAATGTGCTCTCTTTAATATCCATCACCAGGCTAACCCATCCCCCCACCCCCTCCCCTCTAGAACCCTCAGTTTGTTTTTCAGAGTCCATCATCTCTCATGGTTCGTCTCCCCCTCCGACTTACTCCCCTTCATTCTTCCCCTCCTGCTATCTTCTTCTTCTTTTTTTTCTTAACATATGTTGCATTATTTGTTTCAGAAGTACAGATCTGTGATTCAACAGCCTTGCACAATTCACAGCGCTCACCATAGCACATACCCTCCCCAATGTCTATCACCCAGCCACCCCATCCCTCCCGCCCCCCACCACTCCAGCAACCCTCAGTTTGTTTCCTGAGATTAAGAATTCCTCATATCAGTGAGGTCATATGATACATGTCTTTCTCTGATTGACTTATTTCACTCAGCATAACACCCTCCAGTTCCATCCACGTCGTTGCAAATGGCAAGATCTCATTCTTTTGATGGCTGCATAATATTCCATTGTGTATATATACCACATCTTCTTTATCCATTCATCTGTCGATGGACATCTTGGCTTTTTCCACAGTTTGGCTATTGTGGACATTGCTGCTATAAACATTGGGGTGCATGTACCCCTTCGGATCCCTACATTTGTATCTTTGGGGTAAATACCCAGTGGGGCAATTGCTGGATCATATGGTAGCTCTATTTTCAAATGTTTGAGGAACCTCCATACTGTTTTCCAGAGTGGTTGCACCAGCTTGCATTCCCACCAACAGTGTAGGAGGGTTCCCCTTTCTCCGCATCCCCGCCAACATCTGTCGTTTCCTGACTTGTTAATTTTAGCCATTCTGACTGGTGTGAGGTGGTATCTTCATTGAGGTTTTGATTTGGATTTCCCTGATGCTGAGCGATGTTGAGCACTTTTTCATGTGTCTGTTGGCCATTTGGATGTCTTCTTTGGAAAAATGTCTGTTCATGTCTTCTGCCCATTTCTTGATTGGATTATTTGTTCTTTGGGTGTTGAGTTTGATAAATTCTTTATAGATTTTGGATACTAGCCCTTTATCTGATATGTCATTTGCAAATATTTTCTCCCATTCTGTCGGTTGTCTTTTGGTTTTGTGGACTGTTTCTTTTGCTGTGCAAAAGCTTTTTATCTTGATGAAATCCCAATAGTTCATTTTTGCCCTTGCTTCCCTTGCCTTTAGCAATGTTTCTAGGAAGAAGTTGCTGTGCCTGAGGTCGAAGAGGTTGCTTCATATGTTCTCCTGTAGGATTTTGATGGACTCCTGTCTCACGTTTAGGTCTCCCAACCATTTGCAGTCTATTTTTGTGTATGGTGTAAGGAAATGGTCCAGTTTCATTCTTCTGCATGTGGCTGTCCAATTTTCCCAACACCGTTTGTTGAAGAGACTGTCTTTTTTCCATTGGACATTCTTTCCTGCTTTGTCGAAGATTAGTTGACCATAGAGTTGAGGGTCCATTTCTGGGCTCTCGATTCTGTTCCATTGATCTATGTGTCTGTTTTTGTGCCAGTACCATACTGTCTTGATGATGACAGCTTTGTAATAGAGCTGGAAGTCCGGAATTGTGATGCCACCAGCTTTACTTTTCTTTTTCAATATTCCTCTGGCTATTTGAGGTCTTTTCTGGTTCCATACAAATTTTAGGATGATTTGTTCCATTTCTTTGAAAAAAGTGGATGGTATTTTGATGGGGATTGCATTGAATGTGTAGATTGCTTTGGTAGCATTGACATCTTCACAATGTTTCTTCTTCCAATCCATGAGCATGGAACGTTTTTCCATTTCTTTGTGTCTTCTTCAATTTCTTTCCTGAGTATTTTGTAGTTTTCTGAGTACAGATCCTTTGCCTCTTTGGTTAAATTTATTCCTAGGTATCTTATGGTTTTGGGTGCAATTGTAAATGGGATCGACTCCTTGATTTGTCTCTCTTCTGTCTTGTTGTTGGTGTATAGGAATGCCACTGATTTCTGTGCATTGATTTTATATCCTGCCAAATTACTGAATTCCTGTATGAGCTCTAGCAGTTTTGGGGTGGAGTCTTTTGGGTTTTCCACATAGAGTGTCATATCATCTGCAAAGAGTGAGAGTTTGACTATTAGATGTCAGGGTGTTGACCTATTTTTATTGATTTTGAGAGGGGTTCTCTGTGCCTCCTGGATTTTGATGCCTGTTTCCTTCCCTACGTTAGGGAAGTTCTCTGTTATAATTTGCTCCAATATACTTTCTGCCCCTCTCTCTCTTTCTTCTTCTTCTGGGATCCCAATTATTCTAATGTTGTTTTGTCTTATCGTATCGCTTATCTCTCGAATTCTGCCCTCGTGTTCCTGTAGTTGTTTCTCTTTTTCTCCGCCTCTTTACTTTCCATCATTCAGTCTTCTATATCGCTGATTCTCTCTTCTGCCTCATTTATCCTAGCAGTTAGTGCCCCCATTTTTTATTGCACCTCATTAATAGCCTTTTTGATTTCGACTTGGTTAGATTTTAGTTCTTTTATTTCTCCAGAAAGGGTTTCTCTAATAACTTCCACGCTTTTCTCTAGCCCAGCTAGTATCTTTAAAGTCATGATTCTGAACTCTAGGTCCGACATCGAACTAATGTCCATATTGAGTAGGTCCCTGGCTGATGGTACTACCTCTTGTTCTTTTTGCTGAGGTGATTTTTTTCGTCTTGTCATTTTGTCCAGAGGAGAATAGATGAATGAGAGAACAAAATGCTAACAGGTAAAAAACGTCCCCAGGAAATATACTCTAAGCAAATCAGAAAAGACCTGAAACCTGGGGAAAAGAAAGGGAAAGAAAGAAAAAAGAAAGAGAAAAAAAAAAAGAAAAAGATAAAAACAAAAACAGAACAATACAAAAAAAAAAATAGAATATGATCAAATATGATCGTGCTAGTGCATAGATCAGAGCCACACACTAGATTTTGGGCGTATTTTGGTCTGTGAGAAAAAAGTGCCTCCTAAAATTTTGAAGGAAGAAAGACTTATATATGTACAAAATAAGGATTGATACAATGAAGGGATGGAAGATGACTGTAAAGATGAAAATTATAAAAGATTTTATAAAAGGAATTGATAAGATAAGAAGTTGTTTGAAAAAAGAAAGAAGAAGATTTTAAAAAAAGAGAGGATAAACAAAGGGAGAGAATGTGATCAGGCAGGAGACTAGAACAAAGCCATACACTAGAGATTTAGGGTATATTTTGATCTGTTAGAAGAAACTGTATCTCAAAATTTTAAAGATAGAATATGCCAAAAATAAGGGTCACTACTATGAAGGGATAAAAATATGACTCTAAAAATGAAAAATAAAAAAATTTTTTTTAAAAAGGGATTGATAAGATGGTTGAAAAAGGGAAAAAGAAAAATTAAAAAAAAACAGTTAAAAAATTAACTTTGAAAAACTAATGAATCATGGTAAAAAAGCCATGAATTCTATGTGCAGTATTCCCCTAGCGCTGGAGTTCTCCTGTTCTCCTTGATCGGTAAACTTGGTCTTGGCTTGCTGGCTGTTCGTGCTGATCTTCTGGGGGAGGGGCCTGTTGCCGTGGTTCCCAAATGTCTTTGCCGGAGGCGGAATTGCCCCGCCCTTGTCGGTCCGGGCTAAGCAAGCTGCTCGGGTTTGGTCTCAGGAGCTTTTGTTCCCTGCAAGCTCTCGGTACAGCTTTGGAGGACCAGGGCGAAAATGGTGGCCTCCCAATCTCCGCCCAGAGGAGCCGAGAACTCGGGGTCCCGCGCCTCAGTGCGCCCCCAGAGAAAAGCAGTCACTCCCATCTCCCTGGTCTCCGGCCGCACTCCATGCTCACCCGGCCTGTGACCTGAGTGTTTCTATCTCTGGCACCCGACCCCGTGTGGAGTCTCCAAACCCAGCAGATCCCTGCAGTGCACTCCCGCGCCACTCCTCCCGGGGGAGGAAGGGGAGTCTCCCCGGATCTGCCGCTTGTTGGGTCCCTGCTGCAGGAGCAGTGGCCCGACTGTCACCGATCACAGTTTATGGCAACCCTGAGGTGAGAGCCCGCGCCTCAGCTCCGTCTCTGCAGCCGGCTTCCCCCCTCCAATACCTGTGATCTCTGCTGCACTCAGGCACCCCCGGTTTTTCTGTGACCCCAAGGGTCCTGAGACCACACTGTCCCGCGAGGGTTCCACCCCCTGCTTAGCCACTGGAGCGACGTCCCTCAGCGGAGCCAACTTCTAAAAGTTCCGATTTTGTGCTCCGCGGCTCAATCACTTGCCAGAAGCGGCCCACAGAGGCCCCCTCCCCCGCCGTCTCTCCTCCCGAATATCGCCTCGGATTCACTTCTTCGTACGTCCTACCTTCCAGTAAGTGGTCGCTTCTCTGTTCAGAGTTGTTACTACTCTCTTCTTCGATCTCCTGTTGAGTTCGTAGGTGTTCAGTATGGTTTGATCCCTATTCAGCTGAATTCCTGAGACCAGATGAAATCCAGGTCTCCTACTCCTCTGCCATCTTGTTCCCGGGCCGTAATTTTTCTTTTTTAAAAAAGATTTATTTATTTATTTTAGAGAGAGAGAGAGAGAGTGCATGCTAGTGGGGGGAGGGGGAGTGGGAGTGGGAGAGAGAATCTCCAGCAGACTCCATGCTGAGTGCAGAGCCCAACGCAAGGCTCAATCTCATGACCCTGAGATCATGACCTGGGCCATAATTAAAAGTGAGATGCTTAACCAACCAACTGAGCCATCTAGACACCCTAAGAAGTCATTTTTCTACACTGAGATAGCGAGAATCCAAACCACCTACCCCCACACAGCTCACACTCATACGACTTGACTACTCTGCTGCCTTCACTGTTCCAGGAAACCCTCACCCAGAAAAATAAATTTGCAAATAACTTTAAATTGACAGCTTTTCAGTAGGTAACATCAAACCAATTGTTTATGATCCACATCACTTCCCATCCTATTCTCAAAACCCTCACTTTCCTGGGTCCACTAATCATAAACTCTTACATCATGATGTTCATCCAATCCTAATCAATCTTCTGCATTTAAAGTCCACCTTAAATGAGACTTTAAAACCTCTTAAGTATTCTGGCTTTGCCCTAAACCCTGAGACTCTATGAGAACTCTGCCAACATAGTGTCCTTTCTTACCACAGGAAGCAACAAACTCGGCTCTGGCTTATCAACAGGTTGTTTTGTGTTGGTGTTTGACAATAAAGAGGAAGAACAAAAAGAGAGGTGACAACTAGGTGTTGAAAATGATTGGGACTCAACCAGCTATAAAAGACAGAGAAGAACATTCCAGGTGGGGAGAACAGCCAAGCAAAGACAGGAAGGCTTACAAGGGTACCAGTCCCAGGTCATTCTGGGGCTTAAACTGCACAGTGTCCAAGGGAACCCATTAACCTTCTCCCAGTACAGAAGGACAGCATCTTAGAAGCTTCTCCCTCCCATGACTGAGGAGTTCTAGCCTGCAGGGATATCACATCAGGGCCTTTAGGAATAAAGAGCAGCTCCCAAACACCCAGAAGTGAACTGCTTCACCTCCAAACTATAGCTCCCTCACCTCCTACACTGTCTCCACCATAGTAACTGTCCACCTTTCTTTAGTTTCCACTTCACCGCTTTCCAGCAAGTCATCCCAGTTTCACGTGAACCAAATCCAAATCTACTGCACATACACACCATTGAACAAGGTTTTCTGTCTTCATGACCATCATCATCATCACCATCATCATCACCATCATTACCATCATCATCACCATCATCATCACCACCACCATCATCATCATCATCACCATCACCATCATCATCACCATCAGCAGCAGCACCACCACCACCATCATCATCATCATCACCAGCATCATCATCACCTAGTCTTCAGAACCTAGACTAGGAAAGGCAGTCAGTAGAATGCATTTGAGTACCACACTTTTAGCTGTCCGTAACCAATGATTCCTTATTTTCCCCAATATGCACTCCTTCTTAGAGGTTTTCATAAAGCCACAAACTGCCTCCTCAGGGGAATGTCTTCTTCCCAGAAGCATCAGATGCCTCCATATGGGGAACGGAGATTTTATAGATTGGACCCTGGGCCTGACAGCCTGAGATCTGGTTATATGGCTCTCAGACCATATTTACCTGGCCTGTGCCTTCCCACAAAGGAGGGAGTTTGGGGGACTGGTCCAGGCTGCATCTTTGTTACATGAAAAGAAGCCAAGATGTGAATGCATGCAGTTCTTATAGGCCACTTTCCCCTATAACAGCTTCCTCTCAGTTTCCCACAGACAATCTGCACCTTCCCCGGGAAGGCAGCTGAACTACACATAAGGGAAGATTTGACCTTCGTAAGCCCAGAGAAGTCCAGTGGTGATGGATGGAAAGAACCAGGACTTTGTAGGCAGACGAACCTGTGTCCAATCCTGATTCTAACACCGTGGCCTCAGATAGGTTCCTTAAACTTTCTTAAGTTTACCAAATGTTAAAAGGGAAAAAATAATCCTAATACAAGAAGGCAGCAAGGTTGATAAAGGAGGAAAATCTCCTGGCACTTTGCAGGTGGTCATTAAATGTTCATTTTCTCCTCTTACTCCCAGCTTTTAGCCATAAGGCCTGATTTCCATTCACCAGGTAATAAGAGACTTGACCTTTTAAAGCAAGAAATCCATGATTTAATACCCCCAGCAACTGTCTATGATAGGATACCACAGACATTTTTTCCATAACTTCCCCTTTTGCATTCACATGGATAACTGAATTCTGGCACTGAAGGTGTAAAAGGCGTCTTCCAACCTCTCGGGAGGTGGAGATGGCTGAAAAAGTGTAGAGTGGTGGCTAAGTAGTGCCTTCAAGCATACAAAGTGTAAAACCTCCAGCATAAGCCAGCCTGTCACTCTCCGTGTTGCCTATAAAGTCGTTATGGCCTAGAGCATGTAAGCCGAGTCCCCATGGCAGGAATCCCAAAGGCTTTAGCATTCATGACTGCCCAGCATTTCCCAGGGTTCTTGCGTGAGCTACAAAGATGTCCCTTAGCTTGCTGTCAAATGAAAAATATATCATTCCCCTGTCTTTCTCTGCTGTCATCTCTTCACATGCTCAGCTAATTTAGTCTGGGAAGCACACTTCTCCAAGAAAAGCCATACTTAAACAGGGCTTGCATGCTCCCACATTTCTCTGCCACCTGCAGAAATTAGGTCTGATTTCAAAGCCAGGTGTTCAAAGAGAAGAGAAAGCTGGGTCTGGGAAAATAGATGGAGCCGATTGCCTTGAAAGCTTTCTTGTTAATTTTAGTTTCAGTCCCTGTCCCCAGGTCTTTGGTGCCAACAGGAGAGAGCTCTTTCCATCCTGAGAGAGTGAATACAGTATTTCCCAAAAAAACCTTGAACCGTTGCCCAAACCTCAGATCTCAAGGCTTTCCTAAGGTTATAGTCACCAAAGCTAGGTCTTAAAAGTAATGGCAAGAATACAACACTGCAACGATCAAAGGATGCTGCGGGTATCCAGGAGGCTTCACGCAGACCCACAGCGCCCTCTGCTGGCAACAAGCCTGCCATTGCACCTGAGGTCGTTGTGCCGCAATTCCAATGTATTTGCCCACTGCATTGTGTTCATGTAACTAATACCTCCGCCTCTCAAGGCTTCTTCCCCACCCTTCCTGAGACCCAGGCAAAATTCTGGTGCTTTTCAGCTATCTTCCTTCTATCCCCCTCAAATACCAAAATAGCCAAATGTTTACAAATAATGCATTTGTAAACTGTTATTTGAAAACATTCACGTTTGTGTTGAACTGACCCAGGTTTTGAGTACATTGTACCTTGGAAATTCTTTGGATTGCCAGAAGATGTAAGGGGTAAAAGGGAACTTTCCAGAAAAATATGATAATGGGTGATTAAATCTCTGGTTTATTCAGGAGTATTGCTACAGATCCATTTTTGCCTGGGATACTCCACCTTAGTATTTTTACAAGTAATCTTATAAGTGATGAGGGAAAGTGATGTCAGGTATACAGGAAGACACCTTCAAAGGTTGTGGTGGACCCATGATTAAAACTTAAAGCAGTGTGCCCATTGCAAAAGCTATTTCAAGGAAAGACAAAACTACCATCCATACCTCTAGACAGATACAGCTTAAATGCTAGAAGTACTAGAAGTAGAGCGATCATTAGAAAATATTGTTGTCCCAGTAAAAGAACAGATTTAGAGTCAAAAGACTTGAGATTTCTAGCTATTATTTTACACATCTTTGAGTCTTGTTGTTGTATTCAATAAATATTTGAACACCTATTGTTTGCCAAACACATAAAAGATCCTAGGACACAATGGTGGAGAAGACAATCTGCCCTCTCAAAATTTGCAGTCTACTAAGGGCAGCAATTTAATCAAACACTATAGCTCCCTGGGATCAGTAGTATGAGAGGGTAAGTACAGGGTGATCTCAAACAGCATGGCAAAGAATTATAACCCAGAGAATCAAGAAAATGGATGTGAAAGCATTTAAAGAACTGTATGAGTGAGTTGATTTTTCCTCCAATTTTTTGCTTTTCTTATTGGGGAAAAATATACATAACATAAAATTTACCATTTAAACATCTTAAAGTTTATAATTCAGTAGTATCAAGTACTTTCACAATATTGTGAAACCATTATCACTATCCATTTCTTTTTCGTCATCTCAAACAGAAACTTTGTACCCATTAAAAAATAACTTCCATTCCTCTCTCTCCCTGACCTCTGGTAACCACTGTTCTAATTTCTCTCTATATAAGTTTGACTACTCTAGATACCTCGATATAAGTGGAATCATACAATATTTGTCTTCTTGTGTCTGGCTTGTTTCACTGAGCTTAATGTTTTCAGGGTTCTTCCTTGTTGTAGCATCTGTCAAAGTCATTTCTTTTTAAGGTTATTCCATTACATGAATATATATATATATATATTCATGGTGTAAATATATCACATTTTGTTTATCCATTCATATATTAATGGACATTTGGATTGTTTCTACCTTTTGGCTATTGTGAGTAATGCAATGAACACTGGTGCACAGAGTTATCTCTTTGAGCACTTGCTTTCAGTTCTTTTGGGTATATATATAGAAATGGATTTGCTGGATCATATGGTAATTCTGTTTAATTTTTTTAAAGGAATCACCATACTGTTTCCCACAGTGGCTGCACCACTTCAAATTCTCACCAATAATGCATAAGCGTTCTAATTTCTCTACATCCTTACTAACACTTATTATTTTCCTTTGTTTGTTTTTTTTTATTTGTGGTTTGTTTTTGTTGTTTTGATAATAGCAATCCTAATAGGTATAAAGGGGTATTTCATTGTGGTTTTGATTTTCCTTTTCCTAATGGCTAGTGATGTTGAACATCTTTTCATGTGCTTATTGGGAATTTGTATATCTTCTTCAGAGAAATGGCTATTCTAGACTGGCCCATTTTTTAATTGGGTTGTTTGATTCTGTTATGCTGTTGTTGTTGTTGGGTTGTAGGAGTTCTTTATATATGCTGGATATTAATCCCTTATCAAATGAATAAAATTCAAATATTTTCTCCCATTCTCTGGATTGCCTTTTCAAACTCTTTGATGCACACAGTTTTAAATTTTGATTAAGACAAAGTCATTTATTTTTCTCTTTTGTTGCCCATGCCTTTGGTATCACATCTAAGAGATCTTTACTACATCTGAATGTCATCAGGTTTTTTCCTGTGTTTTTTCCTTTAAGACTTTTATAGTTTAACTCTTATGTTTAGATCTTTGGTACATTGTTAGCTATTTTTTTGTATATGGTGAATATTTTGTGTATATTCTAGAGTTTTGTTTTGTTTTTGTAGTTACCATGGGGTTTACATGTAACTATCTATTTTGAATTGATATCATCTTCAATCACATTTGAAAACTCTACTATAAAGTTCTGTTCCCCCTTTTATATTATTAATGTCACAAATTACATCTTTACACATTGCATACAAAATATTTTTATGCACTTATTTTCTAAATCCTGTAGAAGATAAAATGCAGAGTTATAAACTAATATTATAATAATACTGGCTTTTATATGTGCCCATCTATTTTACTTTTATGCATTTTTTTCTTCTTTCTCAGAATCATTTTAGCTATTCTAATTCCTTTGTTTTTCCATACCAATTCTAGATTACTAATGTCTATATCTACAGAAATTCTTGCTGAAGTTTTTATAGGAATTGCATTAAACCTGTATATCAACTTGAGGAGAATTAACATCTTTACTATGTTGTCTTCCAATTTACGAACATGGCATTTCTCTCCATATGTCTAGATCTTCTTTGATTTTTTTCAGTGTTGTGTAGTTCTCATATACAATCCTGCACATGTTTTGTTATATTTACACATAAGCATTTCATTTTTTGAGCAATTATAAATAGTACTGCATTATTAATTCCAGTGTTCATTGTTAGTATATCAAAATTATAATTGATTTTGTCCTTCTGGAAGTTCCTTTTTAAAATATTCCTTGATACTTGCTTTCTATAGGAAAAATTATCATCTGTAAAGAGAAACCATTTTATTTCTTCCTTTATGAACTGTATGCCCTTTATTTCCCTTTCTTGTTTTATTTACGTGGCTAGAATGCCCAGCACTATGTTGAATAAGAGTAGTGAGGGCAGACATCTTTCGCTTGTTCTTGATCTTAGGGAGAAAGCATTTAGTCTTTCACTATTATGTATAAGCTGTAAGGCTTTTTTTTTTTGTAGATTTTTTTTTTAAAAAAGATTTATTTATTTATTTGAGAGAGCGAGAATGAGAGAGAGAGAGAGTACATGGGGGGGGAGGGTCAGAGGGAGAAGCAGACTCCCTGCTGAGCAGGGAGCCCGATGTGGGACTCGATCCCGGGACTCCAGGATCATGACCTGAGCCGAAGGCAGTCGCTTAACCAACTGAGCCACCCAGGGGCCCTTGTAGATATTTTTTATCAAGTTAAAGAAATTTCCCTCTATTCCTATTTTTTTGAGAATTTCAATCATGAATGTATATTGAAGTATTTCAAATGATTTTTTCTGTATCAGTTAATATTATTATGTGAGTTTTTTTAAACTTGCTAATATGTTGCATTACCCGGATTGATTTCAAAATTGAACCAGCTTGCATTTCCAGAACAAATCCAACTGGGTCGTGGTGTATAATTTTTTAAATATATTTCTAAATTCTATTCATGAATATTTACAAAGGACTTTTTATCTATGTTTATGACAGATATTGGTCTGCAGGGTTTTTTTTTTCTTTTTTTATTATGTTATATTAATCACTATACATTACATCATTAGTTTTGATGTAGTGTTCCATGATTCATTGTTTGCGTATAACACCTAGGGCTCCATTCTGTACGTGCCTTCTTTAATACCCATCACCAGGCTAACCCACCCCCCCACCCCATCCCCTCTAGAACCCTCAGTTTGTTTCTCAGAGTCCATAGCCTCTCATGGTTTTCTTTTAACTGTATTTTCTGGTTTTGTATCAGAGTAATGCTAGATTCATAACATAAATTGTTATTTTCTCCCCTTTTATTTTCTAAATGAGATTACATAGATTTGATATTAAATTTTTCTTTAAATGTTTGATAAAATTCTCCAGTGAGACATTCTGAGCCTGGAGATTTCTTTTTAGGGGAATTTTTAAATTATGAACTAAATTTACCTAACAGTTATGAGGCTACTCATATAATTTATTTCCTATTGGGTGAGTTGTGGTAGTTTGTGGTTTTCTAAGAAATGGTTAACTTCAATAAAATCACATTTGTACATGTAGAGTTTTTTGTGCCATTCCCTTATTTCTCTTTTGATATCAGCAGAGTCTATAATGATATCCATGTTTCAGTCCTGATATTGCTCTTTTATGCCCTCTTTTTTGCTAGGGGTTTGGCAAACTTTTAGTAAGTTTTTTATTTTAATTCCAGTGTAGTTAACAATGCAGTGTTTCATTAGTTTCAGGTATACAATATAGTGATTCAACAATTCAATACATTACTCAGTGCTCATCACAGCAAGTGCACTCCTTAATTCCAATCACCTATTTCACCCATCCCCCCCAACCACCTCCCCTATGGTAACCCCCAGTTCTCTGTTTCATTGGTTTCCTCCACTATATTTTCCATTTTCAATTTCCTACTTATCATGTCTTACTGTTATTATTTACTTCCTTCCCATTGCTTTCGGTTTATTTTCTTCTTTTTCCAGGTTCTTCAGGTGGGAACTTATAGTACTGATTTGATACTTCCATTCATTTCTAATGTATGAATTTAGTGCTACAAATTTCCCTTTCAGCTGCTTTCGTTGTGTCCTACAAATTTTGATGTATTTTATTTTCATGTTCATTCAGTTCAATGTCTGCTTTGGTTTCTCTTGAGGCCCTCTATTTGACCCATAGATTAGTAACGTGTGCTGTGGGTTTCCAAGTGTTTGGAGATTTTTCTGTTATCTTTCTGGTTTTGATTTTTAGTTTTATTCCCTGGTAGTCAGAGAATACACTGTATGATTTCAATATTTTAAAATTTGTTTAAGTTTGTTTAATGACCCAAAATAGTGTCTACATTGGTATGTGCTCCATAAACATTTGAAAAAAAAAAAAAACTTACCCGTTACTGTTGTGTAGAGTGTTTTATAAATGTTGATTAGATCCTCTTTGTGGATGGCAGATTTGAGTTTTTCTGTATCTTTGTTCGTATTCTGTCTAGTTGTTCTATTAATTGTTGGGAGAGGGGTTAAAATTCTAACTATAACTGAATTGATCTATTTCCTGTGTTAATTATATCAATTTTTGCTTCATATATTTTGCTGCTTTGTTGGCTGGTACATGCACATTTGGTATTGACACTTTTGTCATTATATAATGTCCCTCTTTGTCTCTGATATTTTTCTGTGCTGTGATGTCTACTGTATCTGATATTAATATATCCACTTCTGTTTTCCTTTGACTAGTGTTTGCATAATTTTATGTATTCTCATATTATTTTTAACCTGCACATAGAATTAAGATTTATATAGTAAATAGATCATTGGATCATGTTTTTTAATCCACTCTGCCAATCTCTGTCTTTTAATTTGTATATTTAGAACTTTTAATAATTTAATGTAATATTGACATGTTAGTGCTAATGTGTAATGTTTTAATTTTGTTGACGTTTGCTTGTTATAAAATGCTGGTTGGAAATTCTGAAACATATTGTGCCACTTCTTTCTGTGCTACATAGCTTCTGATGAGAAATCTATTGTCATTTGAAGCAGTTTTCCTCTATAGCTAAAGTATCATTTTTCTGTGACTGCTTTTAGGATTTTCTCCTGTGACTTTAGTTTTCTAATTCTAATGTGTCTTGACATAGATTTTTTGTTGTTGTTTATCTTGTTTGGGATTCACTCAGCTTCTCAAATTGGTAAATTTATATCTCTTGCCAAGTTTTCAGCCATCATTTCTTTGAGTAATTTTAAATCCCTCCCTCTTTATTCTTCCTTCTGGAAATTCAATGATATGAAGCTTAAATTTGTTGGTTATATCCCCAAATGTCCTTGAGTGTTCTGTTTATTTATTTCTGATCTATTTCTCTATGTTGTTCAGATTGGGTGATTATACTATTTTGTCATTAAGTTAACTGATCCTATCTTTTATTCCTTCTATTATGCTGTTGAGTCCATCCACTGAGATTTTTTATTTTTGTTATTATATTTTTCAGTTCTAAAATTTCCATTTGGTCCTCTATATCTTCTCTTTGCTGTGCCTATTTTTTCTGAGGTTCTCTATATTTTCATTTGTTTCACACATGTTCATAATTCCTCATTGAAGCATTTATAGCATAACTGCCTGAAAATTTTTGTCAGATAATTCTAATGTGTTATTTTTCTGTTGCCATATATTGATTGTTTTTTTTTTACACACTGTGAGTTCTTCCTGATTCTTAGTATGACAAATGATTTTTTTATATTGAAACTTGGACATATTTGTATTATGTTATAAAAATGGATCTTAGCTAAACTTTCCATTTTATCTGGTTTTCTCTGATACTACTCCAGTAAGAGGAAGGATATATGCCACCTTGCTACTGCCAATTAGAGGTAGACATCCAGGTTCCCCAGTTGGCCTTCATTGATACCTATGCCTTAGGTATCAATGAGACTTCCCATTAGTGATGGGCAGGAGTGGTAGTTTGCACTCCTTATGTGGTATCCATTGATATTATAATGGTAGTAGCCTCATTGCCAGTGAGTGATGATAAAAGTCTTGACTCTCTACTGGGCTTCCATGATGCCACCCACCACGAGGGGGAGGGGTGCCACATTACTGCTAGGTGGGGTTGGAAATCCAGGCTCCTCACAAGATCTTCATTGACATCATGGTAAGGATGCCTTATTACCAGCCAATGAGGATGAAAGTCTCATCACTCTACTTGGTCTTTTCTGACATCATCCAAGTGGGGGTATTAAAGTGTCTCATTAGAATAAGGGTGGGAGCTTATGCTCCTCACTTGGCCACAGCTGCTTCTGTGGTGTTTGGCTGCAGTAAAAGAGTTATGATCTAAAAGTTTTACGTATTGCTAGGCTCTTCTGTCCTGATATTTTTTAGCTAGAGAGAGCAGGGTTTTGTTGGGGTTTTTATTTATCCTGTGCCTGTTGACATTTCTGCATTCCTGGTTTCTTCAGCAACGAGTCTGGGACATATGAGGCAAAAAAGGAAATCTGGGGAATTCACCAGAATGCCATTTCTCAGGCCCCAAGACCCTAGCAAGTCAGCATTTTTCTCTCTCCCTTTCAGAGTCTTATATTTGTTTTATGTATGGTATTTTGGTGTTTTAGTTCTGTTTAATGGAAGCAATCAGAAAAAGTACTAAGCTATTTTAAAATAAGTTTAAAACTTAGTATAACAAGAATGGGATTATATAAAGTTGCAGGCATCTCAGGTCAGGCAATAAAATCAATTACTCGGTATTTGTTGGGTGTTTCTGAAATGTCAGTTTTCTGTGCTCTTAAGATTTACATTAAATAATAGGCAATGTTTTGTTTTCCTGTTAAGGATGTATGGCTTAATCTGAAAGACCAAGAGGATAAAAAGGTCATCATTTCAGCTTGACTCAATGAAATTGCAGTTACCCACTTACTCAGGGGTCATACCTTCTAACTAATTATTGTTATTTCAAAAGCTTTTCTTTCTTTAGAGACCACCTTTAGTGTCCATCTTAACCTTATTCTCCCTTTAAAAAGTGCTTAAGATCAAAGAAAAGTAGAACAAAAAATATCAAAACAAGAGGCAACGTAAAAACCATACTCAGAAAAAAAAAGTATAACATTAAATACTTTTATTATTCAAGAAAACTAAAAATGAAAGGAAGTTAATAACCCTTTTAAATTAGGAAAATACAACAAAAACTATTTTAGAAGAGAAGGGCAGAAATCTATAAGATGAAAAGTAAACATTTATAGTACACATGAACAAACTTGAAAATACTAGGTAATATATATAAATACTTCACCTGTTTGGCTGAGTTGGCATGAAATAAAGATTTGAAAGATGAACAAAGCAATGAACAAGCTTGATATGATAAACATATAAAGAATAATGTTAGGAGGGGAACTCTCCTGACATGTCATTTCATGTGGTGGGAATTCCACTGGAGTAACACTTTTGACCTCTCTCTAATTCTAATTCAACACACTCTTCTCTAAGGATTAATCTGACTGTTCAGTGTAGAAGGAAAAAATGTGACATATAGATGCTAGACCCTTCTTCAATTCTCTTAGAACGAAGCTTCCAACAGGGACCACGTGGTCTGCTTTGCTACTCTATGCCATAATTTGATCATTACAGCCACCACCATTATCAGAGAGGTGTATGTGACCACCATTCCCTGTGACCAGATGGGTAATTCTGCCTAAATCTGAGGTTTAGTGTTAAAACACTTACTTTCCTGTGAATATCAGCCATATTCTCTAACGTTAGCTGGATCACTATAGAAGTGATAGTTGGGATTCCATCTGTCAAATTTTTGGTTTATTTTTTGATTGCTACCAGAACTCTTATAGAGAAGACAGGTGTATTATTGTTGGTTGCCCTCTAAAGTCCAACAACGACTTGAAGAGGCACACTTTATTTAAATTCACAAGGGGCACTTATGAAAATTTACAACATACTAGGCATTAAAGCAAGTCTCAAAAAATTCAAGGAATTGGTAACATACACAATACGTTTTTGTTTGACTAAAAAGTCACTTAACAGAAATCTTTAAGTAAAGGGAAATAATTTTTTTAAAACTAATTTTCAAAATTATAAACAAAACATTTCTTTTTTTTAAATAAAACATTTCTAAATAACTGAACAATCAGAGGAAATTATAATGGAAATTTGAAAATATTTAAGACTAATGGAGAGCAAGAATACTGTATATCAAATGTTATGGGATAGGGTTAAAGTGGTACTTAGAATAAGTTTCTGACCTTAAAGCTTTATAAAATAAAAGAATAAATAATAAAAAGATAAAATAATTACTAAGAAGTTTTAAAAAGAACATCAGAATAAATATGAAGCAAGATGAAGTGAGGGCATAATAACTTAAAAGCAACCATTAATGAAATATAAAACAAAAGATAATGAAGAATTGGTTAAACCATTATAAAAAACAGTGGCTTTTCCTCAAAAACTTAAAAATTGAACTACCAGCAATCCCACTCTCGGGCACTGGGTGTTATATGCAACTAATGAATCATTGAACACTACACCAAAAACTAATGATATACTATATGTTGGCTAATTGAATTTAAATTAAAAGAAATAAAGTAAAATCTTTAAAATAAATAAATAAAAATAAAAAAATAAAAGAATTGAAGTTAGTTTCTTGAAGGAATATCCACACACCCATGCTCATTACAGCATTATTCACAATAGCCAAGATATGGAAACCACTTAAGTGTCTGTCAGTGGATGAATGGATATATAATAGAATATTATTCAGCAATAAGAAAGAAATCCTGCCATGTGTGGCAACATAAATAAAACTTGATGGCATTATGCTAAGTGAAATAAGTCAGAGAATGACAAATATTGTACGATTTCACTTATATGTTGAATCTAAAAAAAACTGAACTTGTAAAAGCAATAGAATGGTAGGAGACACTAGAGGGTGGGGGAATTGGGAGATGTTGTTTAAGGGTACAAACTTACAACTAGTAGATAAATAAATTCTGGAAATCTAATGAACAACATAGTGATTATACTCAGCAACACCACATTATAAACTTCAGTTACTAAGAGACTAGATTCTAACTGTTCACAACACAAAAAATAAATGATAAATATGTGACATAATAAAGGTGTTAGCTAACATTACTGTAATCATATTATAATATATAAATGTGTTAAACCAACATGTTGTACACCTTAAACTTACACAATGCTATATGTCAATTACATCTCCATTTTTTAAAAAAATAAGACAATGAAGATCAGCAAAGCCAAAAGACACCTAGGAAAAGACCAGTAAAATTCCCACATTTATAATGAGTTGATAAGAGAGAGACAGAACATCACAACAACTACCAACAACAAAATAAAATGAAATATTAAGGATCTTTAGCTAAGTATAACTAGAGATATAGCAAATATTAAAATGATTATAAGTGAGCATTATGAAAAACTTTATGCCACAAAATTTTAAGGCATAAAGAAAAGATAATTTCTGAGAACAATATAGGTTACTAACACTTATTGAAAAAGAAATAGGAAACATCAAAATCCTATAACCTTATAATAATTTTTTTAAAAAATTTGAATCAGTGGTTAAACTTTCTATAAGGAAAGTGCCAGGTCCAAACAGGCAACTTCTACCTAAAATACAAAAAAAAAGAAAAAGAAAAACAAATTAATTGTAGATAAATGTTTCCAAATTATTTTAAAAGAGGAAAAATACACTCCTTCTTTTGTGCAACTGGCATTTCCTTTTTTTCTAAAACCTGACAGGGTTGGTACAAGAAAGACAAATTACAGGCAAATTTTAATAATGAATCATGATTTAAAATCCTAAAACAAATATTAGCAAACCAAATCAAGCAATTTCTGATAATAATATAGTAATGGCCAGATTCGATTTATCTCAGAAATGCCTAATATTATAGGAAAAAATTAGATTTGAAATGGGAGGGTACCTTGTATCAGATTAACCATCATATAGCTAACAATTATAAGCTCTGGAAAAAATGTATAAAAACTATTTAAGGTCATAGAAAGTGAGTGGAAAAACCAGGCAGAAATTTAGAGGATTACATTTTTAAAAGAAGGGAAGTGCACTGGGGGAGATTCAAGTTTGTATGATATGTCACACTCAGGATCTTCCAAAGAAATAGAACTGCAAAAAAGAAATAGAACTCATAGGAGATATATATATGTGTGTGTGTGTGTGTGTGTGTGTGTGTGTGTGTGTGTGTATTGTATAAAATAAATCCTTGCATAAATATATAAATATAAATGTGTGTGTGTGTGTGTGTGTGTGTGTGTGTGTGTGTGTGTGTAGAGACAGAGACAGATGTTGTTTCCATTGGCTCACACTATTGTGGAGCCTGGCAAATCTGAAATCTGAATATCCACATGTGGAAGAATGAAACTGGACCCCTATCTTATACCACTAACAAAAATCACTCAAAATAGATTGACTTGAACTTAAGATCTGAAACTATAAAACTCCTAGAAGAAACATAGGGGGAAATTTTCTTGATATTGATCTCAGCAATGATTTTTTTCCTTGATTTTACACAAAAGCAAAGAAACCAAAGCAAAAATAAATAAGTGGAAGCATATCAAACTAAAAAGATTATCCACAGCAAAGGAAACCATCAACAAAATAAAAAGCCAAATTATAGAATTAGAGAAAATATTTGCAAGCCACATATCTAATAAGGGGTTAATCTTCAAAATATACAAGGAACTCATATAACTCAATTAAAAAACTCAAAAGATGGACAAACCACCTGAATAGATATCTTTTTGAAGAATACATTCAAATGACCAACAAATACAGGAAAGGTGCTCAATATCACTAATCATCAGGAAAATGTAAATCAAAACCACAGTGAGATACCACCTCATACATGTTAGGATGTCTATTATCAAAAAGACAAAAGATAAATGCTAACAAACATATGCAGAATAGTGAGCCCTTATACTCTGTTGGTAGGAATGTAAATTGTGCAGCCACTATAGAAAACAGTATGGAGGTTCCTCAAGAAATTAAAAGAACTACCACATGATCCAGCAGCTCCACTTCTGGATATCCAAAGGAAACAAAATCCTTATCTTGAAGACCTATTTGTACTCTCATGTTTGTTGCAGCATTATTTACAATAGCCAAGATATGGAAACAACCTGAGTGTCTATTAGCAGTTGGATAAGAAAAACTACCACACACAAAGAGACACAAACACACACACACAATGGAATGTCTTCAGCTGTAATAACAAAAAGGCGGGGGGGTACAAAATACTGCCATTTGTGACAACATGGATTAACTTGGAGGGCATTATGCTAAATGAAATAAGGCAGACAGAGAAAGAAAAGTACTGCATAATATCAGATACATGTGAAACCTTAAAAAATGTTGAACTAGAGGCGGAGCAAGATGGCGGAGGAGTAGGAGACCTGGATTTCATCTGGTCTCAGGAATTCAGATGGATAGGGATCAAACCATTCTGAACACCTACGAACTCAACAGGAGATTGAAGAAAAGAATAGCAACAACTCTCTGAACAGAAAAGTGACCACTTTCTGGAAGGTAGGACGGGCGGAGAAGTGAATCCGAGGAGATATTCAGGAGGATAGACGGCGGGGGTGGGGGCCTCCATCTGCCGCTTCGGTGAAGTGATAGAGCCACGGAGCACAAAATCGGAACTTTTAGAAGTCGGCTCCGCTGAGGGACGTCGCTCCAGTGGCTAAGCTGGGGGTGGAACCCTCGCAGGACAGTGTGGTCTCAGGACCCTCAGGGTCACAGAAAGACCAGGGGTGCCTGAGTGTGGCAGAGCTCCTGGGTATTGGAGCGGGGAAGCCGGCTGCAGAGACAGAGCCGAGGTGCGGGCTCTCAGCTCGGGGTTGCTATAAACTGTGATCTGCGGCACAGTTGGGCCACTACTCCTCCAGCAGGGACCCAACAAGCAGCAGATCCGGAGAGACTCCCCTTCCTCCCACGGGAGGAGCGACGCGGGAGCGCACCACAGGGATCTGCTGGGTTTGGAGACTCCACACAGGGTCCTGTGCCAGAGATAGAAATGCTCGGTCACAGGCTGGGTGAGCACAGAGTGCAGCCGGAGACCGGGGAGACGGGAGTGATTGACTGCTGTTCTCTGGGGGCGCACTGAGGAGCGGGGCCCTGAGTTCTCAGCTCCTCTGAGGCGGAGACTGGGAGCCCACCATTTTCACTCTCCTCCTCCAAAGCTGTAGGGAAAGCTTGCAGGGAACAAAAGCTCCCGAGAGCAAACCCGAGCAGATGACTTAGCCCGGATGGGCAAGGGCGGGAAAATTCCACCTCCGGCAAAGGTATTTAGGATCCACGGCAACAGGCCCCTCCCCCAGAAGATCAGCACAAACAGCCAGCCAAGACCAAATTTACCGATCAATGAGAATGGCAAAACTCCAGAGCTAGGGGAATACTGCACATAGAATCCATGGCTTTTTTTACGATGATTCTTTAGTCTTTCAAAGTGAATTTTTTTTTTTTTTAAAAGATTTTATTTATTTAATTGACAGAGAGAGACAGAGAGAGAGGGAACAGAAGCAGGGGGAGTGGGAGAGGGAGAAGCAGGCTTCCCGCCGAGCAGGGAGCCCGATGCGGGGCTCGATCCCAGGACCCTGGGACCATGACCGGAGCTGAAGGCAGTTGCCTAACCAACTGAGCCACCCAGGCGCCCCTCAAAGTGAATTTTTTTAACTGTCTTTTTTTTCTTTTCTGAATTTTTCTTTTTCCATTTTCAACCAACATCTTATCAATCCCTTTTTTAAAAAACATTTTTATTTTTCATTTTTAGAGTCATATTCTATCCCTTCATAGAAGTTACCCTTATTTTTGGCATATATATATATATATATATATATATATATATATATATATATGTTGTTCTCTCTTTAAAATTTTGAGATACACTTTCTTCTAACAGATCAAAATTACCCTAAATCTCTAGTGTATGGCTTTCTTCTAGTCTCCTGGCTGATCACATTCTCTACCCCCCTTTTTTTTCTTCTCCTTTTTTTAAATCTTCTTTCTTTTTTCAAACAACTTATCTTGTCAATTCCTTTTATAAAATATTTTATAATTTTCATCTTCACAGTCATATTCCATCCCTTCATCATATAAACCCTTATTTTTATACATATATGTTTTTCTTTCCTTAAAATTTTGGGAGGCACTTTCTTCTAACAGAACAAAATACACCCAAAATCTAGTGTGTGGCACTGATCTATGCACCAGCCTGATCATATTTGATCATATTCTGGTTTTTTTTGTTCTGTTTTTGTTTGTTTTTATCTTTTTCTTTTTCTTTTTTCTTTTTTCCCCTTTCTTTTCCCCTGGTTTCAGGTCTTTTCTGATTTGTTTAGAGTATATTTTCTGGGGACGTTGTTACCCTGTTAGCATTTTGTTCTCTCATTCATCTATTCTCCTCTGGACAAAATGACAAGACGAAAAAAATCACCTCAGCAAAAAGAACAAGGTAGTACCATCAGCCAGGGACCTACTCACTACTGACATTAGTACGATGTCGGACCTAGAGTTCAGAATCATGATTTTAAAGATACTAGCTGGGCTTGAAAAAAGCACGGAAGTTATTAGAGACACCCTTCCTGGAGAAATAAAAGAACTAAAATCTAACCAAATCGAAATCAAGAAGGCTATTAATGAGGTGCAATAAAAAATGCGGGCACTAACTGCTAGGATAAATGAGGCAGAAGAGAGAATTAGTGATATAGAAGACAAAATGATGGAAAATCAAGAAGCTGACAAAAAGATAGAGAAACAACTACTGGATCACAAGGGCAGAATTCCAGAGATAAGCAATACCATAAGACAAAACATTAGAATAATTGGGATCGCAGAAGAAGAAGAAAGAGAGAGAGGGGCAGAAGGTATATTCGAACAAATTATAATAGAGAACTTCCCTAATGTGGGGAAGGAAACAGTCATCAAAATCCAGGAGGCACAGAGAACCCCTCTCAAAATCAATCAAAATAGGTCAACACCCTGACCTCTAATAGTAAAACTTACGAGTCTCAGAGACAAAGAGAAAATCCTGAAAGCAGCTCGGGAGAAGAGATATGTAACCTATAAAGGTAGAAACATTAGATTGGCAAAAGACCTATCCACAAAGACCTGGCAGGCCAGAAAGGACAGGCATGATATCTTCAGAGCACTAAACGAGAAAAATATGCAGCAAAGAATACTATATCCAGCTAGGCTGTCATTGAAAACAGAAGGAGAGATAAAGAGCTTCCAGGACAAACAAAAACTAAAGGAATTTGCAAACACAAAACCAGCCCTCCAAGAAATATTGAAAGGGGTGCTCTAAGCAAAGAGAGAGCCTAAAAGCAGCATAGACCAGAAAGGATCACAGACAACATACAGTAACAGTCACCTTACAGGCAATACCATGGCACTAAGTTCATATCTTTCAATAATTACCCTGAATGTAAATGGGATCAATGCCCCAATCAAAACACGCAGGCTATCAGATTGGATGAAAAAACAAGACCCATCCATATGCTGCCTGCAAGATATTCATTTTAGATGCAAAGACAGCCCCAGACTGAAAGTGAGGGGGTGGAAAACATTTACCATGCTAATGGACACCAAAAGAAAGCTGGGGTGGCAATCCTTATATCAGACAAGTTAGATTTTAAACCAAAGACTGTAATAAGAAATGAGGAAGGGCACTATATCCTACTTAAAGGGTCTATCCAACAAGAAGATCTAACAATTGTAAATATCTGTGCCCCTAACATGCGAGCAGCCAATTATATAAGGCAATTAATAACAAAAGCAAAGAAACACATTCACAACAATACAATAATGGTGGGGGACTATAACACCCCCACTCACGGAAATGAACAGATCATCTACGCAAAAGATCAACAAGGAAATAAAGACTTTAAATGAAACACTGGACCAAATGGACTTCACAGACATATTCAGAACATTCCATCCCAATGCAACGGAATACACATTCTTCTCTAGTGCCCATGGAACATTCTCCAGAATAGATCACATCCTAGCTCACAAATCAGGTCTCAACTGCTACCAAAAGATTGGGATTATTCCCTGCATATTTTCAGACCACAATGCTTTGAAACTACAACCCAATCACAAGAGGAAAGTCGGAAAGAACTCAAATACATGGAGGCTCAAGAGCATCCTACTGAAAAATGAATGGGTCACCCAGGAAATTAAAGAAGAATTTAAAAAATTCATGGAAACCAATGAAAATGAAAACACAACTGTTCAAAATCTTTGGGATGCAGCAAAGGCAGTCCTAAGAGGAAAGTATATAGCAATACAAGCCTTTCTCAAGAAACAAGAAAGGTCTCAAATACACAACCTAACCCTACACCTAAAGGAGCTGGAGAAAGAACAGCAAATAAAGCCTAAACCCAGCAGGAGAAGAGAAATAATAAAGATCAGAGCAGAAATCAATGAAATAGAAACCAAAAGAACAGTAGAACAGATCAACGAAACTAGGAGCTGGTTCTTTGAAAGAATTAGCAAGATTGATAAACCCCTGGCCAGACTTATCCAAAAGAAAAGAGAAAGGACCCAAATCAACAAAATCATGAATGAAAGAGGAGAGATCACAACCAACACCAAAGAAATACAAACAATTATAAGAACATATTATGAGCCACTCTATGTCAGCAAATTAGATAACTGGAAGAAACGGATGCATTCCTAGAGATGTATCAACTACCAAACTGAACCAGGAAGAAACAGAGAACCTGAACAGACCTATAACCACTAAGGAAATTGAAGCAGTCATCAAAAATCTCCCAACCAACAAAAGCCCAGGGCCCAATGGCTTCCCAGGGGAATTCTACCAAACATTTCAAGAAGAATTAATACTTATTCTTCTGAAACTGTTCCAAAAAAATAGAAATGTAAGGAAAACTTCCAAACTCGTTTATGACGCCACCATTACCTTGACCCCCAAACCAGACAAAGATCCCATCAAAAAGGAGAATTACAGACCAATATCCTTGATGAACATGGATGCAAAAATTCTCACCAAAATATTAGCCAATAGGATCCAACAGTACAGTAAAATGATTATTCACCATGACCAAGTGGGATTTATCCCTGGGCTGCAAGTTGGTTCAACATCCGCAAATCAATCAATGTGACACAATACATTAACAAAAGAAAGAACAAGAATCATATGATCCTCTCAATAGATGCAGAAAAAGCATTTGACAAAGTACAACATATTACAGCGAATATCATTCTCAATGGGGAAAACTGAGAGCTTTCCCCCTAAGGTCAGGAACGCAGCAGGTATGTCCACTATCACCACTGTTATTCAACATAGTATTAGGTGTTCTAGCCACAGCAATCAGAAAACAAAAAGAAAAAGAAGACATCCAAATCAGCAAAGATAAGTCAAACTCTCACTGTTTGTAGATGATATGATACTTTATGTGGAAAACCCAAAAGACTCCACCCCAAAACTGCTAGAACTCATACAGGAATTCAGTAAAGTGGCAGGATATAAAACCAATGCACAGAAATCAGTGGCATTCCTATACACCACCAACAAGACAGAAGAAAGAAATTAAGGAGTCGATCCCATTTACAATTGCACCCAAAACCATAAGATACCTAGGAATAAATCTAACCAAAGAGGCAAAGTACTCAGAAAACTATAAAATACTCATGAAAGAAATTGAGGAAGACACAAAGAAATGGAAAATCGTTCCATGCTCATGGATTGGAAGAACAAACATTGTGAAGATGTCAATGCTACCTAGAGCAATCTACACATTCAATGAAATCCTCATCAAAATACCACCCGCTTTTTTCAAAGAAATGGAACAAATAATCCTAAAATTTGTATGGAACCAGAAAAGACCCCAAATAGCCAGAGGAATGTTGAAAAAGAAAAGCAAAGCTGGTGGCATCACAATTCCGGACTTCCAGCTCTATTACAAAGCTGTCATCATCAAGCCAGTATGGTACTGGCACAAAAACAGACACATAGATCAATGGAATAGAATAGAGAGCCCAGAAATGGGCCCTCAACTTTGTGGTCCACTCATCTTTGACAAAACAGGAAAGAATGTCCAATGGAAAAAAGACAGTCTCTTCAACAAATGGTGTTGGGAAAATTGGACAGCCACATGCAGAAGAATGAAACTGGACCATTTCCTTACACCACACACAAAAATAGACTCAAAATGGATGAAAGACCTAAATGTGAGGCACAAGTCCATCAACATCCTAAAGGAGAACATAGGCAGCAACCTCTTCAACCTCAGGCACAGCAACTTCTTCCTAGAAACATTGCCAAAGGCAAGGGAAGCAAGGGCAAAAATGAACTATTGGGATTTCATCAAGATAAAAAGCTTTTGCACAGCAAAAGAAACAGTCCACAAAACCAAAAGACAACTGACAGAATGGGAGAAGATATTTGCAAATGTCATATCAGATAAAGGGCTAGTATCCAAAATCTATAAAGAACTTATCAAACTCAACACCCAAAGAACAAATAATCCAATCAAGAAATGGGCAGAAGACATGAACAGACATTTTTCCAAAGAAGACATCCAAATGGCCAACAGACACATGAAAAAGTGCTCAACATCGCTCGGCATCAGGGAAATCCAAATCAAAACCTCAATGAGATATCACTTCACACCAGTCAGAATGGCTCAAATTAACAAGTCAGGAAATGACAGATGTTGGTGGGGTTGTGGAGAAAGGGGAACCCTCCTACACTGTTGGTGGGAATGCAAGCTGGTGCAACCCCTCTGGAAAACAGTATGGAGGTTCCTCAAAAAGTTGAAAAGAGAGCTACCATATGATCCAGCAATTGCACTACTGGGCATTTATCCCAAAGATAGAAATGTAGGGATCCGAAGGGGTACGTGCATCCCGATGTTTATAACAGCAATGTCCACAATAGCCAAACTGTGCAAAGAGCCAAGATGTCCACTTACAGATGAATGGATAAAGAAAAAGTGGTATATATATATATATATATATATATATATATATATATATATATACACAATGGAATATTATGCAGCCATCAAAAGGAATGAGATCTTGGTATTTGCAATGACGTGGATGGAACTGAATGATGTTATGATGAGCGAAATAAGTCAATCAGAGAAAGACATGTATCATATGACCTCACTGATGTGAGGAATTCTTAATCTCAGGAAACAAACTGAGGTTTGCTGGAGTGGGGGTGGGTGGGAGGGATGGGGTGGCTGGGTGATAGACCTTGGGGAGGGTATGTGCTATGGTGAGTGCTGTGAATTGTGCAAGACTGTTGAATCACAGATATGTACCTCTGAAACAAATAATGCAATATATGTTAAGAAAAAAAAATAGAAGAAGAAGATAGCGGGGTGGGCATGAAGGGGGGGACCTCGAAGGGGGAGACGAACCATGAGAGACAATGGACTCTGAGAAGAAAACTGAGGGTTCTAGAGGGGAGGGGGGTGGAGGATGGGTTAGCCTGGTGATGGGTATTAAAGAGGGCACGTTCTGCATGGAGTCTGGGTGTTGTGCATAGGCGGTGGATCATGGAACACTACATCAAAAACTAATGTGTAATGTATGGTGATTACATAACAATAAAAATTTTTTTTAAAAATGTTGAACTAATAGAAATGGAGAGTAGAATGGTGGTTCCCAGGGACTTGGGGAGAGGGGTGGAAATAGGGAAAGTTTAGTGAAAGGATATAAACCTTCAGTTATAAGGTGAATAAGGTCTGAGGATCTAATGAGTAACATGGTTACTATAGTTAAAATATGTATAACTGAAATTTGCTAAGAGAGTAGAACTAAAGTATTCTCACTCCCCCTAAGAAAATGGTAAATATGTGAGGTGTTAATTAACTTGATGGTATGGGAATCCTTTCACAATATATGTATAGAACAATTCATCACACTGTACACCTTAAATATATTAAAACTTTTTGTCAATTATACTTCAAAAAATCTGGGAAAAAAGTATGCAATGCACACAGCATAGCACACATAGAGGTAAAATGTATGACAAAAATAGCACAAATGACAGGGTGGAAAGTGAGAGTATTTAAGAATCTTAATCTATATGGGTTCCTAGGTGGCTCGACCAGTTGAGCATCCAACTCTTGGTTTCAGCTCAGGTCATGGTCTCAGTGTTCTGCGATAGAGCCCCACATCAGGCTCCCTGCTCAGCAGGGAATCTGCTTGTCTCCCTCTCCTAAGTGAATAAACAAATCTTTAAAAAAATAATCTTAATCTATAAAGTGCTATAATATTATTTTAAAGTAGACTGTGAAAAGGTAAAGATGTGTATTATAAACCATACAACAGTCACTTAAAATGTAAAACACAAAGAAGTTTTTTTCACTTAATATGTTAAAAAAAAAAGAGGTAAAATGGAATTTTAAAAACACTCAGCCCAATAGGAGGTGGGAAAAGAAAAGAAAAGCAAATGGAAATGAATGAATAACACATGAGACAAATAGAAAACAAACAAGTTGGATGATTTAACCTTGACCCTCTAAATATTTACATTGAACATAAAGGGTATAAACCATGGATCAGCAAACTATGGCCCATGGACCAAATACAGCCCATTGTGATTTTTGTTAATAATTGTATTGGAACACAGCCATGCCCATTCATTTATGTGTGGCTTATGCAGCTTTCATACTATAACAGCAGGGTTTAGCAGTTTCAACAGAGACTATATGATCCAAAAGCCTAAAATATTACCATCTGGCCATTTCAAAAATACTTTGTTGACCATTGGTCTATATACTCCAATTTAAAGCCAGAGATTCTCAAATTGGACTTAAGAAAAGCAGTTAAGTGTAATCTGCAAGAAACCCACCTTAAATATAAAAACATTGATGTTAGAAGTGGAAGACAGAAACAGTTATGCCAATAAACATTAATTGTAAGCAAGCTGGAATGGCTAAGATAATATCAGATAAGGCAGACTTCCTAACAAGTATTATCACCAGAGATAAAAAAGAATATTTCCTAAGGATAAAGTTATCAATTTGTTAAAAAAATGACATATTTAAATCTGTATGCATCTAATAACAGATTCAAAATATATGAAGAAAAAACAAATAGAACTGAAATGAGAAATGGATAATCTACAATTATAATGGGAGATAACACTCCTTAATCAGTAATTGATAAACAAGATAGACAGAAATTTAGTAAATATAAAGACTTGAACAGCACTATCAACCAACTTGACATAATTGATATTAATGAATATTTTATCCCAAAACAGCAGAATACCCATTCACGTGTTGGCAGAACATTCACCAGTATTGGTTCCAATCAGCATAGTTATCAGTAGCAGATATCTGTAGCTCAAAAGGGTCTTTGGAGTTTACAGACGCCAAGTCTGTGATTTCCTTTCCTCTCTCCGGAAGTTTATAGTTTCCATTGTACAACATGGGAGGAAGCCGAAAGCCTAATTGGTGGTCTGTTGTACCCACTATCATTTCTCTAAAAGTGACTCTTTCCAATTGGGACAATCTCCCTTGAATTTTATGAGGGTTCACAGCATAAGCATATAAACCATCAACACTAATTATACACTCAGCACTGAGAGCAATAAAAGTGGTGCACAACAGTGGCCCAAATAGCCCTACCAGATGGTCACAGCACCTTCTGTAGTAAGCAGTAAACATGACAATATCTCCCTCTCTCTTCCCTTCACCTCCACCAGAGACTGACAAGTAGTCATGCTGTGGTCACTTGGCCTACTTGTCGGCCTATGTGACAAGCTACAGAAACTGCTCGGTTTAGGGGACAAATAAGCCTTACAGTTCGGCCCACTCGGCAGGAAGTTCATGGATGCTCAGGGTCCATGGTAGTCGGCCTGTCCTAACACATAGTAATAAAATAGGTAGGTTTTGATATAAAAACAGATTGACAAATAGATCAATGAAAGAAAAACAGTGAATTCAGAGAAAGACCTTGGATAGGTTAGAATTTAATATATGATAAATATGGAAATATAGCATCACAAATCAAAAGTGGAAGGATAGATTATTTTGTATGTAATATTAAGGAGGAAAATTGAATCCCTAAATACATCGTGTAAAAAAGTAGAATCCAGACAGATTAATGAAAGATAAAATGGAAAATCAATAAAAGAAAATGCAGAATATATATTTGTGATTTAGAGGTAGGGAAGAATTGTCTTTAAAATACTTGAGGAAGGGGCATCTGGGTGGCTCAGTCATTAAGCGTCTGCCTTTGGCTCAGGTCATGATCCTGGGGTCCTAGGCTTGAGCCCCACATCAGACTCCCCACTGAGTGGGGAGCCTGCTTCTCCCTCTCCCTCTGCCTGCTACTCCCCCAGCTTGTGCTCACTCTGTCTCTGTCAAATAAATAAATAAAATCTTAAAAAAATAATAAAATAAAATACTTGAGGAAAAAAAGAAAAAATACTTGAGAAGCACAAATCCTTGGGCAAAAATGTGTTGAATAAACTAACATCAAAATTAAGTATTTTTGTTTAATGAAGAATAGTATGGATAGAGTTAATAGGGAAGTGATAGAGTATAAGAAAAAAATTGCAATATAAAAACTGACAATGCAAAAATATACAAGGAACTCATTTAAGTCCATAAGAGATAGATAACCCAAGAGAAAAAAATGGGCACACATGTGAATAGGCAATTAAAATAGAACAAACCCCCAAAGAATAAGCAAATCAAAAGATATTCAAATTTAGTAGTCATCATAGAAGAAAATGAAAACAATCATAAAATATTATCTTATCCCTGTTAGTTTGCTTACAACGTAAAACTAGGTGATGCCAATTATTAGTTATGTGAGGATATTGAGGAAATCTCAATCCTGGTGGGAGAAGAATGGTGGAACATTTTCAAGAGCTATCTGTCAGCATTTATTCTAATCAAGTCTACACACCCAGGTAGGTAGGTATGGCCCAGCAAATACACGCCTAGGTATGTAGCCGAAAGAAATTCTCCCATTGATCCACAAGTGACATACATAAAAATACCCGTCGCTATCTTGTTTATTGCAATAGGGATTCAGAGCAATCTGAGTGCCCATCACTGACAGGAGAGTAGACAGTCAATTTTGGTGGATACACATGGAGTTTTATGAAACATTTACAAAGAATGGACTAGATGTTCATGGAGTATCATCGCTGACACTTCAATGCTAAGTAAAAGAAGTAAAATGAGATCTGTGATTTACCGCGACTTCCACAAATTAAAAAACAGTCACACACAAAAAAATCATATACTCAAATAATCAAATATACTTCAAATATAATCAAATAATGCATATAGCATGTATTACAATGTTTGCCAACAGTGAATGGGGAGAATGAAAATTGAGAATGGGGACAAATGAGAACAGATGATAGATAGAGATAGATAGATGATAGATAGATGATAGATAGATAGATAGATAGATAGATAGATAGATAGATAGATAGATAGATAGATAGATAGATAGATAGATAGATAGGAAATAAGTACAAGTAGTTCTTTCGGTCTTGAAATAGTTTGGAATGGCCTCAACTGGAGGTAGCAACATAAGGTAAAGCGTACAGGCAGGAAAGCATAAATCTATAAAAACAAAGACAAATAACCCAATTTGAATAAAAGAGAGTGTTTCAAAAGGGGTTGCAGAAGAGAAGCCTGGAAAGGTAAGTTGGTAGCCTGAATTTGGACTATTTTTATTTATTTTGATCTACAAAGTAAGATATAAACTTTACTAATATTTAATATATGGATTGATCCTGGAACTCTAGCTCACAGTTGAAGACATTTGGGATCCATATAGAAGAAAAATTTTAAAAAGCACCAAATTCTCTGTCATTTCTCCTAAAATCTATCCTAAATCTCTTCTGTCTCATGTAGCTAACATCTATGGGCACTTCCTATGGCTCTGTGATGTCATTTCCTTTTGTAGCTATTAGTTCCCTGCAGTGTTGGTATTTTACTCAACCCAGGCTGTCTGATAACAGATGTGATTTCCAGCTGTGTCTATATACCAACCACAGCAGGTTCATTAATAACAATTATTAAGTACTTTATGTTATAAATCGAGCCTGTGGCAATAGAGAAAACCTCCAGTCATTTGTTTTATGGCCTCTTGTCAGAGCTAACTATAAATTCCCATTATCTCAACATTATCAGCACTGCAAAATGAATCTAAGCATGAGTCATAAATAAAACTACCAAACAGCTCAATCATGCTGGAAAGAACAGAGCATAAATTAACACTTGACGATGTAATGTTATATATGAACTTAAATAATAGCTCAGGCCTTCTTGTCAGCTAATTATGTAAATTATTATTTTTAAGACTTACATTTGTATTTGCATGGTTGGTGCATTCAGTTAGTCATACACTTGGAGTTCAATAAATATGTAGTCCATACATTGCCCTCCCATAACCTAAGAGTTCCTGCTGATGATGTGGGAAGTACAGTGAAAATGAAGAGAGAAATTTCAACTGAGAAAATATCTCTTAGGACTATAGAGAGCAGGGGGGGAATCACATTTTCCCCAAATACTACATTTCATAGGAGAAATCATTACATTTAAGAAGATTAATAAAAAAGGAGTGACAAACTATATGCACTGTGGGTTCCTGGGTGAAAGTCCATATGGATTTTCAGTTAATCGTAAAAATATTTAGTTATCCCTCTGTGTTGGATCCAAGCTGTTGTAAATGATGAAGACAGAACAGAAAGATAAACTGAGCACATAAATTTAATTTTTAAGAGAAAAACAGCTAATAAACACATGAAAAATGTTGAAATTCACTAATAACCATGACATGCAAATTAAAATTATGAGATATTATTTTTCATGTTTTAAAAGCTATTTCCCAGTAGTGGAGAGAAAGCACTGAAATAGGAAATTTGATCCTTTACTGCAAGGCATACAAAGGGGTTCAAACCTGAAAGGCCATTTGTCATATCTACCCAGAGCTCTAAAACTGTCCTTTATACTTTTTAATTGAGGTATAATTAACATACAACATCATGCTAGCTTCAGGTATACAGCAAAATGATTTGATAGTTGTATATATTATGAAAAGATCATGACAAGAAGTCTAGTTAACATCCAAAAATATGGAATCCTTCACAAATTTATGTGTCATCCTTGTGCAGGGCCCATGCTGATCTCCTCTGTATCGTTCCAATTTTAGTATATGTGCTGCCAAAATGAACACGGGTGTTCATTACTTTTGATCAGTAATTCCAATTCTGGAAAATTTATCAGTTACAGATTTAGTACATGAATGTTAATGATATAGAATTAAAAAAAAGAAATAGCAAATAATAAGGTCCATTATGGAAATGGGAAAATAGCTCAAATAAAGTCTAAAAGGAAATAGTTAAATAATTCATGGCACAACCATATGATGGACTACTGTGTGCCATCCAAAATCATTTTGAGAAGATTATTTAACAGGAAAGTGTTCACAGAACACTTTTAATAGGTTATAAAATGTTATGTATAGCATAATTTCAATTATTAATCATACTATGAAGTTTTTACACACATATATACATGCACCAATAGAGAAGGCTAGAATAAATACCCTAAAATATTAAGTTATTTTTGCATGATGGAACTATGAATACTTTCTATCATCTTAATTTTCTGTATTTTCTAAAATTTCTTTCAGAGAGAGAATTAGTGTACAACAAATCTGGCTAGTAATGATTTCAAGTCACAATTTTTCCAGGCCTTCCATAACCTGTATCCAGTAGGTCCCTCCAATCTTGCCTTTCACAAAGTTCAACATAAAACTGGCCAACTCCATTTTCTCACTGCCCCCAAATCACGCTCTGCCTTCCAAACCAACCTTTTTTGTTACATTTCATGTGTACACTCAAAGTGACAAAATTAGCTGAGCAACATTAAAGCTGGAATCTTAACTCAATCTTCTGCTTAGAATCACGTAGAAACAGGAATACCCCAATAGTCAAAGGTAATCACATCCCCTGAAAAAATCTTTTCCTTACATCCTTTAAAGCATATCAAAAGGATACCCAGTTCATCACCCACAGCCAACCTGCTCAAAGTCCATTGCGCAGCCTCCATATTTCCCTCACACCCTTCTGTCATGCCCACACAAGTGTTCTCACCTTTTCTAATCTTCTTTAAGATTCAGTGGCCCTCTTTGCTATATCCTCTCTTTGTTACATCACATCTTTTGTCTCTGACCGGTCTCCAGATTGGCAAAGGCAGAACTATGAGAGGGCGAGCCTCAGTTTCCACATCTGTAAAGAAAGTAGAATAATAAACTCTGTCTTACCAATATCATAAATATCTTAAAATTGTAAAGCATTTACATGTTGTGACTATTGTAAGTTCTTTTTTTATTAATTTTATTTTATTATGTTATGTTATTCACCATACATTACATCATTAGTTTTTGATGTAGTGTTCCATGATTCATTGTTTGTGTATAACACCCAGCGCTCCATGCAGTACATGCCCTCTTTAATACCCATCACCAGGCTGAGCCATCCCACCCCCAGAACCTTCAGTTTGTTTCTCAGAGCCCATAGTCTCTCATGGTTTGTCTCCCTCTCCGACATCCCCCACTTCATTTTTCCCTTCCTACTATCTTTTTTGCCTTTAACATATAATGTATTATTTATTTCAGAGGTACAGGTCTGTGATTCATCAATCTTACACAATTCACAGCTCTCACCATAGCACATACCCTTCTATTGTAACTTCTTTATCTCATTCATGCAATAGATATTACTAATATATAACCAATACCCTGCAAGCATTATTTTACCCACTAGGGAAGTATTTATACTTCAATAATCCCTTTCTATGCCTTCCTGAACAGAGTCCATCATTAATTCTATTTTACCTTCAAATTATATCTTAAATCATCCACAGTTCTCTGTGTCCATTAGCACCAATCTAACCCAGGCATCCATGATCTCTGAAGTAACTCCTAACTTGTCCTCCCATCCACTCTTGCCTCCTCCACCCTATTACCCATACAGGAGCCAAACATTTTCTTTAAAAAGTTCATCAAAAGTAATCAATTCCAATCCCAGAATGTCCAGTGGTTTCTTTAACAGACATGATAAGTCCAGTTTTTTGGGTAGCACACAAATAATGAAGCTCACGCATAATGGCATAAGACTACAAAAGAGAAACTAGAACCCATGAAAGGGATGTTTATTTGCCATAGAACTTTATATGGCATTTGGGAAAGAGAGAAGCCTGCTGAAAACCCCTTCTGATATACACAGCTACATTTTCCTCCTTGGATGTGTGAGGTACAGCAGATACCTATCAAAGTAACTCATTGAATACATTTAAATTGACAAATTATTTATTCACCTTTACAAAAGATATTTGAACACCTACACATTGCTTTTCCCACCGATGACTACACTAATAAAATCTGTAAATCAAGTATGCACTCTGTATGAACTAAATACCTTAACAGCTTCTTACTGCACTTAGAATAAAATCTTTGATCCTTACCATTGTCCTACAAGTCTCTGCATGGCCCCTTCCTATCTCTCCAGCCAATACCTCGGTGGCTTATGCTTATACCGACTTTATTTCTTTATTATTTCAGCTCTTTCCCACATTTGTAGAGAGCCATTCCATTTGCTCTATTCCACCTGAATAATTTCCAAAGGGGTTCAACTATGTTGAAGCATGTATGTCAAACCGATGTTAGGATTTGACAGGAGTGTATGTGGAGCTGAGGAGTTTCTTAAGATACTCCTAATAGGATAGGAAGCATCCAGCTACTGAGATGAGCTCAATCTATTAGCACTGTTCATTGAAATACAAAAATGATTCTGAGAATGCCATGGGTCTATTACTAGCATTTGTGTCATTCTAATCCTACCAACTGGGAGATTTGTGATTTAAAGATTGTTGTGTAAAATCAGTAATTGCTTTTTCTCTTCTGAGAAACTGGTCCACTATATAAAGAAAATAAGTTAGATCCCTACTGTTAGTCACTTGTTCAATATCTATTTCCCTCTTCTTTGCTGATTAAACTTTGATTTTATTTTGGGTGTCACTCTGTCAGGTTAAATTCTTGCTTCTGCTTTCTCCCTAAAAGTTTACAGTGTCCATTGGCAGGCGTATTTATGGTTAATGACACATATTCAAGACATTCCTGGGAAAGATTATGCTTTCTGGGAAAAAAGGATGTATGTACCTGATAAGGCCTTTTCCCTTTCCCATACATTCCTTCCTTGAATGTGGACATAAGGTCTAAACCTCTAACAGCCATCTGGTAACCATGAAATGATAAACATGAAACAAAGGTCAAAAGGTTCACAGAGAAGCTGTCCTGACACCATTAAGCTACTAAACCTACTCTTTCAGATATTTATTTCCAATTCTACATGACCCTTCCCCAAATATTTATGAGACAATCAAATATGTTTGTGAGGTCTAGATAGCTCCTGTGTTTTGGTGTTCAAGGGTCTACTGCTGGTTACAGGACCTCATGGCCCAGCGAAGCCAGAAAGCCCTTGAAGATCCAAAACCATGTGGTGGTTTGTAGTGGGGCAAAGGAGAATATCTATTTCCTTATTATGTTTCATGTTAAGTATAAAATAGTGATTGAGACATTTTTCTGAAATCCTTGTTTTCAAATAAACAGCAATTACAGGGAAGACAGTGTCCAGCTGAGAACAAACTTACTGAATTCTGGAAGCTGAGATTTTAACAGAAGCACATAAGTGAAGGAAGTTTTAGTTTACTCCTCTCAGTCCATGATAGATCAACTGATTGAATATAATCAATAACGATATCAACATCCTAAATAACAAAGAATAAGGTATCTCTAGGTGATATTTATTAAACTTTTTATTCTGAAAAGACATGCTTTATTTTTAAAGTGTCCATGGAACAGTCATACAGATTGGTTCTGAGTCCTAGGTTGTAAGAGGGCTTTAAATAAAAATTAACTGTACAGTTTCACTAAAACTTCTATAGCTACTCTATCCAAAATGGCAGCCACCAGACAGAGGCAGTTATTTAAATTGAAACGAGTTAAAATTAAATTTAAATTTGAATTCCTCAGTCATACTAGCCATATATAGCTATTGGACAGCACAGATATAGAACCATTTCATCACTGCAGAAAGTTCCCTTGAACAGTGTTGCTTTAGGTATGGAGACACAGCTGTATGGCTGGGACATCCCTCAGTATGTAACATATATAACTGATTTGATTTCCACTAGAAAGTAAGCTCCATGAAAGAAGATATTTTTATCAAAGTTATATACTGCTGTATCTCTAATGTCAAGACAGTTGCTTATGCATACCCAGTGATCAACAAATAATTGCTTGGTGAATTCAGAGTTCTCAATTAAGTTAGGTATAATATGCAAAATGTTTTATTCTCAAAATTTCTTGTACTTTTCTTGGCCTTGAACACTCAATCTGCCTAGAGCACATGTCTCATTTTCTTTCCATTCTATTCCTGTTTAAATTTTAGTCCAGTGTAATGACTTCTATATTCTCATTAAAATGGAAAAGCTCAGTCTTTTCCCTCTGGTAGAGTTCTTCCCTATTGTGTTTCTCTCCTTTGTGTCTCCTTTCCTATTCACATGGAATAGTTCACTTCTGACACTTCTGGTCACCAAATATGTGGAGGTTTGTCCCCCACAACCAGCAATTCTTTGCAACACCAGCAATTCAAGTCAATTTTGACACTAGCTACCTGGAAACACTATCAGATCCCACAGGTTAAGAGCTCAGTCCCACAACACTGTCACCACCCCCCACATACACACTTCAGATGTCAGCCACACATCCAGATTATCAACCATACTTCTGACCAACTGGCTATAGATTGGAGGATCCAAACACTCCTCCTTGAGTTCGATTAATTTGCTAGAGCGACTCACAGAACTCAGGGAAATGCTTACTTACATTTATCAGTTCTTTAAAAGATACAATCCAAGATACAGATAAACAGCGAGATGAAAAGAAAGATGAAAGACCCAGGAGGGTCCCAAGTATGGGGAGCTTCTGTCCCTGTGGAGGTGGGTTCTGTCGCCCTCCCAGTGCATGGATATGATCACCAACCTGGAAGCTCTCCAAATACCATACTTTTGAGATTCTGAAGAGGCTTCATCACTCAGGCATGATCAATTATTAACTCCATTTCTAGTCTCTCTACCTCTCTGGAGTGGGAGTGGGGCAGAGCTGAAAATTCCAAGCTTCTAATCATGGCTTGGTCTTTCTGGTGACCAGCCCCCAACCAGGTGACATCCAGCACCCACTCAGAGTCACCTCATTAGAACACAAGATGCTCCTAGTGCTCTTATCACTCAGGAATTTACAAGGTTTTTAGGAGCCTTGTGTCAGGAATAGGGTCAAAGACAAATTTTAGAACAAGCAATGTTCCTAGTATCCTTATCACTTAAGAAATTATTGGTGGCTCAGTTGGTTGGGCGACTGCCTTCGGCTCAGGTCATGATCCTGGAGTCCCTGGGTCGAGTCCCGCATCGGGCTTCCTGCTCGGCGGGGGGTCTGCTTCTCCTTCTGATCCTCCCCCCCCTCATGTGCTTTCTCTCTCTCTCATTCTTTCTCTCTCAAATAAATAAAATCTTTAAAAAAAAAAGAAATTATGAGGATTTCAGGAGCTTTGTGCCAGGAATGGGGGACAGGAATCAATACATGTATTTTCTATTATCCCATACTCATTCATTTACTAAAATCTCAGTCTCACTCAGAAAAATATGCTGTCAAATTCAAATATTATCTTTATAGTTGCCATGGAGTTTTTCTCCAGTCTCCAGGTAGGACACTCTCTCTTGCCCTCCTCCCCCCTCCCTCCCCCTCTCCCTCCTTTCCTCCTTCTGTCTCTCCCTTCCTCCCTCCCTCTCTCTCCTCCTCTCTCTCTCCCTCCCTCTCTCTCTCTCTCTCTCTTTCTCTTTCTCCCTCCCTACCCATTACTGTTGGTTCTCCAGTCCTCACCTTCCCATCAGTAGGCAAACTTAGGGTGCTTCACTCTCATCTGTCTTGCTCAGGAGAAGAGGTAGCAGCAGGGGGAGAGAGAGGAGATTTTGACTATGTAACTGTCAGTCCGCTCAGTAGGCAGGACTCCTCCAGTCTTGGTCTGCTTCTCCTACTACCTTTATTATCAACGTGATCTTATTGTATGAGGTTGTACTGTTTTCCTGGGGCCTCACCTAGGCCCCTTCCATCCTGGAGGAGATTCTTCCTCCTCCTCCTCAGCTCTGCCAGAGAAACAATCACTGATGTCACTCTGGCTTTTCTTAATAACTGTTTATTTCTGTTTCATATTTCCAATATCTTTATTTCTTTGAAAATACTTTTTATACTTATCATAAATTCTTGTTTGTTCTACTCCACCAATTATTCCTCTTAGAATAGGTACCATATTGTGCATTTCCTTTTTTAATCCTTATGTAACTCAGATGCTTGATTATTTTTGTGAACTCATATTCCTTTGACAGTGTAAGCTTCTTTGGATGCTCAGAACAAGATAGTGGACTTGGATATATAATTTGATATTGTTGACATATATATGATATGTAAAACCATGGAAATGGATGAGATCACCTAGGGAGAAAGTCTATAGAGTGAGACAAGATAAGGATTATGCTAGAGCTTACAAGAATTCTAATATTTAAAGGTTAGGGAAAGGAGAGGAATCAGCAAAGACTACTGAGAGCCAGCGGGGTAAAAAGGAACACAGAGAAGGTATAGTATTATAGACCCAAGAATGTTTCAGTAAGGAGGGCATGGATATTTGTGTCAAATTCTTGTCAAATCTTTTTCAAGCAAGACGAAAAATGAAAAGCCTGACTTTGCAAACAAAAAGCAATGGTTTTACTCAATCCTTTGGATCTCATGAAGTCTGTGGAGACATTCTTGTTACTGTTAGCTGGCACAGATATGGACATGAAACAGCAAGAGTTTATGCTTTCCACCTTGCCACCACAAAATAAATTCACTTATTCCATAGCCACCTCAGTTATCACCCTACTTCAGGAGGGACCGCCAGGCAGTCTACAAAGACGCAAATACCTTCCACGGCCTTCTACTCACAAAGGAAAGTAGGAAACTTTGTGCAGAACTCAGGAAAGGTTTCATTGCCTTATTGGCAGTCTAGCCCTCAGAAACAGGGAAACAGCCTCCTCCCAGGAAAGGAGTTATGTCCCCAGCCACCATCTTACTGTCGGTCAGGCAGAATGTGGGAACCAGACAGAACAAACAAAACAATCCAGGGCTGTGTCCTGCCAGGTTTTTAGGGTACTCTCCATATTCAATTTTTGATTCAAGTTATAGATAGACAGGTGATGGACGGATGGATGGATTGATGGATAGAGAGAGAGAGAGAGAGAGAGAGAGAGAGAGGATAGATAGATATAGATAGATATCTGTCTATATTTAAGAAAAGACCATGATATTACTCAGCCATCAGAAAGAATGAATACCTACCTTTTGCACTGACATGGATAGAACTGGAGGGGATAAGGCTAAGTGAAATAAGTCAAGCAGAGAAAGACAATTATCATATAGTCTCACTCATATGTAGAACATAAGGAATAGCTTGGAGCACCACAGGGGAGGGAGGGAAAACTGAATGGGAAGAAATCAGAGAGGGAGACAAACCACGAGAGCTCTGGACTCCAGGAAACAAACTGAGGGTTACAGAAGGGAGGGGGTGGGGGATGGGGGAACTGGGTGATGGGTATTAAGGAGGGCATGTGTTGTGATGAGCACTGGGTGTTATATGCAACTAATGAATCATTGAACACTACATCAGAAACGAATGATGTACTATATATTGGCTAACTGAACATAATAATTAAAAATTAAAAATTAAAAAAAGAAAAGACCGTGTACATACAAATATATTTTATGCCAGTTTTTAACGCATAGGAGACAAATAAATGCATTAACTTGCAGAATGATACTAGTTGGGTTTTGTACAGACCTCAGTGGAAAATGTTCCCACCATCTCAAACTACAAGGGGAACTATTTAAAAGTATGTATATCATTTGAACTACCTATCTTTGTGTTTCAGGGATTTGTTGATAGAAGAGTGAATAGGTCCCTGGGGCAAAAACATAAATACTATGCATAAATGCTGATGTATAGTAATTAAAATACCCTTATTGTGCTAATTGAATTTTGTTAAGTATTGTTCAATTTTAAAATAGAAAATGACTTATAATAACAAAATACAACTTTTGGTTTTTTTTCTTTTCCATTGGGGTCCTTTTCTTACCTTTTATTTGTTATTGTTTTACATTTTTACTGAAATGAAACAATCATACAGGGAAGATCATAATCTTACGCTTGATAAAATGTCATAAAAAGAACACATTCATGTAACCATCCTTAGAACAAAAATAGAACATTAGCAACATTTCAGAAGCCCTTCATCCCATTCTTAATCACTTGTCCCTTTCTCCTCCCCAAAGATAAATACTATTTCTGACTTCTAACCCAACACCATAAATTCATAGTGCCTATTTTTAAACTTTATATAAATGAAATAATACAGAATGGAACATTTTGAGACTGGATTCTTTTGCTAACATTGTATTTATAAGATTTCTATGTTTTGTTATCTATAATAATAGTTTATTCATTTTCAGAGATATTTAGAATTTTAGTACATGAATATACCAAATTTATCTATTTCACACTTCATGGACATTTTGGCTTTGTCTATTTTTTTATTATTATAAGGGCAATTTTGATCATTCTTTAGATGTATCATAATACCTAAGAAATTTGTGGTTATAAGATGTACATATATTTAACTTGAGTGGATAATGACAAATAATTTTTCAAAGTATTTGTATAGGCTACCCAAAGCCATCTATAGATTCAGTGTAATCCGTACAAAAATTGCAATGGCATTTTTCACAGAAATAGAAAAAAAAATCCTAAAATTCATGTGAAACCACAGAAGACTCTTAATAGCCAAAACAATCTTAAGGAAAACAAAAAACAAAGCTGGAGGCATCACACTTCCTAATTTCTAACTTTATTACACAGCTATAATAAAAGTGTAGTACTGGCATAAAAACATACACATAGACCAATGGAACAGAATCAAGAGCTCAGAAATAAATCCACACATATACAATCAATTAAGCTTAGACAAGAGAGCCAAGAATACTCAATGGGGAAAGGATAGTCTCTTTCAGAAATGGTGCTGAGAAAACTGGATATTCGTATGCAAAAGAATGATATTGGACCTCTCTTTTACACCACTCACAAAAATTACCTTGAAATGGATTAAAGACTTAAATATAAGGCCTGAAACCATATAACTCTTAGAAGAAAACAGGAAAAAGCTCCTTGGGATTGGAATTCACAAGTTTTTGGATATGATACCAAAAGCACAAGCAAGCAACAAAAGCAAAAATAAACAAGTGGGACAACATCAAACTAAAAAGCTTCTGCACAACAAAAGAAACAATCAATAAAATAAAGAGGCAACCTACAGAATGGGAGAAAAATATTTGCAAACTATATATCTGATAAGGGTTAATATTCAAAATATGTAAGAAACTCATAAGACTCGATAGCAAAAAAAAGAAAAAAATCTGGTTTTAAAATGGGCAGAGGACCTGAATAGAATTTTTTTTTCCAAAGAAGACATACAAATGGCCCACACATACATGAAAAGATTCTCAACATCACTAATCATCAGGGAAATGCAAAACCACAGTAAGATATCACCTCACCTATTAGAATGGCTATTATCCAAAAACAAAATAATACATGCTGTTGAGGGTGTGGAGAAAAGGAAACACTTGTGCATTGCTGGTGGGAATGTAAATTGGTGCAGCCACTATGGAAAACACTATGCAAGTTCCTCAGAAAAGTAAAGGAGTTACCATATGATCCAGCAATAGTTCCTCTGTGTATATATCTAGTTCTTTTTCTTTTTAAAGATTTTTTATTTATTTGACAGAGTGAGAGAGACAGTGAGAGAGGGAACACAAGCAGGGGGAGTGGGAGAGGGAGAAGCAGATTCCACGCTGAGCAGGGAGCCCGATGCGGGACTCGATTCCAGAAGCCTGGGATCACGACCGGAGCCAAAGGCAGACGCTTAACAACTGAGCCACCCAGGTGCCCCCTGTGTATATATCTAAAGAAAATAAAATCACTATCTCAAACAGATATCTGTACCCCCGTGTTTATCACATTCACAAAAGCTATGACATGAGAACAGCCTAAGTGTCCACTAATGGGTGAATGGATAAAGAAAATATGATATATATACGTACATATAAAATCATACACACATCACTATGATTTTTATTTGCATTTCTCTGATGACTAATGCGTTGAAGCTTCTTTTCATATGTTTTAGTGACCACTTGTTAAGTACCTGGTGAAGACCATTGCCCATTTTTTGACTGGACATCTGGCTCCTTCTTATTGATGTCTAAGTGTTTTATAGAGACAGAGATATAGATTCTAGATATGAGTTCTTTGTCGGTTACTGTATATTTCACATATCTTCTACTCTATGGCTTACCTTTTCACGCTCTTGTTGGTGTATTTTGATGACCAGAAGTCCCTAATTTTACTGTAGTCCAACTTACCAAATATTTCCTCTAGAATAAATGGTTTTTGTGCCCTTTAAAAAAGATTTTGCCTATCCCAAGGATAAAGATAATTCTATGTTATCCTCTCAAAGCCTATTATATTACCTTTTGCATTTATATCTAAAATTCACCTAGAATCAATTTTTGTATGTGGTGTGAGATAGACTTTCATTTTAGTGTTTTCTTGGGGGAGGGGCATGGGGAGGGAATAAAAATATTCCCACTCTTACAAGAGTTTGAAAATCATATGGCTATAATATATATCATCATTTAATGGGTGCAAAAATGAAATCCAAAAAGATGAAGTGATTTTTCTAGAATCATGTATCTATGACTAGACCCTGGTAGCTATTGACCCAGCTTCTAATTTTAAATCTCTTCTCCCTCCTCTTTTCTCTTTTCTGTCTTCTTCAAGGGCTGGTGTCCTAATATTCTTTCTACTACTTCTCCACTTAAAAATATTCTGTAAGATATCAATGGTCACAGCTTAGTGTTATCTTTCCCATTAAGTATCTATATTTCATACAATCATTAAGTAAAAACTGGTGATATTCGAAGGTAGACTTTTAAGAAGCCATTGTTATATGTGGAAGAATTAGGCAGGAGTGAGAAGATGTTGAAAGGCCTTTCCTTGTTGATAAAGGTTCAAAGTTTAGGGTAAAGGTAATAGAGGCCCACACATTCTAGAGGGGTGTTATACACAAACAGTAGGACTTGCTAAAAAGTGGCCATACTGGCCCTATGACCATCTCCCTCAAAAGCCTATAGAGCATAAAGCTAGATATTCATTGAAGGAGGGGATTCTTCAAAGAGAATTCATAGAAGTAGAGAAATTTATGTCATTTTTCCTCTTTCCTTACAGCTAATAATTATTGATCTAGTAATTAGTGAGCACTCACTATGTATTAGAAACTACACTAAGTTACATAAAAATTTATTTCATTTAATTATCACAATATTCCTGTGAGGTGAACACCTGTGCCTGCCTGACCCTGAGAGTGAGTACCTCTGTAAATTTTGTGTCATAGGTGCCTTTCTTACTTCACCCTGGCCCTGACCTTGGCTAGAGAAACATGAATACTATGAACAAAAACAAAATCCCAACTTCCACATTTTCTCAGATTCTACATACAATTTAGTTTCTATCAACTGGATCACTTGAATGATACTTAGAAGATGGAAGTGAGCAGAAGTCATCTTTCTGTTGCTGTTCGTGCTGACAGTTGAAGGCTTGAACATATGAGAATCAAGATGCAGTAATGGCAGCCAAACATGGCATTCATGGGTGTCAAGAGGTATTTGTGACAAAGGCAGTAGCTTTCTGATCCCTGGATTGCAGCTCTAGTATTGTGTCCTTGAGCTCAATGATTTCAACCCTTGACTCTATTGCTGCAGCAATTCCAATTATTTTGAAGCACCCAATTTTCCATATTAAGTAGTCTCTTTCTGCTTAGGATACCCAGAGTGGTTTCTGTTTTATGCATTGAACTCTGACAGCAACAATGGATTTAAAAATGGCACTGGTACTTGATTTTTCTGCTTTGTCCTAATAGACACATCAAATCCCATATCTAGGTAGAGTCAAGCCTTTCCCATCTGGAACTCACTCTGTTATCATGAGCCAAGATAGCTATGGAGTGAGGGGCCAGGTGCTACCCACACCCAGACAGCAAGAGCTGGCTTGTGCTTAGCTTTTCATTAAAAGCAGGGGTGGGAGGGATGGGGGGGGCTGGGTGATGGACACTGGTGAGGGTATGTGCTGTGATGAGTGCTGTGAATTGTGTAAGACTGTTGAATCACAGACCTGTACCTCTGAAACAAATAATACATTATATGTTAAAAAGAAGAAGAAGACGGTAGGAAGGGGAAAATGAAGTGGGGGAAATCTCAGGGGGAGAGGAACCATGAGAGACTATGGACTCTGAGAAACAAACTGAGGGTTCTAGAGGGGAGGGGGTGAGGGGATGGGTTAGCTTGATGATGGGTATTAAAGAGGGCACGTACTGAATGGAGCCCTGGGTGTTATACGCAAACAATGAATCATGGAACACTACATCAAAAACTAATGATGTAATGTATGGTGATTAACATAACATAATAAAATTAAATTAAAAAAAAAAAGCAGCTCTGGGGAAAGATGCCATCCTCTTGCTCTAAGATCACCCTGGAAACTATTCATTTTGCAATCATCACCAGTGTTACACATGCTTTCCCAAAGTACTTCCCAAACTACTGATCTTCAGGTTTATTTCTTGGTCATATCCCTGATCCTCCCAGGGTCAGCTCTCAATGCTTCCTGCTGAGCATCCTACTCTGTACTTGACCCTGACTGTCCCACATAACTCTACTTCCTGAGCATTCATTCATTGCTTCTATAACACCCAACTTTGCATTTCCTAGCCTTTATCCTGCCAACCTTCATGTTGAGGCAGAATACTTCCTATTGCTATTTTTGATCTGAAAAGAAAAATCACTAGAAATGTGTAATAAGTAACAAAGCAGTGATGTTTTTGGCAGGACTTTGGCCTTCTCTCAGCAGGATAATTTTTGCCCTGCAAGGCAGTTTAATCATAACCTTAATGATGTCTACTCACTGCTTAATATGGTGCTGCTCTTGTCTCCAGAGTGAGGCACATTGTGGGCACGTAGGCACCCTAGGGCTTCTACATGTTTGAGTTGTCAAGCTCAGCTCTTGGAAAGCTGTTAATTTCCTCTGAGGTAATTTGCGTGTGATTAAGCTAAGCTGCCACCAGGTGGACATTGGAGCCTTAGTTAAACCATTTTAATCTCAGCAGCTAGACTCCCTATAGGCATGATAAAATGAAGAGAGAATGTAGTTTGATTTCCACTTAATTTTGTTTAAAAAAATAAACAAAAAGAAAAAAGAGTAGTTTAGCATACTACTTAACCAGAATTAAAATATAGTATAAAGACATCTTATTTATGTGTTTAACCAATATTTATTGAGTATCTACTATATGACAAATATCCCTCTAGAATCAGGAATGGTGCAAAGAATATGAAAAACCAAGTACTTGACTTCATAGAGCTTACATCCTGGGGGGGAAAGGATTATAAAACAAGCAACAAATACAAATACATATTTATCCTATATCACATTATATTATGAAATATAGTGATATATTATGATATAATGATATGTATTATGATATAATATATATAGTATATCCCCAAGCACACCCACTCATAAAGACAGTTTAAATCACAATAATAATCACCTAGATATTACTGACCCTCCCCCCCACTCCACCAATCTAGCCATGAAGGGCTACATTCTTCTATAGCATATCCTCTGTTCCCAACCCCAAAGTAACTCTGGAATTTTTTAGGACATATCTTAGATATGGTTATAAATAAGTCTAATCAGTAATTTCAGTCAGTTACCCATGTGGTTCACACCAGCCACAGTTAATGTTTATTCGGAGAACCTATCACCCACCAGGTACTATTGCCTCTGCCACACACATCTGCTTTCATCTTCTCCTATTTATGGTCAAACAAACATTTATTAAACACTTACTTTGATCCAGCAGGCAATAAGACAGCTATGTCTTTATCCTCATAGAGCTTATAAATTTGCAGTGAAGAAAGACAAGGAAAAGAAATATAATTGTGAATGAGTGTGGCTAAAGGAGAAGTATGAAGTACTATGGAATCCCTTAGAAAAACAAGTTTAAAAAAGTGCTCATAGGACAGGCTTTTGAACAAGCCATGTGTAGACTGATACTTAAAGGACTAATAGGAGTTAACTAGGTGAACAATATATGAAATAATGTTCTCCATAGAGGAAACATCATGCTCTGTAATCCTGAGACTTGAAGGCACATTCCAGGTAGAATTGTCTCCTACCCTGCACTTCTACCAATGTCCCAGGGCACTCAAAACACAGACATTGGGCCAAGAAGAGGTAACAGGGAATAGAAATACCTCCCACCTAAAACAACTAAAAGTCAAGACAAATATATATAGTAATGGTCCTGAAGATACTAGACATTAGGCATCAAGAGACAATGATTGCTGAATGATGAGAAATCAACAGTTAGCCCTATTATTGTCCCAGGCTACTGCCTGAAGAGAGTTTCAGGAGAGGAATCCCAGCACAACCTATCACCCTCCTTGAACTAAGGAGATGGAGAGCTGGGAGCCCAGAGAGGTAAAGGCATTTAGAATTCAGCATGACAGCGTACCAGTAAGGAAAGAGTTGCACAGAAAGAGAACCTCAAAGATCTGCAAATAATTTCTCTATTCAATTGAATATGGTCACTACATACATATGAGGAAGCTATGTAAGATCAGAAAATAAGCAACCAAAATGATTATAAAGAACAGAACATGATACTCCCATTAAGCTGGGGAAAATGCTTGTTCTTGCCAGCAATAAGGGCAAATTTCATAATTAACAGTGCATTGAGTAGAGTAGTCAGAATGGTTTTTCCTAAATGGTAGTAAAAGAAATCAGCCTTGGATTGTGTTTTTGGTCCTGCTTAACAGAGATTAAAAGGATCTGAGAAGGCCAAATTGCTTCCAAGTATCTTAAAAATATCCCAGAACAAAACAAAAGCATGAAACAAGGTAAAAATCACAACATCTGGAATCTAGTAAAAAATTACTAGGCATGCAAAGAAGCAGAAAAAAACAATCCTAATGAGAAAATTAATAAATCAAAACTGACCCAGAAATAAAAAAGATAATTGGATTAGTAGTCAAGAACATTAAAACCATTGTTTTAACTCTGTTCCATATGAGAAACTAGATTTAAAAAATTAACATGTGATATAGAGACATAAAACATATTTTTAAAAGGTGCAAATTGAACTTTTAGAGATAAAAAACACAATGTTTGAGATTGAAAAGTCACAAGATGGAACAGATAGCAAATTAGACATTGCATAAAGTATTAATGAACTTGAATATACTGCAATAAAACTATCCCAAATGAAAACAGAGAAAGAAAAGGCTGGGGGAAAAGAACGTCACTGGACTTTGGGAAATTTTCAAGTAGTCCATTATATAAATGTGGGGTTACCAAGGTAATAAGAGATGGAAGGGAAAGGAAAAAACTTTGAAAAAAATAGTGACTAAAAATTTTTCAAATTTTATGAAAACTCTAATCTCACTGATCCAAGAATCTCAACAAATCTTCCATAGTTAAGAGTCTATTTCTTGGTCTGCCTCTATCTCTCTCACTCTCTCTCTTTCCCCCCACCTTCACTCATTTGTTTTGTTTCTTAAATTCCACATATGAGTGAAATCATATGGTATTTGTCTTTCTCTGACTGACTTATTTCACTTAGCATAATACACTCCAGGATCACACATGTCATTGCAAAAGGCAAGATTTTATGGCTGGATAATATTCCATTGTATATATATATATATATATATATATATATATATATATATATATATACACCAGATCTTCTTTATCCATTCATCAATTGTTGGACACTTGAACCTTTTCCATAATTTGGCTATTGTAGATAATGCTACTGTAAACATCGGGGTGCATATAAACCTTTGAATTAGTATTTTTGTATTCTTTGGCTCTTAATGTAAAGAACAAACTGATGGTTACCAGAGTGGAAGTGGGTGGGGGAATGGGCTACATAGGTAATGGGGATTAAGGAGTATCCTTGTGACGAGCACTGGATGTTATATGGAAGTGCTGAATAACTATATTGTACACCTGAAACTAATATTACACTGTATGTTAACTAACTGGAATTTAAATTAAAACTTTAAAAGAATAAAAATAGAACTACCCTATGATCCAGCAATTGCACTACTGGGTATTTACCCAAAGAATATGAAAATATTCATTCAAAGGAATTAATGCACCTTTATGTTTATTGCAGCATTATTTACAATAGCCAAATTATGGAAGCTGTCCAGTGTCCATTGATCAAAAAAAAGAATCTCAACAAATCCAAGCACAAGAAATGTGAAAAAAAAAAACTACTCCATGCCAAATTTCTTAAAACCAATGATAAATAGAGAATCTAGTAGTCATGGAAATAATACATCTTATATACAGAAGAACATACGTGATAAGAATGGCAACAGATTATTCATTAAAAACAACTGAAGCCAGAAGTACTTTAGAGTACTGAAAGAGAAAAACTACATTTCTTTACCCAGTGAAATATGTTTTAGGGAGGAATGTGAAATAAAAACTATTTCAGATTTTAAAAAGCTGAAAGAATTAATTACCAAAAGACCTGTTCTGTAAGAAAAGTTGAAGAAGTTGTTTCAAACAAAAAAGTAAAAAAAAAAAAATCAAGATAATAATTTCAATCTATACAAAAAACATCAAAAATGTAAACTCTGTAATTTATGTTAAGATAATTTTTCCATTATTTTAATATCTTTAGGGGCACTGGGTGGCTCAGTCAGTTAAAAGGCTGCCTTTGGTTCAGGTCATGATCTCAGGGTCCTGGGATCAAGCCCTAATTCTGGCTCCCTATTCATCAGGGAGTCTGCTTCTCCCTCTCCTTCTGCCCCTCCCACCCCTGCTCTTGCTTTCTCTCTCTTTCTCAAATAAATAAATAAAATCTTTAAAAATAAATAAATAAATAAATCTTTAAGAGATAGTTTATTTTTAAAATAAAAATAATAATATATTGCGGGTTTTATAACACATATAAAAGTAAGTAGAAGTATGTAAAAAATAGTCAAGAGGAGAGAAACGGAAATATAGTGTTGTAAGATTCTTATATTATGCATATAACAATATGTTATACCTGGAAAGTAGACTTTGACAAGTTAAAGGTCCACGAAAATAAAATAACACAAAAACGATATATAGCTAATAAGTATTAAAAATGTATTATATCATAACACATACATATATTACAATAAGTCAAAATGTGTAAGATGCAGCTAATATAGTAGTACAAGGGAAATCTGTAGCACTAAATATCCATCTCAGAAAAAAGTTCCTAAGTCAGTGACTTCAGCTTCCACATTAAGAAAAAGAAGAGCAAAGATACCCAATAAAGATTGGAATGAAAATCAGTGAAGTGGAATACAAAAATGTAGTAGAGAAAATCAATGAAATCAAAAGCTTATTTATTGAAAAGATCAGTCAGATTCCATGTCTATTAAAATTATTATAAGGCAATATTATGAATGATTTTATGTAAATAAATTCAACAACCTAGACAAAACAAATTCATTTTAAGACACAAATGACCAAAGCTCACTTAAGAAAAAATTAGATAACCAGAATAGCCCTATATCTATTAAGGGATTCAATGTATAGTTGTAAACCTTCCCACAAACCTTCCCATTGCAAGCCCAGGTGACTTTACCGGAAAATTCTATCAAACATTTAAGGAAGAAATAATATGAATCGTACATGAACTCTTCCAGAAAATTGGAGAGGAAAGGACACTTCCTACCTCATTCTGAGTCACATTGTTCTGATACTAAACAAAGGCATTAGAAGAAAATAAATATAGCAATCAATGTTCTTCATGAATTCTTATTTTCAAGTTTTTATTCAAATTCCAGTTAGTTAACATATGGTTGTAACATTAGTTTCAGGTGTGCAATACCGTGATTCCCATGCAACACCCAGGGCTCATCACCCTCATGAATTCTTAAGAAAATTTTAATAGGCTTTTAATATTGCAGCCAATTGAATCCAATATTCTATAAAAAGAATAATAAATCATGACCCCATGTGAAGTTTATCTAAAGAATGCAAGTTGGTTTAACATTTGAATATCAATTAATTTAATTCATTATATTAACTAGACTTAAAAAAAGTTATCCTAATAGAGATTAAAAAAAAAAACCTTAAATACAACATTCATTTCAGGTAAAAACTTTCAACATCTTAGGGATAATCAGGAACTTCCTCAACCTGATAAAGAGCATCCACATGAAACTAAAGCCAATATCAAGTTTAATGGTGAAAGACTGAATGGTTTTGTGTTTTTCTTTTCCCTAAGATCAGGAACAAGACAAGGATGTTCACTGTTACCACTTATATTCAACACTGACTGGAAGTTCCAGAAAATACAATGAAGCAAGAGAAAGAAAAAAAATCACCCAGGTTCAAAATGGAAGAAGTAAAATTGTCTTTTTATATGTCTTTATATTATTGTCTATGTAGATAGAACCTACGATAAAGCTACTGGAACTAGCAAAAGCAAAAATTGAATTTATCAATGTGGTAAGATACAAGGTTAATATACAAAAATCAGTTGTATGTATACTATATGCTAGCAAAAGAAATCAGAAGTTGAAATTATAAAAGATTCCATTTATAATAGCATTAAAAATAAGAAATACTTATGGATAAATATGACAGAAGATGTGCAAGACCCAAACACTGAAAACTACAAAACATTGCTGGGAGACATTAAAGAAAACCTAAACAAATGGACAGATATGCTACGATCATGAATTGGAAGACTAAATGTTGTTAAGATGTCAGTTCTCTACAAATCGATATTTAATGCAGTCTCAGTCAAAGTCACATTAGTTTGAAGATATTGACAGGCTGATTCTAAAATTCGTATGAAAAGGCAAAGGTCCTAGAAGAGCAAAAACAACTCTGAACAGTAAGCAAGAGAGTATAGTGCTGGCATCAAGAAATACAAACAGACCAATGGAACAGAATTGAGTGTCCAGAAATCAATCCATACATATCTTGCCAATCAATTCTCTACAAAGGTGGAAAGGCAAATTAGTAGAAAAACGATTGTCTTTTCAACAGATTTGCTGAAACAATTGGATAGCCGTATGGGGAGCGGGAGGTTAATATAAACTTTAATCCATATCCCATACCACATAAAAAATTAAAAAACAATGGATTATGCACCTAAATATAAAACTAAAATTATAAAACTTCTAGAAGAAAATCTTTGTGACCCTGGTTTGGACAAAATTTCTTAGCTATAACACCAAAGACTATACCAAAAACAAAAACAAAAAATAAATTGGACACTTCATCAAAATTAAGAACTTTTGCTCTCTCTAAAAGATTCTTTTAAGAGAATGAAAGACTGGGAGAAAATATTTGCAAATCACATTTCTGATAAAGAATGTGTATTCAAAGTACATAAAAATTCATAAAATTCAACAACAAATAAGGTAAAAATAAACAAACACCCCAATTAAAAATGAACAAAAGATTTAAAAATACTTCACTAAAGATAATAAGTGGATAGCAAATAAATACAGGAAAGGATGTTCACAGGATTAGGGAAATGCAAATTTTAACCATGAAATAGCACCACATAGATATTAGAATGTCTAAAATTAAAATGGCTGACCATACCAAGAGTTAGTAAAGATACAAAGAAAACGGAACACTCATATAGTGCTGATGAGAATATTAAAAAGGCACAACCATTTGAGAAAACAATTTGGCAATTTCTAAAAAACGTCATATAACCGATATTCCACTTCTAGTTATATATCCAAAAGATACAAAAGCTTGTGTTCATCCAAAGATTTATATGCAGATGTTTGTATCAGCTTCATTTGTGATAACCCAAATCAACAAACAACCCATGTGCCCATCAACAAGTGAATGGATAAACAAATTATAGTATATCCATACAGTAAAATATTATTCAGAAATAGAAAAAAAAGTACTTTAGATACATAATACATTCAACAATGTAGATGAACTCAGAATACTTATGCTGAATGCAAAGTCCAGAAAAGAAGAATAAATACTCTATTATTCTATTTCCAGAAATTTCTAGAAAATGCAAACTCATCTATAATTACAGGGAATAGATTAGTGGTTGCCTGAGGATAGGATGTTTAGGAAATTTATGAGGGAGGGATTAAAATGGAGCATAAGGTAAGTCTTGGAGTGATGGATATGTTTATTATCTTTATGGTAGTGATACTTTCATGGGTATATACACACATACATATACATCATATATAATATATATAATTTTTTCAAATTGAAATGTACAGCTTATTATATGTCAGTTACATCCTAATGAAACCATTAAAAAAATACTGCAAAATGGTCCAAGGCCATGTGGCAAGAGAGCCTCTACTCCATTTTATTTATCTATTATCTAAAGATTTTATTTATTTGAGAGAGAGAGAGTGCATGTGCACATGTGAGGTGGGGAAAGGAGGGGCAGAGGGAGGAGAGGGAGAGGGAGTAACATGTGGGACTCCATTCCAGGACCCTGGGATCATGACCTGAGTCAAAGGCGGCCACTTAACTGACTGAGCCACCCAGGCGCCCCTCTACTCCCATTTTAGAGTAGATTTGGTCATAGTGATACCAAAGCCATGCCACTAGTGCTTCCAAGTCATAAAGAATTTTAAGTGAAATAGCTTTCTGTTTTTACTTCTGCACACTCACTTCTCTTCCAAGGACCCAGTGCAGGAATTGGGGGCAGAGAGAGTGTGCCTTGTGCTTCCTAAACATCCAAGTGGCAGTCACTACCTTGTACTCAGAATTATTCTCCTTTCATACCCTGAGACTACCTTTTACAATAGGTCAAGTTTATAGGCCAGACTCCCTTTCCCTAAGGATGAGCACCCTCCTGGCAATCCCTGGAGTTTCTCATTTCAAGCGACATCTGATAGATTCTTTACTAGTTTGCCAAACATCAAATGACTTGTCTGAACTCAGGATATCCTAAGACTTCTATCATACATATTTAAAGGGAAATGCAATTAAAGCAAAAAATTTTAAAAAATAGAAATAATTACCCACTTAATTTATCAATCATTGCTTAATCTACCCCTGGGTTTCCCTGCGGATTTGAGTTGAATAATTTGTTCAGCTCAGCTAAATTTGTATACCTCTGTGAAAGCCCCTCTGTGGAGAGATGCACAAGTTTTCATCTTCAGCATTTTCATCAGTTTTGTCTCAGCGTCTTTCTTCTACAGAACCTTTGATTGTCCTGACAAGAGTGTACAATTTTAAAAGGCTTTGTTAAGGATCCTTGCCTAAGTGCTCTGAGACTTTGGTTATGGAAGGCTGGGATGAAGTCCTGACAAACAATGAGGTTGGCCTTTTAGGTGTAAAAGGGAGAGAGCAAGAGGAGAGGCCACAGTGAGCATTGTCTTCAAACACTTCTCTCTTCTCCCAACATCCTAATAAAGTGAATAAAAAAAAAAAATGTATTCACTCCCATGGGAAATCTCACCTTGCTTCAAGAACACCAAAGTTTATGTAGCAAGCAAATTACAGGGATTCATTGTTCTAGTTAGCCATTTGCTAATTCTCCAGTTCCAGCTAAGCAGGGAAGGAAGTATAGACTCTTAATCATGGGCTATAAATCTTTCATATAATCTTAAAGTTCGCCATTAGTCTTTTTATTTTAAAATTCTTATTACATACAGATATCAGTAATATCAATCACATACCAACAAGAACCTTAACCTTTTATAGAATTGAATGTGCTACTCATTACAGAAAATATCTTGGGTCCACTAAAATTCTGTTTAAATCTGTGTTAATCTTTTATTCTTTTTTTAAAGATTTCATTTATTTATTTGACAGAGAGAGACACAGCGAGGGAAAGAACACAAGCTGGGGGAGTGGGAGAAGGAGAAGCAGGCTTCCTGAGGAGCAGGGAGCCCAATGTGGGGCCCAATCCCAGGACCCTGGGATCATGACCTGAGCCGAAGGCAGACGCTTAACGACTGAGCCACCACGTGCCCCAATCTTTTCTTCTTTTCCATAGTTTTTTCACCCAGAGATCCCATGGGCTTCAATATCTAATATAAATCTACCATGCCATGAAAAGTTCTAAAGTATATAAAGTGCTCTCTCAGTTAATCCTACCACCTGCAGCAATTTGATTTCACTGCTTTCCTTGGGTGTTTCTGTCTTCCCCAAGAAAACACAGACTCACAACCCTCTCTTAATTCCTCTTTTCTTCTTCTCTTCACCCTCCTAACACTTCTAACAGCTTGACCAGTCACCAGCTGTGGATCACTCTTCAGTCCACCAACATGTTTTGGCTTCTTTTGAAAAGTTATGTACCTTTTCTAGTTATAAGTTCAAATTTCTGTGACTTTTAAAACAGATTTAAGCTGAGCATGAATGTATTATGAAACTAACATAAACCTAAGGAAGGTGAGAGAACCTCAGAACCTTTATTTATTAGACCTCAAAATTAACCCACTGTTAATAGTTAAGTAGAACATGAAGCCAAGAGCTCTTCCCATCTTGTGTGTTCTGAGTACTGTGGAATAAGCAGCCTTTCCTTGTTCTACTACCATAAGGACTCTGGTTCCAAGAGTCTAACCTTAGAATCGTGGCATTCAAGAAAATTTCTTGACAATATAGATGTTGAAAATTGAATAGAATTTTCCTTTTAGAGTCCTAGAGCCAAGTTTGGATAATTACTATTATCAAATACACAAAGATCTGAGTGAGACTGTCTCTATGCCCAGGACAAATTTTGAATTTGAACCCACTGGAAATTTGTTGCCATAATTGACTTATTTAACATCTTGGTCTTTTGCAGATAAAGACAAAATGCACATACACTTTATTTTTAAAAGTATTTTGGGGTGTCTGTGTGGCTGAGTCGGTTAAGTGTCTGACTCTTGATTTCAGCTCAGGTTATGATCTCAGGGTCCTGGGTTCAAGCCCCAGGTCAGACTCCATGCTCAGCGGTGAGTCTGCTTAAGATTCTGTCCCTCTCCCACTACCTACCCCTTCTCTCTTTCTCTCTCTCTCTCTCTCAAATAAATAAATTTTTAAAAATAAATTAATTAATAAAAGTATGTGGATTTAAGTTTCCCCTCCAGGATGTTTTAAAAGCAGATATTCTTTCCAAAGTCCCATTAGTCTTCTGCTATGGGTTGTTGGCTTGCTTTGTGGTTTAACAAAGCTACCAGGTATATATAACACCAAGGTACAAATTGTTATAACTGAAGAACATGACTGCATTTAGTCAGAGAAAGTTGAGAGATAATTCCCACACGGGAAATAGAAACTACTTCATACCTCTGAAAACTGGAAACATTTTAATGGAATTTTCTGTGGAAGCCTACTTCAATTAGTGCCTCAGGGTTTGACAGAATGCATTCATGACAACCATTCAACAGGCTACACATTCTCCCTTAGGTCTCTGAAACGTGTGAGTCTCTATAATATGTGTCATCTGAACTCAGGTGATTCTGAGGTGGCCTGCATTGAAGAGCTCTACTCAGAAATAGTGATAGCATTTAGGAAAACTGATCAGACTATCTTTCTCTAAAGCTTGCACTGGAGGGTATGGAGAGCTTTAGTTGATCAGTAGTGTGAGTCAAGGAAATAAGCAGATGCTTTGACAAAGACACCATGGAGTCTGTGAGATCAAGATGGATAGAGTAACCAGTCCCCAAAGCACTTCCCTATCCTGATGCATTCCCACTGCCAATTTCTTTGTATCCACACAATTAATTCTCTTTTTCTTACAGTAACCTGAAGTCAGTAACTTAGTCATTGTTAACATTAACCCCATTAGATAAGTACTTTTCATGTCAATCCTACTTATAGATGAAGAAATTGAGGCACAGAGAAGTTTAGGCACTTCCCCCATGGTCATGTAGATGGACAACAGAAGAGCTGAGATTGAAAGCAAACAATCTTGCTACAAAGCCCACATTATTTCACATTTAACCTCTATACTGAATAATGTGATGACCAAAGTTTTAATGGTATAGACAAGAATCAAAGAGAGAGAAGGAAGAAAGAAAAGAATGTAAGAGAAAGAAAGGGAGGAAGTCCAAGTCGGGGTGAAAGGCTTCATGAGATTTGGAAGAATTTGTAAGGTTAAGAGTAAAAATCAGAAAATAGATATGAGAAACCAAGACCATCCAGGGTTAGGGGAACAACGCACAAAGCATAGAAGCCAAGAGTAGACAAGCCATGTTCCAGAGACAGAACAGAACCAGTGAATTAATGTGACACACTCACTTGGGGTAAAACTTGACCTTGTGGTTCAGGCTGAAGAATCCATGCTTCATCTTATCTTATCCCCTCCAACCCCTCCACCATGTCCTAGAATGTGCACACCTAATTTCTCATGGAAGCTGCCCCACCATGTCACAGTTCACTAGTAATGGGAAGAATGCCAATAATCAATAAAGACTGCTGTGCAAGTCTAGGTCAGCAGGATCTAACGGAGAAGGGATACTAACTCACAGCTCTCTCCTGTGTTAGCAGAGAAGCTAGACTGTGTCTCCCATATTCTTGACAAACTGGTAGATTTAAATCTCTTTTCTTTCTTCTGAATCTTTATCAATGTTTAGCTTGCAAATAACAGCCAACAGCCCTGGATATCATGTCATCACCGGGTCTAGAGCAAATATAACCAAAATTGTAAAAGAGCAGGATTGTTCTGGTCCATTCACTGAATATTAGGATATAGAAAACTTAAACCAAATAAAGATCGTATAAAATGAAATATTAAAGTGCTTGATATAATGGCAGGCACATAATAAGAGCTCAAAACTGATGACTGCTCTTAGCAACAGTAGCTATATAATGAAATTCAACTCATGAAATCATCACCATACTATCAACATTTTAACATTTAGCCTATAGAACACTGAAGTTCTTAAGGAAAAATAACATTCAGACCACTCGGGCGCCTGGGTGGCTCAGATGGTTAAGTGTCGGCCTTCGGCTCAGGTCATGATCCCAGGGTTCTGGGATCAAGTCCCACATCGGGCTCCCTGCTCCTTGGGAGCCTGCTTCTCCCTCTGCCTCTCTCTCTCTCTCTCTCTCCCTTTCTCTGTCTCTCATGAATAAATAAATAAGATCTTTAAAAAAAACATTCAGACCACTCTTGGGCAGAGATATAATTGCTTCTACCTTGTACACTCAATTCCTAGCCTTTGAGATCTGTTCTGATGTATACACTTAGGATGGTACTCATGACAGCAGCTTCTGCAGCCCCCTAAAATTATGCCTTGGTGCTCTGTCTCACACCCCAGGACTACCTAGCACAGATGAATGATTGCAAAAAATCTATTTGGTCTCAAACTTAGAGAGTTCTGTCTTTCCTACATGTTCTTTCTCTAACCACAGGACTCAGTTCTTGATTCCCTTCTACAAAAGGATAGTATGAAAAAAGCATGCGCTTTCAAAGAAGGCAAATATAGATAAAGGAATTGCACTGAGGAGGATCAGGAGGAGCATGACAGGATAGGATTCAATTTGGATACAGGTACGGTTATTGCTTTAATTTTATCTACAATACTATCAGACATTATATACTACCGTTAAGAATCTAGAGCTTCTATAAGAAACCAGTGTGACATCCGAATCGGCAAAGAAGAAGTCAAACTCTCACTGTTTGCAGATGATATGATACTTTATGTGGAAAACCCAAAAGACTCCACCCTAAAACTGCTAGAACTCATACAGGAATTCAGTAAAGTGGCAGGATATAAAACCAATGCACAGAAATCAGTAGCATTCCTATACACCACCAACAAGACAGAAGAAAGAAATTAAGGAGTCGATCCCATTTACAATTGCACCCAAAACCATAAGATACCTAGGAATAAATCTAACCAAAGAGGCAAAGAATCTGTACTCGGATTCTGTACTCAGAAAACTATATTTCTGTACTCAGAAAACTATAAAATACTCATGAAAGAAATTGAGGAAGACACAAAGAAATGGAAAAATGTTCCGTGCTCATGGGTTGGAAGAACAAATATTGTGAAGATGTCAATGCTACCTAGAGCAATCTACACATTCAATGCAATCCCTATCAAAATACCATCCGCTTTTTTCAAAGAAATGGAACAAATAATCCTAAAATTTGTATGGAACCAAAAAAGATCCCGAATAGCCAGAGGAATATTGAAAAAGAAAAGCAAAGCCAGTGGGATCACAATTCCGGACTTCAAGCTCTATTACAAAGTTGTCATCATCAAGACAGTATGGTACTGGCACAAAGACAGACACATAGATCAATGGAACAGAATAGAGAACCCAGAAATGGACCTTCAACTCTATGGTCAACTCATCTTCGACAAAGCAGGAAAGAATGTCCAATGGAAAAAAGACAGTCTCTTCAACAAATGGTGTTGGGAAAATTGGACAACCACATGCAGAAGAATGAAACTGGACCATTTCCTTACACCACACACAAAAATGGTTGAAAGACCTCAATGTGAGACAGGACTCCATCAACATCCTAAAGGAGAACACAGGCAGCAACCCCTTCGACCTCAGCCACAGCAACTTCTTCCTAGAAACATGGCCAAAAGCAAGGGAAGCAAGGGCAAAAATGAACTATTGGTATTTCATCAAGATTAAAAGCTTTTGCACAGCGAAAGAAACAGTCCACAAAACCAAAAGACAACTGACAGAATGGGAGAAGATATTTGCAAATGACATATCAGATAAAGGGCTAGTATCCAAAATCTATAAAGAACTTATCAAACTCAACACCCAAAGAACAAATAATCCAATCAAGAAGTGGGCAGAAGACAAGAACAGACATTTTTCCAAAGAAGACATCCAAATGGCCAACAGACACATGAAAAAGTGCTCAACATCGCTCAGCATCAGGGAAATCCAAATCAAAACCTCAATGAGATATCACCTCACACCAGTCAGAATGGCTAAAATTAACAAGTCAGGAAACGACAGATGTTGGCGGGGATGTGGAGAAAGGGGAACCCTCCTACACTGTTGGTGGGAATGCAAGCTGGTGCAGCCACTCTGGAAAACAGTATGGAGGTTCCTCAGTGAGTTGAAAATAGAGCTACTGTACGACCCAGCAATTGCACTACTGGGTATTTACCCAAAGGATACAAATGTAGGGATCCGATGGGGTATGTGCACCCTGATGTTTATAGCAGCAATGTCCACAATAGCCAAGTTATGGAAAGAGCCAAGATGTCCATCGACAGATGAACGGATAAAGAAGATGTGGTGTGTGTATACACACGCAATGGAATACTACTCAGCCATCAAAAATATGAAATCTTGCCGTTTGCAACGACATGGATGGAACTGGAGGGTGTTATGCTGAGCGAAATAAGTCAATCAGAGAAAGACATATATCACATAATCTCACTGATATGAAGAATTCTTAATCTCAGGAAACAAACTGAGGGTTGCTGGAGTGGTGGGGGGTGGGAGGGATGGGGCGGCTGGGTGATAGACATTGGGGAGGGTATGTGCTATGGTGAGTGCTGTGAATTGTGTGAGACTGTTGAATCACAGGCTTGTACCTCTGAAACAAATAATACATTATAGGTTAAAAAAAAAAAAAAGAAGATAGCAGGAAGGGAAAAACGAAGCGGGGGGAATCGGAGGGGGAGACGAACCATGAGAGACTATGGACTCTGAGAAACAAACTGAGGGTTCTAGACGGGAGGGGAATTGGGGGAAGGGTTAGCCTGGTGATGGGTATTAAAGAGGGCATGTACTGAATGGAGCCCTGGGTGTTATACGCAAACAATGAATCATGGAACACTACATCAAAACTAATGATGTAATGTATGGTGATTAACATAACATAATAAAAAAAGGAAAAAAAAGAAATCAGTTTGACAATGAGCTACCCCCTTTCACCAGTTAGAATGGCTAAAATTAACAAGACAGGGAACAACAAATGTTGGCAAGGATGTGGAGAAAGGGGAATCCTCTTATACTGTTGGTGGGAATGCAAGCTGGTCCAGCCACTCTGGAAAACAGTATGGAGATTCCTCAAGAAGTTAAAAATAGAGCTACCTCTATGACCCAGCAATTGCGCTATTGGGTATTTATCCCAAAGATACAGATGTAGTAAAAAGAAGGGGCACCTGCACCCTGGTGTTCATAGCAGCAATGTCCACAATAGCCAAACTGTGGAAGGAGCCGAGATGTCCTTCAATAGATGAATGGATAAAGAAGATGTGGTTCGTATATACAACGGAATATTACTCAGCCATCAGAGAGGATGAATACCTATGATTTATATTGACATGGGTGGAGCTGGAGGGTATTATGCTAAGTGAAATAAGTCAAGCAGAGAAAGACAATCATCATATGGTTTCACTCATATGTGTAATATAAGAAATAGCAGAGGGGATCAGAGGGGAAGGGAGGGAAAACTGAATGGGAAGAAATCAGAGAAGGAGACAAACCATGAGAGACTTTATTTTTTTAAAGATTTTATTTATTTATTCATGAGAGATAGAGAGAGAGAGAGAGAGAGGCAGAGGGAGAAGCAGGCTCCCAAGGAGCAGGGAGCCCGATGCGGGACTCGATCCCAGGACTCTGGGATCCTGACCTGAGCCAAAGGCAGACGCTTAACCATCTGAGCCACCCAGGCGCCCAAACCATGAGAGACTCTTGACTTTGGGAAACAAACTAAGGGTTGCAGAAAGGGAAGTGGGTAGGGGGATGGGGTAACAGGGTGATGGGCACTAAAGAGGGCACATGATGTCATGAGCACTGGGTGTTATATGCAACTAATGAATCACTGAACACTACATCAAAAACTAACGATGTACTGGGGTGGGGGGCTCAGTTGTTAAGCATCTGCCTTCTGCTCAGGTCATGATCCCAGGATCCTGGGATTGAGCCCTGCATCAGGCTCCCTGCTCAGTGGGAAGCCTGCTCCTCCCTCTCCCACTCCCCCTGCTTGTGTTCCTTCTTTCGCTTTGTCTCTCTCTGTCAAATAAATAAATAAAATCTTTAAAAAAAACTAATGATGTACTATATATTGGCCAACTGAATTTAAATTAAAAGAAACAGTGCAAGTTCTACTGGGGGACTAAGGTGAGGTCTTCTAAGAAAGAGCTTTTCTTAAGCAAACTGGACACACCCATAAGTATATGAGCATCTGCTCATATGCTTTTTTGAGCCCTACAACTGCAGAAGACTCCTCTCAAGCCTTGTGGAAGAGGGGGCCCCAGAAGTCCTGGGCTATGTTGTGCTTGAATGGTCAGGGCCAAATTCCATCTCCAACATAGTCTTGGTTCCCAGGGTCTTGCCCTGCTCTCCTGCTATCATAGCTCAAACTTTGAAGTGGCCAGAAATATCTACAAGAGTCACACATATGGCTGCACTGATTACCACTCTCTGCACTGGGGATTCTGGCTGGGAAGTGGGAAAATAAAGGGCACATGATGTTGAGGAGACATGAAGAAGAAATCTATGATTTCCGTATGGACAATGCCAGGGCTCAGGAGGTCTTTCATCACGCTTTTATAAATTGATGATCAGCATTATATCAACAGGGTTTAATCGAGTGGCTGTTCTCCAGTGTAGAACTGGATAAGTTATAATTCATGATGTCTATTAGATGTGCAGGCCTCTGATAAGTTCAAGAAGAAAAAGTAAGGAGATGCAGTGATCAAGGACTTTAAGACAGGAAGGGATGGCATCAAGAGAATGAGCAGCTGTGTCCCATTTCCTCTGACGACACCATCAGAAGGATCAGGCTGATTCTCACAACAGAAGTGCTCAGGTGAGTCTAACCCAGCAACCCCAGCAAGCCGGCAGCTTCCATATGCCTTGCCGTGTTCATGGCTTCATTGAACACTGGCAGGTGCTCCAGTTCAACCCATCAGGATGCTAAGGTCTCATGCCACTTCCACCACCTACCAGCTTCCTTCCACCTGACAACCCCATGCCCATGCAGTAATAACCAGCTGTCAGATTGGATTTTATCCTGGTTATAAATTAATCTGTTTAAACTGGGTTTATTTCCAGTCAAATGTGGAGAATGGGGCAAGGGATGCATCCCAGTAGGATTTCAGAAAAGCATTTTATTTTACTCTATCACAGCATCTTAGAAGAGATACAGTAAAATAAAATGTAGGCACCCCCTCTCTCCTAACCTCTTGTGTCTCAGAGTAATAAACTTTCCATTTCAGTGGGGGAATGAAGCTATTTGTCAGTTCCAATGTCAAGAATGAATGCAATTTGAATTCACCAGCCATTTATTTCAACAATTCTCTATTCTACAGCTGAAATAACTTAACATAAGAAATAGCTGTTCACTCTATGTAAAACTTGCAAACCTGGTTCCACAAGGCATATTTCTAAAAAATAATGAATCTGGAAGGGCTGTTGAATAAGACGCTCCATCCATCGTGGTGTGATGGTAATGCCCGAGTCCACTGGTACACTCTCCTCTATCGTCCTAGGCTCAGGAGAAATATCCCAGTGGGCCAATCTCTTCACTTCCCTCTTCATTACCATCATCATAATTGCTGCCGTTTTCTCATAAACATTCACGATTCATCATCTTTCCTCTTTAAACCTGATGCATTGATGACACCCAAATGGCCCTGAATGTGAAACCTTCAATGACTGAGACATGGAGAAAAATTAGAAATAATGATAAAATTTTTCATTTCATCCCTGACAAGTCCTTACTGCAGACAGCTACAGAAGACAAACCTGAGCTGCAGCTTGCAGCAGGAAAATGGCTTTGTCTGGATGGTAATGTGAAGAGGAGACTCATGGGAAACCTGTTGATAGCCAGCACAAGCCTCCCATGTTCACTGTCTATCCTGGGGCTGAGCACCAAACTTGATGTCTAGAAGGATTTTCACTTCATCTTTGCCCCCCCTCCCCGACACACCTCCCTAACCAGGGTGAATATGAAAATGGAAAGATTAACAAGAGCCTAAAGAATGTGGTCTAGGGAAAAAAAACAAATTTTTAGCTTCTCATTAAAAGTAATAGCAAACATTTATGTATCCTATAGCACTTGCTATGTACCAGATTCTGAAGTATTTTACATATATGGCTTAGCCCTTATTACAATCATAGGCAGTAAATGCTAGCACTATCTTCACATGAGAAAACTGAGATTCGGTAGCCTGGCCAAAGGCAGAGAGTTTTCAAATTGTGGCAATGAAATCAGATCTAGTTACCTTACCAAGAACCTGTGCTCTTAACCAGAACATTATGTGTTGTCTCCTAAAACTGCATGTTATTGAAATTTCCAGAGAGCATTTTTGAGAATTTGGTGTTCCTGGCAATGATTTCAGTGGGGTTCTGCCTAAAGGTAGAAGACAATAAATTCCCAGTTCCTCTTGCAGCATCAGTGTACCCATACGTGTTTAAAGCTGTTTTCCAAAGCTTTGGAAAAACTTTGGAAAAGTTTTTCCAAACTTCTTTTTCTAGTCTGCTTGTGTTCTTTATTTCCCTTTGGACAAAATGACAGGAAAAAAGAGGGGGACTAGGGAGGAGGGTTAAAGGCCAACAGAGACAAAAGGAGCCAGAAAGGGAAGCATCATGCATGTTAGGAAGACAGTGGGGAGGAAAGTCTCTGCAGGATAGAATTCACACAGGAAAATATAAGGAAATATAGTTAGGTGGAAAGATCAACTGGAACAAGTTACAGAGGGCCTTGAACATCAGAGTAAAGAGTTAGTTAGGCAAAGTGTACTGTGGGACCAGTGGAACAGGAGGAGGAATGGACTGGAACCCCCCAGAGCTACACTTGGTGATCCTTCTCTGACACTCAGAAACTGTCCTCCCAAGGCCCTCTCCCTTCTCTCAGAGACCTTGTCATCTCTTCTGCTTCCCAGAGAAATCCAGAAGACAAACCTAGGTCTCCAGGGTCCCCTCTTACAAGGCCAGACTGCTTTTTAAGGAAATTTCCCACAGCTATTTGCTCTGTTTACAGACCAGAACAGAGCCAATATCCACAGCCTCTTGCCTGTCAGTCATCAAAATCTCCTTCCCTTCACAAAGACTTTAGTTCTGTGGATCCTCTTTCACCTCCCAAGGAGCCCCAAGTGTAAACACTGGGCACGCTTACAAATCTCTCTCTCACTCTCTCTAACTTTGAGCTCCAAAGAACTCTTTTATCCACTGAGTGATTAGTTAATAGACTGCTAAGGAGGAATATACAGTGCAACTTGTCTCTTAGCTGAGTCAAGTCTATCTATTTCTGTCCATTTAATTCCTTTTCAGAGGTTATCAACCACCACAAAAGTCTGGAGTATTGTGGGAGAGAAAAGGGAGGGGCCTCACTGTCATTCCTATTCTCCTAGGATTTGGGCCATTGGTAGTTGGACCAGGTAAGGGGAGATAAAACGGGATCAAGCACAAAGTTGGGGTGGTGTGAGGTATCCTGGTCTTTTTGTTTTACCCACACTTAAAGGATGGGGAAATAATGGGCGTGTCACTGCCTGCCAAAATCAAAGACAATAAAACCTCAATCAACCAGGACAATATGAACCTAAAACCTCAATTAACTAAGCCCTTTTTTTCTCCATTTTTGGTGTAAAGGGCAAATAATCAAATTTCAGATTGGTGTCAAAGATCCATTTTTAGAAATCTGTCAGGAGATTGAGAAGACAATCCAAAGACTGGAAGAAAATATTTTAAAAGACATATCTGATAAAGGACTACTATTCAAAATATACGAAAATCATTAAACTCAACAATAAGGAAATGAACAAGCAATTAAAACATGGGCAAAAGACCTGAACAGATACCTCACCAAAGAAGAGATACAGATGACAAATAATGCATATGAAAAGATGCCCCACATCATATGTCATTAGGGAAATGCAAATCAGAGCAATCATGAGATATATGCCTATTGGAATGACCAAACTCCAGCACACTAACAATACCAAATGCTGGGGAGAATGTGGAGCAATAGGAACTCTCATTCATTGCTGGTGAGAATGCAAAATGGTATAGCCACTTTGGAAGACAGGTTAGCAAAATAAACATACTCTTACAACATGATCCAGCAATCACACTCCTTTGTGTTTAACCAAAGGAGTAGAAAGCTTATGTTCACACAAAAACTTGCACACAGAAGTTTATAGCACCTTTGTTAATAATTACCAAATCTTGGAAGCAGCCAAGATGCCTTTGACGAGGTGATGGATAAATTGTGGTACATTCAGAAAATAGAATATTATTCAATATTAAAAAGAAATGAGCTTTCAAGCCATGAAAAGGCATAGATGAACCTTTGGTGTATATTACTACATGAAAAAAGACCAGTCTGAATACAGGCAATCCCTGGCTTATGATGGTTTGACTTATGAATTTTTGACTTCATGATGGTATGAAAATGTTATGAATTCAGTAGAAGCCATACTCCAGATTTTTAATTTCAATCTTTTCCTGGTTTAGTAATATGTGGTACATTCCTATCTCAGGATACTGGGCAGCAGCAGCTCCCAGCCAACCACACAATCATAAGAGAAAACAACCCATTCATGTACAACCATTCCATACCCATAAACCATTCTGTTTTTCACTTTCAGTATAGTATTCAATAAATTATGTGAGACATTTAACACTTTATTATAAAATAAGCTTTGTGCGAGATGATTTTTGCGCAAGTGTAGACTAATGTAAGTGTTCTGAGCATGTTTAAGGTAGGGTAGACCAAGTTATGATATTCAATAGGTTAGGTATATTAAATACAATTTCATCTTACAATATTTTCAATTTACAATGAGTTTATTGGGCATAACCTCATTGTAAGTTGAGGAATATCCATATATGACATTCTGGAAAAGGTAAAACTATGAAGACAATACAAAGATCTGTGGTCTCCAGGAGGCATAAATGGGTGCAGCACAAAGGATTTTTAGGGCAAGGAAATTATTCTATATGATATTATCATAGTGGGTACATGTCATTATACATTTGTCAAACCCATCAAAAGCACAACACAAGAATGAGCCCTAATGCAAACTATGAACTTTGGGTGATAATAATGTGTCAGTGTAGTTTCATCAGTTACATCAAATGTATCACTGGTGCAGGATACCAATAGTGAGGAAGGTTGTGCATATGTGGGGCCAGAGAGCATATGGAAACACTTTATACTTTCTGCTCAATTTTTCTGTGAACATAAAACCTCTCTAAAGTATTAGGTCTATTTTCTGCAGAGCTTGAATAGCAAATCTCTCCAGATTAATGGTTCTGAAATCCTGACTCCTGAACAATCAAGTTATTACCAGGACTGAAGTAGCAAAAGGTCATAATACACTGTAAATTTTTTTTTCAAAAAATCATTTCTCTACTACTTCACTAAATAGTTTTGAAGCACTGAACTAATCTCTGAGGGTCTAAAAATAACACAACCCTGACCCTGGCCTTTGAGGAACTCACAGTGCAGTAGGAAAGACAGACCAGCAAACAATCATTTGTACCAAGTAGTAGAGCCTTAATGCACTAAATGTAAATTGCTGTGGGAGCCCTTAAGGGAGATGACAGTTGGCTTGGAGGAAACTTTTGGTTAATATTCAGTGAACCATCATTCAATGACACCTTCCTACATGCATTAAGTGACAACTCTGCTGGGCACTGTACCAGATAGTAAGGGAAACAATAGTGAACCAGATGACACAACTCCTACTGGTCAGGAAGATTACAATTTAAAGATCCCTATTTTAATTACCAAGGAACATAATATTTAAGCTGAAGCAGGAAACCCCTCCCAAAATGTCTGGTTAATAAGAAAAAAATTTTTGTATGTTCCAGTTGCAGACAATTAGCATTAAGAGGGACATTAGAGGTGCTCTATTACAGTGGTTCTCAAACCTAGTTACACATTAGCCCTATGTGGCATTCTTTCAATAAACACCAGTACCTGATTTTCTGCCTAGTCCAATTAATTCAGAAGATCTGGTGATTGGTAGTAGGTATTGGTGCTTTTTAAATCTCCCTAAGTGATTCTGGTACATAGTGAGGATTTAAAATGTCTACTAATCTAAACCTATCTTTTTATTGATTATGAATGATTATCAAAAGGTTGAGGTCAAGATTATAGAGCTAGTCAATATAATAAATCCATGATCCACTATACAACTTAAGAACTATAACACTACCAGTACCTTGCATGTAATACACTTCTCCCAGTCCTTTTACCCCATATAGTAACCACTACACTGAATTTTATAATTGCCTTTTTTGTTAATTTATCCCATATGTATGTACTGTTTACCCACATGACCAACTGTTTGATGTAGCTTGGTTTTGTGCTCATAGAAGATGTTTACCACGTGTAATTCTAGGACCTTACTAATCAAAATGTGATCTGTGGTCCAGCAGCAGCAGCATCACCCACAATTTTGTTAAAAATACAGAATCTAGGGCACTAGCCCAGATTCACTACATGAGAATCTTCATTTTTTTAATATTAATTTTTTACCGTGTTATGCTAGTCACTATATAGTACATCATTAGTTTTTTATGTAGTGTTCAATGATTCATTATTGGCATATAACACCCAGTGCTCATTATAACACGTGCCCTCCTTAATACCCATCACCGGGCTACCCCATCCCCCCACCCACCTCCCCTCTGAAACCCTCAGATTGTTTCCCAGAGTCCATGAGAATCTTCATTTTAACAAGATGCCCACATATTAAAGTTTGAGAACCACTGTTCTAAAGACTCATTTTATCACTGAGATTTATCCAAGTTGTTATATATAGGTATAGTTCTGTGAATAAATACTTAGGATGTTTCCAGGTATTTTTTTATATTATGGAAAATATTGCTATGAATAATCTTGTATGTTTCCTACTGTATAGGTGAGGAGGTTTTGTAGGATACATACCTAGGATTGATGGAAAATAAACTACATAAATGTTCAAATTCACAAATGTCAAATTATTTTCCAAAGTATTTTTAGATTCATATACCTTTTTTATGTTATGTTAATCAGCATACATTACATCATTAGTTTTTGATGTAGTGTTTCATGGTTCATTATTTGTGTATAACACCCAGTGCTCCATGCAGAACGTGCCCTCTTTAATACCCATCACCAGGCTAACCCATCTCCCCACCCCCTCCCCTCTAGAACCCTGTTTGTTTTTCAGAGTCCATCATCTCTCATGATTCGTCTCCTCCTCCGATTTCCCCCTCTTCATTCTTCCCCTCCCACTATCTTCTTCTTCTTCTTCTTCTTCTTCTTCTTTTTTAACATATAATGTATTATTTGTTTCAGAGGTACAGGTCTGTGATTCAACAGTCTTGCACAATTCACAGCACTCACCATAGCACATACCCTCCCCAATGTCTATCACCCAGCCGCCCCATCCCTCCCACCCCCCACCACTCCAGCAACCCTCAGTTTGTTTCCTGAGATTAAGAATTCCTCATATCAGTGAGGTCATATGATACATACCTACTGGAGTACGTAAGAGTTTCTATTAACACATTTTCTCTAACATTGAGTATTGTCAGATTTCTTGATTTTATCTATTTAATAGATAGATATCTTGATTATCTATTTAATAGATGTACTTCTTATAGTCTTGATTCATATTTCTCTGATTTATTAATGAGTTCAAAAATAATTTTAAATGCCTTCTCACCATTCATATTTTCTCTTCTGTGTATTTTGCCAGTTTATTTATTGCATTATTTGGGTTTTTTTCTTGTTGGTTTGTGGGTTTTTTATATTTATAGATACAGAGGTGTTTAATCACATCTGTTGCAAATAACTTTTTCTGGTATATAGGTTCTCTTTCCTCTTTCTTCGGTGTGACTTATGATGAACAGAAATTCTAAGTTCTACTGTAATAAAATTGATTTCTATCTTGGTTAGTAATTTTTGCCTTTTTAAAGAGATATTTCTCTACCCCAAGTTCTAAAATATATAATATATTCTCCCACATTTTCTCCTAACAGTTTCAAAGATTGACTTTCATATTTAAGTCTTTAATCAATCTGGAATTAATTTTTGTGCTCTTGGTACAGTGGAGATTAATGTCTTTTTTTTTTTAGTGTGGAGAATCAATTGTCCCAGAACCATTATGGAATAGTCTCTCCTTTCTTCCAGTTGATCTGCAAGGCTCTTGTGTGCTATATATTCATCAATCTGTTTCAGGACTCTGTCTTGTTTCATTGGACAATTTGTCTATTCTGTCACCAATAGAGTGTTAATCACCACAATTTTATATTAAAACTTGGCATCTACTAAGGCAAATCCTTCCACCCTCTTTTTCTCCGTTAGTATTTTGGCTATTCTTAACCCTTGTAATTTCCATATAAATTATAAAATCAGTCTGTTATGTCCCACTCAAAATATTGTTGGGATTTGTATTTAGACTACATTGTAAATCAATTTGAGAAGAACTGATATCTTTTATAAGTATTGAGGATTTCTTTTTATGATCATTGAACACTAATGTCTTTCAATCAAGTTTTATAATCTTCTCCACAGTGTTTTTACATATATTTGGTTAGATTTACATCTAAATATCTTTTTTTAATTTTGCTATTGTAAATTTTATTTTTTAATATTATTTTCTAATGTTTTGTTGATAGAGTATAGAAACATAAATAATTTCTACACATTGTTCTTTAACCACTTAGATAAACCCTCTCATTATTTCTAATTATATAGTCAATAAATTATTTGAAATTTCTATATAGACAAGTTATTGTTTCTGAAAACAATAACAGTTTTATTTCTTTTTCTAATCTGCATATGTGGCAAGGATTGCTAACTGTACTATGTATATATATTCTCTTCTTTTTAGTAATAGAACACTGTGAATTTCAGCTGGGATAATTGCTGCCTTGTAGCTAGGTATGAGCAAAAGACCAAGCTCAGGGCAGTGAGTTGTGAGCAGAAATGATATGTGAAACTTCTACATCGTAATCATAAGGACTGAGTATTGATTAAGATGGATTTAGGGTTTGGCTGTTTTAGAAAAGTCAACTGATTCTGTATCCCCAAACAGCAGGCAGGAGATTGATACTCACAGACTTTCTCAAGAAACTTCCATTAACTGTTCTCATCAACTAGAGAGAGATAATCTAGTGGCAAAAATCAGATTAAGAATGGTGCTTCCCTACACCAGACAGTTTGCAAATGGCCTCAATACAGCTGTCACTAAATTGACTGAGCTATGAGCACAAAAGCTAAAACCTAAAAGAGATTTGGAAGGTATAAAAACTACAATCTGAAGAGATCATTGGGTGTGTGAACTTTTACATGGAATTGATTAGAAACTCAAAAATTGAAAGCTATTTAGTTTGTGGGGCATTATATTAATGCAAAAAGCAAAACTCTTAGAAGTATAAAACTGTTCAATCCTTAAAGCTACACTTGGGCCCCAAACTTGCACTAACAGGAATTGCGCTGCAAAGATTGTGCAGTTCCAAAAAAGGCACATTTTCTAAAACTGATTCTAGATATATGTATAGAGACCCATGGAAAGAGTAAAAAAAAAAAAAACCAGAGGGCAACGCAAGGAAAAATGCACAGTGAACTTACTTCCAGAGGGCAGAAGCAAGGGCAGCCAGCTCTGCTAAGCAAGGACCCTGCTCTACTCCCAGGACAGGGAGTCCCATAATTCATGCCCAGCAAGATTTGATGACCTTTGGTATTTCTCATTCTTTGCTTTCCAAGTGGGAGTTTTCATTCTAATTCTATTTTTCTTACTTGTATTAGTAAAGCTATAGGCTAAGCTGTTATAGTAAAAGATACCAAAATTGAAATTTCTTTTGTTCTGAGCTAATATTCCAAATAGAGTGGACTCTAAGAAGCAACCTAAGGTCTTAGGCGGGTCAGGTAGAATAATTATCCTTAATACATGATTGTAACCTCTTTTTCTGTGCCCAAATTATTATGAATGCCTTGCTAGCTACAAGTCCAGAGTAAGCATGCTATCTTTAAGGAGGTATCACAGAAGGTACACACATTACCTTTTACATATATTTAATTGATCCAAATTTTGTCACTTGTCTGAACCTAGCTGCAGGGGAATTTAGAAAATGTGGTCTGTAGTTGACTGGTTATGTCCCCCATGTAAAACTCTACTACTGAAGGAGGAAAAGGAAAAGGAATTCCTTGAGACAATCAGCCATCATATTAATTCATTATTTTACACTGAGTGTAAAGTACTGGGATGAAGTTGCTTTGCCCTTTATTTGTTCATCATTAAACTATAAGAAGCTAAGGCCTCATGGAGAAAAACAAACATCATCCAGATTACCTGAATTTTGAACAAGGTACATTAACTGAATGAGAATTTGGGTTATTAGAGAAGAGTTTTACTCTGTGGGAGTGGGGAGAGAGAACACATGAAAATTTAGATGCCATAAGGGGAAAACTATGACAGTTTTCTCACTCAAGTCTATAAGGGAAAATGTACAAGGATATTCATTATAGCATTATTCAGGGACAGGATATAGAAGTAAATCTAAGTGTTAATCTCTGGGAGAATAAATACATAAATGTGGTGGATGCATACCAGGTTTACTATTGAGCAGAGAGCAGCAGTAGATTACATGCATACATGGGATATTGATGCATCTTAAAGGCATAGTGCTAAGTAAAAAAAAAATGATTTATATCTTAATACCATTTATATAAGTGTAAAATATACTTCAAAATCTAGCAATACGTATATGCACAAATTCCAATAAAAATATACAAATTAACTTGTTAAAATGGTTACCTATGGGGGGGGGGACGAACTGAGAGTAGAGATCAAAATAAAAATGTGGAAAATTAAAATAAGAGAAGATCCTTATATATACCAATGTTATTTCCTGACATGAACTGCAAAGAAGGATTAACAACCCTCTGAAACTGAGGTCTGAAAAGAAAAAAGAATGACTTATGAAAGAGGAGTAGAAAGCAACTAGGACTCTCACTACTGAAATAGAGTAACAGAGGTCATACCTACTGTCCCTCCAAAACAACAATAAACTAGAAAAAATATACAAAACAATGCTTTCTAAGACATTGAATATAGACAACAAAACAAAGTGATCCCTGAGCAACAAGAACAAACAAGGCTAATTCTATAATAGCCCTCCTAATGGCCTGAAGAGAGTTTCCAGGCCACACCCCAGACAAAAATGGACAGCCTTCCTCAGTTGAAAAGATGTAACTGGAAACCTGAAGGCTAAGATGGCTAGAGCTTCCAGAACAGAGTACTGGAGAGGATAAAGTTGAACAAAGAGAGAACTTGAATATCTGCAAAGGATCCTACTGAAATCTTCAGCTGAGTACTGATTAACACATGCAGGGGAGGACACTATTAAAGGCCAGGGGGAAAACACACCGGAAATTATTAAAGGAAACAGTATCCAGCACTGACAGAGGATGAGAACAGTACCTGTTTCCACCAGCCTAGAAAACCTAATAATTGAAAGAACATCAGGCAGAGTATCCAAAAGGGTTTTGCCTAAGTAGTAGGGCAAATTTAGTCATAAGCCAAACATTGTGGTAACATTAATCCCCAAAAGAATCAATTGTTTCCAAGTAACTTACTGTGTTCTAGGACAAAGCTCAAGGATATTTATAGGTATAAAAAAATAGTTAGCATACAGCAAGATAAAATTTAGAACTATGACAGCCAATAAAAATTTATACTAATTTGAAATGATATATACTCCCTTATGTTTATTGCAGCATTATTTAAAATAGCCAAGATATGGAAGCAGCCTGTGTTCATTGATAGATGTGTATATATAAATATATGATGGAATATTATTCAGCCATAAAAAAGAGTGAGATCTTGACATTTACAAAAACATGCATGGACCTACAGAGTATTATGCTAGCTGAAATAAGTCAGACAGAGAAAGACAAAACCACGTAATTTCATCTACATGTGGAATCTAAAAAACAAAATGAATAAACAAACAAAAAACATAAATAGACTCACAAATACAGAGAACAAACTGTTGGTTGCCAGAAGGAAGGGAGTGGGAAGATGAGCAAAATAGGTGAAGGGGATAAAGAGGTACAAACTTCCAGTTATAAAATAAATAAGTAACAAGGATGAAAGGTACACTCTCAGTAGATGCTAAAAAAGCATTTGACAAAGTACGGCATCCTTTCTTGATCAAAACTCTTCAGAGTATAGGGATAGAGGGTACATACCTCAATATCATAAAAGCCATCTATGAAAAACCCACAGCAAATGATCATTCTCCATGGGGAAAAACCGAGAGCTTTCCCCCTAAGGTCAGGAACACGGCAGGGATGTCCAGTATCACCACGGCTATTCAACATACTATTAGAAGTCCTAGCCACAGCAATCAGACAACAAAAAGAAATCAAAGGCATCCAAATCGGCAACGAAGAAGTCAAACTCTCACTGTCTGCAGATGATATGATACTTTATATGGAAAACCCAAGAGACTCCACCCCAAAACTGCTAGAACTCATACAGGAATTCAGTAAAGTGGCAGGCTATAAAATCAATGCACAGAAATCAGTGGCATTCCTATACACCAACAAGACAGAAGAAAGAGAAATTAAGGAGTCAATCCCATTTACATTTGCACCCAAAACCATAAGATACCTAGGAATAAATCTAACCAAAGAGGCAAAGGATCTGTACTCATAAAACTATAAAATATTCATGAAAGAAATTGAGGAAGACACAAAGAAATGGAAAAACGTTCCATGCTCATAGTTTGGAAGAACAAATATTGTGAAGATGTCAATGCTACCTAGAGCAATCTACACATTCAATGCAATCCCCATCAAAATACCATCCACTTTTTTCAAATAAATGGAAAAAAATAATCCTAAAATTTGTATGGAACCAGAAAAGATCCCGAATAGCCAGAGGAATGTTGAAAAAGAAAAGCAAAGCTGGCGGCATCACAATTCCGGACTTCAAGCTCTATTACAAAGTTGTCATCATCAAACCAGTATGGTACTGGCACAAAAACAGACACATAGATCAATGGAACAGAATAGAGAGCCCAAAAATGGGCCCTCAACTCTATGGTCAACTCATCTTCAACAAGGCAGGAAAGAATGTCCAGTGGAAAAAAGACAGTCTCTTCAAAAAATGGTTTTGGGAAAATTGGACAGCCACATGTAGAAGAATGAAACTGGACCATTTCCTTATACCACACACAAAAATAGACTCCAAATGGTTGAAAGACCTAAATGTGAGACAGGAGTCCATCCAAATCCTAAAGGAGAACACAGGCAGCAACCTACTCGACCTCAGCCGCAGCAACTTCTTCCTAGAAACATGGCCAAAAGCAAGGGAAGCAAGGGCGAAAATGAACTATTGGGATTTCATCAAGATAAAAAGCCTTTGCACAGCAAAAGAAACAGTCCAGAAAACCAAAAGACAACTGACAGAATGGGAGAAGGTATTTGCAAATGACATATCAGATAAAGGGCTAGTATCCAAAATCTGTAAAGAACTTATCAAACTCAACACCCAAAAAACAAATGATCCAATCAAGAAATGGGCAGAAGACAAGAACAGACATTTTTCCAAAGAAGACATCCAAATGGCCAAAAGACACATGTAAAAGTGGTCAACATCAGAAATCCAAATCAAAACTTCAATGAGATACCACCTCACACCAGCCAGAATGGCTAAAATTAACAATCTGGAAATGACAGATGTTGGCAGGGATGCGGATAAAGGGGAACCCACCTACACTGTTGGTGGGAATGCAAGCTGGTGCAGCCACTCTGGAAAACAGTATGGAGGTTCCTCAAACAGTTGAAAATAGAGCTACCATATGACCCAGCAATTGCACTCCTGGGTATTTACCCCAAAGATACAAATATATCTTTGTACGTGCACCCCAATGTTCATAGCAGCAATGTCCACAATAGCCAAACTGTGGAAAGAGCCAAGATGTCCATCGACAGATGAATGAATAAAGAAGATGTGGTATATATATACAATGGAATATTATGCAGCCATCCAAAGGAACGAAATCTTGCCATTTGCAATGACATGGACGGAACTGGAGGGTATTATGCTGGACGAAATAAATCAATCAGAGAAAGACATGTATCATATGACTTCACTGATACGAGGAATTCTTAATCCCAGGAAACAAACTGAGGGTTGCTGGAGTGGGGGTGGGGTGGGAGGGATGGGGTTGCTGGGTGATAGACATTGGGGCGGGTATATGCTATGGTGAGTGCTGTGAATTGTGTAAGACTGTTGAATCACAGACCTGTACCTCTGAATCAAATAATACAATATATGTTAAAAAAGAAGAAGAAGAAGATAGCAGGAGGGGAAGAATGAAGGGGGGGAAATCGGAGGGGGAGACGAATCATGAGAGATGATGGACTCTGAGAAGCAAATGAGTGTTCTGGGGGGGGTGGGGAGATGGGTTAGCCTGGTGATGGATATTAAAGAGGACACGTTCTGCATGGAGCACTGGGTGTTATACGCAAACAATGAATCATAGAACACTACATCAAAAACTAATGATGTAATGTATGGTGATTAACATAACATAATAAAAAAAAGAATGAAAGGTACAGCGTAGGGTATGTATAGTCAATAATTTGTAATAACTGTGTATGATGACAGGTGGTAACTATACTTATCATGGTGACCATTGCATGTTATAAACCTGAAGCTAATATAACATTGTATTATGTCAACTATAATTTAATAAAAAAATTTAAAAATTAAAAATTATCAGGCATGCAAAGAAGCAGGAAAATATGTTAATAAAGAAAAAAAAATCTGAATAAAAACCAACCCATACAAATCACATCAAAACCACAATGAGATACCACCTCACACTAGTCAGAATGGTTAAAATTAATAAGTCAGGAAATAACAGATGTTGGCAAGGATACAGAGAAAAGCAAACACTCCTACACTGTTGGTAGGAATATAAGCTGGTGCAGCCACTCTGGAAAACAGTATGGAGGTTCCTCAAAAAGTTAAAAATAGAGCTATCTTACAACCCAGCAACTGCAGTACTAGGTATTTACCCAGAAGATATAAACATAGTGATCCAAAGGGGCACCTGCACCCCAATGTTTATAGCAGAAATGTCCACAATAGCCAAACTATGGGAAGAGCCCAGATGACCATCAACAGATAATGAATAAAGAAGATGTGGCATATGTATACAATGTAATATGATTCAGCCGTCAAAAAAAAATGAAATTTTGCCATTTGCAACAACATGGGTAGAACTAGAAGATATTATGCTAAGCCAAATAAGTCAATCAAAGATAATTATCATATGACTAGAATTTAAAAAACAAAACAGAGGATCATGGGGGAAGGAAGGGAAAAATAAAATAAGATGAAATCAGAGAGGGAGACAAACCATAAAAGACTCTTAACTATAGGAAAAAAACTGGGGGTTGCTTGAGGGGAAGGGGGTGAGGGGATGGGGTAACTGGGGGTTGGGCATTGAGGAGGGCACATGATGTAATGAGCACTGGGTGTTACATGCAACTGATGAATCACTAAACTCTACCTCTGAAACTAATAACACATGTATGTTAATTAATTGAATTTAAATAAAATTTAAAAAATAAAATAAAACTAATCTTGTGGCTCCCCCACAAAAAAAAGCCAACCCATAAATGATATATGGATGATAGGATTAGTAGACAAAGACATTATCATAACTATATTCTATATGTTCCAGAAACTAGAGAAATAGTTAACATGTCAGAGTTAGGGAAAACTTTCTTAAATTTCCAAACTTCAGGAGATGATAACTACAATGTCTGAGATAGAAAATAAAATGGGTGGAATTAACAGTATGTTAGACATTGCAAAAGAAAACATTAGTAAATTTGAGGAAACTATCCAACATAAAACATAGAGAGGAAAAAGATTTTCAAAATGAGCTGAGGATTAGTGAGGTATCTGATGATTTCAAGGTGCCTAACATATGTATTTTTTCAGTCTGAAAAAAAGAAGATGAAGGGCAGAAATATTGAAAATTGAAAAATAATAGTCAAAATTTTTCCAAAGCTGATAAAAACTATAAAACTATATTGAGGTCCAAGTACCCCAGTAAAGCCAAGCGCAAGAAACATGAAGGAAACTGCAGAAGGCACATCATAATCAAATTACTTAAAGCCAGAACTTAAGAGAAAATTTCAAAGCAGCAAGAGATAAGAGGCATACTTCATACAGAGCAACAAGATAAGGATGAGAGGAGATTTCTCATCAGAAACAATGAAAGTCAAAAGAAAGTGAAGCAATACTTTTAAAGTACTGAGGGAAAGAAAAAAACTGTCAAACAACCTTGAATTCCATACCCAGAAAGTATACCTTGCAAAGGTGAAATAAAGACATTCTCAGGCATAAACAAGTGAAAATTTTTATTACTAAATGAATGTCACCACACACACACACAAAAAGTTAAGGAAGTCCTTTGGGCAGAAAGAAAATGATACCAGAAAGAAATATGAATGTACACAAAGAAAGAAGAGCACCAGATTTGAAAACTACATGCATAAATATAAAATTCATTATTATTACTTAAATCTCTTTAAAAGAGATTTCATAAATGTATGTTGGGATTTACAAAATATGCTGAAATTAAATGTATGACAATACCACAATTGTTCAAAAATAGAAAAATGAAAGTATGCTGTGGTAATATTTTTGACCTATATGTAAAGTAGTATAATATTTTTTAAAGATTTTATTTATTTATTTATTTGAGAGAAAGAGAGAGAGCTTGAGTGGGGGGAGGGGCAGAGGGAGAAGTAGACTCCCCACTGAGCAGGGAGCCTGACATGGGGCTTGATCCCAGGACCCTGAGATCATGACCTGAGCTGAAGGCAGACATTTAATCGACTGAACCACCCCAGGCGCCCCAAGTGATATACTATTTTTTAATATTTTTTTAATTTTAAATCCAGTATAGTTAACATACAGTGTTATATTTGTTTCAGGTGTACAATATAGTGAATCAACAATTTTATACATTATAAAGTGGTATATTACCTGAAGATAGACTATACTGCATTAAAGATGTGTATATAAACCTTAATGAGAGGTGCCTGGGTGGCTCCTTTGGTTAAACGGCCACCTCTTAGTTTCAACTCAGGTTATATATATATATATGTAAAATAAATAAAAATTGTTTAAAAACCTTAAATGAAACACACACAAAAAATTGCAAATGAGGCAACAAAGGAGAAAATATGAATACTTTATGATATATCAAGGCAGTTCTGGCATGTCGATTTCATTTAGTGTTGGCCAATTTTTGGTCCCTGTTTCAGCAAAGAAACCAAACAATTAGGGCCCTTTCCAACTCCTGGTGCTGTACCATTGAAATGAGAATCTCTGCAAGAGGACCATATCAATAAATTTGATCTGATCCAATTTTATGTTCCTTCCATCATTCTTCCACACCCCTCATATCTATTCCCACACATACCCACCAGATTTCTCTCTGTATAAATTGGAAACCCATGCAGTTATTTTAGAGTGTATACACTTCCTTTTATCTCATCCTTAAGGACCTGCTGGGACTTGAATCTTGCTGTAGATCTAAAAGCAATGAGGGGTTCCATGGGGGTAGACCTTGAGAAAAATTAGTAGTACCTTACAAGGCAACTACCTCAGGAAAGGCAATTACAGTTCCCTTGGGTAAAGCAGGTTAATCTTTTCAGACAGGAGTAAGGGCAGCAAAGAAGTCTGCTGGCAAAGCAGAACTTAAGGTTCAATATCTCCGGCTTCATCAGAATCTGCCTATCTGTTCCCATTCTTTTTTTCTTTTTTTTCTGATGGATCAGGTTTTATTTTTTTCCTAAAATTTTTTTATTGTTATGTTAATCACCATACATTACATCATTAGTTTTTGATGTAGTGTCCCATGATTCATTGTTTGTGCGCAACACCCAATGCTCCATGCAGAACGTGCCATCTTTAATACCCATCACCAGGCTAACCCATCCCCCCACCCCCTCCCCTCTAGAACACTCAGTTTGTTATTCAGAGTCCATCGTCTCTCATGGTCCATCTCCCCCTCTGATTTCCCCCCCTTCATTCTTCCCCTCCTGCTATCGCCTTTTTTTTCCTTAACATATATTACATTATTTGTTTCAGAAGTACAGATCTGTGATTCAACAGTCTTGCACAATTCACAGCGCTCACCATAGCATATACCTGCCCCAATGTCTATCACCCAGCCACCCATCTCTCTTACCCCACCCACACTCCAGCAACCCTCCGTTTGTTTCCTGACATTAAGAACTCCTCATATCAGTGAGGTCATATGATACCTGTCTTTCTCTGATTGACTTATGTCACTCAGCATAACACCCTCCAGTTCCATCCACGTCACTGCAAATGGCAAGATCTCATTCCTTTTGATGGCTGCATAATATTCCATGTTATATATATATATATATATATATATATACCACATCTTCTTTATCCATTCATCTGTCGATGGACATCTTGGCTCTTTCCACAGTTTGGCTATTGTGGACATTGCTGTTATAAACATCGGGGTGCACGTACCCTTTCAGATCCCTACATTTGTATCTTTGGGATAAATACCCAGGAGTGCAATTGCTGGATCATATGGTAGCTCTCTTTTCAACTTTTTGAGGAACCTCCATACTGTTTTCCAGAGTGGTTGCGCTTGCATTCCCACCAACAGTGTAGGAGGGTTCCCCTTTCTCTGCATCCCCGCCAATATCTGTCGTTTCCAGATTGTTAATTTTAGCCATTCTGACTGGTGTGAGGTGGTATTTCATTGAGGTTTGATTTGGTTTTCCGATGTTGAGCACTTTTTCATGCGTCTGTTGGCCATTTGGCTGTCTTCTTTGGAAAAATGTCTGTTCATGTCTTCTGTCCATTTCTTGATTGGATTATTTGTTCTTTGGGTGTTGAGTTTGATAAGTTCTTTATAGATTTTGGATACTAGCCCTTTATCTGATATGTCATTTGCAAATACCTTCTCCCATTCTCTCAGTTGTCTTTTGGTTTTCTTCACTGATTCTTTCGCTGTGCAAAGGCTTTTTATCTTGATGAAATCCCAATAGTTCATTTTCGCCCTTGTTTCTCTTGCATTTGGCAACGTTTCTAGGAAGAAGTTGCTGCGGCTGAGGTCAAAGAGGTTGTTGCCTGTGTTCTCCTTTAGGATGTTGATGGACTCCTGTCTCACATTGAGGTCTTTCAACCATTTGGAGTCTATTTTTGTGTGTGGTGTAAGGAAATGGTCCAGTTTCATTCTTCTGCATGTGGCTGTCCAATTTTCCCAACACCATTTGTTGAAGAGACTTTTTTCCATTGGACATTCTTTCCTGCTTTGTCAAAGATTAGTTGACCATAGAGTTGAGGGCCCAATTCTGGGCTCTCGATTCTATTCCATTGATTTATGTGTCTGATTTTGTGCCAGTACCATACTGTCTTGATGATTACAACTTTGTAATAGAGCTAGAAGTCCGGAATTGTGATGCCGCCAGCTTTGCTTTTCTTTTTCAACATTCCTCTGGCTATTCGGGATCTTTTCTGGTTCCATACAAATTTTAGGATTATTTGTTCCATTTCTTTGAAAAAAGTGAATGGTATTTTGATGGGGATGGCATTGAATGTGTAGCTTGCTCTAGGTAGCATTGACATCTTTGCAATATTTGTTCTTCCAATCCATGAACGTGGAACGTTTTTCCATTTCTTTGTGTCTTCCTCAATTTCTTTCATGAGTATTTTATAGTTTTCTGAATACAGATCCTTTGCCTCTTTGGTTATATTTGTTCCTAGGTATCTTATGGTTTTGGGTGCAATTGTAAATGGGATTGACTCCTTAATTTCTCTTTCTTCTGTCTTGTTTTTCGTGTATAGGAATGCCTATTTCTGTGCATTGATTTCTGTGCATTGATTTTATATCCTGCCACTTTACTGAATTCCTGTATGAGTCCAGGCAGTTTTGGGGTGGAGTTTCTTGGGTTTTCCACATAAAGTATCATATCATCTGCAAACAGTGAGAGTTTGACTTCTTCTTTGCCAATTTGGATGCCTTTGATTTCTTTTTGTTGTCTGAATGCTGTGGCTAGGACTTCTAATGCTATGTTGAATAGCTTTGAGAATGACATTTGCTGTAGGCTTTCAATAGATGGCTTTTATGATATTGAGGTATGTACCCTCTATCCCTATACTCCGAAGAGTTTTGATCAAGAAAGGATGCTGTACTTTGCCAAATGCTTTCTCTATATCTATTGAGAGGATCATATGATTCTTGTTCTTTCTTTTGTTAATGTATTGTATCACATTGATTGATTTGCAGATTTGAACCAACCTTGCAGCCCAGGGATGAATCCCACTTGGTCGTGGTGAATAATCCTTTTAATGTACTGTTAGATCCTATTGGCTAGTATTTTGGTGAGAATTTTTGCATCCATGTTCATCAAGGATACTGGTCTTTATTCTCCTTGTTGCTGGGGCCTTTGTCAGGTTTTGGGATCAAGGTAATGGTGGCTTCATAAAACTAGTTTGGAAGCTTGCCTTCCATTTCTATTTTTTGGAACAGTTTCAGAGGAATAGGTATTAATTCTTCTTGAAATGTTTGGTAGAATTCCCCTGGGAAGCCATCTGGCCCTGGGCTTTTGTTTGTTGGGAGATTTTTGATGACTGCTTCAATTTCCTTAGTGGCTATAGGTCTGTTCAGGTTTTCTATTTCTTCCTGGTTCAATTTTGGTAGTTGATACATCTCTAGGAATGCATCCATTTCTTCCAGGTTATCTAATTTGCTGGCATAGAGTTGCTCATAATATATTCTTATAATTGTTTGTATTTCTTTGGTGTTGGTTGTGATCTCTCCTGTTTCATTCATGATTTTGTTGATTTGGGTCATTTCTCTTTTCTTTTTGATCAGCGTGGGCAGAGGTTTATCAATCTTGTTAATTCTTTCAAAGAACGAGCTCCGAGTTTCATTGATCTGTTCTATTGTTCTTTTTGTTTCTATTCACTGATTTCTGCTCTGGTCTTTATTATTTCTCTTCTCCTGCTGGGTTTAGGCTTTATTTGCTGTTCTTTCTCCAGCTCCTTTAGGTATAGGGATAAGTTGTGTATTTGAGACCTTTCTTGTTTCTTGAGAAAGGCGTGTATTGCTATATACTCTCCTCTTAGGACTGCCCTTGCTGCATCCCATAGATTTTAAACAGTTGTGTTTTCATTTTCATTGGTTTCCATGAATTTTTTTAATTCATCTTTAATTTCCTGGTTGACCCATTCATTCTTTACTAGGATGCTCTTTAGCCTCCATGTATTTGAGTTCTTTCCGACTTTCCTCTTGTGATTGAGTTCTAGTTTCAAAGCATTGTGGTCTGAAAATATGCAGGGAATAATCCCAAACTTTTGGTACTGGTTGAGACCTGATTTGTGAACTAGGATGTGATCTATTCTGGAGAATGTTCCATGGGCATTAGAGAAGAATGTGTATTCCGTTGCTTTGGGGTGGAATGTTCTGTATATGTCTGTGAAGTCCATTTGATCCAGTGTATCATTTAAAGTCTTTATTTCCTTATTGATCTTTTGCTTAGATGATCTGTCCATTTCAGTGAGGGGGGTGTTAAAGTCCCCCACTATTATTGTATTATTGTCAATGTGTTTCTTTGCTTTTGTTATTAATTCCCTTATATAACTGGCTGCTCCGTTAGGGGCATAGATATTTACAATTGTTAGATCTTCTTGTTGGATATACTCTTTAAGTAGGATATAGTGTCCTTCCTCATCTCTTCTTACAGTCTTTGGTTTAAAATCTAACTTGTCTGATATAAGGATTGCCACCCCAGCTTTCTTTTGATGTCCATTAGCATGGTAAATGGTTTTCCACCCCCTCACTTTCAATCTGGGGCTGTCTTTGCGCCTAAAATGAGTCTCTTGCAGACAGGATATCGATGGGTCTTGTTTTTTAATTCAATCTGATAGCCTGTGTCTTTTGATTGGGGCACTTATCCCATTTACATTCAGGATAACTATTGAAAGGTATGAATTTAGTGCCATTGTATTGCCTGTAAGGTGACTGTTAACTGTATATTGTCTGTGATCCTTTCTGGTCTATGATGCTTTTAGGCTCTCTCTTTGCTTAGAGCACCCCTTTCAATATTTCTTGGAGGGCTGGCTTTGTGTTTGCAAATTCCTTTAGTTTTGGTTTCTCCTGAAAGCTTATCTCTCCTTCTATATTCAATGAGAGCCTGGCTGGATATAGTATTCTTGGCTGCATATTTTTCTCATTAATGCTCTGAAGATATCATACCAGTCCTTTCTGGCCTGCCAGGTCTCTGTGGATAGGTCTGTTGCCAATCTAATGTTTCTACCATTGTAGGTTACGTATCTCTTCTCCCGAGCTGCTTTCAGGATTTTCTCTTTGTCTCTGAGAATCGTAAGTTTTACTATTAGATGTCAGGGTGTTGACCTATTTTTATTGATTTTGAGAGGGGTTCTCTGTGCCTCCTGGATTTTGATGCCTGTTTCCTTCCCCACATTAGGGAAGTTCTCTGTTATAATTTGCACCAATATACCTTCTGCCCCTCTCTCTCTTTCTTCCTCTTCTGGGATCCCAATTATTCTAATATTGTTTCATCTTATCGTATCGCTTATCTCTCGAATTCTGCCCTCGTGATCCAGTAGTTGTTTATCTCTCTTTTTCTCAGCTTCTTGATTGTCCACCATTCGGTCTTCTATATCGCTGATTCTTTCTTCTGCCTCATTTATCCTAGCAGTTAGTGCCCCCATTTTTGATTGTACCTCATTAATAGCCTTTTTGATTTCCACTTGGTTAGATTTTAGTTCTTTTATTTCTCCAGAAAGGGTTTCTTTAATAACTTCCATGCTTTTTTCAAGCCCAGCTAGTATCTTTAAGATCATGATTCTGGGGGGGTGTGGCAAGAAGGCGGAAGAGTAGGAGACCTGGATTTCGTCTGGTCTCAGGAATTCAGCTGAATAGGGATCAAACCATTCTGAACACCTACGAACTCAACAGGAGATCGAAGATAAGAATAGTAACAGCATTCTGAACAGAAAAGCGACCACTTTCTGGAAGGTAGGATGTGCAGAGAAGTGAATCCGAGGTGATATTCAGGAGGATAGACGGCAGGGGAGGGGGCCTCAGTCGGCCGCTTCTGGCGAGTGGTGGAGCCGCAGAGCACAAAATCGGAACTTTTAGAAGTCAGCTCCGCTGAGGTACATCGCTCCAGTGGCTAGGCAGGGGGTGGAACCCTCGCAGGACAGTGTGGTCTCAGGACCCTTGGGGTCACAGAAAGACTGGGGCGGCCTAAGTGCGGCAGAGCTCTCAGGTATCGGAGCAGGGAAGCAGGCTGCAGAGACGGAGCCGAGGCATGGGCTCTCAGCTCGGGGTTGCCATAAACTGTGATCCACGGCCCAGTCGGGCCACTGCTCCTGCAGCAGGGACCCAAGAAGGGGCAGAGCTGGGGAGACTCCCATTCTTCCCCTGGGAGGAGCGGCGGGGAAGTGCACCGCAGGGATCTGCTGGGTTTGGAGACTCCACACGGGGTCGGGTGCCAGACATAGAAAAACTCGGTCACAGGCCGGGTGAGCACGGAGTGCGGCCGGAGACCAGGGAGACGGGAGTGACTGCTTTTCTCTGGGGGCGCACTGAGGAGGGGGGACCCGAGTTCTCAGCTCCTCCGGGCAGAGATTGGGAGGCTACCATTTTCACCCTGGTCCTCCAAAGCTGTACTGAGAGCTTGCAGGGAACAAAAGCTCCTGAGAGCAAACCCGAGGAGCTTGCTTAGCCCGGACGCACAAGGGCGGGGCAATTCCGCCTCCGGCAAAGACATTTGGGAACCACGGCAACAGGCCCCTTCCCCAGAAGATCAGCACGAACAGACAGCAAGCCAAGACCAAGTTTACCGATCAAGGAGAATGGGAGAACTCCAACGCTAGGGAAATACTGCACATAGAATTCAGGGCTTTTTTACCATAATTCATTAGTTTTTCAAAGTTAATTTTTTAACTGTTTTTTTTAATTTTTCTTTTTCCCTTTTTCAAACAACATCTTATCAATCCCTTTTTTAAAAAAACATTTTTTATTTTTCATTTTTAGAGTCATATTTTTATCCCTTCATAGTAGTGACCCTTATTTTTGGCATATATATATATAAGTTGTTCTCTCTTGAAAATTTTGAGATACAATTTCTTCTAACAGATCAAAATATACCCTAAATCACTAGTGTATGGCTTTGTTCTATTCTCCTGCCTAATCACATTCTCTCCCTTTTTTATTTCTTTTTTCTTTTTCTTTTTAAATCTTCTTTCTTTTTAAAAAACAACTTCTTATGTTATCAATTCCTTTTATAAAATCTTTTATAATTTTCATCTTTACAGTCATCTGCCATCCCTTCATTGTATCAACCCTTATTTTGTACATATATAAGTCTTTCTTCCTTTAAAATTTTAGCAGGCACTTTCTTCTAACAGACCAAAATATGCCCAAAAGCTACTGTGTGGCACTGATCTATGCACTAGCCTGATAATATTTGATCATATTCTGGTTTTTTTTTGTTTTGTTTTCTTTTGTTTGTTTTTATCTTTTTCTTTTTCCTTTTTTTTCTCTCTTCTTTCTTTCCCTTCTTGTTCCCTGGTTTCAGGTCTTTTCTGATTTGTATAGAGTATATTTGCTGGAGACATTGTTAACCTGTTAGCATTCTGTTCTCTCATTCATCTGTTCTCCTCTGGACAAAATTACAAGACAAAAAAAATCACCTCAGCAAAAAGAACAAGAGGTAGTACCGTCTGCCAGGGACCTACTCAATACTGACATTAGTATGATGTCGGACCTAGAGTTCAGAATCATGACTTTAAAGATACTAGCTGGGCTTGAAAAAAGCGTGGAAGTTATTAGAGAAACCCTTTCTGGAGAAATAAAAGAACTAAAATCTAACCAAGTCGAAATCAAAAAGGCTATTAATGAGGTGCAATAAAAAATGGGGGCACTAACTGCTAGGATAAATGAGGCAGAAGAAAGAATCAGCGATATAGAAGACCAAATGGTGGAAAATCAAGAAGCTGAGAAAAAGAGAGATAAACAACTACAGGATCACGAGGGCAGAATTCGAGAGATAAGCAATACGATAAAACGAAACAACATTAGAATAATTGTGATCCCAGAAGAAGAAGAAAGAGAGAGAGGGGCAGAAGGTATATTGGAGCAAATAATAGCAGAGAACTTCCCTAATGTGGGGAAGGAAACAGGCATCAAAATCCAGGAGGCACAGAGAACCCCTCTCAAAATCAATAAAAATAGGTCAACACCCTGACATCTAATAGTAAAACTTACGATTCTCAGAGACAAAGAGAAAATCCTGAAAGCAGCTCGGGAGAAGAGATATGTAACCTACAATGGTAGAAACATTAGATTGGCAACAGACCTATCCACAGAGACCCGGCAGGCCAGAAAGGACTGGCATGATAGATTCAGAGCACTAAACGAGAAAAATATGCAGCCAAGAATGCTATATCCACCTAGGCTCTCATTGAAAATAGGAGAGATAAAAAGCTTCCAGGACAAACAAAAACTAAAGGAATTTGCAAACACGAAACCAGCCCTACAAGAAATATTGAAAGAGGTCCTCTAAGCAAAAAGAGAGCCTAAAAGCAGCCTAGATCAGAAAGGAACACAGACAATATACAGTAACAGTCACCTTACAGGCAATAAAATGGCACTAAATTCATACCTTTCAATAGTTACCCTGTATGTAAATGGGCTAAAGGCCCCAATCAAAAGACACAAGCTATCAGATTGGATTAAAAAACAAGACCCATCAATATGCTGTCTGCAAGAGACTCATTTTAGACCCAAAGACAGCCCCAGATTGAAGGTGAGGGGGTCGAAAACTATTTACAATGCTAATGGACACCAAAAGAAAGCTGGAGTGGCAATCCTTATATCAGACAAATTAGATTTTAAAACAAAGACTGTAATAAGAGATGAAGAATACACTATATCCTACTTAAAGGGTCTATCCAACAAGAAGATCTAACAACTGTAAATATCTATGCCCCTAACGTGGGAGCAGCCAATTATATAAGGCAATTAATAACAAAAGCGAATAAACACATTGACAACAATACAATAATAGTGGGGGACTTTAACACCCTCCTGACTGAAATGGACAGATCATCTAAGCAAAAGATCAACAAGGAAATGAAGACTTTAAATGAAACACAGGACCAAATGGACTTTATAGACATATTCAGAACATTCCATCCCAAAGCAACAGAATACACATTCTTCTCTACTGCCCAAGGAACATTCTCCAGAATTGATCACATCCTATGTCACAAATCAGGTCTCAACTGCTACCAAAAGATTGGGATTATTCCCTGCATATTTTCAAACCACAATGCTTTGAAACTAGAACTCAATCACAAGAGGAAAGTCGGAAAGAACTCAAATACATGGAGGCTAAAGAGCATCCTTCTAAAGAATGAATGGGTCAACCAGGAAATTAAAAAGACTTAAAAAAATTCATGGAAACCAATGAAAATGAAAACACAACTGTTCAAAATCTTTGGGATACAGCAAAGGCAGTCCTGAGAGGAAAGTATATAGCAATACAAGCCTTTCTCAAGAAACAAGAAAGGTCTCAAATACACAACCTAACCCTACACCTAAAGAAGCTGGAGAAAGAACAGCAAATAAAGCCTAAACTCAGCAGGAGAAGAGAAATAATAAAGATCAGAGCAGAAATCAATGAAATAGAAACCAAAAGAACAGTAGAACAGATCAACGAAACTAGGAGCTGGTTCTTTGAAAGAATTAGCAAGATTGATAAACCCCTGGCCAGACTTATCCAAAAGAAAAGAGAAAGGACCCAAATCAACAAAATCATGAATGAAAGAGGAGAGATCACAACCAACACCAAAGAAATACAAACACATATAAGAACATATTATGAGCAACTCTATGCCAGCAAATTAAATAACCTGGAAGAAATGCGTGCATTTTTAGAGATGTATCAACTACTAAAATTGAACCAGGAAGAAATAGAAAACCTGAACAGACCTATAACTACTAAGGAAATTGAAGCAGTCATCAAAAATCTCCCAACAAACAAAAGACCAAGGCCAGATGGCTTCCCAGGGGAATTCTATCAGACATTTAAAGAAGAATTAATACCTATTCTCCTGAAACTGTTCCAAAAAATAGAAATGGAAGGAAACCTTCCAAACTCATTTTATGAGGCCACCATTACCTTGATCCCCAAACCAGACAAAGACCCCATCAAAAAGGAGAATTACAGACCAATATCCTTGATGAACATGGATGCAAAAATTCTCCCCAAAATACTAGCCAATAGGATCCAACAGTACATTAAAAGGATTATTCACCATGACCAAGTGGGATTTATCCCTGGGCTGCAAGTTGGTTCAACATCCGCAAATCAATCAACGTGATACAATACATTAACAAGAGAAAGAACAAGAATCATATGATCCTCTCAATAGATGCAGAAAAAGCATTTGGCAAAGTACAGCATCCTTTCTTGATCAAAACTCTTCAGAATATAGGGATAGAGGGTACATACCTCAATATCATAAAAGCCATCTATGAAAAACCTACAGCGAATATCATTCTCAATGGGGAAAAGCTGAGAGCTTTTCCCCTAAGGTCAGGAACGCGGCAGGGATGTCCACTCTCACCACTGCTATTCAACATAGTATTAGAAGTCCTAGCCACAGCAATCAGACAACAAAAAGAAATCAAAGGCATCCAAATCGGCCAAGAGGAAGTCAAACTCTCACTCTTTGCAGATGATATGATACTGTATGTGGAAAACCCAAAAGACTCCACCCCAAAACTGCTAGAACTCAGACAGGAATTCAGTCAAGTAGCAGGCTATAAAATCAATGCACAGAAATCAGTGGCATTCCTATACACCAACAACAAGACAGAAGAGAGACAAATCAAGGAGTCGATCCCATTTACAATTGCACCCAAAACCATAAGATACCTAGGAATAAATTTAACCAAAGAGGCAAAGGATCTGTACTCAGAAAACTATAAAATACTCATGAAAGAAATTGAAGAAGACACAAAGAAATGGAAAAACGTTCCATGCTCATGGATTGGAAGAACAAACATTGTGAAGATGTCAGTGCTACCTAGAGCAATCTACACATTCAGTGCAATCCCCATCAAAATACCATCCACCTTTTTCAAAGAAATGGAACAAATAATCCTAACATTTGTATGGAACCAGAAGAGACCCCGAATAGCCAGAGGAATCTTGAAAAAGAAAAGCAAAGCTGGCGGCATCACAATTCCGGACTTCCAGCTCTATTACAAAGCTGTCATCATCAAGACAGTATGGCACTGGCACAAAAACAGACGCATAGATCAATGGAACAGAATCGAGAGCCCAGAAATGGACCCTCAACTCTATGGTCAACTAATATTTGACAAGGCAGGAAAGAATGTCCAATGGAAAAAAGACAGTGGAGAAAGGGGAACCCTCCTACACTGTTGGTGGGAATGCAAGTTGGTGCAACCACTCTGGAAAACAGTATGGAGGTTCCTCAAAAAGTTGAAAATAGAGCTACCATACGATCCAGCAATTGCACTACTGGGTATTTACCCCAAAGATACAAATGTAGGGACCCGAAGGGGTATGTGCACCCCAATGTTTATAGCAGCAATGTCCACAATAGCCAAACTGTGGAAAGAGCCAAGATGTCCATCGACAGTTGGATGGATAAAGAAGATGTGGTATATATACACAATGGAATATTATGCAGCCATCAAAAGGAATGAGATCTTACCATTTGCAATGACATGGATGGAACTGGAGGGTGTTATGCTGAGTGAAATAAGTCAATCAGAGAAAGACTTGTATCATATGACCTCACTGATATGAGGAATTCTTAATCTCAGGAAACAAACTGAGGGTTGCTGGAGTGGTGGGGGGTGAGAGGGATTGGGTGGCTGGGTGATAGACAATGGGGAGGGTATGTGCTATGGTGAGCACTGTGAATTGTACAAGACTGATGAATCACGGATCTGTACTTCTGAAACAAATAATGCAATATATGTTAAGAAAAAAAAGAAGAAGATAGCAGGAGGGGAAGAATGAAGGGGAGAAAGTCGGAGGGGGAGACGAACCATTAGAGACGATGGACTATGAAAAACAAACTGAGGGTTCTAGAGGGGAGGGGGGTGGGGGGATGGGTTAGCCTGGTGATGGGTATTAAAGAGGGCATGTTCTGCGTGGAGTACTGGGTGTTATGGACAAACAATGAATCATGGAACACTACATCAAAAACTAATGATGTAATGTATGGTGATTAACATAACAATAAAAAATTATTAAAAAAAAGATCATGATTCTGAGCTCTAGGTCCGACATTATACTAATGTCCATATTGAGTAGGTCTCTGGCAGACGGTACTACCTCTTGTTCTTTTTGTTGAAGTGATTTTTTCCATCTTGTCATTTTGTCCAGAGGAGAATAGATGAATTTGAGAACAAAATGCTAATAGGTTAACAACGTCCCCAGAAAATATACTCTAAACAAATCAGAAGAGACCTGAAGCTGGGGGCGGGATAAAGGGAAAAAAAGAAGAAAGAAAAAAAAAAGATAAAGATAAAGATAAAAACAAACAAAAACAGAACAAAACAAAACAAAAAAACAGAATATGATCAAATATGATCAGGCTGGTGCATAGATCAGTGCCACACACTAGATTTTGGGTGTATTTTAGTCTGTTAGAAGAAAATGCCTCCCAAAATGTTAAAAAAAGAAAGACTTATATATGTACAAAATAAGGGTTGATACGATGAAGGGATGGAATATGACTGTAAAGATGAAAATTATAAAAAATTTTATAAAAGGAACTGATAAGAAGTTGTTTGAAAAAAGAAAGAAGAGGATTTAAAAAAAAAAGGGAGAGAATGTGATCAGGCAGGAGCTAGAACAAAGCTATACACTAGAGATTTAGGGTATGTTTTGATCTGTTAGAAGCAACTGTATCTCAAAATTTTAAAGAGAGAACAACTTATATATATATGCCAAAAATAAGGGTAACTACTATGAAGGGATAGAATATGACTCTAAAAATGAAAAATAAAAATGTCTTTTTTAAAAAAGGGATTGATAAGATGTTGGCTGAAAAAGGGAAAAAGAAAAATTAAAAAAAAAGACAGTTAAAAAAATTAACTTTGAAAGACTAAAGAATCATGGTAAAAAAGCCATGAATTCTATGTGCAGTGTTCCCCTAGCACTGGAGTTCTGCCATTCTCATTGATCGGTAAACTTGGTCTTGGCTGGCTGTTCTTGCTGATCTTCTGGGGGAGGGGCCTGGGGCCATGGTTCCCAAATGTCTTTGCCGGAGGCGGAATTGCCCCACCCTTGCCGCTCGGGCTAAGCAATCTGCTCGGGTTTGCTCTTGGGACCTTTTGTTCCCTGCAAGATTTCCGTACAGCTTTGGAGGCCGAGAGTGAAAATGGCAGCCTCCCAATCTCCAGCCCGGAGGAGCCGAGAACTCGGGGCCCCACTCCTCAGTGCGCCCCCAGAAAAAAGCAGTCACTCCCATCTCCCTGGTCTCCGGCCGCACTCCGTGCTCACCCGGCCTGTGACCGAGCATTTCTATCTCTGGCACCCAACTCGGTGTGGAGTCTCCAAACCCAGCAGATCCCTGCGGTGCACTCCTGCACCTCTCCTCCCCGGGGAGGGAGGGGAGTCTCCCCAGCTCTGCCGCTTGTTGGGTCCCTGCTGGAGGAGCAGTGGCCCGACTGGGCCGCAGATCACAGTTTATGGCATCCCCGAGCTGAGAGCCCGTGCCTCGGCTCTGTCTCTGCAGCCGGCTTCCCCGCTCCGATACCTGGGAGCTCTGCCGCACTCAGGCACCCCCGGTCTTTCTGTAACCCCGAGGGTCCTGAGACCACACTGTTCTGTGAGGTTTCCACCCCCCCGCTTAGCCACTGGAGCGACGTCCCTCAGCGGAGCCGACTTCTAAAAGTTCCGATTTTGTGCTCCGCGGCTCTATCACTTGCCAGAAGTGGCCGATGGGGACCCCCTGCCCCGCCACCTATCCTCCCGAATATCGCCTCGGATTCACTTCTCCGCACGTCCTACCTTCCAGAAAGTGGTCGCTTTTCTGTTCAGAGAGTTGTTGCTATTCTTTTCTTCCATCTCCTGTTGAGTTCGTAGGGGTTCAGAATGGTTTGATCCCTATCCAGCTGAATTCCTGAGACCAGAAGAAATCCAGGTCTCCTACTCATCCACCATCTTGCTCCGCCCCCTCCATCTGTCCCCATTCTAATTTGCAGGATCCTATTCCTTCCTAGACAATGTCGTTAGTTTAACAGACTATACCCTATGAGGTTGAGAATTCAATTTGCTTTGTAATTTAGCTACTTTGAGGTTGAGACTCTGAGTTTGGTTTTAAGAAAGTTTCCAAAAGCTTAGGAAGATTAGAATGTTACAGTGATTTTTTAGCAGGTAAGATCTGCTTGGCCTCTCTGGGAGGGTCCAAGTGACATCCCTTTCACCACAACTATGGGAAATAAATTTTGAGGTGAGCTCTAGCATTCTTATCTGTGGTCATTCTTCTTTGTAGGCCAGGAATTACAATGAGATTTGAACTGCCTCTGAACTAGGAAACTTAAATGAATGGATATAATTGGATCCCAAGGTAGCAGGGTATTCAGCAGTAGCACTTAATCATCACAGACAAGGTGGGTGAGGTTACAAATGGACAGCATGGTCAAGGCAGTAATCAGAATAATCTGACGCAGAGACCTGTGCCATTTGTTATTTGATCATTGTCCCTAGAAAAAAAATAGATGGGCAATCTACTAAATCAAGCAGAAGAATTTTAGGTCAAGTGAACAGAAGTCTAACTTGAATCACCAAAACAGAAAGTATTGCACCTTCAATCAATTTTCAGACTTGATCAAGTTTTACCAGGATGACTGTGCATTGGAGAAAACAAAAATAGACTTTTGAGGGTTATTGAAACATTGGCTCTGAACTGTCACTGATTTTAGGAAACCCAAAATGTCACTGTGGCCCACTGGTCATAGCAGGGCCTATGCAGGTCAGATTATCAATAAGGTTCTAGTTCAAGTCTATCCAACAGTGGGTACAGAGGGTCACCAAACACAACCCATGGTTATTTTCACAGTTCCAGAATGCATAATTGGAATAGACATATTGAGCAACTGGCAGAATCCCCACCCTGCTTCCCTAAACTGTAGCGGAAGGGCTGCTATGATGGGAAAAACCAACTGAAAGTCAGTATAATGACTTCTACCTGGGAAAAGAGTAAACCAAAAGCAATGCCACATTCCTAGATGGATTTGGGAGATTGGTGCCATCACCAAAGACTTGAAGGATACAGGGGCAGTGGTAATTCCACATTTTCCCATGCAACTCCCTAGCTGGTCTGTGCAGAAAACAGATGGCTCTTGGAGACTGACAGTGGATTATCATAAATTTAATCAGGTAATGATTCCAATTACACCTGCTGTTCCAGATGTGATTTCATTGCTTGAACAAATTAACACATTCCTGATTCCTAGTATGTAGCTATTGATCTGGAAAAATGCATTTTTTTTCTTGATACCTGTTAATAAAGACCAGTTCTTTATTAACAGAAGCAATTTACCTTCAGCTGGAAATATACCTTCACCATCCTAATTTAGGAGTATATCAATGCTCCAGCCTTATGTGATTATTCAGTCCACAGAAACTTGATTGCCTTTCCCTTCCACAAAGTATCACACTGCCCCATTACACTGATGACACTGATGTGCTAGTAAGCCAAAACCAGCAACTATTCTAGACTTATTGGTAAGAAATTTGCATATCAGAGGTTGGGAAATAAATATTAAAAAATTCAGATGCCTTCCACCTCAATGAAATTTCTAGAAGTCCAGTGTTGTCATCCATGTCAAGATATTCCTATATCTCTTAGGTCCAATGCCTAGTGACCCTCTAGATTTTAGAGGAAACATATTCCTCATTTGAGCATGTTACTCTGGCTCATATACCAAGTGACCCAAAAAGCTGTTTTGAGTAGAGCCCAGAACAAGAACAAGCTCTGTAACACGTCCAGGCTGACATGCAAGCTACTCTGCTACTTGAGCCATATGATCCATCAGATCAATGGTACCTGAAGTATCAGTGACAGATAGGGTCGCTGTTTAGAGCCTTTGGCAGACCCTTATAGATATTTCCCCAAGAGAAATAAAAGGACATCTCCATACAAAGAATTGTACACAAAAAGTCACACCAGTTTTATTTGATATAGTCATAAACATTAAAAAATCCAATGTCCATCAACAGATGAATGAATAAACATATTATGACATATCCGTTCAATGGAACATTACTCAGCTATAAGAAGAATGGATCAATTAACAATTGATCTGTGCAAAAATACGAATGAAACTCAAAACCATTATCCTGAGTAACAGAAGCCAGACACAAAAAAAGTTTATGGTGTCTGATTTCATTTAAATACAATTATGGAAAATGCAAACTAAGCTAAAGTGAAAGAAAACAAATCAGTGGTTGCCTGGGGGGGAGGGGGCAGAGCAATGCTGAGTGGGCAAGATGAAAGTTTTGAAGATAACAGATATATTAGTTATTACTGTGGTAGTGGTTTCATGCATGTATATATATGTCAAAACCTAATCAACTTGCACACTTTCAATATGTGAAATTCATTTAATGTCAACTATACATCAATCAAATTAAAAATATTTAAATATAAGAAAATAATTGCATGGGGAAAATGCCTCTCTGTTTCCCATTCAAAATAATACTGTAAATTAAATGTCCTCTTATTATAATTTGTTATGAGATATTTTGTTTTCATTTTATTTTATTTTATTTTTATCCTCTTATTAAGTGTATACAGTATTATATAAATTTGAAATGACCATATTACATTTGGATTTGATCTGGGAGAATTGGCTGGTAAAACTCTCCAGTGTTTTATTTGTGGCAAACTTTAAAAATATTATTTAATTTCTTAATAGATTAGATTTATCCAGACATTCTATTTCTTCCTGAAATTATTTTTTTAATTTACATTTTTCCAAAATTTTTTCCATTTTATCTCAGAGTTTAAGTTTGCCATCACAATATTTTTATCTTTAATCTCTCCTATATCTGTAATTATGTCTCCTTTTTCTGACACAATATTGTTATTGTGTTTCTCTCTTTTTTATTCTCACTTTATTTTTTCTTCTTTCTTATTACAATCAACTTTTGACTTTCTTACAATCAACTTTTGGCTTTGTTGATTGACCTTTTATTACTAATGCTTCCTGAATCTGTGTATATATGTCTTCATTCCAGTTCCAGAAAATTCCCTGCCAGTAGCTCTTTAAACGATTCCTCTTCTCCATTCTATCTCTATATTATTATGTATCTTATCTCCTTGCTCTCTGAGAGGCAGTCTAAGTAATTTATTTAGACATATGTTCCAGGTCATTAATTTTCTCTTCAGCTATGTATAACAAACTATTAAAGACATCTATTAAGATTTTTATTTCAGTAGTGTGATGGAGGAAAATCTTTTCCTCTACCCTCCTATGTTCTGTGGCTGATTTAAGAATTACAGTGACAAAAAAAAAAAGAATTACAGTGACATTGGGGTACCTCGGTGGCTCAGTTGGTTGAGTGGTAGACTCCTGACTTTGGCTCAGGTCATGATCTCAGGGTCCAGGGATGGAGCCCCACTTCGGGGTCTGCACTCATTGGGGAGTCTGTTCAAGGATTCTCTCTCTCTCCCTCTCCCTATGCCCTCCCCCTGCTTGCATGCTCTCACTCTCTCTCTCTAAAAAATAAATAAACCTTCAAAAAAATTACATTGACATAAAAGAGATTAACAGGGAAAAAACATTTTAGTTATATATGTGTGCATGGGAGTTTCATAAAAACATGAGACTCAAGAAGGCAGCCAGATGATTGAGACTTATATACCATCCTGAGCTAAGGAAGTGGGAGAGGGGTTTCAGGCTTCTGCAGATGGGGAAGCAAAGTATGGGAAGGAGAGAGGAAGAAATAGATGGTAAATCAAGGTGCCATGTTATGCAGTTAACTGCATAACTACTCTGGGAGTAGCTCTCTTCCTGGTACAGGTACGTTTACTAATGGAAATTTCATTTTTAAGTGTAAATTTTCTCTATAAAAGGGGGAAATTAAACTTTATTTTAGGCTTTTTTTTTTTTTTCATTTAGCTCAAATAGTCCATATGCCAAAGTGGCATATTTTGGGGTAGCATGTTCTGAACTCCTCCAGCTTTTTCCATTTATGGAAATTTCTCTTTGGCTATTTTTTAAAATCTATATGGCCCTATTTGATCATCTGTCATTGTTAGGTCATATTTACGCTTCATTTCATACACAGATAAGTATCAGTTAATTTGCATTTCTACAGTCCTGGTGGTCTAAATCTGATCTATTTGTTATTTCTTCTGATTCTCACTCAGGGTGTCTTGCTTTCCCTTATACTTGATGACTTTGGGATTCATATTCAGTCTATATTAAATATGAGGTAATTTGGGGGAACTTAAAATGATAATATTTTCTTCCAAAAGGATTTGCATTTATGTCTTCCAGAAGCTAGGAAAATCCACTGGCCTGGAACCTCCTCAAGCTCCCCTCAAGGACTGTGGCTAAGACAGGACTCAGGGGTTGCATTCTACCACCTTCTGGTGGAACAAGTCTCAGAACCTGGATTACAGTCCTGCTGAGGACATCTATCTTTAGGGCCACCCTGCCCACACTCCCATTCTGCTTTCATCTCAGTTTGTTTTCTGTTCTCTCTAATTTGAGGAGAGGGACAGGATGGTGTACTTTGAACTCATCACCTACTTCTCCTCTGATGACCCGATCAGTTCACCAAAAAGAGTTTCCATTCAGGATCCAGTTGTTCTGCAGTGGGAGGGCCTATTAGAGCACTTAGTATCATGTACGGTCAGGTGTGAAACTTAAATCTATGTGTCTTTGACTTGTAGTTCAATGTTATTTTTATTTTTGCATGCCATGAAAGCAAATGTTGGCAACTATTAAAATTATCATCCTCCTTCTCAGTATCCTGATCATCAAAATATGACCATCCACATAACCCACAGACAGAAAGGAGCTGTTATAGACTGATTTGTGTCTCCTCAGAATTCATACAGTGAAGTCTTAACCCCAGTAGACCTCATAATATGACTGTGTTTAGAAATAAAGTCTTGTTCTAAAATTCACCAGTCAGGAAACGACAGATGTTGGCGGGGATGCGGAGAAAGGGGAACCCTCCTACACTGTTGGTGGGAATGCAAGCTGGTGCAACCACTCTGGAAAACAGTATGGAGGTTCCTTAAACAGTTGAGAATAGACCTACCTTATGATCCAGCAATTGCACTACTGGGTATTTACTCCAAAGAGACAAATATGTAGGGATCCAAAGGGGTACCTGCACCCCGATGTTTATAGCAGCAATGTCCACAATAGCCAAATTATGGAAAGAGCCAAGATGTCCATCGACAGATGAATGGATAAAGAAGATGTGGCATATATATACAATGGAATATTATGCAGCCATCGAAAGGAATGAGATCTTTCCATTTGCAACGACGTGGATGGAACTGGAGGGTGTTATGCTGAGCGAAATAAGCCAATCAGAGAAAGACATATATCATATGACCTCACTGATGGGAGGAATTCTTAATCTCAGGAAACAAACTGAGGGTTGCTGGAGTGGTGGGGGGTGGGAGGGATGGGGTGGCTGGGTGATAGACCTTGGGAAGGGTATGTGCTATGGTGAGCGCTGTGAATTGTGCAAGACTGTTGAATCACAGATCTGTACCTCTGAAACAAATAATGCAATATATGTTAAGAAAAAAAAAAGAAGAAGACAGCAGGAGGGGAAGAATGAAGGGGGGAAATCGGAGGGGGAGACGAATCATGAGAGACGATGGACGCTGAAAAACAAACTGAGGGTTCTAGAGGGGAGAGAGGTGGGAGGATGGGTTAACATGGGGATGGGTATTAAAGAGGGCACGTTCTGCATGGAGCAGTAGGTGTTATACACAAACAATGAATCATGGAATACCACATCAAAAACTAGTGATGTAATGTATGGTGATTAACATAACAATAAAAAATTTAAAAAAAATAAAGCCTTGTAGTGGCTAATTTTGCATATCAAGTTGGCTGGCCCCAGGGTACCCATGTTAAACATTATGTCTGGGTGTGTCTGTGAGGGTGTTTCTGGAAGAGATTAGTATTTGAATCACTGGACTCAGTAGATTGCCTTTCCAAATGGAGGTGGTCATCCTCCAATCCACTGAGGGTCTGAATAGTACAAGACGTGAAAGAGGAAGGAATTCACCTTTTTTTTTTCCTGCCTAAAAAATTGAGCTGGGAAATGTCCACAGTAGCCAAACTGTGGAAAGAGCCAAGATGTCCATCGACAGATGAATGGATAAAGAAGATGTGGTATATATACACAGTGGAATATTATGCAGCCATCAAAAGGAATGAGATCTTGCCATTTGCAATGACGTGGATGGAACTGGAGGGTGTTACGCTGAGTGAAATAAGTCAATCAGAGAAAGACATGTATCATATGACCTCACTGATATGAGGAATTCTTAATCTCAGGAAACAAACTGAGGGTTGCTGGAGTGGTGGGGAGTGGGAGGGATTGGGTGGCTGGGTGATAGACCTTGGGGAGGGTATGTGCTATGGTGAGCACTGTGAATTGTACAAGACTGATGAATCACGGATCTGTACTTCTGAAACAAATAATGCCATATATGTTAAGAAAAAAAGAAGAAGATAGCAGGAGGGGAAGAATGAAGAAGTAAGTTGGAGGGGGAGATGAACCATTAGAGACGATGGACTCTGAAAAACAAACTGAGGGTTCTAGAGGGGAGGGGGTGGGGGATGGGTTAGCCCGGTGATGGGTATTAAAGAGGGCACATTCTGCGTGGAGCACTGGGTGTTATGCACAAACAATGAATCATGGAACACTACCTCAAAAACTAATGATGTAATGTATGGTGATTAACATAACAATAAATAATTATTAAAAAAAATAAAGAGTAGAAAAAACTGAGCTGGGACATCTCATCTTCTCCAGCCTTTAGACTGGGATTTACAAAATAAACTCCCCCATTTCTCAGGCCATTAGACTTGGACTGAATGATACCACTGGCTTTCCTGGGTATCTAGCTTGGCAATGGCAGACCGTGGGACTTCTCAGCCTCACTGGCATGAGCCACTTCCTCATAATGAATCTACATCTACGTGTGTGTGTGTGTGTGTGTGTGTGTGTGTGTGTGTGTGTGTGTGTGTACGCACATATATACTGGTTCTGTTTCTCTGGAGAACCCTGACTAGAGAAATTTAAAGTGGTGATTAAAGTTAAGTGAGGTTATATAAGTGGGCCCTAATCCTATAGGAGTGGTGTCTTTAAAAGAGAGAGACACACCAGGGAGGCCCACACACAAGGAAAGACCATGTGAAGACACAGCAAGAAGGCAGCCATCTGCAAGCCAATGAGAGAGGCTTCAGGAGAAACCAACCCTACCAATATCTTAATCTTGGACTTCCAACCTCTAGAACTGTAAGAAAATAAATTTCTTTTGTTTAAACTACCCAGTCTGCAGTTTTATTATAAGAGTTCTAGCAAACTGATACAGAAGCTTTCTCAGTGTTCCTCATGTTTTCCTTATTCCTAGAATGACGTGTTCCTCTTGTCTTCATGAGAAATTTAACCCATCCTTTAAGGCTAACTCAATTGTCACCTCTTCTGTGAAACTTTTCCAAATTCTCTGTGTTCCTGTATTTGACATTTTTCTTTTATAGCACTTTTAATATTGTGTCAGTGCCTGTCTCTTGTACAAGACTGTGAATCCTTTAAGAAGATCAGCCATACAAAGTTCATATTTGAATTCCCAATACCTAGTTTAAATGCTTGTTGGATGAATGGATGAATGGGTATATGAATGGATGAATGAATGAGTACAAGAGTTGCAATTTCCCCTTAAGGCGCCCCACTCCCTGTTGCCCTCTGGTGGCTATTTATTCTACAACACTGTATCTTAGGCAGTTCATGGATTCTTCCAGGTAACTTGTTTTCCAATTTATGAAAAATCCCCCCTCATATTTTGGTATTACCACAATCTACTCTTCTTGTTACATCATCCCTCAACTTCTGATCATCCTCCTCATTTTTTGAGAACTTTTGTACCAAGACCCTAGTCTTCACTACCCTAACATCAGTGACTTCCAATGACATATAGATCATCCTTCTCAAAAACAGATTCAAAATTTCTTCCTCAGCCCTAACATGTTATCTACATCTTACTTCAGGAACTCATTACTTGGCCACACCCAGACTTCATCGTCACAAAAAAGATTTTCACATCTGGATATTTTGGTTCTGTAGTAAGTTGAATAACGACCCCCAAAGATGTCCACATTCTAATCCCCAGAACCTGCGACCATGTTACCTTTTATGGCAAAAGAACCTTTGCAGATGTGATTAACTTAAGCAACTTGAGATCAGAAGACAACGTTGGGTTATCTGGGAGGGCTCAATATAATCAGAAGGGTCTTTATAAGAAACAGGCAGAAGGGTCAGAATGAGAGAAATGACAACAGAAGCAGAAGTCAATGTAATGTGAGGCCATGAGAATTAGAAGGCAGGCAGTCTCTCAAAGCTGGAAAGGGCAAGAAAGCAGGTTTTCCCTTAGAGCCTCCAGAAAGAACACATCCCTGCCAACTGGGTTTATATTTATGACTTTTAGAACTGTGAGAGAAAAAAAAACCTATGTTGCTGTACCCACTAAGTTTATGGTAATTTGATAGAGCAGCAATAGGAAACCACCAAAGGACCAATCTCTAGCCACAGGCTTTTGTCCTTCTGGCTCACTCAGTCTCTTTCAGTACAACTAACCCTATCCTCACAATTGATGTTCTCTCTCTGGCTACATTTCCTTTCCTAGACACATAGACACAATGATTTTAAATGCTAACATCTCTCTTCTCAAGACATCAAGGTCCTAACCTGAGCTAGGTCTTCAGTCTCTCTTTATTCTTTCTATGACCTTCAGGAGCTCCTTCTTTTTCTCAAAGCAATAGTTCTAAACCAAGTCACCTGCCCCATCACTACTTCTCTCTTTAGTAAGTTACCTTGACTTCTATTTTTGAGATAAAACTGAGGTGTGCCATGAGCTGCCTCCAGCATGCCCCCTTGCTGCCGTCCCCCCAGCTCTCACTGTCCCTGCTTATTTCTCTCTGCTGCCTCTGCCTTACAGACCTTCCCTCTCTCTTCCCTTTGGTCTCTCTATCCTCCATTCACCTAAAGTAACTTACTTACTTCTTTATCTTTTCCCAACATTTTCCAACTTTCTATGAAGACTTTATTGACACCACCCAATTCCCTGGTTGACCACCCTTCCTTCGTGTTCCCATTTTATTATACATACTTCTACTGCAACTGTCATACCACACATGATAATGTTTTGTGTCTTTCTCCGTAACTAGACTGAGAGTCCCTTGAGGTGAATTACTGTGTATTATTTGTCTTGTTATCTCCAAGTACTTTGAGCACTTTGCCTGTAATGTTTTAAGAAATGGTAAGAAGGAAAGTAGAAAGGACCTAGTGAGATGGTGAGTGATGTGGCCAGACAGCAAGCCTCCTCCCACCACATGTACACACCGTCACCACCATCAAACATCAGTCGTGCCTTTCGCCTCCTCCCTGTGATAAATCTGTCTGGAGACTAAGGCTGGTCCCAGATCTCTAGGCAGAAACTCATTCCAGTCAAAATGACAAGTGCACTGGCATGTTCATCTGAGAGTCCTATTTCATCAAATCCGCTTCAGAATCAGGAAGGCACTCTTGGCTACCTCCGTACTCCAGACCATCTGGTCAGGTGGCACAGCGCCCACTTACAAGGTCAGTTTCTTACTGCCCTGAACACTCCAGTTTATGCTGCAGAGTAAACTTTCTCTCTGAACTATCACAGGAAAATCTTCAGAATCACATTAGTCTCTCTCTCATCCACTTTTTTTAGTTCTTGGCTGAGTGGCAGGGATATTTCTCCAGAGCATCATTGTGATCTAACTGTCCCTCTAACTGAGGACAATGAAATGGTCTGGGAGGACAAAGGGGGCAGCAACCACTTCTTATATTCCTTTTTTGTGGAATGGAGAGCAGCAGTGAAGTAGTCTCTGCCATGGAAACACTGGACCACATTCTGGGTTCTCAAGGATGTGTCCAGTCAGCTTCATGGACATTCTGATCCTAAGTCAAACTGTTTGTATTAGAATTGACAGGCATTAACTATGCTTCACATCTAAATGATGGTTCCTTTTGTGTTCGAAAGAGATCGTTGCCCCAACAGTAGAAATGAGAGAAGCCACAATATGTTTGCTTCTTGTTGGCACATTTTTGGTTGGAGTTTGCCTGCAGATTCCCCTAACATCTGGGAACTAATGCTATAATGATGCAGCCTGCTAACATCATAGAGAAAGCTGAAGATGAGCAATCGTAAATAACTATACAAATGATATACATCCTGTGCCAAAACAAAAAGGATAGCCACATTGGAGGCAGAGCTCCTAGGGACCAAGATGGGGAGGAAACCTGGCTTCACATGACACCGACACCCTCTTACACATGGTCCGCTCTACTGTCATGCATTCAATTTTCCTGTAGGTAAATCTGTGCGGGTAGATTTCAAAGCAAATATATTTGAGGATTGTCTGAAAATGCATCTATACCTCTGCCTTCTTTTCCTATATATTTGGGAAAAAGGGGGAAGACGACATGGAGCGGGTTAGAAACCAACTCTCACCCTTGAAGATCCAACATAAAGGCTACCTTCTCTGTGAGGTTCCCTCTAAACCACTGCAACCCCCAGTGATCTGTCCTTCCCCTGAATACCTACAAGATTTTGCATTTTACTCTGTACCATACTGACTTGCATTATTAGTTATCCATTCATGATTCAGGAACTTGTCTCCCCAATAGGCTGCCAGGTCTTTGAGGACAAGGACTGCTCTATTCGTCCACAGTACCTATTCACAGTGTTTGAATACAGCAGATGCTCAAAATATTTGATTGCTTGGGTAATGCCACCAGCAAATAACCCCCAAATCACAAATACGATTTTGTTGCACAGTATATGAAATTTAAGGAATAAATCTATCTCTGTATTAAGATTGTACGCCTCGTGTTCTGCAATTCCTGAGAACAAGGTACGTGAGCTATGTATTGGGGATTGCACGGGGGCGCCAGAGGAAGCGGGGTAAATTGTTAAAGTGTATCGGGCCAATGAAAAAAATGCCTACATGGGATTAAAACAAACTGGATTACTGAGAGTTTGCCTAAGCAGTAAGAAATGTTGGACGACTCCATTTAATAATTAAAGCTAGAAGTCTCTGTCTTCGAGTGTTACTGCCTACACGGCCGCTCTCTGCTCCACACCCCTGTGGGAACTTTGCCCCACCCTTGAGCACGGGTTCTGCAAACCCAGTTTCTGAGACCACTTTCCGCTGGTGCTGTCACGGCTGTTCCTCGCCACCAGGGGGAGCAGCGCGCAGCGCAGCGCCGCGCCTCGGGGCGCGCGGCCGCTCTCCCAACATGCCCCGTTCCGCCGCCGTCGACCCGGAAGTCGTCGCCGGCGGCTGCCGGCCGGCAGCCGTGACAAAAGCTGGGCTGCTGGTGGCAGTCGCCCGGGGACCCCAGCCCGGCGGAGGGTTACTCCGAGGGCGGCGGCGAAGACACCGTTGTGACCCCCGCACATCGGGACTCGGTTTGGGCGCGCCCCGCAGCGGTGTATGACCCGGTGTTCGGCGTCTGTAAGTGTTGGGTGAGAGGCGCCGTAGGCCCTGCCCCGCCCTCCCCAGGCAGCGCGGAGGCTCTCCGACCTCCGTTATGAAGGCTGCGGAGTCTCGGCTGGAACGGGCTGGAGCGAGGGGGAGAAGCAGTACCGCCCCTGTCGCTTTGCAGTGCCTGTAGGACGCCGAGGGCCCAGAGCTCCGCCCGGGGCCCTGAATAGCACGCCAGATAGCCTTGTCTCCGTACACAGTTAACGTCTCATTCCCGACCTCAAGTGAAGTAGAAAGAGGGTGATCGATCGTCTGAGTAGCCATCTGCCCCTTTTAGCCATGAAGGCAGAGACAGTGTCCTCGTTACAAGAGGCTCCAGATGAGTCCAGCTGGAACCTCAGTAACCTGCTGAGTAGCCGGAAGCTGATGGCTGTGGGGATCGTGCTCGGCTGGCTCCTGGTCATCCACTTTCTGGTCAACGTGTGGCTCCTATGCCTTCTGTCTGCATTGCTAGCGGTGCTGGGTGGATGGCTGGGCTCAAACGCCATTGTGGGGGCTTCAGGTCGACTGCACCTGGAACGTTTCATCCCAGTGGCCACCTACCCTCCAAACCCTGAGGCAGAGAGGCAACTGGAACTGGAGATCGACCGCACCATCCAGATGATTATTCGGGACTTTGTGTCGTCCTGGTATCGCTCAGTGAGCCAGGAGCCAGCCTTTGAGGAAGAAATGGAGGCCGCCATGAGAGGGTTGGTCCAGGAGCTCCGGAGGAGGATGGGCATGGTGGACAGTCATGCCCTGGTCCAGAGAGTTCTGACTCTCTGCGGTTGTCACCTGCAGAGCTATATTCAGGCGAAGGAAGCCCTGGCTGGGAAGCAGAGTGGTACAGTTGAGCCCTCCCAGCTCTGGGAGGCTTACTGCCGAGCTACTGCCCCACATCCTGCTGTGCAAAGCGCCAGCACTGAGGTCGCTTATACACGTGGCATTGTAAATTTATTGCTTCAAGGACTAGTGCCAAAGCCCCACTTGGAGACCCGGACCGGTCGCCATGTAGTGGTGGAACTCATTACTTGCAATGTAATCTTACCACTGATTAGCAAGCTGTCAGATCCTGATTGGATCCACCTTGTACTTGTGGGCATCTTTTCCAAGGCCAGAAATAATCCGACAGCAGTGGTTAAACCAACTTCCCCAGCCAGTGCCCTGGAAAAGCCCTCATTGCCCACATCTCTGCCACTGATTGTTGAGGTACAGAGCCTGCCAGAAGTGAGAGCCCCGTCTCCAGCAGCAGCGCCAGTGCTACTGAACTGTAATGAGCCAGAAGGGCCTTCCCATCACTCCCCAGAAGTTGAAGAAGGCCATGAAGCAATAGAGGGAGAATTGGGTGGAGTCCCGGAAGAAAGAAAAGTAGGAAACAACTCATCTCATTTCCTACAGCCAGATATTCGAGGCCCTTTGTTCTTATGTGAAGACACAGAGCTGGAGTCTCCATTGTCTGAACTGAGCAAGGAAACCATCATGCTCATGACTCCAGGCAACTTCCTCTCTGACAGGATCCAGGATGCCCTGTGTACCCTGGAGGGTCCCCAGTCTCTGGAGTCTAAGGATGTTGAGGGATCCGAAGGAATTGAAGGAGCAGAGGCCGAGCTGGGTCCAGGAACAGAAACAGAGACAGGGCTGCTGGTCTCCATGCTGACTTCCTGCCCAGAGATCCACATTGACACAGCAGACAAGGAAGTAGAACAACGAGATGTCACCTCTCTTACAGCTTTGCTGACAGATCCAGGAAGGACCTGCCCCCCACGACCCTCATGCTTAGAGAAGGCTCTCCCCAATGGTGTGAGCTCCGTAGATCCTAATCTGCCACAGGTTCTGCTTTCCTCCTCTCCAAGTGGTCCTCTCAGCTCAGCCACCTTCAGCTTTGGGCCCCTGACCAGTCCAGATGGCCCAGTTGTCATCCAGAACCTTCGTATCACTGGTACCATTACTGCTCGAGAGCACAGTGGCACTGGATTCCACCCATACACACTCTACACGGTGAAGGTAATAGGATTAGAATACGGTCACCCACTCTGGGCTGGGAATGGGTTTGGAAAGCAGAGTCAATGAAGCTAGTATTCTAAGGGAGAGAGGCTACTCTTCATTTACTGTATTTAATTTGACAAGAATCTATATGTGAATGGTCTGAAGATCATTTGTAAAACAGAGTTGGCTTCTGTTTAGAATCTATGCAAACAATCCTAGAATCTCAGGGTTCTTAGGATACTGAGGGTCATATTTTTCAGTGGTTCCCAATATAGAGTCTTGTCCAGAAATTCTCTTACCAAACTTCCCTGTTAATTTCTTTCCTTTCTTAATTACTAGTGTCTTCTGTACTTTGTTTAGGAAGTTTATTTACATGTATATGTAAATATACATATTTACATATATATATATACCCACACACACACACATATATATTATATCTCAGAAGGTACCAGGTTTCTAATTCCTAGAGTTGTTTAAGCACAGAAGTAGGAACTACTTGGCAGAGATGATAAGGAGGTATCATATGTATCATCATGTATCAGATGGTGAGTTCAGTTACAGCAGCAGCTCCCTAAAACTGGCTTTAGGATAGACTGCCTCCCAAGAGGGAGGGATTTTTGTAAATTCTCACTCAGATCTGTCAGAGCCTATCAGAATCTATAGAATCTATAGATTATAGAAATCTTTCCTTGATTAAATCACTGCTAAGGTGAAACTTTTTTTTTTTTTTGCTAAGGTGAGATTCTTAAGCTTGTAATTCAGAAGAACATCTGGTTATCCTAAGGTGTGTATAAAGCCTGAAAATTTGAGGCATATTTGAAAATAAAATAAAAAGGTTAAATAAGCAGTGAGAATGTTCCCTTAACAGCCCAAGTGATTTTTGAGGTGCAGCCAGGTTTGGGAATGTATGAGTATTGATTAGTGTCTCTTAGGGAGCAGAATATTCCACAGAAACTCCCAGGTGCCCCAAGTTTGAGAGTCCCACCCTGAATTCTATCTGTGTCTCTTACCCAGGCCTTTCCTTCTCAGTGCTGGTCTGAGGGACTACTACTTTCCTCATGTCAGTTCATAATGAATACTTCTCTCTGGCTCTAGAAAATTTTAAGACAGCCTTAAGGCTCACCAACAAAGAGATCATTTTTTCCATCACTTGCCCCACAGTATAATACCTCCTCCAGACAATAATGGTAACCTACCCCTAATGAGAACAAGTACATACATAGTTCTTGCACATCATTTCATTATATCTTAACTACTCTGTCAAAAAGTATACCCTGTACTGAGTTGCAGCTTTCATGCTGTTCAGGGTGTTTGCTCTGCGGGAACATTCAGTACAAGTTATCTTTTCCCACATACTGGCCCTCCACGCATATGAAGACAGCAAACTTTGACCCCTTACAACATCTCCAGTCTTCATGTGACTTCCAATCATACAGATGATATGTGCTTAGAAAAAAAAATTTCAGCTTAGCTCCAAGAATAATAATTAACCTGCCCAAAGCTAAATAAAAACACATGTTCCTTTAATGCATTCCAGGCAAACAAATGATTTTATTCATCAGCTGTTTTGGATTATTTGATCTTCCCCCCAACTAACATAAATAATCACTGGTCAAGTATAATGGCAAATGGTTATCCTCTTATAACATCCAACCCATAATTTAGGAGTGAAAGAGGTGCTCTTGTGCCTTCTGTTTTTCACTCTTTGAGATGTGAAAAATAGTAATATAGCCATTTTAAGATTTATTTCAGAGCGAGAGAGGGAGACAAGCGGGTGGGGCGGGGGGGAGATAATCCCAAGCAGACTCCATTCCAAGTGTGGAGCCTGACACAGGGCTCAATCCCATGACCATGAGGTCACAACCTGAGCCAAAGCCAACAGTCAGACACTTAACCGACTGTGCCACCCAGGAGCCCTATAGCCATTTTTATAAGTAAAGAAAGTGTTTGCAGGAGGGAGTTTTGAGGTAGAAGGAGAGAATGGAGAACAGCAAAACTCATTGCTCTTTCTGGGCCACATATGTTGGGAAACACATCTCATTCCTTAATTCAGCAGCCCTGGGAATTTGAGTTATTCATTAACACTCAGAGCAGCAATCAGATCTACTAGATTCAGAAATAGGGGTACCTGGGTGGCTCGGTCAGTTAAGTGTCTGCCTTTGGCTCAGGTCATGATCCCACGGTCCTGGGATCAAGCCCCACATCGGGCTCCCTGCTCAGTGGGAGCCTGCTTCTCTCTCTCTCCCTCTGCCTGCCACTCTGCCTACTTGTGCGCGCGCGCACTCTCTCTCTCTCTCTGTTAAATAAGTTTAAAAAGAGAAAAGAAACAGAATAGGAACGTCTCCCTCCCTTTACCTCTACCCTGCTCCTACTGTGTGGCCATTGAGCTGATGCCCTAAACAAATGTGTTCATTCAACAGTATGAGACGGCCCTGGATGGTGAGAACAGCAGTGGCCTGCAGCAGGTGGCCTACCACACTGTGAATCGCCGCTACCGCGAGTTCCTCAATCTGCAGACGCGTCTGGAAGAGAAATCAGATCTCCGAAAGTTCATAAAAAGTCAGGAGTTTCCCCAGCCCGCTTTACACATGTATCTCCCTGATATGAGAGGCTGGAGGCCTACTATTTGTGGGGAAGAATGGAGGAGGAGAACACAGCATCAAGGGGCCCGTGTTCCCCCAGTTTGCTTTCAGATGTTTTGGGTTTTAGTGCTGGCTAGCACTGATCACATTCTTTCTGAGGCACTTCTTTGCCACTTAATGCTTTGTTCTGGGGCCCATCTAGTTTAAGCTTAAGAAACTTTAAGAAACTTCACATTTCCACCTGTGTCTGTGAGGTAGCATGAGTTAAATCAACTTTTCCACATACATACAGAGATGAATTGCTCTTAAAATAGTAGCCAGAAATGCTTGCTATCCTTCCTTTAACAACCAGGCTTTTTGGGTGTTTGCTATTTGATACCCATAGGGCACAGGAACAGTAAGAAAATGGAATAAAATTTAACTCTAAAAATAAGCTAGTAAGCAGCTGCTTTGTTTAAAAAAACAAAAAACAACAACTGATGATCACCCAAATAAACCTTTTAATGAGTTTAGGCCTAAGTTGTCTATTTCAGTTACGCATTTTCTTTCTTAATAACAATAGTTACTACTGAACCAAGCTTGAAAAGTATGCCAGGTACTCTTCTAAGTACTTTACACATATTAGCTCATTTAATTCTCCTAAGAGCTTATGAGATAGAGAACTATCATTATCCCCACTTTACAGAGAAAAAAGTCAAAGAAGAATTAGGCATTCTTATAGTAGGGATTAGAGCAAAAATTTAAACTCAGGCACCTAGACTTCAGAGCCCTCATTTGTAACTACTGTAGCATATGGCCTCCTATACCTTAGCGTGAACACCGATAATGAGAGTAGACTGCATGTACTATATCCTTGGGGTATATTTGGAACTCCTGAAATAAAAAATCTCAGGAATATATGCAACAGTTCTGTTTTCTTTACATATATGATGTATTTTATATGGAATATCTCTCAGTGAATGTTAAGTGAATGAGTTTGTGGTTTTTTTGTTTTTTTAAGATGTGAAGGGTCCTAAAAAGCTCTTTCCGGACCTTCCATTTGGAAACATGGATAGTGACAGAGTAGAAGCCCGGAAGAGCCTCCTGGAATCCTTTCTAAAGGTCAGCGTCCTTCTGTTTCGGCTGTGCTCTCATTCTAATTATCAGATACCCAAGCCAAGTTGAAGAGACTTGAATTTCTCTTTGAAATCCTTCTTGTGTCTTTTGCAGCAACTCTGTGCCATTCCGGAGATCGCCAACAGTGAGGAGATGCAGGAGTTCCTTGCTTTGAACACAGATGCTCGTATTGCCTTTGTCAAGAAACCATTCATGGTGTCCAGAATAGACAAGGTACCAGCAGGGCCACTGTGTGCACTCAGCTTTAGTTTCTCACCAGAGTGTAGGTAGTGACTGAAAAATAAAGGAGGTAGCGGGTACAGAGAGAAAGCAGAGAGGAGTCCATAGAACGTGGACTAGAATTTTTAAGACCTGTTGCAAATATTGGTTGGACCATCACCTTGCTGAATTACAGTGAGCAACTACGACGCTATATGTGTACACATATCTCCTAGGGGATATTATGACATTGTTATTCTAGCAGCGGAAGGTAAGGATAGATCTGTACCTCCGTAGATCCGTGGGGGCAGGAAAGTTTCTCCTGGAGATAAAGATCATTCCTGGTGCTGGTCACTTAGGAAAAAGACCCCCAAGATAGGACACTAAGCTTGATTTAGACTGGTGTAGTGTTCTCTGCTGGAGAACAGAGCATGGAAAGAATTACACTTTTTTTGAGAGGGTATCTCAGAACCTTTGGAGATGGTAGGCGAAGGACATTTGTGCAACACATATCCTGTAAGCAGTGATTACCAGCTGATTTTAGAGTCTCCAGGGCACAAGTCTGCAGTTTATGTTTATCCAAAGATGGCATATGTTTTAAAAGGTTAGAAAACACTGACTCATTGGCAGAAGGCTGGCCTCTCTCTAGACTTCAGAGGGTACAGTGAAAAAGTGGCATTTCATGTGGTAGGAATTAGGAGACATGCACTGCTCTGAGGAAAAAGCTGCAAACTGGAAAGGGATGAATGAGGTAGAATCCCCAGAATTCCATGCAGATGTGTCCATCCACACAGATGTGTTCACTTGCTGACTCACCAGCCGCTTACTGCTTGCCTGGTCAAGTATGAGCTTGACCATGAACAAGACTAGCTGCTGGTGATACAGCAGTGAACAGAGCAGATAAGGACCCTCCCAGAGACGACAATTTTGTGAGCCTTGAGAGCAAGTTATATTTTCTAAGTTGCGTTGTCTATCCGTGCGGTCCTCTGTGTTCTCTCCCTGGTTTGCTGTCCCCTCCTGTCATCTTTCTCTGACACTTCAGCCCTGTTTCAGCTGTGTCATAGCTGTACCCCTGGTGGAGGATGAACACAGGCATAAAGTAAGGAAGGCGTGATGCTGCTCTGAGCCGGCACTGTTAAGTAGCAAGGAGCACCAAAAGACAAGATTTCTTTTCATTTCTTTGGTATTTTAGGGTTTCATTTGTACATTTTATATGTACATTTTATTTTATGTCTATATGCCATTTTTCCATTCTGAGAAATACAACTCTTACTCTTCAGGGAGGATTGTTTTATTTGGTCTTTATGAGTAGTTTATATCAAATTCAGATTCCTAAATTTTGACATGAGTGATTTTTGTTACTCTTTCTGTAAAGAAGAGAAATTGTTTGGATTAACTGGAAAAACCAGTTCTTTACTCTGTGAATTTTCTCTGAACATGTTAATATTATATATGCTTCTAGAAGGTATTTCTGATTTGATAATCTTTACTCTTTCTCTTTGCCATATCACTTCCATTTATTCAGATCTTGGTGAAAGTATTATTGATTTGGAAATTAAAAATCCTTCTTTCATATATAAGGAAAGAAATTGAAAAATGAAAAGTATTTCACCAGCCTGCAGAACTCCCAGCTTTTTATTTATCTCACTGTTTTGGTTTCTTTTCCCATGGCATTGTTTGTCTTAACTGTGAGGAAGCAGATTTTTATGGCCATTGAGGAAAGGGGGGATAGTTGCCAGTAAATCTGCCTGGTATCTGACTATGCTGATGAAAAGGCTCCACTAGCTAGCCTAGCTATCTGCTCATCTTCATTGCATAAAGCACCTTGAGACAACTGCTCATTTGGTGGTTTCTGTCTGACCCTGCACCTCTGACCCCTGCAGATGGTGGTAAGTGCTATCGTGGACACCTTGAAGACAGCATTTCCTCGCTCCGAACCCCAGAGCCCCACAGAAGAGCTGAGTGAGGCCGAGACAGAAAGCAAGCCCCAGGCAGAAGGCAAGAAGCCTAGCAAGTGAGAAGCCCTTCAGTCACCCGGGGACCCTTTCCAGTTCTCAGGGTGATTGCCAGTCCTGAGCCAAAGCCTATCCCCACTCTCCAGCCCTAGGAGAGAGGAGATGGGTCATACATACCAGTTTTTATACAAAGCCAGACCTACACTCCTCGACCCTCAACCCAAAGGAGCCTGAGATCCAGCATAGGCCTCCCTGCTGAATGTTTGTCTTGCCATGGGAACCCAGAACTTAAACTGACCAGGGAGTTTTGACTAGAAGGAAAACTGTAGAATATGGATATTCTCCTTTTCTATTTTCCTGGAAAATTGAGGTGTTTCTTTCCTATTAAGAATTAAGGCTTATAACTGATCTCTGTTTGTCATCATTTCTTGAAATCTTAGCTCAGAAGATGCACGTACTAGCAATAAACAGGAAAAAGCCAGAATAAACGTGTAGGGCCTATTTTAGGCTATTCTGTCCTGCACTAGAGTCCCACATACACCCTTTCAAAGCCAACATGTGGAAGGGAAGGGCACCACACTTAACCCTTACTGTAAACTTCATATCTGTATCTGGACCATTATGAAGAGAAAGAGTGAGTGAGAGAGAGTGTGTGTGTGTGTGTGTGTGTGTGTGTGTGTGTGTGTGTGTGTGTTGGGAGGGTGGAGAGTTTGTATGTTTGTGTCTGTATGTCTGACTGTCTTTGTCTCTGTGTTCATGTCTCATGGACCAGCAATAAAACAATTTTTAGCCTTTTTTCACTGAGCCCATATTTTGAAGGGTGACCATGATATCTGTGCTTATAAGAGCCTTGAACATGAGGTTAGCACTTGTGGTCCCTTCCCTACTTTTATTTGGAACACTAGGAGAATAAGTGGTTGTATGAAAAGGGTACTAACAACAACAAAAACCTTGGTTTATGTCACTTGTCAATTTAATCTCCAACATATTTTTAATGAGTATGTAGTATATGCTCACCATTCTTCTAACTTATGGGAATACGACCATGATAGACTGGTCCCTGTTTTACATTAACAAAAGCCCTTTCTCAAATGCATCGTGGACATAGCTTAGCGCAATGGTTGTACTATGTTTTAAGAATTGCCAGAATGTATATCGTTTTGGGAATTTCAGGGCCAGGTCTTTCCTGGCAACTCTGACCACAGTAAACTCCCAAGAATAAGTATGGGTGTTCTTGTTTTAAAGCATTAATACTTGTCAGCCCTTGTTTGGAGATCAAAACCATGAATCACATTCTGTTTCTGCTCTTTGTGTCAATGCCAGGTCCAGATTGAGGTTCTCCAGTAAGATTGCTCCAGCACTGACTATAACTGAGGCACCTGAGAAGATTCTCTATTGTCTCCAGGAAGGCAATGTGGTAAGAATTTCCTAGGTAACTCCTGGAATTAATAGCTGGGATGTTGATACTGCAGTTACGGACAATTGAGACATTCTCCAAAGTCAGGAGAGATGTAGGTACCTTGCTAAAGGACTTAACCAGCATCTGGATCTCTAATTTTTATTCTAAAAGTATTTTCTCTTAGTGGTTTCTAATTCCTACCGACTCTGGGCCAGCAGGTTGGCTTCTCAAGGGTCATGGCCTTGGAATAAAGGATGGCAGAATGAGAAGGAAACCCAGTTCTTGGGAGAGAACAGATGACCCAAATGCATTTGCAGCGAGTGAGAATAAAAAAGACACTGTTTTACTTGCAATTTAGGTAGAAAGTGAAAATTTTCTGAAGGTGGTCACAGAGTCCGTTGGGTTCTATACTCATGATACTGATGCAGGGAAGGAACAGGGAAAAGCTGAAGGGCCATGGTTAATCTCCTATTTTCTTCATTCTTTATGTGATGTGCCGCTGGCTCTTTCTTCAGGAGTCAGAGATCCTATCCACGTCTGGGATGGAATCCTTTATTGAAAAACAGACAAAGTTATTAGAAATGCAGCCAGCAGAAGCCCCAGAAAAAGATTCTGAACAAATCCCCAAAGATTGTACGGATGGTTACTTGTCAGATGAAGCTGTGCCGGCCCGAGACCTCAGCAATGGTGATCCAGGTACGTGACAAGATCTCCGCTTCCACAGAGAAGGGAGGTAGGATGTGACCGTTGGGAGTTGTTGATGTAATTTCTCTTGTGTTCAGCTAAGCAAGCCATGTGTTAAACACCAGTGTTTGAGTTGCTGTGCCGAGTCCTGGGATACAAAGAAGAATTTGACACGGTCCCCAGAGCTGAGTCAGAGGAGCAGGGCACAAAAATTGGAAGTTCTGGTCCAGCAAAATAAGATCCATGCTTATCATATCATTATCTCTTTTATGTTATTTTTGCCATGCTTTGGCATTTTTGGACTACTCCCTTTACATACTTTCGTGTCTGTGGTACCCCTTTCCTAGTTTTCTCTCCACCTCTCTTATGGTCCCTTCTCAGTCCCCTTTGTTGGTTCCCTTACTAGCCTTCCAGAACTTTATTTTTGGCTCTCTGTTCTTACTCTGCATACTACCCCTGAGTGATCTCATTTGTACTCTTGATTTTATTTTATTTTTTTTTAAGATTTTATTTATTTATTTGACAGAGACACAGTGAGAGAGGGAACACAAGCAGAGGGAGTGGGAGAGGGAGAAGCAGGTTTCCTGTGGAGCAGGGAGCCTGATGGGGGACTCGATCCCAGGACCCTGGGACTATGACCTGAGCCGAAGGCAGTTGCTTAACGACTGAGCCATCCAGGCGCCCCTGTACTCTTGATTTTAAATCTAACGTGTGCTGACGATGCCTAAATATTGGCTGTCGTATTTCCAGTTGCTTACCGGAAATCTCCACTTAGATATACCATAGGGCAACTGAAGTACAACATGGAATTCTTCCTTTTCCCTGGATCTTTTCCTTTTGTTTTATTTACTGCCATAGCAAATGACGCCACCCAGTTACCCAACATAGAGCAGGAAGGGAAAAGAGGTGAGGACAGGGAGGTTTGCTTCCCAGAAGAAGTGCAGATGTTTTTTTTTTTTTACAGAGGAAAAAGTGGGAGCCCTGGATATTAGTGTGCTTGTTGAGCTAGAACGTATAAAAAAGTTTTTCAGTTCCACCAAGACTGAGGCTCCCACTGAAAAGAAAAGATCACAAAACCCTGGGTTCAGAAGGGGGGAGAAAAAAAGGCTGATTTCAGCATTGTTTCTCAGGTGCCGTTGAACGACGTCACCTAACCTCTACTGTATGGACCTCAGCTTAACTGTGTGAAAAATGAAGTTCACAACCCCACCTCTTCCCACATATCTCACTGGTTAAGTAAATGAAGTGTTAGGACCAAAAAGCGTCAGAGAACTGTAGGAAGTTACAAATAAGAGGAAATGGGTAAAACAGTATAATTCTAGCCAAAGTCAAGCCTGTAAATTTTGAACATCATGTCTCTAAGAGTATAGTTTATGCCTGAGCTTTTCTTCTAGCCCTGAGAAACTCAAAATGCTCACATGACAGGAAATTTACCATTTTCTTCAGAGGACTCGGTGCCTCTTTTTGCTTTATTTTTTACTGCTATGACTAGCTGTCACCACATGGTGGCAGCTCTAGGTAAACGCTAAACCTGAGAAAATCATAAAATCCACGAGGGTGGCTGATGCTCAGGATGGTGCTGTTTCCCAAGGAATTGAATATCTTGTCTTTGAGCAAATGACTGGAAAGAAAGCATATCAGTTCCCATGCCCCCTTGAAAAGCAGCACAGAAAAGATATATATATATTAGATGGGATTAAGAAAAAAGTAGGATTCGGTTCTGGAAGATTCATCTAAATCTGAAGTTACTAAATGTCCTAAAGAACTCTTTAGGGAGGAGAACTTGGGCAAGCTGACCAAGACAATACCCATTTGTCCTAGACTAACAAAATTACTGTTGATGATTAATTATATTAATCACAGCAGTAGCACCAGATTGCTGAGATTCATTCTGGAACATTATGTATTCCTGGGGACATCTCCTGGGAAGCAAATCACAGATGACAAGGGACCCCCTGAATGGGGTTAAAAGAACAGATGCTTCCATCCATAAAGTACATCTGTTCAGGAGCCTTCAGCTTAGCATGGGTGTGAAGTCACTTGTGGTCTTTCCAGTCTTTGAAAGAGGAAAGAAATCAGTCATTGTCATGGCATATTTTACCAAAGGTAGAGTGCTCTTCCTCGAACCGCATGTTCTCTCAAAACCAGACTGAAGCCTTCTGGATCCCAACCCAACAGCTCTGTGTAATGGAGATGCTTTCAAAGCAACTTGTTTACAGGAGAATGAATCCCAAAACTTTCCCCAAATCTGCTGCCCACAACATTTCCATGATGCTTTGTGGAGGCCAGTGGAATATAAAGATGGAAGAGACTGGGCCTTGCCATTTCCAGTTAGTCACTAGTTGGGAGCAGTTACTTGGAACAGAATGTATTTAGTTCCCAGGGGGAAATACAAAAGAAACAGAAGCTAGATAGGTAAAATAATTATATGTAAAATCATTTAGAAAGATAAGTATTACTAAGTGACTAAGGAATATAAACTAAGAATTATAAAGAAATACAGAACCTATCACTGAACTTTTTAGATATAAATATCTCTTGATTTAAGTACAGAAGAATTACAGAAATACAAGATGATTGATATAAGGGTGAAGATCCAGTGCACTGAAATACATTCCTCCAGGGAAGAATGAAGGGGAGTAAGTCGGAGGGGGAGACGAACCATGAGAGACGATGGACTCTGAAAAACAAACTGAGGGTTCTAGAGGGGAGGGGTGTGGGGGGATGGGTTAGCCTGGTGATGGGTATTAAAGAGGGCACATTCTGCGTGGAGTACTGGGTGTCATGTACAAACAATGAATCATGGAACACTACATCAAAAACTAATGATGTAATGTATGGTGATTAACATAACAATAAAAAAATTAAAAAAAAAAATACATTCCTCCAGAATGGGTCTCTTCTGAGTTACTTTTGATGCCTTTTCATACCCCAGGAGCAGAGACAGAGCTCGCTGACACAGCCCTAGATCTACTCCTCTTGCTGCTGATGGAGCAGTGGAGATGGCTATGTACAGAAAACATGCAGAAAGTTCTTCATCTTGTGTTTGGGACCCTAGTTCAGAGGTAAGATGGCAGAGTTCTCCATTGTATTAGAGTCTCAAGTTGGATAGGGGTTGAATGTGATGCTGAATTCTGCACTGGAGAGGGAAAGTGTAGAATCCAGGAAACCTGCAGCCATAAGGAAAGACAGAGACTCTGTAATAGGTGCACAGGGATGAAGACTGCCTGAAGAGTACCAAAAGGCTTGTGTTAATCACCTCATCATCTAAATGGGTCTGCTTCTGTAAGACTTCTGGCATAATCCACTGAGTTATAGACACTGCCTGTGATCTTAAAACACTTCACCTCAACTCTTCCTGCTCAGGGATCAGTTCTCCACCCAGTTATGCCCTCAAGCCCTATACCTTTCACCTCGGTAAAATGGACATTTCTCTTCACTGACAGTATATATTTACTGTGATGATAAGCAGTGAGACAAGGAGAAAACAGATCAGTGCTCTGAAAATAAAGATTGTTTTCTCCAAAAGGTATGTAAACATTCACAACTAAAAAAGTACTTACACAGGATGGTAAGGAATAAAAGTATACTTCGATATAAAATGTGGACTGTGATCCCAACACCACTTGCATCTCCTAAAAGGTCTGCATATGGATGGAGTTTTTAGGTGCTAACTTCCTAACCATGAAACTGACACAAACTTTGCTAAATTCAGGATGGCCAGAGACATGGTCTCAGAACCAGATATAGATAGTGCTTGCTTATGTTTTGACCATTCTTGTTTTGATTTCTCTCTTTTGAGACATCCTGGCAGATCCTAAAGTAACAAGCCCAATTCTGACCTCTTCTGTTAGCTTATGTCTCATGATAATAGATCACACCAAGAAGAAAAACTATTTTTAAAAACAGAATTATGTGTCAGTTCTACAAGTAGAAAATCCATTAACAAGGAGCAAGTAAATCTTCCCTCCTACTCTCAGAGTTAAGATTAGGGAAGCTTAAGGAGCTTTAATAATAAAAAGACCTAGTGAAAGAAAAGGATGCACTTTCATATTTGCTGAGCACTCATCATATGCCAGCACTGACCTCTGTGTACATACATTTTCTTGTAGCAGCCAAGTGAGGTAGGTAGCCCCATTTTATAGAAGAAAATAGAGGTTGGCAAGGTCAGCTAGCATACCCAAGGTCATAGTTAATGACACCTGCACTTTGAAGCTAGATGTATATAACTCCAAAGCCAGTGTGCTTTTTCCTACATGTTGTAGCTGACAACTGGTCTCCAACCGAAACCCACATATAAAATGCTGACTAGTCTCCATGCCATTTGACTTTCTCCTTTGTCCCTCCTCCATACTCAACTCTGCCACTAGAGTGCTTTTTCGGAAAAGCAAATATGAACATATAGTCCACACTTAATATCCTTCAGTGGTGCCCTATTGCCTACAAAAGTGATTTTTCCACTGTTTCCCAGAGTTCTAGGGTTCCACAGAGGTGCTTTAGAAGCTAAGGGGAAAACTGAGTGGACAGTGATCTAATCAAAGAAATTTCATTTTGGTCAGTGTAATAGGCTAGGGATCTGGGTAATTTTTTGTTTGAAAAAGGGCTCCACTGTGTTTAAAATATATATTTATTATATTAAAATTTCAGCTCTTTTCTTATGTGACATGGTTTAGTCCCAGCCTTATTTCTAATTCTCCCCCATGCAAACCATTCATCATGACCTGAACACTCAGTGATCTCTCTTCCTTCAGGCCTTTGTTCATCCTCTTATCTCTACCAGAACGGTCTTTCTCTGTTCATTCTTCTGCTCATTCTATCTCATGTCTCTCTTGTTCTGTCTCCTTCCCTATGTCCAAAACTCTCCCTCTTCTTGTCTGCTTGGCCTACTGCTAAATATTTTTCAAAAATTAAGCATTAAATGTCATTTATTCTGAAACTTTTTTGTGGTATCCTCTCCCACCTTCCCCCAGAACTAAGGAGCCCTCTTTTCTACTCTCAAAGTTGTGATGATTATACTTATCACAGTGTATTAGAGAAATGATTTTCTTTCCCTAAACCAGTAGTCCTCAAATGGGGGTCAGTTTTCACCCAGGGATATTTGGCAATATCTGGAGATATTTTTGGTTGTCACAACTGCGAAGGGAGGCAGGAAGTTATTTCATCTAGTGGGTAGAGGCCAGGGATGCTGCTGAACATCCTACACTACACAGGACAGCATTCTCCCCACCCCCCCAAACAACAATGAATCATCCTACCCAAAATATCAGTAGTGCAGAGGTTGAGAAACTTTGCCCTAGACTATCAGTTCTTTAAGGAGTAGACCTGGCTATATATCCCCAGCAACTTACACAGGACCCAGAACATAGAAGATGCCATTAAATGTTAGATAAAAGAATAAACATTTCCTTTCTCATTACCTTCATATTTGAAGTAGAGTCTCTCTGTTTTTATTCAGTCACCTGTGAATGTTGCTAACTGAGCCTTCATTTCTTTCTTCCTCTATTAAGTTTCCCCTTGCTGATCTTCCAAATGCTTTCCCAAAACTGGAAGATTCTAAAACTAGCTAGTATGTGATAATTGATTACCCCCTGTCCTTGAAGTCATTTACATGATGAATTGGTTTCAAAACACAAGAAATTATTCAGTAGGAACAGAAAAGTATAGGTGAGTGAGGAGGAATTTTTAAAAGATTAAGATTCAGGTAGGAAGAAGTTTACCTAAAGTTTGAATAACTCAGAATATTAAAGGGCTTGAGCCAGTAACAGGTAAGGAAAGAGAAACGTATTTGGGAATTACAGGCAGATCATTGAAGAAGTAGTATTTTACATAGTTAGGGTTCTATGGGAAATTAAATACAAGGGAATTTCTGATTGAGAATTCTAAGCCAGATTGCATTTACCTCAGTGGGCGATGATTATAAATTCTCTAGGGATAGGGAAGAGACAAAGATAAAGTGGAGTGGGTGGGATGTGCAGAAGTAAATATATTGTGCCCTCTGGTGTGAGCATACTGGTAGACAGTTGTCCAGACTGTTTGTAGCATTCATCCACTATACCTTGAAATACTCTTACCTATCTGTCCAGCTGGGAAATTGTTTTGGTCTGACTCCTTTATTCACCAGACTGGTCAGTAGGAAGGAAATAGACTCAGTCCCTACTTTTCACATTTTGTACAGTTTCATGGTGTTAAAGCTGAGGGCCTTATCCATGATCATCAAGCTAATGCGTGGTGGAGCCAGAAATCAAACCCAGGTATTCCAAAGCCCAGGTTCTTATCTACACTCTATACTACTTGTCTGCTATGATTAATCTCTCTGAGCTTTGGTTTCCTCATCTGGAAAATAAGAATAATAATAGTATCGATCTGTTTAGGTTCATAAAAGGTGCCCAAGTAGATATTACGTCTTAATATTTGCACTTCAGAAAAAGGAAAGAAGGATAAAAAGTATTTTCTTTTTCTAATTGCTCCAGCTAGTGGCCCCAAATTTGCTCTACTTTTATGTCTTCAGGATGACTTTTGTGTCTTCAGGATGCCCCACTCTATATCAGTCTCCTCCCATAGCTACCACTGTCCCTACTATGCCTGTCTGTGAGTTACACAGAATAGAGCTCCTAAACAATAGAGACTTTGTAAGGCCTTTCAAGGTGACTTTGTGCCAATGGGCTCATTTGTTAAAGCAACAACCAGAGTGTTCCTGTGTCTTACATCGGGAAGCAGACTACCTGCGGTCTCTTTCCAGCACAGACAAGCATAGGTTAAGTACAGAGTTCAGTATTTTTCAGGATTACTGGTGCTCCTGGTTACATGGGTGGGGAGAGTGGCTGGAATCAAGTAGTGCCTTTCCTCATGAAAAGAACTTTGAATCAAGATAAGTTTTAGCCTTCATGTCCCCATCTGTTGACACTTCCACTAGAACCACGCTTCTAGTTAGCTGGGTACATAGCTGTCAGGTGAATGAAAATGAACAAAACCCACGGGTAGCTCACACCATAAGCAAAATCAGGGAGAGGGCTTACAGCTAAATTTCCCTTGACTTTGCTTTTACTTTTTTTTTAAATAATGAGGTGGCATCTCTTTGTTAAAGGAGGGAAATTCTGGATGTATTTAGTGAATTTGAATGAAGCTAGTATGACTCTTGTGCAAGAACAGAATACTGTGGTTCTTACTTTTGGAAAACTCTTTGTAACTGTGGTCTGTTATAATTTTTTCCAGGCGATGGTATTTTATACTTACTCAGTTGTCTAATATCCCTTCCTGTCACAAAGTTCTTACTTATTTCTAACCAAATTTTATCCTTAAGTCCATTTTGTTTTGTGTTAGCTGCAATAGAAATAGGAACACAGCCGGCTGACACCCTTCTCACCCTGAGTCTCCACAGACTAGAACTAAGAGTCTTATCCTTCCCTGGTCAAGGCCTTTCATCTTTCCCTAGAAGTCATTCCATCTTTTTAATGATATATAAACATGACCCTCTTCTCAAATATCTTGTGCTGGGTTCACAGTGCTCTTGAAGCTTTTTTACAATAAGAGTCAAGAAGAAACCGTGGCTATCTGGAAAAAGAATCCCAGTTCCCCTTCCAGAGGCATGAAGGATCTGTGGTCTGTGGTCTTGTATCAGCAAGTTCCCCCTGTGTGTGGTAGACATGGAAAAGACAGGGCTTATTTCAGGACTCAAATTGTAGACATTGATCACCTTGTCACCTTCAGGATATTTAGTATCCAGCAAACCTTTGTTGAGAGTTTATTTTGTGCAGACACTGTGCTGAACACACAAGCGTATTGTATCACTTAATCCTCTCAAAAGCCTTGTGAAAGAGGTATCATGATCCCCATTTCAAAGATGAGGAAGCTGAGGCTTACAAAGAATTGTTATTTAGTCCAGATCACAGAGCTAATAAGTATACCACAGGCAGAATTCGAACCCATGTTTGTCTGATTTTCAGCTATAATGACTTTATCTTTCAGGGATTGCCCTGGGATTTGAAGGGATTAAAAACCAACAAATATCTTTGCCTCAGAGTAGTCTACATTCCTCAAGAAGAGATTATCAGTCACTTTGTAAACTCCAAACCACGGTTCTGGGTATGCACATTCACATGTAACACAAAGGGCCCTGCAGCATCCTGAGGTCAGCCCATGTTACTTCTCCCTGGACAGCTTACATTTCTTTTTATTTTTAAAAAGAGGTTCATACAGTGTTACATTCTTGGGCTTTACTTGCTTTGGTAAGCAAATAAGCTGAAATTTGATATCCCCCCAAAGCTACAGCACCTTCCCTGCCGCTCCACTTACCATTGCTACTCTGACAAAGAGGTATGGTGTGGTCCCTCCCTGCTTCCTGCTCCGGTGTTGGCCTCTCTCAGACTGTCCCCATGAGGGCTGCCCAGGGAGCACCATGTTTGCTGTGTCTCTGAAACCACAGGGATCGGAGCTGTATCCTTTTGCAGATGACGTGGGCTCTCCTTTGAGCTCTGCACTTTAAAGAGAAGGATAGTTGGTATTGGGGCCACTGATAGTTACTGCCGCTTCTCTAGTATCATGAACACACTGCAGCTGGGGCATCAGGGACTGTACAGCCATCTAGATTTGCATTCATCTCCTTAAAATGTCCTAATTTTCCAACCTCCTGCATTATCATCTCCAAAAAGATAAATTCTCCCTTCAGCTTTGTTTACTCTTCTTGCTCCCTTAAAAGACCTATATATGCGTAACTGCCTTGGATGCCAAGAACTCTTGCCAAATCATGAGTGTGCGCTCCCTCACTCTCAAGCTCACTCTCTAGCCTGCAAAAAAAAAGGAAGAGTAAATTCAACCTCATGACCCCTCCTTCTAAGCCAAGGTTGGAAGAGCTCTGAGCTAAGCCAGGCTTCATAAATCTCCCTTGATTGTTGGTGTGGAGAGAGTGGGGGAAGGGAGCTCAAGAGAAGTTAGATGTCCAAAAAAGGCATTGTTAAGTCAAAGGGAAGTCTTGGACGCATGCGCGCCTGACCTTGTGTGTCAGCTTCTGTGCTGGGAACATCCAATTATGTAAGAAGGAGCCCTCCTTGTTTGGAACTAGAGACAAAGGGAGGGGCAGAGGAGTGAGGGTAGCAGGCTAAGCCATGGAGTGAATCCAGCTTGTGCAGAATGCTCATGTCTGAAAACAGAAGAAACTTAGCAGTATTCCTGCATGCATCAGAATCAGGGTTAGGAAATTGGACAAGTACTCAAGACATGACTAGGTTGGAGGGAAAGAGGAGGAATGTACTGTGCTCCATTGATAGTAGAAGGTTTGGGGCAGGAAGATCCAGCCAAGGTAAGGGGTGAGATTATTATGGAGTCCTGATGGAGAGCAAAGGAATGAGAAGAAGCTGGACTGGTTCCCTGCCTGGATGCCCAGAGCAATGCCACGATAAAAATATGAAGCAGGCTAGCAGTAGAGTACACGAATGCCACGTCCCATGGCTCTGCCCTCCCCATGGCCCCAAAGATGGCATCAGACTCTGTGTCAAAAGGGCAGCAGACACATTCCTGGCATCTACATCAGGATTTCTTAAAGAGTGAGTGAGTATGTGTGTTTGTGTGCATATGTGTGTGTGTGGGTTGGGGGGCACGTGAGAATGGATAGCATGGTAAAAAGAGGAAGGAAGAAAAGGAGAAGGTTCTGTAATCTGTGGACAAAGGAGAATAGAAAAGTATGTGAAGTCAGGAATTCTATAGAGATGAAGGAAAAAAGAAAGAATGTGTCAGGTTTAAGGAATCCAATAAGCAGTGGACCCAGGAGAAAATTAAATGGCAAGCTCTGGACTTTATGCCAGGCCATGAACTCGTTTTCTTAGAAATGCAGTCCCTATAAACCATCTCCCAGGAAAGGTCAGGAGAAGTGTGGAGAGAGGAGGGGACCCTTGCAGAGGGCTGTGTTGCCAGGCACGCGTGTTCGTCTTCCTGAAAGACAGTTAAAAATGGCTGACTACGTCCTCTGCACTAATTCTCCCAGGTCACGCCAGAATCAGAGGTGTTCCTTACCACTTTCTCAATGGGCATGTCTAGAAGCAGATGGATAAAGGGTCTCTCTGACCTTGGTTAGATCTTAAGGGAAACTCCAGGCCTGCCACCAAAGGATACAAGCAAGCGCCCCAGGAAAGGAGCTGACATTTAATACTAACTGTACCAGCTAAGCAGCTTTGTGCTTCATGGACCGATGTGCAGTGCAGTTCTGTGAGATAGACCTATATTTACACATCTTACAAGTGAAGAAGAGGATATTCAGATTAAGCTTCCCAGAATCATAGAGCTAGGAAGTATGAGCCCCAAGATTTCTACTTCAGTCATCCTGGCCTCAAAGCCCATGCAATTTCCTCTACTCTGTATTGCCTCCCCACTCTGCTGGCACGATGCTGGGTTTCTCACCAAGCTGTGCCCACTAGAACTGGCCTCACTTGCAAGTCCCTCTGCCTTATTTGCGTCTAGTCTCTCTTGCTTTCCATCTGACTGGACTCAAGGACACATGCACGTTTAGGTAGTATATAAATTGATTTCCATCTCCATATTTCTGATTTTTTTCTTAAAACACTCCTGGATCAGAGATTGCATAGTCTCCTTTAGGTATCCCTATTCTGCATCCTGTTCTCAGTGAGAAAAAGATTTTCAGAGTTAAGATTCAGAGTTTCTCAAGGAACATAGATTACAGCTTTTCTCCTTTGCTCCATAAACTTCTCTTTCTTGTCATTGAGTTCTGGCGCCTTGTGGTTTCTTATACCTGATCTCTTTCTATGCAGTTTCTGTAGGAAAATAGCATACTTTTGCAAGAGCCCCAGATACAAACTAAATCTCAAAATTCTTTCAAACCAAGTCTCCAGATTTTCCTGTCAGATTATTTTCTGGCCCTTTATTGACTTGAGTCATTATTGACTCAAGTAGTTTTTAGAGGTCCTGAAAATAATTTTTTGCACTGATGCTTTGCTCACGTTGTATTGTGCTTCCTTGGGAGAAAAGGGACACTGCTTGTCTCATGCCTCTCCCACTAGACCTTGACAAAGGGAAGTTCTCAATTTCTGTAGATTGGGCCAAGAAGGGCCCCAGGAGTGTCTCCTATTATGAGCAGTCTCCCTGTCATATTTCTTAGGTGTCACTTACTCTACACCCACCTTCAGATGAAGATACCATGTCTTTTCTATCCTATACTGACACTTACTACTTGAATACATCTTTAAGGTTGTAATAGATAGGTGGTACCTGATTGCCTGTGCCTGTGTGTTTTTGCACTTCTGCGTGTAAATTCTCATACACTCAAACAGAGAGGCAGAATTGGTTATTGCATCAGTTAAGAATAAAACAGGATCTCATGAGGTATTTAGACCTCAAGTACCTTTCTTCAGGTCAAGTTACTGGTACCTCTTGCCCATCTGTAGCTACAAATAGGAACCCAGGACAGTTCTGATTTCAGTATCCTGAGAGCGGGGACTCTGTCTTATTCATCATTCTGTCATAAGCACCTAATCATATACATGGAAGGCACTTAACAAATTTGGTCGAATGAACATCACATGCCATTCCAATCAAATCAAGTCCCTCTGTTTATCACTAGTGAAGATCTCAGAGATTCCTCAGTCATGCTGGGGGACAAGAAACACCATTGTAAACTGAAGTCTCTGTTATATCCCTCCCGCACAGCTCTTTAAGTGAGCACCTCAAATTCCCAGAGCCATGGTTGAGCCTGAGAAGAGGTTTTTCCTTTGGGCCCTTCAGGCCCTCTCCTATCCTAGCGGCACTCTCCTTTCCAGAAGAACATAGTGTCCTCTCTGCCGTGGGCCTCCCACTGTGAGGCCCATCTAAGCTGGCCCTCTCTGGAAGCATGTCCCGCTGTTGTGCTTCTCAGCTTCTTTCCTTCCACACAGGGAAATAAGAATATGGGCTTTGAAGTCAGACAGATCTGAATTCAAATCCTCCTTTGCGTCTTACTATCTGTGTGACTTAGAACAAGTCACTTAACCTCCCTCTGCCTCCATTACTCTCCAAATGGGAATAACAGTGCCCAGCTCATAAAGTTAGTTGGAAGATAAGAGATGATAATGAAAGCCTCTTGACGCATGCCTGGCACATAGAAGCTCTCAGTAACTGTGAGTTCTCGTTCATCTTTAGAAGCTCCATGTTCCACTTCCTTGGGAACTCTAAATTGCTAGGGCAGTAGCATATCTGATGTAAAGAATATGTTTACATTTTAATGTGTTTTTTTGGAAAAGTCTTTATAGTGTGCTTGCTTTGGGATCTGTTAGCAAAAGACCCTGGGAGACAGAAATTCTTTCCTGCACCCTTTAAATCCAGGTCCCTTTCTTCATATGATCTTTATCTATGCACTCTTCCATCCTGTCTTATATACTTAAAGTCTTCCCTGGTCATATCCAGAGCAGAACCTCAGAGTTTCTTCAGAACCAGGGAACTGCCTAATCCAGGTGCTCCTAACTCTCTTCATTTGCTTCCTAGGAAACTAACTTTATGTAGTTCTTGTTATGGTGACCTCTTTACAAATAATTTTTGAGAAGTCTGTGTAAGATTTGGTGCCTTTGTGTACTTACTAAGTAGCAGCTGCCGGCTAGCTCTTCAGATCTAATATATGACTGTTTGTACTTCAAGGTCCTTTCAGCCTAAGAAAAGAGAGAACCCATATGAATCAATTAGAAATACTGAACAATGTGAAGCTAAATGACGTGGTATAGACTGTAAACACAGTAAAAAAAAAAAATTCAGATTCTTGGGCGTAAACATTAGGGAGGCTTTATAGAGGAAAGTAAGTGTTTAGAACTAGATGTAAGATAGGTATCATTTAGACAGGTTTAATGTAAAGAATATTCCAGACACAAAGCATTTTAAAGAGAGGAGAGGGCATTATTTCTGCTTCTAAATAAAAAAGTAACCTTTAAACATATTTTTAATGTCTTCATCCCGTTACTCTCTGAGAGAGACAGAGACAGAGTGTGTGTATGTGAGAGAGAGTGTTCATGCGCACAGAAGACAGAGAGAAAAATCATTTTGTTAAATATGTCTTGGAAGGCACAGCAAGCTGTTGCGACTTTGGGACTTAGAACAGGAATTCTCCCTCTGGGCACCAGGTGGCACTGCAGGTTAAACTATACCCATTTGCCTTCTTTGAGGGAGTATTCATTTTGCAATCACAGGTCCTTGTCTTGGTGGTGATAGTAATGGAAACCATTCCCTGTCTTGTTCCATGATTCAGAAGCTACTTACCTGCCCTCTCCTCCGGGCCATTGACTTTTAGATGAGCCCAGTTTGTTTTATCTCTTACCCTTCTCCCCTCTCTTCTGATCAGTCTTCAGTGGACACTTGCTTCTTTGCGTAGTATGTACTGCCAGAAGTTGCCCCTTTGAGTTCATTCCACCCCTCAAGGAGTCAGTGCTAGAGCTGATTCATTTGAGATCATTTTGACTCAGAAACCCAGAGTAAACCAGAGAGTCTACAGTGATTAAACCAGGTGGACATCCGAAAAAAATCTGCTGATATTCTCTATAAGCTATTTTAAAAAAATCTGTTGGTATTTCCTGTAAGCTAGTTGGTCCTATACTCAGTGCCTTTTTGGATACCAGAATCCTAGATCTCCATCACACTGAGGTAGACATTGTCAGTGCTAGATTGCACTGATGTTGGGAATCTTATCCACCTCTTAAATGATTAGGGTGTTTCCTGTTGCTTTCAGCCATGGATGGAGATCATTTGGCTCTTTCCTGTTAACTTGGTGTTGGAGACACAGCCATATGTTAATTCTTGAGGTTCGATCTTTACCTCTGTCTTTATTTTTTTATTATTTTTTAAAGATTTTATTTATTTGAGAGAGAGCGAACAAGCAGGGGCAGGGACAGAGGGAGAGAGAGAGAAGCAGACTCCCCGCTGAGCAGGGAGCCCAGTGCAGGACTGGATCCCAGGACCCTGAGATCATGACCTGAGGCTAAGGCAGCCGCTTAACCAACTGAGCCACCCAGGCACCCCTACCTCTTTCTTTAGATATAGATTCACCAAGTGCCCTGTGGAGGAGTAGACCTTATGGTACTAGCGCAGGGAGGGAGTAAGGGTGAACTAGTAGGAAATACACCTTAATCTAGTGCTGATGTAAGTATGGTGCCAGAGATTTTCTTGGGGGGAATTTAGCCCTTCCCCAATAAATATATAATCGGTGTAAACATGGTATGCTTGTTATATAAATGCAGCTTCAAAATAAGTCCCCTGGGGCGCCTGCGTGGCTCAGTTGGTTAAGCGACTGCCTTCAGCTCAGGTCATGATCCTGGGGTCCCGGGATCGAGTCCCATGTCGGGCTCCTTGCTCAGCAAGGAGTCTGCTTCTCTCTTTGACCCTCTTCCCTCTCGTGCTCTCTATCTCTCATTCTCTCTCTCTCTCAAATAAATAAAATCTTAAAAAAAAAAAAAATAAGTCCCCTGTCCACCTCCTACCCTGTCCCCCTTGTTTTCTAACCATAGGTGGTGCCCCAAAATCCCTACTAGTATGTGGAGATTGTGGAGTCATCACCACAGCTCTGTTACATACCCTTAGTATCAGGATGGATAACCATCTCTTTGGAAAGGTTTTAAAATTCAGGCTATAGACAAGAAACTGGAAACAAATACCTTTGGGTACCTCTTCTTCCCCAAGGTGCTTCTGTTCATTATAGTTCCTTTTCCCTGTGCTCCTTCCAGTATTTTCCCTATTTCCTTAACTTTGACATCTGCTTCTGTCTATCTCTTGTTCTGAGACTGGTCTTTTCCAGCTTCCTCTAACCATTTTCACAGCATGATTTGGAACCCTATCATGTCTGCTTATTTAAACCCAGTCCCTAATTCTCTTCCAGATCATGGCTGATCATAACCTGTAATCTAGTAGACGTCGGGAGCCAGTCCCATCATGCTGGAGCACACAGTTACCATCTTTCCATCCATTTCCCTCCTCCCTCCTCTCCTGCAGTGGTGGGGTTTGCCCAGAGCAGAGCCTGGACAGCTCGTTGTTAGGTAAACTCATCAGGAACAGCAGGGGTTTGGTTGTCAAGACAACAATGAAATCCCTGCCTTCTGCCCTCCTTTGTGTCTTGCCTTTCTTTCCAGTGCTCCAGTTCTAAGCATTTCTCTCCCTCTCTGCCCTTTGCCCCTCCGTGGATTCAATATTCTTCTGAATGGGTGGCCATTTTAATCAACCTTCCCTTCCTTCCCCCCGTCTTCCAGCCCTAGGTGCTGAGAAAGAAAGGCTCATGATAGCTGCCTGGTGACTGAGAATGACCCAAGCTTGCTGTTCACATGGGAGTGAGGAAAGAAGGGAAAAGAGAGATTTTGGATCCTGCAGTCCAGTCCTTGGCAGTGAAAGTTTCACTCTTAGAGTATATAGGGGTCTTGTTTTAGGAAGAATTCCAAAATATAATCTTCACATTACCCATAATCCCCTGGGGTTTCTCCTTAATCTTCCTAAACATACAGGACAGAAATGGTTCACTGTTCTAATATGTATACCCCTGAGCCTGCCAGGAGGGGAGTCTGTTTTGCAAAAGGGACAATTGAGGCATGAGATGCGAAGCTCACTCGGGATCTTTCCATCATTTCTAGGACTGGTAGAGTTTTTTAAGAGGATCCAAAGGAGGCGCCTGGGTCAAGCCAGGCTCAAAACTGCGGCTTCCCGGTGTTATTTCCGCTCATTACTGCACACTGCCTGTGTGAGGCTCTCTGACCACTCAGTGTGTCTTTTCCCTAGAAGAGTATGAACTAGTTTTATACTCAGTATTGCCTCGAAAAGTGTGGTGACAGAGGAATCTCTTGGGCTTAGAGCAGAAGCGTGGACTGTTCCAGAGACTCTAAGGGGGTTTCTGGTTGTGAGGCAGATGTCCTGCTGCTTTTACATGGATCAAACGAAGAGCACAGACAGCCATCCGAGAAGCATGACTTTGTGCCTAGCTTTCAAGTCCATCAGCTGTGATGTGTCAGAGCTGGATTATGGTGCATTAGCAACATAGTAAGGGGCCGAGAAAAGTTAATCTGAAGGTCTTCAGAGGTACACTAGATTTGTGTAAGAAGCTTTCAAATTGGAATCCTAAGGCTATCACAATACTTAAATCTAGAACAAATTTCTAGAGCTCTCCCTTTGCAATTAGTCTCATTTATCCCATGAACACAGAACTTCTCAAATGTGTTCCTCTCCCTCTGTATTTGTTAGAAAGGTAACTTGACCCTTGCTTTTGGTCACTTTTTACCCAAACATTCTGCTACGTTCTTTTCTTACTAGCTTCAAGTAATGGGCTGGAATCAGTTTGATGTTGTTCCATCCATCAGGGGGCACTTCCCAAAATACAAGTGTGACTCACAGTCCTCATAACCCCTTTGCTTTTGCTTGATTTTCAGTTTCTTCTATCCTCGGGGCCTATTTGCCAGGAAAAGTGACAAAAACACAGACTGCTGGTATCTCTCTTCTCTAAGATTTATAGAAAGTGCCAGATACGAAGCATGGCTGACCCACTCCTTTCCTTCTATCTCTCTTACCTTCCAGGGGAATACATAACCAGGTGTGAATTGCATGGATTATTCATGATGAATTCTTAATTCTAGCTCAGCTGACTTACTGCCCAGGATACTTACCGCATTTACCCTACAGCTGGTTTGTTGGCACACAGTTTAATTTTAATGTTATCTGAAACAAAAGGTTATTAGGAAAGCAAATCTGTCAAATGTTTATATGAAGACATACAAAATGCCAAATAGAAAGGATTTCTGGATTGTACACTATTTTTTAATCTCTTACTGCCTTCCTCCATAAGTATGAATAATGAAGAGATTACTATTCTTTTGCTGCTTTAAGTATTGGGATTTTCGCCTTTTTCAAAGCTTATTTTGAGCTGTGCGCCATCCTTTAAGACCATTGTTTGTCCCACAGAGAGCATTAATTCCCTTGTAACTAATATTTGTTGATTATCCATTCTGTGCCAGACACGATGTCAAGTGATCAAAATACAGAACAAGACCCCAAATCCCTACGCTAGGAAGTTTAATATCCAGTTGGAGGGGCAATCTTATAAATAAGGAGTTAGAATTTAAAGTTGGGATTTTAAAGAGGACTCTATAGGTGATGAATAGAAGGGATGAAGTAATGGACGATGAGAGGTCCAGAGAAAGCTCACAGGAGAGATGACTTCTGAGACAGGATTGAAATGATGAAGGGAAGTTGAGAGCAGACATTGGATAACAGAGTATTGATGGCAGAGCAGTAAACAGCCTGGCAAATTTGTGATACTCAAAGAAGTCAGGTATGATTAGGAATAGAAAATGTGCAACAAGAGGAGCCATATTACCCTGAAGAGGGTGCGGACTCAGAGCGAGTCAGTGAGCCATTCAGAGATCAAGTTTGCCCCCATTTGCAGGGAAACCTTTTACACAGGGCAAACAGGTGATGACGTGACCAACTTTGTAACTAAGAAAAATCACTTAAATAGTTCCCTGGAGGATTAACAGAAGGAGGCAAAGTTAGAACCAAGGAGACAAATTAGGAAAGGGTTGCACCAGTAGAAATGAAAGGTGATGAGGAATTGCTATAAAAATGGGAAAGGGTAAGGAGTGCCAGAGATGGAGGAGGTAGCATCACCTAGATTTAGCGATTGTTTCAGTAATTCTGTGGTGTTGGCAGGGGGATATGTGGATTCGGAACAGGGAAAAGGAGGAACTAAGAATGATTCTGTTTTCTACCGGGTAGATTGAGACGCATAATTAAGAGGATGATATAGTATCTTTCTGCCCAGCATATTGGACATGTGATTATAAGTCCATGGCTGCTCATCAAATCAGTACATTATTATCTCTTTTTGTGTAAAAATAAATGACGACACATGAAGAAGCAGGGACTGTATTTCTAGTAATTTAGGACTTAAGGACCGGGAGCCCAGATTGTATTTTTCATCTTTTCTTCTGTCTGCAAGTTCTTTTGTCTTTGGAAGAAAAAGGAAAATGTAGAATGTGTAAGCTAGTACACAGGGAAGGTTTCCACAGTTTCTGTTCTTGGGCACATGATACTCACAAGGCAGATTCCCAACTCAAATAGAGCATAACTCAAGGCTAGTAGAGAGAATATACATGGCAAGAAGACCTGTCAATTCAGTGAAGAGCAAGAAGCCTAAAAAAAGTTTTTTTGTTTGTTTTTGTTTTGTTTTGTTTTGTTTTGTTTGAGTTAAAGCTAACACTGGATATTATGGAAAACAGCTGACAGGAAAAGTGGAGGTGGATGAAAGGTTAATAGAATTCACAGGAGAACAGAACAGAGAATGAGATAAAAAATAATACCATTTTATAGGCCATAATAATGAGTTAACTTAAAATTCTAACACTCAAATTTATCACTGAGAATTATGGAATAAGATTGATTCATTCAGTACTTGATGGCTTATTGTATGACTGGCACTATTATGGTAAATGCTGAGGAAGATATCAAAATGATAAGATCCCCTCCCACAAAACCTTAGAATCTTACTCTTTTGGCATTTACACGAAGCTCCACCAACGTATGTGGAGTAAATGGAATAAACAAACACAGAATTCCAGCGAGGAAAGGAAAGAATCAAGATCAGATGAAACGAGGGTAGTTAACTGATTCTAGGATGCATATATTTTAAAAAGGGCAGAGGGGAGGACACATACTGGCTAACGCAAAACAGCTATAGAACTAATAAGAATGGTGTCCAGTAAGCTTAAACTCTGAGTTGAAGTAGTGAAAAAATGTTAGAAGAAAAGACTTAAAAAAAAAAAAATCAAAGAAAATACAGGTAAATCTTTTGAAACAGATGCTATAGTATTCATAGCTATAGTGAGAAAGCATTTATTCATTTATTCAACAGTGAATTGGTCTGTTTGCTAAGCTGTTTAATTTCTGGGTTTTTTCTGTCAAGGAAAATGGTTTGACAAGAATTGGAAAGACACAATTAAACTAGAAGACTAAAATAGGAATGCAAATAAGAGAGCACTTAACCTATTTTAAAGCTCCTGTACCTGACCCAGATGAATTATATTCTATGGAACTAAAAATTTGTATTTATCATTGAAGGCCTAAGATCATTAAAAAAAAAAAAAAAATGGCATATAGGATGTGTTAAGTTGGAGATGGACAAATATCTTGCCTTTTAAAAAATGGATACAGGTCGTTAACCCTTGACAGTTATTTCTAGAAATTTCTGAAGCAGATTATTAAATAGATGTTTTGTGAACATTCTCAGAGAGGGAAATGGCAAGCCCCAGAAATTAGTATGTGTTCAGTGGGAATGCACCCTGCCTGATTAGCATGGTTTCTTTCCTTCTTTAGCAGAATTATTAAACCATTAAATTAAAGGAATGCATTGGTTATTAAATTGTAGGTGGATTTCAACCAGCTTTTGCCATATTCTCATAACATCCATGTAGACAAAATGGACATACGTGGCCTGGACGACAGTACTTTAAAAAAAAAAGATTTTATTATTTAGAGAGAGAGCATTTGTGTGAGTGGAAGGAGGGGCTGAGGGAGATAGAGAAGTCCAAGCAGACTCCACGCTCATGGGGCTAGCTCTCACAACACTGAGATCATTACCCTGAGATCATGACCTGCTCAGAAATCAAGAGTCCAACGTTTAAACCGAGTGAGCCACCCAGGTGCCCCAGTGGACTATATATCGTACTTTTAAGTGATCCATGGTTAGTTGAGTTTCTTTAGCCCAAGAGTATTCAACAAATTTATGTCATCCTGGAGGGAAATTTCTAGTGATAGAGCACTTTTCTTGTTCTTACCCTGGTTAATTTTTTCATCATTAAATTTGCAAGTAACTCTAACATTAGAGGTATGATTGATACTCTGGATGACAAAAATCAAGATTCAAAAGGTTAGACTAATAGATCAAAACCAATAAGATGGAGTTAATAGAAATATTGTAATTAAAATTTAGTTTTTTTTTTTTAAATTGCACAAGTACCGAAGGGCAAGACCAGGCCTAACAGAAGAGCATGTGATTTTTTGTTAAAGTACATATGTGGAACTAGGGTCCTAGTTGACTGCAAAAATCAGTATGAGTCAGTGCTTTGAAGTGTGTGCCCAAAAAGCCAACACAGTCTTTGACTATATTAATAGAAGTATAGTGTATGGATGAAGGAAGGCACTAATCCTCTACATTCTTTCATTTGCTGGTCAGGGCACATCTGGAGGTTGTGTTTAGTTCTGGGTACTCCATTTTAAGAGAGAATAAAAGGCAGCACACACCCAGGGGATGGAGCCAGGATGCGGAATGGTTCATTTCTCTCCTTCATTCGTCAGGACTTTGAGTGTATTTTGTGTGCTCAACTTTGAGGTTGCCAGAATTGAGGATGTGTAGCTTATAAAAGAGATTTAGGGGAAAAATAACAGTTGAATTTAAAAATACAAAATGTTTATTCAGGAACTCTGCCCATTTTTAATTGGATTATTTAGGGTTTTTTGGTGTTGGGTTGCGTGAATTCTTTATGTATTTTGGATATTAACCCCTTATTGGATATATTATTTGCAAATACCTTCTCTTGTTCAATAGGTAGCCTTGTCGTTTTATTGATGGTTTCCTTCTCTGTGCAAAAGCTTTTGTTTTGGTGTGTTACTAATAGTTTAATTTGCTTTCATTTCCCTTGCTTGAGGAGACATATTTAGAAAAATGTTTCTATGGCCAATGTCAAAGAAATGACTGCCTGTGTTTTCTTCTAGGGTTTTATAGTTTCAGGTCTCACATTTAGGTCTTTGGTCCATTTTGAAAGAGATTTGACCTAGTAACTTTAGTACTTCCTGTTAACTCCAGAGGGTAGAAGTAAGAACAATGACTAAACATTACAAGGCTGATTTTGGTTGCCAGTATTTAAAGAGCATCTCTACTAAATTGCAGCTATCCTTTTCAGGAATTAAGCAACTTCCCCAGAGTCACATTCCTAATTGGTGGCAGAGCTAAGATAAAAGCCCAACTTTCTGGATTCATGGACCAGAACCCTTGGCTCTGCCATGATGTTACTCAGGAGATTTCGACTCTGGGAGGAAGTGAGGTAGGGATCACCTGTTTCCTTCCAGCTATGAAGTTGTATGTTCCCATAAGCCTTTTGCTATGCAGTGCTCCTTTTTGGCTCTCTGTTTTCATGTGTCAGTTGGTGAGATTATTGGAATATATAACCTCTAAGGTCGAACACATGATTTCTTTAACTTCCTTCCTCGATTCAGAATGCTTCAATTCTTAATGCATATTAGTTTTGTAGCTGTAATGTGTATGTTACTAATTAAAAACAAAAACGGTGGCTAGATATAGAAGTATGGAACTCAGATTCTTAAAGCATGGTGTTTAGGCAGTATGTAGTCTTCCCTTGAAGCACATGTTTTAAAGATGTGGATCCATGATTTAAAACATGAAAGCAAAAATCAAAGAAGAAATTGTGTAGACTCTATGAGCCGTTTTAGATTTCACAGTAGTTATTGGGAAAAAGAAACAGGGGGTTCTTGCCCTTGAAGTTCATTTCCTCCCCATTCTTCTCCCCACACAGGGCAGGAAAGGATGGTGACCTAGATACATAGTCAGAGGGCAACAATGCTGAACTTTCTCAGACACAGCTGAGTAACCTGGGCCTGGCCAGTTCTAGGACTGAGAAGGCTAGAGCCGAGAGCTGACAAGGAGGAACTGTCTGTAAACATGAGAAGGGGCCATGGCAGGAAGGCAGAGGCCTGGGAAAGGAATCAGAGGGACAAGAAGTGTTACTTTTATCAGGTGTGAAATAGGCAAAAACAGCTTGTTTAATGGGAAATGCCCTGGATCCACATCATCACCCTCAAGATCTCCTTTCTCTCCACCCTATGCGTTGGGGCTACCGATTTAATGAGCAAATACTCGTAGGACTGTGCTAAGACTATGGGTACAGAACACAATGTTCATGGTTTGTGCCATTGTAAACATTTTACAGGGTACTTGGGGGTGGGTGGAGGTGGGGAGTGTTCCCAGGAGGCTAAAAATGTAGCTTGGGCTTTTTCCCCCTTTCTTGGAACTCCTCTAATTCCTTATACTATCTCACTGTTTTTCTAGCTATTTTTAAACTTCAGCCCACAGTAAGAAATACATTTACATCATGACCCACTGTGACCACACAGTACATGCACACACACACAAATACACATCCGATAGATCCATATAGACATCCATGTATGAAACAAAAGGGTCCCAAAACATGAGATACACATTCATGTTTTCTCATCTAATGCTGCTCAGCCCACAATTTGAGAAATAGTGTGCTACAGCCACGAGTATTGAAATGACTGGAAATGGCCCGCCACATGGCATCCAATACCCTAGGTCTAAGGCAGTGATTCCCAACTGGGGATGATTTTGCCTCTCTAAGGACACACAGCAACGTCTGGAAACGTTTTTGATTGTCACAAAAGAGGTACCTGGGAGGGCTGGAATGCTGCTAAACACTTTACAGTGCGAAGGACAGCCCCCCACAACAAGGTATTAGCAGTCCGAAATGTCAGTAGTGCCAAGGTTGGAAAACCCTACTCTAAGGGTAATAAAATGAGTTGACACTTCTAATCTACTGTAAACCCGTTCAGAATGGTAGGAGCTGTAACCTGATCTTCTTTTACTCTCTCTTTTTCTTTGAACTGTATTTGGTACATTAAAGTGAGGTGGAAGTGTAATAGCCCTTGGGTTGCCTACAGATGTAGCCGGGTGGATAAAAAGGGTATGAGGAATAAGTCTGTTGTTTTCTTTCATCTGGACTGCACCAGGCATTTTTGTTAGAAGATTGTTACTGCTGTTAGGAATATTTTCTTTTTATTTTTTTATTTTATTTATTTATTTGAGAGACAGTGAGAGAGAGAGAAAGCACATGAAAGGGGGGAGGGTCAGAGGGAGAAGCAGACTCTCCGCTGAGCAGGGAGCCCGATGCGGGACTCGATCCCGGGACTCCAGGATCATGACCTGAGCCGAAGGCAGTCGCTTAACCAACTGAGCCACCCAGGCACCCAGGAATATTTTCTGTGTTAGGACTTTGCTGTCCTCCCCGCGTCCTCCCCATTAGACCAACGAATTCAGGGCCCCTCCTCACTTAGCCATAGCAGCTCTTAGCAAAGAAGTGAAGGGACAGTGGCTAATTAGATTAGACATGGTCCCTATAAAGCTTTCTCCCCCTACTGTGAAATTTGGTTCTGTTCTTTTGATGGGGAATGACCTTCTGCTAACCTTGAGGTGCCATCTTAAGCCCTAGCATTAAACTGTCTCCTTTTTAGCCACTGCTTCATTCCTCTATCTTAGCTATTTCAGACGAGGTTCTTGTGAACACGGACTAGACGTGCACTCCCAGTGTAGCGGAAAGCCCTGATCTCCACGTCCTCCCTCCTTCCATGCCTGGCATCAAGAGAAGCTCTTGGATATCTCAGTGTCAATCTGTTGTTGCTTTTTTCTCATTTGATTGGCTATTTCTGGGCCCACTGGTAAGGCTTCCATGTGCCCTGAATCTTCAGAGACAGCCTAACAGAACAGACCTGGTTTGGCTTTTTTCCTTCTTCTTCTAATGGGGAAAAAAGGTAGGATGGTAGAAGGAGATAGCTCTGAATCAACTATCAGAACTGGAATAGTAGTAGAAAATAAGACCAATGCTATTTGTGGCTATTCTCTACCATATTTATTTTAGCGTATTTACCTCATGAGTCTTGAATTACATAAACAATAACATTTGTATTTGGTAAATGAATTCTTATAAATAAACCAAGGGATATGTGTGTGTTTGTGTCCACCTTGAAACTTTAGATTTCTGTGAGCATATAATAGTAAGCAGTACCAGCAGATTCCAGAAACGGATAGTGGCAAAGCGCCTGTGGTACGTTGGACTTCAGACACATGCATTCCATTCCTTTGCTTCAAGAGAGCTATAGGGACACAGATTTCTTTTTAACTTTTCCACTTGTAGGTTAAGAATAGAAAGGCAACATGTGGAATAAAGAGATGAAGGGAACTAATAAGAAGCTAAGGCATCAGTCTCTTTTTTAATTTTCCAGTGTTAATCTCTTCGCCTTCTCTACTCCAACCCAATTTCAGTGAACTGAGCAGGATGAAGGGAGTTAGTAAAGCTAGATGAAGCACTGTGGTGGGATGTGTGGAGCTCCACTCTGGAGAAGGAAGATAGAAGAAGAGGAAGGGAAAATGGGGATGGAAGGGGGAGAAGAGCTCATTGGATGAAGAAATCCCTGCCCTCTTCCTTGTCATCAGTTGTTGGTTCTATGCTAGGTGTTAGGCAAGGCAAATAATATGGGAGCCCCGAATCTGGCCATTTACAACTTAAAAAAGGCATTTTGTGGAATAACAAAACATGTCTTGGAAATTGTTCTAAAGCTCACAGATTCTTTCTACTTTGTCTGAGGGGCAGGGCAGTTTGAGTGGTGGAAGTAGTTGGCCCTGGTCGTTTTCTTGGTTTGGGCTGTATCATTTTTTCCTTCTGCTTTGGGATGCTCATCATTTGTGACGAGATAGCATACCTCAGAAGTTCTGTGAGCAAGAACTGCTGCCCTGCCTCTTTTCCACAGGCTGCCTGGGGATAGGAAATGAAACCTGCTTCACCCCAGATGTCCAGGGAAAGCCTCTGTGTTCGTGGAGGAGGAAGGGTGGGAGGAACCTGGGCAAGAGGAGAATCCTGAAGAGGGTGAATGTTTAAATCTGCATGGTACCAGCGTGTGTGATTGGCGTCTTTCACCTTTGGGGTATAGAGAAGAGTAAGGGTAACAGAAACCACAGCACCTCGTGGGTAGGAGCCACTTTCTACATTATGTGCCTCTTTTTAGACATGCAGTTTGTTTCATTTCCGCCAGTTTACACAAGTCTTATATTTTCTTATGTTTCTTATGTTCCTTACATTTCTGGGACGTACTCTTCTAGGGCCTTCTGTTGATCAGTTCTGTGCCTCAGGATTTATAGTGCTTGACAGTTTCTTGATCAGCAGCTGACATTTACTTGGAGACTTGAGTTCTCTCTGTCAGTTCTGCTTAACGCCCACAACTTGACTTGACTCAGAGTCACCCTCATCATCAAAGGGCTTATTTTTACTTTCTCTACTTTGGTTCTTCTTCCCAACATTCCCATTTTAGAGTTTAATAAGCTGTTGTCCTGTAGATTTGTATACATTTATACATTCATATTTTGCCACATGCTAAAATTTGTTTTGCACCCAGCTGGTGTGCTTGAGTCACCGAGTCATGATGGAAGGCAACAAAGAGGACATCCTTGGCGCGATGCAGCACGGGGGCCTATTCCTATCCCGTGAATTAACAGTAGTTCACAGTGGTCAGTCTCCTCCTAAGACATGCCCAGAAGATGACTGAGGTACCCAGATTTTCTGGTGACTGTTCTGCTCTGAGAAGGATTGAGTGGATGCTGAGGTGCCTCTGAAGAGTGGGGTCACAGGCGTCAGTGGTCCCAGAGGACAAGAATCAGGGCACACTGGCTTATGTAGAAATGCGAATGAGAAACTGAGCTAGAACTGATTCCAGCTGAAGGTCTCGGGTGTAAGATTCTCCTGACTTTTCAGAGGAGTTCAAGATTTTGGCTTTCAGGTGTTCACCCCCTCCCTCCAGTCACTCAGATGAGACCCTGGTACACATCATTCACCTTAGCAGAAGTCACACAAGCATTTGTGGCTCGAGATGAAGAACGAGAGTTGGGTCACTTGATCCCCTGCAGAGAATCTGATGAGGGCATCACATCCACCTCCCTTTGCTGACCCTCTTCTATAAACAGGAACAGAAATTCTTGCTACTGGATCCCTTTCATCAGGCGTCTTAGGCTCGCTGAATGAAAAGCCCTATAAAAAGGAGATGCAGCCCTAATAATAACAAATACGATCGTGATGGCTATTTTGGGCAAGAGCAGCTTTGTGCCGCTCTTGATCTCCATCGGTGTCTGCCATTCCTGCCCTGCCATTACCTTTCAGACTTCCTATTCTTAGAATCATTTGTGAGCCCTCAGCTTGGGGGATTGCAGCCCCCAAGCTGGAATGCCTAGCTTGAGAGGAATGCAGACTGTCTGGCAGAGTGGAGGTTAAATAAAGTTTGCCTTGGCAGCCCCCTCTGCTCTTGGATGGGCGACAAGTAACTCGGGTATAGGAGCAATGGCATGGGCTGCCATGTGGTGCAGTACCAAACAGAGTAGATGTGGTTGATGGTCCGTTCGTTATAGGCAGAGCCCTGCCAGTCTCAGCCCTGCTATGTACTAAGGAGGCCTGGGCAGCCTTGAACCTCAGCTAGTAACTGTATCGCTCTGAAAACATGCAGGAACAAATAAAGAATGAGGGTGAAAATGCCTTGCATGAACTGCAGATTTGGTATGTTTGCCCCCTCAGAGTTACTGCCTCATTTTTTGAATGTGAGATAAAGGAGGAAATTTTCATTATAATAAGAACAATTGCTAGTCAGTCAACAAACATTTCTTGAGCACCGAGGCACTGTGGAAAACTTTAAAAGTGTAAGACCTAGAATTCTTGTGATGCTTATAATTTAGTTGGAAAAGTAGAGCGGTAAATATATGAGGAAATAATTTATATTCCAAAGTCAAATATGAGTTCCAAACCTGTGCAATAGAACTAAGTGCCAGAGGAGGTCTGAGGGGAGAAAGAGGAGTGCTTCTGGCTGGAATGATCAAGAAGAACTTTGTGGAGGAGGTGCGGCTCAACAGGTCTTGCGAGAATGGCAGACTTCTACTGGAAAGAAGAGGGCCTTGTCAGTGAGAGGACTTTTATGAGCAAAGGACAGATGAAGGGCACTCTCAGAACAGCTCATGGGGACGTGAAGAGCAGCTGGATATGGACAGGGTGGCAAAGCAGAAGGATTTGTGTAAAATCACCAAACCCTTAACTGTGAAGGCTGTGGGTGCACATTGCTGAGAGGACAGTGCTTCCCACCAGCGGATAGTTGGCAAGCTCCAGTCCCACCCAGAGACGGGGGCCCTTCTAGTGCTCTGTTCTGTGAAACCCCTGATACAACATGGAGCTCCTAGTAGACAGTAAATAACAAATTATTATTATTACTCATCTTCAAATTCTCTGGTCCCAAGTTGTTGAATTGGCTTGATGTCACTCGTGAGAGTTGGCACTCCCTTTGCTTTGCCCTGTTTTGATTGCTCACCTGCCTTGCCACAGTCTTGCCTTCAGATGTATCTGACCTTTCTCCTCTCTTCCACCACAGGTGGCTAGAGGTGCAGGTGGCTAATCTAACATGTCCACAGCGCTGGGTGCAGTACCTCCGACTTCTTCAGGAGTCCATCTGGCCTGGTGGTATTTTACCGAAGTGTCCACGGCCTGTGAGGACCCAGGAGCAGAAAGTGGCTGCTGAAAAACAGGCCTTGCAGAGCCTGATGGGAATCTTGCCAGGTAATTGGACAGTGAGATTGGTTATACTGATAATTATTCCTTTCCCATCCTGCTTTGCCACCATTACCCCACACCCCTCAAAAACCTGGGCTCAAAAACCTGTCAACCCACCATTTCTCAGGCTAATAGGTAAATGATCAGAGCTGTGATTCTTTACCCCTTATTCAAGTGATGCTGAGGGAATGGAAAGGATCACTATGACCACACCATAAATAGTAGGTGAGGATCCTGCAGATACTTGGGGTAATAACAGCTCTGCCTACACCACAGAGGCAGGTCTCAGAACTCTTCCCACCAGATGAAGATTTCAGGTTCTCTGCCAACTCATGGTATTTGGACCAGGGAAGAAAATGATATGTCCCACAGAAGTTCAGCCTTGATAAATTGGGGTCATTGAATAAGGTATATCATCCTTAGCAGTAGATAAAAACAAACTCTGAAGAGGATTTTTTTTTTCTTTACTTTCTATACATTTTTAGAAGGTAGGGAAGGCAGTTTGTTACCTGTGGCTGTGCTGTAGTAATGAGGGTACAGTAGTGAACTGTTAGCTCTTAGGACAATGTTATATACTCTTTGTTTTCTATTGTATTTATTTTTTTATTTAAATTCAATTAATTAACATATAGTGTATTATTAGTTTCAAAGGTGGAATTCAGTGAGTCATCAGTTGCATAGAACACCCAGTGCTCATTATATCCCGTGCCCTCCTTAATGCCCATCAGCCAGTTGCCCCATCCCCCCCACCCCCCCACCCCCAGCAACTCTCAGTTTGTTTCCTGTGATTAAGAGTCTCTAATTTCGTCTTTTGTTTTTCCCTCCCTTTCCCTATGCTCCTCTGTTTAGTTTCTTAAATTCTACATGAGTGAGATCATATGATAATTGTTTTTTTCTGATTGATTTATTTCACCTAGCATAATACCCTCTAGTTCCTTGTATACTCTTATCAACCCCTGTTCTCCACCCTAAACTGTTACAACAGATGTACCTGCAGTGACAGGTTACAGAATTATTTCTTTAGGTCCATTCTTACTTAAACACTTAAGAAACATTTTTCGTAGCTGTTCCCTGTTTTGGTTTGGCTATGTGGTTCAGAAGTTTGCCAGAAATACCCAGTTTGGATAAAGATAGCAGATATCACAAGATAATCTCCTTAGAATCTAAGGCTTCAGTGGTAACACTGAAACCACATCCGTTTTCTCCTCTTCAGATATTGTGGTAGAAATCCTTGGGGTGAACAGATGCCGGCTGAGCTGGAGTCTAGTCTTGGAGTCACTACGGCAACCCCTCATCAACAGGTAGGCTGAAAGGCATGTACGCAGCATCTCCACAGCTGGGCCATCTCTGGTCTCAGAGGTGTCCACGGTTTCTAAGTGAGCAGCCCACACTGAGACAAATGGAACTGCAGTCTTTCTCTGCCCTGGGCCCTCACTGCAGAGTGTGATGTCCAGGTGCGCACACACTAAGGAAAACCCACACTGCCTGCTTCTGAGCAGGTTGTCATGCAGCAGTGAGCCAGTGTTGGGCCAGCCACCGTTTGCATGTGGAAGAACTCGATGCAGGCCCCCATGTGAGCTACTGAAAACGTCCTGTCACCCTCCAGGCTTATTCAGTGCGCTTAACAGTTCTTTCAACATCTGCCAGCCCCTGTGAACACCGTATACCACCGTGTATACCTGGCCTGTATACCACAGGCTGGATAATGATTTTCAGCTCAACGTTCAAGGCCTGACAGCAAAGCTGATTTAGTGTTAGAATCAGGAACTGTCTTTGCTTAATAGGAAGGAGACTAGATAATGAGGTTGAGCTCTGATAAAAGGACTGAAAATACTGAGTGAACACCGCTAGAATAATCCAGAAGAGGTAGGTATTTCCCTGGCTGGTACCTTAGGATACAATGCTTCTGAAAAGTATTCAGGACTTCCAGTCCTTTCTCAAACCCTGTCCCAAAGCAGACTGTATCTATTAACTATCACTACCCAAGAGTGCTGGCTTTTACTTCATTGCCTGTAAGGTCACCTGTGGATCTGTGATAATTAATTATGAGAAACAGCCATAGTCAGAAGCTCTGAAAATTCTTAGTAAGTTGATATCACAGGGATTTTTCCCTCCCTCACAGTTCTTCAGGACAGTGCTGATATGCTAAGGTAGCTATTTAAATGTGGAATTTCCTAAAATCTAGTCTCAAGTTCTATTTCCACCTTTATTGGGGTCATAACCTTTAGTCACCAAACTTTTATTTCATGGCAGAGCCTTCATCTGGCTATTGAAATTTAGAGTTCACTAAGGATATCAGTAATGGGCAAGGAGGGGAAGGGAAAATAAATGTCATAAACAGGATCTGGTGTCTGTTGACTAAGCCAGACCCTCCTCTAAGTTGTTTTATCCATTTGTTTCAGGCACTTGATTTACTGCCTTTGGGACATCATCCTGGAATTCTTGGATCTCAGTGCCTCCGTTGAGGAGTCTACCGTAACCGCCTCTGCCTCAGATACCCCAGGCAACCCCAAGAGAATGGGTGTCTCCCCTTAGCCATAGGTTATTCATCCATTCTTTGAAGGCTGGGAAAGGAGAGTTGCTCTGCCACCCCGCGACCAGTCAGGAACCTGTGCCCTCTGCAGCTGGACTGTAGTTCAGAAGACCTGAGGTCCCAGGGGCACAGTTTTCCTCCAGCTCTACTCCACAGAGCAGGTGACCTAACAGATGATGGGGGAAATATGTACCAATCGTATGCATATCCATTTCCATACTTTTTTTGTGGTGTTTGGATTGTTGCTGGTGGATAGATCCTGGAAAAGGAATCTATAAGGTAGAAGAATGAGCCCCTTTTGCCTCTCCTTTGCCCTCCTCCCTAAGATTGTTTGCCAGGACCCTGGTCCTGTGCATATATGTTCCTAATCCACCAACACACAAGCTGCAGATAGACCAAGTGAAAACTGATAGCCAGATTTCTTGGAGGAGCAGACAATTTTCTAGAGCTCTCTGTTCCCACCAGGAAACTGCACATTCCTTCAGGACCACTCTTGAAGCCAGACCCCCCACGTTCTGTCTAGTTTCCCAACAATTCCAGAAGAAGGAAGGAAAACATTTCTCAAGGGACTTTTTGCTGATTATTTTCCAACACATCAGCCCTATGGAGGATGTCACTGAAGGCTACTTCCCTGGGTGGCTACACTTTTTTTGTTCAGAAGACTTCAAAGCAGACTGCCAAAGCTTCTTGGTAGATCCACCCCCACTCTCCACACCCTTTCCTGAAAGAGAGTTGCATCACAGATTTTATTTATTCGCTTTCCTCCTAACCCCTCTCCAAGAGCAGTTGAGTTTTGGTCTTTGTGACCTTCCCTCTGTCTCCGTTCAGCAGAATCACATGGCAGATTGCTTATTCAGCCCAGTGCTTCCAAAGGAAATGGAGACCCTTGCTCCGTGGCTGGGAATGCCTAAAGAGTAGGAAACCCAGGGGGCTGTGGGGCTTCTCTCTTCACAAGTCTCCAGCAGGGGACTTTAAACTGAACAGATAATATTAGCAAGCCTGCAGGGAATTGATTACCCACAAAAAGCTTTTTACTTCCTGTTCTTTAAGGATCTAATTAGTCTTTAAGAACACTGGAAGATGAAGGCAAAGGTGCTATATCAGGCTGTAGTGTCTTAGAAGAATAGAACAATTAGGAGAACTTGTTGGTAGGAAAGGAGGCGGACAATGTGACAAGGGAAGTGCTATACATTAAATGCATGTGAGTAGCTGACAGAAAAGGTTTAAGGAGGTCATGGGAGACCCTTGCCTTGTGCCCCTCATCCCTTTAGCTTTGCACCTGCCTATTAGTGCCCTTCTGTCACTGAATTATGGATCTCCCCATTTGGAGGGGAAACTTGGAGTTAGACTGATTAGAATGGGCATCAGGTTCTCAGACTCTGAAGTAGATGATGTGCACACAAAGTGGTTTATGGGAGAAAGTTGTGCAGTCTTACACTTTTTTTACTCCTCTGGAGGCTTTTACCCATAAAATGTGTTATGCTATGATTGGAAGGCTTTAGGTAGGCTATTACTGCCTAAGGACAAGATGAATGAGATCATGTCTCATGGCACCTTCTAGCCTTAAAATATGATTTTTACAGCAACTTTATGGCTCCAGAGCTTCTCCCACCCCGGACATTCACAGGCCCAAGGAGCTCAGCATTTCTAGCTTTAGTAAGTATTTGCAGGAGTGTGGGACTGCAGGGAGTCCAGCCTCACCTACTGAAGCCGATCCTTCACCTTTTTCAGCTCGGGCCAGGATGCTCTTCAGGGTAGATGGAGTAGCCAGCTCATTTCCACTACCCTTCTCTCCCGATACTTTACCCCCATATGTACTTAGCCACCTACTTTGCTTTGAATCTCTGCTATTAGGGCTCAGATGTCACACAGAGCCAGTACGTAAGCTGACGCACCATAAAATCCCTGTGGCTATAAATTCTGAGCAATTTTTTGACACTTCCAACCCAAAGAAAACTTCCTTATATTTCATGTTGTGTAAGAGATGCCACCTCTGTGGTCTGTGCCCCAAAACATAAGCTGTCCTCAGGCCCTCCTTCTGTCTAGAAGGGAAATCATGGATATCGCCAAGGAAATGTCAAGTTTGGGTAGCAGGCACAGGCAACCATGGAGATCAGCACTTGGGAGAGAGCCACAGGTATTAAGAAAAGATGCCCCCAGCTGAGAAGTGAAAAAAGGCAATGAAGAACCGGGCCTGCGCTAACCCAGAACGTTCATGATTTTTCTTTCCCCTTACCCAGCACATTCATTTCCAGTTGCTACTCTTTTCTTTACTTATAGCACCCACCAGCAGTTGTTAGGTCCTGGGTGGAGTAAAAATATGTGTATATGGTTATATGAGTCAGGATGCTTTGGACTGAAGGAAAACTCGAAGGAAATTTTGTTTTCTTCCATAAAATGAGTACCTGAGTAGGGAAGCCCCAGGGGCAGATGGATTCAGCAACTCTGACCTCATAAAGGGCCCAGATTCTTCCCATCTTTCCCCTCTGCTGTTGTAAACATGCTTGTGTAAACTTGCTTGTCCGGTTCTCAGACTGCCTACCTGGTTGCTGCAGTTCGGAGCATCACATTCATATGTAACAGTATGAAAGAACAGAATCATCTCTTCCATGTTTTCTTTTAAAGAATGGGGAAACCTTTTTCCAGAAACCCTTCAAGAATGCTCTTCTCATGACTCATTGGCCAGAACTGTGCACCCCTAAGCCAATCCACGGCCATTAAAAATGGCATTACCTGGTTGGCTTGCAATAGTATTTACCCCCTCCGCCCCCAGAGAGGAGGTCACGCTCCAGGAAAGTTAGATACCTAAAAAAAAGTCATTAGATGTTAGCAAGGAAGAAGCAGAGGATGGGTGTTAATAGACAATGTCTGTTATATCATCTGTACAACATCAACAGATTCCCCCGTGGTACTCTAAAAATACCTGGAATTGGCTAAGAGAGAACATTTGCTGAGGGCACCACATGAAGCACTTCACCTGGAGTAACTCATTTAACCCATACACAACCCCATAAGGTAGGTTCAATTATCTATCCCCATTTCATAGATGAGGAACACAAGGCACGGAGAGATTGTGAGTTGCCCACAGTCATTTGCAAAGAAATGGCAGAGCCTGGATACAAATCTTGCCAGTCTACCCTCAAGGCTACATGCCTAATAACCATTATACTGGTCTGTGTTTCTTAAAATAAGATCATGTTCTCATTTTTAAGGAGCTCATGATCTAGTACTTTTTTGGTAAAGGGGCAGAGAATAAAAATTCCAGGCTTTGGGGCCATATGGTGGTCTCTGTTGCAACTCAGCTCTTCCATTGTAGCATGAAAGCAGTCATAGACAATACATATAGCAATGACTGTGGCTGTGTTCCAACAAAATTGTGTTTGCAGAAGCAGGCAGCTGACCAGATTTGGCCCATGAGTTGTTTGCAGGCCTCTTTTTAAGGAGTTAGAACAGTGCTTCTCAAACTTCAGTGTACATGTGATTTACCTGGGACCGTGGTCAAGAGTATGCTGCATTTCTGACAAGCTCCCAGATGTATGCCAGTGAGAATACAGATCTTCAAACACATGTTGAGTATCAAGGGGTTAAAACATAGACAACTCTCAAGTGTGATTGATACACTATTAAATGTATAGGAAGGGTACTTCATTGAGAGTAGAGGGCCATGGAAAGCCTGAGGTGATAATATGTGAATTGACTCCTGGAAGATTCATGAGAATTAACCAGTAAAATCATGGGGAGGGTGTCCAGAGGAACAATGAACAATGTGTGCAAAGACAGAGTTGCCACAGAAGGACAAATACTGTATGATTCCACATATCTGAAGTACCTAGCATGGTCAGCCTCACAGAAACAGTAGAAATGTGGTTGTTGGGAATTAGAGAGGGGAATGGGGAGCATGTAATGGGTATCGAGTTTCAATTTTGCCAAATGAAAACAGATTCTGGAGATCTGTTTTATCAACTGTTTAAGTAGACGTGACACTCCAGAGCTGTACACTGAAAATAGTTAAGATGGCAAATTGTAGATTCTGTTTATTGTACTACAATCAAGACATGTAAAATGAATAAAAGCTGTGGAGAGCTACAAGGCACAGCTTGCAGGGAAGGAGAGGCGAGGGCCGGGGGAGGGGCCTGTCTGGGGCGGTGTGCTAAGGAAGCTGGCACTGTTCTCCCTCTCCACCGTGGGGAATTGTTGAGGAATCTTCCTGAAGAGTATTTTTCATCAAAGTTCACAGTTCCTGCTTATGGGAAACATGGGAGTTTGATTGCACATGCAAACAGCCCTTGGATTTGACACCTGTCTCAGTCATTTTCTGATCCCCCCCTTAATTTCTTCAAGTCTGTTCCCATTATTTCTCACATATGAGATGGCTTCAGCGTCTATAGAGTATAATGAGCTGGAAGCAATAACAGCCTGATTGAAACCCTAGCTCTGCCACTTAATCAGCTGTGAGGAAGTGGTCAGGTAACTTAGCTTCGTTGGGACTTAACATTTCTCTCTCAGAAAAAGGGACAAATATATTACAAACATTTTGAGAAGTGAATTGTAAGAACAAGCTTTATAAAGTAGCAAGTGCTATGCTATAAAAATGTCCAATGGCAGCATTCTCCTGCTCTTCTGGGGATGCCTTGCTTCAGGAACCATGCAGCTGAGCTGTCCTCTGGCGAGCCCCGGTTCCCCAGCCCTCTCAGAACCTGCTGTTTGTCTTGGTCTTCCTTTGCACTGGAGCAATATGTGTTCTCCCAGGAGGAGGAAAGGAAAGTTAGCCAACCCTGCTGGATACAGATGGGAATGGGAACCAACCAGGGGAGGAAAGGAAACCATGATGCTTTTGTAGCCCAAGGTCCGACTGGGCAAGCTCTTCCCTAACTTGGCATCTCTGTTTCCTTTCCACTGAGCGTGCCAGAAATCACTGGGCAGTAGCTGCTTGCACTGGCTCTATGGGCAGGAGAATGAAACCACTGCAGGGTGCATTTCCGCTTACAAGCCTCCATCACTCTTCCGTGGCCTAAGGCATGAGAGCGGCTGCTTCGCACAGAATTGTTTCTCAGAAAAGAGCCAGTGAGGGGAGACTACCGAATCTTACTTCCGTATCCTGACTCGCCCGGTATTTCTTACACAAGGACGTCCCTGGCTTATTTTAAAAAGAAAGACAAAACCCCAGAAGAATGTGTCAAGCAAGTGAAAATCATCAGAGCCCGTTGCCTGCTGTGACCCAACAGCAACAGGGTTTGAAGCCGAGGCAGCACTGAAGTGGCGGAGAAAATATGGGCACCATAGCCTCCTGGGCAGATACGCTGTGCTATCTCAGACTTGCTGAGCCTTCTTGCCGCCTCCCTACACCTCTCACCTGTCTCTGGTCCGAAAGTACATTTGAACTCTGCTTTCTTGGAAGTGCAAACAAGCATGTGACAGAATCCCGAGAGCTCCTATCTCTGATGTCTCTTCCACATGACAAAAACTGGTTTCTCTCCACATCTTGACTCTTCAAACCTCACCTGCAAGTGCTTCAGTAGAAGTCACTAGCACCCTGTTGCTGAGATGTGGAAGTTTGGGAGGGAAAAAAAATGAAAGGGGAAAAAATAATAGTATCAAAGTCCAAACTTAGGAAACATTTCTTGAAGTGACATTATCTACTCCTTTCAACTCAAAATAGGCCTCTTTGTCCCCAGAGTTTTGTTTAGGAAATGCAAGCTAATTTTAATATTAGGGTGTTGTAATGATTAAGAAGGTTAAGTCTGTGTCCTATATCTAAATCCATACTTTGGCTTTTTTTCTTCCCCGTCACTGTTGCAGCCTGTTACAAGCAGTGGAGAGCTGGCTATAATTACTTTTAGACACTTGGCGTTAATCAATGAGGGAAAAGGCCAAGTTAGATAAACCGAAAGTCTGTGATTGCAGAGAAAGGCTCTAGTATATCTGCCGAAGCCAAGACTTCGCTATTCTGGGTTGAATTGGATTTAGTGACTTTCAAGCTCAGGTCATCGGCCCTTCGCCTGTGCTCATTAGAGAATCATCCTTAAATTTTTATTTATTTATTTTTTAAGATTTTATTTATTTGAGAATCATCCTGCCCCAGTAGCAATGGAAAGATTAACAAAGGTTTAGCAAAATATCTGCATTTCGTATCTTGCCTTTAGGGAGGATTGACCTTACTAAGAAAAAAAAAAGCCCTTTTGGAGTTCACATTCTTTACCTGTACTAACATGGAATCCAAATTCAAAGAATGGCAAGCCAGTTCCTTTCCAGCTTTGTGTCCTTGTGTCAAAAGTTTGCCTGTAAATGCAGATAATTCAAGAATACTGAGGGCACCTTTCATTAAGCCTTCATGTGTCTCAGGGAGAGTCACGTAGGCTTGGTGGGCAGTAGGACTTTTGCTGGGAGACAGAATGTGTTATGGAGATGGTTTGTCAGGTTGGATGAGATGGTTTCCCAGAAATCTAGGGGCCTGCATCCTGTTCTTTCCTACTTCTTTCCTTTGACCCATGTTCTTCCAGCTGTGCACACATGGGCACCCTCTGTCAGGGCCAGTTCAAGTTTCTCCGTCTCCATGGAGCTTTATCTGACTGTGCCAGCCAAAATTCTCTCTCCTTCCTCTGTATGAGTTTACACTGCCTATCAATGTGATCAAAATCCATGTGCATTTTATGGGGTCCTCAGTAAGAGATGCCAATTCTTCAAGGACAAGGAACATAGAATCCTTTTTATTCCCATTATAATTATATGCCTGTTCCTCAACCTTCCCATAGACACACCTAATGCATAGTAGGTACAAAATAAATGCTGAAGTTCATTTAGTTAAAGGAGATATGCTTATTAGCTTTTAGAAGGTAAAATATGTTAATGAATTCAATGAATTTACTGGGGGCAGAAGATGTGTGAGAGGGACAAGGGGAAAGCACATTTTTGCTTTTCTGACCTTATATCTGTTCAGCAGCAAATATCAAATGAAAGAAGTTGGTTTTTATATTTCCTGTGCCAAAATCCACACCATTTTATAACAGTACTGTTTGCAGTCTAAGTATGTGGGCCATGAGGTGCTAAAACTGTAAGCTTTTTATTTTTTTTTTAAAGATTTTATTTGAGAGAGAGAGAATGAGAGATAGAGAGCACGAGAGGGAAGAGGGTCAGAGGGAGAAGCAGACTCCCTGCTGAGCAGGAAGCCCGATGTGGGACTCGATCCCAGGACTCCAGGATCATGACCTGAGCCGAAGGCAGTCGCTTAACCAACTGAGCCACCCAGGCGCCCAACTGTAAGCTTTTTAAAGAAAATTAGTCCTGATTTGAAGATTTTATTTTTTAAATCCTCCAGTCACAAAAATACACAACATACCCTGTCTACTCTATAGTCCTCACCATTACCTACTGGATCAGAAAACAAAAATCTGTGGGAAATATTCTCAACTCTTTCCTGCCCCAGACACAAATTTGTAAGAAAGCAATTACCATGAAGACTTGCTTGCTATGCAAATTCTTTAAAATTACCTTGGAAATCCTTTGGTCCCAGATTTAAGATTATTTATTTCAGACCTTCTCTAACAGCTTATCTAAGCCATGTCTAAGATTCCACAAGCAAAATTCTTCAAACACAAAGGAATAACCTTAAAGAAAAGAAAGGATAGCAGAAATTCCCCCTCGCTCTTAAAGGTGTTTGCTGTCTTCCCCACATTTCCTACAACTCTTTGCCCAAACACAACAGATCAAAACTAGGCAGCTGCCATAAGAATGAAAACTAATGAACACATCTGGACTTGCTACAGGTCAACATGTTGGCCCCGGGGGGATAAAATCACCTGCTATTGTGGAGCCCCCAGAACGAGCCCCCGGGCCATGATTTGAAAGAGGGCAAGAGCAGGTAAAGGAGCGCAGGAGGAAGTTCAGTCTGAGAATTAAACCAATGATGCATTTCATGAAAAGAAGGAAACTCTAGACAATATAGTGCTTGGGTCATATATTATCTTAGAGTAGGTCCACTGTGAAGGATCCCATCTGCTGTGGAATGAAGTCCATTCTGGTGCCAGTGAACATTTGCACAACACGATGTGGAATAGTCTCTGGAGCCAAGATTGGTTCTGTATCCACCCCAGGGCAGGTTGGTCAGTCTCCAGTGTAAACCTCCTTGGGATTAACCACTTATTCCAGTGTTGTGCACTGGCTAATTAATACCAGACCTGTTCCAGACAGCTTTGTACATCCTGCATATGGATGAAGATCCAAAAAGTTTTTTTGGTGATCTGTTTGGATGGGACAGAGAAAGCCGAAGCAGAAGTAATCCCCACGTACAGGTGTGTTACCTTGCAGATGGGGGCTTGTGGGGGGCAAATGACATTTACCAGGCAGAAAGTTTGCCTGGACAGGTAAGGGGAGAAAAGGGTGCCTGTGATGGATGCAGAAGTAACATCTGTGGCCTTAAGGCTTGAAGAGCAGGGCTATGCACCTTTTAGCAGTCGGAAGAGGATTGAGGCAAGAGCTTGTGTTTCAGCAAGGTTTTGGATATGGAAGAATGCCCACTGTTGGGGTGGAATGACCCGAATTCTTTACAAGATTAGGGTTTCTGTGGATTTTTCCCAAGTGATAGAAATTTTCCTCTTCTAGTCTCGTTGATAGCAGGCAGTGTTGGACCAATAGTTTGCCTAAGCCAATTCTTTTTTTTTTTTTCCAATTCCTCAATTCCTTCTCTATATTATTTCTGAAACCCCACCTTTTTAAAAAATGTATTTAAGAGAAAGCATGAGTGGAGGGAAGGGGCAGAGGGAGAGGGAGAAGCAGACTCCGCACTGAGCAGGGAGCCCGACACGGGGCTTGATCCCTGGGCCCCAGGATGATGACCTGAGCCGAAGGCAGACGCTTAACCAACTGAGCCACCCAGGCACCCCTCTGAAACCCTTTCCTTAAACACTAAGTAAATAAAAAACAAAACAAACAAACAAAAAAAAACCTTTTCAAAAAACTGCATATTTCTGGGTCTTTTCTCTTTTTTCTGTGTGCAGCACCAATACTGCTTTTCTTCATTCTTAAATTTTTCTCCTGTATCAGTTTACGAATCTTCATGGGTTGGCTTGGCTGCCCCACTAGTCTAATTGTCTTTTTGATAAATTAATATGGACAGTAACTTAAGGTTACATGTAAATCTTAAACATGATATTTCTTGTACTTGACTCACATTTGATGTTCTGTGAGGAAGACTGCCCTTATTGTCCCCTCCTGTGAAATCGGAATAACCACCAATCCTAAGATTAAACATTTTGATAAATTCCATGTCCCAAGCTATTCACACAATGTTATAGACTAAATGTTGTGTCTCTCCAAAATTCGTATGTTGAAGCCCTAGCCCCCAGTGTGATGGTATGTAGGAGGTGGGGCCTTTGGGAGCTACTGAGATTTAGGTGAGGTCAGGAGGGCAGTGCTCCCATGATGGGATTAGTGCCCTTAAATGAAGAAAAGACAACAGCGCTTCCTCTTTCCTCATGCATGTAAAGAACAGGTCACGTGAGCACACAGTGAGAAGATGACCACCTGCAAGCCAAGAGCAGAGGCTGTAGAAGGAAACCCACCTGCCAGCACCTTTATCTTAGACATCCAGCCTCCAGAACTGTGAGCAAGAGTTTTTGTTTAAACCACCAGTCTGTGGTATTTTGTTACAGCAGCCGGAACTAAGATACACAATTAGAAAGTTTAGCCACATAAATCTCTTGCCCTGATTTTAAGTCCAGATTCTGAGACTCAGAGAATTTAGTGACTTTCTGAGCCTTCCATGGCAAACCTGTTGTAAAAAACAGTTCAAGCACTAAAAAATATAAAACTGCTCCTAGAGATATTGCTAAAGCTTTCCTCTCCCTCAAATTACCTCTATGAGTTTACCCTCCTAGAGAAACTTTCTGAAAACTGGTGACAAAATACTGAATAATTAATGCTCAAATGGGAAGGATGATGGGTAAAAGCAAAAAATGGTTGCTAATTGCATGTTTGTAGTTCTATATGCCTTTTACCTACCCACACTGATAATATATAATAAAGAAGTTCCTTTTTAAAAAATAAAATGTAATTAAAAGTTTATCTTAAATTGGCTGGACTTAACACAGCTTGCTTGAAACATACCAGCTGTATTCATTGAGAAGCACCTAGGGTAGTCCAAGTGTCCAGCCTAACCTGTGCCTTCCATGATGTCTGCCTGTCTTCCTCACTGGGCTATAAATCCCTGGAAGCCAGATTGTCTTGTTTACTGCAGTCTCTCCAGCATTAAGCATTACAACATGGCACCTCGCTATTTTCTCCTTATGCTGTCACCTCGCAAATTCTCAGAAAGCTTGTCTAGTCCCTCTCTCCTCTCCACATGGGCCTGTGACAGACTTTGCCTGGACACAGTTGTTTGATCCATAAATGAACTTGGCAGCCTTTTTGTGTCAATGAGTAACATTTTTCTTTCCTTCTGGTAGTCTTGGAATCCTCATCAACATCTGGCAATTTTCTTTCCATCTTCCTACACACACAATAGAGCTCACACCCCTCAAAACCCCCTTGACTAGCCAGATGACGAGAACACCAAGTTCCATGGAAGCAAAGGTGGAGCCCTGGCCTTGTGTCTGCCCCGCCCTCCCCTCTGCTGTGGGTATACCGACTCCTCAGTTTGATACCAGAGAAGGGTATCAGGTGTGAATTTCATAGCAGCAGGCTTCATCTGAACCTTGGGCGCTCCTATGGTCCTGTTGCCATGGTAACCAGCCACCACTTGACTCTAATGCCCTTTGAGACTGTCTGGTCTGAGGTGGTAATGTCCCCAAAAGCAGACCCCAGAATGGCAGCTCTTCACTATGACCCCTCTCGTAAGCACATAGCCAGCTGGAACTTCTCGGTTGCTGGGGTGAAGGGGCCGCTTTATTACCCCCGGAGGAATCAGATGAATTCTGGGCTCAAAAAATGGTGTTGCCTTTTTTTTACCCTAAAAGACATATTCTCCAATTCCCAACCTAGCTTCTGTGACATGGTTTTCTCCCTTTCTTACTACCTCCTGTGTTCAAAATGCTGAGCTAAAGTGGGAGGGAGCAAGAGCACAAAAGAATTTGAGTTACCTTCCTGTCAGGAGGGGAAGTCTCTGCCCACAGTGTGGGAAACACGAAGACGGTGGGGTGGGGGGGGCAGAAAGTCAGTCTCCTGGGATGTGTTACTGTAATTGACTGTTTCCACTCACAGGAACACACAGCACCATAAATGGGAGCAGATTTCAGTCTTTAAAGGGAAGCATTCCTTCCCACAGCAACACAGGTGATTAATAGTATCCGTGAGACCCATATAGATGGTGCCTATTTAACGCTTTAGGCGTGTAAAGGCGGACAAGGAAACATTTCAAATAGCTTGAAAAAATGACCACTTCATCCTTTGGAATTGTCACATGATACAGATTTTGAACAAATTCCCATTCACTCCAAACCCGGGCAGAAGGGAAGCAACAAGCGGGAGGAACATATTTGCCTGGGCATTGGAAGAACTGGCTTCTAGTCATAGGTCATAGTGATCCTGGGCAAATCTCTGCTTGCCTGGACTGAGGCTTCTTTCCGCCATACAGAGAGGCTGGCCTGAATAATAGGTAAGACCCTGTCCAGCTCTGCAACATCAGAGCTGCATCTTCCAGTTCTCCGCCAGTTTCTGGAACAGTGATAATGCTCTCTAAATGTGTGTCATGGAAATGAATGTATTATTATATTTCATCTTGACTTTTATCTCAATAGAGATTTTCTTCCACCTCATTTGGGTCTAGATTTCAGGAAGGAAAAGGGAAGCATAATGAAGGAAGGAAGGAAAGAAGCTTTGAGATATTCTTTCTGAGAGGAATGTCTTGTCTCTCTCTGGGATCCTTTTATATGAAGTTCCTAGCCTACATTTTCCCTCTTTAAGCCTGCCAAAGTCAAATGGGTTAAGTATACCATACAGGTTTAAGGAATAAACTACATCCCCAAATTTTCATGGAGTCCAAAGACCTATTCATCTCCAAACAGCCTTTCTTAGGATGATGGTGGTATTGATAATCGAAGTACACTTATTTTTCATTTTCCAAATTATTTTCCATGAGCCATCTCATTTTATCTATTATTTCTCTGAGGAATGTAATACCTTACACATATATAGGACTTTCTAAGTTACAAAGTATATCATACGCAATATCCTATTTAGATTTTGACACTTTTTAAGTTAATTTGGGAAGTTATTCGCGTCCTCATTTTACTGAAGAGGAAACTGAAATACAGAGTTTTTCTCTTCCCAAGATCACTTGCCCATTTTCTCAAGAGGCAAAAGTACCAAGATTAAGAAATTGGCTCTGCTAATAGCCTCCTAAGCTCTCCCACTGATTAGCTCTGTGTCCTTGGGTAAATTATTTAAAATCTTTGTGCCTTAGTTTCCTCATCACAATGTGCCACAAAGTGCCACAATAATGGCACTTTCCCCACAGAGACTGGGTAGGGGAAGGGGCTAAATGAGTTAATATGTTTAGGATCCTTAGAAAAATGTCTAGCACACATCACATCATAATTGTCATTATCATTGGCAAAGCCTAGACTAGAACCTGGATCCTCCAACTTCTAGCTCCATGATGTTTCTGCTGCCTTACACCAATATTATCCTTACCATACAGATGAGAACCTGCAGCCTACAACGTTTAAGCACAAAGCTCATCCAAAGCCTCTCTTGAACAGAGAAGTCTAGAACTGACATCTTCTGGACTCCATTTAGTCCTTCCGCCATTAAACCATGCTGTCCTCCAGTGCTCTTAAGTGTTTAAAAGTTTATAAACCAAGCACTCTCATGAAATACTACTGACAGCCTGAAGGTAGACCCTCCCACTCTTCTGGGGAAAGGATCTTCTACCTTCAGTCTTAAGAGAGCAAAGGTTTTCAGATGGCTCATTGCAATGGGCTCATGCTTACCACCACCTCCAGGCCTTTTCTTAATGCTGTCTGTCCACAGGGATAGCCTCTGTTCTTTTCCTTCCAACTGCAATTATCTTTAGTGCCAGACGATTCAATATTTGTTTATGGCTCTCTGAGTACAAGTCTTGTTTTTTGCACTTTCATTATGTACTCCTTGAGAGTACTGACTATGTTGTGTGTAGGTGTGTATTCTCCACTGCACATGGTGAAATGCTTAGTCAATAGCAGGTATATAAATAGTCCTTGATTCATGAGTTGATTAATTGCTTGATGAGCCGATAGTGCACTCTCCCAGGGGTTGACAATTGTCCTTACCTCTTAGATACAAGTTCAGGATGATCAAAGAACTTGCCTAGATAGCATTTAACACCACAGTGACTGGGCAAGGTAGAAGTTTCAGGAATTGTCTGTGGGGGGAAGAGCCGGGGCTAGGGAGGGGAGAGAGGTCCCCCTGCTCTCACCTGGGCTGGCTGCCACAAAGCCTCAGAACCTGGCCCGTGCCACTGTCTGAGTGCACAGTGTGTGCATGGAAGACTCAGACCTGAACCAGACCTGCCCTCCCGTCCACAATCCGTACCCCTCGTAGCATACCCGGACCAGACGTGACCTTGCTCTACAGTTAAAAACAAGTGAAAAGTCATCTGCCAGGGTCACTTGGCACCAAAGTCCTGTGACAGAAGGGACTCCACTTAAAGGGCAGCACAAATCCAGGGCATTAAAATAACCTGAATGGTGTCGTTTTCTGATCAAATGCCTTTCCCTGTCGGGTTTGTGATTTTTGAGCCTGAGAATGTCCCCTCAAGGCTCAGGTTTCTCTGCTGTCACACTGGTCTCAGGCCTGGAATGTGAGCACTGGCCGTGGAGGTCTGAGGTCGCTATGTCACAATCCCAAAATGGAGAGACATTATCTCATAAGCGGTGGCAGCAGGCAAGCACCAAGGTGCTGCTGGCGGCCACGGTCGGAATCTGGCCCTGCGAGTACTTGTCTCCCGTGGCCGCTGTTGGACAGACGGTCTGAGGCCCCAGATGCCAATCTGTGCCCTAGTAAATTGGGGTCCCGCAAAGCTTCCTACCCAGGTGTAGATGCAGGGAAACAGAAGCTGAGATACAGACAGGCTCATCTTTGTAACGGGTCATATTGGGTTGCAGGAGGGTGTTCCCGGGTGCACCTGGAGGGCCTGCTCAGAACGCAGAGAGCAGCCATCCACGTGGAGAAGGACAGGGTGCTCGAGGCAGGGCAAGGCTGCCAGCCTTCCTTCCCTGTGCCCCTGAGGACAGGATTGCTTACCACAGGGCAGGTGGGGCCCGGTGGCCCATGAGGTAACCATCCCTTCCGGCACTTGGAGAGGATGAAGCCCCCAGGGGAAACCATCAGCCCCGTCCTAGTGTGAGGGCCATCAGAGTCCTAACCACTTTGATCATGCACTATCTTTGGGTTGAAGAGAAGCACCTTCCTACCCAGCCTTAGAGAGGGGGATTCCTCTCCTCCTTGGTAGCCTGTTCACCCACTTATTTCCTATGGCTCTGCTCTGAGACACTTCTGTTACAACCAAGCTGTTTCCCAAACAGGCCCTGACAGGCCCTGGCTCCTCCCAGCGCTCCTTCTGGGACTGAGGAGTCTTCCCCTCCTTAGTCGGCCCTTTCTTCTGGGCCCACACTTGATTCGTTCCTCCTGCCGAGCCAGGCGTCTGAGCGCTGGGCCTCCAGGCCCTGGGGCTCCTTCGGAACCAGTGTCTGCTCCTTTCATGTGACCCGTGGCACACACCTGCTTCCCGCTCCTTCGCCAGCGCACGCGCGGGGTGTGTGTCGGGGGTGGGGGGGGCGTCCTTCCCCGCAGACGCTGCCTTCTCTCCCCCCGGAGCTCCCGGTGCCCAGCGGCGTGCGCTCAGCGCTGCCTCCGCATGCCCTCGCTCCCCAGTGCTCCCCCCCCCCCCCCACCGCCACACTTCGCACCAAAACCTAAGCTAGAAGCCAGGGATACAGCCTCATTTCCTAACTCCCCAGTTTCCCTCACCTTCCTCCCACACACCAGGCATGCTTCCTCCGGCCTTTGCACTTGCCCTTCCCCCTGCCTGGTGTGGTTTTCCCCAGACCCCACCTGGCCACCTCCCTCCCTCTGTTGTCTCTGCCCAAAGGCCACCTTCTCAGAGAGGACTCTCCTGACCACCTTTCGGAAGAACTGCATTCCTCGTCCCATAAGCCCTATCTGGCTTGACTACTCCTTCTTTCTTCTCCTTTCTTCTGTCTTCCTCTCCGTCTCCTTCTTCTCCTTCTCCTCCTCCCTCCCTCCTTCCTCTTCTTATTACTGAGTGACACTGTTATTATATTACACTGTGTTACATCACACTACGTATTTTTTAATGTTTGATTGTGTGGGACCACCATAAGAATGCAAGTTCTTTGAAGGCCAAGACCTGGCTTTGTCACAGCTTATCCTTGGTACCTACAGCTGTGTCAGGAATGTTGTAGGTTCTCAATACTCGTTAACGAAATCGATGGGGAAATGAATGAGCAAACCAACATTTCTCTGTTAAATAAGGACCTTTCTGGGCAATGATGTGACATGCGGTCTGCCATGCGGTAACACAAGGCTTCCTTTCCAAAAACCAAAGAGCATTAGAACTATAAAAGGTCCTTGAAAGGTCAACTCTCAGTTGTACAGAGTAGGAAACTGAGTCCCAGAGAGGGAAAAATGAATGGGATAAGCATTTGAAGAGTTAATATCTCTGACTTCTAATAGTAACTCTTCCTAGGACGTAGCCTGATGTGACAATTCATCTGAACAAATTTGAAGTTACCAATTTTCTACTGGTTTTGCATTTGAATAATTTTTATTAGAATCAAAAACAGACAAGAGAACAAAGCCAGTCACATAAAATTTCCCCTCTTCGTGTTTCCAAGTGTTTTCAGAGGCATTACTGAAAAGGAAGCATCTACACCGATTTAGTCCAGCGTCCCTTCAGTAGCCCAGACCGGAACAAATATTGAAGCATTGTTTCTTTATTCTTCCCAACCTTTGCGTGTCAGGCAGGACCCTGCAGGACCATCTCCTTTTGGAATCAAGAGGAAATCTAGGCATAGGCTCATGGCTAAGCTGCAGCTGGGGCTCCAGGTCTTCATCTGGCCTTCTCCATAGGCACCTGTGTAATGGGGACTGCAGGTCATTGAAAATGGCCTGGAACCATTCAGCGCCATTAACGAGTGATTCAGCTGACTGTGGGCTTCAGTATTCATCAGACAACAGCCATTCTCGGCTTTCCTTCTTTTTTTTTTTTTCTAATTCCCCAGAGAGTTCTAAGAAAATCCCACCCAAAGTCTTCTCTCCCAGGTGGCCTTCAAGGGTGGTTGCCCTCTTGCTCTTCTTGTAAGATTATGTTTGACAGCAATGAAAACCAACATCAACAGCAATGATTTCTTGGCAGGACAGATTGGCATGAGACTTGTCCCAAAACAAAATAAGCCTTTCAAGGAAGTGTATTTCAAGTTGGACTCACGTTCCCAAGACACTGAGATTCTTATATGGCTGACACAGGAGCCGAGGCTGAGCCCCCAGCCAGGGCCGTCAGTGATTGTCAATAACACGACAGAGCAGAGAGGAGACTCAGGGGCTGAGTATGTTCCTGGACAGTTCAAACAGGGGTAACTGGAAATGCCACGGAACTTGTTCTGGAGAAAGGCTTTTTCTACTCCTGCTTGATTTTCTTAAAAGGCATTGTTGGTGACTTCAGTCCTGGAGGAGGGTGTGCGGGTCAGAGTAACATCTCCTTTCCTTTCCTTCCACTTCTTCTCACTACCCATTCCTTCCCAACATTTCCACAATTCTTTCCATGCCACCTACCACCATTTTACTGCTCTATGTGCCACTTAGAGGAGCTCTCTGGACATTATGCCACTAGTGGGCGTGCCATGTCACCTGTGTGGGGCAACTTATAGGCCTCTGGTCGTCTGCATCCTAAGTTGTTATAAAGCCTTGCTCCCTAGGCTTGGTTGCAGTGCACAGGCTCACAGAATGACTCAAACATGGTGGAAATGTCCCCAGGAGCATCATTTTTAGCTTCGGCCTGAGGATAACCAAGTTGCTTTTGCGCTGCATCCTCTGAAATACCACAAGAGGGCGCCCAAGACCTCCCAAGTCAGGTTAGGCCAAGTGGCACTAAAGCCAGGAGGTGGCGCTGTTGCTTTACCATCAAGAAGGGAGCGGCTCCAGATTAGGCGGGCTGTGAGCATACTAGTTGGGGGACACACAGCACCTCTGCGGGCCGCAGGTGATCCCTAGAGGGGATGTTATGCTGTCCCAGCAAACATCGCTACCCAACCCTGAGATTAAAGCCAAGCTCCAGCCAGCTTGATTCAACAGAAAAACCCTAGAGGAGAAAGAATTCTTGGCTTCTAGTTCTGGCTGCCCTGCTATTTTGCTGGGAGGGCTTGAAGTAAACCACTTATTCTTTTGCCCCTACAGCTTCCTTGACCTTCCATGCGTTCAACCAACGCAACTTAAGATTCAGGAGTGCCAGGTGGGCTTAGGATTTGGGAATAAGAAAGACAAAGCTCGTGTCCTTGACAAATTCGTTGTCTGCAGGATAGAGAAGGGGGGTACATATCATCAGAAAGTCACAGATTGAGGAGGGAAGTGTAGGGATGGAGGCACACACAGAAGCACATGGGAAGAGGACTTCACCAGCCTGATGGGTCGGTGAAGGGTTCCTGGTGATCCTAGAGAGTCCCAGACTTGAATGGGAACCTTGTTGATAAAGAAGGTTTAGAAGGACAGAGGGGCCGCCAGAGCAAAGGCAGAGGCAGGAAAGAGCCTGGTGGGTGAGTGGGGCTCTCATGTAAATGAGTAGTGTTAGCAAGTGGAGCTGGATGGGGACATAGTGGGCCAGGCAGGTGGGGTTTGGAGGCCCTGTCCAGCTGTGCCTCTAGAAGCTTTGTGGTCCACATGCTCTGAAAAAGGGACAATTACAGAGACCAATGGTGTCACTAATACATGTATTTATTTATAGGTGCATAAATCTGCACTCATTTGGAGATAAAGGAGTAATCCCCAAGGGCGAGGGAGGATCGGGAGAGACATCGGAACAATGTCCACCTTCTTCTTTTTTTTTTTTTTTTAAGATTTTATTTATCTGAGAGAGGGACAGAGAGAGTGAGAGAGAGAGAGAGAGAGAGCATGAGCAGGGTGAGGGGCAGAGGAAGAAGCAGACTCCTCACTGAGCAGGGGGCCAAATGTGGGGCTCGATCCCAGGCCCCTGGGATCATGACCCAAGCCGGAGGCAGATGCTTAACTGGCTGAGCCACTCAGGCGCCCCCAGTGTCCACCTTCTACGGGGTCTTAGCTTGACTTGAAGTCACCATTAGGCACCATTGTTCTCACTCTTTCCTTCCTGACCAAGGAGTACAACAAACTCATTAGGATATGAACTTGTTAAGCTGAAGAGCAGCCATACATTTACTTAACAAGATAAATATGCACATTGTTTATGCAAGGTAATAAGCCACTAATTTATAAAAGCACATATTGTCATTTATTTATCAAAACAAAGGTAAGGGTGGCTCAGTCGGTTAAGCATTAGACTTCAGCTCAGGTCATTATCTCAGGGTTATGGGATCCAGCCCCGCATTGGGCTCCATGCTCAGCAGGGAGTCTGCTTGAGATTCCGTCTTTCTCCTTCTGCCCCTCCTGCCGCTCATATGCGCGCACCCTCTCTCTCTCTCTCTCTCTCTCAAATAAATAATTCTAAAAAAACAACAAACAAAAAAAACCCAAAGGTATGTGCTCACGTTTTACAGATGAGAAATAGGAGACCCAGGCCATACAGTTCATAGATGGTGGTGCTGGCACTCTGTCTGGGCTTTCTAATCTAACTACATGTTCTCCCCTTTTCACCAGGATGATTCACTCTGAGCGCTTTTGGGTTTGACCACCTCTGGGGAAGGCAAGTCCAGCATCACTGGTACCTACCGCATTCACTCACTTTGTGACCTTGAAGGCTACAAACAGGGGTTGAGATCTCACACAGGATGCTGTATTCACAGAAAGAGATGTTGGATTCCTGGTTTCAGTTTTCATCCTAAAACCCCGTTCTAAAATGAGCACCAGTTGCTCACCAGCACTGACAGAGCACACAGTGCACCATGAGTTCTAGAGAGAGAGGAGAGGTTTTCAAATGTACTACTGGATGGGCATTACGACTAGGGAAGTCATTAGGCTGGCTGTCCAATGCTTTGTTGGCATCTGGGACGACGCTGCAGAGAGGGCCATCCATGTGTGTCTGTGACTTGATATACCCTTAGTTCAAATGGCATCTTTCCCAGATGCTTAGTCTCCAAACAGAAAACAGCCTGAAATTTCATGTTTTAAAGTTTCTCCTCCAAAATCCTTGCCAGTGTATTGATGTTTATGGAAAGAATGTTTTTAATCAGCTAAGTGTACTGAAGTATGTAAAGTTCCCGGAAGGAATACAGCCCACCAGTGAGGCAGAGAGAAGGGAAGTCTAGCAAAGACAAATGGAGGACCCCATACTCAACATTACTGGAAAGAAGCTAAGTCCAATAAGAGGATAATGATGGGGGCAGACTGTAAAAAAAAAAAAAAAAAAAAAAAGCAATCTGTGAGAATGGAACACATGACATGCAAATAGTCCAAAGAATAACATGTAAATTAGCATCAGATTTTCAAAGAATTTTGAGTTGAGAGCCTGGAGAGACCATCTCTCCAGATGATGCTACTGAACCCCAGGGAAGGGAAGCAACTTGCTCTGGTAGAAACAGCTACCATCAAAGAGGGCTCATAGGGGGTCAGGCCCTGATTTCAATACTCCGTGTGAATTAATCCATTTCATTGTCCCAGAAAGCGCATGAAGTGTGAGGTTTCCCCTTTACTGGCAGGTGGTGAAACAGATGCTTAGGGAGGTTAAGGTACTTGCCCAGCTCATCTCATTTAGTAAGGGGCAAAGCAGGGATCCAAACCAAGGCAGTCTATCTCCCAGCCCATCCCAGTGAGAAACAGGTCACTCTTGGAACTGTGGGAAATCAGCAAGACTAAAGCCCTGATGCCCCAGTCGCCTCGTCCTGTTTGTTACACCATTCAGCTCTCTCCTCAGGCCCAGAAGGTTCTCCCCTCAGAGCCACGGAGGTTGCTGGTCCCAGCATCCTTATCAGGAATGCTCTTCTCCTGTATCTTCAGGGAGCCTGCTCCCTCGATTCCTTTTCTGGCCACCCTAAATAAAATGGCAACACGCTCTGCCCTCTGCAGCTCTGGCATGAGAGACACCCCTTACTTGGCTTCATTCATACAGAGGAGATCTCACTGTCTACTTGCTATATATGTGCTCATTTTGGCAGTTGGCCTTCAGTGTCTCCTACCAAATGCAAGTTCGTGAAGGCAGTGTCTATGCTTTCTTCAACGACATATCCCGGGTGCCAGGCACATATAAGCATTCCATAAACATTTGATGAGAAAGTAAATGAATGAATGAACAAATGTGCAAACGGTAAATAATTCCCTGGCCTGAGGCAGAGAACTCAGGTGCCCTGTGCCACATAATGAAAATCAACCCCAGCTGCTTGTGACTGAGATGCTCCCCAGACCTCACTCCAGTCCAGTTCCAGTCTCTCCCAGGAAACCTGAATCCTTCCACCATGAGCTCCAGGCAAGATTCATTTCTTGAATTGCACTATTCATGTCTCTAAGAGTCTTCTATTAAACTGTAGTACCTCTGAAAGGAAGAACATCCTGCATTAATTACTTATCAGCCATTAACACTTGTGAATATACTAAAGTAATATAAAAACAAGATTTTATATGTAACAGATCCAAACTCATACAGCTAGCATGGATGGAGCGTTGAAACATGCCGGTCATAGTGCTAGGTACTTTACACGTAGCACTAATTGCAAATATTTCCGGCTCTCTGCCTTCCTGGCACTCGTGGGAATTGCACTTCCCAGGCCCTTTGTGGTGGGTGGCACCATGTGACTGGTTCCAGCCAATCAGATGTAAGTGCCCTGTTAACCCACTTAGAGTGCTAATGAGAGACCCCTCAGAGCTCTCTTTTCCTTTCCGCTAGCGAACTGGCAGCATTCGAGGTGGTGGCTGCTTAGTCAGCCTGAACCCCTGAGTGACTGTGATGAGCCCAGGAACCCCATGTCCCCAATATCTGCACAGCAATCTTTTGAGGTAATCTGTGCTATCACTGCTTTATGGGTAAAGAACAGGCTCTATGTTATTAAAGGATTTTCACCAGGTTACAAGGGTAGTAAGTGACAAAGCCAGGAAGGGAACCAGGTGTGTTTGATGCTAGAGCCCGTAACTTTTACCTATTTTTACTTTCTCTCTCAAATCTTTATGGAATAAATAAGGATAGAGAAATGAGAATACCATCTGTTTCCTGGAAAACAGAAGCTTTGTAAGGCACCACAGCTTTGAGGAGTCAAGAAGGCACTAGAATCTTGGGGAAAATGCTTATAAAAACTGGTGATATTAGGGAGGAAACTCTATTGACAATATTCTCTCTGTTCATATTTTTGCCTGTTGGAGAGGTAGAATCCTTGGTCTTTGGTTTGATTCTTTCCCATCGTGAACTCATCAGTGAGTAGGTCAGCACATAGAGATGTCACACTGTGCACCGGCTCTGTGCTGAGGGCTCCCTGATGAATCCAACACTCAAGCCCGTTTTCAAGGGTCTGCAGGCTGCCCAGTTGATCCCACTCCCGTTCTATGTTTCCTACAGGAAACGGTCACCACTGCTGAAATTAATTGCTCAACTGTTTGCTCTGAGAGCTATGGAGGGTCAAATCTCCACTCCTCCATGTACTCTTTATACTATTTGGCACAAACTACATGGAAGGGTTAGAAAATTCTGAGGTCTGTATCACATAAGAACAAAACAGGAATTCTTGGGAGGCAGGGACCTCCTGCACAAAATATTTCACCCCCTGCTAACATGGCACCTCAACTTTCTGCCTTTAGAAATCTATTCCTTTGGGTTAAAGCAGATTTCTCCTCTTGCCTAGGACCTGCCCAGACTGTCATATAAAATCTTCTTAGGCCATGCATCCAAAGGACTGCCCTAACAACTCGTAACAACCACCTAAGCATTGAGGTCTTGCAGAAATAACCCAAAAACCTGGCAACATAAGAAATGTGCTTCTAGATGTTAAGTACCTCAATTCTGAGGGTTAAAATGTTCCTTAGGGTGTTCTCTCATTAAGTGGCTTTTTCCCAAAAGAACTCCAATAGAGGGTTTGTTGTTATTATTCATTGCAACTGGTGTTGAGGAGGGGCAGAAGCCCATCTTCTCATGAGAACTAAATTGACAAGAACTATCATTGTGCTGTATAGAACCCAAACTACCTGCATCAGTATCCACCACAGGCTCGGGGACCTAAGTGGATTCCCTAAGTTCGGACTGAAATTGTTCTGTGAGAAGTGTGTTTCCAGGAGTCAGTGGATGGTGGAGGGATGAGAACCATGGTGGGCACCTTTATGGAGAGAGACAGCTATGGACCAACAGAAATGAAAAGATCTAGAAAATGTTGTGTAGCTTGGGAAGAGAGGTTTCAAGGAGGGTCAGGGGAAATAAGGCGTCAGGACTCAAAGACACAGGTCTTGAAGATAGACATCCAGAACCTCACTTTAAAAAGACAAGGAGAGGCAATATAAAAATTTTTTGTAGACTGAACCATGACATAAAATTGTATGATTTGAAGCCTAATTTGTCTTGAATATCCCTGCTTTTCTTAATCTCTTTAGTCTATTATCCAAGACCATCTTGTGAAGTACTTTGAACCCAGATTCAAGTTGAACATGAAACACAGCCGAGTGTGTAAAAGAAAAATTGTACAAATCTAAATAAGAAATAATATAAAATCATTCAATAAATCTCAAAGTGGAGCAATATGTGAACATTCAGCCCAACTGGAAGCCTGGGGGCAGAGTGGCTGAGGGACGTGGGGGTCTGGTGCTCTGACCCTGCTGTAAAGGAGAACCCACCCCCACATGGCCTGTGTGTGCCCACCGCACTTTTCTGCAGGGGAACGGAGGTGTCCCAGAGGAGTAACAGCTTCCTACTCTTTGTGTGTTTATCGTGTGGCTGACCGAAAATGGGTGCTAGCAGAAATGCATTTGCTCTAGGTTTGCCGGAGACGTGAGGCTGACGGGGATTGATGGTTCATCAGATTGTGTGTGATGTTTTACCATAAAGAGAGGAAGATCTGGGGTCATGCAGACCTGGGCTTAATCTCAGCTTTGCCATTTGTTTACTCCTCCATGACTAGAGGCCAACCACCGAAGTTCACAGAGCCTCAGTTACCTGCGAATAAGATGAGGGCAGTTGGACTGTGCACATACGCCTTTTATAGGCACGTTAAGTGAGTGATGTAAGTAAAGTGTCCAGCTCATAGCGGGCACTCACGTAATTCCTTTCCTCTTCCGGAGGGAGAAGTGGAATTCACAAAGACACTGAATCATATGCTGGTCTCTACACCCACTCAGTCCACTGTCCCCTTACCTAGCTAGCCTCCCAGCCTCTTCTGGTCTTGGGTCAGTCAGTCACTCAGCAGCCAGAGTGCTTTTACTAAATCTTAACTCTCATTTCAAAACCCTATGTGAAACTCTTCAATGGCTTCCTGTTCCCAAATCCTCAACAGGGCTTTAGGACGCCTCTCATGAATTGGTCCCACTTACCACTCCACCCTCACTGATCACTGTCATGAACACCCTCCCTCACCTCCCCCAGGTCACACACACAGCCAGCCCTTCCTGCCCTGCAGTGCACACATTTCCCCAAAGGGCTCAGCTTTTGCACAATTTAGCCCCATTGCCTAGATGATTCCCCACATCTCTCTTCCACAGGCCCTTCTTTTATTTGGGTAACTTCTACCCAAACTCTGTGGCTTGGCTTAGATGTTACTTTCAGCTTTCTCTGATCTTCTTATGAGCTCTTCATTGCATTGTGTGCATACACCTGTCTCAACCTAATTTCCTACCAAAACTGCATGCTTACTCGTCCTGTTGCGGACCAAGCTCTAAGCCTCTGAGGGCAGAGTCTGTGTCTAATTCACCACTGTCTCCCCAGCTCAGAGAATGGTACAGAGTAGATACTCAGTAAATATATTACTTAACCTTTGAGTTTGAAATGATAGACTCAAAGAAAAGTTGCAAAAATAGTACAAAGTTCCCATGTATTTTTCACCCATCTTCCTCTTATGTTAATATCTTATAAAATTATAGTAAAATTGCTGAAAACAAGATATCACTGGTCCAGTACTTTTAAGTAATCTATAGATCTCATTTGAATTTTGCCAATTTTCCCACTATGAGATTGTGATTTATAATATGAAACATATACTTGGTCTTCATCCCCATCCCTGGCACAGAGCTCCTAAAATCCATGGAATTTCCTCTGATGAAAACAATAAAAGTGTCTTTTGTTATGTTAATGAGCTGACCTTTGCAAAGGAGGAGGTCACCAAAGGATGGAGTCTGGTTGCCATATCTTTAGAGGGTTGGAAATTTCAGTCCCTGGCCCCTCAACTCCAGAGAGGGAAAAGGGGCCAGAAATTGAGTTCAGTCACCAATGGCCAATGATTTAATCAATTGTGCCTATGTAATGAAACCTCCATAAAAACCAAAAAGGTGGGTTTGGAGAGCTGTTAGGCTGGTGAACACGGAGGTGCTGGGAGAGTGGCTGCATGGAGAGAGCATGGAAGCCCTCCCCCATACCTTGCTCTATACATCTCTTCCATTTGGCTGTTTCTGAGTTGTATCCTTTTATAATAAACTGCTAGATGTAAGCAAATGTTTCTGTGAGTTTTGTGAACCACTCTAGCAAACTAATGGAACCCAGGAGGGGGCCCTGGGAACCTCCAAACTATTGCCTGACTGTCAGAAGCACAGGTGACAAGTTGGACTTGTAATTGACATCTGAAGGCTTGAAGTGTGTGTAGGGGGTGGAAGGGTCTGGGTACCTTGTAAGACTGAGCCCTTAACCCATGGGATCTGATGCTCTCTCCAGGTAGATAATGTCAGAACTGAGTTAATTGCTTGGTGGTGTGGAAAACACACACTGGTATTGGTGTCAGCATCAAACCCACAGCGTCATTTTCATCACCCAGGAGCCCATCCAGGATCCCATGTTGCATTTAGCTGTAATGTCTCCTTCATCTCCTACCATCTGAGATAGTTCCTCAGTCCTGCTTTGTCTTTGATGACTTTCACACTTTTGAAGACTTCTGGTCAGTTATTTTATAGAACGTTCCTCAGTTTGGGTCTGTCTGGCATTTTCTCAAGGTTAGGTGGAGGTTACGTATTTTTGGCAAGAAGACCACAAAATGATGCTTTGTCCTTCTCCATGCATCCTATAAGGTGGTACATGATGTTCATGTATCTTATCCCTGAAATGCTAATGGTGATCATTTGGTTAAGGTGGTGTCTGCCAGGTTTTGTACTGTAAAATTACTATCTTTCCCTTTGCAATTAACAAGTGTTGTGTGAGGAGATACTTTAAGATCAATAAACACTTTTGAATAAATCAATGAATATTAGAACAAAGGACTGAATCTGAAAGAAAATCAATTAAAAGCGTTGTAAATGTAAGTTCTGCACTTGCGTTCACAAAAAATGCAGCAAGGATACAAAAGAGAAAATATGACAATAAATAAATGAGTCAAAAATCATCTAAATAATGTTGAGAAGAGAACAAGCCTAGTTATATCATCGTCATCTTTTATCTCATATCACATATTTATATTTAATAAGCAATTAAAGAGGTTTCCAAGGGTGAGGCAATTAAACACATTTTTATCTTCTGCTAGAGCCCAATTGCTGTGGAAGATGTGACTCTGCTATGCAAACAAACTGGAGCCCATTCAGAGAAGTGAGCAGACAGATGTGGCTTTTCTGGGAAAGACCTCAGGAAAAGAATATGCCCAAATTAAAAAGGCAGCACTCAGGAAAGTATTATCTTAGTCTTCTTGGCCCATCCTCACAGAAAACCATCATCTGGGTACCTTCTACAATTGACATTTATTTTCTCACAGTTCTGGAGGCTAGACATCCAAGAGCATGGTGCCCGCCTGGCTGATTTGGGTCCCAGTGAGGGCTCTCTTCCTGGTTTACAGATGGCTGCCTTCTAGCTGTGTCCTCACGGGGTGGAGAGAGAGAAAGAACTCTCTACTCTCTTCTTATAAGGACACTAATCCTATTGGATCAGGTCCCCACCTTTATGATCTCATTTGACCTTAATTACCTCTATGAAAGCCCCATCTCCAAGTACAGTCTCACTGGGGGTTGAGGTTTCAGAATATGAATCTGGGGGGACACACTCAATCCCTAGCAGTAGTGATGCTCAAATGAGTCATTGCACATCACTGTGTAACAGGATGTTAAAGTGGAACATCTCTTATCATCTCAATTTCTGTCGAAGCCTCACACTACATGCAATAGGTGTCAACACCCCAAATTTAAAGCAAGTTGCTTGACCAAGATTTTTTCTGTTTCCATTAGCCCATCACCCACCTCCAGATGATAGGAAAGATTAGGAATCCATTAGGAGGAACAATAATGTGAGATTTCTCTAGGAAAAAGCTGTGTGCTGAAGTTCTCCACAGTTCAGGCCAACCGAGAGGAGCTTCAAAGAACCTCCCAGCACGTTTGACATACGTCCCTTGGAATGAAGGAGGATTGTGGAGCTGGTATCTGACTCACATTTGGAAGAAAGTCTGGAAGAAAGAGGTTAGGGCTTAGGGTTGGGGGAGGCTATGTCAGCAGAAGGAGGAGAGAGCTCTATTGAAGTGCGCTGTGCCAAAGGCAGGACAAAAATACATGTTTTCCAAGGTCCAAATATGGCCCCCAAGGAAGAGTCCAGCCATGAAGCAGCTTGAAAAACTCTATCCAAGGGGCCACTGAAGTGGGGAGGGGTGCAGGGCGGGTGACCCCAACAGAAGAAGATTGAGGTGAACCACCCATCCTGGGCAGGGAGAATGTCCTAAGCAGCCAGCCAAGAGAGGCAGCACCCCCATCTGAAAACTGCTGTGGAAAGTCCCCAGTGTGAGGGGCTCAGAGGAACCTGGAAAAGTCCCCTTGAGAGAAAGAGGAAGCACTTGGGATGCTTACGCCAGGTCACGTCTGCACCCATCAAGTTAGGAGAGCCCTCCTACCCACCACCTTTCTCCCTGAAGGAACCAGTGGCAACATGAAGAACAGGAAGGATGAGCAGGCCAGAGGGGGGAAGACAAAGAGGAGAAGCGATCTTGGCAGGCTTCCCAGCCCCAAGCAGGCCTTGACAGGGGAGGACAAATGTAGTTGTCAAGAGAGTTTGGACTTTGGTAAAAGACTACACTGGCTTTTTAATATCTGAAAATGACCAGAACATTCTGTAGGATCTTCAGGAAGGAAGAAGGAATTAAGAAAGAATTTAACACAAAGTGGAGGAAAAATAAAGTTCTTTCCTGTTTGCATTCTAGCAAGCGCAGCCTTTCAGAAACAAGCAGTTTCATAAAGTGCGGTTAGCTGAGCAGCCATGGGGGCCTGCACCTAGAAGGGCTGCGGACTTGTCTTAATGTGCTGCTGCTACCATCTTGAAACTCTTAATATTTGGTAACAAGGGGCCCCACATTTTCATTCTGCATAGGCCCTGCAAATCATGCAGCTGGGCCTAGTTACTACATAGGAGGGACTTGGCCATGTTCTTGACCCCAAGGGACACACAGTGGAACTGATCATTGGGAGGTGGAGAGAAACAGTCCTCCCCCACCTCCCAATATTGGGAAGAGTTTTGTTTGGCTGCCCAAATTAAAATAGACTGCAAATAGGTAGAGCTTCCAGTCACCAGGATCCTTACAGCAGAGGGTCAGCTACTTGGCAGGAACATTGGAGACACAATGCAAGCTCTGGACTCTGCAGTCTCCAAAATCCCTGCCAACCCTGGGATTATCTAATTCTTTGATTAATAAATCTCCTTCAAGATGTCTGTTTTTACCAACCTCACCAGGAAATGAATTTACTAGTGCTGAGAACAGGTAAGTATATTTTCAAGTCCAGCCTCTAACTCCTTACATGGTTGGGAGTTTCACTAACTCCCTGGGTTTCTGTCCAAATTGTGAGCTGTTGTTTTCCTTTATGAGGACATTATTGCCATTACTCACTGCATTTTTGATCATTGTAAGTTGGATCTTAGTGTGGCTGGCACACTGTGACTTCTTGCTTCTAAGAAAAAGGCCTAAAAATCTCAGAAAGTGTTTTGGGCCTAAAGCCACTTTCATTAATCATTATTTTGACAGTGAAGCATAAACAGACATGACAAATATTTATTAAGTTTAACATTAAAAATCTATAGGCATGTTTTGGTTATTGTTGTCATCATCAATATTATTATTCGTGTGGGAGAGTGTTCTAGGAGAAGAAAAGAAAGTCTATTGCTTTCTGGGATCTGCCACATATAACCTCTCAAGCTGAGAAGGGCGTCTTCTCCACTCCACCTTTATAGAGCTAGTCTCTGAAGGCACAACTTGAGGGTCAAAGCTCCACTACAAAGACCCACCATTGATGACAATACTGGGGCCAGGAATTGATAGGAAATGGGTATGTTTAGTCATGCTCAGTAAACCCATTTCCTTACAGACTCACTCCTCCCTCATACTGGAAAACTTTGAGCTTCTTTCATACCATATTTTGGCCTTGACCTTTAGCCTCCCTACAATGGAGTCTATGTATCTCCATACCCTCAGTGCAGGCCCCATAATTATAGCCATCCGTTAAACTGTCAGGAAGAAATCCCCAGTTCAATCACGTCTTTATCAGACTTCAGCTGCCAAATGGGTCAAGTTAGGCGTCAAGTCTGACCTGCCCCGAGGCCCTGTGATGTGCTGGTCTGCATTCTCACTGGGGCCTTTGTGAGCAGGCAGGCCAGACAGCCACCTGGTTGCCCCCAGCGAAGTTCCCGGTCCCCCTGCATTCCCCAGACAGGGTGGAGTCAAGAGAAACAATGGGACTGACTTCATGGAAGACCTTCCCTTTGGCTCTATCTTCAGGGAGTTTCATGCACAGGAGTTATGCGGGGTTGTCAAAGTCCTAAATTGGAAATGGAGACTCCTGAAGAGGGAGGAATCTGGTATCGGGGGAAATAAATTCTTCAGTTTGATTCTCCTCTCAGAGATTGTAGAATCATGGAATTTTATCGCTGCCAAGGAACTTAGTGATCGTCCATCTAACCCTTTATTTTACAGATCAATGTAAATGTGGCCAAGGGACTTGGGTTTTACTTTTATTGCCGAGTCTGGTTTTCTTGAGTTTCAGGTGAGTAATATTTTAACGTGAGCTCCATAACAATGAGAGAAACCCAGGGCTGTTCCAATGTGACCACATACTATTCTCTAGTTGTTTCATGCAAATACGTTTTATCTTTCACACCAGATCACAAAATATCTCAAGGACAGCTTATTTCTTTTCTGTTCCCCATAGAAAGGTACTAGCAAAGAAAGCACTTTAAAGTATTTGCAGAGAGTTAATGTGCGTTCTTCACTCATTTTTCTGTTTGGGTGTGTTTCTGTGTGTCTGTGTCTCCTTTAATAGATTACAAACACTCTGTGCAAGTTAAAATAGAACCGCCAAATTTTATAGCTAGTCATACTATCCCATTTAAAAGGTGAGAACACTGAGATCCAGAGAAGTGAAGTTACTTGCACAAGATCACTCAGTTAGCATATGATTTAAATGCAGATCCACTTCCTGCTCATTCAAGTTACCTCCTTGTTATAGTGATAGATCAATATTGAAGTTCACAGAGGAAACAAGACATCAGAATAGGCAAGGGGAATCAGCCCTGATAATGTTATCATTGTTATTAGTAATACCCTAAATATGTAGAGCTGTTAGAGTTTACAAAGATAAATACTGAACAGTTTTTTTATATCCTTCACTAACAAAAACCATAAACAAGTGTATGTCCCATATATGCATGTTTACTTACACAAGAGGAATTTTCCCATACACATTGCTCTACACTTTGTTTTTTTTTTTTTCCACTTAATGATATTACTTAGGGATCTTCCTACGTTAACACATGTAGAGCTACCTTATGCTTTTTAAAAGGCACTTATGGTTGGATAGACCATAACTTATTTAACCATTCCCCTATTGATGGACAGTTAAGTTGTTTCCAGATTTATGCTAAGAAATGTGCATTTTTTTAAAACAATCTCCCCTGGAGGATTTTAAGTAACTAACTTGATATCAGATCAGCATTTGGAATCACCAATAGGCTTATACCCTTATTTTAGTAGATGAAAAAACTGAAGTCCAGACAAATTTGGGACCTTCAACTATTCAGGGTAAAACCATAACTAGAACCTGGTGTTCCTGAGTTTTCTACCAACATTCATTCCACTGCATTTGGGCCACGTAAGGGCACTGGGCATGCTTGCTTTGGCTATTTGTAGAAGTCAATAGGCACCACCCAATATCTGGCCCAACAGAGTCTTTGTTAAAAGAACCGATTCATCAAAAGATTCTCATTGTGGTTTAGATTTTACTAGCCCAAAGATCACTGAGTTAAACTTCCCTTTTCAGTAGATGATCCAAAGTCCCTTGAATGAAGATGTAATTCAATAAAAACTTAATAATCTCATAAAAATGAATATTCTCTGGTTCCCCAATGAACTCCCAAACTTATTAGCTTTCTTCTGCAGATGATGTGAGATGGCTTGTTTTACCTAAACTAACCCCATTTTGCCTTTAAAAATACATTATTATTTAAATGTCTGCATTTCTTTAATCCTGCAAATGTACAAAAAGCAAGCATAGTGTTTCTGGGAAAGAAAGAGCTGGTGGAGGAAATTATCACGTGGGGAAACTTAGGACATTCATTCAAGAATTAGGAACAAAAAACAGATTGGAGTAGTGCACATTTTGCTCATGAATGGCCCTGGGCAGTGGCTCTTTCTACAAATTGCCACATAAGGAGCTCATCACTGAATGAGGGAAAGGGGGTGATGTGGTTATGGATTTTCCAGGGATGAGAATCTGAACGCTACACTGACTTCTCAGACTACGTGCTTTTGGTTGTTTGTTGTAAAGAAACAAAGAGAATTTCTTTATTAAACAGTAAAAACCAAAGTGTCTAGTTTGGTCTCAGTAATGAAAATAATAGCTACCATGAACTAAGCACCTGTTCTGCAGGCACTGTCCTCAAGGCTTTACATGATCACTATTATACATGGTAGAACAATCTATGACACAAGAGATAAATTCTCAGGAACTTCCGGATATCAATTTCTTACTGACTTGTTAACAACTTCCATGTGGGGGCGACTGGGTGGCTCCGTCGTTAAGCGTCTGCCTTCGGCTCAGGTCACGATCCCAGGGTCCTGGGATCGAGCCCCGCATCGGGCTCTCTGCTCAGCAGGGAGCCTGCTTCTCCCTCTCTCTCTCTGCCTGCCGCTCTGCCTATTTGTGCTCGCTCTCTATCTCTCTGTCAAATAAATAAATAAAATCTTAAAAAAAAAAAAAAACAACTTGCATGTGCCCACAGGGTGTGCCCCATGGCATTCTTAGTGTTGGGGAAGATCTAGAGCTGCTGTGTACCCCACGCCACCTCTCAGCCCCATACAGACCCTGGGAACTTTCCTTTCTTTTTTTTTTTTTTTAATTTTTTTATTGTTATGTTAATCACCATATATTACATCATTAGTTTTTGGTGCAGTGTTCCATGATTCATTGTTTGTTCATAACACCCAGTGCTCCATGCAGAACGTGCCCTCCTCAATACCCATCACCAGGCTAACCCATCCCCCTACCCCCCTCCCCTCTAGAACCCTCAGTTTGTTTTTCAGAGTCCATCATCTCTCATGGTTCGTCTCCCCCTCTGACATACTCCCCTTTTCTTCCTCTCCTGTTATCTTCTTCTTTTTCTTTTTTCTTGAAATATGTTGCGTTATTTGTTTCAGAAGTACAGAACTGTGATTCAACAGTCTTGCACAATTCACAGCGCTCACCGTAGCACATACCCTCCCCAATGTCTATCACCCAGCCACCCCATCCCTCCCACCCCCAACCCCTCCAGTAACACTCAGTTTCTTTCCTGAGATTAAGAATTCCTCATATCAGTGAGGTCATGTGATACATGTCTTTCTCTGATTGACTTATTTCACTCAGCATAACACCCTCCAGTTCCAACCATGTCGTTGCAAATGGCAAGATCTCATTCCTTTTGATGGCTGCATAATATTCCATTGTGTATATATACCACATCTTCTTTATCCATTCATCTGTCGATGGGCATCTTGGCTCTTTCCACAGTTTGGCTATGGTGGACATTGCTGCTATAAACATTGGGGTACACATACCCCTTCGGATCCCTACATTTGTATCTTTGTGGTAAATACCCAGTAGTGCAATTGCTGGATCGAACGGTAGCTCTAATTTCAACTGTTTGAGGAACCTCCATACTGTTTTCCAGAGGGGTTGCACCAGCTTGCATTCCCACCAACAGTGTAGGAGGGTTCCCCTTTCTCCACATCCCCGCCAACATCTGTCGTTCCCTGACTTGTTAATTTTAGCCATTCTGACGGGTGTGAGGTGGTATCTCATTGAGGTTTTGATTTGGATTTCCCTGATGCCGAGCGATGTTGAGCACTTTTTCATGTGCCTGTTGGCCATTTGGATGTCTTCTTTGGAGAAATGTCTGTTCATGTCTTCTGCCCATTTCTTGATTGGATTATTTGTTCTTTGGGTGTTGAGTTTGATAAGTTCTTTATAGATTTTGGATACTAGCCCTTTATCTGATATGTCATTTGCAAATATTTTCTCCCATTCTGTCGGTTGTCTTTTGGTTTTTTGGACTGTTTCTTTTGCTGTGCAAAAGCTTTTTATCTTGATGAAATCCCAATAGTTCATTTTTGCCCTGGCTTCCCGTGCCTTTGGCGATGTTTCTAGGAAGAAGTTGCTGCGGCTAAGGTTGAAAAGGTTGCTACCTGTGTTCTCCTTTAGGATTTTGATGGACTCCTGTCTCACGTTTAGGTCTTTCAACCATTTGGAGTCTATTTTTGTGTGTGGTGTAAGGAAATGGTCCAGTTTCATTCTTCTCCATGTGGCTGTCCAATTTTCCCAACACCAATTGTTGAAGAGACTGTCTTTTTGCCATTGGACATTCTTTCCTGCTTTGTCAAAGATAAGTTGACCATAGAGTTGAGGGTCCATTTCTGGGCTCTCAATTCTGTTCCATTGATCTATGTGTCTCTTTTTGTGCCAGTACCATACTGTCTTGATGATGACAGCTTTGTAATAGAGCTGGAAGTCCGGAATTGTGATGCCGCCAGCTTTGCTTTTCTTTTTCAGTGTTCCTCTGGCTATTCTGGGTCTCTTCTGGTTCCATACAAATTTTAGGATTATTTGTTCCATTTCTTTGAAAAAAGGGGATGGTATTTTGATGGGGATTGCATTGAATGTGTAGATTGCTCTAGGTAGCATTGACATCTTCACAATGTTGATTTTCCCAATCCATGAGCATGGAACGTTTTTCCATTTCTTTGTGTCTTCTTCAATTTCTTTCATGAGTATTTTATAGTTTTCTGAGTACAGATCCTTTGCCTCTTTGGTTAGATTTATTCCTAAGTATCTAATGGTTTTGGGTGCAATTGTAAATGGGATCGACTCCTTGATTTGTCTCTCTTCTGTCTTGTTGTTGGTGTATAGGAATGCCACTGATTTCTGTGCATTGATTTTATATCCTGCTACTTGACTGAATTCCTGTATGAGTTCTAGCAGTTTTGGGGTGGAGTCTTTTGGGTTTTCCACATACAGTATCATATCATCTGCAAAGAGTGAGAGTTTGACTTCCTCTTGGCCGATTTGGATGCCTTTGATTTCTTTTTGTTGTCTGATTGCTGTGGCTAGGACTTCTAATACTATGTTGAATAGCAGTGGTGAGAGTGGACATCCCTGCCGCGTTCCTGACCTTAGGGGAAAAGCTCTCAGCCTTTCCCCATTGAGAATGATATTCGCTGTAGGTATTTCATAGATGGCTTTTATGATATTGAGGTATGTACCCTCTATCCCTATACTCTGAAGAGTTTTGATCAAGAAAGGATGTTGTACTTTGTCAAATGCTTTTTCTGCATCTATTGAGAGGATCATATGATTCTTGCTCTTTCTTTTGTTAATGTATTGTATCACGTTGATTGATTTGTGGATGTTGAACCAGCCTTGCAGCCCAGGGATAAATCCCACTTGGTCCTGGTGAATAATCCTTTTAATGTACTGTTGGATCCTATTGGCTAGTATTTTGGTGAGAATTTTTGCATCCATGTTCATCAAGGATATTGGTCTGTAATTCTCTTTTTTGATGGGGTCTTTGTCTGGTTTTGGGATCAAGGTAATGCTGGCCTCATAAAATGAGTTTGGAAGTTTCCCTTCCATTTCTATTTTTTGGAACAGTTTCAGGAGAATAGGTATTAATTCTTCTTGAAATGTCTGATAGAATTCCCCTGGGAAGCCATCTGGCCCTGGGCTTTTGTTTCTTGGGAGATTTTTGATGACTGTTTCAATTTCCTTAGTGGTTATAGGTCTGTTCAGGTTTTCTATTTCTTCCTGGTTCAATTTTGGTAGTTGATACATCTCTAGGAATGCACCCATTTCTTCCAGGTTATCTAATTTGCTGGCATAGAGTTGCTCATAATATGTTCTTATAATTGTTTGTATTTCTTTGGTGTTGGTTGTGATCTCTCCTCTTTCATTCATGATTTTGTTGATTTGGGTCATTTCTCTTTTCTTTTGGATCAGTCTGGCCAGGGGTTTATCAATCTTGTTAATTCTTTCAAAGAACCAGCTCCTAGTTTCGTTGATCTGTTCTACTGTTCTTTTGGTTTCTAGTTCATTGATTTCTGCTCTGATCTGCATGATTTCTCTTCTCCTGCTGGGTTTAGGCTTTATTTGCCGTTCTTTCTCCAGCTCCTTTAGGTGTAGGGTTAGGGTGTGTATTTGAGACCTTTCTTGTTTCTTGAGAAAGGCTTGTATTGCTATATACTTTCCTCGCAGGACTGCCTTGGCTGTATCCCAAAGATTTTGAACAGTTGTGTTTTCATTTTCATTGGTTTCCATGAATTTTTTTAATTCTTCTTTAATTTCTTGGTTGACCCATTCATTCTTTAGTAGGATGCTCTTTAGCCTCCATGTATTTGAGTTCTTTCCGACTTTCCTCTTGTGGTTGAGTTCTAGTTTCAAAGCATTGTGGTCTGAAAATATGCAGGGAATAATCCCAATCTTTTGGTACTGATTGAGACCTGATTTGTGACCTAGGATGTGATCAATTCTGGAGAATGTTCCATGGGCACTAGAGAAGAATGTGTATTCCTTTGCTTTGGGATGGAATGTTCTGAATATGTCTGTGAAGTCCATTTGGTCCAGTGTGTCATTTAAAGTCTTTATTTCCTTGTTGATCTTTTGCTTAGAGGATCTGTCCATTTCAGTCAGGGGGGTGTTAAAGTCCCCCACTATTATTGTATTGTTGTCAATGTGTTTCTTTGCTTTTGTTATTAATTGCCTTATATAATTGGCTGCTCCCATGTTCGGGGCATAGATATTTACAATTGTTAGATCTTCTTGTTGGACAGACCCTTTAAGTAGGATATAGTGTCCTTCCTCATCTCTTATTACAGTCTTTGTTTTAAAATCTAATTTGTCTAAGGATTGCCACCCCAGCTTTCTTTTGGTGTCCATTAGCATGGTAAATGGTTTTCCACCCCCTCACTTTCAATCTGGGGGTGTCTTTGGGTCTAAAATGAGTCTCTTGCAGACAGCATATTGATGGGTCTTGTTTTTTAATCCAATCTGATAGCCTGTGTCTTTTGATTGGGGCATTTAGCCCATTTACATTCAGGGTAACTATTGAAAGGTATGAATTTAGTGCCATTGTATTACCTGTAAGGTGACTGTTAACTGTCTGTTGTCTGTGTTCGTTTCTGCTCTTTGCTGCTTTTAGGTTCTCTCTTTGCTTAGAGGACCCCTCTCAATATTTCTTGGAGGGCTGGTTTCGTGTTTGCAAATTCCTTTAGTTTTTGTTTGTTCTGGAAGCTTTTTATCTCTCCTTCTATTTTCAATGATAGCCTAGCTGGATATAGTATTCTTGGCTGCATATTTTTCTCATTTAGTGCTCTGAAGATATCTTGCCAGTCCTTTCTCGCCTGCCAGGTCTCTGTGGATAGGTCTGTTGCCAATCTAATGTTTCTACCATTGTAGGTTACACATCTCTTCTCCCGAGCTGCTTTCAGGATTTTCTCTTTGTCTGTGAGACTCGTAAGTTTTACTATTAGATGTCGGGGTGTTGACCTATTATTATTGATTTTGAGAGGGGTTCTCTGTGCCTCCTGGATTTTAATGCCTGTTTCCTTCCTCACATTAGGGAAGTTCTCTGCTATAATTTGCTCCAATATACCTTCTGCCCCTCTCTCTCTCTCTTCTTCTTCTGGGATCCCAATTATTCTAATGTTGTTTCGTCTTATCGTATCACTTATCTCTCGAATTCTGCCCTCGTGATCCTGTAGTTGTTTCTCTCTCTTTTTCTCAGCCTCTTTATTTTCCATCATTTGGTCTTCTATATCGCTGATTCTCTCTTCTGCCTCATTTATCCTAGCATTTAGTGCCCCCATTTTTGATTGCACCTCATCAATAGCCTTTTTGATTTCGATTTGGTTAGATTTTAGTTCTTTTATTTCTCCAGAAAGGGTTTCTCTAATAACTTCCATGCTTTTTTCAAGCCCAGCTAGTATCTTTAAAGTCATGATTCTGAACTCTAGGTCCGACATCGTACTAATGTCCGTATTGAGTAGGTCCCTGGCAGATGGTACTACCTCTTGTTCTTTTTGCTGAGGTGATTTCTTTCGTCTTGTCATTTTGTCCAGAGGAGAATAGATGAATGAGAGAACAAAATGCTAACAGGTTTACAACGTCCCCAGCAAATATACTGTATACAAATCAGAAAAGACCTGAAACCAGGGGAAAAGAAAGGGAAAGAAAGAAAAAAGAAAGAGAAAAAGAAAAAAAAAAAGATAAAAACAAAAACAAAACAATACAAAAAAGGCAGAATATGATCAAATATGATCAGGCTAGTGCATAGATCAGTGCCACACACTAGATTTTGGGCGTATTTTGGTCTGTTAGAAAAAGTGCCTCCTAAAATTTTAAAGGAAGAAAGACATATATGTACAAAATAAGGGTTGATACAATGAAGGGATGGAAGATGACTGTAAAGATGAAAATTATAAAAGATTTTATAAAAGGACTTGGTAAGATAAGTTGTTTGAAAAAAGAAAGAAGATTTAAGAAAAAAAAAAAAAGGAAAAAGGGAGAGAATGTGATCAGGCAGGAGACTAGAACAAAGCCCACTAGTGATTTAGGGTATATTTTGATCTGTTAGAAGAAACTGTACCTCAAAATTTTAAAGAGAGAACAACTTATATATATATGCCAGGGAACTTTCCTTTCTATACCATTTCCGATCTTGCAGTGGCCCGGGCCCCCACCCTCTGCATACTACGCACACACTTGGCCCTTAAACTGGGCATATGTGAGGTAGTTTGAAAATCGATGAGCAAAATTTCAGGGCACCAATGGTCACCTAACATTCCTTCCTCTAAGATAGCTTCTTAGGCCAGGAGACATGCCCTCTCATCAAAGGACAGTACGATCCTGGCTCCAGTCTTGTGTAGCCCCCCACCACCAGCAAAGGATGGTGCCGGCAGGCGGAGGCTGCGCAGTTTCTTGACGCTAACCCTAATCCCTGTCCTCATGGTCTCTCCTAGCCTGGACTCTCATTTTGAAAGAACCTTACCCTAGGCAAGGAAATTCTATTCAATATTCCACTTTTCTTTCTTAGCATTTGTTCATCTCTGTCCCTTAATATGTATTGGAAATCTATGAGGAAACAAAATATTCTGTTGCCTTATGGGATCATTCATCTAGATTCTTTCCATCAAAGCTATGATTTCCTGATAATTGAAGCTCAAGAAAAGTATCAACATCTTCCTGGATTTTCTTGCTTCTCGGGCAGGGGTCAGCAAACTTTCTGCAAAGCAACAAATACTAAATATTTTGGACTTTGACAGCCATACAATCTCTGTCGTAATGACTCAGCTCTGCCCCATAATGTGAAAACTGCCACAGAAAATATGTAAACAACAGGACATGGCTATGTTCCAATAAAACTTTATTTATAAAAACTGGCAGTAGGCCATAGTTTACCTGCCCCTGTTCTAGATGATGAGGAGGAGGAGGAAGTGGAGGATGTTGATTATTGATTATTATTATACAATTAACATTGCTTTCTCTGTACAAAAAAATCTATGCTAAGTATTCTATTAGTATTATTTCATTTAACCTCCATAATTCTATAGGTTACCTACAGTTATTATACCCATTTTATAGTTGAGGAAACTAAGCTTTAAAGAGGCTAAACAATTTCCCCACAGTCAAACAATTAGTAAATGGTGGTGCCAGAAACTCGGATCTGACACCAGAGCTCACCAGAGTTCACCAGAGCGAAATTTCTATCATTAAGCTAAACACCATGCATGTTCACTGTTTAAAGCTTTTTGGTCAACTTAGAAACTATTTCTTTTTTTTTTTAAGATTTTTATTTATTTATTTTATTTTATAGAGAGAGAGTGGGGGTGGGGGGAGGGAGAGGGAGAGAATCTCAAGCAGATTCCGTGCTGAGCATAGAGCCTGATGCAGGGGTCAGTCTCACAACCCTGAGATCATGACCTAAGCCAAAACCAAGAGTCAGACACTTAACCAACTGGGCCACCCAGGTGCCCCTCTAAGAAACTATTTATAAACACAATGAACTTGTGAATTCAACTTCAGTAGAAAAATTAAACATGATTTTAATTTGCATACCCTAAGTAGATTTAGGGCTATTGAAACATTTAGTCAAACAAACATTTATTATGCCACTACTCTAAGCCCCAAATTACTACAGTGTTTTGAGGTGGAAAATAATAGAATATGGTTGCCTTACCTCAGACACACTTTGAGCCTTTGGGGGGGAAATTTTCCTTTCCCTTCTTCTCTTATAGTGCATCTTGGTTTGAGAAAGCAGACCCACAGCTGGCATTGCTTAAGGAAGGCAACCAAAATTTATTTGCAACTGTCCCACAGACACACAAATGTGTTTGCCTTTCCATCTTTTTATGATTGATGTTTTCACATGAATTATTCTTGTTCCTTTTATTAAAGTGATATGAGCAGTTTTTAGGGAATTTCAAGTGATCTTACAAAAACAAAAATCTTCTCCTAAGATTTAAAGCCCCAAGTCCTGACAGCCTTTCCCTGAACATCTTAGCCTGACTGTTTACCTCTAACTATTCAACTCCAGCAAGCCTCTCAAACTTTCTGACTCAATGTCTCCAACTGTATTAAGAACAGAGCCTCTCCTTTCAACACCTCTCTTCCACACAGCCACACTTGCACAACATCAGGATTTTTTGGTGTTCTAGCTGGGTGGGTTATTTCAACAGTACACAATCACATAAGGCAAAGTGAAAGTTCCCACTCTCTTAAAGCTAATGATTCATAATAGTTTAAAGATCTTTCAGTTCTAGGAAAACTTCTTTCTGCTGTCATCCATAAAAGTTCTTCTCTCCTTTGCCCCCTCTCCTTACTTCAAATGAAATGCCTTTTTAATTTTGTTCCCCTCCAAACACATCTGTTTAATTGTCATTATGCCTCATTTGCACTAAATCCAAATGGAAACCAGCCTATGGTGGTGGGATTTGGTGTTGCTTTTCCCCAAAGGTCAAACCTCACACAGCTGTTCATCATGAGCTATCTCCAGCTCCCAGCAGCAGCCCAGCATTTATGTTATGTTAGTGATGTTCTCTAGTTGCAGGGTCTGGAGAGCTTGCTGTTCAGCCAAAAGAAATCCTAAGGGAAAAGAGTCAGAATGAATGGTCGTACATCACATGAAATGTTGCTGGGCACCTTCTCTGTATTGCCTTTCCCATATAGAAGCTAATGCAAGCCAGTGCAGAGTCACCAGCTTGATCCATAGCTATTCCTTAACCTACAGAAAGAGCCCAAGAATATGCTAAGGACTTTCCTCTAGGATTGAGATATCCATCTCTGATTACCAGCCACAAGAACACTAGGAAAACAAGGCACAATTTGCATGACAGGAGTGGCTTAGAAAAGCATGGGATTCACTTCTGTATTATTAGAGTTTTTTAATAAGAAAAATAAATGGAATTTGACAAGGATAAAGGAGAGAAGTGAAAGAGAAATGGGGAAGAGAAGAGATGAGATTCTACAGTTATACTGTTGAGTTTTATTTAGTAGAACATGCATATATACTAATGAGGCTATAGCATGACTGCCATTCCGTGAACACCTTTGGCCCTGCTCAAACCACATCAGCATCTCTGGTTGTCACAGAGCACCATGTTGGCCAGCTCACACCTACCTTTGACTAATGGCAGAATCCACTGCTGCCTTACCTGCTGGGTAATACCTCAGAGATAAACAGGAGCCCATTGGACCTGGGATATGCAGCTCAGAGGAGGAGTTAGGGCAGAAGTTAGTGCCCCCAGGAGCAACATTTACAATTAATAAATACTATGGCTTCCCAGCCTTGCTGTGGGCAATTCTTGGAGTAGGATGATTCTGTATGCTTCTCAGGCAGTCTAAGAAAATTGAGCCCCCAGTGTTCACAGAACCAGCATTGACCCAATATTCTTATATTGACTTTTTCAACTTCCATTTATCGCTCTCTACCATCCCTCATTTCTGCAACTTGAAATCACCTCCCAAATAAACCAAATGCCTAAATGCCCTTGTTTCAGGCTCTCCTTTCAGGGAAATAAATCCCTTTAGGGCTGCCTACTCGGCAATTAAGACATTTATAAGTAGCTCTCTATATGAGGTAATTGAAAAGCCACACACAGGCCTAGGCAAAATGCACGCTTAAAAAAGACCTGAGAAGAGAGAGAGGAGCAAGATGGCAGAGGAGTAGGAGTCCTAAATTTCATCTGGTCCCAGGAATTCAGCTAGTTATCAAACCATTCTGAACATCTATGAACTCAACTGGAGATTGAAGAAAAGAATAGCAGCAACTCTACGAACAGAAAAGCAACCACTTTCTGGAAGGTAGGATATGCGGAGAAGTGAATCCAAGGTGTTATTTGGGAAGATAGACCGCAGGGGGAGGGAGCCTCCCTCAGCCAGCTACCGGCAAGTGATAGAGCAACAGAGCACAAAATCAGAACTTTTAGAAGTCTGCTCTACTGAGGGATGTCACTCCAGTGGCTAAGAAGGGGGTGGAACCCTTGCTGGTACAATGTGGTCTCAGGACCCTCGGGGTCACAGAAAGACTGGGGGTGCCTGAGTGTGGCAGAGTTCCCAGGTATTGGAGCAGGGAAGCCAGCAGCAAAGACAGAGCTGAGGAGTGGGCTCTCAGCTCAGGGTTGCCATAAACCATGATCTGTGGCACAGTCAGGCCACTACTCTTTGAGCAGGGACCCAACAAGTGGCAGATCTGGGGAGACTCCCCTTCCTCCCCCAAGAGAAGAAGCGTGGGAGCACACCGCAGGAATCTGCTGGGTTTGGAGACTTCAAATGGGGTCATTACACATTTTGACAATCAAAAATGGAGGCTCAGTCAGTTAAGCATCTGTCTTCATCTCAGGTCATGATCCCCAGGTCCTGGAATCAAGCCCCACGTCTGGCTCCCTGCTCAGTGGAGAGTCTGCTCCTCCCTCTCCGTCTGCCTGCCACTCTGCCTACTTGTGCTCTCTTTATCTTTCCATCAAATAAATTTTAAAAACCTTCAAAAAAAATGGAGGCTCTGAGTCCTAGGATAAATGAGGCAGAAGAGAGAATTAGTGATATAGAAGACCAAATGATGGAGAATAAAGAAGCTGAGAAAAAAAGAGATAAGCAACTACTGGATCATGAGGGGAGAATTCGAGAGATAGGTGATACTATAAGATGAAGCAATATTAGAATAATTGGGATCCCAGAAGAAGAAGAAAGAGGGAGAGGGGCAGAAGGTAATATTGGAACAAATTATAGTGGAGCACTTCCCTAATTTGGGGAAGGAAACAGGCATCAAAATCCAGGAGGCATAGAGAACCCCCCTCAAAATCAATAAAAACAGGTCAACACCCTGACATCTAATAGTAAAACTTAAAGTCTCAGGGACAAAGAGAAAATCCTGAAAGTAGCTCAGGACAAGAGGTCTGTAACTTACAATGGTAGAAACATTAGATTGGCAGCAGACCTATTCACAGAGACGTGGCAGGCCAGAAAGGACTGGCATGATATAGTCAGGGCACTAAACAAGAAAAATATGCAGCCAAGAATACTATATCCAGCTAGGCTGTTACTGAAAATAGAAGGAGAGATAAAAAGCTTCCAGGATAAATAAAAACTAAAAGAATTTGCCATCACCAAACCAGCCCTACAAGAAATATTGAAAGGGGTCCTCTAAGCAAAGAGAGAGCCTAAAAGTAACATAGACCAGAAAGGAACAGAGACAATATACAGTAACAGTCACCGTATAAGCAATACACCAGCACTAAATTCATATCTTTTAATAGTTACCCTGAGTGTAAATGGGCTGAATGCCCCAATCAAAAGACACAAGGTATCAGATTGGATTAAAAAACAAGACCCATCAATATGCTGTCTGCAAGAGACTCATTTTAGATCCAAAGACACCTCCAGATTGAAAGTGAGGGGGTGGAAAACCATTTACCATGCTAATGGACATCAAAAGAAAGCTGGGGTGGCAATCCTCAGACAAATTAGATTTTAAACCAAAGACTAATAAGAGATGAGGTAGGACACTATATCATACTTAAGGGTCTATCCAACAAGAAGATCTAACAATTTTAAATATCTATGGCCTAACATTGGAGCAGCCAATTATATAAGCCAATTAATAACAAAATCAAAGAAACACACTGACAATAATACAATAATAGTAAGGAACTTTAACACCCCCACACACACCGAAATGGACAGATCAACTAAGCAAAAGATCAACAAGGAAATAGAGGCTTTAAATGACACACTGGACTAGATGGACTTCACAGATATATTCAGAACATTCCATCTCAAAGCAACAGAGTGCACATTCTTTTCTAGTGCCCATGGAACATTCTCCAGAATAGATCACATCCTAGGTCACAAACCAGGTCTCAACCAGTACCAAAAGATTGGGATCATTCCCTGCATATTTTTGGACCACACTGCATTGAAACTACAACTCAATCACAAGAGGAAAGTTGGAAAGAACTCAAATACATGGAGGCTAAAGAGTATCCAACTAAAGCATGAATGGGTCAACCAGGAAATTAAAGAAGAATTAAAAAAATTCATGGAAACAAATGAAAATGAAAACACAACTGTTCAAAATCTTTGGGATGCAGCAAAGGCAGTCCTAAGAGGAAAGTATATAGCAATACAAGTCTTTCTCAAGAAACAAGAAAGGTCTCAAATACACAACCTAACCCTACACCTAAAGGAGCTGGAGAAAGAACAGTAAATAAAGCCTAGAGCCAGCAGGAGAAGAGAAATAATAAAGATCAGAGCAGAAATCAATGAAATAGAAACCAAAAGAACAGTAGAACAGTTCAACAAAACTAGGAGTTCATTCTTTGAAAGACTTAATAAGATTGGTAAACCCCTGGCCAGACTTATCAAAAAGAAAAGAGAAAGGACCCAGATAAATAAAATCATGAATGAAAAAGGAGAGATCACAACCAACACCAAAGAAATACAATTATAAAAACATATTATGAGCAACTATATGCCACATTTAAAGTCCTGAAAGCAAAACATATTGTCAAGCAAGAATTCTATATCTAGCAACACTGTCCGAAAAATGAGGGAGAAACTAGGATATTCCCAGTTAAGCAAAAATGGAGGGAATTCATTACCACTAGTTGTGCCCTACAAGAAATGCTAGAGTCCTTCAGGTTGAAATGTAAGAACCTTATAAAGTAACTCAAAGGCCTATATGATATAGGTGTCTGCTGAAGGTAAATACATGGACTAATATAAAAGCCAGCATTGTTATAATTTTGTTGTATAACTCCACTTTTTATTTTTGACAAGATTTAAAGACAAATGCATAAAAATGATTATAAATATATGCTAATGGGTACACATATATAAACATGTAATTTGGGACTTCAGTAACATTAAGTTGGGGGGATGGAGTTATATAGGAGTATAGTTTTTGTGTGTAATTAAAGATAATTTGGTATAAATTCAAAATAGATTGTTATAATTTTAGGATGGTTAAATGTAATCCTTATTATAACCACAAAGAAAATACCTATATAATATACACAAAAGGAAATGAGGAGGGAATCAAAACATGTCACTACAAAAAAATCAACTAAGGGTGAAGAAAGACAGTAATATAGGAAATGAGGGACAAAAGAACTATAAGACATAAAGAAAACAAATAACAAATGGCATAAGTAAGTCATTCTCTACTACCAATCACTTTAAAAAATGTAAAATACAGTAAGTCCTTCCCGACTACAAATCACTTTAAAAAATGTAAAAGGCATAGATCAGCAATATGGATTAAAAAAAAAAAAAATCAGGGTCCAACTTTATGCTTCCTACATACAAGAAGCTCACTTTAGATCTAAGGACACAAGCAGATTGAAAGTGAGGGATGGAAGAAGATATAACATGCAAATAATAACCAAAAGAAAGCTGCGTAGCTACACTACTGCTAGACAAAATACACTGTAAGTAAAAAACTATCACAAGAGATAAAGAAGGACATTATATGTTGATAAAGGGGTCAATTCACCAAAAAGATATGGCAAGTATAAACTTATATGTACCCAGAGTCAGAGTTCCAAAGTAAAGAAGCAAACACTGGCAGAATTGAAGTGAAAAACAGACACCTTTACAATAACAATAGAAGATTTCAATATCCTACTTTCAATAATAGATAAGACAACCATATAGAAGATCCATAAAGAAACAGAGGACTTGAACAAACCTACAAATCAATTGGACCTAATAAACACATACAGATGGGCGCCTGGGTGACTCAGTCATTAAGTGTCTGCCTTTGGCTCAGGTCATGATCTCAGGGTCCTGGGATCGAGCCCCACATACGACTCCCTGCTCCATGGGAAGCCTCCTTCTCCCTCTCCCACTCCCCCTGCTTGTGTTCCCTCTCTTGCTATGTCTCTGTCAAATAAATAAATAAAATCTTTAAAAAAATAAAAAAGTAAAAAAATAAACACATACAGAATGCTCTACCCAAAAGCAGCACAGAACACATTTTTCTCAAGTGCCCATGGAACATTGTCCAGAATAGACCATATGTTAGGCCATGAAACAAGTCTTGATGAATTTTATTTATTTTTTTAAAGATTGTATTTATTTATTTATTTATTTATTTATTTATTTATTTTTAATTTATTTAGAGAGTGTGAGTAGGGGGAGGGAAAGGAGGGGAAAAGAATCTCAAGCAGACTCTACGCTGAACGCCCCTGAGATCATGACCTGAGCTGAAACCAAGAATCAGTCACTTAACCAACTTAGCTACTCAGGTGCCCCAAATCTTGATGAATTTTAAAAGACTGAAATCATACAAAGTATCTTTTCCAACCACAATGGAATGAAACTAGAAGGCAATAGCAGAAAGAAAACTGGAAAATCCACAAACATGCAGAAATCGAACAACATATTCTTAAACAACCAATGGGTCAAAGAAAAAAATCACAAGGGAAATTAGAAAATACCCTGAGACAATTGAAAATGAAAACACAACATACCAAAACTTATGAGATGCAGCAAAAGAAGTACTAAGAGGGAAATTTATAGCTGTAAGTGCTTACATTTAAAAAGAAGAGGGGCGCCTGGGTGGCTCAGTTGTTAAGCATCTGCCTTCGGCTCGGGCCATGACCCCAGGGTCCTGGGATCAAGCCCCGCATCGGGCTCCCTGCTCTGCAGGAAGCCTGCTTCTCCCTCTCCCCCTCCCCCTGCTTGTGTTCCCTCTCTTACTGTCTCTCTCTCTGTTGAAAAATAAATAAAATCTTTAAAAAAAAAAACATTTAAAAAAAATAAAAAGAAGAAAGATCTCAAATCAACAACCTAACTTTATACTTTAAGTATCGAGGAAAAGAAAAATGATAATGGCTGACAGTTTATATTGCAAGACCTCAAGGAGACCATATTTCCTCTGATGATATGATCCACTCTGGCTTCCCCTCAGTGTTTCAACAACTGTAGCTCCAAACTTTTTCCAGCTCAAGCTTGCAACATTTTGCAGATATTTGCTCATGAATGCTATGTTTCACATGTCCCAAAATGAATTTTTCATCTTCTCTCCAAAACTTGCTTTGCCTCTTGTAGTAGTTCAAATTCCAAGTTTTCTGTGGTTTCTTTCTATCCCTCACCATTTCCTACCCCACATCAAAGTGGGGATAGTACCTCCACTGCATCACTCCCATCTGTCTCTTTTTCACAAAGCTAGATAGAGTTAACTGGACTCATCCTGAATACAGAATGAATGGGCAGCATTGCGTCCCTTTTTCTGTCTTTGTCTCCTTCTTTTAAACTACTGTTGAGCACCTCCAATGGGGAAGATTCTGTCCTGGGCTTTGGAAATACCAAGATGAATATCACTTTACTGCCCTCAATGAGATGTCAGTTTCATAAAGGGGAAGTCAGGTTATATAAGCAATGAGCCTGACCATAGAGACGGGTACAAGATGTTTTAAGGACACAAGAAACTGATGGACTGTTCTTGGGTGGTCAAGGCTGATGGGGAGGGAAGGTCTTAGAATAGATGTTGTTTGAACTGAGTCTTGAAGGATTAACTGGAGTTAAGTGAATCAAAGATGGCATATGAAGGAAAGGATAAGAGCAATGCATGAGCTTGGCACTGTTCAAAGGAATTTCAGCTAATTCTGTATGACTCAAGTTTTTATGACAGCTTCAAATACATTTTTACTACAATAGTCTTGTGAGGTAGGGAGTAATATCATCCCCGTTTTACAGATGAAGGATTTAAGGAGAAAAGAGATCATGTGATTTGCCCAAGATTACATTGCTACTCAGAGATAGCACTCACTTGAGTTTCCAACCTAGCAGGAGGGGTATGGATATCTGCCCTGAATCCCATGCTCAGAGCAAAAAGAAAAATGGTTTGACACTTAAGCCAAACAGCTCTGCTTAAACACTGTATTTCCTCTGTGAACCAAAGCAAAACTCAGACCTGAAGTTACGTTTCTACCACCAGGGTCCCCATACCCTTGCTTTGAGAACACATGGTGTCTTGTTTCTAAGGGGAAAAGAAACGCTTACAAACAAGGCTGTAAAGACATCTTAAGACAACAAAATACTCATAAAAAAGGGAACATTCTGATGAGTTAAGTGTAAATGAATCAGAAACATATGGATTTAATCTACTTTAAAAGGCCCAGTGGAGTTTTCAGTGAAGGGCAAAACCTTGGAGGAGATTATATTTGGGGATATTTCCAAACCCAGGGCCATTAGTTCTAGTCAGGCCCAGAGCTAGGCTGGTATATGGATCTCCAAGGAAACCAGCAGGATGAGAACCTCAGAAAGGTGTGAAGGCCATTTTATGCCAAATCCTCAAACCCAGACTTGAAAATTTGCAAAGCAACAAGCCTTCTAAAAACACCTTTGCTGAACATCTCATTCTGGCCTGGGGCTGGGACACCAAGTCTCACCAACAATATCTCCTTAGAAATTCTGCTTCTTCCAAAAGGGTGTAGAGGTTAAGCTGAAACCCTTCATTTCTCCCAAAGTTTCTCTCTCTTTGGATTGAACCCTTTGATATGAACAATGTCCAGACCATGGGCTTGGAATATGAAAAAGTGACCACAGTCCTCTTTGGAAGCATCAGATGGGAAATGAATATGCACAGAAATATTGAGCACAGTCTACTAAACAGGAAACAACATAAAAAAAGGAGAAATATCCAGATTCGTCAGTCTGGTTGGGTAACATCAGCCATGAAAACAAACACAGGCCAGCAGGCCTAGAGCCCAAACAGATCAGGCTGGTTTAATGGAAACCAGGCAATGAGCAGGTGTGCTTCCCTGGGTGTAATCATTTTTGGTGCTCCCTCGTGTACCATGCCTTTTCTGGGGTCCCATATGGTCAACCACCAGGGAACTGGGGGCTCAGAGCCTGCTCAGTGTTAATTCAGCCTTCATTTCTTTACCCACTCAAGTGCCCTCTTCCAGATGAAAACAGCTTGTTCTCTGTTGCTGATTTTTCCCTCCTTCACAGTGGCGGTGCTATGGAAACAGGCATTTCTTATCCACCACTGATTGAATCAAGTTTGGGGGGTGGGGGGAACCAAAAAAATGAGCAAGTGGAACAGTATTCTCCCCAAATGCTGCCTTAAATTGAAATCATCTGTCTCACAGTCCAGCCTGCCCCACTCCCCAAGCCACACCCAGGCAGCTGTGGAGGTGGGCGGGGCGTCCCTCCCTCACTGACGCGGTGGAATGGCTGCAGTAAGGTGATACGCTGAGAAGAAATTCACTTCTGGGCTGCTTTTGTACAGCTCCCCCCTGCACCCCTGTCATCAGCTTTCACACTCAGCATGAGCCTCACATGGAAACCTGTGCGTCACTTCCCTCAAGTGCTATACAGATAGCATAGGAAGTTCTGGGTGGGGCTGGTTGGAGAGTAGGGGCACTAGGTCTCACAGCATTTTCTGTGTCCCTGGAAGTCCCCGTTGTTACCCCCTCCTCAAGACAGGCCTCTTCTCCCTTGTCAATGCCTGAAATCAGTCATCTTAGAGATTTATTTCTTTAGCTTAAGACTTTGATATTTAAGGCAAATAACCAAGGTGAGGTGGAATATGATGCACGTTAACATGAAGAAAGGATTGAGAAGGAGAGGGAAGCTGTGGTAATGGGGTGACAAGGTGGTGGGGTGGCATTGTGAAGCAGAGGCCCGCAGGGATGGTAGGAGGGAGGCTGAGAACATTAGAAATACACTGTATTCACTTTCCAGGCCCCCCCACCCCCACACCTGGGCCTTTCTGGAACTGAAACAGGAGGGGCTCTGGAGCCCTAGGAACCCCACTGCTCCTCTCCAGGATGCCAGCATAGATGGGCATATCGGTCCTCAGTCAGGATTTATTTCCTGAGAGGCTGCTGTGTGACAGGCATGGCTCTAGACACTGGGGCACACCAGTGGGAAAAACAAGGCTGGGGTTGACAGATACTTTTCAGAGGAATTCAGGAGCTGCGTGGAGCACAGAAAGCAGAAGAGACCAAAGATGTCCCTATCAACCCCTCCAGCTCCCCAGCTGGAGTGCAGAGCCCAGTGCCTCTCTAGCTCCAGATTCTTCTTCAGTAGGTCCTGCCTTGCAGGGAGGGCTCGAGCTGTCCAACAAATTCCTTCAGATGCAGTGCTGAGCTCACTGGACTCCAGAGCCTGAGGCACTGCCTGGGGGTGACCAAGCTGTTCACAGCCTACCTTCACCGTGCCTCAGTTTCCACATCTGTTTCCACAGTGTCAAGAGTCTGTACATAGAGCGGGGAGGACAGCTCCAGAAAAGCATGCTGTTTGGCAGGGTTATTCCTTGCACAGATGGCCAGGACTTTGGTGGAAGCTGGCCCAGCCTCTCAAGGGAGAGATGCTTCAGAATCCAGTTACCCCTTCCCCAGCACTCCAGAATCTCCAAATCCACAGGACTGAGTGGGTGCCTTTGGAACTAGTGCATTATTGGTCGGTGTTCTCAGCTGGACTATGGATGGAAAGAAAAGGTGAGTCAGAATAGGATAAAAAAGATGGGCTGAGGGTGCAGAGCAGGGGACAGGATTTGGTGGTGGGCTTCTTGCCCAGCTTAATTGTTTTCATCCTCAAAATGATTCCCAACAGCTGGGCCGGTGATCAGCCTGCTCATGGTCCCAGAGCAGCTCAGGGCTAAGTGGAGCCAAGTCACTTGGCAGAGGTGCAGCAAGGCCAGCGCCTGCACCAGCACCAGTGAGCTCGGTGCAGGGGGAAGGGGAGAGGGAAGCTGGGCACCCATTGCTTTGTTATGCTTGTTGGTGGGCGCTTTGAGGAGGAGGGGTTGGGGACAGCCCAAGCTGAGTGTAGGCTACTCTGCCAGGCTGTCCTCTCTTCCACATGACACCCAGGATGGTCACCCTCAGGCTCCCTGGACAGCTGACCTGTGACATAGACTATGATTTCCTGTCATCTTTGACCAGCTTTCTCAGGTGGCCAATGCATTCAGCCAACAAGGCCAAGGGCTAAATACAAATTTCCAGGGAGGTAAGTGAGCCGCATTCTGTCCGAGGCCTCAGGTGCCTGCTCCAGCCATAAAAAACCGTCTGATCAGTGCCGGCCTCTGGTCACAAGAAGAGCCAAGCAGTGTAACCCAGCGCTGCCCAGGCATCTGCAGTCCATCAGTGACAGAGAACTGCACATTTCTGCTCCCCAGCATGGAGCTGTAGAAAGGACGTGGCTGGTCCTTGCTAACTGCCTCAAGGTGGAAGACTTTTCAGGGCATATGCTAGTTTCTTCGGAGCTGTCTTTGCTACATAACTTAAATACTTTTAAAACTCCCCAATGTGTAAAATAATTGACAAACACCAGGGTAAAGTTAAGCACTAGAGAACAGGGGCTGGGAACTAAGAATTTAGCCATCCCACAGTATAATCCCATCTGAATTTCAGCTACTCATCAACTAATCCTCCCTGTATGTCTAACAGTAATAACAAATGTGCCGGACACTGTTCTAATTGCTGATCATCTCATTTAATACTTGCAACAATCTTGTAAAGCAGGTATTATTATGATCCCCATATAACAGATGAGTGCATCGAGGTACAGAAAGGGCAATTAACTTGCCCATGTCACAAGGCTGTAAATGGCAGAGCAGGGATTCAAACCCAGGCAGCCTGCATCCAGACTGCACCTTCTTGACCATAGAGCTAATCTGTCTACTCTGGGCAAAGTACCATGCTGGCTTACGTGAGGGAATTCAAATAAATACATGATGTGGTCATTGCCCTTGGGGAGTTTAGCATCGCCAGGACTTAACCAGTCTTTCCAGACTGGCCTGCACAAATCTCCTGCCTGCGTGGAATTCTTCAATCTCTGTATATATCTTTGAGTCTTTGAACTTCAGTGCTGTAGCTAGACCATCATCAGCCCCCTCTCCTATCCCTGTACATCAAATCCCACAGCCACTGAAATCCTGCCTTACACGCCTCAAACTATTCTTCCAGACAAGTCAACCAGATCTCCTTCCTTCCCCAACCACTGCTCTGAAGTAACAGAAAGAATTAAGCAGTCCCTTGCCAACCTTCATGACAAAGATGTTGTGTGGGGGCCAGAGGACACAGCTGAGTCGGGCCTACTGCCTGGGCTGCAGCCCCAGCCAAATATGAACCAGGTCAAACAGCAAAGTAATGGAACACGCTGCACTCCCTGAGCCTACCCGGCCCAGCTCAACTAGTAAGGTCACCCCCGGCCGCCCACTTGCAAATAGGTCATTTGGCATTTTAGATACTTCCTGACAGCACTTGCCTGCAGGTTTGGGGGTTGCTGCTTGGCATTTGGTCCAGAACCCAGTCCATCTGGGAACCTCAGGGCTACAAGAGGTATATAGTAAGTTAGCAAAAGTCAAAAAGGGGATTTCATGAGGAGCTTGAGCATTAAGATTCCAGTCAAGGTTGAACCAAACAGGTAGAAGGAGCCTGATGCCAGGGTGACCCAGACACACAAAGAAGGCCCACAAAGCACAGGATTTCTTCTGGAGCATTGAGCCTACTAATAAGGGCTATTGGAGGCCAATGTAGAATATTGACTGAGAGCCAGATCTCCTTCCTGGAAGGACCATTAAAAAACAGCTACATTTTGGCGACAAGGAGTTGGAGATGTTCTGTCAGTCTCACTGTTCACTTCTGGCTCTAGAGTCCCCGAGAGTCTTTTTAAAGGGCCAGTGCCTCTCTTTTTCCATGGGGGGCACCTACAACACAGAGATACCAGGGCATGAGAGTGAGTAGAGGGGCCCTTATGAGCATCTTGTAACAGGACCCTGGCTCTGGACTGAGGAAATGATGCTTAGAAAAACTGCAGTATTTTTAAGGCATAATGTGCATGAGAAAGAGGGGCATGATAAATCAAAGGTGACAGTAAGGACACACCTCTTTCTTTTCCTGCAATCTGGCTTGGTTTTGTAAGCCTCCAGGGGGTGCAAGTCTCTTCCAGGAGGAAAGCCAGCTGGTACCAAGGCAAGGCTGCACTGGCATGAACCCCTAGGCCACCAAGAGCTGAAACAACCTCCGTTGTTGTGCTCCAGAGTGAAGAGCACTAACACCCAGTTATTCACCCCTGCCCTTCCTTGCAGTGCCCATCCCTGCCCACACAAGTAAAGGTCTAGAATCTGGGGAGCTACTCGGATTCAGGCAAAATGCAGCAGGTAGCCGCCATGTATAGGATGTATAGGATATAGGATCCCCAGCATAAAGGCTTGGAGGTAACCACCTTACCAAAAGGGTGCCCAGGAGAGTGGAAGACCAGATTCGCGAGCTACAGAAAATCTCAGAGAGATAGCATGCTTATGGTGCGTGAAGTGTGCCTTCTGAGGGGTTCAAAGGGTACATTCAGAAGTAACCATAAATCAGCTCAGCTGACTTCCAGAAAAGCAGGCAGGATGCAGGGGCTCGAAGAGTCAGCCCACTGCTGTTAGTATTGCCATCCCAGGTGTAGCCTGGCCTTACCCCTAGCCACCCAAAAGGGCAGCCCCAAATCATCTAAGTAGTTTCAGCTTCTCCTCTGATCCATGCATCTTTCCCAGAAGGTAGGTTATACAGTTCTTATTGCAACTCACCTATAATCATTTAACTCCTGCTTCTTCAAAATTAGAAAGGGAAAGAATTAGTTAAGACCTCAGAGTACCTTCTAAAAATGAACAATAAACCAGAACAGGAACAATATGTGCTTTCCAGGATTCAGCAGCTTGTGCAATTTCCCTATGTTTATAAAGCATTGGGCCCTGTTTTCCCAGAGTCACTAGGATGAAACTCTCAAGTAAAAAGTGGCCCTCTGAGGGTTTTTTCAGAGGTAGCAAAGAAGGGAAGGACCTTGGAAATTTGTTGTTTTCATTGTTTTCCCCACCCCACAAAAACATCATATGGGAAAAGAATCCCCAATAAGTGGTTGTGATTTTTAAAATAGAGTTGCTCGATGTTTTGTTTTGTTTTAATATTTTATTTATGTATTTATTTATTTGAGAAAGAGATAGAGAGCAAGAGCATGGGGAGAGTGGCAGAGGGAGAAGGAGAAGCAGACTCCCTGACGAGCAGGGAGCCTGAGAGTTGCTCAGTGTTTTACAAAATCTCAAAGCATTCAAATTAGAAAGGACATTGGAAACCACGTAGGCATACCTTCCATCTGGTGTGACCATCAGTTCTGCAGCATAACCAGCAGGATGGTGCAGATGTCTACCTCCAGAGGCAGAAACTCATTCCCTCAAGGGGCAGCTCAAACATTTCTGGATAGTGCTATGTTTTAGATAGTTTTTCCTTATTTTAAGCCAAAATTAATTTTCCTATACCTTCTAGCCAGCACTGCAAACTGTGTTCTCTAGAGTCACTATAAATACCTCCACCCTTTCCCCCATGACAGCCTTCAGATCTCCGAAGATAGCTGTAGTGTACCACACCCGCCCATGCCTTCTCCAGACTAGAGTCATTGGTTTGTCAAACAACCCAACTTTATAAGCCATTAGCTGCCCAGATCTTTTCCATTGAAGGGCAGTTTTTGGCAGGGTCATAGTTGTTGTTGCTCTGCCTTCTCTGCCAGCATCCATCCCTGTGCCCCATGGGTTATTGTACATATGGACAAGCACTCTTTCCAATTGGCAACTCAGCTCAGCCTCCATTAGACCATGGGGGTGGAGTTAGATTCAGAAGTAGAATTACTCACCTTAGAGTGCTTTTCTTCAGAAGGGCAGAGGACTGAAAGCTGTGTGAGAAGAAATATGCATGCCTTATATACTGTTGTGTCCCCAGTAGCTGGTACACGGGACTCATATTTTCTGATGTATGAATGCATAAAGGAACGACAGAAAGCAAGCTGGGATCAGAGGTAGAGATAGAGAAATATTTCCATAGATTGAAAACGTTTACCTCAAATGTCCTGAATACCCTGCACCCACCCTGGAGCCCCTCCTAATCCAACACACGGGCCTCTGAAGCTAAGTTCTGCCCATAGCTATGAATACCACCCCACTTTGATCCTTCATCACTTTAAATTTCCATCACCTCCTCCTCTTCACACCCTCACCAACCTCTTCCCATATCCTCTTCCTTCTCTCCCCATCTCTCCCCAAGGTCACAGTCCACGACCTTCATCTGTAAAAGTCCTGTGGTGTTCCTCTGGGACACAAAATCCAAAGAGAGCCAAGCAAGAGGAATTAAACATGGCAGAAGACGTTGCATTGCTTCGGGGGCACCACTGATACCTTTTGGCCCTGGGCTCGTTTGTGAAGGATCCCAAGCCAGTGCTCATTGCCCTGGCTACATGGACAGAAATCCCTGCCATGGGAGGCTGTCTGGGTTGTATCCGTCTGCACACAGATCTCTAGTAATGAGGCCTGGCTCAAAGGCGTTCTAGGGCCATATGTTGTTGAACAGCACAAGATGCAATTGATCTGTTAAGTGGGCAGTTTCATTTTTTATTTTTCCTCTGGAGTAAAAAGAAAAAGGAACTCTGGCCACTGGTGACATATAATCTCTGCAAGCATCAGGACTGAGTCCATCTACACATGGAAAATAACTCCCCAGGCCTCCCTTCTCCACCCCCCACCTCTGGAGATAAACTATAATAAAGTATTAACAACTGGCTCTGCTCTTCTGACAGATAAGGGATGACTTTCTTTAAAAGACCTTTGTGCTCTGTTACTGCCAAAGATATTTAAACTGCAATCATTAGTGACTTCTCTGCTTACTACACAGACCAAGGCAGATTTCTCTGGGAGAGGCTCTATCAATCACATGCTCTGGGCAGGGAGCAGCTGTCTGAAGCTGGGAAGCAGGAGTAGGGCCCTGTAGGGAACATGAAGTTAGTTTTAGGCCTCAAGTGAGCCCAGCTGAGAGGTTTCTGACAGCGCAGTGGGGTGGGGGAAGCACTGGAACCCATGCCTCCCCTTTCCTAAGCAGCCTGAGGAGGATGGCAGAGGCATGTCCACAGAGAGGAAGAGAGCCGAACTGGGGCCTGAGATACTGTGATGTCCTTGGGGAAAGGGGCCAGGGAAGGGAAGTGACATTCAATGACAGCAAGTTCTCTTTTGTTCCTGTTCAAGTCTTTAAAATTCCGGGAAGCTCTTGGGATGGTGAGCCCTAAGAGGTAGGAAGCTGGAAGAAACGTGGAAAGGGTGGAGAAACTGAGAGTTAAGGTGAGGGGAGAAAAGAGAATGGAGAGAAGACAAGGCTGAGAAACAGGAGGAAGAGAACAAAGGAACAGAGAGAGAGGGAGAAGGAAGGAGTGCCAAGGCAAAGGACAGTGAGGCAGGACATAAAGAATGCAGTGTCATGAGGGCAGACAGCTTAAAAACAGAAATAAGTGAAGAAGAAAGAGACTGATTTCCTTTTCTTTAAGGCTGCATAATATTTCACTATATGTATATACTACATTTTTTTTTGTCCATTGATCTGTTGATGGCAGGGGGAGGGGGAAATGGGGAGTTGTTCCATTGGCATAAAGTTACAGTTATGCAAGATGAATTAGTTCTAGAGATCTGCTGTACAGCATAAGGCCTCTGGTCAACATATTGTATTGACCACTTAAAAATTTGCAAAGGGTAGATCTCATGCTAAGTGTTCTTACTACACACACAAAACATCAAACAAATAAAATAGGTGATGGATATATCTATTATCCTTGATAATATGGTGATGGTTTCGCAAGTATATGCATATGCCCAAATGTATCAAACTGTGTACGTTAAATGCATACAGTTTACTGTATATCAATTCTACGTCAATAAAGCTGTTTTGTTTTGTTTTGTTTTTAAAGAAGAAGAAGAAAGGGACTGTGATTAGAGAAGGCTGAGTCTTTGGGGAAAGAAAGGTTAAAAATTGGCAGCCCTTTCTAAACCTGTGAAACTCAGACACATTCCTGAATGTAATTTTTCCAAGTCAGAGAACTTTCTTTTTTTTTCCTTCAGTCTTAGTTTCCAGAGTTTAAAAGTCAAATTTATTGCCTAAGTTTTGTGATCTGTTCAAATCAGGTGACTGAAATGTCCATATCTGCTTCTTTGAGAGAGTTGTGTAAAGTTTACCCCCAGATGTCTCACCTACATTGCACTTCAGACTCTCAGCCTGTTAGAAAATGAGTGGAGTACAAATCCTGAATGAAGCACAAAACATAAACTGGGAGAAACAGGAAGATAAGTTCTCCCAATCCATCTTGTCTTGGGAAGAGAATAACACATGACCTATGAAAATAAGACACAGTTTGATAGTAAAAGGACTCAGGAGAAGAAGAAGACATGGGAAAGGCAGGGATTTCAATGGAGCAGTCTTGTAGACATGCAATAACTAGAAAGACCAGTCAACCAATCCAGATTGTTGCAGTTGTCTGATTACTTTGACTTGCTTTTAATTACTTAATGGATTCAGTTGGTAACACAAGAATATGGTATATATTTCCAAAGGTCCCAAAACGTCTGCAGTGAGAAGTAAGTCAATCTCCCAGCCTTGTCCTCCAACTACAGTCCCTCTTCTCCCACCCAGGCAAATGCTGAGACCAGTTCCTTATGCATAAGGCCATATTAGGATTGAGATCATTAACGATAGACCTGATTTAAGTCCTGAACATTGAGAGGATATTTGTTTTGTTTTTTTTATTATGTTATGTTAATCACCATACTAATCATCATTAGTTTTTGATGTACTGTTCCATGATTCATTGTTTGCGTATAACACCCAGTGCTCCATGCAGTACATGCCCTCTTTAAAACCCATCACCAGGCTAACCCATTCCCCCACCCTCTCCCCTCTAGAACCCTCACTTTGTTTCTCAGTGTCCATAGTCTCTCATGGTTCGTCTCTCCCTCTGATATCCCCCCCCTTCATTCTTTCCTTCCTGCTATCTTCTTTTTTTTTTTTTTAACATATAGTGTATTATTTGTTTCAGAGGTACAGGTCTGTGATTCAACAGTCTTACACAATTCACAGCGCTCACCATAGCACATACCCCCGCAATGTCTATCACCCAGCCACCCCATCCCTCCCACCCCCCACCACTCCAGCAACCCTCAGTTTCTTTCCTGAGATTAAGAATTCCTCATATCAGTGAGGTCATATGATACTTGTCTTTCTCTGATTGACTTATTTCGCTCAGCATAATACCCTCCAGTTCCATTCATGTGGTTGCAAATGGCAAGATTTCATTCCTTTTGATGGCTGCATAATATTCCATTGTATATAGATACCACATCTTCTTTATCCATTCATCTGTCGATGGACATCTTGGCTCTTTCCACAGTTTGGCTATTGTGGACATTGCTGCTATAAACATCAGGGTGCACGTACCCCTTCGGATCCCTACATTTGTATCTTTGGGGTAAATACCCAGCAGTGCAATTGCTGGGTCATAGGGTAGCTCTATTTTCAACTTTTTGAGGAATCTCCATACTGTTTTCCAGAGTGGCTGCACCAGCTTGCATTCCCACCAGCAGTGTAGGAGTGTTCGCCTTTCTCTGCATCCCTGCCAACATCTGTCGTTTCCTGACTTGTTAATTTTAGCCATTCTGACTGGTGTGAGGAGTTATTGAGAGGATATTTGTGACAGATCCTTTTTACATTTGAAAACACAATTGCTGTAGCTCCTGTTTAGGGAAGAGAAAGGAACCAGCATTGATGAGGATAGAGCAGTTAGGAGGTGGTACAGGAAAACTTGGGGGCCCCGCCCCACATTTCAGCATCTCCTTTGAGTTTATCCATGGCCTTGGAGGATACTCCCACTTGGGCTCTACCTCTCCCCATACTGACAGCACCAACCTCAAGTACTTCCTTCTCCGGGGCTTTTCCAATTACACTGATGCCAGGGGAAACTACTGGTGCATGTGCAGGAATGATCTGGGAGTGCAGGGGAATTCATGCTTCCAGGAACAACCCTCAGCCAGTGGAGAAAGAAAGCTGATAGATAAATGCTCCTCCTTGGCAATCCACAGAATGCATTCCTCAGAAGATCCTGGATAGGTCCTGGTGCCCTCAGCAGTGACTTACCTTATACACTTTTATATTATCTTCCCTTCTCCCATCCTGCCTATTTCTCACTTCTGATCCCTGAGATTATCTCCTAAATAGACAATCAGAACAGAAACCTTTGTAGGCTCTGCTCTCTGAGTGTACCACAAATTAATTGCAGTTGTCCAGGTAAGAAATGATAGGAGCTTGGACTATGGTGGTAGCCATAGAAATGGATAGATTTGAAAGATATTTGGAGGGTTAAATCAAGAGCTTGATGCAGTCATGTTCACTGGCACCACTCTCTTTTATATTCCCCTTTACGTTATTTTATAGTCATTGTAGTCAGTCCAGGCTCACAGTTTGTGGTAAATCCAAGATGGAAGAAGTCTGGTGATATGCTACAACCCTATTTTATAGCTCTGCAATTAGCCACATTATACAGAGGTAAAACTCAACAACCATTGCAAAACTAGTTACAGGAGATGAAGATGGTATTTCCAGGCAATCCTTAATTTAATTGAATTTAAAATTGGGCCTTTGGCTGATATCCATGATATGAGATAGGGAAAACCACATAGCCAAGACCATAGTAGTAGAGAAAGAAGTAGCAGTAATAATAAGGGGAGGGGGGGAGAAGATGTTCTTAATTGAACCATGCACACTTATGCCCATACTTCCCTGTGGAGGAAATATCATTACCCCTATTTTGTAGATGAAGCAATAGAGACTCAGAGAGGTACGATATCTTCCCAGCATCACCTGAGTAGTAAGTGGTAGACAAGGACTCACCTTGGTCCAAATGGCTCCAAAGGCCAGGCTTTTAACAACTATCTCCTTTTAAATTTCCTTCTGCTCTAAAGTGAGTAGAAAGCCCTGGGAGAGTCCAGCCATCTCTGCTTATGCTGGATTATTAGATTAATTGATTGTCAGTTAGATTCTGTTACTTAGTAGCTGAGGCTCAAGATAATATTTGCTATGTTATGGTGGTAATCATATTGCAATACATCAATGTATCAAATCAACATGTTGCACACCTTAAATATATACAATGTTATATGTCAATTATAGGTCAACAAAAATTTAGTTAATTATTTTTAAGAAGATGACATTTGGTGGGAGTGGAGAATGGAGATGACAATGAGTGGCCTTGGCATGCTGGATGCACTAGAGGCAGCCCTGAAAGCCTCTCACTTATTTATTTGACCAAAAATTTAGGTCAATTCATTTAATCTTTATAACAACTCCATGATACAGGTACTGCTATTATCCTCCTTTTGTAGATGAGGAATTTGAGGCAAAATAAAATGGCTTAATAACTTGCCCAGGGAAACATAGTTAATAAGTAGTGGAACTGTGATTTTTAGCCCAGAAATCCCAAAATCTGTGTTCTTACTCACTGTTCCATGTTGCTCCTCCTTCACTGATTCAGTCTACAGACAAACACTTGTGCGTATTTGCTCAGTATCAGAGTTTAGTTAGATACTGTGGGAGTGAGGACGGGACAAAATATAAATTGAATCCAGCAAGAATTTAGTCCCCGAGTAATTTGTTCTCCCATAGATGTTAAGTATTTCCATAAATGATTATAAGAAAATATAGAAAGTGACAACTGTCCAGTGAAAGATCCTGATAAAAAACCATAGGGACTCAAAAAAGTAGAGAGATTCCAACTTAGGAGAATGTGACAGGATGGTACAAGTTTTTTTTTTTTAAGATTTTATTTATTTATTTGTCAGAGAGAGAGAGCAAGCATGGGGCGGGGGAGTGGTGTGGCGGGGAGGGAGAAGCGGCTGCACACTGAGCAAAAAGCCCAATGTGGGACTCAATCCCAGGACCCTGGGATCATGACCAGAGCTGAAGGCACATGCTTAACCAACTGAGCCACCCAGGCATCCCAAATGTCCAACAGTTTGTTTTCTTGCATAAAAAATCACTCCAAAATTTAGTGGCTCAGAAAGCACCTATTTATTATTTCTCACAATTCTGTGGTGGGCCAGGCATTTCTTCTGTTGGGTTGGCTCCATGGTGCTGGATGATCTAGGCTGTCCTCACTTACCTGTGGAGGCTGGGGCCTCCCTACCTATGACCTCTTGTCCTGCAGATGCATAGTGCAGCCTCACTCTCCTGGTGGAAAACCCTTCTTATCAGCAAGAAGGAAAGCCCTGATGCTCAAACACTTTTCAAGCTCTACCCTATGTCACATTTGCTAATATTCCACTGGCTAAAACAAGCCACATGGCCTAGTTCAAGATTCAAAGTATGGAGAAATAGACTCCACTTTTTGATAGGAAGAGCTGCAACATTACAGTGCAACAAGACATGCTTGGAGGGATTGGAAGGAAACATAGTCTTCTTTCTCTTCCCCCCAGTTAGTCAGGACGAGAGAAAGTGTTATAAGAAGGATGGGCCTTGAAAGGGGCTGGGAAATGTGGAAGACTTTTCATATGTGGGTACAAAACCATAGAAGCAAAAGAGCTGAGGGGTCCGCATGGACCAACAAGGGCTTCATTTGTGCTAAGGAAGGTTGGAAGGGTAAGTTGGAATTGAATCCTAGTGGGGATGGAGTAGTGTCTATCATGGATGGATCAGATCATGGATGTTTTCCAATGACTAAGGAAGAGACTGATCTCTGCTTACAGTGCACCGCTCCTCCAAGAACCTGCTCCACCCACACACTTGGCTGCCATGGAAGCACATTTCTTATGTCCCTGCAGTGCCCTCACTCCCTGGCCTGAGTGACAGGAAAAGCACCTATGGTAGCTGGTCTATAGGCTGCCAAAGCTCTATGGTGGTCTGTCCTGAAAAGGTGAGCTGCCACTGTGGTAAATGAAGGGTGGCACGTCTTGGGGACTCAGGTATTAAGTGGCAGAGGTGAAATGAAGAGTGCACTGTGGTTAAGTCGAAGCTGGGTCATCAAAAGTCATGTTCAAATTGGCCATGTGGGAGCTGAGAATTAGGGAGCTAGCTGGTAGAGAGAGAAGAAGTACATACAAAGAGGGAAACTCTTTCCCACCCATGCATAGGTTTACAGGTAATTGTTTTCTCTTCAGGTTTTCAATGGTTCTGTCCCTGCATTAGATAGATGATGGATGGTCTGTCTCTGCATCAAGTGATGGGTGAGTCTCTCCCTTCCATCCCTGGCTAGAACATTGGATGGGATAAAATTTTGAAAAGAAGCAGAGAAACCTGGGATTGAAGTATGTCTTGGTCAGGTTGCAAAGTGGAATTGAACCCCAAATGGGGTGGTTATTCAGGACTCGAGTTGTTTTTAAAATGAGCTATTCTTTTTCTATCTCTCTTAACAACTAGAAATACCATAAAATGAAAACTGAAGCCATCATATTTTCAGGCAAATCCTGTGATTAGGTGAAGTCTTGAAAGCTTAGAGTATTAGTTTGAAGTCTTTCTTTCTTTCTCTCTTCTTCTTTCTTTCTTTTTCTTTCTTTCTTTCTTTCTTTCTTTCTTTCTTTCTTTCTTTCTTTCTTTCTTTCTTTCTTTCTTTCTTTCTTTCTTTCTTTCTTTCTTCTTTCTTTCTTTCTTTCTCTTTCTTTCTTTTCTTTCTTTCTTTCTTCTTCTTTCTTTCTTGCTTATTCTTTCTTCTTTTCTTTCTTATTTCTTTCAAATATTTTATCAGTTCTCACTCAAGTTGTTAAGGAAGCCAGACACCATTCCATTATGCATTTTTCCTTTTGGAAAATGGTACTTGGTACTTGGTACATTTACCAAGTACATCTCAGCAGTGGCACAGGAAAATATATTTCCCTGGAAACCATAAGTCACACAATAGTCCTCACCCTCAAAAGCCCCATGGGGCGGGGAAATCCCCATTATAATTAAAATCTGATTATTCTGCTTTTACGTCACCTCTTTTGCTGTAAATAAGGGTCAGTCCGGCTGTCAGAGCACAGAAAGACACAGACACAATGTGGTGTGTCAACCACTTATGTTTCTTCTTTATGAGATCAACTTTTATAACTTTGCAGTCAGCCCACTGACAGACTATAAAACTTGGCTTATTGAAAACAGATACATCAACCATGAGACATCACTTGTCAGAGACTGATCCAGTCCATCCTTAGAGAGAACACCACTGGGAATGAGAGCCAGAGTTTCATCTAAAAATGTGTAGACACCTGTCCTGAGTCACCCCGGCCATCACACCTTGTGGAAAACACCCATGCTGAGCCCTCTTAGAATTTGTGAGATATTTATGGGTTATGCACCAAGGTTGACTGCTTATGAATCTTATTCCAGTAGAATTCATAGTCCACAAATCCAGCCAAATATTGCTCTCAAAAGCATTTCTAGCCTATTTGTGGCAACAGAAATGTCTCCTCTTTTGGGAACCCAGAATGTTGGCAACAGGGGCCAGCTTCCACTTCAAAGGAAGAGTGTTCAAAGCAGATGCCCCTTTGGACTTGAGTAACAGTAGGAGGGGTCTGACATGTCCAGTTTTCATGCATATTCAACTACTCACACTTTGTCTTACCTTCACTGCATGCTCAGAAACAACCTCTGACCCCAAATTGGTCTCATTCTGCACAAATGGGACCTTGGGTCCACAGACAGAAAGAGCTTGAAGAGTCTCCCTGTTGCCACAGCTTTGCTCTCTTTTAGGGTATGACTTAATTTTGTGCATGACTCTCTTCCCTCAATATCCAGGCATTCAGCTGCAGATGAGAAGCAATGCAGTGAAGTTTCATGATGCAGACACCACTGGAAAACACGTCTCCATGGCAACCCCGGGGTTACCTCACCCAACAGTGTTCAGATGTTATTGACCACAGAAGCATTTTTTTTTTAAATGTAGAGCAAGCATCAGCTATGTCTACATAGCCAAGAGGTTTTTATGTTTTGTTTTTGTTTCTTTTTGGTTTATTTTTTGATGTTATATCACTCCATTCAGAGCTCTTGGGATAACATCATATGTTTGGGGAGAATTTTCTATGTAGATAGCATTTTCCCCTGTGCCTCTGTCTCAGCACATGGACATTTCTTTCCTACAAAAATAAGAGCGGTTCTTCTAAGTAGACAGTGTCATTATTCATCTCTGCTCTAGTTGCTGCCTGTTGCCAAAGAGTTTTTTTTTTTTTATGTTTTGAATCCAGAATTTATATTTTCTCACAGGTTCAGCAGGATCCAGCCCACTCAACATGTGATCAGGGTTGTTCACTGAAAACCCAGGTGCTTGGGTCAGAGTGGGAGTCACTGCTGCCATGATGACCCTTCACCCTCCAGACTGGAATCATTAACTCAGGCATACACGTGGTTAGCACTTCTCCACTTTCCTCAGACTGATGGTGGTTAGCATTATTGTGAATGACGTCTCTTGTCCCCAAAGAGCTAGCTTAGTTGTTGTGAAACATTAGAGAAAAAAGATGTTGTTCCTCTACACCAGTGGTTCTCAATATGGTGGAGAGAAGGGACTTTATCCCCCAGTAACATTTGGCAATTTCTGGAAACCTTTTTCATTGCCACAAGTGGGAGATGGTATCTCATGGGTAGAAGCTGGGATGCTGCTAAACATCCTCCAATGCAAATAACCAGCCACACTCCCCAACACTAAATGATCCAACTCAGAATGTCATTAGTGCTAAGACTGAGTAACTGTGCTCTACATAGTCAAACTGGAAACCCAGCAAGGTGTGGATTCATAGCACTTCAGATCTCTATTATTATCAATGAGAGACAAACAATGGATTATTTATTAACTGCAAGTACATTCACTAGAGAACTGCAGTACTTAGAAGTACTTTCCTGTGACTGGGAGAGTTTGTAGTGTATGTTAATCCCTTCTGGAAAGACTTTTCTTCTCTGAATTATGATCTCAGTCTACATTGTCTCACACTGCTTATTGTTAACATTCCTTTCTGCACAATTCATATGCACATAAATCCTTCCTTTAAGGTCTAACCAATTAGACTTTATTTAAAGAAAAGTGGATTCTTTATTTAAAAGCAATATGTTTACTCCAATCTCTCTCTCTCTCTCTCTCTCTCTCTCTCTCTCTCTGGAAATCTCAGGATAGGTGGAGCCAGGAGAATGGATGGAGTGACCTTCAGGAACCCATCTCATGGCCACATCTGTAATCTACTGTTCATCCTTAATTGCCATTTCTTTGCTATTACTAGTCTTCTAGTCATATGTCCTAGAATTATTACCTAAATGTGATTCATATGCTGTATAAATATGGCCAAATTTTTTGTTTTCCTCTGACGGAAATAAGAGGAAGCATGAGAGAAGCTTAGCTCCTGGGATCCACCAGCATATAAGCCAGCAACAGAGATCACACTTAAGACAAGTTCTCAGAGTAAATCACTTCAATTTCCACCGCTGGCCTTCTCACCAGGAACACTTTTCTTCCAAAAGCACGAGTGGCTAAGTCATATCAAGGCAAACTTAGGTCAAGATTACAAATATATAGGCCCTCTGAATGTCACACCCACTTGCTCACTGTCATGGAGGTAGATGATGTAAGGCCAAGGGAAGAAACTTGCTTAGTGGGCTCTCACTCAGGACAGAGTGGGCTGAGCCAAGCTACCTGGTTGAGGGTTCCATGCCAACAAGATGGCGATTCTCTGAAAAGTACTACTGATTGGAGAGAACCATCTAGAGTGTTCTGCAGAGTTTCTGCTCCAATTCCTCATAGTTGTTACATTTAAGAAAGTGCTTAAGGTGTTAAAGCAAAGAAAGCATTTTAGAAGTTGATATAGATACATTGATAGGCATATAAACAGAGGAAGATGAGCCAAAGAAGCTTCAGTAGCTTAATGCTACCTCACAGTGGAAATTTAAGAAAAAGAAGAAGAAAGAAGAAAAGATCATATTAGTATATCTTAAATAGTAAGGATGCTCAAGTTACCTTTGGGAATGCTACAACATAGAAAGATGTATAGCATACAACTCGAGAATTCAGCAGTATCACCTGTAAGCAGGTTCCATGGATTGCTGGCAGCATAGACTACTGATATTTGGGACAGAGTCTGGGCCTGACAGACCCACCCTCTCTGGATGCATCACAGTTCTCAAGGCAGAATTTGATTGGTTTATTTCATCCCTTGAACAGAATTTATTTCTTGGTCCCACCATGACCCAGGCAGTAGGATGGGTCTCACCCAGGCCCCCTTAGCCTCTTCATGCAGAAAGAATCTCCTGGGCCACTTTCCTTTGCAGGGAGCAAAAAGTGAGGCAGGCCCTGGGTGCTTCACCAACTTCTCTCCAGGGCAGGGTCCAGTTTAAGGTCTTCATCACTCAAGCTCCTCACTTCTAACCCAAACTGCTATTACTCCCATCAGTTGCTCTGCAGCCTAGGTCCGGAAGAATAGAGCCCCTTTTTAGCAGAGAAAGAACCATCTTTGCATTTGCTTGCACAGCCTGTCAGCAACTTTGCTGCACAAGGCCCTGGAGGAGCTGAGCTGGCCTTTCTGTTAAGGGAAAGCCAGAAAATCCATACAGATGTTTTTCTGAAAGTTGTTCTGACCAGGGCTCAGGGATTTAGCCCTGCCTGGTATCACATAGCATGGGGGATGTAGGGAATTCTCTTTGGGGATCAGGAAGTATATTACATGAAATCAAAATGTAAGTGTGTTCTTTTTGGATTAGGCAATGTTTTTCCCTTCTGTTTTTCTTTATACAACCTTATCACTTAGCTCCTTTATTTCTTTCTCCTATGCCTTCCTTGGCTCCCAAGCCAGCTCTGGCTCTCAGGATAAACTCAGCTCACTGGGCAGCCCTGAATGGCATGGTTTTGTAGCCACTCTGTACTTCAACCTCATCTAAGTCTCACTAGGGCCTTTCTGATCTCATTTTCTTATCCTACTCCATCTGGATTATCAGCTCTTAAAAGACCTCTGACTTACAACCCAGAGGCCACTAGGGTAGGATGCATGACTTTGTTTGCTACTTGACTCCCTGTTCCTGTGATGGTCCACATTAGCCTCCCTCTCACACTCTCCCCCTTCCATACCAGTACCTCTCTGCAGACAAGCAAGCAAAATAGACTCCCCACACCTAGTGTTCATTTATGAGCATAGAAGACATTTCATTTTATAATTTGAAATGAACTTTAAATGTATGTACCCCCAAGAGAGGAATACTGAACTAAACTCATAGTAAGGCATGAATGGTGCACAGTCTCACCTCAAAGCAGAGATTTCATTTGTGTTTGTTTGCATGCCTGCTGGGTTTAGCATTGGATTTCCTTTGGGACTGGGGCTGATGGGAAGGGGTACAGAAAGAGCAGAGAAGCACTGGACAGCACTAGGAAGCCAAACCTCATTTTCTTCACCATTTTGATTGTCTCCTCTGCTTAAGCATCTTCCTTCCTCACTTTTTCCTGGGTCATCTCATGAGTCAGCCAGACCTGAGCTGATGTTGCTTGGCATGGGTGAACACAGGCTCTAGGAGGTGGAGGCGGCTCTCACCTTTGTGCCTTTCATGTATTCCCTATCCATTCTTAGGTTCAAAGTAGCTTTCCCCAGAAATTGAAAAATGAACCTGTCTGCCAGAAAACAAGGGTTTGACTTCTTTATTGATCAAGAAATTTTGAAAAGAACAGAAGTAGAAGGAAAACAAGGCCAAGAAGGGATGAGCCCTAGGATGGAAGAAATGAAAGGCAGAGTAAGAATCTGTTGAAAACTCACAGTAGTTAAGCTATCCTAAATGAAATTAAATAATGACACCACGTGTCTTTGTGCCAGTCCTGGGCCTGTTTGTCAACTCATTCATCCTCTTCTTTCCCCATCTGCTCTATATCACAGGGGCCGACCACTGCAGGCTGTTTCTCAAAGTCCTGTGGTAGCAGGGTCCTGGCTGGATTCGGCCATGGGGACATCAGCGGGAGACAGGAGGGCAGGAGGAGAGAAAAAGTAGGTGTCTGTCCCTCCCTGTCTGCCTTACAGAATTTGTATGTCAGTATTTCTTAGTGTTGTCACACACACACACAAAAAAAAGACTCTACAGGGAACTCAGAGACTTTAATTACCTGAATATCAAGGAGAAATAGAGAGGCATCCAGAGAGAGAGAATGACCTCTTTGCTCTCATCTTCCTCAAACATTGATTAAAGAGGAGGCTCTATCCAGCTGTTTCTCATTCACCTTTTTTGGGGGGAAAGGGGGTTGGTACCCCCTCATATGGGCAGGTGGCTGAGGGCCTCCACACAGGTTGTGGTGAAATCAACCTTCAACCTCACTTCACACAGGTCACTATGAATGACACATTTGTTCTAAGACAAACTGCATGAGTGAGTGGTCACTTCTTGCTTTAGAGAATTTAGCATTTTGATTTCTTTGCTTATTCCTATGATGCTGCTAGACCTTGTGTATAGAACATTCAAACCATTTAAAAATATGGCCCAGACTCTGGACCATGTTGTGTCTTTCTTTTATACTTCTATTAGCTAGTTTATACTCATCAACCCACCTGTTCCAAAGAGGTCATTTTACTATTCCCTAAAGAAAAAAGGTATGATTTCCAAATTTGCTTCACTGTTAAACACTATTCAGAAACTAAGCAATGGAGTGACTCTCATTAGTATGGTTAGCTCCTAGGGGCCTGGACTCTGGCTTGGATGTTGTAAGAAATGTGGTAAGGAATTTGGGATACAAATCTCAATTCCCAACTCCCCCACCCTAAACTCTCAAGCCAAAATTTTATTCTATCTTATTTTATTTTCAAACATTAAAGTAGTTTTGTACTCTAAATAGCTGTCTCGCTGTATGTTATGTTAAGGGTAATATTTCACAGCAAGTATTCTGGAGAGAAGGAGAGAGGAAGTATGAGAATGCAGAATGCTGTTCCATCCACTCCTCCGACTGCTGTCTTTTCTGTATCTCTGATCCCATTTTGGCTAGGAGTTGTCCAAGGGCCAGATGGTAACCTAGAGAATCAGATTTGGGAAATTCACAATGTCTCTCCAACCCTCCAATTGTATCTTCCTGCCTTAGCTTTTTCATGAAAACTAAGGAGTGGCCAATGAGATAAGAGGAAAACTAGGAGAGATGTTGGCTCAGAGATCAACTGTCTTTCAAGGAGTGCCCAAGCAAACAACAACAAAATACTATTCCTAAAAGCTTTTCCCTCTAGTGACAGCTCTCCCCATCCCATTACCACCAAGTTCCCTAGATGGAGTACCCATCTTCGAGCCTTCATGACTCGCACTCACTCCTGGAATTGCTCCTCAAATGTCACCTTCGACATTCTGATAGTTAAATTCAGGAACATCTTGGTCTTCATCTGCCAGATGCAACTGCAGGACTTGATGAGGTTGTTTGGTCCTTCTTTTCTCCATTCTGTCACTCTCTTCATCCAGTCATGGGCCAAACACTGTCTCTCCTCCTTCCTTTTTCCATTGGCCCCTTGGAAAGCAGGCATCAGGAGATTTGAGCCAAATTACTACATTAGCCTATTTGCAACTTCATGACAACAGGGAAACCCTCCTTTTGCACACACCAGCTTGCACCATCTGGCAATATGGCCTCCCACTTGGTGTTCTCATCCAGGGAAGCCCTAGTCACTGCCCTTCAGTCTTTAAACCTGGCTCAGCATCTTGCCCACTTCATTGCTATCCTCATTCTGTGATCTAAACATCCCTGAGAACCACCAATCCAACACTCTGGCCTTTCTGATTTTTCATGGTCTTCTATCCACTGATATTTCTTCATTTCACTTCAACCACACACAGTGGTCACGTTCTGGACCTTGCTGTCAACAGAACAACCACCTTCAAAATCATGAATACAAACACCCTATTCTGGACACCATCTTCCAGCCTTCCATTCATTTGATCACATACCCCCAGTGGCAAATACCCTTTGACCTCACTGAAACCTCTAACCTGTGGACCCTACCACTCTCTGATTTTCCCCTTTCACCTTTGGTCTTCATTTCTCCCCAATTAGATGTTCCATAATGGCAACCATTCTGATCTTTGAGCTCACAGTCTGACTCTACAAGTGCAGAACCTTCTGCTGTCAACATTAACCTCCTCTCCGTATCTCCCCTCTGTATACCTAACCCATACTTGCACACCCCATCTATCTTGAAACACTTTACATTAGGCATTTATGACACCTCCCATTTTTCTGACTACCCTTTCTATGGATTCCTTTTGGAATCTCTCTTTTTCTACCCAATCTTTAAATCTGACATTCCAAGGACTCAGACCTGGGATTTCTTCTCTATTCACACCCTTTTCCTAGATGATGGCATCCATCCTCAAGTCTTCAAATGTCATCTATATAGTTTTGATATCAAAGTTTATATCTACAGCCCAGAGTTTCTTGCACTCCAGGACCCAGGTGTATATATACAGCTGTTCATTTGATATTACCATTATTTCTTACAGTTATCACAAGCTTAACATGTCCAAAACTGAACTCTTGATTCCATATCATTCTCATCTTAATGAAAGACACTAATCTCTATCCAGTTGCTCAAGCCAGAAGCCTGAGAGTTATCCTTGATTTTTCCTTCTCTTTCATATATACAATACCACCAATTCTTAACAGTTCTACTTCCAAAAACATCATAATTATGTTGACTTTTCTCCATTTCCATGCCAAGTCTCTAGTCCAAGCCATAATTATTACTCAACTGGACTATTTCAAAGCCTCCTAATTGGTTTTCCTTATATGCACTCTTGCTTTCCTATAATCAATTCTCTTTATAGAAGTCAGGATTGTAGAGATTATTGTGAAATAATTTATATATATATATATATATACTATATATAAATATATATATATATATATATCTGCCCCCAGTTCCTAACACAGAGCTTCTAAAATCCTTGTAATCCCAAGTTTTAGGGATGCTAGGAACATCTTTTGTTCAAATATTTGTTTTCTTTGACCCTGATTTCTGACACAGAGCTCCCTGAAACTCTTGTAGTTTCCTGAGTGACAGGGCATATTACACACAGCTCCTAAGTCCCTTGGAATTTCCTAGGTGGTAGGAGCATCTTTTTTTCTAATGAGGCAATTCTTAGTGAGCTCCTGAATAGAGGCTTGTCACCAGAAAGTCTAAACCTGATTAGAAGTTTGGAATCTTTCAGCCTCACACTCCATCATCTAGGTAGGGGAGAGGAGATCAAGATTGAGTTATAATCATGCCTACATGGTGAAGCTCCATAAAAACCCCTCAAGTATAGGTTCAGAGTTTTTGAGTTGGGTTCACACTCCATCATCTAGGTAGGGGAGAGGAGATCAAGATTGAGTAATAATCATGCCTACATGGTGAAGCCTCATAAAAACCCCTCAAGTATAGGTTCAGAGTTTTTGAGTTGGTGAACCCATGGAGATACTAGAAGGTTGGCATGCCCAGAGAGGCCATGGAAACTCCTTGCCCCTTCCCCATCCCTCATCTCATCCCCCTACCTCTTCATCTGTATTCTTTATCATATTCTCTATTTAAAAAACTAATAAATATAGATGCTCCCTGAGTTCTGTGAGATTTTTCAGCAGATTAGGAGAGGGTTGTGGGAACCCCCAATTTGTAGGCAAATCAAACAGAAGTGAGGATAATCTTGGGACCTACTACTTTGATGGGCATCTGAAATGGGGGCAGTCCTTGTGGGACAAGCCTTTAGCCTGGGGGGAGGGTCTGCACAAATCGGGTTAGTGTCATATTGAGTTAAATTGTAAGACACCCAGTTAGTATCTGGAGAGTTAGAGAAATGGTTGTGTGGGACCTCTGCATGCCAATCTGGTGTCAAAGAGCTGAAGAGTGGAGTGTAAAAGAAAAGCAAGTGTTTTTCCTTTTAATTATAAATCAGATTATGTCACTCATCTGCTTAAAATCTTATCATGGCCCCTAAGGTCCTGCATGATTAAGCCCCAGTTCACACTTAATCTTATCCTAGGCTACTCTCTCCTTTAATTACTGTGCTCAACTCTGTTGGCCTTCTCCCACTCCTTAAATATTCCTGTTCCTTCTTGGCATGGGGCCTTGGCACATGATGCCTCTCCCCCTTCTCTAGTGCCTCTTCATCCTTCATTTCTCAGCCCAAATATAATTTCATCAGAGAAGACTTCTGGTCAGATCTTCCTAGTGGTAAATATCTTATATCAGCTTGTAGAATTAATGACAATTTTACCATAAATTACTTAATGGCAAGAACTCTATTTCTTGTTCTCCCCTGTTCTCCCTTGTTTCTGCTCTTAGCAGATGCTCAACAATTTATTGAATAAATGCATAAAGTACTTTATAATTAGATATATTTGTTTTACTTATTTAATGTCTGTCTCTTTCTACACTGTTAGATCATGCAGTCAAGAACCATGAGTATTTTATTCACCACTATATTCCCTAGAAGTTACTACAATATCCGGAACATAATAGAATCTCCATATTCATTAAATGAATGAATGGGTGAATATTCCATAATAATAAAAGAACTCTTAAAAATACATATGAGGGGCACTTGGGTGGCTCAGATGGTTGAGCAGCCGACTCTTGGTTTCAGCTCAGGTCATGATCTTGGAGTGTTGAAGTCCAGCCCCATGCCAGGCTCCGTGTTCAGTGTGGAGTCTGCTTGGGATTCTCTCCCTTCCCTTCTGCCCCTCCCCCCAATCATGTGCCCACACAGGCGTGTGCTCTCTCTTGCTCAAATAAATAAATAAAATCTTTAGAAAATACATATGATAAGGAGAGAAAACCCAATAAAAATATAAGCAAATTGTATAAACAGGGAATTCAGAAAAGTACAAACATACAAAAAGATATTTATTTTCATAATAATAAATAGGAATTTTAAAACATTCTACCTTTTGCCTATCATATTGACAAAGGATTACAAGGTTGAATAGCAGTCAATGCCGGTGACAAGTGAGGAAACAGGAATTCAGTGAGAGTGTGACATGGTGCAACAATTTTGCCGGATATTTTGTAGCATATATTAAAATTTAAAGGTGCAAACTTGTTAACCCAAAAATGCCATTTTCTCTCTAGAATACTTCATGAATGAATAAGTGAAAATATATTTAGTACAAGATTATGTCTGATATAAATATTCAGTAGGAATGAATGGGATATAAAATTATGGTATTGACACAAGGAAATACTGTGCAACCACTAATAAAATGAAGTAGATCCGTTGGCATTGATGTGAAAACGTCTAAGGTACATCACTCAGTTTTAAAAATTTGTGTTGCAGAACAGAATGAATTATAAATATAAATGTAAATGTATGTAACCAACAGTTCATGGCGATTTTTAGAAGTAGGTTCATAGGGATAGAATTATGGGGGAATTTCAACCTTTAAAATATCTATGTTTGTATTCTTGTATGTGTCTAGTATATATCTCCTTTATAGTCAGTAAAGATATAAATAATTTTTAAAAAGATCATGTAATAATTTCTCAGCTAAAATACAAGATCAAGAGAGTCTTTTAATAAATGCCTTAATATAGGGTTCCAGTAGAAGCTAATACATGAGTTTCATGATTTACAAATTGTATAGTGGGGAATTATCCTACATAACAAAACACACTTAATTGGTATAAACTGCCTTTTCAGTCAACCTTCAAGTCAGAGTACCTTTTTTCCCATGAGATTCAAAATACAACTTTCTCCCCAGGAAAATCCCTGGGAAAAATCCAACCATTTAATACCACCTGCAGTGACAATGTTCACAAAGGTGTGACTGTTGCTAAGACAACAGCAGGATGCCATGAGTCCTGATAACAATAAACTGCAAAGAAGCAGTGGCTTCCTATGGACAAAAGGGTACCCAAGAAAATATCTGTGTGTCCCTAGGAGGGATGGACCCATGTTCTGTTTGCCAAGAGGATATTATCTGAAAAGGCAAATTGTTGATGCTTCAGCATCCTTTCATTCCATTCTAGCTCTGCCTGGCCCCTAATTCTTGGCTTTGTCTCCCAAATTCTCCCACAAGATACACACACACACACACACACACACACACACACACACACTTTTGGGACTGATTTCCAATATTTGGATTTATCAACTAATCTGGGTTTCCCCAGTGTGGCCCTTGAGACTCTATAAGGACTATTGACTCAGACTTACCATTTGGCTCTTTCTGTTCTTAATCACTTAAGGAAAATCCTCAGTTCTAGTTCAAGGAGCCTGAATCCTGCCATTTCCCAGCTTGCCCAACTCCAGGTGCCCACCCTATTTCCCCGTTGGGGTTCAGAGAGAGAAGATAGGCATTTCTTCAAAAATACCTGCCCAGGGGCACCTGAGTGTCTCAGTTGGTAAAGTGTCTGCCTTCAGCTCAGGTCATGATCCTAGGGTCCTGGGATGGAGCCTGAATTGGGCTCCCTGCTCAGCAGGGAGTCTGCTTCTCCCTCTCCCCACCCCCTGCTCCTGTGTGCTCTCTGGCTCTCTCTCAAATAAATAAATAAAATCTTAAAAAAAAAAATACCTGCCCTGTAATCAGAGGAACAGCCAAGAATCACAATGAACTTGCAATACAAATCAGTTCTGCTATAGGGTATATGCACTGTGTGTAGTTTTTATACAAATCTATATAAAATAGCCATTATGTGAGTCATACATGATATAAATATAAAACATGACATAAATATAAACAATAGTATTAGTTGTAAACAAAGCTACCTTCACAGGGGTAACACAAGAACTCCCCTTGGGTAGAGAATTGTCTTTATTTGAGAGGAAAAAAACTTACCTTTTTTAAAAAGTTTATTTATTTTTATTTATTTATTTATTTATTTATTATTTATTTAAGTAATCTCTACACCCAACTCAGGGTTCAAACTCACGACTGCAAGATCAAGAGTTGCACACTCCTCCGATGGATCCAGCCAGACACCCTGAGAGGGACAAAACCTTTCTAAGTTTCCTTGAGTTAAGTGCTAACATACCAGAGAAAGATGAAAGATGCTCCATGTGAAATGAGAAGAATTTATAGTTTTTGTTCTCAAATGGAAAGGAAAGAAAGGAGCCAAGAAGATGGCAAAAGTTTGTGCTGGGATGAAAACCAGTGAAATTTTCTGCGGACAGTATGGCTAAAGCACATTTTAAGAATGGTGAGCTCCACTCTTCTGCTTGGGGTTGTGTTTCTATACTATGCACCCAATTTAGTAGCCTTTCTCCTTACCCTTCAAAATGTCCAGAAATGTCTTCCCTGCTTACTTTTATTCTTTATAAGTGGGGGTTTTCTGGTCTATTTGATCACAGAATAAATAGAGTTTTACGGGCTATAAATGAAGACAAAGTTATAAGCAGGAAAGATTTCACCCAGGAAGCAGAAGAGACCTTAAGAATACAAACTCCACTCGGCTCCCTCCCTAGAAATTCAGAGAAATATTGGGGAGAACTTTGGAAATCCACAGACAGTGGAATTGGGAAGTTCCTGTTAATTTTGCCCAATCTCAAGAGAGGTAGGGAGGCCTCAGCTGACCCCTAGAAAATAAAAAGCAGAATGCAAAATCAAATATGTACACAGTGTATCCATGTGACATATTACAGCTTTCATATATATAGATATAGATAAAGAATATAAATATACATATCAAAGGGGGCATGGAGTGTGTCCTGAAGAATAAGTGTCCTGAAAAATAAGTGCCCATGATTGGATAATTATGGCTGAACAAGCACCTTCAACCTCCCTTTCCAGCCCCACCAAAATGTATCTTCTTTTAGTATAGAACAATACTGGGGGAAATGAAGAAAGAAAAAAGAAGAACATAAAGGAATAAAGGAATTTTGTAAATAGCAACTAACCATAAACTAGAGTAGATAGGATCCAATGCTATGAAGATAGCCAAATCCAATTAATAGAGGGAGAAAGATACACCAATTTTAAGGCAGTTAATTTGAAAGAATATATTAGTAATAAGGTATTCTAATAATACTTAGAAAAAATACATTTATTATACTACAGTATTTAATGACTTTGTTTTAAGGTAAAGAAAAGTTATAGCATCTGTGTGTTGTTGTACAAAGTTGTAATAGTGCATGAATTAACTGGTTGACCCCTGCCTCTGTCACTCAGCCCCCAGTAGAAATTCCAGAAGGATAAACCTCACCAGTCATCTCCATGCTTTGCCAATTAATATTCTCCCCTCAGTCAGATCATCTTAATTCTGATATAAAACAAAGAAAGAGAAAACTGAGAAAGGCCAAAATAAATATCCATTGTAAGCAAGATTTCTGGAAATTTGGAGTATAAGATAGAAGGCTCCATAGCTTCTTTTTTTTAAAATCATCACCTATCTTTACCACCTTCCTCCAAATTCTCCTTCCAGAAAGACCCTGATATGTGTTTCAAGTATGTCCTATACCCCTAGGCCAATACCTCTCTAATCAGGCCTCATGACGGTGTGAAAGCAGTTTGCCAACCAATATGAAGAGAAAGAGGCTCTGGTGGAAACCAAAGCTTCCATAGGACTCATTCAGCAACCTCAAGCAATTTTTAGTAACAGACGTGTGCCAGAAGTCTTTGAGAAAGTTTCTTCTCCCTCAGCATCTGCTAGAGTTTGAGGAAGTTGAGCCAAAATGTGCTGGTTTAGCCTGGCTGGGCATTGGAAGCACAAGAAGTAGAAAGGATTCTATTCTGGGTGTCAGTCTAAAGGACATGGGTCTGTTCACTGGCAGCTTTCTGACCAGATACAAATCAGCTTCATCTATAAGATGATGGCACTGAATTCAAGGAAATAATAGTGTGTATGCATGGCTCTAAGTGCTTCACATTCAGTACATTTCCTCTGCACCGCAATCCCATGTGGTAGGCATACTATCTCTATTTTATAGATGAGTCCTAAAATCCCTACTCATACTAATATTTTTAGACTCTAGATATTGTTTCATATCCATCTGGATTCTTATTTTCTTTTGCAAAGTTACTTGAATTTATTTTTGAAAGGGTTTATTATTGGCATTTCTAAAATTAAAAGAAGTAATTACCCCCATGGATTCAGGAAATAAGATTGCTAATTTGGGTATTTAAATGGTTTCTGATTACACTGATGAACCCTGTACTCTTCCTAAATTCACTAGTAATTCATTTCTCTGCTTTTCTCTAGTTGTAGAGACTTGATTCATCAGCATCCTTCACAGAGACCATTTTAGATGTGTTGTTATACTAAATTCCACAGATGCATCTCAGGATCATTTCAGATAGGGGAGTGGGGCAGTGATGACATCCAAGCTGGAAGTGATGGGAAGGTGCTTCTCCCCACCTCTGGAATCCCACTCAACACAGGTATTTATGTTGGCCTCTCCCAGAATTGTGGAAGGCTTACTTCTGAATCAAGTGCAGCTGACTGGAGTCTTTAAATGGGAGTTGGTCTTGGCTGGCCTGCTCTGATCCTCTGAAATTTCTAACAGGTGTGAAGTGGGGAATAAGCAGTCAAATTTGAATGAAATGAGAAAAACCCAGGGATGAAATTATCTTTGCTCAAGGTTTAAGAGAAATTTATTTTGAAGCACCTGCAATTTAGAATAATGAGAAGCACTTCACCTTCAGACCCCTGTCCAGCCCAAGTCCAGTAGAAATTCTGGATATTCTGAGGCCACTTGGAAGGTGACAAGTGTTCTGAGAAACTTATTCTTGGGAAAGTCATAGTAAAAACAACAACAAACCTTCCAGTCATCTCTATCTGTGATTCCTCTGAAAACCCCAGGTAAGTATATGACCATTTGGCTTCCCAGACAAAAAAAAAAAAAAAAACTACAGCAAGGTAAAAGGTGAAAAATATGGCGAGCTGACCCTTTTGTTTTGTCTATGTGATGCTAATCAATGCTTCATTTATCCAGGGGTTGCCTTTGTTCTAGGAATTGAGAGCCTTGACTTCCATCCCCAGCTCTGCCACTTACTAGCTGTCAGATTGGGGGACTATCAATCATCCATCTCTCTAGCTTCAGTTTCTATACCTATAAAATAAGTGTTCAATAGGTTGAAATTCTAACAGCTGTAGGAAAACCAATTCTATAAAATACACAATTTGTTTGGTTGTCATGGAGACAGCCTGCTGCTCAATTTCCCTCACCAACTTCCCCTAAGGACTTACCCTGAGGGCCAGTTCCCCTTCTTCAGTTGTTCTGGGAAGGGAATCTGTGTGGGAAATTACAATGCAATCTGTGAGCTTCAGGTCATCTTCACCTTGGGACATTCTTGGAGCTAAAAAGTGCAGGTTCTGTAAGCTTGGAGGAGAGCTGGATGAATTACAAACAAGAGTTGTTTTTAAATTGGTATTCTTTGAACAGGGATACATGAAAAGATTTCCAGGGGCTATTCAGGCATTGACAGTTTTAAAGGAAATTAATTTTCAGATTCTCAAGTTACAGATGAATACATCTGTATTATTTCTGCCTACAAATATAATTCCCTACCTTCTATAATTCCCATTTCTCAACTCTTTATTTTTCCCAGCCACCCTTTTCATGCTTTTAGAAAATCTGTGTGCCTCTCACTCATCCTGAAGCTTCCTAGGGTGTGTTGCTTACTAGGTGTGAAAATCTTCCAGGCACCACACAGAGACAGTTCTAGAATACATGTCTCCAGGAGAGTCCCCCAACTCAGACATAAAGGAAATGTCTTTACACAATCCTGGGGGTGGAGGCACCTTACTTCATCTAGGCAGAAAGTTCAGACAAAAGCTATTTATGCCTATGTAAGAACCAGGACTCAGAAGTGAGATGATTGTCACACTGTTGCAAGGAAACTTACTTGAGTTCAAAAATGAAGTCAGAATTTAGCTATTGGTCTGAGGAGGGTTGGCCACAAGGCTGTGTGCTGGATATTGTCCACAAGGAGCTAAAGCTGCACAGATAGGAAATTTTGACAAACATATATTAGAGCACATGATAAAATAATAGCCTATATTTAAAAAATTTGTATTTGCAAAGGTCTATTGAAATTAATATTTCCTCTTTCCAATCCTTTCCAGAACATATCTGGGTAAACAAGAAGCCAAAGGAAAGAGGAACATGAATAATTAATTGACATCATAATTAGCCTTGATAAAAACATTTCTGGTATTGTTCCCCCAAATTAAGAGGACGCTAAGACTGGAAAACAAATCCTCTGTAAAGGCAATCAGCTTCCACTGTCATCAACACAACAGCAAAAACTTTGATTATAGATCAACATTATTTTTGCAAACAATTCAGATGGAATTCCCAGAATTGAGGGACACTGCCACCCAAAACTCTTTCCATCCCTATCTATGCATTTATATGAACAAGAGTTCTCAAAACTTACACCTATAATGAAAAATGGCAATGCATAATTTAAGTACTTTTTTAAAAATATAGGAATAGGAACATCTTTAACACTAAATAATCCATTTCCATTAAATTTTACTGTAATATATAATAGCGGTAGTAGTACTACTACTGCTAACTATAATTATTCAGAAGTTTTTAAACATTGAGCCTGACTGGCTCAAAAAACCTTAAAAACAAATTTTCAATTCATATACTTGTTTTTGCTGTAGAGATGTATGATAGGATGATTATAAAAGACTTTTAGGCCAAAAAATATATTTGAATAAAACTACATTGGGAAGTGGAGTAGAAACACAAGTTCAAGGAGAAAATGGAGGTTTGTAAAATTCCCAACTGTTAAAGAAGATTTTGTGGCATCATGATAAATCTTAAATGTGAACTTAAAAATGTGTGGGATATTTAAAAATTTTACGGATTATGAATGATCTTTAAAAAAATGATCTTAAGACGTATATGAACTGAGATATTTGAAGATCACTCTATTGCTCATCTATTACTGAGTGTTTGGCCAGTCTGAGACTGTAAACCTGCTATCCAAACTTTTAAGTTTCCAGATAGAAAAGCTGAATCCTAGAGAAGTGACGTGACTTGCCTAAGGACACACAGCAACAGAGCAACACCATCAGACCCATCAGGACACTCTTCAGACATACCGTCTCTAACCCCAAGGTCTTGAAACACACTATCCCCACGGCACTACTCAGCCTTCAGTTCACTTCTTAGACCCACGCCATCCCCATCGGCCCCCAAGATTGGGTTAAATGCTGTTGCAACAAGTTCTTCTGTCTGTGCTGCTCCTTAGCAAACTCCTCCAACGACCTGTCATGACATATTTACGTGTTGCAGCCCCCTAGACTGTAAGCCTTATGAGGCAAGAACTACTTGCATGCTTCTCACCACTGTGTTTCTGTGCCTGGTGCAGAGCTGACCTCTTGAGGTACTCAAAATATTTGTTTAAATGAATGAACCAATCAAATCATGGATTTTTTTTGTCCACTGAAGATCTTACTTAAGGTAAGCACCTAAGCCTCCTATGGGAGGAAAACTGTCTTGGGACTTGAAAGACTCATTTCCATTATCCAGAGAGGGTAACTACCTTATTCTGTGATGGCTTCAGACCCTTTTGTGAATACTTCATGCTGGACATGAAGAACAGGCAAGAAAGGCCAAGAAAAATGCACGGAGCTTTCAGGAGGCAACCCATCACCTCTCCCAGCAACCCAGACATGTCTCTGCTTTGTCCTCAGCTGGCCAGACCCTGAGGGCTCTCCTCCACACAGAGTCTGCTGGTAAAGCCCATGCCTGAGCACTGGGCCTTCCGGAAGTGATCCACATGTGTCCAAAGGGCCGGTGTCCACAACAGTGGGGGACCCTAACACTCTTTCAGGTAAAAGCTCCTACAAGTTTTAAGCCTATTTCCTCTGAGGCTTATTGGGCTTATGGCCTAAGGAGAATCAGTAAGAATCTGAAAAGGGAGACTGAAAACTCCAGAATTGGAAAAAAAAAAATCAATATCCTTACTTATTTGTTTTGCTTTCATTTTCATTCCACTTTTTATTTTATTAATTAATTTTCCTCCACACAGGCTCCTAGCTTAGAATATCTTCACCCAAGTCACCTCATTAGTGATTTGGCTACATCTTAGAACCCAAGTGTCTTTGTGTGTAATTAGCTAGTATCAGAGACCCTGGAAATGTAATCACATCAGAGAGAAGTATACACTTAAGAATACTAAAATCTCAGAGAGACAGAATCTGCTCCCTTGGCCTGCTGCAGGGCCTTTGCACGTATGAATTCTTCTGTTCTGAATGCTCTCCACAACCCATGACTTATTCTGGTCTCATCTTGGAGAATTCAGCTCAAGCTTATTTTGGGCCCACAGACCAAGTCAGTCCCCATTACTTTCTCTCAGAACAGATTTTACTTCTTCCTCACACCCATCAGGATTGTAATTAAATAGTTAATTAGGTATTTATTCTTGAGGATCTGCCTCCCTCTTTGGAATGTAAATTCCAGAAAGACAGAGACGATCAATTCTACAGTCTGACCATTGCATCTCAAGCATATTACTAGATTCTATACATAGTAGATGCTCAAAAAATATTTACAGCATAATGCAATTTAATTCCTTTTCACTTCACCTTTTAAAATATTCTCAAAAATCTTATCTCCCTTCAAGGCCAAAGTCAAATATCATCTCCTCACTAAAGCCTTTTTGACAACTGTCCAACATTTAAATTAATCACTTGCTCCTTTCTATTCCTATAGCATGTTATATTAAGACATAATAGCATCTGATTGACCCATATGAAATTACTTGTTTTTTAATAGATCAAAACTGTTGAATATCTGCAATTTCATGTGATTAAGTCTGTTTGTGCTTTCATCTCTCTTGCTAATATGTAAATCCCTTGAAAACAAGAACTGTAGTTGCTCACCTCCAATATCTGAAACATCTAACATAGGGACCAGTACACAGCAGATGCTTAATAAATGTTGGTTATAAGAATGTCTGGAGTGACTGACTAATCATTCCTCTGGTTCCATGCTGACTTCTAAAGTGACCTTTATCCACTGGACTCTTCCAAATATTGGGCACTCCCTGAGGACAAAAATGTCTTTATGAACTTTTATTAATTTTTATGAAAAAATTCTTTTTTTTAATGTTTCCAATTGGGACACCTTCACTCAGAGTCAAGGAATTTCATTCCAGCTTACAGAAACCACAAGCCTTGGAAAGCTGAGATTATTGCTTGTTGAGAGAAATAACATCAAGATGGATGAGATCAGTCTAATGAGTCAGTTGTGCCTGCCAAGGGTACTGTGAAATTCCATGAAACACCCCCACCTTCCTCCACCCACCCAGACAGCCAGACCCCTCTAGTGTCCATCCATCCCTTCCATGGACATGTGTTCAAAGGGGAGCTAGAATAATGACACACAGTAATGATTTTGCACTGCCTAATTAGTGGTCTTGCCCACCTACCTGTGATGACAATTAAGGTCTCAACACCTGTTGCTGGCACAGGCTCACTGCAAACAGCTCTAAATCACAGAAGAGATGACAGGTGTTGCTGAACTAGCCCTAGTGTTTTAGTTCTTCAAGAACTTAAAACTAGTTGTCTGGCAACTAAACTTGCCCTAAGGCACTTAACATATTAACCACTCGTTGTTGCTTCAAAGCCCCAGGAGCCTCTTCCAATCAGCCTCAACTTTAGGAAAATTTATTCTTAAAGTTAAGTAATTGCATAAAACTTGCAGATAGATGAGGACCACAGAAATAGGAAACTGAAATTGTTCTTTTTGTCGATGCTTTAGGCCAAGAAAACAACCAACAACAAAAAGAAGGGAAGTCTGATTGATTCCCTAAGAACCAGAAGAGGTTCAAGGCATTTAAGTTCAACCCTTCATTTTTCAGCTGGGTACAATAAAAATCACACACTATGTTAGTTGGAGGGTCAAAACTGTACACTGATCTCTTCGTTGTCACTTTGTCTCCTCCGAAGCTTGGCTGTGATGTTTGAAGATGATTCCATTTCAGAATTAATTGTGCTAGTCCCAGGTCTTGGTCTGCTTGAGCTGCTATAACAAAATACCACAGATTGGGGTGGCCTTCTCACAGTTCTGGAGGGCTTAAAGTCCAAGATCAAGGAGCTGATTCAGGTCTGGTGAGAGCTCTATTCCTGGCTTGCAGATGACTGCCTTCTTGCTGTGTCCTCAAATGGCAGAGAGAGAAACGGAAGCTCTCTGGTGTCTCTTTTTACAAGGGCACTAATCCCATCATAAGGCCCCACCCTCATGACCTTAATTACCCCTAAATGTTTCACCTCTAAAACCACACACTGGGAATTAAGGCTTCAACATATTAAGGAATTAAGGGGGTACACAAATATCTACTTATGTGTTATAATTGAGATACTGAGGTATTCTGTCTGTGTTGTCCCAACGTGAGTAATTTCATCCTAAGTCTTTGGAATTACCCATGGTGGGTAAACATTCCTAATCTGAGTGGAAATTACCTTATGATCTCAGTCTCCACAAAATTTTCTTCCTAAGGTATCATTTTAGCATTTTCAGGGAAATTCCAAGAACATTGATTTGAAACTTCTTCCATCCTCTCCACTCTATCTCCATCATCACACATAATAGAAACCCATCTCTGACTCAGTGTATACTTAGAGTGAAATTCCCCAACTGGTCCAGACACAGATACTGAAGACGACAAATCACTAAGTAGGAGTAAGTGAGAATGAGACCCACAACCAACCCTTCCCGAGTCAGCCTCATCCAACAAGGCCATAGGCCTTGAGGTTATTATATCTCTGCCTACTTCTGCCAGCCCTACCAGAATTATGCATTTTTATGCTTAAATTATCATTTTATCATTTAGAATCCTTGAGAACATAACCTGGCTTGCCCCTTCCTTCCATCCTTCCTTCCTTCCTTCTTCCTTCCTTCCTTCCTTCCTTCCTTCCATCCTTCCTTCCTTCCTTCCTTCCTTCCATCCTTCCTTCCATCCTTCCATCTTCTTCCATCCTTCCTTCCTTCCTTCTTCCTTCCATCCTTCCTTCCATCCTTCCTTCCTTCTTCCTTCCTTCCATCCTTCCTTCCTTTCTTCCTTCTTCCATCCTTCCTTCCTTCCTTATTCCATCCTTCCTTCCTCTTCCATCCTTCCATCCTTCCTTCCATCCTTCCTCCATCCTTCCTTCATCCTTCCTTCCTTCCATCCTTCCATCCTTCCATCCTTCCTTCCTTCCTTCCTCCATCCTTCCTTCCTTCCTTCATCCTTCATCCTTCCATCCTTCCATTCCTTCTTCCTTCCATCCTTCCATCCTTCCATCCTTCCATCCTTTCCCTTCCTTCCTTCCATCCTTCCATCCTTCCATCCTTCCTTCTTCCATCCTTCCATCCTTCATCCTTCCTTCCAGCCTTCATCCTTCCATTCCTTCCTTCCTTCCTTCCTTCCATCCTTCCTTCCTTCCTTCCTTCCTTCCTTCCTTCCATCCTTCCTTCCTTCCTTCTTCCATCCTTCCTTCCTTCCTTCCTTCCATCCTTCCATCCTTCCATCCTTCCTTCCTTCCATCCTTCCATCCTTCCATCCTTCCATCCTTCCTTCCTTCCGTCCATCCTTCCATCCTTCCTTCCGTCCTTCCTTCATCCTTCCATCCTTTATGCTTCCTTCCTTCCATCCTTCCATCCTTCCATCCTTCCTTCCTTCCTTCCTTCCATCCTTCCTTCCTTCCTTCGTCCATCCTTCCTTCCATCCTTCCTTCCTTCTTCATCCTTCCTTCCATCCTTCCATCCTTTCATCCTTCCTTCCTTCCATCCTTCCATCCTTCCATCCTTCCATCCTTCCTTCCTTCCTTCCATCCTTCATCCTTCCTTCCTTCCTTCCTTCCTTCCTTCCTTCCATCCTTCCTTCCTTCTTCCATCCTTCCTTCCATCCTTCCTTCCTTCCATCCTTCCTTCCATCCTTCCTTCCATCCTTCCATCCTTCCATCCTTCCATCCTTCCTTCCTTCCTTCCATCCTTCCTTTCATCCTTCCATCCTTCCATCCTTCCATCCTTCCTTCCATCCTTCCATCCTTCCTTCCATCTTTCCAGCCTTCCTTCCTTCCATCCTTCCTTCCTTCCTTCCTTTCTTCCATCATTTTCTTATCCCCATCCTTTTATCCTTCCTTTCATTTTGATCCATTTTTGCTGATTCTACCCCTGTCCATCTGACTGATGGGCAGCAACTCTTGACAAATGCATATACTTGCAAGATAAAGTTAGGCTCCTGAGCTTGACATTCAAGGCTCTGCTTCTGTCCCCAAGCTCATTTATGTTCCTGTCTGTCCTCATACTTTGCTCTCCCTTATACTAAGCCCTATAAGAAAATGGCTAAGGACTCAAAGTTCTGGTTAGAGAGATTACAGCAAATAATTTAACCTCTCTAACTTCACTTTCCTCTTCTATAAAAAGGAGATAATAATACCACCTATGTGTTAAAAGAAATGCCATATAGAGACTCAGGACACTGCCCGGCACATAGTAAGCACTTCATAAATATTAGTGATTATTGTCTCACTAAACAGTGAACACCAAAAAGGCATGATCTGTGTCTACTTTATTATTATTGTTTGGGGGTATTTACAGCTTCATTGAGGTATAATTGATATGCAATAAACTGTACATATTTAAGGTTGTACAATTTGATGACTTTTGAGATATTTGAAACCATTGCTGCAATCAAGATGATAAATATATTCATCACTTCCAAAAGTTTTCTCATGTTCCTTTTGAACTTCTATCTCATGCCTATCTCAAGGCAACCAGTGAACTGCTTTCTGACCCTATAGATAAGCTTACATCTTCTAGAATGCTTTATTAAAAGAAATTATGCAATAAAATACTCTTTTTACTGGCTTCTTTTGTTCAGTATATTTATTTAAGATTCATCATTTTGCTGTGTATTTCAATAGTTCTTCCTTCTTGGACGCCTGGGTGGCTCAGTCAGTTAAGCGTCTGCCTTCGGCTCAGGTCATGGTCCCAGGGTCCTGGGATCGAGACCCGCATTGGGGTCCCTGCTTGGTGGGGAGCCTGCTTCTCCCTTTCCCACTCCCCCGCTTGTGTTCCTGCTCTCACTATTTCTCTGTCAAATAAATAAATAAAATCTTTAAAAAAATAGTTCTTCCTTCTTATTGTTAAATATGACTTTATTATATGGATATACCACAATTTATCAATACCCCTATTAATGAGCATTTTGGGGGTGTTTCCATTTTGGAGACATTAGAAATAAAGATGCTATAAGCACCCATGTATAAATCATTGTATGGACTTATGCTTTCTTTTTCTTAGGTAAATGGAATGGCTAGACATGTGAAAGGTGGATATTTAATTTTTTAAGAAATCACCAAACTGTTTCCTAAAATGAATGTATTAGTCAGACTTCTCCAGAGAAACAGAACTAATAGGGTGTATATATGAAGAGATTTATTATAAGGAGTAGGCTTACATGACTATAGAGGCTAGCAAGTCCAAAATCTTCAGGGTGGACCAGCAAGCTAAATACCCAAACAAGAACCAATTTTGTGGTTCAAGCCTGGAAGCCATCTTCTGTCAGAATTCATTTTTGCTCAGGGGAGGTCAGCGTTTTATTCTAGTCAAATGTCTTAGCTTGGGCTGCTATAATAAAATATTTAAGAAAGAAATATTTATTTCTCACAGTTCTGGAAGCTAGAAAGTATCATGGTAGGGTTCTGGTAAGAACCCTCTTCCTTGCAGATGACCATTTTCTTGATATATCCCCACTTGTGTGGGACACAAAGCTTTAGGGTCTCTTTACTTCTTATAAAGGCAGTAATCCCATCATGGGATTATTTAAACCTAATTACCTCCCAAAGGCCCCACATCACACAGGGGGCTAGAGTTTCAACATATGCATTTTAGGGGGCTACAGTCCAAACCATCAGGTCTTCATCTAATTGGATGAGACCCACTCACATTATGGAGGGCAATCTATTTTAGTCAAAGTTTACAAATGTTCATTTCATCCAGAAACACACTCACAAAATCATCCACATAATGTTTGACCAAATATTTAGGTACTGTGACCCAGCCAAGTTTACACATAATATTATCCATTGCAAGTCCACTCCTTATCAATTTGACACTACACACATCTCTTTGAGTCATAATTAATGTCCAAATGAAGGCAATAATAGGTCATACTCCCATCTGACATGATACAACTAACCTGCAAGCAACTGAAAATGCACTAACCCTTTCCCCAAAATAGGATGCAAAGTTCTTGGGTGATGTTTACTTTTCTTATGGATATCCCATAGCTTAAATACTATGATGTAACTTTAATAATACTTAAATATTACTTCTTTTAGAAGTTTAAAATTTTTGGCTTTTTCATTTAGGTCTATGATCCATTTTGAGTTAGTGTTCGTAAACAGTATGAGGTTAGGATCAAGGATCAATTTTTTTGCACAGATGATGTATCAGTTTTACTGCTGCTATAACAAAATACTATAAACATCAACCTTATTTATTCTGTCACAATTTCCATGGGTCAGAGCCCATAGCTTGGATTAGTTGGTTCTCTGCTGAGAGGTTCACAACTCCAAAATCAAGGAAAAGGTTCAAGGGAAGAATCCATTTCCATGATCATTCAGATTGTTGAAAGAATTTAGTTCCAGTAGTAGTAGGACTGGAGTCTCTGGGTTTTTTGTTTTGTTTTGTTTTGTTTTTTGTTTTGTTTTGCTGTTCTTGGTTTCCAGAGGTCACCTGGATGTCCTGAGTCATAGCAGACTTGAAAGCTGGTCAACAGGGGTGCCTGGGTGGCTCAGTCAGTTAAGTGTCTGCCGGGGTTCTGAGATCAAGCCCCACATTGGGCTCTCTGCTCAGTAGGGAAACTTCTTCTCCCTCTCCTTCTGCCTGCCCCTCTGCCTGCTTGTGTGCCCTTTTTCTCTCTCACTCTCTCTCTGTCAAATAAATAAATAAATAAATAAATAAATAAATAAATAAATAAGCTGGAACAGTGAGTAAAGTTCTTCCTACACTCTGAATCTCTCTGACCTCCCATTTCTGCCTTTTTCTTCCACTGCATCTTTCTTATTCCAGCCAGAGAAATGTTTCTGCTTTTAAGAACTCAACTAAATAGATTGGGCCCATGTGGGCAGTCCTAGATAATCTTCTTCTCTTAAATTCTGTAATCTTAATTACATCTGCAAAATCCCTTCAGCAGTAGTACCTACACTACTATTTGAATAATAAGAATACAGAATCAGGGGGAGATATCTTTAGAATTTTGCCTACCACAAATGACAATTTCTCCCAGCCCTACCTGTTAAAAACATTAACCTGTCTCCATTGCATTACCCTGGCCCCTTTGACAAATATCAATTAACAATATACATACAGGACCATTTCTGAACCCTCATTTCTATTCCATTAATCTAATTTTCTATCTTTATTCCAATCCTACATTATTTTGATTACTAGGTTTTATAATGAGTCTTGATTTCACAGTATAATTCTTAAACTTTGGTGTTTCTTTTTTAAAGATGCTTTAGCTATTCTAGGTTTTTGGCATTTCCATATTTATTTCCATAAATCAGCTTATCAATTTCTAAATAAAGCCACTAGGATTTTCAATGGGATTACATCGAATCTATAGATCAAAGTAAGAAGAATTGACATCTTAAAGAAATTGAGTTTTTGACCATAAGCATGGCATATTTTTTAATTTTTTGGTTCTTTTTAAATTTCCCACAGTGATGTTTTGTAGTTTCAATGTGCAGGCCTTGGACATCTCTGATTATTTTGAAGCATTTTATATTTTTGATGCTATTGTAAATGCTATTGTTTCTTCAATGTCAATATCTGACTGTTTGTTGCTAGCATGTGGATATAGCATTGACTTTTCCTGTTAACCTTGTGTTCAGTCTTGCTTAATTCACTTTCTAGTCCTAGTAGCATTTTGTAAATTCTTTAGGACTTTCTACGTGTATGATCATGTCATCTATGATTAAAGACAAGTTGGCTTCTTCCTACCTTCCCAATATGAATGCCTTTTAATTCTTTTTTTGTGTGTGTGTTATTGCACTGGCTAGAACCTTCAGTACAATGTTGAATAGTGAGGTCAGATATCCTTTCCTTACTGTTCATCTTAGGGAGAAAGCATAGAGTCTTTCAGCAATAAGAATTATGTTGGTTGCAGCCTTTTTGTAGGTACCCTTTCTCAGATTGAGGAAGTTCTCTTCTATTCCTAGTTTATTATTTCTATTTCTAACTGGGATTTTTGCTTTTTAATTAGGAATAGATGTTGGGTTTTTCATATGATTTTCTGTACATTGTATAGAGATTATCATATGGATTTTTTTTTCTGCTTGTTTATATGGTGAATTACATCATTATTTTCAGAAATAAGAAGGAATAAACTATATTGATACATGCAACAACTAAAATGAATCTCAAAGTGAAAGAAGCCAATATCAAAAGGCTACACACTATATAATTCCATTTACATGACATTCTAAATATTTTTAACAGCTTCTGGTAGGATAGTCCTCTCTCATATCACCAACAGTACAAAATTTGGTGAAGGGATTTGCCCCTGATTCTGGGTGTTGGGGTAGAGGTAGAGATGTTGAGTTTTTTGTTTGTGATTTTTTTTCCTTTTTCATCGTTTCTTTTGTTTGTTTTTATATTTTGCTTTATATTTTTCCCATCTTTGTATATATAGTGGTGGCTGGTTCTGTAACATTTTAAAAATAGTCCCACTGCAGAAGCTCCAAAAAGAGTGTGAAAGCGTCATTCTTCTAATGCCTTGGATTCTGGCCCCAGTTCTGCCTTGGTAATAGTGGGTGCCCATTCCACATGTTACTAGCAGCTGTGAGGGGGACATCAGTTGAAGAAAACTTGGCATTAGGAGATGGAAGGCTGAGCATTACGTCTCTGTGCCACCTAGAAAGCTTTACTCATAGGTAAGGAATGTGGCAGCCTGCCCTCTGAGGAAATGTACCGCTCAAACATTTTCACGCAGATCATTCAATATATTGCATGGGATTTTCTGAGTATGTCTAAGAAAAACATCTACATTTTCCTGGAAGGCATTAAAATTCTCACATTTGAAATGTAATCATTCGAGAATCTTGAGGGATTCTGATGATGTGTTATAAAACAGGTTACAGCATCCAGTGCACAAATTGTAGTAAAAAGCCTAACCTGGACTCTGAGAAAGGTTTTATGTGAAGACTTTGATAGTGCTGAACATCACAAAATGAGCCACATTGGATTTGAAACAGACCTCAGCAGTGATGTCAGCAGCAGCAAAATAGCTTCTTCAGTGATAGATTTTAGTGAATATTAATTGCAGCCTGCCAGTCAGTATTGCTGATAATTTAAAAAAATTAAAAGTTTGGTGGGGTGTCTGGGTGGCTCAGTCGATTAAGCATCTGACTCTTGGTTTCAGCTCAGGTCATGATCTCAGGGTCATGGAATCAAGTCCTTCATGAGACTCTGTGCTCAGTGCAGAGTCCACTGGAGATTCTTTCGCCTTCTCTTGCCCCCGCCATGTCCCCCTTCTTCCACACTTGCACACACATACACACACACTCCCTCGCTTGTAAATAAATAGAATATTTTTTTAAAAATTAAAAGCTTGGTTTAATTCTTAAACCCAAAAGAAACTCATACTGTTTTTCAGCAAACTCTCTCCATGTTCCCATTTTCTCCTCTTTATTTGGACACATGGATGAGATGGGCTGCTACTTAGCTGAGGTGCTTTGAGAGTTGGAAATCCAGAGCCCCAGTGCTACCAGGGGGTTGGAGTGAAGCCTGGAGTGATTTTGGAAGAATCTAACCTCTGTCCCTAGGTTCAAGGACAGGAAACTCCCTCTCATGTGGAAACATCAAAAGGTGAGAGATGGGCTAGTACGTCCTGTGATGGGAAGACAAAGAGAAGGAATTGCTGAGGGAGAAAGTTACATTTCCACCAAATAGTGAGGCAATAGGACTAAGTTTTCCCTTGCCTGAAAGGTAAGCATTGAGGTATCAGGGCTCAAGTTAATGGAGGGCTACTTGCTGGGGTGAGGTGACCCCAGTGGAAAAAGTGTGTGGGTGGACTGCCACCCCAGGAGAGGGTCAGCATTGGGATAACTCTCCAATCAGAAGATACCAACCCCAAGTATGAACTGCACCAGCCATGTACACCTCATCACATCTCTTCTCCTTCCCCTTTACCCAAACTCAGGAGGTGCCATCAGCAGCAGGATGTAGGGGAGAAAAAGGTGGAACCAGAAGAGAAAGATAGCCTAACCCCTCCTGCCACAGGTTTCTGAACCAGCTGTGAGGAAGGAGAGAAGCTTTGAAATAGATAACAAATTACATTTTGATTTAAATTGCCTGGAAAATTAGACTATGCCAGAGAAAGCAAAGAGATTTTCCAAGACTTCCTCTAGACTTGGAGAAGGGAAATTGGATAGAGAAAGTTTAATGGACAATGGTATGGATACAAAATTAAGTTACTCCTGCTGGAAACCTCATGCTGTGCTTCTGCAGTCTTGGGCCTGAGCAAGATTTATGAAGGATGTGCTGAGATAATAATTCCCTCAGCTCCCAGAACAACTGTGTAGGGCCTGGAGAAGGCAGAGTCTCAGGGGCTAACATATCTAGATGTCTTTGGCCATAATACAATTATTACTTTCTATGTATGCCATCACCTGAACAGTATTGGAAGCCTTGCCTATTGCTCTTTCAGCAAACTAGTTACAACTGGCCCCAAGTAATTGATTGGCATTACTTAACACAAAGACATTTCCTATCCATCACCTCAGCAACCATAGAAGGAGTAAATAAATCACCTATCTTGTTTAACCAAGTGTTTGACCAAGCCACAAGGAATGAGCTTCATATCCTTTAGGTGGAAATGATGTCTTTTTCCATTTGCTATATGTGAAAAATACAGTATGTGCGTAATATGTTTGATTCTGTGAACTGATGTCAGAATTCTGGAAGATCCTTAAGGCCTCCAGAGGAATGAGTCAAGAAAGGGAATTTGAGGAAGGTAGTTGTGTTAAAAAACTGAAGCAGAGAGATTTGATCGGTCATTGAGCAAAGGAGCTGTCAATCATTTCTGTTCAGCAAATCTGGTCCCAGCATATTAGCTCACAACAAATTAGATATAGGAAATGAGAACCCAATGGGTGGTCCTAAAGGGAACTCAGGGTTTGAAAGGAGGTGATGTAAGGCAAGCTGACCCTGGACAAAGATGTGGCTGTCATAGAGGCCAGACTCAACTGCCATGTTAGGATGATGGATAAAGATCAGAAACTTTAGAGAAGTGTAGAACCAGCATTTATTTCTGGCTGGTATACATGCCTCAGACAAACAAAAACTGCACAGAGATAGAATAGCCAGAGAGGAAAAAATTGAAAGCAAAAGTAGAATCTGGAACCATAAAAGACTCCAGGAGAGAGGTAGAGGGAGAAACCGGCTCAAAGCCCAGAGACAAAAACAAAGTGCCCCACTCACTTAAGGGACCAGAACAGCATGGATCTGAGAGACAGGGTCCAGAGGAGATGGAGCTCAGCTGGAAAGGGGCTGCAGAGAAGTTTCTGGGAGGAATCAAATTCTTACCCATCATGGAAGCTGGGCCAACCCAAACCTGTCATGGGTTGGAAGTTGTTGACTGTCATTTATCCAGGTTATATCAAGGACAACAAAGTAAGGATGGAGTACTTTTTAAGCCCTGGCAACCAATAACGGGTGAGTATACTCTAAGAAATTTGAACTACTTTTGCTCAATTATTTCTGTGTGTGTGTGTGTGTGTGTGTGTGTGTGTGTTTTCCTTTTGAAATGTTAATGGAGGTTTTTGCTAAACTTATATTTAGGAAGGATCAAGAGAAGAATCTCTCTACACATTGATATGGATGAGAGAAGAAATCTGGGTATTCATAGCACTTAGGTAAGGAAAAACAATATTCTCAACATACCTGCCTGGCCCTTTCTATACATACAAAATAGAAATTACAACTCATTAAAAGTTTGTAAAATTGTCCCTAACAATTTGAAATCTGGAGAAGAGCCAAAGTTCTTAAAGATAAGAATGAATCAGACTGGGAGTACCTGGGTGGCTCAGTTGGTTAAGCATCTGCCTTCTTCTCAGGTCATGATCCTGGAGTCCCTGGGTGGAGCCCCAAATCTGGCTCCCTGCTCAGCAGGGTGTCTACTTCTCCCCCTGCCCCTCCTCCTGCTTATGCTTTCTCTCTCTCTTGCTCTCTCTCTAATAATAAATAAATAAAATCTTTAAAAAGAAAAAAAGAAAAGAATGAATCAGACTGTTGGCAAAAATTTAATATCCTCATTTTTTCCCTATAGTTTTCAGTTCAAAAGTCATTGAAATGATAGTTAACATCTACTCTGTGACATACACTCTTCTAAAACCCCTTAAATGAATTATCTCATTAAATTTTCATTTACCCTTCATCATCCTTGAGGTAGGTACTATTTTGACCCTGTTTTGCAGATGAGGAAAATGAAGCTTAAAGAAGGTGATTTGCTCATGTTGAGAGCCGTCTGAGTCCAGAGGCAACATTCTTCATTCTTCTGTGTAGAAGATGCGGATGTGATCTTCACGTGCTACCGAAGTAGATCAGTTCAGTGTCTGTTTGGAGAGCAGGGTGATACTCCACTTGTTTGAGGGGAGTCACTTGTAGTACATAGTAAACAGCCAATAATTGACATAATTTCGTACTTTTCAGCCTATGGAGTTTTTTTGTTTGTTTGTTTTTAGAGAGAGAGCACACACATGCAAGCACGAGGTGGGGAGGGGCAGAGGGAAAGTGAGAGAGAGAATCTTAAACAGGCTTCACACTCAGCTTGGAGCCCAATGTGGGGCTCAATCTCATGACCCTGAGATCATGACCTGAGTTGACCAAATCAAGAGTCTGATGCTCAACCAACTTAGCCACCCAATAGCCTATGGTTTTGTCATCATATGGACAGTTACTCTCTGAAGAGGAGGAGAGAGAGTAATGGGAGGGCAATGTACTCACAGGGTAAGAGAGTGGGTAGTTTCAGAATTAGTGTAGCCAATAGACAACTCACCTCCATGGGAAATTGTGGTGGATTATATTTTTAATTTAAAAAAATTGCAAAGCTGAGTTAAAGGAACTTGGATAATTTTGCTATGGACCAATGAAGCTAACAAATTGTGACAGATTGACAAAAATAGGGACCGTTCTTCACGTTCTTCCCAAAAGAACCCTAAAATAATTTGGATTTCCTAGTTCAAGGAGAGGACTAGGTAGATCATATAATGAATGGAGCACTAACCTAGAAGGCAGGAGGACAGATTCAGGCCTGTCTTGAAGGAATAATTTTGAACTCCCTGCCTTAGTTTCCCTTCTGTAAAATAAGCCTGTTGGATGATCTCTAAAGTCCTTTTGGTGGTAGAATTCTAAACCTAACAAATTTGTTGCAATGAACAAATAAAATAAGTACTTTAAAAGTAGTAAAAGTTGTAAAAAATGACTTTTTTCGAGTTCGTCTTTTTCCTCTCTATGGGTGCTGGCACCACGTTTCACCAGCTGCTGTTGCCACCTACAAAAGCTCCAAGCAGAAACCCACCTTCCCAATTAAACAGTAAATGGAACAGCTCCCCTTGGATGGAGGCAATGGGTAGCTGTCTACCTAGGAGGGGTTCCCTCCCATCCTAAACAAACAGCTTAGAAGAACATTAGGAAAGTGAGCACTTTGATAAGGAGTATTTATTGGAAAGCAGATCTCCCTCTGTGCATGAAGTCTTGGCCTGTGCACAAGGGTGTACAGGAATCCTTATATTCTTGCAAATGGGAAATGCAGCCCGAATTTTTCTGTTTCCTGTGTTTGTTTCATTGACAGGCCAGTTACCAGATCTGAAAGCTTCAAGATTCTGCCCCATTCCAATCCTGTCTGTCATTTCTACAACCTATTACTCTTTTATGAAGCTGAGTCCAGCTTGACCCTGGTAATACACTAAGTCCTGAAGTTTACAATATGTTGCTTAGCTTCCTGGGCAAAATGAGGCTCTTTATTTTTCTCACACATCAGTTGCTTTGGGGGGCTCCCAGGATTGAATGTTTTGTATCTGCCTTTTCTCTGCAGCTTCTCTATTCCCTGCTGTTATCTTTGGCTCTGTTGCTATGGGCGGGAATATTTTTTTGTCCTTGTTTAATAACTGCCTGGCTGCCAGAGGAGCTCATTTCTCATTGTATTGGTGGAGGATTAGCTGAGATGTTTGGGAGATATTTCCTGTATTAAGCAGCAGGGGAGAGCTTGCTGGGCCTATGCCTTCTTTTGACATAGCGTCATCCTTTTTTTTTTTTTTTTTTTTTAACTTTCTCCCTTGGAATGTGCTGAGGCAGTTATTTGCATCCAGAGCAACAACTCCTCCCTGACACTTTGCAAATCTGCATCCCTTTTCCAGGTGCCCTTGTATAAATACTTCTTGGGGAGGCTGCTGTGAATCACAGGCAATCACCTCAGTTGAGTTTTTTATATTTTGGGCTCAAGAGTGCACTGCATCACCAACCTACTTTCCAGGCTTAATCACTTTTAAACCTATTTCATACTTCGGATTCTTTGACAATTAACTCAGTGGCCATCTATTGGAGCTACCACCTCACTGACAATTAATTTGAACCAGGTATTTGGTGTTGCCTAGAAGCAATAGGATATCTAGTTAACAGTTCTGTCTGGACCTCTAAATCTAACTGCTCATAGATCTTTGGTATTCATGTGCTTGCTTGTGACAATTCTCAAAAGGCAGAAAAACTATCCAGAAAAGTTTCCAAAGGAAGACAAAAACCTATGAATTTTTGGTTCTAGATTAGATCGAGTTAAAGGATAATTGCTCAAAATCTGACCAGAAGACCTTACTAGAAGTTTGGTAGTGTTGCAGTGGAAATGGCACAGGCTGGCCTCAGAGTGGGAGGCTCTGGGTTTGAAGTCTGAGGTCATTCCTTCAAAGCTCTGGGAACTGGGTGAGTCACTGCCTAGCTCTTTTCACAATTTTCTCATCTGTAATGTGGGGATATTTGTGACTCACAAAGTTGTTGTCGAGAATAGTATGAGAACGCCTTGTAAACTATACACATAAGATTCTTAGAAATATATGACAATGAGTGTGAAAACATTTGCAGACTGCAAAGAACTGCATGAGTGTTAATAGCTCGAGAGACTACCTTGGAACCCTATAAATCTAGAGACAACAGTGGAACCCGATAAAGATTAAACACTTCCAAGTGTTAGAAGAACATTTCCTCCTTGTAGTGGATATTTATCCTTCTTTTTAAATGTAATCTGGATCCCCTTCCTGAACTGGAGGAATCCCCCACAGTAGGAGGCACAGCCCAACTTCCACCAGAGAATGCAGCCACTAGGGCAGGGACCTACAGCCTGGTGACCTAGGCTTGGCCAAATCACATTTTCCTGCCCCACACTTGGCCCTTAAATCCAGTATCTGAAGACAATCCATTTTGGCTACAGGAGGATGGAAGTGACCACTAAAATTGGTTTCTGGACACAACAATGGTAGGGAATCCGGAGGTGGCAACTATTTTTCACCCTGGTGACTTTGTGGTGGGCTTTGTTACTCTTGGCTGCCTTACCTCCCAGCCAGGTTTTGTAGACAATTCAGGGATTCTCTAAGCTGCCCAATATCGCTTTATGTAAAACTTTATTATGGAAAATTTCAAACATACAGAAAATTGAAGGGAATATCATAATGAACTCCTATGTGCCCATCACCTAGCTTGACAATTATCAAGATTCTGATTCTGACAGTCCTTTCGCCTGTTTCTGCTCCTCTCCTCACCTCTTGTTTTGTTTTTGGCTGTGGCTAAAGTATGTTAAAGTAGATCCAAGATATATTATTTCATCCGTAAATATCTCAGTGTGTGATTTTAACTGAGAAGAACTATTTTTTAAACGTAGCCATAATGTCATTTATGCACTCAACAAGATTAATAGTAATGCTCAGGACATCCCAATATCCATTTCTGCTCAGGTAAGCAAGAAATGCTTTGTCTTTCCTGTAAGATAAATACACTCTCTCCCTCAATTCTACCATCTTGGCCCATGAAAGAGAAACTTTGCCCTCTGAAGGTACTGAGAAGAATAACTTGCCCTCCCCTCTCCACTCTCTCACTCTGCCGGAATGGCTTAACTGATGGGCTAGTTGGGAATAAGGAGGTGCAATCAGGAGGCTCAGCCCTCCGGAGCATCTCTCTGGAGACCTGTCTGCCTAGGGAGCAATTGCATTCTGCCCAGCTCTGGCGTCCATAGGTTGAGCACACATGGTTAGGGCCCAGGCACACTGTGCAATGTACATCTGGAAGTTTGTCTCTTCCTTGAGGGGAGTGAGGCAGTGACTCTGGGTAAATAGACCTCATTCCCAACATGTGGTCTTGGACCCAAGCTCTAGGAACCTGGCTTGACCCATTCACTTGATGCTGCACTCTCTACCTTTATCAGCAATAGAGCTAACAGTTTCATCTCCTCAGTTTGATTTTAGCATCAGTCTCTGAAGTTCCAAATTTAGTGGAGAAGAAGGAAAAGATGATATTACTTATAAGCCATTAATACTAACATACTCAAATTAATTCAACAGTCGTTACTATAAACCAACCCAGTGCTAAGGACCAGGGACACAAAGATGAAGAGAACATTCCTGCCCCACAGAGCCCATTGGCCACAGAGGAGGTGATGATAGGAAATTCATGGGATTCTGGGGCACAGATTCTGAGAAGGGCTTGCAGACATGGTGGCATTTGGATGAATAAGATTTCATCAGAGAGAGCAGGGGATCAGAGGTATCCAGACAGAAGAGCTATGTGCAAAGGCCAAGAGAAAGGAAAAGCACAAAGTGCAGGTGACAGGAAGGGGTTTGGTGGGTGTCAGGGCACCTGGAGCTTATGGAAGAGAGAGGCCAGGGTCAGGTGCTTAAGAGACATATGTGCGCACCTAAGAAATTTGACCACTATTTTAAAAGCAAGGGGGTGACATTGAAGTTTTATAAACAGAGGCAATTTTTAAAAGATCTTTTTAACAGAATTGTGAAGAATGAATGTACACAAATGAGACATGACTCCAGAAAACACTGAGAAGCCTATAAACAACAATCCAAAAGAAACACTGGAAGACTTGAGCAAAGGGGACAGCAAGCAGATTCAAGAGATGTGAAGGAGGACTGATTTTTATCTTTTTGGTCCAAGAAAGAATTTTTATGTGAATATACATAGAATACAGCAAGATTAAAAAAAATAGTAGTAGACAACAAAGAGAAGATAAGGGTAAGGTAAGAACATAAAATGAAGACAAGCATGAGATTAGCATATTAAGTGTGTTTGTGTGTGTGTGTGTGTGTGTGTGTAAAAATGTGTGTGTGTGTGTAAAGAGAAGGGAATGACCAGGCATGATGGATCACAAATTTGGCTCCAGCTATTTAGCAGTCAACACCAGCAGAGAAGAATCCTTTACACACATTGCAGTGCTTATAAGATAAAAGTAAACCAGTTGTTCAGAACAGCTATTCCTGAATGTAAAGCAGAAATACATTTCTCCCCAGAGTTCTCACAAAGAGGATATGTATAATGTTAATTAATAATATCCTCAGCAGTATTCTTATTGTGGAAAGAGTATTTCCAATAATATTAAAGATTTTTTAATATCCAACCAAAAACAATAAACTGAAAATGTGTGTTTTTAATGACTGGCTTCTTTCACTTAACATAATGGTTTCAAGGTTCTTTGTGCTGTAGCATGTATCAGTCCTTCATTCCCTCTTATTGCCGAATAGCATTCCATTGTAATTAAGAATATTTGGACTGCTCTGGTCCCAGCAGTCTCATTGGGGTAATTCAGTCTTTCACATAAAGGTTCGATCTTTCAGGTTTCCTTTTCATGGCTTTGCCTCTCCCGAGACAGTGTCTAGGTGTATGAGAAGACTGTGACCTCAAGATGCCTGTGGGTCAGTGCCCACAGGAGAGCTGTGGGCTCTGGACTCTCTGGGTACCCAGTAGCATTACTTAGCTCCCTGAGCACTGGGCACCCTGCTGCCTTTCACTGCTGCTGTCTGCCCTGCATGCATCTGTTCTGCTCACTTGACTCAGACAGGGCCCGGCGATGTCCTTATCTAACCAGCCCAAGTTGTGGCCACCTCTGCCTCCTCAAGAGCCTCAGCCACACTTTCCATCTTTCCATTCTGCTGACCCTGTACTTGCTCAGCATACAGGCATTTATGGATCACTCCACGTAATCTAAGTGTGGGAAACTCAGGAGCCATACCCCAGGCATGCCACTATGTTGCAGGGCCATTTTTATTCTGCTGCAGCTTCCTCATTCTAGTGTCAGACTAGGGCCATTGTCTCCTCTTAGAGCTCAGGAGTGAGGCATGGGCACAGCCTTTATGTTTTACATGTTTTCCTCCACTTCTCTACCAACACCACCCTCTGGGGCTTCAGCTTGCTGAGGAGAAGTCAGGATACATGTCTCTAACCTAGGTCTCAGACCCTCTTCCCCTTCTCACTCCTCACTGGATGACAAGGGTTGGGTTTTCTCTCCTCTCCTGGAAAGAGGGGACTTCCTGGAGGATATGGATCCTAAAACCTCTCCAGCCTTGACATAGTAAATTCAGTATTTAGCCCTTAAGGGCTGGCTCTTGATAAGCTACTGGTATTTTAAGTAATTTTGAAAAAAAAAAGTTTTTTCTCTCAGCAAAGTCCTGCTTTGAAGACTAATCTAATTAGGAACTCAGAAATCCTGTCTTGATAGAAAAATACTGAATAGTGACCTCCTTTTCTCCATTTTCCTATTATAATAGAACTTCCTTCCCAACTACCACTTTAGAGATAGATGGTTGTACCTGGTTGAATTGGAAGAAATCATGCATATGGAAATGTGAAAAAGAAAAGCAAAAATTATTATTTCTACTGCAAACTTCCCTGGGATAGGAAAGGGGACCATATATGAGAAATGGAATCCCCAAGACTCTTTATTCAGATGCCTTAGGTGAGTTGGTGAATACCCTAAACCAGAGAGGGAATATAAAAAGAGGGTTAGGGGAAAATACTGGGTCCATATCAGAGGATGTTGGAGGTAAGGTACTTACTGGACATCTAGGTGGATGTGCTCAGGCAGCACCTGGAATCATAAGCTCCAGAGAGGATGGGCTGGGGATAAAGATTTGAGGCTCAGTGCCAGGCAGCTGGTAATTGATATGGAAAGTAGAGAATGCCTAAGGAGATGTGTGTAGATTACAGTTTAGGCAATGTCAAGGCTTTCATTGTTTGGAGTTTGAACAAAAGCCTCCCAGATTACTTTGTTCTGGTAAGAAGGTGGTTTAGCAGTGGAAACAAATCCCATCTGATATTGTGTTAGCCTACCTTGTACCCCAAACATATGTAGACATGGATTTCAACATCTCTCCATTACTTTGGAATTGTCTAGATTCCTAAATTCAAGGTTCTCTACCACATGATTTTACCACATTTTTGTAATCATATCTCCCAGTTCTTCCTGATGTATACTCTATGATCAAATAATAAGACTTCTCTCCAATCCCTGGAAAAACCACATGTCCATGCCCTTGCTTTTGATTTTTCTCCCTTCTGGAAGATCTTCTACCCAAAACCTAATCTCCTTGTCTTGTTCATTTAAAACTGCCCTGCCCAGATGCCACTTCTGTGAATATTTCTTTGACCTTCTGCCAACATCTGTTAAGAACATAATACGAGCAAAGCATTGTGGATATGGATGGCACACAGTTTCTACCCTCTAACAGATCAAATCCAGCATTCTGGGTAACCCACTAGCTCTATTATGAAGTAATCTGCATTTCTTAAAGACTAGCCTACCCTTACCCTACACACTGTTAAAATTCAGATTCCAAGGCCATTCCCCAAATCCACTGAATGAGAATGTCCAGTGTGAAGCTCAGAAACATGCATTTTTAAACAAGTCCCTCAATGACCTATATGCCATGGGTAGAATATTTCCCTCCCCCCCCTTTTTTTAAAGATAAAGTTAAGACATATATGTCAATGCTTTGAAAGTGGCAGGGCATCATTTCAAAGGACTGTGGTAAGTTTTATTTAACCAAAATGCATTTTTCATTCTTGTTCAAAAATCCTACACCTCTGTCCTTGACCCTAAGCTCATCTCTGTCCCACCCTAGATGTGGCACATGTGATTTTTAGGGGATTCATACTGTCTGGGGGATTGGGACCCACATACAAGTGTCAGGTATTACTCATATCTTTACCGTAAACTCCACCCAGAATCTGAAAGCCTGGTTTTACTCCAGGTCCTTACATCACCACCAACTTTGATTAGGAGCCATAAAAAATAGGAAGCATCTGGAGGTCGAAATCAGAGCTGGCCTTGGACAATATGGTGAAATTAGCAAGTTTTATCAATTCTATCTCCTGCCTTTCCTTCTCTGCTTTCCCCTATTCCTCGTTTCCATCTTGGCCTTTCAAGCCAAGGCACCTTCCCTAGTCTGGGCAAGAGCTAATGATCTAAGTTTTTACTAATATGTTAGTGACTTAATAGTTAATTAACCTTCTAAGGGTTTTTAAAAGGGGATGGACTATGAGGTAGTGCTCCAACCCAAAGAATGAATAACTGATGGTGGAATTGTAATCAACAATGATAAAGGTAAAAGATATTTTTAGTTGGAAGAATATTCTATAGTCCCTCCTACTTTGATGCCACACAGATGAACTCCCACTACTGCAGGTTTTCCTAGGACCAACCCTGGTAGCTAGGAATATCAGTCATTCACTCTTGGCACCGGGAGGACATCACCTAATGGGCAAACTTCCAGAACTCACTAAAATCCAGAGAAGAGAAAGACCATAACAGAATTACTATGAGCACATCTCAGGCTGTGGCTAATCCAGGCTTGGGAAACTTTCTGGGCTGGCCTAGGTCCAAGGCCACAGAGCACTGCAGTTAATCCTCCAGGACTCGGATAGTGTCCAGAATCCTCTCCGGTATGGGCTGATCGCCTGTTTCTAGGTCCAGCCAGCCTCCACCCATATCCTGATGGGACTCAGTAGGAGAAAGGTCATGTGGAAAAGGGAGATAGTTTAGTAAAATAGAAAGAATTTTTAGCTGATACTCAGGGAAACCTGGGGTCCAGACCCACCACTGCTGCTATTAAACTGGGTCACCATAGGCAGATGACTTCCCTACTGACAGGCTACATTTCCTCCTCAGAAAAAGGAATGTCTTAGATTAGGTGTCTTAGAATTAAGAACCATGCCAGTTCTGAGAAGTAATTATCCTACGCACCAAAATAAACAGCAGAATTTTACAATTGTTCATCATGAAGGGGTATAGATGTTATGTGGTCAAAAAGCCAACATTTACGCAGCATTTTGTACCTTTGCTACTCAAAAGTTTAGTCCCTGGAATCAGCAACATTAGCCCCCTTGAAGCTGGTGCAGAACCCCAGGCTCCACCTATTGAATCAATCTGCATATTAACAAGATGCCCAAGTGGTTCAATTACATATGAGAGTTTGAGAAGGACAACCTTAATGTGTGCAGCACCTGTCTGAGCAATGTGGTAACTCAAAGCTTTTATTGGTTCCTCATAACCCCAAACTAGACCAAAGTCCAGTTCAAGGGCCACCACAAGCTGGTCTTTGCCTCCGTGTCCACCTTCGGCTCCTAGGATTCTCCCTTCACTCTCTCCAGTGCAGCCCTGAGGACTTTTTTTGCTATGCTGAGCAGATGATATGGCAATCAGATGTGACATTCCCTCTGTCTGGAATATTCCCCATAGAATCATCCCCTTTTGTTAACTCCTCTGTTATTCCTTCCAACGAATATTTGGGGGGCATTTCCTACGTCAGGCTTCTTCTGGAGGCTGTCCTCATGGAGCTTACACGGCAAGCACTCCAAATTTTAGTTTTAAGTAATCTCCCCAAGGATGCTTCCCCTGACCCATAGAGAAGGTTAAATCCCTGTGCTCCAACCTCACCACCTGCACACCCACTTTTGTTAACACACAATATTTTCCTGTAGTTGGGGGTCCAAGTCTTCTGTGCCAATTGGACTCTAGCCTGGAAGGGCAGTTCCTGTGTGTCCTGTTTGCTGCCTGCACCCTCTAATTCCCAACCCACTAACTGGCACAGAGAGGTGCTTCACAAATATTCACTGAATAGAGGGAAGTGTTCCAAAGGCAGGGAGGGACCAGGCTGAGATATGAAGAAAGAATGTGACAAAGGGATTTTGATGGTTCTCATCACAGCCATGAAAGAACCATTATCTGTGACCCTTATTTCTTTGATTTAAACGTCCAAAGAGATTATCTGTGCCCACAGTATGTACCGTTTGGAGAAAGGAAATCTAAATTGGCGTCCACAGTGCAATTCTTATCTGCCCAGATCTGACTGGGATCCAGGCCTCCCTCTCCCTTCCGATGAACAAAGTGTGGAAACTGTGGGGCAGAGTCTGGATGTAACTCCAACAGTGGTCTGGACTGTGCGCTGCTGTCTTCAAGCTTGGTGAGAAGTATTACGGCTTGCTTCCAGGTGACTAGAGGGCAAAGATGATCTCAGATGTGTGGGGGACAGGCTAGTCCCTGCAGGAGGGAAACAGGCTAAGACAGAAGCAGATGTGCAAAGATAGAAGTTCAGGGATTTTTTTAAATCAAATTTTATTAGAGATAGTGGAATATAAAAGTTTATTCTAAATTGATGAATCGGGACAGTCAACAAAAAAAGAGAATGTTCCTTTTCTCCCTCCTTTTATGGGTGGCTGCCATGCAAGGAGCCATGGGAACCTAAGGAAATTCGGTCTTCTCTTCAGAGACCACAGGGGTCGACTTTCAGAGCCTCTTGATTTTATCGCTTAGGATCAAAAGGTAATTGTCAAATAATAGGATTAGTGCTTTATTTCAACATCTTTCTACCCTCATCTCATCTTTTTTCATGAGTTTTCAAGGTAGGTAAGGCAGATGATGTTGATCCCAGGTTGGCCAAAGAATAGTCTAAGTTCAGAGAGCTTAACTGACCTTCCCCAGGTCACACAAGCATTCCTGACTGCCAGCTTACTGCAGTTTCCATTAGCTCTTCATGCCATGGCATGAAATCTGCAATGAGGTCAAGCAGATAGCTCTGTAAGCTTGATCTCTGAGTAAAATTGGTTATGATGGCAGCTGACTTCCACAGCCTGAGGTAGCCCAGCAGTGAAGGCTAGCAAAAGGTCACAATGAGTCTGGGCAGACACAGTGCCTCTATCGTGCTCAGGAGAACTTCGATAAATTACTTTTTCAATAAAAACTTCCCTTATGTAAAGAAAGCAAACCCAAGTTTCTGCACATTTGAATTGTTTTGTATTATTTTAGCTGGTCTTAAGAGTGTTCATGAGTCAGAAGCAATTTCAGGAAATACTGCCCAGCTGGAATCCAGGTTCCTGTTCTTCAGGAGCCCTCAGACACATGTACATGTGTTTGTGCATGCACACGCACACACACACACATAAGCTCTCATACACGCCTACACTCGCTAACCCAAACTGACACATTCACACACACTCACTCACACTTACAAACAAAACTCAAATACACACATACCTTCCCACACACACTCTCACACACACAAACTCACATCACACATTCAGTCACAGACACCCCTATACACACATATACATATGCATGCATGATCACGTACACACACTCATACAAATATACCCTCTCATGTACACACACCACACACATGCAAATGTGCACACTTGGCTCTTGCCAAGACTTCTTGATGCTAACGTAAGCATGGTATCTTCCACACAAAAGGCACTTGTTGCATGAGAATGAAAATCAGATAATGTCCACTGATTATTTAGGTATTTCCAAATAGCCTCACATTCTCTTTTGTGGACATCAGAATGTTTGGCTGGGGCAAACTTTTCTCTGCAGCTTTCTCTCTCTGTGGATCCCTTCCCACCAAGTCAGAGCAGTGGGAAAGTGAGGGCAATTAACTATCTCCATTACAGAAGATACACGTTAGAAAGCCAATTCAGAGAACCTGAGTACTGAGGGACTTTGCAAAGTGACAACTCAGAAGGAGCCCTCTCTCCAAAAAGAGGAGAAGCTGCTGTGCTCCTTACCCCCACCCCGCTTATCTGTCCTTTTTCTCATGCTGTTTCAACAAAGGTCTGGAAGCGCTTCACACCTTCCAACTGGTCCAAAACGGTACATTGCAGGTCACGTCACATTTCCTTGGGGACTTTCAGTCCCTGTGGAATCCAGGGAAGCTGGGATACAATGGCTCTGTCTGTGGAAACAAGGTTCTCTTCCATAAAATGTGAGAGAATGCACTACTCTCTTGGCTTTTTTTTTTTTTTTTGGAATTTTTTTTTATTATGTTCTGTTAATCACCATACATTACATCATTAGTTTTTGATGTAGTGTTCCATGAAGGGAGGGCATGTTCTGCATGGAGCACTGGGTGTTATATGCAAACAATGAATCATGGAACACTACATCAAAAACTAATGATGTAATGTATGGTGATTAACATAACAATAAAAAATTTAAAAAATTTTTAAAAAAAGAACATGCCCTCCTTAATACCCATCACCAGGCTAACCCATCCCCCCACCCCCCTCCCCTCTAGAACCCTCAGTTTGTTTCTTAGAGTCCATAGTCTCTTGGCTTTTATACAAGGCCCATATTTACTCTTATCTATTTGTGTTTGTCCAGTGTTTATTAACTAGTTGTGTCTACTTCCTTTGGGCATCTGTCAGTGTGTGTCCCTCAGACTGTAAACACGTAGAAGAGGTAGACTTTCTCTGAGCAATGGTGAGTATAAGATTCCCAGAAATTCAGGGATGATCGTGGTAATGATGGAAGATTGTTAACAATGGGCTTTTATGGTTTATATACGTATAAAGGTGATTTTATTTCAGAACAAGGTGTCATTGATTTACTTTTGTGCACTTTATCTCTCAATGCTAGTTCAAACACAAGTAACAAGGTGACACATCAGTGTGAACAGCACAAGAGCTTTTTCTTATGATAATTTATACCAAATTAGCACTATGATGGCTCACTGGCTAAGTGGGAAGAAAAATTATATCCAGTTCTGTTAAAAGATCTTCATCTTCTAACCATATGTGAGTACTAGAAGCAGATGTAAAGTTTTCTGATACTTAATGAGAGGAGGTATCCCCACCTCAGGGTAAGGCTATGGGAATGAATAACTGAAAGATGGTTCAATTTGATATTCATTCAGCACTTTGTAGACTGCTTAGCCCATATTAGGTCATCAATAAGTGTGTGCAATTAATGAATGAATCCAACTTTCTCTCTGCTGCTGCTTATGGGTTTAGTCCTTAAATGTGTCTGTATGTCTTGCCTATACATGGTAGTCATGTCTTCCTGGGGATAAGTTCCATAAATAAGTACCATACCCTCACATCTGCTACAATCTTCCTATAATGCTGTCCTTGAAAATATGTGATGGAAATACCCTCAGAAAAGAAACAACTTCTCCCTTCTTACCCCTAAACACCATTCTGCTGACTACAACTTTCTATTACGTAGAGTTCCAGAGTTATTCTCATCCCCTCCACCGTAGTAACCGAGCTCTTTATATGCACTCTAGAGTCTAGACTGTGAGCTCCTTATGAAAGAGACCACTTCTTATTTATCTTCTGGCTTTAGTGTTCACCACATTGAGGATATTCAATGAACAACTGATTATGAACATATTATTGAGGAAATAAAGTAGAATGGGAAAGAATTGGATTTATGTTTAATCAATCTAGTGACATCTATTACAAAATCTCGGGAATTCTCAGGAATAGACTGACTTTCCTGGAAATAGGCAGGACAGAAAGATTGCCACCAGCAATGGACTCAGTAGTTATATGGAAGATGGCTCTCCACTGCTCAATAGACATAGTGGTTAAGAGTATGGACTTTAGGGCCGAATACCTGAGTTTACATGCTGGCTCCACTCTCATTAGTTCTCTAACTTAGAGAGGCTATGTAATCTCAGTGTACCTCAATTTTCTTATCTGTTAAGTGAGGTAATAATCATTGAGAAGAATAAGTGAGTAAAGGGCTTAGACCATTACCTGACAAACACAAAGTCTGCAAGATATTCACTAGTGTTCTTTTCATTGGGAGTGGGGCATCATCTACCATAGAAAGAATATTTTCAGTTAAACCTTCTGAACCAAATCCCATTTCTGGCTCTTTTCAATTCTCTAGCAGGTCTCCCTTCCTCCAGCCTTGGTCTCCCCAATACATGCTCCACAGAATTTCCAGGACTATCTTTCTAAATACAGATCTGACATATTTTCTTCTGGGACTCATCCTGGCTCTTCCCCATAAGAACATCCTTCAGCTCCTAGCACATCACTCAGCGCCCTGCCTAGTTTGATCCCTGTCATGGCTCCACCTTTATTTTCTATCGATCCCCACCTCTCCCTTATAACAGCCTCCAGGGACACTTGGCTTTTTGAGCTTCCCCACACCCAGGGCTGTCTCATGCCTCATGCCTACACTGTTCCTACTGTCTCTAGTGCCTCCTTCTCCACCCCAACTTTATCCTCATCCTGCTCATGTGACCATCAAGCTCCCATTACTCCTTCAGAGCCCAGTTGAGGTGTTACCTCATTGGTGAAGCTGCCTTAAATGCTGTCAGGGGCTGAATTTAGCTCCCAAACTTCATATGTTGAAATCCGAATCCCCCCGTACCTCAGAATATGACTCTATTTAGAGATAGGGCCTCTAAAAAGTTAAGCTTTTAACTCAAGTTTTGATTAAGTCAAGATGGGATCATCACTAATCCAATCTGACTGGTGTCCTTATAAGAAGAAATTTGGACACAAAAGAGACACCATGCTTGTGTGCACACACAGAGGAAAGACCACATGAGGACACAGAGAAAAGTGGCTGTCTGCAAGCCAAAGAGAGAGACCTCAGGAGAAACTAAACCTGCTGACATCTTAATCTTAGACTTCTAGGTCCCAGAACGCAAAGAAAATGAGTTTTTGTTGTTTAAGGCACACAGCCTATGGTATTTTGTTATGGCAACCTGAGTAAACTAATAGAATAATCTAGGTTTGGTTTTTCAACATAACACATGTGCTACCTATTACACGGGCAGCTCCTGATAGGAGCTCAGAGACAGGGCTCAGAGACACTCTTTATTCTTCCCCCCAAATCCCATGTGGCTACTGAAAACATGTGTTAATAGATATTGTAGTCAAGAACTTCTCAGTGTTTTCTACTAAAAGACCTGCTGGAGGCACATGAGCATATGTTTATCATTGGTGCCTGGGGATATATTCTCCTCTAAAACTGAATTATTTTTAAATGTAGGTAAACGGTGCCTTCTACTCTATTGAATGATTTGCTATAAAAATGTTTTAAATTTTAAATTACTGGTTAAAATTACTTAACTGGTTAAAATTCTCTAACTTGAGTCAAACTGCCTCTCTAAAGACATGTGCCCTGGTGTCGGCTCTTAGTGCCTCCCATTTGAAGACATGCTTTTGAGAGTTTATGGACAAGTAGTCTCAGTGGACAGGAAGAATGGAGGGGGGATATGCCAGGAACTCTTTTAGTTTTGGTTTTGGTTTTTTGGTGTTTGTTTTTGCTTTTGTTTTTGTTTGAGCCCCTCAGGAAGAGTTTATGGACAACATAAAGTGGTAGGAGTCTAAGAACACCTAGAAACTGAGACTGATACACAGGACTATACTGAGAAGTTAGGAAACCTGTGGTTGGCAGGTACTGTGCTTGGGAATGTTTCCCAGAAAATGAAACAGGGTCTTTTACAAAACAGATGGGGAAAGTATCATGATACCTACAGATTTGGGGTACATATAAGCAATGTGACCAGGCAAAACTAGATGTTGACCACTTAGAGAAAGTGAGTGACATTGTTAATCTGTAAAATGTGTAAATTAATACTTACAGGATTCTCTTAGAGTTAATTGAAAAATGCATGTAAAAGGGCTTAGCACATATTAAATACAAAATAAGTAGAATTGATTAATATAATCATCATCATTATTACCCCATGAATATTCATCATTATTAACCCCACAAATACTCAGAGGGGAATTGCCCTACTAGAAGTCACTGTGTTCACATATAAGGAACGTAGTCTCTTTGGAAAAAAGAGCTTAGTACACTGAGCCCTAAATTACATGAACAATAAATTTCCATCTTGAGCTGAAATGATTTGGGGAAGAGTGAAAGGGAAGAAAAATCGTGGAGATGGCCATTTGTAAAATGGCTTGAAAATTTCCGACACTTAGTTTCATAAATGGAAAAAAAAAAAAACCCATGCAATAACCACGATTTTATGGGCACTTAGTATTTGTCAGGCACTTTGTAAACATTTTCTTGTTCAATCACAAAACCTATGAGGTAGGCATTACTGTCCAAGAACTGTTCAGACCCCATCAGAATCACTGCCCTTATCAACCCCAGTGTTCATTCAGACTCCACCTTAGCAACTGGAGCTGGGACCCAAGCCCAACAATGGGACCCAAACCCAGTAACAACCCAATAATTTCCACCACAATTTAGAGCAAAGAACCTCAGGTGGCCCACTTCTTCAGCCTACCTACTGTCACAGTCCACAGAGTAGTTTAGCAGAGGATGGCTTAAATGACCAGGCTTTAGGTCAGACTCAGCCTGGTGAGTGGCACTCTGCAACTTTATAGCAGCATAGCTTGGACAGTCTACTTCATCTCTGGAAGCCTTGGTTTCCTCACAGTTAAATAAAGATGATAATAAAAGTAACTTCCACATTAAGTTTACTTTCTCTGTAAGGACATCAGACTATATGGTTGGCACATAACAAGAATTAAAAATTTTTAAGGGTAATTGTTATTATAACCTGTGTGTATCTGGAACCACTTCTTCAGCATTGAGCCCCACAAGGAGCTTTCAGATCCAATGAAACTGCATTGCAAAACATCTTTGTGACTGCATGACTGTCACCAAAAAGTGAGTCAGAGCTCATTTCCAGGTGGCTCCAGCTAACACCTATTTTAATTGCCTTTGGAGTAGATACCTCCCAGGTTAAAAGAGTTGCCTGAGATCTTTCATGGAGTCCAGGGCGAGATATTGTTATGAAAGCCAGGTGGTTGATTACACAATTATTTAAAATCTTGCTCACACTCTCTTAGCCCATGGCAATGTTGAAGCTGGAAATGTCAGGCAAGAAAACAGAAGATATTAACAAGAAGGTGTGAACCTCATGGTGACATTTCCTGTTTGTTTCTAAATTAGGGATTAAAAGCTATGCATCCATTATAGGCTTTCAGAAATTGAGAAATCTCCCTGGATATCCCTGGCACTATTATGCAGATCACTCCGCCTTGCTCCATCATTTACCATGTTATTTCTGGGCGGCTTACTGTGTTTGTTTCCCCAGGTGCCATCTATGCAGTCAGCACACATGTGGGATCTTCAGAGGAAAGCAGGGCAAACAAAGGAAGGGAGGATGGGTCCAGGGAACAAAAGTGACCTGTGCAAAAAGAAAGCTAAACAGAGACATATGGAGTTCATCATGGAAGAAACAAAACTCCCCAAGCCATGTAAATGTGTGTGAGTGCTGAAGGCACATCTGAAGAAACTGTTTTTCTATGTGCCTTGCAAATTATTGTGTGGTTTCTGCAGACTTCCTTTTGGGTAATGGCATTTAAGAACCACCTAAGCCCATCCCAGTTTAGCTCTTGGAAAGTGATGTGTAGAGACATTTCTCCACACTTGAAGGAACATCACCTTTTACCAGTTTCATCCAAGAAATGAATATAGGGACAATTTTCATACACAGATGAATCCCTGAACATTTGGATTCAGTCTCCACTGCATGGACCAGCTGGAAATTTCAGGGGAAAAAAACAGACTAATGATTGTCAATATGTAGACAAAAGAGTTGATGGAGTTAATGTTTCTCTTTCTAACATCATGTAAACACATATCATCCAAAGGCTTTTATTAGGTTACTTCAAGTCACACAATACTGTGCCATTCTGCCCTCCGGGAAGAGGCTGTAATGAAGAAGCCCCAAGTCAAGCACAGGTTTACCACATGAAGAGGGAGCGATCGCACTGTAATTACAAGCGTGTGTTGGGGGTGACTCATGGAGTGACTGCTCGGCACCTTCCGTCTCCTTCCATATATATGAATCCATCAAAAGTAATAAGAGAGGGAACACTGGCCAGCGAATGCACCAACACTCAACATTTTTCCTTTGAAGCCAGAACTCCTCTGACCTCAGGAGTCATTGATTTCTGTCAAGCAGTAGAGATGTCACACAAGGGTCAGCAGAGACAACGTTCCAGGGGAATGTTTTCTTACTTGGTAAATTTATAAAGACCGGGAAGCTGAAACAATCCTGGAGCTCCATGTGAACTTATGCATTCCCCTTTCACCTGCTTCCCCTTTGAAAGTAAATCTATAGCAGACATTAAATAGGTCAGTGGGTTGGGGGAGAGTTAGCCTGGGTTTCATCTCTTGGAACAGGTTTTTAGGACTTCCTCGCTAATATAAACGCTAAATTAGGAATCATATTCCAATGTAACTATAAGGGGCTCTATCAGGGTTTTGAAGCTAGTTTAGAGGTTCAGGCTGGGATACAGGTGAATATAACCCAGCAAAATCTGGCCAGGAAACACACACAGAACAAGTAAGTTGAAAGTGATCACATGATGGATTACCAAAAGAATAGCAGGTGAGGCAAGAATACCAAGGTGTGTGCTAGCATGAACTGTGTCACAGGAAAATGTGTGAGGAGTTGAATAGGAAATCTCTGTGAATCCCAAACTGAAGTTCCTTAAGAAACTCTGTGGAAGGTTTGGCACTCAAGTGTTTCCAAACCTCAGATCATAAATTATTGTACATAGAAAACTCAAGACATGAAAAATAAGTCAGGAATGACCCAGATTAAGAACTACACACTCACTCTGCTCCCAGACCATATATAAAATTAAGCCCTGTGGATTCCATTTAGTAAATCTAGAATCAAGTGCCTAGCACATGCACAAACCTATGTTACTGTGGGGAACAATGGTAGAGAAGCTGTTGAAAATCATATCTCCATCAGACTTCCTAAGTGGCCATCTCAGAATAACAGATCCTGATGGAAAAGTATTGAACAGGATTAACCTTCTAGTCTCAGAACATCATTAAATTATTTTTGTATCCCTAAGGTTTTAACCTTCAAAATGAGAAAGTTATTCTTTAAAGGCAATAGTTCTTCCTAATTTCTAGTGTATGGGAAAAGCCTGCCAACCAGCTGTGAACTGACCACTCATCCATTTAACTGAACAGAGGCCATGATCCCCAAGGAATGTTAATTTCCCAGCTTGAAGGGGGGATGTTGCAAATTGAAGGAGTCATGTAACATCCTCCAGTAAAGCAACTATTCCCAAAACATGCTCCACGGGTATTTCGCAAAATTAGCATTCCATTATCAAATTTGGGAAACATGGAGTTAAATCGAGTTAAAAGTCTTCTTAAGCATATGTTCTGAGTTGTTAATGGATATTAATCTCCAAACAGAAAGTAACATTTTTCAATCTTATTTAACCATGGAACTTTCTCCTCATAAAAATGATTTCCAAGGTCAAGTGCTCCATGGAACACATTTTGGGGAATATGCATTAGGGGTGCATATCCCAGAATATGCTCTTGTGCAGACTTTGTGCATACATACTAAGGGTGGGCTTCAAAGTGATTCCAGATGAGCCAGGCCTCTGGCAACCCTGTGCTACTATGAGAAGTTTTCCTTATTATGAAAATGTCCATGACTAATATTCATTATGTTTTCTTCAAATACTGTTTCTTGCAGTCACAAGATTTACTTTCTACCCAGACCTCTTGTTTGGGTGTGATGAGGAAGCAGAGTCTGGTCTCCTGGGATCTGTCCCCAGTTCCATGTCGGCATGTTACTTTATGTCACATTTAGCTGAGCAGCCTGCTGGGAACAATTCTTCCTTTTCCTCTGTGGAGGTGATGGAGCCTGGGATGCAGATTCAGTCTTTAGAAGGGTCACTATGCACAGAGAAAAGCATGGTCCCAAGCCTGCTGAATGTCCAGTTTTAAAGAGGAATATGGGCTCCAAGAGAAAGACCACTGGTGACTCAGCCCCTCCTATCACCACCCCTGGAACAGCTCCAAGGGCGTATTCCAGACAGTGGTTCAGCATCTTCCATGCAGGAGACAGCACATGAGGCTTAGTCAGCCTCCATCCCAAGTCCTCCTGCTGAAATGACAATGGCAATGGGAGGCAGGCACACTTCTGGCAGGGAGCTGTGGCTCCTTCCCAGTTGGCAGCTGTTGTACTTCCACCTTCAGCGAGGACTTTGCCAATATAAGAAATGCAGAATCAGATCCCAAAGAGTCAGATGGGTTGACTCCTGGTTTCTATCATGTTCTTGGAAGTGTGAAGGCTGAAAACCACAACCCATCTGTTTTTAAGTTTTCTTATTTAAAACAATACCTTTTCCAAACATTAAGTGAGAAGAAAAGACAGCAACATGAATATTCTATAAGCTGGATATCTGCGAGTGGCTTGAACTTGAGCACAGATGTCCACCTGGAGGCCAGAAAGGGTGATCTACAGGTAAGAGAGGCCACTCCCACTGGGGCTGGGGCAGCTGCATAAACACGCTGAGCTTCTCCACAGAGCTCACAGAGCCTGGTGAAAGTAAATGCATGAAGTCATGCTGGCAAGCCGTGTGTCACCCTCAAGTAATTAGGACCCTTGCCCAGCCACCTCCCAGACCCAGCCTAGCACACCCACAGGTGTGTTGTCCTTCTCCAGCTGGCATAACAAGGCCATGCCAGCTCTGAGGCCAAAACAGCCCAGGGCCATCCAAGAGTAATATGGCCAGGCCATAGAAGCCAAGCCAGGAAGAGGAGAGTAGGCTCTCCTCTGCAAAATGAAAATAAATTACAAAGTGGCATTGTGTGTGTGGTTGCCCTGGAGAAGAAGGATCTGAAGAGAAGTAAAATTAGAAAGCTGTCAGAGCTCCTCAGTGAGGTTTCTTTCCACAAAGCCAGGTGGTCCCAAGGCACGGGACTAGTGTTAATTGCCACTGGGCTGAGATAAACAAGAGAAAGAACCAGCTGCAAAGTTTGCCCAGGACCCGGAGTCTCCTGTGAACTTCCAGGATGCCAGAGAGATACAGCCTTCAGCAGTTTTGATGCTTTTTCCTTTTATATTATCTTGTTGATGAGGGAGGTAGAATTTATGAACTCCACTTTATAGATGAGGAAACTCAAGACTGAGAAAGTATGAACTTCATATTTGCTCCATCCATCACTGGGTAAGCAGGGAGCAGAAGTCCCTGTTTCTCCTACCACATCATTTGTATTTTGTTCATCCCTTAATGGCCCAAGCCACAAAAGCCTTCAGCTGAGCAATCTGACCTTTCCTGTTTGCAGGGGCCAGTTGGAGGAGGGCAAGAATATTTCTCCCAAAACCTGCTTAGGAGGTAGCATCTTTTGACTCATTCTGTTCTTTCTTTAAATTATTTTTTTATTATTATGTTCAATTAGCTATCCTATAGTACCTCATTAGTTTTTGATATAGTGTTCAACGATTCATTAGTTGCGTATAACACCCAGTGCTCATCACCACACGTGCCCTCCTTAATACCCATCACCTGGTTACCCCAGACTCATTCTGTTCTTATCCTAACTCTTCATCAGTTTAGGCTCAGGGAAGATAAGCAATATTTGATGATGCAGGAGGCCTGAGGGGGAGATGGGCGGTGTACAATAAAGTGGGTGGGAGCAAATGGAATTATTTCATCCCCACTTGCTTCTGTCCCACCCACCCCTTCACGCCCTGCCCCAGTGAATCTACAAGTCATATTCCTCCAAGCTCCCAAGAAAGGGTTTGTGGGTGCACCTTGATAAGGCCAACCAGAACCTAAGTATTTATACAGCTGAATTATACATAGCCAAACCTCTGTATTTAGATCATTCTGAATGGCCAAATGGTTTGGTGCTTATTATTACATGCTTGGAATATTTTTGGTGACATTTTTTGCAAGAGAAAAGCTATATTTGTCTCTGTGTCCCATCTTATGCCTTCGGTGGCACCTAACTGAGATATTGCAGAGCTTGCCAACGTTGCAAATATACACACAGACAATTGGCTTTTGGTGGCATTAAGAGATGTTATTGGACAGCATATCAATTACCTTTTGTTCCCTTGGTACACAGCTCCAGTTTATGTTCTATGTGGCTGATATGCCTCATTTCATGAATTGAAATCTGCCACTCCCCGCTCTAACTGTCCCTTGTAACTACCTCCTCTCTCTATCTCCTGAACCCCTTGCCCTTGCCCTTGTTCTTTTGAGTCCTTTTCCTCTGTCTTGCCCTTTCTATTCTTCCCCACTTCTGTCATGTTTACTTTCATTTTGGTACAAATTCTGTTCCATTATTACTATTGACAACTAATCACAGTTACTTTCAGACTACATGGAAAACAGACCAATCCTGTTGCACTAATAGAAAATGTTAAGGTCCTCAGCTTTCAATAGCAAACAACTCAATTCAGCAAGTTTATTGGGTGCCCACCAATCACTGAGTGTATGTGAAGGAAAGAGCTTTCAATAGCAAACAACTCAATTCAGCAAGTTTATTGGGTGCCCACCAATCACTGAGTGTATGTGAAGGAAAGAAGATAAATAAGACACAAATCCCAGCTACAGAATGTTTGAGCATCTAATGACACAGAGGAATCCAGTCTCCCATTATTGCTTCCCCATCCCAAGAAGGCTTAATCTTTGCATAGCAGACACATAGTAGGTGCTCTATACATGCTTGAATGAAATAAATATTCTGCCTCCACTAATACTAATTTTAGATCTGAAAGTTTCTTGAAAGATGGAATTATAAAAAGACATGATTGATTGAACATAGAGAATGAGACAAAGGCCTTTAAATGAAAGTAGTTATAAACTTTGGACAAAAATGTTACACTGTCATCTTCAGAGTTCCCGCTTTCTCCAGTCCCTCAGGTTTAGTCTGTCCGGCTGAAGGCTGGAGAGAGAGAGACATCTTGCCAACAGAGGGGCAAGGTCGCCTCATGAACTAAACCCTAGCCAGGCCCCCAAACTGCCTTTCACCCAATACGTGGATGGGATGAACTCATGTGTGGAGGATTAGAGAGAGGCAAAGTTCTTTCAGTTCCTTAAGCCACACACTCCATCCCTATTAGACACACCAGATGTCAGGTAAAGGAGACACTACAGCCCACAGTTGCTCTTCACGAGTGTGAGTCAGAACTTGGGACTCAAATCTTGTTCTGCACTGCCTCTGACCCCTTGACTATGGATCTTGCTGTTTGTTCATCTGTTGCCATCCTTGACTCCCCATGCATTTGACGCATGGAGCCAATACCACCGCAGCTCCACAATGACCTTGCATCATTCACATCAACAATTCTGGTATTTCACACTCTCTTTGATTAATATTCCTCACAGTTCAACTCTGTTTCCTAAAGCCCTCCTACTTTAGTGCTCTCTCTGCAAATAATAGTCTTTCTTCTCCCCTCAGTGACCCACATAAAACCAGCTAAGGACATCTATGTGGTTATGAGCAAGGCATTATGTTTATAGACAGCCTCCCACACTTTAGTCAGTGGGAGCTATGATACAGGGGTAAGCTGCCCAGGCTCTTACACTGGGATTGGTAAGTGAATTATCTGAGAGGAAACAGCTCCTTCCTTTTCCCATCTCCTCATTCTTTCCTTGCACCCATGCTATCTGGCATCTCATTCAGACAACCATACATCTCTCCTTGCATTTTGGTTCAGTCCTGCAATAACCTGAAACCATTGGAGGTCAGTTGTGTAAAAGAAAGATGATCAGGATTGCAGAGAAAGATATCCAAAGGTGAGAAAGGAGAGAAAATGAATAGACTGGGTGGAGATAAGCCATAGAAATGCAAAGTAGTCAAGCCTTGGGTGTAGCCAGGACAGCCAGCTGGGAGAATGAGAAGAACAAACAATAGGGAGCAATTAAGGGAATTAAGAGATAGCAACTGGGGATGTGATACCCCCAGTTCTACTGCCTCTCCTAGGTATCTATTTCAGGAACAGGCACACTTAGAAAAGTGGATATTTAAAAAAAAATTTAAAGGGGAAACCAGGGACCCAAGGGACTGGAGAGAAGAACTATTCAGAGATATTCCTTTCAGGTCACCTGACACAAGAGAAAGAAAAAAGATTCCCTCTGAGTCACAATAAGGAAGCTGGCATTTGGTGCAACTTTGCTCATGCTTAGTCCTCAGAAATTTAAAAGACCCAAATGGAAAAAAAAAAAAAAAAACAGTATAATCATGGTATCCAAAGGCTTTGTTGGATCTTACAAAGAATTCTGTTCCTATGATATATATATCTATTCACTTGAAGCTCAAAGTATAGAAACGAGGACCAACCTGAGCAATCTAAAACTTGGGTTTTCATTTTCATTCTAAGCCTGAATGGTGTGCCATTTGGCAAGTTGTCCCCCATGTGCTCCTCTTAGGAGCCAGATGTGTTGCTAGGTGCAGGAGATTCAAGGATGAACAAAATACTGTATTTCTACCTTTGAGAGCCTTACCTATTTTGGGGGCTTCCATTTTATCTGCAAGATAAGAGAACTGGAGAGAAGATACCCAAAATCTTTTTTTTTAAAGATTTTATTTATTTATTTGAGAGAGAGAGAGCACATGAGAGGAGGGAGGGTCAGAGGGAGAAGCAGACTCTCTGCTGAGCAGGGAGCCCAATGCAGGACTTGATCCTGGAACTCCAGGATCATGACCTGAGCCGAAGGCAGTCGCTTAACCAACTGAGCCACCCCAAGATACCCAAAATCTTTCCAAATCCCATTTTTCTAGCTGAGGGAGGAGAGCCTAGGGATAAAATATGAAACTAGTCTTGCTATAGTCTCTATTATCACTTATTAAAAAAAAAAAAATCCATGGTGTATGGTTTCAGTTATTTGACATATAGTCATTCTTACCAAATGATGTCCTTTATCTTAAAAAAAAAATACATTCTAGCCATTGGAACTTATCACATACACGTATATGTGACTTCCAAGCATCCCATAAATCTAAAAAAGGCTCTTTTTTTTTTTAAATTAACATATAATGTATTATTTGTTTCAGGGGTACAGTTCTGTTATTCATCAGTCTTACACAATTCACAGCGCTCACCATAGCATATACCCTCCCCAATGTCCATCACCCAGCCACCCCATCCCTCCCACCCCCCTCCACTCCAGCAACCCTCAGTTTGTTTCCTGAGATTAAGAGTCTCTTATGGCTTGTCTCCCTCTCTGGTTTCATCTTGTTTCATTTTTTCCTCTCCTCCCCTATGATCCTCTGCCTTGTTTCTCAAATACCACATAATCAGTGAGATCATATGATAATTGTCTTTCTCTGACTAACTTATTTCACTTAGCATAATACCCTCTAGTTCCATCCACATTGTTGCAAACAGCAAGATTTCAGTTTTTGATGGCTGCATAATATTCCATTGTGTGTGTGTGTGTGTGTGTGTGTGTGTATGTGTATGTGTGTACCAAATCTTCTTTATCCATTCATCTGTCGATTGTATTGTACTAACTAACATTATCAGGATGTTTCCTGACCCCACAGATTTTTGTGCCTGATCAATATTTCTTGTTACTACTATTTACACTCAGCCTAACTAATCAAGTCAGAATACTTCCACTGTTCTCCAAACTAAAATGTGAACCTTTATTTCAGACAATGTCTGACTGCTGAGTTTTCATATCAGTCAGGCATACTGACTTAGACACCTAAAAAGGACACCCAAAGATTTAAACAGAAGGAGTAAACAAGAGATATGTTGGAGGGCAGGATATATTTGAGGACAGGCAGACAATCCATCTTAATAGTAAGCAAAGTAAACCAAAGCCATGCATGTTGAAGAATTGAATTGGTAAGACTCACATCAATTTTCAAACCCATATCAGAGGTCTGCAAAGGTGAGAAATAATGATTTCTAATCTTAGTCTTCATGGCTAAAGAACATGTAAAATGTAGAGAACTGAGAATAAAGACAAAGACAAAATCACTGAGATCCAGAAAGGGAGGTGATTAGAATAGAAGTTAAGAGAACTGGCTTTGTCGTCCAAGAGGCCTGAGTTTGAATACTGCTCTGCTGTGTATTTGACATGTTAATGTTTATGTGGGCAACTGAAAAACTTTCTGAGCCTTATTTTCCTTAATAGTATTTCATAGAATTGTTGTGAATATTAAATGAGACCATGTATATAAAATGCTTGCTCAGTGCCTTATAAGTAGATAGAACCCCAACACATGGTGGTGATTATCTACAAGATCTTTGCTTGATAAAGCATTTTACAATATATTATATACATTTATATACATGCATATATATGAAATGTATTTGAATGTATTTAAAGTTTTAAAAACCTTTGACAAAAAGGTACCAACACTGAACCAATAAAGTCTAGGATCTGTTCTAATTTATAATCTGTTTCTAATCTATAATAATGGCTTTTCTAAACAGTGAATACAATTTTTAATATTCATGTTTAAAGTTGTAACTTTCCTTTTAAGCACTTCTTTAGCTGCATCCTATAAATTTTTATATGTTGTCTTTTTACTTTCATTCAGTTAGAAATATTTTTAAATTTCCCTTGTGATTTCTTCTTTGATCTGGGTTACTTAGAAATGTGTTGTTTAATTTTCAGGTATTGGGGGATTCCTCAAATTTCTGTTGTTGCTTTCTAATTTAATTTTATTGTGGTTGGAGAACATACTTTGAGTAACTTCAATCTTTTTACAGTATGGAAATTTATTTTAAGTCCTATCATATGGTGTATTCTAGAGAATGTTCCACATGCTCTTGAAAGAATGTTTTTGCTATTTTTGGATAACATATTCTATAAATGTCAGTTTGATCATGTTGGTTAACAGTGTTTTTCAAATTTTCTATATCTTTATTAATTTTCCATAAACTTGCTCTATCAATATCAAGGGTCTTGAAATTTTAAACTATAATTATTAAATAGTCTACATTTCCTTTCAGTTTTCTCAGTTTTTTGCTTTTTGTATTTTAAGATCCCATTGTTAGGTGCATACACATTTAAAATCATTATATCTTCCTGGAATATTGATTCTTTTATCATTATGAGATTTCCCTGTTTATCTCTACTAATATGTATTTTCTAAAAGTCTATTTTATTTGATACTAAATAAATATAGCTGCTCCAGCTCTCTTTGTTTTACTGTTTGTATGATATGTCTTTCTTATTCTTTTACTCTCAATCTGGTTGTATATTTAAACTTGAAGTGTGTCTCTTGTAGTTAACACATAGTGGAATCTTTCTTTTTATTCAGTCTGATAATTTCAATGTTTTCAATGAAGTATTTAGTCTATTTAATGGACTACTTAATGTCATTATTGATATGATTGGATTGTGTCTGTCATTTTGTTGTTTGTTATCAATATGGCTCATGTCTTTCTATTCCTCTGTTCTTCTTCTACTGCTGTGTTTTGGGTTAATTCTTCTTGGTATATCATTTTAATTCCTCTGTTGATATTAGGATTTTATAGTTATTTTCTTAGTGTTTGCTCTAGAGGTTAAAATATACATCTTAATTTATCAATTTAACTCATGTTAATATAATACTAAATTTCAGCAAGATATAACACCTTTGTTCCTATACAGCTCCATTTTCTCCCCTCTTTTGTGCTTATTGTCACATATAGTAAATCTATATTAATATTATAAATTCAATAATACAGTGTTACAATTATTACTTTATACAATCTGATGATTTTTTTAATAGAGAGAAGAAAAAGGAAAATATATATTTATACATTCTTTGCTACTTACCCATACAGTTACCTTTTCTAGTGTTCTTCATTTCTTCCTGTGGACTTGCCTTATGGTGTTATTTTCTTTCATTTCTATTTCTTATAAGGCTTGTTTGCTAAGAATAAATTCTCTCAGTCTTTATTTATCTGGGAGATGTTCTTTTTCTTGCAGGTTGATATCAGTGAGAAAAAAGGTACTAGTGAACAAAAATCTCTGTGTAAAAATTTTAAATTTTATCAAATGCTTTCAACACACACACATCTAAATTCATTACAGAATCTTTAGTAATAAAGATTATTTTTTTACCTCAACATAATGCATAAAGGGGTTTCTAGCTAAAGCTTTTCATGTGAATAAAGAAGATCCATGGTCTTATACATGTACACACACATACACACACATACACTTATTCTTTAAGAAGAACAAAAATACATGGCAAAATTATGATTTGGATCAGACTGAATTTCTTATAAAGCTTATATAAAAGGATACTACATGAATCTTTGTTTTACCTTAACTTTTAGAGGATAGCTTACTGGAGATAGAATTAATGATTGACTATTTTGTTTCATCACTCTGCCTTCTGGCCTCCACTGTTTCAGATAAGAATCAAGCCATTAATTGGATTATTATTCCCTGGTTTGGGATGAGTTGTTTATTTCTTGCTGGATTCAAGATTTTTTATTTGTCCTTAGTGTTCAGTAATTTTACTATTTGTATAAATGGAGATTTTTATGTTATCTTACTTAAGGTTTATTGAACTTTATGGATGTGTAGAGTTGTTTTACATCAATTTTGTGAAATCTTCAGTCATTATTTCTTCAAGTATTTTTCTTGCCTTTCTTGTCCTTCTGGGATTCTCATTACATGCTAGTGTATTTAATATTGCCTCACAGGTCTCTGAGGTTCTGTTCTTATTTCTTCAATCTCTTTTCCTCTCTATTATTCAGATTGGATAGTTCTTATTTATCTATTTTCAAATTCACTGATTCTTTCTTCTGCTGTCTCAAATCTATCCATTTGGTTAAGTTTTTTATTTCAGCTATGTGTTTTTAAATCCTAGAATTTTCGTTGCTCCTTTTTTATTTTTATTTTTCTATATTGAGAATTCTTATTTGAGGATAATTGTCATCATACTCTTGTTTAACATTTTAAATATATTGTAATCTCCACTTCTAAGTCTTTGTGTGGTATATATAACATCTGGGTCTACTCAGAGTCAGCTTCTATGGATTATTTCCCCCTGAGTAGAGGTTACATTTTCCTGTTTCTTTGACTATCTCATGATTTTTTTTTTTGAAAACTGACATTTTAGACCATATACTGGAGGACCTCTGGATTATTTTTTCCCCCATAAAGTAGTTGTTGTTTTTAGTAATTTATTTGGACTTAATCTGCAGAATCTGTCTCTCTGAAATGTGCAGCCACTGATCTCTCTGCCATTTTGTTTTGTTTTGCTTTTAATTATTTTATTTTTCTGCCTGGCTTCCTATGGTTTGCCCTGGGTCTGCATGGCTTACTAGCAAGTCACTGATTCATAAGAGGTTTTGCTCAAGAAATTTGAGCCTATAAGGCTACCACCCTCTGCTGATAGATCTATGTGTACATTGAAGTAAGCATTCAAAGTTCAGGCAGTTTTCAAGTCTCCCTGGGCTTTTACTTTACTCTGGACTTTCCAGGGTGTCCTGTAAACATGAGCATAGTTTCCCATTAAGCCAGGGAGATACGGAGAGCTTATCTAGCCTTTCTATGATTCTCTCATTTCCATCATCTCCTTGTAAAGTTTTTGGCTAGTCTATCACTTGCCATAACTGGGGCTCAAAACTCGTTTAACAAAACTATGGGAATTCCCTATTCACTTCCTCTCACATAAGCCACTTTTACTGATAATGCTGCCAGCCAGTGGGTTTTGGCTCCCCAGTCCAAATCAAGTCAGCCCCTTTTAACAGTGAAGCTGCTGGTTTTCACAGGGTGTCATGCCATGGTAAGGCTACTTTACTGACCAAGTGTTTGGAGAGGGGGTATGCGGGAGGAAAAGTTCCAGGCAAGAAGGCTGCTGATTCTCTGTAGACTCTCATTTTTCTCATCCAAATTTCTAGTAGCTTTTCATGAATAAACACTTCTCAATTTCTTGTTTTTCTCTGGTTGATTTGCAGAACACTGAAACAGTTGTTTTTGATCAGTTTTTTGTTTTTCCCATTTTATACTTGTGTTTTTGGGAAAAAGATTTGTTGAACTCCTCATTTTGCTATAATGGAGTCCTGCCTCTGAATAAAACATTTAAATCAATTGTTCCAACATGTATCAAAAAAAGTGGGTTTTTTTTTTCTATTCACCCTGTTTAATTTTCCTCAACAAATTTTAAACATTTTTTGCCAAAAAAATACTTTTATGCTTATTTTGCCTTTTCATGGCTTTACTCTAATGATGAAAAAAAAATCTCTTAAAGATGATTATGAAAATATCATGACTTATGTTTCTTTTGTCTCCTTCTGAGACTTTTCCTTATATCTTTATATTCACACAAAATATACAATGGTGCTGGGATGTCTGGAATTCATGAGTGTTAACCATTTGATGTTTACCTCTTACACAGTTGGTGGGAATGCAACTTGGCACAGCCACTTTGGAAAACAGTGTGTAGGTGCCTCAAAAAATTAAAAATAGAGCTACCCTATGACCCAGCAATTGCACTACTGGGTATTTACCACAAAGACACAGATGTAGTGAAAAGAAGGGCCATATGCACCCCAATGTTCATAGCAGCAATGTCTGCAATAGCCAAACTGTGGAAAGAGCCAAGATGCCCTTCAACAGATGAATGGATAAAGAAGATGTGGTCCATATATACAATGGAATATTACTCAGCCATCAGAAAGGATGAATACCCAACTTTACATCAACATGGATGGGACTGGAGGAGATTATGCTAAGTGAAATAAGTCAAGCAGAGAAAGTCAATTATCATATGGTTTCACTTATTTGTGGAACATAAGAAATAGCATGGAGGACATTAGAAGGAAGGGAAAAATGAAGGGGGGGAAATCGGAGGGAGAGATGAACCATGAGAGACTATGGACTCTGAGAAACAAACTGAGGGTTCTAGAGGGGAGGGGGGTGGGGGGATGGGTTAGCCTGGTGATGGGTATTAAGGAGGGCACATACTGCATGGAGCGCTGGGTGTTATACGAAAACAATAAATTGTGGATCACTACATCAAAAACTAATGATGTATGGAGACTAACATAGCATAATAAAATTTAAAAAAAAAAGGAAAAGGATATCTCTTCAAAAAAAAACCATTTTTTGTTTAACTACTTCTTTTGTCTAAAAAATTATTAATATAAATGACTATTATGTGCCAAATTTCGGTTGCACACTTTGACATGTGATTTCATCAGTATTATAAAATATTCTATTAATTAAAACCTTAAATAAAGGTGAATAAATTTCACATAATTTGAAAAAAAACTCCACAAAAAATAGAGACATAAAAATTTTCACAACATTATTAATCACTAGGGAAATATAAATACCACAGTGAGATACTACTCCATACCTGCTGGAGTACAAATCTGTGAAGTAAACAGAATTCTCACACAGATCTAGTGGGAATTTAAAATGATATGACCACTTTGGAAAATGGTTTGGCAATTTCTTTTTTTTTTTAATTTTTTTATTTTTATGTTGATCACCATACATCATTAGTTTTGATGTAGTGTTCCATGATTGATTGTGCATAACAACCAGTGCTCCACGCAGAATGTGCCCTCTTTAATACCCACCACCAGGCTAACCCATCTGCCCACCCCCCTCCCCTCTAGAACCCTCAGTTTCTTTTCCACGGTCCATTGTCTTTCATAGTTCGTCTCCCCCTCTGACTTACTCCCCTTCATTCTTCCCCTCCTGCTATCTTCTTTTTTTTTTCTTAACATATATTGCATTATTTGTTTCAGAAGTACAGATCTGTGATTCAACAGTCTTGTACAATTCACAGCACTCACCATAGCACATACCCTCCCCAATGTCTATCCCCCAGCCACCCCATCCCTCCCACCTCCCACCACTCCACCAACCCCCAGTTTGTTTCCTGAGATTAAGAATTCCTCATATCAGTGAGGTCATATGAAACATGTCTTTCTCTGATTGACTTATTTCACTCAGCATAACACCCTTCAGTTCCATCCACGTCGTTGCAAATGGCAAGATCTCATTCCTTTTGATGGCTGCATAATATTCCATTGTGTATATATACCACATCTTCCTTATCCATTCATCTGTCGATGGACATCTTGGCTCTTTCCACAGTTTGGCTATTGTGGACATTGCTGCTATAAACATTGGGGTGCACGTACCCCTTCAGATCCCCACATTTGTATCTTTGTGGTAAATACCCAGTAGTGCAATTGCTGGATCATATGGTAGCACTATTTTCAACTGTTTGAGGAACCTCCATACTGTTTTCCAGAGTGGTCGCACCAGCTTGCATTCCCACCAACAGTGTAGGAGGGTTCCCCTTTCTCCACATCCCCGCCAACATCTGTCGTATCCTAACTTGTTAATTTCAGCCATTCTGACTGGTGTGAGGTGATATCTCTTTGAGGTTTTGATTTGGATTTCCCTGATGCTGAGCGATGTTGAGCACTTTTTCATGTGTCTGTTGGCCATTTGGATGTCTTCTTTGAAAAAATGTCTGTTCATGTCTTCTGCCCATTTCTTGATTGGATTATTTGTTCTTTGGGTGTTGAGTTTGAGAAGTTCTTTATAGATTTTGGATACTAGCCCTTTATCTGATATGTCATTTGCAAATATTTTCTCCCATTCTGTCGGTTGTCTTTTGGTTTTGTGGACGTTTCTTTTGCTGTGCAAAAGCTTTTTATCTTGATGAAATCCCAATAGTTCACTTTTGCCCTTGCTTCCCTTGCCTTTGGCGATGTTTCTAGGAAGAAGTTGGTGTGGCTGAGGTCGAAGAGGTTGCTACCTGTGTTCTCCTTTAGGATTTTGATGGACTCCTGTCTCACGTTTAGGTCTTTCAACCATTTGGAGTCTATTTTTGTGTGTGGTGTAAGGAAATGGTCCAGTTTCATTCTTCTGCATGTGGCTGTCCAATTTTCCCAACACCATTTGTTGAAGAGACTGTCTTTTTTCCATTGGACATTCTTTCCTGCTTTGTCAAAGATTAGTTGACCATAGAGTTCAGGGTTCATTTCTGGGCTCTTGATTCTGTTCCATTGATCTATGTGTCTGTTTCTGTGCCAGTACCATACTGTCTTGATGATGACAGCTTTGTAATAGAGCTGGAAGTCCGGAATTGTGATGCCACCAGCTTTGCTTTTCTTTTTCAATATTCCTCTGGCTATTCCTATTCGGGGTCTCTTCTGGTTCCATACAAATTTTAGGATTATTTGTTCCATTTCTTTGAAACAAGTGGATGGTGTTTTGATAGGGATTGCATTGAATGTGTAGATTGCTCTAGGTAGCATGACATCTTCACAATGTTTGTTCTTCCAATCCATGAGCATGGAACGTTTTTCCATTTCTTTGTGTCTTCTTCAATTTCTTTCATGAGTATTTTATAGTTTTCTGAGTACAGATCCTTTGCCTCTTTGGTTAAATTTATTCCTAGGTATCTTATGGTTTTGGGTGCAATTGTAAATGGGATTGACTCCTTGATTGGTCTCTCTTCTGTCTTGTTGTTGGTGTATAGGAATGCCACTGATTTCTGTGCATTGATTTTATAGCCTGCTACTTGACTGAATCCCTGTATGAGTTCTAGTAGTTTTGGGGTGGAGTCTTTTGGGTTTTCCACATACAGTATCATATCATCTGCAAAGAGTGAGAGTTTGACTTCCTCTTGGCCGATTTGGATGCCTTTGATTTCTTTTTGTTGTCTGATTGCTGTGGCTAGGACTTCTAATACTATGTTGAATAGCAGTGGTGAGAATGGACATCCCTGATGCATTCCTGACCTTAGGGGAAAAGCTCTCAGCTTTTCCCCATTGAGAATGATATTCGCTGTAGGTTTTTCATAGATGGCTTTTATGATATTGAGGTATGTACCCTCTATCCCTATACTCTGAAGAGTTTTGATCAAGAAAGGATGCTGTACTTTGTCAAATGCTTTTTCTGCATCTATGGAGAGGATCATATGATTCTTGTTCTTTCTTTTGTTAATGTATTGTATCACATTGATTGATTTGCGGATGTTGAACCAACCTTGCAGCCCGGGGATAAATCCCACTTGGTCATGGTGAATAATCGTTTTAATGGACTGTTGGATCCTATTGGCTAGTATTTTGGTGAGAATTTTTGCATCCATGTTCATCAAGGATATTGGTCTGTAATTCTCCTTTTTGATGGGGTCTTTGTCTGGTTTTGGGATCAAGGTAATGTTGGCCTCATAAAATGAGTTTGGAAGATTTCCTTCCATTTCTATTTTTTGGAACAGTTTCAGGAGAATAGGTATTAATTCTTCTTGAAATGTCTGATAGAATTCCCCTGGGAAACCCTCTGGCCCTGGGCTTTTGTTTGTTGGGAGATTTTTGATGATTGCTTCAATTTCTTTAGTGGTTATAGGTCTGTTCAGGTTTTCTATTTCTTCCTGCTTCAATTTTGGTAGTTGATACATCTCTAGGAATGCACCCATTTCTTCCAGGTTATCTAATTTGCTGGCATAGAGTGGCTCATAATATGTTCTTATAATTGTTTGTATTTCTTTGGTGTTGGTTGTGATCTCTCCTCTTTCATACATGATTTTGTTGATTTGGGTCATTTCTCTTTTCTTTTGGATAAGTCTGGCCAGGGGTTTATCTATCTTGTTAATTCTTTCAAAGAACCAGCTCCTAGTTTCGTTGATCTGTTCTACTGTTCTTTTGGTTTCTAGTTCATTGATTTCTGCTCTGATCTTTATTATTTCTCTTCTCCTGCTGGGTTTAGGCTTTATTTGCTGTTTTTTCTCTAGCTCCTTTAAGTGTAGGGTTAGGTTGTGTATTTGAGACCTTTCTTGTTTCTTGAAAAAGGCTTGTATTACTATATACTTTCCTCTTAAGACTGCCTTTGCTGTATCCCAAAGATTTTGAACAGTTGTGTTTTCATTTTCATTGGTTTCCATGAATTTTTTAAATTCTTCTTTAATTTCCTGGTTGACCCATCCTAGTAGGATGCTCTTTAGCCTCCATGTATTTGAGTTCTTTCTGACTTTCTCTTGTGATTGAGTTCTAGTTTCAAAGCACTGTGGTCTGAAAATATGCAGGGAATAATCCCAATCTTTTGGTACCGATTGAGACCTGATTTGTGACCTAGGATGTGATCAATTCTGGAGAATGTTCCATGGGCACTAGAGAAGAATGTGTATTCCCTTGCTTTGGGATGGAATTTCTGAATATGTCTGTGAGGTCCATTTGGTCCAGTATTTCATTTAAAGTCTTTATTTCCTTGTTGATCTTTTGCTTAGATGATCTGTCCATTTCAGTTAGGGGGGTGTTAAAGTCCCCCACTATTATTGTATTGTTGTCAATGTGTTTCTTTGCTTTTGTTATTAATTGCCTTATATAATTGGCTGCTCCCATTTTAGGGGCATAGATATTTACAATTGTTAGATCTTCTTGTTGGATGGACACTTTAAGTAGGATATAGTGTCCTTCTTCTTTCTTATTACAGTCTTTGTTTTAAAATCTAATTTGTCTGATATGAGGATTGCCACCCCAGCTTTCTTTTGGTGTCCATTAGCATGGTACATGGTTTTCCACCCCCTCACTTTCAATGTGGGGGTGTCTTTGGGTCTAAAATGAGTCTCTTGCAGACAGCATATGGATGGGTCTTGTTTTTTAATCCAATCTGATAGCCTGTGTCTTTTGATTGGGGCATTTAGCCCATTTACATTCAGGGTAACTATTGAAAGGTATGAATATAGTGCCATGTATTGCCTGTAAGGTGACTGTTACTGTATATTGTCTGTGTTCCTTTCTGATCTATGCTGCTTTTAGGCTCTCTCTTTGCTCAGAGGACCCCTTCCAATATTTCATGTAGGGCTGGTTTTGTGTTTGCAAATTCCTTTAGTTTTTGTTTGTCCTGGAAGATTTTTATCTCTCCTTCTATTTTCAGTTACAGCATAGCTGGATATAGTATTCTTGGCTGCATATTTTTCTCGTTTAGTGCTCTGAAGATATCATGCCAGTCCTTTCTGGCCTGCCAGGTCTCTGTGGATAGGTCTGTTGCCAATCTAATATTTCTACCATTGTAAGTTACATATCTCTTCTCCCGAGCTGCTTTCAGGATTTTCTCTTTGTCTCTGAGACTCGTAAGTTTTACTATTAGATGTCGGGGTGTTGACCTATTTTTATTGATTTTGAGAGGGGTTCTCTGTGCCTCCTGGATTTTGATGCCTGTTTCCTCCCCTACGTTAGGGAAGTTCTCTGTTATAATTTGCTCCAATATACCTTCTGCCCCTCTCTCTCTTTCTTCTTCTTCTGGGATCCCAATTATTCTAATGTTGTTTTGTCTTATCATATCGCTTATCTCTCGAATTCTGCCCTCGTGATCCTGTAGTTGTTTATCTCTCTTTTCTCGGCCTCTTTTTTTCCATCATTTGGTCTTCTATATCGCTGATTCTCTTTTCTGCTTCATTTATCCTAGCAGTTAGTGCCCCCATTTTTTATTGCACCTCATTAATAGCCTTTTTGATTTCGACTTGGTTAGATTTTAGTTCTTTTATTTCTCCAGAAAGGGTTTCTCTAATAACTTCCACGCTTTTTTCAAGCCCAGCTAGTATCTTTAAAGTCATGATTCTGAACTCTAGGTTCGACATTCTACTAATGTCCGTATTGAGTAGGTCCCTGGCAGATGGTACTACCTCTTGTTCTTTTTGCTGAGGTGATTTTTTTCATCTTGTCATTTTGTCCAGAGGAGAATAGATGAATGAGAGAACAAAATGCTAACAGGTTAACAACGTCCCGAGCAAATATACTCTATGCAAATCAGAAAAGACCTGAAACCACGGGAAAAGAAAGGGAAAGAAAGAAAAAAGAAAGAGAAAAAAAAGAAAACGAAAAAGATAAAAACAAACAAAAACAGAACAAAACAAAAAAAACAGAATATGATCAAATATGATCAGGCTAGTGCATAGATCAGTGCCACACACTAGATTTTGGGCGTATTTTGGTCTGTTAGAAGAAAGTGCCTCCTAAAATTTTAAAGGAAGAAAGACTTATATATGTACAAAATAAGGGTTGATACAATGAAGGGATGGAAGATGACTATAAAGATGAAAATTATAAAAGATTTTATAAAACGAATTGATAAGATAAGAAGTTGTTTGAAAAAAGAAAGATTTAAAAAAAAAGAAAAAAGGGGGGAGAGAATGTGATCAGGCAGGAGACTAGAACAAAGCCATACACTAGTGATTTAGGGTATATTTTGATCTGTTAGAAGAAACTGTATCTCAAAATTTTAAAGAGAGAACAACTTACATATTTATGCCAAAAATAAGGGATAAAATATGATTCTAAAAATGAAAAATAAAAAATGTTTTTTTAAAGAAGGGATTGATAAGATGTTGGTTGAATAAGGGAAAAAGAAAAATTCAAAAAAAAAAGTTAAAAAATTAACTTTGAAAAACTAATGAATCATGGTAAAAAAAGCCACGAAATCTATGTACAGTATTCCCCTAGCGCTGGAGTTCTCCCGTTCTCCTTGATCGGTAAACTTGGTCTTGGCTTGCTGGCTGTCCTTGCTGATCTGGGGGAGGGGCCTGTTGCCGTGGTTCCCAAATGTCTTTGCCGGAGGCGGAATTTCCCCGCCCTTGTGGTCTGGGCTAAGCAGTGTGCTTGGATTTGCTCTCAGGAGCTTTTGTTCCCTGCAAGCTCTCGGTGCAGCCTTGGAGGACCAGAGTGAAAATGGTGGCCTCCCAATCTCCGCCCAGAGGAGCTGAGAATTCAGGGCCCTGCTCCTCAGTGCGCCCCCAGAGAAAAGCAGTCACTCCCGTGTCCCCGGTCTCTGGCCGCACTCCGTGCTCACCCAGCCTGTGACTGAGCGTTTCTATCTCTGGCACCCGACCCCGTGTGGAGTCTCCAAACCCAGCAGATCCCTGCGGTGTGCTCCCGTGCCGCTCCTCCCGGGGGAGGAAGGAGAGTCTCCCCGCTCTGCCGCTTGTTAGGTCCCTGCTGCAGGAGCAGTGGCCCAACTGGGCTGCGGATCACAGTTTATGGCAACCCCGAGCTGAGAGCCCGCACCTCGGCTCCATCTCTGCAGCCGGCTTCCCCGCTCCGATACCTGGGAGCTCTGCTGCACTCAGGCACCCCCGGTCTTTCTGTGACCCCGAGGGTCCTGAGACCACACTGTCCCGCGAGGGTTCCACCCCCTACTTAGTCACTGGAGCGACGTCCCTCAACGGAGCCAACTTCTAAAAGTTCCGATTTTGTGCTCCGCGGCTCTATCACTTGCCAGAAGTGGCCAATGGAGGCCCCCTCCCCTGCCGTCTATCCTCCCGAATATCACCTCAGATTCACTTCGCACATCCTACCTTCCAGAAGGTGGTCGCTTTTCTGTTCAGAGAGTTGTTGGTATTCCTCTCTTCGATCTCCTGTTGAGTTCGTAGGTGTTCAGAATGGTTTGATCCCTATCCAGCTGAATTCCTGAGACCAGACAAAATCCAGGTCTCCTTCTCCTCCACCATTTTTCTCCACCCCCTGGTTTGGCAGTTTCTTATAGTTAAACATATACTTACCATATAACCCACTCTTAGGTATTTGCCTAAGAGAAGTAAATGCATATGTCCACACAAAGACTTCTACAGCAATGTTTATAGCATGCTTAATCATAATAATCTCAAACTGATAACAATCCAAAAATCTATCAGAGAACAGATAAATTGCGATATATCTATACAATGGAATACTATTTAACAATTAAAAGTCACAAACTATTGTACAGTTATATAGAGGAATCTGAAAAACACTATGTTGAGCAAAAAAAAAAGCCAGATACTAAAGACTACATACTGTGAGGTTCTAATTATATGAAATTCTAGAATACAAAAAATGTATAGTGACAGAAAGGATAGCAAGGGTACCTGGGCATGAGGAGAGGAGGATTATCTGCAAAGGAATATAAAGGAAATTTGAGGGGTGAAGAGAATGGAAATGTTCTATATCTTGATTATGGTAGTGGTTATACAGGTCTAAATATTTGTCAGTACTCATTGAACTACCCCTTTAATATGGTTGCTTTTTAGTATATGTAAACTATACCTCAATAATTATGTACATAAGCTCTTCACAAATATAATGATGTTTGTAGTAGAATAACATTAGGATGTCAGGGATTCATTCTTTTTCCTTCCTGAAGAACTGGAACTTCAAATTCTCCAGTGTTTTCCCAGAATATGAAGAACCAGGGTATAGGGGCACTTGTTCCACAAGAAAATGACAGGCAGGTAGAGGCTTAACAAGGATTACATTATGGGGTATTTTTGTTGTTATTGTTGCTGTTGCTGCTGCTGCTATTGTATTTTTTAAAATTTTTTATTTAAATTCAATCTAGTTAACATATAGTGTATTATTAGTTTCAGGGGTAGAATTTAGTGATTCATCAGTTGCATATAACACCCAGTGTTCATTGCATCAAGTGCCCTCTTTAATGCCCATCACCCAATTACCCAATACCCCCCCATAACTCCCCTCCAGCAACCCTCAGTTTGTTCACTATAGATAAGAGTGTCTTAATGGTTTGTCTCCTTCTGTTTTTCTCTTATTTTATTTTTCCTTTCCTTCCCCTATGTTCATCTGTTTTTTTCCTTAAATCCCACATATGAGTGAATCACTTAGCATAATACCCTCCAGTTCCATCCATGTCATTGCAAATGGCAAGATTTCAATCCTTTTGGTGGCTGTAGTATTCCATTGTGTGTATGTGTATTTTATATATATATATATCACATCTTTTTTATCCATTAATCTGTCAATGGACATCTGGGCTCTTTCCTTATTTTGTCTATTGTGGACATTGCTGCTATAAACACTGGGATGCATATGTCCCTTTGAATCATTATTTTTGTATACTTTGGATAAATACTTAGTGGTGCAATTGCTGGGTCATAGGGTAGTTGTATTTTTAACTTTCTGAGGAACCTCCATACTGTTTTCCAAAGTGGCTGCACCAGTTTGCATTCCCACCAACACTGTAAGAGGATTCTGCTTTCTCTACATCCTCGCCAACATCTGTTGTTTCCTGAGTTGTTAATTTTAGCCATTCTGGCTGGTGTGAGGTGGTATCTCATTGTGGTTTTGATTTGTATTTACCTGATGCCAAGTGATGTTGAGCACTTTTTCATGTGTTTTTGTTTGTTTGATTTTGCCCTTGTGTTTTTGCTAAATTGATGAAGTTTCTTAGACATGTCTTCAGAAAAGAGACACTGTGGTCAATGGAAGTTTGAAAGTTTGGGCTTTAGTCTGTCTCTAGAATCCTGCCCAAATTCATTAACTTTGAATTACACTTTTGGAAAAAAATGGATTGAGTTTTATGATCCCTAAGATCTCTTCAAATTTAAAACTTCCAAGTTTCTATGAACACACATATATATTGCAAATAATATCTGCAAAAGTAATTCAACTTCCACATTTCTGAAACTCTCTCTTAGGGCACATAATTCTGAACTCTCTCTGCCATACTCCTTTTGTCTACAATTAAAACTTTAATTATGTCCCAATTCCTCAGTGTTTTGCTAGGCAATAGGAAAGAATTCATTGATCTATTACTACCTAAAAAAAACCACCCCAAAACTTAATGGCTTAAACAAAACAAAACAAAAGCAAAAAACAAAAAAATTCTGATGACCGGCCCAGAAACAGACTTTAAATAAAGGAAGGATGTAATAACGGGGAAAAAAAAAAAAAACCTTAATGGCTTAAAATAACAACATTTATTTTGCTCATGAATCTGCAATTTTAGGGCTCAGCAGGGACAGCTCATCTCTGTCTCACTTGGCAGCAGCTGGGGCAGCTTAAAGGCTGGAATCCTCTGAAAGATCCTCATTCACATGCCTGGTGCCTAGACTAGGAAGTCTCAGACAGTTGAAGGCTGGAACAGCTGGAGCCCCAAGCATCTTTATATCCATGTTTTTTCTCCACATGGTCTTTCAAGTGTGGTATCTTCAGAGTAGCTGAATTTCTTACATTTCTTGGCTCAGGAGTTCAGATATGCATACAGAGATGGGCAGAGAGAGAGAGAGAGAGATTTAGCTCTGGGCAAAAGCTGTGTTGCCTTCCCTACCCTTGTTTGAAAAGTCACACAGTGTCACTTCTGCCTAATTGTAGTCATTAGAAATGAGTCACTAAGGCTGTCCTATATTCAAGGAAGGGGAATTGGATTCAACTATTGGATGGTAAGAGTGTCAAAGAATTAAAGGACAAGTTTTAAAATCATGACCAACTAGTTTGAATTAAGATGTTTATGAATGATAAATAGCTGAAGGGATTTTCCCTTTCATCTTCCATTGGCCCGTCAAGACCACTACTGTGCTACCTCAGAGGATGGTGCTTTAGGCATTATGATGGCCCATGGTGGAAGGGAGAACACTTGGAACCCCTAAGTTAGAACAGAAATCTATTCCTAGTGTACTACTCAGAAGTCAACTGGGAGGAATGGTTTGGTAATCTCAGTTCTGCTTACAGCTGGAAAGGAAAGGAAAGTTGTCGACTATATTTTACCTCAGTGAAGGGTCAAAGAAACACATATTTCATCCAAACTCTATCAACAAAAAATATACTGAGGAGCATATGAAGAGTTTTGAGAGTAGCACTTCATACAAGGTAAAAACTGCTCATTCTGTGACTAAAACCAAATAAATAGAGCAGATGTTTGGGTAAACACAGCACATTTATGGCATAGATCCAACAGCAATGGTGGATCTTAAAGAAAGAACAGGATTTCAAACTTTTTGTCCCATGCTCAGTGAGTTTGCAGAACTTCTCAGACTTTTCTGCCAGAGTACTAGAGGAGAGAAATTCTTTGTCCCTCAGCATCTGAGACAGTTGCCATAATGTTTCTCTCCAAGGAGAATATTTTTAATTTTTATTTCTAACTAAAAATATTCATGTGATATTTACATTCTATGACATAATTTATCAGTTTATTTTAAGATAAAATAAATATGATTTTACCTAAAATTGCATATGTAAAATTGATGTTTGAGCAGATGAGCCATGTTTATAGTCTGAGACTATTTCCTAACCCACACTCAGGTACTATAAGCTCCATCTGGAAATACAATTTTAATGTTTGAGAGATACTTTTTTATACATTCTGACCTCATGTTGACCATATAAATTGTAAATCTCATGCTTTGTTTACATTCACCAAATAGAAATCAAACACTACATTAAATTATAAGGTTATTAGAACTGTAGATCTCAAAGATCTAAAGAATTCCTTACATCATCTGAGTAAACTTTCTGTCAGATAAATATCTGAGCCTGAACATATATAGTAAACTGCTTAAGTTATGCAGCTATCAAATCACAAATAAAAAATTATTCTTGGCCATATGTAATTTCCCATGTAAATGCTTGTTTTATTTTCTTTTGGTGCTTCTATTTTACATACTGCTGTTTAAGTTTACCTTTATTTTTCCCCATTTTATATATTTTAAGAACATATTTTATATAAAATACAGGGGTGTGTGGGGGGGAGGGGTGTTCTATTTCCAACAATGGTGGAGCAGAATGTACTAGACTAGTCTCCTTGCCAAAGGCAATGATAAACTATAAACAATTTCTAAAAACCAGTTGTTTGCATACCCTGGAGAACAACTGTAGCAGGCAGAAGTGGGCCTGATACTACCTTGGAAGTAAGGGAAACTCATTAGATGAGATACACACTTAACTTTCACTTAAGAGCTTCCTTTTCTTGAAGGATGGGAGATAGAGAGCAAGAAATGAAACTTTTGCAGGACTTTGGGGGTGGGGAACTGAGTATATTTTTAACATGAGATGAATGCATATAATTTCTGGCCAGAGGGTGGACTATGGCAGATTAAATATGATCCCATCCCAATCAGGAGGCAGGGTCTCTCTCCCTTCCCTTTGAATCTGGGTGAGTTCTGTGCTGCTTTGACCAATAGTAAACAAAGGAAGTGACGATAACCCAGTTTCCAGGTTAAAACCTTACTTCTCCTCTCTTTCACTTCTCTTCTTTTGGACACTTGCTCCTAGAACCCAGCCACTCAGCCATAGGGACAAATTCATATGAAAAGGACCAAGGTTCCAAAATGATAGCCTCAGCTAATAACTCCAACTTACCAAGTCTGTAGCTGACATATCTTAGAGTGAATATCTCAGTCAAGCTGCCCCAACTGATGCCATGAGGAGCAGAAATTAAGTATTCAAAGTGAGTTCTGCTCAAATTGAAGATTTTTAAACAGAATTTAAAAAACTGTTGTTCAAGCCACTAAGTTATGGGGTTATTTTTGTTATACTGAATAGATAACAGAACAATGAGGTGAGAACTTGAGCAGATACTTCACACACAAAAAAAGATATACAAGAAAAGACTGACAGAATTAGTCACCAGGAACAGAAAACCACAAAATACATTATTACTACATATCCATTAGTGTGTCTAAAATTTAAAAGACTGATTCATACCAGCTGCTGAGGATATGGAGGAACTGGAACTCTCATACTTTGCTAAAAGCAAATGATACAACCAGTTCCAAAAATAGGCAAAATTTTTATAGACAAGCATGCCCTATGACCCAGCAAGTTCACTTCTAAATATTTACCCAAGAGAAATGAAAAAGTATGTTTACCAAAAATTTGTACAAAATGTTCTTAGCAGCTTTTATCATGATAGCCCAACTGGATATAACCCAAATATCTATCAACTGGAGAAAGGACCAACAAAATGTGGTATTATTATAGAATGCTAAATAAAATTGAATACAATACAAAGGAATAAACTGTTGATACAAACAATAACATCAATGAACATTAAAAATGTGACAGTGGGGGAAGAGGTCAGACACATAAGGATGCTTACTCTTTAAGTCCACTTATAAGATGTTCAAGGCTAGGCAAAACAAATTTAATAAGTACTAAAGCCATAACTCTGTCCCAGAGTTTCTAGAACCTCTGATCTAAGCCATGATGCTCTTTCTGTTAATGCATAAAGTTTTTGAAGGAAATATAGAAAATGGTTTAACTGGTTACATGAGTGATGAGATTATGGGGAAGAGATAATAAGGGACAATTGAGGAGGGATAAAACAGGACTTTTAGTTTTGCTCTCTATAAATTTGTGTTATATATAAAGAAAAATGGATATATAGAGAATAAATAAAGAGAGAATAAGTATAAAGAAAATCTTGTGAAAACAGATCATAATGAAATTGCTAAAACCCAAAACTAAAAAGAAAATTTCAAAGCAGCAAGAGATAAAAGGTATGTTACATACAGAATAATAAAGGCAAGCATGACAGCAGATTTCTTATGGTAAAATGTGCAAACCAAAAGAAAATGGAGCAACATCTTAAACTACTGAAAGAAGGAAACTATTATCATAGAATTGTATTTCAAAGAAAATTCTCTTTCAGAAGTGAAGGTAAAATAGAGAATAAATTAAAAATAGAGAACTGTTTCTCACATATAAAAGCTCAAGGAATCCATTAACAGACTTACACTATAAGAAATATTAAAGAGAACTTTTCACACTCTAAATAAAAATCAGTTTGTCAGATTGGATTTTAATAAGCAACACATACCTACATTCTGCCTACAAGAAACTGTTTTTATGTATAAAGATATAGAAAAATTAGAACTAAAAAGATGGAAAAAGAATATCATGCAAAAACTAACCAAAATAAATCTGTAGGGGCTATAATTAATATCATACTTAATACACTTTAGAACAAGGAATATTATCTGGCATAAAGAAGGACATTGCATGATGATAAAGGGGTCAATTTATCACAAGGGTATAATAGTACTAAATGTACATATACATATATCTAACAACTTCAAGATAAATGAAAGAAAAACTATTAGACAACTAGAAAACAGAAGGACAGATCAATCCACAGCAATAGTCAGAAGTTTAAAAATCATTTTTCTCAGTAATTGTTGTACAAATAGACAGAAAATTAAGAAGGGTATATAACACATGAATAAAACTATCTACCAGCTTGACCTAATTGACAGTTATAGAATATTTCATCCAGCAACAACAGGATAGAAATTCTTGTCAAATGCACACACAACACTCACAAAAAAAGACTATGTTCTGGCTCTCAGTAAATTTAAGGTAATTTAAATCATACAAAGTATATTTTCTAATCATAACAGAATTAAAATAGAAATCAATACCAGAACAACTTGAAAATCCCCAAACATTTAGAAAATAAGTAACACAGAATCTAAATTTAATCACCAAGGAAATTAGAAAATAGTTTGAATCAAAACAAAAACATATAAACATATAGGAAAAAAAAAAAGTTAACCTACAAAAATATCTGGGATGCAGCCAAAGCAGTACTTAGAGTGAAATTTATAACTTTAAATGCTTATATTTGAAAAAGAAAGGTCTCAAATCAATCACGTAATTTCTTACTTAAGAAATTACAAAAGAAAGAGCAAATTGATATGACAATTATACCTCAATAAGTTTGATGGCAAATTACATGATCCTTTGTCCATTTTGGCCTAATAGTTTATCTTAAATTGTTCTTTTCTGTTGCTTTTCCTTTTATCATAGCTATAGATTTTTGTTATAAAAAATAGCCTTGTTGAAGAAACCATATAAATATATACAAGAGCATATATAAGGAATTTCTGAATTTTTATGGTAAAGTTTGTATCAATGAATGACCATATATTAAGCCCCTACCATCTGCCAAATCTTGCACATATGTTGTTTCATTTAATACCACGGCTACAGTGGATCCTTAGGGGATTTTGATGGTTTAATTTATGATCACCAGAAGCAGCGATTTAAACATCCACATCCTGCAGAATTGGTGTATTTAGTTTATTTTTTCTGTAATGTGTGAATATTAGTTTCCATCACACAAGAACCATGGTGAAAAAAGCCTATAATAACACTTGGGTTGTATGAGATCAACTTGCTTTCATGAATTATGACATCAAGCAGAATTGGTTTAGAAAATAGCAAACACATTTAGGGAAGTGGTAAGATACAGAGCAGGGATGGAATTTATGTCATTCTATTACTTTCCACAAAACTCAAACTCAGCCATTACATGATATCACAACAAGTGAAAAGAGGAGAGACAAAAGGTGTGAAAAGCAAAGGCAAGAGACTATTGCTCCTCTGTTGTCAGGAGTCAGCATGTCTTCCTATCAGTCCCAAGATAATGTATCTCCTCACCTTATGCTTATTTATGTTCATCTGTGGTGAATTTTCTTACTGTTGGACCCCAATTTCCCTTTCTTTGGCTCTGTTCAGGGCACTATGACCTGACTGCAACAGTAACTCCTACAGAACAGGTACAGTGCTCACCTAACATTAATAAATGTCACAGGTTAACATAGAGGAACTATTTGTTTACTGATGAACTGATCAGAAGATGCCATACAGCCAGAGCTCTTCCCTAAATTAAAGCTAGGTTTAAGAACTATTTTTTCAAAGGTCCATTCTGAATTATGGAGCTGTAATTCCATCTTGAAGACTATTTGTGGGTCATGCTTCACTTCTTGTGGTTTATGACTTCAACCCAGGCCCTCGATGGAATTATAACCTAACAGTCACAGAGACTGCTATATATCATCTGTTTATTTTACAACAAAGCACCTAGTATATTTTGGTTTTATGTTCAATGAGAACATAAGAGGAGAGGAGGTGATGGAAGAAGGGGAACAGGAGAAAAAATAATTGAACCTAAGCTACAGCCATGTCTACCTGACTTTAAAAACTTGAGATAGAAACTGAAATTCGGGGGCAGTTCAAGATGGCAACATAGGAAGATACTGAACTTACTTTCTCCCATGAACACACCAAATCCACAGCTACCCTTGGACCAATTACCTTGGAAAAAGACCTGAAAACTAACTAAATAACTCATCCACAACTAAGGACAAAAGGAACAAAGTACAAAAGGGACACTGGTAAGAGAGGCAGAGATGTTGTCTCATCAAAAACACCACCCCTGGCAGGGCAACCCACAATCAGGAGAAAGCTCACAAATATGGAGCTTCTCTCTGAGGAGCAGGAGGTTTGCTCCACATCAGGCACCTCAATCCTTAGGACCTGCACCAAAGAGATAAAGCCCCAAAACATCTAGCTTTGAAAACCAAAAGGCTTATGTCCAGGAGATTCAAAGTGCTATAGTAAATGAGACTTTTCTTACTCTATACTCACACATAGACTTACTCACTGCAGGCCCAGTGCAAAACAAGCAGTTTGAAAAGTGCCTAGACCATATTTGAGAGATTCATTTGCTAATATTAATTATCTGCCAGAGGGGCAGGAGCCTAGCCTGTTGGGACTCTCCAGAGATGGAGGCATTGGTGGTAACCATTTTTGGTTCCCTAGCTAGAGCTAGCAGATGCACACAGTCATAGCACTCTCTCATTGCCCCATTAAAGCCAACAGGGGTGTCCTGTCTTTATCCTCTGTCACTCTCCCACTGAAACCAGTGGGTGCACCCTGGCCCTGCTGTCCCACTGCCTCACTAAAACTGGCTGGCACATGCAGTGCACACAGGCATATGCAGTTCACACCCCTTAAAGACCTGGCTCTGGTGCCAGGGGATTTTGTGTTTCTGGGCCAATTGAAGAGGCAGTTCTTGGCAGTTACCATCTCAGGCCCAGAGAGCAGGCTGAAACACGCCTCGAATCCTCCTGTGGGGGGGGGGGAAGAAAAAGCATATTAACTTGTCCTGGAATTTCAGCCTGAGGGACAAGCTTCAGGTTTGCCACATACCTAAAGATTACAGAGTGCTCTCAGAGAATATAGGCTGGGAGGTGCCTTTTTGTGTGTGTGTTCCTTCCTGGTCTCTGTACAGTTTTCTGGTACATCACAGGAAGGAATTTATACACTCATCTAGATCCCTGATTTTTGCAACTGTCATGAAGGTGACATTGCCAGATCAGCTGGTCTGAAGGCCAGCAGGGCTTACAATTTTGGCCCTACAGGACTATATATGTTTCCATACATTAAAATCTGAGGCCTGACAGTCTGGCTTCCAATCAGCCTGAAACTTGGTGTTGACTGAAATCTGCCCCTCTCTGGAACACTGACAGGTCTTGGCAAACCCTCAAAAACTGGGCTCTATCAAGAATATATCAGGCTGCTTAGACAATCACAAAGGTTTTAGGGAAAACCAAGAGTTAGGGGAAAGTTGGTAAGTTTAATCTCCTACACAAGGTTACTCCTTCAAGACTAGATGTTTTGCCTAATACACAGAAACACGCAGAGAGCCAAGCAAAATGAGGAAACAGAAGAATATGTTCCAAATGAAAGAGCAAGATAAATCTTCCCCACCAAAAAACTTTAATGAACTAGAGATAAGTAATTTACTTGATAAAGAGTTCAAAATAATGGTCACAAAGATGGTCACCATATGGGGGAGAAGAATGGATGAATACAGTAAGAACTTCAACACCAAAAAAAGAAAAATAGAAAATATAAGAAAGTACCAAACAGAAGTCATAGAGCTGAAGAATACAATAACTGAACTGAAAAATATACTAGAGTGTTTCAACAGTTGACTAGATGAAGCAGAAGAAAGGATTAGTGATCTGGAAGACAAAGAAGTGGAACCCACCCAAACAGAGTAACAAAAAGAAAGTGCTTTAAAAATTAAGGACAGCTTAAGGGACCTATGAAATAATATCAAGAGGAATAATATTCACATTGTCAGGGGACTCCCAAAGGAGAAGGGAGGGAGAAAGAGACAGAAAACTTACCTGGAGAAATAATGGCTGAGAATTTCCCTAACCTGAGGAAGGAAATAGATATCCAGATCTAGAAATCCCAGAGAGTTCCAAATAAGATGAACCTGAAGAGATTCGTAGTGAGACACATTATAATTAAAATGTCAAAAGTTAAAGATAAAGAGAGAATCAAAAGAAGCAAAAGAAAAACAATTTGTTACATACAAGGGAACCCCTATATGACTCTCATAAAAAAATCAGAAGATTTTTTAACAGAAACTTTGCAGGCCAGAAAAAAGTGGCAGGATATTTTAAAGCACTGAAAGGAAAAACTTCCAACCAACCAAGATTACTCAACCCAGCAAGGTAATCATTCAAAATTGAAAGAGAAATATAGATGATAGATGATTGATGATAGATAGATAGATAGATAGATAGATAGATAGATAGATAGATAGATAGATGATACATGATAGATGAGATAGATGATAGATAGATAGACAGATAATAGATAGACAGATGATAGATGATAGATAGATAGACGATAGATAGATGATAGATAGATAGATAGATAGATAGATAGATAGATAGATAGATAGATAGATAGATAATAGATAGATAGATGATAGATAGAGATAGATAGATAGATAGATAGATAGATAGATAGATAGATAGATAGATGTGAACATCATGGTAACCACAAGGCAAAAACTATAGTAGAGTGGCGCCTGGGTGGGGCAGTCAGTTGAGTATCCAAATCTTGGTTTTGGCTCAAGGTCATGATCTCAGGGTCATGGGGTTGAGCCCTGCATTGGGCTCCATGCTTGGCTTGGAGTCTGCTTGGGTTTCTCTCTCCCTCTCCCTCTGCTCCTACCTCCGCCATGCTCTTTCTCTCTCTCACTCTCTCAAATAAATAAATAAATCATTTTTAAAAACCTATAAAGAAAAAAACTATAATAGATACACAAACTATAATGAGAAATAAATCTAAGCATAATACTAAAGAAAACCATCAAACCAGAAGGGAAGAGAGAAAGAGAAGAAAAAAGCAACAAAGAAGAACCACAAAACAGCCAGAAAACAATGAACAAAATGTCAATAAGTACATACTTAGCAATTATTTTAAATATAAATGGACTAAATTACCCAATCAAAAGACATAAAGTGGCTGAATGGATTTAAAAACAAACATAACAAATAAAAGAAACCAGCCATCTATATGCTGCCTACAAAAGACTCGCTTCATTTTTTTAAAAAGATTTTATTTATTTATTTGACAGAGAGAGAGAGACAGGAAGAGAGGGAACACAAGCAGGGGGAGTGGGAGAGGGAGCAGCAGGCTTCCCACTGAGCAGTGAGCCCAATGCAGGGCTCAATCCCAGGACCCTGGGATCATAACCTGACCGAAGGCAGACGCTTAACGACTGAGCCACCCAGGTGCCCCCAAAAGACTCACTTCAGATATACGGATACACACAGACTGAACGTGACGGAAGGGACAAAGATGTTTCATGTAAATGGAAACCAAAAGAAAAATGGGGTAGCTATACTTCTATCAGACAAAATAGACTTTAAAATTAAGTCTGTAATAGAAGACAAAGAAGGTCACTACATAATAACAGGGTCAATTCCAGAAGATACAGTAGACCATGCTTATCCATGGTTTTGCTTTCTGTGGTTTCAGTTACCCATGGTCAATCACAGTCTAGAAGCAGATGATCCTCCTTCTGTCATTAATAGTAACCTAATGCTACATCAAAATACCCATGTCAATCACCTCACTTCATCTATCATGTAGGCATTTTATCATCTCACATCATAAGGGTGAGTACAGTATAATAAGGTATCTTAAGAGAGAAACCACATAACTTTTATTACAGGATATTGTTATAATTGTTCTGTTTAGTATTAGTTATTGTTGTTAATCTCTTACTGAGCCTAATTTACAAATTAAAGTATTATTGTTAAGTATGTATAGAAAAAAAAACATAGTATATGTAGGGTTTGGTACTATCTACAGTTTCAGGTACTCATTGGGGGTCTTGGAATATATTTCCCAAAGATAAGCAGGGGACTACTCTATAATATTTGCAAATATTTATGAACCCAATATAGGAACACTTAAGTATATAAAGCAAATATTAACAAACCTAAAGGAATAAATTGATGGCCGTTTTAGAGGGGAGGTGGGTAAGAGGATGGGTGAGCCAGTGATGGGTACTAAGGAGGGCACATATTGCATGGAGCAGTGGGTGTTATACACAAACAATGAATCATGGAACACTGCATCAAAAACTAATGATGTACTGTATGGTGACATAACATAATAAAAAAATTATTAAAAAATATTGATGGCAGTACAATAAGAGGAGGGGATTTTATACACACAACAACGTTAGCTCATCCAGACAGAAAAATCAATAAAGAAACATCAGCCTTAAGTGGCACATTAAACCAGGGGGACTTAATAGATATAGACTAAACATTCTATCCAAATGCAGCAGAATACACATTCTTCTTTAATGCATATGGAACATTTTCCGGGATATATAACATGTTCGGCTACAAACAAGTCTCAATAACTTCAAGAAGATTGAAATCACATCAAGCATCTTTTTCGACTACAATGGTATAAAACTAGAAATCAATTGTAAGAAGAAAACTGAAAAAGTCACAAATACGTGGAGATTGAACAACCTGCTACTGGACAACTAATGGGTCAACAAACAAATCAAAAAAGAAACCAAAAAATACCTAGAGACAAATGAAAATGGAAATAAATCACACCAAAATCTATGGGATGCAGCAAAATCATTCTAAGAGGGAAGTTTAAAACAATACTGGCCTACCTCAAGAAACAAAAAGAATCTCAAATAAACAATCCAACTTTATACCTAAAGGAACTAAAAGAAGAAAAACAAACAAAGCACAAAATTAGTATAACGAAGGAAATAATATAGATCAGAGCAGAAATAAATGAAATAGATACTAAAAAAATAATAGAAAAATCAGCGTAACTAAGAGCTGCTTCTTTGAAAAGATAAAAAAATGACAAACCTTTAACTGGAATCGCTAAGAAAAATAGAGGACTCAAATAAATAAAATCACAAATGAGAGAGGAGATTTTACAACTGATACCAAAGAAATACAAAGGATCATAAGAAACTATTATGAATAATTACATGCCAGCAAATTGAACAACCTAGAAGAAATGGATAAATTCCTAGAAACATACAACCTTCCAAGACTGAATCATAAGGAATAGAAAATCTGAATAGACTGATTATTAGTATGGACATTGAATCAGTAATCAAAAACCTCCCAAAAAATAACAGTTCAGGACCAGAGATTTTCACTGGTGAATTCTACCATACATTCAAAGATTTAATACCAATTTTTTAAACTGTTCTGAAAAATTGAAGAAGAAAGTTCGCTTCCAAACTCATTTTACAAGGCCAGTGTTACCCTGATACCAAAACCAGATAAAGACACCACAGAAAAAGAAAATCACAGGCTAACATCCCTGATGTAAAATTCCTCGACAAAATGTTAGCAAACCAAATTCAACAATATATTGAGGATCACACACGATTATCAAGTGGGATTTATTCTAGGGATGCAATGACTGATCAGTATCAGCATTTCAATCAACGTAATATACCACCTTAAAAAATGAAAGATAAAAATCATATGATCACTTCAAATGATGCAGAAAAAGCATCTGTCAAAATTCAGCATTCATTTATGATAAAACCAATCAACAACACAAATATAAATGGAACTACCTCAACATATTATAAAGACCATATATAACAAGCCCACAGCTAACATCATACCTCACAGCGAAAAGCTAAAAGCTTTTCCTCTAAGATCAGGAACAAAACAAGGATGTCAACTCTCACCAGTTTTACTTAACACTGTGTTGGAAGTACTAGCCAGAGCAATTAGGCAAGATAGAGAAGGCATCCAAATTTGAAAGGAAGAAGTAAATCTGTCACTATTTGCAGATGACAGGATTTTGTACATAGAAAACTCTAAAGAACCCATCAAAAAACTGTTAGAACTAGTAAACAAATTCAGTAAAATTGCAGGGTAACAAATCAATATAAAAATATGTTGCATTTCTATACACAAACAATTAACTGCCACGAAGTAAAATAAAAATAATCCCACTTACAATTGCATCAAAAATAATAAAATAACTAGGAATAAACTTAAACAAGAAAGCTAAAGAACTGTGCACTGAAAACTGTAAAACATTGATGAAAGAAACTGAAGAAGATACAAATAAATGGAAAGACATTTTCAAGCATATGGATTACAAGAATTAATATTGTTGAAATGTCCATATTATCCAAAGCAATCTATAAAGTGAGGGCAGTCCTTATCAAAAATCCAATGGCATTTTTCACAGAAATAGAACAAACAATCCTAGAATTTGTACAGAAGCACAAAAGATCCTGAGTAGCCAAAGCAATCCTCAGAAAGAAGCACAAAGCTGGAGGCATCACACTCTCTGATTTCAAACTATATTATAAAGCTGTATAATCAAGACAGTATGGTATTGGCATAAAATAGACGTATAAATCAATGGAACAGACTAAAGAGCCCAGAAATAGCCCCATGCATATATGGTCAATTAATTTACAACAAAGGAAGCAAGAATATATAATGGAGTATGAACAGTCTTTTCAATAAGTGGTGCTTGGAAAACTAGACAGCCACAGGCAAAAGAATGAAAGTAGACTGCTGTCTTAACTGATACACAAAAGTTAACTCAAAATGGATTAAGGACTTGAATGCAAGACTTGAAACCATAAAAATCCTAGAAGAAAACATAGGCAGTGAACTCCTTGACATCAGTCTTGGCAGATGACTTTTTGAATGGACCCCCAAAAGCAAATTCAACAAAATTAAAAATAAACAAGCAGGACTACATCAAACTAAAAAACTTTTGCACAGCAAAGGAAACCATCAACAAAATGAAGTCAGCCTACTGAATGTGAGAAAATATTTGCAAATCATATATCTGATAAGGGATTAATATCCAAAATATAAAAAGAACACATACAACTCAATAACAAACAAACAATCGAATTTAAAAATGGGTGGAGGAGCTGAATGAACATTTTTCCAAGAAAGACATACAGATGGCCAAAGGTGCATGAAAAGATGCTTAGCCTCACTAATTATCAGGGAAATGCAAATCCACAATAAGATATCACCTCTACCAGTCAAAATGCCTAGTATCAAAAAGCTAAGAAATAACAAGTGTTGGCAAGCATGTGGAAAAAAGGGAACCCTTTTTAGGGTTCCATTTTGGTGGATGGGAATATAAATTGGTGCAGCCACTATGGAAAACACTATGAAGGTTTCTCAAAAAATTAAAAATGGAAGTACCATATGATCCACCAATTCCACTTCTGGGTATTCATCTGAGGAAAACAAAAACTTACTAATTCAAAAAGATATATGCAGTGCACCCCTATGTTCATTGCAGCCTAATTTTTAACAGCCAAGATATGGAAATAACCTAAGTATTTATAGATAGATGAATGGATAAAGAAGATGTAGTTTATATATATATACAAGAGAATACCACTTAGCCATAAAAAAGAATGAAATCTTGATATTTATGACAACATGAATGGGCCTTGAGATACTACACTTGGTATTAACCAAAAGGCCAAGATGCACTAGGAGGGGCCTTGAGAATATCATGCTAGAGAGGTAAGTCAGACAGAGAAAGATAAATATTATATGATTGCACTCATAAGACAAACAAAGAAAACTCATAGATACAGAGAACAGATTGGTGGTTTCCAGAGGGGAAGGGAGTTGGGGAGTGGGCAAAATGGATGAAGGGGTACAAACTTCCAGTTATAAAATAAATAACTCATGGGGATATAATGAGCAGCATGGTGACTGTTGTCAATAATGTTGTATTGCATATTTGGAAGTTGCTAAGAGAGTAATTCTTAAAAGTTCTCATCAAAAGAAAAAAAATTGTAACTATATAGAGATGATATGTATGGTAACTAGACTGATTGCAATCATTTTGCAGCATATACAAATACCAAATCATTATGTTGTACACCTGAAATTAATAAAATATGTCAATTATACCTCAATTTAAAAAAAACTGTAAGTCAGACAACAGTCCAGACATGCTATCTCCATGTTTTTAACACCTAAAAATATCTTTTTTTTTAATGTGGAAATAAAATGTCCAGTTGATTGTTTTCTGTCTTTTTACAGATGAACATGACTGCAGCAGAACTCTGAGGGTCCAGCTGAGGGGCAGCCATCATTCTCTTCCTCTCCTGCCTTTGTTGACTCTGCCAATAACAAGCTCTCTGGCAGGAGGCTGCAAACAGCTGGGTCAGAGATCAGGCAGGGTCATTGCACACTCAAGCCTTGGGTTTCATCCATTGGTCCCCGCAGTGTGCTGGGAGGGACACTCCTTGATCTCTCCATGCCGTCACTCAGTTCTGCAGCACAGTTGGCCTGGGGCCTTTGCCAACATTCTAATTTGATGCATAATTAATATAACAGTGATTCAAGGCATGGAAGCTTCTGGGACTAATTAGTGACCTGAATCTCCATGGTAGCCTGCATTCCATTCTTATCAGTGCTGGGAAGAGCTGCACTCTTAGAAATAATCAGTCTCCCACTTATTACTATGACACAGCCAAAAGGCAAAGATCATTTTTCCATCCAGTGTGCAAAAATTCCATCAGTGTGTAATCATCTCCCATGGGGACTAAACTTCCCCTGGAAGAGTCTCACTAAATTAGTCCCTCATGAACTTTTAGGTTTCCATATGAGCCTGGGGAGATCTTATTGCAGGTGAAGAAATAAAGACAGTCAGCAAGGGCTCACTGACCATCCACAGAATGGACAGCATTGTTCTGGGTTTTGGAGCTGGTTTGAAGGAAAATAAAAGCCTCAGCTCTCTTTCCAATAGTTTGCAATACAATAATGGAACACAGAGTGATGAGAATGAATAATTTCTGTATTGCTGTTCCTCATATGCATCTGTGGATACATGGTTCTGAGTGTCCCAGTCAGGCATAGAGGACCTGTTCAAAGTCAGATTGAGTTCACCCCAGGAAGAGAGGTGGCATTGTAGTGGCCATCAAAAATTCCCATCAAATACAAATGTGAGGATCCAAAGGGGTACGTGCACCCCGATGTTTATAGCAGCAATGTCCACAATAGCCAAACTGTGGAAAGAGCCAAGATGTCCATCGACCGATGAATGGATAAAGAAGATGTGGTATATATATACAATGGAATATTATGCAGCCATCAGAAGGAATGAAATCTTGCCTTTTGCAATGACTGGATGGAACTGGAGAGTGTTATGCTGAGCGAAATAAGTCAATCAGAGAAAGACATGTATCATATGACCTCACTGATATGAGGAATTCTTAATCTCAGGAAACTGAGGGTTGCTGGAGTGGTGGGGGGTGGAAGGGATGGGGTGGCTGGGTGATAGACTTTGGGGAGGGTATGTGCTATGGTGAGCACTGTGAATTGTGTAAGACTGTTGAATCACAGATCTGTACCTCTGAAACAAATAATACATTATATGTTAAAAAAAAAAAAAGAAGAAGAAGATAGCAGGAGGGGAAGAATGAAGGGGGGAAATCGGAGGGGGAGGTGAACTATGAGAGACGATGGACTCTGAAAAACAAACTGAGGGTTCTAGAGGGGAGGGGGTGGGAGGATGGGTTAGCCTGGTGATGGGTTTTAAAGAGGGCACGTTCTGCATGGAGCACTGGGTGTTATACGCAAACAATGAATCATGGAACACTACATCAAAAACTAATGACGTAATGTATGGTGATTAACATAACATAATAATAAAGAAAAAAAATTCCCATCAAAGCCCATTCAATTTCCAGCTCCCTTGCCCAGGCCCAGCATGATCTAGACTAGGGTCAGTAAACCATGGATATGGATCATAGTCCAAATTTGACCTTACCTTTCATTTAATTCATGCTGCAATGGCAAAGTTGAATTGTTGTAACAAAGATCCTATGACCCACAAATTCTAAAATATTTACCATTTGGGGGCACCTGGGTGGCTCAGTTCGTTAAGCTTCTGACTCTTGATTTTGGCTCAGGTTATAATCTGAGGGTCCTGGAATTGAGCCCCAAGTCAGCCTATACTCAACAAGGAGTCTGTTTGTCCCTCTTTCCCTCTGCCCCTCCCCCACTTGTGTGCTTGCTCTCTCTCTTTCTTTCAAATAAATAAATGAAATCTTAAAAAAAAAATTTACCATTTTGCCCTTGGCAAAAAAGGTTTGCTGACCCTTGGTTTAGACCATCAAAAACCACCCAGCAACTGGGTGACCTTGGCTTTAGTCTTAATTTTTTTAGAATTCCTTTTGGGAGGGTAGGTTATGGACCACCACCCCAAAAGCAATCTCTTCAACATGTATGACTTCCAGCTTCTGTTCATGATCACAGGGACTAGGTGCCTATTATTTACCTTCATGGGTAGGTGCCTTCATATTTCTCAAACTTTTATTTATTTAATCAGCACTTTGGTGGTATTTATGTCAAGCACTACTCTAAGCACTTAAATCATTTCATCTTTACAATCACTCTGTAAGGTAGGAATCACTATTACTCCATTTCAAAGATGAGGAAACAGGTGCAGAGAAGTTGAGTTGCCCCAGGTTACATAACTAGCAAGTAACAGAGTCAGGATTTGAACTCAGGCAGCCTTGTTCTTCAGTCTGCCCTTAACTATGTTGATACAAACATTTTTACACAGTATCCATGGGATCTGTGGGATCACGCTGATTAGCTACCTGCAACTGGGAAATTCTCTTCAAGCTTTTAATTTAAAATGCATGGGAATGTTTCACTATATTTATTCTATGGCTTTCAGTACCCACTAGCACAGTACTTATACTCCCTGGGATATGGGCACTCCCATTTTGAAAGGCATAGCCTAATTTATTTTTGCAATGACACCGAGTTTTACCATTACAACACTCATTTATATGACCAAGTCTAATGGTTTGAACCCTTTTTGTTTTTGATCAATAGACACTTTTTAAAAGAAAATTGTATACAAACTATATAACAGATAGAGGTAATTTAGACAAGAAGCTTCTAAATTTCTTCATCGAGATATTCAAGTTCTTTGAAAAACCCTGTACTCATTCATCCTTCTGGAGCAACCCAAACCAAGCCTGTTCCCTTTCTTACATGACCGTCCTCCAGATGTGCTAAGATAGTGATCATATCTCTCCTAACATCTTTTATCTGAGAAAAATAAAGCTAGTTTCCATGATCATTCCTCATAGGGTGAGCTTTCACAATCTCCTATGCACCCCAGTTAAAATAGGTGCCCAGACCTGGATATAACATTTCAGCATTTCCACTAAATTCATAGGGAATTTAGTGGAAAGCATTTATTTATCAGATCTGGATATTCTATAAGGGGGTTTGTGACAGATGGTATTTTCCAAAGATAGATGCAACAATAACTCTCATCCCATTTTCTCAGTAAATGGTAAGAGTCTAACCTTCCTTCCCTTGAATCTGGGTGGTTTTGTGCCTCACTTGTAACCAATAGAATACTGAGGAAGTGACTTTGCATGACTTCAGAAGCTAAGCCATAGATGGTGAAGAGCAGCTTCCACATTGTGAGTTGAAACACTGTGCTAAAACACTGAGCCACCATGCAAGTGATCTGACTGCCCTGAGGCCACCATGCTGTGAGGAAGCACAAACTAGCCCAAGTAGAAAGACCACATGGAGAGGCCCTGAGACTATATGCAGAGAGAGAAATGCCTGGCCAGGCTCCAGCAACTCTAGTCACACCTCCTCCACTGTTCCAGTTTCAACTCCCATCTGATTACAACCATATGAATGACCCCAAGCCAGAATCACCCAGCCAAGTCCTTCCCAAATTCCTGAGCCACAGAAACCACAACAGATAATAAAATGACTGTTGTTTTCAACCACTAACTTTTGACATGGTTTGTTATGCAGCAATAGAGAACCATAACATGGTCTTAGCATTGATCTTTAATCTGAAGGGGACAAGGTCTGAAGTCAGCTCCTCAGAGAATTCTGGCACTGTTTATCTCTTTTTATTTGGAGAGTTAGAATCCCATCTCACCTAATAACCTACAGAGAGATTTCACAAGAGGTCATGGAAAGACTGCTGAGACCAAAGCTCAAGACTGAAAACAAAATCAATTTGATAGCTTATACTTTTTAAAACATCTATTTTAGTGCTGCTCAAATATTATCTCAATAACACACATCTATTAGAAATACATACTGCTATGGATTGAATTATGTTCCCCCCAAAATTCATAGATTGAAGCCCTAACCCCAATGTGACTATATCTGGAGGCAGGGTTTTAAGATGTAATTAAGTTTAAATGAGGTGAAAAGTGTGGGCCTTAATCCAATAGGGACTTACAAGAAGAGAAAGATTTCTCTCTCTCTCTCCTTTTCTCTCTCTCGGTAAGGACACAGTGAGAAAAATGGCCCTCTATAGGCCAGGAAGAGAAGTCTCACCAGAATCTGACCATGCTGGCACGCTGATCTCAAACTTTCAGCCTCCAGAATTGTGAGAAACAAGTGTCTTGTTTAAGACACCCAGTCCAAGATATTTTGTTATGGCAGTCTGAGCTGGCTAACATACAAGTCTAATCTATATATTACTTATATAATTAGATAGATATATACACATATAAAGATAACTTGCATCCTAAGTGAATTAATTTGCAAGCATGCCCACTTTAGGCTCCAAAAATCTTGAAAAACAAAAGACTATACCAATATGTCATACAGAATAGCTGTGCCATTTAAGCTTTTTATATACTGTAGCCTCCACTTATTTGCAGTTTCAGTCACCTTCAGTCAACCACAGTCTGAAAGCAGATAACCCTCCTTCTAAAGTACTTTCAGAAGGTCAAAAGTAACCTAATACAATGGCACAATGCCCATGTCATTCACCTCACTTCATCTCATCACGTAGGTATTTTATCATCTCACATCATTACATGAAAATGGGTGAGTACAGTACAAGATATTTTGAAAGGAGAGAGACCACATTCAGATAACTTTTATTACAGCATATATTCTATTAATTATTAATTTCTTACTGTGCCTGATTTATAAATTAAATTTTATCATAAAAGTGTATATATAGGGGGCGCCTGGGTGGCTCAGTTGGTTAGGCGACTGCCTCCAGCTCAGGTCATGATCCCAGGGTCCTGGGATCGGGTCCCGCATTGGGCTCCCTGCTGAGCAGGGAGTCTGCTTCTCCCTCTGACCCTCCCCCCTCTCATGTACTCTCTCTCTCTCTCATTCTCACTCTCTCAAAATAAATAATAAATAAATCTTTAAAAAAAGAAGTATATATATATAGGAGAAAACAGAGTATACATAAGGTTCAGTACTATACATAGGATTCAGTAGTTTCAGGAATCTACTGAGGATCTTGGAACATATCCCCCATGAATAAGGGGGGGTACTACTGTATATTTTTGAACATGTTTATTGTAAAACCAGTCATGGTATAACTAGCTATGTCATAATTAAATGGATTATAAGTATAATGCTCGAAGTTTAGATGGAAACTTAAAGTTTATTCAGCTACCCCTACTAATTAGAGCCTCTTTTATCAGAGCCCCCAAAGTTGGTATGGTAATACTCAACCCGGATCCTCCTGGATTATTCAGATCTTCAGTGTTCAATATACTACTATCACTCAGTGTGAATAAAGGTGCACTGAAAAGGGTATTCTGATACATTTTTTATAGGTCTGTAAATTGATTCAAACTTTTTGGTAGAGGATTTTATTATGTTGCTCAATGGTATTAAAAGGGTTTATGTCCTTTGAACTATGCTTAAATAATAACCTGACATACAGAGAAATGTTCCTTTGCTATGGTATTCACCGTAGAAATATTTGTCATATGGAAAAATTAGAAACACAATTGTGCAACACCATAAATAATAGTAGGAACGTGGTTAAGTAAATTATTCTACAAAGCATAACTATGTAGATATGTAAAACAAGGCTAACAGAAACTCTATAAATGCCTGTCTGTTTAGTGAGCTGAATAATAACAGCAAACTCCTGAATATTCTACTTTCTCTGGGTATCATATTTTTACTTGGAAAAAAAAAATGACCCAAATTCAGTTTGGAAAATATGGTCATTGGAGAGTCATGTGGTCATGAAGTTATGAGATCTGGAAGCCTCTAGCAATAACCCATCTTATTTTTACATGGCTCTAATGGTTAAAGAAATCTGCCTTCTTGTAACTTCCACCCATTCTTACCAGGTCTGACAAGTGAGGTGACCAAAACAAAAACTTTATAAACCATGTCACATGTGTAAGATATTATGATTTTAACAGGTCCCAGATAACAAAAGGCAGCCATCATATACTAATCACTGTCATAGTTAATATCACAGATATATAAAATTATTTTTTAAAACATTTTCTATTTGGGTACTTTAGGCAAGGGATTTCTATTTGCTCTTCTCTGACCTGCCTTTTTCATCTGGAACATGGATTTGTGGTTTAGAATTTGAAATACTGTCCAATATTTCTCACAACTTGAGTCTAAAAATATCCTTCCACATAATTGAAGGCAAATGATTGTTTTCTCCCTTTTTTTGCTGAGTGTTTTTCTGGATTTTGTTTTTCACTGTCGACTGATGTTTGTCCTTGAATTATGACAGGTGAAAGCCAAGTGCACATATTTCCAAATGAAGTGTGGTTAGAACAGCCAGGGGTGGCGAGTAGAAAATGCTTGTTCCCTGGGACCACACGATGTCACAGGACTATTAGCAGAATGATTCAAATATATTTAGTGTGGGAGCTGGAGCTAAACGAAGTCCGAAGGGATGGAATATGATGCTGCTTGTCCAACCTGGGGACTATAGACCTAGTGTGTGCTTGAGTTTTGTGATGCTTTTTTGTCGTGATTCAATGAAGGTATACACTTTGGGTACTGAAGCTTTCAGGCTTTTATGATACATCTACTTTCAAAGTTATATATTAAAATGCAAATGTCTTATTATTTATCCTGGTGAGTATAAAATGGAACCAATATAAAGACACACATTTAGGATGCAATGATCAATTAATCAACTGTATATAATGAAGGTGTCCTGGTTGAGTGACAGTTCATGTCAGGAAAAGTTGAAAGTTTTATTTGGCCAAACTTTGAGAAAAATTTCTGTGGAAAATGTATTCTTTTATATTTGATAGAGGCTGGATTACTCAGGTGTATGAATTTGTCAAAACTCAGCAAATGTACAGTTAAGACTGAGAACTCATTTTACATCAAAAGAAAATACTGTAAACAAATATTAAACTCCTGTCAACATGCATGCTGAAGTATTTAGAGGGAATTATACTTACATCTAAAACTTACAAAAAATAAAATGAATTGATGATGGACACAGGAATGGATACCTATCTGATAAAACAAATACATAAAATGTTAGTGGTATAATCTAGGTGATGGTTCTATGCAATGGTATTTCTGAACTGGCTCATATAGGCTCACAAGAGCTGATTTTGCACAGATGTTCCCCAACTCATGTTGGTAGCTTAAAACTGGCCATGGTGGGAATATCTATACCACAGAAATGAGCAAACCACACAAATCAGAGCCTTTTTTTTTTCACCTAGAGAGAGAGTTTACCAACACACCACTGAATGTGTGGGTTGTTCATTATAAACTTCCTTCAACTTTTCTGGAGACTTGAAAATTTTCATAATAAAATATTGGCAAAACAATATGACTCAGTGTGCTTTCATTGATGAAAAAATAGATTAATAGTCAGTTTTTAGACTTTTGCTTCCTAGTAAAATTTAGTAGGCATTTCTCCCACTGCAACAGCTAGGGAAAATAAAGACTTATCACAAAATCATATTTTTAAAAACAATGTGGAGAACCATCGAGGCTAAAAGGACTAGAAGAAGGAAGTTCCAGAGGGGAAGAGCACATGGAAAATGAGTTGAGGTTGCTGTCAGTTTTCTCCCCCTGGGAGCCCCGGGGCAGGGGGCACGGGGGGCATTTGCCTAGGCCCTGCCTAAGGATTGGGCTTAGTATGCAGAGGGGAAGAGAAATCAGGGGAGCTCCCCCCCACCCTCCACACCCTGGTAAAACAGAACAGAATTTAAAGGAGTCCCAGTCCCATGACTGGGTTTTCCTCACAGGACAATTATTGCATTTGGGGTGGCACAGGAGACTAGGGGGCTAAGCCAGCAAGGAAGAGCGAAATCTCTCCCTAGCCTCAAAGTTCACTAGTGGGAGGGGCTTACAATCATACCCAATGTTGGGCAGATTTTGAATCTGGATGATGTGGAGGTAAAGACCTCAACTTTCAGGGCAGATATGACAGAGATACAACAGCATCTCAATCCAAAGCCCATGGGGCCTTTGCCCAGAAAGGGGCAAGGACAGAAATGCAGTTAAACCTCCCTCAGTCTCACATTTAATAGGAGAAAAAACCCCACTGGAGGCAGGAGACAGCAACCAGGTAGAACAAAGTCTGACTGCAAACAGCCGTGGCCCAGTTTACTTTCTCAAGGCATTGAGGTGATCAGCCCTTTACACTGTCCAGCTGAAGAAAGGGTAAACCCTTTCTGGGGGAAAATAACATTTTCAGTCTTCATGGTTCTTTTATACATTATGTCTGGCAAACAACCATAAGTAATGAGACATGAGAGAGGTGGGAGAATGGGACCAATAATTAAGAGAAAAAAAAATTGACTTAAAGCAGATCCACAAAATATCCAGAGGCTAGTGTTAGCAGAGAAGGACCTTGAAAGTAACAATTATATATATATTTTTTAATAGAGAAAACGGTAGACAAAAAGATGGATGAAAGATGAAGAATTTCCACACAGAACAGGCATCTAGTTAAAAATACAAGTGGACATTCTAGAACTGCAATACCTGAAAGTAAGAACCCATTAGATGTTTTTAACAGCAGATAGGACAGAGCAGAAGTAAAGCTAGTGAACTTGAAGACATGTGAATAGAAAAAGAAAATACTGAAGGACAGATGGAAGAAAGGATAAACAGAGTATCAGAGACATGCAGAATACAAAGAATCTAACATATGTGCAATTGGTAGCCCAGAAGGCAAGTGAGGAATTAGGAAGAAATATTTAAAGTCAAAATCCTTACAGATACCAGTAGAAGATGTATTACACTAGGATGTTCGTACCCTGGGCGTCACATTTACTGATTTTGTGTGACAGAGTGAATCCCCTATCTTCTCTAATCTTCCTTTCCTTATCTATAAAATGGAATCAATATTATTAATTACAATATTATTGATTCATAGTTTTACCTATAAATGATAAAACTATATAAGGTAATGTAAAAAAAATTAGTTATTGTCATTGTCTTTATCAGTTTCCTCACTCAGTTATGCTAGTGGGCCAGTGTATAATTTCTAGGCCTAGCACACACCAGACTAAATTTGTCAATTGGCTAAAATGAAATTGGATTTCACTTGGGTTGTATCTCTCTTCATTCTAAAATATTTCTACTTTTATTGCATACATCCTCATATTTTTCCAATTTATGTAACAAGCAGTATTTATTCCAGAGATCACTGAAATAGGATTTCCCTTCTGAGATTATTTCCTGGGACTGCAGTTCTTGGGTGGAGGGTGAACATGAGAGGCAGAATGGGAAATACGCCCCTAATTTGAGTTAGGGAGGATTGAATTCATCTAAATTCTTTAGTCATTTAGTCTCTAGTCACATTAGAACTGAGTAAAAGCCAGAATCATATCAGGAAGGGTGGACCCATAAGACTCACCAAAATAACATGTAATTGTGAGGATATATGTATATTTATAGGCATATATATTTTTTAAAAGCTCTAATGGAACACAAGCTTGGGAAACATGATTTCAGTTGGAAGATTTGTTACCATGGAAACCCAAACTTCCAGTTTTCTGATTCTGAGTTATCCAGTAGAATTCTAATCCACAGTCTCCAAACTAATTTATGTTCTTTTGTCATTTTTGTTGCTGTTTTTACAAAGAAATAAAGAAAAGAAAATAATGGAAGCTGGAAATTGAGCAGGTAGCAATATAAGAATAGGGAAAAGAAAAGGGTGGAGAAGAAAATGAAAGCAGCAGCGTATTAGCTCAGGCTGTCATAACAAAATACCAGACTGGTGGCTAAAACAACAGAAATGTATTCTCTCACAGTTCTGGCGGTTGGAAGTCCAAGATCAAGGTGCCAGCATGGTTGGTTTCTTCTGACATCTCTTTCCTGGGCTTGTAGGTGGCAGTCATCTTGTTATATCTTCCTGTGGCTTCTCTTTGTGCACCCACATCCCTGGCATCTCTTCCTCTTCTAATAAGGACATCAGCTCCATTGAATTGGGGCTCCAAATACAGTAATATTGAGGGTTAGGGCTTCGACATATGGATTTTTAGGGGACACAATTCAGTTCATAACAAGCAGAGGGAAAAAACGGATCAGTGTTAACTAATGGCTTCATAACTAAAAATGCTTTGCCATGTCCATACCAGCAGATCAGAAAGCTACAGACCTTCGTTTCTTTTCTTTATTGAGGGTTTGGGGGAGGGTGACAGTCCGCTTCCTTTGTTAGCTTAGATGTGTAGGTTTGGAGTCCTGAGTCTTTCCCATCATCACCTTTCTGATTATCTGCTCTCTGTTCTGTTCTCTTCAAATGTCCTATCTTTTGAGAAATTGAGGCTTCTAGTTATTCAAGGTATGTCTCCAAGATTAAGCTCCCCAACTTTGGGTAACCCAAATTGCTAGAGAAGAGCCACAGAGCACCTACCTTGGGACATTGAGTTCCTAAAGGGGTGGGATCCTGTATGTCTCTGACCTGATTCTTTACACAAGACAAACCTCACCCTTTTCTGCCAATGTATATGAAATAGTACATCGATCCAAGTCAATTCAGAAAATGCTTATTATATGGGAGGCTGTGGATACTGGGATAAAAATCATCACAGACACTGTCCTGAGGGAGCTCATAGTCGAGTGGGGAAGACAATTAATGAGGCAAAACCAAACATCTCAGTAGTCAAGGGGCAGCGCCAGTGAAAATTCACAGGTGAGAGTGTTTCATTCTGATTGGGAGAATCAGGGAATATTTCATGGAGAAGTAAGGTTTGGGCAGGACCTGGAATAATGAACAGGAATTTGGCAGGGGGGAAAATCACGGAGTGGGGGATGGAGTGTGAGAAGGCAAGTCATTCCACTCAGATGAAAAAGCATGAGCAAAGTCATAAGGGCACAAAAATAATTGCAATCTTCAGAGATAAATGCTAAATCTGATACCACCAGAGCAGCGGTTCTCACTCAGTGCATCAGATCACCCAGAGGACTGGTTAAAACACGGATTACTGCACCTCCCTGAGGAGTTTCTGACTCAGTAGGTCTGGGGTGGAGCCCAAGAATATGTGTTTCTAACAAGCTTCCAGGTGATGCTGACATACAGTCGATCCAGGGCCTGTGCTTTGAGAACAACTGGACTAAGAATAGTGAAGGAGGTAGCGGTGGCTAACATTAGATTGTGGGCTTTATTCTTTAGACAATGGAGGGTCATTATGTCACTCAGACAACTGTTTGAAGGATGAATTGTAAGCCTGGGGGGAAGCTTGACAGCTGCCTAGGGATGGAGGCAAGTTCTGAAGCTGTTTCATTTTTTTTCTTATTATTATTTTAAGATTTATTTATCTGAGAGAGCACATGAGGGATGACGGCAGAAGGAGAGGGAGAGAGAGAATCTCAAGCGGACTCCACGCTGAGCATGGAGTCCAATGCTGGGCTCGAACTTACAACCCAGAGATCATGACCTGAGCCGAAATCAAGAATTGGACGCCCAACTTACTGAGCTACCCAGGCACCCCTGAAGCTGTTTTCATTGTCTAGCTGAGAAATAATAAATAATTAGGGCCTATCTTGGAATTTTGTCATAAGAATGGTTAGGAAATTAAAGATGCAAATGACATTCTGAAGCAGAATCGAACATGGAAAGAGAAGAGAAGAAGGTGAAGATCACATTACAGTTTCTTTTTAGAAGACTGGACAGATTTTAAAACATTCCAGAGAAAAAGTACAGGAAGAGGAGCAGGAGGGAAAAAGTGGTTCTGGTCCTTGAGATGGGTTTCAGGTGACCAGATTTGGGGAGCTGGAAACAGGCTGGAGCTCTACAGAGAGGCAGGGCTGAAGATAAAAGTTAGCATGAAAAGAAAATATGCTAAAAGCAGAACCTGCAGAGTCCTACTAAAAGGCCAGAAGAGGAAAGGGAACCAAGGAAGTGGACTGAGGGGGAGCCCAGGAAAGCTTCTGAGAAGCCCAGAAGAGACAGAAGAGGAAGCAGGTCAACTGATGAGGTGACAGAGCAAGTTAGGGAGGGGTAGAGAAGCACTTTGGTACCTGGTGACTTGGAAACTCCTGTTTACTTATTCTTTCAAAAAATATTTGTTGAGTACCAAAACTATACCATACATTGTGCTGAGCGCTGGGGGTACAGTGGTGAGCAAAACAATAGTTTGCTGCCATGGAGCTTGCGGGATGGGGTTGGAGCCGAGGTGTTTTATCCGTAGAAGCGTCCTAGAATCTATCATTACAAGTTCAAAGGAAAAGATCAGGAGGGAATTGCGGGTGAGAGGGTCACGCTGTGGAAATGGCACGTATGCTTAGGCTAGACAGGTGAGCTGGGCAAAAAGAGGCAAGAAAATAATGTGTATGAAGGCCTGAGAGAGGAAATATGCGTTGTGTCCCAAGGAACAGAAAGGAAGCCAGGTGACGGGGCCATAGAGAGTGAGTGGGAAAGCAGTTTGAGATGAGGCTGGCGAGGTAGGCAGGAACCCAAAATTGCAGGGCTTTTGCTCAAAACCTTGTTAAAATTCCCCTACTGCAGAAATGTCTTCCGTGTGGGTTTGCAAGCTCTTCAACACCATCGGCCTTGTTGCTTTACACTAACTCCAGCTTGTTTTTAAACAAAACTGAAAATTTGAAATTGATAATTCACCTCCGTCACCAAATTTGGCTCTGAATTGCCTTTGGATTTCTCTAGCATTCAAAGCTAGCCTCACAGGACTAAGGCTTGCCATGATTGAAGATATATATAAAAGTATATTTATGTGCCTGAGGCTTAGAAAGCCATTTCCAAAGTGAATTTCTAAAGCTGTTTTGAGCATTATATAGCCTCTTGAGGTGATGGATTCTTTCCAAACACATAACAGAACTCTATACATCCTAATGAAAGTTCATAGCAATAATATTGTTTTTTTGTCCTCTCCCTGCATGCCTAGCACTTCTGGGGGCTGAGGGCACATAAAGCAGTGTAAGGCCTGAGTTTTTGCTCTCATTAAGCTCACGGTCTCACTGAAAAATCAATCTTGCCAGAGAGAAGAGCTTGGCAGTTCCTTTATCCTATTATTAACATTTTTCTACAACTGGATTCACAGTCTTACCAGCAGGGGCAAGTGTAACATAGTAATAAGGTGCTTGGGAGCCAAACAGACCAGGGTCCCATTTCTGCCCCTGGCTGGCTGTGTGACCTTGGGCAAATTGCTTTACCTCTCTGAGGCTCACTGTTCTTTTCTGTGATAATACTACCTACTGCATAAGGTGGTTGTGAAGACTAAGTAAGCCATATGTATGAAGTACTTGATACTTTACCTGGAACAAAAGTTGAGCTTTACAACAAAAATTGTTCATTAGTATCCTGACAGAGCAAATTGAGGCGAAGGAAAAATGTACCAGATTGGACACAGACAGTGGTGATGGACTTGCCTGCTCCCTGCCCCCGACAGAAGAAGAGTATAGCTCCTGCACCTTCCATACCCACCTCCTGCCTCCTCTCTGCTCGTGGTTCTGCCAGATGTGGGATGACTCTTGTTCCCCAGCCATCTGCCACTTTCATAGACACTGCATTTTCTATGCCATTTTACAAGGCAATTATGCATTCACAGGCTGCCCAAGGTCAGTCAACTACTAATACAGAATTACACTCTTGTTCCTTTCCTGACAAGCAACAGACTTTTACTGCTTCACCTCAACCTGGCTGGCCCTTCAAGACCTTTTCACACCCCAGGAGCATCAGGATTTAAGGCCAGCTCCTGAGTCTTCAAGAGCCACCTTTGTTTTCCTTCGATTCCACCTGGCAACTTGGCAAGGTCTGAATGGGTAATGTTTCAGAAAACCCTTAGGGAGGTAAACTCCAGGTTCCCACTGATACATCAAAAGGGGGCAAAAGAAAGTGCTGAGTTGGTGGGTCCCTGCAGCCCCATCAGGGGTGGAGAGGAGCTGTGAGTTACTATACAAGTATTTCCATTCAGAATGAGTCACCTGCTCCTAAGCTGGCAACCCTGGGCCCTGGAACAACTTGGCAAATGGAAAACTGAGGGGATTGTTCATGATGTATGTTTGTATCCCCAGCACCATGATTTAAATACCACTTCCCTCCATACACCTCCTTTATGTACAGTGAACAGATGCACGCACTGTCCCAACCCCCAGACTGCCCAGGAATCTGACCATGAGGCAGGATGGGACCCCTCGGGACCCCAGCCCCCTGAGTTACTCTGGGCCCTTGGGGAAAGGGGACCTGGGAGAGGATAGGTAATTATATAGTCTCAGAAGAAGAGATGACACTGCGGCCATTTTCAAAGATATAACTCCATGTCTGTCATGCAAATATAAAATGAATACATGTCATAGAGCTTATCCAATGCATTAATTAATGAGGAAAACAGACATTAAAACTGCTACAAATGACAATTTGAAATTTTTTAATTTTATAGGCAATTTAAGAAAGAGAGGTTAGTCTAAGATCACTACGTTAAAATCTAAACAGGTTACTGTCTCTCAGAGTCAAAAACCATAACTTTTGCTGTCCTTCTCCTCCCTCCCCCAGGACAGATATTATTTTTTGTCCATTGCCAAATTTTGAGTAATTTTTCTCCAGCATGCTCCAACCTACCCTTCAACCTACCCTCTCTTGTCCCTTCACCTGGGCCTGATCTCTGCTCTGTCCAGACAGTTTGAGACCAATTTAACACTTTCCTCTTCTTCCTCATCTTCAGTCCAAACTGGATTAACAATTAATTCAGCCACTCCAAATGGCTTCATCTCTTCGTTCGTAGGAGGCCTGCATGGCAGGAACTGGGGGATACTGCAGCATTGGCTTCAGATCGGGATACTCTCTTAACAATAAGTGGCAGAGGATCTCCAATTGCTCCATGCCATGAGTTGATCCACTTACTGGGATTGTGTTAAAGCCCCATTTGCCAAGACTTGAGAGGCCATGTTTTAGTCTGGGTCAAGGACATAAAGGAGAGAAACAGACTCAAACAATAAAGGCAGAACTAGGAAAAATGGCCATAGAAAACCACAGAGAAACTCATCAAACAGGATGCATAAATTATGTGTATTTCATTTCATGCTAATTATTGTGTGTTAATTTAATCTCATTTTTTAAAAATTAAACTTAAAAAAGGAGACCCCCATTGAACGTCATTCCTTTCATTTTTACACATTCAGCAACTGTTTACCGTGCATCTATCTGTGAGCCTGTACTGTACACAGTGGTGCATAAAATAGACACCATACCTGCCCTTCTGAAGTGTATGGTGAAGTGACTCCAGAAAATACTAATCTTCCCTTACGTATTTCATACCTTCTCAAAGGGTTTTCATGTAAAAAGCCCACAAGCCTCAAATCCTTTCAGCTGTTCCTCTGGAATACATCCTGCCTATAACCAAGTCCATCTACACCCCTACCTAGGGCCCAAGCCCTTCTCCTCAATGGTGTTCCTGTTCTCCTTCCCATCTCACCACATCTATTCTTCTCAACACAGGCAGAACATCTTTTAAAAACATGAGTCATATCAAGTCTCTCCATAGCTTAACCCCCCATCCACTACCTGCAAGGCCCTGATAATCTGGTGCCCACCTACTACCTCATACTCACCTCTCTGTTCCTGGACCAGCACCAAATTTTCTTCTGGCTCAGGGCCTTTGCACATGCTATTCCCCCCCCCCAATTCTTCTCTGACAGGCTCCTTTAATCATTCAAACCTAGGTTCACATATAACCCTTAGAGTAAGCTTTCTTCACCCCCAGACTCGGTAATGCACCCTCACCCCAGGTCGTTCTATCATATCTCCCAAGTACTCACCATGGTAATTACTTTTTTCTTTATTTATCACTTTCCTGTCACTCTACCCTCAATAGCAAGTTCCTTGAAAGAGGGGCCGTGTCTGCTTTGTTTACTGTTGAATACCTAGCACCTAACGCTTGGCCCACAAGATGCACTGAATGCCTGACATCGTGTGGTTTCCTTATGAATATTTGTGGAATGAGAAAATGAAGATGTGACATTTTTTTATCAAAAATTCAAGCATCAAAATTTTCACTCAAGGCAAACACTGGACAGTTAAAAATACAGAAACAGAATTTAGTAAGTTTAGAATTAAACAGTAAGCTCTGTGAAAGGAGCTCCCATTGCTCCTGCTAATGATATACACCAGGGCCTAGAGTAGAGCTTGGCACATAACTGGTACTCAGTATTTACAGAGGTTGGTGCATTTCTCGGTAGAAGGACCAGCTCAAGCAGGGTGGGGCCAGGCAAGCTGTTCCCTCTGAGCAACAGGGAAGGCTGGGTTGGACGGGAACTTCACAGTCCTTGCCTGGCGTGCGTCCCTTCTAGAAAGGATTCTTGGGAAACTGGAGGCCATCTCTGCTCAGTCAACAGCTGAATTTGAGAATGATTTTGTTCCAAACTGATTGCTCTCCTCTTAAGTGCCTCTCACCATGAAGCTACTTGAGTGTAGATTCAGGAGTTTATCATCCTAGCATTTTTTTTTTTTGTCTGTTTCTAACATAATTCCTCATTTATAAAAATGGGGGCTCTGGAATAGATCTTTAAATTCCCTTCAGAGCCAACATTTGATGGTTTTAAGTGAAAATGTGTTCCACCTGGATCCAAGGGGTGTTCGGGTCAAGGCTTTAAAGAAAACAATTCAAGCTTAACTGGAAGGACATCCAGAGTTGGTTATCGAAGCTCGCTCACAGCAGGTGTCCCAGGTAATGAGGCCCTCACTCACCTGACCCTAATGTAGTACGAAACAGCATGAGACGATTATGAAGCCTATATCCCGTCCCCTCCAGGGCTTGGCATTTCGGTTCCTGGAACTTCTCCACTCTAAGCAGAGATACTATTAAAGAATGTTTTAAAGTGAGGAATGAGAAACATTCTCCACATGAGTTTTTAAAGTCCGCATGTGAGACTGGTGTTCTTAAACTCAGAGTCACCTGGGGGTGCTTGTTAAAAGTGTAGTCTCCGGCTGACTTCCAGCACTCTGACTCAGTGGATCTGCACTTACAGAGCTTCCAGTTGATTCTGGTACAGATTTGTGGTGGAAAACTACCCACATCCAGTGCGACCTGGTGTGAAGGAACGTGCGCGCTGCAGGGACACGGCCTTAGACAGATTGGGGGCCCTCCCCTCCCCAGCTTCCTGTGGCTGCGTGAGACGGAGAGGGTCCCAGCAGTCTCTTCACAGGTCAGTTCCAGGTCAGCAGGCTCAGCAATCCCTTCAGTCATCTGAAGGGCCTGTCTGCACAAGGCCAAACAGTTGGACACTTCGAGAGGAGAAGGCCACTCATGTCCAGACATACAGGATAAGTAAACCCAACCTCTGGTAGGAACGAGTTCTTTGTAGATCAGTGAACACAAGTGGATTATCTTAAGGCTATCAAAATTCTAGAAAATAAAATATAATTTTTTGGGGCCATCTCTTGCTCCCCTGTTAAGTTGATTGAAAAACCTTGCATAGCAAGCTTAGTTCTGCATGAATGGTCTTTTCTTCAGATCTTCCGAAAATGCTCTGTTGATCTACTCCTGCTTTCTAGACGTGATGGCAGGGAACATCAAGCTCTTTTACGAAGTCTCTTATCCATCATCGCATATAAACCTACAAAACTAAAATTCATGGAGCATTTGTCCCCGGAGTTGGAGAATCTGACAAATAGAGAGTCATCGGAGTCACATTTCCCAATGGCAGCCATCCCACTCTTTCTCACTGTGCAGATAACCGACAACCTACAGTAAAGCACTGAAAACCCCCACCTTGAGGTAGGAACCTGGGGGAAGGGAAGCGGCCAGGACTCACACAGGATTGTTCACTACGGGTCAAAGAAATGGATCCACCCACAGAAACAACCAAGTGGTCCCTCTGAGACCTAAACCCCATTCCCCTCCCAGAGCTCTCCCCACACCCATTCCCAGCACCCTAACCCCAGGAGTCTGTCTGAGGCAGATAGGAGAAGGCAGCTTTCACAGAACTTCTGTGAAGCTCTGAGTCCACAGAAGAGCCTGTGAGGAAAAGAATCAAAGGCTCAGGGCTTTTACCTTCATTCTGTGCCTTCCCCTCCTCGCTGCCATTGTGGTTCCACCTCTGGCCTATAAAAAATTAAAAGCTGGAGAATGAGAGAGGGAGCAAGAAGACTCCTTCCTGTCGTGGTCTTTCCCACACAAGCACCAGGGTATTTCTGGATAGCAGCCAGCAGCATAGTCTAGTTATGCTCTTGAATTGACTCAAGAGGCAATGTTCTTCGGTGCTAGACCCAGGCAGCTCTGGAGACTCAAAAAAATAAAAGGAGGGGGGGTCAAACCCAAAAGTACCGATGCTCATTACCCTTATGCCCAAACTGCAAGCACAAGGTGATGAGCATTTTAGGCTTTGGAGAGAGAGCAAGGAAGACATGATACTAGATGACCAGTGGTCAATGGCAGGCAAGGGAGACTCCAGAGCCAGGAGGTTCTGGTCCCAGACATATTGCTGAGAGCAATAAAGTCAACCGCTCAGTTGGATCACAAAGAAGAGGCTAGCCGACTTCTCTCATGTAAGCAGTAGAAGCATTCATTATTGGCAAGGTAATCCTTCACTTGCTGAGTTCCAGAAGCCTTTACTACCCATCAGTGAGCCAAAATACCTAGAATTCTAAAGTCAGAAAGGACCCACCAGGTGTGAGGACCCAAGGGCATATGCTCACCAGGAGGAGAGAACACAAGGGAGAGAACTGGGGCCGATGGTGCACTGGAGGTGTAGACCCCCTGGAGAGTTGCCAGCTCCTATTTCAGCCTTGCAGCTAGCCGCCTGTTACCACGCAAGAAACTGGTGCCAGGTTTGTCAGAGCTAATGATTTTTCAACATAAGCCCCAAATTCCGATTTTTATGTGAAATTTCCCAATTTTAAGATGTTGGCAACTAAGTCAATGTTATTTAAAATACTGCATGGGCCAAACAAAACCCATCTGGATCTAGGGGAAGGGTAGGTTCAGGCTGTGGGCCTCCAGCTAATAACTTCTGATATGTATCGATTATTTCATAGCCAATAATGGTAATGGCTAATAAAAATTGGGTGCTTCACATGCATTATTACATTTAGTCTTCACAGTTGAGAAAGTTATAAGTTTATGAGAACAGTAACTTCTCCAAGGCTGAATAGCTACACACATAGGAGAGCCAGGATTCAAATCCAGGACTGTCTGACATCAAGTGCTAAACTCTTAGCCATGAAGTGATATTGCAATTCCAGAAGCAAACTGTAGTTGCCCTTAAGCTCACTCATCCCAATGCATGGCACTCTGAAATTGACAACTGGTATTTGAATCACTTAGTGTTTGTAGGAGGATAAGACCAGGAAAGACAGGCTTACAAAAGAGAAGCCACACCCTTGCCGGAGTACAATGGCAGGAAAACTATATTGAGAATGTTCTTTCATTCTCCATAGTGCAAGAAACCTTTCCAGGCCCCACAGGATGAGTGTTCTAACCCTTTGCTACTCAAAGGGTAGTCAGTGGATCAGCAGCTTTGGCATTCCCTAGGAGCTTGTCAGAATGGTCAACCTCAGCCACACCCAGAGCAGCATTTATTGAATGGGCCACTTCACAAGATAATCAGCTGATTTTTATGCACACGAGGCTTGAAAAGCCTTCAACAGGCTCCAATGGCCCCTCCTGGAGTTGTTCTCCAGTTTGCTTGGGCCTCCCATAGTTCCTAACCATACTTTACATCCGACTGCCAACTCCCTAAAGATAGAGACTACATCTTCCATTTCTTTTTTGCCTCTTCCTGGGCGTGGTGTACAGTCAGCTGGGCCCCATCAACCCAACTGTGGATCAGGGAGGTCGGGTGGTTCATAAAGCACACAGTAAAAGAGATCCTTCCCTAAAACCAACATACCTTTCCCCACTTGCCCAAAACATAAGGCCTCCCCAGTGATCGTGCCTTGCAGGAAAATTCTCACTGTCCCTAAGGCAACCCAAATTCTTTAAGCACGTATGTCACCCCAACTGCTTCTACAGCCCTCACCTGCCTCAGAGACCATAATCACTCAAGGAAAAATAAAGTAAACTTTCCCAACACCCTCCTCCTCCTCCCCACGGACCCGCTTTGTGCACACGTGCAGCTGGAAAGCAGCTCCTGGCTCTAAACCACCAAGGCTTTCCATTCCAGTTAAACTGTGATGTTGCCATGGAAACAACCAGTGAGGTGTTTCTCTGGCTGTGACCCAGGCTGAGGACCCGAGGCCCATGTTGCAGACACCCTCCATAGCTGGCATCCCAGAAGTCCTCTGCCACTCCCTCCCCCACCAACCCAGGGCAGCTCCTGGGGCCACCATGGGGCTGATGGTGGCCCCTCATGTGAAGGTGCATGGGCTCACATGTTTGTTTCCTTGTCAGCCCAGCCCCTCCCAGCACACAAAAGGCACATTCTTTGGGGGGGGGGGGGGGAGAAAGAAAAGAAAAAGAAAAAATGTATTTTTTTTTCCGGCATTCCAGCTGCCTGAGCTAAGCGGAGGAATGAATGGTTTGGGAAAAATCTCACACAGGAATAAATTTACAAGGGACAGCTGAGCGGATAAATTCAGTCCCCAAAGAGGGGCATTACGAGGCCTTTTGGCAGGAGCCTTGCCCCTTGTGCAAAGCTGTCTAAAAAGAAAAACAGAGCAAGAGAGGGGAGCTTTCAAACCCACCCCAAAATAAACCTTTCAGAAATCCTTTTAACTCCCTCTAGCTGTTAGCATTTCAAGACAGGAGGAGGCCCATTAACAAAGGCAAGTTGATCCTTTCTTGGTGGATTGCCTCTGTCCCTGAGCTTGTCTGGGATGCGGCTCTCACTCCTCCCTTGCCCAGGTACGTGGTTCAAGGTTACCCAGGTTTTCTGGCTTGACTTGTCCACATACGCAATGATAGGCATGGAGTGTGACCTAGTCAGAATCTGGCAAACAGCCAGGGATGTCTGCTGAGGTGGCCCCCTTGGCTGAAACGTGGGCCAAACAGGATGGGGCAGACGACTGGACGGGGCTGGGAGCTGGACGGAGGCCCGCCCCATGGGAAGAGGGAAGCGCTAGGGGAGAGGATGACTGTGACTGGAGGAGGATGGTTGCCACCAATGCTGGAGGATGCTGGGTCCAAATGGGACATGCTTGGTCCCTTAAGTGACCATAGTTGTTTTCTACAAAGATTGGGTAAGATTAAGCCAGAATCATTTTTGGACGTTTCTCCCCGAGAAGGGGTTGTTGAACACTTGCCTGTCCCCTGCTTCTTTACCACTTCCTTGACTCACCACAACTAGTGGCTGGTTGCTAGAATTAGGAAAGTCCCCTTGGTTACTTTGAGGTCTGAAAACTCAGTTAATCCATAGCCTCTCCCTTTTCTCTGGAAACCAAATCCTAGACCTTTCACAGCTGGCAGTGACCTTCTTGTTCCTCGTGGTAGCTTTTCCCAGGCTCTTTCACCCCCAGGGGAGACTGAGACTCTAAGCCCAGCCAGACGGGTTCCTCTGGGAAAGCCGAGATGTTGACCGTCACCAAACATGTCCACGTTGCCTGCCTTGAGCAGTGAGGAGCTCAAGTTACATTGCTCCTTCTCCATTGGTATTCTTACTTCTGAAGTCATTGTCAGTCAGGGCCTGGTAAGCATTTACGGTGCTGTCCTGCTCTGCGTGCACACTTGGAGACATAGAAAGATATATACACAATGATTAATCCCTGCCCCAGGTGAGCTCCAAATTCTGATTAGACAATAATTACCAGTTGCTGTGCTCTAGCTATGTTCCAGGCCCTGAGCTTTTTACTAAGTATTTCATTGTGCTAAGTACTTTATTTGCATTCAATATATGGCTTTCCCTGCTAACTGAAAGTGGAGTTCCTACGAAACCTTTCGTAAGCTGAAATGGCATAAAGCGAAGAAGCAATACTATTTCGTAAAAATGAAAATGCTCTTCAGATTTCTTTCAGTTAGCAAAAACAGGTACCAATGCAGGTCTTTTGTAAAAGCAAAGTAGCACAAGGTGAACTTTTGGGTAGCAGGGGAATGGGTAGTATTCAAATGCTCAGAAGAATCTGACTAACTGGAGGTAAATCCTGGGTCCGCCTCTTATCAGCCGTGCGTCCTCATGCATTAACCACTCAGAGTCTCATTTTCCTCATTTGTGAAACAGATAATGGTATCTATTTTGCAAGACTGTTGTGAGAATTCAATGAAACCATGATAGTAAGCCTCTTAACTCCGTGACAAGCACGTGGTGCTTGAAATGGCATTGATGAAACAGTGCTCAAACGGCATGATTGAGTTTCTGGGTTGGTGAACACGTGGAGATGCTGGGAATAGCACACCCAAGAATACAGAAGCTCTGTCCCTCTTCCCGCATATCTTTTTTTTTTTTATGTTCAGTTAGCCACTGTACAGTGCATCATTAGTTTTTGATGTAGTGTTCAGTGATTCATTAGTTGCATATAATGCTCAGTGCTCATCACAACACGTGTCTTCCCATATATCTTGTCTCATGCATCTCTTCCATCTGGCTGTTCCTGAATTGCAGAAACACTTCCTTTACCCTCAATGGAGGAAACCAGCTACGCTCCGTGTGAAAATCCTGCAAGGTTCTCAGCCAAAACAGCAACAGCCCACGTTTGTTGCTTAATCCTTGCATGTTAAACATGGAGCAGGATACGTCCTACTGCAAGAGGGAAAAGACAAAGGGGAGCTGCATATGGTCCTGCACCTCTTCAAAGGACAAATGCTTTATCAGTATCTTGCTTTTGCCTATGTCCTTTAAATCATATGTAAATAGAAACTGGGTAAGGTCTACCATCCATATTCAGTCTGACTTAGCAATTAAATGTTTTGCCTTAATAAGGAAAGAAAAAGGGATGCCTGGGTGGCTCAGTGAGTTAAGTGTCTGCCTCTGGCTCAGGTCATAATCCCGGGGTCCTGGGATGGAGCCCCCCGCACCACATCTGCTCAGCGGGCGGTCTGCTTCTCCCTCTCTCTCTGCTCCTCTCCCATGCTCATGTGCTCTCTCTCACTCTCTCTCGCTCTATCTTAAATAAATAAATAAAATCTTCAAAAAAATAAGGAAAGAAAAAACTAAGAATATTTTAATGAATATCTATGTAAAAACATATATATATATATACATAGTTATAGTTGCAAAAGTAAATTGGAAGAAGAGTCTGACACTAATGAAAATGGTTACCTAAAGAAAGTGGGTTGAAGAAGTTTTGGATAAGATTTGGAAATCTTCTCAGCGTATGTTTTGCAATATTTTGTATTTCAATTAAATAAATATTTTACATATAAAAACCACAGTTAAAGCAAACAGGAAAAGAAAACAAGCCATAAAATCAAATATAAAACATATAAAATAATCCAAGTGCACAGCATATTAAAATGACAAAAGAAATATTAGCGACTAGTAGTTATTATGTTATTAGCAATATTGACAAGGCAATTTGAAACTGTTTTATAAAAATGGTAGGAAAAAGCCTCTATATTGATGTTTAAGAAATAAAATTCTCACTAGAAGAGATACAATTATAGAATGAAAGAGGCCAAGGAAAACTGTAACATTAAATATGGAAAGGAAAAAATGGCATTATTGTTATTAATAATAATGAAGAGTCCCAACGGCTGCCCCAACCACCACAACCTATCAATGGTGCTGGGCTTTGACTGTCACGTCAGAAGATAACATCTCTTTTTTTTTAAGATTCTATTTATTTGTTCTACAGAGAGAGAGCACGAGTGGGGGGAGGCAGGAAGAGAGGGAGAAGCAGGTTTCCCCCTGAGCAGGGAGCCTAACACGGGGCTCGATCCCAGGACCCTGGGATCATGACTTGAACTGAAGGCAGACAGTAAACGACTGAGCCACCCAGGCACCCCCCGAAGATAACATCTCTGTGCTGCCAGCCCTTCCTAGCCAGTAACCCTCAAAAACAGCTGCCGTCTTCCCCCAACCAGAAAGGAACTTGGGAGAAGGCAAGAAAATGAGTGACTTCTGGGCTGCCTAGAACCTGTAGATTGTCCTACAGGGACCATTCAGCCATGGCTCCAAAATGTTTCATTTTGGTGGGATTTGTATGACCCAAGTCTGTCCCCTTCTTCTTCTACTGTCTCCCTTAAGAGGCAAGAAATTATAGTGAAATCAAAAAAATGCATAAGGAGTCTAACTTTGCCTCTTTTGAAAGTTGCCTCCTTTGAGCTTGTATCCTTGGATAAGTCATCCCTGCTTTCTGAGCCTCAGTTTCCTAATCTGTAAAACCAGTGTACAATAATGCCCATCTTGCTAGATGGTAAAATTTAGAGATAATGTGTCCAGCATACTTAGTCTATATATTCAATAAATGGTTAGTGTTATCCTTATTATTTTCATTGGCATATAAAAATGTTTCATAAGTTGCAAAACTTCACATAAATATCAAGTATCATTAGCTATAGTTCAATTTTATCAGAAATCATACATGATATCACTGGTCCTGTGCAAAGAAATCACACAGAACCTGGCTTTGCCTCCGTGTGGCAGCAGGCACAACACATGGGCAGGGTCCACAGCCTGCAGAAGAAAACCATCCAGCAGATACCTGAGTTCACCACATGCCTTGTCATTTAGAGGCATAGGCTGGGGGATAGTCATCACTGGGATGGAGAGGGAAGGAATAGCCTTAAGCATCTTCTTTCCTGCAATGAAGAGCAGTTAATAAAATCCTTTTGGAGTAGCACAAACGTTGGCCATTCAGTAGTAGGTGGAGAAGGGGGAAGTGTAGGCTGGGATTGTTTTTGGTGTTCTGTGACCACACCATAGGCTACAATATGTTTTTAATAAGGAATTATTAATAAACGGACAATAACTGCTTTATTAAGCCTAAATTAAGTGCATGTTTGAGAAAATGAAGTACTATTGAAGAGGGAATTCACTGATATTTTCTTATTATAAGCTATTACTTTTGAAATGTCAGGGCTCCATTCTGTCCAGAAGATCTTGGCTTTCAGAGGAACTCAAAATCCAAGCAAGAGATTAATCTATCTAAAGAGAAAACGATGGCCTTTCTGAAGGGTGTGTGTAATGGTCACAAGAATGATGGTAGCCAGCTAGAAGTCTCATTCTCAGTTGGGCCAAAGGAAAAGGACATCCTGGGGAGGTTCAGCATCCAAGCCAAACATTGCAATCATTAATGTCTATTGTAAGCTTCCAACTGTTCGCCAGGATGGCACTATGCAAATTACAAACATCACCTTGTTTAATTCTGGTGACAGTTCTCTGAAGTAGTTATTATTAGTGTCACTTACAAAAGACGGCTGTTCAGAGAGATTCAGAAACATGCCTAACATTGCACAGCTAGCATGTGGTAGAATGAGGATTCCAACCAGGTCTAGCTGCCTGGCTCCAGAGCTGACACCCCAGGCTGACTGTGGCTATTCCTATGATATCACTGTATAGTGTCCACTCTTGTTTTCAGGGTGTGTCCTCCAACACCTGTTCCTTACTTCTTCCTCAATAACAGAACTCCACAAAATTTAGGTGAACATGTTGTTACTCAAAGTAAAGACACATTTCCCAGTCTCTCTGCAGCTACGTGGGGCCATATGACTAAGTATTGGGCAGCAGGAGAGAAGATTGAAGCAATGTGTTCAATTTCTGGGAAGTGTCCTTAAAGGGAAGGGATGTGCCCTTCCCCTCCCCTTCGCTCTCTTTCCTTTTCCAGCTGCTTAGAATGCAGATACGATGACAAAAGTTGGAGCCATCATCTTGGGCAACAAGACAGAAACTGCTTATTGAAGATGGCAGAGGAGTAACATAGGAGTCTGGTCACTGACAATTGTGGAGCCATGGTAACAACCCTGGTCTGGCTCTCTAGCATTTAATGTGCAGGATGGATAAATAATGTACTGATCTGGGGTTTTCTGTCACTGAGCTGGATAGAATCCTATCCATTGCACTGGATACCTCCATTCTTTCCCCCATCTCTTCCTACTTAAAGTCATTGTTCTTTTCTGAATTATCTTCTTTTCCTCCCATATATTTCACCCAAATGGATTCAAATTATATTAAACAGATCACCAAAGGGACAGAAGGACAGCCTAGGACCTCTGGAGAAGGCAGGTGTGAGTTGGAGCCAAGCCTGGGCTCTTAAAGGCAACGTTCTTGGGCTTGGTCAGCAGAGAGGGATTAGTTCAAACCCAGTTCTTCCTGCCCACTTAGCCTCCCTGCCCATTTATGAGGCAAAATATGAATCTTGCCAACAAAATATTTCCAAGAAAATAAATTCAAGTCATCCTGCTTCTCTGATTTCTCTCCTGCCATCATTCCCAGAAAAATGTACATGATGTGGCTGTCATGAAACATCTGTCTCTAATCTCACCCAAAAGTGCCAGGTTCCAGGCAAGATCAGGCCAGACTAGACTGGACTTTCCCCTCTTGTGTGTGTCATCCTTGTTTATCTTCCAGGACATGTCCATCTGAGTATGGCTGCAAAGGGAAATGGTTCTTACATCTCTCATGGGAGTGGTTCAAAGAGTTCCAGGATGGATGAGACCTAAAAGTTGTCTGAATCACTGAATCTTAAAGCTGGAGAAACTACAGAGGTCACTTTGTCCAAAAAAGATGATCTTACAGTTGGAGGAAGCAACCTAGTCAAGGCCAAATAGTTTGTTATTAGAGAACTGAGACCACTAACAATAATAATAACAACAAGAGAAACATTTAATCAGCTCTTGCTACGTGCCAAACCCTTTGCTAAGTACTTAACATGGACTATATAATTTAATTCTCACAACAACCCAGTGAGATAGGTACCCAATCCAGAGTTTCAGAGAAATTAAATAACTTGCCTGATTTTACAAGATTTTTGAGTTAGGATTCAAACCAGAGTATCTTTGTTGCTTGAGGCTGAGCTCCGCTCTTTTTACAGCATCATGCTACCAATTCATTACTTGTGAAAGCAAGACCATGTCACAATCTCCTTCTTCACAAATGAGCCAATCCAGATACCCTGTAGTCTCACAGAGTTGTTGTCATCAAGCTTATTCACAAACAGTGCTGTTGTTGGAACACCCAATGACCTTGACACAGATAATCCCCTCTGTGGAAGTCTAAAATCCACATCTGCAGAAAGGTTGGGCTTCACGTCTAACCACAGGCACCAGCCCAAGCAACCACTATCAAGGTTCGGACAAAAGCCATCCCTTAACCCCTAACTAGCTTATTTGGTCCTTCAAGAAGTGTTTATTCAGTCAAATAAAACTGTGTTCAGCATTAGGGATAAAGAATTGAACAAAAGAGATCCGGTGCCTGATTTTAAGGGACATTTCAGTGGGAGAGATGGACAATAAATGCATAATTTCACAAACATTTAGTGGCAATTATGATAAATGCCACAAAGGAAAAGTCCACATGAGTGTATAAAAACAGCATACCTGGCAAGGAAGTGGGATGTGAGAAGCCTCTGAGAAGGCTCTGAGATGGATAGAAACTTGGTAAATTCAAGAACCTGAAAGAAGCCAGGATGCTGAAGACATGACTAGAAGTCAGACCATTTAAGGCCTAAGAGGCCATGTTATATTGGACTTGATCCCAGGAGTATGGATGAGCCACTGGAGAGTTTTACACAGGCAAATGATGGAGTCTGATTTGCACTTATAAATAATCATTTTATCTGCTAAATGCAGAAGACATCAATTGGAATGGAGGCAGACAGGCCTCTCAAGCTGTCACAGTCACTCAAGTGAGGGGTGGTGAGTTTGCCCAAAGGAGGGGGCAGAAGAGAGACAAGTAGATGCATTTGGGGTAGCAGATAAAATCAACAGGCCCTGCATGTGGGAGTGAAGAGCTCAGAAGAGCAGCCTTACCTAGATACATAGGTTTGGGAGCTGTCATCCTGTAGTTGGTATTTGAAGCCATAGAAACGGGTGAGATCTCCAAGAGGGGAAGTAAGAGGAGAAGAAAAAGTGGTCTAGGATCAAAACCTGAGAACTTCTACAATTAAAGATCAGACAGAAGGAAAAAATCCATCAAAGGAGACAGAAAATAAATGACCAGAGAAGCAGGAAGCCAGCCAGGAGTGTGTGGTGTCACAGAAGGCAACAGAATGTTCCAAGAAGGAGGGAATGGTCAGTGGTGTGAACACACCATATGGACGAGAAAAATGAAAAATCTTTCTTCATCCTTGAAGCTTCCAGTTTGGTGACCACATGGAAGTACTGGGAAGATGTCATGACAGGGCAGGACAAGGAAGCTCCTCCCCAACCCTTGCCCCATGCATCTCCTCCAATTCATTTGGCTGTTGCTCTATCCTTTATAATAAACCAGTAAGCCAGGCACTGGTCTAGAGACTTCTACTCAAAGCAGAAGTCCAAAGGCCAAGATGTCAATACCATCTAGAAATATGTCTATTATAGATTGCCTTTAAATCTATGATGGCAGTGCTCCCAAATGTTGCCACTCGGAGTCATTCAGGGATTGATTAAGGAGGACAAATCAGATGCAGAAGAAGACATGTTCCTATAAAGGTGGTTGAGTATGTCCCAGAACCAAAAAGCTAAAGGGTAAATTTTGAATCAGATGAGGATGATAATAATGATCATTTTATGAACATTAGTTCTTTAAAAGGAAACATAAGATAATATATTTAGAAATTTTTAAGATTCAAAAAAATAAAAACATTGCAAGCTAAAGTCTATAGTTAAAATATTTTTAAGTATTTCTGTTAATTGAAAAATTTGAAAGAGACCTAGAGAAACTATTGTATAAGAATTTATATTTTTGAATATTAGTTCCTGAAGATGACTTCATTACTAGGGAAACTTCCCAGCTCAAGGACATATATAATAGCATTGGTTCTTATTTTTTAATCTGGTTGACAATACCTGGAAGTGTATTATAAATTTTAGAATGTCATTTTCCTGACATATCTAAATATATATCTTACTGAATGAGGGCTCTGTTTAAATGTCATTCTTGAATAAGGATTAAAATAAATCCACTGTGATGCATTGCTGCTTCATGATCAAAGACTATACTATGTCAGTATTTTAATGTGGCTACTTTTAGCAAAATTTGAGTCAAAAAACTTATAAATATTAATCTCTTTATAATTTTAATAATTTCTAGAAATTCTTGATCTCCTGAAGGTAAAATGATCTATGAAAACAGTGTCTAAATTCCGAGCTTGTTACTAAGTATGTGTTCTTTTTCCAATGCTTGTGATAGTATCAGCCATGCAGACTTTGAATAATTAGTCCAAAATGTGAATTAAACAGTCCAAAAAAAAAATGATGCCCATTGTGTAGAGCACATATTCCTGAGTTTAGCAAAAGCCATTTCAATAAAGTGGTGAGTATTAAAGCCAAGTTGGAATGAAATCCAGAGTGAATCGGAGGGAAGGGTGTGGGGATGACCATGTCTACAGACCCTTTTTCATTTTAGACTTAGCCTGAATTAACTCTGGCTCACAGTCTTTTCAGGGTCACCCTAATTCTCGCCTCAGTCTCATAGGAGGAAGATGTTAGAAGATTGGAACCAAAACCCCCTGGCTCTAGTACAGGCCTGAGACTAAGATAATGATTGAAGAAGTAAAAAAGCACTAAGTCTAAGTTTATATGAACTGGGTCAATATTTTTTAGAACCGTGCAATATTCAATTATCTTATAAATGTTATATGTAGGCTTGGGGAATGGTAATTTTCTAACAAGCTAGGAGTTGACTACAGGGTCAGAATAATAGACATTATCTGATGCTAAGAGAACCGGGACAAGGAGGTGTGAAGGAAGTCAAGGTGTGACTAGTGGAAGCAAAAAGGGTTAGTAGAAGGGCCTGCCAAAGACAAGAAGTAATCAAGTAGGAATAAAATGGTCAAGGCTAGAGACTGAGGATCGGGATAGCTGATGACACTTGACCAGATGAAGGTACCAAGGTGGAATCCAGGGTGTGGGATTCAGGAATGTGAAAAACTCGCATCAAGGTTAGGTGGCAGGGCACCTGGGCGGCTCAGTCAGTTAAGCATCCGACTCTTGATTTTGGCTCAGCTCATGGTCTCAGGGTCATGAGACTGAGCCGCAAGTTTGACTCCACACTCAGTGCAGAGTCTGCTTGAGATTCTCTCCCTCTCCATCTGCCCCTCCCCCTGCTCACATTCTCTCTCTCAAATAAAATTAATTAATTAATTAAATGTCAGGTGGCTACAGTGGGAGGAGTTATCAGACCTCCTTTTAACCATATGGACACAGCCTCAATATTTCTTCCACCCACCCTACGAAGTATCATTAGTCTCATTTTACATAAGATAACTTGCCTTGGGCCATACAGCCAGTGAGTGGCAGACCCAGGATTCAACCCCAGGTGACCTGACCCAGGACTCAACTACAATACTAACTCACTGTAATACGTGAACCCAGCCAACCTACATCTCCTCCTGGTGTGATGTACTATCATTTATAGGTGGAGGCTTCATTGCTCCAGGCCCTCTACTCTAGTTTCTTAATCATACCAAGTTCCATGGTTAGGGGCCAGGGGCATAAAGCAATCTTCACGAGGTTACTGCAAAACTCTCTCTGCCCTACTCCTGCTTCCGATCTAGCAAGCTAGCAGAAAGTTCTTCAGTTTAGCTGCCCTGATGAAAAATCTCTCCATTATCTTAAAATCATGTCTCTATGGGAACCGAACACCTAAAGCACCTCCAAAGGCAAACCAGGACTACCAGTTGATTAGATCCTGAAATTAGATCCTGGAAATGCACCCTACCTCCCTAGTTTGTGTGGCTGACAGCAGCATTTTGTCCTGGATGTTTAACTCCCCCAGCTAGTTTAGATTATGCCATGCAGAAGACCAAGGAAGGACAGCAGGTATCCAACACATGTGGTTACAAAACACTGCCAACTGAGCAACTTTTGTCCTCATTCACCGTTCCAGACACACAGGATGGCCCTTGGCCTCTGACTGCAAACAGCTGACTCAGCACATACTGACAGAACAGAAAGTCACCTCAAACTATGGGTGCGTGTGCATCCAAATGTGTGCATCACTGTGTGTGTTTGAATCTTTGTGTGCATCTAAGAGAGGACTTATAAATGTCCCAACCCTGAATGCTTATTCCATTTTACCTGCTGCTTTTAGGCACATGTTGGAGCACAAGAGAGAAGTGAAGCAAGATGCAAATAAGATCATCCCCCTGCGTCAGGCAACGTGAAACATGATGTTTGGAGACCAGTTCCGTTTGTTTGTATCTTTATTTCAACTGAAGCTCTTCCATTCCCACATGCCCCAGGGATGAATGGCAGAGCCCCTGTGGGGCCTGCTGGGGCTATTTTCCCAGTTGCTAAGCAGTATCAGTCCCACTTCATGCATGGTAAGCTCATGCCAGTGCTGTGGCAGTGACTGTGGGTGATCTGGGATTAGCTTTACAACAACCAGCAAAAGGGGGGCAGGGTTGTGTGTGTGCAAACAGCACACATGAGCAATGACAAAGTGATGAAGGATGCCTAGAGCCATGAGGAGCAGTAAAAACAACGAGTGCCATTTTAAGGATCTACTCTGTGCCAGGTATTAGGCTAGGCACCTGAGTTCACTGAAATAGGGAGGACACAAACAGGGGAGGCGGCCACATGAGAACAGATGCCTGCCATTCACTGTTGTATTTGCCTCACATGGTGCCTGGCACATGATATGAGTTGAGAAATTATTATTCAAATAAGTGAGTCACCATATTTGAGGGCAGGAAAGAGCCACCATCTAATCCAATTCTGTCATCTACTATCCGAGACAATCTTTTGGAGAAAATCCATATAAACACCCTTAGTCTATCCCTCAAACACATCTGACTTACATTTAGAAGGCCCACACAGGAAAGCTGCAAATAGAGGAGGCTCTGGCCCTCCGCTCCCCATTGCCGAGGACCAAAACAACCACTGGCGATCAAAAAGAGAAGGTGGGAACCATGCCTGATTGCAAAGATTTGCCTTGGCCTTTCATTCCCAGTCCGACCACCCCCTAGCCCAAGCCCTAAGACCTCAGGATCCTAGCCATTCCCCTTTCTCCTTTCTCCTGCTGTTTCTCTTCCAGACCATTGTGATAACACAGCAGCAATGGTTTCTCTTCCTGCAATTGGTTCCTTCCCAAGAGGTTGCCCTGGTCTCTCCCAGCCCCCACCAAGCAGCCCTCCTTCTCCTGCAGGCTCCTCCCCACCACCTGGTTTATCCAACCTCCTCTCCCACAGCCCCCATCCTGCCCGCTGCTCCTGCCAGACCAGGACCCTTTGCACCCGCCACACACATCTTAACCAGACCCAACCATGAGCCTTTGACAAATGTCCCAGTCTTCTCTTAGTCCAACTGCAGTCATTCCTTCTGCCTAAGACCTCCTCCTCCAAGAAGCCATCCTTCCCCATTCTCTTCCAGGCTGGTAATCTTATTTTCATCTGGATTTCCAGCAATTTTTTTTTTAACTGTGGTAAAATTAACAACATAAAATTTATCATTTTAACTATTTTTAAGTGTACAGTTTAATAGCATCAATATATTCACATTCCAGACCCTTTTGTCTTCCTAAAACTGAAATTCCACACCCATTAAATAATAATTCCCCATTTCAGTCCCTGACAACTCCCTCCCCTCAGTCCCTGACAACTACCATTTCTGACTTACAGATTTGACTACTCTGGGTACCTCATATAAGTAGACTCATACAATATTTGTCTTTTTGTGTCTGGCTTATTTCACTTACCATAATATCTTTAAAGTTTGTTCACATTGTATCACATTTCATATTTTCATTCCTTTTTAAGGCCAAATAATATTCCATTGTATTTTGTTTATCTGTTCATCTGCTGATGGGCATTTGGATTTTTTCCACCTTTTGGCTATTACAAATAATGCTACTATAAACATTGGTGTACAAATATCTGTTTGAGTTCTTGTTTTCAATCCTTTTGGGTATATACCCAGGAGTGAAGTTGCTGGATCATTCAGTAATTCAATGTTTAATTTTTTGAGGATCTATTATATCATTTTCCACAAGGCTGAACCATTTTACATTCTCATCAGCAAAGCACAAGTGTGCCAATTTCTCTACATCCTTACCACACTTGTTATTTTTGGGTTTTGTTTTGTTTTTATAATAGCTATTCTGGGTGTGAAGAATAGCTCTTCTCTTTTTTTTTTCTTTAAGAATAATTATTCTAATGTCATTGTGGCTTTAATTTGCATTTTCCTATGACTAGTGATGATGAGGTCTTTTCATGTGCTTATTAGCTATATCTTCCCTGGAGAAATCGCTATACAAGTCCTTTAACCATTTTTTAATTGGGTTGTTTTTGTTGTTGTTGACTTATAGGAATTCTTCATATATTCCAGATACAAATCTGTTATCAGATATGTGGTTTGCAAATATTTTCTTCCATTAAGTGGCTTGCTTTTATACTCTGTTGATAGTGTCCATTGGTGCACGAAAGTTTTAAATTTTGATAAGTCCAATTTATCTGTTTTTTTCTTTTGTTGCATGTGGTTTTGGTATCATCAAAAAAATCATTGCCAAATCTACTGTCATGAAGTTTTTTTCCTGTATATTCTTCTAAGACTTTTATAGTTTTAGCTCTTACATTTAGATTGTTTAAATCCATTTTGAGTTAAATTTCTGTATATGGCATTAGGTAAGGTTCTAATTTCATTCTTTTGCAGTGGATGTCCAGTTTCCCCGACACCGTTTGTTGAAAAGACCATCCTTTCCTCTTCGAGTGGTCTTGGTACTACTGTTTAGAATCATATGACCATATACGCAAGGGTTTATATCTGGGTTCTCTGTTCTATTCCACTGGTTTATAGGTCTGTCTTAATGCCCATACTGTATTGTTTTGATTACCGTAGATTTGTAGTAAGTTTTGAAATCAAGTAGGGTGAGACCTTCAACTGTTCTTTTTTTTTTTTTTTTAAGATTTTATTTATTTATTTATTTGGGGAGGTACACAAGAGAGAGCACAAGCAGGGGGAATGGCAGAGGGAGAAGAAGCAGGCTCCCCCCTGGGCAGAGATCCCACCGCGTGGCTCTATCCCAGGACACTGAGATAATGACCTGAGCCAAAGGCAGACACTTAACTGGCTGAGCCACCCAGGCACCGCTCAACTGTTCTTTTTCAAGATTTTTTTTTTTCTTTTTTTGGCCATTTGTACTCCCTTGAGATTATATATGAATTTTGGGAGGGATTTTTTTCCTATTTCTGCAACAACAAAAAAATTGATGTTTTGATAGCTACTGCATTTAATATGTAGATCACTTTTGGTAGTACCTGGGAAGTTTTAAAAATATTTTCTTAAGGTTATTGGTTGTTTTTGTGTTTAAAGTCTTCTTTAGCCACCGAAATGATATTTTTCTGATTATTAGAACTGTGTCTTCTGTTTTTTCTATCTCTCCTTGTGTCCAAAACAATACTGAAGACACTAAGCTATAGACAAAAAGATGAATTATTATTTCTCTAATTAGATTTCTTTAAGGGGAAAACTAGGAACTATTAACTAATTACCCCCAAATTTTCTTCTGGGTTTGGATTTTTCTACTGAATGACTTGGAGCTGACCAAGAAAATAAGAGGGGCTACCAATCCCTGTCCTATATGGAAGACATACACTCCTTTTCTGGATCACCACTTAAAGCTGATACACTGACTGCAGGCCACACCAGAGAAACCAACACCTCTTCCTTCCCCGATAATTCTAGTTAGTCTACTATTTGGACATGACTGTTCATAAGAAACTGGAACAGAGAGCCACCTGGGTGGCTCAGTTGGTTAAATGTCCCACTCTTAATTTCAGCTCAGGTCATGATCTCAGGGTCATGAGATTAAGCCCTGCATTGGGCTCTGCTCTGGGCATGGAGCCTACTTAAGATTCTCTCTCTCCCTCTCCCTCTGCCTCTTCCACCTGCCCCCTATCCCCCAACCCTGCTCCCTCTCTCTCTCTCTAAAACAAAAGGAACCTGAACAGAAGGTGATTTCTAGACTGAGGTTGCCTGTGTTGATGTTACAATTGTCATGTTATGGGGGTAATTGTAATTAAATAACACTTATTCAGAGTTTGCTATATTTCAAATGCTAAGCAATAAGTATGTTTTACATGCATTATCTTAATGCTCAGGGACAATCAGGGCCAAGAAAGGAAAACGGTTTCCTTTTTTTGTAGAAAGGAAAAAGGCTTGGTATCTAATTCTCAAGTGAGTGGGAGACCTCAGAGAAAGAAGTCTAGGTAGAGTGTATTTTAACATACAGTGAGTGAAATGCTAGTTATATACAAAATTGAAGTAATCACACATTAGAAGGGTATTTTCAGTTTGCATTTACTTTGAGTTTGGGTTCTATCTGTAATAGGACCATAGTGCTGGCCTCTAAAGAACCAACAATGAAGTCCTTCTAAACAGAGCTCTGCAGAACTGAAAATATACAACACAAGTAAAGGACAAGACTTGGTCCCAGCAAACTCACCCACCAGAAAGGGCAGGCTTGGTTCCAAGAGTCAAGGCAAGAAAACCTTCCTACACCATGGCTCACACTATGAGCTGAGTCCTCCCAGACCAATGGAAATTTCTGGCCACTGGTGGGGAGTGTTGACAAGTTAATTACTAAGCCTATATAGTCTGCAGTGACTGCTGGGATGTCCATAAGAATCATGTGGTGCCAGATGTTGCTGTTGCACTGAGTGATGCGTCAGATGTGTCAGGCATTAGGACTGTGCCGATTTGTTGCCCCAGCAACCAACAACTGAGATTAAACAGTAGTTTCCCTTGAAATTAGTTGGCATCATATAGACTGAACAATTGATTGGTTGGGTACATTTTTAGTTTTTCATGATGTTTTGGTCCTTGTATGACCTAGTGTTGAGATCTTAATGGAGCAAGGATGAAGAACCTCGATAGTAAGCTGTTGCCACCTATAAAACCTGAGCTTCCTGAAACCTCTTTTTGTGTTTTCTACCATATCTTTATTCGGTGAGCCACCTGTTCCTCTCTCAGAATTCCCCATTCCTCACCAGCATTTCCTGATTAATACAATCTGCCAGATCTCCTTTGTGTATCCTCCCTTCAGCCCTGAAAACATTATGCATTCTTTTTTTTAACATTCTTAGTTTATTGATCCTCTCATGAAAAATCTGCACAACCACCACAGATAAAGCCACTGCAGCAACTTTACTCCTTCTGTTGTCCAATCTCCACCTCACTTCTTTTTTGCCAGCACCAGCGTTGGCTTTTGCAGTCCCCCCGACTTTCTTCATTCTGTTCTTGCATTCCTTTCGGTGTTTTCTTGATGTCTTTTTCTTCTCATACAGGCCATGTCTTGCAAGTCTGTGTTTGGGTTCATTTTTCTTTGCATAATCCAAGGAATCATAAATCATGCCAAAGCCGGTTGTCTTGCCACCACCAAATGGGTTCTGAATCCAAACACAAATATGACATCTGGTGTGGTCTTGTACATTTTGACTAGTTTTTCCCGAATTTCTGTCTTAGGTACCATTGCCTTCCCAGGGTGAAGAACATCAATGACCATCTGTTTCCGCTGAAGTAGTCGGTTAGTCATGAACTTCCTGGTCCGGATAGTTACTGTGTCGTTCATGATGGCAGCGAGGCTTCAAGCAGCCGGGGAGGAAAAGAACATTATGCATTCTTTTAATTTGGTCTGATCCCCATACAAATCAAGTCAGGTGGCCCACAACTCCTAGACTGAACCCCTAAGTCCAACCAGCCAAGGGGCCGAATATATGCAAAGAGCTCCAAAGTGGATAGAAGATGAATTTACTCAATCTAATTTCACTACTGCGAAGTAACTTGTAGTGAATGCACTAGTAACATTGGTCTCTAGTGTCATTTTTGATAACTGAGGCAAATATTTACATGCTTCTGGTCTTATTTGAACTGCTTATTTGTCTTTGTGGTATGTGTCATAATCCTTCAATGGCTTCTTCCTGCCAAGAATACAAAGTGCAAACTCCTTACATCAGCAGTCAAGGGTCTCCAAAGTACTCCCTGGCCGATACTCTCCAGTCTAGCCTGGCTCGTTTCCTTCAAGCATACCCACACATTTCTTCCTCTGTATCTTTGCCTATCACACTTTCTGCCACCGTAATGGCCCCTATGCCTTACCAAGTTCCCACCAGCTGCCAAGTTTTGGGTCAACTCAAAGCAACTGAAAGGATAAAAAGTTAAATTTCAGGATATTTCCCAGAACCAAAGTTAAAAAATAGAAAATAGGAGAGGAAAGATAAGAAGTTAGAGGATGAATCCAGACAGACCTATATCCAACTTCCAGTAGAGGGAAGATATAAAATCAAAAGGAGGAAGTAATTAAAGAAATAATACAAGAAAGTTTTCCCAAACTAAAATGAGTTCCTAGATTGAAAGAGCCCACCAAATTATAGAAAAATAAGATCCATATAAAGATATATTACTATAAGGATGCCCGGGTGGCTCAGTCGTTAAGCACCTGCCTTCAGCTCAGGTCATGATCCCAGGGTCCTGGGATGGAGTCCTGTGTCAGGCTCCCTGCTCAGTGGGGAGCCTGCTTCTCCCTCTCCCTCTGCTGCTCCCCCTGCTTGTGCTCTTTCTCTCGCTGTCTCTGTCAAATAATAAATAAATAAATAAATAAATAAATAAATAAATAAATAAATAAATAAAATCTTATATTACTGTAAAATTTCAGAATGGGCAAATTAATGAGGAGATCCTAAAAGCTTCCAGAGAAAGAGGAAAAAAAAAAAAACCCATAAAGAATCAGGAATCAGAATTGCTTGGACTTTCCAAGCACAATAATAGAAGCTAAAATACAGTGGAACAATGCCTTCAAAATTATGTGCAGAAATCCTTTCCAAGTAGAATGCAAAAGCAGCCAAACTTTCAGTCAAGTGTGAGAGTAGAATAAAGACATTTTTAAAAATTTGTCTTCCTGGTACCCTTTATCTCCCATGTACCCTTCTCAAGAACCCAATGCTCCACCAAAAAAGAGTGAGGGAGGGAGAAAATAAAGCAAGAAAGAGGAAGATGCAGTATTCGGAAAATAGGGGATTTAAATCAGAGGAGAGCATGATGGCAGAGTATGATAGTGGAGGGAACCCCAGGGAGAACTGTGCAGCAGGCCTGGAGCAGAACCTGTATAGTCAGAGCAAGGTGGGGAAGGGCAGCCACTGAAAAGGGCCTTAAAGGGGTTAGGGTGTAGACCAATAATCTGCTTGATCGTTTTGACCCTGCTGAGAGGAGTTTTATGATTCTGTAAGAGTTTGAGGAAAAATTTTGATAGATTCATAGAAAACTTGAAAAATCACTCCAGGAAAAAAAAAATATATATAAAACAAAGAAATGTAATTATATTTTCTGGCTCAACTATTAATAATGTTTATATAACCATAATCATGTAAAAATGTAGTATTGGCTTAAGCAAAATTGTGACATAATTGTGGAATGTAGAAAGGGAATATACTTTATGTATATTGCAGGGACAGAGAACTAAACTATGCTAACTATGTGCACTAACTATTGTGAGAGACCTAAAATTTTCGTCTCCCATGTAGGAGGCCAATACATGATGTCTTAAATGAAAAAAAAAATCCAGCTATAGTGAGCAAATTACTTAGAAACATAAAAGTAAAGCACAATGAAAAAGCCAAGGGTTGCAAATGACACACACTCTCGGGGATGGAGCGAGGTGGGACTTGGATCTGCTTTCTGTTATCAGCCCTATCACACTACTTGACTCTTTGTTATATTCATGTATTACTTGGATTAAAAAATTAATAGGGCAAGAACAAGAGGGAAAACAAATGGCATAGTGAGAATAGGTCTTCATGCCATGAAGCCTTAGAGATAAAGAAGTAGAGGGACCTTAGATTCATTAGTTGGTGGAGCTTCATTTGAAAATGGAACAGAGATAGGTGTGATAGACCAGGTGGACTTTGAAATCAAGCAAGTAGTGACAACAGCAAAGACAATAAAGTCCCATATACTTGGGAGGAGGTATAAGAAAGACCTGCCCAGAAACGATGTGCCACTCAGTACAGGTGACTTAAAGCTTTTTCTACCTGGCCAGGCGGAAAGCATGTGTCATAAAATCAGAAAGGTGGGACATTAGAGTAGAGGAGCAAACACAAAGCCCTCTGAATATGTCCATCATCTTCTACCTGGCAAAATGTATTCACAACATCCCATTAAACCCCCAAGGAAGGGAAATACTCAAGCTTTACAAGCCCAATGACTACTGGGGATAATTTCAGCCATATTGAAGGTCATTGCCTGTTAGCAGACTGTTCTTAATTTAGTGAACATGAAAATTTTTTGTAAAAAACTTTCATAGGTTTACTCTGACTGAAGTCTCCAACAAAATCTCCCCTTAAGATTGCATGTTTGTCACTGCAAATGCACTTACAAAGGAGTTTTCCGAAAAAAGACCATAGACACCCAGTGCTATTCATACCTTCATGTTGTTCCTAAAGCCTGAAATTCCTTCTCTCCTACTTCCACTTTCATCTGGCTAACTGGGCCCATTATTAAGACTTCTCAGGCATCATTTTCCTGCAGGAAGTCTTCTTGGGCCTCTTCCTATATTCTATTCCCCAGCCAAGGTAGATAAGATGGTTTTCCTCTGTGCTCCCAGAATGTGTTGTGTAGAGCTCTACTTTAAACTTAGTCCATTGAGGGTGCCTGGGTGACTCAGTTGGTTAAGCAACTGCCTTCCACTCAGGTCATGATCCTGGGATCGAGTCCCACATCGGGTTCCTGGCTCAGCAGGGAGCCTGCTTCTCCCTCTGGCCCTCTCCCCTCTCATGCTGTTTCTCTCTCTCTCTCTTTCTCTCTCTTAAATAAATAAATAAATAAATAAATAAATAAATAAATAAATAAAAATTTAGTCCATTGAAACAGATTTATCCCATGGCCATCTGTCTCCTCCAGTGAATGGGAAGATCATCTGTCTGTGTCATCTGTCTCCCCTATAGGACTGTAAATCTCTGAGGTATGTAGCCATATTTGATTATCTCTGGGTTTCTATAAGCACCAGCACCAAATTGGACGAGTGTAGAAAGTGGCAGTCACAGATGGTGGTAAGGTAAGACCTGAAGAATGAGTGTTGCTCCCTAAATAAAGAGCAAATTAGAAGAGGAGTTTTCCGGTGGATACAAATGGTTTAGCAAGCAAAGGCCTGGCTAGATTTAAGGCTTTATCTACGCGACCAGTTGGTGCCCTTGTGCAGGGTGTAAGCTACACAACTTTATGCAATGTCAGTGCTTACCAGCTGTGTGACCTTCATTATAGACTCTCAATGTCTGCTTTCTCTTCAGTTAAGTGCAGAGGAAAGTAAACCTCATCTGGTAAGTTTGTTTGGATAATCTTATCCAATCTTATTCAAAACTAATCTTATCAGAAGTATTGCATGAAAAATACTTTGCTAAGTGCCTGGTACAGAGTAAGTGCTTCATAACTTGTAGAAGTTAATGGGATTATTGTTTATAACAAGATATCAAGGAGCTATTGGGACCTGTTAAGCAAAATAATGACATTTTTGTGTTTGACAAAGGTTGTTCCAGTAGCGGCATGGTGGATAGACTGAATGGGAAGAAGGCAGAGACAGAGAAAGGAGTTGGAGGCCTTATTCCAATGACCTGATGAGAGATAGAGGGCCCGAGTCAAAGTAGAGCAGACATGAGGGGTGGAGCAGCAGAAACATGTTCTCTGTATATCCTTTGGCGTTCTGTCCCCTGCTGTGCAGTTCTGCCTCCCTCCCTGTCAAGCTTACCCAGGAAATCATCAGGAACCTGTGCAGAGATCCCTGCTCTGAGGACTGATGCCAAAGCAATTAAGCATGTAACAATGCATTAAAATAGAAGAGATGGTCAGAGAAGAGGAAAAATACTGTAACCCTCCTCAAGGGACTCAAAAGGCCCTAACATGCATCCATAATCCCCCGGAAACTTCTGCGATCCAAATGTCCAAATGAGAAGGTTTAAATGAAAATGAAACCCCATACAAGACACACGTGCTCACAGACACACGTATATGTTTTTAAGATGAGTGCCAGACTAAGGGAGCCCAGGCCAGCTGAAGAATGTTTTCCAGACCCCCGGTACCAGAGCTCTTATCCGCTGGAGTGCAGGCTGGGAGTGGGATGTGGAACAGCAGAGGAGGGGCCCTATGCCTGATGGCCTCTCTCTAGATACTGAGCTCATGGGTTCATTCCAGATTGGAAACACATGCGCTATCAGGCAAGGCAGGAACCAGAAATCAACAACATATAAAAATATTTCCTTCCACAGACACTTTTCCCTCCATGGTCTTGCCCCTCCTCCCCAACCTCCCTTCACTTCTTTATTGGCAATAGGGCTTGCTAGGGAGGGACAGGCTCTTGTGCCCCATAAATAATAATATGAGTGGAGCCTTTACATATGGTTTGTGTCTCTATTTCTGAGTCATTCTGAATGCACCTGAAATTGTAACAGCCAAGGGAGAGATTTCCAATGGCACATAAAGCCTGCTTTGAGAAATGTGTAAAGAGGGCTTCTCTTTCTTCTTATTTCAGTGTTTTGTTTTGTTTTTTCTACTAGTGCCATATGGTGGTGGCACCATGTCAACACTTATAGTCAGAACTTGGAGGGAAATCCACCTCCAAAAGCATGTACCAGAGCAGAAGTGTCTTTTGAGCAAGGGCTTTCAACCTAGAGCACACAGATGGTGTCAAGGGATACATGAGCATCCTCACTCCTAAAATGTTGCATTGTGCTGGTTCGCATCTGTGTGCACACATGGATTTTTCTAGGGAGAAAGCCCACGTATTGTCAAATTCTCAACAGAATCTATTACCACTTAGAATTACTAACTTAGCTGTTAACCAGCCCAGTGACCTTCATTCTCATCTCAAGTTTGAATCCCCTACTTATTGTTTCATTCATGCACTAATCCAATTTATGCTTGAACACCTCCAGTGATGAAAACCTGACAGAATAGCCTAATAATTGAGAACAGAGGCACTGGACCTAGTCCTCCAAAGCAGGTGTTCAAAGCCTGGTGCGCCACTTTCTAACTGTGACTTTGGGCTAGATGTTTAGCCTAGCTTGTCCTCATTTTCATCATCTATATGTATGGATTATAATACTTCTTAGGTATTTTGAGATTAAATGAGATAATGTTTGCACAACCTTTAGCACAGCACATGGGAACATTGTAAGTGTACAAGTGCCACTGCTATTGCTATCATCATCATCCTTATCATTATTATCATAGAGACAACTCACTACTCTCTGGGAAAAATGGTAATCTTTTCTGTTTTTCTTCCCTAACAAAATTCTTCTTCCTTATGTTCAACCAAAATATTCTTCCCTGCAGCTTCTGGTCATTGGTCTTCCTTGACACTTGGTCATGCAGAACAAGAGAAGGAAGTCAAATGTAGTCTGTCCCATCATTCAATAGTAGCATTCCAGGAAAACTTGCATTCTAAAATAATGCATTATAGTAATTATTCAATGAGACTATTAAAGCTAGAGAGCTTTAGACTCAAGATAACAAAATAGAATGTTTTATTTGTTTCATGAAGATATTTTGACAATAACCTTTCTTTATAGCTTTACATGGAGAGTTTTAAAACTTAAACATCCTTGAGCAATTCTAGTGTCTGGCTATACTTACATTTCATGCAAAAGATCTCTCCCTTTCCTATCATTACCAGCACTATAATTAATACAGTATTCCTTACAAATTCTTCTAACCCCTTACCTCCCACTGTTATGATAGACAAGGTCTCTTAGGCAACATCAGCATGTTACACCCAACAGCTTATGTCCTCCCAGAGCAGAGCTAGTTCCTGATCCTGATGCACTGGTTTATTCCTGATTCTGTAATCTCCATGAGAACCAGAACAATGGCAGGGATAACTGTTCTCCCTTGAGTTCCCAGCAACTACCACAGTGTCTGGCTCCTGTTAGAAACTTAAAAGATAGGGGTGCCTGGGTGGCTCAGTCTGTTAAGCTTCTGCCTTCAGCTCAGGTCATGACCTCAGGGTCCTGGGATCGAGCCCTGTGTGTCTGCTTCTCCCTCTGCCTCTGTCCCTCCCCACTGCCTGTGCTTTCTTTCACTATCTCTCTCTCTAAAATAAATAAATAAAATCTTTCTAAAAAAACATAAAAGACATTTGTTGAATAAATGAATAGTAAGTAAATGAGTGAATGAATGAACAACGAACCAACTTATAAGCAAAGTAGCTTGTGCAAAGTAAATTATGTTCCTTTATTAACCCACTATGTCATACCCAATTTGCATTATAAAAATTCATGTTTTCATAGCTTTTATAATTAAAGTGCAATGAAGACAGATTTCATGTTTTCTCACTCCTGAAATCACTTCTTTTCTTGGAGAAATACCCACAGATCTTTAAATCATTCCTTATGTTATATGCTTTTATATCCTTTCAGTCATCCTCATTCTTGTTTTTGGACATTGAAGATTATTATTCCTAGGGAATAGATCTAAAGATCTAAGGACCCCTATGTCAGGGTCCTTAACTTGGTCTTCGCCAGCTATCCAGAGTTTGCCTGATGCCCTTCTCCTTGGGGAGAGTCAGTGGCTTCGGAGTTGGAAGTCTCATGACTACCCCTTGGGAGTTGGAAGTTTAAAGGAGAAGATAATATTGAAGAGCCATTTTAGACCACTGAGCTCAAGTCTTCTTTACGTTTAAAGGATCTTTAAGAGTGGGTACACGGGGCTGTGTCATAGCAGAAGTGAAACTTCCCCATGTGACCAAATCATATGATTCAAGGGATCAGAAGGAAGATTTTAATTCTCTGATCATGGTGGTGCCCAAGATAATAAGACTGGAGCAAGCTTGACTATTGCCACCATCCTTCTGGGCAGGTAACTGGTAAAGCCCTAGAAACCAGTCACTTAAAGACATCCTCTTATAGTACCTACCATGCTTTAGGTACTCTACTGGGCCAAAAGAGTCTCTACTTCAATAAGATGTGAAACAAATACTGAGACAAGCAGAAAATAATACACTGACACAAATAAACAATTGGTAAAAAAAAAAATTGCACGAACAAAAATCTATTTAAAACTTCATCCTCAATGCCAGCAAAGACATTAAAACTAAAACTTCAGTGAGATGCCAGTTTTCTTAATAGTTAAAATCTACAAAGATTTAAAAAGAAAAAGAAGTTCCTGAGCCAATGAACATGCAGAGTCAAGCATTCTCCACACACCACTGGTGGAAGGAAAAGTAGATCAGTGGAGCCTTTCCAGAGAGCAATTTGGCAGTTATTTGCAAAAGTTTTAAGGTGCTCATCCTTTGACATGGGACTCCCACTTGTAGAAAATATATCCTCAGGAAATTATCAGGGACATACACAAAGATATATGTGCAAAAATCTTCATTGCAGCATAATTCATAATAAAAAGTAGGAAACTTAAATATCTAATGTTGGGGGAATTTATTAAACTGCAATATATCTATCTGATTGAATACTATACCTAGAATACTTCTGTCAAAAATGAATTTTAACCAGGAAAACGTTTGCAGTTTATTCATAAGTGCAAAAACAAAAGGGAAAAAAAAAGGCAAAGCAGACTACACTCAACAGTATACATAACTTCTGAGCTAGTTAACTTCTAGTTTCTTTTAGATCTTAATTCATTCATCTCAATATCCTGAGCACATCTGTTCTCTTTGTCTTATGCCCTCATAGCTCCATGTACCCCTCCTTCTTTACAGTGTCAACTACATATGTAGAGCTGTATCTAGCAGTTATTTGTGTGATTCTTTGGTGAATATCTGACTGTCCAACTAGACGATAGCTGAATGAGAGTAGAGCCTGTGCCTGGCACATATGAAAGTGCTTGATATATTTTGAAAGAATTACATACAAACCTGTATGTATATATACACATAGAAAGGGGACTGGAAATACTATTCATATTTTGATAATGGAATTTCTAGGACTAGTAGGATTGGAAAAATTTTCTTCCAAGTCTGCCAACTTAAGTATATACTTCAGCCATTTAAAAAAGAATGAATGTTATAGGAAAAATAAGTTTGCAAAATCAGTGTGGTGAGTGACGTCTGTCCACAGATGATATGCCTTGAGCCCTGAGATATATCTGCATCACTGGACATAGGCAAGCAGGAGTGGGGCAAGAAGCAGGGATTGTCTTGATAGTATCTAGCAGGGAAGAGATTGTGAAGGAGAAAAGGAGACTCCAACAGCTGAGAGAAGCAGAGAAGACAAAGTTCAGGGGCTCCAGGGGCAGAAGAAGGGGACAATATGTGCTGCCATTCCTTGTTGCTGAGGGAAAGGAATTAGGCCAGAAGTGGTGAGATGTATGATTGGAGAGATAGATAATGGAGAGACACGTACACCAGGGTGGAGCCTGTAGTCAAAGGAGAAGTCATGGGGTAGGGGGTCATGTGCTTGGTTTAAGTTTAAAGAGATCACTCTGATGGCTCTGTGGAGAGTGAACAGGAGAGGGAGAGATCTGAAAAGGCAGGGTCAGTGTTGAGGCTGTTTCTCTCATCTGGGCAGACAAGATGAGCATCTAAAAATAAAACTGTGACTATAGGGATGAACTAGAAAGGAATGTTCAAGAACAACTGAGAAAACAAAAACAGGAAGAATTGATAACTGAATCAGAGGGAACAAGCATGAAAGATAATATCAGACTTCTGTCTGAGTGACTATATGGCTATACCAACCAATGAGGATTCCAGGTATATTTTAGAAAAAGAGGACATCCATATCAGATTTGTTGAATTTGAAGCTTAGAAGAGAAGTCTGGGCTAGAAATTTAGACTTGAGAGTCTTCTACACATAATGATGATTAAAACTTTGCCAGTGGATAAAATCACCCCCAGAGAGTGTTAGGGTGAGAAGGGAAGCTGGTCAAGCATGAGAACCTACAAAGCACGAATAGTCAAGGGGGAGGCAGAAGAAAAGGAACTCTGAGGAAAAGAGAACACATGTTCAGATATATGGAGCAAAAGCCAAGGGAATAAGGATTTTGGAAAAGAAAGTTATAGGGATGAGCAGATACAGCAGAATTCTAGTAAAATCTGCTGGAAAAAGTCCTGCAGAGTTGCAACTGGGGAGTTGAACAGTGACCAGAGTGAGAGCAATTCCAGCAGAAGGCACATAAGAAGCCAGGCTTTGGGGTTTAAAAGACAAATGGATTGTGCAGAGTGAGAGTCTGAATGCAGACAACTTTTCCAAAAAGTTAATGAAAAGAGAAGGATTTGCTGGGAGCTGGACTGGGAGAGGACAGAATGAAGTGAGGATGGGTCTCAAGTCAAAGCTGGGAAGGGGAGAGTGTTGAAAATAAAAGAGAGAGAAATGATGGAGAACAAACTTCCAAAAGAGGAGAGCAAGAGACAAGGACACAACCCATGGGTTAGCCTGTGGAGAACAAGGAGTATTTCATCCCTGTGCCCTGCACTGATATGTCACCACGCTGTCCTCAGTGTGTAAGATTTATCTGTATTGCAATTCATCATGCATACTATAACTGCCAATATCTTCTAGACATATTGCTGAGTGGGAAGTTTGGAAGGGTTGGGTTTGTACATAAAGAGCTCTATACAACTTCCTGTAAATAGCAAGAGACACTGAGTATGGTGTAAAGCCAGGGCAAAAGGATCACGTAGTTCCTGAAACATCCTAGAGCTTTTCAAGACTCTATAAGAGAGTTCAGTCGGGACTGAAAACATTCAAATGGCAACCAGGTGCTAGAGGAGCACAATGAATAGCATGCTATTCAGAGTTCTAATGAGCCCAGTGGGGAGTGTGTAACTTAGCTATTCTCAAAGGCTTTTCTGACCCAGGTCCTTCTCTACTTCAAGTTTCCTGAATTATTCCATATTTGTCACGGTTTTCTCAACACTCACCATTCTGCTCCCTTTGACCATAGTCCTCTGGTTGTCAACATCCAGTTTCAGGTAGAATTGATATGATTTTTTAGGTGGGTATGACCAGCACCATGGACAATAGTGTACCATTTCTCCTGCTCTGGACACTAATCCTGCTTTTAATGCAACCTAAAAATCCACCCTCTATTTTGTTCATTATTTCATAATGTCACCTTATTTTAAGTGCAGCCAACCAAATTGCAAGCCGTTTCCAAACCCAGCTCTTTACCACCTTGTATTTATATAATTCTTTTTAACCTCAAGTCGGGACTTGACATTTTACCCAGTTGAATTTCATCTTACTGACTTTGGCCCATAACTCAAGTCTTTTGATATTATTTTGAAATACCTCCCAGTTCTGGCCATGTCATATTTAACACTTTTATCAGCCGATTATATGAAGACATAAAAGACATACATATCAAGCTTGTGGGTAACACAGGAAGTCCTGTATCCCCAGAGGTCTCCCTTTGGAATGGCTCTAAAGCATTAATCAGCACATAAAAGAACAAGAGAATGCCTCCCTTACTAAAACACAATAAAAAACTTGCCAAGCTTTTTAGAGGAAAGCTCCAGAAATATTTCTGGCTAAAGGTGCACACTTCCCTAACTCTTGAGTTCAGAGCACTGAGGGTCAGACAGACCTGCACTAGGGTCCCAGCTGTGGGATAGTTACTCTGTTTTTCTAAGCCTCAATTTTCTTATTTAGTAATGGAAGTCATAAAAGCAAGCACCTAATAATTTACCTACGGCTACCTAATAACCATTGCCTATCTAAGACATTCCCATATCCACACACCCAAAATACACCGTGATTCACTCAATCTAGAGAGACCCTTTTCCACACATAGGGAGACACCTTCACCTGTGACAGATCTAAAATCTAATAGTGCTTCTTTGATAGAGTGATAAAAATATACACAGAAGAATTAGCCTACTCATGGTAACAGGAAGTTCCTTTCTTGTGTACTCCTTGGCTAATATTCAACCATATAATGGTATTCAACTATTATAAATTCATTTGCTGATAGTTTTATATGTTCAGTAAATACTTACTTCCTTTTTCTCTTTCTCTTTTTGTAAGGACTCCTCTTCTACCAGGATCAGGAACAGGCAAAACCAGTGGTAGTTGGAGGGTGGACTCTCACCAGACTACCTAGGTTTAAATCATAGCTCTGCCACTTATTAGTTGTGTGACCTTGCAGGGATTATCTTTTCTGTGTCTGGATTTCTTCATTTGTAAAGTGTGGTTAATAATAATAGGCTTATCATGGGGCGCCTGGGTGGCTCAGTCATTAAGTGTCTGCCTTTGGCTCAGGTCATGATCCCAGGGTCCTGGGATCGAGCCCCACGTCTGGCTCTCTGCTCAGCAGAGAGCCTGCTTCTCCCTCTCCCTCTGCTTGCCTCTCTGCCTACTTGTGCTCTCTCTTTGTCAAATAAATAAATAAAATTAAAAAAAATAATAGGCTTATCATGAGGTTTGTGAGTGAACATACGTAAAGATCTTGAAATAGTGACCGCCACATTTATTTCTTGACACACATCTCTACTTAGTCTATTCTCTTTACCTAAAATGTGAACCTTCCTCCTTTCTTCTAATCTGTGTTGCCACTTTCCAGCCAGCCCCAGAAGTCAGCACCAAGAAGTTTCCCTTTCTTAATTTCCTCCTGACAGATAATTCTTTTATGATCTTCAACACACCATTTAAATCTTAGGGTCACTACCATATTTAACCTATTTACATACACCATTGATTATAAAATAAATCATCAACTTGTTTTTCAAAGAGAAAAATAAAAGACTCACTACCACAATAAATATATGCACTGTTTGTCCACATCCAATTTTCAAAGCCTAAATATAAACATATGTTTTAAAGTGACTATAGTTAATAATACTGTATTATGTATTTGAAAGTTGCCAAGAGAGTTAATATTAAAAGTTCTCATCACAAGAAAAAATTCTAACTATGTATGGTGATGAATGTTAACTAGACTTATTGTGGTGGTCATTTCACAATATATACAAATAGCAAATCATTATGTTGTACACCTGAAACTAAATATAATGTGTCTTAATTATATACCAATATTAAATAATTAAGTAAATATTAATATGTTAGACTCATATATATGACAAGTGAGAGGTGATGGGGATAATAGAACTCTCTCACATAAGCACCATTGGCCATCTTGCAAAGACCTTGGATGCCATTAATCCTATATAGCTCTGCTCCTGACTTTATGTTATTAGTACCACAAATTACATCTTTGAACATTGCCCAAAAATATAAATTTATAATTCCTTTTTATGTAGTTGTCTTTCAAATGTTGTAGAAAATAAAAAGAACTTACAAGCCAAAATTATAATACCGGCTTTTATGCTTATCCATGCATTTAAATTTACAGGAGATTTGTATTTCTTTATACAGCTTTAAATTGCAATCTAGCATCCTTTCATATCAGCCTGGAGAACTCCCTTTAGCATTTCTTGTAGAGCAGATCAGTCATAATAAAATCTTTCAGCTTTTGTTTATCTAGGAATGTCTTAATTTATCCTTCATTTTTGGAGGGTAGTTTTGCAAGATACAGAATTCTTTTGTTTTAAAGATTTTTATTTATTTATTTGACAGAGAGACAGATAACAAGAGTAGGAACACAAGCAGGGGGAGTGGAAGAGGAAGAAGAAGGCTTCCTGCCAAGCAGGGAGCCCAATGTGGGACTTGATCCCAGGACCCTGGGATCATGACCTGAGGGGAAGGCAGACACTTAACAACTGAGCCACCCAAGCGCCCTAGATACAGAATTCTTAACTGACAGTGCTTTTTTTCTTTCAGCATTTTAAATATATCATCCCACTGTCTTCTGGCCTCCAAAGTTTCTGATGAGAATTTGGTTAATAATCTCACTGAGAATACCTTGCTCATGATGACTTGTTTATCTCTTGCTGTTTCCAAGATTCTCTCTTTGTCTTGTAATTTCAACAAGTTGATTATAATGTGTCTTAATGTGGATCTCTGAGTTTATCCTACTTGGAGTTAATTGAACTTCTTGGATTTGTAGATTTATGTCCTTCATCAATTTTGAGATGTTTTCAGCCATTAATTCTTCAAATAATCTTTTGCTCCTTTCTCTCTTTTCTCCATCTGGAACACCTTTAACAAATATGTTGGTCCACTTGATGGTTCCACAGTCCCTTAGGTTATGTTCACTTTTCTTCCTTCCTTTTTCTTTCTGCTGATAATAATTTTAATCATCCTACTTTATTGTTTCTTTTGCATATTCAAATCTGCTGTTGAAATCCCTAGTTGTGCGTTTTTAATTTCAGAATTTCTGTTTGGTTCCTTTATATAATTTTTATATCTCTAATATTCTTATTGTGTTTTTTTTTACATTATTTTCCTGATTTCCTAGTGTTTGTTCATGTTTTAGCTCTTTAGCTTTTTGGATCTTTGAGTATATATGAGAGTCAAACTTTGTATCATGGGTGTGTATTTGTCTTTCCAGTTCAGGTGTAAGCTACTTAAAAACAGTGACTATATCATATATCCACACTTAATATGCTATGTCCTTAACATCATATAATGGAAAGAACCTAGTGCCCTATATATTGCCCAAATATTTATTGTATTTAATCTATGATAGTGAACAAAATCTTTTCTAAATGGTACATACATGTTCATCTTTCTAGTTAAGTGTTTCCTCTGTGCCAAAATTTGAGATCAAACCCAAGCTAACCAAAACTCACATTTGTTTTTGACTCTAGCCCAGCATTGTTTTGGCACTACTACTGACAACTTCAAGTTGCCCCTGCTTCAGGCTTACTTCTGCATTCCATCTTGACTAGCTAGAAAGACAGATTAGGGAAAACTCAGTTCTATGAACAATAGATAATTTACTTTAGAACACTCAGACTTCCTCCATTTCCTAGTAGTCCAGCTTTCAAGCACAGAAGATTCAGCCTAGAGGAAGGAAGTAAAACCACCAATGCAGCCTTCCCTGAACATTTGTAATTCTTAATTTATAGCTCTATATATGTGCATTTGTGCATATGTACCCATGTATTTTTAAACAATAACTCATGACTGGTTTGGCCAACTCTAGTGATAGGAAAGGAAATAGTTAGCTCCCCTTATCCCTGTCTATGTTTGTAACCAAATGAAAAAGGAAAATAAAAATACCAACTTCATTACTGAAGTAGGCATTGGAAAACATGGCTTAGATGTGCTGCAACTATGAGCTTCCTAACACTGAACTCTGAAATTCAACAGACTAAACCACCCAGCCATGGAAGTTCTAGATGAGGTATGCCTCACGTGCAAGGGCAGAGCCTACTCTCCAGAAGCAGAACATAATAGGGGTGCTTTGGCAGATACAAGGAGAAGAGGCTGAGCTATACATGCCCAGCTCACCAGTCAGAATAATCACTTCGCATTCAAAAAACACCTTAATTTACAAGTCTTCTGGAATTTTTTTTAACAAGTTTGTTGTTGTTGTTGTTGTTGTTTTTAACAGAGATAGTCTGGACAAAGAGGGAGCCTTCCCAGTTGGTTGGACCAGAGGTTTCCACTAAGGAGACATGATAGGCTGTAGCCTAACTTCCCAAGGGAAGAGAAGTAGGTGCCCTTCCTGCCCAAAAGCAACAAGGAGGAAAACTGCAGCCTGGCACCTATCACTGTTCCTCCCATTCCTCTGCTGCATTAGTAACAGTTTCTAACAATAATATGTGGATGGAATGTGCACTCATGTTAAATTACTGCTCTTGCCTGGTATAAAAGGCATTTCTCTTATGTGAATTACTGAGAAATAAGTGGATCATCGGTAATATTGTATGATGGCTCAGGAGCTAAATTGCCAGGAACGCATCTCAGCTGTGTGCCCTTGAACCAATTACTTAAACTCCTGGTGCCTTAGTTTCTTTATCTATAATAAAGTGAATTATCATAGTACCTATTACAGGGTTGTTTTGAAGCTTAAATAGGTTAATATAACTAAACTACTTAGAATAGTATCTCCAAGTACTCCATAAGTGTTACCTATTGTTATTACCTAATTTTCAATTACCTTCACCAAGGAGAAAGTGGAAAGACCTGGACTATAGAGAAATGGGTTTGTTACATAGAAACACACCCACTTAAACTTATATTCCTCATTTTACAACCCTAACCTCCTCTGTTTGGAGAACCTGGGGGTTGAACTGGGGTGGTAGATGCCAATATATCAGGAAAAATTCACAATAACAGCACTGAGATCTGACAGTACAAGGAGAGACATGTGATTTTGAGAGCACTCTGCTACGTGTGCTTGGGCCATTCTAATTCCCACTTTCTCTCCTTTTTAAACAGCTATCTCCACACCCAGCAACTCAGGCCATGGCTCACCCTGCCCTATACGTGAGGGGAGGGTGGATAAAGTAGAGTTTATGAGCATCTAAAGCCAAGGGCTTTACTCTCCACCAGCAGTCCCATTAACCCAGAATGGACTGAGGGCCTGGGGATGAGATGACACTGAAACAAGGAGAGAAATTCCTGCCCTGAGGGTTTATGCTGGAGTGTTGGCAGGAACTGGGTCATGGGCAGCATGAGGGGGCCACAGAGGACTTCAGGGCTGAATAAGAGGGAAAAAACAATCCCAAATGGGGGGTCAGGAGGCCAAATGGCAGGCCAGAGCCAGAGCCAAAGCAGGGCCTGGTGGCCATGGCTCAGAAATCAGAGGAGAAAGGAGCTGAGTGATCCACTGGGGAAGTGTCAGCTGCAGGGCACAAGGGGCTGGCAGAGGATCATCAGCTTCTGTAGTCTTTCAGAAGAGGTCCCAGCTGAGAAACTAAGGATATATGCATCTGGATTAATCAATAGGCTGTCACAGAAGTTCAGAAGTGAGGACCCTACTTGGGAGTTTGAAGGTAGGTTAGTGCAGTACTCTGGTCAACAAATAGATTATCAGGGGCTGCCCAGAGGACCCTAGATACTCTGGTACTGGGTAAGAAACTGAGGCCAGGCCCTGCCACCCCAGGAGTTTGCCTTGTTTGGAGAGACAGTGAATTTATATATATTTGGAATATATAGTGTTAATTAAAATTATAATGGCTATTGCCCTTTATTAAATGCTGACTCTGCCAAGAATCATATTAAGACATTCATATTTACCACCTCATTTAATGAGGTACTTCTATTATCCTTCACATACACTAGGATGTAAACTCTGCATCTTGGGCCAAGCGACTCAGCCTGTCTCATTCCCTACTATGTACCCAGGACCAAAAACAGCATGTACCAGTCCAGAAAAAATGCCTAATCAATATTTGCTGAATATTTACCTCTGTTTTCAAATGAGGACACTGAAGCTTAGAAAGGTTAACTGACCTTCCTAAAGTTACATAGGTTACAAGCAAAAAGTCAGAATCCAAACTCAGGTCTGGCTCACTCCTAGGTCTGTTTGCTTTTCCATTTTTCTATTCTGTGTATAATGGAAAGAATGCTGGCTTGGCAGTCAGGATGCCCAGCTTCTAGTGCCAGTTCTACCTCTAATTGTATGACCTTGGGCAAATGACTTCACTTATCTGGGCTTCAGTTTATCCACTGAAGATTAAAGGGGTCAGAGCAGCTAATGTCCAAGATTCCTTCCAGTCCTCTGGTTCTGTAAGTTCCATGGATCAAGGGAGACTGTGGACTTACTCTGAGTCACAATAGAGTGCTCCTCGGGAAGCAGGGACATGGAAAGGTCCGTCAATGTGTGGCCTGACGAAAAACTTGGAAAATTTGGGGCAAGAAGTTCCACAGTGAATGGAAGGCCAATGGGAGTCTAGCTTGCTCTCCCATTAGGAAGGTATTTAATTTCCTCACCCCCATGGGAAAGGGCCTGCTGTGGCTCCAACCCAGGGTGGTAGACATTAAGCAGTTCACCACTGGCAGAGCCTCATGACCAGTCCAGTGAGGTAAGGGATGATCTCTGATGATTGCAGCTAATTGACATTTAGGGATTACAAGATTCTGAATTCAGAATACTAATTTTGGAAAGATTCACAAAATCCTTTTAATTAAAGTTTCGTTTTCAACTTGGGTTTTAAACACTCTTGCTCAATAAGTTTCATCCATTTAAAACACAGTGGCCCAGAAGAATGAACTTGGAAACAACCAAACAGTTGCTTTGAATTATGTGTTATGTTAAAGATGCCTAGTATCAGATTTTACAAGGTTTTATAGCCTCAGCTTTGACACTATTACTAAGAATCTGTGTATGTTTGTACAGGCTTACTCCCAAAGTATCATATCATTTTCTTCCCAGGGACTCCAAAGCAGCTCACACACAGTCTTTGACATCTTTCCTTCTGTTCTGTGGCTGCCTTTGTTTAGTGAGTGAAGACAAAGGCTGAATGACATAAGAGTGGTGACCCTCACTCTTTGAGGGTCAGGGGCTCCTTCCAGTATCTGGGGAATCATGGGGATCATCTCCACTTCTTCCCTCCCAATCCCAAGTGCACTTACTAAATGTTACATTCCATTTCAAGTGGTTCTAGGACCCCCTAAAGCCCATCAACAGAGGGTCTCTAATGCTAGTTTAAAACTTGGATCATTTCGAACTACTGGGACTTCATCAAGATAAAAAGCTTTTGCACAGCAAAGGAAACAGTCAAAAACCAAAAGACAACTGACAGAATGGGAGAAGATATTTACAAATGACATATCAGATAAAGGGCTAGTATCCAAAATCTATAAAGAACTTATCAAACTCAAAACACAAAGAACAAATAATCCAATCAAAAAATGGGCAGAAGACGTGAACAGACATTTTTCCAAAGAAGACATCCCAAATGGCCAACAGACACATGAAAAAGTGCTCAGCATTGCTCGGCATCAGGGAAATCCAAATCAAAACCTCAATGAGAAACCACCTCACACCCGTCAGAATGGCTAAAATTAACAAGTCAGGAAACGACAGATGTTGGCGAGGATGTGGAGAAAGGGGAACCCTCCTACACTGTTGGTGGCAATGCAAGCTGGTGCAGCCACTCTGGAAAACAGTATGGAGGTTCCTCAAAAAGTTGAAAATAGAGCTACCATATGACCCAGCAATTGCACTACTGGGTATTTACCCCAAAGATACAAATGTAGTGATCCAAAGGGGTACATGCACCCCAATGTTTATAGCAGCAATGTCCACAATAGCCAAACTATGGAAAGAGCCAAGATGTCCATCAACAGATGAATGGATAAAGAAGATGTGGTGTATATATATACAATGGAATATTATGCAGCCATCAAAAAAGCGAAATCTTGCCATTCACAACGACATGAATGGAACTAGAGGGTATTATGCTAAGCGAAATAAGTCAATCAGAGAAAGACAAGTATCATATCTCACTGATATGAGGAATTCTTTTTTTTTAAGATTTTATTTATTTATTCGACAGAGAGAGAGATAGCAAGAGCAGGAACACAAGCAGGGTGAGTGGGAGAGGGAGAAGCAGGCTTCCCGCTTAGCAGGGAGCCCGATGTGGGACTCGATCCCAGGACCCTGGGATCATGACCTGAGCCGAAGGCAGACACTTAACGACTGAGCCACCCAGGCGCCTGAGGAATTCTTAATCTCAGGAAACAAACTGAGGGTTGTTGGAGTGGTGGGGTGGGAGGGATGGGGTGGGTGGGTGATGGACATTGTCGAGGGTATGTGCTATAGTGAACGCTGTGATTTGTGTAAGACTGTTGAATCACAGATCTGTACCTCTGAAACAATACATTATATGTTAAAAAAAGAAAAAGAAAAAGAAAAAGAAGAAGATAGTAGGAAGGGAAAAATGAAGGAGGTAGAAATCGGAGGGGCAGATGAACCATGAGAGACCATGGACTCAGAGAAACAAACTGAGGGTTTTAGAGGGGAGGGGGGTGGGGGGATGGGTTAGCCCGGTGATGGGTATTAAGGAGGGCGCATATTATCAGGGAAATCCAAATCAAAACCTCAATGAGATACCACCTCACACCTGTCAGAATGGCTAAAATTAACAAGTCAGGGAACGACAGATGTTGGCGGGGATGTGGAGAAAGGGGAACCCTCCTACACTGTTGGTGGGAGTGCAAGCTGGTGCAACCCCTCTGGAAAACAGTATGGAGGTTCCTCAAACAGTTGAAATTAGAGCTACCGTTCGATCCAGCAATTGCACGACTGGGTATTTACCACAAAGATACAAATGTAGGGACCCGAAGGGGTACGTGTACCCCAATGTTTATAGCAGCAATGTCCACCATAGCCAAACTGTGGAAAGAGCCAAGATGCCCATCGACAGATGAATGGATAAAGAAGATGTGGTATATATACACAATGGAATATTATGCAGCCATCAAAAGGAATGAGATCTTGCCATTTGCAACGACGTGGATGGAACTGGAGGGTGTTATGCTGAGTGAAATAAGTCAATCAGAGAAAGACATGTATCACATGACCTCACTGATATGAGGAATTCTTAATCTCAGGAAAGAAACTGAGTGTTACTGGAGTGGTTGGGGGTGGGAGGGATGGGGTGGCTGGGTGATAGACATTGGGGAGGGTATGTGTTATGGTGAGCGCTGTGAATTGTGCAAGACTGTTGAATCACAGTTCTGTACTTCTGAAACAAATAACGCAACATATTTTAAGAAAAAAGAAAAAGAAGAAGATAACAGGAGAGGAAGAAAAGGGGAGTATGTCAGAGGGGGAGACGAACCATGAGAGATGATGGACTCTGAAAAACAAACTGAGGGTTCTAGAGGGGAGGGGGGTAGGGGGATGGGTTAGCCTGGTGATGGGTATTGAGGAGGGCACGTTCTGCATGGAGCACTGGGTGTTATGAACAAACAATGAATCATGGAACACTGCACCAAAAACTAATGGTGGAATATATGGTGATTAACATAACAATAAAAAATTTTTAAAAAAAAGGAGGGCACATATTATATGGAGCACTGGGTGTTATACACAAACAATGAATCATGGAACACTACATCAAAAACTAATGATGTAATGTATGATGACTAACATAACATAGTAAAATAAAATTAAAAAAAAAAAAAAAGAACTTGATGGGACACCTGGGTGGCTCAGTTGGTTAAGTGGCTGCTTTCGGCCCGGGTCATGATCCCAGGGTCTTGGGATTGAGTCCTACATCAGGCTCCTCGCTCAGCGGGGAGTCTGCTTCTCCCTCTCTCTCCCTCTGCTTGTGCTCTCTCTGTCAAATAAATAAAATCTTTAAAAAAAAAAAGAACTTGGATCATTTCAATACACGGTGCTGAGAATAATAGAATAGAACATCCCTTTGCAAAAAAAGAAAACATTAACCTTGACCCTGTACCTGATACCTTGTATAAACATTAACTCAAACTGGCTCATAGTCACAAAAGGAAATGCTAAAACTGGAATTTTCTAGAAGAAAGCATAAGAGAAAATCTTTGTGACCATGGGTTGGGCAGACTTCTTAGATGTGACACAAAAAGCATGAAGTATAAAATTAAGAAGTGACAAACCGGACTTCATCAAAACTAAAAACTTTTACTCTTGGGAAGATATTGTTAGGAAAATAAAAGGACAAGCCACAAACTGGAAGAAAATATTTTTAAAACACCTGTCTCTGTCCTCCTCTTAAGAAACTTGCCCACAGGTCCTGCCCAACAATGTTTGCTTGCCTTTCATTGTTAACCCTTAGCTATATAGTAGACAGGGAAAAGCAGCTTTTTAGCTGGTTATAACACTACTGAAAAAACTGTGTTCTGTGGCCAAGGCAGAAGAGGGGAATGCACATTGGGTAGGAAACCAGCAGTGTGACACACCTACAATGCAAACTTTTGAATGAAAACAGAATCTCAACAGGTCGTTACCAAGCACTTCCCACAAGTTGGCCCTGTCCTTGGGGCTTGGTAAAGCAGAACACTGTCTGTGGTCTGGAGCTCAGTCTATAGGATAGACCTAACACACAAGAAGACATGGGGGGAAGACTCAGTGCCAGTCTGGAGTGTGTGCACTGTGAGGGATGGAGATGCACAAAGGGGAAAGAGCTAGATCCCCATGGGTGGAGCTGTCTGCATAGCTTGTGGAAGAAGCAGTCCTGAACCTGGCTTTGACAGCAAGTACTTCAGGAAGGAGGGGAAGGGGTAGGCCTTAGACTCAAGATACAGGAGCAAGCAGTTGGGAACTGCCTTCAAGAACTAAAAAGGTAATATGTCTGACCTCAGCAAAAGAGTTATGTTGAGAAGTAGGAATTAAAATTGGTCTGAACCAGGCTGAGGTAAATCCTGAAATCAAGCGAACTTTGGGCTTGATGACGTGGGTGACCCTCATTCTGGAACCAAGTGGTGACAATGAAAGTTGATTTATTCAGATCTGCTGCTCCTCTTCCAAACAGGCCCCTAGTCATTGACTTTCCCCATGCCCACCTTTTAGGGAATATACACTCATTTATTTCAGGGGAGGGAAATCCCTCTTGCTGCACCAACCACAAGCATTGGCAATTGACCACCATCACTCTTTACCACAGAACAAGAGTGCAGTTTCAGAGTCTTCCTCAGCACAGCATCCAAAAAGGCATCACCAAGTGATCAGAGTTGGCATTGTGGACACACTTCCTTTTGGTGGGGCTGATGAATAAACCCTGCCCTTTGCCCCCTTCCTCCCTAACCCCACCTCTGCCTCTAGTGCCTCCCACTGACCCTCTACCACCAACAACATTTTCAAAGTCATTTCTCTGTTACTATGTATATTCTTTCAGGCTGCAGCTGTCTTTCTTGTCACTGCTTGGTGTTCATGTAAACTTGATTTCCCGTGGAAAACAATGTTGGATGTGAACCAGAGCCAAGTGTGACATGACCATGACCAGATCCTGCAAGAACAATCCTGGAAAAATTGGTGTTCCTCAGTACGTAGGACAGCCAGCAGCTGGGGAGGAGAGTGGACAGAGGGATCAGAAGAAAAGGGAGCTGTTGGGATTCTGCCACAATGATGCAGACAAGAGCAGGTGGCAGCCTGAACTAGGGTGGGAATGGAGATGGGAGGTCCAAATCAGAAGCTCACAAGGCAAAGTGAGAGGACTTGGTAAGATAACAGGGAGCCTGTCTGTCCAGTGTGGAAAGCTCTGGTCATCTATCAATGCCACTTCTCCACCAAACAACTGACAAACTATTTACAGGTGGGTTTAGGGGTATGAGGCTCTGTTCTTCTTGGAGTGTCTTCTGCAGATCTTCCAAAGCTGTAGTTCACGTGCATGAGCAAACACAAAGAAAACCCAAAGGACACCATGTTGATGACTGAGGTAGCTGCACTTGTGTGAAAATTAGAAGATAAACAGGGTGGTTTTTAAAGCTTTGAAAGTTCCTTTCCCCTCCTAACAAAGAATCAGAGGGGAGATTTTGCTTCATGTTCTTTTCACATGTGTGTATCTGTCCCAGAGTCACCATGTGTATATTGGCATGGCTGGAAGCATCCCGAGATGGAAAATGAAGCTAGGGTGGACCAGAGCAGGGAGGCCAGCAGGAAGTTCCCTCTGACGCTCTGTAGGCGATAGGTTAACAGAAAGCCAACATGCCTTTCTGAAGTTTGTCATCAAACCTGCTATTTCCAACAGTTCAAGGGAAAAGAATCATAAACCACAACAGTTATTCCTGAGAAGGTTCATGAAAACCCATCTTCCTCACATAGAATTTTAGCAGGTAGGGATTTCATAGTGAGAATTCCTTAGGCCTTGAAAACCAAGATGCCAGCACACAAATATAGAAAGGCATAGGCACCAAGTCTCAGGTTAGGTGGGTGAAACTATCAGTCACCTGTAGTGGATGACAGCATTCAAGTCAGGAGGATGTCCGCGATGTTTATGCAGCTGAACTTGTACATCATCTTTTTCTAGATGAGTCTTGTCACTTAGCACTAATTCTCCCACAGAAGAGAACCTCAGTGATCTTAGCAATTCCTTAGCCTTTTGACCATTTCTTTGTCTTCTGAATCATCTTTAACATCTCCTTAAATCAAGGGAGACGTAAGCTAGATAGCATGGAGGATATGGACCAGCATTTAGCCCAAAGGTCGACTAATGTCCCTATAGCCTGAACTTATTTTTAGGTAGATTACATAGCATATTTATAATGGCCAACATTTAATCCAGTGTCAGGCACACATTAGGTGCTCAGAAATATTTGTCAAACAAATGATTAAAGGTTTTATAGGTAGGTGAGATAGTGCCAAGGATATATGGAAAGTGATATCCACTTTTGATGTGCTTTGTTTTCAAGTACAGAGAGACCATAGAATAGGACAGGGTACTAAACTAACTGCACTTCTAACCCACCCTTCCTTATTTACATATATTCATTCCTTCACAAACTTAAGGAGCATGGAATTCAAAATTTACTTGGAAATGTATTGGTAGATCTCAGTTGACCAATAGAGTATTTCTTTCCCACTGTGAAGGCCTAAGATTTGGCAGATGGCAAAATAGAATGAAGGAGAGACAGACTTGTAGTATGCTAAAAAATAATTTAAAATATACAAAACATCACTAGCAAGCTTCTCCTATAGACAGTAAAAGCAACTTCCTAAGTCATCAGCACTGCTCCGTATAAAAAATGCACTGGAATGTATTTTACAGCATGGAAATATGGTCTGAAATAGCACCTATGTGTTTTCCTGAATGTATATGCTGCTTAGTTGCTGTTTGATTCTGTGTCAGTCCAAGTAATAAGGTCATTTGGTTATTCAGTGAACATTTATAAACTAGAGCAGTGGTTCTCAATCAGGGCGATTTTGTCCCCCAGGCACATTGATAATATCTGGAGACGTCTTAGATTGTTGTGACTTGGTAAAGAGTGCTATTGGCATCTAGGCAAGGCCAGGGATGCTACTAAACATTTTACAATACACAAAACAGACCCCAATGAGAAAGAACCATCTGGCCCAAAAACACTGAGACACCTAAGACAGGAAGACAGAAACCTATGGTAGCACATAGTGAGGTTTCTATCCATGTTCTGGGGAGTCAGAAAAGGCTTATCCGATGAAGTGATAGGTACATTGAGACATGAAGAAGAATTAGGAGTGAACTTAATTAGGAAATAGGATCCCACGCAGAAGAAACTGCTTAGGCAAAAGCCTAGAGATGAGGATTGAAAGGATTGCAAATAAAGTAGACATTTTCTTAACCAGCCTTTTCTTATATTAATTTGTAAAACAAATTGCCCACCACACACAGAGCATGCATGACTGGTGACCCTGTGTACTTCTGCTTCACCAGATGAGTTACATGTTTATCAAGGGTCAGTTGTATTTGTTCCCAAAGCGGTTTATGCCAGTTTTAATATTATTTTAATTATATACTTTAATTAGATATCATGTAACCTCATGAAAATAATTGCAAAAAGAAAGTTGCTGTTTTTGTACTAAGTAGAATTCTTCGAAAAGATTTCATACAGATGTGTCCTAAAAAGAAAATACTATCTAATTAGATGTGGATGAAACACCTTTAATCATTTGGTGGGGAGAAAAAAAGCCTTTAAAATGTAAAAGAATTATGCACTCATATTGTTTTGCAAGTGTCAAGTCTATGATCTACTTTTTAAAAAACTGTAACTGGAAATCATAAATAATCCATTATTGGTGTGGTTTATGCAAGAAAGATGACTCTCAACACCAATCAGCTTACACTCCAGGAAAAGTTCTTGGCCCTATTTCAAAACATTACTGAACAAACACACATTTATGTGTTTTGAGTTAAAATAAAATACACATCACATTTCATTTTTTATGATTCTCTCTTTTACTCAACTTTTTTTTATTAATCTTATCAGGTAAGACAGCTTCCATCATATCGGGGCATAACTGGAGCACAGAACAAGCAGAGGACATGGCAAGAGATAAGGAACAAGAGGTAAACTGGGGTCAGATGGAGAGTCTTTTGAGCCATGATGTGTTTGGACCTTTGTAAGAAATAGAAGCCATAAAAACTTTTTAACAAGGGAGTAACTTGACCACATGAAGTGCTTTAGAAAGATATCACTCTGGCTCCAGCATGGAACATAGATTGGAGGGAAGCAAGACTGCAAGCCAGAAGTTCAGTTAGGAGGGCTCTGTAGTGATTAGGGTTTCCTGTGATTATTGAATAAAGAAGTAGCACTGGAGATGTAGAGACAGGAATGGATTCAAGGGATATTTAGGAATTAATATCCTAATTAACTGAACATAGCATATAAGAGAGAGCCTAGTGTCAAAAACCACACTTAGGTTTGGGGCTTGGACACCTAAGTTCTTGGTAGTGATATCCCTGAGATAGGAAACAAGATAAAAGAATTCAGCCAGGGTGGGAGAATGATGAGCTCAATTTTGGACATGTTGAGCCACAAATTTCCTGTGGGACAGCTAAGTAAAGTTGTTGAGTATGCAATTGGATTCATGGGTGTGACGCTCAAAAAAAAGTATTGAACTGAATACTTAGATTTGTGAGTAATCAGCATATAGAAAAAACTGGAAGTCATAAGAGTAAATGAAATTTCCTGGCTAGGAAAAAAGTAGTTGGCCTAAGAGAAGAAATGTAAAATATTCTTACACATCAATAAGGAAAAGATCCAATGAAAGAATGTGCAAAATAAGAAAAAAATACTTCACAGAAAAGAAAAAGTATAAAACAAATAAATACATGAAATTCAACTGCCTTACTAATCAAGGAAATGCAGTTAATGCCATGTGGGATAATTATTATGCCACTACAGGGCAAAAATTAATGTTTGACAACATCAAATGTTGGAGAGAGTAAGGATTTGAGGAAGGTCATACTGCACTAGCAGGACTGTACATTGGCACAACGGCTTTGGAAAATATTTTAGCATTATCTTATAAAGTATATTTTATAATTCTACTCCTACATGTGTACCCTAGAGAAACTCTTGAATATGTGTACCAGGAGACATATTCAAAAATGATTTCAGCACCATTGTTCATAGTAGCATGATACTGGAAGAAGCCTAAAGGGTCAACAACAGAAAATAGATTAAGGCTGGTATATTCATTAAAGGTGGTCACACAGCAGTAAAGAAGAGTGAACTACAGGTACGTGCAACAACATGATGGACTCTTAGAAACAATGTTGAATGGAAAAGAAGAATCCCAGAAGACTTCAATCTGCATATTATTTTAACAAAACTTCAAAAAAGCAAAACTGAAAAAATATCATTTATGTATTTATACTTTTGGAATAAAACAAAACAAAAAATCCAGAGAATGATCAAGAGAATTCGGGATAGTGATTCACTCTGGAGGGACAGCCAAAGTAGGACAAGGGAATGAGGAGGGAGCACAGAGGCAGATAAAAGTTATAGAATGTATCGTTCTCTGGCTGAGTGCAGGATCCTGGCTTTTTACTATATTACTGTAATTTATAACCACATATATGTTATGAATATTCTTTTGTATGAATCAAATAGCATATTAAAGCTCATAAAGAAAAGTGAAAAAGTTGGTCTTGTATAATTCACATCCCAAAAGAGGCAGAAGAGTTCTAGTTGCAAAGACTGCATTGATTTTTTTCCCCTGTTAGAATTGCTTTTATTAAATTGTGTTTTAGGACTTTAACTTCCTTCCACCATAGGTACACATTTGTGGTCCAATCCTAGGATACATACCATGGGGTATGTATTTTGGGGTGATAAAATTACTCAAGGCTTTGTTTTACTAATATTTTCACATCACCCTGACTCATTCAGTTACTTATTTTCATTCCTTTATACTACATGCTTTTGTGTAAGCCACCTCATATTCTTTGTGGAATGAGGCAGGGTACAAATAATCAAAATTAAAATACTCTATCCCACAGGGGAGAAAAACAACTCAAATCCTGTCATATTTCTTCCCATTTATGGCAGAAAATGCAGAAAAGTGGGCAGTTCCTTTCCTCTGGTGGCAGGCTGCTGCAAAAAGTCGACCAGGGCTCCTGACAGCTAGGAGGTAGACAGAAAAGCTATTTATAGGCTGTGTCAGAGACAGAATTGGTGGCCCACTGAACCCTAGAACTCTGGCTTCTCAGCCAGGTCTTGAGCAAAATCAGATAAAGCTCTGAGGATTCCAGAGACCCTGCACCATGTGTTGACCTGAGCCTGTGAGTCAAACTGCTCCATCAACCTTCTGTTCACCATTTGCTTGGTCCTCAGCCCTCCACACCAAGGAGAAAAGGGGCCCCTCACATAGTAGCACCCTCACAACCCACTGGTGCCCAGAAAAGCAAAATGTATATTTGTGCCTGCTCCACAGCAGGTCAGCCCACTCATCCAAAGATGCCATATCCATGAGATACAATCCAACTGCCAGGAAATCATTGGGCCCTGCCTGCATTGTGCCCCCTTTGTTGGCCATAGGAAGGATTTTCTGCATCCCAGATATGGTCAAAATCACCGGTTCCCGATTCTACATTAAGGTAACGAGACTTATATAAGTGATAGACCAAGCCCAGATTCAGCAGTCCTGGCTCCCCACCCAGTCCAAGGGAGCTCCAGAAAATAAACTAAGCATGGAAACCCAATGATGGGGCAACAGGGTCTGTTGCAAGCTGCAAGAAGAGGACTAGGAGAAGCTTCCCTCACCTATGTTTCCCCATGGTCCATAGATGGCTGTGACCATATATCTCCTTAATAACCCTCATCCACTGTTTCCCTTAAGATGTCCGCCACCATATTAAGAGCCACAAGAAGGAGGAGGAGGGGGAGAAGGAGGGACTACAGATCCTCACATAAGGGGTATCGCTATGGAATCAATCTGTTCTGCAGGACCTGTGCTTATGCCAATATATCCAAAATCACATTGGAGTGGGGGTTTGTTCAGACCTTCATCCTCCCTGTATAAGCCTCAGGGCTTTTTGTAATGAAGAAGAAGGGAGAAAAGTCTACTTTCTCCAGGCTTATTCAGATCTCAGTACAGTCAACATTCTTTACCACCCTGTCTACACATGAGCCCTTAGTTCTTGAACCAATTCTGTACAGGACGAACCTTTATGACATCTGTACTTGGAGACACCTACAACTTTGTCTCTAGAAAGAAGCAAGTAGAGAATGGCTTTCTAAAAGTGCCCAACTCATTTTGAACACACAAGAAACTATGTGATACCTCAATAATTTTCTAGAACTTACTGAATGGCATCCTGAAGAGCCCCTATCCTAAAATTTTGTGGATCATATCTTCACCTGATAGTATTTTTAAAAATCTGTTTTAAGAAGGACTCAGCCATCAACAACAGCATACCCTTTGAGCCAAGTCCAAAGTCAGAAGTCATGGGATAGAGTTCTTGGACTTCGGCATGTCTATCTGATAGCCTAGACATTAGACGATGGCATATTACAAGTCTGTGGTGACAGAAATGTTGAACCCCTGCAGCATCCAATCAAACCATAGCATCTGGCTTACCAAAGAAATGGTCATAAGACTCTTCTTCCCACTTGAGAAATGTCTCAGAGCCAATCTGGGTAAGCCCAGGAACATGCAGTCTCTTCCACCCAGGAAAAGAGGTCTAATGTGAAGGAGAAACCATGTTCATACAGAGCCACCTTTAACAGCTCTCTCCCTGCCTAAGCCCCTGGGTCTCAGCTCCATAAATAGTTGTGGCCCCTGCGCTCATTTACCAAGGGAGTTCCTCCAGGCTCTTCCTCCCACCTTTGCTCTTTCTGATGGAGAACAACTGCAGTTGCTAAGTCAAATAGTAGAAAGGTAATAGCATCTGTGAAAATTTTTATTGAAAATTTTGGTTTCCTCCCACTGGCACATACCCAGTTTCTTCCTCTCTGCATGAAACTTTCTCATGGGCAGCCTGCCTGGCTTTCTGACTTGGCTTCTAGCCAAGATGCCCCCCCCCCCAGATCACATGGAGGGGTTCCCATGCCTGACCCTGGCTGCTGGCACACCACAGCCCAGACCCCTGCTCTTGAAGTTGTTCAATAAAGTTAAGAAATGATAGATAAAGGTAAATGTTTTTGTCATTATTATCCTGCACAGAGAAAACTGCTTAACTACGCACTGACAGCTGATTGATTTCTGGTCTCGCTTTTATATTACCTTTGCAGAACAAAAGCTTTTCTCTAGGTCAGCATCACCAAAATTTATTTAATGGGACACTAGCCTGACAAAAGGCTCCTAAACAAAGAGGGATTCTGTGGTTTGAATATGCATATTCTTTTGCATGGTATGTATGCCTCCCATAGTTTCACATGATTATTCATATTCTAATTTCTCATAAAGCCATTTTTACTGGGTTTCACCTTTTTCCCTATAACATCCATGAACATCTCTAAGAGCAAGAGTTCTGGAGATTACGTTTTGGAGAATGCTGTCTTAAGCTTATCTTTGATCTGAGCTTGCAAGGTAGGAAAATTCAAATGTTCTTTATTTTAGAAAATGATTGTGATGCATAAACAAGATAATTTGCATACAGCTTCAAGATCCTTAAAAGCGAGCTTTACTCTTTAGGGTTTCTATATATATTACAAGAGTATTATTAGAACCCTACCTGGCAGGCAAACGTTCTTTATGCTGTATGCCACAGAGCATTCTTTCAATCTATCTATCTTTGGAAGACTTTATGAGGTCCTTCCACAACTTGAGCGAACAGAGTAGTCAAAGGATTTCTTAATGAACATCTGTTACACTTCTTTTTTTTCCTTTTAGTAGTTGAATTTTTTCGTAATCACATACTAATACAAATTAAAACCACAATGAGATCACTAGATGCCTATCAAAATGACCAAAACAAAATATGTGGCAATATCAAATACTTGTGAGGAGGAAGAGAGACGGAATTACTCATAAACACTGCTGGTGAAAAGTAAAATGGTGCAGCCACTCAGGAAAACAGTTTGGCAGTTTCTTGTAAACTAAATATGCAATACTATACAACCCAGCAATTTCATTCTTGGGCATCTATCCCAGAAAAGCGAAAACTTATATTCATATAAAAACCTGCACATGAATGTTTATAACAGCTTTATTTCTAATAGTCCACAACTGGACATGGCCCAGATGTCCTTTAGTAGGTAAATGGTTAAACAAACTATGACATGCCCATACTGAGGAATACTACTCAGCAATAAAAAGGAATGAGCTATTTTTATTATGCAACAACTTGGATGAATCTCAAGAAAATTATGCTGAGTGAAAAAAGCCACCCCCCTAAATTACTTATGGTATGATTCCATTTATGTAAGAAACACTTGTGTGATAAAACAGCATAGAACTAAATACACATACACACACACACGCACACACGAGTACATGTCAACTGGCAAAACCTGAATTGGTGGATTTTATCAATGTCAATTTCCTGATCATGATATTATACTACAGCTTTGCAAAATATTACCACTGGAGAAAATGGGTAAAGAGTACATGGGAGTATTGCTTCTACAACTGCATCTAAACCTACAATTATGTCAACTTGAAAGTAGAGACTATGTAGAAGTTTCAATGCACAAATGAATTTTTTGTGCCTCCAATGTAGGCAGGTTGATATGTCATAACATATACTATTTTGTCTCTTCTGGAAATAAATAATATTAACAATAATGAAGGGATTCATATTAGACAGGAAAACTTCTCCCAATTAGAAAGAGTTTTTAGATAGTAATGTTAATGACTAGAGGTTCTGAAATCGCCCTTCTGAAGATGCGACACAAATTTACACAGGATATATTATTTTTCCATGAGCCCTTCTGCAAACTACTAGCCCACCCTCCTCTCGGCCTCACAGCACCCATTAGTGCCATTCTTTATCACACACCGTTCTTAACTCCATTATCTTACCTGTGTCCCATACAAAGTGAGATCTGTGACAGAAGGATTTTGCTGTATGGTTGAATACCAAGTGGCATTACACAAAGATGATCAAAACTAAATTTTTAAAAAATAAAACATCTTAAAAGTAGGACAGAATCCTTTCTTTGGAAAGTTTTCACTTGGTATCTTCACGGGGACAGGGAGATGAATAAGATGACCTCACTGGGTCCCTTTCACTAAAAGGGTCAGTGATCCTCTTTATTCCCAGTTGTTTCCAGTATCAGGGACTTCACAATACTCTTCCCTAATTAGGGAATAGTTTCCCACCCACACTTAGCTACTTTTGTTTTTTCAAAGCTTTTTTTGGGTCTAATTGACATCTAATTCACATCTAATAAACAGCACTGATTTAAATGTAAAAATTTCATGATTTCTACATAATCAAGCTATATATATATATATATATATATGTATCTGTGTACATATAAATAAATATATCTATTCTTTATTATATGAACATTTGCTTAAATATATTATGTGGAAATGATAGATGATAGATAGATGGTAGATGGTAGATAGATAGATAGATAGAATGGATATGCACATATAATCACTCTAAAAGTTTCCTCGGCTCCACCCTGCCATTCCATCCCCAGGCAACAACTAATCTGCCTTCTGTCACCATAAATTATATTTTTCACAACTTTATATAAATGACATCCTATAGCATACACTCTTTTATGCCTTCTTCTGCTCATTGTAACTATTTTGAGATTCATCCATGCTGTTGCATGTATTAGTAGTTCATTAGTTCCTTACTGATGACTATTAGTCCAACCTATGAGAACACCACAACTTACCTATTCACCCGTGAATGGGCATTTGAGTTGTTTCCAATTTTAAGCTATTACAAAGTTGCTATGGACATTCAAGTAAAAGCCGTCCTATAAACACACACTTTCATTTCTCTCAGGTGAATACTAGGATAATAATGGCAAGGTCATATAGTATTTCTATGTTTCACCTTTTAAGAAACAGCCAAACTTTCCAAAGGGGATGCATGTTTTACATTCCTACCAATAGTGTATGAAAGATACAGGTCCTCCTTATCCTTGCCTGCACGTGGTATGTGGTCAGGCTTTTTAACTTTAGTCATTCTAATAAGACTGTAGTTGTACCTCATTGTGGTTTTAATTTGTATTTTCACTTCCCTAACAATAAATAATGTTGAGTATCTTATCACATGTGTTTTTGCCATCTGTGTATCTTCTTTGGTGAAGCATCTATTCAAATCTTTGGCTTATTTGTTAATTAGGTTGTTTGTTATCTTAATATAGAGTTTTCATGTATATATAAATAATTACATATATAAACAATACATATTTATATATGTATATATAAATATAAATACATAAAATATAAATATAAATATTTTTATAAATAAATATAGATTCTATATACTTATAGTTTATATTTCTATATCTATATAAATATATAAATGTAAATATATAATTACATATATAATACACAATACATACATATATATTATATATGTGAATATATAATATATATATTCTGAGTACAAGTCCTTTATCAGATATTTAATTTACAAATATTTTTTTCCTTGTGGATGTCCTATCTTTTCATTCTCTTTAGCAGATCGGGGATTCTTAATTTTAGCCGAGTGTAATTTAACAATTATTCTTTCATGGATCCTGCTTTTGATGTTGTAGATAAGAAATCTTTGCCTAACTGAAGTTTATAAAGACTTTTCTCCTAAATTTTTTCTAGATGTTTCATAGTTTTCGGTTTTACATTCAGTTCTATGATCCATTTTGAGTTAACTTTTGCAGATAGTGAAAGTGATGTGGGAAACAAAGGCAAAAGAAAAATTAAATTTCCTTACTACTTACAGCCCATTGATAAGTCCTTGAAACAGGCAGAGTGGCATTCCTCTAGACTCAGCTGCCTCAATGTAATACTTTGCTAAGGGCAAGAGGCAATCTTAGCCCAACCCCCAGGATCCTGTAAGTGTACGTTAACATATAAAAATTCCTTTGGAAACTTCCTTTATCTTTACCCTCCAAGATACATATTGGCAATCATCCTCCAAGCATATGGCCCACTGATACACATCTGAAGAGTCTCATGACTGAGTTTTTACTAAACAATAATAAATGACCTTTTCCTAACAATAGCTAGCTAGCCCCCTCAGGATCCCAGAAACCTTGTTTCCAAAATACCTTGGAGGCTTGTGCTGTCCCTAATACCTCCCAACATGAAAGTACATAATCAGTCACCCATCACAACCCCAGTGTGTCTCTTTCTGCCCACAGGTCCTGTCCCTGTCCCTATTAAAATAAAACCAACTTTTTGCATCAAAGACATCTCAAAAATTCTTTCTTTCCTGTCAGCTCCAACTCCCAACATTTCCTACATCACAAAGTATAGATAAAAATTCTTCTTTTTTTTTAATATGGATATCCCATAATCCTATCACCATTTGTTAAAAGATAATTCTTTCTTCATTGAATTGCCTTTGTACCTTTGTTAAAAATCAATGGACAACTTCTGGTTTCCAGTCCCACATGGGAGGTCTACTCAACAAGGAAAAAAAGCTGAACTAACTAAAAATCAATAACTCTCTTTTGATCAGAGATTTGAGGTCAAAGGGCAAACTACTGTCCTGAAAACTGGTGACAGGTGGATACAGAGAAACAGAGCTTAAGGAGCAAAAGTCCCAACTGGAGCCTGGTAGGAGCACTTAAAGGATAATTAACAAATTCTGAAGACTGAACTGTGGACTAGCGTGAGAGATAAAAACTCTTGGGGTGCAGTCTTAGGGGAATCCCCACACTTTCATGGGTCTTACCTCCAAGAGCCCCACCAGGTACTCACAGTGAAGATCAGAGAAAAATCTCCTCATGCTTCCAACAGGAGAGGAGAAATCATTTTTAAATATGCCCAGAGTTATCTCTCTCTTTAACAAAGTGCTGCTCTCAAGAGAAACTATTCTACCAGAGCCTAAACAACTGGGGTTTTACCAGAGCCTGACTGACCTGGGAAAGTGATATACTCAACAGCAACCCATCTAGCTGTTGATGTGAGTGAAGAGAAATGCTCAACTCCAGCCTTTCTCACTTTCCTGTCACACCTCAGGGGAAAAAGGAAAGTTGAGAAGCAGTTGTGAAGGTCACAGCCCAGAGATACAGGCTCACTAAAACACTGGGACATAATCATGGGATTATGGAATGCTTCTCCCTCCCCTCCCACCCCCCATTTCCACCATATCAGTAGGGGTCCTGTGTAATAATAGGGGATTTCAGCTAAAAGAACTGTAGACTTCATTAAAATTTAAAACTTTAGGGACACCTGGACAGCTCAGTCGGTTAAGCATCTGCCTTTGGCTCAGGTCATGATCCCAGGGTTCTGGGATCGAGTCCCACATCTGACTCCTTGCTCAATGGGGAACCAGCTTCTCCCTCTGCCTGCCACTCTCCCTGCTTGTGCGCTGGCTCTCTCTCTCTCAACAAATAAATAAAATCTTTTAAAAAAATTTAAAACTTTACCTTTGCAAAAGATTCTGTTAAGAAAATGAAAAGATAAGACACAGACTGGGAGAAAAGGTTTGCAAAACACGTATCTGATAAATGACTTGTATTCAAAATATACAAAGAACTCTTAAAACTCAACTTTCAAAACTCAGCAATAAGAAAACAAACCAAACTGAAAATGGGCAAAAGATCTGACCAGATACCTCACCAAAAAAGATATACAGACAGCAAAAAAGCATATGAAAGATGTTCAACATCATATGTCGTTAGCGAACTACAGATTAAAACAACAATGAAATACCACCACACCCTATTGGAACGGCAAAAATCCAAAACACTGACAACACCAAATGCTAACAATGGATTTGGAGTAACAGGATCATTCATCCATTGCTGGTGGGAATGCAAAAATGGTACAGTCACTTTGGAAGACAGTTTGGCAATTTTTTACAAAGCTATACATACTGTTACCTTATGATCCAGTAGCCACGTGCCTTGCTATTTACTCAAAGAAGCTGAAAACAGGTCCACACAAAAATCTGCACACAAATGTTTATAGTGGCTTTATTCATAATTTCTAAAAACTGGAAGAAACCAAAATGTCCTTCAGTACATGAATGTATAAACAAACTATGGCACACCCACACAATGCAATATTATGCAGGACTGAAAAGAAATGAGCTATCAAGCCAGGAAAAGACACGGAGGAAATTTAAATGCAAATTTAAGTGAAAGAAGACAATCTGAAAAGGCTACATACTGTATGGTTCCAATTATAGGACATTCTGGAAAAGGAAAATTATGGAGATAGTAAAGAGATCAGTGGTTGCTAGAGGTTCAAAAGGAGATGGGGAGGGATGAATAGGTTGAGCACAAAGGATCTTCGGAGCAGTTAAACTACTCTGTATAACATTATAATTGTGGATATGTGATATTTTGCATTTGTCAAAATCCATAGAATATACAACAAAAAGAGTGAATTCTGATGTAAACTATGGGCTTTAGTTAATAATAATATATCAATATTGGTTTGTCAATTATAACCAATTGACCACACTGGTGCAAGATGTTAATAATAGAGGAAACTAGGTGTGGGGGAGGTAGTGTGAGGATATATGAGAACTCTCTGTAGTTTCTGCTGAATTTTTATGTAGATCCAAAACTTCTCTAAAAAAAAATAAAGTCTATTAATAAATAAATTTTAAAAATCAATTGATTATATATGTAATATTTACGTGCATCTATTTTTGGATTCTATTACATTGCAGGATCTACTTGCCTTCCTTGAGTTCAACGATACATTGTAACTTTATAATAAGCCTTGAAGGGCATTCAAGGTTTATTTCAACTTTTGCTTATGAAAATCAGCTTGAAATTTCCTACAAAAAAACAGTCTGCTGGGGTTTTTATTGGAATTATATCAATCTATAGATCAATTTGGGGAGAATTAACATTTTAATATTGTTTAGTCTTCCAATCCATAAACAGGATATATCTTTCATTTAGGTCTACCTTAATTTTCTCTTAGCATTGCCCTGTAATTTCACTGTACACGTCTTGCACATCTTTTGTCAGATTTATCCCTAAGTATTTCTTTGTAATTCTATTGTGAGTGTGTCTTCATTTTAATTTTGATTGTCCATTGTTGGCATATAGATATAAAATTGACTTTTAAACATTGACCTTATACCCTGAAACCTTATGAAATTCTCTTATGAGTTATAATTTTTGTAGATTACATGGGATTTTCTACATAGATGATCATGTCCTCTGTTAATCAAGACGGTTTACTTTTTTCTTTCCAATACGAGTAACCTTTATTTTTATTTTTATTTTTTTGCCTGATTGTACTGGCTAGAACCTAAAATATAATGTTGAATAGACATGATTAGAATGGACATCTTTGCATTGTTCCTCATCTTGAAGGAAAACATTCTGTCTTTCACCATTACATATAATGTTAACTATAGGGGTTTTTGTAGATTACCTTTATCAGGTTGAAGGGGTTCTCTTCTAATCCTACCTTGCTGAGAGTTTTTTTCATGAATATATGTTAAATTTTTGTCAAATGTTTTTCTGCATCTATGGGAAAACTCATATTTTCCCTTTTTTTTTAATGTGTTAATAACATCAGTTTTCTAATGTGATACCAATCTTTCATTCTCTGGATGAACTCTATTTGGTCATGAGGTGTTATTCTTTCTACATAATGTTAGATTGAACTTATTAAAATTTGTTAAGATTTTTGCCTTTATGTTCATGATGTATATATGTCCATAATTTTTTCTTATTGTGTCTTTACCTAGTTTTGGTATCAGACTAATAGTGACCTCATAATAGTAGTTACCAAGTATTCCTTTCTCTTCAGTTTTTTGAAAGAGTTTATCTGTATTTGGAATTTTTAATTGTTCAAAATCTTCAAATGTTTGAAAGAAGTTATCCAAGAAGCCATCTGGTCCTGTAGTGTTCTTTTTAGAAGATTTTTAACTATAAACTCAATTTTTAAAATAGGTGTAGGGTCAATCAAATTATTTTTCTTGAGTGAGCTTTGGTAATTTGTATGTTTCAAGGAATTTGTTCTTTTCATCTGAGTTGTCTAATTTGTTGACATAAAGTTGTTCATAATATTGCTCTACTATTCTTTAATTATCTGTAGAATCTGGTGTGTTGTCATCTCTCTCATTCCTGATACTGGTAAGTTACATATTCTTTTTTAATTTCCCAAGAAGCCTGACTAAATTTTTTTATCAATTTTATTGATCAAAGAAACAACTTTTGGTTTTATTGAATTTTTTTCCTATAGTTTTCTGGGTTTTATTTCATTGATTTCCACTCTGACCTTTATTATTTCCTTTCTTTTGGTTTAATTTGCTCTTCCTCTTCTAGTTTCTCAGGGTGGAAGCTGATGTCATTGATTCAAAATCTTTCTTTTCTGATATAGGTGTTTATTACCATAACTATTCCCTCAAAGTATTGCCAAAGTTGCATCCCTCAAGTTTTGATATTTTGTGCTTTTATTTTTATTCAGTTTAAAGTACTTTTTAATTTTAATTTTTATTTCCTTTTTGACCCATTGCTTATTTAGAAGTATGTTATTTTGTTTCCAATATTTTGGTATTTTCCAGAAATCTTTCTGTCATCTATTTCCAATTTAATTCAATGGCAGCCAGAGAACATACTCTGTATAAATTGAATCCTTTTTAATGTATTGATATTGTTTTATGCCCCAGAATATGTTATATCTTGGTCAATATTCTATGTTCATTTGAAAAGGAGTGTATTCTGCTGTTGTATGGAGTGTTCTAGAATTATAAATTTTAAGGTCAAATTGGTTGATAGTTTTTTCAAGTACTCTTGATCATTAGTTATTTTCTGTCCACTTGCTCTGTCAGTTTTTGATGGAAAGGTGTTGAAATCTCTGACTATCATGTTTGTGTATTTCTTCTAGCACTTCTATCAGTTTTTGCTTTGTGTATTTTGAAGCTCCATTATTAGGTGCATAAACATTTACACTTGTGATGTCCTCTTGAATTGACCCTTCTTTTGTTATGAAATGACCCAATTTATCCCTAACAATATTCTTGACTTTGAAACCTTTGTTAATCTGATAGTAATAGAGCACTCCAGCTATCTTTTGATTAGTGTTATCACGGTATATCCTTTTCGCATTTTTCACTTGCAATGTTTGTGTTTTTACATGTAACCGGGGTTTCTTCTAGGAAATTTAAAGTTCTGTCTTATTTTTTTATGCAATCAGATATCCTCTGCCTTTTAATTAAGGTGTTTATACCATTTATGTTTAATGTGATTGATTATATGATTGCATTTAAATGTATTTGTTTTCCACTTGTTCCACATTATAATATGTCTTTTCCTCTGGTTGCTTTAACATTTTCTTTTTATTACTGGTTTTAAGCAGTATGATTATGTGTTTTTATGTCATTTTATTCTTGTTACTTGTGCTTAGGGTTTGTTCTTAGATCTGTATTTTTTTTTAAAGATTTTATTTATTTGACAGACAGACACAGTGAGAGAGGGAACACAAGCAGGGGGAATAAGAGAGGGAGAAGCAGGCTTCCCCACGGAGCAGGAAGCCTGATGCGGGGCTCGATCCCAGGACCCTAGGATCATGACCTGAGCCAAAGGCAGACGCTTAACAACTGAGCACCCAGGCACCCCTGTATATTTATTATTTTCATCAACTTTGAACAAAACTTTGCCATTATTTTTTCAATTTTTTAATATGTGCCCCCTCTACTCTTTTTGAGGAGTTCCATTATGAACATATTTGGCCACTTGAGTCGTCCCACAACTCATTGATGGTCTACTCTTTTTTTTTTCCCAGCATTTTTTTCTGCACTTTATTTTGTATAGTTCCTATTATTATATTGTTATGTTTCTAATCTTTTCTCCTGTGGTATACAATCTTTAATCCCATCTGGTATATTTTTAAACTACAGAATTACAATATTCACTTATAGAAGTTTGATTTGAATCTTTTTTATATTCTTCCTGTCTCTACTTAACATGTTCTATCTTTTCTCTACCTTTTTGAGCATGTGGAATACAAGCACAATTGCTATTTTGATGTCCTTTCCTATTAATTATATCATCTATGTCATTTCTGTTTCACTTTTGACTGATTTTTTTCTCCTCATTGTGGGTCCCATTTTCCTGTTTCTTTGCACATTTAGTAATTTTTGAAAGGATGCTAGACATTTTTATTTTTATCTTGTCATGTGCTGGACTTTTTTATACTTATAAATATTCTTAAGTTTGATTCTAGAATATGACTAGAGTTACTTGAAGATAGTTTGACCCTTTCAGAACTTGCTTTAAACTTTGTTAGGTGGAAACCAGAGCTCCATTTAGTCTAGGCATAATTTTCCTCACTGTTTAGGCAAGACCCTTCTCAGGACTCTAAGTGATGCTTTTTAATTTAGATTTTCCACTGTGGCTTTGGGGAACAAGCAATATACCCTCTATAACATTTAGTTATGATTGTCTCTAATCCTTTCAAGGTGTTTCTTTCCTCAACCTTGGATAATTTCCTCACATGTATAGCCTGATCAATACTCAACTAAATACTTGAAGGGTACTCTCTGAAATTCTCTCTGTGTGCAGGTCTCTCATCTACGGCAATCTTCCATGTAATTCTAGCTGTCTTGGCTTCCCTGGATTGCCAGCTCCGTTTTCTCAGCTCAGGGAAACAACCGGGCTCTCTCTGCATACTTCTTCCCTGCATTATCATCTGAAAAATTTTCCCAAATAGTAAGCTGAAACAATTGTAGGGCTCCCTTCATTTGTTTCCTGTCTTACTGATCACTGTCCTTTGTTGCTTGATGGTCAAACTTATGTTTTTCTTAGAGTGATATCTTTAGCTAACATGTCAAAGAGGGAACCAGCAAGTTAGCAAATTTTACTGGCCAGTATAGATTCCACTTTTACCCTCACTCATGGCCTGAAATCTGAAAACCTTAAAGTCAGTGAACATCTGTGTTCATCTAGTTAATACTACTTGAGATTGAGGATTCAAAGAAGAACTTAGAATTTCACCTATATAGGAAAATTATGTTAAGTCCAAATCTCCTAATTTCCTTGTAGGTCAAGGAAATTGACCTACAGGGAATTTCCACCACAGGATTCCCCTCTCAAGAAAAAATGAGGAGTTCTAGCTACACCTGGACTACCTTTATTTAATATTTTTCCCCTAAATAAACCATAGATTCTGATAGGGCAAAAACTATCTATCTTCTTCACAATGATATCTTCAGATTCTATTTCAGTGTCTGGCATATTAGAGGAACTCAGAAAATATTGGATGGATGAATGAATCTAAGTGTTAACCAGAAAATTCTCAAACCCTCTAAAAATTTTAGATATTAAAAATAGCAGAGACAAAACATAAAACTCAGGCCCAGCCTTATAGTTCTAGCCCATTAACTCCCTTTGTTAGTTGGGCTTTAGGAAGCAGAACTAGAAGATGAAAAGATGGCCCTTCACACCACTTAGGGCCCCTTCCCAGCACATTGCTGCATTTCTCTGCCAAACCCTAAAGCCTCAAGGCTCCTCTTAGCTGAGTAACATCTGTGCATTTTCTTAAATCCATTTCCAGATTTGATAAATATAAAAGGCAAAGCAGAGTTGAGCAACTCAAGGAAACAAGTGAGGGGATAATAGGTCCCTGTGCCTAGAAATCTGGCACCACAGGATTGCGCTAAATTAGGTGCAAAGAAGCCATCTGGTCAATTTAGTTTTAATCCCACCAAGTTTGTTGAAAAATATTTGCCAATGGATCAGAATTGAAGGGAGAATTTTAAAATAGTATAATTAGATATGATGCCAGAAAGTCTTGTCACAAGCCATCCAAGAGCAAGTAAGGAAAATAAAGAAGAAATTGCAAATACAATTAAATAAATACACCACAATAAATGATAATAAACTCAAGCAGGCTTTGGCCTCAGCCCCTACATTCTTCTAGGCAGTTCACCGCACTGTGTGCTGGGTTGCTTGGCAGGTTGAGCTTAGTTGGGCTGGGTTCAGTAGTGCTCAGGAATGTGAGTGGGAAGAGATTGCCAGGCACCGCTGCCCTGGCAGGTTGTCACAGAGAGGCTAGTAGGGGTGGGACTGATAGATACCAGACAGAGCTTTGCTCTCTGGGCACCCTGTACTGCCCCAGGTGTACCTGGCCCCCAGGATGCACTTACTCACCACTTCCTCCCCACTAGGAAAAAAAAGACAAGCTGCAGAAAGCATTCCAAGCTAAATTTTTCTATATTTAATGATCACCATTCAGCAAGTGTGTTGCACACACTAATCCCTGAGAACCTATGCCACAAAAGCTTATGTGAATGCCAGATTCTTGCATTTAAATGTGGCAGTGCCAGGAAGCACTGGAGATCCTTAATTCAAGTGTTGGGATCACTTTAAGCTCTCATACCAGACCAGGCCCAGACGTTTAGTATCAAGCCTCCAAAGACAGGAACCAAAAGGACCACCTGCATTTCTCTACCCAGGAGTACATTCAGAAAGGAATTACCAATTAAATGAGAAGGTACCACCTCCTCTCCACTTTACTGGTTCTGCATCTTGCTAGATGTATGCAGGTACAACATTCTCTGCAGTCTACAGGGTGATGGTATTTGATGTAGCTAAAAAGAGCACCATTCTTAGAGTTCAAAGGCATGCATTTTTCCAGATCAATCACTTACTGACTCTACAAGCATAAGCAAGTTAGCAAAGTCAATGATCATCAACTGTTCATATATAAGATGGGATACTATTTCCTTCCTTTTTAAATTATAAACTGACACACAGATGTTAGATGTATTATTGTTAAAGGCTCTTGGAAACTTGTTGGAAGTTTTCAAAGAAGGATAGCTAACAACTGGTGTACTCTTGGCTAAGAGTCAAGAGAATGGGTTCTTTTTTTTTTTAAGATTTTATTTATTTATTTGACAGAGACGGAGATAGCAAGAGCAGGAACACAAGCAGCGGGAGTGGGAGAGGGAGAGCAGGCTTCCCTCCAAGGAGGGAGCCCGATGTGGGACTCGATCCCAGGACCCTGGGATCATGACCTGAGCCGAAGGCAGACGCTTAACGACTGAGCCACCCAGGCGCCCCAAGAGAATGTGTTCTGTTTCTTAATTCTCCGCGATTTTGCTTCTAAGCCCCTATTGCTTCATCTTGTAAAATGAAAGGGTGAGTCTTGATGCTATAAAGGTCTTTTCCAACACCAGCATCCTGATGCATATAAGTAAATCATTTTGAGAAGACTGATTTATAACCCCAAGGATTATGTGCCCTGCTCAGAATCTCCATGTTCTGGATCAGGTTTGGTAAACGATGACCTGTTAGGCCATATCCATCCTGACACTGTTTTTTTTTTTTAATAAAGCTTTATTAGAACACAGCCATGCTTACTCATTTATTATTGTTATTGCTGTGCCGTGCTACAAGAGCAAGAATTGAGTAGCTATGACAGAAATCATATGAAATCAAAGCTTAAAATATTTGCCATCTCACCCTTTATAGAAAGTTTGCCATCCCCTGTTCTAGGTGATTGTTGTATGGTTTCAACAAAAATATTAAACCAACGCTTGCTAACATTCTTTTTTTCAAAGACATAATATGACAATCTGAGATATGTTTATGCTTTTATTTTAAATTATTATAGACTTCTTGAGTGGTTAAGCATAACATAATATAATAGCAATAATAAACCTTCTCAGTCTGGGGAGAGAAAGGACATCTATACCTTGGTATTATTTTCACTAGACAGCGCTTAAATAGACAGGGTTTTGGGGCAATAAAAAATAAGATGTATGTTATGTTCACAAGAGAAGTACAAATTTCTCTTGCAATTTCTCTTGTAAACTAGATGAAAGGAGGGCAGAATTCATATCTGGAAGAAAATTAACCCTCATACTAAAATATATGACAGAGTGATGACATGTCAGAGTGAAAACCTCCCAATGTTTTCTAGTCAACCCTACCTCCATTCATAAAGGGATCAGAGCATATTTTTCTCCCACACCTCCTAGTTTCCACCTCCATGTCCAGCAAAATCAAGAGACAATGAACTCAGAGCTCAACAGAAAGAAGGAAAGGAGGAAAAGCAGTGAATTCTTGAAATATTTACAGCTCTGGAAATTGCAAAGCACAGGAATAAGCCAGAGAACTAGGACTTTATGAGTGATAAGTCCCCAGGAAGTGCTACAGTCCCCACCCCCACCGTAGCACAGGAATACTGGACTCCCAAACCCACCCAACACAAAGAATCTGAAACAAGAAGATACAGGGAAGTAACAGGAAGAGGAAGAAAGATAGGAATGAAGGCCCAGTCTGCCAGGTGGAACCCATTTGCATGGTGCAAAATAACAAAGTAGCTAAATCAGCATGTGATTATCTCCTATGTGAATATGTGTGTGTGTGTGTGTGTGTGTGTGTGTGTGTGTGTGCATTTGCTGCTCCTATGCTCAAGGGACAGTGTTGCCTTCTGTATCAGTTATCTGTTTCTATATAATAAGCCATCCCAATGATTTATTAACTCACAGATCTATGCATAATTAAGTTGGGTTCAGGTGAATGGTTCTCTTCTGTCTCTCCTGCAGTCATGTAAATACAATCAGTTGGAGGGTAAACTGGGAGCTGGTCCAAGAGGGCATAACTCCCCTTTCTGGTAGTTTGTACTAGCTATTGACTAAGCTACGTCTCAGCATGCTATATAGTGGAGGGAAGTTTTCCAGCAGACAGAGAAGGCAAGCCCCCTGCACAAGCACTCTTTAAGCCTCAGCTAGCACCACATTTGCTAAAGTTACATTAACCAAAGCAGGTTTCTTGGCCAAGCCAATTCAGGCAGTAAAGACCAAGCTTCTGCCTCATGATGGAACAGCAAACTCACAGTCCACAAGCTATGTACACAGGGTTGGGAGAGTTTGTGGCCATTTTTCACAATGTGTTACACAATCCTAATTTTGAGTTCAGAGAGGATGAACTTAAGATTGGAGTATATCATGTACTTGTGATTTGTTAAGCTATGAGGCATCAGAGGAAGGAAACGTATTTGGAGTGAGTCTGAAAAACTTGGGATCAAAGCTTAACTTCATTGCTTACTTACTGTGTGACATTGGACATACTATTTAATCTCTCTGAGTCCATTTCCTCATCTATAAAATGGAGAACATATTATCTGTTGCACAGAGTGAAATGCTTAGACAGCACCTGGCATATAGACCTTTGAGAGATTTAGTTTCTGTCCTCAGATATCTGTGCCTGTGTGAATGAATGTGTTTCATGGTCAGCAATTACAATTGAGTGAGAATGCATGGGGCTTTGGCTTTTCTGAGCACTGAAGTTTAGGTCTGGCAAATAACAACACAATAATCCCCAAAATATAGCTTCTCACATCAAAACCACATGCCACATGGAACTGTTTGGACTGTGAGGCCTGAAAATATGAGGGCCCTCCAGAGCTCAGTCTCTCCAAAAGGCGATGTCTCACACAGCCCCAGGAAGGAGGGGAACAGAGTGGCCAGACAAGGGGGCATTAACCCAATCACACCCTGACTTTCTTCATTATTCAATCTTACAAATTGGGTGGCCAAGAAACCATGACCAAAAGGGAAGGATTTTGGCACAGGGAGGGCCTTGATTTTGTATAGATTCTGCTGAAGGACTTGAGCACAGACATTCTGCTCAGGAACCAGTCAGAAGAAGGGGCTAAGGTGTGAAATCCTTAGTACAGGGGCACTTGGAGGGCTTATGACTATCAAAGGTGAATTTGCCAGAAAATTGGAGGTCACAAAACATCAGCATTTGAGAAGGTAGGTTTCAGGACCTGCTCTTATGGACATGCAGCTATGGCTTTCCCACGAACTGGACTTGGGCAGGGTCTGCTGCGGCTTGTGGAAACCAGTGTTGAGAATCCCAAGACTCTTCTATGGCCGGAGTGCACTTGCTGGCAGGAGACAAATTCATAATTAAAGTGCTTTGGAGACATTTATGTAATGCTCTGACTGGTTTTTGGAGGCAATACCAGAGCCTTCAAATGACATGTTTGCAATAGGGGTAGTGTGCTTATTATATCAATAACCAAGATGGGCGGGGGGGGGATCAGGCACAACAATTTCTCAGTAAGTCCACCAGAGGTGTTCTCTATTATGTTCTCAAAAATGTTGGGTATTTGCATCAAAAAAAAATCAGTAGCCCAAATTGTTAAAGTCGGGTTCTTAGGTTTCCCAGTTTTAGCCCTAAACATTCCACATCACAGGAAATCCCTCAGTCCCAGGCAAATCAGGATGGTCGGTCACCCAAAAGTTGGGATATCTCATAGTCACCAACATGGTCATCCATCCAAGATCAAATTTAATCTTGGATATCCAATGAGTTGTTATAAGGGTCTTCTGCAGGGACATATTAACCAATAAAATAGAGGGTAATCTCAGGGGTGCCTGGGTGGCTCAGCCAGTTAAGTATCTGCCTTCAGCTCAAGTCATGATCTCAGGGTCCTGCGATTGAGCCCCATATCGGGCTCTCTGCTCAGCGGGGAGCCTGCTTCTCCCTCTCCCTTTGTCTGCCACTCCCCCTGCTTGTGTTTGCTCTCTCTCTCCCAAATAAATAGTAATTTCTTTAAAAAATAAATAAAATAAAATAAATAAAAGGTAACTTCTTCTCTGCCCAGATTAGTCCTTACAAGTATATTAGTTAGGATTCCTCAGAGAAACAGAACCAATAAGATGTGTGTAGATTGATAGGTAGATGGTGATAGATAGATAGATAGATAGATAGATAGATAGATAAATAGATAGATAGATAGATAGATAGATAGATAGATAGATGATAGATAGAGATTTATTTTATGGAATTGGCTCATGTGACTGTTGAGAGTGGCAAGTCCAAAATCTGCAAGTTAGTTGGAGACCCAGGGAAGAGTGATGTTGCAGTCTTGAGTCTGAAAGCCATTGAGAGGCAGAATTCCTTCTTACTTGGAGGACCTCAGTCTGTTTTCTCTTAGGCCTTCAACCAATTGCATGAGGCCCACCCACATTATGGGTGAAGTTAGTTGGCTTTATTCAAAATCTACTGATTAAAGTGTTAATCTCATCTAAAAACGTACCTTCATAGCAATATCCAGACTGGTTGGTGTTTGACCAACCAAGTTGACACATAAAATTCACCCTCACACTTAGTCAGATACGAGTCAAGTCAAGATACAGTCTCATACCTTGTAGTGACTTGGATTCTGTAGAAAATCCTAGAAAGGATATCATCCAAGAACTAGAGGATCTTCTTAAAGGATTTGCTAACAACCATGTGCACACCACCTACTCTGGCTGGGAAACTGGAGGGTTCTGACAGGGTTTCTTCAAGACTGGGAGAATACCAACACCAGGACTCAAGTCTTGGCCAGACCCATTCTCAGTTTGCTTTATGGTGTTTTGAAGCCACAGCAACACTGGAATGAGAGCACTGATATCTCATCTCCTCCCTAAACTGTGGGAGGAATTGGAAAGCAGCAACCTTGGCCTCTCTAAAAGTTCTGGGTGTGCTAGATTTCCCTGGCTATGGCTACAGCTGTGACAAGAAGAGAGGAAAGCAATGTTTGTCAAACAAGCCTACAGAGCTTAGAACATGGCTAGAACATCTTCCTTTTAGTTAGGTTATAAAAGTATGGCTTGCAGTCACAATTAGATAAACAATTATAGCACCCTTGATTGTAGACAATTCATGATTTTAAAAATATTATATCCGTAATACTCTACCAACCATAGAATCTCAGCATTGGGAGGACCTTAAAGTTCATCTTGTCATTGTATCCAGCTGTAACATTTATAACAAATAAACTGCAATAAGCCAGAGGCAGCATCAACACTTGATTGGCTCTGATTCTCTCATCGTGTATTAAGAGTGGCGCAAGTTAAAGGAATTTGAATTCTTCCAAGAATCCAAATTGCTCCTGCCTTTCATGGCATTTATTTTTCTTCAGTCTTCTCTTGTGGTCTTCCTTACCTGTCAGTGATTTTCCTGGGTTCCCATTTATAGCACAGACCCAGAACTTGTGGAGGAAAAGAAGAGCAGAGAATATGAATGCCAAGAAAAAGAAAGGCAGAGCCTAAAGTCAAGAGAGAGCCAAGAAACAATAAGGAAGATAAGAGTGAAAATAAAGTCTGGTGGGGCGAATCAAAGTGGCACAGACTTTGTAAGGAGAAGATAGCCAGGACCTATAACAAAGAGAGAGAAGATTGGAAAAGAAGGAAGAGAGCAGACGAGGCCCAAGAATAAAGGGGATGGGGCAAAGATCAGTTACGAGGCAGAGTAAGGGACCTGATATAGCAAAGCTTAGGCTGGAAATGGATTATGCACAAGAACTAAGTTCTATCTGGTGGTGGCAGTGGACTCACTGAATGACCTGGGAAGACAAAGAGATTGGCATTTTGACCATGGACAAAAGTAAAGCTAATTCTACTCTCTCTGCTCACTGCCCCCCCGCCCCAGGCAGTCTGCTCCAGTTCCTAAAAGCTGCCATGACCTTACCCCATAGCAATGGAATTTATTGTCTTCTTCTTCCTTTCAGACAATAAGGTGAAATTTTGCCCAGTTTTGATAAACTTTCCATTTTCTCCTAACAGATATCCCCTGCCTACATCACCCAGGGGACACAATGTCTCCCCATGTTAAATGTCCTATACTTAGGATACTCCTCAGATAAATGAAAACATATACACAGATCTTCCCAAAACATATTCTGACATTTATTCATATCAGCAAACAAGCCACAGAAATTCTCCAAACCCTCTGAAAAACATGCTAACCTAGCATTTCCCCCAGCAGACACAAAACTTACTCATGCTGACATAAACACACACACACACACACACACACACACGCATACACATACACACACACACACATACACACACATGTTTTCCTGAACATTGCAAAACTAAGCAGCTGATCGACCTAAGTGGAGACATAATATTTTAGAGATGTTCCTGATAGCCCACAAGGGAGTCAATGCTGTGGCCTGTGATGGTGTTGACCAGGTTGTATACCAAATGTACAGTATGTCAAAAGGAAAAATCATTTCCAAGAACAATGATGGAAGTAGCCCAAATATGTGCTTGGAGAAAACCAAGTGAATTTGGGGTTTGGTCCAAGTGAAATATCAAAAGGATGAATCAGAAAAATATATATGTGGGGCTTTGAAAAGTTATTTTTCTTTGTACAGTTAAAATGGCAGAGTTTCAATTTGAGTTTCAAGTGCACGAAAGATGTGTCAAATGATCCAGTTTGTAGCTTGTGACCAGCCTGGAGGGGAAATGATAAAACATTGTTTTGATTATGGACCTAAGATTATTTCAATAAACACAGCCTGGAGATCACATTAATATCAATTTTTTAAAGTGTCTTTCCCTTTTTACTGAGCCTTTAAAAAGAGTTTTTATTTTGTTTTTGACGGGGTCTTTGAAGGTTCCTGTCTTCAGCCTCAAAACCTACCACATCCCCACTGTTTTCTGACATCCTTTAGTCCCATCTTTGCACAATTCCTTTGAGATGAGCTGAAGTCTAAAGTTTTTATAATACTAAGCAGTAAATCTCACTGTCAGGGTCATTCCAAGGCCATGAGACATTATATGACAACCTGCAAAACTGACTCGATGTGCTTTTGACTTTGGGGGGATGTCAGTGAAAGAACATGGGATTAGGAGTAAGAAGTCCTGCTTTTTAGTCCTGGCTTTGCTGTTTCTGAGCTTTGTCTCCTTCTGTTTTTTCATTCAGCAAATGTTGAATATCTAATATGGGCCACACACTGTAGTAGGAACTGAATAGAGAAATAGACGCACAGTCAAGGAGTTTATAGTTGGGGTGTGGGCAATGTAAACAATAAAATATAGTGTGGTGGGGGTAAGCACAACAATGGAAATACATGCAAGGTAGAAAAATTGCACAAAGAAGAAAGTAAATTGCTCTGTTGGGAAAGAGGAGGGTAGGCTTTCGCTAGGAGGTGACATATGAATTAAGTTCCAAAAGATGGATGTGTCTAATCAGGTAAATAAGGAATGGGTAGAGGATATTCTTGGTCAAAGAAAGAGCAAGCACAAAAATTCAGAGATGGGGCAGAATGAGTGTGTTTGGAAAGCTATATACATTCTACTATAATTGAAGCATAAAGTGTATGGGATGAACAAGAGGAAAAGACTGCAATAGGAAGTGAGGGTAAAGTGTAGGCAGAAGCCAGTGCAATGATCTTAGACTTTTTGATCTAATAACAACAGTGGTCAATATTTACAAAGCATCTTGAGGTGTCCAACACTATGCAAACACTCTACAACCATCATCTCATTTAATGTTTACAACAATTCTAGTAAGAAGGTACTATTATTTCTTTCCACTTAATAGATGAGGAAACTGTCCTTAAAGAACTTATACAACCTATGCAAACTAGAGACAGTAAAAGGAGAAGTTGGGACTCAAACCCTAGTCTGTCCAACTGCAGAATCAGTTCCCTAATGCTGCAATCCTTCACATACATTAGCTTATTGGATTTAGCAAATGGAGATCACAATGACTTTTGCCAGGTCACTTTTTTTATAAGGGCAGAAACTACACTTTAGTGGGTGGAGAAATAATCTCATGGAAGAACTTTAAGAAGATCAAATCCAAGTCTTATGATCTCAATTCCAGTTTTCTCCAACATAGAGTAGTGAATAAAATGGACAGAAGGTTGAGCCAAACATAGGAATTCCAAGAAAGAAACCTCAGATTCTGGAGTGGATTGACTGTACCCCAGGGGAAGAAAGTTCGCCTGGCTGAGAAAAGAAGAGACTGCTGACTGTGGTATATAAAATGGGAGTGACACAAAATGTTACACTGTTCATAGATGGAGAATCCAATGGAGCCTACAGAGAAAGACACCATAGGAGACGTCATATTTGAGTGGGGTACTGAAGAAAGAGAAGAAGTAAGGGCAGAGGGAAAAGATAATTCCAGAATGGCCAGGAGTTGAGCAAACCACAGACATAGGAAAATACAATATATATTTAAAGAAGTGAAGCTAGATCATGTTTGCTGGAGCACAGAGTTCGAGTACGAAATTAGTGCAAGGCAACACTGGTTGGGACCAGGTTATGGAAGGCTGAGCTAAGGCATCCAGCTTTTATTAAAGACACAGGAGTACCACTGAAGATTTCTGTGCAGGGAGCGATGTGACCAAAGAACTGTCCCAGAACAACTCATCTGGCTGTCTGCATCTAGAGGCATAAAAAGCTCTATCAATGCAGTCAATGCAGTCAAAGTAATAGCCCAGGTGTGGGTGCCAAGGTCTGAGCTACAGTAGTGACAGAAAAACAAAATGAAAGGAACATCCCAAGAAATATCGTGAAAGGAGAATCAACAGGACTCTGTGACTGATGAGATGGAGCCATCAATGATAATTCAAAGGTTTCAGAGACTTCAAGGATAGCTGTGGCATTAACAGAAATGCCAAAGTCAGGGGGCAGAGCAAGATGGCAGAGGAGTAGGAGACCTGGATTTCGTCTGGTCTCAGGAATTCAGCTGAATAGGGATCAAACCATACTGAACACCTACGAACTCAACAGGAGATCGAAGATAAGAAGAGTAACAACACTCTGAACAGAAAAGCGACCACTTTCTGGAAGGTAGGACGTGCGGGGAAGTGAATCCGAGGTGATATTCGGGAGGATAGATGGCGGGGGAGGGGGCCTCCGTCGGCCGCTTCTGGCGAGTGCTAGAGCCGCGGAGCACAAAATCGGAACTTTTAGAAGTCGGCTCCGCTGTGGAACATCGCTCCAGTGGCTAAGCGGGGGGTGGAACCCTCGCGGGACAGTGTGGTCTCAAGACCCTCGGGGTCACAGAAAGACCGGGGTTGCCTGAGTGCGGCAGAGCTCCCAGGTATCGGAGCGGGGAAGCCGGCTGCAGAGACGGAGCCGAGGCGCGGGCTCTCAGCTCGGGGTTGCCATAAACTGTGATCCGCGGCCCAGTCGGGCCACTGCTCCTCAAGCAGGGACCCAACAAGCGGCAGAGCCGGGGAGACTCTCCTTCCTCCCCCGGGAGGAGCGGCGCTGGAGCACACCGCAGGGATCTGCTGGGTTTGGAGACTCCACACGGGGTTGGGTGCCAGAGATAGCAATGCTCGGTCACAGGCCGGGTGAGCACGGAGTGCGGCCGGAGACCGGGGAGACGGGAGTGACTGCTTTTCTCTGGGGGCGCACTGAGGAGCAGGGCCCCGAGTTCTCGGCTCCTCCGGGCAGAGATTGGGAGGCCACCATTTTCACCCTGGTCCTCCAAAGCTGTACCGAGAGCTTGCAGGTAAAAAAAGCTCCTGAGAGCAAACCTGAGCAGCTTGCTTAGCCCTGATGGACAAGGGTGGGGCAATTCCACCTCCGGCAAAGACATTTGGGAACCACGGCAACAGGTCCCTCCCCCAGAAGATCAGCACGAACAGCCAGCAAGCCAAGACCAAGTTTACCGATCAAGGAAAATGGGAGAACTCCAGCGCTAGGGGAATACTGCACATAGAATTCATGGCTTTTTTACCATAATTCATTAGTTTTTCAAGTTAATTTTTTAACTGTTTTTTTTTTAATTTTTCTTTTTCCCTTTTTCAAACAACATCTTATCAATCCCTTTTTAAAAAAAAAAATTTTATATTTCATTTTTAGAGTCATATTTTTATCCCTTCATATTAGTTACCCTTATTTTTGGCATATATCTATAAGTTGTTCTCTCTTTAAAATTTTGAGATACAATTTCTTCTAACAGATCAAAATATACCCTAAATCACTAGTGTATGGCTTTGTTCTATTCTCCTGCCTGATCACATTCTCTCCCCTTTTTTTTTCTTTTTTTTCTTTTTTCTTTTTCTTTTTAAATCTTCTTCTTTCTTTTTAAAAAAACAACTTCTTACCTTATCAATCCCTTTTATAAAATCTTTTATAATTTTCATCTTTACAGTCATCTGCCATCCCTTCATTGTATCAACCCTTATTTTGTACATATATAAGTCTTTCTTCCTTTAAAATTTTAGCAGGCACTTTCTTCTAACAGACCAAAATATGCCCAAAAGCTAGTGTGTGGCACTGATCTATGCACTAGCCTGATCGTATTTGATCATATTCTGTTTTTTTTGTTTTGTTCTGTTTTTGTTTGTTTTTATCTTTTTCTTTTTCCTTTTTTTTTTCTCTCTTCTTTCTTTCCCTTTCTTGTCCCCTGGTTTCAGGTCTTTTCTGATTTGTATAGAGTATATTTGCTGGAGACATTGTTAACCTGTTAGCATTCTGTTCTCTCATTCATCTGTTCTCCTCTGGACAAAATGACAAGATGAAAAAAATCACCTCAGCAAAAAGAACAAGAGGTAGTACCGTCTGCCAGGGACCTACTCAATACTGACATTACTATGATGTCGGACCTAGAGTTCAGAATCATGACTTTAAAGACACTAGCTAGCCTTTAAAAAAGTGCGGAAGTTATTAGAGAAACCCTTTCTGGAGAAATAAAAGAACTAAAATCTAACCAAGTCGAAATCAAAAAGGCTATTAATGAGGTGCAAACAAAAATGGGGGCACTAACTGCTAGGATAAATGAAGCAGAAAAGAGAATCAGCGATATAGAAGACCAAATGATGGAAAATAAAGAGGCTGAGAAAAAGAGAGATAAAAACTATAGGATCACGAGGGCAGAATTCGAGAGATAGGCGATACGATAAGACGAAAGAACATTAGAATAATTGGGATCCCAGAAGAAGAAGAAAGAGAGAGAGGGGCAGAAGGTATATTGGAGCAAATTATAGCAGAGAACTTCCCTAATGTGGGGAAGGAAACAGGCATCAAAATCCAGGAGGCACAGAGAGCCCCTCTCAAAATCAATAAAAATAGGTCAACACCCCGACATCTAATAGTAAAACATACAAGTCTCAGAGACAAAGAGAAAATGCTGAAAGCAGCTCAGGAGAAGAGATATGTAACCTACAATGGTAGAAATATTAGATTGGCAACAGACCTATCCACGGAGACCTGGCAGGCCAGAAAGGACTGGCATGATATCTTCAGAGCACTAAACGAGAAAAATATGCAGCCAAGAATACTATATCCAACTAGGCTGTCACTGAAAATAGGAGAGATAAAAAGCTTCCAGGACAAACAAAAACTAAAGGAATTTGCAAACACGAAACCAGCCCTACAATAAATATTGAAAGAGGTCCTCTAAGCAAAAAGAGAGCCTAAAAGCAGCATAGATCAGAAAAGAACACAGACAATATACAGTAACAGTCACCTTACAGGCAATACAATGGCACTAAATTCATACCTTTCAATAGTTACCCTGAATGTAAATGGGCTAAATGCCCCAATCAAAAGACACAGGCTATCAGATTGGATTAAAAAACAAGACCCATCAATATGCTGTCTGCAAGAGACTCATTTTAGACCCAAAGACACCCCCACATTGAAAGTGAGGGGGTGGAAAACCATGTACCATGCTAATGGACACCAAAAGAAAGCTGGGGTGGCAATCCTTATATCAGACAAATTAGATTTTAAAACAAAGACTGTAATAAGAGAGAAGAAGGACACTATATCCTACTTAAAGTGTCCATCCAACAAGAAGATCTAACAATTGTAAATATCTATGCCCCTAACGTGGGAGCAGCCAATTATATAAGGCAATTAATAACAAAAGCAAAGAAACATATTGACAACAATACAATAATAGTGGGGGACTTTAACACCCCCCTGACTGAAATGGACGGATCATCTAAGCAAAAGATCAACAAGGAAATAAAGACTTTAAATGAAACACTGGACCAAATGGACTTTATAGACATATTCAGAACATTCCATCCCAAAGCAACGGAATACACATTCCTCTCTAGTGCCCATGGAACATTCTCCAGAATTGATCACATCCTAGGTCACAAATCAGGTCTCAACCTGTACCAAAAGATTGGGATTATTCCCTGCATATTTTCAGACCACAATGCTTTGAAACTAGAACTCAATCACAAGAGGAAAATCGGAAAGAACTCAAATACATGGAGGCTAAAGAGCATCCTACTAGGATGGGTCAACCAGGAAATTAAAGAAGAATTAGAAAAATTCATGGAAACCAATGAAAATGAAAACACAACTGTTCAAAATCTTTGGGATACAGCAAAGGCAGTCCTGAGAGGAAAGTATATAGCAATACAAGCCTTTCTCAAGAAACAAGAAAGGTCTCAAATACACAACCTAACCCTACACCTAATGGAGCTGGAGAAAGAACAGCAAATAAAGCCTAAACGCAGCAGGAGAAGAGAAATAATAAAGATCAGAGCAGAAATCAATGAAATAGAAACCGAAAGAACAGTAGAACAGATCAACGAAACTAGGAGCTGGTTCTTTGAAAGAATTAACAAGATTGATAAACCCCTGGCCAGACTTATCCAAAGGAAAAGAGAAATGACCCAAATCAACAAAATCATGAATGAAAGAGGAGAGATCAGAACCAACACCAAAGAAATACAAACAATTATAAGAACATATTATGAGCCACTCTATGCCAGCAAATTAGATAACCTGGAAGAAATGGGTGCATTCCTAGAGATGTATCAACTACCAAAATTGAACCAGGAAGAAATAGAAAACCTGAACAGACCTATAACCACTAAGGAAATTGAAGCAGTCATCAAAAATCTCCCAACAAACAAAAACCCAGGGCCAGATGGCTTCCCAGGGGAATTCTATCAGACATTTAAAGAAGAATTAATACCTATTCTCCTGAAACTGTTCCAAAAAAATAGAAATGGAAGGAAACCTTCCAAACTCATTTTATGAGGCCACCATTACCTTGATCCCAAAACCAGACAAAGACCCCATCAAAAGGAGAATTACAGACCAATATCCTTGATGAACATGGATGCAAAAATTCTCACCAAAATACTAGCCAATAGGATCCAACAGTCCATTAAAACGATTATTCACCATGATCAAGTGGGATTTATCCCTGGGCTGCAAGGCTGGTTCAACATCCACAAATCAATCAACGTGATACAATACATTAACAAAAGAAAGAACAAGAATCATATGATCCTCTCCATAGATGCAGAAAAAGCATTTGACAAAGGACAGCATCCTTTCTTGATCAAAACTCTTCAGAGTATAGGGATAGAGAGTACATACCTCAATATCATAAAAGCCATCTATGAAAAACCTACAGCGAATATCATTCTCAATGGGGAAAAGCTGAGAGCTTTTCTTCTAAGGTCAGGAACGCGGCAGGGATGTCCCTCTCACCACTGCTATTCAACATAGTATTAGAAGTCCTAGCCACAGCAATCAGACAACAAAAAGAAATCAAAGGCATCCAAATCGGCAAACAGGAAGTCAAACTCTCACTCTTTGCAGATGATATGATACTGTATGTGGAAAACCCAAAAGACTCCACCCCAAAACTGCTAGAACTCATACAGGAATTCAGTCAAGTAGCAGGCTATAAAATCAATGCACAGAAATCAGTGGCATTCCTATACACCAACAACAAGACAGAAGAGAGACAAATCAAGGAGTCGATCCCATTTACAATTGCACCCAAAACCATAAGATACCTAGGAATAAATTTAACCAAAGAGGCAAAGGATCTGTACTCAGAAAACTATAAAATACTCATGAAAGAAATTGAAGAAGACACAAAGAAATGGAAAAACGTTCCATGTTCATGGATTGGAAGAACAAACATTGTGAAGATGTCAGTGCTACCTAGAGCAATCTACACATTCAATGCAATCCCCATTAAAATACCATCCACCTTTTTCAAAGAAATGGAACAAATAATCCTAAAATTTGTATGGAACCAGAAGAGACCCCAAATAGCCAGAAGAATATTGAAAAAGAAAAGCAAAGCTGGCGGCATCACAATTCTGGACTTCCAGCTCTATGACAAAGCTGTCATCATCAAGACAGTATGGTACTGGCACAAAAACAGACACATAGATCAATGGAACAGAATCGAGAGCCCAGAAATGGACCCTCAACTCTATGGTCAACTCATCTTTGACAAAGCAGGAAAGAATGTCCAATGGAAAAAAGACAGTCTCTTCAACAAATGGTGTTGGGAAAATTGGACAGCCACATGCAGAAGAATGAAACCGGACCATTTCCTTACACCACACACAAAAATAGACTCCAAATGGTTGAAAGACCTAAACGTGAGACAGGAGTCCATCAAAATCCTAAAGGAGAACACAGGTAGCAACCTCTTCGACCTCAGCCACACCAACTTCTTCCTAGAAACATCGCCAAAGGCAAGGGAAGTCAGTGCAAAAATGAACTATTGGGATTTCATCAAGATAAAAAGCTTTTGCACAGCAAAAGAAACAGTCCACAAAACCAAAAGACAACCGACAGAATGGGAGAAAATATTTGCAAATGGCATATCAGATAAAGGACTAGTATCCAAAATCTATAAAGAACTTCTCAAACTCAACACCCAAAGAACAAATAATCCAATCAAGAAATGGGCAGAAGACATGAACAGACATTTCTCCAAAGAAGACATCCAAATGGGCAACAGACACATGAAAAAGTGCTCAACATCGCTCGGCATCAGGGAAATCCAAATCAAAACCTCAATGAGATACCACCTCACACCAGTCAGAATGGCTAAAATTAACAAGTCAGGAAACGACAGATGTTGGCGGGGATGTGGAGAAAGGGGAACCCTCCTACACTGTTGGTGGGAATGCAAGCTGGTGCAACCACTCTGGAAAACAGTATGGAGGTTCCTCAAACAGTTGAAAATAGAGCTACCATATGATCCAGCAATTGCACGACTGGGTATTTACCACAAAGATACAAATGTAGGGATCCGAAGTGGTACGTGCACCCCGATGTTTATAGCAGCAATGTCCACAATAGCCAAACTGTGGAAAGAGCCAAGATGTCCATCGACAGATGAATGGATAAAGAAGATGTGGTATAGGGCGCCTGAGTGGCTCAGTTGGTTAAGCGACTGCCTTCGGCTCAGGTCATGATCCTGGAGTCCCCGGATCGAGTCCCGCATCGGGCTCCCTGCTCAGCAGGGAGTCTGCCTCTCCCTCTGACCTTCTTCCCTCTCATGCCCTCTCTCTACCATTCTCTCTCTCTCTCAATAAATAAATAAAAAATCTTTAAAAAAAATTTAAAAAAAAGAAGATTTGGTATATATACACAATGGAATATTATGCAGCCATCAAAAGGAATGAGATCTTGCCATTTGCAATGACGTGGATGGAACTGGAAGGTGTTATGCTGAGTGAAATAAGTCAATCAGAGAAAGACATGCATCATATGACCTCACTGATATGAGGAATTCTTAACCTCAGGAAACAAACTGAGTGTTGCTGGAGTGGTGGGGGGTGGGAGGTATGGGGTGGCTGGGTGATAGACATTGGGTAGGATATGTGCTATGGTGAGCACTGTGAATTGTGCAAGACTGTTGAATCACAGATCTGTACTTCTGAAACAAATAATGCAACATATGTTAAGAAAAAAGAAAAAGAAGAAGATAGCAGGAGTGGAAGAATGAACGGGAGTAAGTCAGAGGGGGAGATGAACCATGAGAGATGATGGACTCTGAAAAACAAACTGAGGGCTCTAGAGGGGAGGAGGGTAGGGGGATGGGTTAGCCTGGTGATGGGTATTAAAGAGGGCACATTCTGCATGGAGCACTGGGTGTTATGCACAAACAATCAATCATGGAACACTACATTAAAAACTAATGATGTAATATATACTGATTAACATAACAATAAAAATATTAAAAAAAAACTCAATGAGATACCACCTCACACCCGTCAGAATGGCTAAAATTAACAAGTCAGGAAACGACAGATGTTGGCGGGGATGTGGAGAAAGGGGAACCCTCCTACACTGTTGGTGGGAATGCAAGCTGGTGCAACCACTCTGGAAAACAGTATGGAGGTTCCTCAAATAGTTGAAAATAGAGCTACCATACGATCCAGCAATTGCACGACTGGGTATTTACCCCAAAGATACAAATGTAGGGATCCGAAGGGGTACGTGCACCCCGATGTTTATAGCAGCAATGTCCACAATAGCCAAACTGTGGAAAGAGCCAAGATGTCCATCGACAGATGAATGGATAAGGAAGATGTGGTATATATACACAATGGAATATTATGCAGCCATCAAAAGGAATGAGATCTTGCCATTTGCAATGACGTGGATGGAACTGGAGGGTGTTATGCTGAGTGAAATAAGTCAATCAGAGAAAGACATGTATCATATGACCTCACTGATAGGAGGAATTCTTAATCTCAGGAAACAAACTGAGGGTTGCTGGAGTGGTGGCGGGTGGGAGGGATTGGGTGGCTGGGTGATAGACATTGGGGAGGGTATGTGCTATGGTGAGCGCTGTGAATTGTACAAGACTGATGAATCACGGATCTGTACTTCTGAAACAAATAATGCAATATATGTTAAGAAAAAAAGAAGAAGAAGATAGCAGGAGGGGAAGAATGAAGGGGAGTAAGTCGGAGGGGGAGACGAACCATTAGAGACGATGGACTCTGAAAAACAAACTGAGGGTTCTAGAGGGGAGGGGGTGGGGGGATGGGTTAGCCTCATGATGGGTATTAAAGAGGGCACATTCTGCGTGGAGCACTGGGTGTTATGCACAAACAATGAATCATGGAACACTACATCAAAAACTAATGATGTAATGTATGGTGATTAACATAACAATAAAAAATTATTAAAAAAAAAAGAAATGCCAAAGTCAGGACAAGGATGTGTGTAGTTTTCTTTTCATTGCCTTTCATAATTTTATAAATAAAAGTATTTGGTGAAGAAAAACCTGAAAACACAGCTAAGGGAAAAGAAGTGAAAAGTCCATAATCTCGCTGTTAAACATTCCCTTTTGATGTACCTTCTAAAATTTTTTCCTTCCCTACACATATATATTTCTAATATTTCCATCAGAAATTGGGTCATTCCATTTTATAACTTCTTTTCCCCTTAGTAATATATAGTGAACATCTTTCCACATCAGTAATTGTAGTTCAGCATTGTTGTGCTGATTACACAGAATTCTATCTTATTGTTCATCACAATTTACTCTATCTGCTCCCTAATGCTAAGAATTCTGCATGATTCCAATTTTAGCTATAATTAACATCCTTAATGCTATCTCTTACAAATTTAATTATTTCTCTAGTATAAATTCCTAAAAGTATAATTTGAAGTCAAAGGAAACGTAGGATTTTTTTTTAAGGCTTTTGGACCATATTGCCAAATCATCTTCCAGAAACAACAAACTGTTTATATTCCCATCAGCAGTATAGGAGAGTGAAGAGAGAAGGGTTTTTACTGTAAAGGAACTATGAGCAGTTTCAGATATGTAGATTTTAAAATGCCTATAGGATGCATCAGAGGCAATGCAAAAAAATAGTTGGGAAGGAAAGAACTAGGTTGTAAAAGAAAAATCTTTTCCTATGCCTATTCTTTCTCTTCAGCACCATTTCTTCATAGCTCTTCCTCTGAAAGGGAGCTGAAAGCAGTAACACCCCAGTAGCAGTAAACTCATCTAGCACCCAAATTTTTCCCAGCTAAGGGAAAAATGGTATGTGGAAACCAAATACCATTTTTGTGGTTTCCACATACCATTTTTCATTAAAAGGATTCAGATTTCCTTAGAAGAATGGCTATCTCTAAGACTGAATAGAAAAAGTAAAAGATAAGCCTGAAATAGCTTTTTGTGCCAGAAAAATAAAGGCAGTTTTCAAAGAATGATGGTCATGTCGAAAGAACACAAAAGCCAGGTTGACAATTTAGTACCAAAATAAATAATGATAATAAATAATAATAGATTAAAATCCATTGAATGAAATAGGAAGCCATAAGTTCATACTGACATAAATTAATGAATAAATTAAAAGTTTGATGACATTTACAGAGTCTCAAAGCAACTCCCCATAAAATATTCATCAATTATAAAGAAGAGAGAAATCTGAGAGATACAAAATGAATTGAGTGATCAAAATTAACATCATCAGTAATGGGACAAATTTAAATCATATACTTTCAACACTGCAGTAAGTCGAATACAACATCACTTCTGGAATATTTCAGCAAAGATGTGTTATTTAAGTCTAATCAGGAGAAAACATTAGTAAACCAAAAGTGAGGGGCATTCTACAAAATAATTGGATTTGTTCTTAAGATCGTGAAGTTCTTAAAATCGTGAAGGAAAGACTGAGGAACTACTGCAGGCTGAAGATCAAGAAACGTGACTGATTCTAGAGTAGATACTGTTGTTATAAAAGAATTTATTGGGACAATAAGTAAAACTGAAATGGGGTCTGAGATTAAGATGTTATTAATGTTGATATCCTGGTTCTAATGATTGTATTTTGGTTATGAATAAGAGTATCCTTTTTTGTTTGTAGAAAATACACATTAAAATATTCAGAGCTGATTATGCATCATGTCATCAACTTACTCTCATATAGTCAAGGGAAAAACATTCTTTTTAATGTTCTTGCAACTTTTCTGCACATTCAGAAAGAGAGATGGTGGGAACGAGTAAAAGAAAAAGGACAGAGAGACAAGGAGGCAGACCAGGGCTAGGATCACCCATATGAAGTTGATAGCCCTGAAGATCCTGGTATAAGCCATGCTGCTGAGTCCAGAAAGTGCCTGGGCTGCCTAGTCTCTATGCTAATCCTAATTAAGACTGGGATGTATATACTAAGAGCCTAATTCTACAGTGGGGTCTTGGTTCCCCCCTGAAGGACCTACACCCTGATCTCCAGAATTTCCATCCACTGGGAAAAGTAGGTGAGACACCCAAACCACAAAATTAGCAGACACCTAACTCAAAGTATCTTAACCATCTGAAAATACAGGCTGCCCCACACCACCCACCATATTTCCCCTTGAATGTCTCTACAGGTCCAGAAGAAGGTTGAGTATGCCAAAGCTTTGACTCCATCCTTTGCTGAGGTCCCAGCAGTGTTCCCAGAAAAGACCCCGCTTCCCAGGCAGGAATGAAAGAAATGGATGATAACTCTGAAGTAGAACTTAGGGAATGTACATGGAGGAAGAAGAGGATGAACAAGGAAAGTGTTGGGAGGGATGATGGGGTAATAGCACGCTGTGTAAAACAAGGGAGGAGTTCCAGAGGGGACCAGGGTTCAGCAAGTTAAGGCAGTACAAAGAAAAATTCTTTAGACTTGATCCTTGGGAGGTAATTGGTGAGCTCTGGGCAGGCATCTTCCATAGAGTCTGGGGCAGAAGTCAACGATGACAGATGTTGGGTGGCAGATGTAAAGGTATTTTTCAAAGAAGGACAGAGGTGAGAGAGTTGCTTAAGATAAAAAAAAAAATCAAAGGTTTAAGGGATATGGGGGATTCCCACCATGTTAAGTGGGCTTACCAAAAAAAACTATGGACTGAAAATAAAAGTATGTGAAAGAGTGGTCAGGGGATTTGGTCATGGTATAGAATCAAGAGGACAGGTAAAAATTTGGGAGGGGGAGGGGAAGAATAGGTAAAGGGAGGAGGGGAAGGGGGAGAGGAAGAATGGGGAGGGGAAGAATAGGTAAAGATAGTGATTTGGAGGCAAGAAAGAGGTGTGGTGACCAGTAGAGAGAGTGCAAGATGGCACCACAGGCCAAATGACCTCTGAGAATTCAATGTCAGGGTTTCAGTTGGGTGATCAAAATGAATTCTGTGATTAATGATCCCACTAACTTAGGGGTGGGCCAAGGAAAGGCACTGTGCTTTGTTTACATTTCCACCCCAAGTGTGTGCCGCATGGTCTCTGAGAATAATTACCAGAAAGGAGGTCACTGAAAAAGAGAATCCTAGCAGAGAAAATAAGAATGGAGATAAAGTGGTCAAAGGAAATACTGTGACCCAGGAGAAAATCCTGTCCATGTGGCCAGGAAACATGGCCAACAATATTTATACCAGCATTACTTTTAATAGCATAATGGGAAACAACCAATATGCCCTGGCAAAGGGATGGTAACAAAGTGTGACGCAGTCATATAATGGAATACCATCCAGCAGCAAATATGAATTAGCTATGGCTAAATGCATCAATTCAGATGAATCTGAAAAACGTAAAGCACAAACAATTACCCTGTGTGATACTATTCATATAAAGTTCATTCACACAAAATTATAAAATATATTCATAAGTATGCTTTCAAATTGTAATGAAAAGAGAACAAAAAACATAAAAGTCCTTGCAAGGAGGCAGTAACCAACAAGGAGGGCACGTGCGTGTGCTTCATCATTTTAGCAACATTCTACTTCCTAAGTTGGGCAAACAGATCCAAGAGTATTTACTTGATTATCTTGTATACCTTACCTACAATATATTTTATTTTTGCATGTGTGAAATATTTTATTAAAAAATAAACACAAGCGTTTTAAAGGGGGAGAGTTCCCAAGGACTATCATATGTGTCACTCTCAGGGATCCTGAAGACCAGGTTACTTACTGCTTGTACCCCTTGGCCAACAAGGGATCTAAAATTTCTGGTATCCAATTCCCAACATGTAAAATGACCTCACAAAAGTTCAGGAAGATTGGAAAGCTATCTTCCAAGTTGCAGGATTTCAATCAGAATTCAGAGTTCTCCTTGAAGCAAACAGAAAGATGAACATTGTGAATTTTCAGAGAAAACAGTCTCTTGAGAAAAGAAATCAGTCCCTCTGAGCAGTAATCTCAAGGTGACACCAGGAGGGAAGGAATGCAGCAAACCCACCTGTCTGAATGTGAGGCTTGAGAAATACCCAGGTTCTAGTTGAGGTGAGTAAGGACAAAGGGTTCCTGAACAAATCTGGGGACATAGATTCACTCACTCTAGAATCATGGAATGCTTGACATTGAAGAGAAGGGGCATGCTATGCTGCTTGGGTTTTGCAAAGACCTCAAACCATTCCAGGGCAATATGGAGATTTGCTTAAATTCTACATGCTTACTTTTCCAAATGAATTCATACAGGACTGAAACTTCTCTCTTTCCCAGCTCCACCTCTATCTTCAATGCTGAACTCCCTGCAAAAAGTAAGTCAGCCAGGTACAAAGGAAGGTATGGCTAGCACTCTGGAGATCATGAGGGAACTGACCACAGAGGGCCAGAATCAAATCAAGCCTGGAGGTGAAGAGGCAGCATGCAACAAGTTCTTGAGAAGCCATCCCCTAAGCTGCCAGGCCCCATACTTCAATTTTGCCCCCACTTCTTTTCATTGCCGAGACCATCCACTCCAGCAGTGAGGAGCTATCTGATAGTATGGCACATCTGGAGGCCCCAGGATGGAGCTGAAATTCACTGAAGACACTAGACTACAAATAAATGATAAAACATGAGAGAAAGTCAAGCTCCAGGAAAGCACTCCTCATAAATCCTCCTGATCCTGATGGCTCCGTCTAGAAACAGATTAAGTGTAAAATACTGATTCTGAATGGAGTCCAGCCAAAAGTTACACAGTTTGAGGGTTTTCTGGAAGGACCGTGTACTTTGAAAAAAGTGGGTTAAGAAATGCAGTGCTGGTGAAGGACCCTAGAGGGGCAGGGGAGGCAAATTTCATCAACCAAGTAGAATATTCCAAATCTATCTGTAAAAGGGTATCCTTTCTGTTACAGAGTGGGTGCTACTTCTGATGGTGCAGATGTAGGTTACGGTATAGCATAGGTCCGCTGTATGGGTGGAGTTTATTTTTCAAGACAGTATATTTTGTGAGATGAGAGGGAGAACAATTTAGGTTTGCAAAATACAAAATAGTTTAAAGTTTGAAGGCGGAAAGAATTATTCATGACTTTGACCATTTCACTGAGCCATTCAGTCTGGTTCTCTCCTCTGTGAAATGGGGACAATTAGAAAATCAATGTCAAAGGGCATTGTGAGGATTAAATGGGATGATGCTTGTAAAGTTCTTAGCATGATGCCTAGAACATATTAATTGCTCCATAAGTGTTAGTTTTCCATCACCACCAGGATCATAGTCACCATCATCATTCACCGGGGTCAACAATACAATCTGTAGTGTTCTGGGGGTAAAGAAGATAACACAGGCTATAAAAGGACTTTTTCATTTGATGGAACTAGGTAAGTTTTTGGAGAGCTAACAAATTTACCTAGAAACCAGTATTAAGAAGAAGGACTCTAGGATCTGAATAGTGACTTACAGATGAAAGTTGATATCTGTCTTTGAATAGCAGGACAAAATGGACTGACAGACCAGCCCTGAGTGCTGAGGACAGTGTAATGTCACTAAATGATCATTCATTCTTCCATCCAATAAATATTTATGAGCACTTACTCTATGTCCAGATACCAAGCTCTGTTCTCTGTCATACCGGTACAGTGCTGAACAAACAAACAAAGCCCTATCCCCATGAGCTTACTGAGAAAGAGGCAGGAGCTGAGGGAGGCAGGCAAAGACCTAAAGATGTGCCTGCAACCAGGGGTAGAACATGGTTATCATGGGACATGCAGGCACCTGTTAAACCTCTCTGCTCTTTCAATGAAGTCCTGTGGATGGGAAATCCAAGAGCAGTATGGAAGGAAAAGTAAAGAAAAACTTTAGAGCCAGTCAGACTAGGTTGAGTCTTGATTTAGCCTTGCTGCGTGCCTAAGGTCTCTGAGCAGTTCCCTTGATATTAGAAAAGCACAGTAATAATTTCCTTCCAGAGTATTGTAAGGGTTAAAAATGACACGCCAAGCACTTAGCCTCATGACTAACATATAGTATGTGTTCAATAAAATAAAACTACTTTTTTACTTATGCAACTTGTCATTATTTCCTCATTTATTTCTTTTAGTTTTTAGTAATGTTATTTTAAAAGTATCAGCCTGTCTCAGCTGAAGAACAGGAAGGCACAGATATTTGCCAAAGCTATGAGGGTGCAGGAGCCATGCATGGTAAGTAAGAGTTAGCATGTGCTGACAGTGAGGCCTTAGGCAGAACCCCTGATGGAAACTTTCAGCCTTGGAGGAGGTTGTATTTGATGAGGAGAGGACTCCTCTCAGGTCCCAGGAACAATGCTGGGCAGGACAAATGATCAGAAACACAGACACACCATGATAAAGTGTACATTGGTATAACCTTACAGAGGACTTGCACACACAATGTCCCACTTGATTCTCCAGCTCGGCTTGAGAGGAAGCTATTTTGTCCCCTATTATACTGCTTGCACAAAAGAATTATTACCTTTGTTCTTGCTGCTATTCTTGCTTAGTACTTTGCTATTCATGTTGTCAGTTTGTTTTTTTAATTATTGTAAAATACACATAAAATTTACCATCTGAACCATTTTTAAGTGTGCAGTTCAATGGTATTAAGTACATTCACATTGTTGTGCAATTATTGCATCTTTAAAGCCTTAATGTCCCATGTCTGGTGGAAGCTAGACCCCAATGTCAGCACTCTTGCTGCCCCTTGCATCCTAACTCCTAGTCCCCGGGGGAAAAACACTGCATTCTGTTCTGCAACTTTGTGGTGTGTTTCTCTCTGCATAACAGAAAGTGGTTTGGGCATGAAGGTAAAGCTGGGCACTGCTATGCTCCTCACCTTTCATCTGGTGCACAGTCTGTGAAATTTAACATCTTTCACCTGCTTCTGACACACATTTACCAGGATATGACTCAAATCAAGCTCCACTTGGCTAACATCTGCCTTTCCAATCCTGCCTGACTCGGCAGGGAAGCTAGTATCTGGCAGAGGGAGCATTGTCGGGTTGCTGTTCCTGGCAAAGGAAAGTAGGGTTTGCTGCCTAACATAGCAAGGGAGGAGGCAGGGCTCCTAATTCTTTTCCCAAGGCCTTTGCTAACACTTTGTGGGGTTTTTAGGAAGTCACTTTGTGCTTAGCTATCTGTCAGGAATAAGAATAACAAAATCATTTTCTGTATAGTTCTTCTGTGGTGATTCAAGCAGCCCAAAATACTTTCAGGTCCTCCAGATTCAAAATGTTTGAGAATGGTTAACCCTATTTTAGAAAACTGATCTGATTTTTAATTATGATATCATTCATGTGGGTTTAGTGCCTCGGAGGTACCAGCCACTGTGGTAGGAATTCATGTCCCTAGATGACCCAAAAGATGGTTCTAGGGCCAGGCTTTATCAAGAAAGATGAGAGATGTTGAGATCTCTGGAACTCTTTCGAAGCACCATCCCTGCTTAGTTCCTAAAGGGCCAGTTAGACAGGGATGCTCTCAGGACAAACAGATCCCTTAATATTGCCTAAGACTTCAGCCTCAAAAGCTGGACTAGCCCATATAGGAAGTTCCCCCAAGTCCTTTTGCCACTTTTACTTAAGGCTGAGGTCTGGAGAAAATGATGGGCCATCCCTTCTATGCCCTCTTCCCCTAGTGCTAAGCCATGGCATAGGCTCCCAGCTTGTCCACTCCAACAGTGGGAGGTACAATGGGGAGGCAAGGGGTAGGGAGAGAGCCACTGTGAGGAGATGTCACCCTTCACTCATCTCACCAGTGCTTTCCCTCTGACCCCAGTGGCTCTATTCTACCTTCACTTGTGTCAGACAGCCTCCTCCTCCCCTGGGATTAGGAGGTGGTGCCCAGCCATGTTTTTTTTTTTTTTAATATTTTTTTTTATTTTTATTTATTTGAGAGAGAGAGAGAATGAGAGATAGAGAGCACGAGAGGGAAGAGGGTCAGAGGGAGAAGCAGACTCCCTGCTGAGCAGGGAGCCCGATGCGGGACTCGATCCCGGGACTCCAGGATCATGACCTGAGCCGAAGGCAGTCGCTTAACCAACTGAGACACCCAGGCGCCCCCCAGCCATGTTTTGAGTTTATAACCAAAATATCTCCTAAATCTATGACCATGGGATGCCTGGAAGATTATGGGAAGATATCAGGTTCTCCCCATCCTTAGGAAACTTTAAGAAAGGGGCCTTAGAGGGACACCTGGGTGGCTCAGTTGGTTAAGCATCTGCCTTCGGCTCAGGTGATGATCCCAGGCTCCTGGGATTGAGTCTTGCATCAGGCTTCTTGCTTGGTGGGAAGCATGCTTCTCCCTCTGCCTGTCGCTCCCCCTGCTTATGCCCTCTCTCTCTCTCTCTCAAATGAATGAATAATTAATTAATTAATTAATTAATTTTAAAAAAGTATTTTTTTTAAAAAAAGAAGGGGGACTTAGAAACACATCTTATGGTTCTTTTCCCTATAGTTTCTCAGTGGTGAGCTGGGGTCTTAGCTAAGACACATGAGACATTTTTTCTGGTTGCAACACAAATGGTTTCAGTTCAGGGATGAGAATTTATCAAGGTCCATAAATTGTACACTAAATACTCATGGGCTATACAACATCACCTGAGAGAGGAGATATCATGTCTAACTTTCTTCCCATCACATCAGTAAGTGGAAATACAGCCACTGGATTCCTCATTCCTGACATGTATATTCTTTCTCTAGCTTCTTTGGCAAATTCTACCCCTGATTTCCATACCTAATTCAAGTACCCAAATCTCATCCTGCTAAATATCTAATGAAACAGTGGCCTTTTTTCTTTTACCTCAGTACCTTTGGCTTGTTCAAGAGTCTACTCAGGTTCATTCACCATGTAATTAAGTCAACCTCATGACAGGATGGAACCCTACTCAGAGAATGTCTCCCACTACTAAAGAAGACCATTCTGTTTAGTCCACATATTATCTTATTATTAGATCATAGAGGATCCAATATGCCTGAATAGCAGCAATAGCACGAAAAACTAAAGGACTTAATTTCCTGAAAGGTTAATGTAGAAGTGAGGTTACAAAAGAAAAAAAATAACAGATTCTTAGGGTATAGAACACAGAACATAGAAGCTACGTCATCTGTGCTGTTGCCTCTTCCTTAGCACTGCTGGTCCATCCCTGGAATATACCTTGATTCACTTTCAGACTCACCCTTCAAGAGAGTTGGGGTTTTTTTTTTTTAAGATTTATTTATTTATTTTAGAGAGAGAGCACAGGGAGGGGCAGAGAGAGAGGGAGAGAGAAACTTTAGCAGACTCTTTGCTGAGCTCAGAGACTGACACGGGGCTTGATCTGAAGAGCCTGAGATCAAGACCCTGAGATCATGAGCTGAGCTGAAACCAAGAGTCAGATACTTAACCAATTATGCCACCCAGGGGACCCAAGAGTTGTTGATAATACATAGGAATCATTGACGGGACACCTGGGTGGCCTAGTTGGTTAAGCAAGTGACTCTTGATCTCAGCTCAGGTCTTGATCTCAGGGTCATGAGTTTGAGCCCTGCATTGGACTCCACTCTGGACATGGAGGCTACTTAACAAAAAACAATTAGAAGAAGAAAGAAGAAAAAATACATGGGAATCATGAAAAAAACAAGACATGTAGCCTTAATAAAGAAAGTAGATGATGTCTTGGGATGGCTAATGAAGCAAAAGCCATGAAAGAGATCTTAAAGGCTTGTCTCATGAATGAGAGCAGAAATGGAACTTAAGGGTAGATACCACATTTCTGCCCTATAACAAAAAAGCTTCTAATTGTCTGAAAATTGAACTGGTTTTTCCTTGTCTCTGAGGGTGTTTAAAAGCCAATAGAGGACCACTTGACATAAAGACCATTTTCACGTTGGGAGGTAGGCCTAACTAAATGAGATCTAAGCACCATAACTCACAGGTTTTCCCCCATCTTATAGATAAATGGAGAGGTGTCCTGTCTTACTCATAATGCAGTTCCTAGAGTAGGAAGCAACATTTTCAAAATGGTAGCTCTAGGAAAACAGAGTTTCTTGGGATCACTAATTGAGATGGGATAGAGGTAAAGGAAAAAAGATTGAGATGGATCTGTGAACAGAAGAGGGAAGAAGATATATTGTGGGGGAGGAAATCACAAGGCATGCAGATGGAATGTGTAGTTCCCAAGAGTTTGAGTGAGTTTTGATGGTCTGGAGAGGAACTTTATGAGGGAACCTTCTCCAATAAAATGAAAAGACAAACCTCATGGAGGAATTTACTGCTCATAAACCAAATCCTGAGAATCTAACCATGGAGTGCTGGGATCAACCTGAACTCCCTTCTGGCCTGCTATCCCATGTCATTGGGTACTTGCTGGCTATTTTCACCTCTGAATCAGAGTGATTGGTAGACTCCCTGAAACATCCTTCATTTCCACCTGTTAAAGGACTCTTTTCTTCCCTTACCTTCTCTATTTTCTCCATGCCCAGAAACCAAATAAGAACCAAGGAGCAGACCACCATAGAAAAACAAGACTGGCACTGCAGCTTGCCTAAGAAGGACATACAGGATGGAATCTAGATCCCATGCCTGGGTTTGCATGACCTGTCCCAATGGTTAGACCAACTCTGACTAATCCATCTTACTCACCAAAAGGAATCCTTTTGCAAAATTGTGATCTGGTTTAAGAATTAGTTCTTCATCTGTTGGTGATAAACCACTAACCCTTCTCTTAGCCTATATCTTACATTATAGTTTAGGAAGGGATGCTAACAATATGCTCAACTCATGATTTCATATCTTAGAATCATAAAGCAAGAGGCAGTATTGTATAGTAGTTAAGAGTACTGGGCCTGGAGGTACACTGCCTGGGTTTGAAATCTATCTCTGTCATTTGCTAACTGTTGATTTTGAGCAAGATACTTAACTTTTCTGGCCCTCAGTTTCTTCCTCTGTAGAAAGAAAACAATAATTATACACAAACAATGACTCATGGAACACTACATCAAAAACTAATGATGTACTGTATGGTGACTAACATAACATAATAAAAAATAATAATTATACCTACTTCATAAGACAGTTGTGAAGCTTAAATGACGTGATAACAGTACACTATTTAGCATAATGACTGGCATTCAGGAAGTACTAAAAATATGTTAGCTACTAACACATTATTTTAGAACTTGAGAGATAATGGTTACATAGACCTACCCTGCTCATAGTGCTTGATTGCAGAGGTAGGTGGCTCATCTGTTCCCCTAGTTGAGTTAAAGTCTTTCTTTGGTCCCTCTTTTTTAACCCCAAGCATACCTTAGTTTACAAGAGAGTAAAATCTGTTATTATTATTATTATTGCTTCCTGACTTTATAAGAGAACTTCATCTTCATTTCATGTTGATTTTATTTGGTAATAATTATTTTTTGAAAGAAAAATTAGCTTTTATTTCATTCATAAATAACCAGGTTTACCTACTCATGGTAAGTTTGCACTTGTTGAGTACTGCAAAACTTCTTTATTATTATTATTATTATTATTATTATTATGTTATGTTAATCACCATACATTATGTCATTAGTTTTTGATGTAGTGTTCCATGATTCATTGTTTGCTCCATGCAGTATGTGCCCTCTTTAATACCCATCACCAGGCTAACCCATCCCCCACCTCCCTCCCCCTAGAACCCTCAGTTTGTTTCTCAGAGTCCATAGTCTTTCATGGTTCGTCTCCCCCTCCGATTTCCCCCCCTTCATTCTTCCCAAGCACTGTGAATTGTGTAAGACTGTTGAATCACAGAGCTGTACTTCTGAAACAGGTTATAATTATTTTTTATAAAGGCTTTAGTTTTAATTTTCCTTGCCCCTTATCACCTCTGTCACGTAAGTGCAAAAAGTCAGACTCAAAAGCTAGAAATGAATTTCAGTATATGGACATATCATATTTTGTTTATCTATTCATCAATCTTTGAACATTTGAATTGTTCCCATTTTTGTTATTATGAATAATGCTAGTATGAACATTTCTGTACACATTTTTGTGTGAACACATGTTCTCAATCTCTTGGCTATATACACAAGAGTAGAATTGCTGGATTATATGGCATCTTTGTGTTTCATTTTTTGAGGAAATGACAATCTGTTTTCCAAAGTCGTTGTACCAGTTTACATTCCCACCAAAAATATATGAAAGTTCCAAGTTCTCCATATCTTCACCAACACTTGTGATTGCCCATTATTTTTATTATGACTAGCCAGGGGTTTTAAGTGATATGTCATTGTAGTTTTGATTCCTATTTCCCTAATAACTCATAATGTTGAGCATCTTTTACTGTGTTTATTAACCATTTATACATCTTCTTTAGAGAAATATCTATTCAAATCCTTTGCCCATTTTTATTGAGCTAATTTTCTTTTTATTGTTGAGTTGTAAATTTGTGGTTTTTTCTTTCATTCTGGATACTAGATCCCTATCACGATTTACAAATATACTCTCCCATTCTGTAGGTTGTCTTTTTCCATGTTCTTTATTGTGACTTTTGAAGCACAAAAGTTTGTGATTTTGATGAAGTCCAATTTTTTTCTTTGTGCTTTTGGTTTCATATGTAAGGAATCGCTGTCTAATCCAAAGTCATGGGAATTTATGTCTATGTTTTCTCTAGGAGTTTTATGGTTTTAGCACTTACCTTTATTTTTTAAAGGTTTTATTTATTTATTTATTTATTTGACAGAGAGAGCACAAGCAGGGGGAGCAGCAGATGGAGAGGGAGAAGCAGGCTCCCCTCTGAGCAGGGAGCCCAACATGGGGCTTGATCCCAGGACCTTGGGATCATGACCTGAGCTGAAGGCAGACACTTAACTGACTGAGCCACCCAGGTGCCCCAGTTGTAGCACTTACATTTAGGTCTAATATCCTGGTGTTAGTTCATTTTTTTATATGATGTGAGGTAGGGATCCAAATTCATTCTTTTATATGTGGATATCCAGTTGCCTCAGCACAATTTGTTAAAAAGACTATTCATTCCACACTCAATTGTATTGGCACTCATGTTGAAAATCAATCAACCGGAGATTCTCGGTTCTATTCCTTTGACCTATATGTCTTCCTTATGCCAGTACCACAGAGTCTTCATCACTGTAACTTTGTAATAAGTTTTGAAATTGAGAAGTGTGAATACTTTATCTTTATTCTTCGTTTTCAAGATTGTCTGGGCTGTTCTGAGTCCCTGGCACTTACAGGCAAATTTTAGGAACTACTTGTCAATTTTTACAGAAAAAAAAAAAGCAGCTAAAATTTTGATAGGGATTGAATTGAATCTATAAATCAATTTGGGAGGTGTTGACATTTTAGCAATACTATGTCTTGAATCCACAAGTGCAAGATGTCTTTCCATTTATTTATTGCGTCATTTTTTTCAATAAAATTCTGTAGTTTTCAATGTATAAGTCTTATACTTCTTTTTTTTTAATTTATTCCTGAGTATTTTATTCTTTTTGATGCTTCTATAAATGGAATTGTTTTCTTAACTTTATCTTTGGATCATTCATTGCTAGTGAATAAAAATATAATAGATTTCTGTATTTTGATCTTATATCCTGCTACCTTGCTGAATTCGTTTATGAGATCTAATGGTTTTTTGTGCATACTTTAGGACTATCTATATACAAGATCATGTCATCTGCAAATAGAAATAGTCTTGCCATTTTCTTCACAATATGGATACCTTTTCAAGTCTTATCTCTTATTATGCAATGGAGCATTTTATCCCTCTACAAACCAATTTTGGGCGCCAAGAATGTATGCTCTATTAGGGCAAGAATTTGTTTTGTTCCCTGCTAAAGAACTAGCACCTAAACTCATTCCTACTACTTAAGAATTCAATAAATATATGTTGAATAAATGAAACAAGAAGTAGATGGGACAGTTTATACCAGGGCTTTTACCAAGAGGGTGTGGCTTATTCTATCCCTTTTATATATTCACTTATAATGCCTACCCAGTGCCTGGTGATTAATTGGCACTCAAAAGTTATTTGTTTAATTAGCAAACAAATAAATAAATAATGTAAGGTCTGACATATGGGAGTGTATGAGTAAGACCACGTGGTCACATCTGGTATAGGAAACCCCATCTGTTGAACAGGTTATTATGCCATCAATTCCATCTTAGCCTATGGTAAATAACGTCTCCTAAGATCACAGTGACAGTAAAACTCTGTCACTGAAATTCCAACAATTCTACAGTGGTTTTTAAAACTTGTGCCCACAAAATGATACTATTATGTAATTCTTCTTATTTACATCATTTCAACAGGAATTCAGAGAGTTGACTGGGGCAGGGCAAGGGGATGGTAAGCCACCTAGGCTGTTTGCAGCGCTCCAATTTGCTGGCCTTGTTGCCTTGTTTCTTCCACTTTGACTCTCACCCAGGAAATACTTTAAGTACTTCTGGAAACACAATGAAAATATTTGGCAAAGACACCATGTGAACTGTCAATGAGGCCCAGGCAGGTCCAGGACACAGTAGGTGGGAGGGTTGGCAGGGGCAGCTTGCCTTATGCTCCTACTCACTCTCTCTTCTTTTAAGGAGATCTTCATTGTTCCTATTGTCCCACCCCACAATCCCAGGCTCTCTATGTGTTACAGATTGAAATCTATACTCACCAAATATGCATTTAATTCTCTTTTACTCAGGCAATTATTACATAAATAATTGCATTGTTATAGGAAACATATTTTAAGATTTTAATGACCATGAAGGAGATTTATAGCTATTACAGACTTGCTAATCTTCAAAAAATATGTTTTTAATCAGGTTAACATTTTATATACAATAACTATCCTATTAATTCAGGGGTGGATTTTGTAGCCTTGAAGGAAAGTGCTGCAGTTGATTTGTTTTCCCTGGGGCTCTTTAAGTTTGGAGATTAAAACAGGCAAGTTTTCCACCCTTCAAAAATCAAGACTCAGGAATAAGATTGAGTATAGCAGTGACAAGAAAAAGCAGGCAGCTTAGAGGAGTCAGGAGAAGTCTGGACTAAGCATCAAAAGATCAAGATCTAAGTCTGCTTCTACTACTAATTAGCTCTGTGGCTCTAGCCAAGTCACTTAACCTTTCTTAGGCACAGTTTCCTCATTTGTCAAATGGGGATAATCACACCCAGTCTGGCCACACATTTTTGTGGTGGGGAATCTGATATGTGAGTGTATGAAAAAAAAATGTTGTAAAATATTCTTAAAAGTGTGGGGTCTAGGGAATCCCGGCTCAGCTCTGCGCTTATTAGCAGAACCACCTTGGACACATCATCTAACCCTCTGACTTTCAGTTTCTTCATTTGTATAATATAAACTAAAATAGTAACAGTAGGAGTAGTAGAGTAGCAGTAATGCCTATTTTTCAACGATTTGTCAAGTTTAGTGAGGTGATATATTTGAGCCTTTGCACAAGACCTAGCACATAATAAGCACCAGAAAAACTGTTCCTTTTCCACTATCCTTCCATCAGGAATGTACACACTTTCCTAAGATGAAATCCATTTGAGAAACTTCAGAATCACAGAGTCATCCCATTTTCTAACAGAGAGAAACAGGCGTGCAATGGTAGAGACACCATCACCACCACTTACACTTTCCTGAATCCCAAGACCCATTCCCCCACCACTGCACCCTTTCCAACACTCCTGGTCTCTCTACACCTTCCCAGAGTCTTCAGACCTCATGTAAACCTTGAGACAAACCACCTCTCAAGCTCCTCAGACTGAGCAAGAAGGCACAAAGAGTATATGCAGAGAAACACAGCCCCAGTGAAAGGCTGACATAGTGAGGAATAAAGAGCCAGAGCACAAGCAGCACTCCAGACTTTATTATGCTTTTAGTCCTCTTGACTGAACAAGGCCCCTGCCCATGCATCCCACCCCTCCCTTACCTTCCAACACACATACACACACATTCCTCTAGGGACAAGCAGAAGAGAGATTAGCTACATAAACCAAGCAGCCTTGTAAAACAGCTAAGCAATTAAATACTCGAGAAAGTTTTGGCCAAGCTGCTGACCCATTTCCCGCCCTTCAAGGCCCAGGGAAAAAGAGGGAGGTAGAAAGAAAAATAAAGAACCAGAGGGAAACAAAACCAAATTATTAAGTTCTTTTCATTAAATAAATAAACTCCATCTGACAGGCCCTCCCCTGGAGTCCTGGGGTGCCATCAGTCCTGGGAAATGACTTGAGAAAAAAAAAAATACAACAAAGACTCCTTGGTCTCAACTGAAGTGAGAGAGGCCATTTAGCTCATTCCCTTCACTCCAGTCAGATTCACATCAGAACTGGAATCTAGATAAAGAAAGAGAGGATAAGCAGCATGTTGGTACCAATGAGAGCATGGAAGGGGGGACCCAGTACATTTCACTTTGCCCTGACACATCCACTTCTAATGTGGTAACACCCAGACCTAAATGTCAAGCCCCCTGCTGGCCCTTTCCTCCTGGAAGAACTGTAGCCCACTCAAACACAGCATCTCTTCCCTCACTCTCTACCCATACCCACTCATCCTTCTGCATTCCTTAATCTAATGGCATCCCCCCATCATTAATGACCAAGCCATAAAGCTAAAAATGTCTGTCATCCTCCTCTCTTCCTTCTTCCTCATCCTCCAGATCTGTTTGGTTACCAACTGCTATCCATTCTACTTAGACATGTCTTCCAAAACATGTTTACCTTCTGCAAATATGTTACCTCCGGATTAATTCAGGGCTACATCAGGATTTATTTTAAGTATCAATCCTCTTATTAATGTCTCTAGTATCGGCCTTTCATCCTCCCTGTCATCTGCCATGATATCACATATTCTTGTACCAAAGAAAAACATCAAATCAGGTCATTTCCTGATGAAAGACCTCCACCAACTCAATACATACTGGCAAGGCACCTCTGGCCCTTTGCGATATGACCCCTACCTTTTTCTCTGGCCATAACTTCCACTCATCCTTGCCAAGGACCCTCAAGCCACAGTGCATTCTATCATTACCAAGCATCCCTTTCCATGATTCTTGGCTTGTTTTGTTCTCTCCTCGCCTGGAATGTCCATGCTTCATCTCTGCCCCTTCCACATCTTTCAAGACCTAGTTCTAAAGGTATTTCTGCCATGAAGTCTTCCTTGGATCACCAAGACAAAGTTAACCCCTTCCTCCCCACTCTGCTCATGTCACTATTCTATCACGGATGGTAATTCTCCATTTCTAATTCTTCCCCACTAGAATGTGAGTACCTCAAGTCTATTCCTCATGTTTAATTCATATTTGCTTCAGCATGTGGCCTTTATAGGCATTTTAAAAATGTTTTACTAAATGAACAAAAGGGCAAATTAATGAGGAATAAGCAAATCAGTAATGTATACTTGGGTAAATGACTACCTTCTATGCGTCTCAGTTTCATCATCTGTACAATGAGGAGTTTGAGTGAATAAGCTGCAAAAATCCCTCCTAACTCTGCCATTATATGATTTTATGGGTTTTAGCTAAGAGATACTGGATGACTGGACTTTTCTGTGTGAGAACTGAAGTAGAGAATTGTAAATACATAAAGCAGTCAAGAGACTTCTGTAAACACAGAGGCACAGGGGCACTCAAGAGCAGACAGTTTTATGCAGAGGTAAGCCAGATGTTTTAATTAAGAACACAGCAAGGTACAGTATCCAAACATTATATTATAACTTGCAATCTGATATTCCTGCACAAATCCAGCTCCAATCCTTCAGAGGAAAAAGAATGGAAGGGTCCAGAAAGAAATAGAACTGCCTAAAAGCAGGTGGGAAGGCAGGCAATAGGCGCCAGTGTGGGGAAGCAACCATGGAGTTTCTCTAACACAAAAGTCTTCCTTCTCCACCCTTATCTTCCAGGACATCCCAATACAAACATAAGCCTTCCACGGTAGCCAGAGTGTTCTACTCACTTACCCACCCACCACCCTGCCCGCGCCCCACCCCCTCACAGAAAACAGTGCCCATGCTCCTGTTTGTTCTATTTCTCTTGCTTGGAAAGCTTCTGTATCTCTTCTCTGCTCATATGTCCAAATGATACACATTCTTGGTGCCCACCCTATTATCCACTCCTTAACAACTCAACCCAGAGTGATCTCTTTTCTCCTTTTCTAACGTCCTATAACAGTTTGACTATCTGGCTTGACCAGACTTGTTACCCTTATCTAGCTCAACACAGTGTCTGACAAATAGTAGACAGTCAGTAAAAATTTTTCTGGATTAATGACTGAGTATATTAAGAGCTAAGTGGAAACTATACAGATGAAACTCCCCGTCTCAAGGGGAATTCAGAGTGTAGTGAAGAAATCAAATCAGTGAAGTAACAGCTGTTAAGTATTCACAGGAATATACCAAACCACAGTGTTGGTTTTTTAGTTTTGTTTTGTATTGGGATTTGGGGGGGAAGCTTTCCTAAACACGTATGTAGCATTCTACAAATACTCTGCAAGCTCCTAGTGGACAGAAATCAAGTTTCTTCTTCTTTCCTTCAAGACACCCACCACAATGTCTTGCACATAAACACAAAGTACATATATATCAGTTGACTTTGTGTATAAAGTCAGGATTACTTAAAAGAGAAAAACAGCAGAAAAAGTGAATGGAGAAAAATGCTTCTTAGAAGAAGCCTCACATGAACTAGCATGGCTTGGAGCTTGGTTAAGACTCAAATGTGAGGGTACAAGGAAAAGAATGAAAGAAAGAAACGGAAAGGAAAAAGGCAAATAAAAGAATATGGCTCCAAAAAGCAAATGGGAAAGGGAAGTGGGGGGAGGATGAATAATAGTTTCAAATAAACGCTGGGGCCTAGTTAAGAATGGAAACAATTAGTGTCGATGGTGTCAGGTCACATAGTACTAGACACATAATGCATTTTGTTTCAGACAAAGTCGTTTTTCTATGTGTGGAAGACTGTAATGGGAACCAAAGCAAGTTTTGTCAGAAAATATTCATTTGGTCACTGGAAGAGAGAGAAGACTTCAGAGGAAAGGAACATAATCATTTCCTTCTTTTAATGATGTAAAAGCTGTGTGTGTGTGTGTGTGTAAAGCCAGAGATGTTTGAGAATGAGACTAACCAAAACAAGCAATTTCGTTCCTATTGCTTGGTTCAGAAATGTTGAAAAGGAGGGAGGGAAGGAACAAGGGGGGAAAAGAAGGAAAAGAGGAAGGAGAGAAAGGTCTACCTTCCAGTCTGGCTTCAAGATCCAGTGGTGGTCATCTCTTCTGTTTCTCCTCCCTTCCTTTCTAAAGCTCTGCTCTTAGTAGACACTCAGCAAAGATACTACCCAACTTGCCACACGGAAATTTATGAAAAACATAATTATGTAGAGTATAAAACCTAAAGGAAGAATCTCAGGATCTTAAGAACCATTGAGTTAATGGCCTTCCTGTAATTTTCTTCACACTGTAGAAAACAATATGCTTTGTCTCAATGAGATTACCTTGTCATATGTCTTGACAGGCCTGGCATTAGGAAAAGCACCATATCACCAGCATGGATTAATGCTCTCTTCCTGTGAAACACTTGAGATGTTTTTCTTTGGATGGAAAACAATACTACTCTATCTTTACTACTGTCTGGGGCATGAGCAGAGGTGTCCTTATAAAGATGAGAAGGGAGGCAAATAAGAGAGGCCAAGGCTTTCTTTCTGCCAAAACTTTTAAACTCAGGAAGATTGATTAAAGTGAACATCAAAGGCAGAGAAGAGGAAGGAAGTCAGAAAAAGTTCAGTTATATATGGAAGAATAAAGGAAGCACCCCTAATCACTTTGTTTCAGTAATGGTGGAAGCACTGTGCCTAAGAATGGATGCTTATTGTGTATCTGTTGGATGGATGGATGGATGGATGGATGGATGGACAGGTGGATGGGTGGAGGGTGGGTGGGTGGACAGGTCTATGGATGGATGAATGAATGGATTGACAGGTAGATGGGAATAGGTGGATGGATAAGTGGATGGGTGGATAGGTGAATGGGTAGATGGATAGATAGATGATGGACAGGTGAATGTATGGATGAATGCATAGGTGGGTAAATGAGTGGAAGGTGGATTGGCCAACAGGTGAATGGATGGGTGGGTGGATGGATGGATGGATGGATAGATGAACGGGTGGATAGGTGGCTGGATGGATGGATGGCTGAATGGATGGATGGGTAAGTGGATGAATGGATATGAAGAATGGGTAAGTTGATGGATAGATGAACTCTGGGAAGTATCCCCTCTGTCGTAAATGGGTCATCTTCCTAAATCATTGCCTGGCCTATTGGTCATAGGGATAAATGCTAAAGGAATTATTTCAAATAACTGCTTACTCTGTGATACAAGGAAAAGTAGTACTTCAATTACCTTTAGTTGTTTATTTTAATGGGTATGGATATATACATCTAGTGCCATAAAAGTATTTATTACTTGTTACTCAGTAACTCCACTTGTAAGAATTTATCCTAAGATTTTATTCTCAAAAGAAGAAAAAGAATTTACTTACATACAGATGGTTTTGAAACTTGCTCTATAAAATTTAACAATTGTGGCAACCTACAAATATTAAATTATTTCAATATGATAGATTATTAGATAGCCTTAAAATAACAATAAAATTATGACACAATATGGAAAAATATTTATAGTAAAGGAAAATTCAACATTATATGCACATGTGCAAGGAGCATCTATAAATTTTATAATCACAAAATATAAATAGTAATTACAGTTTTATGCATAACTGCAATTACAATTATATAGAGGTATATTTGCATGTCAAGAGCCTGGAATGAATCACCAAAAGGACAACAGTATATATGTTATATATGTTAAGATGATAGAATTCTGGATGAATAATATTTTTCAGTTTAAAAATTATAAAAAATGGAAAGGAAGTATATTCCTCTAGCATAAGTATAATAATATTATCAAAGGAAATGAAAATAAGGAAAAACATTTTTAAATGATTATCAGTGTTGCCCCAACCAGGCCCTCATTGGCTCAGCATTTCAGATAAAGTCAGTGAGCTCTGGGGCAGGACCTAATGGGAAGGAGGAAGGAAGAAACATACAGCAGAGGACAATTTTCATGGAAGGGAAATTCAGAAATATGTAAGAACATCCCTGAGAGTAAATGACTCTTGTACGCTTCCTCTCCAAATTTTCTCACTTTGATCATCTCCTCCCCTCTCCTGTCTTCTCCACGACCATGTCCTGTCAATTACCCAGACCACATGGCTGGCAGCCCTTCCCAACATTTTCAAAATTATGTTCTCACAGCCTCCACTACTCCATCTCTACAGCCTCCAACATGTTAGCCTAAAAATGTACTGAGCATATTCGTTTTCTCTTGGTGTGTAACAAAATTATCACAAACCTAGCCATTTAACATAACACACTTACAGTATCTCACAGTCTGTATGTGTCAGGGCACAACTTAGGTCTCACCAGGCTGCAAGCAGAGCACTCTCTGGGCCACATCATCATCTGGAGCCTTACTAGGGAAGAATCTAACTGCAAGATCATTTAGGCCATTGGCAGAGGTTGCTTCCTCAAAAACACAAGACAGGACCTCCATTTCTCACCAGCTGTCATCCAGAAGCTGCCTCCAGGCCTTAGGAGCCACCAGCAGTCCCCTGCCACATGCACCCGCCACCCAGAGGCAATCTGTGTTGGCTTCTTTCAGACCCGCAGCAGAATCACTCACTCTAGTTGGCCTCTCATAGAGTCTCCCTTACCATAACCACAACTTCACTTAGACCATTATTACCTCAAGCTTCTCATATCTCTGTCTTAGCATCACTGACAAATTTCCAAAGGCAGCCATTCCTTCCCATTCAAGAAGTCCCAAGGATCTCCCTTTAGTTCCTCCATCTTTGCAAGTTCCTCTCATCTCAGGGCCTTCTCCTCTGCCCCTTCTCCCTGCTGCCCAACCTCTCCCATCCCGCTTTCACATGATTAACTCCTGCTTAGTCTTAGTTTCAATGGCACTCCCTGATCCCCAAACTAGGATATCATTATGTAATAAAATAACCTCTTAGTATTTATGGATTTAATATCTATTTCCTCTATTGAGTTGCAAGCTTTATGAAAGGAAGAAGAAAATGTCTTTGTCTTATGTGCTCCCTGCTGTGTCCCTAGTGCTTACTTAGTTCAGTGCCTGCAGCACAGTAGGCACTCAGTGCATATATGGTGAATGAAGAAATTGTAGGCAACGTGCCGGAACCTTCCACCCATGACTCACTGAGGCTACCACCCCACTGGATATTCTCTCCCCAGGGTGTCATCAGTATCTTACTAATGGTAAAGTCCAATTGTCTGTCCCCACCTCCACCTTCCTCTACAGGTCTGCAGCTCCTAGCACACTGACCCCTTGTGGCTCTCCTCCCCTTGGCTTTGGAGCCCTGAACTCTCCTAGTTCCTTCCCTAGCTATTCAATTACACCTTTTGTGTTGCTTTCTGTGATTGTTTTCCTCTTAGAATTTCTGCTTCACCTGCATCCATACAAATAAAAAACACATCCCCTGGCCCTGAGCTCTCTTTCTAACCCGACCTGCATTTCTAGCTGGCAGCTGGATCTTTCCCCTTCAATGACTCACCAGCACCTCAAACCCAACTTGTCAAAAAGTCTCCTCTCCTTCCCTAAATATAAATATGGGTCAGTTCCTCATCTTTCTTGTTGTGTGAATGTCATCAAAATCACCCAGGTTAAAAACCTCAGAGTCATCTTCAGCTGCTCTCGGTCCCTCCCTGAATTGTCTCCTGCACCCAATCCTTCTCATGTAACTCCTGGACAGCCTCCTCCATGACACCCATGTCTAGACCCTAAGGACCACTTACCAGTTCTCTTTCTAGAACACCATTCCCTCTAGCACATGATACTCCAAAGTGACCATGATCTGCCTAAAAATAATTCAAACTCCTTACATGACCTTACATGACCACCACAACCTGGCTCCCAGGTGCCTTTGTTGTCTTACCTTTGCCCTCACATTTGTTCTGATCTGATTAACCAAGAGAGTCACTATGTCCACAACTGCTCACCTCTGAGCTTTTGTTCATGGAGTTATTCCTTGCTTGGCATGCCCTTCCCCTCATCCCTGCCTATAAAAAACAAAAATAAAACAACAAATAAAAAGACCTGCTGCCCCTCAAAGGCCAATTCAAATCTAACTTCCTCCATGAAGACTGCAGACCCAGAATCTGCTGTTCCAGCCACTGCCCCGTGGCTCTCTTAGAGTACCTAGCACAGTTTTTATAGTAACTCTTTGGGCGTGTCTAATCCCCACTATTAGACCATGTGCTCCTTGGAGGTCCTGGTCATCTTCATCTTGGCTGTGTCTCCCATGCTGAGCAGAGGGCCTGGCCCACAACCAACATGCTATAAAATGTTATTTTGAAAGACCAAGATTGGCCGGGTGCAAGGCTTCCTTTGCCTAGGTTCTTGAGAGCTGATCCTGTTAGGTTGGAATGATTCAGAGTTGCCTCTACCAGGGCTCTACCTCCAAAACTACAAACAGGAAATCCACAGAGAGGAAAAGCTGTGGTTAATAGAAAAGCAAGCTCTCAACCCAAACCACCAGCTGCCTTGTTAAAATTAACAAGCAGCAAAGTGAAACATGTGGTTTAGGAGTAGGGTTTCTTATTGTTATTATTACACACACACACACACACACACACACACACACACACACACACACACACGAAGGGATACAGAGTATAACTTTCCCAGGAGTAAACTGGCTTTCATGAGCCGCTGGATGAACAAATGGAAGCTGAGAGCTGAGTTTGGAGCATGGAATCAGTGGATGTTCCTTAAAACCCAAAAGAGTAGAATGAGGTGTTACAGTGTGAGCCAACCATGCCAGACAGTGTCAAACCCCCAGAATAAAACCAAGCCTCGCAACCAGGCCCGCTCAGAAACAGCACAGCCTAGACAAGTCACATTGTATCTTCCTCCTTTCTCTCCTTGATATATGTTCAAATCCCAACCAAGTGGTTAGCATAGCAGTTAAAAACGGGGACTGTGGACTCAGGATGTCCTGTGTTGGCATCATGGGTCTGTCATTTCCAGGGGCTGTGTCTTTGTATCACAGGGCACAATGGGGATAGAAAAACAGTACTTGATTCATAGGGTTCTTAGCCTTACATGAGATAATATATCAATTTATACTAGAGTAAAAATCTTTTTAATGTGTTCACTATGTGCCATACACTGCTGAGTGAAATTCAAATTACTATATGGGTCTTACCTATTGAAATTTGCTCTAGGCACATAAAAGGGAAAGGGTGAAAGACTGTGGCACAAATGGGACAAACATAGGAGGGCCAGGCACAATACTGCAAACTCTCTAGGGCCTGGGGCTGCCTCAGCACAGGCTGCTCCCGCCCCTTTCCTTACCTACTTTGCTTCCTTGGAAACTCCAGATGGCTCAGTCCCAAGGCAAGCCCTCTCTGTCAAAGCAGGGTTGGCCCCAGAGGGAGTTGTTGCCAAATTCCTGTGCTGCAGCACTCAAAACTGAAAATAGAACAATTCTCAGCAGCTTGGGCCTGTGAACACTTTTCAAAATGCATTCAGCAAGCAAAATTCCATTTCCCCAGTGGTGTTTGCACAGGCCTCTGACACATGCCCAGGATTTCTTTTTACCTTCTTCCTCACCATCCCATGTTGTTTCTTGTGGACATCTTTGGCCTTCAGTCAAAAATCAGTGGTGGACTGTGAATACTTAATAAGCAGCTCTCTAGAGAGCAGGGAGGGAGTCTGGGTTTGTAGCATATGCCATTTTCCATGGTGTGAATACTCTCACCATGGAGTCGGGAAGAATCCACCCAACTGGGTCTTGTGGCCTAGTGTGAGCCAGCTCCGGCACAATGGAACCCTCAAAATCTCCCTCTACCCCTCTAGGCCTGTCTCCAGAGAAGACATTTTAATTGCCCTTAATCTTCCTACCACCTTCATTTCTTTCAGGCCTTTTGAAAATGAATCCTCCTTGGAAGGTGAGTCCTACTGTCAAGGAACGTAGATTGTTCTCAATGGTGGGAGTGTCCAGGGCTGCTACATGTGGCCTTTCAGGCCGCGCGGGGCACAGCTCTGCCAGGCACCACTCACAATGACTTTAATGTAAATGGTGGCCTGGTGATGAGCAGCCTAGAAGTGTCTTTGCTGAAGTCATAAGGCCCTCCTGGGTTAGGGGCAGAACAGAAACAGCAAGCCTTCCTAATATCCCCATTCCCAGCCTCAGCAACTTCTCCAGCACCTGAGAACTTGAAGCATTCCCTAAGCAAAATGACTGAACATGGTACCTGCCTGATGGCATCAGCAGGTCATAATTTTACTCTATTTTCCAAAAAGGCAGTTAGACATTCACCATGTAAGTTGCCTCCCTCCCCACCTAATTGAGTCAGGTCATTATTAATTCATTCAATAACCATTTAGAGAGAATCTCCTAGTTTCCAGGCGCTGGGATAAACGTTGGAAATGAACTGAACAAAACAAGAAATTCACAATCTAGAAGGTGGCACAGCCAAGCAAGTCAGCAACTGCCAGTAGCATTTACAGAGATATGTGCACACCAAAAAAGAAGCATCACTTATAGGTGAATTTATATTTGCTAACAGCTAACATGTATTGAGTGCTTGCTATGGCCCTGCCTTTGCTGAGCATTTCCTCAATGTTATGTAATCATTACAGCACATTTATAAAGCAGATATTATTATCCCTCACTTATGGATGAGGACTTAGAGGCTTGGAGACATTAAAAAGTTCCCCGAGGTCACATGGGTAGGAAACATAGAAGTGGGTCTGGCAGCCCAGCACTTGCTCTTAAACTCTGGTCTACACCAGATCTCTAAATCTCTTGGAAGTCAGTAGTAGTGGCTAATCTCTGGGTCAGCTGAGGACCAAATCTTTCTCTGCATCTTCTGGGGGCTGCTCTGCTGCAAACTAGCCAGATGGGACCCAGAGAAAGAGACAGCCCAACTACCCAAGGAACATGCAGTCCCATATGTGGGGCAGACTGCAAGTTCCCCGGGCCACTGCAAGTTACCCCACCCCCTGGAGCCCACCCCAGATGCTTCCTTGGAAATTCTGACTTCAAGGTCTTAAATAGTAGTTGAGCACTATTTCTGGAAGGACACAAGACAAGCAGCAGAGGTCTTATTTTCTTATTTTTAATAGGTTCTCGCTCTTAAAACAGAACCTAAAGAAGTCAGGAGCATAGAGACAAGATTTGAAGTCAAGGGGAGAAGGGCAAAAATTTCACTCCTAGAAAATTGTTCTTGATTGCTAAGCTGGGTCCTCTGAGATGAGGCAAAGGTGGAATTTGGGGGCACAATGCCCTCAGGAAAATCTCAAGGAACTCCAAATAGCCTAGTTTCCAAAGATGGATAACAGTCCATCAGTCTAGCCGGCTCTAGATCCAGCTAAGGGTTCTTATTCCCAGTTTGGCCAAACCTCCCACTTGCTTCTCTTCCTGGATGTGTAGGGATCTTGGAGAAGGCATCCAATCTCATTCCCCTCGGGTAAGAGAAGAGGATTCAAGAAGTGAGGGAGGATCTCTCAACTTTCTCTGAGGTCAGAAAACATGCCCTTATCCTTTGTAAGCTTTGGAAAATAACAGCACTAATTTCCCTGGGCTTTGGTTTCCACAGCCAATCTAAAGAAATCAGGCAAAGGATCCAGGGCCTGAAGTAAACACACAATAAAAAAATATTATTAAGAGGAGAGTTTGTGTGTCATAGCAATTGAAAAAACTGGGACATAAAACAGCTTCTTCAATCTCTACCTGACGGCATGAAGTAACAAAAGGCTTAGGACCCCCTTTTCCATTCCTTCTACTGACCTCTGAATTTCAGGTTTGCTGGAAATCCTGTCCCACTTCAAACACCTGGTAAGCCTAAGAGAGTATTTTTTTTCTGAGCACAGAGAGATGGGAAATAAATGCTCGTGACTCTGAGAAAATGTGGTCAGGGTCAGGAGAAAATTCAAGGTGGATGTGTGTGGTGAAGTTTTGAAAACTCTTCGTGCCGGCAATGCTTCTGATTAAACGGTGCCCACACCACAGCATCCGACCATTCCTGTGGTCCGCAGGCCGTGGTTTCTTGGACCAGGCCATCAGGATCTGAGCCAGCCAGACTGTGGGACCAAGTTCCCTCTGGCAGTAGGTTTGCAGGCTGCACAGTCCCTGAGCTCTGCAGCCAAAAGCCATGTGGGGACATGGCAAATCCAAACCTCTCGGCCCCTACCTGGAAGCCACAACTCACATCTGGAACTCAGGGAAGATTGCCATTGGACTTCTGGCCAGCTCTGTTCTCTGTTGCTAGGAGGTGCTCAAAGACGGTCCCTGGTTTGCAGATAAAGGACATTCTTTGGGTTTTGTAGTGTCTTGAAATGATATTCTTTCAAGTCAAATAACAAAACAAACTCTTTTTCAAGGAAAGGGAGAACACTGAGATGGGGACAGCATGAAAGGATACCAACAGGCCTCCTGCTTTCCCTGTCACCTTGAGGCCAATGAATGGAAAAGCTGGGCTAGCCCAGGCCAACTTGGATGGAGGGCGCCTGTCAAGCTCGTGCCCAGTCTCTGCTGGAACATCCCCAGCTGGGACACCTGCCTCGCTGGGCTGCCCTCCTTCTGGCCCTATTTGTCTTATTTTCTCCAAAGAGCCCGGACAAGGAAGAGATAGTTAGAAGTCACTTCTTTTCCGAGCTTGGGAGCTGATAAAGTTAGGGGAGTGAAGAAGAGGAGAGGAGACATGTGCGCCTCTCCCCTTCGCCCCAGTTGATCTCTAAATCTAGTTACAAGAGGTATTCTGAGAGGACATCCCAATTGTTCTGAGATGCCACATTCACCAGCCCAGAGCCTGAGCCCAATTCTATTAGCCCAACATCTGGAGAAAACTCTAATCCAGAACCTTCTCCTCTTCTAAGGGGAGGGAATCTGGGGACATAGGAGTCCCTTCCCTCACAGAGGCTCAGTTGAAGCTTACAGACAATTTTCTCATGGGAAGAACATCTTTCTTCTTTTGGAACCCAGAGCCCCAGCTTCCAGATCTGCCCTCCCCATGCTTCTGTATGCTCTTGTCATTTATTTTTAATTTCATCTCAATTTTCTTTTTTTTCCATCGACTACAATCTGAAATTCATTGCAAGGTCATCCCCCAGGAGGCTGAGCTGGGAATACAGCAATGCTAATGGAACGGTGCCTAACAACTTGAGGTTCCAGAGCAAGTGGTGTTTGAATTTAAGTTTATTCCCCTCCGGGATTTAGCACAGACAGGTCTTGAGCAAGCTTCCCAGGATTCTGAAACTAGAACATGGCAAGTGAGACTGACAGGGCAATACAGGGGAATCCAGCACCATTGCTGAAAACCCTGGGAGCATTGGTAGAAAGCCTTCTCCAACAACCGCAGAACAGGTATAAGAATCATCAGACCAGAGCCATCACCTGCTTCTGAGACTGTCAGCAAGGCTCCTCTTGGAAACCTAGTTTCTCCATTTATAAAAGAAGATTTGGGACTAGATTATCTTTATCACCTCTTCCAGCCCTGAAATTTGCTGTTTCTAACCCTAACTTAGAACCCTGGATACTTTTCATTTATTTGTCCCCATCAGAGTTCAAGACTAAGAGATACCAAGAGCAGGAACTCCACCTTTACAGTGTTCCATGTGAATGGGATATGTGCTATATGCAAATATATGTTAATACATACTTAGGAGGTTTCATCCTTACAGGCTATTATCTCACACTTACCCGCACAGGGCCCCGTGCTAGGCCATATGGAGACACAGCAATGAGAAAACAGGAAATCTCTCTTTTGGGGGAGTTCAATCCCAGGAAAAGACAGGACCATTCATGAGCAGCTCACATAAAACAAACTATTCTCTGTGCTATAAGGGAGGGATCAGGAGGGTCCAGAGGAAACAGGAGAGGCCTCAGCATGACAGGTAAATGAATTAGGGGATTCTAAGTCTAAATGACTTAGAAGAAGTAGGATATAATTATGGTCTCAATTTATGGGTATGGTTTGGATATGAGGAAAGGACAGTGCAGACGGAAGGGGCCGTGAGAGCAAAGTCACCCTCAAGTGCCAGCAATATTCATGGAACCATGAATCTGGATGAAGATTGGGAGCAGGACAAGGAGAATGACATGAGGTTGGGAAGGCAAGCAGGGCAGAGAATGGAGGGTCTTGAATACCAGGCCGGGGAGAATAAGTTATTTCAAATGATCGTGATGTTGGCTCCTGTGCTACCTCCACACTTGAAGGAACCCACTCACTGCCCTTCCCTTCTGCCTCCCCAACCTGATAGGATCCCAAGCCATCCATACCCCTGGATAGAATGAGCCCAGCTTTCCAGCCCGGCACTCAGTGTGGCCTCAACACCAAAAAGTGGCCAGGTCCAATCAAAGCATCACCCAACACACACTTCTCTTTTAACATGAAACTCCAAGACCACAGAAAGCCAAAGAAAATGACACTCCAGAAGTTTCTTCCATGGGGACTATGAGTCCGATAATCCCACTCAAGGGTCGTCACTGTCTAAGAGTGAAAAGTTAACAAAACCAATGGGGACTAGTGCTCAGGTGAGGGTTGAGCCCCTCTCTGGGCCTCAGATTCAGGGTGCACTGGACCCTGGCTCCTTACTTGTTCATTTTGGCACATCACAAACACAGCACTGAGGCCTTCCTGATGCTCCCACCCCCAACCCCAAGTTACAGATCAGTTTCCAACTGAGGCAGCTCCAGCCCAGCCCCTGAGGAAGAACAGCCATGGGGTGGCTGGTCAGAAGCTTCTTCCACAGGGGCCTCTCCTACATGCACTGAGCACAGTTATCTCCAAGAGTGATTAGGAAGTAAAACAGCTCCCTTCCCCATTAGCAGTAACCTGGCCCGTTTGGGCCATGAGACACCCCAGATCCAGGAAACCCAGGGCTCAGCTGACAGCTCAATTAGAGTGGAGAGTCTCCCCCACCCTCTACCTCCTGCTTCTGCCTTTTATTGTTTTTGGCAGCAGAGCAGGGGGGGCCTTGAGGTCGAACTTGTTGAAAGTGCAAGGGAGAGAAAATTGTTCTCATCTGAATAAATAGAGTCAGCTGTTGCCTGAGGGTGAAATCTACCCATGGTAAGTTCCCCTAGACAAGCCACTGCAGTGTTGGCTGCATGGGCACTTGAACTGGAGCCAAGGCCATCTGGGTGATTCTGGAGATGGCTGCCAAGTAAGAGGCTGCATGGCTCATCCATGTGGTTTTGGAATGTCTCTCAGGGGAGTAAGATGGCAGGGGTGTGGAAGGTTGGGTGCAGGGAGGGAGATCCTGGGCCACGCTTGTGTTGTTGGGGTTCAGCACATACCAGCCCTCCTTCCATATCAATGACAGAGGGGGAGTGGGAGAGTGGGCACGTACCACCATAGAACCCCAGTTCACAGGTGGCAGCCTTGAGCCCTTAGCCATAGGGCTGGGGGTGGGCTTTCTGAGAAAAGGCCAATGCAGTGAGCTGGTGCCCTGGATGCTTCCCGGTGATTTAACATCCTGGGAACACACCCATGGTGCTTTGAGGACATCATCCAACCAGAACAAACAACCCATTTGCCCCGGAAACTCTGAAAACTTTTCCATTCCAAAAGTTGCATCAAATAGGCTCAGGAAAGGGAAGTGAAAAGACAGAGGTGAAGGGAGGCATGGGGAGTGAGGGGTGGGGGGCGAGTTGAAGGAGAAGAAAGAGAAAGGAGCCATGTGGTAGGCCGGAAAGAGCGCTGGAACTGAGTCCAGAGAGGGGTTCCAGTCCCTGCTCCTTTCTGAATCAGCTGGCTGACTTCAGACAAGCCCCTAACTCTCCAGTCGAAGAGGGAAGCTAGACTGCATGTTATTTGAGGTCCCATCACACTCTCAGCTAATATGCAGTGAAACCCAAAACCAGGAACCAGTGCCTCTTTTCTCTGTACCGCCAACTCTGACCCAGTCATGAAAAAGAACATCAATCTGGTCACCACTTCCTGGCATCTGCTCCCAACACAGCCTCCTGGACTTCTCTGCTCCAGGGACTGCAAGAAAAGTCTTCTCATTCAAAGACCCAGAGATGCTGCCGCCCATGCTAAGCAGGATAAGCCAAATCATATGGAAAATGCTTTTTCTGCTCTAGTGGAAAAGTATGCAAGGAAATGAAGACTCAGACAGCAATGTTTCTGTTTCAAAGAAGCCGAGAAAACCAAACAGGGCAGGCCACTGACAGACAGCAGTGGAAGCATCCCTTGCACTGAAACATCTTCCAGAAAGAAAGGGGCCACCTGATAGAGTACTGTTTGCTGATACTTTTCCCATCGGGGCCAGCTTTATGCCATAATACCAATTCCTTACATTTATGTGGTGTTTGACAGTTTCCAAGGCACAGCACATTTTTTACTTCACTCAATCCTCACAGCCTCTGAGTAAGGAAAGTGGCATCAGCCTCCCCGTGCAGATGAGAAAACCAAGGCATGCAGATTAAGGGATGTCCTAGGCTTGCACCAGAGCATGCACTCATCTCCCACAATGATCATCTTTGGGTGTGGGTAGAGGGCAGGCAAAATCAGAGGAGAGGGTTGTGACAAGTGCAAAGGACCAAGAGAAAGGAGTCTTGGGTCTCATTGTAGGGTGCATTTAATATCCCTGTTTCTCAATATCCCCTCCCTCTTCCCCCAACTCCTTAAAATACTTGAAAAATGTCAGTGCTTCCTGGTCAGGATATGCCGCTACAGACTAACAAAAATTTCACAGAACAGGGAGAAGGGACAATAGGGATCATCTAATCTACCTTGTTATTTTACAACTGGGGAAACTGAAGCCCAGAGAGGTGAGGTAACTTGCCTAGGGTCACACAGCTAGCTAGTAGCAGAACCCAGGTTAGAAGCTGTGATTCCTGCCACCTAACAACACTGGGGCAGTTAGCATGCTTGGCCAGTGGGAATGACCTGGGAAGGAACCGGCAAGTTCCAAACTCAGCCAGACCCTCTGTGTCCTTCTCCCCTCCTCTCTTGAAGTTGTACCCCCTGGGCCCTTGTGCACCACATCAAAGTTGGAGGCTGAGCCAGCAAGCCTTCCTCTTATATGGAATGACTCCAATATTCACGTCTGAGGCACTAATTCCAATTGGAAACCCCTTGCCAATCCAAACAGAACAGGCTGACCAGAAAGCTTTTGTTTTTTCTCCATTGTTTACAGAGCCACACTTTGGAGGCCTGAGCCCATCTGACATGACTCCAGGGCTGATGCCGGGGAAGAGCTTCCTCCCAGAGCTGTGAGAGGCCACCTACAACCAGGGAGTTCTCTCTAAATGGTAAAGGGTCTCTCCTACCTCTCAGGAGCCTTATTCCTTCCTTCCTTCATTCAATGATCACACATTGAGCCCACTATTTGTCAGCCCTTATATTAGAAGCAAGATTCATACGTGTGGATAAGGCAGAAAAACCACCTTCAAAGAGTCTTCATTCTAGCTGAGAAGCAAATCACATCTACATCTTCCTGGCAAACTCCAGAGTCTAAGGGTATTTACTTCAGAGTTATGAAACTCAAAGTGATGGCATTCCAGCCTGGCAGGTCAGTCAGACCTGGAAACGTCAACTCAGTGACCCAAGGCTATAAATTAAGGACAAGGAATATGTCCACCCGTAGGGGGAAGAATTTATGGAGGAGGCAGGTCTCAAACAGATCTTAAGAAAGAAGGAGGATTTTAGATAGATGGAGCCCTGTGGGGCAGGGGTGGGGCAAGGAAGCTAGTGTCTGGGTGCTCATTATGTTTCTCCTGCATTCAGCAAGCTACCTGAGCTATCTCATTCAATCCACCCACAGCTGTACAAAGTAGCTATTCTATTCCCATTCCATAGATGAGGAAACTGAGGCTCACAGAAATTAAGTGATCTATCTATCCATGATCACAGTTCAGCTCCAGGCCTGTGTGACTCCAAAGCTCATGCTCTTTTCACTGCACTGTGCCTTGGGAGGAACTGAGAGGAGGCTCTGGTGCTGGTTATTGCAAAACCATCCAAAAAAGAAAAAGACAGTTAAGTTGCAGAATCTGCAAAAATTTTGCTCTTCAAAACTGTTGTTTATTCACTGGGGCACCTGGGTGGCTCAGTCGGTTAAGTGTCTGCCTTCAGATCAGGTCATGATCCCAGGGTCCTGGGATGGAGCCCCAGGTCGTGCTTCCTGCTCAGCAGGGAGTCTGCTTCTCCTTCTCCCTCTGCCACCACCTTTCATTGCCTCTCTCTCTCTCTCTCAAATAAATAAATAAAATCTTTTAAAGAAAAAACTGTTTGTTCACAGTATTTTTAGTGTCCATAAAGCCCTGCTACTCTTACAACCATCACGTCACCATCATCATCATTCTGATGAGACTCTGTGTAATGAACAATAACCATGTGCTAGGGTCTAGGCTAAGTTATAATTCCATTTAAGTCTTCTAACAACCCAGAGAGTTTAATCATACTATTACCATCCCCATATTACAGGTGAGAAAACCCAGGCACAGAAGAAAACCCACCCAGATCACACAACTATTGGTTAGACGCCAGCCCAAGCAGCCTGGCTCCCACCCCATGGTCTCCAACACATTGCTTATTCTTTGAAAGAGAGTGACCTTGCATCTGTATCTTGCAGATGTCACAAAGACAAAACAAAAAGAAGACTTTACAAGTAGGAAAGCTACTGATTTGACTGGGCCGCTGAAGGTCCCAAAGTGGTCATTGTGGAGGGAAAGGACACTCCAAGTAGTCAGCCTGAGATGATGTTTGGAGGGAATAGTTCAGGAATTACTGGACAGTGGAAAGATAGGGCCCAATGGGCTGTGAGAATACAGGCATGGAGAGTCCTGTGGGCAGCCAACGGAAAGAACGTGCAACCTCAAGGCCATGGCTCTTGCAGATCCAGCCCCATCCTGCACTTCCCAAGCACCCCAAAGGCAGCTCAGTCCCTACAGAGTTCTTCTGTCCCTACGAGTGATGGATGCCAGACGCCATATCCTTCACAGGAGGAAATGTATCTTGGAATATGATCGCTCGTTAGAGTACATGTTGCTGCTTTTATAGGTTGTGAGTGGAATCCCACAGACTCTTGTCTTCCTTCCCTCCCCCTCTCGCCTCATCCATTCCCAGCTCAGTGTTCCTTCATAAATCAGCAGCCTGATGGAGCCAAGTTCTGCTTCCCACTTTTTAAGTCTGAGGGCATTTATTCCTGCTGATAAACTGGATTTAGACAGCTTCACAAAACCCTGACTGTGGCCAAGATTATGAAGGTGAAATATTCATTGAGCTCTGTCCTGTCAGGGAGAAGAATGTACAGTACAGGCTCAAACTGGCATATTTCCACATGTTACTGTCCAAGGGAGAATTACTTTTGTCAGGGACTGGAGCTATGTTTGGGGGTTGGCTAGAGACATAAATCAGGATTATTACATTGGTGCTTCCACCAGACTCCCAGAAAGGGGAGGCAATACTGCAGGCCTCCATTGTAGCCTGTGGGTTCACCATAACAAATTAAGGCCCTTTGACCAAACCCAACCATCATCCCAGGCAGCACGTGGCCAGATCCAGACTGTAAAAATAGCCATGCTCTTCACCACTTCTGCAAAGACTCTGGGGCATCACTGGCATCCCTCATGCCTTTGTACAAACAGGGAGGGCCCAGGGATATGATCCAGAGTGCAGGCCACCACACAGCATCTGCCCTTTCTTTCCTTTTGCAGGATCCTGGCTAAATCTTGCTATGGAATCTGTGTGAGAAACCAGGAAATGGTGCTTGTCAGTGGGACATGCAAGATTGAAAAATAAAACTGCCTTGTTTCATGGGGGCAAGAATGGGAGGAAGGCCATTAATGCCTTCCTTTCCTCAGAAGTTGTGCACTGCATATAGATACCTAGCAAAGTTTGGGCATGAGCACAGAAGCCTGCCTGGCACCATTCTGAGGACCCCGGTGCTGGAGAAAAGCAAAGCCAGGGCCCAGGAGTCTGATTCCGAAGCCCATACATCCCTAAAGCCTGTGCTCTCAGACTCTACCATCCTGCACTTTTCTCATGCAAGGAGAGGGCCTCTATGATTGATGGAAGGCAGGTGAAGACCCCAAGAGAAGCCTAGGTACCTCCTATGTCATGCATATTTACCTTGGCATCCACTGCACATTCAGCTTAGTGGCATGGCTGACATCACAAGACGATGAGAGAAATACCACCCCCCAGGGTAGGGTGCAGGAAAGTCCACCTGACAATGAGCAGTTGTCAAACAAAGCAAGAGTAAGTGGGGTGGGGGGAACACAGAATCACCCGTGCTCTGGTAGAGTCAAATCCCACCTCTGCCGTTTGCCAGCTGTGAGGCCCTCAGCATGTTACCTGCTCTCTCTGAGAGTCAGTCCCCTTACCTGGAGAATGGAAACTGACAAGCTACCTGGTCATGTTATGAGGTTAACAATGCAATCAACATGGTCAGTGCAGCACCTAAAACACTCAGACCATCAGCAAGTGATTTCTCACAGCTGAGCAGAAGGAAGACAAGCTCCTTCCGACCCCTGATCCACGCTACCCTGCTTGGTTGGTGGACTTGCTGACCATCAAAACATTTGATTTTAGGTTCTCTTTGTAAAACTTTAATGGCATCTCTCCCTCAAACATTTTATAAGTCCTCGGGAACTAAGACATTCCAGACTGGCCTGGCAATCCCCAGCTCAGCGTGGAGCCTGATGCTCCTCCTCCCAGCCCTCGCTCTGCCCTCAGTGTGACCAATCTCCTTGCCATCCCTGGGCACATCCAGGCCTTCTGCCTAAGCTCCCTGCTCCTATTGGTCCCTTAGCAAAAGGGATGGGAATGAATCCTCTTGTCTGCCTCACAGAGATTATTTTACATTGGAAAAGTAACATATTACCATACGCAAATGATATAAAATTCAGAGTACAAGAATTTATTACACAATATGCAATAAGTCTGCTGTGCTTTGTAATTACTTTTCAGATAGTATATATGTTTTACATACTCTTCTAGATATATGGTACATTTCATAGTTATTGAAAATGTTTTAACAGTCCCCTACTCCAGACCCTCAATCTAGTTCCCCAGAAGTGACCACTGCTAAAAGATTTTTGCGTATCCTTCTGGAAACTTTCTGTTCATATATAAACACTCAAACTCAATTGTTACACAAATGAGAGTATTCTGTACATACCATTCTTTGCCTTTTTGTTTTGCTTAATATTCTATTTTCGAGACTGTTCTAATAGCAACACATACAGAGCTACCTTATTGTTTTTAATGGCTGCCTGGGGTTCCATTGCTTGGATGTCCCGGAATTCATAACCTGATCTCCAGTGATGAACACTTGGGTTGTTTTCAGTCTTTTGCTACTACTACCATGGTTATAGTGGGTCTCTTGTTCGTGTATATCTGCCCATATGTGTCAGGGTGTTTGTAGCATCCAATCCTAGAATTTTGAATTCTGAGAGAGTCAGATTGCTTTTCTAATAAGCCATAACCATTTACACTCTCAGAAGCAGGCTGGTGCTTACTTCTCCACCTCACCAACATTTGCTACCATAGTAGTGGATACCAAAATAATGTATACAGAAGTCTTATACACTGCAAAGCTCCACATATTATATCCAGAATGGCACCCTGATTGCCACCCTCTTCCATGAAACTTTTCCTGATTTTTCACTCTCCAGCCCAATGTGACTGCTTGCCCCCTCTGATCCCACACAGCACCTTATCCACTCCTTTCTTGCAGCTCATGTGTACTTCTGTATACTACAGTTCTAATACATATTGGTCTTCTATCTATCAGACTGTGAGACTCAACTAGTTTGCTCAGTTTCTATCTCCTGCAGCAAAATTTATAGCCCTTACACAAAATGAAGCCTTGCAGAGTTAAATTTGGACCTTATCAACCCAAGTTTCTTGGGTTCTGACAGCCTGGCCATTGTTGGCAGAGGCGGGTCTGGAGTTATTGGGTGACATGAAGATCCCCGCCATAGCGTCCTGCAGAATGCTACTGGTGTCTAATTGTTTCTCCTCTTGCCCCCACAATTTTTCATGAGAGGAAGACCATTCTGACTTTTAACTGGGCTCAGAATGTGGTTTCCTGGATATGTGAGCACCAGCAGGAGTAAGACATTTTATCATGGTCATTTGCTTAGCAGCAGGTGGCTTTATTTGGGGGAGGGAGAAACAAAGAGAGTGAATGCTTTTTTTCCTTTACTCCATGCTGCTCCACGGGCAATGTGGGCAGACCTCTAAAGAAACTGAAAAGCCAACTCCTACCCACTCCAGCCAGCTACCAAGGCCCAGGACTAACCTGCCCTAAGCTTTCAAGAGAGTAGCTTCTAGTATATCACAGCAGGAGCACTAGATTTGGAGTCTCACCACACAACTCTTTGAGCCATTCCTATGCTTGTCTCCTCTTCTTTAAAGTAGGGACCACATTCCTCATTGGCTTGTGGTGAGGATAGAGGTAATAATAAATAGCTTTTCAGAGTTTTGAAAAGGTTTTCACAAACAGGGTTCACTGATGAAAATTAAAATAAAAACACTGTGCCCACTTCCCCAGCCAACTTGACCTATACACCCCACTTCTTGTCTATCTTCCTAAGCCTGGGAAGGGGAAGCCAGCATGGAATTTCTCTCCTCTTATTTCATAAATGGACCCAGAGGGGCCAATTGCACATGAATACCCCGTGCTCCCCTGATACCATCTCAGGTCCCCAGTGGGGCCAGCACGCTGCCCAACTTTGGAGTCAGAAGGATGGCAGCTACCAGGCTAGCTGGGGAAGGGAAGACGCACCTTTCAGCTCCATCAGCCTCTCCAACAGCAAGGGGAGACCAGGGTGGTGACAGGTACCAAGGCCAGGGTGAATGCCAAAACAAGAATGCTTGGCAGTTCTGCCCAACCCACCCTGCCTGTGCCTGTTTTCCTGGAGTGGTCAGGGCATGAGGGCATTCAGGCCCGTGTCTCATGTCAGTACAGATAGGTAACTTCCACAACCCTCCTAGTGCAGTCCCCAATTCCCTCTATACGCCACCCAAGTTCCCCAGCCTGGGAGCCACTCTTCTGGGAGGAGTCAGGTTGCCCGAGAGAAGAAGCAATGCAGTCCAGAAATCTGGAGCCATGATGGTGCCATTACAGATGCTGCTACAGTAGATAGGCTTCCAGGTCATGTCCCTTCATTTCCTTTGTCCTCTACTTTCCTTTGACTCTTCACAATTTTCTCCCTGTCCAAACTAACTGCCACTCCCTTTGATACACTCAGTATCTCAGTGTCTCTTCATGTCTTTGTGTTTTTCTCTCTTTCTCCCTGCCCTCTCCCCACCTCCCTCTGCCCCACCTCTTTCTCTCTTTCTCTCCCTCTCCTCCCACCTTCTCTCCATCTCTTTCTCCCCACTGTGCAACCCCTCCTGCCCCCCACCTTCCTCACTCCCCCACCTCCCTCATTCCCCATCCCCCCACCCCTCTACATCATTTCAGATTTTCTGAGCATTGGGAATAACAGCATGCTAGAGCTAAGGCAGGGCCTTGTAAACCCTCATATGGGGAGATTCAACTTCCTGCTGGGGGGTTGCCATTTATTAAAAGGGCAGTTGGGGTGAATGTGTCTCATTCATCAGTCCAGGGGACTCAGAGCACATGTCCAGCTGACTGCAGGCTTCTGAGCATCCCCTGCTCAGTAGCTTTCTACCTGCTCTGCTTCCTACTCTTTCTTCTGCACAGGGAAATGCTATAAATCTTTTCTTCCTTATTTTGCAGACACTTACCATATCCTTTACCTCCGAACCCTACTCACAATTCTTTAACTCCTATTCTGGGGCTTAGTAACTCAGGGAGACCTGCCCAAGGAGAGAAAGCTCTGTGCCAGACTGGAGTGACTTTACCCTAATAAGACGTATTCAACCAGATGGCAGAAAACAAGTCATCAAAGAGAACCAAGCATCAGATGGAAAGAGAAGTAGGGAGCAGGGGAGAGTTGGCCTAGGTGAACTTTTAACCTTTAAGACCCTTCTGAGTTTATACATTAAAAAGTTGCAAGGCCTTCAGCTTGGTGTTGCTACAACTTTGAGAGAGCTGAAGTTCAGATCCCCATGGTCCCTAGAGAAACAGCCACATCTAAAAATTTCCCTCCCTGCCCCCTTTCTCCCGAACACCACTACTTTTTCTGGCTAATCAGGTTCTCTTTATTTCTATGAAATGCCCATGGGGTGTGAGAGAGGACAATGCTTTGGGTCTTTTTCTTCATTCTTTGTCTTTCTTCTGTTACAGCACTTTCAGATCTATTATCTCATTCTTCTCAAGAAACTGACTGTGTAATTTGAAGGTGAGAAGTTTCCAACCCTGAAATGAGGACAAATCCCTCAGAGATGGAGCTAGAAAGTTTACTGCCAGGACAAAGAGATCAGCCAGAGATGCTGCGCTGGGCAGTTGGCACAGTGCAAGTGAGGCAGGGATTATGGAATAAAGGAGAAGAGAGTTTAGAGCAAATTGCAGGAGCAGGGTAGTCGGAGGGTTCTGCTTGGGTCGCTGTGTATAGATGGCCTGAGATCCCAAACAAAAACTTCCAAAAGGATCCCTTGCCTTTTGTTAAGTGGAAAATAAATCTTTCACCACCCCTCCTCTTGTGGCCCCCTGCCCTACAAAGCAGAGCCTCCTGAAGCAGAATTTATTGTCAGGAAGAGGAAGGGAGCATCTCACAGGGAGTGACTCCCTTCCTTTCCATTGCCACCAGTGCTTCCTCAACACAGACCAGAGTCATGGGGGTGCTTACTCTTGGCAAGTTCAGTAACCAATCCTCTGCAAGCTGTACTTCCTTATGGTGACACAATGTTAGGCTGAAGCAAAACATCCCAACACCATTTACTCTTCTTGTAGTGGTCTATAGTCAAATTCCTTTGCATTAGCAGTTTCTGTTGATTTCATTGGGATCTTAAGGACCTCTGGGACAGTAAAGATGTCTCTGTTTTGATGGAAAAGGCGATAGAGGCAGGATTCAAACAAAAGGCAGTATTGATAAGGATAGAAGCACTGACTTTGGAGTCAGAGAGGCCCAAGTTCAAGTCTCTTTTACTTTCCCATGAGACTGGGGGCATATTTCTTTTACATCCAGAAGGGATTATGATAAGGCGATAGTAACAACAGCCTATAGCATGGTGATGATGATTCCATGAGATACTACATTTGAAGCACTTAACACAACACTTGACAGAGTTAGTGGTCAACAAATGAGAACTTGAAAAACAATAAAGTAGTACCGTAGGCAGAAAGAGAGCCTTTGTCTCTTTTGTTACTGGGGTCAGTGGATGATGGGTGGACTTCTAGAGCTTCTGAGAGCTTCCCCTTGGAGTCCTAAGATACAAAAGAAATGGGTAGAATTTCAACAAGGAATCCATTCTTCTCAGGGCATGTAAGATACAGACCATCTCTTTACCTACAATCTTAGACTATTCATAAAGACTTATAAAGTTGTCAAAAGTAGCCTTACAAGTGTTTACAAAAATTAGCCTTCTAGTCCCAGGACATTTTAAAATTTTTTTACTTCAAAAATCTTTGAAAGCAAATTGACCTTCAAACAATAAAATGGAAACATGTTTTGCAACAAAAATGGTAAAAGTTAATACCTGTGGTTCAAAGAGATTATTGTTTGGAAATATTTATTCTCTCCTCTCTCCATCTGCACAAGCAGAGTATGCATCTTTGCCCCTGGGCTTTGGGCAAGGCGGTGTGACTTGTTTTGACCAATGGAATGTTAGCAAGTTCAATAACCCAAAAGGTGAAGAAAACTTTTGCAGTTGAACTCGTTCTCCTGTGCTTCTGCCATCATCTTGACTAGAACCTGCCAAGCTAGACTGCTGATCCCATGAGAGGGATGAGAGACCCATGGAACAGAGCTGCCCCAACTGGGTCCAGCCTATACCAGCTAACCTAGAGAGGCATGAGCTAAACAAATGCTTATTGTTTTATGAGATTTCTGTGATTTTTCTTATGCATTATTACTGAAGAAATAATTCAATGACATAGAAATTGACATGACTGGCATAAAAATGGGGTTCTGCTATAAAAAAAAGCTAAAATACATGGCATTGAAACTGGACAGTAGATGGAGAACTAGAAAAATGACAACTTATATTATACAGTGCTGAAATGTACATCCAGCCGTAGCTTGGAAGGTAGCAAGTGTACCTAATGAACTTGTGAACTTGGGCAGAATGTTGAAAACATGAGTTGATTTGTTGTGCTATATATGATAAGATCCTATAAAAAAGAGACAAACTTAGAAAAGAACTGATCAATTTGCACTCAGAATTTAGAAGTAATATAGAAAATACAATTTCTTATCTCCAGTCTCTCTATCCATTGAAAATTCTCAAATTAAAACATAGCTGAGACTAAATTAAAGCATAGACCAAATATAGGAAGCTACCAAAATAACATGGTAACCTCAAGATAAAGACCACTTCAAGGGTGTAACACCCTCTGTTAGGACTTTTGGAGAATTAAGATAGCGCTAGTAGAGCCCCTGACCTGGACAAAAGAGATTCAAGGGAGTCCCAGGGGTCTTAAAGACATGGTCCCATGGAAACCATGGAAATGCATCTCCTGTGTGTCCCACTGCAGGAGCATAATTGAAAAGCCCAGCTCCTGTGCTCTGAATGCCATCCTTACTTCCACTCTGAGACCACACTTCTGATGGGCTGTTCCAACCCAGTGATGGAGCACAGCGGGGATTCTAAACAGGCTTGCACCTAGAACACATAACACCTCTAGCTACTTTAGCTGAACTTACAACCATGCTGAACTCTCTTAGCACTTTACTGCAGACTGAGATGCCCCCACCCAACCTTCCTTCTTTTCCTCTTACCTTCTGTTGGGGACAGAACTATAGTATAAGCTGGCTGCTCTCCCAGCTTCCCCCAGCTCCCTCACCATTTTCTTTCATCTTATCTTGGCATCTGCTTCTCAGAGGACACTCCTAACACAAGTGGCCCCGGGAGTGGTCCAAGAAGCAAAGGATAAAGACCCCTACCTTCACCATTCTTGTTGGTAGGTGAAGCACAGATAGTCTCTGGCATGAGATAGTAGTTCATATTGCTAAGGCTTCATCAGTAGTACCCTTGGGAATGTCCCAGTGGAGAAGAATATTGTGGTATTTTTTAAAATATGGAAAAGGGCACCTGGGTGGCTCAGTCAGTTAAGCATCTGACTCTTAATTTTGGCTCAGGTATAATCTCAGGGTTGTGAGATCAAGCCCTGTGTTGGGCTCCGTGCTGAGCATGGAGCCTGCTGAAGAGTCTTTCTCTGCCCCCCCTGCCTCTAAAAAATTAAAAAATAAAAATAAAAATATGGGAAGAACAATGTCTACAAAGTCTCAGAGTTGGCTAACTACTGCTAAGTCATAGAGATGGCCCTGCAGAGGGACAGAGACTGAGGGTCACTAACAATGGCTAAGTGTGAGAGCTAGAGGCCCTCTTGGGCAGTCCCAATGAGGCCCTCGTCTCCTTCAATGGAACAACAAACACAGCTAAGTGACAATCTCCATGTCTAACTGTTAGGGTCACAGAGCTCCGGAAACATTTTAATACTCAGCCAATCTCTTATGCATAAGAGATTGCCCTGGTGGGTAAAATCTGGGACCTCAAAATATGTTAAGGAACTTCTTAATGACAATGTTGACCCTTCAGTCTTCCCCTCCTCCTCCCCAGAGCCTCTAGGCTTGCTGAGGTGGCCCACCCTTCCCTATTAAAAACTAGCACTTCGGTGATGGATGATGCTGCATGGCCCTCTCCCCACAGGCAATAGGTTTCCCCTTAGAAGCTGACCCCTACCTCTCCCTGGTTTCTAGGCCAATAACTACAGTTAAATACCAGAACAACCCAACTGGGGACATGCTGTGCCTGATAGGGGAGTAAAGAGACTATACACTGAAAGAATTGCAAAAATTAGCGTGCACATACCAGCAGAAGCCAGAGACGCACTTTTGGGATTGAATTTGAAGACACTTGATCAAAGTAGTCAGAATGTAAGACTGGGTGAGCAAACATTAATTGACTTCAGGGCATTTTCTCTCATTAATGGACTTAACACCCTAGAAAGGACCCAGGCAATGGGCCAAAGAGCTGCTGGGATGGCTCTTAAGACCCTGGAAAGGCAGTAGCCACACAGAGAATTGGAAATGCTTGAGTTGCCCTGGAAGACAATAGAGGGAGGTGTGAGAAGGCTGAGGAAAGTGAGTGAACTGGAGTAGACAGAGTAGGTGAGGCCAGAAGACCTTCCATAAGAAGACCCTTCTTCCAACAAGCCCTGAGAAGATTAACAGGAGCCAGGGTTGCCAGATTTAGCAAATGAACTACAGGATTTGCAGTTCAATTAGACAGTAGAAAAGGCAGTCACAAAGCTGCGTTTATTAATATTCATAAGAATGAGAGAGCTCCAAAGAAACACAGTCAATAAGGGTGCTGCTTAATATCTAGATTCCAAAAAAGGCATATTAAAGGAGAAGGAGGCTAAAAGCAGACCATTAGCTCAAATAAAAAACATGGTCCCTTGTTCAGTTTCCAGACTGCACTGGAACCATTGACAGGACAAATAACTGGATTCCTAGGAGGAAAGACCCTGCAACACCATGGCAAATACATAACACATGATTCTCCAGAGGGTCCTAACAGCCATTTATTCAGGTGACTGTATATCAGGGAAAGAGAAGTAACCAGAATTTTCGAGGACAATTGAACATAGGGTCTAAGCTGATATCAATACCCAGAGACCCAAAGCATCCTTATGGCTTCCCTGTTAGAACTAAGGTCTCTGGAGTCAGGTAATAAATGTAGTCCCGGCTAAAGTTCAGCTCACAAAGGGTCCACCAGGTGCACAGACTCAACTCACACAAACCCCAAGGATATAATTAGAACCGATACATACATATGGCAGTTGGAATAACCCCCACACTGGATCTCTGGCTTATGGCATAAGAGCTGTCTGCCTTCAGCTCAGGTCATGATATCCAGGTCCTAGGATCGTGTCCCATGTCGGGCTCCCAGCTCAGTGGGGAGTCTGTTTCTCCCTCTCCCTCTGCCTCTCCCCCTGTCTCTCCCCCTACTTGTTCTCTCTCTCTCTCTTTCAAATGAATAAATTAAAAAATCTTAAAAAGAACTATCATAGTAGGAAAGAGTAATTGGAAACCTTAGAAATTTTTTTAATAAAACCAGTCATACTGATCTATGGGTCACTTTTATTTATTTTTTTAAAGATTTTATTTATATATATGAGAGAGAGAGCACAAGCAGGAGGAAGGGAAGGGGAGAGGGAGAGGAGGAAATAGACTCCCCACTGAATGTGAAGCCTGACAATGCAGGGCTCAATCCAGGACCCTGAGATCATGACCTGAGCCAAAGTCAGACACTTAACTGACTGAGCCACCTAGGCACCCTGGAAACCTCAGAACTTTTACCCCTTAGCCCTCAGCCTAAATATCATATCCTTGGGAGAATGGCAGGATGAGTGTCACCATTAATGACCCACAAGATGCTGGGTCTATAGTACCTATAATGTCTCCATTTAATTCACTAGTCTGACCCCTGCAGAAACCAAAAGACCTGGTGAATGACTGACTATATACCACCATAGGCCTAAGTGCTTAAGAGCCCCAATTGTAGCTGCTTTGTCCAAAGTAACCTATTCCTAGAGTAGATTAATAAAGCCTCAGGGTATGTAACCATTGATTTTGCAAATGCATTCTTTTATATTCCAACCAAAAAAGAAAATCGGGAACAGTTTGCATTTGTATGGGGCAGAAGACAGTATTCCTTCACAGATTTGCCATAAAGTTATGTTAACTCTACCACCCTCTGTCACAATATAATCCAAAGACATCTGACTGCTTTAGCCCACAAAATAGCACACTGATCCATTACATCAGCACCTCATGCTGACTGGGAAGGACAAGCAAGAAGCATTAGGAAGACACATGTGCTCCAAAGGTGGGTTATAAAATGTGAAGATTTGAATCTTGAATGTGAAGATTCAAGAATCAGCCACTTGAATTAAGTTTTTAGGGTCCAATAGTAAGAGGCATACCAGGATATCTTTCTAAAGTAAAAGACAAATTGCTGCATCTTACATTCCTAGCATCGAGTACCTAGTAGGCTTTTCTGGGTTCTGGATATAACACATTCCACACCCAGAAATATTGCCCTTTTCCTTATACTGGGTGACATGGGGGTTTTGATGAGGTCAAGAGCAAGAAAGGCCTCTGCTGTAGATTGAAGCCATGGTGCTAAAAGCCTTGACACTTGAGCCATATGATCTGGCACACCCTGTGGTGTTGGTAGTGTCAGTGTTGGGAAGAGGTGGCAGCATAATAGATACTATGGGGAACCCCAGTGGAAAAATTACAATGCAGGCCTTTGGGCTTCTGAAGCAAGGTTATACCAGCTGCAGCAGGAATTTATAAATTATTTGAGCCCAATTCTTAGCATATTACTGGGTCCTGGTAGAGACAGAATGCTTCACCACGAGACACCAAGTGACCACCACTTGTCGCCGCTCACTATAGGCTGTGCTCCATCAGACCCACCAAGTCATAAAGCTGATGTGCCTAGCAACAATCCACCCAAAATGGAAAGGGTATTTCTGGGACTGAACTTGAGCAGGACCAGACGGCGTGAGTACACTGCATGAGCAAGTGATCCATGTCGCCCAACAGTACCAATACTCCACATCTACCTGCAATAGTCACTGTATTACTATATGGCTTCCCATAAATCCAACTAAAAGGGAGAAAAACCTTCGGTCATTATGATAGGCTGATAATGGATCCTCAAATATATGTAGATCCTGCTCCCTGGAACGTGTGACTTCTACCTTTTTATCCCCAGCTTTACTGAGGCATAGTTGAAAAATAAAATTGTAATATATTTAAAGTGTACTATGTGATGATTTGGTATATGTATAAATTGTAAAATGATTCCCACAATCAAGTTAATGAACACATCTATCACCTCACATGATTTTTTTTTTCGGTGAAAACACTTAAAATCTATTCTCTTAGCAAATTTCAAGTGTATATAATACAATATTTTTTAAAGATTTATTTATTTGAGAGAGAGAATGCAAGCAGGGGGAAGGGCAGAGGGAGAGGAGGAGAGAGAATCCTCAAGTAGACTCCTTGCTGAGCATGGTGCCTGTCTTGGGGCTCAATCCCAGGACCCTGAAATCATGACCTGAGCCAAAATCAAGAGTCAGACACTCAATTGATTGAGTCACTTAGGCACCTCTGTAATATAGTATTATTAACTATAGTCATCATTCTATACATTAGATCCCCAGAACTGACTCATAACTGAAAGTCTATGCCCTTTGACCAACTTCTCCCCATTTCCCTCACCTCCCACCCTCTGGCAATCACCATTCTGTGAATGTTATCTTAAATGGCAAAAGACATATTGCAGATATGAAGATATGCAGATATCCTGAGATAGGAGGAGTATCTTGGATTATCAGGTAGGTCCTAAATTCAATCACAACTGTCCTTATAAAAGGGAAGCATATGAGGAAAGCAATGTGACTACTCAACCAAGATGCTCTGCTGCTGGCTTTAAAGATGGAGGTAGGGGCCAAGGAATGCAAGGAATGCAGTTTTAGCAGTTGGAAAAGGCTAGGAAACAAATTCTCCCCTGGACTCTCCAAAAGAAACACATGACTGCGAGGACCTTGATTTTAACCTGGTAAGGCTCTTCTCAGACTTCTGACTGCCAGAACAATAAGAGAATCAATTCATGTTGGTTTAAGCCACTAAATTTGTGATAATTTGTTACAACATCAAGAGGAAGCTAGTGCAATACCCTTCTCAGTTGCCCTTAGATTCCAATGGCCATGTTGTGAGGAAGCCCAGGCCACACAGGGAGGCTACACATAAGGGTTCCAGCAGACAGCCCCGCTAAGCATCCATGGCAGACATGTAAGAAAGTTACATGTCAGATGATTCCAGCCCCAGGCTTCTAGGCTTCCAGATGGGGTTCCAGAAATCATGGAATAGAGACAACTTGCTCTGCTGTGCCCTATCCAAATTTTTGACCTACAGAAACCAGATTTAACTATAATTGTTGTTTTGAGCCATATAATATTTAATTAGCTATTTGTTACATAGCACAATGTAACTAACACATTATTAAATAGGGACATAATCTAAGATCAGGCAAAACCTTGGAAATAACCTAAATGTCCAGTCAAAATGGCAGCAATATGGATTCTGATACTCCATACTGTGGAATATTACACAGTCAATAATGACACTTTTGATAAATCGTTCATGATGGGAAAATTCCTATTTTTAGCACATCTTGGAGGAAATAGCTAATACAAACTTTTTAAAAAGTCAACAATATAAAGGAGTCCTTATTTCCTTATCACTTCACTAATGCAATTTCTTCTTTCCCAGTTTGATAAAATGATACTTCATTTTTTACTTTATGTTTTTTATAACTGTGAGGGTAAGACATCAAAATTTATATAAGCTTTGTATATTTCTTCTTTTGTGAGTTGAATATTCATGACTTTTCCCATCTCTGTTGCAGGGGTCATTGTTTTTCTTACTGATTTACAAGTTTCTCCATGTGCAAGGTATCATTCTTTTGTATGCATATTGCAAAATTTTCCAATTAAAAAAATTTTTTTCTCAGTTTTGTCATTTGCTTTTTCATTTTATTTCTTGTGTTCTTCTTGTCTTTTAATTAAGCCCAAATGTTGTGAGCACCTAGGGTTTGGTATGTGCTATGGAAGGTGCAAAGGAAACAGAATATGCAGTCTTTCCCACTGAAGCATTAGGATGTTACTGGGGGTGCCAGTCATACATACATGAATCACCAAGAGAGGAAGCCTCTCAGCCAACATGTAACCTATTTATCTAAAAGTAGAATTTCATAATCAAACATATTTAGGAAATATTAGGATAAACAAAGTTCAAAGTATTTCTTTACCAAGTACGGCTCAGAACCTTTGGTATGCTGAAGTGTATTGGCTTTTCAGGCAGGAAGAGGCAGGTGTGGGGGAGGGTGGGCACCATAATGACCACAAGTATGTGCCACTTGAGGTTGGGATGGGCTTCCTGAAGGAAGATGAACTGCCTACTGTGAAATTGTTAAACACACACACACACACACACACACATACACACACCTACACAAACACACACACACACACACACACACACACACACACACACACAAAGATATTATAGGGAAGGGACAGGGGGAAAGGTGGAACCAGGCAGGACTAACACAAATTAAGGGGATCTTCAGAAAACTGATTAGAACATAAAAAGAAAGGGCGGGACTATCCCATTCATCTTGTTCTCACTGCCTGTCTTTCTTCATGCATGCTGCCCAAATTCTCTACAGGAGAAGTGATCTGGGCCTATTTCTCTGGCCCTGTGGTCTGTATCCTGGAATTTGTCAGCCCTTAAACCCTTTGCCATGGGGAGATGCCCAAACAGACAAGGGTTCCTGAGGGAGGAGGCTCTGGGAAAGATTGCCTTGACAGACTTAGCTCTGTACTCCTTCTCTTCCCTTCCATCTAGGTTCAGTTACTGAGTTCTCTGGCACCAGTGCTTCTCAAATATTTGCAGAATGCTCTCCCACGCCCCTCAGTTGGTGCTGAGGTCAAGCCGGCAAGTTCTGCTCATTTAGGTTTTACCCATAAATCATTCTCCCCCTTCCCCTTCAATGCTTCAGTGGTTCTTCCCGCCCATGCCTGTGGAGAATTCTGAAAGCTTGCTGCCTCCCTCTAGTCTCCAGGGAAAAACCTATTCCCACCACTGGCCTCTGAGAAACCCAGCCTGCAAAGCCCTTCTCTTGGAGCTCTGATACCACTTCTCTATATCCAAATCAGAGAAGGAGATTGAGCTTACCAGATGCCCTGATGTCACCCTCTTGGCTCCAGAGATGTCCAATCCCAGATATAGGACACAGGAATGGGCCTTATCATTAGGCATAGGGTGGGGAGTCAGGATGCCTGGGTTGCATTGCTAGCTCAGCTTGCAGTTTGCACAAGTCACTGACTCTTTCCTGCTGGGACATGACTTTCCTAACCGTACACTGCCCAGCCCTCGGGCTTCCTATAATAAAGTCTAAATGGGCATCTATCCAAGGTGTCCCGTCAACACAAGGCAACATGATGAGGGAGGTGACCTCCAGGATGAACTCAAACATGGCAATTCCCACCACATGGTCATCTCTTTCTTGATAATCACATTTCTTTGAGATTAATTTTCCTCAATGCCAGAAGGAAACAACTCTGAGAGAACAGAATGAATTACATACCAAGTCCAAAATCTGAACTGGTCTCACCCAGAACTAATCCGAATCCACACCTACTCTTGGCCAGAGACTTGCTAAATAGTCCTGCTAGAACTATGCAAAGTAGATATCATACCTATGTTACAGATAAAGAACAAAGTCTAGAGAAATTCAGTAATTTACCCAAAATCATGCACTAAGAAATAGCAAAGCAATGGTTCCAGAGCACTTCTCTACAATCCCTGACCTCAAAGGACATTTACAAAAGTTACACATTTTGAAAGGTAAATAGGAAGTTCTTTGACTTGGAGTTTTTGACCATATTTCCCTAACCTGACTTCTGGACCTCCTTCTATCCCATTTTCTCTCGGTGTTATTAGAAGACAGAAACAAAAATAAGTTAAACCATTTTGAAGTCTCCTTTGTGCCTAGAATCATTATGCTTGGCCTAGATGCATGACAGAATACTTCTCCGTATGACTAGAACCAACCCCCTAGCTGGTCTGTGTGTTCTGACCTATTTGCTGTTATTTGTTCAAGTCCAGTTGGTAAAACTAAACCTTTGGAATAAAAGCAGTCACAAAAGCCGAGAAGAGGAGAAGGACAAACCATAATTATTAAGGGTATCCAAAGATCAGGGTGGGGTAGGAATCGATGAAAGAATGAAGGGGAAGGAAAGCATAGACTCTACCCTTTGGCAGCCCTCAGCCTTCTAAAGCTGTGGTTTCTGGGTCTCCCTCAGATATAAGGAGCTCTCAGCACCTGCCCTCATTCTGAGAGTTGACCCTTCCACCCTCCTGGGTAGGGGCAGAAGTCTGAGCCTAGAGCCACCCCAGCCTGGCCTCAGGGCCAATGCTGTTCATCACCCCTGCAAGCCCATGGCTGTGAATGCACAAGAGTCCCTTTGTTGCCATCACACTGGGATCTTTTATTCTCCCTAAGACCCAGGAGCTTCTGTGTGCACAGGGCCCTCCTCCTCCCTTCTCAAGACACTTTGATCCTTCTCCCATTTGAAATCTTGCTGGCTTTTCAACACCCTTCCAGACAATCAGGGTTTTTTACTTTTCAATAACCAAACTGTTATCCTTATTTCTCCTCTAACAACTCTGACCAAGAAGAGTTCAAAGGGGCAGATCCCAAGAAAACAACAGAAGCATCACATTCAGTTGGTCACTGGCTGGGGTTAATATGAAACAACTTCCACAAGCTCAAAAATGTTTGTTGAAGAATGAATATGTGAGCGAAGTGCTAAGGGGAAGTGACAGCAAAAGCCAGAGGAAAGTATAAGGTGGTTTCTTCCATGGACAACTGGTCAAATCTGGACTTCCAGAGTAGTCTTTGTCTCCATCATCTCTCATTGCCTGACTCTCCCATAGCCTATCTCTCTCACATTCATCCTTTCCTCTTCATTTGCTCTCCTACCACCTCAATTCCTATTATCTCATAGCTGTTCTAGGTCTGAGGCCTCTTTAACTGGTCTCTCTGCTTAATTCCTTCCATCTGTCCTGCATATCACCACCAGCTCAATCTGTATGAAGTACCACTCTGTGTCATCTCGCAGTTCAAAGGTTTCCCATACAAACATCTTGTGTCTCACGCAAGGTCCTCTATGATCATTCTGTCTATTATCACTTTCTTAAAGTCAGCAGGGTATAGTAAAAATTATACTGGATGAGAGGGTCCTAATCCCCAGTCTGACTTTCATAGGTATATAAACTTGGGCAAGCCACTTTAACCTTCTGGACCTAATATTCTCAACTGTAAAATGAGGTGATTGAGCCTGATGATCTTTGAAGTATCTACCAGTTCTAACATTCTGTGACCCCGGGAAACTTACCACTTCTGCCAAATTGTTGCTTACTCACAACAATTTACTGTCCTCTACATGGCTCTTCTGAACATGTCTTTCTCCTTCTTAGAATGGCCTTCCTCTCCTCCCATCCAAACCACATACATCCTTCATGGCCCTCCTATAGTCCCATGATCTCTGGGAGCTTCCCTAGCCCATCAATAATGAGATCTCTCCTTCTCTTTCAACTCCCATCACACAGATGGTGCCCATCACACATGCCTGATAATATTATTATCACTCCATGCATACATATCTTGTTTGTCTGACTATACAGTAAGTGCCATATTGTAAGGTAGGATGTCTTATACTTTCCATACCCTTGTACCCAGAAGGCACCCCATAAATAGGTGACAATCTCTGGTAGGAAGAGCACTGGACCAGTAATCTGAAAAGTTGGGCTCTAGTTTCCAATGATCTTAGTTACTCTGTCTATGTGGATCTTAGTTTTCTTGTCTATAAAATGAGTGCTTTGGGTTAGGGTACTAAATCATCTCTGAGATTCCTCCCAGAGCTGACATTCTGTGATATTTTTTCATAATCTCCAATTCTTGGAGTCTCACTTTTCCTTAGATCTTTCCAAAGCCTTTTGTCTAGCTCTTACTTAGACTTACCAACAGAAGTAGGAGCTTTCAAACAAAGTGCTTCAGCCTCTCACCTAACCATCTTTGGAATAAGTTAGAGTTCAACTATAATGAATGGCCATACTATGGATTTCCAGATTCTCTCAGCTGGCTAGATTATTCCTCAGAAGCAGACTCTGTTCCCCAGGAAAGACTGGCTATTTGGCATTGAAAGGCTTTTCACTATATTCCTTACTCTTAAAGTTGCTTGCAGCCACCCACAACTTTAGTACCAGTATCCTAATGACGAGGGTTGAATAAAGCCTCAGAATATTCCCCTTCATAGATGGGCTCTTACACAGTAACCAGTATTCAGTTCCTGCTGGTATTTATAGAAACACAAATATTTCTATAGTTATGGGTTTTAATTAAAGCTAGAAAAATGCTGGAGAGCTTTTAAAACCACAGATTTGTATCTTTATCCAGAAAATGGAAGAAAAGCCAACCATCACAATGATCAATTTCACCTGCTAGTGGCACTGTCACAGTAATCTAACAATCAAAGAATTATAAACTTTTCTCATCCCCTGCTTGATACCACATATTCATACATACACCACACCTCACCATACCCAGTAATGTCTTCTTCATTATATCATTTTAGGCAACACACCACTTTGTCAAGATTTCATAGACATTAGTAAAATGTGCAGTGGGGAGAAAGGCAGTAGAATGTAAGAGGAATTTCTATGCTAAATGCCCAGTTCTGTGCTGAGTCATCTGCCCCTAGTCTTCTCTCCCTAGGCAATAATGAGAGCTATCATTTATTGACTGTTTAAGAAGAGCCAACACTCTCGAGGTGGGGATCGTTATCATTTATTTCTGGAGATAGGAACTGAGGTTCAGAGAGAGCCGAGAGCCCAGTCTCACAGAATAAGTAACAGGGCCAAGAGTCAAATCCAGCTCTCTGTGGCTCCAAACGCATGGTTGTAACCACTTTGAAACACAGCCATACTCATATCTTTTTGGCCTCACAGGGTGTCCCAATCCATTTCACTTGCTTGGATAAGTACAGATAGATAGGATCACCCTAAGTTTGCCTTAAGTAGTTTCTTAACTATTCCTGGGAACTTAACAGGAAACTTTAGCCAAGGTTTCTCAAGGCCACTTAGGAACATGAAGTTTGATTTTTTTATTGATTTGGGAGAAAGAATCATTTTCCATCACTAATACCTACCTATTCCCATTTCCCTGCTTAGTCTCCATAATGAAAAGAAAACAGTGCTGGTTTTCTAGAGTAGGATGAAAAACTGGGCCCAACCTAACAGGTTTAAATACCTTCTGTCTCCTCGGCATCCTGTGAAGTGATAAGGGAAGGCGTGGCTGGGAGAGGGAAGGTGAATCATCTCACCAAATGTTCTTTTGTCTGCAGGATGAATGTGGCTGTTAATGTTGAACAGTTTTCCTTTTCCAGAAAACAATGGAGCGCCACTGAATCACTGACTCCCTTTCAGGCATCTCATTTTGACTGTCTGACCCAACCCCATAGTTGAGATTCAAGCTGTTGTCCCTGACCCGGGGACTGGTACCCATGCCAGTTGAGAGAATGGATCTGGTGCCACCGCCTGTGGCTCTATACATAGGCACTTCAGGAAAAATCTCTTGGTGCAAAATGGGCAGTCCTACTGTTTAGATAGCCCAAGTTCCCACATTAATCCCCACCTGACTAAGATGGTCCCAAACTGAGATTTAAGACCAAAGCAGAAGTCTTCATTTAGGCCCCCCATGACGGGGGCTCCAAGGATTTTTGATCGGAGTTCTTAGTTGGATGCGAGTTATCAGTGCTGACAGACAAGTGACAATTTTATTCTTATTCAACTATTGTTCCTTGGGTGTGCAGTGCCTTAGGAATCTCAGAAGACTTGTTGGGAGTGTGATTAGTCAGGCAGGATTTAGGCATTCTGGGCAGGTACCTTCCTTGCCACCATTCTGTCACCATGCCATTACAACCTTACCCAGTATTCAAAACAATCGTGCAGAAAAATGTAGTTTTTAGATGCCTAAGCCAAAAATATTTTCAGAAAAGTAAAGAAGTTTTAAGAATACCTTAATCAGCTTATTTCACTCATATTTTCCTTTCCTTAATTCATGTCGAAAGTAATTTATGACTTTTTAAAGACTACATCTAAATAAGTCTAAAAGAATTTTTTTAATGGAATAAAATAAAAATTCTAAGTAATGGGGGAGAGAGGGAGCATAATTCACAGTTCAATGCTAAATCACATAGCTAGTCAATGAGAAAGCCAAGATAGGAATCAAAGACCCTCTTCCTCAAGCCCGATATCTTTTTGTTGTTGATTCAGTCTACTGTGGGCTGACACTGGGTGGCCACATCAGGTGTCACTCAAATGCAGCCATCTGCTTGAAGCTCTGCTGGAAGCCTATCCACCCTGCTGGGTCCAACCCTCAGCAAAGGGGACAATGAATTTCCACAAACGCACCCTACTTCCAGAGTCAAGAATTCTCCTTCTTCCCTCTTAGGCAATTATTCAGGGTGACTGAAAGATGTCATTCAGCTGGCCTGTGCACCGCACAAGAACTGGCTCAACCATTAGAGCCCGTGGGCCTCAGTTCCCACCCTCTTCCCTAAGAAGCTGTGAGTCCTAAGCCACACTGGGACTTGTCAGGGGAGCAGTTTTCACCTGGGCAAACAGAAAAGAAGGCAAAGAAAGATAGGAGGCAGAAAGTGTTAATTTCTATAACTGTTTGAATGCCTCCTGGAGATGGAAGAGAGCCCAGAGATTTCTAGGACACAGTGGAAGGAGTGCCAGGACTTCCTTTCTTCCCTTCTAGGTTCTTTGGCTGGTCTAATAATTAAATTGACATAAGACAGATTAACAGGAAAAACAAACTTAATTGCACTCTCATGGGAGCCCCACAAAGACACGAAAGGCTTTCTCTAACAGTTAGGTAGTTGAGGTTTATGTGTCCTGAGCTGAGAAGAGGGTAGGGGTCTGGGACTGCAGATGGGAGGAAGACAATTCACAGGAAGATGAAAAAGAGAAAATGTTTGGAAAACAAATGTTTCCCATGCTCTGTGGAGAAATCTTTTTTACATAAGAAAAAAAAACCAAAAAACAAAAAAACAAAAACCCACAAACAAGTTATCTTTGGAAATAAGCTTTCTTCCTGGTACAGGCTTCTTATCTAAATTATTTTAGGCAGTTAAGGGGGGAGGTAAAAAGTCCTTCTTGAGTCTGTTGAGTTTGACTGTCTTCAACTCAAAATAGTCCACATGCCAAGGCAGCACATTCTGGGAAGGCCTGCCCTGAACTCCATCAGTTCCCTACTCTGAAACTTCCCTGGACATTTCATATATTAAAAGCTGAGCTGGTAGATTGTTCCATGATTTCACCGAATTAATCTTTTAGTCTTAAAATTAGGTCAGTTCACTTAAACAGTGAGGTCTCATTTTAGGAGGTGGTGATGCAGCTGGGATCCCAAAAGTTAGGCCTATATTGTGCAAGAAATCAGGTACTTAACCAGGTATTTCCATGGAAACAGAAGAAAAACAATGGTCAATGATTGGAACAAATTATAAACCTGTTTCTGAGTTCTGAGAGTAGCTAGTCAAGAAGATTTCTAGACGTCAAGTTCAAAGCATCTCCAGATGGAGTGATGGCATTCAGTGGCCGCATAGCCATAAGTGTGAAGACTGTTTATATATGAGCTCTTGTGGTGATTTCTCTGTGGTTTATATTAGGTTGTCCAGCTATTGCTTGCACAGCTTTGGGAAAAGGGCAGTTTTAGTTCTTACTGATTCTAAGTCAGAAGAGTGGGAGAACAATTAGGAATTGTTTGGAGAATTATAGCCAAATATTGGAGGAAAGTAGAAGAATTCAGAATCAGGACAGTTTACTGGTAGAAAATGAAACCTCAAAGACAATTAACGGACTAGAATCTATTCTCCGTGAGTGTCTATTACAGTTTCTACAAAAACATAATTTTTCCTCTCTACAATTCACTCCTATTTTTATTAAAAAGAACCATAGTAAAGTATTTTGCTTGCAAATTGTCCATTTCAATAAACTTGGCTTGATTATTTACATAAGTGCAGCAAGAATAACGAGTAACTATATAGAATCTTTTTTATCTGATTTTTATAAGGAATCTCAGATTGGACTTTTAACAGCTTCTTGGGGCTAAGCAGCAAAACCAAGGATTTGCCATCAGACTTCACCTGTAATACCTGGAGATTTGGGTGAATTTCTCTCTTCTTGAGGTCCTCAAAATATCCTAAGGTTCCTGGGCCTGCCAGGAAGTATCCTTCCTTATTCACCTGGTAAGGCTGCTGGGAACTCTGTAAGCAAGGTACCAGACTGGTTTTTCAAGGGGCTTTATTGGTTCAATAAAGTCAACCTTAGTTCCTTAAAGCTGTCTGGTCCTATCTGAGTCTGTGTGTTTCTTTCTCAAATATGACATCCCAGTCAAATCCTTGGTGATATAACCAATGTTTCTAAGTGTGTCTTGCTACAAGGATCACAAGTTGAACACATGTAAATGACTACATTGCCATGAAAATAAAAATACTCACTGAGAGTTTCTGAATTCTGGAGGGATCAAGCAAAGAAAAAAAGATAAAATGTTTTATCTTTCTTCACAAAGGTATATTTTATCAAATTGCTCTAAATCATAAGTAGCCTAAGAGAAAAAAGAAAAATATTTTGTAGGGGGACCCCATCAGGTGGAAGCTGGTGGCTCAGGCAGTGAAAACATTCACCTGAGGCAGAACAAAGGACATAGAGGCTTACTGAATACACTGCAAGGGAGCAGTAAGTAGGACAGAAAAAGAGAGACGGTCTGACACAAGGCAGTGGTGGGGAGCTATAGTTAAGGGTGGGGAGTGAGGATGCATGGGAATGTATGGAATTTTCCTTTTTTGGTACCTGTACCTGGTTGTAAGAAGCCCACTGGTCAGCTAGGGCATATGGATATTTGGAGGTGGGTCGCCTAATGAATCCATTTGCATTCAGCCCCGTGGTCACTGTAGGCCCTTTTACCTTGTAGGTTTCCATTGCTCAAGCCTGTTGCCTACAAGAAGCCTCTACAGGTTTCTTTAAATCTGGAAAAACAAATCATTTTTAAAAATCAGCAATGTTTCAAACAAAAAAGTGATAAAAATGTAATTTTTTATGGTATAAAAACATACCTATAAAAACATGTCACTGCAAACACACATCCTGCTTTCCTTGTGTTTGGAGAAGTGTCCCTTATTTCTAGCAGCTTTAAATCATATAATAGAATTTTAACCCTTAAGGACCTTAATTTAGTGAAAATTTAAAAACGAACAATTATGAACTGTCTTTTACATTAGTATTCTGTGGCTTGATAAATTTATAAATACTTTGTATACTTTCTGAAAATATATGTTTTCCCATATATGTTTATATGTTTCCCATATAAACTTTTCAATACGGCACAGACCATGTAATGGACCCAAATATCTTCAGTGCCTCTGTAAAAGAAAGCTCACTGTTAGTAATCAATGTTTTAGTATTTTATCTTATTTGGAAATGATCTAGATAATCAATAAAATTCTACCATTTAATTTACCTTAGGAAAAGTGTTATCAGTGGAAGTCACCAAAGAGATTTGGGTAACTGTTTTTGAATACACATACCATAAAACAACCATTACTGAAAAGTTCACCTAAAATTTCTTATTTCATTTACATCTATTTAATTTACTTGTTTTTAACAATCACACTTAGATCATTCATGAAAATTTCAGGAGACATTAAAGCAGTTAGCTCTCATCTTTTTTTTTTTTTTTTTTTGCTGAGACATTTTGTAACAGAGATAACATGTACTTATTTTACTCTTAGTAAACCTAGGTAAAGTACAAGTATTGTATAGTTAATGCTGATAGCCCTAAAAACATGTCTGTATTAATTAAACCAACAAACTTAAATAGTTTTTATTTATCAAAAAATTATCCTAGATCATGTGACTTGAAAAATATTTGGTTTCATTTCTGGTACAGTTCTGAGATTTAGAAATACTTAATTTATGGGCGCCTGGGTGGTTCAGATGGCTAAGCGTCTGCCTTCGGCTCGGATCATGATCCCAGGAGAGTCCAGCACGGGCTCCCTGCTCAGCCGGGAGCCTGCTTCGCCCTCTGCCTCTCTGTCTCTTATGAATAAATAAATGAAATCTTAAAAAAAAAAAAAGAAATACTTAATTTATAAGCACTTATTTTTAAGTCAATTAAATGAGGCTCTTCACAAATTAATTTTGCAACACCATCTGGAGGTAGAAAAATACCGTCTCTATAATGTACATACAAAAGACATACATAAACATATTGATAAACAGAGATCTTATGGCTTTCATTTTCAAATATCAGCCACGAATCAGATATAACAATATAAAACTCACTAGTTCATAAGTCCTAGTTGGAGTAAAATTAAGTTTATGAGCTCAGATGGCTAAAACTTATTACTACATGTGGAGAAGACTTTAAGATTTGTATTGTATTGTTTGTATTTGTATTGTTCTTGACAGGGGATCTTTAGGAGGCTATGGTCTAGAATCTGGGCTAGAGAGACTTTTTAGCAGTTTGTATTTTTTTTTTTAAGATTTTATTTATTTATTTGACAGAGAGAGACACAGCGAGAGAGGGAACACAAGCAGGGGGCGTGGGAGAGGGAGAAGCAGGCTTCCCGCTGAGCGGGGAGCCCGATGTGGGACTCGATCCCAGGACCCTGGGATCATGACCTGAGCTGAAGGCAGACCCTTGATGACTGAGCCACCCAGGCGCCCAGCAGTTTGTATTTTAAAAAAGTCCTCTTCCTCCCCACCCCCACCCCTTTTTTTTCCAGTCTGGGCAGAGTTTTAATTACCTCATATGGTGTTTACATTTCAAAGACATGGTAAGATTTACATCTTTAAGGAACAGAGAAAGAATGCATACCTTGGGCCTAGAGATTAGTTTGGAGTGCTCTGTGTAAATCTTGTAGCAAAAGAGAAGCTAAAACAGGCAGCAGAGTGTGCAAGGAATTTTCTGGGCAAAGTGGAGGAATTTTGGAAGTTAAGGGAATTTGCTGAAGAGATGGGGCCAGACTTTAAAAAAGGGGAATTTACATTGGATGTGGACTTTAATTTTGTTCTAAGTTTAATTTCTGCTCTTTCACCTTGTTAAGGGAGCCCCCAAGGCTATAGCCATTATACTTCTTTGTATCCACTTTTTAATTTGGTCTTTCCATAGATACCAATAAAATGATTGTTTAAAATGAGAGCTCTCTTAAAAAAAAATTTTTTTTCAAATATAGAAGATTCCTCAATTCAAAAGATCCATTCCAGGGTGCCTGGGTGGTTCAGTCAACCCACTGCCTTGGGCTCAGTCTCCCTGCTCAGTGGGGAGTCTGCTCTCCCTCTGCCTTTCTCTCTCTCTCTCTCTCTCTCTCTCTCTCTCACACACACACACACACACACACACACACACTCTCAAATAAATAAATAAATAATCTTAAAATAAAAAGATCCATCCCCTGGCCATTGCCGAGTTTATTAATCTCAATAGCGACTCAAACCAATAGCCTTTTTATGGCTCAACCAAGGGCACAAGAGGGGTCCCACAAGAGAGTGCAAGAGATGCAGTCCTCAAAAGATCCAGAAAGTTCACTCCCAAAGTTAGCCTAAGAAAATAAAGGCCTTTGTTGTCACTGGTGGTAAGAACTGTGTAGAGAAAAGAGTGTTTCGGGAATGTGAGATGCCTTTGAAACCACTTAAAAACAAAGTTGAAAAAAAATCAAAATGGCTGCACTAATGCTTCAGTGAAGCTGGATTTTAAAAACTTTTTCCTCTCTTCTGCAAACCTCCCCTCCTCCCTTCTTAGCCTTTTGTTTCAGGAACCCGGTACCACACTAAAGACGTGATGGAGGAGGCTAGTAGTACATGCACAATTCCTGTCAAAACCAGCTAGAGCCTATATTTCCCTATAAAGCCCCCCAGTCCCTTCCTCCAGGAGGGCTTGCTGGTTTTGAAGGCCAAAGCCTGTTGCAGCTTCCTTTGCCCAGCTAAGCAATAATGCTATCGTTCCTCTTTATCCCAAACTCTGTCTTTGAGTTATATTTTGGCCCCGAAGCACAGAGTTTGGTTTTCGACACCTTCAGTCACAGACCACCTAATCTGTGACACCAGGCAGGCAATACAGAAATGGGACTTTTCCACCACTAACAAGACAACAAAGGTTGAGACAACAAAGGCCCTTATGGACTGGGACACCTCAAGACAAACTCCCCTGAGAGCTGGCACAGCTGAACAACAAAAAATGCCGTTTGTGACTTCACGTCTCAGAACCCCAGTCCACTTGACTGGCCGCCAGATGCACACCAGTATGTACACTCCCAGAGGGCAGAGACCAGAGAGAATATTCTCACCCGTCACAAAGCCAAGTTCTTAGGACATACAACAAGATGAAAGGAAAAACTCAGCTGGTTTTTACAAAGGGGACCCACAGCAAAGTTCATCTAAACAGATGCCCTTCTGGTGAGAACCATGAACTCACCAGTCTGTGAGGCCGGCTCAAAAACAAACTTATAGGACCTATGCCTCCATTCTACCCTGTGGTTTTTCTTCTTGACAAATGACACAAAAGACAAAGACAAAAGAAAACAATGATCATTTCTGGGAGGAACGCGATCAATAGAAATCAAGAGTACTCATCACAAATCTTTACCAGAATTGCTATGCCCAAGTAACTAGCTCACCCAAATATTTTCTGCTAATCTAAATTTAGAAAAAGAAAAGTATTCTCACCTCTTTCACTTCCAACAGACCGGGCAGACAGAGATCCAGGAGGCTGACACAGTAAGAACTCTTAGCTTCTGCCAGCTTCCGTCAGAGGTCCCAGGATCTCTCCCCTGCAGCAGCCCTGAAGTAAGCACTGGCCAGACCCTGGACAGCCCTATGTTGGGCACCAGAACTGCAGGGAAGAAATACTTTTCTTTCCTCCTTTCCAAATTTTTTGGCTGATCTAATAATTAACTTGACATAAAACATTAACAGGAGAAAAACAACTTTAAGTATGTACCTATGGGAGCTCCACAGAGATGAGAGGCTCTCCCTTGACAGGTAACTGAGGCTTGTATGCCATCCCAAGTAGGAGAAGGGAAATAAGGGTCTGGGACTGCAAAGGGGAGGAAGACAATTCACAGGAAAATGGGAAGAGCAAATGTTTGGTAAACAAATGTTTGCCATACCATATGGAGAAGTCGTTCTCATGTAAAAAAAAAAAAAAAGTTATCTTTGGTAATAGCTCTCTTCCCATCACAGACTTCCTATTTAAATTTTTTTAAACAGTTAAGGGAGAGGTAAAAGCTCTTGAGTCTGCTGGGCCTTGATTGTCTTCAGTTCAAAATAATCCACATGCCAAAGTGAAACATTCTGGGGCCACCAACCCTGAACCCCATCACCATCAGTTGAGGTCGGGGTTTGAACTATGCAAACCCCTCAGGACCCTGGAACATTGGCCCAAGGCTGTGACTGTAATGTGTCTTACAGCTTGCCCTTCATTTGCTGCTGTCATGAAAATCCTTGGAAATCTTAAATCTTAATCTTAATCTTGGTGATTTAAGGAGTATGAGGAGAAGGGCGACAGATACTGCTTTTGAGTCTTGAGGTTGTCTGGAAAGATCAGGTTTACACTAGAAGGTTTTTGTCGTCAAGGTGCAGAAGTGAGACTACTCCATTGTTTGGAGAGCCACATAATAAAACCTTCAAAACCTGGAAAGTAGCATAGTGGAAGGATCCTGAACTTTGCAGTCTTAAAATCTAGTCCTAGCTCTACCATTTATTAGTCATTTGGCCTTGAGAAACACCATGACCTCAGCTTCCTCATCTGAATATGGGGATAAAAATAAACACTTTGAAGGGGTGTTGGAGGACAAATAAAATAATGTACATAGAGTACTTGGTTCATAGCAGGTGCTCCCAAAATATTTGTTCTTTCTTCTAAACCTTGAGGATTCCACCAGTGTTGTGTTCTAAAACAACCTTTAAACAATAGAAGCCTTTGTAAAATTGTCAGGCATTCTACCTTAGAAGTTGTGAGATTTGCAGGATGTAATTGGATATCATTTTAGTAACTGTTAGAATTGTGTGGCCCTACTGGTCAGGAAGAATATGGAAAGAAGATAGAATTCCATCAATGTTAAAAGTCATTGGAGCTAGATGGAAAAGAAATTAATATATCCTAGACAAAGAAAAGCAAAATCGAGTCATGTGACAGCCTGAGTCAGTTGCAGGCTTCCATGAGTAGTCTGGGTGGGACAGGGCTTAGTGGAATAAAATGAGAGTAAGCAGGAGTGATACCCTGGTAAGTAGCTGTGTGGCCATACCAGTTTGTGCAGCCCTGTATGCAAGCCCGACCACCTGTAACAGGAGGAAGTCCAGGTTTAGGCTACAAATAGGGCAGGCAGAAATCCAGGTCCAATCCTACCTAAAATCTCTGAATTCTCCCCAAATTGCCTGGGATGGCATTATTATTTCCTCAGTGGATAAGCATCTTTCAACTCTGGGAAGATTTAGAATTAAGAATAAAATGTTTAAGAGACTCACACTTAGAACATTAATATTTATGTATTAAGGATAAATCTGTGCCTTTTTGGTAGTATAAGTATTTGTAATACTCAAAAGAAGTTGTTTGGCCTATTATAAAATTTACCTGCACTTAAAAAACCAATTTGAAATGTATGAGTAATCTTGATTGGTATATTTAAGTGTAATCTTTCTAAGGTTATGTCCAGTATTGGAACCGTTAAGAATACTTAAGAATCACCATCTATGTAAGTTTATTTTATTAAATTTATAAGAGTTACTTAGAAATCGAGAAAGATTATTTTGTCAAGATATTGAAGGACTTCAAATGAGATTAAAATATTCAATTCATAAATGGGGTTTAAAAGCTTAGAGCCACATAAGTCTATAAATGGGCCTAATTATTAATCAAAGGCTTCCTTAAAAGTAATTGACGTTTCTCGACATGGAGTTCTCCCGAGATTCCCGGGCTCCCGTGCTTCTCGGTTTCCTCATCTGTAAGATGAAGATAAGCCATATACCTGACTCCACCTCATTGTGAGGATGGAGATGACATGAATGTGTATGGCACATGGACTTCAATAAATGTACATTGCCTTCTGCTGTTAAGAGCTGTAAAGATGTCTGACCAGAAGCAGGTAGCTGCCAAAGCCTCCCTTATTGAGCAACTGATGTCTAAAAGGAATTTTGAGGATCTTGGCAACCACCTTACTGAGCTGGAGACTCTTCATGTGACTAAAGAGCATCTCCAGGAGACCGTCATGGTCAGGATGGTGTACAGAGTCCACAAAAACTGCCCTACGGTGGCTTTGAAAAAGAAAGCCAAGCGTTTGCTGTCAGAATGGAAAGCTCTTTATAAGGATCTCCACTTCAAACCAAGGGACAGCCCTAAATCATTCCCTACGGGCAGAAAGAAGAAAACTCCGGACTTTCTCATGACCCAAGTCAGGATGAGATATCAGGTGGCTCCAGTTCTAATTCATCACCCCACAATGTTGCAAGAGCCATTGAAACACTTGTGCCTGAAAATGGCATGAGTCAAATGGAGCCCAGGGAGGAGCATTTCAGGGATGGTGGCCAAAAATCCACTGACCAGAGATCCAGTGAGTCGCTGGATCCCACAGTACCTGTGAGAGCTAAATGCACAGAACTTCTTTATGAAGCTTTAACGAGTTCTTGCACAGATCAGCCCAAAGCTGATTTGTGGCAAAACTTTGCAAGGCACATTTTTACCCTTCATTCGAAGAACCTCAAAAAGTACAAAACTTGTGTTAGAAGCAAAGTTGACAATCTGAAGAACCCCAAAACTTCTCATTTACAACAGAACTTGCTCTCTGGGACCACGTCTCTGAGAGAATTCACCGAAATGATGGTGATGGAGATGGAGATGACAAGCAAGGAACTGAAGCAGTTGAGAGCCTCCTACACGGAATCTTGCATACAGGAGCATCACCTTCCACATGCCACTGAGGGCACGCAGACAAAGAAAATAAAATGCAGACACTGTGAGAAGTTCAATTGCAAGGTCACCATAATCGCCAGAGGAACACTTTTCCTGCCAAGCTGGGTGTGGAATTCAAATCCAGATGAAGAGATGATGACCTATGTGATCTGTAACAAAAGTGGGAAGCAGTCGTATCATAGCAAGTGGGTCTGCCTGTGATGGTAAATAAATGTTCTCTTAACCAAGGGGGAAAAAAAGCAATTGACATTTACTAAACTTGTAAATAGAATAATAAGTTTTGTAAACTGAACTTTAAGGAAAAACTAGGCTTCTGAATTCATAAATTTAATAAATTAAATGTTAACTTTTAAAAACCAAAGATGGGGGTGCCTGGGTGGCTCCGTCAGTTAAGCATCTGCCTTTGGCTCAGGTCATGACCCCAGGGTCCTGGGATCGAACTCCGCCTCCAGCTCCCTACTCAGTGGGGAGCCTGCTTCTCCCTCTGTCTCTGCTGCTCCCCTTGCTTGTACTCTCTCTCTCTGTGTGTCAAATAAATAAATAAAGTCTTCAAAAATAAATAAAAAAATAAAAATAAAAACCAAAGATGCCTCTGAATAATATTTTCTGTACATGAAATATTTGCTATTCCTGAGGTTAGAAAAAAAATCTCTTATTGGGGGAAAAAATGAAATCTTAAGAAAGAAATCAGAATAAATTAAGCAGAAACTCCAACTGAAAGAGGAGTAGGGCCTGAGCCTGAATCCAGCTTACTGGTCTACCTCTTGGCTTCTCTCAATGCCAAACTGATGCACATCCCACCACCACTGCCACCCTCTCTCCATCCACAATTGGCTTGCAGCTACGCAGTGGGGAGAGAAGCCGAGTAGCACAGGGCAGGTCAATGGGGGAGACATACCAAGGAATGTAAAGATCATCAGTTTTGAATCCACACAGACCTGAGTTTGAATAAAAGTCTCTGGGAACTTAGGAAAAGTATCTAAATTCTCTGAGGTTCAGTTTCGTCTTTTCTGAAGTGGAATTTTTTAAATGCCTATGCCAAAGGTCATTAAGAAAAGTATATGTAATCCTGTATTTTCTTAACTTTCACCACTAGCCACTGGGGGTATGATTGTGAATGAGACACAACCCTGCCCTCAAGAATAGCTAAAGTGATGATTGCATTTATGATTAGTGCTCAACCAAAGGCTGCTACATCTATAGCTCATCATCAAATGGAGGAAATCAACATTGCCATTGAAGTCAGAAAGATCTGGTTTAGAGCTTAGAAATGCCACTTACTAGCTATGTAACTGTGGCCTCTGAGCCTGTTTCCTCTTCTGCAAATGGGGATAACTGATTGTAATACAGAGTAGTTGAGGGAATCAAACAAGCTGGTATGTGTGTAATAACATCTGGCACAGTGCTCAGCATATATAGGAGATTCTCGCTGTATTGTAATAGCCTATATGCATATGGCAGGTTTCTCCTGGTCCCACTGTACTGCACAAAAACTCCAAAGTACAGGGCTAATCCAGGTCACTGTCTTGTTGACCTCCAGGCATAGAGAGAATTTTGGAATTGCTGCTGGCCGGAAAGCCTGGCATTCTCTCCTATACCCAGGGCCCTGACTGACCCTGAAGAACCAAGCTATTAGGCTGGAACAGATACATCAACATCTGGTTCCATTCAGTTTCTCTCTTACTTCGCCTCCTTAGAAGTTCATATAAAAGACTGCGTCCATACCTGCCCACTGCTAACCCCAGCTCTTTTTCTTCCAAAATTTCCTAGTGGAGATATCAACTGTGACCTTCACATTGCCCTCATTTTTCTGGGCACCTACATAACTTCACACCCCAAATTTAAGGGCCTTCTTTTGGTCTAATAGTGATAGGTCTTTAGGCGTGTTGTGATGGCTGGTCAGTTCAGAATTCACACCAAACCCCCAGCAAGATGCTCCTAGTATCAGCAAGATACTTCCCCAGTGAAGATACTTCTTTTTAGAGCTTCCATTGCTGGGCACAGTCTTCTCACCCAAGTAGCTAAAGTTTGAACCCTGAGACTCATGGAACAAGATTCTCAGTAGTCCTTTGTGCCACAAACATCTTGCCATGCTCCCCTGGTGGGAGGTGTGGGAGAGGAACACTTTCCCTTTTTTTCCCTTCTAGGTTCTTTGGCTGGTCTAATGATTAAATTGAGATAAGACAGGTTAACAGGAGAAAAATGAATAAATTTAATTTTCTACATACAGGAAACCCTGAAGTTATGAGGCTAAAAGACAGTCAAAAAATTGAGGTTTGTATGTCATCCTGAGCTAAGAAGGAGGAAGGGATCTTGGGCTTCAAAGGGAAGGAAGACAATCCACAGGAAGATGGGAAGAGCAAATGTTTGGTTAAAAAAATAAAAAAAAAAAAAGTTTATTTTGCCATGCACAGACAATGGAACAGAGAGAGGAATCCTAACAAACAGGCCTCTCCAAACTCCTCCTAGCGTACCACACATTGCCCGGACTCTTCGTGGTTATCTCTGGTGATAACCCTCTCTGGGACCAGAACCCCAAATAAATTCTTTTAGGCAGTTAAGGGAGAGGTAAACAGCTCTTCCTGAGTCTTTCAGGCCTTGATTGTCCAGTTTGAAATAATCCACATGCCAAAGTGGCACATTCTCCAGTGGCCTGCCCTAAGCTCCACAAATCATGGAGCTGCTTGGACTGTGGCTCCCCCTCAGATTTCCATTCTTTCTTTCCCATTTTTCCCACTTGTACACAAAAGGAGTGATCCAATCATTTTTCCAGAAAGGCTACCCTGATACCTGCACCCTCTGAGCCAAGAAACTATTCCTTCTGTCCAGAGAGAGAGATAGCTTACAATGGATGTTTGCTTTGCTGTCTGCTTCCGACCACCCTTCCAGTAACGATACCTGGAATTTCCTCTGAGGAAACCCCTCTCCACTCTCAGTCCACATGCTTGGGTGAAACAGTCAGGGCGAGCCTGGAGAAGGAGAGTCTTAGTCAGTCTGGGGTTCCGTAACAAAATACCATAGATTGAGTGGCTTAAGCAATGAGAACTTATTTCTTACAGTCTGGAGGCTGGGAAGCCCAAGATCAAGATGCCAATCAGTTTGGCTCCCCATGAGGCCTCTCCTCTTGGCTTGCAGATGGCTGCCTTCTCATTACATCTTTAGATGGCAGAAAGAGGAAGCTCTCTGGTCTCTTCTTATAAAGGTACTAATCTCATCATGAGGACCCTATCCTCGTGGCCACCTCTAAATTTAACTACCTCCCAAAGGCCCCTATCGCCAAATACCATCATACTAGAGGTTAAAGTTTCAACATATAAACTGATGGTGAAGGGAGATAAATCGGACTGTGGCAGAGAGCCTCACACTTCCCCCACTTCGGTGCCTGGTTCAGAGCCAAACACAGAACATAATCAGAGCCAATGAGGCCAAGTCCTTGCTCCTCTGGATGACTGAAACCTCGGACAATAAGGCCTGAGCTGTAGGCAAGCATCTTGACACCACATAGAGGACAGAAAGAGAGAATAGGTCCTAATGACACCTGGCCTGATGCCAGACCGACCTTACCCTTCTATATGCTTTAAATTTTGTGAGGCAAAATAATCCCTCTTGGCAATTTAGGCTAAGATTTTATGACTTGCAACCAAAAAAATTCTAACTTCCACAGATCTATACCAATTCACCTAGTATTGTGCCAAAGAGAACTTCATGAGAACCGGTTGTTAAAGTTTTAGGAATTGTACAAACCAGGTGTTAAACATGGCCATTATTAATAATTAAATCACGCAAACTTATGAACAAGTCAATAATATTTGTAAAAGGTAATAAATACTCAAAACCCATCACTTCCTAGTAACTTTACAGTCACTTGTGCTTTGAGTTTATTTCCATCTACTGTATGTGCATGGTGGAAAAACTGTAGAGAAGGATGCTGCTGTGCACCTCTTCCCAGCTCTGTATTCAGTGGTATCACCCTGGGAGCTTGAAATTAACAGGGCGGAAGTACCTTCACCACAAAAATTGACAAACACTGCAAATCAAGGCTTGACTTACGGGTTTCTTGATTGCCTGGGCTTAAGGAAATAGTGCAGAGCGTGTCAATAATGTAGATTAAGTTGAAAGTGCTCCATGTCTGTAGTTGTTAGATTTGTGACCAGAACAAACACTTGAGAAATATTCTTCCAGTATTCTAAAAGTATTATTTGACTGAGCAAAGAATATTTGCAGCCACTGCCATGGCCTGGCAGCACTGTGCTAGTCTTCAGAAGTCAAAATGAACAGGACACAGACGGCCCTGTGCTCAGGGAACTCAGAGCTCAGGGTGATTTGTTCTAAGCCAAGTACCAGAGAAGAGACAGCAGTAAAAGACATTGCATCTGTCATCAAGAAGTGTATAATTTAATTGTAAAGGCAAGCCCAGCACACAGAAAATACAGTAGAGTCTCTAAGTCAGGGATGACAAATATCTATTATGCACACCACCACCTCCTGTCCACACCTATGTGAATAAGTGCCAGCACTCTGCCCTGAGCCAGGATGTGGCTCCAGCATCCTGCCCAAGAGAGCACTCCAGCTCTCCACACAGCCACCACTGTGCTCATCATGGGTGCCATTACACAGGAGTACAAACCATGGGACAGCCCAGTTTCGAAGTTCAGAGGCGAGACCAGCCGGACCTGCGTTACCAAAGAAAGGCTTCATGGAAAAAAAACTTGAAAAGGATCCTGGAGGATGAGTAAGGAACTTGTTAGAAATGCCAAGTCCCAGGCCCCACCACAGGTCTACTGAGTTAGAAACTCTGAGAGTGGCCCCAGGACTCTTGTTTTAACAAGCCCTTCAGGTGGTTCTAATGTACACTGATGTGTGAGAACCACTGGATTATGCCCTGGCTGCTTCTCCAGCTGCTTTCTCCCATGTGTCACTCAGGTTGATCCTTACAACTGTGCCATGCAGGAGGTAGGCAAGCTAGAATATTTATCCTTCTTACACGGGTGAGAAGAGCAGTTCAAAGACATTACAGGACTCACCCAGGACCACGCTGCTGATGTGCAGCAGAGCCTGGGCTCCAGCCAGCTCTCCAGGTGCCAGAGCAGTGTTATTTCCATCAGCCCTAAGGTAAGAGCATAACGATAGCATGATTCCTCCCAGCCCCCAGCCTCCTAATTTCCTCTCTCACCTTCCCAAGGAGTTGGCCAGCTTCCTGACAACAGGCTGTGAATAAGCTCTGTGGAGTGATGACAGTTGCCTGACAGAAGGAAGGTGATAGGACTTGGTGCAGGGCCCCCACCATGCTCATACCTGCAAGGATTGAAAGTGAACTTCAAAGCCAGCACCAACCAGCTGGGCCCAGGCATCCAACAGCTTCAACTCATCAGATGCCATGGCCCAGAGCTGGCTAATGGCAAGAATGTGGAAACTCAGCCTCCAACGAAACCCAGGAACAGAGCCATGAAAGCTGGTCTAGGATCCAGCTCTTTGTGCCAAGCCCTCTCAGGCAGAAATGATCAGGTTTAAAGAAGAACTATCTCCAATCCAAGGCCAAGCTGACAGGTCAGCCTGGAGGACTGGAAAGGACATGGTCTCTCGAGTCCCACATACCTGGGTTTAAAATCAGTTCCAATGTTTACAAGCTCTGCAGAGCAGCCTCCTTACCTTCTCTGAGGCAATCACTTCCTATGCAAAACGGGGACACAAACACACACAGTTTGTGTGAAAGAAGAGAAATAACATATGCAAAAGTGCTGGCAGAGGCCTTGGCCCTTTCCTTCCCTCACTCTTCCCTTTGGGAGTCTTCTTTCTCCATCTCCATGGATCCAGAGAAGGGGATGCCAAGTTGCTAATGAACCAGGCTAAAGGGGAACAACTCTGCCTAGAGCAGAATACAACCTCTAAAAGTACCTTCTAGCATTAGATCATAAATCTGTCTTATGTTGAAACTGTATTTGTGGGCTGTTAGCTCTGTTGAGTATATCTTACTGCTTTATCCTGCATTCAGCACTCACTATGCACAATAATGAGCTGCTCTGTAACTTAGGCAATATTGGGCATGAAGAAATTAATCAGGAATTTGCCAGAATTCTCCAATCATCTGAAATGAATCAGTAATTCTCAGTAATCAGTAATTCTCTGGCAAACTACATCCACAGGCCAAATCCAGCCAAGTGCTTCTTTTTGTAAATAAAGTTTTATTGGAACACAGCCATGCTCATTTATCCACATATTATCTATGGCTGTTTTCACACTACAAAGCCAGGGTTGGACTGCAAGGGCTGAAATATTTACTATCTGACCCTTTATAGAAAATTACCTACCCCTGCTCCAAAAGAAAGTACAGATAAATTGAATTGTTACAGTTCAAGTTCTCCAAGATGTAGACTCTGAGAAAGAGTTTAGGATTCAGGATGTTAAACAGGGAATGCCTCTGGGATCCACATCTCTGGAAAGGAGAGAAAGGAAGCAGGAGTGGGCACAGGGAAAAGACCGGCTGCGATGCAGTTCCAGCAGCCTCAGCCAACTCCACAGGGAATGCTGGAGCAAATAACCCCTTAGAGCTGGCCTGAATGGGCCCAAATAGCTGCACTTTTACCCTCTGCCTTGATCGGTCATTGGAAGTGGGCAATCCCCTGGAATGCGTGCCCGCGGGTGAGGCAACTCCCAAAGGGGCTAAGGGCTGGAGGCTGTCTATTGACATCACTCCCAGAACCGAGGGCAACAAATCCTCCCTTGCATCTCCATGCCCAGCACAGCCACCCAAGCTTTCTTTTCCTTTTTTTTTCGTTTTAATATGGAATGCTTCACGAATTTACGTGTCATCCTCGTGCAGGGGCCACACTAATCTTCTCTGCATCATTCCAATTTTAGTAAATGTGCTGTCAAAGCGAGCACCACCCAAGCTTTTTAAAAAGTTTTCTTCCACCACCTTCCAGAAGTGCCCCCCGCCGCTACACCAGGGAGTCAGGTGTCTTCTAAACTTCCAAGGGAAGTGGTAGGTGTCATCAGTGGGACACAAAGTCAAAGTGGACACAGGGTGTTCAGAATAACAACTAAAATATCACCTTAAATTTATTCCCAGTAATATTCTTGAAAAACTTTATGTCCATAAGCTTTATTGGAAATCACAGAGAAACAGGCTATGCATCAATAAATGCCATTCTCAGGAAAAGTGGACTTTCTATTTCTATCAGAATAACACCCAGATTTTTTGATAGAATGGTGATATCTGAGATATATAATGTATATAAGATATAAAATTTTTTATATAAAAAAGATACAATGAGAGATAAGGTAGAAAATGTCACTGCTTATTAGTGCAATAGCACAAGAGCAAGAGATTTTGAGTCTACAAACCTAGGTATAGTTCTCCACCTGCCACTTACTCTCAACAATCCCTTTACCCTCCCAATGTGTTTGCCAATCTATAAGATGGGACTATGATACTCTACCCACTTCACAGTGTTCTCACAGAATCAGAAGAAATGATGTATGTGAACCAGTGATGAAATCTGGAAAGTTCTCAAAAAATATTTTTTGTCTATGTCTTCTGTAACACCTCCTTCATTGCTATCTTGAAGTCCTATTCAAAAATTTAATTGCTTTAGTTCTTCTTTTTTTTAGTTCTTCTCTGGTCTTACCAAGTATATCATCAATATTTTTTCATATACAGAACAGGTATTTTAAAAGATTTTTTATTTGCTCTTGGTCTACCTATGTACATAAATATACATGCACACGTGTATATATACATACAGATACCAGCCCCATATGATATTTCCTTCCCAAGACAAATATCCCAGAGAATAGATAGGCATTGATATTCACAACTTTTGGCAAAGGATGTTCGAGAAAATAAGCAGTGAACATTCAAAGTCCTACCTCTTCATAGTCCTGCCCTCACTGACATCACATGGGGTCTCACCTACTCCTGGGAGCCCACTGATTGGCCTAGCATAGTGAGGTTTTGTCCCACCATGTTTTCCTGAGCTATAAGTGGCCAGGTATACTACAGTGAGATCTAGGGCTTCACTCCATTTTGTCTTGTGTCTCAGCTGGCACAACTGTTCTGTTAATGAGTCATTTTCCTTTCTGCATTTCTTCTTTTCTCTTTCAGACTATCTCTTCACTCCATGAATGCACATAATAATATATTATATATATATACATATATATATATATATATATATATAATTTGTTTCTTGGCTTGCATTAGCCAAGGGGAAAAGAGCACCATAGTAATAGGATAACCAGCATTACTCAGGCTCTGCCCACTTCTATTTAACCTGTCAAAATCTCCATTTATAATGAAAAGTCCCACATAACTCGTTATGGAAGTTCTTAGAAAGTGCTTGCTTACTGCCATATTCCCCGGCCCTCTCAGCTACTATGGGGCCCCTTTATTTTCTTTCTCTTCTGCCCTAAGTTTGTAAAGCTCCATGAAGGTGTCTTGGCTCTGCTCGTGAATACCTGGTGAAGTCCTTCTGGGCCAAAGTCACCAACAGGGGGTGGATGTCAGTGATGCTGCAGTCTAACCTGAGGATAATTGCTCCCCACAACCTGTTACAAAAGCAGAACTGTCTGCTCCTCCTCAGTCTCTTAAGACTTTCCTCCCAGCCCTCTTTCAACTTCATGTCCTTCATTGTTTCTTTCAGCTGCAGTCCCCTCTCCCTTGTCCTTAGCAATCAGAAGCAGGTCCTGCAGTGGGAGGGATTGGCCCTGGACAGCTGTCTGAGTTTCAAACTCCAACCGCTTCAAAGAACCAACCTCCTCACAGACACCTGCGGCACCATCAGTGGGCCAGGCATACTCACCTGGGCTCCGGCTTCCCTCACAAGAACACTGGGTCCTTGCCGCTGCATGTGCCCACCCAATCAACAAACATTTGTTGAACAACTACACTGGCAGGCCCAGCATCAGACAGTGCAAAACTGAAACCCTAAAGGGGCATGTTCTTTAAACTTCTAGGACCTCTTCCTTTACCTAGGCATTCAGTCATTCGACGAGGATATTTAGCAGCTACTATGAAAGAGACATTAAACCCTGTGTAGTCAAAAATGAATAGAACACAGTAGCTGTTGCCTTCACTGGGCTTATAATCTAGTAGCAGATATAGGAAGTTCACAAATAACCATAATACAAAGCAAAATACAGTAAGTGCTATAAGAGGGGTACAAAGTGTTTCTGGTATTCAGAAAAAGAAAATTGCATTTATTAAGCACTTTCTAGTGCTCAGGCATCTCTAAATCCCAGAGAGAGAAGGAGGGAGAGAGAATAGTGTGTATGCGTGAGTATATTTATAAGATGCATATTCTCAATACTTAATAGTGCGTATATAATTTCCATTTGACGTTTATTACATCTCATTTTGCAGATGAGCATCTCCCTCTCAAAGTGATTCAGTAACTTGCTCAGAAAGGGATCTCTGTCAACAGGAACATCTGGAAAGTTTTAATAAAACAAGTATCATCTCAGCTGGGTCTTAAAGGTTTGGTGGAATTTTAATTCCCATGTATGATTTTTAGTACACAAGTAATATGTTTTCGCTGTGGAGATTTTAAAAATATAGGAAAGCACAAACATGCAAGTTAAAAAAAAAACCATAAATCCCACCACCCCAATATAAAAACACCATTAACATTTTGGTGCATATCCTTATAAACATTTGTCTACTAATTGCCACATCTAAAAGAACAATTGGGACTACACTGTTTAGTCACCTGCATTTTTATAAATGCATTTCATTTAAACCTCACATTCCTGCAAAGTAAGGAGTGTTATCAACTCCATTTTCTAAGAATAACTTGAGGTGCAGAGAGTTTAGTTTGTCCAAGTCACATGACAGAGCCAAAATGCACATCCCAAATGTCTTTCTCCAGAGTCCATACTCAGCTTCCTCCAGCTGCCTCCCAGCCCATGAGCTGAGTCATGGAGATGGCAGGGCATGGAAAGGAAAAGTAGGAATCACTGGGAGGGATTGGTCTTAAAGAAATACATGTAATCTGATTCCAGCCTCCAGACCCCAAGCACACCCTGCCCCACAGACAAAGAAATACAACCCTGTAGACAACAGTAGAAGGAGACTTTGAGACAAAGAAGGAACGGTGGGCACATTTCTTCTTGGGACCATTAGGATCCTTGGTTGGGATTTGGAGACTGCTTCTATCTAGGGCATAGAGGATGGGGAGAAATTTTTAAATGACTCTAATTTTTCCAGCCTGGATGATTGGAAGGCTGGTCCCATAACCTGTTTCATAACCTGTTCAATAATACATGTAACCTCTACTAGGCAAAAACTGTTCCCTCAGTTTAGACTCACCCCTACCTCAAGACTCTATGTACTGTGTGATCCAGTGAGGTCTCATCAAATCTATAATCCAGGTCACTAAGGAGATCTGGCCCTGGCTAAAAATCTCATGGGAGCCAGTGTGGGGGCTGGAGCACCTCCTTTGTGCAAGCCCAGGCTTACCCACCCTGTTTTCCCACAGTGGCTTCTCTGTAACCAGCAGGGTATCTGGAACAGGCACCAGGCTAAAATGCGGTCAAGCAGGATGGTCCCCTCCCCATTCCACACCAAGTGGACTTCAGTTCTGCCCTAGCAGGGATGGGAACAACAAGTTTTTGCCAAGAGAAAAGAAGAAATCAAAACATAAAATGTACTTCTTGGGCTGCATGTTCCTGGCTTGACTTATATCACTTACCATAACAGTGATATTATTTTTTAGAACAGCACAGAGAGTTTTAGGCAAGGCCAGAAATGCCAGCCTGGGATTTGGTCCCCTAGAGTTCTGATACCAAAAGAAGGGGAAGGAACATGGCTGTGTGGGAGTCAGGAATGTCTCTTCTGATTCCAGTGTCCAGGCCCCAGCCGCACCCTGCCCCACAGACAAGGAAATGCAACCCTGTAGACAACAGTAGAAGAGAGACTTTGAGACAAAGAAGGAAGAGTGGGCACATTTCTTCTTGCGACCGTTGGGCTCCTTGAACCCTTTGTAGGTCTGGCTGACAGTTCATCTTTGATGGAGAAAACAGTGATTCACTGGACAAAGAGTTCTGGTTCAACTACTAGCTGAATACACAGCACCCATCTCCACCATCCACATCCCCCAAGCCCAAGATAATTTGTTTTGTTTATATTTTCTATCAGGTTTTCTAAACCTTACCACTTTCCAGAAATTCACACTCAGGGAGCTAATTTTTATATAATTGTTAGTTTTTTCTTTTTCTTTCTTTTTCCTCTTTCTTTCTTTCTTTCTTTCTTTCTTTCTTTTCTTTCTTTCTTTCTTTCTTTCTTTCTTTCTCTTTTTCTTTTTTTTTTTAAATCAAAGCTGCTCTCCATTTCTGGATGACATTTGATGACCTGCATCAGTAGAAAACATTAGCTTTGCCCTCTTTGACTCTGAAAACTTGGCAACAGAGTCAAATTCTCTCCAGGTCTCTCTAGTGTGAAACTTTCTGTAATCCTTTTCCCTAACACATACCACAAATCACTCACACAGATGCTTCGGAGAGAAGGCCAGGCCCTTACACATATCCTACAGAGAGCCTTCTTCAGTCCTGTTTCTTCTAAATTTTTTCAGTTTCTGATGCCCCTTTGCTCTTTCCTCTACATTTTATCACATTGAATCAAACCAGTGTGTCCTCTAGTACGTACTGAGACAGATAGTGCCCAATAAATATTGATAGACGGAGTAATTTGAATGAATCTCTACCCATCTTTTCCTTTTTCATTCCTTTTCTTTGTTTATCTTTATCACTGACTCCAAATTCGATGGGCTTTCAGCTGAGCTCTACACCTGCTCACTGAAATTGAGCAACTCACCCCTCACTTATACCAGTGTCTATCACCAATTTTATCAAAAATTTCTTTTTTAAAGAAAGATTTTATTTATGCACAAGCAGGAGGAGCAGCAGGCAGAGGGAGAAGCAGGCTCCCTGTCGAGCAGAGAGCCCCATGTGGGACTCGATCCCAGGACCCTGGGATCATGACCTGAGCCAAAGACAGAAGACTGAGCCACCCAAGCATTCCATTATCACAATGTCCTTAACAAAACAAATTTCATTGCACCCATACCAATGAAAGTCCATTTTCCTTTTTACATTCAGTGGTAAATACTTATTGACTACCTACCCTGTTCCGGACATTATTCTAACAAAACAGATAAAGTCCCAAATCCAAAGGAGCTTACATTCTAGTAGCAGGAGACCAACAATAACCAAATAGATAAACCAATAAATAATATGCTCAAAAGAAAAATAAAGCAGAGTCAAGAGACAGAATGATAGGGGGTTGGCTAGGCCTTTTCCAAGCCTTAGTAAAAATAATCAATCACTTGTCCTCATATTTATCAAATGCCTAAGCCTCTCACTCCTTTGGCAGCAGGCATGGATGCACTGAGATAGTGATCCACAACATCTGTTTCTGCCAACCAACCCTCAAATGGGAAGGGTAACAATGTCCCACTTTGTAAGGATTGAACAAGGTAGGTAATCCTTGTGAAGTGCTTGATGCAGTGTCTGTACACAAAGCATACTAAATAAAGGACAGCCAGAAAAAATGGGAAGGAGCAGGATTAGCCTTTGACAAAGGCCATCTCATTTGTGCTAATTTTAGCTTACTCTCCATATTATTTGTGCTTCCTCCAGGCAGCCCATAGCTTTATGAGCAATTGACCCTTGAACTGAGAAGCTGCTCCAGATAAAGACCTTAGCTGGTCTTTACATGACATGATAAACAAATGGCATGGTTTAGAGAGGAATGCAGGCTGAACTTGACAGTAGCTGGTATGTCTCACTTTCTTCTCTGGGGCTTTTCTTCACCCACTGGAACTCACTAATCATCTGACATATGGACAAACCTGGAAGTGAGGGAGGTATTACCCCACGGGGCAACTTGGATCAATGGGGATGGGAGCCAATAGATAAGCTACTCTACCTCTGGTTTTAAGGCAGAAGAGTCTGAGGCTCATTCTACAGTTTCTCAGAAGCTTCCCCCAAAGGAAGGAGTCTCAGTCACCCACAGCAGCGACGAGCTCAGTCATACATCCTGTCTTTCCTTCTTTCCCTATTCATTGTCGTGGTCCCAACCCAACTCCTGTTCATTGGAATCACTTCCCAAAATAATTACATAGCACTCATATCAGGAAGAAATCAGGCTACTAAGTTAGGCATACTATCCATGCAGTGGTCTTTCCTTTCAGATTCTACCTCCTAATATTATATATATTATATATATAGTGTATATATGAAATTTCCATGATCTCTTCTCTTCTTTATAGCCTTTTCAAGTTAGAAAGTCTCCATTACTGTTTTGTGTATGTATGCAAAACCCCAGAATCACATCACTTGTTACAGAAATTCTCTTTGGTCCAAAATCTTTACATTGCTTCCTCTATAGAAGATAAGATCTTAAGTTTTTTCAAGTTGGAAAACTCATTTGGAAGGTTGCAATGAACTTCTGTATTTTAGGGTGCAGACTATCCCTTAATTCTGGAAGCAACATTCTGATGAACATTTGATGAATATATATACACACACATATGCAAATGCTTCAAACTGAGACGTAAAATATTATTATTGAGCTATAACTTGAGTATAACGAGCAAAATTATTGACCTGCAGCATGAGATTTTTTTTCCTAAATCTAGATTTAAGCTGTCTTATAATTAAACTTTTTTATTTGCCCTTGGAAGAAACAAAAAGACAACAGCCTGGAAGAGCAACAAGATGGACCAGCAGAAGTGGAGTGCTGTCCCAGAGCCAGAGACTATCAGATTGCCTGGCTAGAATGGAAGGGTTTGGGAAGCAGCTTCCCTAAGGTTCCAAAAAATTACTTGAGGATGAAACCCTAATAAAATGCTGACTTCTTGATGGCAGAATAGAGACCTAGACCCTTGTTATTTGGGCATTAATACTTTCTAAATGTGGAAGGACAGAAATCTCTTGATTATCCATTATCCTCAGGACTCCTGCACCGCTTTCTTTCCCTTCCTCATGAGGACAAGAGAAATCAAGGATCTACCAAATCGAAGTGTGTTCTACCATGTCTTAAGCTTTATAGGTATTTGGTAAGTATTTATTGAGTGAATGGATGAAACTAACCAACCTCTATCAACAAATACAAAATGATCTGAATATTAAGTAAGAAAGCATAAAAAAAGAGAGAGAGGGAAAAGGGGAGTTTTTTTCAACTACTACTCAATTTCCTTTCTAGCATTTCTCAGTGGGCTCTGATAACCATTAGTTCTTTGGGTATGCAAATAAATGATTGAGTGTGAGAGAGACTATATGGTAAATATAATTGGGAATACTAGTTAAATAGAGTAAAAAGGGCTTTATTGTTGTTAGGGTTTTTTAAGTATAGGAATTCTCAGCTTTTAAAACACTAACATATGCTACAAGGGTATATACTATGTTCTGTTTCTGTATGTACGGTTGACCCTTTGAAAAACACGGTTTAAACTGCATGGGTCCACTTATATGCAGATTTTTTCAATAAATACAGTACAGTAATGCAAATATATTTTCTCTTCCCTGTGATTTTCTTTTTTTTTTTCTTCCCTGTGATTTTCTTGATAACATTTTCTTTTCTCTAGCTGACTTCATTGTAGAATATAGTATATAATACACATAACATATAAAATGTGTGTTAATCGACTCTTTATGTTATCAGTAAGGCTTCCAGTCAACAGTAGGCTATTAGAAGTTAAGTCTTTAGGGAATGAAAAGTTATAGGTGGATTTTAGACCACACAGGTCAGCATCCCTACCCTGCGTTGTTCAAAAGTTGACTGTATTTAATCATGACCTTTTTTTGGAGAAGCATCGTACAAGATAGTATTTCTTGGGTATACAGTTCCCTGGAACATACTTTGGGAAACACTGGTTCAGTATTATCCTGATTTCTTTTTGGTTTTTGATTCATACTGCATTTTCCTGGCCCTTAGACAAAGATCACTCTGTACTCACTCTCCTTACAAATCTTCTTATGTAAGTGTAAATCACTAAGTGTTCCCAATTATCCTCCTTACTTCTGCACCCCAACTTTGAAGTTTAATTTAGGCCTGGACCTCCAAGAGGGAGGTCTTCTCAGACATCTTAATGACTTTCTAAGAGTCTTAGAGTCCCTTAGTTTTAAACCATTACCTATAAAACAAGTTGTTATCTACCCATTCATGCATCAAAAAATATGTACAAAGAAATTTTTATGCTCAAAGCAGCTTGGGGATAAATAGTTATATGCCACAGATCCTACCTTAAGGAGTGTATAATTTGATAATAACTGTAACTTCAAATTAAAAGGCTTGGGAATGAAATAAACCTGATTTTGTGGTCTTGGGCAAGTTACTTAACATTTCTATTGGTACCATACCTGTAAAATAGAGATAATTATATCTACTTTCCATCTTTGTCATGTTGATCAAATACAATGAAGTACACAAAAATATCTAGCATAGTGCACATTCTGGCACTAGAAATTTAGTAGCATTAATAGTAAGAGAACACCTTAAAATCTACACAGCAGCATTACCCAGAAAGAGGCTTTGTCCTCAACTGCTTCACTGAAACCTCCAGAAGCTGCCCAAATCACTGAACTATGAGCATGCACTGGGGAAGTGCTACCACTTGTACCACTATACACCCTCAAACCCCCCCACCGTTTGCGAGCTGAGGCAATGGTGAACCAAAGAGGAAGTTGCCTTTAGCCAAGACTAGCTGGTTGGTCTCTCCAGTCCTCTAGCCTGGCCCAGCCTTTGTGGTCTGGCCTGGTTCTCACAGTTATTTTCAACAAATTTTCACAATATTAGTAGGGCATTTTTTGTCTTTATCTACTTTTGACAAATGAGTGAACTTAGGCTCTGAAAAAATGCTTTGGCCCAGATCACCCTGCTAATAAGTTGCAAAGCTAAGATGACTCTATTTCATGAGGTCAATAGCACATAAATAACAAGAGAAAAGGTAGAAGGTTAAGAGGCTATTGCATTAATCCAGGCAAGGGGTGGGCCATTGCTAGAATGGAATGGAGAAGAAAGGAAATAATGAAAAACTAAAGTTGACATTTTTGACAGTGGAAAAACCTGAGAATCTTACAGTATCTGTTAACTTCCAGCCTTTCCCCCAACTACCTCCTCCCTTATCCTCAAAAGGAAAGCACATCCTAGCTAACAAATATGTGCACAGAGACATCCATGCTTGATTCAGCTTTCCACTGCCAAATAAAAACGTTAGTTATATTGATTTTTACACAAGGCCTGCCTTCAAAGAGTTAAAAATCAGAAGGGGAAAAGAGAGAGACCACATATAGGACATAAAGTCAAAGGTTCTGTCACACACAACCTGGTTACCTAGATTCCAGGGTTAGTTCTGCCATTAAATATTTATGTGACCTTGGGTAAACTGTAGAACTTCCACTGGATCACATTGTCTTCACTCATCACTCACTCATTCATTCATATATTCAATAAATATTTTTTGGTTGCTTACCAGGTGCCAATACAACAGTAAGCACCAAGAATCCAAATGTCCCTGAACCCAAGGAGGTTAGAGGCAAACAACCAGACAATTCCAATTCAACAGATTCTTCTTCCTCACCCCCATGACCGGTCAATCACCAATTCTTATCCATTTTAACTCCAGAACATATCCTGAGTCCACTCATGTTTCAGCCCCTCTCCACTACCATCCTGGTCAAAGCCAGCCAGGGCTCATGAACTCAGGTTTGAGGAAAGTTCAGCTGCGGTTAGCCACCCTTCCTCGGAGCCCTGCCGGCTGCAGGAGTGAGACCAAGTCTTCTGGGCAACCAGCATGTTGTATGCATAGGCAAGGAGGCCAAGAGCCCTAAGAAGGACATCCTTCGATGCTTGAACATGATATTAGCATTCCAAAGAAACCACAGATTATTAAAAATCACATTATGCACATAATTGTTTCAAAGGGAGGGTAAGTGAGAAGCCAGAGAGTTTAAGTATCACAATAACAAAGTTATGTTTCCTGCAGGAATTTTAATAATAAAAGTGTTTTTAATAGCTTTAAGTGTTTAGCTATAAAACCAGTACATCATTATGTAAATCCAGTCTTTGATGATTCTGGCTTTTCTGCTCAAGAGGAATAGCTGTTCTTTTTTTGATCATATCATAGCTTTTTATCATTCTTTTGAATGGAAAACAAAACACAAACCTCTCAAACAAAGCACATCACCTCCCCACATACAAACCCAGTTCCCCAGCAGAAAAGAAAACTTGCCTCAGTTTCCTGGTCTGTAAAATGAGGATAGTTAATAGGATCCACTTTAAAGAGTTATAAATAGGGTTGTATTGGTTAATATTTGTAACATGCTTGGAGGAGTGTCCAACATACAGTGTATGCTGTATAAATGGTGTTAAATTACATTAATTACTAGATAAATAAGTTATATCTAATTCCTGTTATGAAAATACTTGATGTGGGAGAACTGTCAAAAGCAAAAAATTTAATAAAATAAAAGGGAAAGGGTAGGAAATGACTCTATCACAGCACGGCACATAAGCTATATAAAAGAGGAAGTCAGAATGAGATTCCCTCTAGAGATAAAGTATATTAGAGACCAAATGTGCATATTCCTGAATAAGTGTGTTATGTGCACATATACATATATCTACATACATCTACATGCATTAGTATATAACTCCTAACTGTCCTACTTAAAAACCATAGTCTGAATCAGAGACAAAAATGAGAAATTCATTAATTGTGCCCTACTTCTCTCTATAATAACACACAAGAGGTTACAAACCTCAAATTGGGTCCAGTCCCAGAATTTGGTCAGTAAATTGAAAACAATAAGAACATAAAATGACTGAGATTCCCCATCTGCAGAAATAAACCACTCAGGAGATGGTTGTAAATGTGCTGTTGATGGGAGTAGGGCTTCTCCCCATTTTCCATCAAGGAGAACAGGATGCTTCACAAATTTAATTAAGGACACCAGAGTCTCCCCCAAGTCCAATCAGAGTGACCCAAGGTGCCTCCCCAGGAAAACAAGTTAGAATGTGGTTTATGGTAACCTACTCAGATGAATTGCAATGAATCTGAGGTAATGTTGTGTTGTCATAACAGAGCAGGGGGCGGGGCTGGTGGTCCACAGGAGTCAGGAAACTGAAAGCCAAGCAGTGAAACTCTGAGTGTCTCCACCACTACCCAGGGCTCTGTTTCTAGATCATCAGTATTGTAGGATTGAAGCATCCCTCCAAGACAGCCAGTAACCTTTGGTCTAATTAAGATCTCCAAGGAAAATGGAAACTGTCCTTCGGTGTCCTCAGTGGTGGGCCTTGCAAAGATGAGTGCCCTCTCTTGGATCCCTAACCAGAACCTCCCTTGCTGTAAATTTAAAAATTTAATTGGTAAAAGAGCCAATTCTGTAGACAGACCGCCTGAGTTTGAATCCTGGGTTTAGCCTTTAATGGTTGGAAGACACAGAACAAATCATTTAGCATCTTTGGTCTCAGCTCCTCACTGACAAGGGGATAACAAGAGTACCTACAACAGACTCATGGGCTGTTGGGGGAGATCAAAATAGAATAATCCAGAAAATATACTTTCTATTTTGTGCCCAATAAATGCTAGCAATTTTTATTATTGGTTACTGTATTGTTATTGTTGGTCTGGTTAAATCCTGACTGATCATCATCATTCTGTTTGAACACCTCTGGGTAAACCACTGAAATCAAATATTTTTTCTTTTTTTTTATTTAAATTCCAGTTAGTGTAACATTAATTTCAGGTGTACAACATAGTGATTCAACAATTCCACACATCACCCAGTGTTCATCACAATAAGAGCACTCCTTAATCCCCATCACCTATTTAACCCATCCCTCCACCTACCTCTCTTCCCTCCCAGAAGGGAACCATCAGTTTGTTCTCTACAGTTAAGAGTCTGTTTTTTGGTTTGCCTCTCTCTCTTCTTTTCCCTTTGCTCATTTGTTTTGCTTCTTAAATTCCACATATGAGTGAAATCAATGGTATTTGTCTTTCGCTGACCAACTTTATTTCACTTAGCATAATACTCTCCAGCTCCATCCATGTCATTGAAAATGGCAAGATTTCATTCTTTTGATGGCTGAGTAATATTCCACTATATATTATCACATCTTTCTTATCCATTCATCAGTCAATGAATACTTGGGCTGCTTCCATAATTTGGCAGATAATGCTGCTATAAACATTGGGGTGCATGTATCCTTTTGAATTAGTATTTTTATATTCTTTAGGTAAATACCTAGTAGTGCAATTGCTGGATCATAGGGCAGTTCCATTTTTTTATTTTTTGAGGAGACTTCATACTGTCTTCCAGAGTGGCTACACCAGTTTGCATTCCCACCAACAGCACAAAAGTGTTGGCTTTTCTCCACATCCTCACCAACACCTGTTGTTTCTTGTGTTGCTGATTTTAGCCGTCTGACTGGTGTGAGGTGATACCTCACTGTAGTTTTGATTTATATTTCTCTGATGATGAGTGATGTTGAGCATCTTTTCATGCGTCTATTGCCCATCTGTAGATCTTCTTTGGAAAAATGTCTGTTCATGTCATCTGACCATTTTCAATTGGATTATTCATTTTGGGGGTGTCGAGTTTTATCAGTTCTTTATATATTTTGATATGAACTCTTTATCGGATATGTCATTTGCAAATATCTTCCCCCATTCTATAGGTTGCCTTTTAGTTTTGTTGATTATTTCCTTCACTGTGCAGAAGCTTTTTATGAAATCAAATTTTTGATCTGAAAAGTTAATCAAGAGCCTTAATCTCCATTGGCCTTAACAGAATTCTTCCTAATAACTGTTAGCAACAATGTTAATATTGCTAACATTAATGTTAAGAATGATCTTGTAGAAGATGTGGTATATATATATATATACAATGGAATATTATGCAGCCATCAAAAGGAATGAGATCTTTCCATTTGCAACGACGTGGATGGACCTGGAGGGTGTTATGCTGAGTGAAATAAGTCAATCAGAGAAAGACATGTATCATATGACCTCACTGATATGAGGAATTCTTAATCTCAGGAAACAAACTGAGGGTTGCTGGAGTGGGGGTGGGGTGGGAGGGATGGGGTGGCTGGGTGATAGACATTGAGGAGGGTATGTGCTATGGTGAGCGCTGTGAATTGTGCAAGACTGTTGAATCACAGATCTGTACCTCTGAAACAAATAATGCAATATATGTTAAGAAAAAAAAAAGAAGAAGATAGCAGTTGGGGAAAAATGAAGGGGGGGAAATCAGAGGGGGAGATGAACCATGAGAGACAATGGACTCTGAATAACAAACTGAGGGTTCTAGAGGGGAGGGGGGTGGGGGAGATGGGTTAGCCTGGTGATGGGTATTAAAGAGGGCACGTTCTGCGTGGAGCACTGGGTGTTATGCACAAACAATGAATCATGGAACGCTACATCAAAAACTAATGATGTAATGTATGGTGATTAACATAACAATAAAAATTTTTTAAAAAAATATTTAATACTAAAAAAAGAATGATCTTGTATGCACAGGAATAAGTAATACTTTTTTAAATAAATACATTACTATATAAAATATCTAATGTTATAGAACTATCTTCAATTGCCTCCCAGGAACCTAGACCCAGTCAATGTTTTCCCATATTACAAATGGTTGGGACTTGAGAGGTAAACTCTCTGACTTTACTTTATAGTTGAGAAAACTGACGACGAGAAATAGACTTTCTTTTCTTTTCTGACTCATGGTCAAATGCTCATTGCCCTGTGCCCTCCAAGTTCACAAATCATTGACAACACAGCAGAACTGGGAAGAGAACTGCTGAGCCATGGACATGAATTCAGAACGCTCCAGCTTGAACCCACTTCTATGTGAGTGACCGTGGGCAGGCCATTAACTTCTCCCTCAGTCCCCCTCCCCATTCCTGCAGGTAAGAAATAGGGTCACGTTGGCTATTTCTGCTGCTCAGTGCTGTTGGGAAGATGGGATGAAATGAAATGTGAAGGTGCTTTGTGAAGCCTGGAGTGCCATGTAAACAGAGTGAATTGTTTTGGTGTGGACTTCAGAGCAACATTTTACAAGTCGGTTCTACTAATCCCTGAGAGGTACTAGAAGTGAATTGGTTACATTATTGGTGGAAATGGGGAGAGTGATAGGAGGGAACAGATACCACAAGGCCAGAGGGTCTAAGAAAGGTTCCTGAAGGAAAAACAATGAATTTATACATTTGTCTACTTTCCTTACCTTCTGTGCCCGCAAACCATTCTTAACACGTTCAAGAAAGAGAAGCTGAGAACAAGGGCTCAAGCTTTTCTTAGAAAAACAGGTGATAAATCATAAGGTAATCGAATCTGTAGCAAGGAATGGGAAACACATGGTGGGTCATTCTAATTATTTGATACGTTGCACCGCGTTGGGGTGTTATTTCCAATGTTTTACGTTTGACTTGTCCCAGGCCACTCTCTCACCATAGCAACTCAAGTTTACTGGAAAGTGGAAAAGTCTGCATTTGAGAGAGTTAAAGGAGTTTGATACAGTTCAGCTAACCACAATTAATGTTTAAAAAGAAGAAGTAGCAGCCAAATATTTCCTTCTTGCAAACATCGTTTGGGAGATATTCTCTCTCTTTCTCCTTTATATTTATTTCATTCTCTTTTCCCCCCACTTCCCCTCCCTCTCTCTCCACCTCCCTAAAAATGCCTTTTCTGTGTTTCTGTTTCTCACCAACCAAGGAAAGAGAGAGAGCAAGAGAACCAAGCCCATATATGTTCTGCACAAATATCTGGTTCTATAAACACCATGAGGATTTATCAGCTGTGTTCTCTGTTATACCCAATGACAACTCAATAAAATTTTTTGAATGGATGAGAGAATGAGGCTCCTCCCACCTTTTGCTCCGGACTGTGGATTTTAATATGATATCCCTATTTCAGAGAGGCAGTAGGAGCCAGTACAGCAGGTCATAAACCTACCAGGAATCAGTGATACCCTTTTTGAATAAATACATTATTGTATAAAATAAAATGTTTAATGTCACAGAACTATCCACAACTGCCTCTCAGGGACCCATTCTCAGTCAAAGTTTTCCTATAGTGAAACCACTTAGCAGGGAACGTTAGAGATGGTTGGGACTTGAGAGGTAAACTCTCTTTCTGACTCTCTGATTTTACAGTTGAGAAAACTGAAAAGAGAGAAAATTGGCTTTCTTCTCTTTTCTGATTCTTTTCTGAGAATCTTAAGGCCAGGGGTCCAGTTCAACCTTGCCCCCTACCATTTGGTGTGGGCCTCAAGTTAATCACTCACATCCCTCTGTGTTTTATTTTCTGCTCCTGAAAACAAGGGCTTCAAGCAAGAAATTCTTTAAAGATTCTTCATAGTTCTCAACTTCTTTGAGTATTTTACCAGAAGACCTGCAGAGAAATATCCATCCCTTCATGGATGAATTGGCTAGGCCTGTGCTGCTTGTCTTTTCTGACTACAAACATGGGCCACACTAGAAGAGAAGGCAAAAAGTGCCCAGTCTGTCTGTCTGTACCTCTAACTCATGTTCATACTGACTAAGACAGGAAGGTGAAACTGGAAACAGAGCCAACTTTCTGAATAATTTGAGGACCAAATCCCAGGCTAACTGCCCCCATCTGGGCTGGATGCCCTTACTAATTCAATTCCTGTCACCTTTAAAGGACTCTTCAGCTCAGCTCTTACAGGCAAAATTGTAAGCTTTCAAAGACAAGAGATTCAAGAGGTCTCCCATCCTTTTCCCACCTCCATGAAGGGCCTTGCCTAAACCACCCCAGAGAAGTGATTAGATTCTGCACTTAACCATCATCAAACGACATTTCATAAGTCAATCAGAGAAAGACATGTATCATATGACCTCACTGATATGAGGAATTCTTAATCTCAGGAAACAAACTCAGGGTTGCTGGAGTGGTGGGGGTGGGAGGGATGGGGTGGCTGGGTGACAGACACTGGGGAGGGTACGTGCTATGGTGAGCGCTGTGAATTGTGCAAGACTGTTGAATCACAGATCTGTACCTCTGAAACAAATAATGCAATATATGTTAAGGATAAAAAAGAAGAAGAAGATAGCAGGAGGGGAAGAATGAAGGGGGGGAAATCGGAGGGGGAGACGAACCATGAGAGACAATGGACTCTGAAAAACAAACTGAGGGTTCTAGGGGGCAGGGGGGTGGGGGATGGGTTAGCCTGGTGATGGGTATTAGGGAGGGCACGTACTGCATGGAGCACTAGGTGTTATACACAAACAATGAATCATGGAACACTACATCAAAAACTAATGATGTAATGTATGATGATTAGCATAACAACAAAAAAATTTAAAGAAAAAAAAAAAAAACATTTCACAACTTCTCCAGGCATTCTGCCATCTTTGGGCCAGGCACTGCTTCATACCATCCTCAGAAACTGAAGTTTAACAGGGATTCTCTATGATACACATCAGGAAGCTGCTCAGGTAAGAAAGCCTGGGCTATTCCCACAGTGCTCTGGAAACTCACTGGTTTGCAGAGCAGATCTTAGGCTTTGGGCTCTTCTCTGGGCCATGGCAACTTCTCAGATGGAGCAGTGGGACATGAACTTGGAAAATTTGGTTGATTTCAAGCCCCTTCTTGGGCATCTCTTCCACTGCCATTAGTAGCTGAGCCATTTGAGAAGTCAGGGTAGCCAGGACAGAGGTGCCCCCAATGGCTGGGCATCAACCTAGACTCATGCTTTCTCAGGGTACTGAGTCGGGTGGAGAGGACTTTTCCTATATCTGGCCTATGTCCATGAACTCCAAATTTTGGAGTGATTTCTTTAGATTAGCCAAGTTAATGTTTAAAGATCTCATAAATAAATAAATAGGTACTCTCTGGAGGAAAACTGCCAAAAGCAGCTCAGACCTTCCTGCTTTCTAAAAGCCCTTTCAAAGTGGGCATCAGCTGGCAGGTCATTAAGAAAAAGTGAAATGTGCTCATTCTGCAAACTCCCTTTTCCCTCAATGCTCCTTTGTCCCTACGGGTTTCAACACACTCCATTTGACATTCTCAATTCCTTTGATAAGAAGTTCTTGGAAGTTTATGACAACTCAGATCTCCCTATTCTGGAAGCAGGTCTATAGGAATTCTAATAATTAGTTGAGTGACCTTGAACAAGTTGCTTCACTTCTCTGAGCTCAGTTTTCATGTTTGAAAATGATTTGTTCTCTGTAGGACCTCCTTAATAATCCATGACTCTGCCAGAAGCAGTGGAGTCACGTGGAAAGAAAGTAGCTTTGGAATCACACAGGACTGAGTTGGGGTTCTGAATCCCCCACTCCGTGTTTGACTTGGGCCAATTACTTCACTCCTCTTAGACTCCATTTCTACATTTGTACAGGAATAAATGAATTAATGTGTGCAATTAATCTATACAAACTCAAAGTAAAAAAGTAAATATCTTGCTTTGTGGGTTTTTGGTAAATTGTTCAAGCCCTGCGGCATATTGGCAGAAAGCCTGGTGTCTCTCTCTTACAGTTATTTTGTCCATGAGTTTTCCAGGAACTCCAAGCTTCACTCAATCCAAAGGTACCCTGTCCTCAACCAAATGGCTCATCTCTTTCACAGGATGTTGTTCTGATGACTCACCCTAAACAGATCAACAGTCTGTGCTTGCTCCTAGAGCCAAGGTGGATTTCTCAGTCAACATTACCTAGGGAACACCACATAGGCACCAATGTTATAGGCCTTTGTTCACACTCCATCCTCAGCCATAGCTCCCCAATTTTCAATCCATAGACAGGATTAGGAGGTGCAAGGGGTACATATCACACAAAAAACAGTGCTTGCCCACAAGCCTGAGCCTTTGTCTTGAGTTTAGGTGACTGGTCTAGCTGGGGGCTGGGCCCTCCCCTTTCAAAAAAGCCCTGGGACTAGATAGTTTTCCAAAGAGATCCACTTTCTTCATATACCTCCCCCCATCCTGTTCTTCCTTTCTCCCTACTGGGCAAATATGTATCCCAAGAGGTAAGACAGCATTTGCAAAGATATTTTTCAAAAAGTGTAGTCACATCCTTATCTCATTACAATACAGGCTTATTTAAGTGCCTTATATTTGTATAACTGGGAATGTGTTCCCTGAGCTTCCAAGGTCTGCTCTGCTCTCTCCTTCCCCAGGTAAAGAAAGGAGGAGTTGAAATAATTTTAAGTACCCCCTTAATGGGCAGCCCATTTGGTCTCTTCTTTATCCATAACCGTAATGTGTTGGTACAAATACAACACACATAATAGCACCTGACACAAAGTAGGACTTTAATAAAAAATGTTAGTGCATCCCAATCCAGTAAGAACCACACCCAAAGCAAACATTCCCTTTCCTGTAGGGAGAGTGACCCATTGTAGAAGTTTTGCAGATATCATTACTTCTTCACTAGTTGTAACATCATATTTATTTATTCCTTACTAACCCATAGTTAGGCAAACATTTTCCTTAAAGGGCCAGAAAATATTTTAGGCTCTGCAGCCCAGTTACATCTTTGTCATATATTCTTTTTGCTTTTTTTTTTTTTGATGATGATGCTTTAAAAATATAAAAACCATTCTTAGCTCTAGGCTGTAAAACAGGGCTGTTGCAGGTTGGGTTTGGCCCAGGTGCTACAGTTTCCCTATCCCTGTCTAAAGTAATGACTTCATAAATCTAAATGTTAATCAGCCTCACCTGGGAATTGGGGTGGGGGACACTGTTTTTGAAAACAGATTCCTGGGTCCTAACCCAAATTCACTCAGTCAGAATCTTTGAAGTAAAATCTTAAGCTCTCTGGTGCTATGATGGAACCAGTCTACTGGCTGACCCCAGGGGCAGGTCTGGAAGACCTTCTCTGACACACATTTGCTCCTCTCCAGCCTCATTCTTCCTCCATCCTCTATGGATGGTTCTTTTACCTACTCAAATGTTATTTGTTGAGTAACTTCCATTATGCTCTATCCTCCATCTCTCCTCTTATACCTATCTATCTGCTTATAAATAAATCATATGCACTTCATTTTTTTAACAATCCTTTCTAATAATACTGGACAATTTTATTTATGGCCCTTTCCCTATAAGCTTGCTGGCAGGACAATACTCCCCCAAAGTGTTTTGTTCACCCCATCTTGGCTGATACCATAATTCCTCCCCAGTCCCAATCTTTCAGCTAAGCATGGACCAGCTTCTGCCCCAGCCATAGCCACCTTTGGGCTGAACAGTGAAACAGTTTTCAGATCTCTGAACCAATCTTGAACTTTGCTTCAGGAGGATGAATATCCAGTTCCTCAGAAGTTTTCCATGATTACACTTCTGGGTTTCTGGTTCCTCAGGATCATGGTGCATAACAGGCAACTTACCCACAAGAGGTGAAGTTCAACCTCTGGAATTCTAGAAAATGGTTTATGCACAGCATGTAACAAAAGCAAGGCCAAAAATAAAGGCAACTGGGAATGAAAGCCAAATTTGGGGGGGGGGTTATATAGTCAGCACAGGATTTTTGAAACAATTGGCAATCAGTTCTAGATATAAACTAGATCAAAATGATGTTGAAGTCACTTAGGCACAGCCCATAACCTTAATGTAGATGCAAGTGGGCTGGGGATTTTCATGGAACTGCTGCTGTCAGCATCAGAATTTTTCCCTGGAACATAATATACCAGTCAGCTGAACAGTCATGGTCTCCAGAACTTTGTCAACAGAAAGAAGCTTTGATCAAAAGAGTCCAAAAGCCAATTCTATCTCCATTTATTCTTGACTCAAACAGAATTGGAGAGAAGCCAAGGGTAAGATATCGGAGGGAGAGGCATGGACAGTAGGCACAGTATTATAGAATAGCTGAGGACCTTTGAGAGAAGATATGCATCTCTGAACAAAACAAGAAAACAAGGACTGGCTCCGTTGGCCTGATCTCCCAGGATCTTCTGGCAGACTTAATTAGACGTTAAATAATCTCCCTTTACATCTGTTGTGCATAAGATTTGAGTCTATTGGGAGTTGTGATATAATCTGTTTTTTACCCAAGTGAAGGGATATTAAAGAAGAGATAAGGAGTGGGAGACATTGGGAAAAGTGAGTAGAAGGTTTCAGATGCCATATAAAGTTTTTAAAGCACTGAATAAATGCAAAACAACAACACTCCTAGAAGATAACATAGGAAAATATCTAGGGGACCTTGGATTGAGGGAGGATTTTTAGATAGAGCACCAAAGGCACAATCCATGAAAAAGAGAATTGATAAGCTGAGCATCATTACAATTAAAAATTTCTGCTTATAAAAGACACTGTTAAGAGAATGAGAAAACAAGACACAGACTGGGAGAAAATCTTTGCAAAAGTCATGTCTGATAAAGGGCTGATATCTAAAATATACAGTGAACTCTTAAAACTCAACGATAAGAAAATGAACAACCTGATGAAAAAATGGGCAAAAGACCTGAGCAGACACCTCATCAAGGAAGATATGCAGATGAAAAATAAGCATGGCATTAGGGAATTGAAAATACAACAAGTAGATACCACTACATACCTATTAAAATGACAAAAATCCAAAACACAGACAACATCAAATGCTGGTGAGGATATGGAGCAATAAGAACTCTCACTCATTGCTGGTAGGAATGCCAAATGGTATGGCCACTTTGGAAAATAGTTTGGCAATTTCTTTTTTTTCTTTGTTTTATGGAGATATAATTGACCTACAACACTGTATAAGTTTAGATGTACAGCATAATGGCTTACATATATTTTACAATATATGATTACCACAATAAATTTAGTTAACATCCATCATCACATACAGATACAAGGAAAAAAACGGTTTTTTCCCTTGTGATAAGAACTTTTAAAATCTACTCTCTTAGCAACCTTCAAATACACCATACAGCAGTGTTAGCTAAAATGTCGTGCTGTATGTTATATTCCTCGTGTTTACTTATTTTACAACTGCAAGTTTGTACATTTCGGCCACCTTCATCCAATTTCCCACTCCCTACCCCTGGCAGTTTCTTACAAAATTAAACATACTCTTACCGTACCTATGGTCCAGCAATTGTGCTCCTTGGTACTTACCCAAAGGAGCTGAAAACTAATGTCTACACAAAACATGCCCACTGATGTTTAAAGCCACTTTATTCATAATTGCCAAAAGTTGGAAACAATTGAAATGTCCTTCAGTACATGAGTAGATAAATAAACCATGGTACATCCAAAGGAATATTATTCAGTGCTAAAAAGAAATGAGTTATAAAGCCATAAAAACACATGGAGGAAACTTAAATTCATATTCCTAAGTGAAAAAAAGCCAAACTGAAAAGGATACATATTGTACGATTCCAACTATATGACATTCTGGAAAAGGTAAAACTACGGAGACAATAAAAAGATCAATGGCTGCCCGGGGTAGGAGAGTAGGAGGGAGGGAAGGAGGGATGAATAGGTGGAACTGAGATCATTCAGAGGATTTTTAGGGTAACAAAACTATTCTGTATGATGCTATAATAATGAATCCATGTCATTTGTCAAAACTCACAGAATCTACAACACCAAGAATAAACCCTAATGTAAACTACGGACTTTGGGCAATAATAATGTGTCAATGTAAGTTCATTGATTATAACAAATGCACCACTCCGGTGCAGGATATTGATAGCAGTGGAGGCTGAGTGCAGGTCAGGGCAAGGGGTATATGGGAAATCTCTGTACATTCTGTTCAATTCTGCTGTGAATCTCACACTGCTCTGAAAAATAAAGTCTGTTTATAGGGCACAGCAGCTTGTAATAACACTGAAGAAGAACTGGATTGGATTTTTTTGAAGTCAGAATGAGTTTAGGTCCCAAAACAATGATAAATTCTAGCTGGATAAAGAGGTGAAACGACCTAAAACATCAGCTAGAGCCATGTCATCATAGATGCTCTGTAAATATTTGTAGAACGAATCAATAACTTATGCCACCTTATCTGGACCTGAGGCATAGATGGCAACCACCATTCCAGATGGCTCCAAATATATGTGTTCATTTTGTTGTATTGTCTTTCTCCCCTACTAGAATGTAAGCTTCATCAGACCTTGTCTGCTTGCTTACTGCTCATGCCCAGGGCCTAGAGCAGTGCATGGCACATAGTACATTTTTGATAAATATTGGAAGGAAGAGAGGGAGAGAGAAAGGGAAGAAGGAGGGAGGGAAGGAACAAATGAACAAACAAAGGAAGGAAGGACCTACCATTTGCTCACCACTCAACAAGGCTGTGAATAATACAAAGGAAAAATAAAGCACTCTCCTTGTCCCTAAGAATCTCAGTCCTGTGAGAAATGACAAAATATACCAAAACAAACTGAGTGAATAATAGAAGCAATTCGCTATGCTGAATATAATCAAAAGCTAAATATATTTGAACACAGACAAGTGTTATGGGAACCAGAAAAGAAAGAGAACTACATGGAAACCAGATATAGTTGTAAAGACTCAGCTGTGTGTATTTCTCTGGTCCTACAGAGCATGTCCCTCCATAAATAGTCAAGACACACCATATCATGTTCTCTGAATTGGTTCTGCAGAAATTTGCCCAAATCTTTCTGAAACGCACATTACCCACAGCTTCAGGGGTGTCCAATGACCTAAAAATCCCTGAGCTCCTTATTCTCATTATTGCTATTTCTTCCATTGACCTATAAATCCAATCTCCCCAGTCAGCCCTCACCCAACCCTCTCTCTCTTTCTAGTGGGGGAGGGGCAGAGCACAAAGTCACTCCTGCACTTTCTTTGACTCCCTTACTGATATTTTCCTCACCTTTTGCTCTCTGTCTCTTCCACTCAGTCTCAACAACCCTTCTTTACTCATCTCTTGGCTTGCTTTTAATCTTTTCTTTTTCCCCAGCAGTGTCCACTCCATTTTCTTTTCTTTCCTTACTTCTGGATCTTTCTACACAGACACTTACATTTATAGCTCACCTCATTGCCCCATTTTTAATAACTGGGAAACATCCTGGCCAAAAGCATTTTGTTACAGTTAAAAAAAAAAAAAAGAGGTACATTCTATCATCCACCTGCATCATCCACTCAAGGTGAAGGAAGCACCTAGTAAATCATTCTTCTACATTCTCAGGTGGCCAAACCAGTAGAGGTGGCTGGCCTAACATTATCTGCTGTCCTGCTCTCTGCTGGGCTGCATTTCCTGTTCCCCCAGCCCTCCTACTCATCAGTCCATAAACTGAAGTAAGAATTTTAATTCAGTGCTACTTTTCTGGAGAAAGGGTGACTAGAAATGCCTAATGGAATGGCACATGTGGAGGAATGTTCTCCTGACACCCAAAATCATATGCCCAGTTTGGACCTGGAGCTAGAGTTATATACAGCAGGCAGAGAAGCTGGGTCTCATCCATACTCACACTGAACAGTGCCACCCTTCTCAAGCAGGAATCTACTGTTTCCACCCCCATTATTCAGTGATGGAGAGGTCCCAGATCTGTCCTCCACAAATTAAATGTGCCAGTAGGTGCCCCTAGCTCAGAAGGAGTCAAGAAAGAAGGCATCAATCAATCTACTGTCCAGGACAGAAGGACAGTAGGATAAAGGGTGAAACACAAGTATATTAAATTAGGAAAAGCCAAAACACATGAAACCCCTGTAGCTTTAGCTTGTCTATGAGACTCTCTATGGGAAAAGTAATGCACTTGTTGGAGAGGCAGCTGGTTTTCATTACAGCCAAAAAGAGTTTAAAAATAAATACAACCCCCCTTATGCCCACCCCAAATTCACTGCACATTCAATTCTAACAGAATGGACACCCAGACTTAAAAGTCAAACAGTTTGAAACCCATACCAGGGAGAATTGTTGCTGTCCTTGTGGCTCAGATGGTTTATTCCTTTAGAGGCCACTAACCAAAACAATGACAGCTTTCATGTCAAATTCCAGGAAATAAAAGATAGACAACAATAAGAGATTTTTTCCCCCCAAATACAAACAAATGAATTAGCATTGAGGGGCTGAAGGGAAGCGGAACAAATTAGACCAGAGGACTTCTACCAGCCTTCCTGCCCCACTGCACAGCCCTCGGGAATGCTCTCCAATCCGAGTGCAGGAGGGGTCCGGGTTTGGGGACAGATATGTAACAAAAGACGCAGGCCCACCCAGGAGATACTGGAACCTGCTGTGAGCATTACAAACTCTGGCATAGGGCCAAGAAATGCCTCCCTTCCCCCAACTATGGAAAAGAAGGGAAATGGCCAACCCAACATTGTAGACAAGTCCCACCCCACAGTCAAGAATGGTTTTTGTGCAGAAATAATGCCTGGCACTGTGCCTCTAGAATCTTAGACTGGTAACTACATTTTAAAATCATTAATTTTTCAAACCCGCTCGCCATTACCATATCAGATCATCTCAATCAGTTACAGCCTGGTATGTTCAATGCACAGTAAATATTTGTTGTTAGAATTAATTAACTGTGCTAAAGAAGCTCCAAGCCAGGATCATTACACCACCAGCCTTTTAGTTTCCCACAAAGAAAAAGTCTATTCTTAAACCACAGTCTTAACCCTCATTGCCAACCAAACACTGAATAAGTCATTTATGAGTTATTAGATGGGCTATGCCAAAAAGCAGATAACTCAGGGCAAAAAACCCAACCACCCAAATCATGGAGGCTGGGTTTGAAATAGCATCTTCTGAAGGTTAACACATTTCCAGTAGCCTATTGTACAGACGTGATCATTGACAACCCAAGGTGTTCAAAGACTTCCCTAGAGCAACAAGCAGCAATTAAATCAGCAATAAAGTCTCCTTAGGTGGTTTTCATTAAGAAAATCTTATAGATTTTAAAATTTTAAATCTCATTACTCACTAGTCCCCACCTAGAACCAAATGCTTTCTTCAATCTCTACCTCATATAATCCTACCACTTTCTTGTGAATCTCCTCCTCATGCCTTATCCCAGGTCATTCATGAAATCCCAATTTCCACATACAAATAGAATGATGAGCAAGGACAAGGAAGCCAGTTGACCTGGGAGGTCCCAGCAATTCATGGGGTTGAAGGATGCCATTGCCTGCCTGCAGGGTGTGTGCTATGCCAGGGTCACTGAAGGAGCCAGAGAAGCAGTCAGTAGTAAGACAGCAGATCACTGGACCTCATGTTAGAAAGTGAACTCTGATGGCATGGTGGTGTAACCTGAAGTCTTTCCATGTCACGTATAAACCAAGACAAGTTTCCTTGGGATTTCCTGGAGCAACCACTAGTTTGGTACCTGGAGTTATGTTCAGGTTGTCTTTGTCTTTCAGTCGGGGTGCTCACCCCCTTCACAATGAGCTTTATCATGGACTATTCCCAGCCATCTGATAATCATAAGCAGCCTGGCCTAGCCACCACCTGTGCTTCTCAAGGGGCTGCAGCTATACGACTTCATTAGAAATGCAACACCAAAACCTCTCTAAAATACTTGGTGCCTGTGGTCTGCTTACAGTTGTTCTGCCTTAGCTAAATGCACAGAAGATACCTATGGGCAAATGAGATGTTACTTCATCTGCAAAGATTCCCCTTACACATAATCTTTTAAGCACACACCTGTTTTCTAGGGTAGTGATTTCCATTCTGTGTCCCTGAAATCCTTAAATGACATGAAAATATCTCAGAAGACCAAGGAGGCCAAGCTGGTAGGGCTCTGGGCCCTCCACTTATTCTTCAATCAGATTCATTCTGGTTTTACCTATTTTGTCTATTTTATTTATATAATATATATTTTATCATACATAATATTCATATGTTATATATGATAAAATATATACATATATATAATCAGAAAATTTCACATAGAAAAAAATCCATTGCTAAATAAAAAGCTTGAAAACCATGATTTAACCAAAGTAAAATCTACTTATATCAGTGAGTATAGTTTTTAGAGCTCTATCAGGCTTTTGCGATGTGAACAGCAAACAATGTAAAAGATTCTCTGATTGAAGCAGGCCTGGGGACCCCAAAGACTCCCACTTAGGATCACCCCCTTTCCCCCACTTACTCACATTCTCTCTCTCTCTCACTTTCTTTTTCCTTGGAAAATAGTTTTGAAACTATTGAACCAGATGATCTATGCAATTCCTCCACATTCAGTGATCAAAAGATTTCTATATTCCAGTAATTTTAGATGGAACGGACAAAAGGAATGATGATTTCACTGTCTGGGGACCTAAAGTTTAAAAGATTCTGAATTACATTTCAAACCATCACCCAAGAAAGGAATTATTTAGGCAAGCAAGATATTAGGATATGCTAAAATCAGATTTCATTGCACAACTGCATAGATGAGCTTTAAGTTGGGTTTTCTGATTTTTTGGTTTTGTTTTCCTTGTAGCCACCCAACTCTCAGAGGCCAAGCAAGATCTTTCAGTTTAGGACTGCAACAAATCAGATATTGTAGCAGAGGAGTAAGGATGGTAGAAATAGACCACCAGGTGATCTTCAAGCTCTTCCTTCACCAGTTTGTCATCCCAAACTGTGTTACTTTCAATATCCAAAGAAAATCACTTATTCCCAAACAAGAAGAAATCAGCAGCCTTAACATTGTCATTCAACATTTGGACCTTATTTCTTGTTACTATGTCACCACCACTCACATTCTTAAGATATAAAAATGAAGATTGTCCCATGCCATGGTCATTTACAGTGACAACAATCTCTCCTACCCTGCAAAAAAAAAAAAAAAAAATTTAACAAACACTTCACATGGTTTTTCCCCTAAGGATTATGTAAAGCATTTCGACTTGTCTTGATAAATATTACCTAAATATTAAAATATTTGGGCTTTGATTTATGTGTGTGTGTGTGTGTGTGTGTGTGTGTGTGTGTGTGTGTGTGTGTGTGGGCGCGCGCGCGCATTTTAATTTAAGTAATAAACAGATTGCAAGGAAGTAGAGCTCTTGGTTAAAGACATTTGCTTCACTTTTCTCTTTATTGTCTGGCTCACTTTACTATCTCTTAAATAGAAGAAGGTACATGGAATACACCCAAGGAGTTTCCAAGTTGCCAGAGCTCAAGATACAAAATTGGTAGGCATGCAACTGTTCTAAATAAAACACACCTGGTAACTTCTAAAGGGGCTTCCCAGAATACAATTTGAGGACCCCACCCCATGCCAATGTTCTTTAAGGATTCCTCAATTATAAAATTCTCTGATCCAACTCAGTATTTAAAAATGGGTAAGAAAAGGAAAGAAGTGTTCAAAGAACCAAACAAGGATCAAAAAGTCATACTCCTTACAAGTTTGTTAAAATAACCATGCAATTTATTTTTTCTCCCCATAACTCAGTGTTCTATATCTGCAAAATGAAGAAAATATGGGGCAGAGGAGTATCCAAATGGCTAATGATGTTGGCGAAACATGTTCCTCTTAATGGTTTTGTTAGGCCTCTCACAAAGTCACCACCCCCACCCCTAATACTAAAGCATATGGGCAGTGTTAGACACACATAAGAGGAGGGTAAAGCACAACGTCAGTAGAGGCTGGGTGAGTTGAGGTCAGAAGACAGGATGGGGACAGGAAGCAGAAATCTCAGAATTCGATAGGCAGGAGTAATGGGATGGCTCCAACTAGTTTTCCCAAGCCTCATCTGTGCCAATTTGATTGGACACAGTTAAAAAGGGAGAGAAAAATGAAAAAAAAAAAAAAAAAACCCAGATAAAGGAAAAGAGCTTTTCCAAATGGGTGGGCAGGGAAGCAGGGATCTGGTCCCCTGGCAGGAGAAGAAAGCCCACAGCCCAAGATGCATGTCTTCGAACCAGCTGAGCCCACTCTCCTCCTGTAGCAGATCCTTCCCACGGAGCTCAACTGTGCTTTCTGCACCTTGAACCCATTTGAGGGACTTTTTTTGAGTGGGTTTGGCAAATTGTTATATAAAAAGAACCAAAAAGGAGAAGAGAAAAAAATAAAATCATTTCTTCAGCATAAAAAAATGTATCCCTTTAATTTAGCCAAAGAATTTTCAAACTCCATCCAGCCATAAAATCAGTTCTTATGCCACCCACATTTCACATGCCTCCCCAATCCTCATTGCAGCTCTTCTAATCCTTCAGCTCATCCCATCAACCCTCCCCCTACCGAGCACTATGTCTCACTCACCATCTCCCAGCCTCAAAGCCAAGCATCCATCTGAAGCAAACATGAGGACCCAACAAACACTCCCTCTCACACATATTCACATGTGAATATCCCTACATATACAGCTACCTCCATCCCTCACTTAAAGTCTCTAACATTGAAGAGAGATGTTAGCCATGATACCCAGCTTGCTCCCCATCCTCTTCCAGTGAAACTGCTTAATGCACAACTCCCATTTAGGGGATAGCTGTAGGAGATGGTTATTCTGCCTGGTAAAGAGCCATAGCTGACTGGACCCAAAGTAGGTAATCAAAGAGCTATGACAAATGACCCTGAGTGTGGCTGGGTAAAAGCTAAATTGCACGTATTTATTTATCTCTTACAAATCCTCCCTGAGGGGTTTAGGTGACATTCATTTCATTCTCTCTTATCCTTGGGGTGAGCTGTGAGTCTGCATAAAATGCTCCATTCACACACACTTGGATTGCCTCCTTTATCTTCCTGCCTAAGCCTTTTTCTTTGGAAGAGCAAGTGCCAGAAGATAAGCTTCTGAAATAAGTCAGATTCTGAAAGCAGCATTCCCACCAGTCCTGGAGAGCTTTCACACAGATCAGTGTCTTGGCATGGGCCTGTTCAGTCTACAGAAGGAAGTGTGATAATGAAGGAATGTGGCTTTGAGTCACTGTCCCCCAGGGAAGGGGAGAGAGGAAGAGAAAGCAGTAAAAGCAGAGCTAAAGGTCATGTAGAATTACTAGTTGATAATACCACCTGCCTATGACAGTGAAGTTACAAAGATACACATGGTAATGGGGCTTTGAATTCTGGGCTCTGCGTAACCAAATCTCGGGCTAAAAGTTAAACTATGGTTCTGGTCGTCAAGTGACCAGGAACTTCTTCCATAATGCCAATACCCTAGTGATTAAGGAATCATAGCCTCCCCAAATTCTACTCCTTCAGTTGGACTAACCTTAAGAGTATGAGCTATTAAAATGGGAAAGGGGAAAATCCCCCTTCTCTCTTAACCCCTATGGGGCAACTTTGATTAGATGAAGTCCTGGATGTGAGAGTCTTAACTCTGACCTTTGGAGAAATTTAGGGTACTCAGGAAATTATTTTCCTTTATTCAGAATAGCCATAGTTTCTGCTGGTGAAGTTCCACAGGGTTTCCTAAAGACACCATGGTTGTGCACACTTTGGCAAGGTTCCTAGACCTAATGAAGAGATAACATGAAGAGCAAGAAAATTTGAAGGGCAGCAGAAAGATATGGATAATAAACTATGTGTTGACTTCATTCTAACATACCACATCTTTAGCCATCCACATGAAAACTTTTTCTGGAGAGCTGATAAGATATAAAGGCAAGGGAAGGAGTTTTACCTCTTCGTCCTTCTTTCATTCTCTAGTGTCAGGATTAGGAAGTAACAAGCTAAAAGTCAGGGAGTAAGAAGGAGAAGGAGACAAAGCAAAAGTTCTGTATTGCCCCCTCCCTCGATCATCCCAGTATTCCAACAAATCACAAGCTGGCCCTTTGAAACAAGATGCAATTTCTCAGCCCATATTAGGGCTAGAACCAAATTTTCTCATTATAGTAAATCAGGACAAGTGTCATTGGAATTCCAAAGAGGCTCAAAACTCACATCTCCATGCAGATCCCCCAACCATCCCTTCTGATTTTAGGAGGTAAATCCATAGACAGATAGGTTCCAAGACAACCCAAATTAGATACATGAAAAGGGAAGAAAGAAAGAAAGAAAAGAAAGAAAGAAAAGAAAGAAAGAAAGAAGAAAGAAAGAAAGAAAGAAAGAAAGAAAAAAGAAAGAAAGAAAGAAAGAAAGAAAGAAAGAAAGAAGAAAGAAAGAAAGAAAAGAAAGAAAGAAAGAAAAAGAAAGAAAGAAAGAAAGAAAGAAGAAAGAAAAAGAAAGAAAGAAAGAAAAAAAAGAAAGAAAGAAAGAAAGAGGAAGGAAGGGAGGGAGGAGAAGAAGGGAGGAAGGAAGGCTCTGGGTTTTTTTTAACTTGGGTCTAACCAACAAGAGTATGATTTACACCGTTTGTCAAGGCAGGGAAAAGCTGAAAAAGTCAGAGAAGGTAAGGGGCCCTGTCCCTCTTACCCACTTCAGATGTACACAGTATAAGATAAGAAAAGGCTGTTGGCAGAAATCCCTCAGAGAAAGAGGGAATCCTATTTATAGTTAAGCAATTGCATTCCTTTTCACTAAGGAAAATGGTATACAATTTTCAGGGAAGAAATTGGAAGAGACCAATCGAGAATTCAAGGGATGGATGCTTCCAAATGTGACCAGGAAAACTCCTTAGTGCCTCAGGCCTCAGAATTACTATGAAGTCGGAGGAGAGCAGCTTTGGAGAGCAAATGCCTTTGAGAACCAGACCTGGAAGGTCAAAGAACATGGTAGATATTTGTTTTTTGGGGCCACCCAGAATCTGAACACTCTCAAACGAGGGGAAGAAATCCCAAGTTGGGTGGAAGATAGGCCTCCTTCTTATGGAAGCCAAAGGAGGTACGGAGTTCCTCTTCTGCCTTCCCTGACAGCTAGAGAACGGGCACGTGACCTAAGTGTAGTGCATCGGAAGCTTCCACACAGAATTTAACTCTGAGTTAAAAGTCAAGGATCAGTTAAAGATGATCAGGAGGCCATTCTTGTTTTGGCAAGTTTCTAGGCGCAGCAGGGTCCAAAAATGTGACATCAGAAGCTGCCACTTAAGTCCACTGCTCCCATGGTGGAACTTTGGCGGAGTCTTGCCTGTCTTGATGTCCCAAACTGGTTCACTAGTCTTCCCATAGATTTCAAGAGTTACCATATTTCTTAACTATAAAGAAGGATGAGATCTTGCCATTGACAACAATATGGACGGACCCAGAGAGTATTATGCCAAGTGAAATAAGTCAGAAAGAAAAAGACAAATACCATATGATTTCACTCATATGTGGAATCTAAAAAACAAAACAAATGAATGAATAAACAAACAAAAAGCAGAATCAGACCTATAAATACAAAGAACAAGCTGGTACTTGCCAGAGGGGAGGGGTGCGGGAGGATGGGCAAAATGGGTGAAGAGGAGGGAGCAGGTAACTAAGGAAACTCTTACATTTGTATTGACTTTACATACCACATGGGACTCTGCTCCTAACACACAACTCAACATTTTGCCCTCTGGGAGAGGACATGCTCACACTCATCGCACGCTCATGAATGACCTCATTTCATTTGGTGTCCTCCTTTCTTATTCCCTTTATTTCAGTGCTGTTTTCAGCAAATATCTGTTTGGGAGATGTAAGTGTTCTATAACCCACAGGGAAGGATCTGAGAAAGGGAGTCGGTCTCAAAGCCTTCTACCAGTTTCCACCATGGCCATCTGGCCGACACCTCTCCACTCCAAACCATTTGCTGTGCCCCATGCATAATTCAAGGCCTCGTTCAGTAGAGAAATTTCACTCCACCAATGGAATTTTCTCTCTTTCTCCAAATTCCTGTTCAAGATCTCCCTCTTCCATGGAATCTGGCTCCAGAAATCAGGAGCTGCATAGGTCCCTGAATGCATCATGGTGCATTCTTTTTCTCCTTCACCAGGAATTCCTGACCTGCTCTCCATGGCCCCACACCCAAAAATCTCCACTTACCCTGACTAGCTTCTACTTCTTTAAACTTTAGCTCAGGTACCGCCAACTCCAGGAAGTATTTGCTGACCTGTCCAGGATATATTAGAGGCTTCTCCTCTCCACTCTCCAGATACCCCATGCATACTTCCATCATTTCATTTACGATGTGTGTTCTACCCTACTTATGTGTCTGTCTTCCCAGGCAGATCATGAGCTCTTTGGCACCTGGTACTTTGTCTTATTCATCTTCTTACGCCAATACTTGAGGCAGTACTTGGCACGTAGTAAGTGTTCAATAAATGTTTGTTGAGTGAGTGAGTGAGTACTGGGATCCAGCCCCAAATCTGAACTTACTCTGCCCCTGACACCTCATCTGTCAAAAGGGGAAATGCAGAATATTCACAAAGGTCACTTCCAGCCCCAATATCTTGGGAATCATTTAAGTTTTCCCTCATGAATCCCATGGAACAACAATAATAGTCATAACCAATGTTTACTGAACAGTCAGCAAGCCAGCCACACTACCCAGCACTGCATAAGGTTATCTCATTCAAATCTAACCAAAGCCTAAACCTGCTTCTGGTATGTTTGCGTGGGAGCTGTACAGTAACCAAGTGCCCAGCATCATAGGTGCCTAAGAGGGGGCTGGATATATATATATGGAGCAACTTAAAAAGGAGACAGCCAAGTAAAGGGAAAAGAAGGGGGCCAAGCAATTGGATGTGGTTTTCCTGCCAGAAGAGACTTGAGGAACAAGCCAGGGGAGAAATAGGAAGGAAGGTCACAACGGTCAAATGCTCCCCTATGAATCCCCACAAAACCCCATGAGCAAGGCATTGTTATTCTTTACTAAGAGGAAAACTAACGCCCAGAGAAATGAAGGAATCCATCAGGGTCTTGCTAAATGAAGGCAGAGTCCAAAAACCCAGGTCTGTTTGATTGTTGAGGTGGGCTCATTCTCTGCCCCAAGATGGTAAAGGTCTGACTGTAGGCAGCAGCCCCCAGAGCAAACACTCAGAGCTTTGTCCTAGAGGTTCCTTCCAGCCTGTTCTCCCAGAGAAAGTGATTAAAATCACACAACCAGTCACAACACGGCTGGCAATCTCCACGGGGACTTCTAATGTCATCCAGGCTAACCTACCAAGGTGGATTATCACACAGGCAAAGAGAAGAGCTTAACTTTGGAATCTAAGAATTTGAATGCCAGGCCCGCATTAACTCTTTGTTGGCTGGTGACCTTGGGACTTTGGAAACTGTGAAGCATTAAACAAATATTAGATACTGTCATTATGGATGATCTGAGAATCCTGGCCTTAACGTACAGTCAGATATGATCTGGCCCTGGATGTTGGTCCCTTCAAGCACGCCAACACTTTCAAAAAGGACAGCACGTCTCAGCTAAGCCTGACACAACCTCTCCAAGGCTTCCTGGTCTGTTTATTTGTTCTAAGCATCTGTTTGGTTAGAGAAACACAGCGAAAACTGGGAGACTGGCTTTCTTCTGCCTGCCAACCTCCCCTTCAGCTGGACAGATGGGCCAGAGAGCCTGGCTCACGGGAGTGGGGGTCCTAAACAAGACGCAGATGGTCAACTGACCCGGGCAGGCAGCTCCACGTGCAGGGGGTTGAGCAGTGTCACAGGCAGCTCCTTCAACACCCCCTCACCATCGCTGTGCTGACCCCTCTGGCAAAGAGCTGATGGCTAGGATGAGCATGACGGCTGAGAAATAAAGCAGCTCCAATCCTCCCCCACCAACTCCCCTTCACACACTGGCTAGATTTAGCACTGTTGTCATCGGGAGTGCCTGGAGTCTGGACTATCGTCAGTCGATAGGAACCATGCATGAGTTTGGGGGCCTTGACACTGCCATCTATGATGTGGAGTAAGAGGGCTTGGGCCGGGTAGTCCAGATGTGCTCTGGCCTCCTGTACCTGGCCTGGGAGGGCCTGAAACGAGGTGCCTTGCTCTCACTCACTCCCGTACCCTGGGAAGTTTGGATTCCTACTTGGAAGACCTTCCACCCTGCACTCTCCACACCACCACAATCTCAGAACACCACTCTTGCCAAGACAACTTGTTCTCTGGGAAGCCTCTCCAACTCCCAGGGGCAAAGTTAAAAATTCTCATTTCTAACCTCCTGTTGCACCCTGTATGGACCTCTATTGAGAGGCTGTATGGTGGGGTAATTAAGAGATAGAACCTAGAGGAAGACTGCCTGGGTTCAAGTCCAGCTATGCCACTTATCGGCATAGAGTTGTTGTGGGGATTGCTGAGTCAGTAGAGGTGAAGGGCAAAGGCAAAGTACTTGTGTGTGTATGTATACTATGTACATACACATTTATATCCAAATACACTATATCCATAGTATATGTATATATATATAATATATATATACACTACACAGTATGTAGTATGCTTGTATATATGTACACACATAATAGTATGTATGGATGTGTATGTATATGTATACATGTATACTGATACTTTTGATTTACTATATATAGTTATATGATGTATATATAAAATTATATTAAATGCTAATAATTAATATATTAGTTTATTATTAATAATGTTAGCACTATATTATATGCTAATACATATATACTACTTATATTCTCCAAGATGAATAATATGACATAGCATCATCTATTTATCTGTCTGCATTCTTCACTAGACTGTGCTCTCTTAAGAGCAGGGACCATAACTTCGATTTTACCTGACCCCTAAGCCAGGGTTTGGAACATAATAAGTACTCAATAACCAATTGATGAATGAATAAAAAACAAAATACTGTGTTGTGTACCCCAACATATATACTACCAACTGAGGTAGAAAAATCCAACTCACCACCCACTCCTCCAGAATCTTTTTAATTTCCCAGCAGAATCTCAAGCGGAACCTTCCAGTGGAGGCCTGGCTTTAATTTTAGGACATAAAGAGAGCCAAGTGCCGGAGAAATGCGTTATCCCAGTTTTCAAGCCCTTTTCTCCTTAATTCCCCATGACTCCCCCTCCTGCCTTCCCTCTCTAGCCCCTCCCAGGCTACACCCCATGCTGTCCCATCCTCCACCCCTGGACAGCCCTCCTTTCCCACATGGTTTGTGACACCACTGCCTACTCCCAGGGATACGGAGGAAACTGGCTACCTCAGAGGCCAGGCAGGCTGGTGCCATTCCCACAGCCATCATCCATGGCCTTCAACACCAACCAGCTCTGCTGGAAGCAGCCCAAATGCCTCCAACGCTGCGAGTGACATCCAAACCAGAGCCTCCCGTGGCCTGCAAGGCTAGAAAGACCACACACAGCAGGACGCGCACACCCCCACCCTCGGGCCTCACTCCCCACCCAGGCCTCACACAGACACCCACCTCACACACTGTGCTACACAGAAAAGCCCCTCGTGGGGGCATCCTACTGCCTCCACCCCTAGACAAAAACAACACTATTAAGTACACAGCTCACTTAAAACTGTCACTTCCCTGAGTCTGCCGAACCTCCTATCTATCTGACATCATGATCAAATCACAACAGTGGAGCAGAAAGGAGAGCAGGTGTCTCAAGCAAAAATATCACCTTCAGGGGCACCTGGGTGGCACAGTGGGTTGAGCATCCAACTCGTGGTTGCGTCCCAGGTCGTGATCTCGGGGTTGTGAGACTGAGACCGGAGTCAGGGGCCCTGCTTGAGATTCCCTCTCCCTCTTCCTCTGCCCCTCTTTCTCTCTCAAAATAAGTCAATAATAATCTTTTTTAAAAAATCACCTTCAGGGGCGCCTGGGTGGCTCAGACGGTTAAGCGTCTGCCTTCGGCTCAGGTCATGATTCCAAGGTCCTGGGATCGAGCCCCACATCGGGCTCCTGGCTCAGCAGGGAGTCTGCTTCTCCCTCTCCCTCTGCCTCCCCCTGCCCCCCCGTTCATGCTCTCCCTCTCTCTCTCTCTGTATCTTTGTGTCTCAAATAAATAAATAAAATCTTTTTTTAAAAAAAATCACCTTCAGGGGCGCCTGGGTGGCTCAGTCATTAAGCGTCTGCCTTCAGCTCAGGTCATGATCCCAGGGTCCTGGGATCGAGCCCCACATCAGGCTCCCTGCTCGGCAGGAGTCTGCTTCTCCCTCTCCCACTCCCCCTGCTTGTGTTCTTGCTCTCACTATCTCTCTCTCTGTCAAATAAATAAATAAAATCTTAAAAAAGAAATCATCTTCGGTTGCATAGCCATGAAATTTAAATGAGCACTGAATGTCAGGTCCTACCCATGCTAGGCACATTCTAAGAGTGAAAAAGACACTAATATCACTTTTTTTTTTTTTTTTTGGCAAGAAGAATGAGGTTTGGGATACCAGTAATTTGACAGTGTACTTGGTGAAGCTTCCATGGTCTCTCTTCCCACCCTAGCATTGCCCCGGGACAGCTCCTCCTTGGTTTGTTTTATATACGAATTTCTAAGTAAACTTTAGTTTGAAGAAAGAATGTGATAGCTAAAAACGGATGTTCATGCAGTTCCTATATCTGGCTTCTTGAGCATATCCAAATGTAGGGGTTCAACGTGGATGAAGTTTTAGCGCCACCTCTTCCCCTCCCCTCCAACCCTCTCTATGCACACACTCACACACACTCACAAATGCCACCCCTCCCAAGCCAACACTTATTTGTTCTTGGCTAGGAAAGGGCTACTTGTAGATACCAAGCTTAAATGGCAAAGAAGGCTGAAGTGGCCACCAGTCTGTCCTGGGACTAATAGTTCCTCTGGGAAGCATGCTCATACTTCTAGCATCAGGCTTCTACCTCAGCTGCAGTGCAGCCTTCTGCAGCTTCCTCTGACCCTGAGGTCACTTCTTCATTTGGGTTTCTGCAAACCCAGAATTCCATGTTGGGAAATGAGGCCAGAGGGTAGAACGGATGCAATCTTGAGGATATTGTTGGGAAATAGAGTAAACACTCTACGGTTCTCAAGTTTGTGTTCCCACAAAAACTTGATACTAAGGAGAAGGATGCATCTGACTTTCTGTAAGTTGTCATCAGATACCACTGCGTGCATGACCCAGCATTTGTACTCAGAAGGGGTGAAAAAGAAAGACTTCCTGTCTACAAGCATCCAACCATCTCACTGGAGACATAAGACCATGTCTGCCCTCAGGAAGTCACACATCAACCCAAATCAATGCCAAGGGGAGGAAGGAACTCAAGAGGACAGACAGAGAACTCAGGAAGTCTCCAGGGAGAGATGGGACCCCCAGTAGGGTCTTAAGCACTTGGACCAGAGAAAAGGGTGGATGGAAAGCATTTCAGAGGACAAAAAGTAACTTAGGGGGGTGCAGAGTTGGAAATGAGCAGGAAGTGTGTGGAGAACGCCTAGTAGAACGGCAGAGCTACATTTGGGGCAGGCTGAGAAGAAACGCTAACGTCAAGAGTGGCTACTGTGTGATTACTTATGTCAGGCACCTTGTTGATGGATTCATATAAATAATGTCTCATTATTCCTAATCATCCTGGGTGGTAAGTAGTGTGGTCTCAGTTTTATAGAGGAGGAGGGTGAGCTCAGAGAACTTAAGTCACTTGCCCAAGGCCCCATCCCTACCTCCTTTCCTCAAACAAAGCCTGAACTGTCTCTTCTTGAATCAATGGGTTATTTGGGTCCAACCTTCATAATTTCTACAACAGCTAGAGGAACGTTTTCTCCTACTTGATCGGGAAAGCTTGTGAGGGCAGATCTGATGCTAAAATTCATCTTAATTGTTTCCCCACGGCACATATCACCTTTAACAAAGCTAGTGATTTCTTCATTCATTCCATTCACTATAGTGAATATAGTAAACTGGTGACCTGGAGGAAATAGACGTTGAAAGTCTTGAATTTCAATTAACCACTGACTTAATCAAACCACAGTTCTCCAAGAAAGTGTCAGGTGAAGCTATGTCTGGCTCGGTACAGCCCTGCTGAACTGAAACTGAATTAATGGCCTTGAGCTGCACGGAGAGGGGAACCCATCCATGTGCAAGGCATTCAGCAGAGCCTTCATTTATGATCTAATCTGAATGCCAACCTTCGAGGTGATTTTTATTCTCCCTATTATGTGAAGAAGAGCCCCTCTGACTCAGAGAAGCTAAGTAATTGACGTAAAATCACACAGCTAGGATGGAGCTCAGACGCAAACCTGGGATTCAGTCTGGTTTCAGAGCCTGGGCGGCTGCCGCTATAAAACATTATGCTTTGCATAAAGCCTACGTGCCTGAGCTGCCAAAGTGGGGGGTGGGGAGGAGGAACTGTCCAGAGAGAGAAACCGCTCTCAGCTCATTCCCCTTCAGAGAAGCCACCGGCCATTCTCCACCTCCTCGGCGGGGGAGGGACTTTACCAAAACATCTGTGTTCTGAGGGCTTTAGGCACCGCAGACAACCAGGGAAAATGTGACCCCTCCTGGAAAGAGCCCTGTCCCCTGCAGTTCAGAGGATTACTTGAGACATCTCCAGTATCCACAGCACCCACCCCCTCTAGGCATTTCCTTCGTTCAAGTATCCACAGCACCCACCCCCTCTAGGCATTTCCTTCGTCCACAGCGACATGCTCAAAAAATGGCGGGAGATGGAAGAACAGCTTCAGACCTTGGGCAGCACAGTCCATAAGCATAAGGAAAAGCTGAGGTTGTTGGCAGGCTCTGAGCCACGGGGTGCTTAGCCGTGCTTCCCTCAGCAGATCAGCCCCCAGGCCTGGGCGTTGTGGGGAGAGGGGAGGGGGAGGAGTAGGAAGAACAGGAACACATGGCAGGTATTTTCCTGAAATTCCTGGGAAGCACTGGGACAAGGGGAAGTTTAGTCTGTTTTTCTCCCCAGTGCTGGCTACAGGACTCCATGTGGCAGCCCAGTGACCTCACCCCCAAGGCAACCCTCGCATGACTGGAAGGCAAGGGTAGGAAGTAAGGGGCTACAGGGAACCCCAGCAGTCCCAGTTCCTCTGCCCTCGACTCACCACCTCCTCATCTGCAAATGCAAACTCAGGGTTGAGTTAAAGGCCAAGTAACTGTGTAAAATTTGTCATCCAAACCAGCGTACTCTTCAGAACACAAGGAGGCATTATTAATAATTACGCTAGGACAACAGATGTAAATCAGAACTGGGGCCAACTGGAGCTTTTGGTCCCCTAGTTATAGGGTTCAGGGCAAAGTCCCTGCGGGGGACTTTTAAGGCAAACCGGTTGATTTCAGTTGCAGGCAGAGTTTTCCCCAAGAGTATTTTAGAACCCCTAAGGTTTTCATCTCCTTCTCCTCTCTGGTGTGAGGGGTTGTAGTCAGTGAAAGCAGGTAGGAGGGCTGGGAGATGGGTTAAATGGGTGATGGGTATTAAGGAGGGCAATTGTTGTGATGAGCACTGGGTGTTATAGGTAAGTGATGAATCACTAAATTCTACACCTGAAACTAATATGTTAACTACCTGGAATTTAGATAAAAATTTAGAGAAAAAAGAAAAAGAAATCTCTTCTCCCATAACTCATAGTGGATCTACTTCCCTGATTAAACCTCACCTGACACATATCTAGAGAGAGATGTCTTTAAACATCTGGGCAGGTGCAGGCAAATAATATGCAAAGACATCCCGGCCTCCTGTTATCCACACACACACCGGTGACTCCAAGGAGAGCCTTAGAGGAAGGTTCAGAAGAGGACAACTGGGAGGTAGAGGAAATGGATCCCAGGCTCGGGGACCATGGGTTCCTAGAACCAAATTCCAGTTCTGCCAACTAATAGCTACCTTGGGCAAGTGGTTAACTCCTGTATCTCCATTTTCTCCTCTGAAGCTTCTCTTGCTCTGCTATACCAAAAGGCAAACACACAGAACTGGACATTATGGGCCCCCTTCTCCCCATATGCCACCTCTGTGACTCTCCACGCTGGACCACAAACCCCACATCCAAGAAGTGGTGGCAGGGAGGCAAGAATTAGCAAAGCCAAACTAGGCTGGGTAGGGAGAGAAGGCAATAGGAAGAGCAGGCAAGGAGGAGGCACAAGGGAGTGTCTGTGAGGAGAGAGGTGTCCTCACGTGGCCTTCCCCAAGCTGCTGGGCTGGGAAACTTGCAAGGGATGGATTTCAGAGCAGAGTGTCGCTTTTCAAGATGTCCATCTCATACAGGGCCAGCATCTGTGTGCCGTTGCGGTTTTGGTGAGCTGACTCACTGTCCTTGCCCCTCACCCTCACCTTCCCCTGCTCCTCTGGCACTGCTGAAAGATGAGTCATCTCTTCCCCTCCACACGAGCACTGACACCTCAGATCACAGCATCTTTGTTCAGACCTCAGCCTGAACTGCACCCTGCATTTTGCCGAACAGGAAAAAAGACCACGTGGGCCTCCTAAGAGCTAGTGTCCTGAACATTCACATATGCAGCAGAGCTTCAGCAGGACCTCCATTCATTCCGGAGCCGAATGGGTAGGAGATAGGGAGATGTCCAAAGGTAGAGTCCTCAATGAGCAGAGTTGGGAAGTCAGTGTTGGGGTCCCTTGGTCTCCTCAGAAGACAGTCCTTTCATCAGATGATTCAACCTCTGCAATGCGAGACTCTTCCTGCACCACTCACTGAGCAGACCACACTCATCAACAGAGATCCAGACAGAATAGCAGTTGTGGCCATACGTGTGCCCACAAACCAAGCTCAACAGGCTCTCTACCAGATTCTGGTATTTGGGTTCTGAGACTGATCTGGGAATGATTAAAGAAATAGGGAAATTTGCCTCAAGCCCACTTCGAACCTTGAGAGATCTACACTCCACAACAACTTGGTATTTGGCAAACTGAGTCCTGGGCAATCTGCTTAGAACTCAGCATCTGAAAGTTTTCTCACCCAATCTTTCACTGGCCCAGCCTAGAGCTAATCAACCCTCCACCTCAGCCCCAAGACCTGGTACCCCTCTAACCCTCCCAGAGAGGTGTCCCATTCCAGGATTGGTCAAAACCAGTGGTTGTCAAAATGGGGCTCCCAGACCAACAGCATCAGCATCACCTGAGAACCTGTTAGAAATGCAAGGTATTGGCCTCCACTCTCAACCTATTGAATCAGAAGTTCTGGGGAAGGGGGGCAGTAATCTGTGTTTTCAAAGTCGTCCAGGTTTAAGAACCACTGGTCTAGACTTACGATCTCTCTCCCTCCATCAGAGCCAGAATAGGATGGTAGTTTCTAGAGGCAAGGGGGCCAGGCAGAGCCCCAGGACCCTGCTGCACTTGGGGGCAGTGGCTGGAGGTAAGAAAAAGGTCTGTTTGCTCTCTGATGAGCTGATAGGGAGCCTGGCCTTCCCCAGGTAGTAGAAGTCCAGGAGTCTGTCCCTCTGTGCCCTCTGTGAGCCTAATCTCTCCCCAGATGAGTCTGACCATATGTCACTGCAAACATCACAGCTTTCTCTACCACAGAGCAGATGTTCCTAAGAGCTCAGCCGTTTGAACAGAGTTAATGGGCAGCCACAAATCATCAGCTGGGGCCAAGGGGAGGCTGCAGGGGAGATGAGGCCACTGGCTTGAGCATGAGAAATAGGTGTGTGCTTCATTTGAGCCAATATGCAGGGCATATTGGCTCATATTGGCAGATGTGTGTGCTTCATTTGAGCCAATATGCAGGGCATCAGCCAAATGAGAAGGTCAGGCAGGGCTCCTCCCTGTGCCAGCTCAGAGCTCAGACTGCAGCCAACTCTCACTGCTGGAGAGATCCTGAGCTAGGAAGGAAGGAATCCCAACTGGCCAGGGTCATATCCAACAGCTTCAGTGGGCAGTGTGAAAAGGGCACCATGCCCACTCCTTTTGCCCCACCTTCCTTCCTCTCCCCACATGGTCCTCACCAAAGTTCTTCACCAAGAGGGCATGAGGTAAGAAGAGAGGTGGGAAGGAAGAGAGCCTAGACAGAAAATGAGCCTGAGAAGCTCCAAGATGTTGGGGGAAGCCAAGGGAGCCAGCAGCCTTGAGGGGAGCCTTCAACATTACCATTCAGTCTTCCCAATTGCAATAGCCATCAATTCTGAACTGAGCCTGATACCAGATACCTCACTGTCCTCTGTGCTGAGGCTCTCCCATGGCAGAGGCACCAGTGCTGAGCCCTGGTCACTATCTACCAATCATGCTGAAGGGTGTGAGTGACTCCAACACACCAGAGCTCATGCTTTCCTTTCTTCATGTCCATGCCCTTCCTTCCATTCCCACCCATGCCCATGGTGAATGGTCACTTAGACCTGAGTCTCCATCTGTGAAACCCCCTACTGAATCTGGAGTTGAACACTGGAGACCAGTACTATTCATTTGGGACCATTTATCTAAAACTGAGGTGGGGGAAGGGGGGGAATAAGGTAAACTTCCAAGAGGGGCATAAGGGGCAACCGTACCCAGTCCATTTGTCAGGAGGACAAAGAGGGAAGAAATCAGCCAGGATTTGTCAGGGAAGGAGTGTAACTAAAATTAAAAGGATTTAAATTTGGGGCCTATTAAATGTGTAAAAGGATGCTAAAATTAAAGTTTTAGCAGAAGAATCCATATAATAAAGACTAATACCACTGTGAGTGTAAGACTAATCCTGATGTGTGGGCCTCACACAGTTAATGTTCCAGAACAAATTGCACCACTCTGGGGCCCTTGGGCAGATGAATGCTATAGAAAAGGAACAGCGAGTTGTGACAAAAGGTGGAGGAAGAAAGTTCTATGGAGAGAGCTGAGGCTGAGCTATCTCACCCCTCTCGCATTTGGGGTTACCTTTCAACCTCAAGGCTAGTGAGATGGGGCTTCTAGGGGATTGCTCAGAAAATGTGCAGTGTTTCCTGCTACTAGGAGAAAATAAAGAGACCTGGTGTGTGAGTCACTCCTAAGAGAGTAAAAATGCCTGTGGCTTAGGTAAATGTAGTCATATGATCTATTCCTGGAGAATGTTTCACGTGTGCTTGAGAAGAATGTGTGTTTTACTGCCATTGGATGGGATGTTCTGTATGTTAAGTCCATCTTCTCTAACATGTAGTTTAAATCCAATATTTCCGTATTGATTTTATATCTTTCCATTGAGTTTTTTTTAAGTTTTTATTTAAATTCCAATTAGCTAGCACACAGAGTAATATTAGTTTCAGGTGTACAATTTAGTGTGCTTCAATACTTCCATACAACACCCCATGCTCATCGCAAATGCCCTCCTTGCTCCCCATCACCTATTTAACCCATCCCCTCCATGCACCACCCTTTATAACCATTAGTTTGTTCTCTGCAGTTGAGTCTGTTTCTTGGTTTGCCTCTCTCTCTTTTTTTCCCTTTGCTCATTTATTTGTCTCTTAAATTCCACATAGGAGTGAAATCATATGGTATTTTGGGGGTGTTGAGTTTTATAAGTTCTTTACATGTGTTGGATACTAACCCTTTATCAGATATGTCATTTGCAAATATCTTCTCCCATTCTGTAGGTTGCCTTTTAGTTTTGTTGATTGTTTCCTTTGCTGTGCAGAAGCTTTTGATTTTGATGAAGTCCCAATAGTTTATTTTTGCTTTTGTTTCCCTTGCCTCAGGAGACATACTAGAAAGAAGTTGCTATAGCTGATGTCAGAGTGGTTACTGCCTGTGTCCTCCTCTACAATTTGTATGGTTTCAGGTCTCACATTTAGGGCTTTAATCCATTTTGAATTTATTTTTGCATATGGTATGAGAAAGTGGTCCAGTTTCATTCTTTTGCATGTTGCTGTCCAGTTTTCCCAACACCGTTTGTTGAAGAGACATCTTTTTCTCATTAGATATCTTTCCTGCTTTGTCAAAGATTAATTGGCCATATAGTTGTGGGTTCACTTCTGGGTTTTCTATTCTGTTCTTTTGATCTCTGTGTCTATTTTTATGCCAGTCCCATACTATTTTCATCACTATAGCTTTGTAATATAACTTGAAGTCCGGAATTGTGATGTCTCCAGCTTGACTTTTCTTTTTCAAGGTTGCTTTAGCTATTCAGGGTCTTTTGTGGTTCCATACAAATTTTAGGATCCTTTGTTCTAGCTCTGTGAAAAAATGCGTTGGTATTTTGATAGGGATTGCCTTAAATGTGTGGATTGCTTTGGGTAGTATAGAAATTTTAATACTATTTGTTCTTTCAATCCATGAGGATGGAATGTCTTTTCATTTCTTTGTGTGGATGATCTATCCACTGTTGAAAGGGGTTACTGAAGCCCCTCCTATAATTGTATTGCTGTATGTTTCTCCCTTCCGATCTGTTAATATTTGCTCTGTATATTTAGGTACTCCAATGTTTGATGCATACATATTTACAATTTTTATGTTCATTTGATTAATTGACCCCTTCATCATTATATAATGACTTTCTTTGACTCTTCTGACAGTTTTTTATTTAAAGCCTACTTGTATAAGTACAGCTATCCCTGCTCTCTTGTGGTTTCCATTTGTATGAAATACCTTTTTAACATCCCTTTCAGTCTATATGGGCCCTTAAAGCTGAAGCGAGTCTCCTGTAGGCAGAATACAGTTGGCCCTGTTTTTTTATCCATTCAGCTACTCTATGTCTTTTTATTGGAGAATTAATCAATTTACATTTAAAGTAACTTTAAATTTATTGATTGGCATGTACTTACTTTTGCCATGTTGTTCATTGTTTTCTGGCTGTTTTGTAATTCCTTTGTTCCTATCTTGCTCTCTTCCTTTGTGGCTTAATGATTTTCTGTGATGATATGCTTTGATTTCCTTCTCTTTATCTTTTGTGTATCTACTATAGATTTCATTTGTAGTTACCATAAGTCTTATATAAAACATCTGTATTTTAAGCCCATAAAAACTATCTACCTTTACCAGGGAGTTTTATATTTTCATATATTTTCATTTTACTAATTAGCATCTTTTTGTTTTAACTTAAAGAACTCCCCTCAACATTTATTGTAAAGCAATGAACTCTGTCAGCTTCTGTTTGTCTGGGAAACCCTTTATCTTTCTTTCAATTCTGAAGGACAATTTTGCTATGTAGAGTATTCTTGATTGGCATTTTTTTGTCAGAACCTTAAATATATCATACCACTTCTTTCCGACCTGAAAGGTCTCTACCAAAAAATCTGCTCATTGTCTTATGGGTGTTCCTTTGTGTACCAATTTGCTTCTCTCTTCTGCTTTTGTTTTTGTTGTTGTTGTTTAAAGATTTTATTTATTTATTTGAGAGAGAGAACACAAGTGGGGAAGAGGAGAAGAGAGAGAGGGAGAAGCAGACTCCCCACTGAGCAGGGAGTCTGATGTGGGGCCCAATCCCAGGACCCTGAGAGCATGACCTGAGGCAAAGGTGGACGCCTAACTGACTGAGCCACCCGGGCACCCCTCTCTTGCTGCTTTTAAAATTCTCTCTTTGTCTTTAACTTTTGACAATTTAATTGTAATATGTCTTAGTGTAGATCTCTTTAATTAATCCTCTTTAGTATTCTTCAGGCTTCCTGAATCCAGATGCCTGTTTTCTTTCCCCAGCATAGGGAAGTTTTCAGCCATTATTTCTTTGAATAAGATTTCTTCTCTCTCTTCTCCTTCTAGGACATCTTTAAAGTATATACTCATTTGCTTGATGGTGTCCTTAAGTCCTTTAAGCTATCTTTGCTCTTTTTTCTTTTTTTTTTTTGAAGATTTTATTTATTTATTTGAGAGAGAGAATGAGATAGAGAGAGCATGAGGGGGGGGAGGATCAGAGGGAGAAGCAGACTCCCTGCTGAGCAGGGAGCCCGGTGAGCGACTCGATCCTGGGACTCCAGGATCATGACCTGAGCCAAAGGCAGTCGCTTAACCAACTGAGCCACCCAGGGGCCATTTTCGCTCTTTTTTTCATTTTTCTTTTTGCTCCTCTGATTGGATGATAGCCATTGCACTGTCTTCTAGTTCATTGATCTCTTCTTCCACTCAATCCAGTGTGCTGTGAACCCTTCTATTGAATTTTTCAGTGCAGTTATTGTATTCATTTCTATGATTTCTGTTTGGTACATTTCCTTCTATTGAATTTTTCAGTGCAGTTATTGTATTCATTTCTATGATTTCTGCTTGGTACATTTCAGTATTTTTTGTCTCTGTTGAAATTCTCACTTTGTTAATGCATTATTCTCCTTACTTCAGTGAGCATCTTTACTTCCATTAATTTTTTGAACAAATCACTTATTCCCATTTCATTAAGATCAGTTTCTGGAGATTGATTTTGTTCCTTTGTTTGAAACATACTCCCCTGTTTATTCATTTTCCTTGACTCAGTGTTACTTTTTGTGCGTTAGATAAAACAGCCACCTTTCTCAGTCTTGACAGATTAGTCTCATGTGGGAGATGAACCTCATCAATCAGCCATGCCTGAGCTCCTGGTTGCCTCCACACCTTTGTGAGTGCCCAACCCACTATCTTTGTTCTTGGTCCCAGTCGATGTGCATGTCCCAAAAGTTTGGGAAGTGCCCATACACCTGTTCAGACTCCCAGAGGACTAATAATTACTTGCCCCTTCAGATCCGCGTGTGGATTAATTGGAAACCCAACTTTCAGGCAGCAGCTGGAAAGAAAAATCAGAATGTTAGATATGCAGTCTAGCCTCTATCAGGGAGAAATTGGGAGCTGGGTGTTTTTGCCTGTTCACTCTGTGCTGAGCCGAGGTAATAGTCACTGGGAATTCTTTTTTTTTTTTTAAGATTTTTATTTATTTATTTGAGAGAGAGAGAGAATGAGAGATAGAAAGCATAGGAGGGAAGAGGGTCAGAGGGAGAAGCAGACTCCCTGCTGAGCAGGAAGCCCGATGTGGGACTCGATCCCGGGATTCCAGGATCATGACCTGAGCTGAAGGCAGTTGTTTAACCAACTGAGCCACCCAGGCGCCCCATCACTGGGAATTCTTATGTGCCTAAATAGAACCACCTCTTTGTTTTGTGTGGCCCCAGGGGACTTTTTTTAAATACCAAGCCCCATTGACTCTCAGAGCTAGGTGATTTGAGATCCAGTCCCTTGGACAGTAGCCATAATAGTTGGGGTGCTAGATATGTTGACAAGCTCCCTCCGGAAATAATCTGGAGATTTGTTTTTACTGTTGGAGTGAGCTGGGGGCAGATGGTGAGGAGCATACACACATTCTGGCACCCAGGAGGATCCTAGTCAGCTCCCAGGTGCAGACTGATTAGAAGCCAGAACCTCAGTCAGCAGCTGGGAAAGTATGTAGTCATACTCCTTCCATAGAGAGAATATGAGATGGGCATTTTTGTTTGCTTCATCTGTGCTGAGCCAGGGGATAGGAGGTGGGTAGCTGCAGGAAGTCCTTGCACACCCCCTTGAAAACTGTTTTTGTTGTTGTTGTTGTTGGGTAATATTGTATTTGGGACTCGTGAATATTGAGCTTCATGGACTATCACAGCTAGGTGGTTAGGGATGAAGGCTTATCCCTCAGGTGACAGCCTCAAAATTTGGGGTGTTAGATATGTGGACAAGCTCCTTCCAGGTAGAAGCTAGAGGTCTGGTTTTATTGTTGTAGTGGGACAGAAGGAGACAGCAGGGGAAGTGCCTACCAGCTCTTTAAGTCTCCTGCAAGGATCTCAGTCAACACCCAGATGCAGACTGATTAGAAGCTGGACCCTTAGGCAGCAGCTGGGAAAATATACAGTCAAACCTTTTCCAGGAAAAATTTGGGAGATGGGCATTTTTGTCTTCTGACACTGCACTGTGTCCGAAGGGATAACCACAGGGAGTGCTTGTCTGCCCATTTAACAACTTCCTCTCTGTTTACTTCTGAATGCAAGACCCACTGGCTCTCAGAAGTAATTTGGGGCCCATACCTTGGGTGACAGCTTCAAAAAGTTGGAGTGCTAGATGTGTGATACAAAGCCTTCACTCCTCAGGGAAAAACTGGGAGTTAGGGGTTGTACCCTGATTATAAGCACTGTGCGGGGAGTGAAGTTTATGGTGAGAGTATGTCTCAGCCTTTCTTACCCATTTTAATGTCTGTATTTTCTCAGGCACCTGAGGTGTTTCTGGATTTCTTTCAGAGGTAATTGATCCATGTGTAATTGTCTATTCAGTACATCTGTGGGAGAAAATCAGGAGCCTCCTATGTTGCCATGTAGGTGACATCAGAGGTAGTTGCATGGAAATCAAACCTCTTCCCCACAGTCTGTCAGGGCAAGTGTGCATCATGTGGCCCATGTATTGAGATATTAGCCCCGGAGAGAAAGAGGCAGATTGGGGTCTCTTATAAATTCTGCCAAGAGGTTTCACCTAATTGGAAGAGGTCCCCAGCATCAAGAGGATAGAGATCAATTCAGAGGTCTGTAGGAGTTGAAAGCAACCACCTACATGAGACCTTAAGTCTGGACACGTAGGCAAATAGACATAACAAATATTACCTTACAGTTCATGGCATGTTCAGTGACATAATCACGTAATACCCTCAGTGTGTTATCCCTCATTTGCAGTGCTATGTGCAAAATTTCAGTGGGTATGATTATTTTAACATAGCATTTTCCTTTTTCATCCGTTACCTTATGCTAATGTTTTGCCTCAATTTATGGTTTTGATTTTCACTGAATAAGCCTATGCTTTTAGCATACCCCCAAAGAAGTAATTGGAAAGATTCAATATTTTAAGAAAAAGGAAATAATATTGTCTAGGTTTCCTTTTTTATGGACCCTGTAGATTAAAAACATAGCCACTGGGTCAAGGGGTCTGCAGAAGGGAGTGGTGTTGGGAATGTGGAAGAACCACCAAAGTGCCCACAAGTAGAGAGTGCTCTACACACCCCAAGCACAGAGCCATTTTGGGACCTTTCCAGACAACAAGGACCTTTCCTACGTCCTTCCCTGCTTTTCTCACCACTCTCTCCCACCTTCCCATCCATTGGTGAGAACAGAAACCAACCAGGAGTTGAGGAAGGAAGATGAAAAGAAAGGGCTGGAAAAATAAAGAAACAAGCACATCCCCTACTTCCTTCCCAGTGCCAGCTACAGGGGGAATCCTACCTGAGGCTCACTTGAGCCAAAAGAGGGTAGGAGACTTAACACTAAATCCGGTTCAGAATGATTGTTGTCTTTGCCTGGACATTGCAGTTTCTGAATTGAGGCTGTTATGGACTTCATGTGTTGGTAAAACGTACCTGCTAGGCATTTCCTTCTAGAGTAATGGAAGATTGCACCAACTGAATAATTTTAAAGGGAAAATAAAAAGTTGTATTTTGATCATGTCATGAGTTGTGAATGTTTATAGAGTGCTTACTATGTTCTGACCATTTTCCTTGTAATATCTAATATAATCCTCACAACAGTAACCCCGAGAGTCTGAGTGTTCTTATCCCCACTTCCACAACTGAGGAAGTTAAAGCTCAAAGGGGTTAAGAAATTTTTCCAATGACACCCAAATACAAGTGGAGAAGCTGAGACTGACCTAACATGTCTCTGATTCCAAAGTCCTTGCCTTTGATCCTTTCAAGCTAGACACTTTCTTTCTGCCTGTGGGTTCATCACAGTTTCTAAAATGTGGGTGTGGGAACCAGGGAGCTCCCATGTGTTTGTTTGCATATGACTAAATTCCCTAGACCTCTAAATTCTGAACTCTATCTCTTTGCTACTCAGCTGTTACCTTCCCTGCAATGCAAGCTGCTTCCCAGTAGAAGCAGGCCCCACACAGGCAACAGCATTAAAAGTGGGCTTTCAGTTCCAGCCAGGAACAGAGATGTGACATATGAAGGATGTTCCTTTTTTTCTTCACCACATACTTTGGAGTTACAATTGCACGTTAAAGAGAATGTCAGATTGGTGGAGTTGGTTGAGGTCCAACATAAATGTTAGATGTTTGTTTTTAAACCAGGCCTCCTGAGCTAAAAAACCTAGCAAGCTTATGACAGGGAAAAATTTCCTTTTACGGGCATTCATGGACACAATGACAGAGCTCCTCGGACTGAGGAAGATTTTCTTTTCCAATCTAGAGACTCAGGGGTACAAACAAAGTCAAGTATGAGTTCAAGTGACCTGATCAAACTTTTAAACAAATCCAAGTTCTTATAAAGCAGGCAGATAGTTTGAGCCCCTTGTAAAGGAAAGCACTTGCCTTGGCTTAGAAACTAGAAAAAAGGAAGAGATAGGCCTGAGGTCCTGGGCTTATTCCTTGACTGTAAGAATTGTCCCCAAGTACCCTCCTGGGTCAGTGAGAGTCCTAAAAGGCACCAACAACCACAGCAAGTAAGAGTCTGGCCAAACCACATGACTCCTACAGTCAACAACCCAACAATAAGCCAATAGCCTGCCAGGCCTCCCAGAGAGAAAAACTTGGCAGTTAGCATCTCGGTAGACTCTTTCAAATCAGGTGCAGGTTCAAAACCCAGCCCTGCACTCGCCATCCTTGTGACCCTTGGTAAACTTCTTGCCAAGCCCCAATTTCCTGATCTGTAAATTCGGGGTTATAGCAATGCCCACACAAAGAGTGACAGTGAGGGTTAAATGAGATGATATTTGCAAAACAGCTTGCATAGTTCCTGGCTTTAAATCTTAGTATTAAGTGTTAAATATATTTTCACTAATAAAGTACAAAAAATTAAATTAAAAAATTATAAAAGCTACCTTTCATCCCAGTCTCCAGTTTAGATAATCAGAAAACTTTTGTGAGGCTCCGAAGGAGGGCTAAATCTCTATTTGTTGAAGAGGAGTAGGTATTTTCCTAAGCCTTCCCCTGTGTACAACTAAAAGCCCTGGACAGGTTATATAAAACAAACATAAAAAGACTCTGACAGGTAGAAGAAGACAGATGAGATAAGAACCTAGGGAACCAGGGACAACAGAGTGCTGAGTTCCCTGGGCTTATTTTTTTGCCTCATGTATACCAGACTTGGAGCTGAAGGTAGTGGCAAACAGACCGGATGACAGACAAACTCCCAACAAAAGCCTTCTCTTTTTGGCCAAAGAACCAGGAAAAGCAAGCCAAGCAAGACACAAAACTCGCAATCACTGCTCTACTCGAGCCAGATGCCACAGAAAAAAATGTGGCCCCACCCTATCTCTGCCAACAGAGTCTGAAAGAGGAGTTACTTTTCACCACCTCATTAGGCTGTAAAAAGACACACCAATGTCCCAGCATGGACTGTCACAAAGGTCAAGAAGGCAGCCAGGAGTTTTACCCCACACTGGGCAATGACAAATACCTTCCCTCAAGGTGTAGGTGGAGACCAATGGGGAATTGGATTTCATATCCACATGGAAATAAGGAAGTGTCCCCCCACCTTAGTGAAACTTAGTGAAAAGTCAGGACTCACTGTCACCCACCTGTAATGAAACCACCACACCTCCCTTCCCTATTGTCTGTGGAGGCCACATGGAGCAGGCACAAGGTGCTCCTACCCCTGCCAGCCAGGAGATTTCAGTGGAGGCCTAGTGAAGAGCCAGAAACTCCACCCCCTGTCCAGCAGTAAAGAAGAGTCCCATTTAGGTGTCATTGGAGGTCAAGTGAGGGACCCAGATATCTATTCTCACCTGGCTGTAGCAAGGTGCCCTTCCTCTGCTAGAACAGTAACTTAAAAAAATAAAACCTAAAACAGAAGGTTTAAATAAGAATCAGAGTCTCATAACACCCAAAATGTCCAAGTTTCAGCTGAAAAATCTCTCAATATACCAAGAACTAAGAAAACAATTTGAATGAAAAAAGACAACCAATAAACACATATACCAATATAATAGAGATTGTAGTATTATCTGAGAAAGATTTTAAAACAGCCACCGTAAAAATGCTTCCATTTATAAGCATGCTTGAGACAAATGAACCACAGGGGGCTGGGGGGGCAATTCGATGACTGTGGATTTCTCACCAGAAGCCATGAAGGCCATGAGAAGGGGGCACAATATTTTTCAAGTGCTAAAAGAAAATAATTACCCCAGAAATGGACCCTCAATTCCATGGTCAACTAATCTTCAACAAAGCAGGAAAGAATGTCCAATGGAAAAAGACAGTCTTTTCAACAAATGATGTTGGGAAAATTGGACAGCTACATGCAGAAGAATGAAACTGGAACACTTTTTTACACCATACACAAAAACAAACTCAAAATGGATGAAAGACCTAAATGTGAGACAGGAATCCATCAAAATCCTAGAGGAGAACATAGGCAGCAACCTCTTTGACCTTGGCCACGGGAACTTTTTGCTAGACACATCTCCAAAGGCAAGGAAAACAAAAGCAAAAATGAGCTATTAAGACTTCATCAAGATAAAAACTTCTGAAGAGCAAAGGAAACAGCCAACAAAACTAAAAGGCAACCTACAGAATGGGAGAAGATATTGGCAAATGTCTTATCAGATAAAGGGCTAGTATCCAAAATCTATAAAGACCTTATGAAACTCAATACCCAAAAAACAAAAAATCCAGTCAAGCAATGGGCAGAAGACAGGAACAGATATTTCTCCAAAGAAGACATACAAATGGCCAACAGACACATGAAAAAATGCTCAACATCACTAGGCATCAGGGAAATACAAATCAAAACCACAATAAGATACCACCTCACACTGGTCAAACTGGCTAAAATTAACAAGTCAGGAAGCCACAAATGTTGGCAGAGGATGCAGAGAAAGGGGAACCCTCTTACACTGCTGGTAGGAATTCAAGCTTGTGCAGCTAGTCTGGAAAACAGTATGGAAGTTCATCAAAAAGTTAAAAATAGAGCTACCCTGCAACCCAGCAATTGCACTACTAGGTATTTACCCAAAGCATATAAACCTAGTGATCTGAAGGGGCACCTGCACCCCAATGTTTACAGCAGCAATGTCCATAGTAGCCAAACTGTGGAAAGAGCCCAAATGTCCATCAACAGGTGAATCAATAAAGAAGATGTGAGATATATATATATATATATATAAGATATATATATATATTTCTATATATAATGGAATATTACTCAACCATCAAAAAAATGGGCAGAAGACATGAACAGACATTTTTCCAAAGAAGACATCCAAATGGCCAACAGACACATGAAAAGGTGCTCAACATCGCTTGGCATCAGGGAAATCCAAATCAAAACCTCAATGAGATACCACCTCACACCAGTCAGAATGGCTAAAATTAACAAGTCAGGAAACGACAGATGTTGGCGGGGATGCAGAGAAAGGGGAACCCTCCTATACTGTTGGTGGGAATGCAAGCTGGTGCAACCACTCTGGAAAACAGTATGGAGGTTCCTCAAACAGTTGAAAATAGAGCTACCATACGATCCAGCAACTGCACGACTGGGTATTTACCCCAAAGATACAAATGTAGGGATCCGAAGGGGTACGTGCACCCCGATGTTTATAGCAGCAATGTCCACAATAGCCAAACTGTGGAAAGAGCCAAGATGTCCATCGACAGATGAATGGATAAAGAAGATGTGGTATATATACACAATGGAATATTATGCAGCCATCAAAAGGAATGAGATCTTGCCATTTGCAACGACGTGGATGGAACTGGAGGGTGTTGTGCTGAGTGAAATAAGTCAATCAGAGAAAGACATGTATCATATGACCTCACTGATATGAGGAATTCTTAATCTCAGGAAACAAACTCAGGGTGCTGGAGTGGTAGGGGGTGGGAGGGATGGGGTGGCTGGGTGATAGACATTGGGGAGGGTATGTGCTATGGTGAGTGCTGTGAATTGTGCAAGACTGTTGAATCACAGATCTGTACTTCTGAAACAAATAATGCAATATATGTAAAAAAAAAAAGAAGAAGAAGAAGATAGCAGGAGGGGAAGAATGAAGGGGAGTAAGTCGGAGGGGGAGACGAACCATGAGAGACGATGGACTCTGAAAAACAAACTGAGGGTTCTAGAGGGGAGGAGGGTGGGGGGATGGGTTAGCCTGGTGATGGGTCTTAAAGAGGGCTCATTCTGCGTGGAGCACTGGGTGTTATAAACAAACAATGAATCATGGAACACTGCATCAAAAACTAATGATGTAATGTATGATGATTAACATAATAATAAAAAAAGAAAAAAGAAATGACAATAAAACAAATGAAGTAAAAAAAAATGAAATCTTGCCATCTGCAATGACATGGATGGATCTAGAGGGTATTATCCTAAGTGAAATAAATCAGTCAGAGAAAGAAAATTATCATATGATTTCACTCATATGTGGAATTTAAGAAACAAAACAAAGGATCATAGGGGATGGGAGGGAAAAATAAAATAAGATAAAATCGGAGAGGGAGACAAATCATAACAGACTCAACTATAGGAAACAAACAGGGTTGCTGGAAGGGAGGGTGTGGGGAGATGAGATAAATGGGTCATTGGCATTAAGGAGGGCACTTGAAGTAATGAGCACTGGGTGTTGTATGCAACTGATGAATCACTACATTCTACCTCTGAAACTAATAATACAGTGTATGTTAATTAAATTGAATTTAAATATTTTTTTTAGAAAGAGAGCCATTACATATACAGAGGTCAATTCTCCAAAAAGACATATCAATCTTTAATGTGTATAAACCTACCAACAGAATATGTGAGGCAAAAACTGATAGAACTGCAAGGAGAAATAGAATCCACTATTATAACTGTAGACTTCAGTACCCCTGTATCAGAAACAGACAGATCCAGAAGACAGGAAATCAGTGAGGACAAAGTTGAACTCAAAAACACCATCAATAAACTGGATACAATTGACATTTATAGACTAATTCATCCAACAACAGAATACAGATTTTTCTCAAGAATACACATTCTTATCTAGCTCATGTGGAACAGTCACCAAGATAGATCACACTCTGGACCATAAAATAAACCTTAACAAATTTAAAAGAATACAAATCAAGTAGTATCTGCTCTCAGACCACAGTAGAATTAAACTGGAAATGAGTAACAAAAAATAGCTGGAAAACTTCAAAATATTTTGAGATTAAACAACACAATTCTAAATTATACATGGATCAAAGAAGAAATCTCAAGATAATCTTTTAAACATTTTGAATTAAATGAAAATGAAACAAATTTGTGAGATACAGGGAAAATGGTGCTTAGAAATTCATAGAATTGAATGCATATATTAGAAAAAAAGATTTAAAATCAATAATCAAAGCTACACTTTAGAAAACTAGAAAAAGAAAAGCAAATAAACCTAAAATAAGCAGATAAAAAGCAGAAATCAATGAAATTAGGAAGAGGAAATTAATAGAGAAAATCAATAAAACCCAAACCTGGTTCTGTGAAAAGAGCAGTGAAATTAATAAGTCTTTAGCCTAGAGAAAAAAAAAAGGGAGGACACACAAATGAATGGGGGACATCACTACAGATCCAATAATCATTAAAAGGACAATAAAGAAATATAATGAACAATTCTATGCCCACAACTTTGATAACCTAGATGAAATGGACCCATTCCTTGAAAGACAAAATCTGCCAAATTTCACGTAAGAAGAAATGGATGATCTGAATAGGCTTATATCTATTAAAGAAATTCCATCAATAATTAATAATCTCCCAAAACAGAAAGCACCAAACCTAGATGAGTTCACTGGTTAATTCTACCAAAGGAAGATATTATATCAATTCTCTGAAATATCTTCCAAAAGATAGAACCAGAGGTAATGTTAACTCATTCCATGACACTAGCTTTACCCTAACACCAACACCAAAGACATTATAAGAAAACTACAAATCACTATTCTCATTAACTTAGATGCAAAAATCCTCAATAAAATATTAGCAAATATAATCCAATAATATATAAAAAGACTTATACACTACAATTAAGTGGAATTTATCCCAGATATGCAAGGCTGGTTAAACATTTGAAAATCAATTAAAATAATCCATTACATCAACAGACATATCTGATAAATGACTAATACCCAAAATATGCAAAAAAAACCTTAAAACTCAACAATAATAAATTGAGCAACCTAATTTAAAAATGGACAAAAGATCTGAACAGACACCTCACCAAAGAAGATATGCAGATGGAAAATAAACATATGAAAAGATGTTCCACATCATATATCATTAGGGAAATGTAAATTAAAACAATGACATACCGCTGCACACCTGTTAGAATGACCAAAATCCAAAACACAGACAATACCAAGTGCTGGTGAGGATGTGGAGCAACAGGAACTCTCATTAATGAACTAATTAATTAAGGGTGGGAATGCTGGTGGGAATGCAAAATTATACAGCCATTTTGGAAGACAATTTGTAAGTTTTTTACAAAATTAAATACACTTTACCATATGAATCAGCATCACACTCTCTGGTATTTACCAAATAAGTTGAAAACTAGGCCCACACAAAAACCTGCAGATGGATGTTTATAGCAGCTTTATTCATAATTGCCAAAGCTTGGAAGCAACTAAGATGTCCTTCAGTAGGTGAATGGATACATAAACTGTGGTATATTCAGACACTGGATATTATTCAACATTGAAAAGAATGAGCTATCAAACCATGAAAACACATGAAGGAGACTAAATGCATATTACTAAGTGAAAAAAGCTAATCTGAAAATGCTACATGTTGTATGATTCCAACCACATGACATTCTGGAAAAGGAGAACTATGGAAACAATAAAAAGGTCAGTGGTCGCTAGGAGCTAGGGGGGTAGGAGTGGGGGGATGAATAGGTGGAGGGAGCCTAGAGGATTTTCAGAAGAGTGGAAACTATTCTGTGTGATACTGTTATAAGGGTGTATCCATGTCATGATACTTTTGTCAAAACTCATAGAATATACAACACCCTAATGTAAACTATGGACTGTAGGTGATAATAATGTATTAATATAGATTCATTGATTATAACAAATGTACTTCTCTGGTGTGGAATTTTGATGGTGGGGAAGGCTGGGGATATATGGGAAATCTCTGCACCTTCTGCTCAGATTTGCTGTAAAAATACTGCTCTTCAAAACACCTCTTTAAAAAAAATACATTCCCCAATTTATTATAAATACAGTTCTAACTTGTAAAAATATTAATGGCAAAAATATATTTGTGGGTTTGGTTTTCTTTTTTATTGAAGTATAGTTGACACACAAAAAGTCTTTTTTTTTAAGTATATCTAAATTTTTTTAAATGCAACTACTAGACAACCTAGCAGTTGCACTTCTTAGCATTTACCCCAGAGAAATAGACATGTCACACAAAAACCTGTACACAGATGCTTGTAGCAGCATTTTACATTTTAGCCAAAAAACCTGAAAGAGCCCAAATGCCCTTCAGTGGGTGAAGGTTAAACTGCACAGCCATAGCATGGAATGCTACTCAGAAAGGAAAAGTAAGAAGCTGTTGATACATGGAATAAAATATGCAACAAGGAAACCCGAAAGGTGACATATTGTGTGATTCCATCTGTGTATAGAAATGGGAAGCAGATTAGTGGTTGGTGGTGAAGGAGGTGTGGGAGAGCAAAGTCCCTACAAAAGAGCAACATGGCTCAGCAAGGGCAACAGGAGGATAGTGCTGATAGATACGTTCTGTGTCACTGTCAGTACTCTGGTTGTGACATTATACTCCGGTTTTGCGAGATGTTACCTTTGAGGGGCCTGAGTAAAGAGTACGTGGGCTCTCTCTGTATAGTTTCTTATAATTGCTTATAAATCTAGAGTTATTTCAAAATTCAAATCTTAATTTAAAAAATAACAAAAGGAAGGCTGGAGAGATCCAGAAATGGGGCCAACATACAGCATCCTAAAGCCATGGTGGCAGGGAAATGCAAAATGTCACGCAGAGGTGTTACAAACCACCAGCTCTCAATGCCACATTCCCTTCCCCTGTCCAAAGAACCATGTGAAGCCATTTCTCACTCAAGACTGTGATAAGCTTTGGGGGGAGGGGAGGGATTATATATACAATTGCTTTTGAAGGAGGCAGACAAAGAGTAAGTTCTATATCCATTCAGAGGAAGGGCAGACATCTGTGGACTACAGTCACCAATGTGCCAAAGTTGCTAATTTGCGGGTCAGCTTTGAAAAATGAGCACCAGCTATAGGAGTGGGGAAGGGAGGTGGAGAGGACGGGAAATGAAGTTGACACCCCCGTAGAAGCACAGACCACAGACACAGGGTGGCTTCTTGTGGCATGCCCGGCGCAGTTCCAGCTGCCTGTGAGCCCCAGCGACTTCTTCAACCCTCCCTTAAATTGTCCGCCATACTTCAGTGGCTTCCGTGAATTCCCACTTTTTACCTTAAGCTAGCTCAAAATAATGTTTTGCCCCTTGCAAATGAAAAAGGTACTGCCCCAAATATCAAGGCTGGGGCCCTGGCATGTAAATGCCATTAACTAAATGGTTGTCACTAAGAACAAATTTGAATCCGACCTTCAGTTGCCCTCAAGCCACAGGACCAGCTTCAACACAGGGAGGCAGTGGGATGATTACACCAGTAGTCACTTCTGTGGGATGCGAGGAAATCGCCTTCCTCTTTCTGTATTGATTTCATCCTTATACAACGGAGATAATAGCAAGTATAAGGTTCACATATCGAGGCCCATACGTACCCTCTCCTTCAAGAATCAACTTGAATGCCAACTATGTATACAAAGTCTATCCTCATTCATCTTCACATAGCTTCTCTCTCCTCTCAACTCCTATAAACTTTATCTGAAACACTCCCACACTTTCTACTTTGTGTTATAATTAGATAAACATTCTGATATTCCCTATTAAGTTGTAAATTCCCTAAGGACAACGTTTGTTGTCTCTTTATTCATCTACCTCTAGTGCATAATATGACACAGATAAGGTGGGCAGTATTTGTTGAAAGAATAAACCAAGGACAAATTGAGATAATTTGCTCAAGATATGAGGAAGCCCTTTAAAAAGTATAAACCACAGATTACAAAGTGTAAATGTGCGGCATATATATATAAGGTCTGGTTATCCCTTCTCTACCACTTACTGATTGTGTGGTCTGGACCTAGTACCTTAACCTCCTTGGGCTTCTCACAAGCACTCTACGGATAAGGATCATGAGGAAGGTACAGTTGCATTGTTTGCTTTTGTTCTTAATTTCTACCACTCCTAATTTCAAAGTAACAAAAATGAAATTTGGATACAATAAAAACCCTGTGCGTATAAAGGCATATAAAGATAAAAATGAGAAATCAGAAAACATATAGAGGAAATGGGGGAAGATAAGTTAACTGGAACCACAGGTGACCACAGGTCACTGTAATTAAGCTCTACATTTAGTGCTAAGCTTCCTGGTAGCCAAGGCAAAAAGCAAAATACAACAGTGTTCTTAGTTCGTACTGTCAGGGGAAAAAAAAAAAAAATTCATCCCTCCCAGATATCAGGAAAGACAAATCCTTTCCCGGAGCTGCCTTTTGCAAGAATTATGGTGTAATTCCTTTTAAAAGTCTGATGATAACATTGTGGGTAACATCTTCAACTGCCCCCTCCCTGAACCACAAGGCTGCAGGACAGCCTCTAATCCAGAGAGGCTCCCCTTCAGGGAGTGGATCGATCGGCAAGGGCTCCAGTAAAGAACCAGCCCCTAACTGACCCCCTCCCCCAGCCCAAAGCAGCTGTGTAAATTAGCCAGTCACATCATTATTTAATGCTGTCTGATTGGGTGTAGGAAAGTGCCTGCCTAAAAGAACTATTTTCCATTTGGCATAAGGTCGAACTGTTTTCTCTGGGAATAATTTGCCATTGGATTAGCTCTCTAATAAAACAGATCATGTCTCCTGAGTGTAAAGCACAAGCCATGATAATAAACCATGATAATAGCACTGGTTTCCTGTTTACTGTGGCAGAAAGGCATGTGCCAAACGCATCTAAAAAGTCATCACTTGTTTGCAAGTTAAAGAGAGGAGTATTGCAAAGAGAGAGGTAGGGACGTGGGAGGCTGAGGACACAGCCACGCAGCCGGAGCTTTTTGAATCAGGGTGGTGGGGTACCTGGGCTTTCCTTGTTCTATTTTCTCTGCTTTTATGTGTTTGAAAAAAAAAAAAAAAAACACGTCTTTAAAAAAATAATAATAATAAGCCCAAGAGCACTGCAATTTATACTGCAAGATGCTGGCTATGAAAAGTGATTTGAATGGGGTAGTAAAGCAGGACCTGGGGCTTACCAACTATTCGCTGCTCCTGCTATGAGTCAGCAGCTCCAGGAGGCCCCCAGTGGCTTTCCAGAGTTCACACACTGGCCTTGTCCCAGTCCTAGCTGAGGGCACCGGGGAACCCAGTGGACTTTGAGTGCTTCTAGAAGCGTCTCAAACAATGAGCTGTTTGTTCCCGTCCGTGGCTGGGCCTTGGAGACCTGGTCTCAGCTCCCTCAATGCCTGCAACAAGAAACTCTGACCCTCCATGGAGGCTGGGGGAGAAGAGGGGCTCTGGCCCTTCCTGAAGTGGGGGGAGGGAGAGCTTGGTGCTGGCCCTCGGGGCTGGTGGATGTGGGAAGGGAAGAAGAAAAGGAAAGGAGCAGAAACCTGAGGAGGGAAGGGATAAATTTCCTGGCAACTCAAGACCTCTCCACCTGCAGACATGCTGAAGCTGCAGTAACTACAGAATCTAGAGGCGTGGCCCAGGAAGGAGCCTGGAGCTGCAGAGCTTGGATCGGAGGGGAGGTTTCCTCAGTGCTGGTGGTACACGGTTGTGACGTGGGAGTGAGAAGATCCACAGAAGTGGGTGAGCTCTGGGCAACCTCCTCTTGCAGAGCCGGATGCAGAGCCCCCAGCCTGGGTACTCGGATACAGTCTAATGCCTACAGAGTAGCCCGAGAAGGGGGGTATGCTGATGAGCAGAGGGCAGGCAGCTACGAGGGAAGTTCTGATCTGACCCCTCTGAACCCGGCAACCCCTGCTCCCAAGCAGGAGCCAGCTTTGCTCTTCCTCCCTTTGAAGAAAGCAGAAAAAGAAAGGGCTTTGATTTTCCTAAAACACTCTGTTGAGTAAAGAGATAAGCCCAGCCTTGCATTGGCTCAGGCTCCCTTGTGCAAGGGAAGTCACACTTCCTATTTCCAACATGAAAGCCCAAGAAGGGCTGGGCTTGGTGCAGGCTGAAAGCTGGACAGGCCACTGGCCCCTTCTTTTCTGCCTCAGAGAGAGGCCTATCAAGCCAAGAGGGAGTCTACTGTGATCCAGCAGTGGTGGTAACTGAGGGCACATTTCTCCGGCCACTGGGCCTGAAGATCCAGAGCCAATAAGACCCAACAAGGAAAGAGCCAGATCTGCCCCAAAGGGATCTTGGTGGCTAATGGTCAAGGAGGGGCCACCTCCCAACCCGGGCAAGTTGGAAAAGTGACGTTGTTGGGAGAGGGACGTCTTCCATGGAGAATTCGCCTGAGTAACACAAGATGGGAGAGGCAGGAAGCAACATCTGCGGCTTGAGAGCAGAAGGAGGACTCCCCCTCCTCCCGTACCTAAGTGCTCCTAACTGCTCTCTGCATTCACATCTCTGTGCATTCTTGGGGCGATAGTAAGAACAGCCAGGCACTCAGTGTTCTAAGTGCTTTTCATATGTTATATCACTTACTCTGCTCAGCAAACCTACCAGGCAGGTACTATCATCATCTCCATTTACAGATGAGAAGCCAAAGCACAGCACAGAGCAACAATTGCCAAGGTCACACATAGTACCTAAGGAGTAAACTAGGGTTTGAACCTGGATCCTTGGTTCTGGAGCCTGAGCTAAATCATTATAGTTCAGCTCTCTCTCACCACCCCTGGCTGCAGGGCTTCCCACAGGCCCTCTTGTACCACCTCCCCCCACCAGGTGTGATTCCCACCCTCAAGCCACTCACCTGAACTTCCTGGTTGCTTGTTTCCGTTGATAACTACTGTGACACCTGCAGGCGATGTTCACATGCCCCTGTCCCTCAGCCCACTCAGCTCAGCTCCGTGGGCTTCTTGCTACATAGTCCTCAGGCCATACTCCCTGCAAATCCAGAGCTTCTGATGCAAAGCCTACAAGTTTATATTCTTCTCTCTCACTAAAAAGCCAATTCCACATGACTTCCCTCAAAAGAAAGAACAAGGAGAAAAGAAGAAATCAATTGTTCCCCCTTTCTATCCCAAATATTTTTATTTTTTGTCAACTTGGCCTTGATAAGCCAATCTCTTACGATTCAGTGGAGGAGCCTGATGGCAACAGGCTCTGGTGTGCACACAATAAGCCTGGGGTCGGGATGGACACACACCCTGAGTACAAAGAACCTGGTGCCTCTTAACACCAAGACAGCAAAGCCCCAGTGCCAGAACATCACTGTCACCACTGACTGAAAATGACCACAGTGGACTTGACCATGGACTGGCCAACAGGGGACCAACAAAACTGGGGCAAGGGACAAGAATCTGCAGGAACCTTTCAGAAATAATCCATTCTACATGAGGGAAGTGCCAAAAACCAATCTGTTAGGTTGGGACAATGACCTAAGACACTATAACTTATCTCTGTGGTACAGCTATATCCAAAGAAGATCTTGATGACCAAAAAGGAGTATTGAAAAGGAAATTTGTCAGATCCTCCCTCCCCAGCCAATCTTCCCCTCCCCTGCCCAATGTTGGGGAGATGACACTCAGCCATCATAAGTATTTTTATCTATTTCCAGAGATGTCCAGAATGAGCTGGAATATGCATGACTTAGTGACACTTCCCTTAAGTAATTTTCCCTGAATTTATTCTTCCTGAACTGCCTTCTAAATTTACCTTTCTAAATAGATTTTGCTACAAAAGAGAGGTAAATAATAACAAGAGTTGTTGTCACATATTGAATTCTTACTAAGTGCTTTCTAGGTATTCCCTCCTTAGACAGTCACAAGACTCCTGTGACTTAGGGTTGTTTTGCAGATGAAGCCATGTCTGCCTATTGTTAGGTTACTTACAGGCAGGCATTGACCTAACTACTTTTGTTCCTCTGCAGATTTTAGCATGACACCTTGCCTACATGGTAGACTCTAAAATTATTTGTTCAGTTGAACCAGATTCAATTAACAACACTCTGGGATTAAGAACACACCTCTTTACTCCAAGTTGCAAATGAGGGCTTTTTTTTTATTACCGTAGTAATAAAAATAGCCAATATTTATTGGTCTTAGTAGATGCCAAGCACTGTGCCTAATATTTTACATTCATTATCTAATGTGACTGTCATAAAAATCTTATTTTCCCCATTACAAATGAAGCTCCAAAGATGTAGAGAAATAGTTACAAAGGGGCAAAGCCAGAATTTGAGCCCTATACTCAAATCATGAACCAAACAATCTGACTCTGGAGTGTGTGTTCTTTATATCTAAGCTAATACCAAAAATTAAAAAAAGTAAAAAGTAAATTCAAACAATAATAAATGGGAAAAAAAATTCTCCCATAATCCATTCCTGAGCAGCCACATCCCCTTCCCCACCATGTCTACCTCTTTCTCACAAATTTCCACTGTTAAACATATGATGTATACCCTCCCAAATGTTTTTTGGTATACGTATGTACATATATGTTACACACATATTATTTTTTTAAGATTTATTTATTTATTCAAGAGAATGAGAATGAGAGAGAGAGAGAGTACATGAGAGGGGGGAGGGTCAGAGGGAGAAGCAGACTCCCTGCTGAGCAGGGAGCCCCATACGGGACTCGATCCCGGGACTCCAGGATCATGACCTGAGCCGAAGGCAGTCACTTAACCAACTGAGCCACCCAGGCGCCCCTGTTACATACATACTATGTTTTAAAAATGGAATCATACTCATTATACTGATCTTCAATTTATTACTTTTAACAATACTAGAGGCTTTTCCATATGAGTATATGTAACTTGTTATGGGCTGAATTGTGTTTCCCCAAAAATTCCTATGTTGAAGTCCTAACCCCCAGTACCTCAGAATATGACTGTATTTAGAGATAGGAGTGATTAAGTTAAAAATGTGGTCATTAGGGTCCCTAGTCCAATATGCCAGGTGCCCTTATGGAAAGAAGAGAATAGGGCACAGACTTGTACAGAGGGAAAACCCTGTGAAGACACTGGGAGAAAACAGCTCCAAGCCTTGGAGAGAAGCCTCAGAAGAAACCAAACCTGCTAACTCCTTGATCTTAAACTTTTAACCTCCAGAATTGTGAGAAAATTGCTTAAGACACCCAGTCTGTGGTACTTGTTATGGCAGCCCTAGTAAACTAATATGTAGTTTTACCACAGTTAAAAACTGCCACATAGAATTCAATTTTTTAGAAAGATTTATTTATTTATTTGAGGTAGTGGAGCCGCAGAGGGAGAGAGAATCCCAGGCAGACTCCAAGCTGAGCACGGAGCCAGATGTGGAGCTCCATCTCACAAACCCGAGATCACAACCTGAGCCGAAACCAAGAGCGAGATGCCTAACTGACTGTGCCACCCAGGTGCCCCATGATTAGAATTCCATTTTATAAATTTATCATAATTGATTTAAATAGTTCCCTTTTTGATAGGCATCTAAGGCCGTCCTTCCTTCCTTCCTTTCTTCCTTCCTTCCTTCTCTTTCTTCTTTTTTCCTTTTCAATTGCAAATAGTGCTGTAATTAACACTTCCACATATACTCTTGCACATTGATAAATGTGTGTTTCTATAAGTTAGATTCAACCAAGAAGAGTTCCCATATCAAATAAGAAGCATATTTTATAAGTCAGTACATATTGCCGGGAGGCTTTGAGTTTTACATACATATAGTTTGTTAAATAATTCCTCATAGTTCTTTTTCTGTACTAAACTGGCTTCCTGCTCTCCCTTCTATGCTGCCTGTTTCATTTTTTGAATTTTTGACCTTTATCATAGAGAGGGAGCTAAAAAAGAAAAGAAAAAAAGAGTCAGTCACATGCTTAGCTTCAGAAAATAACAAAACCCCTCAACCTTATAGAAGTCAAACAGCCTGTTCTGTCTCTAGCTTCTATCTGGGGCTCTTCATCTCTTCATCCTTAAACTTACAGAGACCACATTAAGCCATCTGGGAAGCCATGAGACCCTAATGGCCAATATGGCTGTCCTTGCTAAATCCCTCCAGGAATAGTGGTGGGTGGAGAAAGGCGGCGGTGGTGTTGGAGAATTCTCCATAGTAGGTTTCAAAGAGTTCAACACATCAATGCAGACTCATTTCCTTCTTCTGTCGTCTCCTCTTTCTCTTACTTAAAAAAAAAAAAAAAGTCAATGCTATATGATTTCCCGTTTAGAAACCAGACTCACCATTGCTATGGCTTAGCATAAAGTCCCAACTTTGTGGGCAGGAATTCAAGCCCTCCACCATCTGGTTCTTATCTGCTTTTAGCCACCACACCTTTCTGGCACAGTGCCTCTGCTTCAAGCCAGCTTCTTCACCACCCTGAAAGTGGTCAAGTTTTCTCTGCCTGGTACCTATACTCAGGTTAATCATACAGTCTCTCCATTAGACTGTGAGCTCTCTGTCTCGTATTCCATATTCCATTTCATATTCCATATTCCATATTCAATACGCCCAGAATCAAGTGAAAAAAATGATAAATATTGAAAAAGGAAAAAGAAGAGAAAAAGAATAGGAAGGACACAGTGCCTACTCAAGGAGACTACCTTCCAATCCACCCACACTCACCATCCCCCAGCTATCTCCAGCCTCCACATTCAACCTGTGCCTTCCTCGTCCATCTCAACTCCTCCTCTTCTACAAAACTTTCTGGACTAATCTGCACTATTTATTTACTTCCTAAATGTAGGCATAATCCCCCTGAACTGGAGGATAGGCCCTTTAAGGGTAAGGACCATTCTTCGGGCTTCTTTCTTATACACCAGAGCTCCAAGCACACACTGCAGTACAAAGATATTGGACTGAACTGAAAACACTGTCCAACGATTAGTCCTTTTTCTTCTGATGCTTGGGAGAGCAGCTGAGACAGAAACTTGGTTGTTGAGAATTTCTGTACGATAAGAGGCCCAGGAAGTACCGTTCTCACTGTTTCTAGCCCTAAAACCTACCAAGCTGGTTGTCACTTACCAACGTCAGTTTTCTAATCTGCATAATGGGAATAATAATGGAACCCACTTCATCAAGCTGCTCTGAAGATGAACAACATATAACATAAAAATGCTTATAACCTATAAACACACATAACATATATAATGGATAAGGATTTAACAATACCAGGGTGGGATGTAGAAAACTCTCCTTTATTAGCGACAGCAGCCTTATTATCACCCCACCTTCCAAAAGGTATCCAGATTTCTTTCCCCAAGGCCCAATACAAAGAGAATGCAGTGATGAGAGCCACCCACTGGGCGGCAGTGCAGAGTTCAAAACAGATTTTGGCGTCTAGACATGGGCATGGTAAGTACAAGGAACAAATAGAAATATTTCAGTATCACTTCCCTGCCCCCTGACATCCAATAAAGGTCTATAAAGACTAGGGAAACCACAGAGGCAATAGCAAGCCTCTGTATTGAGATTTCTCAAATATTTATGCTCCTTTCAAAGGCTGCCTACAGATAGAAAAGCAGGTAGGCTTGTTTTTGGTGGGAAAGGTCTAAAAGGAGTGAAGAATCATGGAAATTTCCAAAGTATAAATCCAGAAGATACATCTCCTTCTGTTTCAGAAGAAATGATGGGCAAAAGGCTTTTGAAAATTACCCTGGAACTAGTTTTTCAATCTATGGGATTGATGAGTCTTAGAGCTTGAAATGAACCATGTCATTAATGATCAAGTCCAATACTTCATCTAACAAGTGAAAAAATGGGACACCGAGAGAAGACAAGTCACTTGTAGAAGGTCACTGAGCCCAGTTTTAGCAGAGTCAAGACAGAAGTTTAGGTCTCCCTGACTCCTAGGGCCATGATTTTCCATGTATAAAGAGGTAGCTTTTGAAGAAATAAGAACAAAGTGACTTACAAAGACATAGTGCCTTGGACTTATGGAATAGGACAGACTTTCCCACTAAGCAATTAGGCATCTATCTAATTATCTCAAAGGCAATTGGTACATGTCAAACTTTCCCAGGATGGTGTGGAGAAAATAGCAGTGGCCTAACCCAGTGCAATCTCCATTTCAGGTAGAGAGTGGGCAGCAAGGAGGTTTACCCAGGTTACTTTAAGAATGTTTTCTTACCCAGATACAGTACATAAACCTTCTCATTCAGAAAATCCACATGTTTCTCAGCCTGACTCCTCCACTTGCCAATCCAAAATAGAGTGTATTATGCATTAAAGCCACAGGATTCTTTATGAGTAACATATGGAGCCATAATATCTTGTAACCCAGTGGAATTGTCCCTAGAGTTAATATAACTTTGCTAACATATGTTTCTGCTATTCCCATCCTGAGATACGTGCATTAAAATATATTATGCACAATATATGCTTAATTGAAAGATACAGGGGGTATATTAAAAAATAAATCTGTTTATATGACCTGTGTTGAAATACATTTGAAATACCATACAGTTGCTTCCACACTAATGTATGTGGACTATCTCTGTCTTTTCCTCTGATCACTCTGTCCTTTTCTTTTCAATCTCGTATGTCTCCTTGTATGTTTTCTTGGTACCAAGCTTACCACAAAATAGTAAGGTTAGAGGTAGTGGGATGTTTTGCCAGAAACTAAGGCAGTCAGTAAGGAGGTATGGTAGGAAGTGAGGAGCAACAGGAAAAAGAAAAGTATCAGTCATCCTATCCCTTCGAATCCTGGCAGTACTAAATTTTAGAAACATAATCCAGGGAGGAGATCAAGAATATCCACTTTCCTCTCCCTTTGTTCCGTGGTCATATCCACGTGTCAAGGGATGGTCTAATTTTATACTTCCTTTTAAAGCAAGGAAGTCATTGAGAGGGAAAACATTAATCTGCAGTTTCCTTTGACAATTCATTCACTGTCATGCCCTGTACACGGTTATGAAGACTGGCTCTCACTTGACCCTACATATTTCTGGAATTTATGTCATCCTCTCCAGTTCATTTCGTCCCTAGTCCAGGCTATCATGGTCTTAAATCTGGATTATTGCAGGGGCCTCTTACTTGGTCTTTCTACCAACAGTCTTCCTAACCCAATCCATGCTTACTATAAACTCACCAGAGTTGTGAGCTAATTAAAATCTAATCTGATATTAAAATCTGATTTAAAATCCTTCCACGGCTCTCCATTGCCCATAAAACAAAGCACAAACTCCTTAAAGGAGTTTAAGGTATAGAAGGCCTTTCCTGATAAGACCCCAGCCCAACCTTAAAGCCTCCTCTTCCACCGCTCTGCCTCTTGCATTCCGTAGTTCAGCCATACCATACCATACGATCCATTCCTAACATTCCCACCCCTTCATACATGGTGACCCCCCTGTGAGGCATGCCTTCCCTCCTATCTAATAACAAATTCTATTCATTCTTCAAAACCCAACCTCAACACCATTTTCTCTGTGAGGTCTTCCCAGAGCCACTGAACATTATTACCACAATTGCTTCTTCTATAATCCCATAGATCAATATGCATACCTCCACTATAGCCCTTCCCACACTGCATCAGAATCATTTACTTAGGCCTGCCCATCCCCAAATGTGAGCCTCTTGAGGACCCCAGGACAAGTGGTTTCATTCTATAACTCATTCAATAAATATGGGGTTTAGAGTCCTGACTCTGACACTTACAATTTGAGAGAACACGTGCTAGATCTTAACATCTTTGGCCCTCAGCTTCCTCATACACAAAAGGGTGAGATAATTTAACATAATTCATAATGTTGTGATGAAGAATAAATACAAAGATACAAGTAAAGCCCCTAACATAATACTTGTACATAGTTATGCTAAGCGATGGCTCTTGTTGTTATATGTATGTCAAGCACTTACTAAGTGCAAGGTCAATTAAGGCCTACTCTCAAGGTCTTTAGAGTATGAATATAAGCCAAGAGACAGATAAAACACTTTGTGCAATGTCAGAAGGACACAGAGGATGCCAGGGGAACATGAAAGAGGCCATCTACTGTTAAGGCTGAAAGTCATTCTAGGAGGAAGGACTGACATGGGTTGAATCTGGGACGAGTGACAACAAGGATAGGCTGCTGATGTCCTCCAGGTGAGACATGATCTGGCCTGCAGTAAGGTAGTTACAGTAGAAAGGATCATTTAGGAAGTAGAATCAAGTCATGTGACTCAATGAATGATGAGAATTGGGGGTCCCCGCCAGGGAGGAGTCTGAATGTGCACAGATCCAGGAGAAGTTTAGGTATGCAGATTTTTTTTCAGGAGCCATCAATACGCTCTTTTTAACCGAAGCAATGTGAGAGCATGTGATTCCGCAGGGAAAGTGGGTGAAACGAGCCAAACAGAGGGCTGCAAGAATCACCAGCCTTTAAGGCTACAGGAGGAAAATTTGCTCGGGAGGGAGACTGAGAGGGAAAAGCCAGGGAGAGTAAAGAACCCAGCATAGAAGCAGCCAAGGAAGCAGAGAAAAGAATGTTCTTGATATTCTTAGTGCCTGATACCTGGTATATATTCAGATATTTGTGGAATAAATGAATGAATCACTTAATTTAAGTGACCCACTTAAAACAGAAGACAGGAAAGTCCTTTCATAGGAATAGGAACACATCTATTATTTCACCCTCATGGTCTCCAGGGTACTTAAGATCATGGACAGAGGGACCTTGGCATTCAGTAGAAGAGTAGGGAAACCAAAGGCTAGCTGAAATTCATCCCATAAATGAAAGAACAGCAGGAAGAAAGCCCAAATGTCCTCAAAACCATCCAGAAAAGGTCAGAGAAACCAAGTAATCCAACAGCTTCACTACTAGTGGAACAGCTGGTTCGATGAGCCTTCAGACATGCTGCAACATGAGAGCCACACAGGAAACACTGAGGAGAATGGGACAAGTCAAAAGGCACCACGAGGAAACAGAAAATGAAATTCAGTGGGAGAACCCTGATGGATCCTAAAAAAGGCATTCTTGGGACAACTGAGGAAATTTGAATATGTACTGGATATCTGGTGCTATAGTGAGATTGTTAATTTATTAGGTATGATAATGGTATCATGCTTATGTAAAACACTGTCTTCTCAGGCACCTGGGTGGCTCAGCTGGTTAAGTGTCCTGCTCTTGATTTCAGTTCAGGTCTTGATCTCAGGGTCGTGAGGTTGAGCCCCATGTTGAGCTCCATGCTGGGCATGGAGCCAACTTAAAAAAAAAAAAAAAAAAAAGACTGCCTTTATTCTTAGGAAATGCATGCTAAAATATTTAGGAGTGAAGTGTCAGATGCAACTTCCAAATGGTTTGACCAAAAAACAAGTCTCTCTAGGACAGAGTTGAAGCAAATACAGTAAAATAGTAATAGTAGACTCTAAGTAGAGGGTATGTGGTTGTCCATTACTCTATTCTTCAAATTTTATATGTCTGATATTTTTCATGATAAAAGTTTGGGGAAAAGAATGAGAAAAGTAGTCTCCAGAAGCTTGGAGAGTCATCTCCGAAAACCCTTTCTCCAATATCCAGGAAGCCGGAAACACACTGACTCCTGAGGAACTAGGTAAAAGGCAGGAGGTGGAGTCCCAGAAAAGCACAAAAAAAAAAAAAAATGGGGATACCACATGTACTATTTTTTAAAACATTAAGGAAACAACGATGAGAAGAGTATCCTTAACCTACTTACTTCAACACAGATTGGGAAATAACTACGAAAATTCTTTGAGAATTATTGCGCCAATGTAACTAACTCCTGATTTAGAGTATAACTAGCTGGCATTGACTGAGCACTTACTATATAACAGGCAACGTGCTGAACACATTAGCCCACTGAATTCATACAAAAGCTGTAAGAGGTAGGTACTATTATTTCCCCTTTTATAGATTAAAGCAACTGAAGCTGTGTCCTCCAATCAAAAGTCTCAGCTCCTGTTGAGCAGCCCCCTCTGCGTAAACTTCTCTAATTCTAGTGCTCAAAACCATTTCTCCCTTCACCCTTCCACCCATTGTGGAAACTGAGCCCCACAGTTACTAGCCTGTGGTGCTACACTAACTCTTGGGGTTTCCCTCCCCCACCCATACCTTGGAAACTTTTCTTTGTTCCACTTTCTCCTCAGATTATTCTAATTGGAGTGTGCCATCTATTTCCGCGCTGGAATCTCAGCTGATAGTGGGAGGGGGAGAACTAGAAAAAAATGTGAATCCTACTCAATAGTAAGGTGAATTAGAAAGCAACCCCAGCTGGTGGAGAAGTAGCCCCTAAAAAAAGAAGGCAAACTGGCAAAAATCCTGAGCATGGTAAAACCACTTGGGAGAATAATTTGGAAATAGCCCATGATAAGTTGAAGATGAACACACCCTATGGCCCAGAAATTCCACCCCAGAATCTCTCATATAATACATGCACTGGGAAACATTTGTAAGAATTTTCACAGCAGGTGAATTGTGCAAGACTGTTGAATCACAGATCTGTACCTCTGAAACAAATAATACATTATACGTTAAAAAAAAAAAAAGAAGAAGAAGAAGAAGATAGCAGGAGGGGAAGAATGAAGCGGGGGAAGCGGGGGAGATCGGAGGGGGAGATAAACCATGAGAGACGATGGACTCTGAAAAACAAACTGAGGGTTCTAGAGGGGAGGGGGGTGGGAGGATGGGTTAGCCTGGTGATGGGTATTAGGGAGGGCACATTCTGCATGGAGCACTGGGTGTTATACGCAAACAATGAATCATGGAACACTACATCAAAAACTAATGATGTAATGCATGGTGATTAACATAACATAATAAAAAAAAGGAATTTTCACAGCAGAATTTTGTATTAGCAAAATTCTGGAAATAACCTAAATATCAATCATTCACAGCCACATAATGAAGTAATATACCAGACTGAAAAACAAGTGAAGTAGAGCTACATGTATCCACATGAATGACTCCCACAGACTTCATCTTAAGCTGAGAAAGTAAACTGCAGAAGAACACAGGTGAGGTGCAGGTTTATGCAGGTGCTACCTTGCATATACAGTCGAAAAGCATGCAAAGCAAACTATGCATTGTTTAGGGATGCAGGTATACGTAGTGAAAGGATGACAGAAGGGCTGGGGATAATAAACACCAAACTCAAGATAATCGTTAACTCTGGCAGAGAAGGGAGTGCATGAAAGGCAGGCATCCTCTGGGAGCTTCAACTCTACTGGTGTTTTAGCTCTTACACTAGGTGATTAGCACCGAGGCTTTATTTCCTTATTCTTTGTCCCTTCTGTCTGTTTTAAATATTTAATAACTATTTTGAGGAAGTGAAAGGAGAAGAAGAAAAACTTCTGGAGGTTTCCAGGGAAAATGAAGAACAACGTGGATTGCTGGACTCCACTGACAGTTTTACTCCTCGTTATTCCTTTCTGCCATTTTGACGCTCAAAAGAATTCAAACCGTTTTGAAGTTTCGGGGGCTTCTCTGACTCTAGGTTCATTTGATGGCAGGGTGCTTCCAAGAGCGAAACACCGGCCCTAAAAACCTCAGAAGAAGCTCCACTGGGAAACATACCAAATAAGCAATCAAGTGAACAGCCTTCCTATTAAGAGATTATGGGGATCAGGGCAAGTTTGGGTTAAGCGGTCCTACAGAAACCATAAACCTTGCCTCAAGAACATGCTCCCAGGTCATTTCGAGAAATCTTTCAGGCAAAAGAAACAGTTGATTGTCTCTCTGCCTAAGAGGGGCTATCAAGGCCTCCTAGAGTATAGCAGAGTAGCGAAGAGCCCAGTTCTAGAAGGAAACAAACGCACGCTTGCATCCTGGCTCCCACTCACTAGGCTGGCTTTGCACAAGTTACTTCACATTTTGAAAGCCAGTTTCGGCATCTGTAGGCTGGATTGGTTAACCCTCAGAGGATGGTTATGAAGGCCAAATGTGTTTGTAGATTAGAACAGTGCCTGCACAGAGAGAGGGTCCTCAGAGTTCCAGGGAAGAGGGGCTCTGCCATCTGTCTTGGGACCAGATTCCCTCAGCACTGCAGACCCAGTCCAAAAAGGGCTCTTAAAGAGATCACGTCAACCTCCTGAATACATTTCCCTAGGCTTCTCAGAGGCTCTTTCCTCCAAATCCTCAAAACGAACACCAGGACATGAGTACCTGCTGGATCACCCATGGTGGGGTGAGGGGGTCCCTCTCTGCTGACACTAGAATCCCAGTCCCACAAAGTCATCTGGACAGTTGGTCAGAAGTCCCAGATACAGAGGCCTAAACGGTTGTGGGTACAGTCTAAGATTGTGGTCCAGATGGGGCAGGGATGGGGGTAGGTAGAAGGGGACTATTTGTAACAACTTAGGGATGCAACTGAAATCTCAACCTCCAACCATTCACCGTGACCATATTTTCACCATTTTCCCGAATCCAATTCTTCATGAGGAGATTCCCTCTGTCTTCCTCTCTATCTTGCCCTTTCTGCCAAAATAGCTCTCCTTTGGGAACAAATAGTTCTGTTTCTTCTTTGGAATGCCTCTGGAAGCCAGGACTCTTATCTCCCTCAACAACATTCTGGCCAGTGCTCGGAATGTGATTTACATTGCTGACCACCACGAGCACAGGAGAACAAAACAAAGGAAAGGCTTCCCAGTAAAGCATGAAGGGGGCGGGGCAGAGGGTGCTGGGGTGGGAGAGAAAGAGTGAGAGCAGGGTTTCTGGGGTAGCAAGGGGTCTGCCCCACTGCCCTCTCCTTCTGTACACAACGGGGAGCAGCAAACATGCCACTGCAGTCCTCTCGTGGGCTGGGGGTGATGCAGTGGCGTCTGGAGAGGCTGAAGAGAGACTTGCTGCTCTTCTGGGATTTGTTGCTAGGACTGCAGGCTTCGGGGCTGACTCACTCAACAGCGCTGGGTGCAAGCCAAGGAGTCACGGAAAGACTCTCAGGGTCACACACGCTGCCCTTGGCGTGCCAGCTCAGCCTGCTGGGGACCAGCCAGGGCTCGTTGGGCAAGGGGAGTGAGGCCCAGGGAGTCAAGACCTTTTTGCAACTATCGAGGTTATTTCTCCACTGGGGCAAGAAAGCATTCCTCTCCTGAGAATGGATTACAAAGCAAATTGTTCCTGCCTCTCTTCAAAGGCCAAGAAGGTTAGGAAACCACTCCTTCCTTCTCCAGAAAGCCTGAAAATTCAGGCAGATTGGTCTGCTCCAGATGGCCCCAGTGTGACATGCTACCCCCTTACCTTACTTGGCTCTCCAGGACCGCCCAACTGGCTGCAGGGTGGGACTCAGACTACTCTCCTTCTTCTTTTATTTGCTGAGCTCCTGCAACATTATGAACACACATTTGTCTCTGCGCCTAGTTCCCGACACTGAACTCCTAGAGCCCTTTAAATTTCCCAAGTAATAAAGGAACGAGCAGCATCTTTTGTTCTGTTTGGTCTTTGACCCTGGCTCCTGACACAGGGCTCCTAAATCCCTTGGTTTCCTGGGTGACAGGAGTGGTTTTTGTTCTAATAAGGTGACTCTGTGTGGGCTTCTGGATAGTTTCAGGTTGGGGACTTGTCACCAGAAAGACAAAGCCGTGACTAGAAGCTGAGAACTTTCAGCCCAACCTCCATCCTCCAGGGAGAGGAGAAGGGCTGGAAATTGCATTAATAATTGATCATGCCTATATGAGAAAACCTCCCCAAAAATCCTCAAGCCACAGGGTTTGGAGAGCTTTGGCACTGATGAACACACCAGGAGGGTGACACATCCCAACTCCACAGGGACTGAAACTCCTTCACTCTGGGACCCTTCCCAACCTTGCCCTGTGCACCTCTTCATCTGGCTGTTCATTTATATCTTTTATCATATCCTGAATAATAAACCGGTAAACATAAGTAAATGTTTCCCCGAGTTTTGTGAGCCAACCCAGCAAATGATCAAACCTCCCCAGGGACTGTGGGAACACTCAACTTTGTAGCTAAGTCAGTCAGAAGTGTGAGGACCCTGGGGACCCACTGCTTGTGACTAGTGTCCGAAGTGAAGGCAGTGTCTTGGGACTGAGCCCTTAAACCTGATTCTAATTCCAGCTAGTTACTGTCAGAAATGACTTAAATTCTAGGACACTCAATTGGTGTCTGGAGAGTTGGAAAATTGGTTGGCGTGGGAAACACGCAGACACACACACACACACACACACACACATTTGGTGTCAGAAGCATTGTAAGTAAAGAAACCATTTTCCTTTACCCAGAGACCAACCCGTGGGAATTTTCCTTAGAAAGGTTTTACTGGCAGTCGCTACAATGCAAAACAGAAGGGGTAACAAAAATAAAATAACAAGCCCAAATATGCCAATGTCTTGAGACATTTTACAAAGACCTTGAAGTTGATGACTTCTAGCTTAGACATCAACCCTCCTGGTCCCTTCCAGGCCTCCAACTAGGTCCTCGTGTCAAGTGGACTCTTCTGGCTAACTCCTCCTTCCACCAGAACCTTCTATCTATCAAATGCTGAAGCTTTGTCCACACTCCCACTCCGGCCCCCTCGCCCTGGGCCCCTAGGTGTACAATCAGCCCCTAAAGAAGTCATTTACCCCTGCCTGCAGGGAAGGCATGAGAGGGAGCCCGTTCAGCCCCAAACTGACACCAAACAATCATCCGCCAAAGTGTAAACCATCACCGTGCCTAGAAACCCAGACTGTTAAAGCTGGAACACCCTGAAGGAACGTTAAGTCTACCTTTCTCACTTTGCAGATAGAAAATGGGGTCCTGAGATAGGATCTCTGGTCTAAGACCAACGCGAGTTTCTGGACTCCTAGTTGGATGTCCCTGAAAATGTGTCACACCACTCCCCTGCCTGTGTATTTGCTACCATTGTCAGACCGAAACAGAGCTGAGAAGAGGGGAACATTCGTCAAACAGAATGAAACTTTCCCTCAGGAAACTTGGGATTTCCCCCTAAGGCAGGTGCCTGGGAGACCCCACTTAAGGGACCCTCCAGCTTCTCCTTGTGCCTTGCCCCCCTCACCACGGTCCAGCCCCAGAGGCCTTCTCTCAGACCCTCCTGCACACCCGCTCCTTCTGGTCACCAAGCCCCAGCATGCTGTCCCTCTGCTGGGAGGCCCCCCCACCCCCTCAACAGGGCTGTGTCCCATCCTCTTCCAGGCTCTCATGGCCCCTCCCCCCCCCCACACGCCCCCAGATCCGTCACTCTTCCGGATCTTTGCTCCCTGGCTGTTTGCTGACTCGGGGTTGCATGGGACAGAGCCTGTGCCTGCCCTTGTCACCGCAGCACTGGAGACCCCAGCGCATGGCTGCCATGTCGGGCCTGTTCAGCAGACCTGGGGGAGGGAGGTGGGAATGAGATGACGTCACAGAAGCAGGACACGGATGTTAAATACTTACAACTTTATTAGGAGCAGGCTGTTGTCCCTGCAGCAACCAGCTCCCATGTATACACGGTATACACAGCCCAGCCAGTACCCAGTCCTCCCGTCCTTCTGCAGCACGTGGGATGCAAAAGAACCAAACACAAAGGGGGGCTCTGTAAGTGACAGTGTCAAGTGCCTTAGGGAGCCAACTCCCAGGCTGGGAACAACCAAGCCCCTCAGCTCGCCCCAGCCCCCTACTCCAGCACGGCGAGGCTCACAAGGCTGGACTCCTCCAATCAGTGCACACAAAGGGCAGAGGAGACAGGGGGCTCCTGAGCCCAGATCCTTACTGGTCCACACCCCATGGAAGAAGCTTCTGGAGCCCCCAGAATCTTCCTCGTCTTCTACGGACATGAGATACCACCTTAACTTTTTATTCCATCACCAGAAACCTGTACCTCGAGGCTCGTCTCTGCTCAGGCTTGGAGAACATGGTTGGATTAGCAAAACGGTCAAAGATAAGACAAACCTCCCAAGTTGTCTTGGTCATACTTCTTTTAAAAAGGAAAAAAGGAAAAAGAAAAACATCATGACAGAAAAGAGCATTTGAGGCCCAGCTTGTGTTAGGAACAAGATAGGTTGTCCCACCTGGAAATGATTTATAAAGCTGCTCTGCTAGGGGACCAGTCACCCCCACGGACGGCAGCTTGCTTCCCACCCTCCCCGTTCCCCTGCCCGTTCCGCACAGCCCCCGCGCCACCCTCTCCTCGTGGAGGATGGATGCACCAAGCACGGGGTGCAGTGCTATCGTCGGCTAGGCTAGTAGGGGTCCACATCTGCCCTGGCGCCCTGGGTCCCTTTGGATGTTGCCGCCCCACAGTGTTCACCCATTCAAGGAGGAAGATCCCTCCTCACTTCATTCTCCTGCCCTGCCTCAGAGATCCGCCCGCCCTCTGCCCTGCTGTGGGAGCTCTGGTCAAGGGCTCAGCCCAGGGTTAGGCTGGGATTGGAGCACCATCCCAGAGGCTTGCCTGGGTGGCTGGTTTGTGGATTCTGACTATTAGGGGAAGCCAAATAAAAGGACCTAACCCCCTTTCTCAGGGATGACACTTGCTCTGAGGTCACCTCACTAAGTCCAGGACATGTTACCTAACTCAGAAGCAGGATCTCCCATGTTCATGCTGGAGCAGCTGCACCCTCAAGAAATACCCTGCTTGACCAAAGGCTCTCTAACCCCAAAACATCTGCCCACTTGGAGCTATAGGAAACACCCTGGTTTCTACATCCCCAACGCGTCTCTAGGATAGACACGCGTTCCGACTGGTGGCTGCCGAGTGCCTCTGGGTCAGGTCATTGATTCTTGTGTCTCCTGAAACCTGTCCCCAAGGCACCTGAAGAGAGAGGTCCTGCCTTCATACTTGGAGCCCCAGTGGGTGGCCAGGCTATAGGGAGCAGGCAGCCATGTGCCACACACTCATCTTTGTGTCTGGGCAGCTCAGTCTGCAGAGGACAACAGCCAGGTCTGCTGGAAGCACCAGGGTCACCACTGCCCCAGGGGAGGGACAGGTGTGGGTACCCAGAGAGCATAGCCTGAGGTAGCAAACAGTGAACCCCGTTATCCAACTGCAACGCCATGTGATGTGCCCAAAGCCAGACCACATGCAGCTGTCCAGATGAAGACCCACCTACAGGCATGTGGATGTTCAGCACCTAGCCCTCCTGGGCATCTCCCACACCCCTCTTAGTGGGGACAGGACCGTGGCCACTCTAAAGCTTCTCTGGGGCAACACAGAGCCTAGGGCAGCAGTCCTAGTCACCCCTGCCTCTCTGGAGGAAGAAGCCATTGGAACTGGGGCCTCGTCCCCAACCCAGGGTGATACTCCCGCAAAGCTCAAGCCCAGCCCCGGTGACACGGAACCCTCTAGGCCACTCCTCGAACTCCCTGCTTCACCACAGAATCCATCATCCCTTCTATCTTTTTTTAATGGTCCAATCCCTCCTGAAGAAGGCAATAAACACCCTATCGACTTCCTATACCTATTTGCAAAGCCTCAGAGGGCACATACCTGGGAAGCCCACCCCGCGGCCTGACGTCCTGGACAAACAGGAAGAAGAAGGGGCTCTTGAGGGAGGGCCAGGAGTAGAAGGAAGATGAGAAAGCTCCCGACTCCCCCTACATATAAACTTCTTTCCAAATGGGGTAGACCAGGCTCCAGTTATACCTAATCCCGCTCTCCCACCAGGCTTCTGCCCACACCAGCCTTTTTTCTATTATTCAGTCCTTGTCAGTCAGAAAGAAAAGCGGGGCTGACAGCACCATAAAAACCTGCCTTGTTCAGAAACGGCTTAGAGCCCCCGGGGCCACCTGAGGGTGCCAAGCTGCTGGGCCATGGCTCTTCCAGCAGCCTGTGGCCTCCCTTACGGGGGCCAAGGTCCCTGAAGTTCTGCCTGGGAGGTGCCCATCCTCCAGGTCCCTCGGAAACTGGGCCCCAGCGCCTCTGCCCAGTGCCCACACCTCTCAGCCTCTCCCAGAGCCTGGGCCCTGGAGGAGCCGGGAGTGAGGTAGACTCGTGCGTTAGTCACTTGGCTTCCCCCGCCCAGGCCAGGGAGGAGGAGGGCACCTCTCACCCCGTCCCGTGGTCCTCGTCCCTCGAAGTGGGTGACGTCATGGCCTGGACCCCTGGCCACTGCCCTCTACCCACGGCCCTCCAGCTGGCCAGAACCCTGGCAGCACCAATGGGGCGGAGAGTGAGGAGGAGAAAAAGACGGTCCTATTCAGCACGGCCTCAAGATGCAGAAGTCCAGCTCCTGGGGCTTCCGGCGCAGGTTACATTGGTCCCGAGCTAGCAGCCGCCCTCCGGGGCCCAAACACTTGAGTGGACGCCTCTTAAACCCCCGGCCGCAGCTCTTGGAGCAAGGCGACCAGGCGCCGAGCTCCCAGGTCGGGCAGGGCTCCCCACAGGCTCTTGTCTCCACTGGCCGATGGGCTGCACTGCAGGCGGATGCCGCACGTGGCCCGGGGGGCCCGCGACAGTCGACCGCCCGCTTCTGCAGGCCACTGCCACAGCTCACAGAGCAAGGTCCCCAGCTGCCTGCCACCCAGCGCGCAGGGAGCCTGTCGTCCTGCTGTTCCACTTGATTGGAGAGGCTGAGGACGCTGTTGTGGTGCACAGAGGAGCCCCGGGGGTCCTTGGGGTGGGAGGCCTTGTCTTCCCAAGGCTCTTTGGGCAGATAGAAGGAGTAGCGGACCCGGGGTGGCGTCATCTTGCCCACGGAGAGGACCTCCACGGTCAGTGGCTCCAGGATGGGCCGGGAAGCCTGCAGGCTCTCCACCGCCGTCCCCGTGCCGCTGTAGCGCAGGAGGCTGCCCTTCACCACCAGGTCCCGCTCCACGGCCGACACCACGAAGTGCCCGTTGAGCAGGTACTTGCCTTGGCTGTTCTTCAGGGCCAGGTAGTTGTCATCTCCAATCAGCCCCTTGTAGCCACGCTGGCGGATGTCAATGCTCGAGGCGCCCACGGGGATGGCCACCACAAAATTGTAGCCGTGCCTGGGGTGGGAAAGGGGATTGTGCCTTAGACAGATGCCTGGACATAAGGTCCTTGTTCCCCACCGAAGTCACAGCTGATTGCCCTTTCACAAACCCAGTGGCAGGTCACCAGGATGGCAGGGAGGGTACAGAGACTATCCAGATGGCTTCAACCACCCCAAGGGAGGTCAGGGGGACACACAAACTGAAAGGCGGTATGAGAGTGTCACCACATCATCTAGAGCTACATGCCCTGGCTGTATCGCCCTGCGATCTTTTTTCTTCAGTATATTTATATTGTGGTGAATTCTTTTTAAAAGAGAAAAAAAACATTTATTTATTTATTTGAGAGAGAGAGAGAGCAAGGGCGGGGGCAGGGGCAGAGGGAGAGAGAGAGAATCTCAAGCAGACTCCCCGCTGAGTTCAGAGTCCCAACGCGGGGCTCGATCTCATGACCCTGAGATCATGAGATCATGATCTGAGCCGAAACCAAGAGTCGAATGCTCAACCGACTGTGCCACCCAGTGCCTCTATACCATGGTGAATTCTAAGGCAAAGTAAAGCCAAGGTTTTGGAGCCAGATCCATCCCTACCACTGACTCAGCTATTGGCCTTGGATAATTCACTTAGCTTCTCAGTTGCCTCACCTGGAAAATGGAGATCATAATCACACATACCTCATTAAAGCACATAAAGCCTATGGCATAGTACCTGCCACCCAGTAAGCACTTAATATATATTAACTGTGAGAAGGATGAGGAGAAGGGGCAAAAACAATAAGTCTACCATCCCTGAGTCCAAAGCTGGGGCCAGACACCCCATTAAGATACACTGGCCCTGAAGTCGGGCACCCAGATCAAGCCTTGGACACCAACTCCCTGGTGGCTCAAGCAAATCAGTCTCTCTGGGTTCCAGTGTCCTCGCCTATACAACGAGGGGGTCAAAGTAGATGATTTCTAAGTCTCCTTCCAGCTCCACTAGTCTATGAAAGGAGCACCCGCCATTTAGCCAGTGAAGCAAGTCTGGGAGTGTTTACCTTTAATTCTCCACTTGGCCTCCCTCTCAGATCCCTGCGAACGCCATCCACCTGCAGTGCCCCCAGTTCCCAGAAAAGTTGCCCAGCTAGAGGCCCAGCAGAGAGCGTTGCGTCCAGAGGGGGCAGCCAAGACTCCTGGACGGCCATCTAGGCCTTGAACTCCCAAGTTTTCAGAGCCCACCATATCCCTGCTCAACTGAGACCTCGGGGGCTCTGCTTCCCCCAGCTTCTTCCAGAGCATGGGTCAGGACTTTCCAAGGAGCACATTCCCCCTGAAAATAAAAGGGAATATGCTGGACTTCAGAAAGCCAGGAGCCCCGGGCTCTGGAGGTGGGAATCAGAGAGGCCTAGTGACACTTCTTCAGCTGACCCTGCACACATCTCCCAGGAAGGGGGAATCCCTCGGTCCTAGCCTCCTGCTCTGCTGTTTATTGCCATTCTCACCTCAATCTCATCCCTGAGGACAGAGCCTCAGCCTCAGTGAGACGGGGAGGCTGTCACATCTGTTTCCAGGCATGTTTTGTTTTGTGATTATCATCATGAACATTTAGTGAGCATTTATTATGCACCAAGTACAACACTAAGCTTTTTACTTGGATTAACACCCTTATTCTTCACAACAGCACGACAGGAAATATATTCATGTCATACCCACGTATAAGTGAGCAAATCCAGAATTCCAAAGATTGTGTCACATGCTCAAGGTCATCCAGAAAATGGGGAACTGAGATTTAAACATGGGTGAGTCTTACTCTAGAACTCTAGATAGACCCTAATGACTCTCTGCCATCTCCCTCACTAGCCTCTCCTCTTCAGGGGTGGATTCTGCAAGCATTCATCTCTACTGGATGGATGGATGGATGGATGGATGGATGGATGAAGAAATGAATGAATATCACACTCGCAGAAGAGTCCAAGTGGCCTCTACAGTAAGGGCACTGCCCGTTTATCCCAGTCTGACCCAAGCTTTCACCGCCTGGGGTCAGCTCCACTCAGCCCTCCTCCCCCTGCTCCAGGACCCAGAACTCACATGGGCTTGGTGAAGAGGCCTGTCACCTTCTTACAGCTCTTATTGTCGCCCCCACACACCCCACACTTGTCGAATTTCTTCTTGGAGCCCAGGTTCCCATCACAGCCAGCCTTGATGCACTTGCCTTGGACACAGACCGAGGTGGAGTCAGGAGTGCATGGTGTGCCATCCACCACCTGCAGTGCCCCCCACAGGGGAGAAAAGGAGAGAGGGGCAGCTCAGCCGGATGCATCCCCAAAGACTTTCTCTCTGCTTTGGTCTCCTGCCCCACACTCACTCACCTTGGGTGCCAACACATAGAAGTAGCCGGTGCCATTGGCTCGGCAGATGAGCTTGCACTTGTCCCGAGGAGAAACGCCGGAGTACTTGGGCACCCATGCCACGGCGAGGGTGAGCCGGTTGGTGCTATGGTTAAAGCCATTGAAAGCCTCACACTGCTCCTCCCGGAAGCTCTTGCCTGAAGCTGAGGAGGGAGGAAGCACAGGCAGGAAGCTAAAGGGAAGGGCGGTGCGGGTAGACCCCTCCCCAGGATGCTCAGCCACCTGTGGCTCTCAGCAGCTCTTACCCTCAGCCAAGTTATCCTCATCACTGACGCCACCCCATCTCAAAGAACTAAAGTAGGCTAGGACCAAAGGATGCAGGTCACAGAGGATCATGCATCCCCCAGGCACTGTGCCACCTTCCACAGTAATCTGGCCTTTGATTTCCTCTGTAACAGGTATCCCGGACAGTTTTGGGCTATCAAACCCTTCGGCAGTCTTTTGAAACTATTTTCAGAATGTTATTAAGTTGGATAAAATAAATTACATAGGTTACAAACAATACCAATTATATGATACACAACTATCAGTATATATTGAAACATATTTGTGATATTTGCGCTTCCTTGTTAACCCGTTACATAACAAGATTCAGTAATGAGTCTAATAACCACTGTCATTTTCAAGTAGTGATGACAATAAATGGCATTCTGAGAAACCCCAACAACTGAACAGCCATATGAAAATATCCACGATTTCTACTGGGGACAGAGTCATGCATACTGCTAGTAGTATTATAGTTTGTTGCCTGATTAAAAGAAATAATAAATTTTAGATAGAGTAGTAAAAAAAAATATTTAAATTTCTAACTGAAGGAAATAAAAAAAGGCTAGTAAAAATAGAGATGTAATTTCCTTCCCACCCAATTTCATGGACCCTGGATAAAGAATTCCTGTTTATGAAGATGGGCTTGTAAGCTCTTAACTAAAGGGCCATCTGGTGTGTCATACCCTTGGGTCACTTAGCATCCCAGCCTAAGCATCAAGAAGAAAACACTCCTGCCCAAGGGGAGTGGGCAAAGAAGTGATGCCAAGAGGAATCTGCTCCTCGGCACTTCCAGACTTCGCCCTAGGGGAGAGAAATCTTGACTGTGTAATTTGCAGCCAAAAAGTAGGGGGGGCAGGGGGAGGGGCCCTCCCCTCCTCACCTGAGCTGGGGCAGGGCTCCAGGTTGCAGGATCGGTATTTCACTCTCACTCCCTCGCAGTACTTGCCCCCGTTGGCAGGGGTGGGGTTGCGGCACTGCCTCCGGGACAGCTGCACACCCCCACCGCAGGTGCGCGAGCAGGCGCCATAGGGCTCCCATTTGGCCCAGGAGCCGTCCACCTATAAGAAAGAGTCCGTCTTACTCCTGCAGAGGTTGGGATGCACATCCACACCCTGACCCTGCAGAAGAGTTACACAGGTACAGCCTCCATGATTCCATCCCACCGGAAGGAAATCCACTGTGTATCCCAAGGGAAAAATGACAAGCAAATGGTCAGCGTACACAACGCCCACATAACACTTCAACCTGGTAATTAGCAAATGCCAACTACACCCAGTTATAAATGCGGTTGCTCAGAAGAGAGACCTCTTTGGGCTCTGGGGTCAGGTGGCCAAATTCTATCATCACGTCTGCCCTCACCATATGGGTGGTCTTGAGCAAGTAGTAAAACCTCTTTAAACTTCAAGCACTTCATCTGCAAAAATGGGGCCAATAATACTCAGGTGTGAGATCAGACAGAAATTTAAATGATGCAACGTGTATGAAAATTCCTAGCACTGTGCTTGCCACCGAACAAGAGTTCAAAGTTTCTCCTTACCTATTGTTAGTGCATTTACAAGAGTCTCTAAATCTACGGCAGAGGCAGTCCCCAGCCTTGCCAGGAAACCTTGTTGCCATAGACATCTGAATATTTTTATTTGTAAATGTTCCATAATTCCGACTTCTCTCCAACCCAGACTGAACCAGATCTTAGGCTCAATCAGCGGCTGAATTTGAGAAATTTTCACCATAAGAGGTTCTAATGTTTGTGCTCAGAGGAGACGAGGATAGGAAACTACAAAGCAATCCCAAAACTCTATTTGGCTTTGAGGTGAATTAGGCAGTGTTGTTTCATTTTTTAAGAGGGTGGAGAAGGGATAGAAAATGTATCCTCCTCATTATGTTTTTCTTAGGATGCCAGTAAAGCAAATTTTCATCCCCTGAACGCACATCAGTCAGGCAACGGAGGAAGCAGCCCAGTTGTACAAGCCTGGGATTAAAATGCTGTCATCCATCATCCAAAGTGACTAACCCGCATGGAGCTAATCAGGAACTGGCTGCATGTCATCTACATACTTTAACTTATGCCCACATGCAGCATAGTTATTCTATCTGCCCTTCTGTCCTATAGTTCTTGCTTCACTGTGTCACCATGTCTCTCCTCCTATGAAAGAAACACTTGCCAATAGCCCTGCTTCTTCCTCCAATAATGCCCCACCTCATTCCAGCCTTCCATTTCCTAAGAGGGTCTACATTTGCTCCTTGTACCTCCTCCCTCCTCAGTACCTTGCAATATGGGCTTGGTCCCCATCACATCAGAGAAGCTCTCTCTCAAAGAGATGACCATCCATAAACTGAAAGAGTCTAAGCTTAGACCTTGTAGTCTCCAGTTTTTCTTCAGTTCTTAACATTGTCTCTGCGGCTTCTGAGATGATGCTGTGTGGTTGTGGTTGTTGTTGTTGTTACTATTGTTTTTAGCCTGGTATCATTTTTTTCCTACCTGTTCCTACAGAAAACATTCATCCCCCAGAAAACACTCCTGCCCTGCCATGTGCCATTCATTCACCAAATGTTTGTTGAATTCTTACTAATGGCTGGCGCCATGTGCAGCAAATCCCTGCCCTCGAAGTGACTGCATCCCAGCAGAAAAAACTAAAAATAAGTCTGTGCATACAGAATGTCAGGAGGGGCTAAATGCAGGTGGGAGAGAGGGACGGAGGGAGGGCCTTGGTGAGGTGGGCTGCTCTATATTACAGGGGGTCACAGAGGCTTCACTGCAGAGGTGACAGCAGGGCAAAGGCCTGAAGGGAGTATGGGAGGGACTCGTGCAGATATGAGGAAAGAACTCTAGGCCGAGGGAGCAATGCCAAGACCCTGAGGAGGGAGGGGCCTGGAGTACTCCAGCATCACAAGAGCAAGAGAAGCAGGAAATGAAGGCAGAGATAGGGCTCACCATCCTGAGCATGGAGGAGAGCCCCTGAAGGGTTCTGAGCATGTGGCATGACCTAACCTACTTTTAAAGGATCCTTCTGGCTGCTATGGTAGGAACAATCTGTGAGGAGCAAGACCAGCAACAAGGAGATCAGTTAGGGTGCAAGACCAATAATCCAAGGTAGCTTGGCACAGGGTGATCGAAGATAAGGTAGTAAAAAAAAAAAAAAAAAAAAAAAGACTCAATTCTGGCTCTATTTTGAAGATAGAGTCAACAGAAATTACTGAAATAACGGATGGATGTGAGAGAAAAAAGGGTTGGCACAAGCAATGGGAGGATGGAGTTGCCAAAGCAGGTTCAGGACAGATGATCAGGAGCTTGGTCTTACAGATGTTATGTTTAGGATGCTTATCGGTTATCCACATGGAGGTATCAAGATTCAGTGAGGCATGCCAGTCTGTAGTTCAGGACAGAGGTCTGGGCTGGGGATACAAATCTGGGGGACTTCAACGTATAAACGTAAATGGTACTTAAAGCCTTTGGTCTAGATCACCTAAGAGGTCAGTGTGGATAGTGACAAGGGCTAAGGACAGAGCTAGAATGCCTAACATTGGAAAAGCAAGAGTGTGAGGAAGACCCAGTGAAGGGGACCAGAAGGGGCAGCCAGTAAGGGAAGAGGGAAACCAAGACACAGTGGAGCCTGTGTTCCCAAGGGAGATGGTAATCAGCTGTGTCAAATGCTGCTAACAGGTCAGGCAATATGAGGAATGATAATCAATCACTGACTTCAGCAGTGTAGAGGCCATTTGGCGACCTTAGTGAGAGTTATTTTTAGAGGGAGAGTAGGACTGAAAGCCAGACTGGAATGGGCTCCAGAGAAAAAATGGCAAGACGCGAACTGGAGAGAGGAATTTCATACCACTCTTTCCAGGAACTTTGTGGGAAGGGGAGTCGGAGAGATACACTGTGATTTATGGAGAGGAAGTAGGATTAGGAGAAGTTTTGTTTAAGGTGGGAGGAATTACAGCAAGTTTGTATCCTGATAGGAATGATCCCACTCAAGAGAGGGGAAATCTGACACTGCAGAAGAGAGATGGAAGAATTAAAGGAGTGCTTTCCTTGAATAGAGGGGACAGTATCCTAAGTGCAAAGCACAGCGCCGGGCCTCCGATGAGCGCGTGGACAGCTCATTCATCGCAAAGGAAGAAAGGCAGATATTACAGGCACCGAAGCAGGGCGGACGGCGGATGTGGCGGTGGGAGTTGGTGGAAGTTCTCTTCTGATTACTTGATTGCTTCTTTTTTCTTAATGAGATAGAAATAAAGGTCACTGGCAAAAGTGGAAATGAGGAGAAAGAGTCGGTAATGGAGGAGAGAGGCGAAGGTGTGACGTGATCGTGTAGGACGCTGGGAGGGCGGGCCCACCTACATTGTCAGGTTATTAGTCCAAACTGAGACCGCTGAGCACAGTTCCATGTCTTTCTCCAGCCACACTCACCCACAGTGGCACAGTTGAACACATGGGAGCTGGATTCCACCAGGGCAGTGCCTTATCCAAGCGAGTATAGCTGAGAGAGGCAGGAACATGGGAGCCATGAGTGTACACGAAGGAGTGATTTTAACAATGGTCCATGGAATCTCAAGAAGAAGGTTGATGAGGGCATGAGAAGAGCAAGTGGGACCGAAGAATTGTTGGAGTCCAAAATTTAGAGGGCTGGACAACAGGGCCTTGGTGATCAGAGTGTGATTCTTGCAACGGAGATCCTGGGAGGCCAGGGAGGCTGCATGATTAGGAAGATAAGGTTTGTGCTTTGACATCTGCTGATCAGGGCAGTGTCCTCCGTGAAGGGCCAGGGTGGTGAAGGGATTGTCCAGAGAAGAGACTGAGGACATAGTGGATTTTGCTGCTGACAGACTGTCTTTCTATATGCTTCTCAGATCACATTTCCTATATCCAATAACCTCTTGGGCAACATCTTTATCCACTAGACTCATCTTCCCAAGAGAAGGAGCTGACCACGGTTGGCCTGTCCTCAGGACCTTCTAGTTTAAACCCACAGCCTGATGGTCAAGGCAACCGCAGACTAGCCCTAAACCATGCCCCCAAAGATCTTTCCCATAGAGTCCTTGCCCATCCAGCCCTCCAGCTTGCCCCTCCCTAACTTTGCTCCATCTCTGCCTGATGAGAGAGCCTATTCATCCCTCAAGGCTCTCTCCAAATCTGACCTCCTCACCAAAGTTTGTTCAGACCTCTCTAATCATCATTAATCTCCCATCCCTTGGTCTCCCATGACACGTTTTCACACTTCAGTCTTAACACAGAACACACACGTCTCTGTGTCTCGGACCATAGTAACATTTCTAGTTTCCCCACTAGACTGCGAGCCCACTGAGAGACAGCCCAGGTTTTATTTCTTTTGCTGACTACCACAGTACCTCACACAGTTCCCTAAATACAGTGGGCTGGTGCCCAATAAATGGCTAATGGTTTAATTAAATACACGTTTCCAAAACACAGAAAAGGGTTTTACATAATTGTGTACCAAACCCAGCTCAGGGCAGCCGATGCGTCCATGTACGTAAAACCCCCAGTCCAGCCCCCCTGCAGCCGCGGCAGGGGTGGGAAAGGGATCATCCTCACCAGGATCAAGGGAGAGGATGGATGTCTTATTCCTGTCTGACAAAGTCCCAATCCCTTTGCGACCCCAACCCCAGACCTGCAGAGTTTATTATATTCAGAGAACATGTGGGGTTTGGGATTTGTTCTGATTCAACTGTTATTCCTTTTTACCAGGAAAAAAATAACTTTTGCTCTATTATGTTTCAGCTCCAAAAAACAATCTTGACAAAAAGCAAAGCTGGGTTCGGGATGCAGCAAATTACTGCAGCTTTGCCCAGGGATCTGCTTCCTTTCAGCTCTGAGGCTGGCTCACCTCTGGCCCAGAGCTCCCTGGAAACAAAACACACTCAGAAATAGCTGATAAGGGGAGGCTGGAAGGAGCCAACAAGTGAGGGATGTCGAATAGCTAGTGTTGGGCTTTGGGTCCAGAGCTCCTCCCCAGGTAGGATGAGGCCCAGAGCCGAGGGCTAGGCCTCCTGGCACCCCGTGCAAGACTTCTCTCACATGTCTAAGGAAGGCTTCAGCAAGTTCTCTGACGTACCGTATGTCTTGTCTCCAGTCTCAGAGTCAAGACGGGGAGAGGACCACAGACAGGGAAACAGAGGCAAAGCGCTGCAAACCCGTTGCTCCTGGAGGCCTCCGAGTCTGCCCCCTGCCTCCCAGCAGCCCCGCTGCGCAGTTCCCACACACTCACCCTGTACTTATTGAGGTTATGTCTCTCCACACAGGTCCCCTTGAGGCAGAACTTGCCCTCGCCGCAGCTGGTGCCGTCTGCCCAGGGGAAGTGGCGGGTCTGGCACACCATCTGCCCCTTCGCCTTGCCGGTGCACCACAGCTTGGTGCAGTACTGCATGTAGGGACAGGGCTTCGAGCCCACGCCAAAGGCCAGCTCACACTGCTGGCTCAGGGTGTAGCTGGCCCCTGGCAGGTCCTCAGGCAGGGAGATGGGCTTGCTGGGTGGGTCCAGGAGGCAGTCGCCTGCAGGGAGCCAAGGGCATTCGTGAGAGAGGAGTTGAGAAAGGTGGGACGTGGCTGGCCCAGAGTCTAAATGGTAGGGAGACAATGAAGCAAGGTCCAGTGGAATGGACCCCCTTGAGAGCCCGACTCTTTGGGGTCATGCATGCCTTAGACAACAGAAGACAGGCCCAGAGAGGTGGTGAGCACTCTCTCCAGGGACAGCACCCAAACCCCTCCTCTGTCCCCCTGGCTTACCGTGCCCGCTGTCCAGGAAGTCGGTGATGATAGCAGCACTGCAGGCTGACCAGGGGTTGGCACGGTCAATCTGGATGAGTGTTGGAGACATCATGTGGTTGGCTCGGAGTTTCCCAAACACCTCCTCACACACTTTCACGTTGTCATGGGGCATGTTGAACACGTGGCCTATGGGGTGAGGCGAGAGGACTCAGAAGGCGGAAGGATGTGGGCTCTGCACTTTTAAAAGGACGGGGGATCAGCCGGGAAAGCTGGAGAGCCTACGTCCGCAATTTTCAGGCTGGTCATTTTGACCTAGTGATAGACTGCTTTGCAAATGTCAAGATGGTGTTCTTGGGTCCTCGGTCCTGCCCATCAGGCTGTGGGCTCAGTGAGGACAGCAGGGTATCTAAAATCGTCTCCGCTTAGTGCCTAATTGATGAGATATTCTGACTGCTGAGTCAGACAATATCGCTGGCCAAATGGGCTGGGGTAATCGGAAAAAATAAGACAAAGCCATTGCTAAGGCAGACTCTGACCCTAAGAAGGACTCCCTAAGGCTTTAGGACATGAGGAAGCAAAGACAAATGTCTATCCCCTGCCCAAAGCACCCAGGACAAACCCAGAAAAGCCCCAGAAGGGAGTCCTCCCCCTTCCACCCAAGAACCCCCTCTAGCCTTACCCAGTTCATGGGCAGTGGTGAAGGCTGATGGAAGCCCATCATCCTCGATCACAGAACAACTTCTCTTGGGGTCACACATAGTGCCCACATCAGCCATGCCCAGTGTGTCACAGGTGGTGGCCCCACACAGGTCCTGCCGAGGTGGGGAGGGGGAAGCAGAAGCCAGCCAGAAATTAGTGACAGGTACAGAAGGGACCTGATGGGAAGAAAAGGCATCCTATGGGATGTTCCAGCTCATCCCCGCTCCCTGTCCAACCAAGCCCAGCACCTTCCTAGCCAGGTCCTTTCTCCCAAGGGGTTGCAGGGCTATTCATGGAATCAACACAGGCTGAGGGAGGAGGCTTCAGGAAGAAAGCCCTGTGGCTCTCTAAGAAGATTCTACCCAAATCCTACTCAGGGAGATCCTGTAAGGAGGTATAGAATTAAACCACAAGGCCATTGCTTTATATAGAGACAGATTTCCAAACCAGAAAACGGTGAGTTCCACAGCTGGGTGAGGTTCTGGTCAGGGCTAACTGAGGCAGGTGGGGGCGGAAGGCCAGTGTGTTCCTCATCCGGAGTCAGCCCTGAGCCGCCTCAGTCCTTGCTGAGCGATTGCCTTTGGACAACTATGAATTAAGCTCAGATTCTCAGCCAAAGGGTCACGGGCCAAGGACCCGCCCAAACCAGAGATTTGGCTTCCTTGGGCTGGGAGGGAGCAGACTGAGGTGGATACGAGCTGCTATCCGGACACAGCTCAACTGGCTGCAGAAGCTCAAGGGGACCCCTGACTCAGTGGCTGCTAGGAAGAAAAAAGAAATGGATCACCGCCTAAGATAGTCGCTCCTTTTGTACTAAAACTTGCAGCGGACGCTAGGACTTCCTGCAACAACCCTATTGGGAAGCACTTCCAGGGATGTGGAAGGGCAAAATGGGGTACCGGGGGCGGATATCTCAATGAATTTATTGAGCATCATGGGCCAGCAATGCACCTACATACCTTAAGAGCCCAGAAGTTGGAAATAGGATAAGATACTTATCACTTAAAAGAGAAGACCCTGTTGAATCAGTGATACCGGGATTGTCTTCATTACATCCTTGCCTTTCTTTGTAGTTAACAAGAAACTACTCTAGGTATCATCATCCCCAGCAGCGTTAGGAGGCAGATATGTTATTATACCTATTTGTCAAAGGTGAAAACTGAGGCTCATGCTCATAGTTAATCATGGTGATGATTTATTAAATGCTGACATCGTGTGTGCACTTCACACGCATGACCATATTTCATCCTCGCAACAGCCCACCGGAAGAATGACAGCTATTAGCACCTTGCGCAGACAAGGAAGCTGAAGCTTAGAGAGGTCCATGTCACGCAGCAGAAACATACACTGGGGTCTGCACGATTGGATATCATCAGCGCTCTTTCCACCACGTCAAAGCTGATTGCTCAGCAACTCCTAAGTTAACTTTCCGGAGAAAGAGCTGTGTGTGTTCTCCATGGGAGCCAAGGTGTCCGCATAAACACACCCAGAACTGTTCTCAATTTTCGTTCTCTTTAGGGCTATGTGCACGTGCGTGTGCAGGCACATGCTGACCTGGGGGGAAAGGTGGGCAGCAGAGTTAGTGGGGCCAGGGGGCATAGGAGGAAAGTGGTCAGAGTACAGAAAATCAGCAAAATTTAATCCAGAGCACTCAGAAGTTTACCACCTGAGCAGTCAAACTTGGCTTCCCACGGTCAGGTGATAGTCACACCTCCTAATGAGTTAACAGTTTCTCTGGCCAAAGAACTGAGAGGGCGATCAGACTCCAGAGTACACGGGTCAACAATGAGTGATGCATGCCCAGCCTTGATCTGCTGTCCTGGGCTCACATGTGGCACGTCTGCCACTTCTAGGAACCCTTGGGGTGAACCTCAAATTCCCTCTCTTCCAAATACTCTTCCCTCTCCAAAGGCTCACCCTTCCAGAAAGTTCTCCTTCCCCTAGAGTTCTGAAACCTAGAAGAGTTTGGGAGGGGAAGTTCACCAGGCAAGCAGTTTAGGGACTATGACTGCTGAGGAACAGGACTGGGTCGCATGGAACAGCCTGTGAATGGAGGGAAAAGGGGGCAGGGGACCAAGAGGCAAGGAATGGCGGTTTGCATGGGGGCATGGGGCAGGGAGTGGGGGAACTGGGCCCATTTGTCCCTGGACACTACAGTATAGCATCCCCACTAAGGCAGGAGTCTCTGAAAACTCTTGCCTGGTGGTCACAGCCCATAAGGAGAACCTGTAGGACAGACACGACACTGCCCCAGGGCCACCATGCACACTCACTGCTGGCTTTGTGTAAGAGAACGGGCATGGGAGGAAGAACCAAGAAGGTTAGTTAGATTCTTGTCCTGGCCCCACCACGAAGTAGATGTGTGACTTTGGCAGGTCACTTCTCTCCTCGAGGCCTCAGTTTCCTCCTCCGAAAAAGGGCCAATTCTCATCTAGAACCCAGACTGGACCAGTGCCTTAATTAAGCCTCTGCTCCTGCCCTGATCCCAGGGTGCTCGGCCCCTTCTGGCCCTCTAGGTTATAAAAGGAACACACAGAATGATATACTTTAGAACGGAAAGAACCCTGATCTTGTCTACTAACCCATGACACTAACTCCCAGAAAAGAGAAGGTCACCCACGTGGACATGCAGAGTCCTAGCCACTGCCCTGCTCAGCAGAAATGGTGAGGCCAGACTGACAGCTCAGCCACTGGACCTCCGCTGCCCAGAAGCCCGCCTGTGACGCTGGAAGGTCCTTAAAGCCAAGAACCTCCTTCCTCTCTGGGAGGGTGGATTCTCTCTGGAGTGAAGACATGCAGCTGCAGGCCCTTCCTGGCCAGGAGCAACCTGTTCTTTCCATCAAGAAATCCCAGTTTCCCTGGATCAAATAAGAGGAACAAGGAAGGAGCCGGCAGATTTCCTGAGGGTCAGGGGGTAGCTGAAAGCAGCCAGCCTGCAGTAACCAGTGTCTTCATTGTGGGAAGATGCAGCTGTTTGGGGTCAGAGGCTCTGCCTGTCCCTCTTCCCCCAGTCAGGGACTTCAGTGAAGAATCGCTGGACCTGAGTTCTTTGAACGCCCACAGGCGAGTGCGCAGGGCTCAGAAGTGCCTCATTTGTGGCACTGAACGTCTCCACCCTTCTGGAATGAACTCAGATGCACTCAAATTGCTTTAACCTCTTCAGCTCAGGCACTTGTCTCCAGGAATAGAAACTCTTCGGGTTCCTTCTGCCTGGAGGGTGTAGGCACTTCCCACCCAACCCCTACCTACCTCACTATTCCTGGTAATTTGCCATTTCTCCTTGAAGCTGCGGCTGCTTTTCCAGATGACCCAAGAATCATCTTGGCCAAGAACCTAGCCCTCCCAGATTATTGTTTTCTAACTGTCCTTCTTCATAAAATAATTTAGGATTGGAGCCACAGTTTGAGAGAAAGCAAGCAGGCAAGCACCTTGCAGTGGCCCAATCCACATTTCCCACGCTCGCTCCCACCACACCCCACCAGGACTCCCCACAGGCCTCCTTGTCACCTCCTCTCATTTACTGAGATGCTCATATTTTCCAGCAGTACGGAGGGTGGAGGACCCACAGAAATCAAGCACGTTAACTTTTTTTTTAATGTAGCAGAAGACACATGTTTTCATGTAGCCAACTTCCTACTCATGGAAGGGCAGGGCTCATTTTCAGGGCCACACTATAGCATCCGAGCATCACACTCACACAACCTCAGAGCCATCCTTTCATTCTGCAGATGGGGAAACTAAAGCTCGGTGGACTAAGATTGCTCACCCAAGGCCACATAGTTATTAACATGGGAACGGGACCCCATGCCTCTTGACACCAAGGCCAGCAATGGTCTTCAGTCTGAACCACAGCACACTAGTCAGGATACCATAATTACTGTTGAAAACCACCCCGCACTGGTATTAATACTGCACCTTTACTTGTTTCTCATCTGGATTTCTGTCATGCATCACCGTATTTCCTTGTCCAACCCCAAATCCACTGCTGTTTGTAATCCCCAAGCATGGGATTGCGATTCTGGGTGTCTGGGCAATGTGGCTAAGGATGCCTGGTGAAGAAGAGAATGCACCCTGGTCACGTCCATCAGCAGGTTCGGTTTCGCTAGAATATAAATTCCTCAAGGTGTACAAAATGGCATGACAGTGGGAGACTGAGACAACCAAGACAAGAATTACCTCAGTGAGGAAGAAGAGAAATCTGAAGCTTGCCGGAAGACCAAGCTTTCTCCGGAAATCATCAGTTCAAGAGAGGGTACACACCTAACATGATGTTGATAGTGGACACTTACTGAGTTGCTACTATGAGCCAGACACTGTTCTAAGAGTCCTGTATTAGCTCATTGAATCTTCACAAAGGCTTTATGAGGGAGATGCCATTATTAGGCGCCATTTTACCGATGAGGCTCAGAGAAGGTAAAATACTAGCACAGGCTCAGTGAGCCCGACGCTAGACGGGAAGGGAGAGGCAGAGTGAAGTTTGAAATCCAGAAGTGCAGCCTCAGAACTGAATGCTTCCCTTGCATTGGTCTTGCTTCTGGTACAGAAGCACCCCACGAATGAAGGGGCTAGGGAATCTCAAGATAACAAGACTGTCCACCCCTTACCCTGAGCCCCCAAAACTCACATTGGCCACTGAGTGGGAAGAGACCTGGGAGAGGTCGGTGGAGAGGGAAATGGCAGGATTGAGAGCCAAGAGTGCTCTAGGCGCAGTGCCTGCACCCCCTTCCTGGTTGAGCAAGCTCTTGGTTCCTTGCCCCACACCTGCACTGACACACTGACCCCATCCCTGCTCTGCACCATGTCTGCTGGCTCCTCGCTGGGGCCTCTCCTTTCTCCAGGGCAAAAACTGATGGCAAAGAGCCAAGAACAAATGCCAGAAGAACCTAAGACTCCCTCTCCCAACCCTGCAGCCTGACAGCTACAAATGCTGGATTAATGATCCCTAGTAAGGGAGGTGAACTACCTAAGCACCCATAGCCACACACAGTCCTTTTGCTAACATCAGTGCCTTTTTCCCATGAATACATACTGAACAGCGGCAGCTGCATGCAGGGGCCCACTGGAGGGGCTACAAAGATACAAAAAGGTCTTGCTTAACGGAATTTACAAGTCAGTGGGGATGGCAAATGCTGGGGCCACGGTTTCCACACAAAAACAGACAAATATTAAGTATACTTGCAGGTGCAATGCGACAGATTGCTTTAAAACTAGGGCTATCCCAAATGTAAGTTCTGGCAAGGGACCTGTAGGTAATTATTCAACAACAACAAACACGTGCTGAGTGACCACGAAGGTAATGATGACAGTCGCTGCCATTAACTGGGTGCCTATTCTGGAACATTTGCTAACTTGTCCTTGATACTGCCTTTAAGTTCATTATCATTGTCATCATCATTATCCTTTTATCGATGAGGAAAGTGAAGTTCAAATGGCTGATTCGTTCAACGTCCATTGCTAAAAGTCAAGTGCCAAGACTGAAACTCAGCTCTGCCTGACTCCAAGCCTGTGTTCTTTCCACTGTGCCACACAACCAAGGATAGGCACCGAGGCAAGGTGTGGGGGTGGGGGGTATGCACCAAGAGTGACCCAAACATCTACCAAGAAGTTCAAAGGTAGGACAAGAGCAGGACCAAAGGAGGGGAAAAACCTCATTTGCCTTCATGATTCAACCAGTGTTGAAGAAGAAGAAAAAGATTCTGGTGCACATTCCTCCCAGTGTTTACAGCAGCATTATCTACAATAGCCAAATTATGGAAAGAGCCCAAATGCCCATTGACTGACGAATGGATAAAGAAGGTGTGGTATATACATATGGTGGAATATTACTCAACCATTAAAAGAATGAAATCTTGCCATTTGCAATGACATGGAGCTAGAGAGCGTTATTCTAAGTGAGAAAGCTCAATCAGAGAAAGACAAATACCATATGATTCCACTCATCTGTGGAATTTGAGAAACAAAACAAATGATCATAGGGGAAAAAGAGAGAGAGGCAAACCGAGAAACAGACTCTTAACTATAGAGAACAAACCGATGATTACCAGAGGAGAGGAGGATTAAGGAGTGCACTCATGGTGATGAGCACCCGGTGATGTATGGAAGTGTTGAATCACTAAATTGTACACCCGAGGGATGCTTGGGTGGCTCAGTCAGTTAAGCATCTGCCTTCAGCTCAGGTCATGATCCCAGGGTCCTGGGATCGAGTCCCACATTGGGCTCCCTGCTCAGCGGGGAGCCTGCTTCTCCCTCTGCCTGCCACTCTCCCTGCTTGTGTTCCTTCTCTCTCTGACAAATAAATGAATAAAATGTAAAAAAATATATATATATTGTACACTTAAAACTAATATTACACCGTATGTGAACTAACTGGAATTTAAATAAAAACTAAAAAAAAAGAAAGAGAGATTCTGGTACACATTCCTTCCTCCAAACTACCTCCCCCAACCTCCACCATCCTCCACCATTAATACAGGTTTTCTTATTTGGTATAAGTAAAAGAAGGAGGGAGAAGAGCAACCACCTTCCAAGTCAGGGAGGAACTGTATTCCAACCCTTCCTCTCTCTTTCTCCTCCCACCCATCTCCCTCCCAGAAGTAGTGTTGAGTTTCCATTCGGTGATAAAAATTTACAAACTCTTAAATACCGAAATTACAGATGCCCCTCTCTGCTAATATCGTCCAAGGCCTGACTTCAAAAAAGACCCTGACAAAATTACGATTCTCTTTATTGTATTAGGAGATATGTATAAAATACATATTATCATTTTATTAACCTTTTTTTATTGAACACTAAATTTCACTGCCATATGGCAAGTTGTTTATTATAGAAAGAACTGGCCTTTATTTCAAATGAGGTTCCAGAGTGCTGTTCCACTCTGCACAGTATAGGATACATGTATGCTCCCCACACACACACAAATACACACACACACACACAAAATGTAGTACAGCTCAAGACCAAAACAACAAGGTAAGGGCCAAGCTTGGGACTGAGAGGCAGAAAGGGTGAGGACATGAATGAAGGAAACAAAAGAGAGGAGAAAAATGACAAGGAGCCTGCCCTGGAGAATCTCAAAAGAGGAGAAAGAGAGCACAGGAAAAAACGGTGAGGGAAGGAGGGGACGAGGGAACGGCACACGGTGGTACTAAGCGCAACAGAATAAACAACATAAATGAAGGAATACGCCGGCAGAAAAACCACAAACTGTAAATCCTACAAGACCAAGTCCGTTCAAAGGAGAAAATGTTACAAATAGCAAAACAGATGGTGGAATGGAGGAGAGAGGCTCCTGCAACACAGGAAACAAGCTTCCTTTCCCATCGCCACCAGCTCCCATCCCGGTGCCTTCTTGCCACCTGCCCCTCGTCCCTCCTCCCCCACCCCATCCCGGAAGGCTTCCCTGGCTCCGAAGCAAGGAGAATGCCTCCCACTGGACTTTGGACAGAGGGCCCATGTCTCCCTCATGGCACTTAACACACCCTAGTGTAACGAGCTATTTCCTTGTCAGGCTCCCTGATACTCGGTGAATTCCCGAAAGCCAGGAGCCACATCTTAATATCTGTACCTCCACAACCCAGGACGGTACCTGGAAATAACAGATGCTCAATAAGTATTTTTAAAATGTAGAACAAATTCATGAAACCAGGTCTACCACAAAGTTACCCAGATAGCAGAGGCATCAGAGGTAAAGAGAGAGAAGACAGCTCAGGCTTAGCTGGGACTCCTACTACGTCCCAGCACCAAATCCCGCTCCTGCTGCCAACGGCAACAAGAAGCCATAGAAACGTTTCTTCTCATAGAAATGAATGTCCACCCAGAAAGACTGGCTCTAATTCTCCACAGATCCTGGTTCCAGTCCCGTGCTGACCTCACCCTGCTGTTATGAGTCTGGAGACTGATTGCTTTGCAAAATCAGATGTGTGCTCCTTCTCCAGGAACATGAACTTACTCTGAATCTTTAAGTAAACTCCTCAAGTTGTCAAGATACTTGTTGTCTGATCTTTTTCTTTTTTTCTCCTTTGCACACAGCAAAGCCTCCTCCCTGGGTCACGTCTTCCCAGTGTTTTGATTTCAACGCCCCACGCCCCTCCCTCTGCCTGCCAAGAGGACAGCAGCGTCTCCCCATAGCCTGGCCCAGCCTTGTTTAAACACACGACAACTCTGATGGTGGGCCGAAGGGGAAGCTCCGGTGCCTGCCAGTCCTGATACTCCTACGCCACCCCCCTTCAGGTACCCGGCACCTGGAACTCTCCAGAAGCTGTGCTCACCTCTTCCTCACAGGAGGAAATACAGTCTGACCAAGCCCAACCCTTTCCCGCTTCCTCCCTGTGAAAACCACAGCTAGAGTACCATCAGTCAGAGTAACTAGCCATTTCTCAGAATTTTCTGGGGGGACCAAGGAATAGGTGACCCTAAGATGTCTGACAGTTCAAGATCCATTACAGACAAAAGGTGATTAACAAAATAAGCACATTTCTGAAAACTTCTCAGCCAAACAAACTATATACAATTGACCCTTGAACAACATGAGGGTTAGGGGCACTGAACCCCATGCGGTCGAAAATCCACATACAACTTCTGACTCCCCAAAAACTTAAACTACAAATACTCTACTGTTGACCGGAAGCCTTACCGATAACAGTCGATGAACGCATATTTTTTTAAAGATTTTATTTATTTATTTGACAGATAGAGACATAGCGAGAGAGGGAACACAAGCAGGGGGAATGGGAGAGGGAGAAGCAGGCTTCCCGCGGAGCAGGGAGCCCGGTGCGGGGCTCGATCCCAGGACCCTGGGACCATGACCTGAGCCGAAGACAAGACGCCTAACGACTGAGCCACCCAGGCGCCCCAGATTAACACATATTTTGTATGCTGTATGTACTATATACTGTGTTCTTACAATAAAGTAAGCTAGAGAAAATAAAATGTTATTAAGAAAATCAAAAGAGAAAATACGTTTAGAGTACTGTACGGTATCAGAAAAAGTCCACATACAAGTGGACCCATGCAGTTCAACCTATGTTGTTCAAGGATCAATGTCATCTTCATAGAAATCAATATGTATATTTATATAGATATACATATTCCAATTTTAGTTTGAAAAAGCAGTGATTACACCAACATTACAATAATCAGGGAAGCTCATGTTTGAGTTAAAGGAGTATTACTAACCCTTACAAAGTACTACAGAAGTTCCTCTTGTGTTGGAGGACAGCAGGAGACTCCTGGTTCCCGGAGACCGCATCTGCCTTGGTCTACAAAGAGCAGCTGCGTGCTCTGTTCTCATCACATACTGTACCTTCCCCAGGGCAGTTCAGGAATGAGTAGTTCCTAAGACCCTGAGAACGCAGCAGGCCCTAAAGTCTGCGACAGCAAGGAGACGAGAGAGAGATGTTCACTCTAAAGCACTAAGCACATACCTGGGTATCGGTCCTGCCAACACAGCCTCCCCACTTTCAGGCTTCACCCTCTAGACGCCTAAGAGAAAGATAGCTTCTAAAAGTCGCATCTTGCACATCACTCCTTCTGACCCAAGTGCTCGTGCATCTTGTCCCCATCATGCACAGTTAACATAGCCCCTGGGTCTCGCACACACCACTGACAGACAGAAGTTGTCACGCTGCTTGATTGCTGCTTCTTCAAAAGGTGAATCCTTCTGGTGGTGTGGCCCATATTCCCAGCAGGAGTCCTCTTTCTAGGGCTGGTTCCAAAAGTCAGCCTAGCCACTAAGCGGCGGAGACTGAGGTCTGTTACTTTAGAAGCCGAGAGTGACCTCCACAGGGGCATCCCAGGTAGCAGATGGGCCAACAGCTGCTTTGCCCATTAAGATATCCTGTTCTTGGCCTTTGCTTTTTTTTCTCCCCCGGCAATCTGACTGCCGAGTTGGTCTGTGTGCAGAGGTGGAAGCCACCTCCTCTGCAGTTTCCCCATGACTCAAGCAGTGTGTGTAGGGGCAGTGGCAGCTCTACAGACCTCAGTTGGAAGAATGAGTGCAAGGAAACAGACTCAGGCCAAAGACCTCCCTAGAGAAACCAGGTGGTGGGAGGAGAAGGCTGGGAAAGGAGGAAGTTCAATTCCAGGAGGGGACAAGCGGTGCCAAATGGGTTAGTGTGGAAGACGTTAGCTCCAGCCCCATGTGTGCCAGCACAGCTCTGAGTGGCCTTTGGAAAGAGTGGGGAGTGAGAGCCCCACAGGCAACCAAGGATTCTAGGCCATCCCCAGAATGACGTGGTTATGATCATAACAAAACAAGAGCATGGCACAGATTCAAGCTGCAGCCCCTAAAATCAGAGGAACCAGGTCACTTGGATGCCCGTCTTCCTCCCAGTCCCATCCATGAATCTGAGAAATTACAGGAATCCAAAAACTTCACAGTACCCAATCACTCCAATATCTAGGAATGTAAATGTTCACAGACCCATAGCAAAAGGCAGAGCTGCTTCTGTGATCTGACCATCTTTCTAAGCCCCATACTCAGTATCTTTCCAATCCTGCACCTGGGGTCTCCGGATGCTCTTTACCAAGCTCACACCACTTGCACACCGCCAGGGACAGAAGCTGGAGTACTACCGTTAAGTGTGGTCATTGGAAGTTTCAGTGAGTCGGTGTTACGAGCAACCTTGCCTGTTCTGCTCCACAGCACACATCAGGGCAAACGGGTCACCCTGGACCAACAAGGAAATGGGAAAATTGAGAGATTTTCCCCAACTCAGCTCCAAGTGAAACTCCACTAGAAGAAACTCCAACTCCAAACAGGTGCTCTAACTAGATTGCCTGCTCTGAATGGACTGGAATCCCCTCAGGTAAAAGGCGGGCCAGCACAGGAGGGTACGGGAGAAGCAGCAACAAAGGACGGAATGCTCCCGGTACTTGAGTCTGTCCTTTCCATTTCAACCACAAAATATCCCAAATGATTCCCTCCATCCCAATCCAGGTTTTCCAGGCCCAGGACAGAGGATAACTGAACATGCCCAGAGGAAATGAAGCCAGGCTCTGAACTGGGATGCTTGCATCACTCTTCCAGTTTTACAAGAAGAGAAGAGAAGCCTGCGAAGAGGTATCTGAAAGGATTTAGACGCCCGGGTTGAAAAGGGGCGGACCTTTCCCGACCCCTCCAACACCATCCTCAGAGCGCCTCCTATCTGCCGCGGAGACACACTGCGGCTCCGGGGCGGCAACTTCCTGGGTTCCGGCCCCTCGGCGCCTGATCGAGGAGGCGCTGATTGGCCACGCCGGGCCAACACCTTCTGAAGTAGCGGGCGCTCCTCCGGCCGCCCACGTGCATCCAGATGCACTAGAGCCGAAGCTCCACGGAGCTCAGGAACCGCCTGTCCCTGGAAGATCCAAAGTGGGAGTCGGAAGAGATCAACAGAATTTTAACCTGGGGTCACTTGTTTGGCACAAAGGGCATTTGGAGAGCTAAGGGCGGTGACCCTAAGAAAATGGGGCTATTGGGGTCCAAAGAGGTGACAGATCAACTCACCTGCCTGGTGAAGAGGATGGCCGTGTCCCAGTACTCTGGGTGTTTGTCACTCACTTTATTCAGCTTCTTCTGCCAGGCGCAGAAGTTGCGCAGCGTCAAGGCCGCGTTGCCCGTGACCTTGGGCCCCGTGTCGCGGTCTCCGAGAAGCAGCACCTTGACCACGACGATGTTGATGGGGTTGAGGATGCTAGGATGGCGGTAGAGTCGTGCCGCCGTGGCCAGCAGCGTCAGCAGATAATGCTCCAGGTCCGCGCCGTGGAACTTGACCATTGACTCGTCCGCCACCACCAGTGTCTCCACGTACCGCGGGATAGACACGAAGCGCTTGGCGCGCCCGGACCTCCGCCGACTGCGACTCTCTCCCAAGCCGGTCCCCCGCGGCTTGTAAGGGTCCAGCGCCCGCAGAATGGCGGGGTTCCAGCCTGAGGCCACCCCGCAGCGAGAGGTGGGATCTCCGGGAGGCCCGCCGGGGACGCCGCGGCGCTGGAGGAGGTGTGCGCCCTGGCTGTTGCGCTGTGCTGCCTGCGCGCTGGCGTTGGGGAGCGGACTAATGACATACTCGGCGCCTCTGTAGCCAAAAGCTCCGCGTAGACCTCCGCACAGGCTCATAGCGGCGAAAGAATCTGGCTCGGCGTTCACGTCCCCAGAGTAGAAGCAACGTCGCAAGTCTGGAGAGCTCCCGGTGAGTTCCGGGAGGCGGACGCCCAGATGCTCAGTGGCGAAGGCGGGCGCTAGGAACTGAGCATCCAGAGTCAGGTGTAGGTAAAAGTCCTCCTGAAATGCTGTGATCTGAAAAATGAGTCCCTGATCCCCGGAGTCTTCGGGACCCCTCCGGTAGTAGTGGCGGCCGTTGATGTCCGGGTCCAGTCGGATGGGGACCACCACCTCCTGATCTGGCTCTGACCCTCCAGCCGGTCCCCCGGCGAGAGCCAGGGTTAAGATACCCAGCAGAAGCATGGCGCCGGGCAGCGCACTGCCGCGGTCTCAGAAGGGCTCGGCCCGGCTTCCCGGCAGCCGGCGCGTCTCCTTGCAGCAGGCGCACGGGAACTACCAACGCTCCGGGGCAGTCCGTAGCTCCCAGAAAGCAGAGCAAAGGGAGGGAGACTCCTCCCAAAGCGGTGAGCGTGCACCGAGCAGCCCGCGCCTCCTACCTGTGCCTTTCCAAGCAAAGCGCGCCCTGGCAGCTTAAGTACAATCGCTGTCAAGTGCAAGGACGGAGATTTGCAGCCGAGAGCTAGAGGCAGGTTTCGGGCCGTTTCTTCGAACCGCTGCCACTCGCGGCGCCGCAAACCAGGCGCTGGGCGAGCCTATTAAAGGCCCCCTCCTCTTTGGACTGCCCAGTCAGCGCCCCTCCCTCTCTCCCCTTCCAGCCTCCCAAAGCTTGCAGCCCCGAGCCTCCAGGGGCCACCAGAGAACTCGGTCCCGCCTCCTGAACCGAGAGCCACTTGGCGGGGAGGGAGTGGCGTTGAGCTGAGGCAGGAGGCGTGGGCTGGCTAGAGAAACCAGCGCTTAGTGTCTCGGTTCGCATTTTGCCCAAGCTTTATGCCCCAATGCCCCCACACATCAGTTACTCCTGCCCCGACCGACATCTGTCTGCTCCCTGGGTCCAAGCCTTTCTCTCAAAGCAGTCAGGGTCAGGAGTTGGGAATGAAGACTCCCCACTGACCCCCCTCTCCCAGGCCCTCCTCATCCACTCCCCCCCCCCGCAACATCCCTGCTGTTTCTTCATTACAGTGTCCCCTAAAAGACCCGGAACCAAGAACTGTCCCTGTAAAATGTCCTGTCGTTAGAAGGGCAAATTCCCTGGAAGATGGAGAACGCTTCTCAAACCCAGGGCCCTGTAGGCCCACCGTCTGCCCTGGGGCAGTGGTGTGCTGAGTGGCTGGTACAGAGCGTTAAATTTTCAGGGATTTGGGCAGTCAGTCCCTCCCCATTCAGGGACATCACAACGGGAGCTTGAAACAGGTCCCAGTGGGAGTACTTACACCACCCAATGGGCAACTGCTATCACCCAGGGCTTGGGGAAGGAAAGACAACCATTGGAGCAGCACCAATGCCTGGAGAGCATGTGGAGAAAGTGGTTGTCCTCCTGCCGGGGAGGTGCTGTGGGACTGGTGGGCAACAGGGAAAACTACCAGTACTGCCTGCAACAGTTTCTCTCATCCAACCCTTGACCAGGTGTCATGTAGGGCACTGGAGGGGAAGGCGGAGTGTGGACAGGTGGGGACAAAACCATCAAGCCATGAATTCCCATCTAGTTCTGAGGAGCCCTGTTTCAGGCATTGGTCCCCAAGACACTCTGTACCTCTCCATAAAATCCACTTCTCTCTTCTGACACGGAAGAAATACAAGTAGAGGAAGGAAGGTTTTCCTAGTCTCTCCTAATAACCTAGAAAGTCTTCCCAGAACCAAAAGGCTCCACGCTGAGTTCGCAAGAACAGAGGACAGGACAGGGGCACATGCAATGATTTGAAGCACCAAGTGGGGTGGTGTGGAAGAAATTTGGAATTTTTTTAATGAATGGCTCTAGTGAACAACTCTATTATTATAGGAAAGAGAATGCTGTGACTGGTCTATCAATCAAGAGCACTTTTTGCCCATTATCTTCTCCCCATAAAGGACCCACTCTTCCAAGAGCCCCGTGGCAACTTGGAACAGGAAGACTGCTCAGCTACCCATAATTCTCCTGGGCCCCTCTTTAACTGAGATGCACAAGGCTGAAACTCATTACATGAGTGAGAAGGAGATGGGTGTTTATGCCTATAATTAAAGGAAAACTCCAACAAACCAAGGGCAATCATAAGTCACTTATTTAGGGCAAACAATTATTTTCCTACACCCAGCAGTTTTAATGATGGGTTATGAGGTTTCCAAAGATACTTTACTTTCACTGTGGTGGATGGGGTTTGGTAAGGACTGTGGCATGTCGGTCAAGATGGCAGGCTCATGGAGAGGAAGCCCTTCTCCACCTTGTGTCTTGCTTCTCCTTCCCCAGTCGTGGCCCAGCTGTTCTCACCACTGGGCCCAGAAACCTGCCGTGTGGACTTTCTCAAAGGCCCTGACACGCATTGAGCACTTACTCTGTGCTGAGCCCCACATAAAGAATTTTATGTGCATTATCTTATTTCATGCTTGTCTCTCCCCTCTTGGAGGATGTAATTCTGTGCAATCAATTCTGCCAGGGGTTCCTAACCAGGATTTGAGTATCTAGGGATATGCTGAAGTAGATTACAAAAAGCATTCAAGCAGAAGTCAGAACTCAGCATCAACCCTCCGTTTCCATCATTAATCTGATTCTCTGACTCTTAATTTTCTCATCTGTCAAAAGAGGAGGGATTGTCCTAAATCAGAGATCTTCTCTCAGAGGACCGAATTAGAAATTTCTGGTCTATATGATATCTAAGATCACTTCCAGATCAAATATCACATGATTGTTTGAAACCTATGGAAGGCAACATTGCATGAGGATCGAGAGCCTAGGCTCAGAGGCCCCAGATGAGCATCCTTGCTCCACCCATCTCAGTTGTGCAATCTTGGGGAAGTGACTGTACCTCCCTAAGCCTCGGCTTCTTCATTACAATTAGGATAATAATACTACCCATCTCCTATAGTTACTACAAAGATTAAATAAGTTAATGCTTAAAAAGTGCTCAGACATGCTTGGTACATAAAAAATGTTTCTTGGGGTGCCTGGGTGGCTCACTTGGCTGAGCATCTGACTCTTGGTTTCAGCTCAGGTCATGAACTCAGGGTCCTGGGATCGAGCCCCACATAGGCTCCGCGCTCAGCGGAAGTTGGCTTCCCCTCTCTCTCTCCCTCTGCCCCTCCCTCCGTTCATGCACTTTCTCTCTCTAAAATAAATAAATCTTTTAAAAAGTGTTCCTTAAATGTTATCTGATAGTTAATGTTCTCATTAGCCATTCTTATTATTAATATTAATATTATTACCCAGCCTTATTTGGCCCTCCAAAATGACTGCCAGCATCACCTTCCGGTGATGCTAACACCAGAAGTCTTCTGGTGATGCGAACAGGAAAGGGATGGAAGTGAATGGGAGCAACGTCTCCCAGCACTGCTCCTAAATTTCCAAGGTCACCTTGGCCACCCCACTTCCATATTAGGACTCTGCTGCTGCAACCCGCTTGCTTCCGCCTGTCCTCCACCATCTTAAGATCTTTGAGAAATAAAAAGCAACTCCTTCTCCAAAAGAAAGACTGGAGGCCTCACCATGCTGCCAAATCTAAATACCTCAGCTTGGCCAGTTATGCCCTTTGCCAGCTAGGCAGACCTCTTCCCGCCCTTCCAGTCTCCACCCAAGTTTGCCACCTCCTCAGAGAGGCCTTCCTGGGCCACCCAACCTAAGAAGCCCCAAATCATGACCATGATTCCATGTTTTATTTTCTCCATAGCATGTACTTCTACTTAAACCTATTTTATTCACTTGGATTTTCACTTTTTTATTGACTGTCCTCCCCCACACCCCAAGTAGAATGAAAGCGGGACCCTATCTGTCCCATTCACTGTTATCTCCCCCAGGGCCTGGCACGGTTCTTGGTAAATGGAAGCTGTCCATTCATAGTGAATGAAGAAATTGACTCAACCCTAGTCCCAGCTTGGTCACTCACAGTCTACGAAACTCGGGACGAGATACTTCGTCTCTGAAATGGGGATGGACAAGACTATCTTTTAGGAGAGTTTGGAGTGCCTGACACACTGCTCCCATAATTATTAACTCTCTTCACCTCTGATGGAGACCTTCGCCCAGTGCCCTAGTCAACTAACCCACTCATTTCCTGGTTGAAGCAGCTGAGGTCCAGAGGGATAGTTACTTGTCTAAGGCTACCTGGTCAGCTGCTTTGCTCAGGTCATAAACTCTTTTCTTTTTACCCTTTACATGAAAACCTGGCTCTAGCTAAATCGAATAGCTTGGCTTCCTCTGCCCAGAAGCTGTTGTTTCAACATGCATGGCTTCGTGTAAACCATACCTTCCATCTAGGATGTCCTCTCAGCCTCCCCAGTGCCTGTGTATTTCACTCTCACCTCCTCCAGGAAACCATGTAATTTAACTCACACAGCGCAGCTTTGCTCCTTGTTTCTCAATTCCTTCAGTGTATGCTTATTCCATTTCTAGCATAAGAATATTCTATTTGAACTTGCCCTTTTGCTAATTAAATATTAAACCCTTTTCCTAGACTGGACTATGGCTACACAGGACTAGACTAGAAACTCACCAAAACCAGGGCTTCCTTTACTTTTATGTCAGCTTCCATGACAGTCCCCAGAATAGGGATTGACGGCTTGGCCAAGCCGGGTGAGTGCAGAAGGTTCTAGCAAGAAAATCAGCCCAAAAGGATGATGCATGGAGGCATCTACAGAGGAGACAACTACAATGATTCAGTTTGGAGACTTAGACTTCACTTCTCTTAGATTGTGATTATTCAATGTGAGGACCTGCCTACCTGGAAAATCAAGCATCCTGGATTATCACCCCAAATGAGAGAAAAAAAATCAAGGAGAAAAGAGAGTGGGTAGGCAAAGAAATAAGAAATAAGCTCTATGGTCTAGGCAATATTTTAATGGGGAGGGAAGTGACTAAAGGAAGTCTTCCCATTCCTCAAGTCAGATAGTATTAATTCATTAGTTTAGCATGTTAGGATTCAGATTAAGTTGTCACAGAAAATAGATTTAAGAACTTACCATTGTGTGCGCTTTATGTCTTCACCATTCTTTGTCAAAGATCTCTAAAAGTCCCAGATGTGTTTAAGTGTTCTTCATGGAAACTGTGCCACAGAGATAGGCAAAGCATACAACATCTAGAAAAGGTGCGGGTTCAAGGAAGCTTCTTGGAAGACTCAGGGAGCATTAAACCACTGAGCTGCATCATCCACTGGCTTCCACCAGTGCTGGATTCCTTGGCCAGTCTTCTCCCAGATGTGGAGACAGCTGAAGCAGCTGGAGATTCATCTGAGGCCCCATGAATTATAACCCTGGGCCTGGGTCCATTCTTCTTTGCGTAGAGGAAATCTTTAACTCTATTTTTCCCCACTCAGCCACCCACTCTGATTTGTTCTCTGGGGCCAAGTATTTCATAGAAGGCCCTCTGGTATTTAAGTCCTGTATTTGTTCTCTTGGACACTAGGAGGTTAGAACAAAGGGTCCTGACTTAGCTTGGGGAAACTCATCAAATCATAGTTCCAGGTTGCCTCCTGCTTATTACCCTGAATCCGCCCCCCTCATACGGTTTTAAATAACAGCCACTACCCTTGGATCTCAGGCTTCCCAATTTAACAGTTCATTGTATAGATTTACACACAAACACACACGTAAATTACCTTGGATTTTTTTGGCTGTTGAGGATACAGCTTGCATTCAGGTTGGTGGAGGAGGAGTACCTAGAAGAGAGAAGAAATGAACACTAAATCCTCCATTCCTGTCTGGGGATTTAGAGAGCAATTTTATCTGCCAAACAATCTTCTATCCCCTTTGCTCCTCCCAGTATACCCTTTTCCCATCACCGTCAGCATCCAGTATAGTAGCTTCAAGATGTGAGCTTGAACTTGAGCCTCAGGCCCTGTACCACCTTCATTAGTAAAGCACCCCCTCCACCTTTCAGAATATTAGACAAGGCTCCAAAATAAAATGTATCATTCCTCCCAGGTGCCTGTGTCTTCTTCAACCAGTGTGTTCTTCTTAATAAAAATACTTGAGCCTAAGCGGCTCAGTTGGTTGGGCACAGAACTCTTGGTTTCAGCTCAGGTCATGATCTCAAGGTCAAGGGATCAAGCCCTGTGATGGGGTCTGCACTCAGCACGGAGTCTGCTTGAGATTCTCTCTCCCTGCCCCATCCCGGCCCACAAATAAATAAATAAATATCGGGGTGTTTGGGTGGCTCAGTCGGCTGAGCCTCCAACTCTTGATTTCGGCTCCGGTCATGACCTCGGAGTCGTGAGATGCGGCCCCAGGACAGGCTACGCAATAAGCGTGGAGCCTGCTTAGGATTCTCTCTCTTCCTCTCCCTCTGCCCCTCCGCCTGCTCGTGCCCTCTCTCGCTCTCTCTTTCTCTCTCTCCTTCTCTCTCTCAAAAATAAGTAAATAAATAATAAAACTAAATAAATAAATCTTTAAAAAATAAAAATACTTGACATATACAAAAGAGTACATGATTTATAAAATGAATTCCTATATATTGTCTAACTTTATCCTCACAGAAACACTTGGGGAGGGAGAATGGTGGGAGAGGAATTATTAACATCTCCACTTTGGGCAAGTAAAACTAAGACCTAAAGGGTGTAGGGGAATAGGCAAAAGTCACCTGGTTAGTGAGTAGCAAAAGGAAAACTGAAACACTCAGCTGGTCTTAAGTCCCATCCCAGCCTGTTTATTCTGTACCTCACTCAACTGCCTCTCTTCCAGCAAGATCCGCCACCTGCGCGTGTGCACAGGACCCGCCTCACTCCCGTCGTGGGCACAACCCTCCTGTCCCGTCATACACTCCCACCACGCACAGTTCGCTCCTCATCTTCCTTCCACATACACACTCCTCACACTCCTGGAACACATGCTCACAAGCTAATTTAAATAGGATTTATAAGAACACAACGACTTGCCTGGAAGCCGAGCCCTACTCTGGATCAACAATTAACTTGATGGCCCCAGTGTGGCTGGTCTACTGTCTTTGGAGCCTTTACAAAAAGCCACAGAGAACACTCATAACAGAGGAGTATTATTTAATTTGTCTTACGAGAACATTTTTTTTTCTGTTGTATTCATTTTCACTTCCTCCCCTCCACCCTATGGCACTAAGGGGACTCTACTCATTGGAAGTCAGCAGAGATCACAGTTTGCTCTAATGTGATTTTTAACCATTTGGTGGTTGTGGAGAGGTCATAAATAGTGTGAAACCTCATCCCTGAAAAATACCCAGGCATGTCCACACACTCAAAATTTGGCCCATAACTTTGGGAGATTTGTACTCTCAGAAGCCCATTCCCCAGCCCCTGAACTGTGCCAAGCAAGTCCTGCCGACGCCCAAACAGGAAGAAGCCTCTCCTCATACACGCTGTTAAAATACTTTAAAACAAGATATGGCTGCTCCAGGACCTGAGCCTAAAACACCAGCCCTTATATGACTGAGAGATCAGGAGCATGGAACAGTCAAGCCGACTGCCCAGAATTGCAGATCTTCAAGCCAGGGCTCAGCCCCAGCTCTGTTTGATGTTGGGTTATTTGGGGATGCTAGTTAAATGACCCAGTCTCTGGGAACTTTGAATTCCTCACTCATGAAAGAGCAAGAATATTCTTATTATCATCAGTAAGAACACAATGAGCCCACAGAGTAAGTAGCATTATTTGGGACTCTTGTAATTAGAAAGTATGATACAGTTCTCACTTCCGGAGTTTGCAATTTATTTGATTTGTTCTGCCAAAAAAAAAAAAAAAAAAAACCCTGAGGTGAGCTGCAGGCTCTTGCTCTCTTCCTGTAGGTAAAATTAGGGGGTAGGCACATAGCCTGTGGAAACCCAGGGCAGCCAACCCTTCCAGTCGGCACCATGCTCCTCCACTCTTGTCTCCTCCAAGCATTCTTGCCCCATCCCCTCCACCTGCTACACTCCCTGTCTTCCCCACCCCACCCCAGCCCCCACCCTGCTTTCCACCCTCTCTCTAATTCTTCTCATATATCCTCACCTCCCTTCCTCAAAATTTGTTGCTGCCTGCCTCTTAATTTACACTCCGGTGAAAATAACCGGTAACAGCTTTAAAAATGCTTCCCATTCACATATATTTACATTTTAAAAGCATCAGAGTCTTTTTCAAAACACAGTTCTGATGGTGGAATTTCACCAGTGTTAACAAGATGTTAACAAGGCAGGGCTTTGAAGTGGCGTGGAGGGAGAAAGGAGTCTCACAAAGACCTTCCCAGGCAAGGTCACCATTAAAGTTTTGAGGGTTGTACATAGCCCAGCCCTAGGGGGCACAATTCTCATAAACAAGAAACAAACCACCTGCACAGCACTGGATTCCATCTCTCCACCCTGCTCTCACCCATCACACTTCTTACTGGACCCAACAGTTTGGGAGGGAGGGTTCTCACTAAATCTCCCAGGACGGGAGGACTTCCACTTAGAAGCTACTGCCCTCGAATTGTTTATCTGGCTTCCCATTTACAAATGCTTTGTGGAATTCCTACCTCATCTCTCCCTATCTCTTATTAACCTAGTCAATGTACACTGCCTCAGGTCAGGCTTCGTGCCTCTGTTTCACTCTGGATGTGAAGTGAGTAGGCAACAGGTAATGAGCAATGGATATCATCATGGACAGCTCCCTCACCAAGGTGAGAACAGTGAGCCCAGAGCGGCAGAGAAGACTTCATGCGAGAGTCCACAACCTAATATGCATGAGGCTTATAGGTGTCAGTTTTCTCTGATCCTCAAGAACATCAGAAATTAAAGGGCAGAAAACTCTGGTATTTAACTACAAAAGAACATAAAACTAGACCTTGACCCAGATCAGTGGGAGAAGAAAAGCTGCTTTGGGCTCTCCTGGCTCAGACCCACCTCCCACCTGAGGGTGGATCCCAGAGCAGAGCCCAAGGCATCCAGCAGACCCCACTCTTCTCCCACCTTGGGTTCCAATGCTCTGCTGAGAAGCCAGACTATCTCCTTATAAAGGTTTGCTGTTCTTTGCCTGCCCTTGCTTCCTCCTTCCTGCACCTCCATGCAGCCTCCCTCATCACTGTGGACATCATCGAGAAGTGACGGGACATGGTAATGTCACTTCCTAGCCAAACTGACAGGAGCAGTCCCGCAGCTTGTCCAATACTTTCAAGCTGTGGCTGATGAGACTCCAAGCATCAAGTTGCTCCAAGTAAAGATTTCTCCCTTTCTCCCCTCTTTCTCTCCCAGCTACCCAGGAATCTCCTCCTTCCCCTCAGAACATCCCATCCTGGCATTTTGAATCCGCCAACAGACCAGCTGAAGACACTTGCAGACTACAGAGCTCCACTAGGTGGAAATCACTGCCTTTCATAAAGGAAAATCAAGAGAGCTTATTGTGTCTGGAAGGGGCCCAGATGTGGGAGAAGAGAAAACAAGATTAGTGACTGGGCAGGCAGATTTCATTTCTGCTCTTGGAAGTGTGAAAAGAGAAAAGTGGAGGAACGGGGAAACTGAAAAGAAGAGTAGAAATTCAAAAGAAAACACCTAATTTCACCTATATTTATCCAGCAGAGTACATTATCCTTACTCACAGCTTCAACTACCCATCTCGGCATTTGACTCCCAATGACAATTCCTAGTCCCTATCACTGCTGAGCTTCTGTGACACCCCAGTGAGTCCCCAACAGGCCCAAAACTAATTAGTCCCTCCTCTGCACATGCCCTACACAACATACACGTACGCACATACCTTCTTCCTGTTTTCCCTAACTTGGCCAATGGCATCTCTATCCCCCTCACCCCTCAGCTAGTCAGCCTTATTTTCTCCCACCCTGGCCTCTGCACCCACCCTACCACACCTCCCAACAGGCAAACTCAAAGAGGCCCCAGTGTATTCCTCTCCATCAGCACCACAACTTCCTTAGCCCAGACCCACACCATCTCTGGAAAGCTTGTCCTGACCGGTCCCCATCTTTCCAATCCCTCTCTTCACGTAGTCCTCAGTCTACATAATTGCTAGAGCTGTCCTTCTAAAAGAAAAAAGCAGTCACGTTACTTCCCTGCTTAAGTCTTAAGGGAGTTTTCATCGCCCTCTGGAAGAAAGCTCTCGGCACCCAGGGAGACAAACACACACCCTCACACATGGGCCCAGCTGACTCTTCCAGCTTCAATGCCTACCACTCCTGGGCAGCACCTTACGCTCCAAACCTGCAAGACTCACTTTCCCAAATGCAAAAGTTCGTGTGTGTGTGTGTGTGTGTGTGTGTGTGTGTGTGTGTGTGTGTGTTTAGAGAAGAGAGCATGGCTTGAAGCTCAGCCGCCATCATAAACAACACAGTAGCTATCCAGACCAGGAAGTTCATGACCAACTGACTACTTCAGCAGAAACAAATGGTCACTGGTGTTCATCACCCTGGAAAGGCAACAGTACCTAAGACAGAAATTTGGGGAAAACTAGCCAAAATGTCCAAGCCCACCCAGATGTCATCTTTGTATTTGGATTCAGAACCCATTTTGGTGGTGGCAAGACACCTGGCCCTGGCATGATTTAGGATTCCTTGCCACATGTGAAGAAAAATGAACCCAAACATAGACTTGCAAGACATGGCCTACATGAGAAGAAAAACACATCAAGAAAACAGTGAAAAAAGCACAAGAACAGAATGAAGAAAGTCAGGGGGACTGCAAAAGCCAGTGTGGGTGCTGGCAAAAAGCGAGCCGGAAATTGGACAGCAGGAGTAAAGGTTCTGTAGGGACGTTATCTGTGCTGATTGTGCAGATTTTTCATGAGAGGATTAATAAACTAAGAACTTTAAAAGAGAGAAAGAGTAAGGCTGTGAGTGGGTGACACATGTCACCCAAACCCTATGAGCTCAGGTTCTGCTCTGCCAGGGAACAGTGGGATTAGATGTGACACTGGGCCGAGAACACTGCGCTGAGAATCCACATTCCCCTGAATCTCTGGGAAAATGACTTTGTCGCAGATCTCAATTTCCCCATCTGTAAAGTGAGAAGTTAATTAATGTCTGTTCCCTTCAAAATCCTGTAGTGCCAATGAATTTTTTTTAAAGATTTTATTTATTTGCTAGAGAGAGAGAGCATAGGCGAGAGAGCGAGCGAGCACAAGCAGGGGGAGCTGCAGGCAGAGGGAGAAGCAGGCTCCCCGCTGAGCAAGGAGCCCAATGCGGGACTCGATCCCAGGACCCTGAGATCATGACCTGAGCTGAAGGCAGCCGCTTAACCGACTAACCCACCCAGGCGTCCCAATGTGCCAATGAATTTGATGAGACTCCAGACAGAGCAGACTGCAAGGAAGAATATTTTAGAAAGGAAGGAAGGAAGAAAAAGGAAGGAAGGGAGGAAGGAAGGAACGACGAAAGAAAGGAAGAAAGGAAGGAAGGATGGAAGGATGGAAGGAAGGAAGGAAGAAAGGAAACAACTCCTGTAACTTCAGGAAGGGGCATCAGTGGACAGCTGCTCTAGGCCTAGATGTCTAAAAGAAAAAAAGAAAAACTGGAATTTTTTTTTTATCCAGAATCAAAAGGATGCTCATTTCCTCCACTATTCAAGAATACTTGAAAAACAGAATTCGCCCAATTCAAGAATCTTCTTTTAACACTCCTGCAGGTGCCCCCTGTTTTTGCTTGAACAATTCCAATGATCAGAAAGCTCTCCGTCTGCAAAGTCCTACAGAGATGCTCGCAGGAAGAGGTAACAAGGCTATTACTTGGGGGCCCTGGCGTGTGTCCCTGACCCCAGACTTCCCCCTCATGCTAGAACCACAGTGTCTGAAATTCTACCATGAGTTGTTTATTTCTGTTGGTCTCTTAAAATTCAAACACTCTTGGTAGTACTTGCTATCAAGCCAAAGTGTTCATGATTTAGAGAACCCCCTTCTGTTCATGAGAGCAGAAGTTCAGGTGAGCACCCTGGGCAATTCTAAAAGAAGGGAGACACTGAGGATGAGGGGGGAATGAGGCTGAGACAAACTCCAGATACTGGACAATTATTCTGCCAGGCCAGGTAGGAATGCATGACGATGATGATGACGATGATGATGATGATAGAAATTAACATTGATGTGTGCTTAATATGTGCCAACCACTCTTCTTAGCGCTTCACATTCCAACTCGTTGTGAACACATTTCTACAAAGATGACAGTTTTTACAGCAAGTGTCTCCAAATAAAGACCTTCAATAAGCGCCTTATCGGCTCTGAGAAATTAGAGCAGATAATTTCATCCAAAAGATCCTACCTCGCTCCTTTTTTCATCCCTCTTTCTTTCCCTCTAAAACAGGGAGAGAAGGTACAGCTTTGCAAGTTAATACTATAAATATATTTGTGTGTGTGTCTGTGTCTGTGTGTGTGTTATCAGATGTGGTTAATTAAAACCATTTTAGACCCTCCTAGGAGCAGCTATAAAAGGTATATGTGACGAGACTCCCATCTAGTGGTTAGAATCAATAATGAAGATTTGGGGGAAACCTAATGTTCGCATTAATAATTAACTGGATGTACAGAAACCAAACCATCCTCACAATTAAGGTGGTCCTAGGCCCCGGAGACATCTCAGCTTGGCCAGCTCTCCAAGAGTGCCTGATAATTTGAGTTGGGAGACACTCGGCTGATGAAGACCAGAAATCAAGGTGAGAAAAGAGCAGTAGGAAGGAGAGAAGTACACAAGACAACCGTACAACACTTCCTCCAACCTTCCCCAGTGACTGGGTGTAAGAAACATAATAAACACTCAGGTTCTTATGTGTACAGTTTTTGAAGAATTGCTGTCTCGGACTCTTATGGCATGATAGAGATTTCTAACTTTTTAAAAACGTTGCTCTGAAAGTTCTAAGAGGATAAATATTAAGTTGCAACAGTGCCACCTGCTGGGCATAATGTGGTAAAGCAAGTATGACCTAAACTGTTACTATCACAATACCCGTTGTTATTGCATATAAGACTCAGAATGCGCAAGTTACAGTAGTAATCACAGACGCACTGCACATGGAATCTTGGGCAACCTTATATGTTGGGTGCCCAACACTGAACCCAATAACTTGGCAATTAAGTCACTGAAAATACAAACAGCGAGAACAAAAAGGCTTATTTGTTTGCATCTTGGTGTATTAAAATCCATTTAAATCTGGTCAGCAAGCAAGTCAGTGTCACCATCACACAAAAGTTTGTGCTAGATCTGGTTCTCAGAGATAGAGATAACAGAATTGGGAGCACATCCATTGAACCGGTGTCTGTAAGCACCAGAATGACCTGATGAAGGTAGGAAAAACATTCCAAGTAGCTAGCACTTTACAGGAGTTAGGAAATTGAACTTAAAGTTCCCTCAAGAATATGAATTGGTTGTTTCCCAAATACTGGGTGAAGTTCCAATGGTTCCAAAAGATAGAACATATAGAAATAAGAAATAATTAAATAAAAAAATACATAGTAACACTTGTATGTCAGAGGGAAAATAAGGTGAATCTTAGCACAAAAGTGATGTCAAAAGCCAACCATAATCCTGGGATAGGTGCTCAGTAGTGTGACAGATAAAGACCGGGGAATTGTCTCTCTGTTTTCGGCAATGCAGGGTTATGGTGGTTACACAATAGCCAAAATTATAGAAAATGAACAAAATTGTGGCAAAAAGACTATTATTTTGCTCAGAAAGAAAGAACTCTTTTTATATTTAAGTGCAAGACCAGGCTTTTGAGAAAATCTGTTTATTCCCTTCTTTGGGATCTCTAAAGATGAATCCTAGAATCCCTTCCAGCTCTGTAAGGCCATGATTTAATCCTTGGTTCTAAGCAAATAAAAGAACCCTAATTCAGTACAGGACACTGTCACCAGAAAATAATATATTTAATTGGTAGTTTATGAATGTGACCTTGGTTAAAAGCAATGTCTCCACTACTTATTAACCGAGAGACCCTAAGCAAGCCTCTCTCAATCTATTTATCTGTAGGATGCCTTTTTCAGAGGTCTATCCTGATGATAGAGTGGAATAATGTTTGTGAGCTGTTCAGCACAGTGCCTATCCCCTAGCAAGCACTCTCAAAAGGGGGAAGCTTTCATTTACTGACGAGTAAATGAAAATGAAATGAAAATGAGCCTTTAGAACAATGCCTGACCCAGAGTAAGCACTCAATTTTTAATGAAAAGTTATGAATTACAAATGGAATTTGAAAGTAATATAGCTTCTTTACCTTCACACAAGCAGTATCATAGTATCTTGGGAAAAAAATTCACCACTAATTATGTGTCTCTGGGCAAGTCCCTAAAACCTCTGCATTTCTGTTTCTTCTCTGCAAAATGAGAGTGCAAGTGGATTAGATGACCATTTATGTGTCTTCCAACCTGGTTCTAGAAGGAGGTTCTAGACAATACCAGAGCTTAGTATACACAATAAATGTATAATATGCACTCTGTAAAACTCCAGCTGTGAACTAAGAAATAACCAGTGACCAATAGTAGAATTAAAAACTTAAAATTCACAATAGCCCTACAATATAAAGTACCATAAACATAAAAGTCTTTTCATTATTTAAGGACTGATTAAATAATGAATAATTGCTAGATACAGAATCAAGCACAAACATAGATATTTGAATTTCAATTTTCATATAATTTCCTTTATATTCACACCGAGAAATTATTTTGAGCCTCTCATTCTGTAAAAATCATGTAGTGAGCTTAAATAACCCCATATTCCAAATGTGAGAACTCCAAGCTAATGCTGCTTTACTGTGACTGAGGAGTCAGCAAACGTTTCCTGCAAAGGACCAGACAGTAAATATATTTTAGGCTCACTCAACCCTGCCCTTGTAGTTCAAAAACAGCCATGTGTAAATGAATGGCTGTGACTGCATTCCAATAGATCAGTAATTGTGGACACTAAAATTTGAATTTCATACTGTTTTTAAGCGTCATGAATTTTTTTTTTCATTTTTTTTTCAACCATTTAAAAAGGGTTAATACCATTCTTAGCTTGTGGGCTATACAAAAATGGGGAGTGTAGGATTTAGCCGATGGGCCAAGGTTTGCCAACCGTTGCTGTAATTATATACTTTGGGAAAGAATGTGATAATGTAGGAAATCCAGAATTAGCAGAATACCCCTCTGGGATTTTCACTGGTTGGTTGGTTGGTTGGTTGGTGTTTGTTTTGTTGTACTGTTTTCATCTACTATTTTCCGAAGGGTTTTCACCACAAACCAGGGACCCTTTCTCAGTCCTAGGGCAAGGGCAGGCACTGGGTTTAAGCATAAGTAAGGCAAGCCTGACACCTTCAGGTCGCTCTGCAAGTGGCAGGTGCCACCCTGGAAATTAACCAGCAAGGCCCATCTCCTGGGAAGTAGGAATCCAGGAGGGGGCAGCCATACAGATTCAACTCAGCAGTGAGCCAGCCAGCAGCTGTTGTTATTGTTGAAATGGGGCAGGATAAAGTCCACAGATCACTGTCTGACTTCTCTCTCCAAAGGGCTGTCTTTAGGGGCATTTCATTCTATTGAAAAAATAAGTAACTTCAGAGGACTGGAAGGACAACTGAGACCAGAGGGCTCCAAGGACATTCAAGACTTTCCCTGCTCTGGATAAGTCTCCTGCCCGCAGTTATTCATACATTCCAGAGGAGAGGAAGCGGTATGAACCACAATGGCCCCATCCCTCTCCTTTCAGATGCTTACAGAGGAAAAAGAAGGGAAATGTATAGGACATAATTGCTATTGAAAATCAGGAGATTTACTCTGGGAGATGGTGATAAGGGGCTTCAAGAAGCAAAGGCCAATGATCAAAATGTTACAAAAGGCTGGAAGTAAATAGGATGACTCAACTGCCTACCAGGTCAGACCCTCCCAGGACTATCACGCCATTGTGCTGGGATGCAGCACTTTGCTCCTTTTTGGAAAAGGATTGTAGAGGCCATTCTTTCCATACCCCTCTCTCCAGAAGTGTTTCCCCGAAACATCCGAGACTCGAGTTATTCCCATCTTGTAAATTATCCTGGAAAAACAATCCTACAGCTTGCTAGTTCATCCTTTCATCTAACTGAAAGCCATCCTTCCGTGTTTCTGAGAGTAGACAGAGGGGACACTTGGAGGGAATTTGGCAGGGTTTACCCCTGGTTCTGTAGTCACAAAAGTACTTTTGTATTTCTGAGAGCCTCCGCTTTGGAGGTGACAAGCCCTGAGGGTCTCACATGCATGTTGAACATCCATAGCTGTCAGTTCGATGGGCTAAAAAGCAGGAAGGACCTCAACTGTCAGTACTCCCAACACAGGCAGAGAACTGGGTAGCTGGGCATAGGTGAGCTGGCAGAGGACTTAAAGGTCCCGGTCCCAGTGAATCTCCCACACTGACAACTTGGAGCAAGGGCAGAGAGGGGCGAATCTAGAGCCTATCCTTAGAGAGAACAAGACACTGAATCCGATTCAGAGCTGTGCCATTAAGATGGGGGTGCCATGAACTGCTGGGATTTTTGGTCCTCCGTGGAGACGGCAGATCATGCCACTCCTCTCCCTGGGTTGCGACCCCCCTCATCCTAGGGGGAGATGGCAGGGTGGGGCAGAAGAAATCAATTCTCACACATTTGTACCCACAGCTGTGGACAGTGCCATGAGAGGGAGCTTGCAACCTTTCGTGACGCCCCCTGGGGACCTGAGCAGTACTCACATCAAGTTTTCAGGGCCCAACGTGCAGTTCCTGAAGATCTGCTGCCCTCCTAGGGAAACGCTTACCTTCCCTCTGGGGTGATTCCACTTTGCTGCCAACCACACCTCTGATAACCACTGTGCTGGGCTCTGCCCTGCAGCCCCTGGGCAAGGCAAGTAACAGAGTCCTTGGTTGCGTTAACCAGGTGGTATTCCCCCCCCCCCCCCGATCAGAAGCTGGCGGTGAAAATGTGGGTTTTAGTAGGGAGCAGGATTTTAGTATGACCTTTCCTGCCTCCCTCTTTTGCTTTACAATGAAAAGCTCTGGAACCTCTCCGGAGACCTCTCTTCTACACATGGGATCCCCAACACCAGAGCTACAACTGTCGGATCCCCAGAGTGACTCTGCAGGGATGGGAACACTGTCTCTGGGGCCAGTGCAGGAGCCTCTTGAAGGCTCTTTTCTGGGCACTTGGCCTTAACGGAGGTAGGGACTGGGGCCTCCCGAAGGACTCGGCCTGAAGGGCCAGTCCAGCATTGTAGGAGTTAATGTGGGACCGCGCGTAATGGGAAGGGGAAAAAAGTTGGAGTTGACACTTACGGAGGGGGGTGGGGGGGGGGGCGAGTCTTGCTGACTCCTGATTGGTTTTACATTTCATCCAAAAATTTTTTCTCTCCTCTCTCGCTCCCTCTTTTCAGTTTCTCTCTCTGATCCCAGGGGAGGGGAAACGGGAATAGTGAGAGATCAAAAATAAACCTCTTATGTCAAAGCCGGGAAGGAAGTATAAATACGAAGGGCTCGGCAGCCCACTCGGTGCTTCCCGGGGTGGGGAGGAGGCAGGAGGCGGCTGCGCGGGGACCGCGCGCAGGGCAGGGGCGGAGGACCGGCGCACGCGGGCCGGGGCGCCAGTTGCTCGCGCTCGGCTCGGCGGGCGGGCGCGGGAGGAGCGGCCTGCGCCAGCCAGAGGGGCCGCTCGGGGACCGCCGCCGCCGCCGCCAGGCCCCCACTGGCCGAGTCGGCCAGCGAGCTGATTGATTTGCTTTTTCCTGGAGAGAGCGGCCGGGCTGCGCTCGCGCCGCCAGCACCTGCCCGCGCCGGGCCGCCTTCTTCCCTCTCCCGCGCCGCAGCCGGAGCCCCCATGCCCCGCGCCGCCCCCCGGTGGCCGCCGCTCCTGCTGCCGCTGCTGCTGCTCTTGCTGCTGCCGCCGCCGCCGCCGCCGCTCGCCCGCGGCGCCCCGGCCCGGCCCGGCGCCCGAGGGCAGGCCTCGGAGCTGGTGGAGCCCACGCGGTTGCCGGGCAGCGCGGGCGAGCTCGCGTTCCACCTGTCCGCCTTCGGCAAGGGCTTCGTGCTGCGCCTGGCGCCCGACGCCAGCTTCCTGGCGCCCGAGTTCAAGATCGAGCGCCTCGGGGGCTCCGGCCGGGCGGCCGGGGGCGAGCGGGAGCTGCGCGACTGCTTCTTCTCCGGCACGGTGAATGGGGAGCCCGAGTCGCTGGCGGCCGTCAGCCTGTGCCGCGGGCTGAGCGGCTCCTTCCTGCTGGACGGCGAGGAGTTCACCATCCAGCCGCAGGGCGCGGGGGGCTCCCTGCGCCAGCCGCACCGCCTGCAGCGCTGGGGGCCCCGGGCGCGCCTCGGGACCCCCGGGTTCGCCTCCTCCGAAGCCCACCCCCTCCCCGGAGGACCCGAGTGGGAGGTGAAGGGAGAGGATCAGAGGCAGGAGAGAGGAGACGAGGAACAGGAGAAGGAAGAGGTGGAGGAGGAGGAGGAGGAGGAAATGGAGGAGGAGGGGGGCAAAGAAGAGGAGGCAGAAGGCGTCCGCGATCTGCCACCACCCCTGGGGGCCACGAGTAGGACCAAGCGGTTTGTGTCCGAGGCTCGCTTCGTGGAAACGCTGCTGGTGGCCGATGCGTCCATGGCTGCCTTCTATGGAGCTGACCTACAGGTAGGACTCACTTTGCCTGGAGGCCCCCCGTCACCTCCTAGAGCCTCCCAAATCTCCCCTTTCCAGTTCCTCTGAGAAAATCCTTCACGCTCCTCATCCTCCCAAGACCGACCCCAAACAAGGTTCTTTCCCTTCTGAGAAAGCGCAGTAACTCTTTTCTTAACCTCTGACCCTTGGGCTACCTACTGCCCCTCTCCCCCGTGTCCCTTCCAGTATAGAGTGGAGGTCCTGGCGCTTCCTTGACCTCTGCCACTCACCTTCACCCCTGGCATCCTGAATCTCCTTCAGCACTTGGCAAACTGAACTAAAAGTGGGTTTAAAAGCGCACCCCCCTCCCCCAGGCACCTGCCTCTCCCAACAGAGATGAAAACTGGACATTTTGGAAGAGCATCCACCCTATCCTCCATTTCTCAGCCCTCTACTGTCTCCAGACCTGAGAGGTTCCCAAGGATAGTCAGCTGGGACGGAAAGATGTGTCTATTTCATTCCCTTTGCGGACAGAACTGAGGTTGCCATAAGTAAAAGATATTGTTTGGAGGGAGTTGAACCTGGAAAGGGGCTGCCCAACTTTTGTGTGCCCAGCTGGTTCTGATCAAGGGGCATGGACTACCTTGCCAACCTGGCACTAGGCCCCGGCCGAACTTGGCAGTGCCAGCATCAGCACAAAAAGGGAGGGGAACAGAATTTCTGCCTGGGGGCTCAGCCTGGGAAACTGAAGCTTCAGTGGAAAAGGGAGGGCATATGAACGCTTTCAGTTAATGTTCCTTGTGGAGCCAGAACTCTGCTTGGTCCACCCCAGCTGCTCTCAGCCCAGACACAGCTCTCTACTGAACTTGGGCAGGAAAATTGAGTTCAGGGGACAGCTCCTGTAGCCAGACCATGTCTAACTAGATTCAGAGGTGGTGCAGACTCAGCAGGAGGAGTCTGTGTCACCCTACGTCCCAACACCTCCCCCAAGAACAGGGTGAAGTACAAGGGTTCTAGGGGAGGGCTATACTTTCTCTTCCCTTGGGGAGCACAAAACCAGAGGTGTGCCAGGTAGAGAAGAGTAGAGAAGACCTGACCTGCCCAGAGGTCAGAGATGCCTGCAGCAGGGATCCTGGCCACTGCCGCAGCTCAGTTAATGCTTTTTCAATAATGGCAGTCTTGGCCAGTGACCCTCTTCTAGGCTCAGCCTATGCCCAACTGTTGGGGGCATCGAGTGCTTCCGTATCACCTGTGCAGAACAGTCTAGTTGATGCACACCATCTTCATCACTCTGCAATCACTGGGAAGTGCGTCCAGATGGAAGGATGGGAAGAGCTAGAGGGGAGAGGTCCGTGTGGGCTGCTTCTCTGGCTCCTGCAGGAGCAGGCTCCTTTGCACACTGTTGGAGTATTCACTTCTCCAGAGCACGGTAAGACAACTTTGAGCAGTCAGTGTGGTCTTCCCAATGGGCTTCGGGTCTATGAAGATTGAATATCTGTTTCCATGACTACCCTGAGAGCAGGGGGAGGCACCAGCTGACTCCTCTGACTCCTTCTCCTCAAGCAAGTCCTCAAGAGCGTAGCTAGCTGGGCTTCTCCCATCACAGGTTAGGACCACCACAGCTGGCTACTAGGGGGCTTGACCAAAGAGAGGTTAAAAGTACAATCACTGCAAACCCAGAGCTGAGATGCTTGAGCCCGTCCCCAGGCAGGGACCAGGTTCTGACGTCTGCCTAAGAACCAGGAGGTAGGAAAGATGACAAGAACACAAAGAAGCAGCAGAAAAAGGACTTTTCAGGCTTCGGAGCCAAAATGTTTTCTCTAGTGCCTTCCTACCATCTAGCTCTCTCAGCCCATCATCACCCAGTAACTTAAGACACTGAGTATTTGCCTCAAGGGGGTATTTGGCTGGGCTGGGTCTGCCCCAGGTTCTCCTCACAGAGACACCCCGGAGTGCTCCCACCCTTATAGATTTCTGGGTGGATGAGCCAGTGCATGCTTGTCCCACCCCCTCTCCCTCCACACACACCATTCCTGGACCATTCACAGACACACTCCTTGCACCCAGCCAGCCTATGTGGGTCAGGAAAGGACATCAGGCCCCCGTGTAGGCTAAGGTCCTTTCCATAGGGTATCTACTTCTGGGTCCTACGCCCGAAGGAAAAGTGCTCTCTTGGCTTGACCAGCTCCATCACCCCCGCCTTGGTCTTCCTATGTCACTGCCCACTTATACCCCTGCTGTCGCCATGTTGGGATGAGGCAGGGACTGAGGCACGGCTGCTTCTGTGACCTCCCACTGACCCCTCTGCTTTGACTGCTCACCAGCTGTGGAGATGCCACAGGATAGACTTGAACTTCTCAGCTCAATCCCCTGGGCTTCCTAAACAGGTCCATGAGCTCAGCCAAGACAAGAATGAATGTCAAGTTATAGTTCCCCAAGACCTTGCCTGCCCAAAATAGAATCCAGTTCTTTATTCTTCAAGGAATCTCCTGGAGACTTCGTTCACATGGATGGAAGGCAGTTTGGGGTATCTTAGCAACCAGGGGTGTAAGTAAGGATGAAGAAACTTCACCCCCTTGAGGGTTTGCATTTCCTCCTCTGTGAAGCCAGACCCTGCTCATCAGGACTAATATAAGCATCAGTGAGGCTGCTTCATGATGAGTCTTCTAGAAAGTTCAGCCATTGTCTGAGTGCATTCAATTTGCACAATGGTTTGCATGCATCACGTCAGCAGAAATACCAGTGAGAGAGGCAGAGGAAGAAGGTTCAGCTCACAGGGAATCTGTGCCTTTCTCAAGGTCACACAGCTAGTAAGTGGCAGGGCTGGGTCATGACCCAAGTCTCCTGAACCTGGGAGCAGTGCTCTTTCTTACTGTGCCATGAGGTTTCTTTAGCCCGAGGAGGGTCTGTGACAGTGGCTCTGCTTACCCCCTACACTTGTCTGTATTGTGGGAATGGGGCATTGAATCCAGCAGTCCAAAGATGCCCAGCCAAAGTGGGAGGCCCTATCCTGGGAAGAAACCACCTTCAAGGCCAAGAGAAAGAATTAGCCACGCTCGAGGCTGGTCACACTGTGAAGCGACAATGAAGTTTTCCAGAACTCTGTACACTTGAGTTCACTTAATCCCTTGACAGAAGGGGCCCCTGCCTCCCACCTTCTTATCTGGTTTCAGAGTTAATGAGCTCAGACAAAGGGGGCTTTCTGAAAGGAGGGACCACCTCGGAAGAGGCCATTAACTCTGTCTGCATCGGACTGCCTCTGTTGCCTGGATGAAGCTGCCGCAGGAAAGCTGTGAGTGGCAGGCTGGGCCGTGCCCCCCACGGCGGACTCGAAATCCGTCCCGCCAGTGTATCAGCTGAACTCTGAACTCTCTGCTCAGCAGAGAGGGTCCGGGGAGTGGCACTCCTCGTCCCCAGAGACCAGAAGATCCCCAAGATGTCAGGCTACCAGCAAGTGATTTCAGGGAAGGGTTAAATCCCAGCCATTCCGTCTCCCCCTTACCCATATCCTCTGGGAAAATGTCTCCCACAAGCCCTAACACTAAAGGGACCACATCTCCCAGCACAGTCCCCATTTAGGCCTGTTCTGGCATGATTATTAATAGCATCATCTTCGCTCTCAAAAGCGTCCTGGTTTGGATAGTGACAGAAGCAGACGCATGCCCCACTTGCTCTGTAGCTACCTACATCCTCACGGGGGAAAGACTTGTATTCTACCTGTGTGTGAACTCTGTTCCCCTCCTGGCAAGAGGATGAGTCTTTTCTGTTTCATTTCTCATTTCTCTCCAGTCAGAATGATCAACAATATGAAGCTTTTCCCAAAGAAAATGCCTTAATATTCAAAGGTCTTTGATTTACCACCTCTGCCTCCGCAGGTATAGACGATGCCAGGGGTAAGCTTGCTTGCTGGCGTGCTCTGGGTTTGCTCTGGCTCTGCTGCAGTTGTCCTTGTAGCAGCAAGGATAGGTGGCAGTCAGTGTGGTGATTAAGAGCATATACTTTGAAGAGTCATCGAAATAAGCTGAGTGTCCTTGAGCAAGTTACCGATTTCTCTGTACCTTGATTTCTTCACCAGCAAAATAGGAACAGTTATATCAATGTCCCAGCATTACCCTGAGGACAGAATAAAATATGGAAAGCGCCTGACCCAGTGCCTGGCACATAGTAGGTGCTCAATAAAGCGTAGCTAATAGTGGAGTTGCCTTTGGTGATGGCGTTTGTCAGAGTAGGACATGCCTTCACAGTCAGCCCATTGCCACGTCAACTCTGCTGTCCCACGCGGCAGGGAGACCTTCCTTTTCAGCTTGCTTGGCTCAGAGTGTTTAAGCTTGACTCCTTGTGGTAAGTGTGTGTGGTTCTGGAGAGGTGACATTGCCCCTTGCTATTTTGAGAATGAGGAGAGATGAAGGACATTGGTGCAGGACCCTTTCTTTTCTCCAATTGCTTCTTTGCTTCTCCACCACCTCCCCAGCAGTCTTGGGCCCTAGAGAGACCCCCAGTAGCAAAAATGTGGCACCAGTTGCTGAGGTCAGAAGGTTTCCATGTGGCCACTCTTCTCCTTGCCTCTCCCAGGCGTGCTGCAAGGAGAAGCGATGGGAAGCACAGTATGAAGAGCAAAAGAGCAAAGCATAGGGATGACACTCTGAGCAGAAGGAGCTGCTAGAAATGCATTTGGCCCCGGCCCAGACTTCTAGACTCTCCCCGCAGTTGGCTTTGGCTGCCATGGGAGCTCTGGGGGAGGAATGTCCCTAGTTGTATCACAAAGAATCAAATCAAAGAGCTAGGCTGCATCCCAGCCTAGCTGCCTAGGGCATTTCTTTCTCTTCTTCAGGTCATAGGGGCACCAATGAAGAAGGAGACTCCCTTTTTAAAAAAGGCTGTGTCTTTTCCTAATGAGAATTAAGGGCATGAGGTCCCCCAAGTCATTCAAGAGCAGGGTTGTTTGACCACCCCTGGCCAGGCTGGTCATGCCCCCCCCCCCCCCCGACCTGACATGGTTCTTGGAGGTTGTCTGCTGTGCTGGGACCCCCACTCCACCAGGGGCGCCATCTTGTTCACATTCTTCAGCAAGCAGCCCACACTTGGGTGGTGCACAAAGAAGTATAAATAGACACCAGGTGGTGGAGTGAGCCGTCTGACCTTCTCCTCGACTGGCTCCTGAGCCCTCTCTCTGTGGAACTGTAAGTCAGGCCTGGCCTTTTGGCCCAGGGTACTGCCAAGACTCGGAGGCTCACAGACTCTCTCGGCCACTGCCCCCACCAGGTCCCTCCCCCGAGGGAACTGTAAGATGCACTGCAAATGTCAGGCATTCCTGCCATGGTTTCTTAGAGGAGCTAACAGTGGGATAGCAGTGCTTCCCACCTCCAAAACCTCAGCGAGACTAGACGAAAAGGGAGATGAGCAGGACCAGGTTTGGGGACTTTAACAGAAACACTGGACCACACAGACCTTGCAGCTCTCTTGCAATGGAAATTATCTTCTGAAATAGCAACCAGAAGGACATCCAAAAGCTCTCAACTCTAACCATCCGCCTTGAAGGGAAATGGCCCTCAAGCCCGCTCAGCCTGACAGGTATTTAGTGTCCGGAGATGCTCTGAGCTCCCTGAACCGCAAGGGAGGCTCTCTGAAAATCTTAATGTTGGGAAGCCTCCCCTGATGCCTCACCTCGTTCCTTTGTGCAGAAATTGACACCCGTGTGCCTTTGGCTTTCACTGGGGGCGTGGCCGGTGCATGGTCCCCACTCAGCCGCGTTGCCCCGGAGCCTCAGTCTGATCTGGTCAGCTTGAGAACGCCGAGCCCTCTTAAACCTCAAGCCTGCCAGGACCGATGCTGAGCAGCTGGTATCTCTTGTGGTAACACCTTCTTTGTAAAACATTGTCTCCCCAATTTTGAGATTGTGAAACTGGGACTCAAAGGGAAGAGATCTTGTGAGGAGAGTTGCAGGTTGCCTCTGAAGAAATTCCATGGCTTGGTCCCTGGCCCATCAGATTCGACCCTTCCTAGGGCAAGAGAGCAGGAGACTCTGTCTGCCCCCTGGAAGCAGCAAAGGCCTGGCCAGGAAGTAGTCTCAGCGAGCTCCCATTCCTCAGCCCTCACCCCCAGTTGCATAATGATGTGATTGCTTTTCTCCCTCAGGAATCCAGCTCTAGGAGCAAGCGCCAAGTTTCAGCTTTGCTGATAAGATGTTTACATCAGCCTAAACATAGCTAGAGTGCTTGACACGCTAAGAAACCTGCCAACCCCTGTTTGTAGGGCTTACAAAATACCTGGCTTGTTGCCCGCGAGGTGAACAGACAGATCCCATTCACAAATAATAGGATTCGTCTGGAACGCCCACACATGGCCTGAACCGACGGAGTGTCCCTCTTTAGCCTTTCACCCTCTTTTCCCCTCCTTCTCCTCCTACCTTCCAGACCACAGGAGAGAAAAAAGAAAGGCTGACGGGAGATGGTGCCCTAGGGAATGGGGAGCGGGGGCAAATGAATGGCAGCTCGGCTGGCCACGCTCCCAGCTGAAGGCCTGCGTGCCCCTGCCCCTTTCTTTCCTGCAAAACAATCCAAGAGGACTCACTTCTAGAGGTCCCTGAGGCAGGAGAGTGAGCTCCATCTGGCCGCCTCCAAAGCCTTGGGAGTAGTTGGCAGCCCAGGGATAGGACAGAGGCCCAGCAATGATGTGAACTCCTTCAGCTGGTCTGGACAAAACTGGAAGCAGGTGTGATCCTCTGCGCCTGGGTCTCATTAGGCCCACTGCCCCCTCTCCAGCCCCTGGCAGAAAGGAAGAACCCTTTCGGGGTTGTCCAGAAACCCAGCGGTCAAGCCCTGGGAAACTTCATTTGACGAGTGTAGGCCTCAGAGACAGACGTGCCTGGGCTGGTGTCCTGGCTTTAAGAGCTGTGTGACCTTAGACAGCTTGTTTAACTCGTGTGAACCTCTTCTCCCTCATTTGTAAGCCCAGGATGACACTGCCTACTTCACAGAGTGAGTGTGAGCGTTTAATGAGGTGCGGGTCTGGTGACAGGTGCAGACTAACTATTAGTGACTACTGGAATGATTTCAGGGTTAACAGGGCCCATCCTGCAGAGTAGAAGTTACCCCAGCAGGCATCAGGAAAATGCTCCACTGGATTCTAAGGGACACATTCTACTAACCTTGAACACTCAAATAATTGCTTCTGGGCTGAGAACAGAGAGGGGAGGGGGCGGGCAGGGGGGCTGGCAGGAAGTTGCTTGGTGTCAGAGTTAAGGCAGAATAATAACCAGTGCAGTCCAATAGGACCTTCTGGTGATGATGGAAATGTCCTGTCTGCTCCGTTTAATACAGAAGCCTTGAGCTATAGGTGGCTACTGATGTACTTGAAACATGGCCAGTGTGACAGAGGCACTGTAATTTCCATTTTATTGAATTTAAACTAACTTCGATTTACACAGCCACATGTGGCTGGTTGAGATGTTAAAGGCACAAGCTTTGGAGCCCGGCCATCTGGGTTCAGAGCCTGGCTGTACACTCATTAGCTTTGGGATCTTGGGCCAGTTACTGAGCCTCCCTGTTCTTATATGTAAAATGAAGGGAAGTAACACTGGGACCTCCGGGGTTTTGTGAGTCTTCAGCAAGATGCTTTATCTCCAGCGCTCAGCGCAGAGCCCAGCACATGGAGGGGGGTGGCAGCGGGCAGGCAACGGGCCAGGAGATCGAACCGTTCCCTCCCCCTGCTCCCATCTTCCCTACAGAACCACATCCTGACGCTGATGTCCGTGGCAGCCCGCATCTACAAGCACCCCAGTATTAGAAACTCCATCAATCTCATGGTGGTAAAAGTGCTGATCGTGGAAGATGAAAAGTGGGGCCCGGAAGTGTCTGACAACGGGGGGCTCACCCTGCGCAACTTCTGCAGTTGGCAGCGGCGTTTCAACCAGCCCAGTGACCGGCACCCAGAACACTTTGACACAGCCATTCTGCTCACCAGACAGGTCTGTGGGCTGGCTCCAGAGAGCCCAGGCAGGAAGGGGGGCAGGATGGGTGGATCAAAGGGAGGACCATGAGGCCTGCCCAAACATGGGAAATGTCTCCCTGCTGGCCCCAGCTGGACACCAGGAGCCTCGTGTGTGGAATGATGAGGGGGAGGTCATGAGGACAAGTGTGAGGTATTTGCAAGGGAAGGAGAGGAATCTCGTAAGGGCTCTTTTCCAAAAGTTTGGGACCAGCTGTCTACTGAGGTCATAACAAGAGGAAATGGGCTCAAACTGCCCAGTAAAAGATCTGGAGTTGGAATGTAGAGAGAAGGTCCATCTACAATGACTGTTAAACACAGAGGCAGGGAACTGGGGGTCACCTTGAGATTTCTCCAAATCAGGAGGCCTGCCCTCCTAGCTGGTGCAATTGAAACAGATAGCTTCCTGAAGGCTGGAAAATCTAATAATATGTGCTGCCCTGTTGACGCTTTCAGTCCTCAGGACAACCCCACCAAGCCCCATTTTACAACTCAGGAAACTGAGGCATAGATTGCCCCCCCAAACACACAGCGGTGGCACCCATAGTCAAGCCTAGGGCAGTCTTGCTGCAGGGTCAGTACTCTTCAGCACTGTGCTCTCCTGCCTCCCAAAACAAGCCAGCCCTAGGACGTGCCAACTCTAGGACACGAAGTCCCAGCCAGCCCTAGGACACACCAGTGTAGAAAAAGAAATGGGCTTCCTCACGGAAGTGGCCTTTGCGAAGAAATAGGGCCTTCGGCTTACAAATTTTCCTTCAGGGGCACCTGGGTGGCGCAGTCGGTTCAACGTCGGACTCTTGATTTCCGCTCGGGTCATGGTGATGGGGTTGTGAGATCGAGCCCCATGTCAGCCTCTTTGCTGGGCATGGAGTCGGCTTAAGATGCTCTCTCGTCCCCTCCCTCTGCCCCTCCCCCTCCCTCGCTCTCCCCCTCTCTAAAAAAAAAAAAATTTCCTTCAACTCAGGAGGAGCAGAAATAGGAAGATTTTCTGTTGTATGTCTGTTCTCACGCCCTCACTCTCTCTGCCAAGCAGAACTTCTGTGGGAAGGAGGGGATGTGTGACACCCTGGGTGTGGCGGACATTGGCACAATCTGTGACCCCAACAAGAGCTGCTCTGTGATCGAGGATGAGGGGCTCCAGGCGGCCTACACCCTGGCCCATGAGCTAGGTAAGACTTGCCATGCCAAGCCTACTGTACTCTGTCAGGGGGAACTGCCTCTTCCAAATCCAGGCCAGCCCAGGGTCTAAGGAAGATGCAGCTCTCACTCTTGGCCAGATTCTACTCAGAGTTCTGACAGAGTGATTATATGTAAATAGATACTGTACTTTCTCCATTCCCACCCTGAGCATGAGGCCGTAATATTAAAATAGGGTCTTGGATCATCATCAGGGGTCCCCAGGAAAATGCCAAAATGAAACAAATGCTCGGGTAAAGCTACGATGCTTTGCCCAAGCTAAGCAGTCACAGTAAGAATTCTGGGGAGATCAATTGTAAAGAGAGTGCTGTGTCAGGGAGTGAATTTTTGAGGACAGGCTGAGGCTGAAAACAAAGGGATATCAAGGTTCCCCCAGTACTCTGAGAAAGGCTTCTGCAAGAGAAAAGCCCAGAGTGAAGCCCCAGACAAAAATCTTTAAGGAAGAAGGGCATGGCCATCCCCATGAGGAGCTGGTGACTGGTTGGCCCGAGACGCCCTCTTCTGTCAGCGGAGGGTGGCTGTCTCGCCAGAGAGAGGGAGAGGGGTGCTGGGCTGTGTGGGGAGCTCTTGGGGTGGGACAGGGCGGGCTGGAGGGCAGTGGAGACTGGTCAGGGTGGACTTCAGGTCTCTCTCCACCCCAGGGCACGTCCTCAGCATGCCCCACGACGACTCCAAGCCCTGCACACGGCTCTTTGGGCCCATGGGCAAGCACCACATGATGGCGCCGCTCTTCGTCCACCTAAACAAGACACTGCCCTGGTCTCCCTGCAGTGCCATGTACCTCACAGAGCTCCTGGACGGTGGGCACGGTAGGTGTCCCGCAGGCTTCTCCCTGCTTTTTCTGGCCCGCTGCTGGTGTTTGAGGTCTGCCCCGCCCGCCTCCATGGTGGCTAGAGTGCTAGTGGCACCCGTGCAATTTCTGGTGGAGCTCCTTCAGAGAGCAGCAGAGACGTTTCGGATAGGACAGATGTCGGAGAGGTGTTCCTCACCCAGCCTCCTTCTGTGCTGTGGCAGGCTAACCATCCCCACAAAGCATACTCTTTCTTGCCCTATCTTCCAGCAGCCAGCGTGCTGTGCTAATTTAGATGATTAGTCCCAGAGCCAGTAGAATTAGTCTGAGAAGGTTTGTCTGGAGGAGGTGGGTTTGAACAGAGCTTGAAGGAATGAAAGAACGCAGTACAGAGGAGAGAAGAGAGCATCCCGGCTGGAGAGATAGATCATGCTGTAGCTTAGGAATGGCAAAGAGGCAGGGAACAGGTCAGTGTGACAGCAAGGGTGGGGGATGGGGGTGGGTGGCATGCCAGGTTAAAAGCATTGGACTTATTCAGTAAAGCAGTGAAAACACAACTTACTCTTGATTGTTCTCATCGAAGGAGACAGGGACACCTAAGATACAAAAGTAATAGATTATCCAAACATCAGTACTTAGGCTTTATTTTGCCTGCCACGGTTTTTGAGAGCATATTTGCATCCCCCATTCCGTGTGCTGTAGATTAGTATTACAGTTAGCTGGCATTCCCTAGGTACACACTGAATGTATATAAGATGTTCTGGATAACAAAAAAAAAAAAATTCAATCCTAATAACATTTTACTTAACTGATAGTCAAAAATTGGATAAGCTCATATAGATGATTGAGTGTTGACAGTTTTTAGCTTATGGTCAAAGAAATTATGATGGCTAGGCCTTACACCCCATCAGTAGGAATTTAAGTGTAATGTGGGAGCTCCTCCACTGGGGAGCTGAGAGAGGGAAACCCCTGCTCCTCATTCTTGTTCCTCTGCTTTCCTCCATTTCTCAGGAGACTGTCTCCTGGATGCCCCCACGTCGGCCCTGCCCCTCCCGACAGACCTGCCAGGCCGCAGGGCCCTCTATGAGCTGGACCAGCAGTGCAAGCAGATCTTTGGGCTGGGTTTCCGCCACTGCCCCAACACCTCTGCACAGGACATCTGCGCCCAGCTCTGGTGCCACATGGATGGCACCGAGCCCCTTTGCCACACGAAGAATGGCAGTCTGCCATGGGCTGATGGGACGCCTTGTGGGCCTGGGCACCTCTGCTGGGATGGCAGCTGTCTGCCTGAGGAGGAAGTGGACAGGCCCAAGGTGAGGGATGGCCACCTGGGGGTGTGGGAGGAGAGGGAGGGGGAGGGCTGTTTTCAAGGAAGAAACCACACTTGAGAGCCATGAACTAAGAGACTTTGGGCCAGGCTGCGACTAGGACGTCTTAAGTAAAATCATTCGTCTTTTAACAAACGAAGCAAAGCATATTTACCCAAAGTCAAGAGGAGCCCTTCGAGGCTGGACTCAGAGCAGATGGATGACACCACCAGTGCTCAGGGCCTTCTGAGAACTCCCCTCTGCAATTGTTCTGGGGTGGACTAGGAGGCTTATGAGGACAGGTGATAGGCATGAAGCTTTCCAGCACAAAGACCAGATCGTGGCTGTTCAATAAAGGGAGGCCATTATGCATTCCATCCTAAACAGATAGTGTGATGGCAGAAGAGGAACATTCAGTCAAGAGCTGAGGGAAAAGTATTCATAACCTACCCATGTCTGAGCTGCATTCATCTTCAGAGGTCAGGAGAATGAGACTAATTGTGGGAATTCCATACTCAGGAGGGGAGAAGGAATCAAGCTGTCTCTGACCAGGCAGAGAAAACCTGGCCCAGGACTGAGGAAACTTACACGAAAAACCAAGGCAATGCCAGCGAGAGTTTTTAAGTGATTCGCTTCTTTGCCCTGCTCTTAATACTTCCAAACTGTGAGGCTGATCACATTTCTCTTACTGCAAGTCACTGAGCCCTGCCTATGAAACAGCATCTGCTGAGTTTCGCAGCCTGGTCTGGGCCCAGCACTGAATCACCAGGGTGGCCTGAGCACTCACTCTCCAGAGGGCTGTCCTCAGTGGCATGTCCTTTGCCCTGAGGCTCAGGATCCTGCTTGGGCCAGGTAAGCCACACTCTTGCTAAGCTTGCACCAGGGCAGGATTCACAGATTCAGCCTCAGCCACTTCTCATCCTCCCCATTCAGACACTGAGTTTCTCTTCTGTGTACTGACTCCCTCTACCCCGTCCAAAGCACGTGCTTCACACATTACTGAGGGGAGGAGGTCTGTCCAACATTCCTCGGCACCAGAGCCAAGCTCAATGCAGGGAGAGTTTGACATGGAATGATCATGGGATGATGTTTATCATCTATTTTTAAGGGCAAAAAACAGATCATAGAACACTATATATATGACAGAATCATAACTATGTAAAATTAAAACACCACATCTTTATGATTATTCAGAGCAAAAGTGTGAGAGGTTATTGATGAAAACCACATCAGTGATTTTATTTGGGTAGTGGTTTTTTTTAAGTGTTGTTTTCTTTCTTTATACTTTTCTGTATTTTTCATTTTTTATGTAAGCAACTTTTGTCATTTTTTTAAATTATTTCCCTTTTGAAAACTCTGTGAGCCAATCAAGGGCAAAGCTTTGTTCTCATAGGTTGATTGTAAGGATGGAAGCAAATCTGATTATTTCCCAGGCATTATCCTACCATTGGAACTGGTAGCTGGTAGACCAATAGCAACAGTTCCCAGCAATTATTCCTTTAAACCAGGACTTCTCAACCTCGGCACTAGAGACATTTGGGGCTGCATAAGTCTTGGTTGTAGGAGGCTATCTTCTTCACTGTTGGATGTTCGTTGGATGCTCATTGTTCGGCGCTCATTGGTGGACGCTTGTAGTTGGATGCTCGTTGGATGCTTGTTGGGTGCTCATTGTTGGATGCTCATTCTTGGGTATTCATTGTTGGGTGCTCATTGTTGGAATCTCATTGTTGGATGCTCACTGTTGGATGTTCACTGTTGGATGCTCATTGTTGGAGGTTCATTGTTGGATGCTCATTGTTGGATGCTCATTGTTGGATGTTCACTGTTGGATGCTCGTTATTGGATGTTCATTGTAGGATACCTCATTATTGGTTGCTCATGGTGGGTGTTCACTGTTGAATGCTCCTTGTTGAATGTTTAGCGGCACCCAACCTCTACCCGCTAAAGGCCAGCAGCATGCACCCTCCCCAACTGTGACAACCAAAATGTCTTCAAACATTGCCAGATGTCCCCAGAGGATAAAAACGGCCCTGATGGAGAACTGCTGCATTAGACACAACTTTATTCCCATAAAATGTTGTTTCATTCAACAACTAATACCGAGCACCTTACTAATGGCAAGGCACTGTTTTAGACACTGGGGAGTCAGCAGTGAAGAAGTCTAGCACAGCCTCTGTGTTCAAGAGGCCAATCGCCAAGCAAGCCACACAGTCACTAACAAATGATTAGAGCAGTTTACTGAACAACACCCACCAGGATGAGCATAAGTAGGTGAAGAGGTCAGGGCCAGGGACCCCTGTTACACTGAGAGCTGAGTCCCCCCACCACCACCCCACCACCCCCGCTCCTGACTCAGGGTGGCCTTGTGTGTTGCAGGCTGTGGTGGATGGAGGCTGGGCCCCATGGGGACCCTGGGGAGAATGTTCCCGGACCTGCGGAGGAGGAGTACAGTTTTCACACCGTGAATGCAAGGACCCTGAGCCTCAGAATGGAGGAAGATATTGCCTGGGTCGGAGAGCCAAGTATCAGTCGTGCCACACAGAGGAATGCCCCCCTGATGGTAATCGCCACTGATGGCCACTACTGTTGTCACTGCAGCTGATCCCCAGACAAAAAGTAGGGTGGGTCTCCTCCCGGGATGCAGAGCTGTCCTGTGAGCCAGACATAAATGGACCCTGCAAGGCACCAAGTTTTAGGGCAAAGCCTAGCAGCCGCTAGACAACTCTCACTGTGCTGGGAGAGTGTAGCAAAGTCAAGGAAAGAAATTGCCCCGATCTTCCAAGATGTGGAAATAGAGGATGACATTCCCAACCAAACTTATTCAAGGAGTTGGGAGGAGCTCAGCAGAGGGGCTAGCATCTAGGATAATAATCCTCCTGGAGGCATCTGAACCCTTGTCTGTGTGCAGAATAGAAGTGTTTTCCAAAGCAAGTGTCAGAGCCAAACCTCCACTGTCTTTCCAGCCAACATTCAGCCCAGGGTGGAGGGAGGGTTTCTGAATCTGATTCTAACACACATTCCTTCTGAGAAGAGTTGCCCATCTTCCCTTGAGCCCGTGGCAACTGCCTGATGGAACCTCACCAGAGAGTAGCACTGCCTCTACCTCCCCTTGGCATACATTCCTACCTCCTAGTACCCACTGGAAAAAACACACATTAACTCAGAGGCAGCCGGGGTAGCAGCAAAACTGGTGAGAGGGAATCATTAGCAGTTTTTCCCCACCATCCCATCCAACTCCCCTTTGTGCAGCTCCAGGAAATACTGGCAGGCGGCAAAAGACAAGCAGAGTTTTAAGAGAGATGCATCCAAGTGCAAAGACACACTGACATTGGGTTGGTGTCTAATGAGGGAATCTGTAGGCTTTGCAGTTTTGCAAGACAGGAAGGATCGGCAGCGGCCCGCGGCTCTAGAAACTTTGCCCCGGAATCGTGAGAATTTGCCCGGCACATGGGGTGAAGAGAGAGAGAGAAGAAGGGGAGGGGATGAAGATAAGGCACAAGGTAGACGGAATGATTTCAGTTGCACCAGGATCATCCTCTCCGTCAACAAGTGGTTTTTAGTGCCTCTCGTGTGGCTTGAACTATAATAGATGTTACAAATGACATCGTAAAAATGCACAAAGCACGGTCTCTGTCCTCAAAGAACTCGCAATCTAGTTAGAGATCCACATGCCTCTTACAAAGCAACTAAAGCCTAAGCTCTGAGGCCCGGACCCCCGGCTTATGAAGAAGTCAGAGCAAGGAAAAGCCTGGGCTAGTCCAAAGCTTCACAGGGAGTTAGGGCTGAGCAGGGCCTGTAGGATGGAGATGGTGACGGGGTGTGGGAGGACACGTGCCTGCGTGGAGATGGCGGGGGGCTTGAGAGGGGCTAGCATTTACTTGGGTGGAGTCAAGCAGCATACTAGCATTTTAAGGCTACACAGCAAAGGTCTGTCAAAGCTGAAATGGTATCTGGAGGTTCTCTGTGCAGGCTGTCCCATCACGTCACCTGGGAAGCTTGTTGAAACACAGCATCCCCGACGGCTCAGATGCATTGAATCGGAATCTTAGGGGTAGGGCACGGCCATCTGTGTTTTGAAAAGTCTCCACAGGCCATGCAGGGATGCAGGGGTAGAGAACCTCAGTAGTAAGAGCAGGTTTAATTTCAGGATTGTGGGGCAAAAAAAAAAAAAAAACCCATTTCTTACTTCCGACAGATTGTTCTGGAAGCAGCATGCAGCAGGATGGGAGAAGAGGCTGGGCACTAGGTCTCACATGCAACCGAGAGGCCTGGGCTTGTGGGAGGTGGACTCAGATGGTGAGAGTGGGAAGGAGACACTTAAAATCGCAGATTGTCATGAATAGAGTGTAGGACTTAAGGACCAGGTTGGAAATAGTCGACGTAGATACTCAAGTGTTCAGCAGACATCAGATGCCAGTCTCACACCAGAATGTGGCAGTATCCCCAAATGAAAATTAAACCAGTTCGTGGAGGAGCCATATGGGGTTAGGCTTTTTCTGAGCTGAAAGGTAATCATCCTGCTAAACATGGAGGTCCCCCGGAGACATCCAGAATTACAGCGGGTGAGCTACAGGGGCAAGATCAGAACTAGAGATGTCGATTTGAGGGTTTTGGTCACCAGTTAAATGTCATGAAGGAAGTCAAAATCGAGCACGATTAGCAGGGGCCCAAAAATATACTCCACGGATCATTCAAGCTTACTGAATTGTCCCCTGTTCCTACTAAGTTTATTCATCTGTAAGATAGAATTGGTATCTTCCCCCAGACGGAAAGGATATTTATCCCAGAAAGCCCAGCTTGAGGCTGGATGCTCCTTTCCTTGCCACGTGGACCTAGGTCGGGAGTGTCTAGGAATGTTGGGCCCAGATGACACAGAACCTATGTCCTGGGATTGGCTCAAAACCAGGAGGAAGAAAGGGGCCCTGAATGCTGGCATTTCTGCCGCTGGGTCCTCTCTGCTTCAGCAAGGCATGTTAACTGCATGCCGTTTCTTACTCTTTGTAGGGAAAAGCTTCAGGGAGCAGCAGTGTGAGAAGTATAATGCCTACAATTACACCGACATGGATGGGAACCTCCTACAGTGGGTCCCCAAGTATGCCGGGGTGTCCCCCCGGGACCGCTGCAAGCTGTTCTGCCGAGCCCGGGGGAGGAGTGAATTCAAAGTGTTCGAGGCCAAGGTAAGAGTCCTTCTGGAGCTCAGAACCACAAGTGGGGAGGAAGGCCACCTGCTCCGACCCCACCTGTGGGTGGCCTCTGTGCACACCACGCTCTCTGTTACCTTCTGCTTCCCTGCTCCAGGTGATCGATGGCACCCTGTGTGGACCAGAGACTCTAGCCATCTGCGTCCGTGGCCAGTGTGTCAAGGCTGGCTGTGACCACGTGGTGGACTCGCCTAGGAAGCTGGACAAATGTGGGGTGTGTGGGGGCAAAGGCAATTCATGCAGGAAGGTGTCTGGTTCCCTCAACCCCTCCAGGTGAGTCTCACCATAGTTCTGTGCCTAGGTTCCAGAAGAGCGGAACAGGCTTTAGAATCAGGCTGGCCTAAATGCGAATCGTGGCAGCTACTTATTACCCCTGCGGCCCTGAGCTGTAGTTTCTCTGTAAAGCTTTGGGAGTCCCTTCTATCTCGGAATCATCATACCGAGTCATGAGATGGGCGGAACGCTTGGCACAAGGTCTGGCCCACAGAGAGGACAGAGCACAGGGCCGCCAGAGGCCCTGAGGATAGGAGTGTATCAGCTCTGAGTCAACCAGCAATAGAGCTATGCTGAGTTACGAGGGCCCTTGCCAGAAAGTGGCTCTTCCAGGCCTGTTTTGGGAAGGACATCTCACCCTACACCTGGTGAGTCCCATCCTTTCTGCAGGTGGATCTTTCAAAGAGGGGGTCCAAAGAGGGGGGTCTTGGTGGCCTTAGTGCTTTCATGGATCTGAGAACTCTGGACGCTTTCGCACACCTGAACACCATATGTTCATGAAACCCCTAGTACTGAAATGCTTTCATTTCTTTTTTTTTTCCTTAAGTGCTTTCATTCCTATGGCCTCATTTGATTCCTAAAATAAGTCCATCAGGTAGCCAATACTATTATTCCCCATTTACAGATGAAGAAACCAAGGCACAAAAAGATCACATGACCCTCCTAAGGTCATACTGATAGTTAATAACAGCCAGGAAGAGAGCCCAGGTGTCTTAATTCCTGGGCTGGTTTTCTCCTGCCATGGCACACAGTTCCCAGGGAGGAAGGGCCAGGGCATATGTTACGTGGCCACACTGGGCTCCCCCCTGTCTCTCGCTACCTCTCACCTGGTCGGCTTCGGAGAACAGAACCAGCCCACAGCAGACAACTTGGCAGTCTTCAAAGTTAAACTCAAAGGATAGAGAAAAAAGAAGCATGTGGTGTGCGATATTCAGATAGCAGGTCTGCTAGCTGGCTTTCTCTTAGGCATTAGACATATGGGGCTGTGGATTCTTTCAGAGCCACCCTAGACTCAGCAGCTAGCTGAGTGGGCAGAAGGCAAGAGTAGCAGAGAACCGACCGCCTGTCCTCAATCTTCTTTGCTTTTCTCCCGGCCTATGTAATCCAAACACTTCTGCCCCAGAAGAGAAGAATAAAAACTAAGGTTTCTCCATCCCACGTAAAGCTCTAGACCTACAAGAGAGTTGACACACGGAGGAAGGCAACTAGAAGCAGCTTTATCGCCCGGGCTCCTGCCCTGGGGCCATGTTAACCAAATAGTAGGGGCTGATTGGCTCTAAGAGGTGGAGCGAGATGTCCATTCTGGTCGGATTCTGGAACTGGTGTGTGGAGCAGATTTTTCCACATGGGTTTGAACCCTGGGTATGAAGGGGGCCAAGCAAAGGTTTATACCCGTGCAGGGAACTGAGTGTGTTTGAGATCTCACTTGAGCCCAGAGCTGTCGGCTTCGGCAGGACCGATGCGATTTTGCAAGCCCTTCTGGGATGTCTTCCTCTGTGCTGATATCCAGATCCACACATCCAAACTCCAAACATTTGAAGCTGAGTTACCAGGCAAAGCAAAAACCCTTGAAAATCCCAATGTACAAAACATTCTTGTCGGCCCCAGCAGCTAAGTTATGTGGAACTTTGGGGCAATCACTTGATGATTTGCTAGCACTTTGTGACCGCCCACCCTAGTCACCAACATGCTACCTTGCTGAGGCGGCTGGGCTGGGTAGCCACTGGTCCTCAGGGGGTCTTTCTGTCCCTACCGTAGTTACGGCTACAATGACATTGTCACCATCCCAGCTGGTGCTACTAACATCGATGTGAAACAACGAAGCCACCCGGGGGTCCAGCACGACGGCAGCTACCTGGCGCTGAAGACGGCCGATGGGCAGTACCTGCTCAATGGAAACCTGGCCATCTCTGCCATAGAGCAGGACATCTTGGTGAAGGGGACCATCCTTAAATACAGCGGTTCCATTGCCACCCTGGAGCGGCTGCAGAGCTTCCGGCCCCTGCCCGAGCCTCTGACCGTGCAGCTCCTGACTGTCCCTGGTGAGGTCTTTCCCCCCAAAGTCAAATATACCTTCTTCGTTCCAAATGACGTGAGCTTCAGCACACAGAACAGCAAAGAGAGGGCGACCACCAATGTCATCCAGCCCCTGCTCAATGCGCAGTGGGTCCTGGGGGACTGGTCTGAGTGCTCCAGCAGCTGCGGAGCTGGCCGGCAGCGGCGGACCGTGGAGTGCCGGGACCCCAACGGCCAGGCCTCTGCCACCTGCAGTGAGGCTCTGAAACCCGAGGATGCCAAGCCCTGTGGAACCCAGCCGTGCCCGCTGTGATCCCTGGGGTGGGGGTGGGGGGGTGGGGGGGCGGGGCCGGTCTCGTGCTCATGGACTCGGGGTGCTGGGGTGCAGACCGGCGTACCCACTGCGGTGACCCGACCTATGGAGGCGGCATGGCCTATCCAGGCCTGCCATTGCCACAGCCACTCCAATTTGGCATGAATTCACGATGGGGAGACGAGAATGGGGACAATAGATCCTAAAGTCTACTATCTGGTGGGTTGGACCTAGTGCGGGTTCAGGTAGAGGTTATAGGTGAAAAGGTAAAAAATGCACTTATTGACCCAAACGGGAGACTCAGCCTGTTTGCAAGGGACTAGCAGAGTTCAATGAAAGAAATTTTTCCTGTTTGGTTTCCCCGATAAATAATCTACCTCAGAGGGGAAAAACAATTAGTAAAAGAGAGGTGCAGAGTGGGGAGGTCAATGACGAATGTCAAAGCGCCATAGCTGCGCCCCCGGGGCTGTCTTCAAAAATGAACGTGACTGTCCTCGGTATTCAAATCCATCGCCTGCAGGGCTGCAGAGTCGCAGGACTGTGGAGAGCCACGGGTTCTCGGGCTTCCACCTGCAGGGGTGGATCCATTTCAAGTATTTATGCAAATGTGTCTCTGAACTAAAGTGTGATCTTGTGCCAATGCAGTGGTCTGAGCTGGTTCAGTATTTCTTTGGAAAGGGCAGAGGACCCAGAGCCCAAGGACAGAGGCTAAAACTAGGTCAGCAGACCTTGAACACACCCAGGGAAGCTGGCACCTTGCTTCCGTCTCTCGGGCCTTCCTCCTGCTGAATCCGGCTCACTCGAGCAACTCTTCTTTATAATCTAGACCAGTGGTTCCCAAACTCGACTGGGCATTAGGATCATCTAGAGGGATTCTTAAAATACAGATTGCTGGGCCCTACCCCAAGAGCTTCTGATTCAGTGGGTTGCCGGGGGGGCGGGGGGGGTGGGCAGGGGGTCCTGAGAATCTGCATTTCTAGAAAGTTCCCAGGTGATGTGGAGCCTGCTGGTTTGAGAACCACCACGCTAGAGGAAATGTCTGACTCGGAGGCAACAGTGGCAAACGTGATGTCTCTGGACTCATCATTCTTGAGGAAGACGATCCCATTCCACTCTGCAAACATCCCATCCTCCCTTTGATATACCGACCAGCCAGAGATACCAGATTCTCTTAGGACCTGAGGAATGCTGGACCGTATCTAAGCACCATCATCCCAACGACCTCAGCTCCTTCTCTTCATATCAAACTTTATCCCCACCTCACAACTCTTCTGGCCCCAACAACTTGCAAGGGTTCCATTCAGCCCTTTCTTTCTTTTTTTTTTTGAGAGAGACTGCATGCACACGTGTGCCTATGTGAGCAGGGGGTGGGGGGGGGCGGCGGAAGGAGCAGAGGGGGAGAGAGAGAGAATCTCAAGCAGACCCCACGTCCAGTGCAGCATCTGATGTGGGGCTCAATCTTACGACCTTGAGATCATGACCTGAGCGAAATCAAGAGTCGGACACTTAACGGACTGAGCCATCCAGGCTCCCCCCATCGGCCCTTTCTACACAGAACTGCATTCCCCACCTGCCACCTGAAACCTACCTGAGAGCCCCCAAAATCCCATCTTCCACTCCATATCTCCTCACCTCTTCCTGGCTCAGTCTTCCATATGGTCTAGTGTAGAGGAAGCGTAGTCGTTGGTCACAAATGGGCGACATGAAGTAGGCGACCACATCAAGGACTGACATTCTAGTGAAAAGAAGGAACGTATATACATTTACATCTTCCCTTTTTTATCATCTTTGACCCCTTTGTCCTTTTCTTTCACTTTCTCTCAAGACCCCTTCAAATAACCGGTGAGGCTGGGCAGAGAAGGTGCTATATGGAGCCCTGGGGTGAATGAGGAAAAGGGGCCCTCTGGGAGGACTGGCCCTGGGGGCACGAGACAAAACAAGGGGGATTTCAGCCCCTACCGTGCCCTCGGCTGGTCGCTGCTGGTCACCTCTGTGTGGTGCACACTGTGGCCTTCGACATGGAGTTGGCCACTTTTTCCCTGTCTGCTGACTCGTTAGGGAGTGGGAGGCCAGGCTTACCTAAACATAAACAAGCACACACACAGGCATGTTGAGGATGACTAGTAAAACCAGATTTTTCCTTGCTGTGCACCAGTTTTGTTGAAACTGATGTATGTTTCTGCAACTCTTCATCTACTGTTTCTCATTCTCCCCAAAATAACCAAGGCTAGGAGTGTCCCCCATGAACTGCCCATATCAGTCCAGTGGTGCCATCCCTACTGGCAGAGCGTTTGCCCTGGAGTTCAGCTTGCGGCAGAGCGGCTGATGTGCAAAGCAGAATGGAATCCAGCTTGGCTCTTCCTTGCTGTGTGGGCTCGGCCAGGCTCACAGAATACATACTTGTTTGTGTCTGGAAATTCAACAGCTGCAGTGCAGGGACTCGGCAAATAGATCTGCAGAGAGAGACCACACCATTATTTCCCCTGGCCAACCTCGACCACTCTTTTAGCCCAGAGAAGGGAAGAGTACATTTCCTCTGCTGAGAGTTTGCATTTTCCAGCTAGTACTAGCGTCCCCTAAAGTCCTTAAGGCCCTGACTCGACAGGTAACTGCAGCAGTCATTCATCTGGATCCTCCAAACACCTGCCAGAAATATTTCAGAGGTGGTGCGTTAGCATCAAAGTTCATTTCTTTCATCCTCAGGATCAGTGAATCCTTGCCTGGGGTTTACTCTCTGCCCTTTATTCCCCCGTAGCTGAACAGAAGGATTTGTTCCAAAACTATGCAACATTATTGCTCCCCAGCCCACTTTAGCAAACCATCCCCCTCCCAGGAACATGGTCCAGAGGTGATGGGACCATCTTCCCATGAGCTCCACGCTCCACATCTTGCCCCTCTGATGATGTTCACTAGGTTCTTCGTGTTTGGGCTTTTTAACCAAGTGGGCCCTCATAATAAGGACTGTCCCTCCTCCCAGGGTCTGAGTCTCCCCTGAGTGAAGGAAAAGAGGCTCCTGAGCCCACAGCAATCTCTGCTCCACGTGCTGTGCCTCAGATCACCAAGCCCCTTCGAAAAGCAGCCATGTCCCCTTCACTTCGGGGAATGAGGAATGGTTTGTGAGAGTGAACAAAAATATGGAATCTACCAGTGAGAATCAGATGTAGTATTATCCTTAGGTTCCCAGATTTCTGCTGCCACGGCCTTATCCCTTCCTTGTGCCTCTTCGGTCAGTTGAAGCTCAATTACGGGATATAGAGCCAAAACAAAGCATGAGGTAGAGTGAGCATGAGGAAGACAATGAAGGCAACATTTTAGGCAAGGTTAAGCTACCGTCCCCGACACCTGTCCTTCTCCACCCTGACTCTGCTCTGCTCTATGCAGAGTGAGAGGGAAGGCGCTAAGTAAAGAGAAGCATATCCTCCTCGCCAGCATTCCCCACCCCAAGGCCTCGAGCAGTTGTGCCCATGGGCGCCAGGACAGAAGGCAGAGAAGGGGAGGGAGGGAGCCCCACTCCCGCCCTTGAGAACTATGAATGGGTTTGCTCACCTTCGGTGGCCCTTGGCTGCAGGACAGTATGTCTGTGAGAAAGCTCTCTTCTGGCACAGCGTATTTTCCTGTGGTCCTTCAAGAAAGCTACATGTGGAAGGTGAGAGAAAGAAGTCATTCACCTAAGCTGACATTCCTGCTGGTTCCATTTAGATCATCATGAAAGTGATATATTGTGGTCATGTTGGGCTCACATGTGAAAAACTTCTCAGCAAGAGAAAATAACACACTGAAGGGAAGTGAATGTTGGAGCGCTGAGTGAGCAGAGTGCTTGGGTTGTGACCTCCACGCCCTCCCTGCCTCACTGGTACCACATCAGCCCTCACCAGACACCTGTCTGCTTCCTAGGGTAAGCCTTGCCAACAACCTGGCCAGGCTTATCACAATAGATGTGATCCCTTCACAGCTTGGCTCATTCTTCTTCAGGAGGTAGTTGGCCTCCCTTGCTTAAAATTGAGCCCACACCTCTCAAAAACTAAATTAAAGGGCTCCTCACAGACACTGCCCAAGTGTTGGGAAGAGAAAAGTGAGACCAAATGTAGAAGTGTCTTCTGAACCATAGATGCTAGTGCAGGGAGAGAGAAATACAGGAACCTTCAAAGCCACCTGTCTCTTGTAGAACACACTTTCCCTCAGGCCTTGGGCTGAGCGAGGAGACACAGGAAAATTCTGGCTAGTCTTCCATCCCCATGAGCTAACCAGCCTACCCCTGGCAGATACACACTTGCCCCAGGAAAGGAGTGAGTAAAGAAGCCTTCCCCAGACCTCACCGTTCCTCATTCCAAACTTCTTGCAAGTCCCAGGGTCACTGGAAGAGTTTGTCCTTAGCCAAACACAACTTCCTGTTTCTAAGAAAGGGCAGGGGGAAAACAAGTTGAAAGAGGTTTTGGACACTGGAGATTTCGAATTTCAGTAAACGCAAATGAATCAGACACATGTGGAAAAAATTTCTCCGGAAGTAAGAAAAGATGCTGTGAGTTCCCTTTGCTGGACCAGGAAGTGGGAAAAGGGTAGCTGAGGTAGGATGTACAGCAGAGGCTGACAGAAGAGAGAAAAGCCATGTGAACGTTGGATCAGGGAGAGGGTCCCGGTGATGACAAGGGTCAGTGTGGGCCCTCCCAAGGCCACATCCCCCACTTCCTTACTACTCAGAACTTCTCCGCCTCTGAAGTCATAAATTTAAATATCCTGCTACCAACCATGACCTCCTGTCCTTCAAGATCTCTCACTAGCTCCCACTAAATTTATTCTAGGGACCCCCGGATCCTTAACCACCTCCAAACATACACACTGCCCGGTCTTTATATCTCCTCGGTCTCCCCTTCGTCTCTCCCTGTGGTGTTTAGACTCCATGTTCCAGAACCTTCACCTCAGTCTTGCCAACAGCCCCAACTTCCTTGTCCCACTGACATTCTGTGGAATTCAACAAGCAGAGCCTCACTCCAGACACCCTCACCTCTTTGCCTCATGCTTATTATCATCATGCTAACAGCCTGGCTTCACACCACTGAGGGAAATCACATAGGTGCCACTATAAAATTATGGTCCCCAGTGGAAAAACTCTGACCCAAGCAGGCTTCTTTAGTCAGCTCTATTGCTTGTTCTCGGAAATTATTATACACTTTCTCCACTATCTTCAAGCTCATGATCCTGCCACATTCCCCTTCCTATGAGTAGATAACCTTACCTCCTACTACCAAGTGGTACCAAACATTACATTTCCCATGATAGAAGGGAGAGAGGCTCAGCGAGGAGAGACAGTCTCACTGTTGCCAGGTCAAGGTACAGACATGAATCTAGAGGAACATTATAATTCTACCTTATTTTGGATTCAAGAGATATATTCCAATTGCTGTCAAGTCCACAGGAGGGTGAAGATACAGGAGATAATTTCTCTACCTTATTAAATCAATCCCTCAGCTCCGCTGAAGGTCGCAGCACATCAGGTCTAGACACCCAGGGCTCATACATGGCTCAGCTTCCCCATCCTATCATCCTTGTTGACCCCTCTGTTCTCCACAGAGTAAGTGCCTTTTCTACCCAGCGAAATGCCTTTTCTTGGACTTGGCCCCTGACGGGATTTGTCAGTCATTCCATTCCATGTAGAGGCACTGCTACATGGAGTTGGGTCTTCAGATCTCAAGGGTGGAGGAGGGGAAAAAGGAAAAAGCCCTCACAGGGACAGATCCAAGGACAACATATCTTAAAGACAATAGACTTCCCACCATGCTAACTTCGGCCTCCTGCTAGCCTATCCCTGATGTGTTGTAATGCTGAAAGAATGTGTCCCTCTTCTCCATCTTGAGTTATTTACTACAGGCCCCTTTTGTTTTCTCAGCCTCCAAATGTGCTAGATTTCAGGAAGGGGGATGGGGTGGGGGGGAGGGAGGAAAAAGCTGCCCCACGGGAAAATGAAAGTCATCATACAAGATGCTCAATTTCTTGCTACCAATCCTAGGGTCTTAGCTGTAGCTACACCTATCCTTTTAAAACCCATCCTCTCTTCCTGTTTCTGTTACATGATGAGTTATTTCCCTATCAGAATTAAGCCCTTCTGGACACCACCGCCGTCCACCTTTTCAAGTCCTTCAAGGATCCCTCCCTCTCCTGTAGATTTAGCTTCTCCCTCTCTCGGCTGGCTCCTTCCCATGAGAGTCTGAAGGGCGCTGCCTCATCCTGCCGCTGTCATGTTGTGGCCCTATCTCTTCACACTCCCCTCGCTTGCTAAGCACCTTCTGCTCCTCCAACGTATGCACTCTTTGCTCCCTGTGGACCTCCAAATGCATTCTTCCCTTGCCCTGAAATGTCCTTCTCCCCTTTTCTCCTCTCCTCACTTCAACAAACTCCTATTTATTCACAGGGCCCCAGATTCAAGGTCACTTCCTCAAAGAAACCCCCCGGGTTGGGTTAAACACCCTCATGGCATCGTGCACTTCACGTTTCAAATACGCAGCACACAGTCTTCACTGCAGACCCATAGTCCCTGATAGCCAGACTACATGTTGTGTTCATTTGCATACAGCAGGCACTTCATACATGAAAACACAAATGATCAAGTCTTTTTCTACTTCAGTAGGTTTACACCACCCCCACATTCCTCTCTGCTCCTTCCAAGTCACATTTCAGAAGATTGCTACACCCCTCACCCCCTACCAATCCAGCTCCTTCCAGAACTGCCCACAGAGACTGTCTTGCCAAGGTCGCCAATGACTTTGTGCTAAATCCAGACAGTCCGCTCTCCTACCGCCTGAGTTCTGGCCCTCCTTCCTAGTTGTGGAGATCCTCAGGGATCTACTCAGTCTTCCTGGGTGATCTCATACACTCCCACAGTTTCAGTCTTTTCCACACACTGATCACTCCCAAATTTAAATCCTGAGGCTGTGTCAGGGGTCCCCAAGACCACGCCGTCATTTGGAGATTCACTGAAGAACTCACAGAACTCAGCATGTAGCTATTCTCATGGCTGAGGTTTATTACAGAGACAGAGACACAGGCAGAGCCTGGAAGAATCCACAGGAGGCTTCCTTGTGCTCTCTTCCTCCCATGAGGGGCCACACAGAGCCCAGTCTTGCTCCAAAACTTGCGTGTGATGTTTCTGCCCAGGGAAGCCCATGAGAGACTCAGTGCCCTATGTTTTAAATGGGGACAGTCAGGTAAGCAGCCTCTGCCTAGCACATACCAAAATTCCAGACTCCCAGAAGGGAAGTAGATGTTCAGCATAAATCATCTTGTCTGCACAAACAGTGCAGGAAACCAGCCTTATCAGTCAACTGTTGACTAGGACACTCTGAGAGCCAAGTTCCCAGACACCACCAGCCAAGGGCCCACCATGCCATCAGGTCTTTCTAAGGACAGCGGTGGCAGGCCGGCTGTGTTGACTCCTTTCTGGCTGGAGCTATCTCCCAAACCACAGGCCCGTGTCTTTCCAATTTCCCACCAGACTCTGTCCTCAAACTCACCCTCTTCCTCCCAGCTGTTGTGACTATGACCTATCTGCCATTTCCCCTTCTTCCCCACCCACCCTACCCCCTGGCTCCCAGATGCAACCACTCCTCTCTACTCCCACTGCTGCTCAGTGTCACCTCCCCCTAGGATGGCTACAGTAGGCCTCTCCCATTCTGCTTGATATCCCTCCAATCTGATGCTCACGTTATTCCGTTAGCTTTTGAACATGAAAATTGGATCACTTCATTTCCCCGCTCAACCCTTATAATGGCTCCCCAGTCCACGAAGAATATAAATCTAAAACTCTTAACGAGACCGACAAGTTCCTAAGTGAACATAACAGCGCCCAGTCTTATTTTATGTCACTCTCTCCCCTCTGGTGACATTTGTGTCTTATCAGTTTCTCACCAAGCCTTTTCTCATCGGAGGGCTTCACACATGCCCTTCCCACGCCTAGGATGCTCTTTCCTCTGCCCACCCCTGGGTCCCCTCAACTCATCCTCAGCGTCCCAAGTTGTGGGTCACGTCCTCAGGAAGCCCTCCCACATTTTCCCTAGTCTAAACGAGGCCCCATTACTCTCTCTTTCATAATTAATAACTATACATATCTTATGTGCATTTTTCATGTCATGCCTCCCTCTCCTCCCCACTAGACTGGAACCTCCATGAGGACAAGAACTCTTTGTTTGCCGCTGGATACCCAGAGCCAAGCTAGAACCAGCCACATGGCTGTGTGTGGGCTCCTTTGGCTCAGGCTGCCCTAATGAAGTATCGTAGTCAGGGTGGCTTAAACTGCAGACATTTCTGGAGCCTGGAAGTCTGAGACCAGGGTGCCGCCATGGTTAGTTCCTGGTGAACACCTACTTCCTGCCTTGCAGACGGCCCCCTTTCCTCGGTTCACACTGATGGGGAGAGAATGAGAACCCAAGCTCTCTGGAATCTCTTCCCATAGGGCCAGAAATCTCATCACCCTCATGACCTCCTCTAAACATACCTCCTCCTCAAGGCCCCATCTCCAAATACTATCGCCCTGGAGGTTAGGGCTACAACACACGAATTCAGGGACAGGATCCAGAGTACGTGCTCTCGGTGTTCAGGGAACAAATGTGTGAATTGCTGACAGAGTGGGATTTCTAAAATGCATATTTAATCTTGTTACTCCTTCACCCAAAGCTCCCTCATGATTCCCTCTGCCTATAGGATAATTTCCTAAGTCCTTGGCACAACCTCTAAGCCTGTGATGACCCAGCCCCTGCCTCTCTGTCCAGTGTCTCTCCCCACGGTGCCCCCTGGAAAGCTCCCCTTTCTCCTTCGGGAGCATGTTGGGTGCTCCTGTCTTCTTCCGCTTCCCTGCCATCTCAGGGCCGCCCTCCTCTCTGTGGTGGCACTGGACCCTGTTCAAAGCTCCTGAAAGCATAAAGCACTAAAGTAGAGGTGGTGCAACTGAGGAGGCCTCGGCACCAGATGTAGCAAAACTGCCAGAAACCTGACCTCATAGGAGCTGAGGAACTCCAGAGAAAAAACACATCCACGGGAGGAAAGAGCCACCCATGTGAGCTTGACCTGAGTCCCTCTTTCCTGGAGGGAGGAGGTTGTGACAAGCATGGTGTCTATCCCTCAGCACTAGGTGTCACCAGCTACACAGCCGCTTGCTACCCTAGGGAACTGTCGCCTGCCTGCTGGGGGGAGCAGAGATAGTCCCACCACCCCAGCACCACCATCACCCCCCGCTGTCGCACCCTGAGAAAACTGGGGCGGCCCTGTCATATCTCTGCATGTGTCCTTCCCCAGGTTGGTGAGTGATTAATGGGTGAGCGTGGCACGGCAGACACTTGATCTGCATACATTCTTTGCCTCTCTTCCTGTCCCCCATCTTGCAAGCCCATCCCCCCCCACTTCCACATTAAACCTGTGCTTTCAGCCCTGGTACTTCTCCCACCATACCTCCTCCTGCTCCCTGGACAACTGGCGTTGCCCTCATCATGTTATGGACTACCCCAGTGTATACTCTATCGATGCAGGAATTAGTCCATAATTCCTCCTGTGTGAATAGCTTCAATCTATCTGCTGACTGAAATGAAATTTGGGGGAGAATTTGCTAGAACTCCAGTCTCCCACCATATTCCAAATTGAAACCTGACTCTGAGGTTACATACCTGGCGAAAGGGTTAGCATGTGTATTAGGAAAGCAGTAGGCGAATCATCAGATGATCTGGCTTCAAGATGTGTATCTGTCCTTCATCAACTAGGTGACCGTGGGCCAGCCACAAAGTCCCTCTGAGCCTCAGGTTCTTCATCTAGAAAATGTCCCGCCAACCTCAGAAAATCTGTATAAGAATCAAAGGAAAGAATGTTATATGAAGTTATTTGGCAAATTCTAACATTCTACAGAAACGGAGGGAATTCAGTGCCTTAAGGATTAGGAGATTGGGGGGCATCACTTGCTGGAAGAGTTTTCCGGTTACAATCAAACCCCTGAATAGGAGGGAGGATGTAGGCAGAAGAGAATGAAAAGAATAAAATTACCTAATTTAGTGAACACCGGAACGCACAGCATAATTCGCTGCAGGATGACACATTGGAGAGAATTAGGGAGAACAAAAGGGCGAACCTGGCCGTATTTGACTCATGGTCCAGGACTTCAAATCCAATACCAAGCTTGGCAGGCATGTGGAGCATGGACCACCCTCCTCTCCCCTCTGAGCACTGAGTCTTTGGGAAATAAATACAAGATTTGAGGACCAAAATGTCAACTTTATTTTTTTATGATAGCCTAAGATTGGAAACTACCAGATGCCAATCCAGATGGGACTCATTCAATAAATTATGGAAATTCAGTCAATGAAATACTATGCAGCCATTTAAGAAGGAAAAAACTACAAGGTGTTGAACAAAATACATAGTATGCTACCAATCGTGGGGAATGTATGCGCATATGTATGTGTGTGTTATTTGCTAATGGACTTATGAAGTATGTCCAAAAGGATATATAAGACACTGTCAACACTGATTACCTCTACAGAAGGGACTAAGAAGCCAGGAGAGTAGGAAGCTGGAAGACTTTTCAGTCTCTGCCCTTCTGTGCCGGGACTAAGAAGCCGGGAGAGTAGTAATGCTGGAAGACTTTTCACTCTCTGCCCTTTTGTGCCTTCTGAATTTTGAACTGTATAACGATGAGCCTGCATCACATATGCATATGTGTGTGTGTGTGCGTGTGGTGTTATTGGACTGGATAAACGTCTTGGACCCAAAGTCAGTGGGCTCCCCATCTCCTAATACCTAGGTCCCCACCCTAAGTTCAGACTCCGTGACCCATGTGGGGGGAAACCGAATCCAGACAGCACTGTGAAGGACAGGAACAACAGAACACATGCCATCGGTCTCCAGGCGGGACAGCCACGGGCTATGGACACAGCCCCCTCTTTCCCGGTCTCAGCCGAGGGAAGAGAGGGATTGGAAATTTCTCCAACTGCATGTCCTCTCGCTGCTTTGGTGACAAGCGTCCTCCCTAAGAGTACAAAGAAAGTTAGCATCAGGTGGAGGAATCAAAGATGGGTCATACGTGTAAAACTGTGGGGCTGGGGAGGTGGATGCCCAGAAGGAAGGTGATACGAGGCGACAAGGCTAAGCTGAAGGATTAGGGGGAACAAATAAGTGGTGTCAGGGTTTCGTGGGTCACAAACTTTTGTAAGGGCCAGAAAATGAGAGAATGGCCCTGAAACGGGACCCAAATATTTTATATTGCATCCATTAGGTGAGATTGAAGAGTAAAAAAGATGTAACCTCTGATCTGGCACAATTATCGAGGATGCTGACAAGATGGGTCAATGACAAACCTCACCAGAGCATGATTCAGCCTGGTTCTAAGGAAGCCCCTCCCTTTCCTGATCCCTCGCTGTTCTCCACTGCATTCCCGCCCCCCACATTTAGAAAAGCCTCTTCGTTCAGTGTTCCAATGTTCTGTTTTGCATTTGGTTTTGTTCAGCAGCAGCGTCTGCTTCGCCAATTTCTGCTTAGGAGCCCCAGTGCCAAGAAACGACACAAGAAGAGCAAGGCCTGGGCAGGCTCAGAAAATGCCAGAGATGTTGCCACCAAGCCTCCTCCACCAAGGCTGCCAGGAGAGCTTTGCAAATGGAATCAATCTGAATGTACTGATGGGAAACATCTGAATGAAAGAAGCCAGTACAAACAGAAACTGCCGAGTTTCCCACTGCAGTAGCCTGGTTTCTCCTCGTATACATTTGCTTTTCTATCACAAGGAGGACACATGCTTCTTCTCGGAAAAGTCTCCAGATCATGATGATTAACCATGACCTCACAAATCCCACTTTCCCTCAAGTCCACTCAGTGTGCTGTGCTGTAGTCTGCCCCTTGGCTGTTTGCCCTTGTTGCCTTGATACGTTTTTATACAAGGCAGGTGGGAGGTCAGTTTTGTCCACAGTGTGCTGCCTCTTTTCCCTGGAATTTGAAAAGGTCAGAAAACCTCACCCACTAACCGTGTATGTCCCCCTCACCCCCAAAGAGAAGCCAAGAATACCTTCCAAATGTAGTCAAGGAACCCAGGGCATTCCTCTATAATTCCCAAGCCTACCTGATGTCCAACAAGCAGTGGTGGCATTCACTGTAACACGTCTCCGATGAAGTTATGATAAAGGAATGTCATTCTTTCCCTAGAGCTGAGGGAAAAGAGTTAGGTAATAAAACCTGGACAGAGGTTGTCTAGCAACTTCCAAGGAAGGATTCTAACTAATACCTGGCATTGGATCCTAGGCTTCGGCGTCTTCAGAGGGGAAAGTCTGAACTGTCTCAAGAGCTATTAACTTTAGATAGATGTTGTTTTGGCAGGGTCCTGTTTCCTTTTCCTGATCTCATTTTCACCATGCAGCCTTCTCCATTTCAGTTTAGAGCAGTTGGCAATTCCAGTTGCCCTCACAGATCGTGACCACTATACCTTAGCGTTGTGCTTTGTCAATCTGGTGCTCTTGATGTTTAGCCTGATCTAGGCAAATGCCACATAGGGATCTGGCATCTGTAGAGCTTTGGTTCAGTCCTGGGACCCATGGTGATCAAGAGTGCTGTGATTCAACACTTAGGAAGCGTCGAGCCACCAGTCCAGAAGCAATTAAACCATTGGTCAGGGAGTTGCTCAGCTTCTCAGGTTCTCTGAAGGATAACTTAGCTACGTGTTACTCTGAGCATAAACATTATGCTGACCTTGATCCAGGAATTTAAACAGTGTCATTTAATGTAAACGCTAGCAAATGCCTTCTTGCTGAAGTGGTCTGTTTTCAGGATGGGTTAGGGTTTCTTCTCTACAAAAGCACTTTGGGGCATTGGATTTTAAACTCACAGTCAGATCTGCATTTCTTCTCTCATTTACTTTGGCTTGGCCTTGCAAGCATCAATACCAGCTTCTAAGGTTGAGGGAGCCCTCTGCTGATGGCTTGGGTGTAAATTCATAGCACAAGGCAAGGAAAATTGGGCAGTCTTCACAACTCTCCAACCTGAGAGCCATAACGTGTCTCTAGACCTGGAGCAGCCCTCTGCTGTGAAAAGCCAGGTTCTAGAAAGTCCTGAATTGTCTCAGACTACGCACGTTGTTTCAGGTTTTATTCTTTATGGAAGTAGAAGACAAAAAGTCTGCAGAGCGGTTCTCATACTAGGCATCGAAGGAGCTACACTCTTGCAGCGCACGTACGCACACACGCATGCGCACAGCATGCAACGGCTGTGCCACAATCCACGACTGGAAGGTTCTGCCCTGTGTGCGCACGTCCTGGAGTAAAGGAGTGCGAGGTGCCCGGGTATATATAGCATCCCGGAATCATGGGACTGGATTTAGGAACATTCGCCCTTTGTGGTGTGTCCAGATGAAGAACTGTGATGAGACCACAGCTTGAAAGAGGAATTCTTCCCAGCAGCTGTGGCCTTGAGGCTGGAGGTTAACAGCTTAACACCAGAGTGTGTTGCCCAATTCAAACTCTAAAAATTAATGGTGATAAGGGTGGGCTGTCTGCCAAGGCCTGTGGTGGTGAATCCCAAGAGAAGTACTTTCTATTTTGAGACCTCTCTCAATGCACGATGTGCTGTCCTGTGCTTTGATGCATGTCCCACCTCTTTGTCTATGTGCCTCTTTCCCCAACTCTTTTATCCCTAAACTTTCTTGAGCTTTCAACCCATAGGCAGTGATGACCCATGTAATTCACCGAAAAGAATAGTCATGTGGTAACAGAAGTCAGAAACCTGACTCAGATGCCAATCGCAAGAACCGATGAGAGAACTCTTGCCTTGCCAAAGGCATCAGAGGAGAGACGAGAAATGGTAAATAGAAAATCAAACTAAACTTTTTTCCAGGCCAAAGGGGACAAAAGCACAGTAAGTATCTTTTCCTTGAGAGAACTCCCCTGAAAAGGAAAAGGAAAAGTGCAACTCGTGCCAGATAATATAACCAACACCGTCCAATAGCTGTACAGACAACAGGAGCCAACTCTGGAAAACAAAAAGATGAATAGATGCTATACTCCTGCTCAAAAATCTTCCGAGACTCCCATTGCCCATATTGTATCTAAACTCTTTAAGAGGATATTCAAGTGTCTTTACATCTCCTGCTGCACCCCAAACCCCTGCGCCTGCCTGCCCCAACACCTGTACACACACCTCACTTTTGCCTTAACTATTAAACCATTCCGCCTCGTGTTTTTCCTGCTGCTATTCCCTCCTTCCTTCCCCATTTGTCAGGCACCTGCCCATCGTTCAAGAAGGAGCTCAAATGTCCCATCCTCCATGAAAGCTTGCCCAGCTCTCCCAGACAGAATAACCTGCTCTCTCCCGTCTGTTCTCAAAGGATTTTACTTATACCCCCCCATTACCATACTTATGTATGGTCCTCGCCATCCAGTACCTTCTACAATTTATAAATTGAAATCAAGGCCACATATCCATTTCTGCATCCTCCCTTGAATTTCTACTTCCACCACGTCACTCCACACCCCCCCCCCGCCCCGCCCCCCCCATGCCACATTCCTCCCGTCAAGGGTCTGTCCTGGCAACACCCACATAAGAGATTCTCAATACGGTGTTTGTTCCATTAAATTACATTCATAACTAAGAGGATTAGGAGGGAATACATTCACTCCAAAGACAGAAGAAAGGCAGTGCCCTGATAACAGGCAAGTGAGATATCACTTCAGGTCCTGCTAAGAACTCTCATTTGTCACTTTCAAGGTGGCTCATCTAGAAGTGGCTCAGGATTTCAAATTCCTCCAATTTAAGGACTCTGCCTTCTAGATGTGACAATAGAGCACGGAGAACAATTTTTAAGCAACTACGGGGGGAAAAACCGAAATCTTTTTTAAGACACTCTACAGCCATCTGTTAGAAATTGGTCATAAAAACTATCCAGATACGCTGTGAACAGGAGTTCAGTGCCGCCCCCTGGAGTTTGTAGTGAGCAGTCCTCAGTGGCGTTAAACTGAGCACATCCAATCGAGTGTTTGTCCTCCAAGATGGTCGTCATAGTGCCGCATGGGCTTTGGGAGTCTAAAAAATCCGAGTTGAAATCCAGGTTAACCATTACAACCTTTAGTTTCCATGCCTCTAGGATGGAGCTAATAAAATCCCTCTTCACAGGGCTGCTTTTAGGATTAAATGAGATTTTGAATATCAAATACTTAACGACTCACAACAAATGCTCAGTAAGTGGAAGCTATTATTATTACAGTAATGATTCTATAATTTAATACATTTCTGAATGTTCTCTTTTAAAATTACTTTCAAAGCCTGTCTATAAGCCACATGCAAAAATCATAGATTTTTTCCCGTTTTTTTTTTTTGTATTCCTTATTTTGTGCTAAAATATCACGATATTTGAGTCTGCATTTTATTAATCAGATTTATCCAAAAATTATATTAGAAGCTTACAAAAGCCAAAGCCACTATTGAAAGAAAGTTTTGCCACCACTGACTGTTTTGCAGGTACTTATGGAATTTCAAAGGCAGTGTTCAAAACCTAAATTTTGTATAAAAAGCATTCACATCTGATACAAACATCTCAGACATTCTTCACGAGATCTAGTAAAAAGACATACTACTCCTTGCTTAATCAAATCATCAAGTAAGTAGCGATTAATATGAATACGAAGGCTATTATGGGATGACAATCATAAAAATCAGGTCTTCTGAGTTCATAACATAGAATCCCAGGAAACCTAAAACTGTGGAAGCAACCCAACATGGAAGCTGAGTTAAGCTGACATTCTAGATGGCTCCAGGGAACTTCAGTGGAGTGATAGTCTCTGAGCTCCCTACTGGACCTGAGAATAACTTTAATTATTACCTCATATTGCACTGCTTAGCCAGAGAATGTCCTCGAAAAGTTGCTGGATTCACTAATAAATAAAATAAATTAAAAAATCAGAGCCAAAGCTCTGATTTTTCAGTAGGAGATTATTATTCATTCAATCAATAAGTACTTCCTGGCCCGGCTTATGTATATAACATAGTACTTAACACTGTCAGAGTGACAAAGAAGATACTGCCTGACCTCTGACCTCATGGGCTTTCCATCCCAGGGGAGACCAGAATTCTAATCTAAAGTCTGTCAATTCTAATCAGTATATAAGCCTACAAGGAATATATCACAAGTAATACAAATACTCACTGAGTAAATAGTACAAATAAGGCATGCTATGGAGAGAAAGACACCTGTGGATGGGAGTGGTCATGGAGGTCCCAGAATTAAACTCAGCCTGATGGATAGAAAGGCTTTCCACAGCCAAAGAGAAGGGGAACGATTTTAGGGGAGGAGACCAATACAATAACGGCATAGCGGTATAAGTGGCCCAGGAAAACAGAAAGTAAAGCAATCCAGTTAAACAGAAGCTAAAGTAAGGATGCGGTGAGCTATAAGATGGGAACAGTATTTGGAACCAGACTGTAAAGAACCCGAATGGCGGGAATGCATACTTCATCCTGCAGGGCCAGGAAGGACGCTCTCTGGGGCACACTGTAAGAAGTCAGCAGGAGATCTCGAAATGCTGAACTTTCAATGGGCCCTTTTGACATTAGCTCCATTGTCCCAGGGATTCACAGGTGAGTGAGTCTAAATCTTCTGCCTAAAGAAAAATGAAATACAAGATTTGGGGTTTAGCTGTACATCTCCATCTTCCCATGTTCACCCTGGCCTCTCTGCCCAAGGGTCATGAGTAATGGGCGACAGAAGCAGGAAAAGCCAAAGAAACTCAGAGCTGCTGGTGTCTGGAAAGAAATTGTTCCTGGCAGGGAGCTCTGTCCTTTCGATGCCTGGGGGTAGAGCAGTGGGATTAGGTGGTTTGCTGGGCCCCACAGCATGGTCTGTGGTGCTGTCAGCAGCCTTTCATCAAAACATGATGGGGGTAACACGCAGTGCAGGCTGGTTTATGTTCTGGATATTAAAGGCAGGCTTACGCGTCCCTCTATTTATACATGCACCCAGGCCTGCTGGATGACTGCCATTCCATTCAAGAGAGATCAAATAAAACCGTCCCGTGTAGCACGCCGGGACACACACCACGCGTTCCTGGAAGCAGCAGACAAGAAAGGGGTTGACCTCCAACCACAAAAAGGAATCCAGCAGGGGAAACCACAGTGGCCTACCAGACCACAAAGAGAAATCCATTCTCGGAGTGTGGAAAGCTGGTCTTGGTAAAAGCCGTAGGTGGGATTTTTTAAACAAACCACACCAATTTTGAAGGATGGGGAGGCAAGGCGAGGGGCCCTGGGGGCACCACATGTCCTCATTCATATCAGCTTCATTGTCAGACTACAGTCTTGTCAAAACCCTGCCAATGGGAGGGCCCCTAGTTTACTCGAACTTCATCCCCTGATTCATCAGACACATTCTACGACTGCCCTTCCCCCGGAGACTAAGCCAATGGAGAGCAGATTGCAGAACTCTGTGTAGCTGGTTGGGTGGGGACTGGTTTAAACGGAGTTCAAAGGCCCTGAGAGATACAACTGGTGAGCAGCTCCCCCTGACAAAATCCACTGCTGCTACACAGATCTTTAGTTCCATGCCACCAGCCTCTCATTCTCTCCAGTTCCCCCACCTTGAGCATTTTTCGGACAGACACATATTTTTATTGGCCACTTCCTTCCTAAAGCTTTCCTAGGTTGCGAGACCCGAATGTTCCCTCGATTGAACTTGTTCTAATTTCGTGGTACTTTTTTACATATCCTGTTTTATATATTTATTTACATACACAGCTTCCCTCCCCCAATGAGTTTGTAAACTCCTATAGGCAAGCTATAATTTCCTCCATCCCCCTACACCACCTTAGACATCAGAGACATTCAAGAAAACTCTTAATTGAAACCACGTTACAAATTGTAAAACCTCAATGGTTTTGAATAAATGTTGCTGACTCATTCATTGACTTTTAGAGCAAAATGGCACACTTAAGTAAAGCACAAATACCACCCAAAATGAAGATCACGATGCAAATATTATCGCTGTTTGGCCAGACTCTGACCGTCTCTTGAACAGATGGACTGGGTATTAAAACCAGTGCTATTCAAATATAAAAATAGAGAGGCAGCAGGCCTTGGAAAGTGACTACAACCTTGAAGAAGAAGAAGCAAAATATCAAGATTCTGGCCTCCAGTTCCCTTCACTTCCATCCCTTCATACTTTCCTGGCCAAACTCACATCTCCTTCGTTCCCTCACCCCTGAGTTCATGCCTTGAATTCAAATGCTCACTAACTATCCCTTGAACGGTGGCACTTGCCTCCTAATGTTCTTTGACTTGAATAGCTTCGAGAGTTTCCAATTCTTTTCTAGATGCTTTACAGTTTCCCAAACATATCCCATACGTTCCCCTCTCCAGGTCTCTGCTCAGGCTTTTGCTGTGCTTGTGGAATATTTTTCCCCACAACTATCCACATTTTATTTATTCTTCAGTCAACCACTTCATCCTTCATAGAATCTTCCTTGAAGTTCCCCTCCTGGAAGCCATTTCTCTTTTCCCGAACTCTCCATAGCATCTGGCACCTTTCTGATGGCATTTAGCATCCTGTACATTATAGTTTTCCGTGCACGTCTTCTCTCTACAATTAAGATGGAAATTCCTGAGAGCAGAACTGTTTATCTCCCATAGTATCATGCATCGTTAATTTCATATACTATGTCCTCAGTGAGTATTTGTTGAGTGAAGGAATGTATGTATGAATGAATGAGGATATAAAGCAATAATAACTCATTGAATGAATGAGAGGCATTGTCAACATTCCCACATTTAAGGAAAAGGAAAGTCACTCCAGTATTTATCAGGTCGAACCTCTTGCCTTTACTTAGGTTAGTTATTATTAGTCTCACTTTAAACAGACCAGGCAACCAAGGCCAACATAGACTAAAAGCCTTGTCAAAGTCAGATGGCCCAATGTAGAGCTCTTTCTTCTGTACAATTCTGCTCTATATTAGTATCTGTCTTTCAATACTGGCAACGTATCGTGGTATTATCTTCACAGATAGCAGAAAAGATACCCCACCTAGTTTCTTTTCCTCCTCTTTCCAATAACCCCTTCTTGGTCCCATGCCTTCAGAGAATGTACAGATGAACACTTACTTATAGTAGAATGATGTCCTTCTCATTATAAACAAGGCAGACCTGGTCTACATAAGTCCAGAAAGCAAAAGTCTTTCAAGATCGAAAGTAATTCCCAGATGAGAGTCTGCGGACGTGGCAAGGAAGAAACTTAAATCAAAAGAAATATAATCAAAATGTTCTCCCTGGTAGATGGTTCCTGGACTTGGTTCAGCGCCTACAAATGGAAATTCTCAGGGCAAGCTTAGTCTTCTTGCTGCTGGCAAACTGCCACAGAAACATTCCAACAGACCCAGGTCCAACCAGAGAAGCAGGCATCAAATCAAAAGAGCAGAGCACCCGCTTCTAGGGACAGAATGGACCCGGCCTAGTAGTGGCCCCAGGCCCCAAGATGTGTGAAGACCACTACAGAGGCTAATTCTGATGTAACAGGAAGAGTTAAGTCTGCTCTTGGGAAATCTCTGGCAAATGTTCTCACAGTTGGATTTGTGAGAACAGCAGTTCCTGATAAAAGCCCAGAAAGAAGATAGTAGCTATTAACACCCTTGGCCTGAGGCCTGCAACTCTTTGGACAGTCTTTCTGCATGTTAGACAAAAGTGCCCAGAAAATTTACAGGCCGGTGGTGGTTAGAGCAGCCTGGCACAAAGAGGGAGTTCTCACTCAGCCTTTGTAAGAGCTAAGTAGGGGCGCCTGGGTGGCTCAGTCGGTTAAGTGTCCGACTCTTGATTTCAGCTCGGGTCATGATCTCAGGGTCGTGAGATCAAGCCCTGTGTCAGGCTCCACGGTGGGTGTGGGACCCTGGTTAAGATTCTCTCTCTCCTTCTCTCTCTGCCACTCCCCCACCCTGAGCTAAAAAAAAAGAGAGAGAAATAAAAAAACTAAATGATTCTGTGCCTTTGTTTCTCTTGCTGTAAAATGGGTTTGATCCTGAGTTAGGACTGTTGTGCTTGTTATAAAATACTGAATCTCTGCTCTATGAGTGCAGGTCAAATGTCTCCAGGCCGAATCAGCCTGGAGTGGGAACCCCTGACAGAACAATATTCAAGACACCCTTCTCACCTAAGAGGGGACTTCCTCCCTCCCCTGCAAGGGGACTTCCTCCTCCCCTGCCTTTCTAGTCCAGGAGCTCTTGGGCATCTGATGTGTGCTCCAGAAGCTCCACTTCCTCCTGGCAGCCCCCACTATACACCCAATGTTCCCAGGACACTGTGCCCTTCTCCTAGCTGCACCGACCCTGTTGGCGCCCCTACTCTGGGCTGAGGGACTGTGCCAGCCCCACAAACCCGGGTGTGGTACCCTAGTACTCTACCCCAACACCACCTCACCAAAGCACGGGAAATCCAGCCCTCTTCATTTGTAATCATCCTTTTCCTACGCTCTCATATCACCGTTTCGACCCTTGAGTGAAGTATTTGAGTGGTTTCCATAATTAAGTTTCCCTAAAAGGTTGGGGTAAAAGACCATTGGAAAGGCATGTATTTCACCATGTTACCCTCTGTCTAAAATGTCCTTATCTTAATGTTGAGGACATTTATTTTTTTAAAGATTTTATTTATTTATGAGAGAAAGGGAGAGCATGAGTAGGGGGAGGGGCAGAAGGAGAAACAGACTCCCCGCTGAGCAGGGAGCCCGATGCAGTGCTCAACCCCAGGACCCTGGGATCATGACCTGAGCCGAAGTCAGACTGAGCCACCCAGGCGCCCCGAGGACATTTTAAACATAATTACTATACCTTCAACACACTTATCAAAAATAACAATAACTCCTTAATGACCTCTCCTACCAATCCCTATGCATATTTCCTTGATTTTTCTCCAACAGCTCTTTTTCTTGTTGATTTGTTTGAATCAGGATCCAAACAAGGGGCCTCACAATGCGTTTGGCTGTTTTCTCTCCTCGGTGTATTTTATCCTATAATAACTCATCCTCCCTTTTTCTCTAATGCCATTCTTGTTGGAGCATAATGCATATTTGGAGAAACCAGGTCACATTTCCCATAGAGTGTCCTCTCTTTGGGATCTAGCCAACCACATCCTTGTCATTCGAGCAGTTCTTCTATCTCTTATATTTCCTGTAAACGAGTAGCAGTTCTAAAGACTCGATTGGAATCAGGTTCAATTTTTTAGGCAAGAAACATATAAGAAATACTTCCTGGTATCTCATCTCATAAGGCATGTAACATTTAGGCTGTCCAACTTTCAGGAGGCCAAGATTGATCACAGGGTGTGGGTGGTGTCAGCCTGACCCTTCCATTATAATGTTCCCCATCAACAGTTCAGCTAATAAGTTTTAGCCTCATCAACGAATGTTGCTTAAATCAACTATCTCATTAGAGGTCAAAAATGGTGTGTGTTTTTAAATTCTATCATTCCTTCTGCATTTATTATTTGGAATTCTTCTATATAGGACCTACTTTTATCAAATATCTAGTAACTCTAAACTATAGTTGGCATAGAAAGAATAAACTAAAGGCTTTCTCATTATTTATTCATTTTCAGAATAATTAATTATTATCTAGCAACTTCCAAAGGCAAAGTGTTAGCTGTATTTTGTTTTTGTGGTTGTTTTAGGTATCATTGTGAACTCATGGTTTTTATGTATTTGACAGGTTTTAATCCATTGTAGTTATTATTCTTTTTGATGCAGAAATGACCCCACTTTGGCGAGTGGGAGTCCCTGTGAAGTGGTTCCTGTGTTGATTTGACATGACCTCAAATAGTCTGGAAGAACTTCCTTGCAAAACAAGTTGGCTCGTCATGTACATTTCTTTCTTTTTTTTTTTTTAGATTTCATTTTTTTATTTGAGAGAGAGAGGGAGCATAGAGGGAGAGTGAGAAGGAGAAGCAGACTGAGCACTGAGCCCGATATGGGGCTTGATCACAGTGCCCTGGGATCATGACCTGAGCCAAAGGCAGATGCTTAACTGACTGAGCCACCCAGGCGCCCCTCATCATTTACATTTCTTTCCCAGACCTGGGATCAGCCATTTCTCCAGGTGAAATGGTATTTGGAGACCTGTCTCAGGATTTTTTTTAATTAAACACTTTTCTAATTAAGCATTAATGAATACAGTTGAGACTTCCTATGCAGACATATCCCTGATCTCATTGCCCTTCTTTTTCTGTTGGAGGTAAATACAACCATGAATACATTATTTATCATTCTTGTTCAAGTTTTCATTTTTTAACACATATTTTGTATACATAATATTAAATAGCATTGTTTTACAGTTGTTTAAATCTTACAGAATGCTATTTTTACACTATAAATATCTTACTTCAACCAGTTTTTTTCCTACATGATACTATTTTTTTTCTAATTATCCATGTCGGTAGATATATTGCTGGTTCATTTTAACTGCTGCATGTTATTTCATGGTATATATTATGACAATATTTTTTCCCTGTTAATGAATTCTTAGGTTTTCAAATTTTGCTATTACAAACAACACTGAAATGAATATTCTTGAAACCTCTCCCTCGTGCGCAGCATGAACATTTCTCTAGCATATATTTCTAGACATAAAACTGTTGGGTCACAGGATATGAGCACCTTCAAATTTACTAGATATAACCAAATTGCTCTCCAAAAAGTTTGTGCGAATTTATACTTCCACCAGCAGTGTACAAAAGGCTTCATTTTCGAACCATACTCAAATAAAAAAAATTTTAGGGGCACCTGGTTAGCACAGTCAGGGGAGCATTTGATTCTTTATCTTGGGATTATAAATTCAAGTCCCAAGTTGGGTGTAGAGATTACTTTAAAAAAAATAAAACCTTGGGGCGCCTGGGGTGGTTCAGTCGGTTAAGAGTCTAACTCTTCACTTGGGCTCAGGTCATGATCTCAGGGTTGTAAGATCGAGCACCACAATCAGGTTCCACACTGGGCATGGAGCCTGCTTAAAACTCTCTCTCTCTCCCTCTCCCTCTGCCCCACCCCCAAAACAAATAAATAAATTAAATCTTTTTAAATTTTTTAATAAATAAATAAAGTACATCTGAAACTAAGATAACACCGCGTTGCAACTATACTCAAAATTTTAAATTTTAAATAAATAAAGGGTTTCATTTTCTTCTACATCCTCACTCAAACTTGGTATTATCAGACTTTTTTTTTTCCCAACTCACGGTGTGAAATGATTTCTCCTTGATATTTTAATTTGCACCTCTCTGATTGCTAGTGAGATCGAGATTCTTCCTTATATGTGTGTTGGCTACTTGGGTTGCTATCTCTATTGAGTATGAGAGCATAGTAGCTTAGACCATAGGAACCCGAGCCAAACTTCTAGGCTCAAACTCCGTCCTACCAGTTACTTGAAGCAAATTATCGAACACTCTCTATGCCTGTTTCTTCATCTATAAAGTGGGGACAATAAATACCTCTCTCATAGGAACACGGTAAAGATGAAATGAGTTAATACATCTCAAGTGCTTAGGACAGTGCCTGGCTATTACCATTATCATCATTATTGGTTTGTAAGGGCTCTTTCTTTATTCTGGATACTTTTTCTCTGTCAGATTTTGCATTTGAAATAGTTTTCCCCAAATGTCTGCATTTTTGTCTTTTTATTTTGTTTACAGTATCTTCGGTTGGTGCAGAAAATTTACTATTAATATAATGTAATAAAATTTATCCTTATTTTTTCCTATATGGTTTGAGGTTTTGGTGTAAACTCTAAGAAATCTTTCTTTCTTTTTCTTTTTTTTAAGTTTATTTATTTATTTAAGTAATCGCTACCCCCAACATATGGCTCGAACTCATAACCCCAAAATCAAGAGCCTCACACTCTTCCAACTGAGCCAGCCAGGTGCCCCTAAGAAATCTTTTCTCAGGGCACCTGGGTGGCTCAGTCGGTTAAGCGTCTGCCTTCGGCTTGCGTCATGATCCCAGGGTCCTGGGATCGAGCCATGCTGCTTCTCCCTCTCCCTCTGCCTGCCACTCTGCCTACTCTCTCTCTCTCTCTGTCAAATAAATGAATAAAATCTTAAACAAGAAATCTTTTCTCTACACAAAGGCATGAAGACCAATATTTTCTTCTAAAATTTTAAAGTTAGGTTTTTTTTACTTGCAGGACTTTAACCCACCCGTAAGATGAGAGAGGGCTCCAATTTTGTGTGTTTCCATACAGATAATCAATTTCCCAAACACCACTATTGAACAGCCATTATATCTCCAGATTTGTAATTCTACCTTTATCATATACCAAGTCAAGTGTCCATGTATGTGTGAGTGGGTTTCTGGGCTTCCTGTCTTTCAATTAATTAATTGAGTTAATCCATCAATTAATTTTCCAAATTCTTGCACTATCCCATGTCCTAATTTTTAAGATGTCTTTAAAAATAAGTCTACATATCTCATAGAACAAGTTCCACCACCTTTTTCAAAATGGCATCTGGGTTTCTTGGATCCTTGCTCTTCCATGAAGTCTCCTAGAACTTGAAAAACAGTGTAGACTGTCTCTAACATCTGAGAAATCTGAACAGGGAGAGACTGGCTGGTAGCTGTTGCGATGCAGCGCAAACAGAGGCATTAGAGAAATCCCACATGCCCAGAATTTATCTGAGCAGAGAATGGAGACAGTTCTCATGGGCCAGTTGTGAGCCGTAAGAGAATATGTGCCTTTGTGGAATCATCTTAGAGTCATGTAAGAGGGCCAGCTTCTATAAAGAACTAGCTTTGCTATGGGTGGAAACTAAGTAGAAAAGGTGCACTCTTCTGCATGAATGAAATTGCAAGTGAGAGATTCCCAGAAATAGAGGGTCTCAAAGAAAACCCACAGAGAGTTCCATGATTAAAAAAAAAAAATAAAAGTCAGCTTTAAGCTTCTACCCAGTCCGGGGTGTTCGGATGCCAGTTCATAACAGTGCTGGGCAAGTAGGACCTTCTTACTGCTCCCCTCCCTTCCCCTGCTTCAATCCTAGAGGAGTCAGCGACAACTAACAAGTGCATGAGAAGGAGAAGGAAATCCAGTTGTGGGGAACAGATGAGACACATACCTGCTGTCTATTCCCACCACAAGCTTTCCACCTGCTGCAGGCTCAGGCTGGGGCTAAGGATAAGCTTTGACTTTGGGATACTATAAGTTTAACTATTACCGGGGACTATATATCTTAATTCATAAATTGAAACTGTTTTTCATGAGCAAAGGACTTTTTACTTAGAGTGGCCAGAAAAGTCCATGCCTTTTCATTTATTCATAGGCAAGAAAGAACTAGCCCCATAAATCAGCTCATAAGGACAAGAGCAGAAAGAAATAATGCCAGAGCATGGCTGTGTCCCACGGATCCTACTTATTTGAAGTATTCGCTACCTATTTTTTTTAAGTTTTTATTTTCATTCCAGTTAGTTAACATACAGCGTTATATTAGTTGGAGGTGTACACTATAGTGATTCAACACTTCCATACAGCACCCTGTGCTCATCACAACAAGTGCCCTCCTTCAACCTCATCACCTAGCTCACCCATCCCCCATCCACCTCCTCTCTGGTAACCACCAGTTTGTTCTCTACAGTGAAGAGTCTGTTTCTTGATCTGTGTCTCTCTTTTTTTCCAGGTTGCTTGTTTTTTTTCTTAAATTCCACATATGAGTGAGATCATATGGCATTTGTCTTTCTCTGACTGACTTATTTCACTTAGCGTTCACTTATTTCTACCTCCATCCAAGTTGTTGCAAATGGATACCTATTATTTTTATTACACTGCTGAATTAAATTTACCAGCCCTTTATTTAGGAATCCTACATCTACATTCTTAAGTGTGACTAATAGATCAGTTTCTTGTTTTGTCCTTGTCAGTGGTATCAAAGTTATACTAATTCATAGAAAGATCTGGGTAGCTTTCTTCCCTTTTCTATCATCTGAAACAGGTATAATATAATGATTGTATGCTTGTTGATGATTTTGTAACACTTGTCTCAAACCCTCTGAGCCTGGTGACTTTGGGATAATATAATCTGCGATTCCCCTTAGGTAGAGATCAGGTCTCAGGGGCCTGGAAACTGCAAAGGATGGGGGCACCATTGTGCATTGTCAGACCACTCGCCTTCCTCCTAAGGCACCTCAGGTACCATAGATGTCTCAAAGGTGCCTCAGGAAAAATGCCAGTGTCAATTTGGATATCGACTTCAGTAAAGCTGAATTTCTCTTCTTTTTTAATAAAAATCAAATAGAAATTGAAAAAAAAAAAGATAAATATTTTCTTCCCCAGACACCAGCAGAACCTCTATGCACCCCATCCTTGGAGACCACTGCTCTAGAGAGTGGACTGAGCATAGCCAGCAGCTAAAGCAATTCCCTCAGGTGCTCTGGGAGGAAAGGGAGCGGACAGGAAGCGGGGCTAGCACTGGGCAGCGGTCATTGGCAGGTTTTTTTTAACCTGTGGGAGGCAGCATGATATTGTGCATTTTCAAACTAGTCTAATTATAAGAATCACTGGAGCACGCTTGTTAACAAAAGAGATTCCCAGACTTTAGCCGGGATTTATTGAATCAGAATCTCTGGGGCGGAGCTGGGAGGAGAAGGGAGAGTGTGCCTGAAAACCTGTATAAAACCAATAAAAACTCCAGAAAGTCTTGCCAATGGGTAAGTTTGGGAAACACACAAAAGGGGAGAAGGCATGCCTGTTGGAGTTAGGGCAGGGTTGAATAATGACTCGCTTTTTAATAGTTGTTTGGCTTAGAGCATGTCATTTAATCTCCCTGTGCCTCCATTCCCTTATTCCGAAGAGGGGTTAATCACACCTGCCCGGTAGGGCTAAATGAGAGGATATATGTAAAACCCCACACACAACATCAGACACTCAGTAAACGGTCATCTTTATTATGGAGAAGGTTCTGGAAGAAGACATTAGGCTTGAATTACCAACCTACAAAGCCATTCATCCCTGAAGTGGAGATGAAAGTACAGTACCTCAGTTTTTCAGGTTCAGCCTCCAGTCACATTTTTCTGGTAACTGTGCCGGTTTTTTGTTGGAGAATCACCACCACCTTCTATTACTAGCTCACATGGTTTGGATTGATGGATCTGACCCTGCCTTTCACCCCCAGGGGTGAGCATGATTAAGGCCTGGCCAGTGAACATACTCCATCCCCCCTGGCCATCATAACTGATTCAGAATAAAGACCATGACCCAAGCTGGTCCAGTGAAATTCCATCTTGGGACTTTCACCAGAGATGTGAGCCTGGAGTTAAGCTGCCACCTGCCATCTTGCCAGAGGAGGGGAGGGCCCACCTAAGAATGCAGCGGGAGAGCACAGAAGAGTCGAGACATGGAGAGCATGGGACCAAAGCTTGAAGATATTTTTGAGCGCTGGAATCTAGACATGCTGAAGCAACCCCGTACTGGGACTTTTCATTTATGTGAGCCAAGGAAAATTTTGACATAGACAGTTTGATTTAGATTTTCTTGTTACTTGCATTCAAAAGGGTCCTGACAATGATCTTAATGCATTTCTTCTATTTTAGTCTCCAGCTTACCATGTAATCGTGCAAGCCTTTTTCTTGTCTGATACATTTCGTAACTTTATTAGGAAGAAGCAATCCCATGGCCTTAGCATTTAGATTTGATGGATATGGAAATTGCTACGGCATGATCACTCTCTGGGGATTAGAAAACTCAAATCCTTTCCATCTAAATGGATTCTTTTCTCTCAGGGTGGGAAGGAGTTGATATTTAGGTAAGTCTCTGTTTTTGTTCTCCAAACTCTGAGAAAGGTTGCCATTAAAGGGCAATACAACAATTAAAAGCTTTTGGATATGGGAATGACAAGCTTGGCTGGTATGCAATACTGTGCAGCTGAGATGATTATTCTCAATTAATGGGCAAACATTACACAATTGTCTCTTTCAAGTCCAGAGTGCTAATATATAATACACAATCAGAGGGCATTGTACATTGGAATATAACTCATTAGCCAGTGCCAATTCTTTACCCTCAGAAATAAAATAGTCCCTTGTTTATGAAAGCTGCAATTTTGAGTCTTTTAAATTTGCAGTTACAGACCAGGTGAGAGATTTCAAATTGGAAAGAATCCAAATGGAATTGGGAGTAGAAATTCCTATTGGAATAAGGGGCTTGGCAGAACAGCCATGGAAGGTAGACTATGGACAACCCCCCCCACCACCCCCCACCCCCCACCAGCCTCCACCGGGAACCAGATTCAAGGACCTTTGGCAAATCTGGCTGAGGCAGCATCTGCCCTGCTGAGGGACATCCCAGAATGGACATGTCCCTGTGTGACTGCCCAGCGAATACCAAACAGATTGGGTCATTTTATTCAAACCTGGAGTACTTGGCTGCTCCGGCACATGCTCTGTGGATGAACTCACTTTTGCTTTAGTCCCGCATGGCTGCTGAAGTCTGAGAAGCTCAGACAGCAAGGGACAGAGGTGAGGAAAACACAGGGCGGGCGATCAGAGAAGTCTAAGGAAGGGGATTGGATTACCGTCAGATCGCAGGGTGTGGGAGACTCTGGGACAGATTCATGGGAGAGCCTAACGAGCTGGCAAGGAGCTGAGAACTGTCACAGTCAGCTGTGCTGAGCCCGCTGCACTGTGGGTACCTGCAGAATGCAGGCTAACTGGGAGGAGGAAATCTTAACAGTTACCACAAACACCCTGCGGTCCATCAGCCCACCCGACTGAAAAACAAAGCATGCCTCTTGGACTCCACATCTCACAAACCAAAGAGATAGCTACAAGGTTATCCAGTTTCTTGCTTCATGGGACATGTCGCTACCAGTCTTTCAATGGAGACTTCTAAATGTCAAGGCTGTGCTGGGTGCTAGGGATATGGAGGAAATATGTACAGAACTTTCCTCTCAGGAGCTCGCCACCTAGTCAACAATCACAGAAAAGGGAAAATGCAATAGGAGCTATAGGAGCTGGGACAAAAGAGAGCATGGGTACTGCAGGAGCCCAGGAAACAAGCACCAGATCATGTAAGTTGTGATCTAAAGCTCAAGAATTTGTGAGTTTCTTCAAACATATATAAACTACTCTTCATGTGCCACCCCCAACATTATGCCCACCCAACAGTGTTCTCTCCCCCAAACCTGTCTCATATCTGTGACCTCAGCATGGTAAAAGTATCCCCCGTGAATGTCAAGGTCTAGTAATAATTGAATGTTTTATTCTCCTCTGTGTTCTCTATGTTTTCACATCTTGGTTGCCTTTCTTTTTGAGTGTGTTGTTTACTCTGGTTGGTAGAATCTGATATTAAAAGGTCAGGGCTTTAATTTTATGGGCCATTTAGCTTCATTTGGAATGAGGATAAAGCCCCCACCCCCAGAGGTGTATCCATCAATCAAAGCCAGAGGCCTAGCTAATGTCTGCTGTGACCTTGATTACTGGGGGCCAGAGCAAGAAACCAGAGATGGTTTACTCCATTCAAACCTACCATCATTACCAGATATGCCATCAGTAGGACACAGCCTTTAGTTCGGCGCAGTATATACTCACAAATAAGGGTAAATGTGAGCGAGTGTGCATGTGTGTGTGTGCATGTGTAATTTTGCAATCCCCCCGAGGGCAGCAGAAATAATAATTACTATGAATTTATAAGCATAATCCCAGATACTGACAAGCACATCCCCTTATACATTTCATGTCTGTGCTCAATATCACCTCCTCACAAAGTCCTTCCTGGACCAGCACTAGAATGTAAATTCACTGGAATCGCTGTCCATTTTGTTCACTGTCCATAAAATTAAAGCCCTGAGCTTGTAAAATATCAAGTTCCATCGATTACATTAAACAGCACACTCAAAAAGAAAGGCAACCAAGATGTGAAAACATTGACAGAACACATACACAAAGACACAAGCATTAAATTGTCCCTAGACCTGAAGGGCCTGGGAGTTGTTCCTCCCATGCTGAAGTCATGAATATGAGACCAAATGGGATGAGAGAACACTGCTGGGTGGGCATAAGAGAAGATGTGGCATTTCAAGAGTGGTTTATGAGACTGAAGACAACCACTAAACTCTTAGCTTTAGATCACAACTTATATGATCTGGTGCTGTCTTCTGGGAGCAGTTCCTGGGACAGTGCCTGCCACACGGTCACTGCTCAATAACTATTGAGTGTCCGGTGAATCAAAGAACCAGGTGCTCTTTAGTGAAGCTTTTATTTCTTTTCACTTAATTTTGTAAAAAGGTAGTGTGTTGACATAGTTCAACGTTTATTTCAGTGTAAAAAGGATAATACAAAGTCTTTTTTTAAAAAAAGATTTTATTTATTTGACAGAGAGAGAGAGAGCACAAGCAGGGGGAGAGGCAGAGGGAGAGGGAGAAGCAGGCTCCCTGGGGCTCGATCCCAGGACTCAAGGATCATGACCTGAGCTGAAGGCAAATGCTTAACTGACTGAGCCACCTATCAGCCACCCTGATAATACAAAGTCTTGTCCTCACCCTGTTTTCCCCCATCCAGTTCCCACATTCTGCACAGCAAACTCCCCCTATAACCATTTTTATTAGTTTCTTATTTATCCTTCCAGAGTTTGTTTATGCAAATCATTTACAACTATATTTTTATTTCATTATGCAAAAGAGAATGTACTATACACTCTGATATCAACCTTGCCTTTTTTCACTTAATAATGTAACCTGATGAATGAACAAAGAAAAAAAATATATATATATATAATGGAATACTATTCAGCCATAAAAAAGAAGGAAATCCTACCATTTGGACAACATAGATGGACCCTTGGGGCATTAAGTGAAATGAGTCAGACAGAGAAAGACAAATACTATATGATCTCATTTATATGTGGAATCTAAAAAAGCAAGCAAACAAATTCATAGAAGCAGAGAACAGATCACTGGTTGCCAGAGGCAAGGCGTGGGGGGGATGAGCAAAATGTGTGAAGGTGGTCAAAAGGTACTAACTTCCAGTCAGTCATAAGGTAAACAAGTTCTAGAGATGTAATGTATAGCATGGTGACTATAGTTAACAATACTATATTATATATTTGAAAGTTGCTAAGATCTTACAAGATCTTAGAAGTTCCCATCGCAAGAAAAAAATTGTAACTATATGAGGTGATGGATGTTAACTAAACCTGTTGTGGTGATTATTTGCAATATATACATTTATCAAAGTATTATGTTGTACATCTTAAACAAATACATTGTTACATGTCAATTATATCGCAATAAAACTGAGGGGTAAAATGCAACTTGGAGATTCTTCCAAACTCAACTTGGAGAATGATTTCAATTTTTTTACAGTTCCAGTCCATTCCACTGTATGAATGTGCCACAATTTATTAAACCAGCCCATGTGGATGGGCATTTGTGTTGTTTCCAATCTTTTGCTATTAAAAAACAAAAACACTCTATAGTATATGATAGGATAAATTCCCAGAGACAGGACTGATAAGTCAAATAGTCTATGTATTAGTAATTATATATATATATTGCCAAATTGCCTTCCAGTTATACCAATTTTATCCTCATCAGCAATGTAAAAGAATGCCTGTTTCCCCACAGCCTTTCCAAAAGAGTTTTATTAAACTTGGATTTTTGCTACTTTAACAGGTAAAAAATAATATCTCAGTATGGTTTTGATTTGCATTTCTCTTCGGACACAGAGCACCTCTTTATTTCTATGAATGGACACTTCATACCTTTCTTATGTTTCTATTAGGGGAATAGTTTTTTATACTTGGCTTACAGGAGCACATTATATAGGGAGATTAGCCCTTTCTCTGTAATATAAATTGCAAAAAGTTTTTTCCAGTGGTGTGTTGGTTAATTTCGAACAATGGTCTCTGGGGAAAATAAACCCTGGTTTATAGCATTTGCCAACTTCCATGATGTAAATGTTCCCACCACAGACAGTCTCAAGCTACCAACATGACATCTCTAAATGTGGAGTTGGAAAGAGATGTGCAGTAGCAGACCATTATATAATATCTCCACGGTAGAGATATAATAAACATAAATAACCCCTAGATCATGGATTACAGTAAAATGTAGTTAAACAATTAGAAAGTGATGAGTTTGGAGTATTTCTTACCTTTGTAATGTTCTGTGTTTAATTATAAGCTTGTCTGACTTAACTTTAAATAATGGCTGTGTTTGATAATCAGCTTTCAGAATTCCTGAAAATTTAATAATCAGCCCCTGGGAGCCAGTGCAGGCCATCTCCAATGCACTGCTGCTATTTATCACATTTGGTTTTTGCCTTTTGACTTCTTCTCAAATGATGTTTTTCACCATACAAATGTTTGATTTTGATGTAGTTTGATTTATCAGTCATATTCTTTGGGTTCAGAATTTTGAATGACTGGAAGACCGTCCCCATTCCAAGATTATAAAAGAGTTTTCTCATGTTTTCTTCTAATACTTTTATGGCTTCATTTTTACATTTAAAGCTTTAATCCATTTGTTATATTTGGAGGTATGGCTTCTACTTTCATTTTTTCCAGAGGCCTACCCAGTTATCTTGCACCAGGTATTGAATGGCTCATCTTTTCCCATCTTTAATAATAATGAATAATAATAAAGCCATCTTATATAATGCAGCTTTCTTGATTTTGATGATCATGGTATTTATCATCATTTGAATTAAAAGTTTTAATTATGATTGTATTTTATAAACACTTTCCCTGTGTCTGCTCATTTGATTCTATAGTGGTAGGTTTGATAAATTATAATAGCTATAATATTTTTATGCCCAGCATACTTTCCCATCCTCTGCCTTCTGAATCCTTTAGGAAATTCTCCCTCCATGCAATGTGATCCTGAAAAGGCAGTCATCTATGGTATACTGGCCAAATCACTGGTTACACATATGACTTAGGCTGGCCAATCAAAAAATCCCACCACACAGCAATTGGCTAGGGTTTAGACATCTGACCTGAGCAAGGCAATATAATCTTCCTGGGACTGATATCTGAATGAGATTTTCTGTTAGAATTGTTAAGCTGGGATATACATTTTTTAGATCTTCTTAGCTAACACATAAATTAAAATTGTGTGAGGATAAATCCAAACAAAACCAAGCAGAACTAAGAAATAGAGAGTCAGAAAATTCTGAAGGTATTCTTTAGGTCTCTGGATCCAACCTTACCCAAAAGCCAATGCCCCTTAGACATCCAGAATGAAGCCTATAAATTCCCTTTTTCCCCCCATTTAACCTAGTTCAATATGGCTTTGAAATCGAAAGTTCTAACTCTCTTCAAAAGCTATTATTGTTCCCACATTACAGAGGAAGAAACAGAAGCTAAGAGGTTAAATGCAATCATGATAATAATGTGTTTCCCACTCTTAGCTCTTACTTCCTGGTACCCATTTTGCTAGCACTGGCAGCTCCCCACTTTATGTACTGTATCCCAATGAAGATTCTCTGATGATGACTAGGAAGAAAGGCCATATAAAGGTATGAAGGCTGCTTATTATCCTCTAAAATATTCCAGATTCTAAATTAGATCTGTTCTATTACTTCTTAACAGCTTTTCCTGTATCAAGGTGAAAATCTCCTTGACTTGACTTGACTTCTCAATATCATCAAGGCCTTGGCTTTATCCCTGGTGTCTCTCCCTGAAAAAATGTAAAAGGTCATTATCCAATGACATTATACTCAAATCAGCCCCAGAGCTTCATTTCACATTGGGAGGACAAATTTGGTTTTTTAAAGCTCTTTTATAATTTGGTATTTCTTCATGCTATCTGGAGTAGTGAATACCTAGAAAACAGAAAAATATTGAGTTGGCACAAGCTCCTCTAAAAATTCTCTTTCCTGTGGAACAGTTAACACTTAGAGCTTCACAATTAGAAATTTTTTTCTTTTATCTTGAAAGATAGATTTCTGTTAAAATGCAAATAGCCCCTGAAAGTGTTTACACTCAAGTCTTATTCACTATGTACACCTTAATGTGAATTCATTTAGCAGATGATTTCCTTGGAGTATTATTTTTGCTGAGGAGGTAGGGAGCAAAGGAGGATAAGCAGTCAGAGAAGAAGACTGAGAGGAGAGGCAGGGGTATTATTGACCGGGGGCGGGGGGGGGGGTTGGAAATAGAGAGATGGAGACAATTGTTAAAGGCTTACCTTCCCAAGTTACTTCTGAGATAAGGCTGCGAACCACAGTCAAGGTTGGGACAAACTGATATGACAGCTACCATTAGGAATGAATTGAATCAGACAGGTTCTTTGAGCCCTGAGGGGAGGCTCTAATTTAGCACCAGAACCAGCCATCTCATTATTTTCACATATTCTTCTACTAGATCATTTTTGGCATTGCTCAAAACCCTTCATGAGCTGGAATTAATTTGCATCCAGAAACAGACCCAACCATTTGTAGCATGTAACTGCAGCTGTCCCATATTGTCAGCAAGCACTAGCTCCCTGAGCAATTTACTACCTGGACAGAACATTTCATGAGCTTATCTGTTCTCAACTCATCCAATATCCTAGTGGATTCCTCATCTATAAAACTTTAACTCCCCAAACAAGTTCTTATGCCAAGTTTCTTTATGGTGGCTAAGAGTGTCTTTATTCCCACCATTTTTTTGTGATTGCACACACCTTCATTTAGGTCTCATGCCAAGGCCTCTAATGTCCTTTGGTGAAAGTCCAAGTGAAGGCAAAACTATGCTGAAAAAGAAGACATCAGCAAAATGGCAGCTAGGAAGCTCCAAGCTTTCATTCCCCCTCAGAAACATTTTTTAAAGTCAGAAATTATCTGAACCAATCTTACTGGAGCTCTGGAAAACACTCAAAGGTTTACAGCCACCAAGCAAACACCCAATCAAAAAAAGAAAGCAATCTTCAAACAGTAAGAAAGTTTTGTGGCATTTTTATTCACCCTTGCTCTGCCCCTCCCCAGCATGGCAATGGTTTTGGTCTGAAAGTGATGGCAGCCTCGTTCCCAGTACTATCTCCCAAACTGGAAGCAGCAGAGAAGACCTTGTTTGCAAACTATTGTGTACATCTGTTCGAAATTGTCTGGGGGGATACTTGAAGGACTGATGCAAGGAGCTTGTTACTGTTATGTCTAACTCAGAAATCATATAGGAAAAGCAGTGGGTACTACTCAAATTTGAAATATGACTACAGTCCCACAGACTTCTGGGGCAAGAGATTACAGGTGGAAACACAAGAGTCTATCTAAGGCCCAAAAGAAAAGCTGGGGTGCAAATGAGAAATTAAGTGGAAATTAATATATGGGAGAATTTAGGAAGCAACAAGCACACCCAAGAAAGATGCATGCTTCAAAAAGATCTGAGAAGACCTTAAGCTTTCACCTCAGGCTGATTGCTAGCCTCAGAACAAGCCTAGCTAAGTGTTGCAGGAATGCCCTGGCATAGAACCAATGTGCAAACACTGGAAGAATTCCTGGGATTCACAGAAATCTCTACCAAAGTAAAGGCACAGAGACCTCAGTGATCATATATGACAAGGATTATATTAGCCTCTACAAAAATACTTAGGAAAACACTCAAAAAATACAGACTACTACAGCCTTCAACAACAACAACACACACACACACAAAATCAAACCCTGGGGAAGGGGGAGAATGTGATCTCTAGAGATTACCATATTATAATAGCTAAATTCTAATTTTTAGCAAAAAATCACTAGGTATAGATAAAAACAGAAAACATAGCTTATTCAAAGGAACAAAGTAAATTCACAGAAACCATTCCTGAGAAAGCCCAGAAAGACTTACTAGAGAAACTTAAATATATTCACAAACATAAAGGGAAACATGTATAAAGAACTAATGGAAACCAAGGAAATGATGTACAAAAAAATGAAAATATCAACAGAGACATAAATTATAAAAAGGAACCAAATAAATTCTGGAGCTGAAAATTACAATAATTGAAATGAAAAATTCACTAGAGAGCTCCAACAGCAGATTTGAGCAAATACAATTTTAAAAATCAGGAGACCTGAGAATTAGACAATTGAAATTATGGAGTCTGAGGAGGAGAAACAAAAAGGATGAAGAAAAGTGAACAGAATTGAAGGGACCTGTGGGATACCATGAAACATACCAACATACACATTATGTGAGTCCTAGAAAAGAGAATGGGGGAAAGATCAAAGAAATAATGGTAACACATCCCAAATTTGATGAAATACATGAATCTACAACTGCAAGAATACTTAAGTTTACAACCCCAAGAAGGCCAATGAATTCCAGGTAGGATAATCTGTAAAAAGGGGAAATTTGGAGATGAAGGCAGAGATTGGGGTGATGTTTCTATAAGCCAAAGAACAACAAAGATTATCAGGAGAGCACCAGGAAGTAGGTAAGAGACATGAACAGATTGTCTCTCACAGACTCAGAAGGAAGCAATCCTGCTGACATGTTGATCTTGGACTTCTAGCCTCCAGAGATAACTTCTAGCCTCTGTGAGATAACAAATTTCTCCTATTTAAACCACCCAATTCTGGTAACTTGTTAAAGAGGCACTAGGGAACTAATATAGGCACGTAATATATAAAAATGTAACTTGTTACATCAATAACATAAAGTTGGGTGGGGAGGGGGATACAGCTGTACAGAAGTGGAGTTTTGTATGCTATTGAAATTAAGTTGGTATCAATTCAAATTAGGTAGCTATAACTTCAGAATGTTATATGCAATTATAATTGTAACCACAAAAATATAACTAATGAATGCATACAAAGGAAATAAGAAGAGAATCAAAATATGTCACTACAAAAAATCAAGAAAACAAAAGAAAGCAGTAATGGAGAAAATGAGGAACAAAAAAGCTATAAGACATACAAAAACTAAATAGCAAAATTCCAGAAGTAAGTTCTTACTATCAATAATTACTTTATTTTTTCTTCCAAGTTTATATTTAAATGCCAGTTAGATAATGGACAGTGTAATATTAGTTTCAGGTGTAGGATTTAGTGATCCATCACTTATCAGTAATTACTTTAGATGTAAATGGATTAAACTGTCCAATCAAAAGGCAGAGATTGGCAGAAATGATTTAAAAACATGATCCAACTATATACTGCCTACCAGAGACTCACTAGATCCAAAGACACAAATGAACTGAAAGTGAAAGGGTGGAAGAAGATATCCCAAGCAAACAATAATCAAAAGAGAACTAGGGTGGTTATAACAATATCAGGCAAAGTAGAAATGAAGTTAAAGACTGTTACAAGAGACAAATAAGGACATTATATCTTTTTTAAATTAATTTATTTGAGAGAGTGAGAGAGAGCGTGCACGAGTGGTAGGGGCAGGGGGAGAGAGAATCTCAACCAGACTTCCCACTGAGAGCAGAACCTGACAGGGGCTTGATCCCAGGATGAGATCATGACCTGAGCCAAAACCAAGAGTCAGATGCTTAACTGACAGAGCCACCCAGGTGCCCCAGAACATTATATCTTGATAGAAGGGTCAATTCATCAAAAAGATATAACAAATATAAGCATAGATGCACTAACCAGCAGAACCAAATATACATATAAATATATATATATTCCAAACAATTCTTAATAAATTTTAAAAAATTGAAATTGTGCAATGCATCTTCTTATCAAAATAGAATGAAACTAGAAATCAAAAACAGAAGGAAAGTTTTAAAAATCAAAAATATGTGGAAATTAAAGAACATACTCTTTTCTTTTTACGATTTATTTATTTGGGGGAGAGAGAGAGAGCAAGTGAGCATGAGTGGGAGGGAGAGAGAATCCCAAGCGGACTCCCCCACTAAGCATGGAGCCCTACATGGGGCTTGATCTCACAACCTGGAGATCATGACCTGAGCTGAAACCAAGAGTGGTATCCTTAACCAATTGCACCACCCAGGCTCCCCTAGCATGGACCCCCACATGGGGCTCAATCTCATGACCCTGAGATCACGACCTGAATGAAACCAAGAGTCAGATGCTTAACCAACTGCAACACCCAGCCTCCCCTAAAGAACATGCTTTTTTTTTTAAGATTTTATTTATTTGTCAGAGAGAGCACCAGCAGAGGGATCAGCAGGCAGAGGGAGAAGCAGACTCCCTGCTAAGCAAGGGGCCCGATGCGGGAAGCAATCCCAGGACCCTGGGATCATGACCTGAGCCAAAGGCAGATGCTTAACCGACTGAGCCACCCAGGTGTCCCAAAGAACATACTCTTAAACAACTAATGAGTTAGAGAAGAAATCACAAGTGAAATTAGAAAATACCTTGATAAAAACGAAAATGAAAACACAACATATCAAAATTTATGGGAGGCAGCAAAAGCCGTTCTAACAGGGAAATTTACAACTATAAAAACATATTTTAAAAAAGAAGAATATCAAAATCAATAACCTAACTTTACACCTTAGGAAACTAGAAAAAGACAGAGAAGCCCAACATCAGCAGAAGGAAGGAAATAATAAAGATTGAGGTGGAGATAAATAAAATGGAGAATAGAAAAGCAAAGAAAATCAACTAAACCAAAATTGGCTCTTTGAAAAGCTCAAAAATTTGACAACTCCTTAGCTAGATTGGCTAAGAGAAAACTCAAATTACTAAATAAGAAAAAAAAGTGGGGATATTACTACTGATTTTAAAGAAATAAAATTAATCATGAGAGAATACTATGAATAATTGTATGCCAACATGCTGGATAATCTAGATGAAGTGGACAAATTCCTAGAAACACAAAACCTACCAAAACTGACTCATGAAGAAAGAGAAAAATCTGGATAGACCTAAAACTAGTAAGTGTATTGAGTCAGGACTCAAAAACTCTCAACAACAACAACAACAAAAAAAAAATCACAGGATCAGAAGGTTCACTGGTGAATTCTAGTAAACACTTAGGAAGAATTAACACCAGTCCTTTTTAAATTGTTCAAAAAAGAATTGAAGAGGAGGGAATACTTCCTAACTCATTCTACGAGGCTATCATTACCCTAATACCAAAGCCAAACAAAGATACTACAAGAAAACTACAGACCAACATCCCTTATGAATATTGATGCAAAAATCCTCAACAAACTACTAGCAAGCCAAATTCCACAGGGTTATATACCATGACCAAGGGGGTTTTATTCCCAGGATGTAAGGACAGTTCAACACACAAAAATCAACCAATGTAAAATACAATACTAATATAACTAATAGAATGAAGGGGGGACACACAATTGATGCAAAGAAAGTATGACAAAATTCAATATCCTTTTGTGATAAAAACAATCAATGAACTAGGAATAGAAAAAAATTTCTTCAACATGATAAAGCCCATATATGGAAAAGCCACAGCTAATATACTCAATGTCGAAAGCCTTTCCTCTAAGATCAGGAACAAGACAAGGATGCCTACTTCTTTTTTTTTTTCTAAGATTTTATTTATTTATTTGACAGAGAGAGAGAGACAGCAAGAGAGGGAACACAAGCAGGGGAGTGGGAGAGGGAGAAGCAGGCTTCCTGCCGAGCAGGGAGCCCGATGCAGGGCTAGATCCCAGGACCCTGGGATCATGACCAGAACCGAAGGCAGTCGCTTAACCAACTGAGCCACCCAGGTGCCCCTAGGATGCCTACTTCTTGCCACTTCTATTCAAAATAGTATTGGAAACTCTAGCCAGAGTAACTAGGCAAAGAAGAAGGTGGGGGGGAGGAAGAGAGGGAGGGGGAGGGGATGGGGAGGAGGGGGGGGATGGGGAGGAAGATGAAGATAAGAAGAGGAGGAGGAAGAGAGAAAAGAGAAGAAGAAGGAGGAGGAAGGAGAAAGAAAGAAAAAAAGAAAGAAAGAAAGAAGAAAGAAAGAAAGAAGAAAGAAGAAGGAAGGAAGGAAGGAAGGAAGGAAGGAAGGAAGGAAGGAAGGAAGGAAAAGAAAGAAAGAAAGAAAGAAGGAAAGAAAGAAAGAAGGAAAGAAAGAAAGAAAGAAAGAAAGAAAGAAAGAAAGAAAGGAAGGAAGGAAGGAAGGAAGGAAGGAAGGAAGGAAGGAAGGAAGAAAGAAAGAAGGAAAGAAGGAAGGAAGGAAGGAAGGAAGGAAGGAAGGAAGGAAGGAAGAAAGGAAGAAAGGAAGAAAGGAAGAAAGAAAGAAAGAAAGAAAGAAAGAAAGAAAGAAAGAAAGAAAGAAAGAAAGAAAGAAAGAAAGAAAGAAAGAAAGGAAGAAAGAGAAGAAAGAAAGAAAGAGAAAGAAAGAAGGGAAGAAAGGAAGAAAGGAAGAAAAAGGAAGAAAGGAAGAAAGGAAGAAAGAAAGAAAGAAAGAAAAGAAAGAAAGAAAGGAGAAAGGAAGAAAGAAAAGAAAGAAAAGAGAAGAAAGAAAGAAAGAGAAAGAGAAAGAAAGAAAGAAAGGAAGGAAGGAGGAGAAGGAAAGAAAGAAGGAGAAAAAAGAAAGGAGGGAGGAAAGATATCCAAATTGGGGAAAAAAAGGTAAAATTATCTGTGTTCACTGACAACATGATCTTATATGAAGAAACATTAAAGATTCTACATATACACACACAGTTAAAACTAATAAACAAATTCAGAAAACTTACAGGATACAAAACCAACACTCACAAAAGGTGCATTTCTATACAATAGCAACAAACAATCTAAAAAGAAAATTCCATTTACAATAGCACCAAAACGAATAAAATGTTTAGAACTAAACTTAACCAAGGAGGCAAAAGAAGTGTGCACTTACAACTAATAAAATCTGAAAGAAATCAAAGGCAGAAATAAATGGAAAGACATCCCACATTAATGGACTGGAAGACTTAATATCATTAAGATGTCATACTACAGATTCAATGATATTCCTATCGAAGTTCCAATGACATCTTTGCAGAAATAGAAAAATCCATTCTAAAATTCACATAGACTCTCAAGGGAACCCAAACAGCTAAAACAACGTCAAAAAGAAAAAAATGAAGTTGGAAGACTAACACTTCTTGATTTTAAAACTTACTACAAAGCCATAGTAATCAAAACAGTGTGGTACTGGCATAAATACAAACATATAGAATAGAGACCCCAGAAATAAAACCTCACATATATAGTCAAATGATTTTCAACAGGGGTGCCAAGACTATTTCATGGAGAACAGGCAGTCTTTCAACAAATGGTGCTAAGGGGCGCCTGGGTGGCTTAGTCATTAAGCGTCTGCCTTCGGCTCAGGTCATGATCCCAGGGTCCTGGGATCGAGCCCTGCATCTGGCTCCCTGCTCAGTGGGAAGCCTGCTTCTCCCTCTCCCACTCCCCCTGTTTGTGTTCCCTCTCTCGCTGTCTCTCTCTGTCAAATAAATAAATAAAATCTTGAAAAAAAAAAAATGGTGCGGAGAAAGCTGGATATCCATATGCAAAAGAATGAGGTTGGACCCTTATCTTACATCATATGTGAAAACTAACTCAGATGGATCAAAGACCTAAACATAAGAGCTGAAACAAAAAAACTTAGAAAGCGATATAGTTTTGAAATTGGATTTGGCAATGATTTCTTGACTAAAACACTAAATACAGGAAACAATAAAAATTAGATAAATTGGACTTCATTACAATTAAAAACTTTTGTGAATCAAAAGACACTATTAAGAGAATGAAAGGGTAACTCCCCAAAAGAGAGAAAATATTTGCTGATCATAATATATCTTATATCCAAATATATAAAGAACTCCTACAACTCAACAACAAAACAAACAAAAAACCTATCTAAAAAGAGGCAAAAGACTTGAAAAGACTTTTATCCAAAGAAGATATATAACTGGCCAACAAGCACATATAAAGTGCTTAATGTCACTAGTCATTTGGGAAATGCAAATCGAAACCACAAGGAGATACTACTTCATACTCAAAAGGAGGACTATTAGGAAGGAAGGAAGGAAGGGAGAGGGAGGGAAAGAAAAGAAAAAAAAGAATAGAATAGAATAGAATAGAATAGAATAGAATAGAATAGAATAGAATAGAATAGAATAGAATAGAATAGAAAAAAGAGGGGCGCCTGGGTGGCTCAGTCGTAAGCGTTAAGCCTGTTCGTCAGGTCATGATCTCAGTCCTGTGATCAAGCGCGTTAGGGCTCACCCTGCTCAGCAGGGAGCCTGCTTCTCCCTCTGCCTCTGCCCCTCCCCCTGCTTGTGCTCTCTCACTTTCTCTCTGTCAAATAAATAACATCTTAAAAAAAAAAAAAAAGGAAAGAAAAGAAAAAAGAAAAAAATATGTGTTGGTGAGGTTGTGAGAAATTGGAACCCTTGTTCATTGCTGGTGGGAATGCAAACTGCAGCCATTTTGTAAAACAGTTACGGTGGTCCCTCACAAAGGTAAAAGTAAACTACACTACCATATGATTCAGAAATTCCACTTCCAGGTATATGCAAAAGAATTTAAACCAGGGAGTCAAATAGATACTTGTACACCAATATTCATAGCAGCATTATTCACAAGAGTTAAAACATGGAGACACTCCAAGTGTCCATCAACAGATGATGGATAAACAAAATGTAGCATATACACAAAATGGAATGTTTTTTTAGCCTTAAAAATGAAGGAAGTTCTGGTACATGCTACAACATGAATGAGCCTTGAAAACATTATGCTAAGTGAAATAAGCCAGACACAAAAGGACATATATTACATGATTACACTTTTATGAGTTACCCAAGAATAGGCTAATCATAGAAACAGAAAGTAGAATAAAGATTTCCAAGGACTGTGGGCAGAGTAGAACGGGGAGTTATTATTTGATATATACAGAGTTTCTCTCTGGCTAATGAAAGAGTTCTGGAAAGGGTTAGTGTAAGGGCTGCAAAACAATTTAATGTCACTGAATTGTATACTTAAAAATGGTTAAAATGGTAATTTCTCTGTCATAGGCATTTTACCACAATAAAAAAATTTTTTAACTATATTGAAGATGAAACATGTTTCATAGCCCTCCCAAACCACCCATTAAGTGTCATTTAATTTTCTTCCCTTTATTCAACCAAAATTTATTGAATACTAACCAATTGTCAGCTCTCTGGTATGGTAGGTCCTCAGCTTTCAAAGATATACATAAAATAGTCTCTGTCAATAAAGGACTTATAGGCATTCCTATACACCAACAACAAGACAGAAGAGAGACAAATCAAGGAGTCGATCCCATTTACAATTGCACCCAAAACCATTAGATATCTAGGAATAAATTTAACCAAAGAGGCAAAGGATCTGTACTCAGAAAACTATAAAATACTCATGAAAGAAATTGAAGAAGACACAAAGAAATGGAAAAACGTTCCATGCTCATGGATTGGGAGAACCAACATTGTGAAGATGTCAATGCTACCTAGAGCAATCTACACATTCAATGCAATCCCCATCAAAATACCATCCACTTTTTTCAAAGAAATGGAACAAATAATCCTAAAAGTTGTATGGAACCAGAAGAGACCCCGAATAGCCAGAGGAATACTGAAAAAGAAAAGCAAAGCTGGCGGCATCACAATTCCAGACTTCCAGCTCTATGACAAAGCTGTCATCATTAAGACAGTATGGTACTGGCACAAAAAGAGACACATAGATCCAGGGAACAGAATCGAGAGCCCAGAAAGGGACCCTCAACTCTATGGTCAACTTATCTTTGACAAAGCAGGAAAGAATGTCCAATGGAAAAAAGACAGTCTCTTCAACAAATGGTGTTGGGAAAATTGGACAGCCACATGCAGAAGAATGAAACGGGACCATTTCCTTACACCACACACAAAAATAGACTCCAAATGGTTGAAAGACCTAAACGTGAGACAGGAGTCCATCAAAATCCTAAAGGAGAACACAGGTAGCAACCTCTTCGACCTCAGCCGCAACAACTTCTTCCTAGAAACATCGCCAAAGGCACGGGAAGCCAGGGCAAAAATGAACTATTGGGATTTCATCAAGATAAAAAGCTTTTGCACAGCAAAAGAAACAGTCCACAAAACCAAAAGACAACCGACAGAATGGGAGAAAATATTTGCAAATGACATATCAGATAAAGGGCTAGTATCCAAAATCTATAAAGAACTTATCAAACTCAACACCCAAAGAACAAATAATCCAATCAAGAAATGGGCAGAAGACATGAACAGACATTTTTCCAAAGAAGACATCCAAATGGTCAACAGACACATGAAAAAGTGCTCAACATCGCTCGGCATCAGGGAAATCCAAATCAAAACCTCAATGAGATACCACCTCACACCCGTCAGAATGGCTAAAATTAACAAGTCAGGGAACGACAGATGTTGGCGGGGATGTGGAGAAAGGGGAACCCTCCTACACTGTTGGTGGGAATGCAAGCTGGTGCAACCACTCTGGAAAACAGTATGGAGGTTCCTCAAACAGTTGAAATTAGAGCTACCATTCGATCCAGCAATTGCACAACTGGGTATTTACCACAAAGATACAAATGTAGGGACCCGAAGGGGTACGTGGACCCCGATGTTTATAGCAGCAATGTCCACAATAGCCAAACTGTGGAAAGAGCCAAGATGTCCATCGACAGATGAATGGATAAAGAAGATGTGGTATACAAAGATACAAATGTAGGGACCCGAAGGGGTACGTGTACCCCAATGTTTATAGCAGCAATGTCCACCATAGCCAAACTGTGGAAAGAGCCAAGATGCCCATCGACAGATAAATGGATAAAGAAGAAGTGGTATATATACACAATGGAATATTATGCAGCCATCAAAAGGAATGAGATCTTGCCATTTGCAACGACGTGGATGGAACTGGAGGGTGTTATGCTGAGTGAAATAAGTCAATCAGAGAAAGACATGTATCACATGACCTCACTGATATGAGGAATTCTTAATCTCAGGAAACAAACTGAGTGTTACTGGAGTGGTTGGGGGTGGAGGGATGGGTGGCTGGGTGATAGACATTGGGGAGGGTATGTGCTACGGTGAGCGCTGTGAATTGTCCAAGACTGTTGAATCACAGATCTGTACTTCTGAAACAAATAACGCAACATATTTTAAGAAAAAAGAAAAAGAAGAAGAGAACAGGAGAGGAAGAAAAGGGGAGTATGTCAGAGGGGGAGACGAACCATGAGAGATGATGGACTCTGAAAAACAAAGTGAGGGTTCTAGAGGGGAGGGGTTAGGGGATGGGTTAGCCTGGTGATGGGTATTGAGGAGGGCACGTTCTGCATGGAGCACTGGGTGTTATGAACAAACAATGAATCATGGAACACTGCACCAAAAACTAATGATGTAATATATGGTGATTAACATAACAATAAAAAAATTTAAAAAAAGAAGAAGTGGTATATACACACAATGGAATATTATGCAGCCATCAAAAGGAATGAGATCTTGCTATTTGCAACGACGTGGATGGAACTGGAGGGTGTTATGCTGAGTGAAATAAGTCAATCAGAGAAAGACATGTATCATATGACCTCACTGATATGAGGAATTCTTAATCTCAGGAAACAAACTGAGTGTTACTGGAGTGGTTGGGGGTGGGAGGGATGGGGTGGCTGGGTGATAGACCTTGGGGAGGGTATGTGCTACAGTGAGCTCTGTGAATTGTCCAAGACTGTTGAATCACAGATCTGTACTTCTGAAACAAATAACGCAACATATTTTAAGAAAAAAGAAAAAGAAGAAGATAGCAGGAGAGGAAGAATGAAGGGGAGTAAGTCAGAGGGGGAGAGGAACCATGAGAGATGATGGACTCTGAAAAACAAACTGAGGGTTCTAGAGGGGAGGAGGGTAGGGGGATGGGTTAGCCTGGTGATGGGTATTGAGGAGGGCACGTTCTGCATGGAGCACTGGGTGTTATGAACAAACAATGAATCATGGAACACTGCACCAAAAACTAATGATGTAATATATGGTGATTAACATAACAATAAAAAATTTAAAAAAAGAAGAAGTGGTATATACACACAATGGAATATTATGCAGCCATCAAAAGGAATGAGATCTTGCTATTTGCAATGACGTGGATGGAACTGGAGGGTGTTATGCTGAGTGAAATAAGTCAATCAGAGAAAGACATGTATCATATGACCTCACTGATATGAGGAATTCTTAATCTCAGGAAACAAACTGAGTGTTACTGGAGTGGTTGGGGGTGGGAGGGATGGGGTGGCTGGGTGATAGACCTTGGGGAGGGTATGTGCTACGGTGAGCACTGTGAATTGTCCAAGACTGTTGAATCACAGATCTGTACTTCTGAAACAAATAACGCAACATATTTTAAGAAAAAAGAAAAAGAAGAAGATAACAGGAGAGGAAGAATGAAGGGGAGTAAGTCAGAGGGGGAGACGAACCATGAGAGATGATGGACTCTGTAAAACAAACTGAGGGTTCTAGAGGGGAGGAGGGTAGGGGGATGGGTTAGCCTGGTGATGGGTATTGAGGAGGGCACGTTCTGCATGGAGCACTGGGTGTTATGAACAAACAATGAATCATGGAACACTGCATCAAAAACTAATGATGTAATATATGGTGATTAACATAACAATAAAAAAATTTTAAAAAAAAGGACTTATAATCTGCCTGGAAAAGCATGGAAGTAAAATTAATAGATAAAGCCATGTGATAAGTACCATGATATTGGTTAAGTATATGGAATTTATGAAGCACCTAGGTAGGAGCATTTAGCTCAAGCAGGAAATATCTCGAAACATCCTTTCCAAAGGATATTAGTGACAAGCCAAGTCTCAACATATATGAGTTAGCCAGGGGAAAGGGGAAAAGAGTTTCTCAGGCAAGAGAAGCAGTACGTAAAAAGACACAAGTCAGTAAAGAGAATATGAGCAGATTGGGAAAATATGATAACATATGAAATTGGTGATGGTTGGGTAAAGAGAGGAAGAAGAATAGGAGAGCTGAACAAGTTTCAGAAAATGGGTATCTTACATCATATGAGAGTTTATACTTTATCCTAAGGGCAATGAGTAAACATTGTATATCATTTTAGAAAGAAGTCATGTGATCAGTTAGGTCTTTAAATGGCCCTCCCTGGCTACACTGTGGAGAATGGACAGAAGAGGGGATCAAGTCCCCAGTCATATAAGTGAGAACTGGCGAAGGGCCTGAACTAAGGTGCCAGTAATGGCCATGGAGACTAGTAGACAGAGTTAACAAATGTTCACGATAACAAGTCAGGAGACTAGTTACTGGTTAGGTATGGGTGATGGGAAATTTGGTGAATGGTAGTACAATTCATTGAAATGAGAAACTCAGAGGAAGAAATAAGTCTAGGGTAAGACAGATCATTTTTTTATTTGGAAATGTTGCATTTGAAGTGATTGAGGGGCAGGAACAGATAGCTATTTAGTTACAGAGTTCAGGAAAAATGCTTGATGTACAGATATAGACTGGTGATCCCACTAAACAGAAGGGAGAATTTGCCTTAAATTAAAGGAATTGATGTCTAAATGTAGAATCCTATTGTAGAAGGAAGTATACTCTTTCCAACACAGGGTAATTTAAGGAATGGAGCAGCCCCTCTACACATCAAAAGGAAACCATATGAGCAGTTGCCCTCTCAACCTTGATATAATAAGGCTTGTGAGAATAAACCAATTATTGATGAACCTGGAAGCTTTCCAAACTGGTTTTCATTTTGAAATAAGAGGACTTTTAATATATCTTGCCTAAAGCAAATCAAATCCTAAATCTCTTTTGATATTTGAAATCAATCCTTTGGGAATTTTGTCAACAACCAGAAAAGAGTAACTAACAAAGAAAAATAAAATAAAATAAAAAGTTAGTGTGCTCTATTTTTTTATGGGTATTCATCAATTTTTCTCATTCCCGTTCTTTCCTTCCACTGCTGAGAGAAATTCTTCTTTCTAGCAACTGGATTTTATCTCTAGAAGAGTCCTCGAAAGTGGAAGAGGGAAATGAAATAAATACTGACACATGTTACAACATGAATGAACTGTGAAAACATGCTAAGTGCCAGGCACAGAAGAGTACATATTGTATTATTCCATTTATACCAAATGTCCAGAATAGGCAAATCCATAGAGACAGAACAATTATTGGTGGCCAAGCTTTGGGGGTGGGGAAAAACAAAAGGTGACCCCTAAAAGGTACAGGGTTTCTTTTGGGGGTGATGAAAGTATTTTCTAATTGGTTGTGGTGAAAAATGCACAATTCCATGAATATACTAAAACTGTTGAATTGTACGCTTTAAATGGGTGAATTAGATCTTCAGAAAAACTGTTACTGAAAAAAGTGGAAGAGGGAAACAGAAGATTGGGTCTGGGAACCTGTGACGATAGGAAAATGGTCAGAGAGTTCCTGAGTTTGCTGATAGAAGAAGGAGACCGAGAGCCAGGGAATGCAGTTGGCCTCTGGAAGGTGGAAAAGGCAAGGAGGTGATTCTCCCCTTGAGCTTCCAGAAAGGGACAGCCCCTACACCTTGATCTTAGCCCAGCAAGACCTGTGTCAAGGCCCATAGAACTAAAAGACAATATTTTGTTGTTTTAAGCCACTAAATTTGTGTAATTACTGTTATGGTGGTCATCAATTGTGAGTGGGAGTAGGAAAGAAGGTATTGGGGGTTTGACAGAAAAGATGTTAGGAAATAGTCATCTAGGAGAATAAAACAACAAATGGACAAACAAAATGTAATATGATTACAAGCCTGCATTAGGAAAACACTTAAGGGAATTGGGAACACCTTTTTCCACCATCCAGATGGCTACTGTGGGAATTCTATTTTTGTATTACCCACCACTGGGCAATATTTCATTGATCCAAAGATGACCATCTGTTACAGGTTTGGTAAATCATTATCCTATGCTCCTCACCATAAATGACTTCTAGATTGTGTTATTAACAAACCCACTGTCCCCCAAAATGAAAGCAACAGGCAGCTAACTAAGGTCTTAAAGAAGTACTGACCAGGGGCTCCTGGGTGGCTCAGTTGGTTAAGCATCTCCCTTCAGCTCAGGTCATGATCTTGGGGTCCTGGGATGGAGCCCCGCATCAGACTCCCTGCTCAGCTGGGAGCCTGCTTCTCCCTCTCCCCCTACCCCTCACCCCTGCTCGTGCTGGCTTACTCAAGCTCTCTTTCAAATAAATAAACAAAATCTTAAAAAAAAGAAAAGAAGTATTAACCAAAAACCCCTCAATCCTTGCATGGTAAGCTGTTGATTATTGCTTAACCCTTAAGACAAATGACAGCCCAAATATATTCACCAACAGAGAGTATACCACTAAAACGGTCAAGTCCTCTTCAGAGGAATCACCCCAAGTTCTTTCTCAGGGATGGCCCTGTGTGATATAAGCATGGAAAATTCTCCCAGGAGATGGAACCTGGGGCACACATACTGAACTTATTCCATTATTAAGGAGGTGAGTTAACAAATGAATGCCTGTGAAATTTGCTGGTCCTATGATCTACCTTATCTCATCCAGCAAGATACAAGATCTGTACCAATGACCACTATACATTGCTTTCTCTTTTCTTCTTTCAAAAGGTTTTTAAGTTATGGAAATCCTGTTTGTCTTTCATCACTTTATATTTGTTATACTCTAGAGCAACATACACATGTGTAATTCATGTGAATTCAAGTGAGCTTGAGAGAAAGCAGCATCAGATCATTTCACTCAGCAAGTGACTGCTCAAAGCAGGAGATGGAAGACATGAATGTGTCCTCCGCAGGTCTCAGTTTCGGGCCTCTCACGGTGTGGCCACCTAGCAGTCTGAGTACAAGGCTAGAGTCCCTAAATAGAATCCAACGACTTCCTCTGGTGCTCAGTAGAAGAATGAGCAATCTGTTCCAACATGGGAGGAAAAAATCCACTGTGTTGGACTTTATTGAGAGATAGCATGTCAGCCTCCAATATGGCTCAAAAATACAACACATTTTGCTTTGTGGAGATTTAAGAGATCTTCAAAGGTCATTTTAACTATACATGATTTTTAAATTTGTAATATGCATTTGTTGTATTATTAAGAATTTTGGGGGCACCTCAGTCAGAAGAGTGTGTGACTCTTGATCTCAGAGTCATGAGTTCAAGCCCCATGTTGGGTGTAGAGGTTACTTATAATAAAAAATAAGTAAAAACTTAAATTTTTTTTCAATTTTGCTATAGAAAATAAGAAAAACAAAAAATAAGGAGGCTAGATGAAACTGAATACAGAAACAAATGGCACATGGGGTATGTTAAAGAGATATAAAAGTAAGTAGAGCACACATGTTCTGAACTAGAAAGTGAAGGAAGAACCAAGATGTACCAAGTATTCACAATTCACTAAATATACACAAGGTACATTTAGTATTCAACATTTATGAGGTCTTAAATCAGCCATCCATAGATGATACCATTCTTGCCCCACTTGTACTCTGCTCCAGAAATGTAAATCAAATCCATAGCTAATCATCAGGCTAGCTGATGAAACACAGCTATTGATTAGGTAGGTATACTTGACCCTGCAATCTTTCTAATAGACAATTGTGTATGTTGGCTCCACGCAACTTCAGTCTGTTGGACCCCTTGCTCAAATTCAATTCTGATCCTTATTACCTCACCAAAGGTGAGGAAAGCTGACACAGGAGGGGAAAAGAGGAATATGAACATTGTATGACCCATATTCAGGAAGTATGGTTCTTCCATTCCACTTGAACCGTATCAAAGCATATTAATCTACCTTACCTCTTTCCCCCTACTTCTCACTACCGGTGCCCCAAGATAATTTCTCACATGGCAGGAGCAGACTTTAGAACCTTTGCAAAGGTTGTGACTCTACTCTCTTGAGGGTCATTAAGTTTGTCATTTAGCCCATAGATTGCAAAATTGTGTACAACTATATCCAGACTTGATTTTGTTGATTCTGGGAATCAGAGGTAAATGTAGAGCCGGTCATGTCTCTGGATGTTTCTCATTGAGGAGGCAAGCTATCGGTTGTTCTGTGTGATGCAACTGCATTACGTTGGACAAGGGAATTTATGAAATTGGATATATAGGAAGAAATATGTGTGTACTCTACTATGAGATTATCTGCCTGGCATGCCCCATTCTCCTGGAAACTGCTCCTCAGCATCCACATATCTGGCATGAAAGCTACATGCTCTTATAGTGCCCATCGCCTTGATCTAGGTTGATTGGTTTAGGGATAAGTACCTGATCTGAGCTAAACCAAAAGCCCCTTCACTGGTTTTTTGAAATTAGGATTCAAAAAAATTGAGGTCAATTCCTCTCTAATGTAGACATTGTGTAGTGCTTTCCTACAGATTGTAATATATTAGGATTTTAACCTGAATCTAGGGTTCTAGATCAAGATTGTTTAGATTTGAATCCTGACTCTGACATTTACAATCTATGTGAGCTTGGGCAAATGGCTTAACCTCTCTTCTGCTTCCTTATCTGTCAAGTAGAGAAAATTATAAAGTCCACTTCATATGGCTGTGGTGAATAGTAGGAGAACTTAGAACAGTAGATTGCATTCAGTAAATGTTAGGTATATTTAGTCTTTACAAATAGAGACAAAGTATTTTATTTTTCACAAGTCTGACTTCAATCCAATGTTATTAAATTCAACCTTTACTGTTTGTGCACCTATTGTATTCCAAGCATTAAGTTAAGCTTAGAAAAAAAATACGGTACCCAAAGAGACATGGTCCTTCCCTTCATGGAACTTACAGTTCAGTGGGGGAGGCAAATATAAAAGAAATAGTCACATAAATACAAACTATGAGATGCGCTATGACGGATAAGTAGAAGGTGATATGAGAGGTTAGAATGGGTATATCAGTCTAAACTTCCTTTAAGAAAGCAATGTGGGAGTTAGTATGGAAAGAGGAAGTTGAAGAAAGTTTTCCAGGTAGAGGGGTCATGTGCAAAGGCCCTGAAATGGGAAAGACCTTGAAGATTTAAAAAATTAAAACAGGTCAGTACGGTTTGGAATAGTAAGAAAAGGAGAAGGAAAGAGGCATAAAATGAGACTGGAGAAATAGTCAAGGACCAGATTATTCAGGATCTTGTAAGAAGAGTAGGATAACAAAGATTCAAGATCTTAGAGGTGAGGTTAAAAGGATTTTTGATCAGGATGTTATAGTTGAAAATGAGAGAAGTAGACAGGGTTAAGAGATATTTAGTAAAAGGGAAAAAAGCAAGTATTTATCCTGCTTTCTTATATAAACTAAATCACTAAGTAATCAAATAATTGAAGAGGGGTGGCTTCCCTCTGCAGAAATATTGCAACTAATACATAAAGAATGATGGAATTATATCACCATTTAAAATTCCCAATGAATTGAATTGCTCCAGGCATAACTCAATAGCAGTTACCAAAAAAGAGATTACATTAGAAAAAGAGAAATAAGCACACATTGTATGTCTCCTAATGGAAAACCATACCACCCCCATGAAGATATCTTGCCAAAAAAATTAAACTTGAATCTGAGAAAATATCTAGGGCTTACTACCAATTTATAAAAAATACAGAGGACAAAGGAACATGTTAAAATACACCATGGGGATGCAACTGACAAAATTCAGATTGTGGCCAAAACTACAGGACAAACAACCTAGTTCCTTAAATAAAAATAAAATATTACTGGGGAACAGAGACAAAAATATAGAGGATTTAAAAGATATACCAGGGGCACCTGGGTGGCTCAGTCAGTTAAGCATCTGCCTTCAGTTCAGGTCATGATCCCAGGGTCCTGGGATCAAGACCCTGATCAGGCTCCCTGCTCAGTGGGAAGCCTGCTTCCCCCTCTCCCATTCCCCCTGTTTGTATTCCCTTTCTCACTGTCTCTCTCTCTCTCTGTCAAATAAATAAATAAAATCTTTAAAAAAAAAAAAGATATACCAACCAAAATCAGTATAGTTCTACTCTGAAGCAAATTGTAAATCTATATATACAGTAGCATTTATGAGTCTATTGGAAATGTAAATATCTTATATTACAAAATCATTGCTATTTTTTAATTATGACAATAGCATTGTGGCATTTTTTTAAGACTATCTCTTTTAGAGATATAGACTAAAATGTTTACATAGAAAATCATATGATAACAGCAATTTGCTTCAAAATAATATGGGGAGGGAAAAATGACTGGGGATATGGATGAGGCACTATTGGTCATGGCTGGATGTGGTGGCTTGGGTGATAGGTACATACTTATATATTTTTTATATTTTTTAACTTTTCTTTCTATGTTTTATATGTGTGAAATTCTCCATGGTAAAAAAAAAATTTTTTTTTTAATTTGGAAAGCAAAATTGATATAAATTAATAATAAATTGGATATTTGGTAAGGGTAAGTATGATGGAGGTGTCAGGGATGATGCTGGGTTTCTGATTTTTGAGTCTAGATCTGAAGTGGTACCCTTCAGTGCCTTAGAAAACAATGAGCAAGAACTATATTGACCAAAAGGCCATTAATCTATTTTGAACATATTGACTCTGAGATGTCTCTGATTAAACCAAGCAAAGTAGAAATAGTAAGCAGTTAGATAGGCAGATTGGGAACTGGGTAGAAAGATCTGGGCTAGTGGTATACATTTAAGAATCAGTAGTTCAGAGTTTATGCAAGTGGATGGGATTGCCTGGGCACTGATTCCCAGACTTGAACATAGATCCAAAATACCAAACACAGATTGCTGGGCCCTAACCCCAGAGCTTCTGATTCATAGGTCTAGGTATGATTTAAGAATTTGCATTTCTAACAATTTGACAGGTGATGCTGATGCTGTATGTAGGCCTGAGTACCACATTTTGAGAACCACTGGCCTAGGAAGATAGTTCTCAACCTTGGACACACACTGAGAATATCAGTGAAGACAAGGAAGAGAGTGCTTCAAGTTGGAAAGAGTGTTCAACAAGACCAAATGCTGCCCCATCCAGTAAAATGATGGTGAAAAATACCCTTTGGATTAGCAACAGCAAAATAACTGGTGACTTTAAGGAGATATTAGTGGATGAAAGGGAAAATCAAATTAGAGGGGTTAAGAAGTAATGAAGAAGGTTCAAAAATGAAGAACAGTTGAGTGTAGATAATAATTTTGAGAAGTTTGGCTGTGAATCATGTGAAAGGGAAAAAATTGTATTGTATCTGGTGGGGAGGTGGGACTGAGTGCAGACGTAAGGATTAAAATTAAATCATTGAGATTAAATCACTACCTACTTCCTTGAATTAAAAAAAAATTAAAACACCAATTCCCCTTCTGAAGATGAGTTGTATTTCAATAGTTGCATCTTAAAGACCTGAAGAATCTTGAAAAATCAAAAGGATGAACTCTGAACTTGGGTATTCTGGTATTTTTATGGAGGAATGGGGATGCTTATTGAAGGGAAAGCTTTTCCCCTGACATCACAGGTCTTGGGAAGCTGCTGTTCTACTGGTTGATAAAACTGGCCTTCACATTCATTTATTTCATTATTGATTCATTTGTCCATTAAATGTGTATCAAATACCTATTATGTGCTAGACACTGTACTAGGCTCTGGGATTAGTGTTGAATTATACACTTTAAATGGGTGAATTGTATGGCATGTGAATCACATCTCAGTAAAGTTCATATATAAATGAGATCTGAATATTGATGGGTATTAGCTAAGGAATAAAGTATCTCTACACAGAGGGAAGAATGTGTGCATTGGCGGAAAGAGTGTGGCATTTTAGGAGATGTGAAAAAAAATTCTGTGACAGGCATGTTCCTTGACAGAGTACAATGACAGATGAAGCTGAAGATCTTGAAAGAACTCGGATTGTATAGTGTTGTAAAAGCCATGCTAAAGGTTTGGGACTTTATCCTAAGAACAATAGGAATCCAGTTGCTGTACAATATAATCACTATGCATTATCACTTTGGCTACTGTGTAGAGAATGCAGGAAAGAAAAGAGTGTATTTGGGAAACCAGAACAGTGATGTTATAATTCTCCAGGCATGAACTATTGATATCTTAGATTAAGATGGTGGCAACAGGATTGGACAAATTCAAGACTTGTTGACAGATTAGAATTGAGATGTAATAGAGTGACGTAGCTGAGATGAGTTGCTCGACTGAGTGGGCAGTGAAATGCGAATAGGAGAAGAGGTGCAAATTTTGGAATGGGGGGCAAGATTAGTTATTTTTAATATAGTTGGGATGATCTAATAAGAGAGCAAGGATGATTTGTGCAGTAATGAGCTCTCCTCCCCTGAGATTATTCAAGTCAGACTAGAGATCTTTCTGTTGAGTAGAAAGCACTTTTGCTCTAAAAGAAGTCATGGACTGAACAACTAAATTTCCATTCGGTTCTAAGGGCCTACTACAAGAAACTGCCATTTGTGCCAGAATCTGGTCCCCAAAACACCTCATGGCTGAAATGAGCTATTTGCTGGAACCTGAATTCCTCAGAACCATCTACACCAGGTTAATAATTAAAGTTCCTTGGGAGGTCTCCATTTGTTTGTTTCACCTGTGTGGAGGATTCTGGTTTCATAAAATCCCACAGCAGTATTATTTAACCTAGTGCCAAAGAAAGGCCTACTTACTCCACCAACCCAAAGGCAAGTCTCTTCTCGCCCCAGAAGAAAAAGGTGGGAGGTTGCAGTAGCCACAGAAACTGACCCTGCCCAAAGCCAAAACACAGAGAGGGCTCCTACAAAATTAATCTCTGTATTTTTTTCTCACACCCTCTCCAAGTCTCCAGCACTGTGCCCTTAGGGCCCAACAGCCAGGCATTTGTTGGTTAACTGATCCTCCAGGCCTGGGGTGAAGGTGGGGTGAGAGGACGATGGAGTTTTTATTTTTTTTTTATTTTTTTTTAAAAGGTTTTATTTATTTATTTGAGAGAGAGAATGAGAGAGAGAGAGCACATGAGAGGGGGGAAGGTCAGAGGGAGAAGCAGACTCTCTGCCGAGCAGGGAGCCCGATGTGGGACTCGATCCTGGGACTCCAGGATCATGACCTGAGCCGAAGGCAGTTGCTTAACCAGCTGAGCCACCCAGGCGCCCGATGGAGTTTTTAAATGTAAAATTGAAAAGCACAAAAGGGAGGGAAAAGGAGAGGCGAGAATAACGAAGAGCAAGGAAAGTCTTTTGTGTGTGTCTAACCTCCAAAAGAGTTGCTACCTGGGTCCCTTAAGAAACAGTAAAGATTTACCTAATGTCTTTTATTAACTGTCTTACCACATGCCCTAAGAGAGGTAGATGGGATTTGTTTGACTACTTGATTCCCACCCTGATTCTTCTCCAGTTTTTATGTCGTGCTCACAGTCTAACATACACCAAACCAGGGGTTCAAGACCCTGCTCCTTCCGCAGCCTCTTGCCCTGCCGCCACCATCCCTCTCCTCAGGTTAGGGTGCTTTCCGCCTTCTTCTTCTTCCCCTTCTGCAAATCTCGGCACACACTTTCTGGGCCTAATTCACATCTTTCTGACTCTCCCCATCTCTGAAATGGGAATAATAAAAATCATGATGGGAGTAACAGTACAACCTATACAGTATAGTTGCCATGAGGATTAAACATTTTACATACTTGAGAATTTGTTGGAACTGCAAAGGACTATAAAATTAGACGTTGTTTTTATTGCCTTTATTTCTAAAGCCCAGTTCAATTGTTAGAATTAGGGTGCCAGGATGCTTGGCTGCTCATCAAAGGGATTAGGGAAGGGGTTAATGTTAGATATTGCCAAGTGTTTCAGAGAAAAAATCCACTCCACTTGAAGCAGGACGTCAACTCACCTTGCACAAAAAGCCCTTTGGAGGGAAGTCTTTCAGTTTAAAAGCTGGAGGCGTGGGAAAACAAAGTACTCAAAGCAGACAGCGGGAGATGCTCTGGGCCTTCAGGCCCGCACCCCAGTCCGCCTCCACGCACCTGGGGCGCCCTCCGCCTGCGGTGAACGCCCCTCCCACTGCCGGGTCTCAGTCCCGCCAGGCCTGGGGGAAAAAAGGATTAGGGTTCTGGATGTTTTAACATATTACGAGATTCTGCAGTTGACCAAGAACTCTAAAATCCCCCAGGCAGTACCGGTCACTTTGCGGTGCCCCGCACAATACCCGCCCCCCCCCCCCCCCCCCGCCCCGCAGCGGTAAGGCCCAGGAAAGTGATGGTGTAATAAAATGAGATTCGAGGTTGTGGAAAGAATAGGCATATTTTTTTGGAACAGATCTAGGTGCCCCCGTGTTGGGGAAATTAGATAGATTTGGGTGTTGATTTCTCCAGTCATTTCAGAACCACACTTCCTGCCAGATCGCTCAGGGCAAGGCTAGAACAATCTTAGGGCATTGAAAGAATGCCAGTTCTAAAGGCGGTTCCAAAATCGGGGATACAGGCCGCGGGCCAGTTGTCTACAAAGAAAGCGACCGCATCCCTCACGTGTTTGGCCACCTGTCTTCGCAGGCCTCAGTTTCCCAGTGTGAAAAATGGGTGGACTACTGGCTAACCTCCCTTACCGAGAGAAAGGGGCTGGGTGTTCCGGTTTCGGCCCGGCTAACACAAACCACTCGAGAAACGAGGAGTTTCTTTCGTTTTCAGTTCAAAGAGAAAAAAATGCAATAAGCGTGAACCATGCCCAGAAACGCTTCTGTCACTGTAAGTGGAGAGCCGGCTGAGAAGACGGCTAGAGGAAGGCCAAATTGGGCAGTACTTCTGCCGCATACGAATGTAAATCCGCACGTGTGCACATACACAAACACGCACAGACGGTGTCAAAACCCACGGGTGTGTAAGGAGACCCAAACACCCACTTGAACCACAGTTCAAGTCCCAAGGACCCCGAGCGGCCTCTTCTGCGCTTGCGCATTAACCGCGTTTTCCCCACCCCCCCCACCCTGCTGGCGCCCCGCCCCCGAGCTCGTTGTGCCCCGCCCACCTTCCCTCCCCTTCCACAGCCCGGCCGCCCGCGCAGAGCATTGTGGGACACAAACAAAGTGCCCCCAAACAGGCTGGAGTGAGCGGAGCGGCAACGGCCGCGGCGCCGGCCCGCACGCGCGCGGCGGCGGCTCCCTCCCAACCTCCCCCTCCCCTCCCCTCAGTCCCCTTCCCCTTCCCCACCCCGCCCCATCGAGAAAACGCGAGCCGTCGCCGCGCTCCCCAAACCGCCGCCTGCCCTCGGCCAACCGCCCCCAACGGCCGCCCGCGCGCGGCTCCCCGGGCCCCCTCGCTCCTCCCCTCAGGCCCCTCCGAGCGCCGCGGGTGCTTCCCTCCGGCCGCTTCGCACTCTCCCACCTCGCAGGCACGCTGCTGGTTGTGCCGCCATGCCCCAGCCACAGGCTGTCCACGGGCCTAGGCGCGGCGGCCCGAGATAGGGTCCCCTCAGCCTCCCGGGGGAGGAGAGAGGCAGCGAGCCGCGCGCTCCGCCCCCTCCCCCCGGGCTGTCGCCGCCGCCGCCGCCGCCACCTCGCCGCCTCAGCCTGGCGGGGAGGAGGAGGAGGAGCACCAGGCCTCCGGGCCCCGGCACCGCCGCCCTCAGGTAATGGGGAGGGGAGGGCGAGCGGGCCGCCTGGCCCCAGTGGGGTCAATGACCAGCCACTCCTCGCCGTCAGTGCCCTCGGGTTGCGCCCGCCGAGGGGCTGACACCACGCGTCCCCCCATCTGGGCGCTGGACGGAAAGGAAAGCCTGGTCTTGTCACCCCATCCGCTCAGGGAGACACCCCATAGGGGTCCCTTCAATGGCATTTAATCCTTCAGGGAGGGAGACTAGCATTGGGGCCCCCCAGTTAGGAGAATCACCCCCGATCGTCCAGGGTGCTCCCCATCATTTGCATGCCCATTTGCCAAACACCCTAACCCAAAGAAGGTAGACGTGTTACCTCCTCTCACCTGGTCGAGCCCGAGACCTGTCCCCCCCCCCCCCCCCCCCCCCCCCCCCGCTGCTTTTTCTCTGGTACTGGAAGAAAAGGATGGCACTCTTAAAAAATAACAACACCACCTCTTTTTCTTCCCTACCTGAGGATCACTCTGCATCTAGTCATTTTCTGCTGGCCTAGCCAGAAAAAGGGGTTACCTGCCAGTGAAATGACAAGTACATTAGAACTGATGAAAGGAAATCGCATCCTTGTGAGTTCTATGAATCTTAACCAGAATTTAGAATAAAGACTAGTAATTGTGTACTTTATTGGAACTTAGAGAAATGAAGACAAAAACTTAAGTTTTTTCAACATATAAGTAGATTAAATCTGTTGAGGTCAGGAAAAGATTCTCTTCCACTTATTTTCTTACAGGTTTTTTCAGATACAGACTAATACCATAAGCACACTAAATAATTTGATAGGTGGCAAATAGTTTGGCTAGGTAAAATTTTTGTGATTTCCTTTTGCCTCAGCTTTCAGTTAGAATTATTCTATTAAAAAAGGTATTATATAAATCTTCATTTCCCTCATTACTTCACATTGACTGCCAGTGGATTAATAATATTTAATTGTAACTAATGTAGTTTCCTTATCACGCAATGTGAAAATAATGTTTTCCTGTAGTCTTGTATTTTAGGATGATAACGTTCATTCATTATGGAAACTAGATTTACTTATTTTGTGCAACACAGGCATTTTACATATGTGATCTTACTTAGTCCTCAGAACGACCTAATGACTTAGATACTGTTAACTTGAATTTTATAGAGATGAGACAAATCACACAGCTAGAAGTGAAAATTGTACCCAGATATAATTCCAGCGTAGGTATATTTCTACTTTGCCTCTCAGTACGGGAACACTTTTAACTTTATTATGAAAAATTTGTCTTACGAAATTGAGAAATAGTGAATATTCCACTGTGTAGATTCAGTAACATTTATTGTTCCCTCCTCACTTCTCCCTTTCACTGTCTGTGTGTAACCATTTGAAAGTTACAAACATCAGGACCCTCAACTATTTCTGCATGCATTTCCTAAAAATAAAGGACATTCTCCTACTTATCCCCAACATCCTTGTCAACACCTTTCTAAATTAACAATCCATATGGAAATTTCCTGTTTGTTCTAAAATCTCCTTGAGAAATTTGTCCCCTTCTGTATTCAGCCAAGATTAATGTATTGCATTTGATGATTATGCCTTTAGTCCTTTTAAAAAGAATAATACCCGTCTCCTTTTTTTCTGACACTTAATTGACCAAACCAGTTGTCTTATAGAATGCTCCCACATTCTAGACTTGTCTATTTCCTCATAGTGGCATTTAATTTATTCCCCCTACCCCCTTGAATTTCTGTTACTGGAAGTTAGGTCTAAAGAAAAACTTGATTAGCTTGAGGTGAAACTTTCTTTGGCAAGAATATTTGATAGGTGATACTGTGTAGTTCATACTGCTTCATAAACTGGTATGTAATGTCAGATTGCTACACTGTTAGTGATGCCAAATGACCACTGAAGTGGTGACTACCAAATCTATTATAAGGGTGTGGTTTGCTCTTTGTGGTAATACTTTGACACCAAGCAAATATCCTGTTTCTGGCTACCTTTTGCTTAGAGATTTTAACACTCCTTGGTGAGTCTTGATTAAATCAGTTTTACTGGAGATTAAAATGTAAAAAAGATTTCCTTCATTAGGGGTAAACTAAAGTTCCTCCTGAAAATGCAGAGTAAATGCTTAATTTCTTCCCTTTATCAATATTCAAAGAAAGGGTTGGAGAAATAGTTACCCCCAGGGGTGGCATTTTTTTCTTTTTTTGCGAGATACACTATGGACTCATGAGTTTTAATGTATTTATTCATTTTTTTATAACTGTTACAGTCATTTTTCTTTTTGATCAAATTGTCCCAATAGGAACCCTTTCAACCTGGCTCCTGTGTTTTTTTTTTTTTTTTTTTTTTAAACACTCCTGCTTGCCATTGGAGCATTCTTGGAGTGCTTTCTGGCACAAGATACCCTAGGCTTACCTTGTTACTTTCTTTGCTCTAGATCTGGAATGGGCTGTTTATCTAAGGAGTCTTGGTTCTTTTTGATGAGAAATGGTATGTAGAAACCAAGATCAGGATGTTGACATATTCATTGCTGCTGGAGTGTCATTGCTTCGAGGCCCTTTCAGAGGAGAGAACTAAAAAATGGTTTTTCGCTTGTTTGTTGAATCATAAGTTCATAGTGATATATCCAATTCAAATTTAACATAGCAGACTTTTCCTTAACTTCTTTGATTTTACATTTGTCTCTTAAATGAAAATCTTGGTGCCTAATAAAATTGATATACATTAATCCTATTCTATATACATAAAGTCGTTTCAGAATCACCATAACAGTATTCTACTATCAATAAACTTCCCAGTAAAGTTTAGGAGTTCTTTGCATTTTTTTTGTCCTTAGAATATATTATATAAAGGTGTATAATCAGAGTACTTATGATGTTCAGAAGTCACTTGAATTACTTTTCTGCTTAGTTAAGCTACCAATTTGATACAGTTCATTGATTTTATTATTTTGGCGTTATCTTTATTTTTGAATATGTCAAATATATGGTTTAACAAAAGACAAAATTATTTTTAAAAGTATGGTTAAAGAAGCCTCACCCAAATTAATTTTTAAGATGAAGTATACCCTTTAGTATCTAATATATTCTCATATGTCTTAATTGCAGAAGGCTTAGCAGTATGTTACTTCCTTGAAGTGATATAGGAGTGATTTTAAATTTTGCAATTAGATTCTGATTCCTCTGGCCAAGAGAAAGCATTAAGACTAATCCTTCAAGGTGAGCAGAAAAGTAGATTTCAAGCTTGCTTCTGCAGGCTTTACTTGAAAATCAAGTCTTTAAAGAGGTATGTAGATGGTGGAAGTTTTATGAATCCGTCTACTCGTATGCCACAAACAAAACTGGCATACATGGGGCGCCTGGGTGATTCAGTCGTTAAGCGTCTGCCTTCAGCTCAGGTCATGATCCCAGGGTTCTGGGATCGAGCCCCGCATCCGGCTCCCTGCTCTGCGGGAAGCCTGCTTCTCCCTCTCCCACTCCCCCTGCTTGTGTTCCCTCTCTCGCTGTGTCTCTGTCAAACAATAAATAAAATCCTTAAAAATAAAAAAACTGACATACATATGTTGTCTGTAGATATAAAAAACATTTGGACATGTGATCAGTGACAACAGCACGTTTTGTTTGGATTGGGCAAAATTTGATAGAAATTATAATTATGTGTTTGAGGGTTTAGGAGGGAGCAGCGGTTGTCTAAAGTGGGCAGAGCACAATTAGTTCAGTTTATCTTAGTCACCTGTCACCCAGTGCTATAAAAAGCAAAAGATGCGCCCAATGTGTTTTCCTCTGCGTATACTATCACTGTTTTTGGTAATGGAATGAACATATATTTCCTTCAGGGAATGGAGTGGGAAAATGGAGAATGCCTGTGCTTTGTACCCATTCACTTATTCTTTCTTTAATCTCAGTAAAATAGATTTCCTAGTAGTATTTGAACACATAAAGTAAGGGGGAAAATGCCACAAACAATTGCATAGGTATGTATAACCACATAACAGGTAGAACCAATTGTGGTAGAACAAATGGGAAAATACACTAACAATAATTGCTAACATTTGTTGAGCCCTTTCAAAAAGCCAGCATTATACTAAACATTGCCTACAGCATCTCATTTAAATTTCACATTAACTCTTTGATATTGCTGCTAATATCTTATTTTGCAAGTAAGGAAACTGATAATACACCTGTCAAACTCAAGTCTGTCTTCAGAATTAGCATTTTACTACTTTGGTACACCTCATAGCTAAATATAATGGGTAATAAGAAATATATTTCATTGACCATGAATTAAAGGAAGTACATGACTGATGTTTGTCCTGTAGCAACACTGAAGATTGTATGCCAACAGCCCCAAGTGCTTGTCCTATCTCTTACACATCCTTAGTATATTAGACTTTGCTTCAGAAACTGCATTTAGATACCGTTTTAATAGGCATTTAAACAGTGGAGCATCAAGGCGCCTGGGTGGCTCATTTGGTTGAGTGCCAGGCTCTTGATTTCACCCCAGGTCATGATCTTGGGGTCATGGAATTGAGCCCCACTTCGGGCTCCGTGCTTGGCAGAGAGTCTACTTGGGATTCTCTCTCTCTCTCTCTCTCTCTGCCCCCCCTCCCCTCCCCCCCACCCCCTACATGGTCTCTCAATAAATGGATAAATCTTTACATAAGTAAATAAATAAGCATCAAAAATCAAGATGGGTTGGTGGATGAATAGATATGTGATAAAACAAGTATAATAACGTTAACAATAGAGTCTAGGTATGGTTATGCATGTATTCACCTGTAAAATTCTTTAAATTTTGCTCCATCTGAGATTTTTCATAATAAAATGTCAGAGGGAGTGATTAACAATATATTGTTATTATAAAACATTATTGATAACTGTGTAAAAACCAGTAACGTGCTATATCCTCCATGCCTACAATGATTCTCTTAAATTTTTAGTAAGTCTTCCTAGCCCTGTAAAGGATAAAAATTGTCACTGAAAATGGTCAAGAGTCAAAGACTGTTGTAAAGGGGTTTACTTCATTAGTTAGGGGGTCCCTAATTAATTAGGCTCCTTCCAGCTATAATTTTTAATATCTTTATAAGTATTACATATATCAAATGTATATATATACTTTTTCCCCCCTGTGGTTCTGATATTTTGTAGACTACTACCAAGCATACTTTTCATATAAGCTTTATAAAGGGGTGTTTTTACTTTAAATGCCTCACATTGACAACCAGAACAGTTCTCCGTGTACCTAGGAATGGTTGGGGGAAGTTTATCCCCTGGTTAAACTGAAAGCCACATTAGTTTTCTTTGTTCTTTATATTGGAAATGTGTTGCCCCATTTTAGGCAATGAGCCTAAATTCTTAGTCACAGGATCTAAAATAATGCTTGTGTACATTAGCTTTATATTATACTCCTGCTTGAAGGGCATATTATTACATTAATTCACTAACATTATTAGTGCCAAGGGTGACCTTAGCTAGCACATTTTTACATAACTGATTCTGGAGTAAATCACTTGACTTGTATCATCATGGTATTTCATGTTGATAACTGTCTTAGAATAGTGAAAATTGATAGATGAAACTTATTAATGTCTCACTCTTGGAGAATAGTATCATCCTTGTTTCCACATTGAGTGTTCTATTTTAGTAGTTTTTTGGTATAGCTCTAAAAACTTAAAAATGTTTTATAACTAATCAGTCTGTAATTTCGGTATTCTGTATTGCTATCCTATAACTTTTGAAATGTATGTATTTCTGTATGTTGAGGGAATTTGCTATTCATTTGGTTTCGATTGTTTTTGATGCATTCAGCATAACTACGGATATCTTGGGGTAGCATATAACCATATAACTATGAATCCCTGGGATCAGGATTTTGTGGAACTTCTACCCCTCTGACTTCTGAAACAACTTTAGATAATTCCTTTTTAAATGATTTCCTCTTATTTCAGATCTTAATCTAAGTGTCTGATCCTCACCTACTCTTAGCAAGCATATTTAGTACTAGTATCTATTAAATATTGTATTTCTGCTCTTTGATAAAATTGAGAAATGTTTGGTCTGAACAAAAATAAAATAAAATGTTAGAGTTTTCAGGACTCACTTGCTTCCATTTCGTTTTTCTCTTTTACTTGTGTTATTTACTGAGGGGTGTGTGTGTTGTATATTTCTTCTACTTTTATCTTTTTCTCCTTTTTACGTTTTGACTACCTCTATTTCCCCCCTTTTTTTGTCTCTTTGCTTCTCTCCTTTCTGCTTTGGATCTTCCAACACTGCTCATTTCCTTTTTTGTGGCTTTCTTTTACTCTGTGAGCACAGTTGCTTTTATTTTTGATGCCTTTTACATGCCTTATAAAACTATACAAACCATACCTGTATGAGAATTATTTCTATTTACAGGAATCACTGCCTCTTTGTTTTTTATTGTTTTTCCCTCATTTCTTTCTACTTCCTTCAACTAGGTTTACTTAGCTTTACTTTGAGAGCCAGTACAGCATAGTGTTAAGAGCACAGACTGGGTTCAGACCTCGACTCTTAATACTTGCTGGTTGTGTGGTCTTGGGCCAGTTCCCTTAACTTCTTTGTGCTTTGTTTTCCTTACTGGTAAAATGAAGATACCAGGTGATACCTATCCCAAGATTGTGTGAAAATTAAATTATTTAATATATAAAAAGTACCTAGAACAATGGCATATATTGAGTACTATATATAAGTACTAAGTAATGATTATGCTTTTAAAAAAAAAAGTTCAAAGCCATTGATTATTTTTTGGCAGTTTATTGAGATAAAACTCAAAAGCCGTAATTATTGCCACTACAAATTTGTGGTCTTCCAATTTTATTTGGGTCTTCAATACCTCCTAGCCATCCTTCTGGGGTTTTTTTCTCCACACTTTTCTCATGTTTCATTTTCCTCAAAATTGTACTTTATCTCCTCTCTTCTCAGCAGTCTACCTCTACCTATAGTTTCAAAGAGAAATGACATAAAAGCCAAAGCTATCAGACAAGAACTCTCACTACTTGTCACCACCCACCTATAAACTTAACTGTAACTGCACCCTTCTTTTTCTCTTTTTTCCAATCACTGGGTCTCCTTCTGTTTTAAGGCTAATTTTTTTACGCATGCACTGAATCCAGTTTCTCCCTATCCAGGGACCTTGTGCTGTCTATTATCGGTTTCCTCTGTCTTTAACTTTTCCTTCTTTTAGTCTTTTCCAACCACTGTCAAAACATTCTCACTATATTTTACTATAATAAAAACAATATATCTGGGGGAAAAACATTCTCTAGTTTCTCCCATTCTATAAAAATACCAGTATCCTCCCTTGAGCCCTTATTTCCCTCCAGCTAACTCCCTTGCTCTATCTTTAGAAACAGACTTCTTCAGATTGAATTGCCTCTACTTACAGTTTTCACTTCTCATTTCTCTACACTCTTTATCTTTGTCTGTTGCAGTCTGACTCTACTATGTGCTATTATAAGGTCATCAGTAATTCCTTGTGGCTAAGTCGAATAGACTGGTTTATATCTTACTTGACCTATCAGCAGCATTTGACACTGACAACCACTCCTTGAAATACTCTTCACTCTTGGTTTCTGGAACATTCTGCCATCCTGATCCTTCTGAATATCTTTTTTCCAGATTTTATTTTTGCTGCCTCCCACCCTCTTTTTCCTCCTCTTGTTTTCCTTGAAAGTTTATCAATTTTGCATTCTAGCTGAAGATTCTCTTTAAAGGACCGTTTGGGCTTTAACTTGTTCTGTGGTCTGTTTCCTATTCACTTTATGTCTGTGCTTTATTTCCTTCTATTTGTTTTGAGTATGCCTTGCACTCTCTCTGGCTTCTTCAAGGAGAAGCCTAGGCCATTGATTTTTTTTTTTTTACTACCTTAACTATTTTTAAGTTTACAGTTCAGTGGCATAAAATACATTCACACTCTTATGCAGTCATCACTGCCATTCATCTCTAGAACTCTTTTCATCTTGCAAAACTGTAACTGTACCCATTATACAGTAACTCCCCATTCTGCTCTCTTCCCAAGCCCCTGGTAAGCCACCCTTCTACTTTGTTTTCTATGAATTTGACTCCAGAAACCTCGTATTCATATTAGAAAATGTCCTTTTGTGACTGGTTTATTTCATTTAGCATAGTTGTCCTCAGGATTTATCCATATTGTAGTGCATATCAGAATCTCCTTCATTTTTTTTAAGATTTTATTTATTTTTTGACAGACAGTGAGAGAGGGAACACAAGCAGGGGGAGTGGGAGAGGGAGAGCAGGCTTCCCACTGAGCAGGGCGCCCAATGCAGGGCTCCATCCCAGGACCCTGGGATCATGACCTGAGCTAAAGGCAGATGCTTAACAACTGAGCCACCCAGGTGCCCCAAGAATTTCCTTCATTTTTAAAGCTAAATAATATTCCATTATATGTGTATACCACATTTTGTTTATCTTCTGTTGATGGACACTTGGAGTATCTCTACCTTTTGGCTATTGTGAATAATGGTCCTGTGGATATTTGTGTACAAATATATGTTCATGTGCCTGCTTTCAGTTCTTTGGGGTATATACCCAGAGGTAGAATTGCTGGATCATATGATATTCTATTTTTTTTTTACGTTTTTGAGGAACCCCCATACTGTGTTCCACAATGCCTACACTTAATATTACCACCAACAGTGCACAAGGATTTTTTTCTTCCACGTCCTCACCAACACTTGCTATTTTTTGTGTGTTTTATTGTTTTTTGTTTTATTTAATAAGAGCCATCCTGATGGGTAGGAGGTGGTAAGTGTGTTATAGGCCATTGATTTTTAGACATTCTTTTCTAATAGGTATATTGAAAACTATAAATTTTACCCTAAGCGCTGCTTTAGCAATATCCCACAAATGTTAATAATATATTTTAATTATTACTCAGTTAAAAACACTTTCCAGTTTCCTTTGTTGATTCCTTCAGTCAACATGTGGATTATTTAATATTTCTGAATATTTGGGATTTTCTTGATAACTCATTGATTTCTAATTGTGTGTGTGAGAGAGAGAGAACATTTTCTGTGTGCGTTCATTCCTTTAAAATTTGTTAAGATTTGTCTTAATGGCCCAGCAGAGCTGTCTTAATGAGCATACTGTGTTGTACTTAAAAAGAATGTGTATTCTACGCTATAAATATCAGGTCAAGGTGGTCGATAGTATTGTTCAGATCTTTTATGTCGTTAGTGACTTTGGGCTGGGGACTAGTTCTATCAGCTCTTGAGAGGGATATTAAAAGTTCCAAATATTATTGTGTGTTGTCTTTCTCCATAATTCTGTCAGTGTTTACTGCTTGTATTTTAAAGCATTGTTATTAGGTGCATACACGTTTCTTACTGTTATACACCGCTGTATCTCCAGTAATATTTTTGTCTTGAAGTCTATCTGATGTTAAAAATAGGGAACTCCAGCCTGCCTATCTTTATTGTTTGCATGGTATATCTTCTAACATACCTGTGTCCTCTTATTTCTTTAAAAAAGCATACAGTTGGGCTACTTTTTTATTCCTATTCTGTCTTTTAGTTGAAATGTTGAGTCCATTAAAATTTAGTGTAGTTAAATCACGTCCAAAATCAAATTGTTGGCAGGGTTGATTCCTTCTGAGGGAAGGAACCTATGAGGGAAGGATCTATTCTCTGTCATTCTCTTTGCTTCTGTTAGTGCCATGGCTTGTGGCAGTGGGTCTCCAATCTTCGCTTGGTGTTCTCCCTGTGTGTGTGTCTTCAAGTATCCCCTTTATGTAAGGATATCGTAATTACTCAGTTTTTTAAATGATTTTTTTTATTTGAGAGCGAGAGAGAGAGAGAAAGAATAAGCTGGGGACAGGGGCAGAGGGAGGAGAAGCTGAGTCCACCGCGGGGCTCGCTCCCCAGACCCAGGATCAAGACCTGAGCTGAAGGCAGATGCTTAACCGACTGAGCCACTCAGGCGTCCCCCTAATTACCTCATTTTAACTTGATTATCTTTGTAAAGAGCCTGTTTCCAAATAAGGTAACAGTTTCAGGTACTGGGTGTTAATACTTCAACATATTGGGGTGAGGGGGAGACGTGGTTCAATCCATAATAAGACACGTTTAAAGTAGACAGCAGTGCAGAGACCTGTTGAGTAAAGCCACTGTAGTTGTGTACATATTCCAAGGGAAACACATTGGAACTCTTGAGTACTTGATGTGAGTGCTTAAAAACTCCTTAGGGAAGAAAAAAAAACTCTTTAAATGCTAATTGGCTAAAACTGACTTGAATTTAACTTGCTCATGTAAGGATCTGAAAGAGTGAATCAGATCTGTCCTTTCTTCAGGCTTGCTTTCTAGTAATAATGAATTGATAATTAACAGCTGATATTCCTTATGTACTGTGATTGAATCCTTATGAATGATAACATGATGGGATAGGGAGAAAAGACTAGGAATTTGAATTTTATAGTCAAATAGACCTCTCAAATCCCAATTTTATTATATATAGGACAAAGGGTAAGTTAATTTAACCTTTGATTTCCTCACTTATAACTGGATTTTAAAAACCCCTTTCTTAGAATTATGAGCCCAGAGTAAGGTAAAGATACCTGGTGAATTACTCAATATATATTAACTAATCTTTCCTTAATGTAGAAAATAACAATCAGCATGACTCTGTGGCCACCAGCAATGAGAGGAAATTCTAATAGTTCAGTTACTGGTTTAACTGATTTATTAAATCCAGGTAAATCTCAGTCTGTTCCTTAACCTCTGAACTAGAAGGGACTTCTTTATGTAGTAAAATGATTAAAAAATCTTTGTTTGATTAAAAGATGGCTAGTTATAAAAGTTAAATGATTTTTTTTTTATAGCTCAGATACAGCAATCCATTTGAAATTCTGCCTGAAAACTTAATAAACACTAAAGGAAGAACTGTGGGAAATAAAGCATTGTCATATTAAAGATCACATATACTTTTATTACTGTTTAGAGAAAGTGAAAGCATATTCTCAAATAGGAGTACTCAACGTGAATCTATTCTAAAAAGTGTACTTCCTTTCATAGAAAAATACAGGTATTTGTTTTTTGCTTTAGAACAAAATTTTAAATTGTGGTACTATAATATTTGTAAAGAAAAATTGATTCTAAAAAAATAGTGAAAAATATCTTATTTTAACTTTCTAGAGAGAAGTAATTGAGTTGCAATTTTTACTAGTTCACTCATACACATTTTCTGTGTAGTTTTAACATGAAATTTTTATTTTTAGTTATGGCTCTTTGTTCTTAAACCAGTTATATTAACAGGTTTTCTATAAAATATCTGTATATTGTATATGTTAAACTCTTCATATATTTTTTCCAAGTTTTATTATTCATCATTTGCAATTACATTTTATTAATAATGTAATTCAATATAAAAGAATATGCTTATTCCAGAAATAAGCACTATAAACCACAAACATTTATTCAGCATTTTTTAAATGCCTTCTCTGTGTTAGGCAGAATATACACAATGCACACAGCCTCAGCCTCTTAAGTAGCATGTGGATCTATAAGACCACAGATCTGTAAACAATTGGTTGCCTATTATAAATAAACTACTGAGGTAGAGCAGTGGTCCTTTTGTGGCCATAAATGAATGCCCAATGAGAATCACTGCACTGTAATAACCAGCGTTACTAATAAGATATAATAGGTAAATGGTGTAGAAGCAGAAATTACTAAGAACCTCCCTGTGTATCCAAATGAAGATTTTACATAGGGCGCCTGGGTGGCTCAGATGGTTAAGCGTCTGCCTTCGGCTCAGGTCATGATCCCAGAGTCCTGGGATCGAGTCCCGCATCGGGCTCCCTGCTCCTTGGGAGCCTGCTTCTCCCTCTGCTTCTCTCTCTCTCTCTCTACCTGTCTCTCATGAATAAATAAAATATTTTTTAAAAAAAGATTTTACATAAATGTTCATAGCAGCTTTATTTGTAATAGCCTCAAACCGGAAATAACTCGAAAGTCTGTCAACAGTTAAATGATAAACAGATCCTGGTAGATCTATAAAAAGGAATAAAAATTCTTGAGCCCAACAATGTGGATGAATCTCAGAATAATTATATCCAGTGAAAGAACCCAGATAAGTAGGAAAGTCTGTACTGTATAATTTTATTATATAAAATTCTAGAAAATGCAGCTAATCTAAAATGAAAAGCAAATCATTAGTTGCTAGAGAGGGGTAGGAGGGAGAAATTGCAAAAAGACACAAAGAAACTTCAGGGGTCATAGAAATTTTCCATATCTTGATTGTGGTGATGATGTATATGTTAAAACTGACTTGATTGTACACTTTATATGCATTTATTGTACATCAATTATATCTCAAGTACTTATAAAATGAGTTTTATGGGGCGCCTGGGTGGCTCAGTCGTTGAGCGTCTGCCTTCAGCTCAGGTCATGATCTCAGGGGCCTGGGATCGAGTCCCGCATCAGGCTCCCTGCTCTGCGGGAAGCCTGCTTCTCCCTCGCCCACTCCCCTTGCTTGTGTTCCCTCTCTCACTATGTCTCTCTCTGTCAAAAAATAGATAAAATCTTAAAAAAAAAATGAGTTTTAAAGAACACAGGTATGACTGATTTCAGAAATATATTGGAATTGTCCCCGGAGAGATAGGGAATAAGCCCTGGTAATCCTAAATTGGTATTATATCAAATGCCAAATTAGGGGCAAGACAGAAAATACTGTAGAAGTTAGGTGAAGGGAAGGCAGCATTTATTAATATAGAGTGAGGACAGGATTTAAAGTCAGAGTTGCTGATTTGGAGCCCCTGTTAGGCTACTTATTTTCTCTGATACTATTTTTCTTCATCTCCAAAGGGTTTTTCTCATCTATTTCACAAGGTTTTTAAGATCCAAAGAAAATATATTTGAAAACACATTATAATCTAAAAAGTACCATACAAATGAGAGGTATTGCTGACATCTAGGGTAGAAGGAAGAACAAGTATTGTATTTGACCTGTTGAGAATGATAAGGAGGGGATTCTAAGAAGGGATCAGAGGTAGGGAAAGTGGAAATGTGTATGATATATTTGGAGAAAAATAAAAATCAGTTTGGAGCAAAGAGTTGATGTTGGAGAGTAGAGAGGGAAAGACAGCCTAAAGCATCTAAAAAATGTAATAGAGTGGAGAGAATACGAGACAGAAAGATTAGCATCAGGATATAAATTGTTATTTACTAGCCATGATTTTGGATAAGTCATTTATTCTCTCTGCTTCAGTTTCCTCATCAGCATAATGGGAGAAGGATAATCCGCCTTACCTCAAGGATTTTATATTTTGAAATCAATATCAAATGTATATAAAAGTGTTGAATAAAGTGTACCGTTTAGGAGTTGTTTCCTGTGATAAGGCATGAGGTAGTAAGTGTTGGACTCAGATGATTATATTTTAGAGAATATTTGAATAATGGTGAAGGATTTATTCAGGGTTGGTGAGACTAAAGGCAAGGAGACCAGTCAGGATATTTAAGTAGTCCAAAGCAATGGTTAATGGAGAAAGGAATAGGTGGATATGAGATAGGTCTTAGAGACCAAGGCTGTGTTAGGAAGAAAAGAGAAAGATAGAAGTTGTATGTGTTTCCTGTGGCTTTTGTGTAATAAATACCATGAGCTGGATGGCTTAAAACAAAAACGTATTCTCTCAGGATTTTGGAGGCCAGAAGTTCAAAGTCAGTATCATTGCCTTGAAATCAAGGTATTGGCAGGTACCCACTCCTTGTGAGTGGCTTCCATAAAGCTCTAGGGGAGAATCCATTCCTTGTCTCTTCCAGCTTCCGGTGGCTGCAGGTATTGTATGGTTTGTGGCCACATCACTCTGATTGCTGCTCCATCTTCACATCACCTTCTCTGATATGGGTGTCAGATTTCCTTTTACTTCTCTCTTGTAGGATGCTAATGTTTGTATTTAGGGCCTACCTGGGTATTCCAGGCAATCTCCCTATTTCAAGATACTTAATCATACCTGCAGTCTTTGTCATAAAGGTAACATTTGCAAACTCCAGGGACACATTTGGGGGGAGTGCGCTTTTTAAGTTTATTGCAGAAGTCGTAGATGACTCCCAGGTTTTTTGCTTTTTGGATTGGTGGTATCATTGGCCACAGAACTTCAAGAGGAAGAGTACAAAGGTGAGGAATGATGATGAATTCAGTTGGACCTGTTGAAGTACCTATGGGACATCTGTATGTGGCTATTCATTTTGTGTTTCAGAAAACCTTGAATCACGTGACTTAAACATTAAAGACATTTATTATTTCACACAAAAACAAAACAAATCCTGGAGTAAGGTAGCTTCAGAGTTGGTTATTCAGCAATTGAGTGACATCATCAAGAACCCAAGTTCTCAACTTTTTGCTTTGCCATCCGTAGATGTCTCCTTATGGTTCCAAGATGGCCCCCATAATTCTAGGCTTATGTGCTTGTTTTTTGTGGTTTCTTTGCTTGTTTAAATCAGCTAGGAAACCTAACTCTAATCCCTGGGGCTCCCAGCAGGTTCCATTCCTGTTAGCCAGGTAAAACTTTTTCTTGACTGTCTTTTACCTAAATAGAACTATTATGTCTACATTGCAGATTTGTTGAAGCAGGTCCTCCCAATCCTCCCCTCCACACACACATGACATATGACACTCCTTTATGATTATCTTAAGTGACCGTGGATTTTACTACTTTTCATGTGCAGATTTGAAGATAAGGAAGCATCTTTTTCTGGTCTGGGTCAGAAGTTTAATCAGCGGACTCACCTTGCTTAGCCTTTAAGTTCTGGTCTACACATTTCTAACCATCTCTTGATTTAACATTAAACATTAAAATAGTGGTTAATGTGGTGTGGGGACTCTCCTGGCAGTCCCCAGAATCTTTCAGAGGGTCTACAAGGTCAAAACAATTTTATAACAGTATTAAAATATTTGTATTTTCGTTCTTATTCTCACAGTATGCAGTGGAGTTTCCAGAAGTTGCTTGATATGTGAGATCACAACAGACTGAATGCAGATGCAGAAATAAGAATTCAGTTTGTCTTATAAACCAGATTTTAAGATATTTACAAAATCAATGCCACTCTTGCTTTTTCTTTTTTTGGTCTGAGAAATGTAGTTTTTAGAAAAATATGTTGTGTCAACATTTAATGGGCTTATTATTTTTAAATGAATCAGTAATTATTTTTTACATATCTAACTTCTGATTTATAATATGATAAACATGAACAAAAGCTATTTGGGATTCAAGGGAGTCCTGAGACTGAAGAGTTTGAAACCTTGCCCTCTAGTGTTGATGTTACTTTAGCCATATACTCAAAAGTTTTTCCATTTGTCCAGTCACATTTTCTTGTCACTTGCTGAGTATTATCAATTAATCACATGGATATAGCATCTTCATATGTTACAGGATTTTTTGTGGCTATTTCAGAATCATTCATGCTGTTCAGTGATTTATCCCATTCATGGGGGCAGCATGCTTTCTCATTCTTTATTAATATGTTTAGCTTGGCATTTTATTTCCACCATAATCAATACCTCTGTTTATAATTTTTTAAAAGATTTTATTATTTTTTAAGTAATATCTACACCCATTGTGGGGCTCAGACTTACAACCCCAAGATCAAGAGTCACATGCTCTACCAACTGAGACAGCCAGGTGCCCCACATACCTCTATTTATTAGTATACTTTCAGCATTTTTCTGCTTTTTGTGCTTATTGACCGTGCTGGATTTAATAGTATCCATAACCACCTCAAAATTAAGCACAGAGAGAGCAAACTAAAGGAGATGAGAGAGCAAAGACTTAAATGGCCAGGCAAGACCATTTTTCATCATCTTAGGAAGTGGGCACAGTTAGCACTCCTGCTCTGGAGTATGACTTTGATTTATCAATAAATGTTCATAAGTAGAAAGTTTCTGTAATTTTTCTAAATTTGCCTGTGAAGGGACAGTAGCTGAGAGATTTCCAGGTTTTGACAGGAGGTGAGATGAGTCAAAAATGAGTACTAGATTTTAAGTGCTGGGTGACTAGGCAATTGAAAGTATCCATCATTAACAAAATTAGAAATTTTGCAGTGGGGTGTCAGTTGAGATACTAAGTTCAGAGGGAATTGTCTAGCACTCTAGCTGGTCCTTAGAGGCCCAGAATTGAAGTTCGGGAAGGATGATGGAGTTAGAGATGAAGATTAGTTCAACCAGAGTTGATAGAGTCCGAGATCTATCAATAAGGATAGCTCATCTATTACTTAGTTCTGTACATACTGTAATAATACTGTGTGCTAGGCATTGGATGCATTCCATATTTTTAATCTCATTTAACCGTGATTAAGATCTAGATCTGTCTGAACTACAAAGCTTCCTAGTATACATGCTGTCTCCAGGCAACATTAACATATTAATTGGTAACAATTAAATATAGTGAAATAAAGCTTAATTATATATGAGGTGGAGAAATTTGTTTAATTATATATGAGGTGGAGAAATTTGTTACTGGGTTTGGGCAATGTGAAAACCTATAATTCTTTTAATTAATTAACGCATAGTACTATGTCAAAAGACTCAACATACATTTTTTTTTTAAGATTTTATTTATTTATTTTGACAGAGAGACAGAGAGGGAACACAAATAGGGGGAGTGGGGGAGGGAGAAGCAGGCTTCCCACTGAGCAGAGAGCCTGATGTGGGACTTGATCCCAGGATCCTGGGATCATGACCTGAGCCAAAGGCAGCCACCTAACGACTGAGCCACCCAGGTGCCCCTCAACATATATCCTTATAGCAATCTTCTGTAGTTCAAAGAGACAGGGGTATTAAGAGTATTTATGACATATCTAGAATTAAAAACCTCAATAGAAATTGAGTTAGCGGGACACTTGGGTGGCTCAGTTGGTTAAGCATCTACCTTCAGCTCAGGTCATGATCCCAGGGTCCTGGGATCAAGTCCCACATCAGGCTCTCTGCTCAGCAGGGAGTCTTCTTCTCCCTCTCCCTCTCCCTCTGTGCTCCCTCCCCTCAAATAAATAAATAAAATCTTTAAAAAATATATTTTAAATTTAGTTAGGATATGAGATATATATGTTTACATATACATATGTATATGTATATATGTGTGTGTGTATATATATGGTTCATTAGGAAGATTTGAGCTAGTAAGTTTATTAAAAAATTCAAATTAGTGTTTTTAAAAGGCTTTATTGTAGATTTTTGTATTTATAGATTGAAAGTTGTAACTATAGACATATTTTCCTGAGACCTTCAGATCATCAGAATAGGCTGATGTTGGGTATTTTCACAGTTACTTTTTTCTCTTTAGGTGGTTTTACAGCAAATAGTACAACTAAGATTCAGCTTTCAAAATTCTGGCTCAGTAGCAATTTCTTTTTTTCAGACATCATTTTGTTATAGAATTTGTCTGCCTTTGTATCAGTTGACAATTTAGAAAGGTATTTACTGCAACAAGTCTTAACTTTTTCCCACCCCAGTCTGGTTTTTTTAGTTGTATAAAAGCAGCTTGTCACTTTCAGGGTAGTTGATTACTAATTTGGACAGATCGAATATGAGTTCTAGAAGTAGTAAGATAAAAATTTTATTCTAAGAACAATTGTTCTTACACTTTTATTCTTAAACTATTAATCAAATCAGTGGAAAGAGTACTTGTCGTAATTTAGTAGTACTGGCTCCCGGTCCTGTTTTTAAATGTGATTTTTGTACAAAGCAGTGGACTCCCAAGAATCAAGTAATGTGGGCTCTACTCCCATCTTCCCTTAGGTTATTGACTTGGTTAATCTTTCTGGACTTTTTTTAAAAGGACAGTATCTGGCACCTGATAAATGTTTTGAACTAAAAAACTTAAGCTACAGATAATCTAATATCCCTTTCATATGCAAAATTCAAATTCTTTCATTATATTTCTGAGGGTTTTTTCTCGGCTGAGGGGAAAAAATGGCCTCATCTCAATCTATTCCTCCATCTTTTATCTCTTTAACTTCTAAGATAACGTTCAGGCCACGAATAATAATATCTGTTATTATAGATATTATATATTATATATAACATATGTTATGTTATAGTATAAGAGAATGTATCTATAGTGTAGTATCAGTCCCAGAGTCAAACCTCTGTCTGGCATATGGTTCCTCTGTAGACAATAATAGTAGTCACTATATCAAAACACAGTATTTCTCCATAGTCTATCTACAAAGACTGGTAATGTCCAGAGTTGCTATATGAAGTCCTGTTCTTGACCAGCTATAGTTAGGGTCCTCAAAGGAGCAGATCTTACCAGAGGTTTTGTGCTTGTTAACTCTATCAGTTGTGAGTTAAAGCTAGAGCTTAAGGAATGGGGGGGGGGGGGCCTTCCATGGCTTAATTGCCCCATCCTATGTAAAGAACTTTTACTAAGGTATAGTAGCATTAATAGTTGTGACAATTATGAATTATCAGTTTGTGATTATTACAGTTACTTTAACTTTATTTTATCTAAATTTTTAATGAGAAGGATGAGTGAGCAAAGTATGAGCTGTACATCCCTATTGCCTATAAGCAAGAATGATACAATGAAAAAATTTGCAGTAACATAACATACAGTGTAATTCTATAAATTTTATCTACCTATGTGCTTGCCTTTTAAATGTCTATGGAGAGAGTCAAAAAAAAAATCAAGATTTCTTAGTGTCAGAGCTTAGTTTTTATAAGTGAGATTGAACATACTCATTTTCTTTATATAAAAATGAAATTTTTAAAAATATATTTAAATAGATGAACTTATTTCTTTCACACTTTATAAAATCTGTTTGGGAATATCCTCCCAAAATTAAGTCTTTGATGCTATTTGCCTTTGTTCCCTGCAGTTCTTTTGAGTGTCATCAAAATCTGGCCTTGCCACAGAAAAAGTTTTGGAAATAATGTGGTTGCACTTCAGCACATATGTGAGAATTCCATTTATGTGTGGATTTACTTAATGCCACTGAACTGTACACTTAAAAATGGTTAGAAGGGCAGGGGCACCTGGGTGACTCAGATGGTTAAGCATCTGCCTTCAGCTCGGATTGTGATCCCAGGGTCCTGGGATTGAGTCCCACATCAGGCTCTGCTCTGTGCTCAGCGGGGAGCCTGCTTCTCCCTCTCCCTCTGCCTCTCCCCCTGCTTGTGCTCTCTCTTTCTCTGTATCTCTGTGTCTCAAATGAATAAATAAAATCTTTTTTAAAAAAATAGAAGGGCAAATTTTGTTAATATATATATACTTTGTGCACAATATTTTTTAAAAATCTGGCCTTGCCCCCGGAGGTATATCACACATACGAACATTTGTCATGTGTGTCACAGTTACATAAATATTGATGATAATTGCCAACTTGGAAAAAGAAACATGAACAGTTTAAAACAGTAGCCACCCTTACTCAAAATGATACAGTGAAATACCAGAACTTCATGGTTGTGACAGCGTCCATCAAATGATTTAAGTATTAGAAGACTCTAGAACTAGATGACCTCCAAGATTCCTCTCTACCTGGAGATTGTTTGAATTTGGAGATAAACATTGGTTTCTTTAGTTAAATAGAGATTTAAAACCCATGGAAACAAACCAAATGTCCATCAACAGGTGAATAAACAAAATGTATATACATACAATGGAATATTATACAACCTTTAAAAAGGAAGTAAATTGATACATGCTACAACATGGATGAACCTTAAAGACATTGTGCTAAGCGAAATAAGCCAGTCTCATAAGGACAGATATTGGATGATTCCATTTATATGAGGTACCTAGAGTAGTCAGATTCATGGAGACAGAAAGTAGAAGGGTGGTTACCAGGAGCTGGATAGAGAATGAGGAGTTATTGTTTAATGAATACAGACTTATAGTATGGGATGATGAAAAAGTTCTAGAGGTGGGTAGTGATGATAGTTGCACAACAGCATAAGTGTACTTAATGCCACTGAGCTGTACACTTAAAAACGGTTAAAATAGTAAATTTTATGTGTATTTTTCATAATAAAAAGAAACCTTAATTTACTGCTGTTAATTAAATAGCTTAGATGATCTAGGCATTTTATTTTATAGTAGAGTTCTAGAAAACTTTCTAAAGAGAGTAATATGGGTACATTACCAATACAGTGAAACTGCTTTTTGATATACAGATACTACTTGAAATGTGGCAGGCAAATGAGCTTGTATTTAATTTTATTTGATTTTTATTTAATTTGAATTAAGATAACCACATGTGGCTAATGACTACTTCATAAAAGTATAGTTTTATATTTTCTCATCCTTTTACTTTCAGCCTGCCTATATCATTATATTTGAAGTGAGTTTCTTATGGATAGCATGTAGTTGACTTATTTTTTTAATATCAACTCTGCCAAATCTGTGTCTTTTAATTGGTTTTATTTGGACTTTTTACATTCAGTGAAATTACTGGTAAGTTCAGACTTAACACTGCCATCTTATTTTTTGTTTTTGTTTGTTCCATATCTTTTTGTTTCCCTGTTTTCTTTTTTCTCCCTTCCTGTATATTACTTTTACCTTTTTTGAGAATTTCCCTTTGATTTATCCAGTGTTTTGAGTATCTCTCTTTGTATAGATTATTTTGAATTTGCCCTAAGAATTACATCATACATGAATAAACGTCTTATAGTGTACTGATGTCAACATTTTACCAGTTGGAATGAAGTATAGAAAGCTTACCTCCTTTTAAAGTCCCGTTACCCTCCCCTGTTTAATAGTTGTCTTAAATATTTTCTCTACATACTTGGAGAACCACTCAAACAGTGTTATAATTTTTGATTCAGTTGTGTCGAACATAATGTAGAAAAGTCAGAAGAGAGGAAAGATTCTTGCCTATATTTTTTTCTATCATTCTTCCTTCCATTTCAAGAACAATCTGTACCCATTCTTTTGTAGTAGATCTGTTGGCAACAGATTCTCTAGTTTTCATTCCATCTGCGAGTATCTTGATTTCCCCTTTATTCCTGAAGGATCTTTTCACTGGATATAGAATTCTTGAGTGGCGGTTTCTTTGAACACTTACAAAGTGTTGTGCCACTTCCATCTGGGCTCATGAGTTTTTATGAGAAATCATCTGTTACTTGAATTGTTTTCCCCTTATAAGTAAAGAGGCATTTCTGTCTTGCTGCTTTTAAGATTTTCCTTTTGTCTTTAGTTTCCAACAGTTTGATTGTGATGTATCTAGGCATGGATCTTTGGATTTATCTTCTTTGGGGTTTGTTGAGCTTCTCAGATCTCTAGGTTTAGGTTTTTTGCCAAATTTGGAAAGTTTTCGACCTCTTGTTGAGGGAGAGGAATAGTTTTTCAGCTCTACCCTCTCTCTCCTCTCCTCTCAGGACTCTGAGGATATGAATGTTAGTCTTTTCTATAGTTCCTAGGCCCCTGAGTTTCTCTTCATACTTTTAGTCTATTTTCTTTGTTATCCAAATTGAGTAATTTTAATTTTTTCTTCAAGTTTACTGATTCTTTCACCTGTCCTCTCCATTCTTCTGTTCAATTCTTCAACTCATCTCTTGAGTTTTTCATTTTAATTATATTTTGTAATGGCTTTAAAATTAGCATACTGTACATGCTATTCACCCATTTAAAATGTACAATTCAGTGACTTTTTAGTATATTCACTGATTTGTGCATCCACCGCCACAATCAATTTTAGAATATTTTCATTACTCCCAAAAAACTTGAACCCTTTCGCTGTCACCCCAAATTTCCCCCACCCCCCCCAGCCCTCAACAACCACTAATCTACTTCTGTTTCTAGATTTGCCTATTAGATTTCCTGTTACCTATTGATACTATATCAAAATACAATTGACTTTCTTATGTTGACCTTGTATCCAGTCACTTATTCTAGGAGGCTTTTTTTATTTTTTCTAATTCCTTGGTTGTAGGTAATCATATCCAAATAGGAACAGTTTTATTTTTTGCTTTCATACACACACAGACACATACCTTTTGGTTCTTTTTCTTGGCCTTTTTTCTGATCTTAGGGGGAAAGTATCCAATCTTTATCTGGTAAATATGTTATTACCGATAGGGTTTTTTTTTTTTAAGATTTTATTTATTTGAGAGAGAATGAGAGATAGAGAGCACAAGAGGGAAGAGGGTCAGAGGGAGAAGCTGCGGGACTCGATCCTGGGACTCCAGGATCATGATCTGATCCGAAGGCAGTCGCTTAACCAACTGAGCCACCCAGGCGCCCTACCTATAGGGTTTTTAACCTCTCTACCAGGTTAAAGAAGTTCCCTTTTATTCTTAGTTAAGAGTTTATCATGAAGGGATGCTGAGTTTTTTTCAAAACTTTTTCAGCATCAATCGAAATTATCATGTGGCATTTCTTCTTTAGACTGTGAATATGGTGGATTAAATTGACTGGTTTTTTTAATGCTGACCAGCATTGTAATCCTAAAATAAACCCCTCTTGATTGTGGTATTATTTTCTTTTTATTTTTGTAGTGCTAGAATTGATTTGCTAATACTTTGTTAAGGGTTTACATCTGTGTTCACAAAGGATATTGTTCTGGGGTTTGTTTTTACAGACTTTGGCCTTTGGTATCAGAGTAATGCTGTACTTAAAAAATGAGAGGTGTTCTCTTTTGATTCTCTGGAAGACATTATATGATTGACATTACTTCTTCAAATGTTTCATAGAATTCTCTAATGAAACCATCTGGACCTGAAGATTTCTTTAGAATGATTTTAATTATCAGTTCAATAAGATTGTTCGGGTTATCTGTTTCATCTTGGTTGAATTTTGTGCGTAGTTATATCTCAGGAATTGGTCCATTTTGTTTTTGTTATTGAATTTATGTGTACAGTTATTCATAGTATTCTTTTTTTTTTGTAGGAAAAAGGAAAAAAATCCAGTAATCATAAATTTTGAAAAGATCTGGTTGGCTTTATTCAGCAATTCATGAAATGGGCAGCATCTCTTATAGAGTGGAACTCCAAAGAATTATACTAAAATGTGTAAGAATAAGGAATTTATACTAGGCATTTGTTGATTGGTTAAAGCAGGATTCCTTTCCTCATATGGAGCAAAAGAAAGTCTTGGAGGCAGGTTGTGCTGAGCAGGCAAATGCTGATTGGTTAGCGTAGGCTTTACTTTTCTGGAAGAGCCAAGCACAAAAACTTAGTTAAGTTCTAGTTTGCTAACATGGGGCTTAGCATAAGCAACTCCATTTTGGGCCTGGTCTGGACAACTGATACCCTTTTTTTCTTCCTGATATCAGTAATTCATTTTATCTTTTTTTTTTTTTGGTCAGTCTTACTAGAGCTTTATGAATTTTATTGATCTTTATAAAGAACATGTATTTGGTTTTATTGATTTTTCTCTGTATTTTCATTTTCTTTTTTTTAAGATTTTATTTATTTGAGAGAGAGAGAGCACATGCACTGAGCGGGGTGGGAGGGGGGAAGGGGCAGGTGGACTCCACGCTGAGCAGGATCCCACAACCCGAGCAGAAACCAGCTCAGCTACCCAGGTGCCTCCAACTGTATTGATTTCTGCGCTATTAATTTCTTCCTTCTACCTGCGCTTTGTTTTTATTTTGTTCTTTTCTAGATTTTCAAGGTAGAAGCTCTAGATTACTGATTTTTGAAACCTTGCTCATTTTCTGATATAAGCTTTTAACAGTATGAATTTCCCTCTAAGGGGTTCTGCACCCATTTCCAATGTGGTGGATGGTAGAGGGGTCCCACACCAACAAGCACTTCTCTTAACACGAACTGGGTATCCTACAATTTAACTCCATTCTGACACTCTCTACCCAGAAATAGTGTCATATCTCACCAGTTAAGGGGTCAATACTATAAGATTTCCCCTCTTCCTCACTCTGCAAGTTTAGATGGCAGTCACAAGCCTTCTATATCACCTGTGCTTCTGACTAACCAGTTATAGATTGGAAGTTCCAAAAAAACCTCTTTTGGGGTTTAATTTGCTAGAGCAGCTCACAGATCTCAGAGAAACATTTTACTTACGAGATTACCAATTTATTATAAAAGGATATATAATTCAGGAACAACCAGATGGAAAAGATGCATAAGGCAAAATTACAGGGAAAGGATGCAGAGCTTCCATGCCCTCTCCAAATATACCACTTTGCCTAAATCTTCCACATGTTCAACAACCCAGAACCCCCATACCTCTTTTGGAGTTATGTGTAGGCTTGATTCCATAAACCTGATAGAGTCAGCCTCCAGGCCTTTTTCCCAGAGGTCAGAGGAGTAAGACTGAAAGTTCCATCCCTCCAAACCACATGGTTGGTTCTCCTGGCAACTAGTCCCCATCCTTAGGTATGGTCTAAAAGTTAGGTCACTAACAAGACACACCTTTGCTGCCCTCATCACTTAGGAAATTCCAAGGTTATAGGGGCTCTGTACCAGAAACTGGGAAAAAGAACAAATATTTTTTAATATAAACCAGAGTATCACACTCTCTAAACACTATTTTAGCTGCATCCCATTAATTCTTATATGTTCGATTTTTGTTCAGTTCAGCATATTGTCTAACTTCCCTTGAGTCTTGCTCTTTGACCCATGGATTAGTTAGTAGAACTGTGTTTAATTTCCAAGTGTTTGGGGATTTTTTTTTTCTTGTTAATTCCATTAGGATCAGAGAACATGCTTTGGAAACAATACGTACTCTGTTGTTATCAGGTAGAATGTTCCTCCTTTTTTTTTTAAGATTTTATTTATTTATTTGACAGAGAGAGACACAGCAAGAGAGGGAACACAAGCAGGGGGAGTGGGAGAGGGAGAAGCAGGCTTCCCACGGAGCAGGGAGCCCGATGCGGGGCTCGATCCCAGGACCCTGGGATCATGACCTGAGCCGAAGGCAGACACTTAATAACTGAGCCACCCAGGCGCCCTAGAATGTTCTATAAATGTCAGTTTTATCCAGTTGGTTGATGGTGTTGTTCATTTCCATATCTTATGCCTATTTTCTGTCTACTAGTTCCATTGATGGCTGAGGCAGGAGTGTTAAAATCTCCAAATAAAATTGAGGGACCTGTCTGTTTCTCTTTTCATTTCCCTGTTTTCGCTTTGTGTATTTTGAAACTCTTTTTTAAGGTGTTTACACATTTAGAATTGCTTTACTCCTGATGAATTGACTGATTACAGCTTTCTTTTGATTAGTGTTTGATTGGTGTATGTTTTACCCAGCCTTCTTTTAACCCACCTAAAATATGCTTGAAATGAATTTCTTGTATACATTATATATTTGTTTTTTTTTTTAAAGATTTTATTTATTTATTTCAGAGAGAGAGAGAATGAGAGATAGAGAGCACGAGAGGGAAGAGGGTCAGAGGGAGAAGCAGACTCCCTGCTGAGCAGGAAGCCCGATGTGGGACTCAATCCCGGGACTCCAGGATCATGACCTGAGCCGAAGGCAGTCGCCCAACCAACTGAGCCACCCAGGCGCCCTACATTATATATTTGGATAATTTTCTCTCTGTCTCTTTAATCCAATCTGACAGTTTATTTTAATTGGTGTGTTTAGGCCATTTACAATGACTGTAACAATGAGTGAGGTTGGTAAGTTGGGCCTCCCTTCTTTTACCCATTCCCCACTTAATGGTACCTCTGGTACAGCTCACTGAGAATACTGGGAACCCAGTCATCCTTGCCCCAGCTCATGAAGTGATGGTTCCGTGCCAGAGACGTAAAACCTAGAGGACCTCCAGTTACTGTCCCCTCCACCAAGCACTCAGCTTCTAGAGCCGAGGTGTTGCTGGGAGAGGAGCTTACCTTTATCTCCATCCTCTGCTCCAGAACTCTGACTCAGAGATTTTGCCTGGGAGGAGAAGCAGACCATAAAACAAATAGCTCCTAATCTCTTCTCAAAACAACTGACTTCATTTGTAACTTTTTCTTTACCTTTAAACCCTGATAATATATATAGGCATTTTATATTTATATATATATATATATATGCACCAAACCAGATAGAAATTTTATGATGTATATTTATCCATTCACATATTTCACAACCTTTTTTGTGTCTATCGTGCTAGATACTGACAGGATCAAAAGATAAATTAAGGGCACCTGGGTGGTTCAGTCGGTTGGGCATCTGCCTTTGGCTCAGGTCATGATCCCAGGCTCCTGGGATCGAGCCCCGCGTTGGGCTCTCTGCTCAGTGGGGAGCCTGCTTTCCCCCTCTCTTCCCCTCTCACTATCTCTGTCTCTCTCTCAAATAAATAAATAGGGGCGCCTGGGTGGCTCAGTCGTTAAGTGTCTGCCTTCGGCTCAGGTCATGATCCCAGATCCTGGGATCCAGCCCCGCATCGGACTCCCTGCTCTGCGGGAAGCCTTCTCCCTCTCCCACTCCCCGCTGCTTGTATTCCCTCTCTCACTGTCTCTCTCTCTGTCAAATTAAAAAAAAAAAAAATCTTCAAATAAAATCTTCAAAAAAAGGAAAGAGAAAGAAAGCATGGGAAAACAAAAGATTTTAAAAATAATAATAATAAATTAGATGCCAAAAAGTGTTTTCACTGAATCCTTTTGCTCTGCCTGCTCTCTGAGCTTCTCACAACTTGCCTTCACATTCTTCCCTATACGTTCTTTAGTTGTCTTTAGTTCTAACAAAATCAACAGAATGAGATTTATCAGTGACTTATGTAAGATCCAGTATTTAGATCCACCCCTAACCTCTTTCCTGAACTCCACATCCAAATGGGCAACTTCAGGGGTGCCTGGGTGGCTCAGTCGTTAGGTGTCTGCCTTCGGCTCAGGCCCCATATCAGGCTCCCCTCTCGGTGGGGAGCCTGCTTCTCCCTCTGCCTGCTGCCCCTCCTGCTTGTGCTCACTCTCTGTCAAAGAAATAAATTCTTTTTTTTAAAAAATGGGCAACATATATAAATTTACACAAACATTCCTCTTTAGTTTTTCTAATTTAGTATGCCTAAAACCAAAATATTCTTTCTCTTCATCATTAACCCCTACCAAAATCCTTCCTCTTTCATTCTCTTATTTGGTGAAAACACCATCCACTCAGTCCCCCACATTAGAAACCTCGGGTCACATTCTTCTCTCCTAGCTACTCCCTGACCCCATCCCTGATAGAAGGTGGTTTTACCTCCTAAATATTTCTTAAATGTATTTTCTCTATCCTCAGTGCCACTTAGTTTGATTTTATTTTATCATATACTGTTGTAATAGCCACCCTCAAATCTACCCTCTATATTGCCATCAGAATAACCTTTTTAAAATGTAGATAAGACTGTACTACTCCCCAGTGGCTACTCGTACTTACTGAATAAGATTTCATTAGGTCCTTATGAGTTCATACTAAGACTTTAAATGATGGTTATCTTGTACTTCTGATACTCCATTTATTTGCCAGAACATTTCCTCCTTTTCATCTCATTCCTGTGAGAGAATCAGCAAACACATTAAACAGTGGTTTTGCTTAGACCAATTTTAGCTGCCTAGTGTATTGTGATTACTTGTCTTTGGGAAGGGTATATGAAGTAGATTTATATTTGAACTCATCTCTGATAACAATCAAGATAATGATTTCAGTGGCCTTACCTGGCTGTCTTGGCACAGGGCTTTATGCCTTTTATCCATTCTGTTGTGTTATCCCAGGCTGATCATTTTGTCTTCCCATATTAGAATATTCAGTGACCTTATTCAGCTAGAAATCTTAAGGTTTTTTTTTTTTCTTTTTTCCCCTTTACATACACATTTATCTGCATAGTACATTCAAAGGGATTTTTATCTAATGGATTGTTTAATGTTTAAACTGACACCACCCTCTGCATGCTCACATTTTCTTTTACCCTTTTTTTTTAAAGATTTTATTTATTTTGAGAGAAAGCACTAGAGACAGTGAGCATGAGTGGGGGGAGGGGGAGATGGGGAAGGCAGGGGGAGATGGGGAGGACAGAGGGAGAGGGAGAAGCAGATTCCCCACTGAGTGGGGAGCCCGACACAGGTCTCTATCCCAGGGCCGCAGGATCATGACCTGACCCAAAGGCAGACACTTAACCGACTGAGCCATATAGGTGCCCTTTATTTTTTTTTTTAATTTTTTAGTTTAATTTCCAGTATAGTTAGCATACAATGTTATATTAGTTTCAGGTGCATGCTCACATTTAGAATGTTGTACCGTGCCTATTAATAATTTGTCAGTATATACATTGCACAGGGAAGCACATCAGGATGGTGAACACTCACTGAGATCATGTGTGATCCCATGATAGCGTGGAACTCCTTTCTGCTTTATCACCTGGCAGAATTCTACTTTCATTAGGCCCTATCCTCTGTGATGCCTCTTCTCCCTTGTACATTCAGAATTAATTACCTTTTCATTGCTTTCACATAGCACGGCTGCATACCTTTGTAGTCTCAGTTAAGAACATGTCTTTTTCATAAGGACTGTAAGCTCAGTGAGGTCGAGGATAATGTTTTATTTGTACTTAAGTTTTTCCCTTCACATAATAAAGTGTCTCACATTTGGTGAATTCTCTACTGAGAAAATCAGTTATAATTTGACTGTTAGAATACCTGATTCAGTCTTACTAATATTTGTGCCCAAAACAAGGGAGGTAAAAATAGTAAAGTTATGCTCAGTTTTAATACTGCCATACCTACCATATTTGCATGCAGTTCTGGGGACCATTATTAAAGGAACATTGAAAAGTGGAGATGGTTGAGAACAAGGATGTTAATCAAATTTTAAGGAGCACTTGAAGGCATTAGGATGTTTAGTTTAAAGAAGAGAAACCATAGGAAAGAGTGGCATGTGACTGCCATCTTCAGTTTTTGAAGGCCTTTTTCAGGGAAAAGAAAAAGTAGACCTACTGTGTATGACTTCAGAGTTTGAACGAAGAAGACCTGAAACCCCAGTTTTGTAGCAGTATGCTGGGGTTTTAAAGAAAAAATTTGATAACTGTGCAAAAAAAAAAAAAAAAGAATAAATACCCATACTCCTACCAGTGATTCCCTTGAATATGATGAAAGCTCTTGTACATACCTGCAGACATTATTCTGTATACAGTTTCAGAAGGATCGTGGCTCCCTTAGGGAATCCACAAATCTCAGGTTAAGACCTCATGTTCTCTTGTTCTGTGTCTGTGATGTGGATACAAATACTCTTTCATCACATTTTTCACCAAATATATAGTAATATGTACTACTGAGTGTCCACTATATATCAGTAATTGTTCATTCATTTTAATACTCAGAACCAAACATTTTTCCAGGTCCATTAAAGACTCATCATCTTTAGCATCTTTTAAAATTGATGGCTGTATTTTTGAAGTATTTGAAATCTTTTTTAACCAATTTCCAAAGTGGCTTTGTTTTATATTTATTTCAGTACTAACAATAAAAAAGTTATTTATAACAGATAAAATAATTAATGTACATAGTTGTATTTTTTTTTACACTGGAAAAGTACTGTGATCTAAGAGTCAAAAGACCCAGACTGTAGCTTTGTTTGTCATTTGTTAGTCACGTAACTTTTCTGAGCATTAGCTTTCTTGTCTTTATCAAGAGGCCTCCCTGACTTCACATAGAGGGTGTAAAAAGAGGTTAGGGAAAAATACTATAAAAACTGAAGCATTATTAGATGTGCTAAATTAAAACTATTTGAGAATGTCAGTTTTTTGTATTTTTAGTAAATGTGAAATCGAATAAAGGCAAACTAACTTCTTTTTAAGGGAAAATCCAATCAATTGATTACTAGCCATTTTTTTATAAATTTATTTCCAGAAAGTGTGTTTCATTGTATTAGGAACATAAACAATAAAAATAACTGCTTTCATTTGTTGAGCATTCACAAAGCACCAAGTACTGCGCTAAGCATTACTATATATATTGTTTCATTTACAGGTAACAGGTTGTTACAGGTAACAACCATGGAGGAATTGTTGAGGAAAGAATCCAGGCCTATCACATTCTAAAACTTGAAGTCTTAACCCCCTATATTTAATCACTTTATATCCTAAAAGAGGCAGTATATAGCGTTAAGGTTAAGAGGGAAGCTGTAGAGCCAGCCTGTCTGGATTTGAACCTTTGGTCTGCCACTTAAGAACTTTCTAATTTAGCAAAATAGTTAACCCTTTTCTGTTAAACAGGACTAATAATGTCCTTATTGATAGATAGGACAGTCAACTAAAATATCAATTATGAAGCATTTAGAACAGTGTTTGGCACAGAGAGAACTCTATAATTGTAAATCTGTATAATTGTCTTATATACAAACTTATTATTTAAAACTATTCAGCTCATTAAAACATTAGCTTATAGACTCCACTGATTGGAGAGTTTGGGGGGATGGTAAGGAGAATGTATTTTAATATATTCCCTACCTTGAACTTTCTCTCTACCATCCTTAAGCTTTTTTTATTTAGCACAGTGGCCACATGAAAATAATGTAAATCACCTTCTATTTCAATCACTACACTGTCAATTAATGCTTATTTTATGTGTTTTTTAGGACATTTCTGATTCATTTGCATCCTTGAAGAGCATCTGTAGAAGAGGAAGGAAAAGATGGGTGTGAAAACATTTACTCATAGCTCCTCTTCCCACAGCCAGGAAATGCTTGGAAAGCTTAATATGCTGCGGAATGATGGACATTTTTGTGATATCACAATTCGTGTCCAGGACAAAATCTTCCGGGCACATAAGGTGGTACTAGCAGCTTGCAGTGATTTCTTTCGCACCAAACTTGTAGGCCAAGCAGAGGATGAGAACAAGAATGTGTTGGATTTGCATCATGTTACAGTGACTGGCTTTATACCCCTTTTAGAATATGCTTACACAGCCACTCTGTCAATTAACACAGAAAATATCATTGATGTTCTAGCTGCAGCCAGCTATATGCAAATGTTTAGTGTTGCTAGCACCTGCTCAGAGTTCATGAAATCAAGCATTTTATGGAATACACCCAACAGCCAACCAGAAAAGGGTCTAGATGCTGGACAAGAAAATAACTCTAACTGCAATTTTACTTCTCGAGATGGAAGTATTTCGCCTGTGTCTTCAGAGTGCAGTGTGGTAGAAAGAACCATTCCTGTCTGCCGAGAGTCCCGGAGAAAGCGCAAAAGCTACATTGTTATGTCTCCTGAAAGTCCTGTAAAGTGTAGCACGCAAACAAGTTCTCCCCAAGTATTGAATTCTTCAGCTTCCTACTCAGAAAATAGAAATCAACCAGTTGACTCTTCTTTAGCTTTTCCCTGGACTTTTCCTTTTGGAATTGATCGAAGGATTCAGCCTGATAAGGTTAAGCAGGCAGAAAATAACCGGACTTTAGAATTACCTGGCCCATCTGAGACAGGGAGAAGAATGACTGATTATGTGACTTGTGAGAGCACAAAAACTACCTTGCCTCTGGGTACTGAAGAAGATGTCCGGGTCAAAGTAGAAAGGTTAAGTGATGAGGAGGTCCATGAGGAAGTGTCTCAGCCTGTCAGTGCATCTCAGAGTTCACTGAGTGATCAGCAGACAGTGCCAGGAAGTGAACAAGTCCAAGAAGACCTTCTGATTAGCCCACAGTCTTCCTCCATAGGTACACTGTCTTCTGTGTTTTTTCATGATATTGTAAAGTCACCTTGAGTATTTTTTTTTCAATTTGAGCATTTTTAAGTACCTTTTAGATAAAAGTTGTGTGCTGGATCCTGTAGGAATCATGAAAAAGAATAAAACACAGTAACTGGGATTTTTTAGATACTATTAGTACTATTTTTTTTTTTTTACAAGTTATGCATTGAGAAAGAAAATAGCTAAACAATTTCTGACGGGTCAGAGACAGATTATGTTATATGTGAATTGTGAATTATTTTCAATACAGAATATACCAGTTTTTAAAAATCCGGTTAGTGTTTTATTCTTTGTCAAAATATTTACTGAAAACTTAACCCTGTGCCAAACATTGGGGATATATGATAAAAAAGACATAGTGCCTCCATCTGAGGGTTTAATAGTCTAATTGAGGAAGCAGAGGTGTAAATCAGTGATTAGTACTAGGCTAGAGATAGGAACAAAGTGTTAAGGGTCACAAAGGAAAGAGCAAGTTAGCACTATATATTTGAACTGGATCTTAGTAAGTATGAGTTTGCCCAGGAGAGGGAATGACTTACCTTTGAAAATGAATAAAAGCCCAGAGAAGTGGAAAACCATTGCGTGTTTGGGAAGCGGCAAATTCAGTTTAAAATGATGTGAATAAACTATGGAAGCCTGCAAGTATTGGAAATAATGAGAGATAAGACAAAATGAGCAGTTGAGAGCATATCATGAAGAATCTTAAACACTAGTTTCACTTAGGATTTCACTTGCATTTAACTACATATAACAGATCCCATCAAAGTGGCTTAGACCAAACCGGGTTTTATTTTTATCACATAAAATGTTCAGAAGTATGAAGTCCAGGACTGGTATGGTGGCTTTACAGTGTAATCAGTCTGGCCTGTGTCCCTTGTATATTTATAATCCACCATCCTTAGTTTGTCAGTTTCATTGATATGCTTATTGCTTCTTAGTTACAAGATGCTTGCTTCATCTTTAGCCTCATATTCTAGCAAGGGGCAGTGCTTATATCAAGAAAGCACAGATGTTCCCAGAAATCCTTAAAAAAGCTGCCAGATTATGTCATTTGGTCTTTCCTAGCTGTAAGGGAATCTGAGAAGATATGTATATTAGTTGGATATATAGCTGCCTCAAACAGGATTGGAGGGGCATGGATACCATGTGCAACTAGCAGTGTCTGCCACAGTTAGACCACATAAGCTTGAATGTTATCCTCATGGTAATAAGGAGTCTACCTTAAAGGGAATAAAAATAAGACACAGATACTTAGGAAAATTAATTTGATATTAGTATGCAGGGGAGTTTGGGCAGAGAGACAGAAACTAGTTACAGGAGAATTGTTTTTGTATGAATGAAGATGCTTAGAGTAAAACTATAAAGAAATAAAAGACTTCATAAAGGAAGAATCATTACTACCTAATGATATTGAATATGTGAATGGAGGGATTGGGAGGGGTTAGAGAACTTTAGATGACTAGAAAAATAGTGATAACATCTTATTCACTGATTCTGTCATTTTTCATATTTAAATAGAGATATGTCTTACAATTTTCTACAGTAGCTTTTTCTTAATGTTACAAAAAATAATGGTAATTATATAACAGATAGAAGTCTGTTAAATTCAGTTACTATAAATATGAAAATCAATGGAAGAAGATGGGAACCTAGTTTTAAGAGTAAGTCAATAAGGTCAAGTCTGTGAATTATGCTTGGGTGATGACCAAGTAATGTCATGCTGCAAAGCAGTTGAAAAAGCAAGATTGGTGAAATCAAGACTAAAGATTACCGGTTTAGGGCTTTTCTTTTAGCAGTGACAGATTGAATCTCAACAGGAAAATATATATATAAGCTAAAACCAAAGGACTGATCCTTGAGAAATATCTATATTCAGGGAGAGAAGAAGTGCCAGGAAAGAATAATAAGGAGTTCTCCAAAAGATTGGAGAACCAGGAATGCCATATTAACTTCTAACTTTGTTGATTTCTTGAATTTTGACCCACTGTATGAGTTTATCAGTGTTGTCACTACAAAGTGTACTACAAACTGGATGATACAAAACAATAGTTTATTCTCTCATCGTTCAGAAGGTCAGAACTCTGAAATCAAAGTGTTGGCAGGGCCATGTTCCCTCAGAAGGTTGTAGAAAAGGATTCTTTCTTGCCTCTTCCTAGCTTTTGGCAGTTACGAGTACTCCTTGCTGTTCCTCAACTTGTAGTTGCATCCCTCTGATTTCTACCTCCATCTTCATGTGGCCTTCCTGTGTTTCTGGCTCCAAATCTCCCTTATCTTATAAGGACACTAGTCCTTGGATCAGCGCCCGCCCTACTCAGGATGACCTCATCTAACTTGATTACATCTGCAAAGACAGTATTTCCAAATAGGGTCACATTCCTACGTATCAGGGGTTAGGACTTGAATATGGCTTTTTGGGAGACATAGTTCTACTCACAGCACCAACTAAAGATCATATTTAAGTCTTTGGGTCAAGATTTTTGTTTGTTTAAATTTTAATTCCAGTATAATTAACATACAGTGTTAATATTAGTTACAGGTGTACAATATAATGATGCAACAATTCTGTACATTACTCAGTGCTCATCATGATAAGTGTGCTCTTAATCCCTCTTGCCTATTTCAGACACCTCCCCTGTGGTAATCATTAGTTCTCTATATTTATAGAGTCTGTTTTTTGATTTTGTCTTTTTTCCTTTATTTGTTTTGTTTCTTAAATTCCACATATGAGTGAAATCATATGGTATTTGTCTTTCTCTGACTGACTTATTTCATATAGCATTATACCTTCTAGATCCATCCATGATATTGCAGATGGCAAGATTTCATTCTTTTTTATGGCTGAGCAATATTCCTCTGTGTGTGTGTGTGTGTGTACATGTGTACATACCACATCTTTAACAATATTCATCTATCGATGGACATGGGTCAGGATACTTTTGAAGAATTCCAGTGACCACACATTCAATAATATATTTAATGTTAGCTATTTGTTCATATGACCAAGTTTTTGTTAAATTACTAATCTTTAATCCTCAAAACACCTTCTGAATAATGAACTCTTTAATGAATATTGCTATTTTAATCATTTTATCTGAGAACTTAGAAACCAAATATTAATCTAACTCATTATCTTGCTAACTAGGCATGTGAAATAGTCTGATTTTACCACTCTCAGGTATATCTAATCAGTTGAGATTTTGCCTATCTTACTAACATGATTAAATAGAGAAGATAGGAACTTAAATAGAATAAACCTATCAGTTACATAAGTATGATTTATTTCCTCTATATTATCAAATATGTAGATTCTGTTATAAAGCTGACATGTGAATAACTATGATCTGAATATCATATAATCAAATAATCCAAAGGAGTTGTTTTCCTTGCCTTCAAAGTAAATATACTAATCACTGTCAGTTAACCTATCTTAGCTCCAAATCTATGCAATAAAACAAAACTTTACAATAAAGTTAAATTCCTGGAGTATAGTATAGTAAGCAGTCAAAAAATGTGGGCAGGAGAAAGGAAAAATATGTACGGTACCTTTTTTCTGTATTCTATAAGAGTACTTCAGAAGAGTACTTAATTTTACTACTAACTTACTAAAGAAGATCTCTAAAAGGTAGTTTGTCTTTCCTAGGGACTGAGAATCTAATATTTAACACATTCATTATTACAAAAAAATTTTTTTAAAGATTTTATTTATTTGAGTGAGAGCACGAGCAGGGAGGAGAGGGAGAGGCAGACTCCCCACTGAGCAGGGACCCCAAAGTGGGGCTCCATCCCAGGACTCTGAGATCATGACCTGAGCTGAAGGCAGACGCTTAACAACTGAGCTACCCAGGCACCCATTATTACAAAATTCTAAAATAATAATTTGATTATCCACGAAGTTATTCAGATAGGAGTTTACCTGTTCTTTTAAGTTCCTTTTGTTGCCAGTTCGCCCAGCAGGGGGTTGTAAAATCTGACATCCCCAGTTTAGGGCAAATAGAAGCAATAAATACAGCAAATTTAAAAGAGAAAAAAAGTCTGCCAAGTTTCGTTGGGTCTTGGTACTCAAAAAGATGGTCATCAATATCTGGTATAGTTTTAAGAAAAAATACTGTTAAGTGAGAAAGACTTCATGATATGGCTTTATTATTTGTCCTGAAGTATTCAATTATCTTTAGGCACTAAAGCAATTATCTTTAGCAGCACTAAAGACAAAATAAATAGTTCTAGATAATCCACAGTTTACTATGTTAAAGGAATTCAGTTTTTTCTAAACTTTAAAATCTGCCATCAAAAGTAAAGCAATTGTTACAGGGGTCAGTTATAGTAAGAGATAATTTGACAGTTTTCTCAGTACCAGTAGTGAATAGATAATTTGTTGAGGTGGGCAGCTAGAATAATGGTGGAATTACAACATTGATCATATGGAGAAGGTATAACTGCAGGCAGAATCCCTGTAGTGTAGAAAGGAAACGCCATTTTCATAATTTAACAAGCATCACTATATCTCAAGAAAAGTAATACTGTTTGTGTATCCTGCTATTAAATTGGTTTAAATTCCAATTCATATGATTACTTGTGTTATTGGCAAAAACCATCACCTTGGTAAAAAATTTACAAGATTTTTATCAATAGTTGCATAAGTGATGTAACACTATGTGTTATAATGTCCACAGTACAGAGAGAATTCTTAAAGTGTGCTTTTTTAACTCTTAATTTAACTTGGAGTAGTTTTTATTTTTAGCTTTTGGTGCATTAATAACCATGGGCAAGAGGAGAATGTTGTTTTAAGAGGGGCCATCTGCTAGGGTATCTTATACTCCATTTTAGTTATTTTTTGACCAGCTTTTTAAGCAAACTCTTGACGATGCTAGGATCAGTCCAAAGCAGAGTGGTTTTTATTTCCACCTCACCAAGACTCCACCCCGCCCCCGCTAGAAGTAGTGTGGTCTGATCGTGAGGAGCAAATGTCAGTTAGATCAGTCTTCCTGACTTGCTCTAGTCACACCTCCAGTCCTTTTTTTGCAGGTCTTTGCCTGTAAGCTTTAATATTGCCTGCACTCTGAATAGCTGCAGAATCCTGCTATAAAGTAGATTTTTGTGTGTGTCCATGGTGACCAGGTCCAAATACTGGGATTTTTCCAGTTTTTATCCTAGGACAGATTGAAATGTTAGTGTTTAGTTCCCTTCTCTTTAAGGAAAAAAATGAGAATGGGGAAGGAAATGTTGACAAGTGAACAGTTCTTTCTTAAACAAAATCAGCAGTATCTGGCCCCCCAATCTGTATTAAAAACAAATCAGAAGGATTGGAAAAAAGTTGGATAAGTAGGTATGAGGAAGAACATAAATGTCTTCTGACAGTAAGGGAAAGAGAAAATGAAAGGCACACACAAAAATGCTAAACACACACCAGTAAGAATGAGGTTGGGGGGTGTGAGGTATGCAGGAAGAATACAAATGCAATTGGGGATGAATGTAAATGCACATAGTCCTGTGTCCTTTCAAAAGTCTTGTCCCTGTATTAGAACATAGTATAATAATCGGTGTCCTTGATGATTACCATGAGTCATCAAGAAACAAAATTATATTTAGTATTCTTTATTTAAGAAGTCAAGGCAAAATGTCACAAATTTTCTAGCACAAATGACTTAATAAAGTAAGTTTGGATGCCTTAAAAGGGATTAGGTTTTTTTGTTTGTTTTTTTGGAAAATTTTACTTAAGTGGAAAAATGTATTCATTTCTTAATGTCAGCTAATTCAAGTGTTCCAAAGGGGAAAACTGAAGTACTGGATTCTAAGTTTTCATCAGAAGGAAATTTCATTCTACAGGTCCAATAACAGATGATATTTATTAAATATCCACATGTATTTGGTATTTTGCAAACTGTTACAATTAGTTTATTTTAGCTTTCATTAAAATATTGCAACCAAAAGCATGCTTGCTGTTAAAGTGAACTACACAACCTCAATTTAGATGTGTTCATTTGGTAAAGCACAGCTTATTTGCATACAATAAATACATTGGCAAAGTTCAGTCTCTGGTGAGAACGGGCTAGGTCGTTCGGCTCTCCCTCCCACTAAAAACAACAATGTGGGGTTTTTTTTAAGTTACCTTTAAAGTGTTTGAAAGATAGTCGGGGAGGGGCACCTGGGTGGCTCAGTCGGTTAAGCATCTGCCTTCAGCTCAGGTCATGATCCCGGGGTCCTGGGATCGAGCCCCACATCGGGCTTCCTGCTCAGTGAAGAACCTGCTTCTCCCTGTCTCTCTCTGCTGCTCCCCCTGCTTTTGTGTTTTCTCTCTCTCTCTGTCAAATAAATAAATAAAATCTTAAAAAAAAAAAAAAAGATGGGGAACTGCCAGATTAAACGAGGTAAGGGGAGCCCGTAAATGGATATCCAAGCACTAAAACCAGTTGTTTCCTGAGATTGCCAGAACACAAATGGGCTTTGGTTCATCAACTCAAAGAACAGGGCAAACAAGCAGTTAAGGCCCAGAGTATGTGAAAGTTGTGAAGTCTTAGAGACTTTGCTCTACACTAAGTAGGGACCCCCAGAGGACTTCCCCACTACAACTAAATCAGCTCCCCTTCCTCCAGACTCCAGAGAACTGTAGAAATAGCTGCCTTGGCAGTGGGCAGAGTAGAAGATGGAAAGGAAAAGGGGTAAAAAACACATCTCTGAGAAGTTGTGGCCACTGACCAGCCCTCTTGCAGATTTTGATCCTGATTATTCCTTGCACAAATAGGCCAGGGAATTTCAGTGAATTTGGTTTAGGTAGTGCCCTCCAGGAACCTAGCAGAAGCAAACATAAAAGCTTCTCTGGAAGATGGCATATCCATCCTAAGCAAATCATTCACTCTACAAATCATTTTCAAGGGCAATAACCACTGAAAAACAACCGGGGCACACAAGAAAACACAGCAGAGAGAGAACCAACAGGAAAACAAAAACAGCCACAGAAATAAATCAGCATAGTTTTCACAGAATAAAATAAATATGCTTACCAAGCTTAATGAAATAAACAAGCTTGAACAATAATTACAGACAACATTATACTGTAAAAAGTTGTAGCAGATTTGAGGGGGAAGGGGAATAGGACTTCTAGAAAAGAAAAAAGTAACCAAAATAAAGAACTCTGTCAACATTTTAGCAGCAGATTGGATTTTGCAGGAAAGAGAATTGGTGAATCAGAAGATAAATTGCCTGTGGGACGCCTGGGTGGCTCAGTGGGTTAAACGTCTGCCTTCAGCTCAGGTCATGATCCCAGGGTCCTGGGATCAAGTCCCATGTCAGGCTCCTTGCTCAGCAGGGAGCCTGCTTCTCCATCTGCCTGCCGCTCCCCCTGCTTGTGCATGCTCGAGTTCTCGCTCACTTTCTGACAAATAAAATCTTTAAAAGAAACACCTGAATGCTGCCCAGAGAAAGACTGTATTGTATTAGGGTTCTCCAGAGAAACAGAACCAATGGGATATATATAGGTATATAGAAGGAGATTTCTTAGGATGGATTCACTCATGTTATTATGGAGGATAAGTCTCACAGTCTACTATCTACCCGCTGGAGGCCCTTGAAAGCCAGTGGCGTCATTCCAGTGCAAATCCGAAGGTCCGAAAACTGGAGGGCTGATGGTATAAGTCTTAAGTCCAAAGGCTCAAGAACTGGAAGTGCTGGTGTCCAAGAACAGAAGATGGATATCCCAGTTCAAGCAGAAAGAGAGCAAATTTGCCGTCCTACCTTTTTGTTCTATTCTGGCTGGCCTCAACAGATTGGATGAAACATCCCCCCCCCCACCACACTGACCCGCATTGGTGAGGACAATCTTCTTTACTCAGTCTACTGATTCAAATGCTAATATTTTCCAGAAATGTTCTTACAGACACACCCAGCAATAATGTTTTACCAGGTATCTTGGCATCCTTAGCCCAGTCAAGTTGATACACAAAATTAACCATCACAGGAACAATGGTAGAAACTACTGTGAAGAAGGGGATAAGAGTTATGGACGATACAAACGTAGGTTTCATGAAGCCCTAAGAATAGACGAGAATGGCTGAGAACTTTCTAGAATTGATGAAAAACACCAATCCACAGGTTAGAGGCCAGCAAATCCCAAATAGGAATAATAAAAATACAAACCTAGACACATAGAGAAAATTCAGAAAATAATAAGACAAAACATTACCTTCAGAAGAATGACTTCTGAAACCAGTGGAATAATATCCTCAGTTGCTAAAAGAAAATAACTGCAGACTAGATGTCTACACACAGTGAAAATATCTCTCCAAGAATGAAGGTGAAATAAAGATATTATCAAAGAAACAAAAATAAGTTTATCATCACCAAATCCTCACTAAAGAAAATTCTTAAGGATGGACTTCAGGCAGAAGCAAAGTGAGCACAGATGGAAAGCCTAATATACAAGAAGGAGTGAAGAGCAAAGGACAAAATATATAGACAAATGTAGGTGAACATTGCGTGAAAGAGTAATGATGTTTTGTGGGACTTTATCAAAACAAAGTACAATATCACACTTCATAAGTTGCAAAATAAGAGTGTGTGGAAAATGGAGTTAAACCGTTCTAAGATACTTAATGTTCAAAGGTTTTGTTTAACTTCAGACTTTGGTAATTATGTGTTTAATTTCCAAAGTAACCAGTAAAAATAGAGAAAGATTATATAATTTCCAAACTAAAAGAAGAGGGGAAATAGAATGATTATTATCATTTATGTTTAACAAACTCATTTTAAGATATATAAAGAGATACAAAGGGCCAAGAATAGCCAAGGAGTTCAGGAAGCAAGTGAACAAGGTGAGAAGACTTACTGCTCTATCTGATCATAAAGCTCTGGTAACTGAAGATTGGCATTAATATAAGTTCAGACAAGCAGATGGGACTGATAGAGAACCTGGAAGCAGACCCATACACTTAGAAGCCTGCAGAGAGAGAAGAAAAGACAGACTTTTAGTAAATGTATTTGATTATGAAATCAGCTCCAGGTGGATTAAAGAAAAGGCCTAAATGTCAAGGGTAAAACAAAATCTCCTAAGATTACTTGAGGTAGGGAAGGATTTTTATTTTTATTTATTTTTAAAGATTTTATTTATTTATTTATTTGACAGGGAGAGACAGTGAGAGAGGGAACACAAGCAGGGGGAGTGGGAGAGGGAGAAGCAGGCTTCCCGCGGAGCAGGGAGCCCAATATGGGGCTTGATCCCAGGACCCTGGGTTCATGACCTGAGCCAAAGGCAGACATTAACGACTGAGCCACCCAGGCGCCCCTATTTTTATTTTTTTAAGATTTTTAAAGATTTCAGTTATTTATTTGAGAGAGAGAATGAGATAGCATGAGAAGGGAGAGGGTCAGAGGGAGAAGCAGACTCCCCGCTGAGCAGGGAGCCCGATGCGGGACTCGATCCCGGGACTCCAGGATCATGACCTGAGCCGAAGGCAGTCGCTTAACCAACTGAGCCACCCACGCGCCCAAGATTTTATTTTTAAGTAATCTCTACATTGACCATGGGGCTCGAACTCACAACCCTAAGATCAAGAATCATACCGCTGACTGAGCCAGCCAGGCACCCCAGGATTTTTAAAAACAAGACCAAAAAGACACAGCCATGAAGGAAAATACTTATAAATTCAGTTAAATTAAAATTTAATTTTTTGGTTATCTAAAGAGTAAAAAGACAAGCCATGGAAGAGAGAAAAATATTTGTAACATGTATCACTGAAATATGAAAAAACTCATAATAAAAAGCAGACAACTCAATAACAACATTTCACAAAACAAGTGGTTCAATAAATATCTGAAAAGGTGCTCAACCTCATTGGTAATAAGGGAAATAAAACTCAAACCACAATGAAATATTGCTACACACCCACCAGATGGGCAAAACTTAAAAAAACTCAATGATACCAAGTATTGCTAAGGACGTAGAATGACAGAACTCTCATACGTTGCAAGTAGTGATGTAAATTTAGTACCATCACTTTGGAAAAGAGTTTAGCATTTTCTAATAAAGATACACATATCCTGTGATCTAGCAATTTCTTTTTTTAAGATTATTTATTTATTTGAGAGTAACAGAGATAGAAGCGGGAGGAGAGGGAAAGGCAGGCTCCCCTCTGAGCAGGGAGCCCAACATGGGCTCGATCCCAGGACCCTGAGATCATGACCTGAGCTGAAGGCAGATGCTTAACCAACTGAGCCACCCAGGTGCCCCGACCCAACAATTTCACTCCTAAGTATAGATACCCTAAAAAAAAATGCATACGTGCATTAAGTTATGTGTACAAGAATATTCACAGCAGCATTGTTCATAATAGCCTGAAACTGTACATTAAGAATGAAATGGATAGATTATGAATATTACAAACATGTAAACTTTCACCTGTAATAGCATGGATCAGTCCACAATATGGAAGGAAAGAAGACAGAATATATACAGTGTAATTCAATTTATATAAAGTTTCAAGCAGTAATACTAAACTGTACTGTTGATGGTGAGGGTGGCCGATTTACCTTAAAGGGCATGATAGTATTTTAGGCATAGCTGTCATGTGGTCTCTCTCACAACCACAATGACTCTGCTCTGCTACTGGTGTAAAAGCAGCCCTAGATGGTTCATGGCTTTGTTCCAGCAAGAAGCAACCAATAGTTTATAGGTACATGTGTTGGAAATAAAATTACTTTTAAAAGGAAGAGGGACAGGAAAAAAGGGAAGGAAATGATGACCATAAAAGATAGAAAAGTTTACCTCTTGGAAGGAGGGATTTGTGATCAAGGTAGGGTAAACGGGACTTAATAGGATGCTGACAGTATTTTAGTGGGACTTGTATGGAGGTTGCACAGATACGTATTCACTTTATAGCTGTCTCTTGAATTCTACATAAAAATTCTGTGTACAGTCATTTCTCACAATAAAGTTTTCAAAAATAAAAATAGTGCTTCTTTAAATGATTGTTATAATTTTATGCGAATTTTTTTTACATTTGAATTTATCTGCTTGTTTCTGAAATTTATATCAAAGAAATACTCCTAAAAGAATTTAAGTAGTAATATAAGGCTGTTGTTTTACATATGATTTCTCTTTAAAGATTTCTTTATGTTCTGTGTTTTGGGGGCTTGGAGATACAGATTGCAATTAATATCTTGGCTTATTTATACCACAGTATTGACAGCTGTGCTCTTTTTGTCCTGTTCACAGGCTCAGTAGATGAAGGCGTCACTGAAGGGTTACCTACACTTCAAAGCACTTCTAGCACTAATGCTCATGCAGATGATGACGATCGGTTAGTACCGATGTAGTATGTCATGTTCTTACAAAGGGGTGTGTTTGCAACTATAAATCCAAACATTTTAACTGGGAATTATATAAGAAGTTTATTGTACCTCATTTTATTTTTCAGAGTAAAGAGGTCATTATATCATGAATGAGACCACCTATACAAGGTTTTTTGACATTTTAAAACTGCCCAGGCCCATTACTTGTAAATAGTATCTATATCAGGGATCGGTGCACTGTGAACCACAGGCCAATTCCAGTTCACCCCGTTTATTTGTAAATCAAGTGTTCCAATAAAGCCATGCTCATTTGTTTATGTATTGCCTGTGAATGGCCAAGTTGAGTGGTTGAAACAGAGATCATGTGATGTGCAAAGCCAAAAATATTTATTTTTTGACTTACTACAGAGAACGATTGCCAAATCCTCATCTATATACCCATAATTCCCAAGTCATTATCTTCAGACTGTCCCTCCCTGCTTCATATTTCCGTGTAGATGTATAAGGGGCATTTCAGACTTAACATGGCCAAGACTTCTAACTCCCCACCTAAATCCCACTCATCTAGTCTTACCCATCTCTAAACAGCATCGTCATCAGTTAAATGTACAAAAGCACATCACTGAGAGAGAAATATTAGGAACTGTTTGGTATTTGGTATGTTTGGGGAATATGAGAAGAAATGAGGCTGGAAAAGTACACAGAACCCAGATCATAAGAATCTCCTATGCCTTGCAAAGGGGTTTAGACTTTGAAGGTAACAAGCCATTGCAGGATTTAAGAGGGGGCTGATTTAATCAGATCACTGAAACAGAAAGATGGATTTGGAGGGATGGGGGGCTAAAGAGAGGGAGTTATTCAACTTGTATTAGTGAAGACCTAAATTAAAGCAGTATTAGGAAGGAAAGGATTAGAGAGATTAAGGATGCCTGAGGTAAAATCATTTATGATATGTTACTTAAGATACTGGACATTCTGGACAATAACATTGTTTTTCATATTGCCATAAACGAAACTTTTAATATAACAGTTAAACTCTCAAAAAGTCATTTTTCTTTTGTTCATTTAAAGTTGTGCAGAAATGTTTATTCAACTTAAAAATCAGAATCTGGTTGCCTTCTTTGGTCTGTTTTTTAGATTGGAAAATGTTCAGTATCCCTACCAACTCTACATTGCTCCTTCTACCAGCAGTACAGAACGACCAAGTCCAAATGGTCCAGATAGACCTTTTCAGTGTCCAACTTGTGGGGTACGATTCACCCGTATTCAGAACCTAAAACAGCACATGCTCATCCACTCAGGTAATGTCACCTTCCCTACTGTTGTATAAATGAGTACTTGAAACATATTTAGAAATCCCAGTTAAAAATATAAAACAGCTATTTTTGAGTTTAAAAAATAGGTTTCTGAGAAATCAGATAAGCCTTTGTTGCTTAAATGGTACAGTGTCAGAAAGCTGTTTGCTTAGCACATTTGCCACAGGCATAAGTATTCAGATTAAAATTTGAAGGGGTATGTGTGTATAATACATACATAAAAAGTATTTGATATTTTAGGTTTGTGTGTATATGTGCAATAGAGAAGCACAAATATGGATGGTAGAGCAAGTAAAATTAAAAGGGTATTTATTAGTGTTCTTTGTACTTTCTTGTAACTTCTCTTTACAGTTGGAATTATTTCCAAATAAGTGTTTTTTAAAATTTAATAACAATAATTTAATTTCAATTCTGTAATCCTAAATTTCTCTGTGCCCTGATTAGTCAACTTTGTAGTATTTTTTAGTATAAAAGATTTTTAATAAATGACGCATAAAACAGATTTGAAATTTAAGTTCAGTGATCATATAAAGGCAACAAAACTCTTGTGGGTAAAACACTGACCTCTGATAGAGTAAGAAATCTTTGCTACTGTTTTCAGCTGAGTTATTGTTTTTATCTTACTTTCCTGTGCCGTAGATAAGCCTAATAGTCCTTGAGTTAACATCAATTCCCTATGACTTTATTAAATCAACAGATTGTATTTTGAAGGTTTTTAAATTTTTTTTGCCAAATCTGTGATAATTAATTGGAAGAGACAATACCCTTTAAAATTCACATATTAGTTTCTGCATATTTTTTCTATCACTTTACATTAAATGCCCCAAAACTCAATTCACCAAATAATAGTTCTACCATGATTATTATGTTCAGAGATGTTAGAATTTTCCTTTTTTCTTCTCATTTCTCAGGGAACGAGGAGTAGGTCCTTTTCCATCTTTTCAGTATAAACTGTACTACTTTAATGAAATTGAAATAATGTTTTATGGAGATTTCAATTCTGTTTAAATACTGTGATTAAATTGTTTTGAAGTCTAGAAAATAGATGATTTAGAAGAATATTCAAAAATCAACTTCAGGGGCACCTGGGTGGCTCAGTTGGTTAAGCGACTGCCTTCAGCTCAGGTCATGATCTCAGGGTCCTGGGATCGAGCCCCGCATTGGGCTCCCTGCTCGGCGGGAAGCCTGCTTCTCCCTCTGACCCTCCTCTTGCTTGTGTTCCCTCTCTCGCTGTCTCTCTCTCTCTGTCAATTAAATAAATAAAATCTTTAAAAAAAAAATCAACTTCACTATATATTAACGAGTTTACCTCTCCCTCTAATGCCTTTCTTTATTTTTTTTTTTAAGCACTAGTGACTTTTCAAATGTTTTGTACCTTTTCTGAGATGTTGAATTGGAATCCATTTTTGCTGGTGATTTTTGTCTTTTTAAATTACCTATTGCTACAAAATTATAATTCAGAAATTTGTGGGGTTTGTGACCTTTCATTTTATTTTGTTTTTAGATAATACTTTGTTTTGCTTGATTTTGTAGGAATTAAACCATTTCAGTGTGACCGCTGTGGGAAAAAGTTCACCAGGGCTTACTCGCTAAAGATGCATCGCCTAAAGCATGAAGGTAAACGCTGTTTCCGGTGCCAGATATGTAGTGCCACTTTCACTTCCTTCGGGGAATATAAACACCACATGAGGGTTTCCCGGCACATTATCCGCAAGCCTCGGATTTACGAGTGCAAAACATGTGGCGCCATGTTCACCAACTCTGGAAATTTAATCGTGCACCTGAGGAGTCTGAACCATGAAGCGTCAGAGCTAGCAAACTACTTCCAGAGCAGGTGAGGTGCACAACAAAAACGAACCAGGAAAACTGCTGACTAAACTCTCTTTTCCTGCTTTTAGGGCAGCCTGCTGTGTTTTTTATCAGGTTGCCAGCTAATCAGTCACATTCCTTTTAAATTCCCACTGTCCATACTCTGATCTCCTGATCTGATAAAATTTTGCTGAATCTTCTAAGTATATACAATTATAAATATTTTTCTAGTTGGTATTAGAAATTTTTCCCTACAGAAGTAGACTACTTACTTCTTGCTTTGTCTTTTTTGTTTTGTTTTTTGTGTTTTTGTTTTTTCAATGACATAAGGTTAAATTAATATAGACCTTATTGGAAAATTTACCATGCCAGATGATCTTAGTGGTACTGAATTACTTCAGACTCTTTGGATGTCAATAAAATTTTTGACCACTTCTCATTTTTTAAAATTCTATATAAAGGAACATATATTTACCAATAAAGAAAGAATCTTCGACAGCAACTAGGATGGATATGATCATTTAGATCAAATTTCCTTTTTCTCTCAATTTAGAGCTCCATGCTTTTAATATTAATAATTTATTATAATAGAGTTCCTTTCTGATTTATAGAGTATCCAAGGAAATCAGGTTCTAGTTCTGGCTCTACCACACTAACTGCTGTTATGTTTGAACGTGTCACTTTATAAATGAAGAAGTTTGAAACAGAAAGATAAAATGTAAGCTTTAAAGATGATTTCTAAGGTCTCTAGGTATAAAATTCTGTCATCTTTTTTAATATTTTATCAGAACTACAGATCTGTAGGAATCCTTTGTTTTTTATAAAATGAAATCTTCCTAAACTCTTAAATTTTAAACCATCTTCATTTTTTAAATCTTATTTTTCAATAAATTCCAAAGTGTTGCATAGATTTTGTTTTTCTCTCCAAACCTGACATTCATTTTGCTTAATTATGTCTGTCTGGTTGTCCTATTACTAAACCTAAATTCTACATGTCATATCAAACCTTGTTTGTTCAGAAGTGAAATAGCATCTCAGTTAACCACTCCTATTGCCTGTGTCTTCCCTGTGCAGAGCCCTCTGTCATCCATGCCTATCTAACACCTGAAGACTTTTTAGAAAATACAACATAGGACATTTTAAATTGCTTGCAGATGAACAGATTTTAATTATTTTATTAATACTGGACAATCGAATTATAAAATAACCTTCTTAAATGTATTAGTTACTGACATTCCTAGTAGAATGAACTTTTAGTTCAGCAATATTTAATTAAAGCATCCAAGATTTAAATGTTTATTCTTTTACAAAAAAATGCATATAGAAAATTAGTAAATGTAGGAAAGTATAAAATATAAGAAATTTAAAATTTTTCTGATCTCACCACTCAGGGATAATATCCACTGTTGTTAAAATCTTGGTATATTTTACTGTCCATATTCAAAAATTAAATATTTAATTATTCTAATAGAATATTAAATATTTTCAATACTAATAAATACCTCTCAAATATAATGCCATTTATGCATAAGGACTTAGTTTCTTAACTAACTTATATCCAGGAAGTAATAAAAAGCTAAGTTTATATACCTCTTAATTAGTATATAATCCAAGAAAAGTTAAGCATAAGTATAAATGATCTTTGCTTAAGTGGAGAGCATGCTAATTGCATTTGTTTGTATACAGATACTCTTCTATATAAAACAAGAAAGGCTATTTGGGTGTCTAAAATGACAAGGTGATAATCTTATCTATTGGTGGTAGAGAGAGTTGATGTGCTTTGGTTCTTATGAATGGTTTTGGTTCATATTTAGGAAAGTTTAGAAATTGAAAATCCTGAATTATAATCAGTCACAAATTAGAGAAATGAAAAATCCCAATCTTGCTTTACAAATCAGGTCTTTTTATTGTGGCTAATTTATTACTGGTTTGAAAATTAACTCCCTCTTTCATCCTTTGCCTCTTATCTAGTGATTTCCTAGTACCGGACTACTTAAACCAGGAGCAAGAAGAGACCCTTGTTCATTATGATCTTGGAGAACACAGTTTTGAAAGCAGCTCCTCTGTTCAAATGCCTGTAATTTCGCAGGTCTCCTCGACCCAGAATTGTGAAAACACTTTCCCCTTGGGGTCTCTTGGTGGGCTGGCAGAAAAAGAGGAAGAAATGCCAGAGCAGCCAAAGACCAGTGCTTGTACTGAGGCAACCAGAGATGACCCCCCAAAATCAGAGCTGTCTTCTATAACCATTGAGTAATTTCATGGTTTGGCTTCATTTTTGGTTTTTGGAAAGTGCCTGTGCTTGGTCTTGTACATTTAAATTTAATTTAATTTTTTAAACAAAAAAGGGTTTGGGAAAGAATTTCCCTTTTTACTTTGTAAGCCCCACAATTGATGTTTTATTTTTCATGACTGAGAGATTGCTTCTGTAAGTGCACAATAACATGATGTTGAAACATAATTGAAACTATGAGACTTAAGGAGAACCAGTTGACTTAAGGCATATATCAGTTTCTTCTTCTATTATTAAAAATAGGCTAACGAGATCATTAGGTAAAAAAGAATTCAGACGATTGTTGACCTTCCTGAGAAGAAAGGGTACACCAGAAACAAATTACTGAACAGAATTTGACAGGTAGCCTGAATAGATGTTTACTCCTATTCACAGGACATTGTACAATATTTTGTAAAGCCTGTTGGTTTTGGAAATATTTACGGTAAGCTTTCTTAAAAATTATTAGGGTAAATACTTCTGAAATCCAATGTACTCTTTTTTTTTTTTTAAGCTTTGCCATTTCTATTATTTTTCACGGTTAAAATTTGGTGTTGGGATAGGCATTCCCTGAACTTTTTTAGTACCACTCCAAATAATCTTTCTTCTGTGAAATCAGAGAAACATGATTGAGAATAGTCAGGCTGTGCATGAAATGACCAGGAGTGGAAAATGAAGTACATAAATCTCAGCTTTATAGGAACTCTTTTAATACTGCTTTTCTGACTAAAATTGTTGTTTACCTGGTCTTTGAATGTTAGTGCCTGGCTAATTAGGTCATTGCCTAAATCATTTTTCCTCTTGCCCCATGAACAATACTTCCTCTTACATATACTGGCATGATATCATATAAAGGAAAAATATTGGAGATACTCTATATTTTATATATAGGTTTATGTAATCTTGGGGATGTTTCTATTGTGCTGATTTGGGCAAAATAAAAGAATTCTCTCTTAAGGTTACGTTCTTAACCCAACTAAGATTGTTTACAAAGTTCCATATGTCGGTGATAATTTGTTTTTTGTTCCAAAATATTTTTAGACATTGCCAAGTTTATTAAAAGGGTTAATGTAGTTTTTACACAATGTAAGCAATAATGTAAAAGATAAGAAGAGGCTTTAATGATCTATGACTCATCAATCTAGGAGAAAAAAGAATCGTTAAGACAAAAAACTAAAAACCTTAAATTAATATCACCTCTTTTGCTGCTAAAAAATGAAACTTCCTGTTTATAGTTGAAATTTATGTGATATTCTAGACTGGAGTATACTTTTCATCTGGTGCCATTAAAGCATCACTGATCTTGATCCTAAATATTCATGAGTCCATGAACAATGAACTTCTGAGTAACTTTTTTTCTTTGTATATACCCAAAGTTTATTATGAAAACACCTGATTAAATTAGAAAAAGAAACTAAATAGTTTCTTATTCAAAACACGAGATCTGAATTTTTTCCGGGTGCTAGACCTTAATAATAAAATTAGTTTTTAAGTTATAGTGATTTTACTTGTTTCATTTTTTTTTAATTGGCTTAATTCTGTGATTGATTTTCCTCCCACAACTGTAAAGGAAGGGAAAGTAAATGCATTGAAGATTTTTTTTTTTCAGGTAACATTCTTTTCTAGATTCTGCTGTTTTTAACTTGTTTCTAACTCCTTATCTCCGTCTTGAACCTGTTTTCCCCCTTTGCTCCCAAACATAGGTATATTACCTTCAGGAAGAACAACATACACAAGTTATGATGGGCTTCCACCATTTATGCTTCTTTACTAATAGGGTTGAATTACTTTTTTGCCACAGACCGTGATACTTAATTAGTAACAGTACTGCTGTGTCTCAGCTAGAAAGGTCAGGAATTTTTATTTTTAATGTCATACATATTCTTGAAAATTGTTATGCCTACCAATGGGTAAACCTTGGAGTTAATTTTTAAAATCTTATATTGGTAAAACAAAGAATAGGTAAAATTATGACCAGGAATCATTGTTGCCTTCAGTTCTAAGAATTTTTGTGGTGTTTTTTGTTGTTGTTGTTGTTGTTGTTTAAGGAAGTAAAAAGGAAGGAAGGAAGAAAAAAAGAGAAATAGGGTTAAAGAAAAGAAAACTGGGGATTTGTATGGTTGAAAGTGTTTAAGCACATCCCCTATCCTGAGAACTCTATGTTAAAAGAGCCCACAATTTTGGCAGCTCTGAAGTGGTCTGTGTTCTCAGAAATGTAGGATTACCACTACTGGCTATTCTTTCCCAAATGGAAACTTTAGAGATTTTCATTGGTAATTATAAATTATTACAATGCACAGATTTCCAGGTTTAATGAAAAATTTGAATATATTATGAAAATGTATACTTGGTTTGTTTATTCCCCAAATCTTATCAATACAGGTAGCTAACAAGTATTTAACATAAAATGATATATAAACAAAGGCCTTTTTTCTCTTTTACTGAGGCTCCACATTTTTCCTGATAGACGGTTTAAGGATTTTTAGCTTATGGATCTGTTTTAGGAAACTAAGCTGCAAGGGATAATTGTATATAGTGTTATTTAGGTTTATTTAAAATTCATCAAAGAGGGGGGATACCTGAATGTATAAGTTTTACCAGAATATATGGAAAACATTGCAAAGAGATGAAAGCCAGTTATATTATCCCATCCGTTAGAAATTGCCAGTGAAACTAAATAAAAAATTCCAGTTTAGAATACTTAAGCATAGTTGTCTTTGTTAAGGCCCAAGAGGGTAACTTTGTGATATTTAAAGGGCTTAAATTTTAGGATGCAGGATAAATTGCCTTTTTAAAACCAAGTATTTTATACAAGAAAAGCATTTATTTTCCATTTTTATGCTACCAAAAAGGTGTGATACACTTTAGAAATGAGTAAAGATGCTCGCTGTGATACTGGACGTTACAGCTCCTACAGTCATTCTTTCCATTTTTAGGGGTGTATTCTAACAGGGGAAGCATCTAGCATGACAGTGATTGTAATAATTCAGAAACAAAAGGATTAATATTGTTTTTATTTCAAGTTTTTTATAAATGGATATAGATGGAGATTATCATCCACAAATACACTTAAATGAATTTCTCTTATTTGGAATTTCAAGTAATCTTCTTAATTTGTATTTCACATAATTAGTTGCACATTTAGTTACATTGCCAGTTTTTAAAGTTCTCAATTTCAGTGAGTCAAAGTGTACTAAATGTTTAAATAGCCTCATTCAGTCTTATATTTTAACCTTTCATCAACCATTCTGGGTTAAGTAGTTTGGTTCCAAGTTATGACACATGCCCTTTGGTTTTAAAAACAAACAGAAAAATTTGCATTTTGTTAAAATATTTTATCAAATGGAATGGACTAGTCAGCATATCTAATGCAGCATCATTAGTAGCTCTGTTACCTTCTGACTCCTGAGCCAGACTCTCCCCATTGTATAAACGATTCCCTGGGAAACTTTGGAAGCTGTATTAACACTTTCAGTCTTTTATTTGATCTCTCACTATTTTTGTACTCAATCTAAATAGAGGCCAATTATTTTGTTTAGCGGCTTTTATTTTGAAGATTCCCTGATGAATTTTAGTCTCTTAGCTTTGTAGTCCCTGAAAAATGCATTACTTTATAAGGTAATGGCAGCTCTGTACAATACCACATGGAGAGAATCATGGTTATTGCTCGATGAATGAACAATCCTGAAACTGTAATATCTTAAAGGAGTTTGAGATTTGATGAGTCGATGAAGAGAACTAAATTCACTCATCTGCAAAATGTGAAGTTATAACTGAAATATACATCCAAGTGAGGGAGAATAGTTTTCTGGATATTAATATTAACTGGGGGGGTTGACTAGTAAAGTTTGCATTTGGAAGTGACCCAAAGTTGCTAAAAGGTAATAAATGTGATTTTCACTATAAGTTATTGACATAAGATACTTTATTTATAATATATTCAGATTTTTAAAGTAACTGAGAGAAGAATATATAGAAACTATGGATTTTTCTTTTCTAAAGCAGTGGAACAAAATTGGGAAGAGTTCTATTATAGTAAACACATGAGGAATATTTATAGCTAAGAATACTCCTTTAGCTTTAAGCTAAAATGGTCAAAATTTAAATTTATATTTTATTTTGCTTATACCCACTTTTTTAGTGTCATTTTGCTTGACTGAATGTGGTGATATAAGCTGTTTTTATTTGGAAAGTCCTCAGCAGGCTGAATTTGCCAAAAGCAATAATGGTTCAGATTAAACAATGAAGTGGAATTGAACCAATTTCCAGGTTCAACTAAGGAACAGACATTCTGTGGATATTTTTTCGTAGATTATAAATGTATTGAGATTTATTAATGGGGGAGTTAAGCTTAGATTATGGGATGTAGACTCCTAGTAACATCCTAGTTGTACTTTTTTTTTTTTTTACCTCATACTAATACAGTTAGAGATTTCCACTACATTGTAGTGATTATATTTTTATGATAGAAGAAAACAGTTCCAGGTCTTTACAAATAGTCTCTGCAGAGATGTCAGACGATATTATTGGAATCTCAGTTTGGCAGTATCCAAAATACGAAACTAACTTAAAGTGCTCATACTACTTTAAGTAAGCTTCCTCTGTGCAGGCCCCATGCCAGTTACAACTAATACCAAGGTTCCTGTGTACATAATAGTTTACAAAGAATTTAAAAGTTGAGACCATTGACTGAAAACAAAAACTTAAAAAAAATTTTTTTTGAACTTTAAAACTTTTAATTTCAGTTTGAAGTGCCTGGTTTATAAAATCTAATTCTTTGATTATTGCCTTTCTCTTTTAAATTGACTGATTTTGCTAAGTAAGCTTAAAGCCCTGGGTTCAATTGTGAGGATTTATTGACAAAATCGCTGCTTGATGGTTTGAGGGGCTCGTGTCATGACTTTTATTAAATTATCCTTGTTTTTCCGAATGCTGGTCTAACTATATCCAGATTTCATAATCCAGTTAAACAAGCTAAAAAATCATCCTGTAATTGAATGTTCAGGTTACCAAAGTACATCACCTTCTAAGGAAGGATAAATCTTCCCTATTTTAAGAGGAGCCAGTCATCTCCCCTTAACACATGTTTCCATTGGCATTAGTGGAAGCTGTGTTCATTTAAAGGTGGGAAGCCTTTCGTGCAGTTCCTAGAAACATGTTTTCTAGAGAGAACCCTTTCTATGATTAGGTTATAATATGTTTTCTCTAAACTTTGTTTTATTTCAGTTATCAATTTAATTTTCAAGTTGATAGATGCTATGTAAAGTCTCTCATACTGAGAGTAGTCCATTAAATTACTGAAAGTTGCACTGCTTTTCATCTTTCAGGTGCCTAAAATGAATGCCACCAGGTATTTGGAAGGATTAAGATCATAAACTGTATTCATTTTCTTCCTTATACAGAGGGATGGCTTCTAATGCATATATTTCAAGATAATGAAAAAGAACAAAACAGTCCCTGATAGAGTAAATTTTGGTTTTAATCCAAGTCCCAATAATATATTTGATTTTTCTGTTGTTACTGGTGCCTCCTCTTGCATCAGATAGAGATTGCCTGCCTCTTGTGGCACCTTATGTCCAGTTGGAAGATAGTATATGGCTTCTTTGTGCCTCTACTATCTTTTCAAAAGCCATTTTATAAAAATCCTAGGTAGCCTATTTTAATATTTAAATATATATATTTGTGAGATACTTTTAGAACAGACTTTTTTTTTACTTTGAATTTCCTGAATTCTCATTTTTAAGAGTAAATTAAAATTTTCCAGGACTAGGACTTGTCTTTTTCCATAGCAGCATAATGAGAAAGTCAGATTGAAATTGAAATTGACCATACTTCAGTGATAGAAGAAATTGATGTCTGGTTACAGGAGACAGATACGAAGGAAAAAATGGTTTTGATGTCACAGAAATGAATTTTTAAATAAAATTGTGGTTTTGTTTCTGTAATTTCATATTTGCTGCTACAGTAGCTCAATATTTTACAGAGCTAACATATAAATCTGGCTCCATTTAAAAACTGGAGTACTTTCTAGTACAACCAGCCTGGGAGGAAACTGTGCACCACAGTTTTCCAGATGGGTGACTGACTGCTTTGTTTAGCCGATGCATGCTTAATATTTTCCTATAGGCCAACATCAAGGAAGTCTGGGGGAAACTTTTTTACCTTGCAGCATTATGATTCTTTTTGGGCACTGGCATTTTGTGAAACCCTCGGGGGAGGATAATGCTGGGGGCAGAAATGTGAATTAAAGTATGTTGGTGAGTGTTTTTATGTCTTCTACCCTCTCCTAGAACCAGTACAACTCTTAACTGTGCCAGTCCCCAGTTCACCAGCTTTGTATCCAGTTGTCATCTCATTTAAATATGGCTTTACTTGGTGACAGTGGCCATAGCTAAAGTTACTTGGCATGTTTGACTTTCAATAATAACGAAAATGGTTTTGGATTTTGTTTTCTTTTATTTCCTAAAAATGTATACAATGTCAGAACTTCACATTTTATATACTAGTATCTGGCTATTAGTATTTTACAGGAACCATAGTTCTTGGTGACTTCATATATATATATATATTTTTGTGACTTTTTTGTAAACTAAGTGCCGTTTCAACGTTACAATCATTTTTAGAGTTATTGTAATCAATGTGAATATCATGTTTTTTCAAATCTGTTCTGAGCCTATAGTGTTTGCTTTGTGAACATATGTGTATTGTATATATTCTGTATAGTTACATTGTACTGAAATATTAGCTTGTTTGATATAAGGAAAGTATGTATTGAGTACCTTTTTTGCTAGCCTGGTTGTTTAATCTTTTTTAAAAAGGTTTAAACTTTTTAAAAAAAAATCTTTAAACTGGCCTTTATTACATGGTCACAAATAAAGTTGCAGTTAGAAGGGATGGGCAGGGAAAAACTAGTTTTGAGTGTCTTTGAATAGAAACATAAGACTAAGATTTTTTTCTCATTAAAATATCTTATTAATGCTTTATGGAGTAAAACTTCCTGCTGTTGTTATTTATTGTTGGCTGGAAGGAAGAAATCGGTGGTGCTGGTTGAGGAGTGGATGAGAAAGTCATCAGAATAACACATCACTTAAATAAGCATCCACTGAGTGTACACAGACCAGAGAGTCTTTCATTAGATGGCAAATGCCAGCTTCCTGGGCGAGGAAGAAAAGAGCTGAAAGTGCACAGATTCCATAAGCACTGTACCTAAGATTTTTTTTTTTTTACTTTTTTTTTTTCCTTAAGATTGTATTTATTTGACAGAGTGAGCACAAGCTGGGGGAGCCCGATGCGGGGCTCAATCCCAGGACCCTGGGATCATGACCTGAGCCGAAGGCAGACGCTAAACGACTGAGCCACCCAGGCGCCCCTGTCCCTAAGATTGAAAGGGATAAAAAGGAAGCTAGTTAGAGAAACTCATCAGATCCTAGAGCTATTGAAGCAGGTTCTTGTGCAAGACTACTTCCTAAGGGGTGGGTTGCATCTTTAGAAGTTGCTTTGAATCTTTCTGAAGTTGTAGTTTATTGATGAGAGACTTGTTGGTAGCATTTCAGTAATATCTTACAACCAGAAAGTAGAAAACCAGTACTTGGCTGGGATGGGGCCGGGGTGGCAGGTGGCTCATTGCTTAGGTAATGAGCCTACGAGAGCCTAAAGGAAGGGCTTTTCTAACTTTAGATTCATCTTGATGTGGATTCTAATGATAATTGGTCTATATAGAATGAGTAACAGGCAAAGAAAATTATTTCATTGATCCCAGGCTACTAGATCACTTTAGAATTAAGTTCAGAGAGGAAGGGGGTAAATTTTAAGCATTGTCTTTTCCTTCGGTGAGTGGCACATTTTAATAAGTATTGTCTTTTCATTCCCCCCTATGTTTTTTTTAAGAGAAGGAGACAGGCCAGGGGAGGATGCAGAGGGAAAGAGAATTTTAAGCAGACTCCACACCCAGCATGGAGCCCTGTGCGGGGCTCCATCTCACAGCCCCGAGATCATGACCTGAGCTGAAATCCAGACTCGGGCGCTTCAACCAACTGAGCCACCCAGGCACCCCTGTGTTGGGCTCTCAGTAGTCTCTGCCACAGGTGTTAACATATTAATGTAGAATGTAGAAATTAATTACAGTTGACCCTTAAACAATGTGGGAGGTTAGAGGTGCCGACCCCCACACAGTTGAAAATCCTTGTATAACTTTTGAATCCCCAAAAACTTAACACTAAAAATCTGTTGACTGAAAGTCTTACTGATAACCTAGTCAATTAACACATTTTTTATTTTTTTAATTTTTTTTTAAAGATTTTATTTATTTATTTGAGAGAGAGAGAGAGCACATGAGAGGGGGGAGGGTCAGAGGGAGAAGCAGACTCCCCACTGAGCAGGGAGCCCGACGCGGGACTCGATCCTGGGACTCCAGGATCATGACCTGAGCCGAAGGCAGTCGCTTAACCAACTGAGCCACCCAGGCGCCCAACACATTTTTTAATGTTATATGAATTATGTACCTTATTCTAATAGTAAAGTAAGCTAGAGAAAAGGAAATGTTACTGAGATTCATAAGAAAAAGTACATTTACAGTACTGTACTATAGCAAAAAAAAAAAAATTGTATAAGTGGACCAACGCAGTTGAACCCCGTATTGTTTAAGGTTTATCTATATCCTACAGTTTGATTTGCATATGAATTACATACCAGAACAATTCCTTTCAGAGAATGATAACTAAGTGTAATAACCATAGATGTATATCTCCTTACCTGATAGAGTTGAAATTAATAGTTTGGGCATTCTCTTTTGAACAGGAATGTTTGGTCTAAGTACTAAAAGTAAGTTAACAAACGAGTTTATGTGTGAGAAACTTCTAGTAAACATCAAATCCCAAAGTTTAGTGTAATGTATTTTTTTATAATAATGGGTAAACTTTTATACAAATGGAAAAACTGACTAGGATAGCCTTATTCAATCTAGAAAAATTCCTCACCAACAGACTGATTTGAACTCAGGTTTGAACACCCTTGGGGACAAAGGGAAAGCTGGTTGTTTTCTTAACCTCTGATTGGTAAATGATACTGCAGAGGCTCTGGGCAGAGTTGGCCTTAGAATTATTTTGCAGGCCTTGCACACCTAATCTCACACCCTTCTTTCTATCCCTGCCTAATTTTTCCCACAGCTGACTGCCTTCAGCTGAAGATCATTTAGTGAATGAGTGGGTCTCTGACCAGAGATCCTGAATAGTTAGGCTTAGCAATACATTCGAACACACTCTCCAGTAAAAGGCTAGCCTCAGATGCATTGCCTTTGACAATTCTTGCTTTCTAGAGACCTCCATTGGAAAAGTTGCTTTAGAACATTTAATAAAAAAAATCAAATTAAATTCCTGTAGACCATTTTTTTCCTTTTTCACGTTTTTATTTAAATTAGTTAATATACGGTGTAATATTAGTTTCAGTTGTAGGATTTAGTGGTTCATCATTTACATACAATGCTCAGTGCTCATCACAGGTGCCGTCCTTAACACCCCTCACCCACCCACCCCTACCCCGCCACCTCCCTGCCAGCAGCTCTCAGTGTGTTCTCTATAGGTTTGCCTCTCCTTTCCCCACCATGTTCATCTGTTTCATTTCTTAAATTCCGTGTATGAATGAAATCATGGTATTTGTCTTTCTCTGACTTATTTCACTTAGCGTAATACTCTAGCTCCATCCACATCCTTGGCATGTAGGCCATTTTAAATTAGGGACTAAAACAGGTATACTCTCTTTGGCCATCCAAGCATCAATAGTTCGTGGTAGGACTTGTGTGCATGATAACTTTTGTCCAGGAACAGAATTTTTTATTGAATGCAAATTAGTCTACCTTACAAGATAAGTAAAAATTCCTTTTTGGTATGTTTTAAGTCTTATAAATGCTAGCACTTTGGGAGCCTGACTGGTTCAGTCTACATGCAGAGCATGTGACTCATCAGGGTTGCGAGTTTGAGTCCCACGTTGGTGTAGAATTTACTAAAAAATAAAATGCTGGCACCTTTAGTGTTGTTCAAAACCCCATTGAGACAAGCAGGGAAAGTAATAATCTATGGTCCACATAGGTGGTGCGTGCCCTGCCTACCCATTATAGAAAAGCATTAGATGCCCTCAGAAATCTCCAGGGCCGGAGCCTCAGAGGCCTTGAATATACAGAGGCCTGTATATGTGTGGGCTTCCCAGATAGGATGATTGGAAGAGAAACCAGGACTCTTCTCCTACCAGTTCCAGCATTGTGATTTTTTTTTTTTAAGATTTTTTTTATTTGACAGTACGAGTAGGCAGAGCAGCAGGGAGCGGGAGAAGCCGGCTCCCAGGACCCTGGGATCATGACCTGAGCTGAAGGCAGACACTTAACGACTGAGCCACCCAGGCGCCCCTGAATATTAACTTTAATCCTGAGAACAACTGCCACCAGTCGTCAAAATTTCCCCAAATTGTTCTCTAAAACACTGGCCCTGTCATTTTCCTCCCTTTGTCTGGTTTACTCATCAAGTCCATCCCTACATAGGACTTCTTAGAGAAGTTTTCCCAGAGCTTCCCACACTAGATTGGGACTTCCTGAAGTCTGACTTTAGGAGATTATGGCTTATGAAGTAAAAAAAAATAAAATAAAAATAACTGATTGCCATGGGAGAAACACCCAATAGTGTGCTTTGCAAATTGAAGGAGGAAAAGACCTGGCTGGAGGGATCAGGGAAGGCAACATGGAGGAAGCGACAGTTGAGCTGGATCTTCCTTGAAAAGAGGTCTAGGACTGGTACAGGCAGAAATGAGAAGAAAAGGGGGCCACTCCAGGAAACAACATTTGAGCCTAGGAGGTAAAATGTCCAGGGAATGAAAGTAGCTTAATTTGCTGAGCATTAAAGATCCCTGAGTGGGAAGAGTGGAAGAAAATGTTACGGACTAGGCCCAGGTCAGAGAAGGCCTTAAGAAGTTGAACCAAATTTGGTAGGAAATAGAGAACCATCTCACATTTTCAGGCAGAGAAACGAGGCTTGCTCTAAAAAGATTAAGAACAATCCAAGTCGATTAGAGGGAAAGCCTACTTAGATCACTTAGGAATTACTTCAGGAGTTTAGAGAAGAGCCCAAAGGAAGGTAACGGGAGTGTGGCTAGAGGGCGGGGTGTGCGTCGGGGTTGGGGAATGGATTTGGTGAGAAGTGGGCCTGTGATTTTAAGACCAGGCCTCATTTTAACAGTGGACGGTGTCCGCTCGATTCCAAGGCCTATTGTACTTGACCTCATCAAATTTTTAGGCGGCCTCCCTTTGTTTTTGAGGGGGGGATCCCTGTGTCTTAGGGAACATAGGACGAGAGTTAGGAAAAGTTCTCAGCAAGATTCCAGAGTTGAGCTCAGATCAAGGTTGAGGAGAGACGTTTCTCCTCTAGGAATAGTCCTGCCAATAAAGTTATTTAGCTGGGTGGCCCATTGCAGCAGCACTCTGCTTCTGCTGAACCAGGTTGCTGGGGTTGAAAGTTCAGAGACCTTTCTCATATCCTAATTCCCTCTGCTGCTTATAATTCCTCCTCCTACTTCCCTTCAATAAATATAACATATCTGCTACGCCAGACACTGTTCCCGGCACTGCAGGTTGCAGCCTCAAACAGGACAACAGCAGTCTTGCTCTTGTAGAGTTTCTATTCTTGGGAAAGGATTGGGGAGGGGGCGCTGCCCAACAATAAGGTAAACAGAGTGTGTCAGTGGGCAGGTGAGCGATTGGAGATAGGGTGGTCAGAGTGAGAACGCACGGAAGTCAAGTTCTAAGGAGGGGAGGGAAGAGCAAGGGCTGAGCCAAGTGTGTCCCTGCTTGGCATGTTGACAGCAGGCAACCCACCCACCTGGAGTTTGGTTTGAGGCCTCTGTGGGAAGAAGCCATGGCAGAAGAGGCAATGCTACAGAGACGGAGAAGTGGAACAGAAACCGCATGAAGGAGGTTTGCTTCCAGGCATAAAATCCGTCTTCCTGAGCAAACTCAAGAGCAAGCCAAGAAGCAGGTTGCTCTGAGTTAGGAGCTGAGCTTAAAGCCACACACCAGCAGCAGTTGTAGGTTCTCATTTTTTTATATAGCTGAGCTCCTTCTCTATATCCAAATTTGAGGATTCTTTGTGAGTTTAGGGTGCCCTTTAAAAGACCTCTGTCACATAGGCGTACGCACCCTTTCCTGTAGGAGGACCGACCACACACACTCCCTCTGTGTGCAGATGTACTCCACAAGTATGTGCTCTGCCTTCATCCTGTAAACATCAAGTGGCTTTTCTTAGACTCTCTTCCTCAGGAACTATCTGACAGGTGAAAAGCTGGGCATCTCTGCCCTGGAAGATATTATTAGGCGCCTTTTAAAGAGCCGCAGCAGGGAAGTGTTAGGAAAAGGGTGAGGTCGAAACAGGGAAATGTGCATATGCATAGAAGAGCTAAGCACTGATTGCCCACTGGTGCCCGGTATGGGCCAGGTACATTTGTGCATCATTTCTCTCCAGACTGTGGTCCCACAGCATCCCAGGCCTCTCATGGACATAGCAGGGATTCCCCTGTGGTCCCAGAAGAAAGAGACCAGCCCAGGTTAGCTCTGGGGAAGAGTTCCAACTTTGCCTTGCACGTTGTAAGTGCCCCCAAACATACACACACACTGGAAAGGAGGGGTAACAGGAAAGGGGGGGCCTCTGTTCAGGCTGAGGGTACCTCTGTAGCTCCGCTCCTCCCTATGTCATTGGAGCGCTTCTGTAACCATCAGTCCTGCCCACTCCGATGCCCCCTCCCCAGGACAGCTACCAGACCCTCCCTCAAGGGGCCACAGGGCCCTGAGCCTCCCCACTGGAGCACTTGGGAAAGAAAGCCCTTTCATGTTCAGTAAAAATGAGTATGACATTCCCCTTCTCACACACGGCCTCTTACTGTCAGCAACGCCACCATCCCAGAGCCAAACAAAATCCAGCCCCTTCTTGCCTCTGTTTGCAGGCACCAGGTGTACGTTTTTCCCCAGCTGGCTGATTCCCTTCCCACCTGGACTCTTTCACTCATAGTCACTGGTTTATCCCAGCTCTTAATGTGCGTCAGTGGATTTTCCAGCTCCTCTCGCACCATAAAGTGTAGGTTGGGAGGCGGGGTGGAGAGGATGAGTGGAGCCAGGAGCAAAGGAAAACCCAGCAGCTCAGTTCTGCCCAGCAACCCCAGTCTCCGGTGGGAACCAGATGCCCCAGCCAACAACTCAACACTCAGCGCTGGAGTTCCTAAACCTTGGAACGCTGGCTGGCGGTCTCCCTGGTTCTCCCCACACACCATTACAACAGGCCATCTTTAAGTATGTTAAATAAGTTGTATAACCTGTCCTCGGTGTAGACAGGACAGTTTGATCCTTGCTTCCCAGAAGTTATCTATAATGCAGCCCCATGAATAAGAACAACATAGAAGAGGATCCCTGATCCCAAGAAGAATGAAAAATATCTGGGGAGGCCAAGGCTGAATCCAATTCAGACTCAGTCCCAAATAGTGTTAATCTAGGGTGACAGGAACATGGAACAAATATGCTTACCTTTCCAGAGCCAGAAACTCATCTGTGAGTAGCTGGGCATTGATAAACTTTTTACGGAACATTCACTTCTGCTCCTACCTTTCTAAGGTTCTTTTCTTCCCTCCCGTGATAGGACACACACAGGACAGTGCTGTGTGCGTGCAGAGTCGGAAAACTCTGAGTACAGCATGTGAGCAAGTCACTTAACTTCCCTAAGCCCTGCCTTCCTCCCGAGGTATTCAGAATCATCACGCATATGCCCAGTGCCTAGAACAGGGCTGGCACAGAGTAAGAAGTCAGTAAGTAATCCTTGAATAAATAAATGAGGTATGAATGTACATATCATGGAAATGGGTCCATAAAAATGGCATTCTGGGGGGCGCCTGGGTGGCTCAGTCGGTTAAATGTCTGCCTTCTGCTCAGGTCATGATCCCAAGGTCCTGGGATGGAGCCCCACATTGGGCTCCCTGCTCAGCGGGGAGTCTGCTTCTCTCTCTGCCCCTTCCCCTGCTTGTGCTCTCTCTCTCTCTCTCAAATGAATAAATAAAATCTTTTTTTTAAAATGGCATTCTGTCAGGTTATAGTTAATTTAAAAAAAGTATAATATCAACCTCAACACACTTCCTACCGCTGACATTTTCACTTTCATTAATGAAGAAACAATCATGAACTAGGCACAGCTTCTGTGGTACTTGATGTGAACATGACTGAAAAGCTAGAAAGTAATGAGGGAAACCTGAAGGGGTTAAAATTATTTAACCTTGGAGAAAAACTTGAGATGTGAAATGTTTCCAAGTACATTAAATGGGATGAAATCCGTGCTCTGCAATGGTGATCTGGGGAGCTTCTTGGGGCCCCAAGAAGAGAGAAAAGAAGATGCTCAGCTCCCCCCAGCACTGACCGTGATCCCAAATTCCTTTGGCCTCCCATAAACCTGCTCCAGCCCAGGAGTCTGCCAAGGACTCCTGCGTGATTCCAACCCTTCACAGAGTCCAAGGTCATACAAATGAGACTTGCTCCACCTACAGAGATAGGCCATCCAGCTCGGGAGCTCGGGAAATACTTGTGGGACTTAAAAGTGCCTGCCAGTGTCCGTAAAGTACAGTGAGTTGTCCCGCGGTGTGCTGGGGGGCGGGGGGTGGGGGGAACAGCTGACAATCTGCCCTTGCCTGCGGGTCTTCACACCTGGGGGTGAGGGGTCAGCAGCGAGGCCACCGGAAAGCGCCTTCACGGTGGTGTGCAAACCCGGTGTTTCCACACATGGGGACGCAGGAGTTCTACATCTATGCTTCGCCAAGACTCGTCATAAATTGGATGGGAGGGACGCTGTGGAGAGAGGTGAACTGCCCAAAACTTCCTTCCGGACCTCTACTCCTGCTTCTTCAGCGACTAGTCTTAGGAAATGTGATGTGTGAGCGCCCCCTACTGCTCTTGCCGAAGTAAGCCCCGGAGCCTAGGTTCAAAATAATCTCTTTGCCCTTAACCTAAACTGAACAAAATATTTTTAAAACCAGATTAAAAAGCTTTTGTCTAAAATAAATACCCAGGGCAACAGTCCAAACCGTTAACTCCTTTTTTATTTCTCAAAAGCCTTTGAACTAGAACAAAATGGAATTGTCTTCACAGCTCTGGTTGCTATATTCCCTCAGGTCCTAGTGAAAATCTCTGTCATTGGTGATCCAGGAATATTTTCACCCGCCCCGGGACCACAGGCTCCATTTGTGGGTCTTTGAGATGGAAAACTATGAGCAAGGGAGATTTCCCTGGCTCACCAAGTACACGTTCCACAGTCCAACAGAATTTCTATACATCCTCCTTTCCACTCACTGCTCCAAGCTGAGGTGCCCCCATCACTTTGGGCTTCTGCTGCCCTTCACTTAAGCCTCCCCAAAAGGCAACCAGCATTCAGCAGAAATGCATGGCCTAGGGCGGCAAGATGAGGGGCAGAGGAGGATCCTCCTGAACGGCAGGTCAGAACGAGGAGTTCTGCTGCCCAGGCCTCAAGGAAATGTTTTCTCCCTCCAGTCCACACTGGCCCCAAGCAGGGGAATAAGAAAAAGCAGATGGTCTGGCCCCTGAGAAAGGGAAATGCCCAGGGGCTGAAGGGAAATGGGAACAGGAAAGATTTTGAAATGCTGAAGGAGCCATTTCAGAGTCCAGCTAGTGAAAGTTCCTTTTAGCCTTTTCCACATGGTACCTAAGCCAGTGAGTTTATTACCTAGCAAGGGAGGTCCTGCCTGGACCCAGCATCTCAAAGCTTCAGGTGGAGAGTACCTTGGTTCTAGAAGGCAGTGCAGGATTAATTGCACAGGCTTAGGGGGCCAAGCAACTGGGTTTGCATCCTTCCTCTTCGATCACTGAGGAAACTTGAGCAAGATACAATGCGCCTCCAGGCCTCAGTTTCTGCTCATGTAAACGGGAATGAGAAAATATACTGCACAGGGCCGTGAGGAGGGTGCAGTGGGGTGATCTTTGTGGACACTCAGCACACACTGCTGGTTGTTACTGACACTTCTTATATATTGTTGGAGCAGATGATCTGCCAGAGCCTATCCAGCGCCGACATCCAGCGACGGGAGAGACAGATATCAAGATAACTTGTAACACCGTTTGGCAGGACAGGTGTACGAAGACAGGTGGAGGGACAGCAAGTTCCTAGGCACCGGAAGCCTGTCTCTGCCTTGCTGCAAGTTGGCCTAGATGAACTGTTTTTTTTTTTTTTATTTGATTGATTGATTTTGAGAGAGAGAGTGCAAGCACGAGAGCAAGTGGGGGGAGGGGCAGAGGGAGCAAGAGAATCTTTTTTTTTTTTTTAGGGAGCAAGTGAATCTTAAGCTGGCTCCATGCCCAGCGCGGAGCCCATCATGACCTGAGCCGAAATCAAGAGTCGGACGCCTAGCCTTGGTGCCCCTGGCTTAGATGTCCTTTAAGGTTCTTTCCAACTGTGAGCCTGAATGGTGGTATTCTCCTGGTTCTGAAAGGGAGCCCCTCAGGACCTTGTTTTCCCAGGAAATGGTTCCCACTGAGCAATTGAAGGTCCTGGCACAAACTGGAAAGCGCCCCCCCCCCCCCCGCACCGCGTAGACACGTTTCCCCTGCCCAGGCAGGTAGCCAGGCCCTGTGACCTCACACCTGCAAGGAATGGGAATTCCCTGCAGGCCCTGGACGGCTTCAGGATGTGCTTCCCAAGTGTCTGCCCAGGCTGGGGCCGGAGGAGCCTGAGGTAGGCCCCCCTCCTCCGTCAACTGCCCTTTCCCCAGTCACAAATGGCAGAGTGGTCCCCGGCGAAAGCTTGTTGAATTAATGAATGACTTCTTTCTTCACCCTTTACTCTGGCTGGCTTACATAAATAAGCTTGCTACCACTTTTTGCAAGTCAGAGGTTTCAAAGATGCCAAGTTTTTCTCGTCTGCTTCTGTATATTTCTGCAGTCCTCATAGGCATTTGGACCGTATTTATATTATGAAATTCCAAGAGGTATCCCATACCGTTTATTCTGGGAACTATTCTGAACATACTTCTGCGTGGAGAGAGAGCGTCTCTCCCCTTCTCTCCTGGCCCTCGTCCTCCCCTGCCCCTGCCCCCAGCGTCCGTCTCCCAGCAACCCTCCCACCACCACCACATGCACAGCCACTGTGTTCCCGCAGGTCTCTGGAAAAAGAGCACAGGCTAAGAATTTCCTTTTTGAGTTAAGCAAGTCCATATGAAGTTCCAGAGGAGGGGTCTGGCACAGAGACGGAGTTATTCTGGATCACAAGGGTGTGGGCAGGGAAACAGTGATGACCTCCAAGGTGAAGTACGTGTGCGGTGGAAGGGAGGCCCAGAGAGCCAAGGGGCAGGGAAAGTTAGGTTTACATCCCAGGAAAATACACACATGCCTCCTCCGGGTGGAAGAGCCTGCAACAATGGAACAGACAGACCATGGAATGGATTCCGCCTACGCCTGGAAACAGCTCTGGATGGGGACTTTTGAGGAAACAATCAGAGGTGAGGGGATAGAATAAATACACGGTCTCTAAGCTGCAGACACAGGACGATGGAACTTGGGAGTATACACCCCTCTCGAGAAGAAAAGCAGGGAAACAGAAAAAGGAGAGTGAAACCAGTCGAAATCCTAAAAGTGAGAGGATTTCTTCATCAAAATATGTCATCACTGGGGCCCTATCTGAGCACCAAAGCAGTTCGTGTGATAGACAGGTGCTCATCTGAGAGTCAAAGCTGCTCTTTCTTCAGGGGCCTTCTTTGGGGGGCAGGGAACAGATAATAAATCTAGACCGAGGCCTCCCCTGTATGTTCAGCCAGTGCCTGGGGCCAGCTCACTCCCGCTTTCCTGATATCCCGCGGCAGCTCCCTCCCATCTCCTGTCTCTGCCACCAGCTGAGAAGGGCTCATCCCCGAGGGGAGCCTGTCCCCCCACCACAGGCCCAGAGCAATGGCCACTTGCTCAAAACCTCTCCGACATCCTGTTGTCAATGCCAGTGCTGGTCATCTTGTGGAACGACAGTTTGAACCATCTTCTAGGTCATGCCAAGAGGTAAAAGCAGGTGACAAATATTCCCATTCCTGCTTTGGGGTTTGGTCTCATCACTCTCAGTGGTACTTGGTAGCTTTGCCAGCTTTCTTCCTGATGGTCACCCTGAGGAATGACCCAGTGACCAGAGGCACCTGTCCTGAGACAGTGGTTATCCCCCACCTCTTTCCCTCCCTCAACCAACCACTCCTTTTTTTTTAAGTCATTTCTTTTTTTTTTTAATTTTTTTTTAAAGATTTTATTCATTTATTTGACAGCGGATAGAAAGAGAGCACAGAGGCAGGCAGAGGGAGAGGGAGAAGCAGGCTCCCCACTGAGCAGGGAGCCCAATGTGGGGCTCGACCCCAGGACCCTGAGATCATGACCTGAGCCGAAGGCAGACGCTTAACCGATTGAGCCACCCAGGCGCCCTTCTCAACCAACCACTCTTACTGGGCAAACTGAGATGGCCTGGCAGCTAGGTGGAGCCCAGGGACCCCATCAGTGGCAACACTCTACCCAGGCTGGCAAAGCCCCAGCCCAGAAAATAGGCCATGTGGCACAAAGGGCTCGTGACCAGGTTCATCAGAATTCCCAAAAGCAACGGGGCCTCATGCAGCCTAATCTTCATTCTCTGTGAATTGTGTTACAATTTCCTTTCTTTACGAAATGATGATGTCTGAACAATACATGGTTCATGGTAGGCCAGTGCCTAAGAGTACGAGCCAGATCACCAGCACTCAAGTCCTAGATCCAATAGGTCCTAAATGTGGGATCTTGGGCAGTGATTTAAACTCTTAGCACCGTGGTTTTCTGTCTGTACAATGGAAATGACCATAGTGAGGTTTAAATTAAATTAAGAACAAGTAAAGCATGTAGAACACTTCGAAGGCGCTCATCAGTAAGTGGGAGATCTGTTGGGCCCATGTACTGTTATGACTTCACAGTTCCAAGAAATTCAAATGTCTGAGAACCACTGACTGAAAGATCCAATTCTCCTTACGTGTGGGTGCAGGTGTGCAAAACACCCACATACATGACACATGCACCCACACATACACCCATGACTCCAAGCCTAGAAAAGTGAAAAGCATCATTTCACCCCCAAAAGGCAGAGTCCCCCTAAATTCAAGCCTGTAGGCACCCCAGAGCCCCTGCGGAGGGAGAGGGAGTCCTGGTGTAACAGCCAGGTCATATTCCTGTGACATATTCTATTTGGGACCTTGGTCCCTAAAACGCACATCCTGCTCCTCCCCGCAAATGTGTGTGTGTGTGTGTGTGTGTGTGTGTGTGTGTGTGTGTAAGAACATACCTGCCTGTATGTCACAGCTATCTGCCAACTGTGAGTGTGTCATAGGATGATGTTTCACACTTGCTTGCTACTCTCAGTGAGAGCATGTACCTCCTACCCACAGAGGTGACCTCTGTTCTCAACTCAGAACTGTCTTTGACTCTGTCCTGGGAATGTCTGTCCTCCAGGTCCCAGTGTCTGAGGGCCAGCGGTCCTGACTGCAGATTAGGGGCGAGAGTACTAAAGGGGCCCCAGACCACTTAAAAGTGACTGGAAAGCAGCAGAAGGCAGCCTTCTGAGAACAGGTGGACCTGGGGGCCTTCCCCATCCCACCTCACCAGCCGAACCGCAGCCCACCCCCAGGAGGCAGCCGCGGCCCCCTCCCCTGTGACTGCAACAGGCCCGGCCGGGTCCGCCGCCCAGAAGGGAAATCCCGCGCTGCCCCCTAGTGGCTGGACAACTTCCCTTCCGGCTGTATGGGTTCTGGGTTCTGGGCTCTGGGTCTCGGAAGACTTCCAAACTGGGCTCATTGTCTGTAAAGTCCATCCTAACTCATCCAAACGCACTGTTATTTCTGCAGAATCTATGTCTGGATCAGACCCCCTGTCCACGCAATTGGATTAAACACTCACTAAACTTTAGTTTAAATATTTTTGGTTGGTGGCTAAAATAATTGAGGTTCAGGGGAGTTGGGGAGAACCAGAGAGATGGCTCTTTGGAGACTAAGGAGCCTCAAAGTGATGGGCTTGACTTCCCGTTACTTAAGGATTCTTAGGCTATTCTTTTTTTTTTTTTTAAGATTTTATTTATTTTATTTGAGAGAGAGAATGAGAAAGAGAGAGTACATGAGAGGGGGGAGGGTCAGAGGGAGAAGCAGACTCCCTGCTGAGCAGGGAGCCCGATGCGGGACTCGATCCCGGAACTCCAGGATCATGACCTGAGCCGAAGGCAGTCGCTCAACCAACTGAGCCACCCAGGCGCCCTTCTTAGGCTATTCTTATCTCCAGTCGGGAGTAAACGGGTTTGGCTCCATGGTCTTTTTAAAAGAACTGACATTTCTCGAGCTTCCGGGCATCAAATGTTTGAGGCTTCTAGGACAGGGCCAGAAGTGCAGGATGCACCTGCACGCCACTGCCCTGGGTGCCCGTGAGGCTGATGCTATTAGCCTATGGACACACTGCTAAAATGGCGGTAGGTCAGAATCACCTGGAACAACTTGCTACTGTGCGGACTACAGGGCCCTGCCCCAAAGTTTCTGATGCAGGTGTGGATGAAGCATGAGCCTTCCCAGCTGGTGCTGCTGCTCTGGGGTGGGAGTTCTCAAGACAATGTTAGACTATGATGGGACAATGAGGATGCTACAGGCAGGCACAGGCTGGCCTCCCAAACCCCTCTGTGTGGGCAACCACTTCTACAACTGAGCCAGGCTGGCGGCCTGAGGGGTGTGCGTACTCGGGAAGCAGAGCACAGGTGAAGCCTCTCCCTGAATGTCAGCTATTTACAACATGGCGCCACCTGCCCAGGAGTCTTTGACAACCTCTTCTTTCTTCTACTTGTCATGCCTTGGTAAAGAACGGATGCTCTTTCCCTTCCCTGGAAGGAAAATCCAACACGCATGCCTGCACAGGTGTCAAGACAAAACTTCTCCTCCCTCCAGAAAGTAAAACATTCAGGCTAAAATCAAAGAAGCAGCTGATCGCCTCCTAGAGGTCTGGTCAGATTGCTCCAATCAAACTGCGTTTTCCCCCCCTTCCATTCCCAAAACTCCTGGAGGGCAGACTATTGATTTATCAAGTATTAGCCTCTTCTAGGAGCCAGGCCTGAGCCAGGGATGTGGTGATGAGCAAAGACCACGCCATCTTTGTTCATGTCACTGGCCATCTGATTTCTCTTCCTAAGCCCCTTCTTTCCCCTAGCCCTAGCCTGTATAGTGCCTTGGCATACAGAAGTTTTTCAAACGTCCCTTCAAGAACTCCCTAAGCCCTCCCTAGATCATTGATGCTGTCATTCTGTGTCACTCCAAGCGAGGAGAGAGAATATTTTAAATTAATAAGTAAAAATCAAAGGTACACTGGAGATGTGAGAACACTTAAGCAAAGCACCATCCCTCCTGCAAGGCTCAGGGACCATCTGCTCAGCCCACACTGGACAGCCTCGACATCATGCCTACCCTCATGTCTGCGTGTACAAACACACACACGCATACACAGAACTCATTTGATCACATCCATGCCCAAAAGAAAGCCCCACCTCCTCCTTTCTTCCTGGGACACACAGCTCCTCCCTCTCCTAGGGTGCCCAGGCTGGGCAGCTACTGCACACCCTTCCCACCCTCATGCCTCACCGCCGGCCCCCCCTCTGCCCTGCGCACCCCTCCTTTCGGGGCACAAGGCCTTGGTCTCAGAAGCAAAACATAGCCCCTTGCTGGCCTGGAGAAGGCCACAGGACACCATGGCCTCTGCTCTTAGCTTGACTCCAGGGTCTGTGCTGATGGGAATTTAAACCCGGTTTACTGCTTGCAACTGGGGCTAGGACGAAGGAGAGCCCATCAAGTCCAGTGAGAAAAAAATGTACCTAAAAACAAAGTTTACTCATACACACAAATACATACACTGAAGCCCACCCTAGGAGCTGGTAAAAATTCAAATTTTAGACCCATGTGTCTTCCAGGGTCGTCTGGCCTGGGTTTCCTGAAGAGTGTGACCCTAGGAGCCTAAAGCGCCCCCACCAGCCCCATCGTAGGGGTCCCAAAGCAACATTACAGCCGCTCGGTACCAGAGAGGCAGAGCCCAAAGATCGGCCGGACAAGCCTCAGCCCAGTTTGGGATTGGAGGGGAGGGGCTGTGTCTTCAAGCCTGTGCCCCTTGGCACTGCCAGTGTCCTGCCTCTCCACCTCCCATCCTCTGCTTCGGAGGTGAGGGAGGAGAGAAGTTCTCCAGGCCAAGTCACCCTCTCCAGAGACCTGGGGATTCAGTTCACAGTCTGGGTTCTGGGGAGCTCAAGTCAGGGGTGCTGTTAGCCATCCTGTCCTTGGCCCGCAGGTGTGCACGTTGGGGTGGCCCGCCGATGTCCCCTGCATTCTACACCCCAGTCTGCTCTTTAATCCAGTCCCGAAATTCAGAGATTCTCGTGTACACGCCGGGTTTGTCCCTCTGAGCGCAGCCGTCACCCCAGCTCACCACGCCGGCCTGGAAAATCCGCCCGTCGGCCTCCACGCTGGACAGGGGTCCCCCGGAGTCGCCCTGCGGGGAGACCAGCGCTTCGGTGTTTGAGTGCCCGCCCGCGCCCGCGCCCGGGGCCCGCCCCCTACCTCGGGGCCCGCCCCCTACCTCGGGGCCCGCCCCCTACCTCGGGGCCCGCCCCCTACCCCGGGCCCCGCCCCGCGCGCACCTGGCAGGCGTCCACGCCGCCGCTGAGGTAGCCCACGCACATCATGCGCGGGGTGATCTGCTGCGGGAGCAGGTTCTCACAGATCGTCTGGTTGATGACGCGGATCTCGCCCTTCTGCAGCACCAGCGCGCCCGAGCCTGGGGGGCGGGGGGCAGGAGGGCGGAATGAGGCTGAGCGGGGCCGTGGCGCCCCCATGGGTCCGTGCAACGGCCAGGGCCCCCTTCCGGGCGCTTCCACGGCAGTGACCGCACTAGCAAATCTCCGGACACAACCCCACTGCCCGTGGCTGACAAAGGCTCAAGGAACTGGGCGACCGGTGACAGGAGCTCGGACGTTCGCCATGCGAACGGGGTGTGGGAAACGAGAAACAGGAGAGCGACGGAAAGCACCACGCAGCGGCTCCGGGGTTGTGTTAAGTCGGGTTCTTTCCCTTTTTTCTCTCTATATTCTACAGATTTGCCACAGTGTGCTGTCGCACTATGATAACTGATTTTTCCCCTTTGCCACTGACCAACTAACGGGCCTTCAGACGGAGGCGGAAGGGCCGAGGAGGCCAGGCTCCCGCCACAGGACCTGACACGGGCCCAGCTTGCCAGGCCCCCCTGCGTCACACAGCGCTCCCACCAGTGTCCTTACGTTCGCGGAGCACCATCTGGGAAGGTGTCTGACCCTCACTTTACAGGTGAAGAAACAGGCTCAGAGTTTAAGCAACCGCCAAGGTCACTCAGATAAGTTCAGCGGCATGGCCAGGCCTTCCACGCGGAGCCCAGCCTGCACTTCACTCCTGAACAACCCCGCCCCGCCAGGCAGAGAGAAGAGGAGGCTGCCCAGCGGCCGCCAGCCCCCCCACCCCCCACCCGCGCTCGCTCACCTCCTTCCTGGGTGTGGCCCCAGCCCGTGACCCAGATGGCCTTGCCGGCGGGGAAGCTGTGCGAGGATTCGGGCAGGCAGATGGGCCTCACGGAGCTGCTGTACTCGGCGGGCTTGTCCAGCTCCAACAGGGCAATGTCATAGTCGAAGGTGAAGTCGTTGAAGAAAGGGTGGGTGATGATGCGCTTGAGGCCGAGCTCCTGCACCCCAGTGGCACTGCGCTTGCTCTGGTCGTGCAGGCCCAGGAAGGCGGTCCACAGCGTGTGGTCAGAGTAGCTGCGAGAGGAGCGGGACAGCTGCCTGAGCACTGACCTGGGCAAAGCCACCTGCCACTGCCCGGACCGTGGAGGGGGCTGTGGCTTCCGGGTGGCTCCTCAGCTGCCCACAGCACTCAGCCCCCTGTACCTCCTTGTTTCCCTCTTGTGATAGATTTTTAATCCGATTACCAAAAATACATTTCTTAGCGATGTGCTCTTTCACAGAAAGAAAAACACAGAACTCAGCACAAATACTTTTTTAACACAGTGGTACGTGTTCTAAGAACAAAATGAATTGGAAAGTAGACTGAACTTCATCTACTAGGTTTGCTGTTGGTGGTGGGACAAGTGTAGCAATTCAAAACTGTTCACGTATACTGGCAGACTGCACAAGTAAAGATAACACATTGCCATTGCTGGGAGCTAAGTTCTGGTGTGGGAAAAGGGAGATACAAAGGGAGCAGGGGAGGAGGGAGTGCAATCAGAAGTAGCAATCAAAGCTCAGGATTTCTCCAAAAAAATGGCCCCAAAGCAATGACATCCCCAATAACACCCAGAACTTGGTTTCTATATATTCTTCTCCATTAAAAGGAACCACGGCTCCCTGGAGAAATGGTTGATTTCAGGTCTGAAGCAAGGAAGGCATAAAGTGACCTTGGAACATTTTGTTTTACCAGAGGTAAGCACGTGAGTGCTCAAACAATCATTGAGCCAGTTATCAGGACCATCCAAACATCAAAATGAACAACAGGATTAAAGTACTATGCATGCTGAGTAATATAAAAGGGGGAGGGGAATCCATGAGTCCATCCTGAATCTAAAAAAAGAATTTCAAAATTTTATAAGGACAGAAGGAAAGCTACTCTTTACAGAAGAACACCAGCTAATAAACACAGAAGAAACAATATAATAAGAAATCGCATTTCGCATCTACCTTGGCAATAACCAACACCAGCAAGAATCATCGATGGATGCTAAAAGCACTGGGTAAAAGATTGCCGGGGGGGGGGGGGGGGCTCCTAGGGGGCTTAGTCAGTTAAACGTGTGAATCTTGATTTTGGCTCCGGTCATGATCTCAGGGTCGTGAGATCGAGTCCCACAACAGGCTCCACACTAGGCATGGAGCCTGCTTAAGATTCTCCTCCCTCTGCCCCTCCCCGCTCCTCTCTCTCCCTCCCTCTCCAAAGAGAAACAACATGATATTCACACTGACTCAAAGTGTCATCCAAGATTATTCATAACGGGGGGCACATTTATAATGGATGAAAGCCATGGACCCCACCTTAACCAAGTGATCAGACTGTCCTCCCAGCCATTCCCACCAATGGGCTAGGACACAGCATCACCTATATAGTGTTTTGGGCGGAAAAAAAACGTTTAACCTAACTCTAACCAAGAAAAAACGATCAAAAAATCCAAATTGAGAGACATTCTGCAAAATAACCAGCCTGGACTTTTCAAACATGCAATGCCTAAAAAATAATAAATTAAAAAAAAAATAAAGGTTTAGGGGAACTGTTTTAAATTTAAGAGACGAGGGGCGCTTGGGTGGCTCAGATGGTTAAGCGTCTGCCTTCGGCTCAGGTCATGATCCCAGGGTCCTAGGATCGAGCCCCATGTCTGGCTCCTGGCTCGGCTGGGAGTCTGCTTCTCCCTCTCCCTCTGCCTCTCCCCTACTCATGCCCTCTCTCTCTCCCTCTCTCTCTCTATCTGTTTCGAATAAAATCTTTAAAAAATTTAAAAAAAAACAAAAATAAATAAATAAATTTAAGAGACTAAAGAAAACTAAGGACTAATTCAGAGCACAACCCTTGACTGGATCCTAGATTAAAAAAAAAAAAGCTACAAAAGACAATATCGGGGTCATTGGGGGACACCTGAAGCATGAAAGACATGCTCGCCACTAGTCCTGTGTTAGCACTGTTGTTTCTGGAGGTGATTCCCATATTGTGGGGGGGGGAGCTCTCGTTGTTGGGAGACACGAGCTGAGGTACTTAGGGGACAGGTGTCATCATGGCTGCACCCAACTCGGAGACAGTTCAGAAAAACATGTGCATGTGTAGAGAGAAATAACACAAATGTGGTCAAATTCAACAGGTAGTGAATGTAGATAAAGGGTATGAGGGATTCATTGTCATTTTTTCCTTCATTATATTTGCAACTTTTTGTAGCTTTGAAAATTTTTCAAAATAAAAAATTGGGAAAAGTGTATCTTTAAAATAGAAAGTCTGCAAGAGGAAGAAAAGCATGAAGACCAGCTTCATTTTCTCTAGCCTATCAGGAAAGTCAAGAGGCTAGTGAAGTGGCCGGTGCTAAAATGTCCCGGCAAGGCCCCTTCTCTCCTCGGGTTTCTGAACCTTACCTCCTCCTCCACTGTCTCTCTCCCCCTGCCCCTGGAGCCCAGCTCACCGGCCGTCCGCCAGCCCCGCCCTGCGCCCGCCCACGCCTCTGTCCCCTCCTCTCCGTTCCTGCCACCACCTCCCTGCAGAACCTCACACCCAGACGGTAGCACTAGCCTCCAAACCGGTCTTTTTGCCTCCGGGTCTTTTTAATCTGTTGCTACCAGATGAGAACTTCCTGAAAATTTCTTTTGTGAGAGCCGTTTTCAACAGCCTGAAATGATTCCAAGACGTACCAGATCAGCCAAGCATTCTGTATCTGCATTAATTCTGCCTTACCCTTTCTGACTTCTCCCAACCATCTGTGGTGTTCCAGGAACGGCCCGAGACCTAACCTAACCTCCAAGTGTACCGCGTCCTCGGGGAGGGAGCCATGAAAACCACCCATGACAGCCCAGCATGGGTGACCTCCATTATGATGGGCAGCAGGCTATGGCAGAGTATGGGGTGGGAGGCGGGGTGGCGAGGAGAGGAAGCATGTCATGAACAAGGCCTTGGAGATCAAATAGGACTTGGCTAGTCAAAGCCTGCAGGTGGGGGAGAAAGCAGCAAGATCACAGAGACCCAAGGGAATGTTGAGATGCCCCCCGAAATTGAATATACAGAAGGTATGAGGGCAGGACAGGAGACTGAGCTTGGAGAGATGGCACGGGCCAGAGAATGTGGCCATGTTGGTCATGTTACACCTTTTCTGCTTTATCCTACAAGTTACCCCGAGCAAGGGGTTGATAGGATCAGATTAGCTCTTTGGAAAGACCACTCCCACCTGGTGGAGACAGGCGGGCATGCTGAGAAGCAAGAGGGTGATCAGGTAGAGGGTGCTGCAGCTGTGAGAGGGTAGCAGCAATGTGAGGGGGAAAGAGCAGAGATGGTCTGGGATATTTAGCAGGCAAGGGCCGGCGACTGAAAGGATGGGGTAGGGTTGGGGGACAGGGTGGGATAGTCCCCCTCCTCCCCTCTGGCACCATCTGTCTGTGATCTCATCACCTGCTACAGACATCCCTTTGTCACCCTGTGCCCATGCTAAGCCACGTGCCCCCACCCCCTTGCCAGCCCCATTCACCCAGCAACCCCAGCCCCTCTTTCTCGAAGCTTCCTCACATTAAGCCTGCCAGGATGGTCTTTTCTCTCCAGTCCACATGCCTCGGTCGAGGACAGCCTTCGACTCTTTGAGCAGACTTAGTCTCTAGTCATTGAAGGTACACACGCTCACCAGCAACTGAGAGACCAGGTGTGAAGGTCCAGCCACTGAGGTGCCCCGGGGACTGCCGTGTGGTTGGGAGGGCACTGGTGGTAGCCACGCCAAGCTCTCTTCTCAGTGCTGACACATCAAGTCATTTCATCCCCCAGGCAGCCCGTCAACGTAGGGCTGCCCATTCTTAGATGAGGACTCAGACTACAGAGAGACTAAGTAACTTGCCCAAGATCACACAGCTAATAAGTCATGGACGGGACTGAACCCAGGCAGACTATACTCTTAACCACAGCAACACCCTGCGAGGACCTGCCGACTCAGAAATGTGTCCAAAGTAACTGCACTCCAGATCCTTGCACACTTCACACCCACCTGCCTCTGCTCACACCCCTCTTTGTCTGGAAGGTCTGCGTCACCTTGTCCAGTTGCAAACACTCTCAGGTTTCAACACTCACACCAGACACCCCTGCTCACAGAGGCACTCTTAAGTCTCCCTCCCCCACCCAGGGGGGAATTCTCAACTCCCACACGCCGGGCCCAGGTAACCTGTGCACAGTTCCCACACAGCACTTGCCGCGTGCGCATGTATGTGTGTGTGCACGAGCATGTGTCATGGATCTCGTCCCCCCAGCCTGGGAAGCCTGGGAAGAGTGAGGAAGAAGGCTTATTCATCTTTGTCCCCCGGTGCTAATAACAGCACGGGGTGTCGAATGGATTAACTGCACTATCACTTGGCGGAAGTAAGACTGATGATGAAGAGAAAATGAAGGAGGAGGAAACGAGACATTCAGTGATGAAGCAAGAGAAAGAGGGAGAAGGAACAGAGGGTGCGGGGACCATACACGCAGATCCTGGCTCGCCCTGCTGAGGGTCTAGAACCAGTAGGATAGCAGTAACACTGAGGATACCAAGAGGCCCGGTCTCACTGTCCTCCGATAACAGGATTCCTGGGGTGGGGGGGGGATGGCTCATTCCAGGCCTGGGCCAGGGAAAATACAAGATGGGCCTAGAGCACCTGCTAGGGCCAGAAAGCACGGAAGTGGCTCAAAAGAACAAAAGAATGGGGGCAGATCAAAGAGACAAAAGAGCCAACCTCGGAGAGAGTGCCATGGTCGAATCTGGAACAATCTGAGCAACAAAGTCGTATCACGGCATTGGATTAAAATCCAAAGAAATGTAAATATACATGAGTCCATACGAATAGAAATAGCTAACTAAATAAATAAATGGAAGAGAAGGGACAAAGCTTCCTCACAGAAGAATTCCAAATTGGCTCACTTCCAAAGAATAAAGAAAGGGGGCCTTCACCATGAGGCAGCCTGGCAAACACTATCTCAACCAGCAGAGGAGTCACGTTACCAGTGATAGGTCAGGCTGGTGGCCTGTGCCTGTTGACAGCGTGTGATATTCTTTCCAAACACTCAGAAGCACAGTCCAATCATGACAAGAACATTAGACAAACCCAGACTGGGGCGGCGGGGGGGCACTCTACAGGACACCTGGCCTCCGGACTGTCAAGATCACAAAAACAAAGCAGGCTGACTGAGCAACTGTCACGGATCGGAGACTGGGGACAGGGGACAACAGTGCAAAGTGGTAACGTGGACTGGCTCCTGCAGCAGAGAGGATCTGAGAATAAACCCCACAGGATGCACCCAGAGCCTGCGGTGGTGTTCGTGGTGGGGCCCAGGGGGTTTCTCAGGGCTGACAGACGCACCCTGCCCACAAGAGAAACTGGGTGAGGGTACGCAGGAACGCCGTACTATCTCTGCAACTCGCCTGGATCCCAAGATAAAGAGTTTCTTTTACAAAATTCTTAAGTAAGCTCCCATCACCCCAAAAACGAACCAAATCATTTCTGCCCAGGGTAGAGCAGGGTGTGAGAAAATAAGAGGGAGGGCAGTTGGGTGGGATGAGGCTGCCCTTCAGCCCAGCAGGGCCCTGGGGACCACGGCACTGACCCTGCTCCCTCCAGACCTCTGCGGTCACCCCCATCACGCGTGTCTATGTGCACCTGCCTGGCCTTGCTCAACACCTGTGCCTCAGTGCCCTAGGCCCTGTCTCTCCTGAGATTTCAGGGTGCTTCTCCTCTCCTCCCTGCAAAAGGGTGACTGTGGCAGCCCAGTCACCTCTCACAGCTGACTCTGGCAGAAGAGTACGTGCCCGGCAGAAGACACTGAGGGTGGGGAGTCCCTGGAAGGTCCACTCCCCTCGGAGGAGGCTGTCCCACCAGACTCCCTCCATGGCCAGTGGCCACAGGGCCTGGGCCGGCTGGCTCTAAAACACAAGTAGCTGGTCAGGCTCCCCCATCCCGCTGCCCTGCCCCCCATCCTGAGATGCCAGCAGGACCCTTCTTCAGTGACCTCCCCTGTGCCAGGCTGGACTCTGCCCGTGGGCCCGAGGCCCAGGGGGCAGAGCGCACTGTGTGCCAGGCGCAGAGCTCAGGGTTAAGGTGCATGAGCGCGGTACTCGCAGGCCTCCAGGAATAAGAACTCACAGTGTCACCATTCCTGCGGAAGAACCCGAGGCCCAGGAAGCGTGAAACACTAGCCCACGGCCACTGGGCAAGCAGAGCTGGAGCGTGAATGTGAGTCTGAACCGGACCCGGGGCGGCCCCGTGCACAGACCGACCACACAGGCCTTGGAACCCGCACACCAGGGCTTGAGCCTGCCGGTGCCGCTCCCCAGCTGCATGCCCATGAGCACACGCCCTGACCTCTCTGAACCCCCGTTTCTGTAAAATGGGAACATAACCAGGCCCGCCTAACCAGGTTGTTAGGAGAGGCACTGAGATACTGCTTTACGGAGAGGGCGCACCTAACAGGGTTCTGTTTTTATGATTACTGTTATTAAGCCTCATCCTGGGGGGTCTGCCACCCCTCCTGGTCCTGTCGCAGCGCCATCCGCCCTGGCATGACTTATACACCGGGGGCTTTCCGAGCCCAGAAAACACAAGGACAACCCCTCCCAGCCAGCGGCCCACCTGAATCCTCTGTCGTCGATGAAGCAGTGAGCTGCCGACACCATCCAGTTGGGCGAGATGATCGAAGCCCCGCACACATGGCCCTGGCCCAGGACGTGGAGGCTGACCTGCCAGGGCCACTCACCTTCGTCGGCATTCGTGCCCCCGACGACCCGGGACTGCCTGGAGAACGACCGCAGCCCACAGTCTGGGAGGCGCAGAAAACGCACAGGTCAGAGAGTCCAGGTGGGGGCACTAGCCCCCCGCGCCCCGCTCTTGCCCCGCACCGGGCTCAGCAAGAGGCCATGTGAGGCAGCCACCTCTTCGTGGGAACCCCTACAAATATCTTGGAGACTCAGAGACCCCACTGACGTTCCCCCGGCCCCCTCCCTCCTTCCAAACCCAAAACCCTCACACTCCCACCCCCCTAATCCCGTCCAAATGCATTTAGAGGCCTTCAGACATCTGCTGGTTTGCTTGGATTTAATGTGAGTGGCATTTGCCTAGATCTCCTTGCTGACTGCTGACGGGCACAGCTCTCAGAGAAGGAGCGGATGGGTGGCGTGATGTCCCAGAAAGGCCATAATTGTGCTCAGATTCAACCTATGGCCAGTGCTTCTGAAATACACCCGAGGCCACAAACTGAAGCATGGGTGCGCTGGGGGCAAAACCCTGCCGGCTGCTCTGGCAAGCTGTGCCCTCTCTCCTCCAGGGAGGATGGCCAGCAGGGGCCAGCCCAGCACCTCGGCCAGGACGTCAGCTCTGCCACAGAGGCACTGACATGCTGGCGGCCCCGGGCCCTGCCTTCAGGATCACAGTGCCTCTGTGCCAGTCAGCAAAGTCATCCTTTCCCCCAGGCAGACACACCCTCTCACTAGGGCAGAGCTGGGTGAGTGAGGCACTGGCATGAGTTCTACCTCTGTATGTGTCTTGCACAGTGAACAACCTGCACAACTGTATGCAGTGGCCCTACTCACCACAATCCTTCTCATCTGAGCCGTCGCTACAGTCCTCCTTCCCATCACACTCAGGGTTGCTCTTGCTCAAACAGAGCCCGTTCTGGCAGCGATAGGTGTGTTTGGAGCAGGTAACAGTTCTCACTGTTCAAGAAGGAGTACAAGGGGCAGGCAATCAATTCCTCTGCAGCACCCAACCAGAAACCTAATGACCCATCCTCCTTATGCTGCTCATCAAGCCTGTCCCACCCATCCGCACCCATGCCCATGTCCTCCCAGCCTCGCCAAAGGTTCTCCACCTTCCGGAAGATTCTCCCCCCACTGACGCACTTTCGCAACACACTTAACGTCTAGGGTGGTTTGTGTTTGTTAAACTTGGGACCCCCTGCAGTCTGAGTGTGCTCACGGCGGCTTCCTTCCTTCCTGCTCCCACCAGGCCTCACCGAGGGCACACATGGCCTCGTCGGAGCCGTCGCCACAGTTGTCCGTCCCATCACACTGCTGGTTCTGTGGGACGCACTTCCCACTGCCACACCTGAAGGTCTGAGCCGGACAGCCTGGGGGCGGGATGCACGAACACTCAGCAGTGGCTCGACGGGCCCCTGCTGAGGGTGGGCCGCAGGGAGGCCAGGCCAGCCCCACCCCTCACTCACTGCACTCCAGCTCGTCGCTGTTGTCCCCACAGTCGTTGATGCTGTCACACACCCAGAAGAGGGGCTTGCAGAACTTGTTCTTGCACGTGAACTGGTAGGTGGCGTTGCATTCTAAAGGGAGTAAGGGGTAGCATTCAGCTGGGCTCCTGGCCCTCGCTCTGACATCAGTCATTGCTCACTGCTTCCTAGAGAAGCAGGCGCGACCAGACAGCTGCCCGGGGACCCCTTTCCCTGCTGGGGGGTTGGTTCTGGGGCGTCCCGGCGTCCCGAGCTATGGAAGCTGAGCCCGGTACTGCAGAAATTCTCTACTCTGCAGAAATACCCAAAAGGCGGAAGGAGGGGCGGGGCGTGAAGTCTACACGGGGTGTGGGGGGTGGGGACAGCGTCCAGGCGCGGGGCACAGTGCGGGCAGAGGGGACTCACGGCAGTTGAGCTCGTCACTGTAGTCCGTGCAGTCCGCCCAGCCGTCACAGCGCAGCTCCTTCTGGATACACCTCCCCGTGCTACACATGAACTTACCCGGGCACGCTGCAAGGGAGAGGGCAGGCCTGAAGTCCAGGCCACCAGCCCTGCCTCCCACGTCGGCTGCCCTCCCTCGGGGGCCACCCTCACCGCCACACTGAGGACCAAACAGAAAACTCTTCCCCCTCCAGCCCTCAGTGTAGAGAGGAGCGGGCTGCAGTTGGCACCAAGGGCAGGGGTCTCCCAGCCCCACCCAGCTGTGGCAAGTGGGGTTCCTAGAACCTACAGCCAGCACAGGAGGGCCAGCCGCAGACCCACAGCGAGGGGCCCCTCCTGACCGCCAGTGACCAAACCCCAGGGAGCTCCAGACAAAGTGGAGAGAGGCTGGCTGGGTGTGCACTCGGTTCTCCTGCCCTGTGTCCTTGCCGGCCACATGCCTCCAAGTGCCAGGCTCCCCCTGCCCAGCACGGAGCAAACCGAAGCTCAGCGGATCGATGACGTACGCATCCTATCCAAGTGCCAAAAGGCATCCCGAGATTTCCTTAATTCTAAGGCCTTTCCCACATTTCCGTGCTTCTGCAATTGGAATGTGTCCACCAACCAACGTCGTGAGGCCGGGGACAAAGCTGAGGGTGGATGGGAGTGAGCCTGGCCCGGAAGGTGGGGCCTTCACCTTGTGCGCTGCACCGGTGCTTAGTTACTTATCAAAGGGCTTTGGTCGGCCAGTTACATTTTGGGTGGCGAGCCGTGCTGTTGCATTTTAACTTAAATTTGGATTCTCGTGTATAGTTAAAATGTCTCCCAGAAGGTTACTCTCTGACGTGGGGCTGACACAAAAAGTCACCATGGATGCGGACGAACTTCTCTCACACAACAGACAGGGAAACTAAAGGCCACAGAAACCACCACATCTCTTAGGTAGAGACCGCAGAATTTTCGGAGCTCGGAGTACTTCGTGTGACGAGTCCTGCCCCAGGATTTTCTCCTGTGTCTCAGAATTACGCTGCCATTCCCCAAGGGGCCAAAAGGCCACAAAGACAGGCACGGATCTGCAGAGGCACGGCCATGCTGAAACACAGGCACAGATGGCCCAAAGGAACCCTGGGGCCCTCGGGCTCTGGTGTCTCCCACAGGGACTCGAGGGCACAGCCTGTACCAGCATTCCCTGCCCACCTTTGCCAAGAAATGCATTTATGGCAGCCTTTTATTTTATCCCTCCAAAGGCCACCGGAGTGATATGCACCTTGCAATCTCTGGTATCTCAGACTCAGGGAAGCACAATGCTAGGAAGATACACAGCAGAGGGTTCGTTGCGGGCCAGTCCCTCTAGCCAAGCTCCTCCTTCTAGAGACGTGTACTCACGGTCACTGGAATCATAGGAGAGGTACTCGGCTAGGAAACCTGTGTCGGTGTAGGACTGATCGGAATGGAAGCGCACAGTGATCCTGCTGCTCCTACTGGTAACTACAAACTGGGGCCTCTCTCCACAGTACCTGCAGGGGGCGGTCAAGGGTAAGGAGGGGATCTGGAGGGGCTGGGGGCACCCCTCCCCCTCCAGCACTGGCGCTGTTCCAGGGCACTCACTTCTCCCCGTTAACCTCCACGTAGTCCTTGGGGCAGGAGCCCGGGGGAATGTTGGGCTCCACCAAGTAGAAAAGCTTGAAGAGCACTTTCACATTTTGGTTGTTGGGCACCTAAGGAGGGAGATGCTGCTGGGGGTGGGGGGGGGTCTGTTGTGACCTTCCCTCCTCCTAAACCCAGGGACACAGCGTGCTGCTGGCCACGGGCGCTGGGGGACCATGGCACATGGCACAGTCGCTGCGTTTTTCTCTCTCCGACCCATGTGGGCAATATGGAACACACAGCAGGAGGGCCTCAGGTTGGACGTTTGGAAGAACTTCTAGACTCAGAGGCAAGAGACACTCTTCTATTCCTCAAGAAAGCTGGAGGTCCTCCCGGCATCATCGAAGAAAGGAAGGCGAGCCGGGTCTCTGACTCGGAGGGCATAAGGGGGCCTGGGCGGCAAGACTCTCGTCTTGCTGCATCTAGCAAGTGCTTTCTCCACGCCTCACGCACATTCTGCGACTTCACCTCTGAGAGGCAGACACCGTACTCTCCTCTTACCCAGGAGCAAGCTGAGGCACTGACGGGTGGGGTGACTGGCCCGGGGTCCCTCAGGCGGCCGCTGATCAAGAGCTAGGATTTGAGTCTTGGGGATGCTGTAAGATCAGCCCCCTCCACCCTGTCCCACCCTGCAAGCTTTAGATATTTGCTATTTGGGGGCTGCTAAGGGAGCCCATCTCCCTCTCCTTGCGCTTCCTCACTTGCCATCCTAGAGCAGCCCTCTCTCTTGTCTTCCCTCCCCCTAGAGCTCTCCTGCCCTCTCTCCCGCTTCCACCTCCTCCCCCTCTCTCCCCCTTTCTGCTCTCACAGGCACCCTACAGCTCCTACCTCAATGTCCCACGTGCAGTTCATGTTGGGCGGGTAGTGGCCAGGATAGTAGGGGCTGCTAAATGTCCCATGGGTGCCACGTAAGTAGCCTCCACAGGCTGAAAGGAAACGCAGGAGAAAGAGCCTGAGGATCGAGGACCCCGGCAGAGGCGGCCCTCCCTTCTCTCAAGCTGCGCGCCTGGGCACCCGCACACTCCACAACCAGTTGCTGGAAGGTGTGAGTGCTGGGAGTCTGACCCCTTTAGGGAGGGCTTCCGACCCACATGAGAGGCAAAAGGCCCTGTGGCTTAAGGTTCCCACCTCTGTCACCGACCAAGGCCAGTTCACCAGCCAAAGGGTCTGTCCTGCGCCTCATGGGCTCAGACCAGCCCCTCGGATCTGTCCCTCCTCTGCCCCGCCATGCCCTTCCTTACAGCTCCGCTTAGGCAGCTGGAAGAACGTGGCCTCAAAGCCAGGGTGTCGCCGCTCGGTGTTGGTGATCAGCGTGACGAGCAGGACATTCTGGGAGGAGAGGAAGGTCAGGTTGTAGGAGGGAGGGTAGGTGCCACACAGCCTGTGGGGGGGCAGAAGGGGTGCATGTTACCGAGAGCACAAAGAACCCCAGCGTCCCTAACCCCAGTCCCATCCACAAAAGGCCAAGGGTGGGGTCACTTCAAAGCCCCTCCCTGCATAAACGACCTGAATAAGGATTTAGTTGTAAGACTGTCTCTTTTTTTTTTTTTTTTAAGATTTTATTTATTTATTTGACAGAGAGAGAGACAGCTAGAGAGGGAACACAAGCAGGGGGAGTGGGAGAGGGAGAAGCAGGCTCCCGCCGAGCAGGGAGCCCGATGCGGGGCTCGATCCCAGGACCCTGGGATCATGACCCGAGCCGAAGGCAGACGCTGAACGACTGAGCCACCCAGGCGCCCTGTAAGACTGTCTTTTAAACAAACAGCAAAAACTCAGAAACCTCGAATACCTGACCACAGAAGATTCATTCAACTATGAGGTAAATAATAACAATAATAGTAACAGTAACAGCAGCAACACCACTTAGGAACATGCCAGGCTATGTATCTATTCACTCAGGCATTCTTCCTAACAATTCTACTAAGTAAATACTATAATCCCCTCTTTACAGACAAGGAAACCGAGGCACAGAGAGGTGATATAACTTGCCCAAGGATCCACAGTTTGTAAGTGACTGGGCTGAAAACAAAACTCAGGCATCCTGGCTCTGGAACCGACGCAGCCAAAGACTGTGTCCTGATGCTTCCACACAAGAATGCCACGTTATGCAACCATTACAAATGACAGAAACAAGCTTACTGATTCGGAAAGAGCGTCATGACATACTTCAGTTTTAAGAAGCAGATAGCAAAACCAAATGTGCCCTATAATCCTATTTTTATTTTTTTATTTACTTATTTTTATTTTATTTATTTGACAGAGAGAGACACAGCGAGAGAGGGAACACAAGCAGGGGGAATGGGAGAGGGAGAAGCAGGCTTCCCCCCAGGACCCTGGGATCATGACCTGAACCGAAGGCAGACGCTTAATGACTGAGCCACCCAGGAGCCCCATAATCCTATTTTTAAATCTATACACAAATGTACCCGGACACAGCAAAAAGAGTGAAGAACGTACATCACAAATCTCACAGTGATTACTTCTAGATAGTAAGATTACGACTGAGGTTTGTGCTCTTTGTACATGTCTGTTTCCCAGTTTTTCCTTTCAGAGCCATGTGCTGATTTTGTTGGACAATTCATAAACTAGAGAGAAGGAAAGAAACCTTGCAGAAAAAGGGTGTTCAGCCTGGAGCCCTGGCTGCTGAGCTGTGGCGGCAGATGGTTCTATCCTGTTTGGAACCTGAATTCTAGCCCATTATTTATCACGAAACGTCTGCCCACCTCATTTCTGCAGACAGCAAGGGAAGGCTCTGGCCCACTGAGTCAGGGAGAGCTGAGGAGAGGGCAGTCCACCCCCACCCGCAGCGCTGTGAGAGGCACGCTCCATCCTGGTGGGGGGTGGGGGGGTGCGGGTGGCCATCTGGGCACCCCCACCTCCTCAGCAGGTGTATGATGCCTTCTTATTTCCTGTAATCCTGAGGCTTTGGCCGCTGGGTCGCTCTTCCCTCCAGGCGACCACCCACCCTAATGGAGGTGGCCCTAATCACCCCACGACCAGATACCAGACAACCAGAGATGGCCCTGTGCCCCAGAACCCACTGGAATTATTCGAACCAGCCAATCCTTAACCTACATACAAGGCCTGGCCTTGCCTTTCCCGGAAACCATGACAAAGGCTCTGGCCCCTGTTTCCCCCCCCCAGCCCCCTCTGCCTCCTGACTGACCCTGGGGCTTCCCCATGTGGCCCCACACCTGGGGACTGCCCCTCCTCTTGGGAACTGTCAGGAACAAGTGATCATTGAAAAGATCCTGATTTTTTCAGTCCTGATCCATCGGCCTGAACATAAGTGAATGTAATAAAGTGGGGTCTGCACCTCCACTCTGGCGAAGAAAGAAAGCGCACCCAGCTCGCGGGCACCGAGGAGCCGCTGAGCCTTCCTCACCCTGGTCACGGCTGATGAAATCGCCTCTGAGCTGCTCTGCGGGAGCTCACGCCAAGGCCCACACACACCTGATCCCTGCTGCCCAGAACGTGTGCAGGGGCCTCAAGTCCCACAGTCTATCTCCAGCCCACGCTGCCCTTCCCTCCGTGGGCAGCCACCAAGCCCACCACCCCCCACCCTCGGCCCACCTCTGAGTCCCTGGGACACTCACTGCACCACGGCACGCGGCTCCACGGGGCTCAGGGTGTCATACACCATGACCAGGTCACTGCCACGGTCGTCACAGGACGCGACATCAAAGCTGCGGAAGGTGAGGCTCAGCACGGACTCGGCATCCCCCCGCAGGGTCCACTGGCAGCGGGCCCAAGCTGGGTACGGGCTGTCGGGGAAGCCAGGCGTGGTGAAGCGGGTCAGCTCCCCGCTCCGGGCGTGCAGGGCGAAGCTGCAGCTGTCTGTGTGGGAGACAGAGCGGCTGTGGGGGCAGGGCCAGGCGCAGCCGGCAGGGGTGAGCCACCCAGAGCCTCCCTGGCGGTGCACCCAGGCCCTCCGAGATGTTCCAGGCTGCCCTGGACCCGGGAGAGACCGAAGAGGGGGCTTCTCGTGGCCTGGGAGCGATGGGGGGTGTGTGTGAATGATTTGGGGACCCCCTTGACTGAAGGGGCATCTGGCCACATCCGTCCTCTTCTCTGGGAGATGGGCATGATACTTACTGTCCTTGGCGGTCTGTACTGTTCTGGAGTCAGTGGCTGAAGAACAAGAAGGAGAATGAAGTATTTAGTGGCGTGGTTGATTTCCTCATTCCTGCTTCCTTGCTCCCCTAGAGGGGAGTGCGGGGCCAGCAGGCTGACTTCCTTCCATGCCCTGGCTCAGGAGTGCTCTTCCCCCAACGGTCCAGGGCCTGGCCCTGCACCACCGACGATGGGCCCCACACACGCCCACCCCTAGCATCCCTGTACTCACGGAAGGCCACCACGGAGGTCAGCACGAAGGAGCCGAGGGCGCGGGCGCGGGGCGGTAATGTGACCACACGCTCCTCGGCCATGGCGCGCTCGGCCTCCTCCACCAGGTATTTGGGGATGCTGAACTCGGACCAGTAGTAAGCGATGACGCTGCCCTCACTGGGGGAGAGGGGTGAGCCTGAGGCACGGGGCGGGGGTGGGGCGCGCTGGGCACCCCACCTGTCCCCATACTCTCCCAGATGCCCGGCGCAGACGGAACGGCTCAAGTCCCCAAAGAGACCTTCCTCCAGGCAGAGGCCCACCCCAGATTCTTTTATGCTTCCCCACCTTTTGATCCCTTAAGCCAGACGTCTTGCCCCTTGACCCTCTACTCTCCGTCTCACGCCCAACCAGACGTGTTCTGGGGCCAGATCGCGTTTAGGAATGGGACCGCAGCCTTGGGCTGTGGACCCAGCTCTCCCACTAGCTTGGGCGCACTGAGGAACAAATTCTAAAGTCTGCCTCCTCATCTCGGAGAGAGGATGCGAATGCCACCTGCCACACAGCATTCATAAGGATTAAATTAAACTAACAAAATCAAAAGCATTTTTGAGATAAAGTCTATTTTTACAGAAGCATGTGGAAGGCTGAAGGCTGGTTGAGCACGGAAAATATGAAGGCTCACGGAAGCCTTCCAAAGCCAAGTTTGGAAAAGTAACACCCGGTCACCACCATTACTGAACGGCGTCTGTGGCCACTGCATTCACCTGCAATCACCCGTAACACCTGCATTCACCCATGTCACCCTGGCAACACCCCTGCGGTGACCCCTGCCCAGGAGACAGCACGATGCCGTGAGCTGAGGAAGAACAGGGCCTGGTGCCCTGGTCCCCAAGCCAGACCTCGCGGCTCCATCACCCTGCAATCTGTGAGCTTTCTGCCCCCCAAACACACACACACTGCACCAATCCCGCCCAGCCTTCTCCCCAGCACCCACCTGAAGGCAGTCACGGCCGACTCCTTGTGGTAGGGGCCCAGGGATGGCACCCCACTGTATAACAGCTTCAGCTGAGGGAAGGAGAGAAGGCTCACGGCTGGCCAAAGAGCAGCAACACCCCCCCCCGCCGCTGCCCAAGCCTGTGCCGCCCCCTCCCTCCGGGGACCTGGGCCCCCTCCCCAGGTACCTGGAAACCCACGCCACCTGCAGCCCAGGGATCTGGGAGGAAAGGGAGCCGTGTCCTCTCGGCCCAGGTGAGGTGGGAGCGCCAGGGCAGACAGCAGGGACGGGGCTCCCTGCCCTGGGGCTGGACTCACCGCTTCCTTCACCTTGTTGGCCAGGTTTGCAAACTCAGTGGAACTGGAGTTCTCATAGGCATCCAGAAAGTTCTCATTTGTGATCCTCAGGTAGCCATTGAAGACTTTCTGAACCCGCACGTTCCGGTCTATGGGAGACCAGAGAAGGAGGGTGGTCAGAAGAAGCGACACCGTCCCTGCCACCATCCTCAAGCTGCCCTCAGCAACCCCCAGGGAGCGAATGCCAGGAGGGGCCAGTGGACACATGAGCCTCTGGGCCAACACTCCTCCCTTATGGCTTCAAAGAGCCAGGGGAGACAGAGCCCTGGACCCTTCCTCACCTGTCCCCCACCTGCATCCCCTGTTCTCTCCCTCATGTCCCCCACAACCGGTAGCCCCTGCATCCGTCTACTGAGAGGGGAGGTACAGCCACCCCCAAACCACCCGCCCCAGAGCCAACCCCTGGCTTTACTCACACTGGAAGTGCCACACCAGGAAACATGCCACGATAGAAAGCAAGAATAAGCCAATCAGCACGGCCACCAGCACCACCCAACGCTTCGGGCCCCGCTTCTCAACCTTCTTGGTGTTGTTGACTGGCAGGAACTCCACGCCTTCCTCAACACCGTTCATGCTCTGAACAGAGAAATGCAACACAGCTCAGACACTCTCCCTCCCCTCAACAGCCTCCCCAGCCCTGCTCCAGGAAGAAGGTTTACCCTTTGTAAAGTCCCGCTTGGAGAAAAAAGCAAGGAGAAATGAGAAGTGGCCTTCTCATCCATGCATCCCGTGTCTGGGCAGCACCATACATGTATCGCTTAAGAATTGATAGTTTAAATGAAAATGAAACCCAGTCATGGAGGCTTTCCACTCAAATGAATCATCTTTGACGCAGGTAAATGCCCGTGTGTGAGGAGAAAGGGCCATGCCCAGGGCCATGATTGGCTGCGTCAACTTCTACAGGCAGCCCCTCCTTCAGCTGACACAGCCCTGGGGTGTGGTGCAGAGAGCCCCTGCCAGCTTCAGTCCCCACTGATCACGGAGGGGGAAGGGGGGGCAGGAGCCTATGGGCCGCACAGAAACTGTACACCCTACCCAGTGGCCTTGCTCTGCCAATGTTTAACCAGCCCGAAATAAAAAGGCAGTAAACCCGGGCAGCCCTGCCATGCCACCATGGAACCAGCCACTGATTCCCGCCTCAAGTGTCCCAGTCCGGGATCTCAAGGTGACATGAGGCTAGGTCACTACTGGAATCCACACCCACGCTCACCTGAGAGCAGGAAAAGCAAAACTTCCAATAAACAGGGCGACAGCTTCCTTCCTAGGCTCCTCCCAGTCAGGGGCTCTCCAGGAAGAGAGCAGTAGGAATATGGCGGCTGGGGTGTCTACAGGCCCGTAATGACAGGGAGGCAAACTCTTCAGCACTATAACACACTCTGTCTGCCCTAAACCCCGGAGAGGAGCTCTGCCCTTTCAGCTTTAACTACCTCAGACCCATTCCAAAAGGGTATGTGATCAAAGCAATAGCCCCCACCCACAAATTCCACAGATGCAGCCATTTTAACAATGTGTTTCCAGATGTGGTTCTTCTGTTGTCCTCCTCATGCTCTCAATGATGTGCTTGAACTGACATTTCTTGATTTGTTACATTTAAACATCATCTATTAACTTCACCATTATGAGTCTCCCCATTCCTGCCACCCTGGATACTCATATTTCTGTTTCATAATTGGTTATTTTTGTGACCCTAATACTGCGTACAGAAACACACCCCATTGCTAACTCTACTTTGGTAATCATATTGCAATATATAAATGTATCAAATCAACATGTTCTATACCTTAAACATTACACAATGTTCTATGTCAATTATAGCTCAATAAAATAAATTTTTAGAAAGGAAAGAAACACAGCCCAGAGGTGATCACCTAAAATGCTTTCATGATCTGCTTATTGTGGAATTTATCTCCATATTTCTAAATAACACTATCTCTTGATTCATCTATTTAAAATATAAGCATCTGACTTACTATTATGATAATTTGAATTTTAATATCCTTTCTTTGTCTCACCCATACTCCCAATAGTTACAGGGCTAAAGTTTTTTTTGTTTTGTTTTGTTTTAAATTATATCCACACTCTATATTTTCATTACAGTTGGCCCTTGGAGGGTTAGGGGTATCCACCCCTACACAATCAAAAATCCACATGTAAATTTTGACTCACCCAAAACTACTCATAGCCCACTGTTGATGAGAAGACTTACTGATTAACACATATTTTGTATGTTATATGTATTACATATTGTACAATAAGGTAAGCTAGGGAAAAGAAAATGTTAAGAAAATCGTAAGAGAAAATACATTTATAGTACTATACTGTATTTATATATTAAAAAAAAAAACCCGCATATAAGTGGGACCACGCAATTCAAACCCGTGTTGTTCAGAGGTCAACTGTATTAGTCTTTGGAAATACTGTTCACTATTGTTTCCTTCCCAGTACAACTAATTTATTTCTCCTGCTGCAAAATTCATTTACTTGGGTTTCTTTTTAACATATACCCAGGTCTTTCTATACAATCTAAGAGCTCTGTAATACTCTTCTAATCTTCCACACATAAAGTCTGTCAACCTTCCCACTTCATTTTTTCCTGGAAGCTTCCCTCCCTAGGACTCTCTGCCCTTTCCTATAGCTATTGTCTGGAACTTCCTGCAATATCACACTGGGAATTTCCTTCCTCTCCCTCTTGTGTTAAAAACCCCTATTTCCTGGATTCCATGTGTTCATCTTTCTTGGTTTACTTCATTTTGGTGGAATACATACCTCAGTAGCTTCCCAAGAGAGAAAATTTTTCAGACTTTGCATGTTTCTGAGTACCTGACACACATTTGTTGATAGTTTAGCTGGGTATAGAACTATAGGTTTCAAATAATTTTCACTTAAAATTTTGAAGGCTCCATTGTTTTTTAGCTTCTAATTTTGCTTTTGAGAAATAAGGTAACAGTACAAATCCATTTTTTCTTATTCATAATTTGTTATCCCTATCTGAAAGCTTTGAGGATATGCTTTGAATTGGGTCTTTAAATTTCATTATGCTGAGCTCTCTCCACCTGCCCTTTGAATTTGGAAATTCATATCTTTCAGTCTGGGAAACTTTCTTGTACAAGCATACTTTGTTTTGTGCTTTGCTTTATTGCACTTCACAGATAACACATTTTTTACAAATTAGAGGTTTGTGGCACCGTGTGTCAAGCAAGTCTATCGGTGCCATTTTTTAAAAATTTTTTATAAATTTTTTTTAAGTTTGTATGTATTTATTTGTCAGAGAGAGAGAGAATACAAGCAGGCAAAGCAGCAGGCAGAGGGAGAAGCAGACTGCCCGCTGAGTGAAGAGCCTGATGAGGGATTCAACCCCAGCACCCTGAGATCACCACCTGAGCCGAAGGCAGACGCCCAACCAACTGAGCCACCCAGGAGTCCCTATCAGTGCCATTTTCACTTCCAGTTTCTGTGTCACATTTTGCTAATTCTTGCAATATTTCAAAACTTCTCATTATTATTATATCTGTTATGGTGATCTGTCATCAGTGATTATGACTCACTGAGAGCTCAGATGATGTTTGACATTTATTAGTAATAAAGTATTTTTAAATTAAGTATATACATTGTTTTTTGTATAGTGTAAACGTAACTTTTATAAGCACTGGGAAACCAAAAAATTCATTTGACTTCCTTTATTGTGACATTTGTTTTATTGCAGTGACCTGGAACTGAACCCACACTATCTCCAAAGTATGCCTGTATTATTTCTTAAATTATGTCTTCCCCTTCATTTTCTCTAGTCCTTCTGCAATTCCTATTACATTGATTCTCTACTTATCCTTTCTCTATTATCCATCTCACTTTTTTCTTTTTTAAGTAATCTCTACACCCAACATGGGGCTCAAACTCATGACCTCAAGATCAAGAGTTGTATGTTCTACCAACAGAACCAGCCAGGCACGCCCGTCTCATTGTTTTTTAACTTTTCCACTGAACTCTTCATTTCTGCTGTGAACTCATTTCCAAGAGTTCTTTCTTGTTGAATTTTCCTCTTTCTTATTCTCTGAATTTTGGATGCAAAATCTTCTCATCTTTATATTGCTATTAAGTACTTGTTCTCTGTTTTTGACTTTCTTTTTCATGTTGAAGACTTTCCTCAAATGCCTCAGGGTGTTTGGTTGTTCATTCATATTTAGGAATGAGGTCCTAAAAGCAGTTTGGGAGCTCTGTGTGTATGGTTTGCCACCAGTGGCTTTGCTGTAGGCTACAATTAAGTGGCTAGCCAGATTTTTTTTTTACTAGGCACTCCCAACTGTTAAGTTAGGTCTATCTCTTCTATGGGATGGTTTAATTGCTCCAGAGAATAATTTTCTAATATCCTGGAAAGATTGATTTAAACCCAGCCACTAGCATTCTGAAACACATGAGAGACTAGGCCTTTGACTATTCTTCACCCCTCACTACAGCCTTCCTCTATACCTAGTGTCCTCAAGTCTAGAGAAATCAATTTCCCATTCCTTATGGGGGACTGGTGGGGTAGGGGTATGTTTGTTTGGGATCGAAGTGGGGATCTGGGATTTCTAACAATGCCCTTCCCCAGCTCTCCTCTATCTCATAGCTTGAGCCCAATTCCTGAACCTGGGAGTGGACATTATCAAAGAATACTGTAAGAATATTTCCAAGAGCTAAAGAGAGGCACATAACTTTAAATTCAAAGATGAATGAAATGAAAGAGCATGCTTAACTAAATATATCATGATGAAATTTCAGGACACCAAGGATAGAGGAGATCCTTTGCATCTCTCCCTGGTGTTTTTTCCCCGCTCTCATATTTTACATTTCTTTGTCATTTGGTTCTATTCTGGGATTTTTTAAATTTACTCTTGTGAACCTTCTATGGAATTTTAAAAATAGCTTCACTGACATATAGTTGACACAAAATAAACTGTACATATTTAAAGTGTGCAATTTTTGGCACATATATACACCCATGAAACCATCACCACAATCAAGATAATAAACATTATCTGTCATCTTCAAAAGTTTCCTCTTGGCCCTTCCCTCCCATTTCTCCCTGATTCCCTTTCCAGTCCCAAAGCAACCACTTACCTGCTTCCTAATTTGCTTTGTTCTAGAACTTTATAAAAATGGAATTATACAGCATGTACTCCTTATTGTCTGGCTTCTTTTACTCAGCATAATATTTTGAGATTCATCCACGACACTAGGTTTATTACGTTAACAGTGCATTCCTTTCTATTCTTGAGTAGTATCCCATTGCATGTATATACAACAATTTGTTTACTTATTCATCTGTTGATGAACATTTGGGGTGTTTTTAATTTGAGGCTATTCTAAATAAAGCTGCTATAAACATTCCTGTACAAATCCTCGTATTGGCATATGCTTTCATTTCTCTTGGATAAATACCTATGAGTGGAATAGCAAGTTTGCATGACAGGTTTTTTCTTAACTTTGTAAGAAGCCACCAAACTGTTTCCCAAAGTGACTGTATCATTTTACATTCCCATCAGCAGTGGACGAGGACTCCCATTGTCCACATCTTACCCAACATTTGGTATGGTCGATCTTTTTCATTTTAGCGATTCTAATAGATGTATAGTGGTATCTCACTGTGGTCTTAAGTTGCTTTTCCCTGATGACTAATGATGTTGAGCATCTTTTCATGTGCTTAAATTGCCATCTGTTTGTCTTCTTTGGAGAAGTGTCTTTTCAAATCTTTTCCCTAGTTTTTAAAATTGGTTTGCTTATCTTCACATTACTGAGTTTTGAGAGTTCTTTCAATATATTCTGGATACAAATCTTTTAACAGATATATAATTTGCAAAGATTTTCTCCTAGTCTGCAGCTTGTATTTTCATTCTCTTAACAGGGTCTTTTGAAGAAGAGAAGATTTTCATTTTGATGAATTCAGTTTGTCAAGTTTTTCTTTTATGGATTGTGATTTTGGTGTTGTATCTAAGAAATCTTTGCCTAATCCAAAACAACAAAGATTTTCTCCTATGTTTTCTTCCAACAGTTTTAGGTTTACATTTGGGCCTATAACCCATTTTGGTTTTTTTGTTTTAAAGATTTTATTTATTTATTTGAGGGCACCTGGGTGGCTCAGTCGTTAAGCGTCTGCCTTCGGCTCAGGTCATGATCCCAGGGTCCTGGGATCGAGTCCCGCATCGGGCTCCCTGCTCAGCGGGAGGCCTGCTTCTCCCTCTGCCACTCCCCCTGCTTGTGTTCCTGCTCTCGCGCGCTCTCTCTCTCTCTCTCTGTCAAATTAATAAATAAAATCAAAAAAGAGGGAGTGGCAGAGGGAGAAGCAGGCCTCCCGCTGAGCAGGGAGCCCGATGCGGGACTCGATCCCAGGACCCTGGGATCATGACCTGAGCCGAAGGCAGACGCTTAACGACTGAGCCACCCAGGCGCCTTGGACCTATAACCCATTTTGAATTAAAAATTTTTTTATTTGGTGCAAGGTATAGATGAAAGTTCTTTTTCTTTCTTTCTTTCTTTCTTTCTTTCTTTCTTTTTTTATATGGATATCCAATTGTTCCACTATAATTTGTTGCACAAACCATCCTTTGTCTACTGAGTTGTCTTTGCCTCTTTATCAAAAATCAGTTGTCCAAGGGGCGCCTGACTGGCTGTTGGTAGAGCAGGCAACTCTTGATCTCAGGGTCAAGAGTTCAAGCGCCTGTTGGGGAAAGAGCTTACTTAAAAAAAATTATTTTTGAATTATTTTTTAATTTTTTTAATCAGTTGTCCATATATTTTTGGGTCTATTTCCAGACTCCATTCTATTCCATTGCTCTCTTTAATAATGTTTAATGTGGGTCTATTCCCAGATCCATTCTGTTCAATTGACCTCTTTATGTATGTTTATGCTAATACCGTACTGTCTTCATTACTGTAGCTTTGTACATCAAAACACTTTTTGTTTAAGATTTTATTTATTTATTTTGACAGAGAGAGAGACAGCGAGAGAGGGAACACAAGCAGGGGGAGTGGGAGAGGGAGAAGCAGGCTTCCCGCAGAGCAGGGAGCCCAATGCAGGGCTCGATTCCAGGACCCTAGGATCATGACCTGAGCCGAAGGCAGACGCTTAATGACTGAGCCACCCAGGCGCCCCCAAAAAAGCTTTTGAAATACTAAGTGAGTTTAGCCAGGTTGCAGGATTCAAAATTAATACACCAAAATCAACTATATTTCTACATATTAGCAATGGCCAACTGGAAATTTAGAGAATTTTTAAATACTATTTACAATAAATATGAAATACTTACGGGGCAAATCTGACAAGGGATATACAACATCTGTACACTAAAAAATACGAAACTGTGAGAGAAATTTTAAAAGACCTAAATAAATCAAGTAATATCCCAGGTTCATGGATTAGAAGACTCAATATATTTGGCTATTCTCCTCAAATCTGTCTAGAGATTCAATATAATCTTGATCAAAATCTCAGCAGGCTTTTTGGAGAAATTGCTGAAGTGCTTCTGAAATTCATATGGAAATGCAAAAGACTCTGAATAAAAAGAACAAAACTGGAGGACCAATGTCACCTAATCTCAAGCCTTATTATAAAGGCAATGAATCTTTTTTTTTAATTTTAAAAATCATATATTTCACTCCCAAGACTGTTGTTTTATTCTTTGACGGTTACTTTATAGAGCAGACTTTTCTTATTTTATGAATGCACTACCTTCTTGGTCTTTCTTAGGATACTAATTTGGTTTTTTTTGTTTTTTTTTTTACATTAGAACTTTGTCTTCACCTTTCTCTTTCAGGGTGTAGATTTTTCATTAAATGCCCAATGGTCCTTGGTAGTCTAATCAGATTTACAAATGAAAAAATAGTAAGGCTTTGGCTAGACTCTCTGAATAGAGTGTGTGTATGTTTACATGTGTTAGGTAAAAATGTAACAAAATAATAGCTTATGAAGTTTATTTTCAATTTTCAGAGTAATTGCACAATATTTTCTTACCTGATCCTCACAACAATCCTGGAATCATTCATGACTGGTGCCATCACGCCCACTCTATAGATAAGGCAGGGAAAAATGATGACTGCAAGCCAACAGACTTGGTGGCAGACCCAGATTTAAGCCTGGTTTTCTACCTCCCAATGTGATCTGCTTCAGGAACTCAGGAAGCAGGTATTAAGGGAAATGGAAAGCAAGCTCCTTGGGAAGGGGAAAGTGGCTGACAGCATGGACAGTGGACCCCAGGGGCCACCCCCAGCCTTGCTATACAGCAAAACTGTCAGCTTTGGGACTGGCTCAATGGCAGGGCCTTGGTTGTCCCTACTGTGTGAATTCTGGGGCTCCACTCTGCCCAGACATGCTGTTTAATCAGTAACTAGACTGTTTCCTTTTATAACCCTACTCTCAGCTCCATTCTTAGGCATATTAGAGATCATCTTGCCTAACCTAGTCACTTTATTGATAAGGAAACTGAGGCTGACAGAGAGGGAGTGACCTGTCCAAAGTCACAAAGGCAGTGAGGTCAGAAAGCAGCAAAGCCGAGACAAGAGCCATGTCCTTCCAACCCCACGTGGGGTTTCAGGCCCGCACATGATCCATCCGCCTCCAGAGGAGGGGGGGACAGGGAGCTCCCATCCACTAGATCTCCACTGCATACATAACCATCTCTCTGCACATACCAATCTCTCTGCAGGGCCATAAAGCCAACGGGAGACAAAGTATGCCAGTCCCTGCTTCTGCCTCTTCTTTCTCTCTTTCATAAAAGTAAACACATCAGCAGGTGCACATAAAATCTCAGTGCTGTGAAGCCAGGTGCTTGCTTATCATGAATAGAGACAGAAGCTACAAAGCTCTTGTGGCCAGTTCCCACTGGCCAGCTCAAGTTAGATCACGGCCAGAGTCCCCAGAAACACAGGATGGCTCAAGGCCAGCTCAGACAAGAGAGCAAGGAATGACTTCCCAAAGGACAGATGCATATAAAGGGCTTGGAGTACACACACACTGAAAACCAGGAGGATTGAAGGGGTAGAACCCAAGGGACAGGCTGCAGGGACAAGATCAAATTACCACCATTTCCGTCCAACTTCCTGGAGGGAAACAGGAGGTACAGTCCAGAAATCCAGGGACTGTCCAAAAGAAATTGACTTAGAGAAGGTATGTGATGATATAAGAAAGACTCTTGCAGTCACCGGACTCCCATCAAGTAAAAAACTCACCAGACCTGAAAGCTAAATGCTAAGCAAACAAAACCTGGTGTCCAAGTCAACCAAAAAAAAAAAAAAAAAAAAATCCTTCCACTTTGAAAGGAATCTTCTCCCAGGTTCCCTGTCACCAGCTCCAACTCTCCAGGACCCACCCTCTCACGGGCTCCAGGGACCAGCAAATCCAAAGCCAGAACCTGCCATTGTAGCTCAGAATGTGCTCCTCACTAGAGAAAAGGCAACTGGTAAGTGTGTACATTTGTAAACAGCAAAAATAACACCAACTAACCAAAAATCTACACAAGATTTCAATCAGAACGGATGGGGGAAAAAAATTAATCTTCACGCTAGACTTTTTTTGTTTGTTTGTTTTTTTGAAGATTGTTCCTCATTTGGCTACAGCTGGGTGGGACCTGATGGGAAGGCAGGGTATGAAACTAAACACTAAAGAAGTCACTCAGAGTCTTGGGATGACATCACACAACTGGTAATCTGCTTCTGCTGCTGAAGGTCAAGATCAAGGGGCAGAGGTGATGTCACTGGCGGGAGACACAGGTGTTTTGCTCCGGCCTGAGATGAGGACAAGGGTGGCTGGCTTCATGTGACACCATCAGCTCTGTTGCCGACTTGTGGCAGATGCTCTTCACCTCCAGCTTTGGTGGCTAGTGTACCCACCACCAGATGAGATGGGTCCCAATTCCACCATCCACCACACAGCACGGTCATGCAAACATCCCTCAGATTGTTCAAGCAGGAAAGGACAATAGTCGGAGCCTCTGCAATGGTTTTCCAAGGTGAGGAGGTATTCTGTAGCACTCGAAAAAGCCCTCTTTTGCAAGGAGCAAGACAAAGCCAGCGTAACTCCCCGGGGCCACCCCCCCTGATGCCGGTTCGAGTCTAATCCTGGCCAAATTCCCCAGAAATACAGCATGGCTCAAAGTTACCTGACACAACAGGGCAAAGAATGACCTCCGAACACGAGCGCTGTATTGGTCATCCTGGGCGATACTGAGCACAGACATGCACAGAACTGACCCACCAGAGGTGACCCTGGAGAAAGGCCTCTTTTTCCAGTTGCTGATTAGGAAGGGAGGTGGGTCCCTACGTAGCTGGGCTCTCTCCAAACTCAGCTGCTGTGGACAGAGAACGGCCAGCCCATGCACAGGCTCCCCGAAGGCAGAGACTCCCCAGTGACCAGCACAGAGAGGACACTTGATTTGTTCAGCACGGCGGGGGGGGAGGGACAGAGGGGACAAATGAGAGGGGAAAGAAAACCCACACTGAAATCCTCCACCCACTCAACCACGCTGAGGCAATCGATCCCACAGAAGCTAGGAGTCTCAAGAAACCCACATGAGGCTCCAGTTCCCATGATCATACCACTTCAGCATTTCCCAGGCTTGTCAGGTCATGAAAAATCATAAAAGAATAAAATAAAGTAAACACAGTGCTTGCCCGGCATCCAGATTCCCAAGCCCCTCTCCCTGGAGATTCTGATACAGGAGGTCAGGGGCAGGGCTCTGGCATCTGGAAGTTTAACAAGACCCCCAGGTGATTCTTAGGAACCTGACAGTTCAAGAAAGGCTGCCTGCCATCTTCCAGAGGCTGCCTGCCTGGCTCACCCACTTCCCATTGCTGTGAGGAGCCTGCGAGGTTGAGTATCACCCGCCCCATTTTAAACCACCTGCATGTGAGGAACCTGCTATACGGGCTGCGCTTTGCTTCTTGCCCTGGGATCCTCCCACAAGAGGGTCCCGGAATAGGGGATCAGCGTCACCCCGAAGTCGCTGAGGCTGCCACCAGAGCTCCTCAGAGAGGCGCACTCCCAGCTGAGGCCTGGTCAGCAGGCGGTGAAATCCCTAAACCCTTTTTGGTGCCCAACCCTCTCACCCTTGCCCTTTGACCCCGTCCCTGTCCTCAGCTGACACACCAGAAGCAGCTGCTGGGAAACAGGTGAGGCTTTGGGGCCCCAAGGAGGATCCAGAATTACCTGTGGATCTGTGACCATCTAGGGGAGCAAAAAGCTGACCCACAGCCAACAGTTTCTACCTGAAGGAAGTAAATCACCACTCTGCTCACTTGGTCGGAGCAGGAAGGAAAGTCCCCTGGGGCCTGACTCAGCCACCGTGGGCGCTCTGTCTGCACTGAGACCCCATAGTGCTCTCACGGCCAGTATCTGGCTGCTTCAGGTGTCCCGCCGGGTCCCCTCGCCAGACCCTGCCCACACAGCCACGGGTCGGGGCCACACACCCCCACAGCAAGACCCCACAAGGGAATAGAAAACAGACCCACAGATCCAAATTCCTTCTTTCCTTTTTGAGGGGTTGGGTTGGTCATCACCTGGATGAGGGGTCGGGCCTGAGAACCCTGAGCCACTGGGGAAAATATTTCTCACTGTGCCTCAGTTTTCCCCCTCGAAAAAGTGGGTTAATAACCCTTCCAGCCTTCTAAGTAGAGGTGTTGTAAAACATAATTAGCTGATTCCTGCTAATGACAGAGGCCTCCCTACTATCGTCCTTCGATTCTCATTTCTCCACCCACAGTCCATCAACCTGCCTAAATTGACCAAGGCCCATCCCTCCCTCTGGTCTCGTCGAACAGCCAGAGTTCAAGTTCAAATATTACAATGAAACAAACAAAACAACCGTGCAGCCTCAAAGGTAGCCCGTGTCCCCTGCCCTCTTGTCACTTGCCCTTGACCAAAAGCACCAGGAAGGCCTTGTGCTCCCTTCCCAGCACCCACCCCTCCCATCCTGCCCTCTGAGGAAGGCGGGGACTGGCCTGGGGCAGAGAAGGGAGCCCTCCTAGGGACCTCTGCACCCGCTCACAGCCCAGAGGCGACTCACCTAGCAAAGCCATCAAGTCTGCCATCTACTTATATTCTAGGCCTCGGTCTACATGTCAAGTTTCCGGTCATTTCCAAAATATTTTTTAAAACATTAAAATCCATTTCAGGGGCGCCTGGGTAGCTCAGTCGGTTGAGTGGGTGACTCCTGATTTTGGCTCAGGTCATGATCTCAGGAGTCCTGGGATCAAGCCCCACATCGGGCTCTGCATTCAGCAGGGAGTCAGCTTGGAGATTCTCCCTCTCCCTCTGCCCTTTCCTCCCCCTCTCAAGTAAATAAATCTTTTTAAAAATCCATTTCGAATGCAATTGTTTGCAGAACCTCAAAATAATAAAATAATAAACAGACTGGTTCAAGTAGCCTCAGGACCCAGAGGGTATCCAGACTATTCCTTGAAACATTGCCTTCAAGGTCTGTGACAGGTTTCCAAGCCACGGAGTTAGACGATGCCTAACCCAAAGCCTTCCTGGGGGCTACAGGAAAGGGGTCAAAGCCCACAGAGGCTCTGGGGATGCCCTGATAGTTGCCAGGGCCCTCACCTCCTTCGTCCACGTGCCTCACAGCTCCGGGAGGGATGGAGAGGCCACCACAAACATATTCATGATTTCTGTGTATCTTTGTGCTCCGTTAGGGATTTTAAATACAAATTATCTCTAATTCCTAGAGTAGGTTTCATTTCCAGATGAGGAAATGCATAAAGGAGGGTAACATCAAAACCCCAGACAGCTAAAAAGTGGCAGGGCGGAATTCCAGATTCCAAAGCCGGTGTTCTCGAGGGGTTCAGCTATCATCCCTTCTCCCCCAGTGTACAGACAAGCACACTGAAGTGCAGAGAGGAACCACCTTAAAGAACACTCTGCAAAACTCCACCTACGACAGAACCCGTGTCTGGGGCCCAAGAGGTGAGAGGGCTGGCCCAACGCTATATATGCATTTCAGCCCTTCAACACTGGTCTAGGGGTGTTGACTACCCCCACCTCTGACTTTGCCCCCAGCCAGGAAGCCCCCCACACCTGTAAGGAGCTGGGATGCTGCCCCCATCCTGCCCACTCAGAATGGCTCTGCTCTCCTCACCACCTACCAAACCCACCTGCCCTTGAAAACACAGCCCAAGGCTCTGCCCCTCCAGAAAACCTGCATGGACCACCTTCACCTACAGAACTTTCTCTTGGAACCTCACCTCCCTTATGACCCGTACCAGCCACTTGGCATCAGTGATATTCCACTGCCATGCTAAGACCAGGCAGTCCTAGGGGGTCAGGGTACCCCCGTTTCTTCTTCATACTGCTTCTCTCCCCAACCCCCTCCATGACCTTGCCCAGAGGTAGCACCTGATTGGTTGGTTGATTGAATGAGGGACCTCTTTTTCCCTAGCCACACTTGGGTAGCCTACCCAGGGCAAGATGGGAATCTCCCAGGTGCCAGGGCCCAGGAGAGTTTCCAGACTCATATCCCAAGGTACCTTCATCTACCTGGAAGGGGACAGAATCGTCAGTCTACACCCCAGGGTTCTTGTTGACAGCCTCCCAAGCTCTCTGGTGTCAGACCTGGCCTGGCCACCTGCTTTGGGCAGCCCCACCTAAGTATGGACTCTCCCAGCCTCTCCCTCTCCAAGTCTTCAATTAAATGTTCCCCCCAGGACACAACCTCTTTTGTAATTCAATCTCTGCTACCAGATCAGGTGGCAGTGAGCACCACAAGCAGCCCCTGCCCTACCCCAGGCTCTCATCCTCCTCCCGTATGCCAGGGCCCGGGGTCCTTAATCTCCTGAGATCCTCTGCCCGCCCCTCGCCTCTCCTGCCCCCCCCACCCGCCCCATGTCCGGGATTCAGGGGGCTGGTGGATCCACTGGCAGCAGCACAACCAGAGAGTACACCCGAAGTGAAACGAGAGAGCCAAGAGGTGAGGGCAGGGCCATGCAACTCTTTTCATTCTTTTCCTCGACTTCTCACTGAACCCACATTCTGACTTCACAGGCTAGTGCTTTTTTCATTTACCGCATTTTTTTTATTGAGAGAACTAGGTTCACGTGCAGTTATAAGACATAACACAGGAAGACATCCCTTGTACACTCTGCCCCGTTTCCCCCAACGGTAACGTTTTGTAAAATTGTACTATTATACCACAACACCGATATAACCCACTGATGTAGGTTTCTCATTTTACTCGTACTCATCAGTGTGTGTGAGTATTAAGGTCCAGGCAACTGATCACATAACTGATTACGGGGTAGGGTACTACAGCCACCGCCCTTCGGTAGCCACGCCCACCTCCCCGCTGGTCTATCCTCCTATTCTAAAACCGTCCTTTCAAAAATGTCACATAATGAATCATCCCGCATATAATCTTTTAAGATTACTGGCTTCTTTCACTCAGCAAAATTCCCTGGAGAATCATTTGAGTCATCGCAGGCACCAAGAGCTGGTTCTTTCTATTGCTAAAAAGTATTCCACACAGGCACCCCGGTCTGTGTTAACAGCTTTTCCGTTAACCCTTTCTAACAGCTGCCTGAGTGGACCCAGGAATCTGCAGAAGTTAGTGGGAAAGCCCCAAGCCCACCTTGCTTCCTGGAACTGACTACATTCCCAAAGCCTCTGCTCAGGCACGTTTATAGAGCAATAAACCAAGGGGTCAGTGGGAATGAGAGGCCTGGATAGGCCTGGATAACAGGAAAGCACGGCCCTGCGGGGAAGGCGCCTGGAGGCCCAAGTCCACACTCTAGGGAGCCAGAATCCCTGTGGTGCAAGCAGAAGGACAGGAAAGAGGTGAAAACCGCGAAGTGTGTCCTTGGAATCACATTCTTAGAGCTGGGACAGACTGTAGACACCATCTCATCTCCCATCCTCCCCGGGCCATTCTTTGGACGGGGGGTGCCCCCGGGGGGGGGGGAGAGTGGGGAAGGATGATAATATTTTCCTTTCTTACCAATCTTAGGAAGCTCTCCGTCACACCAATGTGATCAGCATCACAATAACTCCTGTACATTAGCATTACAATAGAACTGGCCAGATAGCTTCCGCTCTGGACAGCTCCTGAAAGACTCCAAGTCGGCAGTCATGCTCTGAGTCTGCTCTTGATCTGGCTAAACACGTTCCCCTCGATGATTCAAACGATGTGTTTTCTAAACCTCTGGCCATCTACAACCTCACAGGTAGCAATGTTCCCATGAAGACATGGTGCCCAGAATTCAACAGCATAATTCAAACACGGACCAGCGTGGTCTCCACAGGGGCTGTTTGTCAATTACCTCCCTCTTCCGGAGGGCTCTATCTCCATTAATCGTCCAATAATGCATTCAATTAGCACATAAAAAGAATAAAAATAAATAATAATAAACAATGATATATCCACTTTATGAAAGCTTACGCAGCAATCAAAAATGGATTTTCAAAGGGTAGGTAATACCATGAAAAACTCTAAGAAACGATGTTAAATGAAAAAAAGACAATCAAAAAGTATATAAGCACTTCCCGTCCCTCTAAACTCAACTCTGGTGTCTCCCAAGGAGGGCCCCTCTCCCTCTGTTTTAGTCAGGTGACTTCCCAAGTGTTCCCTAGCACCCCAAGCACCCCCCCCAGTCCCAGCCTCTCACGGTCTCAAGGTCAACCACCTGCTCTTTAAAGATAGGAGAAACAGGCTGTCTTGTTCCACAATCCCAGCATGGGTTAACACAGTTAATAAATGTTTCACCCAGGGGCGCCTGGGTGGCTCAGTCAGTTAAGCGCCTGCCTTCGGCTCAGGTCATGATCGCAGGGCCCTGAAATCGAACCCCGCATCAGGCCCCCTGCTCAGTGGGGAGTCTGCTTCTCTCTCTCCCTCTGCCCCTCCCCCTGCTCAGGCTCGCACTCTCCCTCTCTCTCAAATAAATAAATAAATACAATCATTTTTTTAAAAAGAGACTGTGGGAAAATACAAGCCAAATTATTTATAGGGGTTATAAAACCCAGGGGAAAGAATTTCAGAGGAATTTTGCTTTCTACTTTGCGTATTTCTATATTGCTTGATACAAACAAACAAACAAAAAAACCTTCCTAACTTTTGTATTCAGAAAAAAAGCAACTTTTTTCTTTTAGAAAAAGTGCATAGGCAATACCAAATTATAAAAATGCCTTTCCAGGGCACTTTCCCCCATTTCTCAATTCTTTTTATTTATCTGAGTTATCCAAATTTTCTTTAAATATGTATATCTTGGTCTTTTTAATAATAATTTTAAAGGGTCTAACCAAATAAAAATACGGGAAAGGAGGAATTTCCTTTACATTTTAGGGAGCCACAGAACATGCCTGGCTTCTACTGAGCTTGCCGTTGACTCAAAATATGGGCTCTACTGTGGTGTCCAGCTTGTTCCTTCTCAGTCTCCTCCTCATATCCCAACCGTGGGAGGGAGGTGGTTTTGGTTTCCAGTGTTAGGGTGGTGCACTAAAGCACAGCATTTACTCAGAAGGCAGATGGACACAATCCCTGACACCCCACCATGCAGGCCGTCCAGGTCCTTCTGACTCAGAATTAAGTAAGCAGAGGTATTGGGCCTTTCCCTCCCTGGAGGCTGTCATCTACAGAGCTGATAAGCAAATACTCCAAGACTTCATGAGAATTGTTAGTAAACAAGAAATAGCCTTTCCCTCCCTGGAGGCTGTCATCTACAGAGCTGATAAGCAAATTCTCCAAGACTTCATGAGAATTGTTAGTAAACAAGAAATGGCCCAGAACCCAGGAACTATGCAGAAGCAACCCCCAGGCCACGGCATAGAGTGACTTGTCCGCGAATGGACCCTCTTGGGCACATTCGTTGTCAGACCTGAACCAGACCTCACTCTCCCTGTCTTCTAGCCCCTGGGCCTCCACCACGCCAAGCAGATAGAAGTCTGGTAGAGAAATTCCCCAGGACACAAACTGTCTCCGCAACAAGGAACTCGATAAAACATATGCATTTGGTAAGGCAGGTAAGGAGGCATGAAAAATGTAAACAACCCGATCTGTTGGCTTGGGTAGGTGAATCTTTGCCTTTTTCATTTTAAAACTGCCTTTGTGATCATAATCATGTGTATAATAAATAAAGCTACATTTTGTTCAAAGCCTTGCTGAAATCACATCTCCAGCCAGTCTCCTGGTCTACCAGATGAGTAACCTCATCAAAAGGGGAAACCAGACGAGTTTGGTGTGAGGGGTTTTTGTGGACTCGTGTTGGCGCCTGATGCTCACCACTCTGTTTAATGATGTGTTCCAGTACTTTGCTGGGGATATGCATCAATCACCATCATCCTTGGAATACAACTGTATAATGGCTTTGCGGTTAAGATCTAGGCTTTGAAGACACACAGATCTAGGTTTGAACCCTGGTATACCTCTAATTGCCTTTGGGCTATTATGCAAATTTTGGAGCCTCAGTATTCTCATCTGTAAACCGGGCTTTTTTTTCCCTTAGTTGCTGTGAGAAGAGAGAGACATGATGAACTGAAATACACATACTGACTGATGGGTAGAAATGGTTGTAATCATAGTCCGCTCTACCTTTTCACTAACATCACCGAGTCAGAGAAACAAAGGATCCAAGATTTTGACCAGTTTGCCAACTGCCCCAAGGAATCTAAGGATTCTGTTGCTAAGCCTGGATAGAATAAGCAAATTCAGAAAATATGAGATTCCAAGACAGAAATTTTAGTAGAGACTTGCTTCTGGAAAAGTTCTTAACAAAGAGAAAGAGGCAATTACTATCTGAGAACTCTGAATAAACCCCAAACACCTTCTCACCACAGCCCACCTGAGTGAGAATTCTCAGAGAAGCCCAGAAATTCCCATTCCCATCTGCGAATTGGCCATTATAATTATGGTAAGCCACCAGCATCTCAGCAACATCCTAAGAAGAGAAATCCTGTTTCTACCCAAATCAAACTAATCCTCACCCTTAGTAATCCATCCAGTCCCGAGCGCACTGTCTGACACTCCAGTAGGCCGAGTACAGCAGACAGAGCCGGGTTTCAGATTCCAATCCCACTAGTGTTTCACTCTGTGACCTTAGGCAAGTTACTTAGCCTCTCTGTGCTCCACTTTCCCCACCTATGAAGGGGTAATAATAATACTAAGAGGTATATAATACATGGTCTATGCTCACCAAATGCTAGCAATGATCTAAACACTCCAGCAGCATACATACAATGTCAGAAGCAACACGTTTAGGCCCTGGGCTGAGGGGGCTGGGTCACACTCTCTTCTACGAACAGACTTTCTCTCTTAGGAGAGACATGAGCCAACAGTCTGGGCAGGACCAGAGGCCAGAGAAGGAACTGACACCAGGGGAACTCCAGCACCACAGCGGCCACTGTCCACGGCCACGGCCACAATGCAGGCAGCCACACCCCCTGGGGGTGCAAGTGAGAGGCCCAGGTGGGGGAGGCTGTGATGATGTGGTGCCCCACCAACAAGCCAGCTCTGGGCAGACCACCCCACCCCTGGCACCACGGAGAGTCCCACTGGTTTAGACGTCCCAGGCTTCTGACTTGGGCAGCGACTAAGCTAGGGTTGTCTTCTCTGCCTCAGTTTCCCCATCTTCCAAATGAAGCCATGAAGGTCCAGGTCTTTCCGGGACCAAGGTGCAGGGAGGCCCCCTGGAGTATGTAGGCTCCCTGTTCATTCACAATACCTGGGAGGCGAACCATCCCAGTTTCCCATCGCCCACCCTCCTGGCTCTCCCCTCACCCCCTGCACACACCTTCCCAGCACAGGGGCCTCTGAGAGAGCCCGGCACGCACTCAAGAGAACCCGGAATGAAGGAAGTTGTTTTAAAGTTTTGTGTTGTGGGGGGGGGGGGGGCAGGAGGAAGAGGGGAAGGAGGAGTCAGTTACAGTGGTCGTGAGCTCACATTTCCTTCCTGTAGAAGGATCTTTCCCACAGAAGCTGCATAAAGGGTGCTCTCATTTCCCACAACTCCTCTAAGACAGTTCCTGTGTTCAGCAGGGCAGGCCGGCCGTTCTGGGAGGCCAGTGCCCCAGCACCGGCCCGGGTTCTTGGCCTCTGCACAAGCCTGCTACCAATACGACAGCACCTTCCTCTTGGTCACTAAGCCTTTTCCAACTCAGAAATCCAACCTGTGCCATGTGTACACCACCCTGCAACTTACAAAGGGCTGTGATGTAAAGTATCCCTTTTAATCCTTGCAACAAATCTGTAACACACGTCATCCTCATTTTATAGTCACAGAAACTGAGGCTCAGAGACATTAGGTAACACCTCTGAGATCACCTGCCAGGAAAGTGGAGGCACCAGGTCTTGGCTCCATCATGTTGGACGCTCCGGCACCACATCACAGATGGCCGCATGCCCCAGTTCCCCTACCCTGACCCTTTGGGCCTGGGGTGGATGCCTCCTACGTGACCCACCCCGGGCTTCTCTGGAATCTAGTACTTACCATACACACAGAACTTAATTCCCTGTATCCCACACATACTGGATGTTCCCTGCAGGCAGGGGGTCCCTGACTGGGGTCTGTCTCAGCATTATTGTTCAGTACCTGGCACTTGCTGTCAGTGGGTATCTAATAAATATCTGTTACATGGATGAGTGAATGTGTGAACAGTTCACAAAGAGATGACGCTATGAAAAGCCGCAGCTGTACAGCCTAGCCCCCAAACTTGATTTCCCAGTCCTGGTCTCCACATGCCTAGGGGATACTGAGTCCCACCCAGGGCACTCCTGACTTGAGAAGGCACCAATGGATCCAGCAAATATTCAACAAGGGCCCAGACACTCAGTGAGGCAGGCTTTCCAGTTCTCATTGCTGGCCATAATAATTGGCCTCTGCACACCTGCTATCATGGAGGGAGGGTTCACACAATCCCCAGACACAATGTGTACGTCAGGGCCCTGGGGACAGTAGGGACACTGAGATGGCCACTTCCTGCTTGATGGGAACAGCTTGGGGTGGGGCAAGGGCTAGAGTCATCAGCCTTGGGAAGGATGCAGCCATACACAAGAACCTCCAGACAGGACCTTTCTCCATCCATGCAGGAATGGAAGTAGCCAGAACATGGCACTTGAAAGCAACAGTCCCCCTGCGGGGCTCAGCATGACCCAGCCAGGCTCTGCTGACACCCAGGGCAAAACCAGGGGCAGCAGCTGCACCTGCTGATCAGGGAACAGGTCAAGGCCGAGCCTGCAGACCCTGACTGCAAACACTGCAAGGTGATCCGGGGAATGAGATTTCTGCTAAGGCATGGGATGGGAAGGAATATCTGAAGACTTCCTGGGAAATGGAAACGAGCTTTGGGCATAGTCGGCTACTTTCTTCAGGACACACTGCATCACATCTAATTTTTGCACATGTCTCTAAGCATGGCTCTCAGGACTGTGATTTCCTTAATGGAAGCAATCACATCTTATTTGTCTTTGAGAACCCTTCCTCCAAAATTCCTGGCCTGGGATCAGGTACAGAATTGGTTCAATGGAGCCTGGCAGGAGAAATAACATGACAGAGTGATCTATGTGAAGGAAAATCGCAGAATCAGAGGTGGAGGGGAGAACCCAATGGAAGAGAGAACGTGTGAGCTTCACAGAAGATGAGAAAACCAGCAGGGACCAAAGGGAAAAATAAGCAAGGGCTTGCAGGTGACAAGAGAAAGCCGGCTGTCGGGGGTTCTGAGAGGAGTGTGGAGATGAGCCCCAGGCCTGGCCCCTCGTCAGGAGGGAGTGTGGGCGGAGGGGCAGCACAGACAAGACGGATCCCAGAAAGGGAAGTTGAGGGGAAAAAACAGCCCTGAAATAACAAATACCAAACAGCAGGCCCTCTGCTGAGGAGGCAGGAGGCTAGAGGCCCAGCAGGCAATTCTCAGGGATTCATAAACATGGCAGTTACAGAAGGGAAGATAAAAGGCATACATGGGGTGAACCGGCAGCCTCAAGCGGGGCGGCTCAGCAGGAACCCAATCCCAAGCCTCCAGGCTGGCTGCCCTGTCCGTGCTTCCTTCCACGCAGGGTGGAGAAAACAAGAGTAACCCAGCCTCGGTGACTATTTGGGGTCTGGCTAACCACAGCAGCCCCAGGATCTGGTCTTCTGCAAACTCCCTAAGTCACCAGGCCCCCCCTTGAAGAAAAGGAATTGATTTCAGAGAGCGCCAAAATGTGGCCTGACTTGGAGCAATGGCCACAATGTGGGGCAGCAGATGTTCCTGGACCAGGACAGGAGAGAAAGTAAGAGCCGGTGGTGCAGCAGAGCCCCCCATCATTTGCAGAGGGGAAAGCTCCCTCCCAAAACAGCCCCTGCCTCTCAGCGCCCACTCAGCGTCTGCTGTGAGCTGGAGTTTACCCGCATTTTGGGAAACCCGGGGTCCCAGCTAGACAGAGGTAGAGGCCTGGTTGCTAGTCCCGCCTGGATGCCGCCACCTAGGTGTGTCCTTCAATAAAGGAACAACCCATCCCCAACTCTTTGCATTAAGGTTTAACGTCCTTGAGATCTTTCAAGAGGTCTCTCATTGTTTTGTCTGTCAAACAAGAGCTGCAGGCTTTGGGAGCTTCCAAAAGGCTCAAGACACATGTTCTCACATCTTTTCCCAGAGAATCACCTTCCCAAAGAGCTCCATCCCCTCTTCCAGGAGCCCAGGCAACCCCAACCCTGGAGTCCTTAGCACCTTAGCACCACCTTAGCTCTGGTCTCCCAGTAGCTCTCTACAAAGGTCACAAAATGCCTTCTGACGGGGAATGAAAAAAGCAAACTCCTGCAGAGGCCAAGGATGGCTCTGGTCCAAAGCCCCCTAGAAACCTCCCTTCCTCGGCCCAAATCACCCCACTCCGTGCCTTGGTTCCCTGCTTCTTTTTCCAGATGTGCACTAATAGCGCAGAGTTAATGGAGGGACCGAGAGGGAGCCCTTTTTTTCGGGTCAGGGAAAGGACTGAGCGGGCAGGAAGGCCGGGGGAGAGATTGGGCGTCTCCAAGGACCTGGGGGTTGCCGCCTCCACCGTGGCCGGCTGGCGCGCGGCAGGGCTGGTACCAAAGGTCCGCCAGGCACCCGCCGAACAGGAAATTCCACCTGTCGGGCCGGCCAGCGCCCGGGCCACAAATGGGCAATGGAGCGGTTCCCTTTGCCAAGACAAAGCGCGGCGCTGCAGCGTCCGGGGCCCTCGGCGCCCGCTCGCATCGCCCAGCTCCCGGCCACTCGGGGTGGCTTCCCGGGCCCCGACGACGCGCGCGAAGCCCGCGCCCCTCTCCCACCTCAGGCCGCGAGCTGTACTTGAGTCCCGCGCGGAGGTCCTTGGCGCCCCCTCCGCCCTTGCGGGCCCGATTGCTCTTCATGGTCCCGGTGGCCGGCCGCGAGTCTCAGAGGCGTGGTCCCCGCGGACGGCTGGCTCCCATCGCCCACGGGGCGCGGGGGACGCGGAGGGCGCGGGGTGCGCGGCCGCGCAGGGGGGCGCGCGGGCTGCGCGAGGGGCGCGGGGGCGCGGGGCCGCGGGGGGCGCGGGGCGGGCCGAGTTCCGGTCGCAGCCCGGCGTCCCGGCCGCCGGCGGTCGCTCTCGCCCTCACTCTTCCTGTCCCGGGCAGGTAGTTTCAGGGTGTGGCCTCCCCGGGCCCGCCCCGCCGCCCGGCCGCCCGGCCGCCTCGCCGTATCACCCTTCCCAGGTCCGTGTGGCCTTCCCAGGCCCGCCGCCCCCTCGGCCCATGCCGCCCCCTCCGCCGCTCCCGCCCCGCGCAGGGCCCCGGGGAGAAGGGGAGCAGCAGGCCACGGCCCGGAAGGTGAGGGACAAGTAAGACTCGGCGACCTGCGTGGTGGTGGCCATTAGCATTAACTGTGGTGGTGGCCATTAGCATTAACCATACGGGCCCAAGGCGAGTATCTAAGAGCAACAAAAGTGAATGCACCGCTCTCCTCCCCTCCGAGAGGTGACCCTCTGCCCCTGGAGACAACCCTTCCATCCGCCTCCTTGATGCCAACCATGGTTTCCCTCCCTCCCTCTGGCGTCTGCAATCTCTCTCCACCTTGCTACATGACTAGGTCTCAATTATAACCCCTCCAAACCCAAACAGAAACCAGAACTGCTCCTTGACCCAGCCTCCCCCTCCAGCCACTGCCCTCCGTCCTCATGGCGGAGGCCATTGCTGCCCTGTCCTCTCTGCTAGGAGGCCCTTACTGGGGTCTGTGTCCAGCTCTCCCTGGCTGGGTGACCAGAGACTCCAGTTGCTCCACCAAATGCCATACTACCTGTTCCCAGCACCCTTCACCTGTTTGCCACATCCCGTACTGATTGATCCCATCCTCCAATGCTCACCCCTTCCCTGGATTCTGGTCCTACTTTCTGGTCCCTAAAGGTCAAGTTTCCCAAAGTTGTCTCTTCAGCCTCCTCCCCTCTTTGGCTCCCCTTTCTGGACAACTCATCTCATCTAATGACTTCAAATAGGTAACTCTGCCTTCCTAATGTTGACATCAGGAAGGAGTGCTGGTTCTGCATTAATAATTGCTCGGGAACTTCTCCATTTGTGTTCTCCTGGTATTACATAGTCAACAAATATTACTGAGCACATATTATATGCTAAGCACTGTTGTAGGTGCTGGGAAACAAGAGTAAACAAAATAAAAATCGCTGCTTTGCAATCAGCAAGCCCCAAACTTCTTTCCCAGACTTGGCCATCTTCCTCTGGCTGTAATGGTAGTCTCCTAGACTCAAAATCTTGGAATTATCTCTGACTCTCCACCCTCTTACACCTTGGATCTAATTAGTTCCAAATCTGGCCAAGTCTTTCTCTCCAAGAGCTGACAGGTATAGCCCTTTCTTTCCTCCCCCCTTTCAAAGACCCCCTTGAATACAAGCCCTCATCACCCTTTTCCTGGATTTGTGTAAGAAGCAAATGGATCTCCTGTCTCCAGTTTGGTCCCCTCTGATCCCTCCTGGACACACCAGTCAAGTTACTCTTCCTAAGCCATGGCTTCTGTAAAACCTTCCCTGTCTTCTGGATCAAATCCAGCCTCCTTAGCATGACTCTCACAGTGTGACCTGTCTTCTTTTGCAGCCTTGTTGTCCCGCATTCCTGTTTGGACCCGGTCTCTGCAAACAGACTTCCCAACACGTGCACCTCTCCTAATGCTCCTCGTGCACAGAAAAGCCCTTCTCCTTCACACTCGTCTCTGCACATGGGGACAGAGTCACGCACAGTAGTCATGAGTGTGTTGTCATTGTTCACTGGGTGTTTTTCATTTTCTGCCTTCTGGGCATGGGCTAAGATTGCACTCCCTCCCCTTTGAAGTTAGGTGTGGTCATATGGCCAGCTGTGGACAAGGAATTGTTAAATGAGGAGGTAAACACCACTTCCAGGTAGGAGTATAAGGAAATAATACACAATCCCATACCCTCTTCCCCAGTGAAGTACGTGTTGAGGTAAGATCTCCCCTCACCCTGTGATCCGGAGCGGCTGCAGTGAGCAGAGACTCTTGCTGATGTGCATTGGCCATGGAACGTGAATGAGAAGCACGCTCCGGGGATGGTAAGCCCTGGGGAGTTGAGGGTTGTTCAATACTGCGGCAAGCCTAGGCCACCCTGATATATTACATCCTCCATGAGATTTTCCTTCCCTCTAAACCAGAACTAGGTCTGCTTGTACGTTTATCATGGAATTTATCACCTTCTCTTGGCATTTCTGTCAGCGTCTCACTCACCTTTGAGTCTCAGAGCGTAGCACACCAGCACGATAACTCGGGTCAGTTTAATAAATGGAAAATAAGTCTGCCACTGTCCATAGAAAGCATTCCAAAGCTAACTAGAAGATATCAAAAATAATTTCCTGCGTATCGGGACAGAGTCACCGATGGTCCTTTGTAGGCACCACAGTTACTAATGATGCAATAGCTTGCAGTTAGTGTGGGTGATTGAAAGTAAGCCAGATCCCAGGTAAGCGAAGTGAGACGGCAAGCATGGCACTGAAATCCGCTGTTCTGCTGCAAAAGGAGCATCTCATATCACCGCCTCGGTTCCTAGGGCATCATCTCTTAGCTCATGGAGCTAAGAAGTGCCTTGCCCACAGAAGGCCCACAGAAGGTACCGCTGAACACAATACACATGCAGTGAGTGCACTGACTCTGATTCCAGATTACGAGGAAGCCATGCAGCCCGAGACCCTTCTCTGGGATCACTGGGTCATGTCTATTCACGTTAAACCGATTTGACTTAATTCTCGTAAAATTATATTATGTGAAATAAGTGCTTTTATTCCTAAATCATAAGCAAAGAAGGCCAAGAGCAGGCAGCCTAAAGGATGTAGCCAGGTTCTCATGCTCTTAAGGGGTAAATCCAGACTCAAACCCAGATTTCAGTTGGAGGCCGGGGTCATTTGCTGCAACGACCAACTCACACAGCCTCCATCATCCCCCAGCTCACCCCAGACCCTCCCAATCCAAAGCTGCCAGCCATGTCATGGGTCAGTCTTCCTCATACTGACCCCAGGACTCTGTCTGCTGGGGAAGTCAGGTCTATGTCCCTGGGACCCCCTCCGAAGGCCTCTCCAATTAGCCCACTGCTAATGTCCTTGGGGCCAGAGCCACTTAGAGCTTGTACAAGTGTGGAGCTGACCAGAGGCCAAAAAGCAGGCTTCAGGTGGTGATAACGTGGGAGAGAGAGTGGGGCCACATCAGGTAGACCCAGCCCCAGTTCAAAATCACAGAGCACTGTTATGGTCCAAGATAGTGAGAACCGGGGGCAACGCCGCTGAAGCAGATTTTGCCAGGAGGGCAATCCCACCCCTGCCAGGAGAAGTCTGCAGACAAGGAGTGGGGGGCATGGGGGAGGTTTAGCATGAACAGGGTAGAGCAGTGTGGGCCAGTTACGGAGCCGTCATCTGTGAATGTATCCGCATCGTCTGGAACAACGGGGTTGACAGACTGGCCCCTAATACCACTTTTGCTTTTGTGCTGCTGCAGATCTAGCCCTTCCCGGTGGAAGGTGGAAACACGCTTTCTAAATACGAGTTGTTCAGTAGCCGCCAGGTGATTCTGCCTTCTCCCTGCATAACCACTTCACCCCACCCCACTTCTTCGCCTTCTGCAGAAATCCAAATTCCACTAAAATATCACTCTGCGGAACCTTCTTCAGGCATATCAATCTCTTCTACCTCAGCTCCCCCAGAAATTGGTACACTCCTCAGGCAGAGCTTACATCATGGGCATTTGATTGTTCTGGTCCACGTAAGAGCTCTTTAAATGTCGTTGCAAGAAGCAATGAGTGAGGAGAGTCCATGAAGCTGATGGGAAAAGCAGCATATCAAGCCCTTGCTCCGGCTTCTGCTCTTGGGTTTCTTCATGTACAATTTAACAATAAGAGTATTTACCTATATATCATAATTTTATGAGAATTAGACCTAATGGGTTCAATGTAATGACAGAGGGTTACACTTGTCCTTCTGTCACATACAGCACTCTCTCAGGAAGTTGACCTGACACAGTGATTGTAGAGAAGGGTCTCGACCCGCATTGCTTCCTCTTAATCTGGAGTGGCATTAAGTGTACTGTGTGCATATTGCATTCAAATAATAGCACTCAATGCTTCCTGTGTGCAGGGCGTTTATTCTAGGAAGCCAGGAAGCAATACGAGACATCCTTTCCTAGCAGAACAGCAGGTTTAGTTAGTTAGTTAGTTATAGGTAAGCTCTAGGCCCAGTGTGGTACTTGAACTCACGACCCTGAGATAAAAGAGTCACATGCTCGGGGCGCCTGGGTGGCTCAGTCGTTAAGCATCTGCCTTCGGCTCGGGTCACGATCCCGGGGTCCTGGCATTGAGCCCCACGTCGGGCTCCCTGCATCGCGGGAAGCCTGCTTCTCCCTCTTCCACTCCCCCTGCTTGTGTTCCCTCTCTCGCTGTGTCTCTCTCTCTGTCAAATAAATAAATAAAATTAAAAAAAAAAAGTCACATGCTCTACCGACTGAGTCACCCAGGCGCCCCTTTTTCAAGTACGATTTTTTTTTTTTTGGAGGGAAGATTACTTCATATGTGGTGGTGTGTTTCCATCTGGCTGTCTCTTTTATTTCCAACTTCACGCTTGGATTCTAAATTCAGGAAATGTGGACAGTAACCTTTCAGTTTACCATTCTTTATTTACTGATTGAAATACCTCTTCAGGGCGAGATTTCCCGTCTGCGCAGTTACCCAGGGGTAACGTTTGTATTGGAATGAAAGATAAAGACCTGAGTCTTTCCCTTTACTTAGCGGTTTTCAAAATAGTTAATTCCCAGGGCGCCTGGGTGGCTCAGTTAGTTAAGCGACTGCCTTCGGCTCAGGCCATGACCTCAGGGTCTTGGGATCGAGCCCCGCATCGGGCTCCCTGCTCGGCAGGAAGCCTGCTTCTCCCTTTCGCACTCCCCCTGCTTGTGTTCTCTCTCTCTGTCAAATAAATAAATAAAATTTTTTTAAAAAATAATTAATTCCCTAACATCTTCCAAAAGGACCAATTGGTGTTTGTTGGCTTGTTTTTGTGGTATTGTGAATTCTTGGATTTTTAAACGTATGTATTATGTTTTGGTTCATTGTCATTTTTATGCTTAGTGATGTTCAAACTGTCCTCTCTTTCAGGAGCGGGAGCCTCTTCTTCTTCATTTTCTTTTTTTTTTTTTTTAGTAGGCTCCATGCCCAGCACGAGCCCAACATGGGGCCTGAACTCATGAGCCTGAGATCAAGGCTTACCTGAGACCAAGAGTCAGACACTTAACCGACTGAGCCACCCAGGTGCCCCGAATGGGAGCCTCTTCTAATTGGCTATGACTTTTGACTCAGTTCTACTCATCTTGGATCATTTATTTGCTTTCTGGTAAGAGTTGCAGGTTCTTCTTATATACTCATCCCTTGCGCAGACATGCAATCGGCCATTTCTTCAAGACATCCTGGTGTGTTTTTTAGTGAGAAACAGTATTTCAAGACAATCACCTGGGCACAAGGGATATTTATTCCTACTGAGTTGGTCACTGCTTCTGGGGATTTTGGTGATGGACAGAGCTAGGAATTTTTTAAAGAGATAAAATACCCAAGAAATTCATTTGTATATTTCCAATTCAGATTTAGGGCCACCGGGTACTGACAGAGCTTATTCTATCTTGTATCTGTATTTTTTCCCCCACACTGAGAGTCCTTGTTCCCATGTCACTTTTTTTTTTGCCCTATCTTTTTTGTTAAATGAAGGTCACAAGTACAATTTTCTCATTAGAGTTCAGTGACTTCGTTTTTAATGCAGTTTTTGTCAACTTGCCAATTTACAAACAACAAAATACTCTAGCTAATTTGAGAAAAAAAAAAAGAGGAAATTATTAAAAGATTCTTAGGAAGTTCGTAGAATCTCTGGGAGGCCCAGAGAGGCAAGAGCCAGGAAGCAGGCCAGCCACACAACAGGGCTGCTCACGAAGCTCCCCCAGCCCCCCACCGCTCTGGTCCAGGGAGTTAGCACTACAGCTCATGCCAGTGAGCTCGCCCTGCAGGCCAGTAATGCCACCCCCTGCCGCCCCCGAGCTGTCTGACTCTACTGTTACTCGAGCCAGAGAGTGACCCGTGTCCTTTCTTTGTTCCTTTTTGAATAAGTCTCCTGTGAGTGCACCTCACTGGCAATCCTAAGTTAGGCCTGTGCCCTACCTACAAACCAGTTGAGAAGTCGAGTTCTGTTTCCTGCCTTGGGTAGGCAGGACTCTTAATGTGGAAATCCTCCAAATACAGGAGGGCTGCTCGAAAGATACCCTGGTGTCTACAAACCAGGCAATTGCAGGTGCTCTGAGCTTGTCGTCTGGAATGTGCCCTCAGAGCCTTTCCGAAAGGCATTCTATTTACCCCAGGCTACTACTGATTTGATGCTCTGTCTAGACGGCATCACTGAGCACTTTCTTTCGTCTGACTGCCCCTGTCCTATCCTTATCACCGACACAGCCAAGTTCACCCCTTCTTCCATCTGGTATGTGGAGCTACGCCCAGCCCACCACTCCCTGACCCATGGTGCTGCGTTGGGCCTACATGGGCTTTTGATTTTTATTTTTTAAAAGATTTTTATTTATTTATTTGATGGAGAGAGAGAGCACAAACAGGGGGAGCAGCAGCAGATAAAGGGAGAGGGAGAAGCAGGGTCCCCACCGAGCAGGGAGCCCGATGCGGGGCTCGATCCCAGGACCCCGGGATCATGACCTGAGCCCAAGTCAGACGCCCAACCGACTGAGCTACCCAGGCGCCCCTACATGGGCTTTTTTTTAAAAAATCCAAGTACCCTGACTCATTTGCTTACTCAGTCTGAGTTCAGTGCTCATGGGCCTAGTTAAAGGAACTCAAGTTTTAATCAAATAGTGTAAATATATGTGTGTGTGGCTTTAGAAGATTCTTACAAAATATTATCTTCACTGCAATTAAGTAGACAATACCAGTACCTCAAGCACAGAACAAGAAAATGTTCCCACTGACATTTCTACTCCCAGTACAAACTCTTCAATGGCCACAACAATGGCCCAATGGTTACAACAATTATCATCTGATTAAGAAGTTGGTTAAAAGGTTCTGAATCCGGGCGCCTCGGTGGCTCGGTTAAGTGTCTGCCTTCGGCTCAGGTCATGATCCCAGGGACCTGGGATCGAGCCCCACATCGGGCTCCCCGCTCCGCGGGAAGCCTTCTCCCTCTCCCACTGCCCCTGATTGTGTTCCCTCTCTCGCTGTATCTCTCTCTGTCAAATAAATAAATAATCATTAAAAAAAAGGTTCTAAATCATCAAGATCATGAACTTACATCTATTAATAATGATGTTCCTCACTCTAAGTGTATGTTGGGCCTTGGGGTGTTAACAAGTATTATGAGGCCAACATGATTAATGAGACTTAAAAATTAAATGTCCAGGGGCGCCTGGGTGGCTCAGTGGGTTGGGTGCTAACTCTTGACCTCAGCTCAGGTCTTGATCTCAGGGTCATGGGTTCAGGCCCCACATTGGGCTCCAACCTGGACATGGAGCCTACAATCAATAATCAATCAATCAATATCCAGTACATGACAAGCCACTGCATTTTTTAGTGCTTAAAGTCATACAATACTCAATTCAGTAGTTTACAAAATTTCATTAAAGAATGATAAATGTACAGCCTGAGGTTCTTAATTACAAACCAAAGACCCTGTAGAATCACTTTTCCTGCCACAGTAAGAATGGCTTGAAACAATACAAAGAAAACAGGCAACACTATAATACATTCTTCTGTCAGTAAACACTGTTGGATGACTCACAGACTTGAACAAACAAGCAAAAAAATAATGTTAGTGTATGGAAGGTTTGGATGGAAGTACAGATGTTTCTTTCTTTCTTTTTTTTTTAAGATTTTATTTATTTGAGAAAGAGAGAGGGGAGAGGGTCAGAGGTAGAAGCAGACTCCCTGCCGAGCTGGGAGCCCCACGTGGGACTTGATCCTAGGACTCCAGGATCATGACCTGAGCCAAAGGCAGTTGCTTAACCAACTGAGCCACCCAGGTGCCCCAGTACAGATGAGTCTATCACAGCCCAGTTTATGGTATAGTATTTGCCAGGTTTTTTTTTTTTTTTTTAAGATTTTATTTATTTATTTGGCAGAGAGAGACACAGCAAGAAAGGGAACACAAGCAGGGGGAGCAGGAGAGGGAGAAGCAGGCTCCTGGCTGAGCAGGGAGCCCGATGTGGGGCTCGATCCCAGGACCCCGGGACCATGACCTGAGCTAACAGCAAGATGCTTAATGACTGAGCCACCCAGGTGCCCCTTTGCCAGTTTTAATCATGAAGTACACAAGTACTGTCTCTTGAGCGAGCCCTGTGTCCTGGAGAAAGATATGTTTTCAACCGTTTAAAATAATAATACCTGCGGCACCTGGTTGGCTTCCCACCTCCGTGGGAAGAGCATGCTACTCTTGATCTCAGGGTCGTGAGTTCGAGCCCCATGTTGGGCATAGAGATTACTAAAAAAAATAAATAAATTTAAAAAGATAGCTCTTGGGCGCCTGGGTGGCTCAGTTGGTTGGGCGACTGCCTTCGGCTCAGGTCATGATCCTGGAGTCCCAGGATCGAGTCCCGCATCGGGCTCCCTGCTGAGTGGGGAGTCTGCTTCTCCCTCTGACCCTCTTCCCTCTCGTGCTCTTTCTCTCAAATAAATAAGTAAAATCTTTTTTTTTTAAAGATTTTATTTATTTATTTCACAGAGAGAGACACAGTGAGAGAGGGAACACAAGCAGGAGGAGTGGGAGAGGGAGAAGCAGACTTCCTGCCGAGCAGGGAGCCCGATGCGGGGCTCGATCCCAGGACCCTGGGATCATGACCTGAGCCGAAGGCACACGCTTAACGACTGAGCCACCCAGGCGCCCCTAAATAAGTAAAATCTTTAAAAAAAAAAAAAAAGATAGCTCTTGGGGAAACTGGGTGGTGCAGTTAAGCATCCAACTCTTGATTTTGACTCAGGTCATGATCTCAGAGTCATGAGACTGAGCCCTGCATTTGGGCTCCTAGCTGGATGTGGAGACTGCTTAAGAGTCTCTCTCTCCCTTTCCCCCTCCCCCCAACCCTGCTTTCTCTCTCTCTCTAAAAAAAAAAAAAAAAAAAGATAGCTCTTATACTTTTAATGATACCTAACATTCACCGAGCACTTGCTCTGCACTGGGCACTGGTCCATGTTTCAGAGCTTTCCCTGTGGTCACTCACTTCTAACCCAATGCAGTAAGTACTGTCACTGCCCCCATTTCTTCAGATGGGGAAACCAAGGCACAGAGCAGTTAGGTAACTTTCTCAAGGTCCCCTAGCTAGTAGGCGGCCAAATTAGGAGAAGAGCCAGGCAGTTTTGTCTTCAGAATTCCCACATGTAGCATTATAGCTTCCTCTTAAATTTAATCTGTATTTTGTGGAAAAGAATGGATTATGAAAAATCTCAGAAAATGAAATGCTATTGGATTGGCTGATTTGGTTAGAATAAAGAAATGTTTCCAGATAACGTTCTGGTGCTAGTCCACGTGAAAACCTTAAGTGCACAATATGTTACAAAATGTCTTCAATGTAGTTATTTTGATAAAAATCAGGAACATTTAAAATATGGTAGAATCTTTGCAATATTTTAAAATAAGATTGGAAATGACCAAGAAAACATTTTGTCCCACGCAGAGATTCGTCTTGTGACAAAGTATTTAAAAAGTTGAACTTAAAGATGTTGCAGTTTGTTGTAAGTATTTTAAGCTAAAAACACCTGTTCCAATTTTCCTTTTTTTTAAGTAAGCTCTTGGCCCAATGTGGGGCTCAAACCCACGATCCCGAGAACAAGCATCTTATGCTCTACCGACTGAGCCAGCCAGGTGCCCCCCGATTTGCTTTTTCTAAAAGAGCTCATGCTATGGAGAAATTTGAAAACAAATTATCTAGAGAGGTTTCCATCACTAGGTTATTTTGTTGTGGACAGTGATGTCTCCTCTAAAAGACCTATTTGTATACCTAAACTCAGAAGCAGAATTGATAGATCGGATTGTGCTGTAACAGGCAGAGCCAAGGGCGCACTTCTCATTCCAGCCTGTTTGTATGAGGTGTCTCTCTTGGCTTTTTGCTTTTTTAAACAGCTTTATTGAGGTTAACTGACAATCAACTGCATCTATTAAAAGTGTTCAAGCTTGTACATATGTCCAACTTATATACTCATAAAACCATCACTACAATCCAGAACTCTTGGGGTGCCAGGGTGGCTTAGTCGGCTAAGCATCTGCCTTTGGACCCCTGATCTCTGGATCCTGGGATCGAGCCTCCCATCGGGCTCCCTTCTCAGCGGGGAGTCTCCTTCTTCCTCTCCCTCTGCCCCTCTGCTCGTGCTCTCTCTCAAAAATAGATAAAATCTTTCAAAAAGAAAAGAACTCTTTCAGTTTTGATAGCCATTAAATGACGAAACAAGTAGACTTTGAGCCAGACTTGTAATTGCTCTACTTCTAAGTGTTAAAACACAATTTAAAAATAAATACGGAGGAGCATAACTCTACTCCTTAACTGTGGGTGGCACGTAGTGACATCCTTCCAACAAGGGAACGGGGGTTGGTGAGAGTATCTTCCCAGCAGAAGACACTGCCAGACCTGCCCCAGACAGGTGGGCAATGCCATCAACAGTGGTAAGTTATGGTGACAGTATGTACCCTTGATATGATGTGATGAGCATGGCACTTTGGTCTTCCACCCCAGTAGCACATAACGCCGGGGTCTTATCACGAGAAAAACATCAGACAAACCCCAGTAGAGGGGCATCCTATGAAATACCTGACCAGCACACCTCAAAACTGTCAAAATCATCAAACACAAGGAAAGTCTGCAAAACTGCCACAGTCAAGAGGAGCTTAAAAAGACACAACTAAATATAATGTGGTATCCGGAGACAGAACAAGGACAGCAATAAAAACTAAGGAAACCTGAACCAACTGTGGACTTTGGTTACAAGAGAACAAAAGCAATCACTTCGTTTGCACTGAAGCTCGTAATATTTTACTGGACCCAAGAGGCTTCATTAAATAACATTTAGAAAAAATAATTTCATCTTTTTTTATGCTTTCCAATTTTCTCTTTATGACTTTATATATATCTAATCTTAAAATAACTATATATATAGGGCACCTATCAAGATGTTTTGTTGATGGATGTTCCTGCTCTAACCAGAAAGAGCCACTGACTTCAGTATCTCAAGTTCATTTGGACCTAGGTTAACTTGGCCAAAGAACTCCCGAAGATTCTCCAAGTCGTGCCCCATCCATTTCAAGGATCGTGAAACAAGTATTTGTGAATTGATTATGTCTTTTGTCCCATCCTCTGGACACCTGGGCTTCTCCACAGCGGTTTTGCACTAACAGCCTGCGATTTTTAAGGAGCTCTAGACAGAAGTATCCCCAGACAGAAGTACCCCCATTTCCCAAGGGGTAGCCAGGCAAGATATTATTTTAGAAGAACCGCTTTACCTTTTGTCCCAGAAAAAAGAACCTGCTGCCCATACCACAGACTTTCGTTCTGCATTGAATAGCATCGTGACCTGTGGTCATGTTTGAACTGTGAAATGAGAGATGCCATGAGGGCCCTTCTAGTTCCTTCCATCCATTTTCTCCATGTCCGTCACTTCTAATGAGTGAGGTAAGACAGTAGGTTCCTTGAGAGTGAGCCTCTGGGCTTCCCGCCAAATCTGAGAGACTCATGGCCCCCCATTCTGTGTCTCCTAGTGTAAGGGTATCAGTGTGACAGCAAAGGAAACCAGAGGAGACTGCCAGGACACCTGGGCTGGCTCTGACCTCAGCTGCTGGGTTCCAGTTTCTAACAGAGCAGACAGGGAGGTAGGAGGACTTTACACCAAAGCCAGCTGGAAGTTGCCGGCACCCGAGGCCCACGGCAAGGTGGGCAGGGCCACATTCCTCAGAAGGCAGAGCTGAGTCACCAAGGCAGAAACCAGGGGATGATAAGTTTCTCTCAGTCCCCAAACAGGAGCCGGGGCCACCAGGGAGCAGAGTGGAGCTGGCCTAGGGTGAGGCCTGCTGGACAGTCCAGGCCGGACACACGCCTCATCGCTGTGGGTGTTTCCTTTCAAAATGAAGAAACAGGGCGCCTGGGTGGCTCAGTTGGTTAAGCGACTGCCTTCAGCTCAGGTCATGATCCTGGAGTCCCGGGATCGAGTCCCACATCGGGCTCCCTGCTCAGCGGGGAGTCTGCTTCTCCCTCTGACCCTCTTCGCTCCCGTGCTCTCTGGCTCTCATTCTCTCTCTCTCAAATAAATAAATAAAATCTTAAAAAAAAAAAAATTAAAAAAAAAAAAAAAAAAAAAAAAAAAAAACAAAATGAAGAAACAGACTCTTTATCTGCAGATCTGTATCAGTCCAAGATGAGGGAGGTACGTGAGCCTCGATGCCAGGACATTCGAGTCTAATCCCAACTGCCTCTGCACCGACCCTGTTTGGGTAACGGATGTGTAAACGGAAACACTGCAATTTCACCAGCCCCAAACTCCCCCAGGGCCCATCATCCACAGGAGTGTTGGTAACAGAAGTCCTACCAGTCGACCAGTTGGATGGGTCCTAGTTGACTGGCACCAGCCTGTGGGGTGACCCCAGGGACCGCTATCCTCTAGGACCAACGTACAGGGAGCTTGGATCCATCCCTTAGCAGTCAGAAGACCTCAGCTTTCTCCAAGATAAGAATACCCATGCTATAAAGGTTAAGACAATTAAAGGAGGCTCTGCGTGTAGGGCAGCTAGCAGATGGCAGGCCCTAAAATAAATGAAGCTGGTCTGTTCAATTTGGAACCAGATAAGGAATGCTCCATCTACACTTTCCAGCTGATACCGCAGAAGGTCAAGTGACAATACTTTTTTTTTTTTTTTAAGATTTTATTCATTTGAGATAGAGAGAGAGAGAACATGAGCAGGGAGAGAGGCAGAGGGAGAGGGAGAAGCAGGCTCCCTGCTGAGCCAGGAGCCCGATGTGGGGCCCGATCCCAGGACCCTGGGATCATGACCTGAGCCGAAGGCAGACGCTTAACCATCTGAGCCACCCAGGCGCCCCAAGTGACAATACTTTTGAGATCACTCTGCCAGAAACTGGCTTTAAAAATTTTCATTTTTTTCATGACTTTCCTGGCAGCAATCTGAATGGTCAATGGAGGAGGAAGAGGCAGATAGGGAAGTGCGGATTGATGGTAACAAAAGAACCAGCCTGTTCAACAGGTTTGTCCCATGGTGCTTCCTGGCGGCAGGTTTGTAAGATGCAGTCATTATATTCAAGTACCCTAAGCAAGATACATGCATCATATATGTATATACATGTAGTGTTACCTTCACTGCACTATCTATGTAAACTGGCATTACACTCAACTGGGGTGAGGACTCTAAGATTAGCCCTGAGTTTACTCTTACACATGTAGCCGGACACTAAAAACAAATCACTAGTGAAAACCACCCCCAGGCACAAAGTGCTAAAAGCAGAGGTCAGGTAAACAAACCCCCTTCAATGAGAAAACAGCACCTCCTAGTGGCAGGTCATTAAAGGAACAAGTCAAGGCTGGAAATATTTCTCTGAAAATCCTGTGCTCGAAATCCAGCCACAAGCCCCATTCATTGTTTCCAGTTTCAAAAAGAAAAGTCTTGGGGCAGCTGGGTGGCTCAGTCATTAAGCATCTGCCTTCGGCTCAGGTCATGGTCCCAGGGTCCTGGGATCGAGCCCCGCATGGGGCACCCTGCTCCGCGGGAGGCCTGCTTCTCCCTCTCCCACTCCCCCTGCTTGTGTTCCCTCACTCGCTGTGTCTCTGTCAAACAAGTAAATAAAAAAATAAGATCTTTAAGAAAGAAAAAAAAGCAAAAAGAAAAGTGTCCTATTAATAATATCAGTAGCCCAAATTCAATTTTGCTGGGCAAAATGCTCGGCTAACTTTCCCTCCTACTTTTTTAAGTAACCATGATCAAATAAATAAATGCTACACATTTACAGGAAGTCAATAGCTCAGAAGGAAACATGTAATTTAAAGATAACTTTAAAAATTCACGTGTAAATTCAGATTTGTCATCGTGAAAAGCGATGTTAAAAGGAATAGTAAAATAAAGTAAGCAGCTCTCCAGAAATTTTAAACTTACAAAATTGACCAAAAAGGCTGCAAGATAAAGGCAAAGCAATCACTCAGATTATAGACTGAAACTACAGAGAAAATTTTAAAGAAAAAAGCAATCAAGGAAGTCCAATGTTTAGCCAAATTCGCATTTTAGAAAATATAAAATATGGTGGAGGAAACCATTAAAGGAAATAATTTCCCTTAGACAAAAGATACCAGCCTTCAGATTGAAAGCACTTTCCCTTAGTATTTTTTTTAAGTAATCTCTACACTCAACTTGGGGTTCAAACTCACAACCCCGAGATCAAGAGTCACACACTCTACTACTGACTGAGCCAGCCAGGCGCCCATCTCCCTTAGTTTTTAAATGAAAAAACGGAATTCAAGGGGCACCTGGGTGGCTCAGTCCTTAAGTGTCTACCTTTGGCTCAGGTCATGATCCCGGGGTCCTGGGATCGAGCCCCGCATCGGGCTCCCTGCTCCGCGGGAAGCCTGCCTCTCCCTCTCCCACTCCCCCTGCTTGTGTTCCCTCTCTCGCTGTGTCTGTCAAATGGATGAATAAAGTCTTTTAAAAAAAATTTTTAAGAAAAAACGGAATTCAATCCTAAGAGCCAACTTGCTTGAGTGGCCAGATTCCTGTCCCTGTGGTGCAGCTTGGAACCTTCTAGGGAAGGCAGGAGGGTTACAGCCATCCCCACGGATTAACACCACGCCAATGAAACAAGGAGTCTTGGTGGAAGTTAAAGTATTTATTGATGTGTTTCAACTGTACATTCTCCACAGATCAGATTAAGGAGTTTGTAGGTGAAGTTTATCTGTGCATAGTGGGAAGACACATGGATAAGGTAGAGGGGAGGAAGAAGAAGGAAAAAAAAAAAAGGTCACAGGGAAATAGAAAAAAATACACCACAGGTTACCAGAACCTTCCGACTAAAATAAAGAAAAAGAATGAAAGGAAAAGAAAGAACAGAAGAAAACGAAAAAACTGTGAGCATCACCAACTATACAAGCATCACAAAGACTCAGGTGAAGGAAACAAAATCTCCAAAGCTTTACATGGTGTCTACAGAGCATTTCATGTACAACGTGGAGCATCCTCCTCGCACATAAAAGCCAGCCCCCCACCTCTCTCCTGGGTGCGTGGCACCCCCTACTGCGGTCTTCTCTGAGCAGCTGAGGGGGCGGGCAGGGAAGTCAGGGTACAAAGGGGAGGGAGGAGGGTCAGTGCTGGGGCCGGGGGGGGGGTGTCCAAATAGGAAAAGACAGTACGTGTGGACGTGACTGGAAAGGGAAGTGAGTAGTAAAAAGCTACAGTAAGTCAACGGCAGACAGTGGAAGGACATCCTATATAAACTACAGGCTAATTTCCGTGGAAGAACTGGATTTAGAAGGAAAGCAGGAGTGGCTGCCCTAATCTGTATACGGTAGGCTTGCTAAAAGCTGCCGAACTCAAATGCTTTCAGCCTCCTGGGTGACACCAAGGTGCCCAGCACTGGGAACACCAGACTTCCAAGAAACTGGTCCTTTAACATGATTCTGCAAGGGTCTCATGATGCGCTTGAGTGGTCAATGACGGTTCCCTATTACATTTAGTTTCTAGGCAACTTTCTGAAAGCTAGCTCATTTAAAAAGGGAATACTGCCTTAATTTCTTCTTTTTTTCCTAAGAAAAACCAGGACAGTGAATGAGCCTTAAAGAGTGGTTTATACAATGCAGATGGAACGGCCTGCATATACAGTCCATCACCGAAAACCAACATTGTCCATTTACAGAGAGCATATGTGAGACAATACAATAGAAGTGGGATTTCTGATTAATTTAAAAAAAGAAAACTACATCAGTCAAATATCTGCAATAGATCATTTTTTTCATTTCATTTAAGGTTTATATATCATATATTGTTATATTAACATTTTTCACCCATTTAAAAGAATGGAAATTGTGATTCTACAGTAGTACTTTAGAGTCTTAATGATCCAGGAGGTCCGAATGAAATCCTCCGGGCGCAACTGCTGGTCAGGAGTTGACCCAAAACACCGGACCTCCATCTCCTGGCCCACCTGCAGCGCCTGCTCCAACAGGTGGCGCCTCGCGCTTCCTTCCGCTTAGATCTGCATCTGCTCCAGGTATTTGTAGGTGGGGTTTTCATAACCATGGTTCTGCATCTTGTTCAGGTGGCGCTCCTCTGGGGTGAGCATTGGGTCAACCTGGAGGAACGAAGACGGAAGATCACTGCACCGTACCGGAAGACAACTGCACAGATCGGAACACTGGAGCCGTTTGCTGTGCAGTCCCCTAGGAACCAAAGTCTACCCGGTGTCCAACTGCCACCGGGTAGACCAAACGAGAGTCAGTGGTGAGGACACTGGGGGAGGAGGAGGAAGAAAAGAAGGGGGTCAAAGAGCCTTCTGAAAGCTGGAGTCCTAAAAGTGGAGTCCGAGTTAAAGGAAAGAGTGAACTGAACTTCCTAGCACCACGGCACCAACCATGTCTCAGTTGTGCCGCTTACTATTTGGGACAGCCTCGGTGAGTGATCCCTATAAAATGAGAAATGGGATCACGTGATCTGTGGGTCTTTTCCAGCTCAGAAATTCTACTACTAGGCCAGTGTCTAGCAGGAGGTGAAACCAAGTCACTAAGACACACATCTAAACTTATTTTCCAGGGCACATCACATTCCTTATTGTATTCAATTTCTGGAACCAAGAAACTCTGGACATTCCCATCACCTACCTCAAAATGAGTCGTAAGCAATTCTAATTATGAATCAGCAGAAGACGGAACCGAAACAGTCTGCTCTGGCTCTAAATTTCCTGTTGCTTTTTCCCCCCCCCATTAAAAAAAGACTACTGGGGCGCCTGGGTGGCTCAGTCATTAAGCGTCTGCCTTCAGCCCAGGTCATGGTCCCAGGGTCCTGGGATCGAGCCCCGCATCAGGCTCCCTGCTCAGCGGGAAGCCTGCTTCTCCCTCTCCCACTCCCCCTGCTTGTGTTCCCTCTCTCTGTCAAATAAATAAATAAAAATCTTAAAAAAAAAAAAAAAGTCAGCAACAAAAACAAAGAAGGGTATCGACAGTCCTCATTCCCAAATACCTAAACATACCGGAAAGAAGGAAACACCAAGGAAATAATCTGAGAAAAGTTTTCACCCTCTGCAGCATAAAACGCTCTTATGTTTTCCTCCCATTCACAGTCAAAGGCCCAAATTAATGTTAAAATGTGACAGGGCCAATATAATTCAGTTGGGGCGGACTTCCAAAACATGACCTGATAACCCAGTGACTACTTTAATTGAAGCGCGGCGCCCATGAAGTTGAGATGTTTGCATGCCATTAACCTCCCTGACAGCACAGAGCAAGCCGTCACCAGCTCGGGGCCATGGCACAAAGAAAGGCCTACTCACCTCCACGATCCCATGGCTGATGGTGCCATACTGTCTCTTCCTCAGCATCACCAGGCTGATGACGATGACCGTGGCGATGGCCACCGCAATGACCAACAGCCCAATGAGGGCACTGCTGCTCAGACTGAAGTCCTCCCGTAGGGGCCCCACAGATTCCTACAGTAACAGAGCAGACGTGCGACAAGGTCTCGGTGACTCAGCACAGCGGGAGACACGCACTCCACGAGGCCCTAGCTCCTGGAGAGCCATGACTCTGAAACCCACGGGAGCTCCAAGATCCTGCCTTCCAAGTAACCATCCCCATAAGGAGAACTCCCACTTTTCCCAATCTCCACGGAGATCCTAATTTTAGCTTTCTTATCCAAACGTGTGGAAAAATGGGGACGGGGGCCTTTGATAACTTGAGACGCCGGGCATCTCTCCGTTTTCCACTTGAAATGGAAAGAGCGCCGTGAACCCTGGCAGCTGGGTTCTGGAGCTGAACACGCACCGGTTCTGCCTCCAGGCCACCGACCCTCTCGGCATTGAAGATCATTTCCTTAACGTCCAGAGTCTCATCGATGACCTGAAACCGTATGAAAAGGTCAGCACCCGGGTGGAAGGGGGACCTTCAGTACAAATGGAACCACTTCTTTTCTACCCCATTTATTATTTGCTGGAGGGAAGCAGATACCTGAGGATACCCACTAACCAAGCAGTTCGTCACGTTCTAAATCCACTCACCAAAGCGCTAGAGGAGGAAGCCAGTGTGGACAAGGTTACTGAGTCACAGCTGGCCCCTCAGGGCTCTCGCCTGCATGTTCCTCTAGGTAACCATTATGGAGACACATTTCAGGACAGACTCCCAAGAAGTCCTGTTCAAGTATCGAACTCAGTTGAGGAGAATCCAGAAATATCAGTGACAGAAAGTGCTCGTATAATAATAATAGTAGGTATAAACCTAAAGCAATAGAAGAGTCAAAGTCGACTCTATTCCAATTTCAAGTTACTAAATCTCTATATTCACTTGAAAATGGCCTCTCATATTTTATCCCTATCTTCGGTTGCAAATATATTTCCCCCTCATCAAGAGATGAGCCACTGCTGAAAAATGATTCTTTATTCCTTCTCATACCCAGATGCTAAACAATACAATCAATTTGTGGGAGTAGTTGGAGCCGACCCATCTTCTACCATATGGAAAAGGAACGCATGGAGGTTCATCGGGAAAGCATCTAGAACAATGCCACTCATGCCAACTAGTCTCAAAATTAAAACAGGGTAGGGCAGAAGGGAGAAATGGCTCACCATATTTTCATCCACTTTATTCTTACTGTTAATCACTTTCTCCTCAGCACCGATCAGCCCTCCATCCTGCTCTCCCACTCCAGATCCTGTGTTGGAGAGAGAGCACAGCTAAGTGTTTCCCAGGCTGGGCCGGCCTCATGCCAACCTCACAGAAGCAGTAAACTCCCTCCTGAGAGCCGGGGAGCCCTCGCTGATCACCTCCCCACCCCCACCGCCCACCCAGGCTAGATGATATGCTACTTTGTTCCCATTTCTGGGGATGCACTGTGCTCTATAAAGATGAATGGTACAGGCATTTTTCAGAGGACCGATGGGTATAATGGAGGAGGAGAGAGTGCTTACTTATATCCAACTTGGAAAAATGGAATGCCAACCTTCAGAAAAGAATGTTTATTATAAGGTAAACAGAAGTGGAGTCCAAAGGCAACCTAGCACAGAAAAACATGTAATACCCTTCTGGGATATTACCAAGCACCTATTATCCCACAACCTGGTCCTTCAACATCCTGGGCTCCCTTTGGATGGAGGCACCATCATACCAGCAATGAATCTGCACGTCTGCCTCGGGCATCATATTTTATTCCACAGGCAATTCTGTCCGCCTGAAATACCCTCCTTGCCTGATGAAGGACCTTGTCCTTGGAGCTGCAGCTCCTCTTGGGAGACAGTCCCAGCTTACAGCACTTAAAATCCTTGTTTATCCTCATCTGTCTTCTTCTCTGTCTCCCACTAGCCGGTCACCCTCTGAGGGCTTAGATCACAGATGTCACATCTTCGATGGGGATTAGAGAATGAACAGGAAAGAGGCACGCCACAGACAGGGAGAATTCTATCACAAGGGTGGAAGGCACCTTTCTATATGTGGAGCAAGACTAGCCACACTCCTCTTGTCAAGGTCAGATATCACTTGAGCCAATGTCACCTGTGCGTGGCACCCCAAATGACAGTATCCAAAGATGTGGCGTGACTGAAGCCAGCACGAACCCAGGCAGAGGAGAAGCGACAAGCCATCCTCCTTATTTCTAGCTTCAAAAGGCATGGGACTCCTACTAGCTATCCTACCAGTTTTTGTGAACAATAAGATACACAGTTCTATATAAATGTCTGTGATTTGAACCCTCTATAAATAGATCACCCTGACAGCATTCTAAGGGGACCACCTGCATGTGAGGAAGACTCAAACAGAAGTATATGCCAAGCACTGCTGTCTCTGGGCTTGCCGACAATGACACTAGGCCCGGCCACAGCACAGCTCACAACCAGACTCGTTCTTGACGTGGAGCCGTGAGTAAAAGCTACCATGGGCGCCGATCACGAGGGCTAGCTACTGTGTTCACTCATTAGAAGGCAGACAAAAATAATGCCGGTTTTTCCTAAAGCATTCACTTCAAAGAGGAACTTCACAACTCGATTCTAGGGTGAGTTAAATCAGGGCTGGCTTTTGTAGTCTCAAAAGGCCACTGAAACAGTATTATTGCACACTGACTATTTCAGAAAGAGGAATCTGGAGAGGTGCTGTCTCAGCATGGCTGCGGATGAGCAAGCCTAGTAAATTCTAATCCTTCCATCACTCCCTCTCTCCTCCTCCAGACTTTAAAGGTCACAGGGCAGGATCCTATTTGAAAAGTAACATGGCACTGAACCAACAAATTTTAAGTCCTACTACTAGTCTAGACTGTTCTCATACTCCTTTGGTGGTATAACCCACGTTTTCTTAAACACTGACCAAAACCACTTTGGTTTTACAGAAGGCACAAACAAGTGACATTAAGAGAACAAAAATTCATGTTTGAATTATTCCAACTAGTAACGACTGAGGTATGAGGACGAAAGCCAGGTAAATTTCTAGGAAATTCATCTCTACAAATATCTAAGAGGTACTACTGTTCAGAGGAAAGGGAACACAGTCATCTCCGAGAAGAGGAATATTCAAGTAGAACTAAATCAAGCATTTACATATACGTGATTTTTACAAGATTCAAACTGCACTCTTCATGTTCTGAGGCAAAGCTGTGGCAAAAACCACAACATCAAATTCTTAGAGAACACTGCTTGGTCCATCCAAAGTCGGCCAGAGCCAGTACACTGGGCTCATAAAACACACACTAAGAAAACACTGACCCTAGGACGGCAGACTACCCAACAAGCCGGAGAAATTCAGCAGCATTGTATGGAACAGAAACAGCATGGGCTTTGAAGACAAAGGAGCTGGGTTCAAATCCAGATTCCTCCATTTCTCAAAGTCATGACTGAGGAAATCATGCAGCCTGAGGCTTCTTCAACCACCTAATCTGTCTGAGAGAGCGAAAAACCTGACCATGAGGTGTGCTCAGTGCATTAAATGAACCCAAGCACGTGAGGCCCTCAGCACAGTGCTTACAGAGCCCTAGCCTGTTCTGAAGCTTGGACACTCACTACCATGCAGCAAGAGTTCACTTGTCACAACCTGTTCCATCCATCAGCTTCTAAGCTTTGAGGAGTGCTACAACTCCGGACAGGAGACAAGTGGGCATCGACAAAGGGTCAGGCGCAGCTAAAAGGAAAGGGAAAGATGTAGTGGGGGCAGCACAGAGGTGGGGGGAGAAAAAAAAGAGGTCAAAGAAAAACTCTCTACCTGCCCCTAAATCAAGCATATTTTAATTTTTTTAAAAAGATTTTAAAGTAGACTCTACACCCAATGTGGGGTTCGAACTCACAACCCGAAGATCAAAGAGTCGAGAGCTCTACTGACCAAGCCAGCCAGGCGCCCCCAGCATGTTTTCAAATATATGAGCAATTCCAGCCAACCGGTGTAAGTTGGATATGCATTTAAAAATATACCCAGACGAAAATGTTTCATAAAAATATCCGTATTCTCTGGACATCCAGAAGGAAAGTTCAGGATGGCCACCTTATCACCAATACCACGGACACTGGATCCTACGTGCAGGACACAGGGCTACTCTGGTTCCACTCACAGCCATGTCTAAAGAAATGAGGTGGGAACATCTCAGGTGATGGTATGACACAGAAAATGAAACTCCCGACACACGGGGGAAGTGAAAAGGAATGAGATCTTTAAAGGGAACATCTTTGACAGACCAACCTTTTTTCATTGGGTGGTACAACTCCGGCTGAGTGTCTAGCAGAAAGGAAAACAATAAAAAAAAAAAAAAAAATAGCACAAAAAGGAGATTAAGAAAGAAAATGGCTTCTTTCGAAATTCCTACCTTAGAATTTCTCTATAATGTGAACAGAAAGTATCCTTCCTTAAAGATATGCCTGAAATATCCCATAACAAACCAGCAAGTAAGACCCACAGCATGTGGACTGGAAGGCAGGAGAGAAAAAACAGGTCTGCCTTGGGTCTCTGGGGGGGGGGGGGGGGGGGTTTGGGAGATTCCCAAATTTTTCAGCTGAGCCCGCAGTTGTTTTTCTCAGGAAATAATAAAAACAAAGTCAGTATCTATCGACTGTGGTTTTCTGACAAGGAGACAGGGTCCTCGTTCAGACCTGTCCGAGATGCCCCCACCCCAAACAAAGTGTGTAAGCGTGGCCACCCTACAGGCCCATGGAAGTCTGGCGTTTGGAAGTGCGGGTTTTAGGAATGAAGTGGTATCTGGGTCCTTTCTCAGATTCTGTCCCAAACTGAGTTGGTGCTTCTGGGGTAACTAGTTCAGAAGGCATTCTGTTAAGGTCTGAAGGTGAAGCTGGGTGCCCCCCAGTGTCCCCGTTCGGCAGGCCTCTGTTCCAGCCCTGCTGTATCTGGTCAGGGGCAGCTGGACCATACCCAAGACTGCAGGGGTTCAAATCCTTACTCTCCACCTACAAGCTACGTGACCCTGGGCAGACACTTAACCTCTTTACATCGTGGAATGCTCAAATGAGGGCAGGCCCCAGGACCCACGTTAAGAGGGCTTTCTTGAGGACTCAAGGAGAGCAGCCGTGCACCAGGCTTAGCTAGAGCGGCCCATGATAAGGACTCCATGGTTGTGGCCACTATTTCCCCCGTCACTGCCGTCAGCAGCAAACAAATAAATAGAAACGGATTCCACACCCTGGTCTCAGGGCACCGGGCTCAGCAGCTTGTTTATTTCTGGTGCAGACCCACAGCTTTCAAAGATCCTTTTAGACACCGAGAACCAGCAAGGGAATAGAAGGAAGCATGCCAGACCGGGAGTGAGGGGGACAGGTCTTCTGATCCCGCCGACCCCCTCACCCCCCCAATACCAGACGTGTCACCTTGAACAAGTCAAGCCACCTCTGTAGCCTTCCCACTGCCTGCCCCCCTCGCTTGCTATGAAAAGCTGATGACCTCACATAACACGGAAGTGCTATTTAAGCAGCAGAGTGACGTCCACGTGCCAGGAGTCACACACCCTGTGGAGGCAGCTGACAGGACCAGGAAAAAGAGAGGGTTTCACACAAAGCGTCTATAAAGTGGGAGGAATATTACTGACCTCATGGGGATCCTGAAGCCGGCGATCTGAAGGCACCCGGCACGGTGCCTGCACACAGTAGGTGCTCAGTGAATCCCTGCCCAGCTGTCACCAGGAGCACAGCCCCCTGCCACAACCCAGGTCCCAATCCCTTCGGGTTTCTAACCCCGCGCCCCCGCCCATGCCCCCCCCCCCCCGCGCGCCCCCCCAGCCAAGCATACACACCTTCGTTCTCAGGTAAGGATGGGAAGGGATGGAAGGGGCGGAACGGCGGGGTCTCATCACTCTCTTCGGAGCTCACCCGGACGTCCACGGGGGTCTCAGACATAGAGGCAGTGAGCTGGTCCGTGTCGGCTCGCTGCTCTTGCAGCAGCTCGTCTGACAAAGACAGACACACGGCAGGGAGCCGGCTTTCAGAAGGACCACCAGTGCGAACGAGGCTCACTCGGGTCACCACAGAACATGAGGTCTGCTGCGGCGAGCATCTCGCCAGCTTGCGGTGCAGTGGACAACTGCCTCCTAGCTACAGCCCCGATTCTGTAGCACCGCAGAACCCCGGCCCTGGCCCGCCTCTCTCCTTTATGAGCCTGCTCTGGGGCTCAATGGTTTCTTCCCACGGCAGAGATTTTTAAATGACCCCCCAAACTGTACCTCCTATCTACTGCCCGGACCCGCTTCATGTCCAGCAGCAACTTGTGTTTTCTCCGCTTTTCCTCAGGGAAGTGGGGCACCACTGTCCACGCCGCTGCAGACGCTGGAAAGGCCCAGGCACTGCCCTCGGGGCTTTCCTATCCCTCACACCCCTGGGACCCGAGCCAGCGGCACCCCCTGCTCACCCTTCCTCTGCGACATGCCCTACAGCCCTCACCTCTTTATTTCCTCCACGACCACCACAGGGCCCACTACCAGCGTATAAACCAGATGTTTATAATGGCTTCCTGGCGGCTTTGTAATTTTAATAGCACACAGCAGCCAAGGATTTTTTTTTTTTTTTAATTCCTGTTCTTTTTTAAAGCATAATACAGATCTAGTCACTCCCTCATTTAAAACCCTCTAACGGCTTCCCATTTTCCTAGAATAAAGCCCAAACTCCTTGATTTTGCTAAAATCTCTGAACAAATTGGCCTCTGCCAACTTCTTTGGCCCCCTTTGTCCCCCCCCTGTGTTCTCGCCACACTGATCTACTCAAATGTTGTCAACTCGACTTGAACTTCAGGCAGCTGCAGCGGCCATTCCCTCTGCTCACGGTGTTTCCCCCTCGTGATCTCTGCATGGGAGGCTCCTTCTCGTCATGCGGATCTCAGGTCACTGTGCCCGAGACGGCCCTCCTGACCACCCAGCCACTCTCCGCTGGCCCACCCTGCCCTTCCATCCCCCTGCCCCACCCCGTGGCACTCCTTGTCTTATTTTCCTGATTCCCCTACTGTAACATGACCTCCAGGACACACTGCCTGCTCATGCACCATTTTGCTCTGTGACTCACAGTAGCCATTTATTTGCCAAATAAATGAAGCAGGTGAAGAGCAGAAGAGGGAGAAGTAAGAAGGTGTGTAAAGCAGGAGCCTTGAAATGCATCAGCAATTAAGGGGCAAAAGGGCAACAGGAAATTCCCCTGGTCCCTTGCAATTTCACACCCTAGAGTTTTTCTTCCGGTCACAGAGTAGAGGTCAAGAAACTCAAGGCTCCGCGGCTCACAGCCAGTACATCTGTCCTGGGTTACTCCTTGACCTTGCCACATAAGCTCCAGTGAATTTGAGACTTACACCCCGGCGTGCTAATGCCCAGCTTCCTGGCCCTGGCTGTCCCGACTTCTCTAGTCGTGCACTCTGCCACCCCCGAGCCTCAGCCAGAAGTCCCACTGGACCGCGATACAAACACAGCACCCACCAATTTCCTCTTGGATTTCCTGGGCTACGTAAGGTACTTTGTAGAGCAGGGAGAGGCTCTGGTTCCTTCTTTCTTCAATCACATGGAGATGGGTCATCACCTGGAGGTACAGTACGGTGGAGAGGCCTTGTTACCAACAGAGCCGGGCCCGGAGGAAACTTGCAGACCCACGCTTCCGCAAAGATCAGCTGAAAAAGCATATTCTCTACACAGTCCAGCAAAGCAGCTGGCCAGAGGAAATGCATCCACCCCACCCTTATTTGCTGACCACTGCAGTACAACAGTCCCCCCCCCTTCTCTGTGGGGCCTACGTTCTAAGACCTCCACTGGACGCCTGAAACTGCAGACAGTACTACTGAGCCCCCTGCGTACTGGGTCTTCTTCCTGTACATACATACCTATGATAGACCTCAATTTATAAGCTAGGCACAGTAAGAGAGGAACAGTACCTAATAATAAAATGGAACAATTAGGGCACCTGGGTGGCTCAGTTGGTTAAGCGACTGCCTTCGGCTCAGGTCATGATCCTGGAGTCCCGGGATCGAGTCCCACATCGGGCTCCCTGCTCAGCAGGGAGTCTGCTTCTCCCTCTGACCCTCTTCCCTCTTGTACTCTCTGTCTCTCATTCTCTCTCTCAAATAAATAAATAAAACTTTAAAAAAAAAAAAAAAAAAAAATGGAACAATTATACTATAATAAAGTGACTTAATATGGTCTCTCCCTCAAAATACCTTCCCGCACTGTACTCACCCTTCTCCTAGTAATGAGGACAGAAGAGAAAATGCTACGTGAGGAGATGAAGTACGGGGATGACGGAGGCCCTGAGACATAAAGTTAGGCTCCTACTGACCTCCTGATGATACATCAGGAGGATCGTTCGCTTCCGGGCCACAGCTGACCCATGGGTAACTGAGACCACAGAAACGAAGCCTCCGATTGGGCGGGGGGGGGGGGGGGGGGGGAGGGGGGGGGGGGAGGGGGAGGTGGGGGTGGGCACTGCTGTCAAGGAGTATGTTCAGATTGTGTGTAATACCCCTTGGTGATCTGAGAATTTATCCGGACAGTGCTCGGAGTTAGAAGAAAATTTAATTTAAAAACTTTCACAAGGCAGTTATTGATTTGATTTTTATACGAGGCACTTAGCAACTGTACTAATCAAGAGTAAAGGAACCCTAATTTATACAATGCCAGATACTCGGAATGAGTCAATTTTAACCACTGGTCAGACTGGATGGCGTAAAAAGAGAATGAAATCACTGGCTAAAAAGTGGATTTGCATGGAGAGGGGGCCATTCATGGATTTGCTAAGTAACTGCTTGAAATGATTACCATGGTGAATAACAGAACAAGTTTATTCATATTTAACTGAATTAGTATTCCTTTCAATATTTACACCGAGGTATAAGTAAACCTGATTTTAGGGGGTGATAAAGACTTACCTACCATCTATCTTCTGCAGTTCACTACCGTCTCTGAATTCAACAGTTCTAGGTTGTTCATATTTTTTAAAAAGGAAAAAAGCCATCAAAACTGGTCACTTTTAAAGCTTTTTTGGGGTGGAAATGAAAGGTGACATGGGCTAACATCCACCCCAAGGCCACAGTGAGGCCTTGTGTTGTTGAAGCTCACACAGGCTAATTCAGGACGGTTACACTTGCAGTTACCACACTCGTCCTAAAGAGGGTGCTCTAAGCCCAGGGATTAATTATGTGGGCTTGAAGCCATTAACATGGTCAAAATGGAAAAAAAAAATTAAATGGAAAGATGCTTTTATTGTAGATTGATGTCTCTCTGACCTTTAAAAACAGGGATGAAAGCAATTTAATTTTATATTTGCCATTCTTTCAATCAAGTAAATTGATGGGAAAGCACAAGAGTTAAGTGCCTTAGAGAGAGAATGCAAATGGAAAGTGAAAATGCACCACCCACAGTCTTCGCGCGTGTGTGGATGCTGTTATACTTCAGATGAATTAAGGAGCCATTTGACTGAAGACGGTTCATATGCCCCCAGGAGAAACACGAGCCGCAGGGTGGAATACTGGACACATCCGTGTCTTCACAGTGAGCCCTGAGCTACAGGATGAGGGGGAAGGGCACCACACCACTCACACCCCAGACCAAACACGCAAACTAGTGTAGCTAATGGGGAACATGCAAAAGTTCATGTAATTCAGCAGCCAAGTTAAGTTCCACTAGAACTATGGGCTTAGAGCACACGCAACTTTCACGCCAGAGGAGACAACTCATTCCCTAGTTGTCGATACACTGATCAAGGTCTCTCCTTTCCTTCTACTCTCACACCATATAAAAATGGCTCTTCTGTAAAATACTCTGTGATCTATGTTATAATCTAGTTTTTCCACAAAAAATCTGGGGGAAAAAAAAAGGTCATGTTTTTTGTTTCTGTTTTCAAAAAACCAAACAGACCTGAAAAACCTAGCCCCTGTCAAGGTGGATGCATTGTTCCACCTACACTTCCTGGAAGTTACTCCAGGACTTGGCCTTCTGCCTTCTCCTCTACTCCAACCAGCTCAAAGCAAAGCACTGAGCTCCAGGCCTGTACCATATGCCTCCCGGGGTCCCCAGAGCCACCCCTCTCCACATTCTCCCACTCTTCTCGTTCCCCCAAACATCCGACTGCTAGATCAACTCTGTATGCTCAAGGGTAATTATTCTTCATCTTTGTAGCTACTATAATTAATACTACACTGATAGTGAGTTGCTCAAGGGTACACAAGGGATTCCATTTCGCAAGGTCAGATGCTAGTGCTGAGTTGGGCATGTAGACAGCAGGCACTGTCTACACAGCAGGTTCAGCCAACTTCTGAACCAGGGGAGCAGTCACCTTAGTTGCAAGACTCCTAAGACTTCCAGGCAGATTGCCTTGCAATCCTAATACACACTAGGCAAGAGGCTGGGAGGGGAGTCCCTGAGGAGATGGGCAAGTGTCCTCGAGGCTAAGTGCATCCCATGGACACTGGGCAATCAGCACAGCACTAAATTTAAAATATGGGAGGAAATTAAGATCAGTTGTGTCATGACAAGGCCTTCTAGGAAAACCAACAGACTAAGCTATTAGACTTGCTGGTTTACAAGGAAGCCAGCAGTCTTGCAGGCAAGGCTTCTTTTCTACAAATGCGAGAGAGTAAACGTGAGTTAACAGATGGACGATACCGAAATTAAGAGGGTCCAGAAACGAACCTCTCCAGATAACTGCAAAGGAACAAACCCAGGAAGGTACCAGTGTCTGTCTCAATTAAAACTAATGTACAAAACAAAATAATTTTTAAGAACTGCTTGATATAGTTGCCTAGAAAAAGACTTCAAATATTCATTCTGGTGGTACCCGAAATCCGAAATAAACGGATATAAAAGAAAGATTGAGAAACTGACTCAGCTCTTCAATATGATCATGCATTTCTAAACTTCCAGAAACTCTTTTAAATAGAAACGATTTAATAGAAGTACGGGGAAGATATTTTTTTTAAAAAATCATTATCTTTGCACAAACCAACTCTTATAACCTCATAATGTCTTTGGAAACCATTTATCATTTTCCAATATCAGCACTGCCCAACCACTGGTCAAAGCAGAGTCTCCCCGCTAGAGACACTCTCCCGCCACAATTCCTACTCTGTCTAGCGTACCTGGGATTTCATTTGGGCTGCCTTTTCTGGGTCAACAGCCAACACGTGCTGGTAATGACGGATGGTATGCAGGCGATCTTTGTTCTCAGCACGGACATAACGCCGCAAGGCCTGGAGGATGCGATGAGGCTGCAAGAGAGAACAGTAGTTTTAAGATCCAGAGACTACAGAATGGAAAACAGGCAGGAAGGCAAAGCTTAAAAACACTCACCTAAGAATGTAAAGCCCAGCCAGGCACAAGGATGAAAGCTATGCTTTTTGAAGCTTTTAGCTTACCCAAGAGTAAGAAACTTCCTTTCTACAGAAAGTACCAAAAACTAAGCTCCAAAGCTGCAACCAACAGTATTTTCCCGCTCATTCTGTCCTCTCCCCTGGGTTAAGTGTCGGACACCTTAATTACAAGGTAGGCAACCCCTGTGTCACCCAGAAAAGACTTTTACTTGCTCACTTAAGGATACTACTATCTACTTGACGGTACTTTCCATCCCCCCAAAGCAAGGTAGGTTGGAGTTAAGGGATAAAGAAATATGAGGTCACTAGCACAAAGGGCTTCGACGGAAGTTCCTTTACCCCTTTTTTCATAACCTTCTTTAGAACAGAATGAGTGCAAAAGCTTTGAAAGACAGGTTTTTAATCTTTGAAAGTAAAGCTACTACAAAAATTCAATAACTGAGTAACTACCAACCAGTACTGTGAGGGAAGGTACTTCCATTATCACAGGCGGCACATGCAAGCAGAAAGTGTGACGCTACGGTGACCTAAGCACATACTAGAACATACCTCTTCCTCCCTACTTTTCTTTCCTTACCTCCTCCAGCCTCGCCAGAACTTGTCACAGAAACGTAATCTTTTTGCTGACCTGTGTGTCATCATCTACTGGTTCTACACAGAGCCTACGTTACAGCAGGCAACCCCGAGGACAACGTTCACCAGTGACCAGGCTCCGCACAGCACTCACCCGCGGGGGGTCAGACTGCAAGGCAGCCAGGTAATTCTCCAGAGCCATTCGGCGGCGGTCATTCAGCATAGCTTCCACTCGAGCCAGGTGGGTTTCCACCAGCTGCTGCTTCTCGCTGGCTGCCTCCTTCTCCAACGCTTTAACCATAGCTTGGAAGTGCTAAACCGAGAAAGCAGGACCGACAGGTAATTCGTGGTGCCTGGAAAGTCTAAGCAAACAGCCTGAGACCCCAGTGCTGCCACTCCGGCCCAGAGCCTGTGCGAGTCGATAATGGGGTCAGAAGAGTGGAGCAAGGGTAAGATCCAAGTACACTCTATCTGATTGCTGTTGGAAAAATTACGTCCTTATCTAATTGAGAGCATGTTAAATCTGAGCGTCGGAGTCCGAATTAGCACCTCCGTCACTGAAATCACTAGTGTTACGAGCCCAAGGCGGGCTTTCCCAATGTGCCCTGCAAGAGAAGGGATGCTGTCCTTTCCGTACTTAGCAAAGGTGCCCACTTCCAAATCCTGAGACACAGACCAACAGGAATTATATTTTGAAACATATCCCAGTAATGTGGTAAGTTACGCTGAGTCATTCACACCGAAGTCCTGAAGGGCAAGTTATCTGTGAAGTACCTGGCTAGGTTTAAAGGTAAAGTTTAAGGCTGTGGAACTAAATTTCCCTGCACAGGATGCATTGGCTATGTAGAAATTAACACTCTTAGATTTTCTATGTGATTGATAAAAAGGGAAAGGTGTCCCGATAAAGTATTAACATCACGAGAAGATAGATTTCAGTGAATCATAATCTGCTTTATGAAACCCAAATCAGTCTTACAAACTGCTATCCCTATTCCTAGCAACACTCTCTTCTGTTCAAGGGGCACCCAGCTGCTGCTACAATTCTAATGTTACATTCTTGCAAAGTTAAGTGATGAACTGGTATCAGAGGGTCTTATTGTCTGCCTTTCCACTTTTGAAGAAGTCTGCAAAAAAAGAATTCAGGAGGTGCCTGGGTGGCTCAGCCAGCTGTGTCAGACTCTTGGTCTTGGCTTAGGTCACGATCTCATGGGTCTTGAGATCGAGTCCCCCACCCATGCACTCACCCCTGGGCTCTGCGCTCAACAGGGAGTCTGCTTAAAGATTCCCTCTGCCCCTCCCCCAACTCGCACACACTGACGCACATGCTCTCACTCTCTCTCTCAAATAAATAAATCTTTAAGAGAGAGAGAAAAGGGGCGCCTGGGTGGCTCAGTCGTTAGGCGTCTGCCTTAGGCTCAGGTCATGATCCCAGGGTCCTGGGATCAAGCCCCACAACGGGCTCCCTGCTCAGTGAGAAGCCTGCTTCTCTCTCTCCCACTCCCCCTCTCTTGCGGTCTCTATCAAATAAATAAGTGAAATCTTTAAAAAAAAAATTAAAATGAGAGAAAAAAAAAAGTCAGTACTGCTGAAAAACAAGTCACAGCCAGGATTTTTGCCAAGAAAGCAGAATTTTTAACAAACATAGCCAGCTAGGGTTGCTTCCTGGCATGAACTAGTAACACTCTGGTTTGTTTGCTTTCCTTCCACTATAGGTGATCAATTCTAGAGAATGCCAGTTTGGAGGCGAGGAAAACAAACAAACAAACAAAAAAAGCAAGCCAGTTAAAACTTCCCTGTAACGGGGTGCCTGGGTGGCTCAGTTGGTTAGGCGACTGCCTTCGGCTCAGGTCATGATCCTGGAGTCCCCAGGATCGAGTCCCGCATCAGGCTCCCTGCTCAGCGGGGAGTTTGCTTCTCCCTCTGGCCCTCTCTCCTCTCATGCTCTCTCTCTCTCTCTCTCAAATAAATAAATAAAATATTAAAAAAAAAAAAAAAAATTCCCTGTAACATAAGCTCTTGACTGAAAGAAAGTGTCAAACTCTAATTTCCTGGGAGTCTGGCTCTGTCCCTAGAGAATGCATCTTACCTGAATTAGAGTCTGCCTCTCTGCTTTCGGGAGGTTCTTGGCCTGAAGCTCAGCCTCTTCCCATTCTTTCTTTACCTAGAACAAAGGGTCAAAGCCACTAGCACCAGAGAATCATCTCTGAAACAGTCCCCCCATTTTCTAACAATACTGCCAGGCCCTGAAATCTAATATAGGAAACTGCAAATGGAAATAGCATCATATGACCCCTCACGAGCTCAGGGCTATTTAAGCTTATTCACAGAATTACTGTCTCAGAAGGTCCTGTACCACGACCATCCCCAAACAGAGCCTCAATTCCATGACCTCCTTGTTTTAAATAACCCGGGGCAAGTTATTTAAAAGTTTTTGTGCCTTAGCCTCCTGACACACTAAAACAAGGAGGGGGGGGCGTGTTTCATACCTATTTCTCAGAACTGTTGTGGATAAAAGAGAATAAACATTTCCCTAAGTATAAGCCCAGCACAGGTGATGTGTGAGACTTTAGGTGGTATTCAGACCTAACAAGAAATTCTTTTCAATTTTCTTTCAATCTTCCTAAGTAACTCTAGGAGAAAGCTGCAGTACGGTGCTCAATGTTGCTCTAAGCCTTATAATTCTTTTAAGAAAGCATCCTGAGGGGCGCCTGGGTTGCTCAGTTGGTTAAGCATCTGCCTTCGGCTCAGGTCATGATCTCAGGGTCCTGGGAGTCAGGCTCCTTGCTCAGCGGGGAGCCTGGTTCTCCCTCTCCCTCTGCTGCTCTACCTCTCTTGCTCTGTCAAATAAATAAATCTCGGGGGAAAAAAAAAAAAAAAAACCAGCATCCCAAGACTCAGAAGCTTCAGCAGGCAACAGTATCTAGCTAGAATATGTTAATACAGGTTTGCTTTCATCTATTTTTACAGTTACCTGTTCTAATGGCAAAAGATACTAGCTTTCTGTTTACAACAGTTATATAAAGTTTCCCTCCTTAATATAAAAAAATTTTAAAAGCTAGTCAATAGCAAAGAGAAATAACAAGGACATAATCGTTTTGGAAGTGCTCTGCAGAGTCTGAACACGGTAAGCACTCAGAGAGTATTATATTATCCGGGGGCAGGGGGTGGGGGTGGCTAGGCTCACCCAGAATACAGCCCTGCTAAACTCTCACATCTCACCTATGCTAACACAGCATGACAATCTGCAGGGGTGTCCCTTTTCTTCAACTATGAAAACGCTATTACCCAACGCCAAACACCAGGAGCATAAGGAAGCACCAAGTTTACCCTGTCCATCCGGTTGCGGTGCCGTATTTCCAGCTGCTCCTTAGCCTTCTGGAAGCGAGCGTGCTCATTATCATCTGCAGAAGTCTCAAAATACACATCGACATCATTGGTTGGCAGAGGAGTTGGGGGAACTGAAATGAAATGACAAGAGGGGTTCCCTCTGGGGGTCAGGCCCAACACAGAAACCTCACTGAGCCCTAGGAAGAAGACCGAGCTGAGGACCTGCAGGACGCACTAGTTTGCCTCGCACCGTGCTCCCAGGACAAGGTGCTCCTGTCTGCCAAGACTCCACTTGGTCAGATCACAGTGCTCCATCTTCCTTATGTGACATTCGGCACCAGGCCAGTCCCTGCCCCCTGGTATTTTTGGCACCAGCAAGGCACCTACTTAGGACTTCAGAGGAAGAAAAAGAAATCCTCTACACCTTCCCTCAGTTCCTGAAATCTTAAAAGCTAAAATCTAATTATTTGTTACTGTCACTGATCACTTCTAGCCAGGGACAAGGGCAGATATCAGACCTGCAAAGGCACCTCCCCAAATTCTCCATTTTGAAAGGAACTTTAGTGCTGAATGGTCTTTGCACAGAGACTGCGTAGAGAAAGTCCAAGCTGCTTAGCCCTAATTTTTTAGTTGTCAATATGACTGAAGAAGTCTTAGTCCCACCCCAAGGCGAGGGATAAGAGGGACAACAAGTTGCTGTATTTGACAAGGACATACCACACAGTGTGAAGATACTTTGGGCGTTTCAACCCATGGCACTCACTGGCCTTACCAGGCCATCACCCAAAGAGCAAACCCATTAGAAAACACACTCCTCCCTGCTAGTCAAGCATAAGGGTTTACTGGCCCCAGGCAAGTCAATAGCTGCACAAGGGAGCTTAACCTCATAAAACAAAGGTTTGAGATGACAAGTTTACCTACCCTTAAGAAATATCTACGAAAAACTGATTAGCCCAATTCACTCCCAATTTCCCAAGCCAGGGAGGAAGGACATAAAACTTGCTCGTACAAATTGCTGTATTAATATTAGAGCTAAGTGGAGAGCCAATACCAAAACCCAATAAATTTCAACTCAGAAATAAAGTCACCTAATTTTCAGAACTGTGTAGCTATAACACAACACTAAAGTAACTGTATAACTGACAAATGTAACTACAAATTAGTCAGCCACTCCAAAGGTCTTCTGCCAAAGCATCTTTTCCTTAGCTTTAAACCTAAAAGCTGCAACTAAAATCTTGTCAAGAATATTTGGCTCCTACCTAAGCTTAAATAGGATCACCACAGCCGATTTTTAGATTAACTAAATTAGAATATATAGCTTCACAAACCACATTCCCCATGATACTCCAAAGTTCAGCTGGGAGAATTTCAAAGCCCTGAAGTCCATCAGCGCCAATAAGCACGCTGCCATCAGCAGCACGTCTGCAGCTTAAAGGCTTATGTGTTGGAGACAGTCTTTGGTTACTATCACTGGGCTGGATAAAGATAATACAAAACACAAGCTGCCTCCACCCCCTGCGAACAAAAAGGTAAAGGCCTGTTGGCCCCAGAGCGCTGTTTCTGAAAATACAATGGGACCCAGACCTAGAACCACATCCTTCTGTCCATGTGAAAACAACCAGCTCAAGAAACCAGCACATTCGCCCGCCTCTGAGCCCCTTCAAGGAGGGGCACAAACTTAACCAGTGGCACAGTGATGCTTCTAGGCTCTTAAATCACTCAAGCCGGGGACCCACATGTCCCCGGTGGGTACACGAACACCATGCTTCTCTGCGGCAAGTCTTCCCTACCATAAGTACTGGGAAACTACAACTGCAGAACCATTAATGCTCGGAAGAGCAAGCCATTCCATCATAGCTTACAGCACTACCTACGTGATCCTTTAGGGAACAACTCCCTTTCCGTATTCAGGGAGATCCTTAATGACCCCTGATTCCTCAGGCTTCGCCCCCAAATTATGTGTTGTTGCACCTTAGTGTAAGTAATTTTACAAAGCAGGAAATATCCCAATAATTTCTGTCTCTGTATCTTTCCTGAATAAAAAAAAGTTTCTGCCACCAAAGTTCCCTAAGGACTCATACTGTTCCCACACTTTCAATTATTCCTACTAAACACAGCTTTTCCACAGAGCAGCAGCTGGAGTGGAAGTGCTAAAAGCAGACCGTATCATATCAAGATTTAAAACACCTTTTGGTGGCGGGAGGAGAGAGGACCGTGAAGGTATTCGAATGAAAAGCCATCAGAAGCTTAGGAGCAAAAACCGGGAATGGCCAGCAACTCCTTATTCTAACACGTTCCAGAATCAGAACCAAGTGAGTGCCTCGCCTGAGTGAGGATTTTCCAAAAGCATGGGCTAGCACTGCAAGGTAAGAGAAAGGGGGCCTTAAAAAGGGAAGGGCATAACCATGGAGAAAAGCAAACGTTCTCCTACCCGTGTCTAAGTGAACCCAACTCAGCTGAACCACTGAATTTCCTCTGTGACCAAAGGACACACGAACTAAAATTCTTTCACTTCCTGAACCTTTGCGTGAGGCATTGCCAGAACACTGGAGAAACAGTTACTACCACACAACTGCACAGCTCACTCCCTAGAGTGCCTAAAGCAAGACACTGCGATATTCTGGACTCTCAGAGAAAGTATTCCTAGGGTCAGTTCTTTGAAGAAGTGTCGTCCCCCCTAGCCAACATGCACCATGGGTTGGGCGACAGGGTAGCTCAAAGACAAGATGAGAGGAAAAAGCCCAGAGACGAGAATGGGCAGAACTCATGGCCGCTGTGCTCACCGTTCTGCACCTTTCCACTGCACACGGCCAAGGGCAAGGCTGCCGTCACCGCACACGGCCAAGGGCAAGGCTGCCATCCCAACCAACACAGAAGCGCTCCGGGAGCCCACAGACGACGAGGCGGGGTGCGAAAGACCAAGCCCTGGGCGGTGCCGGGGAGGGGACACACCACCAACCGCCACCACCACCGCCACCTGACCCACAGTAAGCATGGGGCATACAGAACTGGGCTCGCGACTGCCAACAGGAAAGCAAAGCCTAGATCTAGAAAGCACAAAGAGGAGGGGAGAAACGCTGGACAGCAAGCCCCTGCGTCGGCAGGGAGCACTACACAGACGCGGTCACGAGGACGGCCAGGAGAGAGACAGGACACCGGACAGGACGCCGGACAGGACAGGGCCGCTGCGCGGAGCCGGCGCGCCGGGACTTACTCATCGCTTTACATACAGCCATACAATAATCCTCAGACTCAAAATTGTTCCTGTTGCCTCCGCAGCCGCCATATATAAAGCGCACACACTTTGCCTTGGAGAGATCAAAGTACCAACGAGGCATCACGGCCCGGCAGGGCCCCGTCATGGCCTCCTGGGAGCAGACAGCTGTGTGGAAACGGTCAGAATGTCAGCAGGGCAGAGGCAGCGGCTTCACGTGCTTCACAACTGCTACAGGCCGGCGAGCGCCGGGAGGGGGCGCGCCCGGCGGAACGGCGCTGCCCCGGCCAGCTCACGCACCACCTCTAGCCCGCCGACGGGGAGGACGCAGTCATTCACCCGCTCTGATGCAGTGAAGGCATGCAGGAGCTGAAAACAGCGCTTCTCACACTGTCTGGAGGCTAGACTGACGGGGAGGAGCTCTGTGTCTCACAGCTCCATGAGCCTCATGTTTCTGATCTGGCAAGTGGAGACGTCTGCCTGACTTGTCCAACGTGCTGGTGTCAAGGACCAAAGGAGCCCAGTGCAGGTGAAAAGGCTGCTTTGGTGGTGATGACCACAGGAAAAGCTACTCCAGCACCCGGAAAGCATGCGTGGGCACTTGCATTCTCCGAGGTCAGTCAAAAGCTTCTAGACTTGTTAAGTATTCCCCCCACACTAAGTCCTAAATAATTCTTCAGAGCTTAACTGGCTTCAAATATATACTCGGCAGGAGGCTGCGTGCCAGTCGCTCTAGAATGGTCACAACCTTTTTTTCCTCTTTTTTGGGAATTGGCAAGATGAAAATCCCTCGCCGGTAGGTCATTAAACTCCACCCTCCCAGGCACAGACATCTTCTAGCGGACAAACAGGGCAGCCTACAGATGGGAACATGCTCTGGAAAAGAACCAAGTCACTTCCATTCTAGAAGGTCAGGGCTTTAGAAGTATTGAGGAGGGGGCCTCCCCTTGGGGAGAGAACATTTCAGGCTGCATGTGGAAGGATCCTGCCCAAGCAAAAGCCACGTTATCTCCCTGAGTCTCTGGACTGGTCCTTCTTCTCTAGCTAGGTCCTTACAATGCAAATGAGAGTGTCTGATTCAATTCTGGGTCCCTCCCTGAATGTGTCCACTCCAGCCGCTGCAGCAGCCTGGCCCCCCCACAGCGTTCATATGGCACCACCAGCGTGCTGGAGAGCTGGCGTCATGTCGGTGCCCAGGAGCGCCGCCTCTCCTTCCGTGACTTACCTGCGACGGATGCAGTCCAAAATGGTAAGCAAGTATTACCAAATGGATTTGAATGCCATGATGGCTTTACATCAGGTTACCTTTAACGTCGTGAGTAATTTCCTTTTCCGAAATCGTCCCCTCGCGGCTGGGTTCAGTTGGGCTCTCCTCATTGTACTCATCTCCTTTAAAGGTGTCGTAATAGTAATCTCGGTCTTCCACCACCTCCTCCCCTTCCTCCTCCTCCTCGTCGTCGTCATCCACAGCTGCTTCGGTAAAGTCCTCCAAATCTGCTTCGGTAGGAAATTCGCTGAAGGTCACAACAGAAAAGGAAGGTTAATACCGATTCTTATGTGCACAGCACAACAATGATTCTCTTCCCTACTGTGAAACACAAAAACAGAGACAGGAAATAAGCTCAACTCGCAGTTCACCGTGCCACGACAGCCCTCCGCCGAGCTACACCAGCAAAAGGGCAGAGTTAGTGGGCAGGGACTACATTTACCTGTGGAAAGTCTTGTGGCCAGAAGGAATGCCAGCCGACTCAACTCCAGCGCAAACAAGGGCATGCCCACTTTGCCCAGAGGGAGGGACCGGCAGCCCTGTGCCACCAGTGAAACCATTTCACAGGTGCAGGACGAGAGTTTACCTTTTGTAAATATCATAGTCTTCCTCTTCTTCCTCCTCCTCTTCTTCCTCCTCCTCTTCCTCCTCTTCCTTCGATACAGTAGACCCAATAATCTTTGTCTGAGGGCAGCACACATACTCAGTGCCGTGAAACTGGTCTACCCCACAGGGCAGCAGCATGCCGTAGCGATATAAGGTCATTCCCTGAGTCAGACAGGCCTGAAAGAAACCCACAGGTCCACCTCAGAACATTAACGCATTTGGTCAAGTAGTCCCCGATCATTAGCTTTATCCAAAAGAAATGCCTATCAAATCACTATGTAATGGGGCGCCTGGGTGGCTCAGTCGTTAAGCATCTGCCTTCGGCTCAGGTCATGATCCCAGGGTCCTGGAATCGAGTCCCACATCGGGCTCCCTGCTCCGCGGGAAGCCTGCTTCTCCCTCTCCCACTCCCCCTGCTTGTGTTCCTGCTCTCGCTATCTCTCTCTGTCAAATAAATAAAATCTTTAAAAAAAAAAAAAAATCACTATGTAATGCTTCCTCTCATGGACACATAAATTTTCTGTCAACAAGCTGTGATGCTATTATTTTAAGAAGATTTGCACATTTTGCTTTACTCGCGATGGGGCAACATCATCTGGGCCAGAAACAATGAAGGCCCAAAGTTAGAAATTAAGGAAAAGGGAATTCTTCTAGTAATTATCAATGCTGACTAAAGGTGGTCAGTGATAATTTATATTCCTTGCTCCGAGGGCATGGTGTCAGATTTTGACAAAAGAAACTGACTAGAGATCTCACTTAACTACAGAAGGCAAGTATAAGAAAGGCTATTTCTCCTCCCAGAAGAATGAAATGGCGTCTAATCCTATCAGTATATATGTCAAGACATTGATTTTCTGTAATTGGCTATTTCTACTCTAAGGCCCTAGGGTTGGGATGGCCTCCTTGGGAACCCCACGGACAGCAACCTTGCTTTCAGCACCCTTAACTCGAGGGGCTGGATCGTCAACACTGTATTTCCCTATAAAAACACCCTCCCAAATATTTTTAATTTAGAAGATACAAGTAAACATAAATGTTGAAAAGATAAAAGGAAAATAAAATTAATTTGAAATCATGAGGTTTAGAAGAAAATGCTACTTTCTCTCTTAACGGGAAAAACAATACATTTGATCCATTCTTTTACCTCTTTGACTACAGTGTGCCAATGCTGGTGATTCTCGCACACCTCCATCCGCTCTTTGTGGAAAAACTGGCACTTTTCTGGAACTAGTAGAACATCACTTACAAATTCACCCACTGGAAAAGAGAAAGTTTTGTTATGAGCAAATCTGATCATGATTCAAGGCAGTAAGGACCCTCCTCACAGAAGATTATGAGAGTTATGTAGTTAGGTGTAAACAGGAGCAATCTCAAATATATATATAAGCTGATAGGCCTCTCTCATCTTCAAAGGTCAACTGGACGTTACAGGTCCAGGCAAGCAGCACAAGAGCTCAACATTCCGTTACAGTCGTGATGCTTGGGACTTTCCTCACTCTTCCCAGACTCTAATCCCTTACGGTCCAGTTGCAGGGCTATCACAACACAGAATAGGACCCTCCCACACCATTCCGTGATCTCAGACACACACAGATATTCCTCTGAGTTCACATGCATTCATATTCCTAGCCTCTTACTTCCCTATTTCTGCCGTTAGTTTTTTTTTTTTTTTCAAGATCTGTTTATTTTAGAGAGGATGGGGGAAGGGCAGAGGGAAAGGGAGGGAGAATCTCAAGCAGACTCTGCGCTCAGCACAGAGCCCGATCTCACAACCGAGATTATGACCTGAGTCAAAACCAAGAATTGGATGCTTAACCAACTGCACCACCCTGGCTCCCCAGCTCATGTTCTAATAACAAAATGCCAAGAAACTAAGGGTGTTCTTCGAAAATACGGATGAATCTTACTTTGGCCCTTTGTGTCCCTAAAGATACATAGCTCTAAGACAAAAGCATTGTAATTAGTGAATTATAACAAAGCACTGTAATAAGTGGATCAGGTAAAAGACTCCTCAACGAAGGGAACAGGTGCCTCTGCAATGGAAAACTCTGGCAGATGCTACTTTAACCAGGTGACCAGCCTAACATGAGGTTTGTCACTGACAATGACAAGCTGACATATTCGTGATGTGCTAAGAAGAAAATACCACTACACAGTCTTTCTGCCAAAAATATGTCATTTGATTCTAATCGTGATAAAACAATAAGACAAATTCAAATTTAGAGATATATTTAAACAAATGGCCTAACCTGAAAAAATGCCAAGTCATGAAAGATTTTTTTAAAAAGAAGGAATTAGGGAACTGTTGTAGGTCAAATGTAATGTTTCATCCTTTTTAAAGGAAAACTATAAAGGACATTATTTGGAGAGAAAATGTCCAAAGTATTGATTATTGTATTTGTAGTTATATAGGAGAACATCCCTGCTCTTAGGAGAAATAAGCTGAATATTTAGAAGTGAACTGTCATTATGTCCCAACTTACTTTCAAAGGGTATAACAACAACAAAAGGTATATAAGATGTGCGCGCGTGCGCGCGCGCACGCGCACACACACACACACACACACACACACACACACACACACACAGATAAGGCAAAATTGGAAAACCTCGGTAAAGAGTATAAAGGTATTCACTGTTATTTTTTTTCTATAGGTCTAAAACTTCAAAAATATGAAACTGGGGGGCGCCTGGGTGGCTCAGTCATGATCCCAGCGTTCTGGGATCGAGCCCCACATCAGGCTCCCCGCTCAGCGGGGGGGGGGGGGGGGGGCATGCTTCTCCCTCTCCTTCTGCTGTTCCCCCTGCTTGTGGGCTCTCTCTCACACATAAAATCTTAAAGAAAAATTTATAAAGCTGGGAGGGAAATACACATAGCTGCTCAAAAGACAGAATGTGATCTTTTAGAAATATACACTGAAGTATTTACAGGAAAAAAGATACTATCTTTGCTATGTTTCCAAATAATCAAGGGTAGGTGGGAGTGGGTCCACAGACAATGGGAGAGTGGCTCACAAACTGATGATCATTACATCATAAGTAATGATACTTATGCTCTTGTGCTGCTTACCTGGACCTGTAACGTCCATCATTAATGGTACATAAAGGTTAACAGTATTATTTTTCTCTATGTTTGGACATGTTCATAACTTCCATAAGAAAAAGCTAAAAATTCATCTATCACGGGGGCATCCAGCTGGTTCCATCAGTAAAGCATGTGTTGAGTCTTGATTTCAGGGTCATGAGTTCAAGGCCCATGTTGCATATAGAACTTACTTTAAAAAAAAAATTCATATATCACTGGATCATCACCCAGAGATTCTGATTCAGTAGATCTAATGTGGGACTCAGTAATTTTCACTGAACAAACATTCCAGGAGATTCTGATGCATCACCAATATGCTCCACACAGGGTCTCAGTGGAGGAAAACAAAGAGAGGGGGAAAGGTGCGTGCATAGCTCAGGAAGAGATGCAGTATAAAAGGGGCAGGAGAAAGGAGGCAGGCAGGCTAACCTCTGAGGTTTTTTTTCTTTTCTTTTCTTTTTTTAAAGAGGAAGTGTAATAGGAAAGTAATCTGGCCTGAGAAAGGTCTCAGGGCTTTGAACTAGTGGAAAGTCTGTGCAGACCCATTGCCCAGGTTCGTCATGGCAGCCTGGTCCTCCAGGACCGCTCGTCTCAGGCCTCAGACTCTGGGCACTACAGAAGTCAATCATTCCATGACCCATGACCTTTCACAAACGAAAGAAGTCCTTGATCTACTTGAAGGGAGAAGATGTGCTCTGACATTACAAGCCGGAGCAGTAAACACAGCCTCCCCACATCAAAACAGCCTTACACAGGGTAAAGACATTTCACACCATTATTAGCACAAGGGAATTTGGGGGCCAAATAGCTCCATTTGACACTAAAGCACGAACACAAAGTAGTAAGTTAGACATAGTGTTGCCTTGACACCCCAAAGGCTCTAAGGTGGTAGAACATGTACATAAACTTTTTCAATCAACTAGACACAATCAGTGCTTAAAAAACCCAAAATCCCCATGGGTAAATGAAGATTTGCCTCTATTGGGAGAAACAATCATGATACTCAACAAGTTAGAAATCACATAAACTATTGACATCCAACCACCAACTAACACTGTTTTAATGTGATCATCCTGTATTGACTAGGCAATTCTCATATTTAATCTATGACAAAAAGCAACAAAAGAGTATATTAAAAGGCAGTGTGCACAGGGTTAAATGCAGGGGTTCAATTTCAGCACCGTCATTACCAGCAGAGTGGTCTTAGGCAACTTAACCTTTCTGTGCCTCAATTTCCTTATCTTGTTATGAGGATGAAATGATATGATATATGGAACACACAAAAAGCTTAGAGCAGAACCTAGTGTACAGTAAGCAGCGCACAGCAGGTAAGTGCACTAGCTCTAATTACTGATGCTAATGTTGCTGAAGTATTGAGCTGAGCAGCTTCACCCAAACTATATATACAACTATCATTATCATACAGAAATCTGTAATTTGTAAAACCTCAATTTTATATGTACAATTGCAACACCGGAAAAAATTTTAGAACAGCAGTTTTATTACTAGATATACAGTCTATAGAAACAATAAACTGAGTTTTAAAAAAATACAATGGAATACTATGTATCAGGTTAAAAATGAATGAAATCTACTTATATCACACTTTAGACACACCCCAAAAAGATGTAAAGTAATAGTAAGTTGTAAATGGTCAAGTACAGAATGATACCATTTATGTACGCTTACAAACAGAAAAATAAATGATCTACAGATACACACATATATAGAAGTATAAAAACATGCATGAGACAGAGGGAAGGTGGAGGTGGGTGGGGGAAACAGGTGATGGGGATTAAAGAGTACAGTTATCATGATAAGTGTTGAGTAATGTATAGAATTATTGAATCACTAATACAGTATTATGTTAACTACACTGGAATTAAAATTTAAAAATTAGTAAAAAATAAAGAAGCTGCTGGAACTTGGGTTCTTTCCCGCCAGAAAACAAAACACATGCATGAGAATAACATGCCAACAAGAGGGCAGTGGTTAGCTTGAGAGCAAGGGAGGGAAGAAAGGAGGAAAAGGGAAGGAAGGATGGGGCTTTGGAACATTTAATACCTTTATGAAAAAATAACATGGAGATGAAGAAAACCTAGCAAAATGTTGAAGAACTTAAAACACGGTGATGAGTACTGAGTGACCATCATATTGTGTTATCTTTTCAGTATGCTTCAAATACTGTATTTCAGAATTAAATTTAAAATCAAAACTTTTAAAATGCCCGATTTAATAATTAACTCCATGCTACACCAATCCTTAGCTATTCCATGGCTGAATCAATCTGTCTGACCTCTGAAAACCAGAAGAGAATTAACACTACTGAATTTGACAAGAAACTAAAATGTAAAAATAAAAAAACAAAGAATACTCTTCGAGTCGACAACTGCAATTCTAACAACATACCGTAAGGAAATAATTAAGCAAGTAAACAAAGATATTTATTGCAGTGTTAATATCAAAAATTGGAACCAACCTAAATGCCCATCAATAGGGAATTAGTTAAATGATGTTAGCTATATACAATGGAATACCAAGGGATCACAGGAAATATAGTTTGTGTCTATATTTAACATGGAAAAACTTCCATAGTGATTAATTTTAAAAATCATTAAACAAATAGGGGCGCCTGAGTGGCTCAGTCGGTTAAGAATCTGACTCTTGATCTTAGCTCAGGTCTCAATCTCTGGGTTGTGAGTTCAAGCCCTGTGTTGTGGTCTCCACACTGGGCATGGAGCCTACTTAAAATTAAAAATAAAAATTATTTTTATAAACAAATAGAGCAAGAAACACACCCCATATCCCCACCCCTCCTCCTTCAGCCTGGTTAACTCCTTAAGGTCAAGTTTGTCTTTTATTCAAAGATACATAACTCCCTAAGAGTAGCACATAATAGATGTTCAAATGTCAACTTAAAAAAAAGAAAAAAGCAATAAACAGGTGAGCAACCGTAGTATGACCCCATTTAGAGGAAAAAAAATTTCATTTAAAAGCACACATACTTCCATATGTGTCCAAAGAAAAAAGTCTTATATACACACCAAAATGTTAATCATGGTGCAAAAACTGGAAATGATTATTTTTGCTTCCCCTACCTTTCTTCTATTGAAAATAAGCTTTTTGGGGCTGGGTGGGCGGCTCAGCCAGTTAAGCGTCTGCCTTCGGCTCAGGCCATGATCCTGGGATACCAGGATCGAGCCCTACCATCGGGCTCCCTGCTCAGCGGGGAACCTGCTTCTCCTTCTGCCCCTCCCCTCCAGTTGTGTGCTTGTTCCCTCAAATAAATAAATAAAATCTTAAAAAAAAAAAGAAAGAAAGATTTTTAAACAAGCAAACTAAAGAGGAACACATTTCAATCCCAACATCAGGTCTGTCATTTCACTGCTACTTTTTGACATTTGCTACATTCATCAGAAGCTTCTAAGAAAAAAAAAGAAAAAAAGAAAAAGAAAAACCAGACTTAGGCAGATCAGTATTACTCTGTTTTACAGAAGAACACTGAAAATGGTTTGGTCTCAGTTTAGAATTTTACCCAAGTTTATAACAATCCTCAATTTAATCATTTGGGCTGTAAAAGATAATGGCCATAATTTCCCAAGTCACTGGACACAGAAGGTTATATTGTTTTCACTGTTTAAGAAACTGATCAAGGAATATGGCAATTTAACAAAACCTAGTAACTTACAATTTCCTTTAAAGCTGCACTTATGATCTATCTCCAACCTCTACCCATGCCCTATGATTCTCTCTCTCTTTCATACCATCTCCCCCAAGCAGGGCCATGACAGCCATCAGGTTTTAGAGCTTTTCTAGAGGTGCTAAAATTCCTTTTAAAAATAACAAAGGTCGTGTACCCACTTGGGAAAGCCCTCAACACTGACACTCACACATATTTTTTAAAAACCTACTGCGAAAGTACTCTCCAGCTGCAGATAGAAGACCATGTCAGTTATGGGGCTCTGGAAGCTGTAACCAGGTGGGGGAAGAAAGCCTTCTGTAATGAGAAGGAGCCAAGAGAATCAACCTGACCACCGAACACAAATATCTGTGAGGTTTGGTGGACATCCCTAGCAGATATCTCAGAGGTAAACAGGGCTCTGAAGTTAAACACCCAGGATAATTCTCACGAGCATAAAAGCTCAAGGGCCCATGGGCCCACGCTGGGGACAGGGTGAACTGTTGATGGGCTGTTGTGAATTTCAAAGGCAGAAGATGAGTAGCTAATGCCTGCGATGGATCATGAGACCCCGAGGTGCAGGTGCTGAAGGTGACACCCCGAAATCTCTGAGAATGAGAACTGTCTTTGGCAGTCCTCACATCACAGTCACACTCTCTGTCCAGATCGCCATCCAAAAACAACCCAAAACAAAAACAGTCACGGGCTCTCAAAGCTCTCTTCTTTTAGTACAGGAGCCAGCCTACATAGAAATGTTAGAGATGACTAACTCCTTCCCCCCAAATCCCAGCAGTTTCGCTTCTTCACATATCACCAACCCCGCCCTACTTGGACCATCCTATCTACCTACCTACCTACCTATCATCTATGTACATTTTTAGAGATAAACAGGAGTCAGTGAGTAGTAGTAACCTAAGATATAACGTCATTTTGAGAAAGGAGAGACTGAACTGAAACAGCAGGTGAAAAGTCACACTGGTGGGTAGTTAAGCATCAAGAGAGGGCAGAGCTGAGTGACATGAACACAGATGTCCACAGGCAGCATGACACAGACTGGATGCAAGCACTACTAGCAACCCAAATTCATTCTCAAGCTGCCTTCCAAGCATGCTAACCAGGACATCCCTCTCTCCACTCAACCTAGCAAAAACGACGACAAACAAAACGAGAAAACGAGTGCCTGAGGACATAGGTAAGAACCCTGGGACACCCAACCCAAGTAATATGGGTGACCCAACCAACACAGACAGATCCTGTTTTCCCCCGTTCCCGTCTCCTCACCTCTGGCCTGCCTACCACCTATGCTTTGGGTTTGCTAGGCAGTAATTATCTTTTTTACTGTTATTTTTTTAAGTAAGCTCTACACCCAACATGGGGATCAAACTCACAACCCCGAGATCAAGAGTTGCATGCTTCAGAGACTGAGCCAGCCAGGCGCCCCATTAGCTAGTTATCTTCAAGGGGGTCTCAGGGCTAAAGCAAACCATACTTCTACCATCACTTTATTCCAACACGTGGTATTCATCTTAATATGTACAAAAAGACTTATTATGATTATTTCTGGTGAATAAAATGTACAGGACTTTCACTTTTTTCTGCATCCATGTTTGGTACAGTTTGTATGTTAAAAGAATTGTGTATGGTTGTGTATATACTACAAACCATTAAACTATGTACTTTAAAATGGGTGAATTATATAGAATGTGAATATACTACAAACCATTAAACTATGTACTTTAAAATGGGTGAATTATATAGAATGTGAATATACTACAAACCATTAAACTATGTACTTTAAAATGGGTGAATTATATAGAATGTGAATGATATCTCAACAAACTTGTTGAGCAGAGACTGACTGGGGAGCCTGGGTGGCTCAGCTGGTTGAGCATCCGACTCCTGATTTCAGCTCAGGTCACGATCTCAGGGTCGTGAGATCAAGCCCCACATCAGGCTCTGTGCTCAACGCGGAGCCCGATCCTCAGGATTCTCTCTCTTCCTCTGCCCCTTCCCGCCTCTTGCTTATACTCTCTCTCTTTCTCTCAAAAAAAAGCAAAGACTGATTATTTACAGGAGATACTGAGCAAATAAGTATACTGAGGATAATGGAATTGGAGGCATCAATATGAGCTGTTTCTAACATACACATGTAGCTATAGAAATATGGATTTATGTGTACATGCAGATGTATATATATGTGTATTTCTTAACTCTGTCTGCTGAGTGGGCCTAGAAGCAACAATATCTTAGTACAACAAATACACATAATGCCCAGACTTGGTTTCCAAATACCATTCTCCACTGAAAGAAACCAGGGCTTCCTGGAGAAATGGCAGACTCCAGGGGTAGAATTGGGAAAATCCAGGATCAGCCTGGATCCTCTTTTTGTCAAATCTGGACAATGAGTCCATAAGGAAATAAGCGAAATGCAGACACCACCTTAGCCAATTGAAAAAAGTTACCATGGGTAATAGAACAAACGGACATCCTGCAACGCCTAATATCATGCAACAAGAAGAACACATGTGTGGTGGTCTCCTCAAAAATGCATCAATCAAAAGAATCATAAGGGGTGCCTGCCTGGCTCAGTCTGACTCTTGATCTTAGGGTCATGAGTTCAACCCCCGCGTTGGGCATGGAGCCTACTTTAAAAAAAAAAAAAAAAAAAAAGGATCGTAAGACAAACCCAAATTGCAAGGCATTTCCGCAAAGTAATTTGTACTCTTTAAAAATGTCAAGGTTGGGGCGCCTGGGTGGCTCAGTCGTTAAGCATCTGCCTTCGGCTCAGGTCATGATCCCAGAGTCTGGGGATCAAGCCCCACATCCGGTTCCCTGCTTGGCTGGGAAGCCTGCTTCTCCCTCTCCCGCTCCCCCTGTTTGTGTTCCCTCTCTCGCTGTGTCTCTCTCTGTCAAATAAATAAATGAAATCTTAAAAAAATAATAAAAATGTCAAGGTCATGAAAGACAAGGAGAGACTAAATACAATGTGTGATCTTGAATTAGGTCCTGGCATTATTGGATAAAAGATGAAACTTGAATAGGGTCTGCAGATTAGATTCAGACCAATGATAATTTCCTGATTTTGATGATGTGGTTATATAGGAGAATGTCCTTGGTTCTAGAAAATCTACACTGAAGTACTAAAAGATAAAAAGACACCAAATTTTTTTTTAAGATTTTATTTATTTATTTGACAGAGAGACACACAGCGAGAGAGGGAACACAAGCAGAGGGACTGGGAGAGGGAGAAGCAGGCTTCCCGCCGAGCAGGGAGCCCGAGGCGGGGCTTGATCCCAGGACCCCAGGACCACGACCCGACCCAAAGGCAGATGCCGAACAACTGAGCCACCCAGTCGCCCCAAAAGACACCAACTTAAATGACTCAAACGCAAAATCCCAGCAATGGAGGGCGAGGGTTGAGGGCGTTGGGGGAGCGAATACAGTTAATTTTACCATATTGGTCATATGGTAACAGTTGGAAAATCTGAAATCTGAGGAAAGAGTATACGGGAACTCTTTGTACAATTTTTCTAACCATTTTGTAAACTTGAAATTATTTTTAAATTATTCTTAATTTTAAAAGGCAAAAGCAACTCTAAAAGACTATCACCAAAATGCTTTCTAAGAATATGGAGAAAAGAAAGTGGTGCTAATTATTAACCAAGGTCAGTTCTACCTGGATGCTCTAAGGGGAGATGGGATGGGGACAGCAGAGAGACATTAAAATCTACTTAAGGGGAACCTAGGTGGCTCAGTTGGTGAAGCGTCTGCCTTCGACTCAGGTCATGATCCCAGGGTCCTGGGATCTCTGCTCAGCGGGGAGTCTGCTTTTCCCTCTCCCTCTGCCCCCACCCCTGCTTGTGCTCTCTCTCGCTCTGGCTCTCTCTCTCAAATAAATAAAAATCTTAAAAAATAATTAACGAAATCTACCTTAAATGATGACAAGGAAGAACTGGCAGTATTTCTGCCCTGCTACCTCCCTTAAACTCCAGTCACCTGGTCCCTTACTAGCTTAGCCTCAGGCAACTGTATATATTTTAGAACACCAGTGGATGGCTCTACTTACTGGCTAAGAAGTTGTCAAAATGGATAGTGGTGTAAACACAAAAAAATTGTCTGAATTAAACATCAAAGACCATATAATACTTTATTCAGTGACCACATGCAAAGAAAGTATTGAATAGTTGATGTTCAAACGGTCTTTCATGCATTTAACTAACAGTATCATTTCACTGGTTCTTTTTTTTTTACTAAAGATTTTATTTATTTATCGGACAGAGAGACACTGTGAGAGAGGGAACACAAGCAGGGGGAGTGGGAGAGGGAGATGCAGGCTTCCCGCTGAGCAGGGAGCCCGATGTGGGGCTCGATCCCAGGACCCTGGGATCATGACCTGAGCCGAAGGCAGATGCTTAACAACTGAGCCACCCAGGCGCCCCCCACTGTTTGGTTCTTAAGACTGAAAAATTCAAACTACATTCAACATACGGGATCCTGGGATCGAGTCCCGCATCGGGCTCCCTGCTCCTTGGGAGCCTGCTTCTCCCTCTGTTTCTCTCTCTCTCCCTCTGTCTCTCATGAATAAATAAATAAAATCTTTAAAAAAAAAAAAAACATATTGGAAAATAAAGCGGAGAATGACTTGTTGTGTACCAGCCACAGTAAGCAGTCTTGTCATAACTATTATTAAAACGGGCGTCCTGTTCTAGACACTGTCACTGTACGAGAGGACAAAGAGGGCTAGAGCAGGGTCCCTGGTTTCACAGTGTTTACAGAAAAGTTGGAGAAAGATACAGAAACAGATCATTACTGTACAGGGTGACAGATGCAATGGCAGCAATGGCAGAATTTCAGAAATCTGCCTATCTGGATAGAAAATGTAACAAGGAGGAAAAGTTTTCTTTAAAGGAGGCAGCCCCTCACCTAGGTGGCTCAGTTGAGCGTCCAACTCTTGATTTCCGCTCAGGTCATGATCCTGGCATCATGAGATCAAGCTCCCCCATTGGGTTCTGTGCTTGGGGTGGGAGGCAGAGTCTGCTTGAGATTCTCTTCCTCTGCCCCTCCCCGTACCCACCCCACCCCTGTACTGGCTCATGCCTCTCTCACAAATAAATAAATCTTTTAAAAATAAAATAAGGGAGGCAGCCCCTGAAGTAAGCCTTGAAGGGAGAACTTCCCAAGCAAAGGAAGTAGAGGAAAAGCATTCCAACAATGAGAGCTCGATGGTGTGTGGCCAGGAGCCACGAGATGCCCACAGTGACGAGGGGCGGTGCACAGAGCAGGGCATGACAGACAACCGGGAAGGCCTGAGCAAGGGCCACATTATGGAGTTTTTAACCTAAACTAGGGAGCTTAATTCAACCTATCTTTCAGGTGAAGAAGAGCTACTAAAGGCTTTTACATGCAGGAAAAATAATTCAATCTTCATTTGAGGTCAGAGGGCAACAGACTAGACAACAGAACGGAGAAGCACCCAAGGAGGCCACTGTTACCGTCCGGGCAGGAAAGGGCAAACGGGCAGGGACCAGAGCAGCAGGAATCCAATGGGAGGAAAAGGATATAAGCCAGACATTCCCAACTTCCGAGTCACAGCACCCTTGAGTGTCTCAGTAATATTTTCATAGCACTACCAAGCCAAAAGAATAGCCAAAAGCTAGGTAGTTAGGTCTAACTACTTAGTAAGTCCTCGTGTCTTAACCCCTTAGTGCTTGTTGGGCACTGCACAAAGCCTCCAACATTGCAATCGACTGAACACCATCACCCTTTCTTCTCCTCCTCCAGTTATGTTGGCGTGACGCTGGCTCTTTAACCCGGGAACCACTAAGATATCAGTCCGGGAATATAGGAGGTCACTGAAAGGAATGGAGCCAAAGGATATTGAAACTGTGAATACCTCCAGCTAGTAATTCCTGGGATGTCTGAGAGATGTCTCCTTTGAAAATCAAAAATATCCCACAATGCTCATGGCCTGAGTTTGCTCCAATGCCCCGGGGAGGCTCGGTGCGCAGTTTGGGAACCATGCAGAGAAGCCATTCTGAAGAGGTACGAATCAGGCTTGAAAACTGACTGCATGTGGGGAGATAAAGGTCTCCCAGATCTCCAGATCAGAGTTCTGGGTGAGGAGTGGAGCCATGACAAAGAGCCTGTAGGAGGGGGGCAGACCAGGCTGCAAAGTCTTCGGGGGAAACAATGCGAAGGGAAAAATGACTGCAAGTACTTTCTACCTAGTCTACAATCACTCAAAAATACTCTTGCTTCATTTAGTTCACGGATTTTATAGAGAGTGAATGAAACCTCATACCCGGAGATTTCTGCGAGCCAAATGGAATGGGAGAACATCCTTAAACCACACCAAAGGTTTCCAGGTCTCACACTACGAATGCATGATGCTCCATTTTAAAGTAAATGGTGGTAAGCATCTGCACAGTCTCTCTTTTCCCCCTACTGAATACTTTAAACAGTAATTCTACATATTTTAACCACTGTTTATTTAGGTGCTGACTCTTCCTGTTATTTTGATACCGAGAATGAGAAAAGCAACTTATTCCACTTTAGGAAAGGTTTTAATGAAGGGAGGAAGTAGAGCGAGTTAAATTAATGGTTAAAATTAAATACATCTACAAACTACCCAAAATGCCTATGTTGATGCTATATCTATGTTAATCCTATCATGGATCATCAAAAATCAAATTATTTTGATCTTTTAAGCTTCTACGACCACGTCTGTTCCTGAATCACCCAGACTACACATAACGTGAGTATACGGATGTCTCAGTGATACGTAGTTGGGATGATGAATGCATTAAGTAGATGAGCGTTTGAAGCAACAACTGTTTCTGGGTAATAAAAACTCCTTGCTCAGTGTTAATCAAGTTAGCTTTATTAACACCAACCACAGGCTCAGAAAGCCCGGTAGCCATCGTGGGCCCTTCAGCACGGCAGGCAGCACAGGGCCTAGCCCTGGCCTCCCTTACCGTGTGCTCAGGCAGCTGAGTCACTTCTCCCGAAAACTCCCATGAGTCTGGTCTCGCTAGCAATACAGGATCTCAGTACCTTGCCAAATGTGTATAGGATGAAGTAAGAGGAACAGAAGACTCCATTCCTTAGGCTGCTCAGTATAACTCACTACTACGACTATAAAACGGGAATTTCAAACGTCAATGTGAGACAAAGCTGGGCTGCTCTCAGGGCGGCACTCTGACTCACGCCATGCAAAAAGCTCATCCTTAAAAGACAAAGGATGCCCACGATGGGAGAGGTCATGACCTTCAAAGAGAAGTCAACCATCGACCCTAGAAAGCAGGAAATACTCAAAAAAGAAGTACCACAATACATTCCTGCAGCCGTCGGCTTCTTAACTAATGTTGAGGCCAGAGAAAATGAAATTTAAAAATGAGCAACCTCCACTTCCTAGAGGTTCCTGTAACCAAGAGCACCTCCGAGACACTCACCAAGACACTTGAAAGGTATCACGATGTGTGTCTTGCACTGCTTTTTGTCCCTCCGGCACCAATTGTCGACACTGACAGGCTCGTTTGCTTCCATCACGTTTGTGATCTGTAGCTCTGGATACATCTGCAAAGAAAAGAAAACACACGCACAATAAATGGACTTTATCCATAATAAATGGACATTCATTTGCAAGTAAGGATGCCTCATGTCAGTGTCATCATTATGCTCTATAAATCTCAACTTCACTCTGCTACTCCTGGTTCTAACTGAACTCATCGAGTAAAAACATACTGTAACTATTAGTTTTCTTTTGACAGGTAGATTTTTGACCACTTCTAATGCATTCTCTTAAAAAAAAAAAAGTGGGGAGGAGGAATCTTTATTTAAGGACCTAACAAAAGCAGCAAGCTCTCAAGCCCAAAATAAATCCATTCAGTATCATGTCCACTTGTACGGTGCATGGAAATAGCTGAGAAGAAAAACCTTAAAAGGCAAGTCCATGGAAAATGTCTGCTGATGAAATTAGAGAGTAATACTTTAACCCTGGCCCTCTACACTAATCTTGGTAAGAAGTTAAAGCATCTCATATCCCTTTCTAGGTCACGTTTTGACCCAAAAGGTAAGTTGAGTCAGACCTGAGATTATCATTCACAATACTGGTAGCTTTCTATCTGCAAGTCGAAAGCCAAGAGCACCAGGCTTTACTAACATGCACATGACATGTTTGGCTTCACATCCTCCCATAGTAAGTGGGAAGCCAAGGGAACCAGGCTCTACTCGTACAGTTTCCATACAAGTTTACATACCCGTTTACAAGTACGGTTCTGCACTGTTCCCTCCTGAAAGAACCAAGAGCTCGCAGCGCACACAGGCAAAGCCTCTGACAAGTCTCAGTCATGTCATATATAGTTAGAAATAAAGGCCCGGTGCTCTGTCATTAGCAACTTGGTCTTCTAAGGTAACGAGGTTCAAGCCTGACCCAGAAAAAAAGCCATTTCCACATTCTGGCAACACTCTTACCTCCTGACAGTACTGAAGAACTTCTTCTTTTGTTCCAAAGCAGCTCTTAGTGCCTGTTGGGTCCGGTTCCCATTTCCCAGTCTGAATGTTTACATGCATATTTAACTTCCCACAAAACATTGCAATTTGAGGCTCAGCGACAGCAAATCCTGTTCCAGCATTGGCTGCAAGAGCCTACCGAAGGGGGAGAAAAAAATCCACGTTTACTCCAAAAAAGCCGGCAGAAAGGCACAGTCATCCAATGGTTTGTAACAGAACTGATCTTTTAAAACTTCATTATTTATTATTTTAATCTTCATAAACAAATCCTTTTCCCAGGAGTTAGGCCAGAAAAAACAATGACCATTGGACTTCAATGATCAAAGCGAAAGGTCAATGGAAAATCTAACCCCCACTCCCCACCTGGATACTTCTGACTTGGGAGCCTGTAATCCAACTGTGATCTGCTCTAATACAAGCACATCTACTTCCCATCCCTTACTGTAGTAAGCCACAAAAGTACAGAATGGCTAAAGTTCCAGTGATTCACTCACACAAAATTTTGTTGAGCAGCTACTAGTTTGCAAAGCAACATGCTAAATGCCTAGGTCACAAAAGTGAGCCAAAAGTTATGGTCCCTGCTCTCATGGGGCTTACAGTCTAGCCCAAGAGTCCATACTCACACATAAGAAAGTGTGATCACATCCCTAGATGTCCTATGAAGGAAAAGAACCCAGGGCTGAAGGAGCGGACAGGAAGGGAATTTAACTTAGGCTTGGGTTCAGGGGTGGTCAGGGAAGCCTCCTGAGGAGCAGTACTTGTGAGGTTCCCATGTGGATGGAGAGAATGCAGACAGAGAGGCAGAGAGCAGTAGGAGAAGGGTGGAGAGGCATGCAGGGACAAGCGTACACAGTGCGTGGACCAAGAAAGGACATCTGTCTTATCACTGAGGTGCTGGGAGGTTTTAAGCACAAAGTTAGTATTTTCAAAATGCAGCTGTGATACTTTTTTCTGGTTGCAGGATGGCAAAGAGACTGAAGGGGAACAAGTGTATAGAGGGGATGGCTCAGGAACCTGGAGTTGCAGACTCAGGGGGAGAGCGAGGGAGGGAGGATGGAACCTTGGACTAAGGCGGTACGGCGGAGAAACAGATTTGAGAGATCAGAGAACACACCTGGCAAGACTTGGTGACAGATTAGTTAAGAAGATGTCAAGCATGGCTTGCACCCCTCAATGAGGGATGGTATCATTCATGGAAGCGGAACACTAAAAGGGATTTCATGAACAATTTTATCTTGTATTAGATAAAAATAATCAATGATTCCATTGCCTTTCTTTGGTTAGTATCCTCTTCTTTGTGAAAAGATCATAGCCACTAACAGATCACAAATTACAGGTGAGAAAGAACATCTAGGCATTATGACAGTTAAGGCTCCTACAAAGTCTCACGTTCTAGAAAAAACACAGGCATCCCAGCATCTAGAAATATGCCAATATCGATGGCTGCATCCACAATGGAGTTCTGCGGTCTCCCCTAATGTAAAAGTTCTTTCAAAATAAAAATCAAACCGTTTTTTAAAATGTTAAAAACTTGGCGGATAGGGTTAAAGATTGTACGGTCTATCATGTTGCTCTTTTTAAAAAGAGCAATTAACATAAAATGGTTTTCCAATTAAGAGAAAGGGTAACTCTGACTTTTATAATATATGGAAAATATGTGCTTTCTAAGCAACTCTCATCTATTTGTGCTGATGGACGACACAGACATTAATGGTCCTTCCAATCAGGAGACTACATTTGATTCTGAAATACATTATGACCTTTCTCCAGGCAAAATTTGCCATCCTCCACACATTTTGCTTAGGAGCTTATTAAAATAAGCTTGCTTTTTACCAGTACAAGAGAAGAAAGCACAGACACTTGTTGGATGGCTGGGAGAAAGCTAATTTGGGTTGAAAATATTGCCAAGATCAATCAGGGTTGAAAAACACCTCAATTAAATCCAACGAAGAGAACAATTAGCAACTTTATCAACTAGAATTGATTGTAGCCCTACTGTGACGATTAATCATTTATTAAAGTAGAAGGCAGATCCTAGACCTTCCATGTAACTGCATAATATAAAGCTACAGGCTGATAAGAAAAAGAAAGAACAGGGGCACCTGGCTGGCTCAGCCAGTAGAGCACACGACTCTTGATCTCAGGGTTGTAAGTTCAGGCCCCACGCTGGGTGTGGATGTTACTTAAAAATAAAATCTTTAGGAAAAAGAAAAAGAACATTTAAGGATATCTGTGGAAAGGAACACGCACTTATTTATAGGCAATACTCTAATGGTATATTAATTCAAACCAACTATTAAAAGGAGTAAGGACGCCCAAGGCAGACGTGTTTAATTCTCAACACTGAGTTCAATATGTGTACCAAAATGCCTCTTCTATTGGCCATTCTTTTTTTGAGAGCCATATCTAAGGATTATGGCTAGAATGCTGGATTACGATATGGAGGAAAATGGGTATACATAAATGGGTTAATACCGAGACAAAGGCCAAGAAACCCCAGGGACACTTTTAACTACCGAAACCTACTGTTTCCCTAAGTTCTTTCCTTCCTACTTCAAAAGCCCAGACAGAAATAGAGAAAATCGAGAAAGAGATGATAAATATATAAGCAAGAAAGCCAAAGCAATAGGTCAAAGGAGAGTGTTTCCTAAACCTGCTATAATTAAACCACCACAGGTAAATCTAAAAGTTGTGGGGCAATAATTCCTAAATTCTATGACTTCGTATATCTTATTTATTTTTAAGATTTTTTTAGAGGGGGAGGGGCAGAGGGAGAGAGAGAATCTTAAGCAGGCTCCCCAACCAGCGCAGAGCCTGACGCCGGGCTCTATCTCATGACCCTGAGATGGTGACCTGAGCCGAAATCAAGAGTCTGATGCTCAACTGAGCCACCCAGGCGCCCCTTTAAGATTTTAAGTAATCTCTACCCCCAACGTGGGGCTCGAACCCACAACCCCGAGATCAAGAGTCGCACACTCCACTGACTGAGCCTGCCAGGAGCCTCTGGCCTTGTATATTTTAACATTAAAAGCAGCTATTAAACAAACAAAATTTCGAGTGTGGTAGAAGTACTGGGGGGCGGGAGGGGGGGAGAACAGGACATTAACCTCTTAAACTCTAAACATGAAATCAGGTAAGAAACAGTGTCAATTCGTTACATGAGCTCACCCGAGCCACAGACGTGGAGTGGTCAAAAGTGTGCAGGCAGCCACTTATCAGCACCAAAGATTATGTTCCACATGTTACTCATTATGGTTGTTGGCTAAAAGACCACAAGAGTTCCAACTGTATAAATGTTCAGTTTACGGGTCAACCACTAAGGTCAATACATCAGTGATGAGTGCATTTGATCTTTGTGCTGAGATGGTCAGCATCGCCTTCCCTAAAGAGAGTCTAAAATACCAGAGGTTAAAGCAACAGGAAGCAGCAGCTAAGCAGAAGCAGCCCCTCACATCAGTTACCACCAAGAAAGAGGAGAGTAACTGGAATCATTCCAGACAGCTAATATGCTGCAGTGATTCACTTCTGAGTTCAGAAAGATTAATCCTTGTGGTCATAAGAGACTCTCAAGAAGGTATCATCTGAAATATAAAAAGCCTCTGTGGACCATGTCTAGGAATCAACTAATCAAACATATCCCAACCTTACCTAGAGTATAATAGGATCGGTTTTGTTCTGTGATGTTTGTGCTTCTTTCCTCTGAAAATGCTCTTATTTAATGTGCGTCCATTTTCTTAAGCACACACTGTGCCTGGATCCATTACATCAATGTATAAATCAATCTGTTTCCTAATCTAACATGTTACAAATGGGATTTCACTGCCAAGTCAGCATTTCTGATATCCTGTGAACCTGGAATCCTCTACGAAAGAAAATTAATGCCCCATGCTTTGGCACTTAAGCCGGTCCTTGTGATCTATGCATATTGCAGCACTTTTAAGGCTTTGAAAACAAATTGCATCAATTGCTTCCCAGCTCAGCGCTTCCATTTTACTTAATAATTCATTCTTAATAAGAAATTCCATTTTATTAATTTGGCTCAGCGAAAAGAGTTTAGCTTTACAAGGACAGAAACTCAACTTGGTAAAAAGTGCTTCTAGTAACTTGGTTGAAAACCTGATATGGCTTAAAGCAATAAATAAATATAAGTAAATCTAAATCTGAGCCTAATTTAAATGAGGGCCTTTAATTATCATCTCAAGAGATGCAGCTCCTGGGCCCACCTCAGTCCCACCAGCCTTCACAAAGCGGCTCAGGACCAATGCAGCGTTCTCAGTCCAAAGCGGAAATGTAAGCCCAGTATTTCCTTCCCCACTGAAACGATCATCTCAGGAGCTAATCTGGCTCCAGGGTTTGGGAAAGTGCCTGCTGTGGAGGGAGCATCTTCTGAAGAGGACAGTTTTATCCCCTTACTGAGTGAATCACGTTTCCTCGGATGGGAAGGTGCTGCATTATAGGCAGGCAAGTGTTCCAGCTTCGCCCTGGGAAGGCCAGTTAACACAGTCCCAGTATGAATAAATACAGAACAAAGCACGCCTCTGTAGCATCTAGTTACCACCTGCATGGTAGTGATAGCAAAAGACACAGCATTCATAATCAAAGACCTTCGATTTGAAAGAAAAAGTCAGAAAAGGACAGTCTATTAATGGGTGCCAAGATTCTATATAATCATTCCTGTTTGTTCAAGTTCTGCCTGGCAGGTCATGATTCGTAGGTTAAAATGACTTAAATCTGTGTTCACCAACCCCCACCTGAGATTTACTTAATTGAGCAAAGTTTTAAAAAGCCATCATTTCAAGGTATCTCTCCAAGGTAGTTATGGACTACAAAAGGGAAGAAAAATTACTGCACAGTGGGCATACTATCACTTCCCTCACCAGCAGTAAGCGGCCTAAGAGAACCTCGATGAGAAAGACAGAGGGGCTCCCCCATTTCAGAAGACCAAGGAGAAGTAAATGCAACAAGTAAATGCAACACCAGAGCCAAGACAGGACGCTGGGGCAGGAAAACGACGTCAGTGAGAAAACTGGAGTAATTATGTGGATAGGGTCTGAGTCAGTTAATAATTGTGTACTGGTGTTAATTTCCCAGTTTTGACAATTGCACCGAGGCTATGTCAGATGTGGAGATCAGGGAAAGCCCGGAAAGGGCATAGGGGAACTCTGGAGAATTTCTGCAACTTTGAAACCGTGCAGCCACGGTCAAAATTCAGGTGGGTGATGAACATGATTTAAAAAAAACCCAAACCACTTTATTTTGAACTAACTCTAGAGTTTTTTTTTCAATCTGTCACAAAGAGAAGACACATGTTCAGGTCGGGCCACTATCAAGTTATAATCAGAGTAGGCCAATACCTGAAAAACATACTATTTATTCTGAACACACGAGCATACATCCTAACGCAGTAAAACCCCGCGTGTGCAGATAGTAAATTCTCTCCAGTGGGAACACTATTACGATTCTACCGAGAGCCTAATATAGATGAAAGTCCACTCTTGTTACTGTCAAAAGGATCACTGGAGTTTGGAGCCTTTAGTATACTCCATCAGCAGTAAAGAAGTGAAGCTTTCAATTTAAAACAAGCTTCAAACATTCAACCCACTATTTAATAAAACAGGATTCTTGTTAAGCATTTCCCAGCTTTAGCAGCAAACTGAGAAAACCTGTCCTTAAAAGTGACAGTTTGCATTACAGCAACTGAAAATCCTTAGCCGTGTTTTTGTTTGTTTTAACATTTGAACTTAATTCGAATTAGGTTTAGGGCGAAAACTCTGAATGCAAAAAGCCATTATTCTTCCACTGACATACGCCAGCTCTTAGGTATTATTTTCATAGGCAGTAACTTATACAAATAATCTCTGCTTTATCAGAGCTCTAAATATTAAAGTATAAATGAGGTATCATTTCCAAGATTAAAAATGGTTTAGACAGTCTCCAAGGCTTTTTATAGGAACACAGTGATTTGTTCATCTGGATTACACTGGTTGGTAAGGATCTAAGCCCCAAGATTTAAGAGAGGTCTGTTATATGTCCCCGAGATGAGAGTGAAGAGTCTTCTATAAAGTTATTGAAAAATACATAAATACATAAAATACTTTTATGTTAAAAAAAAAAGAAGAAGAAGAATAGTGTTTATGGGCCTAAAATTCTCAAGTGGACGGGTTCTGGACTGGCTCCTGTGTTTCCTTCCAATTGCCCGTAATAGGAACTCTGAGAAATGGATTTCAGCAGGTATGGAGACATGCCTTGACCAACAATTTGTCCTCTGCTCATTCCACTCCTGACCTCAGAGGAAGTGTCTGAGGTGGTGGCCAAGTGCAAGGGCTTTAAAGGGAGGGCAGACCCTGACACAGTTCCAGCCCCATCACCGACTAGCTGTGCCACCTTTGGCAGGTCACCTAACCTCTCTGGCCCTCAGTTTCTTCATCTGTAAGATGCTGACAATAGTAACTGCTCACCACAGTGTTGTCTTGAGGTTTAAATAAGTTAACATATGCAAAGTGCTAGAAATAGTGCTTGTTCTACAGAAAAGAGTTCTTCAAATGTTGGTGGCCATTGTTATCAGGCTTTAAATTTCTTGATTTGTAAAACGGGGCTCCTAACATACCTACACCTCTCAGGCCTGTCGTGGGGATTACATTAAGACGCTGCCCAGAAGCACTAAGCCCGATACCTGCCACAGAGCAAGACCTCAGACGTTAACCTCATTATAGTCGGGCTGGCTCCTCAACATTCAGCTCTCTCCGGCTACAATAACAGCACTGGGGCCTAAATTACGAGTGTACAGGGAAGAACCCGCGAAGTCCCCATGGGACTAGGCATCCTCCCCAAATCCAGGATGGCATGAAATGGGCTTCAAAGACTGCACATGCCTTCTTTACCTATTAAATCTGGACATACTTCAAGTAGGCTGCATTAATGCTCCACATTTTCTTCTGTGGGAATTCAGGTTTACATGAACAATTTAATACCACCCTCCCATTTAGAAGAAAATCACCGGGAGTTGCTGGCTTCCTGGCCCTGGTCCAGCTTCCGGCTGGCACGGAAGCTAGGTCAAGATGAATCTGCAGTTACTACTGAGACACTGCTGCGATCAAAAGAGCGCTGTGTAAGTTATTTCTCTAGATTTGTATTCTTGAGAGAAGGATATTCCCCTCAACTTACCAGCTATGCAACCTCATGGAATAACTTCTCAGTATTAGTTTTTGCTTCTGGGCAACATAAATATGGTGCTACCTAACTTTTAGGTATTATAATAAATGACAACCACAATATTAACTTTGGACTTTGGTTCACAGTGCACACTACAACATATAGAATTCTACTTTCCTGACACTCCCCATGCCTAAGGAACATGGCTTGGAAACAAAGACAGCTTCCTCACAGAGTAGGAATCTGCAGGATTCCAAAGTCAGGCAGTAATCCTGTCATACGTTGAAGGCATGCTAACTGCAGAGGCCAGAAAGCCAGGAGGCTTGAGTATTAATATAACATGATCTAAATGGTGTGAACTTGGGCTTAACCTTTGAACTCACTGGCCAGTATTACTTGGTTTTTATTGAGGGTGCTAAATAAATAGTGTGTGCAGGGTTAGGGGGAATGTATGAGGGGTATGTTTCTTAAACCTTTAAAGAGGGAAATGATTTTAAATAACAAACACCCAGAAGTATTACTGATTAAATATTAATAATTACTGTTCATTCTAAATCATTCCTATTAATTCACAGATGATAGAAATAATACCAAAAAGAACCAAACAAAAGAAATAATACAAATGACTGCAGGGTAGGGGAGTGTTCTGTGCGATATCCAAGCACAAAGCTGGCAATATTCTCAGAAATTATAAGCATGCTTCTTACTTCTGGCTAATCAAATGCTTTTATAATATTGTTTATTTCAAATGCATTAAGTCATAATCATTAAAAATTAGGCACTATTTTAGCATTTTTCAATTACCTCATGTACTTAATGTAATAAATTACACCTCCTTTAAAAATATTCTATTTCTATTTCACTAAAATATATACTCAACTCAGTGATTTTACCAAGGTTAAGTTGGGAAATCACATGTCAGCTTTGGCTAAAACGCTGACTTCCAGATGTTACAACCGCAAACACGAATAGCTAATGTTAGAGATCTGAAATTGATTCTGCTAGGTCTCCTTTCCTTTACTATATCCAGGAAAAGATAAGAGCTCAGGTCATGATCTCGGGGTCCTGGGATTGAGCCCCCGCAATGGGCTGCCGGCTCAGCGGGGAGTCGGCTTGTCCCTCTGCCCCTCCCCCTGCTCGTGTTCTCTTGTTCTCTCAAATAAATTAAAATCTTTAAAAACAAAAACAAAAACAAATCCATGCAACTGAAAACATTTAAATTTTAATATATAAGATGGTTTTTATTGGCATTTTAAAGTGGAGGTTCCCTAACACTCATTGGGGGCTAATAGGGTCCATGACAAATATTCAATGGCCTGAAAAATGAGAAAAATAAGAAGGGTCTGGTGTGCACGTGTGTGTGTACGCACCTGAACGTCTAAGGATATGGAATTGCTGTCTTCTGAGGAAAGAGTGCTCTGAATTCTATGATTATCTTTTTATCTTTTGTTTTAAATTTTTTTTTATAAAATGATAGCAACAGTAACTTGATAGTCTGTATTCCTAAGAACTAATGGCCTTATCTAAAAATGTCTTAATTTTTTTACTTTTCCATGAAAACCAAAGGCTTGGTTATTTGAGGTTCTGTAACGTTGAAAGTCAAGAAAGGGCAGAAATTCTTAGGTGAGTAACCCGTAACTGTTTATAACTAGAAAATAAGACAATTTGCCAAAATGACTTTTACAGGGCAAAGAGGGAGGAAATGACATTTCAAATTACAAATGGCACTTTCTATGTGCTGTTCTGCCTACCATTTTACTATGTTTACTAGGTGCAAGCCATATTCAGATAACCAATCATGATGAAGCAAATTACTTTAACTTCTAATGTCCACTAAAACTGAAAATAACAAAAATACAAAAGAGCTCCACCTTCCCCCCAAGTTCAAAGCAAGTCAAAAAGGCATCTTTCCTATGATTTATGTAGCATTTAAATTTAAAAGTAAATACAGACTGGATTATCAGCTCACACCAGATCTGCTTGCAGACAATGATTCTTCCTGTCTGGGACCCGTGCCCATGTGCATTATTGTAATTATCAGCAATTTTAAAAAATAAAGTAATAAAGCTAGTATGAGCTGCTGGTTGGTATGTTTACTGCTTGCTGCCTCAACCATTAATTAACCTTCCTGGGTTCAAGCCACTGGAACTACCAAATAAATGCATCAAGGAGAAAGGGAAACACTCCGTGCAAGTAAAAAGAATGAATAAAAAGGATGTAAGTGTGGGTGTGAATGCACATGAACACAAACACACCCCCACCACGGAAGTACACCCACACTTTGTGCCACTTGTCGAGTGGGCCTCTAGGGAGCCGTGTCCACTCTTGCCCTCCCTGATCCATTTTCCCCCAACATTCTGAATCATCGCAAGTCAGAACACATCAATCACTCCTCTGTGGCAAGAGATTCAAACTCTTTCACACAACACCCCTCTCACTCCATCACCCAGCCCTGGGCTCAGCACCACCCTTCTGGTCCTTGGGTCTGTACAAAAGTCAGGGTCTTTCTTGCCTCAGGGCTCTCCATCTAGCACTCCCTTCCCCTGTTCTTCCCAGAGCAGGCACATTCTCAACTGTCAAGACTCCTCCCAAATGTGCATCCTCTGCAGGCCCTTCCTGAGGACAGTCCCCAACCCACTGGATGTTTTCTTTTCCCCTCAAGCAATCTAAACTCCCTTGCCAATTCACCTGCATGGTCCACCTCCCTTCTGCTAGAATGTGAGTTCCTCTAGGGGAGAGGCCTCATACAGTTTTCTAACCACTGTACCTGGCTGGACACAGCACCTAGAATAACAGTAAGTCGTCATTCACAGCCAAGTAAGCAACTAACTTGAAAGCCCGCACTTTTGGTTTTTTCCAAGACACTTAAACTAATACTAATTAGCAGGTATCACTCAGCAATTTTTTTTTTAAGATTTTATTTATTTATTTGACAGACAGAGACACAGCGAGAGAGGGAACACAAGCAGGGGGAGTGAGAGAGGGAGAAGCAGGCTTCCTGCGGAGCAGGGAGCCTGATGCAGGGCTCGATCCCAGGACCCTGGGTTCATGACCTGAGCCAAAAGCAGACGCTTAATGACTGAGCCACCCAGGCACCCCCTTTTTTTTAAGATTTAATTTACTTTAGAGAAAGAGAGCGCATGGGAGTGGGGGAGGGGCAGAGGGAGAGAGAGAATCTCAAGCAGACTCCTGGATCAGCAGAGGAGCCTGATGCGGGGCTCGATCTCACGACCCTGAGATTATGACCTGAGCCGAAACCAAGAGTCAGACGCTTAACCAACTGAGCCGCCCAGGCGGCCCATCACTCAACAATTTCTCAAATGATTAACACTGTACAAGTTTCAACGAAGTAGATCTATAATGACAAATCAAATGAAAAGAAGAAACTTACACAGTATAACAAGTTCCAATTTTTTCTTTAAAGTAAGCTCTGTGCCCAGTGGTGGGGGGCTTGAACTCATCACCCTGAGATCAGGAGTCACATGCTCTACCGACTGAGTCAGCCAGGTGCCCCAACAAGTTTCAGTTTTTAAAAACTGTTGCTGAGTGCATCCATGGACACAGCCTGAAAAGCCACATAACACAGGCTTGTACTAGCAGTCCCCATCTCAACGGGCCCTTGCTCCTGAGAGGCAGCGCTTTCTGCCCTTCCTCCACTATTTACCTCCACCTTGTCGAACAGCAGGCTTTATCTCTGTACCCTTTTCAGTCCAGACATTATCTAGTAACTCCCTAGTAAAAAGGGGTTTCAGGGGCGCCTGGGTGGCTCAGTCGTTGAGCGTCTGCCTTCGGCTCGGGTCATGATCCTGGGGTCCTGGGATCGAGCCCCGCGTCGGGCTTCCCGCTCCGCGGGAGGCCTGCTTCTCCCTCTCCCACTCCCCCTGCTTGTGTTCCCTCTCTCGCTGTGTCTCTCACTGTCGGATAAATAAAATCTTAAAAAAAAAAAAAGGGGGGTTTCACTCAGGGGCACCTGGGTGGCTCAGTCGGTTAAGCATCAGACTCTTGATTTTGGCTCAGGCCATGATCTCAGGGCCGTGGGAGCAAGCCCTGCGTCCAGTGCTGTGCTTGGTGCAGAGTCTGCTTGAGATTCTCTCTCTCCCTCTGCCCCTCCTCCTTTCACTCTCTCAAAAAAAAGAAAGGGGTTTCACTCAGAAACCACCATACCTTATGTTCATGCACTCACTTCCCCTTGCCCTGTTGGTCAAATCAATACTATTTTGTATTTATATGTATTTATAATACATATAATACATAAATACAATGTATTTATAATACATTATTATACCATAAAAATGTACTCTGATTACAGTTCCTTTCTTCGGCATCTATCTTCACTCTTAGAGATAGCAACTGCACCTTTTCTTTCACCTGCTTGGTTTCACATGTACTGATCAACACAGGCTCTGAGACTGTCAGAAAAGGTGCACAAAGCTCCCTCGGTGCAGTCTGACACAAGAGGTGATCCAATGGTTTCGATTCCTTTTTTCTTGAAGACAGACCTCCGTCAGGCCTGTCATTTTCCTACTTCATCTACGCCGATTATTCTTCCAAACCTGCACACAGCTGCCATTCCTGCCTCCCCCACCCCCACCCCACCCCCCGTTCCCTGACTCCATCCTTCCTCTGTCTTGACTTACTGCCTGGTTTAGGGGCTGACACCTTCTGACAGCTTCCCAAGAAAGGCTGTTGTGAACAGGAAGTTTCAAACATGACAGGTCTCAAAACAAGTTTTTATTTTATGCACACACTTTATCACTAATTTGGATGAGAACTAAATTGTAAGCTAGACACAATTTTCCTTCAGCATTTAAGGTCTGGTGCTACTATCTTCCAGCTTCCGGCACTGCTGCTGATAAATCTAAAGGAAATTTGATTCAGAATCTTTTGTGCAGGTCTCTTTCTATATGAAAGTAGGTTCTAAGATTCTTCCCAATCTCTGCTATTCTGACATTTCAACATAATGTGCCTCGGTGTGCGGTTCTGTCCCCGACCTGAGCTCTCTGTGGGCCAAGTCAGAGACACACTCAGTCCTACACATCTCCTGTGTTCTCTTCCTGAAGTTCTGATTCTGTGCTTCTCGGACCTTCTACATTAATCCCCTGCTTTTCTTAATTTTCCTTTCTAGGTTCTTAGTGTTCTCTCTGAAAGATTACTATATTTTTAAATTCCTGGTGTCATGTTTCTCATCTTCAAGAACTCTTCCTTGTTCCCTACCTTATTTTACTACAGACTATTATGTCACAGATGGAATACCCTCCCCTCTTTGAAGTAAATATCAAGAACTTATCTAAAGTTATTTGTTCCCTTCCTTGTCTTCAAGTTGCTTTTTTCCCCCCTCATCTGTTTTTGTTCTTGATCATGTTCATGGCATTCCTGAAATCTTTGGTGTTCCTAAGCCATCCAATTTAATATTTAAGAAGGGGGCACTAAAAAGCTGATTACATTGTTGTGTTTTTTTTAAGATTTTATTTATTTGAGAGAGCACGAGAGAGAGCAAGAGCACAGGCAGGGGGTGGAGCAGAGGGAGAGGGACAAGCAGGCTCCCCACCCAGTGGGGAGCTCGATCCCAGGACCCTGGGACCATGACACATGCCGAAGGCAGGTGCTTAACAGACTGAGCCACCCAGGCGCCCCTGGCTAAAAGTTTTCTGTGCGTGGAAAGAACCACTCAATGAGTGACCTCTCCAGAGAAGGCAACAAGTTCCCCACCTGGGGCCCACCAGTCAGGCTGTCAGGGGACTGGTGACCCAGTTAAGGAAACTGCCACCTCTCAGCCTCTCATTTTCTGCTGGGCCTGCTGTCCCTAGGTAAATCGGGAAAAGTCTTTTCCCCGGGGGCAGGAGGAGGGCAGTGAGAGGGGTATTCCTGGGCTGATTCCTCACACTGAGTTTCAACCCCTCCCCTCACTCACTCAGAAGCCCTGACACTTCCTGTTCCTCAGTCAAGTCCTGCTCTGCAAATCAGTTTGCTTTTAGTTGGCTTCTCCGCCAGCATTTACATTTCAGTTCCTTCTGGCCTGCTAATAACTCTGCTACTCAGGATCCATCTGCTTTCCATCTTCAAGATTCTATGGACATCTCTCCTCTCCAGTTCTTTGTCCTTGTTGGCTTATTCATATACTAAATATATCGAAAGCTAAGCCACATTCTGTCTCTCATCAGGACAGAGTCAGAACAACTAGAATCAGGGGCGCCTGGGTGGCTCAATCATTAAGCTTCTGCCTTTGGCTCAGGTCATGATCCCAGGGTGCTGGGATCGAGCCCCACATCGGGCTCCCTGCTCAGCAGGAAGCATGCTTCTCTCTCCCACTCCCCCTGCTTGTGTTCTCTCTCTCTCACTGTGTCTCTCTCTGCCAAATAAATAAAATCTTAAAAGAAAAAAAAAAACTAGAATCATCCACCTGCATCTTTTAAGGTGCAACAATTCAAAAGCTGCTAAATACGAATATATAGAAAAACTAGAGATAGGAAAGTACGAACAAAATCATAAGCTTTTATTTTTTATTATTTAAACATAATGCCCATTAAGAAAATAAAAGTCTGATCCTTTATTCAAAGATTATTTCACTGGGGATGCCTGAGTGGCTCAGTCAGTTAAATGTCTGCCCATGATCCCAGGGTCCTGGGATCAAGTCCAGCATCAGGCTCCTTGCTCAGCGGGGAGCCTGCTTCTCCCTCTGCCTGCCACTCCCTCTGTTTGTGCTCTCTCTCTCTGACAAATAAATTTTTTTTTAAAAAGAGATGATTTCATTGGATCACTTTACAATTATGCTACAGTCAACATATTATTGGTTGAACTGTATCCCCAGCAAAACTCGTATTTGAAGTCCTAACCCACACTACCTCCACACGTGATGTTATCTGGAAATCAGGTCACTGCAGATGCAATTAAGATGAGGTCATACCGGAGTATGGTGGGCCCCTAATCCAATATGACTGCTGCCCTTATAAAAAGGGAAATGTAAAAGAGACACACACACACACACACACACACACACGGGGAGAAGGTCATGTAAAGACTGGAGTCATGCTGCCAAAAGCCAAGGGACCACCAGAAGCTAGGAGAGAGGCCCGGAACAGACCCTTCCAATAGCACTTTCCAAGGGAGCACTGCCCTACCCTCCGGACAACCTGGTCTTGGACTTTAGCCTCCAGACCAGTCCAACAATACATTTCTCTTCCTTCAGCCATTCAGTTTGTGGTACATTGTTACAGCAGCCCTAGCAAATGAATACACTGGGTAAACTGGTAGACTCAGGATCCATATTTGGGGAGCTAATAGTCTTAGAGACAAGAGCCAGGCACAGAGAAACCCAGAACTACGCTGTAACACATGCATTATGAATGAGAGGTGAGGAAGTGGAGACAGAGTGCAGTGTACTCTGAGAAGAGCTACAGTGGAGACAGGTACAGGAGAGAATCAGCCAGGGGCGGGGGGGAGGGGGCGGCAAGGGCCAAGCCTTCAGAAGTTTTCTCCAGAAAAACTGGGCTTGGGCTCTCTTACAGCTCGCGTGGGACTTGCTAGGCATACTTAAGAAGGTGGAAGGGTATGACCTGGGAAGATTAGGTAGAGACAGGAAGTCAGGTAGGAAGCCGCTGCATTCACCCAGGAGAAAGGCTGATGAACAAACACTGGAGCAGCGTGGGAAGGAAAGGGATTGCAGAACTGTGGACAGGATTTGGACAAGAGATACGAAAGAAGTGTCAAAATGATGCCAACTTTCTAATTCTGGCAACTAGAAAGCAGTGGAGCTAATAACCAAAGAACTGAAAAGGGTTTGGAAGGAGGAGATTGGAGGATAATGTGGGCTGGAATCATGAATTTGCAATTTAATGACAGGTTGAAAGAATTTTATGCCCAGAGAATAGGTAGGATCATTTGGGGCGACTGCATTTAAAAAGGAGACGGGCACCTGGGTGGCTCAGTCAGTTTAAGGATCCGCCTTCAGCTCAGGACATGATCTCAGGGTCTTGGGATCGAGCCCCGCGTCAGGCTCCCTGCTCAGTGGGGAGTCGGTTCTCCCTCTCCCTTTCCTTCTGCCCCTACCTGCTACTCGTGCTTCTCTCTAATAAATAAAATCTTTCAAAAAATAAAAAGGAGAAAGACAGAACCATAAGAAATAACATTTACTGGGCATGCACAAAAGGAAGGTCAGTGACTGAGGTGGAAGGACCAGGAAAGTATGTCAGAGAAGCCTTATCAAGAGAGATGAAGCAGCAGATTCGAATGTTCTCAGGAAATTTCGGTGGTCATGAAATCACCAGTCACTTCAATGTGTTGGCAGTGCTAGAAACAAGGTCACACGAACCCAGGTGACAAATGAGAGGTGAGGAAACAACAGCCTAGGAGTATAGACTAGGGATCTCCAAGTTAGGTGTGCCAGGTCACCCCCACTACAGAAACACTACAACTGTGTCGATCTTATTCTGCATACTGCAAGACCTCGAGGCAGGACAATGTTTACAATAGCTGGAAGTGGGAGGAGCAATAACCATAGAAATCTACTGTACCACACAGAAGTTTATCTCTTGGTCGCTTCATGGTGGAGTACTTGTGAGAGTCATCAAATTGAGAAATAAGTTAAGGGGCACCTGGGTGGCTCAGTTGATTAAGCATCTGACTCTTGATTTCCACTCAGGTCATAATCTCAGGGTTGTGAGATAGAGCCCCATGTGGGTTCCGTGCTCAGTGGGGAGTCTGCTGGAGATCCCCTCTCCCTCTGCCCCTTCCCCCCTCTAAAATAAATACATCTTGGGCGCCTGGGTGGCTCAGTTGGTTAAGCAACTCCCTTCAGCTCAGGTCATGATCCTGGAGTCGCAGGATCAAGTCCCACATCAGGCTCCCTGCTCGGCAGGGAGTCTGCTTCTCCCTCTGATCCTCTTCCCTCTCGTGCTCTCTATCTCTCATTCTCTCTCTCTCTCTCTCTCTCTCAAATAAATAAATAATCTTTAAAAAATAAATAAATCTTTAAAAAAAGAAGTTAATACATTTTCCTTGGGGCACTTGGGTGGCTCAGTTGGTTAAGCATCTGCCTTCAGCTCAGGTCATGATCTCACTGGGTCCTGGGATCGAGCACCACATCAGGTTCCCTCCTCAGCAGGGAGTCTTGCTTCTCCCTCTCCCTCCTGCTCATATGCGCTGTCTCACATAAATAACATCTTAAAAAAAAAAAAAAAAAAGAGGAAGATACACCAGAATCAATCTCTCTCTCTCTCCTGTACACAGAGGGAAAGCCCATGTGAGGACACAGAGAGAAGGCAGACATCAACCCTGCTGACACCTTGATCTTGAACTTCCAGCCTCTAGAAATGCGAGAAAGTACATTTATTCGTTTAAACCACCCAGTCTGTGGTATTTTGTTACAATGGCCCTAGCAAACCTAGTATAATCACATCACTGTCACACTGCATATGAATACAACATTCAAAGGAAACTTTGTGCCTTGGCTACATAAGGTACAAAAAAAATTTATGTTGAAACTAAAACTTTTTAGAATATAAATAATTTACTCATTTTGTAACATGAATATGCAGAAGACTTTTTTTAAAATGTTTAATCAGTTTTAAAGTTTTGTGTTTTTGTTTTTTTTTTAAGATGTTATTTATCTATTTGACAGAGAGAGACACACAGCGAGAGAAGGAACACAGCACGGGGAGAGGGAGAAGCAGGCTTCCCACAGAGCGGGGAGCCCGATGCGGGGCTCGATCCCCCCCGGGATCATGACCTGAGCCGAAGGCAGACGCTTAACGACTGAGCCACCCAGGCGCCCCAAGGCTTTAATTAAAAGCATAGTGTGATGTGAACTGGCTACAAAACCTACAAGAAAAATCTTAAGAATGTTGGTTGATAATGATTGAATTTAGGCTTTTCAATTTTTGCAATGCTCCTTTAAATTGATATTCACAGTACTGAGCTGATACAAGAGTTAGCAGATTTACTTAAATGATAGTTCTGAATTTATAGACTTTTGTTTCAAGGTGAAATTGATTCTAAGGGCGCCTGGGTGGCTCAGTCAGTTAAGCATCCAACTCTTGATTTCAGCTCAGGTCATGACCTCAGGGTCATGGGATCGAGCCCCGAGTTGGGCTCCACACACAGCAAGGAGTCCGCTTGTCCGTCTCCCTCTGCTCCCCCACCCCCGCCACTCACGCGCACTTTTTCTCAAATAAATACTTTTTAAAAAATAAAGAACATGTACCAGCTTTGTCAACACAGACACAAGTATCAAAGGAACACAATTTTTTTTAAACTCCACTCAGTTATTAGAAAACATTTGTATTTGGAACAACCTGAGAATGTCTACTTTGCCAACTGTAAATTTCATGAAATCTAAATAAAAATCAAGTATTTCCGATGAAGATTGCCATCCAAGTTGAGATGTGGCTATAAATGTAAAACATATGCAGAACTTCAAAGACTTAGTATGTAAATTTTTAATATGCAAAATATCTCAATTTTATTACATGTTGATTTTATAACATGATTACACATACTGAAATGATACATTGGGTTAAATAAAATATAATGGTCAAACTAATTTCATCTACCTTTTTTTTTAAGTAGGCTCCACATTCAACATGGGGCTTGAATTCACAACCCTGAGATCAAGAGTCACAGGCTCTATGAACTGAGCCAGCCTGGATGCCCCATCTATTTTTTGGTTTTTAAAAAATTGTCAACTAGAAAAATTTTGACTATATGTGTATGGCTTGCATTTATTTCTGTGGGACAGTTCTGTGCTCAATGTTCAGTTAACGTTGTGCTAGAAGGTATGACCTGAATGACTTTTTTCATTCACCTTTACATTCCATATGAACCCACTTTCCTTTCTTTCATCAAGAAGACTAAAGCTAGGGGCGCCTGGGTGGCTCAGTCATTAAGTGTCTGCCTTCGACTCAGGTCATGATCCCAGGGTCCTGGGATCGAGCCCCACATCAGGCTCCCTGCTCCGCGGGAAGCCTGCTTCTCCCTCTCCCACTCCCCCTGCTTGTGTTCTCTCTCTCGTGGTCTCTCAGTCAGAAAATAAATAAAATCTTGAAAGAAAAAAAAAAAGACTAAGGCTAGCAAGAGTTTCCGGTGATTGGAAGAATGGGGTAGGTACTCAGAGGGTTCCCTGAGAAATCTTCAGGCTGCCAAGAATTAAATGGGTTAAGAGCCACAAAGCTTTCCTGAAGAGGCTAGGCTAGTTCAAGAGAGACAAGTGGTTCCAAGTAAAATAATGAACAGAAATTAGACAGGAAAAAGACATTTCTTGAGACATTTCTCCTTATAAGAGATTCAGTATTAAAAGCAGGGGAGGCGGGCATAGAGGATTCAGTATAGGTTATGTAAGTGGGTTAAGTGCCAAAGTTATTTTATCCAATTGCTGGGGGCGGGGGGAGGAGGTGGACACTCTCCTCCATCCCCCAAACTAATTAGATCCACAAATATGAAAGAAACAGTCATTGACAGATAAACAAACAAATCCCTGTTCTTCCAGGCTTCTGACAACCACAGAACACAATCCAAGGGCCGTCCAAAGACAATAAAAAATAACCAGAACAGAGCATATATGATATGATGTTCATAGGTATTGCTGACTCAATTACATTTGTTTTAAGTCAGTAAACATTTTAAGGACCTTACAAGAGCAGGCTCTAAAGACAATAAGACGAACAAGTCCTCACATGCCCGGAAGCTTGGCTTGGTCGGGAAGACAATTTTGTAAACAAAATAATCCTAATAAAGAAGGAAAGCTTCTTAAACTCTGTCATATAGGAGGTCCGCAACTTCTGTCTGACTGGTTCCTAAATGACAGTTAAAAGTTAAGCCCAAATAAAAGGTGCAGTGATGGCATCCCTGGGATCTATAGGTTTAATATTATAAATTGGGAGCCTATTCCTGAACAAATATGAAAATAAGAGAAAAAAGAACAGACACAAATTGTTATAAACTTAAGTATTTCAATCATAAAAGTTCTTTTGGAGTGTCCTTCATGGGCTAGAGTGGCTGAGGCTTCTTAAAATACTTAAATCTAAGGAAGTACAGAGAGATAACATCTTTTCCTGAAAAATTTCCCTGAACAAGCTTGAGTACCCTTTGTGGCTCTAAAAACCTTAGTATTTCCCTCAAGTTTACACACCTGGATGATTCCCGTTGCTGATTCATTACACAAGAATGCATCAATCACGTCAAGGAAGGAGTCAGGCATTTTTCCAAAGATACATATTTAGGGATTCCTTACTTCCAAATTCAGCTAACTTTTCTGGAAAACTCTGGCGTTTCCATACCCCTTGTAGCCTTCCCAAGTGCTGGTTTTTTTTTTTCCTTAAGATTTTATTTATTTAGGGCGCCTGGGTGGCTCAGTTGGTTGAGAGACTGCCTTCAGCTCAGGTCATGATCCTGGAGTGCCGGGATCGAGTCCCGCATCGGGCTCCCTGCTCAGTGGGGAGTCTGCTTCTCCCTCTGACCCTCTTCCCTCTCATGCTCTCTATCTCATTCTCTCTCTCAAATAAATAAATAAAATCTTTAAAAAAAGATTTTATTTATTTATTTGACAGAGAAAGAGAAAGACAGCGAGAGAGGGAACACAAGCAGGGGGAGTGAAGGAGGGAGAAGCAGTCTCCCCACTGAGCAGGGAGCCCAATGTGGGGCTCGATCCCAGGACCCTGGGATCATGACCTGAGCTGAAAGCAGCCGCTTACTGACTGAACCCCCCAGGCGCCCTGAATGTTGATTTTCTTAAAAATCCACCTAATCATTTCTTTTCCTGGAGCAATCAAATCGTCCTTTCCTTGGGCTAAAAACCTCTTTCCTTTGATGATTTACAGACGTTGCCCAGACCAAGCATAATCACTTACTCTTTAAAATAACCTGCCATTTTAATTTGAATTCAAACACATCATAAAAGCAAATCAATAAAAGGCAGATGACAGCTTGGCAACCATCCGCAAATTTCAAACCATTGTATTTTGGATGAAAAACTGACAACCACCTTGCTAAACTGATTTTATATATTCCCAAATAGTAAAAAAAAAAAAAAAAGTCCCGCCAAATAGTAAAAAGCCTTTATTCCTTAATATATCACTACAATCCACAATCATAGATGTGTCATGTATACACATATATATGTATGTATACACAAATACAACAGTTCTTAAAAATTTACCCAATGAAAACTGAATATGCTTTGAGAGCACCAACCATACCAGTTTATAAAACACCAGCCCTACTACAAGTCTTTATATGTCCTTAGTAGTAGATTAGCCTCTAAACGATGTCAACCCAAACACTGCAAGAAAATTATTTCTACAACACAGGGCGCTTACCACCACACACCCAGAGCTGCAAAGTCTCATCAGCATTTAGGCACAGAGGTAATTTTCAGCACACACACTTGGTCTATAAAAATCTCTCATTTTTCTTCTGAACAGTCTTACAGTCATCAGAACTAGTTCACCATAAACCTTTCAAAGACTAGCAGGTCAAGCAGCTATTTATGTATAGTACTATCTGGTATCTTAGTACCTCAGCCAAATTTGAGCAATCCAGATTGGCATGTCTCAGAATGACTCTCCTTTCACCCTCCTTGTCTCTTGGGAACAGCTATTAAGTAGCTCAATGAAAGAATTTTTGCAACTCATCTCTAATACTTAATGCCAGGATGTAAGCAAGTGTTCATATTAGGTTAAAGTGACTTCTTTGGCCCTATGAAAAAAAACTGGTTACAAACATTTCCAAAAGTATGTAAGGCTAATAGTTGCCTACATCACATCACAAAAGCCCTGTGTTAATCTCAGTAATATTTAACATGATATTTTATTTGGCCAACAATGAACTCAACCTATGATGGTATAAAATAATGTAACCGTACTGACCTTCTGATCACTTGTCTCTTTGCTTTCTTCCAAACATTTGCTCCCCTAAACCCCCCAACATCCCAAATACTGGATATGGCAATGATGTGCTATCCAAAGGAAATATATCTTCACAGGGGCTGGGGGGATGGGTTAGCCTAGTGATGGGTATTAAAGAGGGCACGTATTGAATGGAGCACTGGGTGTTATATGCAAACAATGAATCATGGAACACTACATCAAAAACTAACGATGTAATGTATGGTGATTAACATAATAAAATTTAAAAAATATATATTATCTTCACAAATTACCAAGTAAAAAGAATGCTAAAAATACTATACCTATAATACTATCCCTTCTTAATAAGGGGCGCCTGGGTGGCTCAGTTGGTTGAGCATCTGACTTGGTTTCGGCTCAAGTCATGATCTTGGGGTCATAAGATCAAGCCCTGAATCAGGCTCCATGCTCAGCGTGCAGTCTGCTTGGGATTCTTTCCCTCTCCCTCTACACACACACCCCCCCCCCCGCCCCGCTCCATTTGTTCTTGCTCTCAAATAAAATTTTTTTAAGATTTTATATATTTATCTGACAGCGACACAGCGAGAGAGGGAACACAAGCAGGGGGAGTGGGAGAGGGAAAAGCAAGCTTCCTGCCGAGCAGGGAGCCAGATGTGGGGCTTGATCCCAGGACTCTGGGATCATGACCTGAGCCTAAGGCAGACGCTTAACGACTGAGCCACCCAGGCGCCCCTAAATAAAATCTTTAATAAAAATAAAAATAATAATGTGTACTGAAGCAACCATCATTACCTCAAATGGGACTTGAAGTTTATGTTCTATTTCCTATAGCTTCTTGGAGACAGATGTAAATGTTGCTCTCATAATATCAGATTACCATAGGGATATTTTAATGAAATCCATCCATCCACTAAATCTACAATATGCCTTCACTTCCATTATTCTGTGACCAGTTCAACTTCTTCACTCACTACATATACAGACATAAAACCACATGTAATGGCTCAGCTTGGCTAGGAGCTTATCAGGTTTTGCATCTCATCTTTTAAAATCAATACTTAAAACATTTTACTGATTTTAATCTCTCCTGATTACTATTTCCCTTGTTTAAAAACAACACTAACCAATCTTCAGTCTCAATGACTTGTATCAATTCACAAAATTAATCTTTCATAATGATAGCTCAGCAGGATATTTTATTAATGTAGATTCTGAGGAATCTAATCAAGCCTCATTTATCTTGAGAGTTGCTTTAAGAAGAGGTGCCTGGCTTGCCTAGTCGGTACAGCATGCAACTCTTGATCTTCAGGGTCATGACTTTGATCCCCACATTGTGTGTAGACAATTACTTTAAAAAAAAAAAAAAAGAGCTGCTATAAGGAAAAACATTCATATAGCATTAAGCAGAAATCAGCTTCCAAAGGGAGTGGGGGCAGGGCAGAGTCCAACCAGACCATCAAAGAAGATTCTGTCATGAAAGGTGGTTTTCAGGTCACTTGAAACCTGCCATGAGTAATAAACATTTATTGCAAGGGATCATTCCAATCCAACTCTCTTTCTCTTTTCTTTTTTTTTCTTTTTTTTTTTTTTTTAAAGATTTTATTTATTTATTTATTTGACAGAGAGAGACACAGAAAGAGAGGGAACACAAGCAGAGGGAGTAGCAGGCTTCCTGTGGAGCAGGGAGCCTGATGCGGGGCTCGATCCCAGGACCCTGGGATCATGACCTGAGCCGAAGGCAGACGCTTAACGACTGAGCCACCCAGGCGCCCTCTCCTCTTTTCAACAGGGTTGAAAATTCTCTAAATGGATAACAGAAGGGTGATAGTGGCAGACAGGAGTATAAGACAAAAATGGCAACCCACATTCAACCTCCCTCAAGAAAGTCTCCTTCCCATCTGAAGGAGGCCGGTGCTACCTGTGCATTGCTGCCAGATCTTCCAATTTTTTTAAAACTGGAAAGGAATTTTAACATAAAAATCCACATTATTTGGAAGTGATGATTTTTTTATTTAAGATTTTATTTTTAAGTGATCTCTACACCCAATGTGAGACTCAAACTCATGACCCTGAGATCAAGAGTCGCATGCTCCATTGGCTGAGCCAGCCAGGCACACCGGAAATGGGATGTTCAACATGAATTTAAAATACAATGAAGCCCAACATGGTGAGAGCCAAATAAAACAGAAGTCCAAGCCACATGCTGTCTGCAGACTGTAGGTTTTCCATCTCCATTTGGCGGTTATGTACCAGGAATCAGTTAGTAGGGATGACAGTTAATTTCAGAAGCCTATAACTCATCAAACACCTAGTACCCAGAAGTTATAGTATAAACTACAATTAATCATATATCAATTATAAAAAACTTGATTATGGAAATTTATGTTAAAGTCCTAACACTTAATATTAAGATGACAATACTGCTGAAAGTAATCTAGCAGTTCAGGGCAATCCCTATCAAAATCCCAAGTGTTTTCTGCAGAAATTTCTTTTTTCTTTAAGATTGTATTTATTTATTTGAGAGAGAGAGCATGAGCACGGGGAGAAGCAGGGAGAAGCAGAGAGAGAGAGGGAGAAGCAGGCTCCCCAATAAGCAGGGAGCCCGATGCGGGGCTCAATCCCAGGACCCTGGGATGATGACCTGAGCCAAAGGCAGACGCTTAAGCGACTGAGCTACCCAGGCACCCCTGCAGAAATTTTTTTAGAAATCTTAAAATTTATATGGAATCTCACACTCTGGAAAAAGAACAAAATTGGAAGATTTAAATTTCCTGACTTCAAAACTTACCACAAAGCTACCTATAGAAATAAAAACAGTGTGGTACTGGCATAAAAATGGACATACAGAATGGAGAACTCAGAGTCACCTGCAGAAGAATGAAGTTGAACCCTTACTTTAAACCACAAACAAAAATTAAATCAAAATGGATCAGGGACCTAAACCCAAGAGCTATAAAGACAAAACCCTGAGGGTAGAGTCCGACGTGGGGCTCAATCCCAGGACCCTGAGATCATGACCTGAGCCGAAGTCAGACGCTTAACCGACTTAGCCACCCAAGCGCCCCAGAAGATAAAAATCTTAAAAGAAAACGTAAGGGCAAATCTTCGTTATTTTATTTGGCAATGATTCCTTAGATAATGAAACCAAAAGCACAAACACACACACCACAAAATAGCTGAACTGGACTTTATCAAAATTAGAAACTTCTCTACAAAAGACACTATCAAGCGAGTGAAGACAACCCAAAGAATGGGAGAAATATTTATAAGTCATATATCTGATAAGGGATGAATATTTAGAACATATAAAGAACTACAACTCGGGGCACCTGGGTGGCTCAGTCGTTAAGCATCTGCCTTCGGCTCAGGTCATGATCCCAGGGTCCTGGGATCGAGCCCCACATCGGGCTCCCTGCTCAGCGGGAAGCCTGCTTTCTCTCTCCCACTCTCCCTGCTTGTGTTCCCTCTCTCCCTGTGTCGCTCTGTCGAATAAATATCTTTTAAAAAAATAAAGAACTACAACTCAACAAAACCCAATTTAAAATGCGAAAAAAACTGGAATAAACATTTCTCCAAAGATACACAAATGGCCAACATGAAAAGATGCTCCACATCACTAAGCTTTAGGGAAATGAAAATCACAGTAAGAAACCATTTCACACCCATCAGGATGGCTATTACCCCAAAAATAGAAACAACCACTGGCGAGAATGTGGAGAAATTAGAACCCCTGCACATTGATGGTAAGAATGTAAAATGGGGCAGCCACTACGGAAAACAGTTTCCAGTTCCCAAAAAGCTCCACAAAAAATTTCCATATGATCCAGCAATTCCACTTTTCAGTACATACCCAAAAAAAACTGAAACAGGAACTCAGATACAAGTACACCCATGTTTACAAAAGCAGTATTCACAATAGCCAAAGAGTGGAAACATCCCCAATGTCCATCAACAGATGAATGAATAAGCAGAATGTGGTATAGATACACACAAGGGAGTATAATTCAGCTTTAAAAAGGAATGCCATTCTGATATTTACTTTGAAAACAGTATAATGTTTTAGAAGAATATTTATAAGAATCGGCAACTTCATAAGAGAGGTTTGGGGGGGTTGGGGTGGGCAAGAGACAGGGAGTTAATGGGATTATAATGGGTACAGAGTTTGTCTGAATGATGAAATGGACAGTGCTGATGGTTGCAAGGCACTGTGAACGTACTTAATGTCACTGAACTACACACTTAAAATTGACCACTTTAACCATTTTTATGTTATGTATATATTAAAAAAAATTATGGGGAGCCCGCCTGGCTCAGTTGGTTAAGCATCCGACTCTTGATTTTGGCTCAGGTCATAATCTCACAGTTGTGAGATGGAGCCCTGTATGAGGCTCCACGCTGGGTATGAAGCCTACTTAATATTCTCTCTCCTCCTCGCCCCTTACCCCTCCCCCACACACACAGTGTGCACGATCGCTCTCTTTAAAAAAAAAAAGGAAAAGAAATTTCAGTTGTACAATTTAGGGAAATTTTTATATCTTTAGGCTGACATATGTAAAATATCTGGAAGTAAACCCTTAAAGATAAACTGGATTAAAATCATCTATTTTTTTTTATTAACATATAACATTATTTGTTTCAGGGGTACAGGTCTGTAATTCAGCAGTCTTACACAATTCACAGCACTCACCATAGTACATACCCTCCCCAATATCCATCACCCAACCACCCCATCCCTCCCACCCCCCTCCACTCCAGGAACCCTCAGTTTGTTTCCTGAGATTAAGAGTCTCTTATGGTTTGTCTCCCTCTCTGGTTTAGTCTTGTTTCATTTTTCCCTCCCTTCCTCTATGATCCTCTGTCTTCTTTCTCAAATTCCTCCTATCAGTGAGAGCATATGATACTTGTCTTCCTCTGACTTATTTCGCTTAGCACAATACCCTCTAGTTCCATCCACGTCATTGCAAATGGCAAGATTTCATTTTTTGATGGCTGCATAATATTCCCGTGCACGCGCGCGCGTGTGTATGTGTACATATATATACCACATCTTTATCCATTCATCTGTTGATGGACATCTTGGCTCTTTCCATAGTTTGGCTATTGTGGACACTGCTGCTATAAACATCAGGGTGCATGTATCCCTTTGGATCACTACATTTGTATCTTTGGGGTAAATACCCAGTAGTGCAATTGCTGGGTCATAGAGTAGCTCTATTTTCAACTTTTTGAGGAACCTCCATACTGTTTTCCGGAATGGCTGCACCAAGCATTCCCACCAACAGTGTAGGAGGGTTCCCCTGTCTCCGCACCCTCGCCAACATCTGTCGTTTCCTGACTTGTTAATTTTAGCCAGCCTGACTGGTGTGAGGTGGTATCTCATTGAAGTTTTGATTTGGATTTCCCTGATGCCGAGTGATGTTGAGCACTTTTTCATGTGTCTGTGGGCCATTTGGATGTCTTCTTTGCAGAAATGTCTGTTCATGTCTTCTGCCCATTTCTTGACTGGATTATTTGTTCTTTGGGTGTTGAGTTTGATAAGTTCTTTATAGGTTTTGGATACTAGCCCTTTATCTGGTATGTCATTTGCAAGTATCTTCTGTTTTTGTTGACTATTGCCTTTGCTATGCAAAAGTTTTTCATCTTGGGGCGCCTGGGTGGCTCAAATGGTTGCGCATCTACCTTTGGCTCAGGTCACGATCTCCAGATCCTGGAATCGAGCCCGGCACCTGGCTCCCAGCTCAGCGGGGAGTCTGCTTCTCCCTCTGCCTCTCCCCCTGCTTGTGCTCTCTCTCTCTCAAATGAATAAAATCTTTTAAGATTTTTTTTTTTTGAGATAGAATGAGAGAGAGAGAGAGAGAGAGAGAGAGAGAGAGAGCGCGAGCACATGAGGGGGGAGGGTCAAGGGCGAAGCAGACTCCCCGCTGAGCAGGGAGCCCGATGCGGGACTCGATCCAGGGACTGCAGGATCATGACCTGAACTTAAGACAGTCGCCTATCCAAATGAGCCACCCAGGTGCCCTTAAATGAATAAAATTTTTAAAAAATTAAAAAAAAAAAAAGCTTTCTATCTTTATGAAGTCCCAATAGTTCATTTTTGCCCTTGCTTCCCTTGACTTTGGCCATGTTTCTAGGAAGAAGTTGCTGCAGCTGAGGTCAAAGAGGTTGCTGCCTGTGTTCTCCTCAAGGGTTTTGATGGATTCCTGTCTCACATTTAGGTCTTTCATCCATTTTGAGTCTATTTTTGTGTGTGGTGTAAGGAAATGGTCCAGTTTCATTCTTCCACATGTGGCTGTCCAGTTTTCCCAACACCATTTATTGAAGAGACAGTCTTTTTTTCCATTGGACCTTCTTTCCTGCTTTGCCGAAGATTAGCTGACCATAGAGTTAAGGGTCCGTTTCTGGGCTCTCTATTCTGTTCCACTGATCTATGTTCGGTTTTTGTGCCAGTACCATGCTGTCTTTGTGATTTGTAATAGAGCTTCAAGTCCGGAACTGTGATGCCACCAGCCTGGCTTTTCTTTTTCAACATTCCTCTGGCTATTTGGGGTCTTTTCTGGTTCCATACAAATTTTAGGATTATTTGTTCCATTTCTTTGAAAAAAGTGGATGGTATTTTGATAGGGATTGCATTAAATGCATAGATTGCTCTAGGTAGCACAGACATTTTCACAATATTTGTTCTTCCAATCCATGAGCATGGAACGTTTTTCTGTTTCTTTGTGTCTTCCTCGATTTCTTTCATGAGTATTGTATAGTTTTCTGAGTACAGATTCTTTGCCTCTTTGGTTAGATTTATTCCTGGGTACCTTATGGTTTTGGCTGCAATTGTAAATGGGATTGACTCCTTAATTTCTCTTTCTTCTGTCTTGGTGGTGGTGTATAGAAATGCAACTGATTTCTGTGCACTGTAAAATCATCTATTTTAAAAGACTGGAGAAGTGTTATCATTTTTCCAACAACATAAAAGGCTTCTTTCATTTATCATTTTAGTAGCTATATGCTGCTTTCAGCTATAGTGTTATTTGTGCTGTCACAATGCCCTGCATATAGCAATTTAATAAATATGGGCTAATAATGATGACTATGAAGAACTTCAAACGAACCAATTACCATGGAGAGTCTTCAAATTTAGAACAAGTTATTACAAAAGTTCTTTTAAATGTGAATTTAAGATACAGCTAAAATTTAAAAAAAAAGGCATCATCCACTGCATATTGTTTAGAGAAAAACCAGAAATATGAATATCCAATTATAAAGGAATGAATTCAGTAAATTAGAGATAAATTACAGAACAGGAAGATCCTTGCTTTTATATATATTCTTGAAAAAAATGGGCAAGTTCAAAGACTATGCATGTTATCTGGGGGTTCTGCTACTAGAAAGGTAATGATTTATACAAATCTCAATTACTCCCAGTCTTCCAGGACAAAAAAGTATCCTTGAAAACTTAATTCCAGAATCTAAAAACATTCCATCGTAGGGGCACCCAGCTGGCTTAATCTTTAAATAAATAAATAAATAATAGGGGCACGTGGGTGGCTCAGTCGGTTGAACGTCTGCCTTCTGCTCAGGTCATGATCCCAGCGTGCTGGGGTCGAGCCCCGGCTCCCACTCCCTGCTCTCCGCGGGGAGCCCTCCTCATCCTCTCCCTCTGCCCCTCCCCGCCCATGCTTGCTCACTAATAAAACCTTTTTGAAAGTAGGAATAATAAAGTATATAAAAACATTCCCTCACTTTTCCTACATAACTGAGCCCACTGAGTGTTCACCTAAATTCAAAGACTCTCCAGAAAGCACCAAATAAGTACCAATACATTTCACCATGTGCTTTTTATCAATACAGTAAGCACTTTGCTTCCCATTTTCTCACTCATTCTTATAAAGGCAAAATGCAATCATATATTCAAATTGTAATTCCAATACTGCAAATACCTGACCACTGGCTGGTAAACAGTATTCTGAAGTAACTGGAAATGTTTATGCATCAGCTTAAGTACTATTATTCAGGCTATGAAAAGCAATTTGGGGGGTGGTTAATATCATATATTTAAAAATGCAGGGAGAAAAGAAAAAAAGAGGCACCTGGGTGGGTCAGTCGGTTAAGCGGCTGCCTTCGGCTTGGGTCATGATCCCAGGGTCCTGGGATCGAGCCCCATATCGGGCTCCCTGCTCAGTGGAGAGTCTGCTTCTCCCTCTGCCTGCCTCTCTGCCTACTTGTGCTGTCAAATACATAAATAAATAAATCTTTAAAATAAATAAATAAATAAAAATGCAGGGAGGGCCGCTGCTGGATCACTCCCCTCTAAGCTTCACCAGTCTCCAAACACACCATGGCCGGGCCCCTGCACACCCTGCTGCTCCTGCTGGCTACTCTGGCCCTGGCCATGGCCCTGGCACAAGCAGGACCAAGTCTCCAATGGTGGGAGCCCCATGGGATGCTGACCACGTCAATGAGGAGGATGTGTAGCAGGCGCTGAACTTCATCCACAACAAGTTCAACCAGGCGAGCAAGGGCATGAACCACAGCTGCGCACTCCAGGTGGTACTCGCCCGCAAGCAAGCTGTGGCTGGGATGAAATACTTCTTGGACATGAAGACTGGCCAAACCAGATGTCCAAGTCCCAGCCCAACCTGGACAGCCATCCCTTTCATGACCAGCCACACCTTAGTGAAGAAAATGCTCTGGGGGAGTCTGGGTGGCTCAGTTGGTTAAGCTTCTGCCTTTGGCTCAGGTCATGATCCCGGGGGTCCTGGGATCGAGTCCCACGTCGGGGGGGTTCCCTGCTCAATGGGGAGCCTGTTTCTCCCTCTCCTTCTGCCCTCCCCCAAATTGTTCTCTCCCTTTCTCTCTTTAATAAATACAATCTTTAAAAAAAATAAAATCTTTAAAAAGAAGGAAAGAAAAGAGACGGGAGGGAGGGAGGGAGGGACAGACGGACAGACAAAGCAAGCAAGCACTCTGCTCTTTCCAGGTATACACTGTCCCCTGGCTGGGCAAGACCTCCATGGTGAAGTCCAGCTGCCAGAATGCACAGAGGACCCTGTGACAGGCTGGTCTGCTCTGGCACCCTTCTCCTACCCCGCTCCCCCTTGTAGAGTTCCTAAGCCTTGGAAGGGTGGCCTTGCCCAGGCAATGTTCCCTCAGTGTGCTGGCCCCAGGACACAAGTAGAGAAGGGTTCTGAGGCATTTACTGAACACGTAAGTGACTGTAACTCTTTTCTTTTAATTGCTTTCCAAATGCACCAATATGTAGTAAGCATGTTCTGTTCTATCTTAATCACATTACTTTTTAGTAACATCAGCTATAAATAATAATAGTAATAAAATTTTTAAAAATGTAGAGAGTTCAAAAGCCCTAAACCATGGATGGTTATTCAACTAAAAGTGATATGAAATATTTAATGCCCTGGAAAATTATCCAATGTGTGAAATGGGGGGAAAACAGGTTATAAACATATAAAGGGGAATCCACTTTCTAAAAAATTAAGATGTATAAAAAACAAGAGTGGAAAAGTTATTTATCTAAATGATAAATTCTTTAATTCTTTAATCAGTTAATTTGTTTTTGTTTGTTTTGCCTTACCTGTCTTTTCTAAATTTTGCACAATGACCATCTATTTCTTCTTTAACACATTCGCTACACCTTATATAATCATTTGTAAAGAGTCAATTTAGAATCTCAGTCATTTTTTTAAATAGTTTATTATTTTTTTAGTAATCTCTACACCCAACATGGGGCTTGAACTCATGACCCCAAGATCAAGAGTCGCATGGTCTTCCAACTGAGCCAACCAGGTGCCCCAGAATCTCAGCCCTTTTTTTTTTTTAAGATTTTATTTATTTGACAGAGAGAGACACAGCAAGAGAGGGAACACAAGCAGGGGGAGTGAGAAAGGGAGAAGCCGGCTTCCTGCGGAGCAAGGAGCCGGATGCAGGGCTCAATCCCAGGACGCTGGGATCATGACCTGAGCCCAAGGCAGACGCTTAACGACTGAGCCACCCAGGTGCCTCATCTCAGCCCTTTTTAACAAAAGATTTTAAGAAGTGACAAATAGGTTCCTGAGATGATCATACACGTTGGAGCCAAATGGACAAGTACAGATAATGGTTTGATGGTGGAGAAACTAAGAGCCTCAGAAGAGTTTCCCTTGACTTTCTGATTACTAAGAATCACCTACTGCAATGTTTTACCTAAATGTTGGCTGTCGGCAGCTTGCTTCAGCAGCACATATACTAAAGTTGGAACGATAACAAAGATCAGCATGGCTCCTGCACAAGGATAACAAGCACATTTGTGAAACGTTCCATATTTTTACTGAAACTAATATTATACCGTATAATTGGAATAACGATAAAACCTTACAAAGATAAATTTAAAAATGCAAATGTTGACTGTCTGATAACCTTCTCTTGGAGATTGTCTGGTACTCCCATGCCAAACTGAGCTATGCCTTCCCCAGGGATCTGACCCAGGCCATCTGTCCCACCAGTTAGCACAAACTTGAGAGCCAGTTCACCACTTACTGATTTATGACCTTGGTCAAGTTACTTTACCTGTACATTCCCCCAGTTCCTGCATCTATCCTAAGACAAGGATAACCATAGTTCCTTTCTCAGGACTGTTCCAAGATTTCAATGAATATATGTAAAACACTATACATAGTAATTGCACCATAAATAGAACTACCATTATTATTACTCCAACAACCACTAGAATCTGCTACTCTATTCCTGCTTGTATGTTCCTCCCTAACTATGTAAATTCACATAGATTTTCTCTATAAGTTCCCAGTAAATATCTAATTTCAAGGGAATTAACATCCAGTTACGGTCAGCTAGGTTATTCAGACCAACCACCCTAATGAGGACAATGAGAAGAGCAATACAAAATATGAAAATCACCTGCTCAAAGGCAGCAGAGATCTAAAAAGATAGTAAAGATTAAATGGGTCAATATTTAGGGGAGGATAAAGGCTCAGAGAGATAGGCACAGCTTGCAGAGCTTTCTTTCTCTGGGGAAGCTGAAAACTTCTGAGTAGATAAGTAGTGCTTCTGATGCACAGGACTAGAAGGACTGGAGTCCAGGGCTGGAGGAAAAGGGGAAGGGAAGTATACTTGGAGAGCCTAAAGATGTGCAGCTGACACTACAAAGCAGGCTGAACAAAGAATGGTATTTCAGAAATTGACAGGCCTTCCCAGAGACTGCAGCTCAACTTCCAATAATCTAAATCCATGAAATGAAAAGGAGATCCTGGATTGCTAGTGTCCCCAAGCTTCAGATAGAAGCAAATGGACTGCTCCTTGCAGTATAACATTAGCCTAGGCCTCAAATTAGTCTATAAGGTATCTGTGTAAATAAAATGTCTGGCACATAATCAAAAATAATCTGACAGAAAAGGATATAAGATAATATGAAAACCAAAAGAAATAAATCATAGTAAAAAAAACCCTTGGGGCTCCAAGATACTGGAATTATCAGACATAAACAACTATATTTTCCATGTTCAAAGACACAGAAGACAAAAATAGAGAATTTCAGCTGTGATCTAGAAACAATTAAAAAAATTTTAAATTATGGGGCGCCTGGGTGATTCAGTTAAGCATCTGCCTTCAGCTCAGGTCATGATCCCAGGGTCCTGGGATCGAGCCCCGCATCGGGCTCCCTGCTCAGTAGAGTTTTCTCCCTCTGCCTGCCGCTCCCCCTGCTTGTGCTCTCACTCACTCTCTGGCAGATAAATAAATATCTTTTTTTTAAATTTTTTAAAAATATTTTTTAAATATTTTTTAAATATTTAAATAAGACAGAAAGAAAGACAGTGAAAAAGATATTTGGTAAAAGATATTTAATTATCTTTAATAATTAATAAAAATAAAATAATTATTTTAATTAATAAAATATATTTTAATTAAGAAATTAATAGTTTTAATTATTAAAATTTATAATTTTAATTATAAATTTATGTTTTTATTAATTTATTAATTGAAATATTTAAATATTTTTTAAATATTTAAATAAGACAGAAAGAAGGACAGTGAAAAAGATATTTGGTAAAATAATATGACAACAGCCAACTTACCCTTAAGAAAACAAACTACAATAACTGAAATTAAGAACTCAATGGATGGACTTCAAGGCAGATTAGATAGAGTAAACAGATTTATTTGTAAAAAATTATTAGTAAATAGAAAGATGGGCCAGAAGAAAATCTATCCAATGAGGCATGGAGAGACACAGAGGACACAATGACAATGTCTAAGATGTCTGTTTTGGAGTCCCACAGGAAAGGAGAGAATTAGGCAGAAACAATATTTCAATACTTAAAAAGAAAACAGCTGGGAATTTTCTAAAACTGATGAAAGGTATCAAACCACAAATTAAAGAAGCTCTACAAGAATACATTTTTTTAATTTAACTTTTTTTTTTTTTTTTTTTTGAGAGAGAGAGAGAACACTCAAGTGGGGAGGGGCAGAGGGAGAGGACAAAAAAGAATATTAAGTCCATGCCTAGAACAGAGCCGGACGCAGGGTTCGATCTCATGACCCCAAGATCATGACCTGAGCTGAAATCAAGAGTCAGACATTTAACTGACTGAGCCACCCAGGAGCCCCAAGGAGAGAACACTTTTTTTTTTTTTTAACTATACCTAAGTATATAATAGCAAAAGTGCTGAAAAACAGATTCAAAGAGAAAAGCTTAAAAGTAGACAGAGACTTAGGGACACATTACCTTCAAAGGAGGATAATTATACAGACACAAATTCCAGTAAGTTATTGTTAACATTCAGTATCAGGATATTGGTAACAAAAAATATCAGGAATGGAGTCAGCGCTTTGAGATGATGGAAGAAATTCTATTCCCAATGAACCTATCTTGAAAGAAAGACAGTGAAAAAGATATTTGGTAAAAGAATATGACAACAGCCAACTTACCCTTAAGAAAATTCTAAAGTGTTTTGGAAGACAAAAAATTATCCAGGAAAAGTTCAGAGATGCAAGAGACAAAAAATAATGAAAACAATAAATATGGAAATCTAAATCAGAGGCTCTCAATCTTACCACAAACTTGAATTACCTGAGGAGTTTTTTAGGAAATACTAATGCTTGACCTCCTCTGTCCAGAAATCCAGATGTCATTTGTCCGAATTGCAGCCAGCCATCTGTGTTTTGCAAAAGTTCCCAAGATGAGACCAGTGTGCCTCCAGAGTCAATAACCACTGACCTAAATTCATTTGACAGTATAGAACATGGCTTGTATAACACCTTCTGGGGTTTAAAATGAAATTAACATATATAACAACAATGACAAAAAAAGATGAGATGGGGTTAAATGGAGTTAAAGTGTTCTGAGGTCTTCTATTGTCCAGGAAGATAAAAATACAAATATAAGACACTGATAAGTGAAAGATACTGAAATTTCTAAAGTAACCACTAAAGCAATAATAAAATACTATATAAATATGTTCCAAAGTAATAAGAGAAGTAAAACAGTAACAAATTCCAAAGGAATTAACTAAGGGGGAAAAAAACAAACACAGAACTGGCAGAATAAACAAAAAGCACTAAATAAGAAGGTAGTGAGAACCCAAGCATATCAACAGCCCCATTAAATATAAATGTACTAAATACTCCAGTAAAACACAGGTGCTAGGTTATCAAAAGAAAAAAACCATAGCACATCTAAAATACACAAAAATATTTTAAAAAATAAATAAGTAAATAAAATACACAGAAATATTAAACAAAATATTAGTAAAAGCAAAAAAAACATTACTGGAGATAAAGAGGGAAACTATATGAGAGATTCAATTCTCCAGGAAGAGATAGTAATTCTAAATCTGTATGCACCTAAGAACAACCTCAAAATAAAGCAAAAAAACTTTCAAAACTACATAGAAAAAAAATTATCCAAAATCACAGTTGGAGGGGGTGCCTGGGTGGCTTAGTCGGTTAAGTGTCTGCCTTCAGCTCGGGTCATGATCCCAGGGCCCTGGGATGGAGCCCAGCATGGGGCTCCCCACTCGGCAGGAAGCCTGCTTCTCCTTCTCCCCCTGCGGCTCCCCTACTTGTGCTTCTCGCTCTCTTTCTCTGTCAAATAAATAAAGTCTTTAAAAAAAAAAAAACCACGGAGATTTTTTAACACACTTTTCTCAATAATGGAAAAAAAGATTACAAAAATCAAGGATAAAAATCTGAACATGAAAACAGGATCAGACATACATAAAACATCAGAAGTAAAAACTGAAGAATACACATTCTCTTCATTCACACAATGAAAATTTTACCATAAACCAGTCATAAAACAAGTCTTAACAAATTTCAAAGGACTGAAATCATACAGACTAGTTCTCTGACCACAATACAGTTAAACTGGAAATAACAAAAAGGCAACCAGAAAAATTCCCCGTATTTAGAAATTAACAGGGCACCTGGGTGGCTCAGTTGGTTAAGCGCTCGGATCATGATCCCAGGGTACTGGGATCGAGTCCCACATGGGGCTCCCTGCTCCCCACCCCTCGTGATCTCTCTCTCTCAAATAAAGTCTTTAACAAATAAAAGAAGAAATTAACATACTATTTTAAGTAGGCTCCACGCCCACTGAGGAGCTCAATGCAGAGCTCGAACTCACAACCCTGAAATCAAGACGTGAGCTGAGGTCAAGAGTCAGACACCTAACCAACTGAGCCACCCAGGTGCCCCAGCAAATGTACTTCTAAATAGCCCATGGAGGAAAAAAATAGAATTACAATGGAAAACCAATTTTTCTACTGAATGGTAATGAAAATATTATGTATCAAAACGTACATGCTTGGGCACCTGGGTGGCTCAGTCATTGTTAAGTGTCTGCCTTGGGCTCAGGTCATGATCCCAGAGTCCTGGAATCAAGCGCTGAGTTGGGCTCTCTGCTCAGCAGGGAGTCTGCTTCTCCCTCTCCCTCTGCCCCTCCCTCTGCCTATGCTCTCTTGCTTGCTCGCGCGCGCTCTCTCTCTCAAATAAATAAAATCTTTCTAAAAACAAACACTTATATGCTGGGGGAACCTGGGTGGCTCAGTCAGTTAAGCATCTGACTTCAGCTCAGGTCATGATCCCAGGGTCCTGGGATCAATCCCCGAATCTGGCTCCACACTTAGCAGGGAGTCTATTTCTCCCTCTCCCTCTGCCCCTCCCACCCCCGCTCCCCACCCCCTTCACATGCGTGCCTGCGCTCCCTCCCTCTCTCAAATAAATAAATAAAATCTTTTAAAAAAATGTATATGCTGTTGAAGGGCACAAACTTGCAACTAGTAAATAAATAAGTTTTGGAGATTAATGCAGAGCATAGTGATTACAATCAACAATACTGTATTATAGGGCGCCTGGGTGGCTCAGTTGGTTAAGCGACTGCCTTCGGCTCGGGTCATGATCCTGGAGTCCCGGGATTGAGTCCCACATCGGGCTCCCTCCTCAGCAGGGAGTCAGCTTCTCCCTCTGACCCTCTTCCCTCTTGTGCTCTCATTCTCTCTCTCTCAAATAAATAAATAAAATCTTTAAAAAAAAAACAATACTATATTATGAAGTTCAAAGCTGCTAAGAGACTAGATCTTAATTATTCTCACTACAGAAGAGATATAATTACTTGATAGGATAGTGGTATTAGCTAACATGACAGCGGTAATCATATTGCAATATGCAAACCAACA